>NC_136067.1:1633325421-1635866671 GCF_964261635.1 Lissotriton helveticus | reverse complement strand
TTGTAATGTAAGGCATAATATATACTGACAGCTTTCAAAAAGGGTACTGAGAACACAGGGTGAAAATGACAACGTGGGCAGGAGTTTGACCAGCAATACAGGGCAATGTCTTTAGTATGCACTGCACTTACTGAGTAAAGAGAGGTCAAGACAAAACAACTGAAAACCAAAATATGTTGTTTGCAAAAAACATTTCTTTTGATGATCATTAAGCTTTAAGTACGAACAATGCCAAGACTCGTAGATAATTCCAACACTGGTAAGAGGAAGTCCCAACTACTTGACGAATGTGGTTTATGATTTTCTTACCGAACCTCGGTATAGCCCGTAAACATAAGATGCTTTTGCCAGCTGCTGTAATCTCACACAAAATCCTAATGCATCCTGGTATTAATTGCTACAGTGCCTACAGCCAAAGAAAATGGTTAAGGTATACTGCCGACTATCACCCCTAAAACGTGCTCCTCAAGGACCAATCAGGAAGTGAGGAAGAGCTGAATGACAGCTACATGGGAACATATCAATAGGGATGTTTCCAAAGTCATTGATGATTCACAGAGAAAACTCAAGATTCACTCTCATTGTCTCCGTCATCCCTTGTAACCCATTCTTGAAAAATATCCCGGTGGGATACGTTGGCGATACCACGGGGCCTAACAACGTTTCCCTCCCCTAACATTCCTATAGAGCGTAACCCCTTGTTTCCCCCTGCCCTGCAAACTCAGGCATTTGGTGCGTGGACGGAGGGAGAATGACTGGTTATTCAAGATCTTTTTCAGGGCTACGACTTCCGTACGTTCGACCAATGTAAGCCAACCTTCCATCTCTCGGAGGGAGCACGTATGCAATACTACCATCTACGGCACTGGCTTAGTTCCCAGACTTACACTTAGAAAGCCACCCAACAGCTTACCGTCTTTGAATCCCTGGTTCGTAAGTTTGAGGTTTCGAGGGGTCCTATTTTTAAAACCTACTCAGTCTTACAACATTCTCAGCGTTCCGCGCCTCATGGGTACCAGACACGGTGGGCCATAGACTTGGATGAGGATATACCTCCAAAGGGGTGGGTTTGATTGTGGAGGGATATCCCATGGGTATACCGGAGCACACTACAACGTGAGTCAGCACACAAAGTGATGACAGTCGTACTACACAACCATCTGCCTGCATCGCATGTTCCCAAACTCCCCCGACTTGGAGGTGTCAGAGGGATAGAGGGGACTTCATTCACATTTGGTGGTTGTGCCCCAGTCTCCTGATGTTCTGGAAGGAGGTCCTTAGTCACATCAAGGAAGTGGTGGGTTTTCCTATTCCTTCCTCTCCACTAGTCACGATTTTAGGCATTAAACCCTCAATGCGAACAGCCATGACACACACAGAATGGCACATGATACTCCATTTGTTAGGAGCCGCTGGGCAGTCTATTGCCTTATATTGGAAGAACTCCACCCACCCCTATAGCGACCTGGTTTCTTCGGTTGTGGGATATCTTAGCCCTAGAACTGCATCTTAGCCCTAGAACTGTTTACAGCCCACATCAACCACACAGTTGCCCGATTTGACCGCATATGGCAGCCACTTATACACTATTTCATCATGACTAGACACTCCTGGTTGCCCCCCCCCCACACACACACGTTACAGGCCTTACAGTTGTTTGAAGACTCCCTGGAGCCTCTCTAGGGGTCGGAAACTGGACTCTCCGTAACAGCTCACCTGAATCAATGTGCCTATCATATGTACCCCCAGATGTCCCTTTAGTCGCCTACTTGGGATATGGGTCCTTTCAGCGCATCCGTCAAAAATAGCTTTTTTGATGGATCAGCACATCCTCAATGATTCAAATAAAATACATTTAAAACCAATAAGGTGGTGACACAACAGAACCTTCTAATCATGGAGTCCTATCTAATGGCCCATTTTGAGGCATTCAAAGACATCGAAAACTAAACAGCAGCATCCATCAGAGATTTATGAAACTTAATTCCATGCCGCCCCTAGTAAATGTAAATGTAAATGTAGTATACTTGTAAAGCGCACAGCTGCCCCAGCAACGGGGCGTCCCGGCGCTGTATAACTCTGGGGAACCCGTCCTGGCTTTCCCTGTGGGATGGTCCCTTGCTGGGAGTCCCCAAGGTGGAGCCAGGCATCCCCGGAATTGGTGGGGCCCTTGTGGAGATTAGGCAAGCTAATGCCCAGAGTTGCCGAGTGGAAACCCTGATTAGAGTAAGCACCAAAGCGAGAATTATCGAGTCCGCTGACCAAGGTCCACGACCCTGCCGCGTCGGGAATTGAACCCTGGTCCCAGGCTGACTTCTGCTCCCAGGTCTGCCGCCTCTAACCAGTGAGCCACACTACTCCACCTAACCAGTGAGCCACACTACTCCAGTACAGAATCTTCCTTGACCGCCACATGGAATGATGTAAAAATCACTGTTTAATCAAATGGACTTGATTTGTTTCTTCTACTATACCTCAACTATGTCTTTGCATTGTATCATTCTATAAGACATCAGTAACAGAACAACATAGGAGTACAAGGTACTGTTATGCACTGGATAGCCTCCAACCTAGCAGATAGATCCCTCATCTAACTTCCACCACTTTGACATCATTTCGCTCCTTAGCTGGATCTCCCACTGACCAACTTCTCTTTAAATGTGTAACTTAACCCTCTCCCTGGCCCCAGCACCTCCTTCAACTTCAACAACGTCTCCTATCTGATGATAGGCAAATCCTCCCAATACTCCTGTACTTTCGGCTAATGCCGCCAAGCTATCAAACGCAGGCTAACCACCTCAAGCTAAAAATGGTCAAAACCCAAATTTAATACCTACATGAGGAAACTGAACACCATTTTCCCCATCTGACCATGAGAACTGTGTACCCCGAATCTCTTCAATCCAAGTATGGAATTTCAGAGTGATAATGGACTCTAAACTCTCCCTTGTGGCAGAAATATAGCAGGTTATCAAAGTAACATGCTACATGATGCAATGCTTAGGGCAAACTCTTAGTTAGGTTCACTCAGAACAGGCCACAAGTACCCTAGTATTCTCCTCTTTCAATTAGACCAGAGGGCGAAATGTTTTATTCCTCCGCTACTTGCTCTGCAGGTTACAGAAAATTCAAAATACATTTACCAGACAAGTCCTTAAAATACAGATTTAGACTACGCCTCACCAGCCCTCTAACCTTTACAATGGCCTCCCGTGGCTACAATAATCACCTTTAAATAAAGTGAAGTGCACTGCACATCAAGCTTTTCACTGTCCTGGATCACTTCTTCCTTCAAAATAAACTCTGATGTACTGACAAATAACTAGGCACTACTCTGGACTATCCAATCCCTAAAAAAATCTTTGCACATGCAGAAGGTCCTCCTCAGTCCAGCCAGTTAGCCAGGCTTTGATACTCTATTTCGGAAAGATTAAGATTGGACAACCTTCGCTAATTTTAGAGAGCATTAAAAACATGGGTATTGCCAATCTCATGATTCTATGAGATGGACATCTGCTAAAGAAGAACATATGCATGCGCTTGCACATCTATACCCAACACCTTTCTTCTCGACTGCACACTCTTCGCTTAGCTCCAAGTCCACTGCACCCAGACTGGAGTATTTCTCCGCTCCACACACCCTACAGCCATTAAACACCTAACACCGGACTAGAACCACACACTCTTTCAAGAATGAACATTGAAATGGCCTAGAAAAAAAAGTGATGACAAGTGGAGTGTTTTAGAGAATTGTGAGGGAAAGCCCTCAGTGGATGGAGAAAATGTCTAAAAGTAGTTAGTTACATGCCTACAACTGAGATGCTTTGAGCCACAGTCTGCACTATCTTGCTCTCTAGGTCTCTTAGGTTGTGAAAAGTGAAACACTGAGGAGGATGGTTTTGGCACAGAGCAAAACACGCAATGCTTCAGAGAACCTTTATCCACGTTACTCTTGGCTTGACTCTTTAAAACGTAAGGTAGGTAGCTCCTCCTTTGGACATTAACACAGCTTAATGACACATAGGTGCCACTGTAACAGTTCTTTTCATGTCCGGATAGATATATATATATATATATATATATATATATATATATAGTAGCCTGCGAATAAACCATTTTTGTGCATCTATACACGGCATCGTCATCCTTCTTGCAACGAGGTTAACAGATAATTAAAGTGGACCTTGCTTGGGTGGTCCGACTCGACGACGCGCCCTCTGTGCAGGAGCTGTGGTGGTGTAACTCAGGCAGCTCGAGAGGATATATACACATATATATTACCTACTGGCGGTCGCCAGAAGGTAGTTCTAGTTAGAGCCTAGTTTCCATAGGAAAATCATTTTTTGATTTGCTAATAACTTTGGAGTTGTTTGAAGAATCTTCGTGAAATTCTCCAAAAAAAGTCTATCCCGGTCAGCTCCTATCCTGAAAGTTTGGAGGTGATTCTTCAAGCAGGGGCGGAGGAAAAAAAAGGAGGTCCCAAAAAGTGTTTTCTCCATGTTAATTTCCATAGAAAACTTTAGCCAAGGCTACAGCCCAAACTGCTGAACGGAATTACAGCAAATTTGGCAAAAAGATAGCACTTGGTTCAGAAAGCGACTTTTTTTATTTTTAAATGGTATAAATCCGCTCAGAAGTTGCTGAGAAATTCGAAAAATAAAAGTAAAAAAATTAATTTCTTATAGGAAACTTTAGCCAAGGCTACAGGCCGAACTGCTGAACGGAATTACACCAACATTTTCAAAAGGGTAGTTCTTAGTTCAGAAATCGACCTTTTTTTAAATGGTGTAAATCCGTTCAGTAGCTGCTGAGAAAATCCAAAAATAAACATATTGATATCTAGGGGCACAGTGAGTTCACAAACCCTCCAGACCACGAGCTTCATTCTAATTGGATGCCAACACTCCAAACCAGGTAGTGTTGGCAGCCATCTTGTGACTCAGTAGAACCGAGTCACAAGAAAACTGTAAAATAAAGTGAAAAATGAAGAAAAGGAAAGGTGCAGGGTAGAAACACCCTGTCCCCCTAGGCCTGCTCAGGGGGTCCCACCAATTTTTCTTTTTTTAAACGTCCGAATGCACGCTGGGTGCGCGAATCCAGACAATTTAAACAAGCATTTGCAATGCAATAGGTCTCGCATTAGGAAAGTTTGAGCTATTGGTATTGTAAATGACACATTTTTTATTTATGTGTTGGTTTTGAAAAGAGCGAATTTAATAGCGTTGTCATTTCAAATGCCAATAGTTATAACTTTCGCAAACGTGACACCGATAGCATTGTAATGCAATATGTGTTGTATTACATGACTTAGACGTATTGATATTACAAATAACAATGGCTTTTATTTTTTTAATAATTAATACTTAAATAAAAGTTATAGTAATTTATAATGGCAATAGCTTAAACTTTTGTAAATAAGTTTTGTGAAGATTATGTTCAGTGTATTTTATTGTGACGAAAATCCAAGAACAGAAGTGAAATATTAAATTTTTTTGTGACATTTGTAATAAAGCTTGAAACATTCAGAGAAAATATTTGAACCAGTTGTTGAATGGTTGCACAGATTGATGCTGTGGTGGCGCTGAGTGATGTTGTAGTGCCCCTGAGTGATGTTGTAGTGCCCCTGAGTGATGCTGTGGTGGTGCTGAGTGATGCTGGGGTTATGCAATAGAGTGAGGGCGATAGATAAATAGAGTGAGGGCGATAGATAGATAGAGTGAGGGCGATAGATAAATAGAGTGAGGGCGATAGATAAATAGAGTGAGGGCGATAGATAAATAGAGTGAGGGCGATAGATAAATAGAGTGAGGGCGATAGATAAATAGAGTGAGGGCGATAGATAAATAGAGTGAGGGCGATAGATAAATAGAGTGAGGGCGATAGATAAATAGAGTGAGGGCGATAGATAAATAGAGTGAGGGCGATAGATAAATAGAGTGAGGGCGATAGATAAATAGAGTGAGGGCGATAGATAAATAGAGTGAGGGCGATAGAGAGATAGATGGTTGTGTGTGTGGTTACGTGTGGTTGTGTGTGTGGTTGTGTGTGTGGTTGTGTGTGTGTGTGGTTGTGTGTGTGTGGTTGTGTGTGTGTGTGGTTGTGTGTGTGTGTGTGTGGGTGTGTGGGGTTGGGTGTGTGGGGTTGGGTGTGTGGGGTTGGGTGTGTGGGGTTGGGTGTGTGGGGTTGGGTGTGTGGGGTTGGGTGTGTGGGGCTGTGTGTGTGGGGTTGTGTGTTTGGGGTTGTGTGTGTTTGTGGGTGTGTGTGTGTTTGGGGTTGTGTGTGTGGTTGAGTGTGGTTGTGTGTGTGCTTGTGTGCGGGTGGGTGTATGTGTGGTTGTGTGTGTGGGGATGTGTGGAGGGGTTGTGTGTGGAGGGGTTGTGTGTGGAGGGGTTGTGTGTGGAGGGGTTGTGTGTGGAGGGGTTGTGTGTGGAGGGGTTGTGTGTGGAGGGGTTGTGTGTGGAGGGGTTGTGTGTGGAGGGGTTGTGTGTGGAGGGGTTGTGTGTGGAGGGGTTGTGTGTGGAGGGGTTGTGTGTGGGGGGTTGTGGATGGGGTTGTGTGGGGGTTGTGTGTGGGGTTGTGTGTGGGGTTGTGTGTGGGGTTGTGTGTGTGTGGGGGGGTTGTGTGGGGGGCGGTTGTGTGTGGGGGTTGTGTGTGTGGGGTTGTGTGAGTGTTTGTGGGTGTGTGTTGTGTTTGGGTTTGTGTGTGTGGTTGAGTGTGGTTGTGTGTGTGGTTGTGTGTAGTGTGTGTGTGGTTTTGTGTGTGGGTTGTGTGTGGGGGTTGTGTGTGGGGGGGGTTGTGTGTGGGGGGGGTTGTGTGTGGGGGGGGTTGTGTGTGGGGGGGTTGTGTGTGGGGGGGTTGTGTGTGGGGGGTTGTGTGTGGGGGGTTGTGTGTGGGGGGTTGTGTGTGTGGAGGGGTTGTGTGTGTGGAGGGGTTTTGTGTGAGTGGGTGTGTGTGTGGGGAGGGGTTGTGTGTGGGGGTGGGGGGTTGTGTGTGTTGGGGTTATGTGTGTAGAGGGGTTGTTTGTGGAGGGGTTGTGTGTGTGGGGGGTTGTGTGTGGGGGGTTGTGTGTATGTGTGGAGGGGTTGTGTGTGAGCTCACTGACTAACTCTCAGATCCCTTAAATAAATCTTCAGCAACCAGCAACAGGCTCTGGGCTGAATAAACTAGAGAGAATGACCTACTACCGGCTACGTGCCGTACTACGCATGTGCTCCATCTCCTTCCCAGCTGCGCAACCCACGTTCCAGGCACTAGAGAGATTTCTAAAGAACTCTTCCACCCGCAGGCTGATCACAAGGTTATTTTTGGACATGCAGCGCACAGTGCCAATGTGCTTCCTGAAAGAGCGGCAGGAATGGGAAGCTCTGTTTGGCACATCGATCACGCAGGACCTACTGCTGCGTGCAGGAAAGAGCACTGTCCTCTAACTATCAGCTTTGCCTTGTCCATTTTAAATTTCAACACTGACTGTACAGGTCACCTGAATGGCTCCACAGAATAGGTCTGATAGATAATGCATGTTGTCTGCGATGCTGATCCCCCGGCACGACCTTTCTACACCGAGCCTGGGAATGTCGGAACATTAATCAATACTGGGTAATAATTTTTTATGCAATGGAGGAGATGTTAGAATTGTGTATAGAACGCACTCCTATACCTGCGCTGCTAGGGTACTTGAAGAATGTGCCTGCAGGAAGCAGAAAACTAACTGCCATGCTTCTGCTGTTAGCCAAACAATGCATAGCGTTGTGCTGGGGCCGATGCCAAGTTCCACACAGAGAGGACTGGCTTAAAGCTGCGTTCTGCCATGGTAGCTGTCGGCCGGCTGGGACCTCATGCCTATCCAGACTTGACCTCAAGACATCTGGGAGCTGCTACAAGCTTACTTGGGGCTGCAGACGGAGGACGAGGGTCTCTCCCGCTCCCCTGCCCAGGGTGTTGCTGAATAGTATAGGAAATAGTGCTCAGACTGAGGCTAGAAATTGCGTTCATCAGGTACAAAGTGAGGTGGCTAGCCACCCCTTTTAAAACAAGCTCTTCATCGGTCTACTAGAACGTGCTCACTCGGTACTTTATTGACACTTGTACACCAAGCCCCTGGCGGCTCACTGAAAACAAGTTCTGCCGCGGAGTAGTGGGGGCAGGGTTAGGGGGAATTATCGGAGTCCGGGCACGCATTGCTGACGAGCTTACCAAAGCCATTGCAGACAATGGCTGTGACCGCGCGCTTTAGAGTGAGTGAGCGCAAGAAGAGACCCGCGCGTTCACAATGCGTGTCTCCTGAAGCGCACGCATTCACAGCGCGTGTCTCCTAAAGCGCGCGGTCACTGCCATTGTCTGCAATGGCTTTGGTAAGCTTGTGCACCTCTCCTGTCCCACTTCGCTGCAGACACAGAGACAATAAGTATTGCTGGTGACAGCGCTTCACGCTGCGACACCAGCGAGACCTAAAAAACAAGCAATCAGGGGGCAGAGGCAGGAAAAACGAGCACAATTAGGGGGGCAGAAGGCAAGAAAACAAGCACAATCAGGGGAGCAGAAGGCAAGAAAACGGGCACAAATCAGGGGCAGCGAGGGGGGAGCAGAAGGCTAGGAATTAGCACAATCAGGGAACAGGAGGCAAGAAAAACTAGCACAATTAGGGAAGCAGAAGGCAAGAAAACTAGCACAATCAGGTGAGCAGAAGGCAAGAAAACAGGCACAAATCAGGGGCAGCGAGGGGGAGCAGAAGGCAAGAAACTAGCACAATCAGGGAAGAGAAGGCAAGAAAAACTAGCACAATCAGGGAACAGAGGCAAGAAAACGGGCACAGATAAGAATGCAGGCACAGGGGGGAGGCAGGCAACAGTGGTCACAGACACCAGAAGACAGTATGGGCAGTACAGTGAAGACAGACAGACAGCGACAGTGATACAAACCTAAGGGATGAGGCGCACGTGGTAGCCTGCGGGTTGGGGAGGGCCTCAACTTCTACAGCAGCGGCAGCTGGGGCAGGGTCAGGACACACAGGCGGAGCTGTGTGGTGGGGGAGCGACCTACCAGCAAGGGTCAACTTCTATGCTATTTATTTGGAACGCTTCACATTACTATACAACACTCCTTTAAAGCCGGACCTATTTGCATTGCCAATGCTTGTATTCATCCACTCCCAACCCCCAGAGGTGTCTGCCTGCCCCTGCACACCTAGGCTGCTGCACACCATCCACTCCCACCACCCAGAGGTGTCTGCCCGCCCCTGCGCACCAGGCACTTCCACTGCTCTACGAAGCCTGCATTGGCTCCGTATAGAAAGCCGCTCCAAATTTAAGGCCCTCTGCTTTAGGCACAGAATCAATGCTGGCAGGGCTCCACTCTATCTTAGATCATTAGTTCACCAGTACCGCCCGCCCCGCACCCTTCGTTCATCCAACCAGCAAAGATTCCATGTCCCTAGGATCAAACGAGTCAGAATGGGTGGCCGCTCCTTCTCCTGCTCGGCCCCCTCCCTATGGAACTCCCTCCCTCTTGCCCTGCAAACTGAACCCTGCTATCTTGAATTTCGCAGGGAGGTTAAAACTTGGTTATTTAACCAATAATCTGCTCTCTTCTTGAGTCTCTTTGCTGGTACACTTCCTCATTAGGTCCCTAGCGCCGGGAAACCTCCGGGTAGCTGTGCACTTTATAAATTTAAATATAATAATAATAATAATACACCATCCACTCCCACCGCCCAGAGGTGACTGCCCACCGCTGTGCACACAAGCCTCTCTGCTCACCTTCCGCCACTGGCATGTGTCCAAGAGGTCCCACCATGTGCTGAAGGGGCCCGCGTCCTCGGCAGCCAGAAGGTTGCACATTTGATTCTGGGTCTTGATATCGCAATTGGCCGAGAACATATCAATGCACCGCGCCAAGGAGTCATCTTTGTGTGGCATACACACGGTCCAGCCGAGCTCATAATTCAAATCTGGTCTTGATTGCCAGGGTGGTGTATCGAGGCCTACGCATCATCGCAGGCTGCACACACGCTCAGCTCTGGTGGCACTAATTCAGGGGAACTCAAGTCATCGCCACGTGGCGGGAGACCCGGGTCGCGCAAAGTGCCTCGGGTGCCACCAACTCTGTGTACTTCAAATCATGGGAGAGAATGGAAATGGCATCCAGCATGTGCGCCCGGCCCTTATCATTGGCAGGGTCACATGTCCTGTGACGCCTGTGCTGCATGGGTGTGGTGTGGGTGTAAACCAGCCATGAGGGAGTGGCTGTGGCATGCTGACAACTAGACCCGTGATCAGCATATCACTACAGGGAAGATCTGGGACATGTAGGGTTGTCGTGCCTTACCTGTAAGAGTAAGCGGAGTGGGATGGCTGAAACACGCATCCTTCACAACTTCACCAATATGGTGGTTTGAAACTGCGTACCCGACCGAGATAGGTACACAATGGGTTCACGACTCCACTTTAATATATATATATATATATATATATATATATATATATATATATATATATATATATATATATATATATATATTTTAGTATTTAATAAAAAAGAAGACATTGTATACTTTTAATAACATACACAAAAATTTACAAAACTATTTTTAGGAAATTAAAGTTACCAAATATCCTTAAAAAAATTCAAAATTACTGAAAAAAACCATAGGTTTAATGAACATTATAATTAGAAATTAGCATTTAAAAAACCTTTGAAATTCAAAAAAAAAAAAAACAGGTTTCAGGGACGTTGTAGTTAGAAATTAGCATTTAAAAAACCTTAGAAATTCACAGAAAAAAACCATAGGTTTCGGGGACGTTATAGTTAGTTAGACATTTCACTCGTACAAAACCATAGAAATTCCGACGTTATAGTAAGTTCAGCTAACTATAACTTGCGCCCCCGCAATGCACTGCTGATGATGTCACATATTACATAATTCATGACATGGCCAGTGACATCACTGATGACATCTCAAATAACATCACTGATGACATCATCCACGTGATAATCTGATGCACCTCCTCATACCCTAATATAACCTTTGATACACCCACTCTAAAATACAGACTAACATTTTTGAAATCATAGACACACCAATACCAGTTAGCACAAACTTACTCACTAATTCCTATGTCAAGACACACTTACACTCATTCACCCATACAGTCACTCATGAATGCAGTCAACCATCAATATGGCACTATCATATGCACTCACATATCTATACAGACATTCACACACCACCACTCATCCAGTTACTCACACACCTAATCAGTCATACAAAGAATCAATCACACTCCCATTTACTCACCTATACAGTTATACACACACCACCTCACTTATTCATACACATAAGAACACAGGCTTACTTTCTTATACAAGCACAGAATCATCCATACAGCCACTCTCACGTATAGTCATTTATGTACTCCAACACTCAGATATACTGCCATTTACGAATGCAGTTACTCACACATGTGGAGAAGTGTGGCTCACTGGTTAGAGTGGCAGACTCTGAACCAGAGATCAGGCCCGGGACCAGGGTTCAAGTCCCGACGCGGCAGGGTCTTGAGCTCAATGTCCGCGGACTCGATAATTCTCGCCTCGGCGCCTACTCTAATCATGGGTCCCACGCTGCAACTCTGGGCAATAGCTTGCTTAATCTCCACAACGGCCCCTACAACACTGGGATGCCTGGCTTCACCTTGGGGGTGCCTAGGACGGGCTTCTCACAGGGAGAGCCAGGAAGGGTTCCACAGCGTTATACAGCGCCGGGACGCCCCGTAGGGGCAGCTGTGCGCTTTACAAAATACACTACATTTACATGTACCACAGAGACATCCATTCACTCACCAACACACCTATACACGCACTCACCCACACAGCCCTTCACAGATGCACTCTTGAACCCATCACACCCAGTGAATCACCCACTAACACATCTATGTGCAGTCACACCCCCCCCCCCACCCACCCACACAGACACTGAGGCACCCATACAGATACTCTGACAATCAATCAATAACCAATATAGACACTCATGTTGCTACTCACCAATCCATGCAGCCGTTTACACACCAACTGACAGACTGATACAGACATTTACACAGTTTGGTCACTAACCCATTCAGTCAGACACGTTTAATCACTCACTTATACAGTCATGTACCTACTAAATCCTATATTCAGACACTCAAACACCCACTAACACTTCAATACACATTCGCATATATATTTCTAAAACATATTTATACTTAACAGAAACACAGTCAGGGATGTCATCAGTGATGTCATTTGAGATGTCATCAGGGATGTCACTGACCAGGTCATGAATGATGTAATAAGTGACGTCATCAGCAGTGCATTGCAGGGGCGCGAATTATGGTTAGCTGAACTAACTAGAACGGCGGAATTTCTATGGTTTTGTACGAGTGAAATGTCCTGAATGAACTGAAACCTATGGATATATATATATATATATATATATATATATATATATATATATATATATATATATATATATATATATATATATATATATATATATATATATATATATATATATATATATATATATATATATATATATATTCTCACTTTTTACCCATTTAGAAGAGCCATCATGCAGGTAGGTAAAGAAATCTTCGTTTTATTTTGCAAGGAAACAGCGCAGTGGAAGAAAACAAAGTCCAAATTCATTCATAAGCCTGACGCGTTTCATGCTGCATTAGCATTTCCTCAGAGGCTTCAGATTCAAACACTGTGTGAGGCACCGGCATCTATTTGTAATCCTTAACACCTGCCTCAGTGGGCGTTGGCTCTCCCAGAGCCTGCTGGTATTAGTAGTGCCGTAAATCTTGCTCCAGTGAGCTGCCATTTCACAATGTACCAATTCGAAAATTATTAAAACCCCAGTGGGTCTGGAAAATGTCACACTTCCTCTGGGCTGCAAGTGACACCTTGCAACACGACCTTCCTGCCCTTCACACTGCTTGTCAAGTAACTGCAGCTCGGTCCACTTTCATGTGGCAGGGCTCTTCCACGACCGGGAACAGCCGTCAAAAATCCACATTCTCACTTTTTACCCATTTAGAAGAGCCATCATGCAGGTAGGTAAAGAAATCTTCGTTTTATTTTGCAAGGAAACAGCGCAGTGGAAGAAAAAGTCCAAATTCATTCATAAGCCCGACGCGTTTCATGCTGCATTAGCATTTCCTCAGAGGCTTCAGATTCAAACACTGTGTGAGGCACCGGCATCTATTTGTAATCCTTAACACCTGCCTCAGTGGGCGTTGGCTCTCCCAGAGCTGCATGAAAGTGCCACATGAAAGTGGACCGAGCTGCAGTTACTTGACAAGCAGTGTGAAGGGCAGGAAGGTCGTGTTGCAAGGTGTCACTTGCAGCCCAGAGGAAGTGTGACATTTTCCAGACCCACTGGGGTTTTAATAATTTTCGAATTGGTACATTGTGAAAAGGCAGCTCACTGGAGCAAGATTTACGGCACTACTAATACCAGCAGGCTCTGGGAGAGCCAACGCCCACTGAGGCAGGTGTTAAGGATTACAAATAGATGCCGGTGCCTCACACAGTGTTTGAATCTGAAGCCTCTGAGGAAATTCTAATGCAGCATGAAACGCGTCAGGCTTATGAATGAATTTGGACTTTGTTTTCTTCCACTGTGCTGTTTCCTTGCAAAATAAAACGAAGATTTCTTTACCTACCTGCATGATGGCTCTTCTAAATGGGTAAAAAGTGAGAATATATATATATTCACTGAAAAAACCATAGGTTATAGACCATATATAGTTAGGAATTAGCATTTAAAAAACCTTATTTTACTCACACAAAACCATTGAAATTCCATATATAGTTAGTTGCACTAACTATATACCGCGCACCCGCAATCCACTGCTGATCATGTCACATATTACATCATTCATGACATGGTCAGTGACATCACTGATGACATCACTGATGACATCTCAAATGACATCACTGATGACATCACTGATGACAACATCCAGTGACTGTATGTTTCTGTAAAGTTAAAATTTGTCTTACATATTGAAGAATGAGTGGATGTATAAGTGTCTGGATGAAGGATTTAGTAGGTGCGTGACTGACTGTATGAGTGAGTGATTAAATGTGTCTCACTGAATGCATGGGTTAGTGACTAAACTGTCTTAATTTGTGCATCATTATGTCTGTTGTGATGTAAACTGCTGCATGTGTTGATCATTAGCTATACGAGAGGCTATATGTGTTATTGATTGGTTGCCCAAATATTTGTATGGGAGATTGAGTTTGTGTAGGGGTGGCTGGGAGGTGTGTGACTCTGTGCATAGATGTGTGAGCAGTTGATTCACTAGGTGTATGAGTTCAAGAGTGCATGTGGAAACAGCTACATGGGCAGTTGACTGTGCATGAGTGTATTGATGAGTGAATGGATATCTCAATGCTACATGTCATAGTAAGTACATATGTAAAACACAGTACATGTGAGAGTTGGCATATATAAATAACTGTGCATGAGAGCCACTGAATGTGTGAGTGGTTGTATGGATCATTGTGAACTTGTATCAGGGATTGTATAAGAGAGTAAATATGTGTTAGTATATGTTTGAATAAGTAAGGTGTGTATAACTGTATAGTTGAAGAAATGGAGGTGAGATTGTTTCTTTGCATGACTGACTAGGTGTGTGAGTAACTCCATGGATGAGTGACAGTGTGTGAGTGTCTGTATACACTGAGTGTATCTAAGGTTATATTAGAGTCTGAAGAGGTTTATCGTATTAGCACAAGAATGATGTCAAATGAGATGTCATCATTGATGTCATCAGTGATGTCATTTGAGATGTCATTTGAGATGTCATCAGTGATGTCACTGACCATGTCATGAATGATGTAATATGTGACATGATCAGCAGTGGATTGCGGGTGCGCGATATATAGTTAGTGCAACTAACTATATATGGAATTTCAATGGTTTTGTGTGAGTAAAATAAGGTTTTTTAAATGCTAATTCCTAACTATATATGGTCTATAACCTATGGTTTTTTCAGTGAATTTTCAAGGTTTTGTAAATGCTAATTCCTAACTATATATGGTCTATAACCTATGGTTTTTTCAGTGAATTTCAATGGTTTTTTAATAGCAAATATCATACACTGTCGAATGTCAAGTACGTGGTAAGTAAAAACATTTTCGTGTTTATGCACACTGATCTGCTTTGAATGCTGCCCCCCACCCCTCATTTCTATTAGGAGTACTCTCTCTTTGCAGATAGTGAAGGGTAGTTAACGCAGGCCTTTGCCCCCGTTGTAATCCGTCGTGCCTGCTTCTGTCTCCATTTGATTGATTGTTCTCTTTGGTTCATTCTCTATTTACAAACAGCACAGAGTCGCAATACTCTGTTTAGTCTTTGCAGATAGCGAAAAATCGTGTAAAAAAACCAAAAGGAATCGAGCAAAATCAGTAGGCCACTAATGGGATCTCTTTTTGACCTCGCTAAAATAGAAACATTAGGAACAACCTGTTGAAAATAGCAATGTGTATGTACATAAGCGGCGTTCATTTGTGTTCACAGTACCCCTTGTTGATTGTTTGAATCGAGCATTGAATTGTTCGAAGTTGGTTCTCTTAAGGATCTTCTCTGCCTGCAAACGAGGAAGAATAGGAATATTCTCTCTCCCTTTGCAGATAGTGAAGGGTAGGTAACGCAAGCCTTTAACACGTCGTACCTATTTCATTCCTCATTGATTGATTGATTGTCCGAACATTGACTGTTTGGGAATTAGTTCTTTTTGGAGGTATTCCCTGTTTGCAAATAAACGTAGGAAAATCTTTGCAAGTAGTGAAAGGGTACGTAATGCGGACCTTTCTCCCCCGTTGTAATCTGTCATGCCTATCTACTCCCCACTGATTGATGCACCTGTTTCACCCGGACCATTTACTAGAGATAGGTCATCTGGCCCGACCAGAGAGCACCCCTAGTGAAAAGGACATATGCAATAATAACGAAGTGATCACTGTATCCTGTTAACAGAAACTTTAGCATGAAACAACCTGGAAAGAAAAGAATAGGAAAACGAAAATCAGTAGGCCACTGATGAACTTTTTAATAAATAACAAACAAAGAAACGATAACAATACGTAATGATAAAACCTATTATTGTCCTAGAAACAAGAAACGTTAGAAGTAAGCCCGTAATAAGAAACCTGAAAACATCGCCCCTCACTGCCCCAAAACGTGTCTGTCCCACCGCCTGCCACGGCCAAATAACGGCAAACTGGGAAAGATAGAAGTCAGCAGACATCCGCCCCATTCTAGAAACTTCCAAAGGGCAACAGGTTTTCGGCTACGCCCAGCCGGAAGCAACACATATAAGGCGGGTCCTGCTGCCACGCCTCGGCCAGGAGATCATCACGTAGGGTGTAGCCGGAGGAGAGGCCGAGGCCAGCGGGACCCGGCCAGGGGGATTGACAACACTGGAAAGTTTCAGGGGGGGGCAATGTCCCTGTCCTCGACCCTCCCCTCTCTCCCAGTCCGGCCGCGGTGGCCCTTGAGCGTTGCAGGTTGTCCCTCCACACTCTCTCCCGGTCCGGCCACCAACGGCCGGGGGCTGGGGCCGACGGGATCCGGCTGCAGCCGATGAGCCAAGGAACCCGTTCATGGGGCCAGAGCAAAGGGCGTCCGGCCGCCATCCACCGGAGGTGCGGCCCAAAGACGGACGGGACATTTCTTCTTTCTTTTATAATGGCTGCGACAACACTGGGGGGGATGTCTTGCACATGCCTCCGACCCCCCCCCCCTCATCCTCATCGCCTGGTCCGGCCATAACAAATGTCAAGCGAGACGCCGTGGGGTGCACTGGGAGGGAGAGACGGTGCGAACAGGCCTCTCCCGCCTCCCCAGGTGGAGGCTTCCCAGCTGCACCCTCAGCGCTCCAGGCGCCCGGAAAAGGGTTCTTCCACTGTGGCGATGCTGCAACGTCTCGCCCGGCAGGGTGGAGCCCGTCCGCTCATTTGACCCCGCGATCGCCAGTAGCTACCGAACTCTCAAAATGGCGGTCGACCTGGCAAGAGCGGGCCCAGCATAAAGAAATGGCCTGGTCACTGGTTGACTCCACCACCGTAGTCCTCCACGACCTTGAAGATTCTAGAGGAGCCGCGGGAGTCTCCGACCCCCGCAGACACCCCCGATGGGGAATGACTGCCATGATCGCCCGTGGAGTGACGAAACTGTATCCGCTGGACGTCGGCGCTCCCATGCTGCCACCAGCCTCAGTTTGAATGACTAGAATCCTGCAGACCTCCGTTCCGGTGAAAGCACAGTGTGACCCGGTAGGAAAAATTGTTGCACCCCCTCCCCTTTTTGACTGATAGTTCAAACCACCGATCCTTTCCTTTGCCCTTTTACCGGAACTATGGACTGCCTCCCCCTCTTTTACATTTTCTAGAGAAAACAAAACATTAACCACTACATTAGCATAGCAGTTGACACCAGAACTGTTTTCAAATTGAAAACCAACAACATCTTCAACAGAATCCTTTTTGTTTCTGCTGTGACCCTGCTACAGCACAGGCATTGTCCCCAGCAGTAATTCTGCAATGCCGGTAAGTATAGCTGTGGTGCCTACTGGACTCACTCACCCCCGCGGCGCCCCACGCCGTTATTTGCTGGGCGGCAACTTACTAGACATCACCTTCGTGACATCCAGATTTCAGCGCTTTCTGCTGCCTTGGAACTATTCGCACAACAGACCGCTACTGACAATCCACCCCCCGGGACGCCCCACGCCGGATACCCAAATCAGTGCGGCACCCAGGCAACATCTTCTGAATTTTCATAATTTGAAAGAACTAGTAACATGTCCTCATCAGGAATTTCCTCATGAAAAGTCTGCAATGATGATTCTTGTAACTCTATGGTCTCCAAACATTCGATAAATTCGCCATCAAGAGATTGATCAAAAAAATCATTCAAGTCATCTCCTCCTTGTGAGAATATTTCATTATTGGTGCTGTCAATTTCAATAAATGTATTGGATAATTCAAAAGAAATTGCCACGGTCTCTTCGTTGTTTAAATGTTTTTACTGTTTTTGTTTTGTTGTATATATTTATAAGTTATTAAAGTTTTATAATCCTACTACTTTGTTGGAGTGCTATATATTTTTAATATGACACATAATTGTAAAAACTTTGATGTACAAAGAGTCATCCCTGGAATCTTCCGCTTCAGGCTCGGTCCCCTCCCCAATCACAATACAGGATGGTTTTCAGATAGTAGGAACACGTGTGGTGTGACGGATCTCATCGGGTGTGGGCCTTGATCTACTATAACTCCTTTGAAGAGGGGTGATTCTTTACAGCTGGGGCCATAAACTACATCTGCAGGGCTAGCTGATAGCCTGGACAATCGGACACAGAGGAAGAGGAGTGTCAGAGGGTGCGGTAGTGAATAGGGCGAAAGGTAGGTGTCGGGCGGGCACAGAGTGTGATTCTCAGGGAAGAGCAGCGCAGATGGGGGGTGGTTTATTACCCATGCATAAGACAGAGAGCGGGGGTGACCAGTGCCTGGGGAAGATGCTTGCGAAGGTGGGGAGCCATGCTAAGGATCGACAGCGTGCAGAGAGTGGGTCTGGTCAAGGCATCTAAAATGGCTGCCGTGCACGACAAAAGTGTGGCATTTCAAAAAAGGCAAGATGGCGCAGACAATGTTTTTCAACACTTCCTCATTTCCTTCGAATCGAACGTTAACAGACGTTGGTGCATATTACCAAAGTTAAGCGATATCTATCGCTAACGATGCTTAGCAACGAATTTTTTACCGCTAAGCATCGTCAGAAATTATCGAAGATAAACCTTGCTATTATCAAGGTTTATCGCAAATGCGATAAAAAACGGCCGCAATGCATGAATATCGCTAAAAAGTCAGCGATATTCATGCATTACCGAGCTAATGCGCTTAGCCATGTTATCCACCTCCCATTGGATAACATGGCTAAGAACTGCTCAGGGCAGGTGTTCGTTTTTGGAGATATTCGCGCTTAGCGCGAATATCTCCAAAAGTTGGTAATAGGAGATAGATATCTTGCATGTTGTAATGCAAGTTATTGTGGTATATGGAACTCATACCATAATCTCTCAGGAAAGCAGAAACTGATCCTTTTGGGACCGCCTGAGAAGGCCTAGGAGGTGAGGGGTACTCTACTTTGCCCCCTTTTCACGTTCCGAACTATTTTATTTTACTCTCTTCTGTAATTACACAAAATGGCAGCGATAAGATGCATCAGAGACAGACAGTGAGAGAAAGGAGGCCGGAGATGAAGAAGAGATGTCAAATACACATTGGAGATAATATAGTGGGAGAAGGGAAGTAAATATGAGTAAACTTACCATGTAACATAAAAATGTTGCACTCTATACTATAAGTCTCATTTTATACTACAATCACTTCGCTACAACCTCATAAATTAAATATAAAAATGAATAATGTCTCAAACAATTTTTGGTTTCTAAATATAAATTTATTCTTCTGAATTTTCAAAATTTGAAAGAACTAGTAACATGTCCTCATCAGGAATTTCCTCTTCAATCATCTCATCTGGAATCTCCTCATGAAAAGTCTGCAATGATGATTCTTCTAACTCTATGGTCTCCAAACATTCGATAAATTCGCCATCAACAGATTGATCAAAAAAATCATTCAAGTCATCTCCTCCTTGTGACAATATTTCATTATTGGTGCTCTCAATTTCAATACATGTAGTGGATAATTCAAAAGAAATTGCCACGGTCTCTTCATTGTGAGCCATTTTATTTTGAAATTGCTCGCTGTAAATTGCAGAAAAAAATAATCACTTTCATTTATCGTTTTTAGTAATACATAATATAAAACTAACTTTATCAAGTATTTAGTATAACAGAAGGACTGTAAATAAATAACAGAAAACATTTTTCAAATTATCTTCAAGTGTACAACATAGTTCCCCTTACAAATTAACAACTCACCTTTTTAAAAGTAGGAGAAGTGTTAGTACTGTGTAAATCAAACACCAGCAATTGACCACCAAAAATTCCTCACAAATGTACCTCAGACAGTAGTATCACAAAATGGCTGTGGTTTCCTCTCATTTTAGATATATACATAACCAATTAACTTTCATCACACACAAATACAAAACCAAAGTAACATTTTTTTTTTTTTTTTTTAAGTTTGAAGTTTATTGAAATATAAAGAAACAAAGACAGAAAATGAAGAAACAATCAAGAGTTATGAAAAAATGAGACCAATCTTACATAATAGTGAATTACGTTGGGGAAACTGAAGCATAAAATATGAAAAAATAAATAATGAATATGAGGAACATAGGGAAATGAGGAGATATCTGAAAATATGAGAATGGATAAAAAATATGATAAAATACTAGCTGTAACAGATAGTATATTAAACGAATAAATTAAGGTAATGCATTCATGGAGGTTTACAAACTTCAACAGTACGAATCGGAAGTGGTGGAGGAGGTTTAGCAACTGTGGATAGATAGTCAGTGAGGGGAAGCCATAAGAGATCACGTTTGATTGCTAAGGAGATAGGAGAAACAAAATTAGTGTCAAGTCGGTGATTAAAGCAAACTGCGTTCCACCATGCAGTAAAAGAAACATCATTAGCTTGTTTCCAGTGTGATGTAATATGATGGAAAGCAATGGCTATGCATAGATCAAGTAATTTTTGGTTGGAGTGGGAATCAGCGAGTGTGGGAGAGAGGGAACCTAAGAAAATATGTGAAATGGAGAATGAAACCGTAATGTTGAAAATTTTTTGGAGCTGAAACCATACTAAGTGCCAGAAACGTAATATGGGAGGACATTCAAATAACATGTGTTTCAAATCAGCTGAGGGGAAATTGCAGGACCAACAAGTAGATGGAGTGTCTGGGGAAAAGGAGGACAGGAGTAATGGAGTGAATAGAATACGATTATAAATAAAGAATAATGTTTGTGTGGTATTTGCAGCTCTGGATGTACTATGAATTTTAGACCAAATTTTGTCCCATAAAATAATGGACCATGTGTGAGATAAATCTTCCTCCCAAGCCAACTCAATCTTAGATTTTGTACGATCAGCAGAGGACTGTAAAGATTTATAAATAAATGACGCAGAAAGAGATTGATCAATAGCATTAGAAATCGAAAGATGTGTGGTAGGGATAGAGGTAGAGGTTGGGAGTGAAGAAAGATATTGAGTAAGGGATGGAAGTAACGATAAGTATTGTTTACGGGATGAGGCAGGTAATGAGAATTTTGCTTGAAGGTCTTGGAAAGAAAGAGGTTGAGTATCTGAGAGAAGTTGTGAGATCCAGTTTAGACCATGGGAATGCCAGGATTTCCAGTATAAGGAACGATTACGAATTTTGAGGAATTTATTGTGCCAAATAGGTTGAGCGTGGGTGGAGGAGGCAGATGGGTATGTGGATATTAAGTATGGACGAAGAAGAGAGCAGGAGTGAGATATGATGGGGGAACAAATGGATGATACCTTAGAGGTAAAGGAGAGGACTTCTCGAAAATCATAAGGGTGAAGAAGAGAGGATTCTAATGTGAGCCATAGGGGAGGAATGCGAGGAAGATCTGAAGAAAGCCACCTCATAGATTGTTTTAAAGAAAATGCGTTATGGTAAGACTTAAAGTGGGGGAATTTGACACCACCAAGGGATTTGTCTTTTTTCAGGGAAGAAAGTGCTATCCGAGATTTTTTGCCTTTCCATAAGAATTTT
The DNA here is from genome assembly GCF_964261635.1 of Lissotriton helveticus. Taxonomy (NCBI): domain Eukaryota; kingdom Metazoa; phylum Chordata; class Amphibia; order Caudata; family Salamandridae; genus Lissotriton; species Lissotriton helveticus. Next base: position 1,635,844,908 of record NC_136067.1, on the reverse strand, counting down.
AATAGAAGGGAGTCGATCGATTTGAAGTAATGATCTGGAATACGGACGGGAATCATGGAAACAGAATAGAGGACTAAGGGAGCTAGCATCATTTTGATGGAGTCTAGTCGACCCCACCAAGAAAGGAATAGAGGGTTCCACCGCGTTATTGATGTATTAATTTTGGTAGAAAGAGCTTCGAAATTAAATTTAAGAGTGTCTGGAATACGGGGGGCAAACCAGATACCTAAATATTTGATCTTTATGGGCTGCCAGGAAAAGCCAGAAGATTCAAAGAGATGTTTTTGGCATAAGGGATTTAAAGGTAAGATTTCACATTTATCTGTGTTAAGACGATAACCTGAGACGGTAGAGAAAGAAGAAACTTGACGAAGGAAGGAAGGGAGAGTTGTTTGAGGGTCCGAGCAATAAAATAAAATGTCATCAGCGTATACAGATAATTTAGCTTGCTGGTGAGGGCCATATTGGAAACCAGTGATCGTGTCATCAAGTCTAATCTTAGTTAAAAAGGGTTCTAAGGCTATAATAAACAGTAGAGGGGATAGTGGGCATCCTTGACGAACCCCTCTTTGAAGAGGAAAGTAGTCGGAAACCATACCATTGGCAAAGATTGACGCATGGGGGCTAGAGTATAGTAGTGATATTAGAGATATGAATTTAGGGGGGAAGCCAAACCATTGAAGAGCTTGGAACATAAAGTCCCAACCAATTCTGTCGAATGCTTTTTCAGCATCGAGGGAGATAGCAGCAAGGGGGGAAGAAAGGGATGGGGCTCTACTCAAAATATTAAAGAAAACACGAGAATTATCTGAAGATAGGCGACCCTTAACGAAACCGGATTGCTCAGGACCTATAAGTTCTGGTAATAAGGGATCTAGTCGGAGAGCTATAATTTTGGCGAAGATTTTATAATCAGTGTTTACTAGTGATATGGGACGGTAGTTCTTACATAGGGTATGGTCTTTATCTGGTTTAGGTATCAAACAAATCAATGCTTCTTGGAAGGTTCCTTGAGAGGATCCGGAGGCCGCAAAAGATTGGAATAGGAGATGCAATTTTGGGAGAAGAAGGGAAGAGAAGTAAGTATAGAATTCAATGGTAAAACCATCGGGCCCTGGGGCTTTACCTCGACGAAGAATAGAGATTGCATGAGAAATTTCCGATTGGCTAATGTCCAAATCTAATGATTGAAAATCAAGATGGGATGCTTCTGGAGAAGGGATATTTTGAAAGTATGAAAGGAGATCTTGAGGGTCGGGAATAGATTCGGGAGTGTAGAGATTTTGGTAAAAGGAAACAAATTGAGCCAGTATGTCTTTATCTTTAAAGAAAGACACTCCATGTGGGTTTTGCAAGGATTCAATTTTTGTACGTTCTTTACGTATCTTAAGGTAATTGGCCAGGAGCCTGCCCATCTTGTTTTGTCCGCCGTAGTAGCGGGAATTGCATTTTAGGAGAGAGTTAGAGGCAGCATTGGTGGTAAATTTATTGAAATCAAGTTTGGCTGAAATTAATTCACGTAGAGAAGCTTCAGAATTTGAGTTATAGTACGTATATTCCAATTTTTTAATTTTATCCAAGAGTTGAGTTGACTTAGAGATTGATTGTTTTTTCTTTTGGGAGACAAAATTAATAATAAAACCACGTGCAGCTGCTTTAAACGAGTCCCAAATCATAACAAAAGGAGATTCAGGAAGGTGGTTAAGTGTAAAAAATTCAGTGGAAAATTGCCTAAATTGGGTGCAAAAATCAGAATCAAGAAGTAGGGAATTATTAAATCTCCAACGGCCTGAATGAGGGGAGTAGGGAATAAGATCAATGTCCACAAAAACGGGAGCGTGGTCTGAAATGAGAATGGAGCCTATATCTGAGTGAATGGCAAGTTGGGCCAGAGGTTTGCTAAGGAAAAGGTAATCAATACGTGATTGGGAGTGATGTGTGGGGGAGTAGAAAGAGTATTCTCTGAGGTCAGGGTTACAAAGCCTCCAAATGTCAACTAATGCATTATTCTGTATAGAGGAGATAAACTGGGTATGCATTTTGGAAGGAACAAATTTAACTTTTGAATTTCTATCGATAAAGGGATCATAAATTTGGTTGCAGTCACCGCCAAGAATAACGTATTGGTCATTGAGGGTAACCAGTTTGTTCGAAATAGCAGGCCAGAACAATTTATCAACGCCAGTTGGGGCATAAACATTAAAAATAACTAGAGGTATTTTGTCTATAAGAAGATTAACAATTACCCAACGACCATCATCATCGCACTCTTGAGATACAATTGAAACATTTAACTTTTTATGACAGAGTATAACAGTACCATTTTTCTTACCTACAGCAGGTGAATAAAAAACGTGACCCACCCAACATTGTTTAAGTTTAGTAGACTCTAAATCTGTGAGGTGGGATTCTTGAAGAAGGGCTACATCTGCCTTAAGTCTGGTTAAATGTGTTAAAACTCGTTGACGTTTAATGGGGTTATTCAACCCCTTAACATTCCAGGTGACTACTCGGAATGTACAATATCATGAGAATGATATACGAGAAAAGAGAAAGTGGAATAGAAAAGTAGTTGAGAAATGTTGAAAGAAGTAGTAAGATTGCAAGAACATATGTATGAGAGAGATAGAGAGAGAAAGTGAGAGCAAGAAAGAGAAGAAGAGATAAAGAAAGGAATATAAAGGAAGATAAGAGAGAACAAGTCAAGAGAAGAAACATAACAACAAATACAAATGAGAACTAGGGGGTGACGACGCCAGAAGAGGACGACATCAACAACAGAAACTCACGTCATCGAACACCGGAGGAACCAGCTTAGGATCAATTGAAGGGAGCAGAAACTACACCGGGACGGGGAACAGAAGGAGAGGATCTCATACTCCGATGCAAGAAGATGAAGTCGGCGTTCGAAAGGGTGCAGTTTAAGATAGGAAAACTGCTGGCATCGGCGTCCGATGTCCGGAGCTCCGCAGTCAAGCCGCCATCTTGTGCAACATTTTAATTGGTTCTAAATTTCAACACTTTCAAATGTGTTTTCCCCATGCAATTTTCCATAGGACATTTAGATACGTCTACAGCCTGAATGGCTGAACGGAATTACACCAAACTTGGCAAAATGGTACATCAAACCTAAGAGGTCAGGGAGGATCTACTATGCCCCCTTATGGTCATTTGCCCCTTCGCTTTGGCCTCCTCTTGTCTCTCGATCCTACCGAGAGACAAGATGGCGGCCGCTACGGACTGTTTGGAATGTTTACAGACGCCGGAGAACCAATCAGCTTCGCAAAGCTCCGTAACGCGAAAAGTACGCGAAGCGGAGCGCTGTTACAGATATATATCTTTTTTTGAACGTTAATTTCTCAAAATCCACTGGAGCACATATATTGAGACCTAGCAAAGGCACATCGGGCTACCAGTCCCTACAATTTTGCCAAGTTTCGTGCAAATCCATTCAGCCGTTCGATTATTATTATTTTTTTTTTTTTGCCCCGCGGGGCCCTTTTAAAACCTCCACATCAAACCTAGAGGGTCAGGGAGGATCTACTATGCCCCCTTATGGTCATTTGCCCCTTCGCTTTGGCCTCCTCTTGTCTCTCTATCCTACCGAGAGACAAGATGGCGGCCGCTACGGACTGTTTGGAATGTTTACAGACGCCGGAGAACCAATCAGCTTCGCTTCACAAAGCTCCGTAACGCGTAAAGTCCGCGAACCGGAGCGCTGCCTGGTCCGCTGTTACAGATATATATCTTTTTTTGAACGTTAATTTCTCAAAATCCACTGGAGCACATATATTGAGACCTAGCAAAGGCACATCGGGCTACCAGTCCCTACAATTTTGCCAAGTTTCGTGCAAATCCATTCAGCCGTTCGGGCTAAAAGTGAGGCCAACCGCCCTACGGAAAACTCAATGTTAAAAACACGTTTTGGGACCCCCCTTTTTTCTCGGCCCCCCCTTGACGAACCCCCCCCCCAAATTTTCAGGGGCTGCTCAGAAACAAAATGTTCCATTTTACTGAAAATTTCAGCCAATTCCGTCCTCAAACGCCAAAGTTATTAGACATAGAATTTTCAAAAATCCCATAGAGAAAAAATCCTAACTATATATACCTACTGGCGACCGCCAGTAGGTAATATATATGTATATATATATATATATATAGTTATTGTAGGGTGACTATGTCAGTGGCAACATTAACATTTTGATGGGAAAAAACTGAAATTCCCCAGTTATAGTTAATGGAGCTAACTTGAACTTGCGCCCCGGCCATGCACTGCTTATGCCTTCACAGATTACATCAATCATGACATGTCCTACGACATCACTGATGACATTTCAAATGACATCACTGATGACATCATCCAATGAGTGTGTTGGTTTATTTTATAGTTTACATAGTGGTGGGTAGCTACCATATTACTTTTCTGCCAAGGAAAAATACATTGAGCCCCGGGGATAGGGTCCTCGGGGCTGAAATCGGGGATGGGAGCTGCGCTGCACCTCTCCCCTTATAAAATGCAACAGGCTCAGGGATATGGGTACCCAGAGCTGAATATGGCTCATTGAGGGGGGTCCCCTCCCCTTAAATAATAAACCCAGTCCCTGGGGATGGGGTCCCCGGGGTCCAAAATAGGCAAAGGGAGGGGGCCCAGTTCACCCCCTTCTCTCCCCCCCAATAGAATAATAAAAATTTAAAAAAGCAGCTGCCACTATTGTTTTGTTGTTGCTGCAGTCCCATGGGTGTCCTGCGGAATTGCAGCAAAAACTGCTGATGTTCTTTTATTTCTTCATTTTGGTCTCGGGGCTGTGTCCATCTGGGTCCCTCCCATGGGACCTCGCTTGCCCCACTATATTTAAAAAAAAAAAAAAAGTTCGGGACAGAGGATTAATCCCAGAGTGCTAAAATGGCTGACAGCAACAGCCAATCAGAGCGCTGGCTCCCGAAGAAGTCTGACTCCCACAGTAGCGAGATGGTCCAAGGCAACAAAAAAAAGCTCCTGAGGCCAATCAGAATGCTCAATTCTTTTCACTGATACACCATGTAGTATCTTGTTTAGTTTAAAGACAGAAGTAAAGTAGGATATTTAGCCTGGTTAATAACATTCTTCCTTGACATGACTGGTGGGTACTAAGTAGGGGAAGTGACAATCAAACTACCACACCCCAATAAGTTATGCCACCATTGGCCAGGGAAGCGACAAAGACTCTACTAACCCCAACTACTTTTTTCATCATATGTAGAAACCAATTTACCCTGCACTATTGTTCCTCTACACCAGGGGTCTTCAAAGTGTGGGGCCGTGGAGTGATGAAAAGTGGGTCACGCATTCCGGGTCACACTTCTGCCCAGGCGCATAGGACTACAAAGGATTCAGACCCCCCCTCCCTTCTCCCCCATAGTGTGTCTCAGCTCGAGGTGCAGTGGGCTTCGCTTCGCTGGGCTGTGTCTGCAGTCTTATCTCCAGCACAGCACGACACGCCTGGGTTTTTCACAGATCTTTAAAGACCACTTGCATGTTTACATACTTTTTGTAAACTGGTTACTGAGGCTTAGTTTTTTCTAGTTCCAGTATCCCCTGGGCTCCCACTCTGCCTATTCCTTACATTTGTATTTTACATTTACTGCAGTAGTGTGAGAATGCATTTCATGAAAAGAAATATAAAGTAGGGTTGCCAAAAGAAAAATAGCAGCCATTTGATGTTTAAAGAGCCTGCAAAGGCATCCTCGTGACACTAAAAAGGATTGTAAATAAAATCATATGCATTCATTCGTAATGTGACTTTTCTGTCTTTGCTCCCTTTATTTATCCGTCATGGATCATTGAGGCAGCCCTAGAACACAATTAAAAGTGCTTTCTATTTATATTTGCTGTTCCAAATACGCACAGATGAGTGCTGAAATATACAGCTTTAGGTGACTACTTATTTTTGTACCATCTGGGACATCAAAATAATGAGCAGGCAACCCTAACTATAGGACTGGAAGTGAGTTGCAGGATCAGCATATTATTTATTTCCTCCACCCTCGATCCCTGATTAATGCCATAATAGCAATAGTTTAACTTATATCTTAAACCATACACCGCTATCAATAATATGCTGAGTTACTTCAAGTGTCTGGGAATGCAGCCTGCATTCAGACAACTCACTCCTCATTCTCGCACTTCACTTTCACGCTCACCCTGCACTCACAGCGATCACAATGCACTCACGCTGATCGCCATGCACTCACCTGATTCACCCTCTTAACCTGCACTCACAGTGATCACTCTGCACTCACAATGCACTTGCGCTGTTCACCCCGCAGTCACACTACTCACCTGCACTCATCCTGCACTCATGTGACACCTCATTCACCTGCCCACTCACTGCTCAATTTGCAACTAACAAGCCCATCATTAAATAATGCATTCATTCGTCCCACTCTGCACTTACATTCGAGTGCAGAGGGTAAATGTGCCTGCTACAAAGAACATGTACTATGCAGATCACAGCACTGAGTGCGAGTAAACTATGAGTAGCGCTATGAATTTTTTAAAAATTTTTGTCAGAAAGGTGCTACAGAGAGATGAGGTGCATTGTCGGTGAGTGGTAGTGAGGGAATTTATGGCAGTTTGACAGTTTTTATTGTTGACTGTTCAATTATTTAAAATCATTACAGTAAAAATAAAGTAAAATGCTAAAAAAATAAAATAAATTTAAAAAAAAATTAAAAAAAAGTTGGCTCCCACCCCCCCCCCAATATTTTGCCCTCCCCTGTCGCCTCCCACCCCCACCGAACTGCGTGCCTTTCAAACCCTGTTTCTGGCAGTCCGGTCCTGTATTGCCAGGTCCCTTTTTGCCTTAAGCTCTTGGAGCTTGATTTTACTTCGGCCGAAGATCATCGGGCTGGCTCCTCAGTGACTTTGCATTATTGCTGAAGCACATCATTTGCCTGTTTCTGGCTCTATATTGTTCGTACTTATGGTGAGGCACTCGCACCTAGGGCCAGTCTGATGTGATGAATGAATTTTGCTGCTCTGGCGAGGGAGTGGGTTGTTGTTTCTGAGAAGCACCAGTCTGATGCCTCCCTGCATGTCCTAATGCCAAGGTTTCTGAAGATAGGGCGAAGCATCCTTTGTCGCTCGTTTTTGGGGCAGCAACATAGTAAGTGGAACCAGGATTCCATTTGGTAATTGCAGAGGCGACAAGAGGAAGCACCAGCTATGCGTGCCCATTCAGGATTGAGGTCCGCTGTTCTTAAGGCCACTAGTCTCATGAAAAGAATTTTCCAACGGGCCTGGGTCCCTAGTGCTTCATTTAGATATGGTTGGGCTTTCCCCATGATATAAGATTCGTTCAGTGCCTTAGTAAGGGTGTTCTGGCGAAGAGCGTTTAGATCCAATTCGAACGAAATAGAGCGAACCTGCCGTCTCATGATGTTTGACCAGGTCTTATGCGGGATTTCTGTTAGGCACAGGCTTTGTGGTTCAATGTTAAGGGTCTCTATTGCTATACCCAGCTTGATGTGCCAGGGGGAGTCCTTTTCTCTAAAGATTGGTTCCAAATGATGTTTAAGGGAGTCTTGGGGTGCTTTCAGGACTCTAATGTAGTACTTAATTAGGTCCCCCTGTAGTGCCAGCTCTGGTCTGCTGAGCCCTAGTTCCAGCCGTAATCTAATGTTCCTTGCATACCTTGGTGTTTGCAGCACGATTTTGTGTGCTTTGACCTGCGCTGCTGATATGAGTTTGTCAAGGTCTCATGGGAATGCCAGATGCCCGTAATTGATGGCCGGGATTAGTTTAGCCTTAAGGACCTTCAGCATGGGTTCCGCTGTAGGGCTAGTTAGACGTTGGCTGAGGCGTCTCATTGATAAGAGTACGCTCTTGGTTTTGACATTTAGATGTTTAGCTTGAGTTGACGATGTTGCCCTCTCATGCAGCCAAACCCCAAGATAGTTATAGGCTGTAGTAGTGCCAATTTGAAGATCACCCAAGGTCCAGCGCGCCTGCTTTTTGTGAGGGTATCTGCCGAATACCATTATCTTTGTTTTGCTTGACTGTTAAATGATTTTCCTTATTGTACTTCCCCAGCTCTTTTAGTGCTCTTTGGAGGCCCACCCTTGTGTGATCCATCACTACGGTGTCGTCTGCATACTGAAGGATTGCCAGTCTTACCGTTCCCACTTTAGGTGGAACTAGGCTTGCCTCTTTCAGGGCTCCCCCCATGTCGGCAGTGTAAAGATTGAATAGTAGAGGGGCTAAAACACAGCCCTGCTTCAGACCGTTGTTGGTTTGCACTCTTGCAGATAACGCTGTGGGGCTTAGCTTAACTTGTACCCAGGTCCCCTCGTAGAGGGATATGATGGCTTTCAGTAGCTTTGATGGAACTCCCCAACCTGACAGTTTTCCCCAGAGTTTGCCCCTGTCCACTCTATCAAAAGCTGTGCTGTAGTCGATGAAACAGCAAAACAGTGGCATATGCCTGTCTTTCACTGCACGTTTCGAGAGGTAGGACAGGGTCATGATGTTGTCAATGGTTGCACTGTTAGCCCTGAAGCCGGTCTGATAGAATGGTAGTATTTGGTTGTTGTTGGCCCAGTCTTCTAATTCCCTCAATAATAGTTTAGCATAGGCTTTGGCTTCTGAATTTATGGAGAAGGAGGAAACTGGGGAGGGGGCACCAAAAAAGACTGTTGAACCGTGTGTGATCAGTGCTAGGGCCAGCCCTGCCTGGGAGTGTAGGCCCCCGCGAAGTTTGGGTCTGGTGGCTCCCCTGCTTCTGCCTATTACTATTATTATTTATATTTGTAGTGTGCTACTGTTACCAAAAGGTGTCCTGGGGCTAATAGCCATCTGTTGCCTGAAGGCAAATGAGAAACACACAGAAGGGGAAGGAGAACCAGCCAAATGGGGTGACATACAGAGCATAGAGCCAGGTTTTTACATCTTCCTAAAGAATACTAGATTCTTGGTGGAGCGAAGCAAAGGAGGGTGCATGTTCCATAACTGTGCGGCCTGCACCAAAACAGCAAGACAGACACTTTGTGCCTTCCTGAATTAGGGAACAATAAGCAGAGTGGCACAGGCCAAGAGGAGCATACAGGTCCAACCCCTGTGCTCGGTGAGGAGATATGAGAGGATGGGAAAGGACAGCAAGGGAGTGAGAGAATTCGATTGAAGAGGTCAGGGATGAGGAGAAATGTGAAGTGCCGAAGGGAAGTGCAAACACGCAAGAAGTGAGTGTGAGGGAAAGTTGAAGGGACAGAGGAGGGCTACTGTTAACCTGTGAGAGAGACTATAACCGAGAGATGATCTGTGACCTAAAAAGTAATTTGATGCAACATTGGTAAGGGAAAGCAGCGATAGGGGAAGAGAGGGAGTACTGGGGTGGGTGCTGAGCAGTGATTAGTTTGTAATAAAACATGTGCCAGGGACCTCACCAGTAAGCCACTGCAACTTTAACCACCCACCCATTGCCTTGCCTGTGCGGCCAATGACAATACCTATGCAACTACCAACCATAACACTTGTACATGTGTGACTATTTCAAGCCCCCAAAGCTAAAAGAATGGCATGGATGTCAGGAGTGTATTGTTTTTAATACATATTGAATTAATAAACAGCTGTTCTGCTCATCTCTAAATTACACTGACAGAGCCACCATGTGGCAGACGGTCTTCGTGCCAGTGAGTAAAATTAGGTGCCAGTGCAGAGCACCCAAAACCACCTGCTCAAATTAAGCACTGGTGCCGAGGTAACAGGGGAGAGGGACATTGGTTCAAGAAGGTGTGGAAGAACAAAGGCTAGATGTGAAAGATGAATGGGGGGACTGGAGAGGTGTAAGATACAAATAGACAACAATTTGAATGGAGAGACTAGAGCTGAATGAGAAGTGCAGATGGGCACAGGAGGTGACGGGGCCAGAGAGGCCATGAGATGAATGCGAGAGACTGTTAGAGCTGAAAGCAGTGAAAAGACAAAATGGCAACAGGTGATTAAGGGTGTAGTGAGAAGTTGAATGGGGAGAGTTCAGAAGTTGTAAAAAGGGGTGAAAGAAAATGGGCTGCAAAGTGAGAGAGGGATCCAGGATTGGGAGAGGAGAGGAGAGAGGGATGGAAGGGAGGGGTGAGAGGAAAGCGGCATGGGTAAATTGCTTAACTCTGCACAAGACCGCCAGGGTTTTAAGGTACCCCTGCTGCTCCCGGCCAGGGCCAGGTGTGCTTCTAATGTGGCAGCACATATTCCTGTACAGTGGAAGGCCCATCACAAAGGGTGACTAGACATCTTTCTGATGTGAATTGCTGTATTTTGGTTATAAACTGGTACTGATGGGGTGAAATCTTCCCTCAGTGTTACTGTGTGCAATAAATGTCAAAATAATGAAGCAATTCTAGCCCAAAATAACGCACCATCACATAACATTATTTACATTTTCTTCCCACACAATTTAGTCACGCCTGTTGAGTAATTTGGTCCTCAACTGCCTCATAATTTCAGTAGCCCTGCCTACAGGTTTAGAAATATTTGTCAGGAGGGGTCCTTACGACTGAAAATGTCGACAGGGAGGTGACTGCACCGAAAAGTTTGAAGACCTCTGCTCTACATCATAATAAGCTTTATTAACATATGTATTATTTATTTCTACTTACTGAACATGTTACTTTACTTTTGTAATGCCTTATCTGGTGATAGAGACTATCTATCTGCAGATTGCTTACCTTAGAATTATCCCCCGGCATCAGACTGGATCCGTATATTGTTTAGCTGTACCCCTGTGCACAGGGATGTGGTGTCATTCGGATCTGCATTGGCTGCTCTGGAAGGGACATGTAGAGCCTATATAGGTGCCGCCCAAAGCCCTGACATCAGTTACTTTTCACAACCTTTCCTCGCCAGAGGCACGGAGCCACAAAGAATGCGGATGGACTGGTGTGCATCAATACAGGCCTCAAGAGAGCGATTGCTATTGGTACAGTTAAAAAGCCTACATAGAGCATATTTTGATAGGGTGCACCTACACACCATGGGGAGAGCAGCAACTCCTAACTGCCTGCGGTGTAAAACAGGACGCAGTACATTTATACACACACTAGAGATTTGGGAGGAGATGTGGGTGACCGACCTCGCCCCGGCACAGAGCCTATACAGCATGCTGAATGGTTATATTTACACTAATGCTGCAATCCATTCCTGAAACGTCAAGTTTACTGTGCGCAATGTGTATGTCCCAACGCACTGGCTAACTTTGTGTTAATAAAAACAGTTTAAAATACATTTTAAAAAAGAGCGATTGCTAGGAAAAATCAGTTTGTGGAGCGGAGAGGATTGGTAAGGAATCTTAGGGTAGATAGACTCTCTACCAGATAAGGCATTACCAAAGTTCACTTGTTCATCTGATAGAGACTTCTAGTTGCAGATTCCTTACCTTAAGATACATACTCAAGCCATACTTCTCTGGAGGTGGAGCTGCAAAGAGATCGGACCAAAAAGTCCTGCAGGACTGAACAGGCAAAGTTCCCATCACAACAGAACTGACCGCCGGCAATAGTGTTATATGAACGTATGTAAATATGCCCACGTTGCTGCCTGGCATATTTCCAGGACAGGGACTTGGCATGCTATTAAGTGATCATTGAAAAGGAGTAATGGTTCGGAGGGAGAAACTCCCGGCTGAAGCACTTCTGTCAAGACATCAGTCTTGACTGCCACTGAGGGCAACTGAAGGTCCAGAACCTCAGCCGCCCTCTGCACCACCATTGCAGAAGAGGCTCCCTCCTCCATAGTTACAGTAGGAGACGAGAACAAGCCAGTGTCCAGTGAGGTGTCTATCCCACTGCATCTGCCAGTTCTTCATACCAGGTGATGGTATGCATTAGGGTCCTCAGACCCCTCTCAATCGTGTCCTTCTCAAGACCTATCAAAAGAAAAAAGCACTGGCTCGGACTCAGAGTGCATGGTGCTGGCTGGCCTCAGAGTCGATGCCGATCTGGCTCCGGATCTGTGTCGGGAATGATGTTGGGGGAACAACCGCACTGCAGCGGGCACTGTGGAAAGTCACGGTCTCACAGGTGGAGAGGCTCTGGATCTAAAGGGCCCGACTGATGCGGAGGGCGAACCCGTCTGCTGTAATTCAGTAGGGGCCCTTCCTGAACCTGTGGGGCCCAAAGGCACTCCAGAGGGGCTCTGGAAACCTCTGGGAGTGGTGGAGCGTACCCAGGTTCAGGCTGCACGGCGGAGCTGGGCCTAGAGTGTTGTTGTTGTTCCCGCACCTTGTCAAAGAACTTAGAGAAGTCGAATTAATGCTTCAACTTCTTTTTCTTATGGGACTATTCTGATTGGGACAATGAGGGTCAGAAGCGGCTCTGTGAACGGTCCCAGGCCCTTCTGAGCAACAGAGATTGAGAGCATTGCGGAGTCGTCTGATGTCATGTGGCAAGGAGAACCAGGGAAAGTTCCTTCAACGCCTTCAGGTTCACGGTGAGGAGGTCCTCCCAGGGCTTGGAGTTGCGGTCCCCTTGGTTTTTGGGTGACATTCTTCACACACCAGGAGAAAGGAATTCTGAAAAAAGTCTTTGACAAAACATTGAAAAAACTCAGTCAAAAAATAACTCGGAGCAGATCTGTGCTGACTGGTGCGGGAAAAAAAAGGCCTGATGTCAATGCTCCGGGGTGGCGCTCGTCACGTTTTGCGCCGCTGAGCCGAATGACACCACTTACCAGCGCCCAGGGGTACTGCTCTAAAATGGCCAGATCCAGTCTGATGCCAGGGGATGCTTCCAAGGTTAGAAATCTCTGATTGGAAGCCTTTATCAGATAAGAATTTATATAAGAAGAATACAACTAATTAAGGACCAACAAAGCTAACACTATTTGGTATAATAATTGATTATTATAAAAGCTTTTAAAAATGCTGCAAACTGTAATAGTAAATGTAGAGTATCTCATTTTAAAACCTGTTGCTGATCATGAGAAGTCACTGTACACAACAATGCTAAATCTCATCCTAACCAGCTCTCTTATCTGTATAGCCAGCTTATATATTAAAAAACTGCAATCTAGAGGAGCAGCGAATAATGCTTGTCCACCCACAGCCTCATCCCTGTTATTATTTGGCTACGGTATTTTAGAACTTACTCAACAGTTTGCTTGAAATGCTGTGCGCCTACCTCCTCTTGTGGATAGGACGGCCAGGTGTATATGGACAGACCTGGCAAAAGCTAACCACGGTGGTTAATGTCTCAAAAAGTGAAATGAGGCTTCATTGAGATCATAGTAACGGAAGTCCTTATGTGTGGCCTACTTCATCTAATGGATCAACCAACAAAATAACAGAAGAAGAAACGATAAGACTTTCTACAGAGAGAGAAAAATAAATAAAGTAACAGATTTACAAGTTGGCAATCACGTTGGTTAAAGGGGTGAGACAGGAACAACTCACAGCATGAGTTGTACATTTACATATTTCACAAATGTAACTTAAAAGTCAGTTTCTGCACCCAGTTTAGAAGAAATCTAAGTTGGGTGAAGTGGCTGCTGGTGAGGTTTAAAAGTAGTGGGGCAGAAATACCTGCCTCTAATTGAGTTAAGTAACTAAATCTATTTTCCTTTAACAAAAACTCTCTGGATCTCTCCCTTCCCTCCTTCTGAGTGGAAATGTTGAAAACAAGCAGGAGGTTTTGAACAGGAAGCAATGAAATATTACTGTATTCATATGGCAGGTGAGAAATGACTTGTGTCAAAATTCAATAAGAAATCACTGGGAATATGTTGGCAAACAGTTGACTTTCGTTAGATTAAATTACATTAAAAATGATCTCAGAGGAAAATCCTAACTTAGGGGCCGATTATGATGGCGGACGGACCTGAGTCCGTCCGCCACCATAGAGTAGGAGGGGCCGTCCGCAGGGGCTGCGGCGGTCCCTCCGTGCAGATTAGGATGTGATCGCCAGGGTGGCGGTCACATCCTCAATCTTTAACATTGCGGCGGGTGCAGCTTCAAGCTGCACCCGCCGCAATGTTAAAAATGCATACATTGCATTTGTATGCAGAAAGCAGCAGGCACCGCGCGGTGCCTGCCGATTACTGCATACAAATGCAGGGGGGTACCATAGGTACCCCCCATGTGCAGCCCCCATTCACTCAGGGGGCCCGCAACGGGCCCCCGCAGTGAAGCTCCGTATGCTTTTCCACGGCGGAAAACCCGCCGTGGAAAAGCATTTCTTTTTGGGCATCCTAATATGGCTGACGGTGTCTGAGAGACACCGTCACCATATTAGTGCTTTTCCGCCGCGGTTGTAAGCCAACCGCGGCGGAAAAGCTGCGGACGGAAACCAGGACCCACCAGCCATCCTAATGTGGCGGTGGGTCTTTGGTGGGTCCGCTGCGGTTTTTCCGCATCCTCCGGGCCGGCGGTGGCTTCCGCCGGCCCGGAGGATGCGGAAAAAACGCTATCCTAATCTACCCCTTAATACATAACAGATATTTACAGGCTAAAAACAGCAGAACTAAACAGACCCAACAGGCTGGTATCTCAGTGGTACAACTCAAGTATTTAGAGCTTATAGGTTAAGTTAGCAGACCAGATATACTAAGTTCATGTGTTCTGGCTCCAGACAGCAAGGGTAGTAATAACAAACGTAACAATATAAAGGAATAAACCTCTCCACATAAGTCAGGTAATAACCAAATTATGAATTGCCATTTGGTACCAAGAAATCAAAAACGGGAACTCTCCTGAATTCAGCATGAATTGTCCCTTAAGTATCATCTTAAACATTATTTCAGAAGTATGATGAGTTTGTCTGCTATCTATCTGAAAATCGAGGCTGCCTACAGAAATATGAGAAAATCTTGAGGCCATGGAAGAGTTACCATGGACTGGACCCCAGCCAAGAGCTCACCTACAGCGCCCTTAAGTGGTTGGCTGTTAGCTGACCAGGGAAATTTTGAGTGGCTTGCCCACTGATGTTTACAATGGACTGGAGATGGCATATTTGCTATATATTATACAGTGGCAGTCGCTACTATGTAGCAATACGTTTTGTGCCGTTTGACAAATCTTCCCTAAACTTAAAAAAATACATTAAAAAAACGTTCATCTACCTCAGCTGCTTCATAGAAAGTTTTGAGATGATCCATCAAATGGGGGCAGAGAAAAAGAGGGAGGGGGGGTGGGCTACAACTTCATAAAAATAGACCAATCTGATAGGATGAGTAGCCTTTTTTTCTCTTGTGGGCCTCCTTGCTCCTGTGTGCACGAAACTCTCCTGCAAGTCCCACGGGAGTGCACGCTCAGATTGTCGGGATGCAACATGAAGAGAAGTGGTGTGGCTGCCTTAAAAAGGACCAGGAGACTCGACCCCCATGTTCTCGAACATAAAAATAAAATAAGATAAGGGGGAGGGTAGGGGTACCCTGACCTATAAAGCCTCACTTTATGTTCAACAAAAACATAGAAATTGACTGAATTAAATGAAGGTTGAAGTGACATTATAGGTATGCAAGGTAACAATATCTTACTTTAAATGGGAAAAGAAACTTAGAAATTCTCTGAAAAAAAGGTTAAAGTCACATTATAGTGGGGGGGAAATGTCAGTTTAAATAGAACATATTAACTTAAAAAACACTGATGATAACTGAAATTATATCATTGATGACAACACTGTCCAATGTCAGGGGCACATGCTATATTTTCTAGAGTTCAATATAACTGCTGAATTTCAGTTTTTTTTGTTTAAAATATTAACTTTAAACTGACATTTTCGCTTAGCTATAACGTCACTTTAACCTTTGTTTCTTTCAGTGAAGATCTATCTATCGATCTATCTATATATGTATGTGTCTTCTGCTTTCAATGGTTTTCATTTTCTAAAACAAAATGAAATAAAAAATACTTTAAAAAGCTTTAAATACATTTCATAAATGCAATCCTTTGCCCCAAAACATCAGTGTGATAGTGTCTAGGCATACAGACATTTAATCATGAAATCCGAAATGTACATGTTGGATAAAGAAGTCTAATTCTCCTAAACAGAAACGTATCTTATTCATGAAAACTGCACTTGTGTTCCAAAATGCCAATGTTTCTTTATTAAACGTGCCAACTTATTTTTACCAAGCACTCACATGTACTACTGCAACAAATGGACAAATGTATGCCCATTTATCACATATCAGGGATGATCATCATATGATAGCGATTTTTATCTCCACTCTGCTAGGATTAGTCAAAATTATGTAAGCATGGCTACAGTTAGTCAAGAATAGGTACGTTGTGCTGGTGCACCATTATGAAACTGATATTCCAGGCACCTCCACAGAATGGGTGCAGCTATTATTCCTGAGTTGGGTGATAAGTTGTCAAGAATGGCCACAATTTGTCAAGGATGGGCTGCTATGTCAAAATGGTGGATAGAGTGCCCACAACATGTTAACATGTTAACATAAGACCACTATTATGCTAAGGGTACCCAAAAGGTCATTAATATCCATAGTTCGACTATTGCCAGGAATGCCATCTGCCAGCCAAAGAAGTGCCATTATTATACCATGAAAGCCAGACAAATAATGGCCAGCATATGTCATGGATGTGCCACTATTATACCAGTGTGAAAACAAGGCTGTGGAAAACCACGACCTGCGTGAAGCACAGCTGCAAACAAATAATATCTCTTTCAATAGTAAACTTACTTTGATTAAATGAAACCCAAGAGTGTATATATATTATCTAACCAGAAAACATTTTAAAAAAAGAATTCTTTATCCCAAACAGTGCTCAATAAATATCGCTGTCATAAGTTCAAAAAAATCTTTATGTAAGTCATAAACATCGTGAGATATTCAAGCAAGAAATAATATGTTACAATGCGTTATTTGTTTGGAAAAACAAGATCAAAAGATCAATCCCATTGCATTTCGGGTTAAATATAAACCCTTCGCCAGGGGATGTAAGGTAAACAATAAGATATAATAAATTATGATAATCAATGATTTAGCTTGAAGTCCTCCGTCCGGAGCTACAACAACAGTCAAACATGAATACATATTACATGACTGTATTATTCTCATGACAAAAGACACTTATAGGATTTGCACTCGAGAAAATTAAAAGTGTGAAAAAGATAGGGCTGGAATGAGTGATAGTGCCTGGTCAAAAGAAAAAAAGAAAAAGCCACCAGTGCCCTTAATGTAAGATTATGCCATATGCAAACACTCTGTGAAATGAGATCAACATATGTGTGATTACCGCTGCCAAGCCCCAAGTGAGCGTGTGCCTACACAAACCATATACAAGAATGGCTTTCCACAGCTTAATTTGTCATGGACGTAATGCTCTGCGAATCAAACACAATGACGGGCGGTTTTGCAGAGCATTACGTTTTCGAGCTCCACGCAGCAGCGGCGCCCGGAAAACCCGTTTGATTCTTGACGCGTAAGCCATATGTTAAACTACCTGGTGCGGTGAGCGCACACTGTAATTATCTAAACAACAGTGGTAATGTGGCTGCATTTTTAGCTTCACGAGACCCGCACGGGCTCATTGTCCATGACAAATTAAGCTGTGGAAAGCCATTCTTGTATTCTTGGGTTGCCAGCCAATTTCTGTTGGGTCACAAAAGAGCAATAAACAAAGATGTCTTTACGTTTTTAGGTCTCGCAAGCGAGAACTATTGTCATCGTGATGGCTGCCAAGCGACCACAGACCGGGCCACGAGCAGATTGTGGCTTGTGAACGCGCACGTCCAGCAACGTGCACATCTCCTGTCCCGAGGCAAAAGCATGCAGTTTCACTTTCGCGTACACGTAAACAACAGCATTCAACATGCAAGTCTTTAAATATATTTTTTTTTTTTTTAAATATCTTTATTCAAAAGTTTTGCCACTTTTTTCTTTTACATCCGGTGTATTTATATCGTTACACAGTTTTTTACAACTAGTACAGATTTGCATTACTAAAATAAAAAAGCAAAAAAGAAGAAAAAATGCAGATTTAGAGCACGAAAGCACTAGGCATAAATATCATACATCCTACATCCTATCTATTAATCTTATAGATCTAACAAATTTCTCAATTACTGCCACAGATATTTTTCCTACTTTTCCATTGCTCAATGGGAACCCATATCTTCTCCCCCAGAGCTTTTGCCTTTCTTCCTTTTCTGTCATATGTGGCCCTCTCAAAGTTGTATGTAGATAGTAGTCTTGCTATCCAAATCTGGAATGAAGGTGCTACTTTCTCCTTCCACGCTTTTGCCACAACTATCCTATATATTGCTGTAACCATAAATAGGAATTCTGGATGAGATATATTTTCCTCTAAGCTTACCCCCAGAATTATCAGCTCCTCAGTTAGTTTAGTTTTTATTCCCAGTGATTTCTCCAGAAATTCTTCTATTGTCAGTTTTAAAGTGTATAATTGCGGACAATTTGCAAACATATGTGTTATATTAGCCTGTGTTGAATTACACCTTGGGCACGTTATTCCAGTAGTGCCTCCCCAGCTGGCTATTCTGGCCGGTGTGAAATATAGCGAGTAAACTGTTTTATAGTGTTGGGTTTGGAGTGTAGCTGAACATAAAATAGTTCGACCAAAATCTAGGGAAATTTGTAGGCCTTCCGGTCTTGCCTTTACCTGTTCACACCATTTTTTGCTGTATTTCTCTCTGTCATCTATTTTGTAAATTTGTAGCTCTGCATACAGCTGTCTTATTGAACATAAAAGGTTACTTCCCAGGTAATCCATTATCCTACAGCTCTCCATCCCTCCTGCACCCCCTGTTTTAGTATGAAAGTAGCTCCTCACTTGTAGATATTTAAAAAAGCTATTCCCAGCTATATTATACCTATGCTGTATGTCTTGAAACGTTAAGATTACTCCCCCTGCATCCATTAGGTCTCCCAATTTCTTGATCCCTTTCTCATCCCATTCCTTCATAGCTGTGTCACAGAAAATTTCCTTGGGGAGATCATTATTCATATAGAGTCTTAAGTACCTATTATACCTTCCCAATCCCAGTTTTTTCTTTATTACTTTCCAAACTTTGTAAATCGCACTTAGAGTCTTAAATCTTGTATGTTTAAAGTATGCGAAGTCCACAGTTGATACTAAAGCGTTTTCTGCCGCTTTACCTAGGAGGGCTTCATATACATTCGCCGGACACTTTCTCCCCTCCTCCTCCTGAACACTACCACCTAATAATCCTTTGGAGTATTGTAGAGCTGTTGCCCAGTAATAGAATCTAAAATCAGGTGCTCCCCATCCACCCCTCTCTCGTGGGAGAGTTAAAAACCGGTACGCCCTACGTGTCTTCCCCTGTGCCCAAATTAATTTATTTATTACTGATTTAATTTTATTAAACCATATACCTTCGATAAAGAGTGGAATTGCCCTGAACAAATATAAAAATTTCGGAAAAGTAACCATTTTAATAAAGTTGATTCTGCCCATAAGAGTCAAGTGTAAGTTATTGATCCTCTCTAGGTTACTTTTGACCTTGGCTAGCAATGGTTCCAAATTTATCTCTACTAGTTTTTCTAAGTCTGCCGTCACCTTGACCCCCAAATATTTTGTGTCTGGGACAACTCTTACGTCTACAAATGTTGTGTGTCTATTCTGAACTACCTGTGTTTTCCCCCTATTTATTAAATATCCAGACACCTCTCCAAATTTCCTTGCCTCCTTTTCTATTTCAACCAATGACTCCTCTGGTGTCGGTGTTATAACAGCCACATCATCCGCATAGGCAAATAGTTTATATTCTTTTCCGTGTAATAAGACTGGATTAATCCCTCTATTTTTTGCAAGCCTTCTGAGGTAGGGATCTAGGTATATTGCAAATAATAGAGGTGAGGCTGGGCATCCCTGCCTAGTCCCCCGTCTGATCTGTACTGCATTGGAGTATGATCTATTAATACGTATCCTAGCACTAGGCTGTTTATATAGTGCCTGGACTGCAGTTATATATCCTTGCCCTATACCAGCCCACTCCATAGCCTTCCATAGGTATACCCATGAGACCCTGTCGAAAGCCTTCTCGGCATCCAAAAAGATAGCCGCGACAGGGTCCCCTAAATCTTTAAATATTTTAAATGTAGATATATCCCACTTACCAGCAATTGTGGTGACTTTGCGCTGGTCTCTTGTCTTCATCGGCATACTCCGTCTGGATCACAGGAGCCCCCTCAAGTTTGCATCGCCGCCACTGTGCACGAGCCGCAGATCCAGCAACAGCGCACGCGCAAGCAGCCCTCGCGCTCCTATCCCCCCCTGTTTCCTCCCCGGCCCGGATGTGGAGCACAGGTGCCGCGATACTTGTTCTAATGTACGGCCTTGCTCGTCACTGCTTATTACCGTTGTCGTCATCCAGGGGAAAAAGCCATTTACGGTAAAGAGATTTTTCCTGATATAAGGGGGTTGTTTGCAGAAGGGGGCCTTGAGAGGCGGGGAGCCTCTTCTCCGACCTCCTGCCTTGGATCGGGGTTCGCGCTCAAGATCTGGTTTCTTATTTGGGTATTTAATGCTCAAGTGAAACCTCTGAAGAACCGAGGCAAACGCTGCTTTTATTTAAATTAAGGTCGGCACGTTCCAGTGCAGCTCCGACAGGGTTCCCTCCGAGGCTTTGTCCCCCCACTGCACCAGTTTAATGGTTTATAGCGCGCGGTGTGCACTGCAGCGCGCGCCAAGGGGCACAGAGGCTGTCTCGCCGAATTATGAGAAGAGTTCAATTACACAGCTGATCATTACACACAAAAGTAACAGATTAGTTTTCCGGTTGTGTTTTTAATTTGTCTGCGGCATCCTGCGGGCAACAGTGACGTAGATCTAATGTGAGAAAATGGTGAGATTTTTGTTTGCACTCCATGCACTTCCGTGTCTGCCTGGACCTTTCTTTGCCTGTTCCCGTCTAATTCATGTTCACCCACTTATATATGTAAATAGATTTACACATCCATTAGTGTGTGTGTGACTGTGAGCCCCGGGCATGTCCGTTCAGGCTCTTGAGTCTGCATACACGTGTATTCTCTAGGCCAATGTTTTTAATGTACAATTTACAACCTGAATTCCCGTTTTTATGAGGTAAACCGGATAAATAGCAGAGCGCAAATCAAACACGTGTACTGGATTAGCAAATCACTCGTGGACCTGGGAGACATCGTGATATTTCTGTGTACCCGCAGCCCCCTCAGCCAGCAAAATAGCCGCTGCTACTGACAGTACTGACCATCCCTGATGCCCCACTCACAGACAGTCTAACTCCGGCCCTCCCACCACCATCAACGTCATCGCTCCTCTCACAGTGACAATTACACGCTCAATCCACCTCGCCCAGCGGTCCAGTCACCGAGGCACGACACTCTGACCCTTATGAATATGGCTCGTGCACTTCGCCCTTTGCACTCTATTACACTTGCTTGCAGGGTCCTACTGTAGAGCAATTTGTATCTGTTAATCACACCGTTACGGATCGCTAAAAAAAGATATACACCATCCAACAAAAATCCATTCAACAAATGCAGACATCAGAAACAGATAGGTAAACCCGATTTCGAAACCTTAACGTACAGTGAGTGACGTGTGTGTGTGTGTGTGTGTGTGTGTGTAAAATAAAGCCCACATTCACTCAGAATGACATCTTGGGATGGAATATCACTTCCTAAATGTACCCCCGCATAATGGTAGTCATTTTATCGACCTCAGAAGTATGAAAGGCTGAATGGTATTGGCTGGAATCGAACCCCTGGGTCAAACACATATTCCCTACAGTGGATATATTAGTCTACAGAGCTTAGACGTGATTTATTTCCTTTTAAACATATTTGCAAACGTGAGTGTGTTTTATTATGAGATCATAAACCTGTCACGTCATGATATAGGTAGCTGCGAAACAGCGCGCAAACCTAAGTATCTGGATAGTAGCCCGGCCTTGTGACGTTGCAGAAACACAGAGTAATGGAGCTGGAGATTCACAAAGAAGACGGTGCATAGTGTCTCATGCGGAGACGGGAGGCCCAGCGGAGAGAGTATATGGGGGGGGTCTCCATTAGCACACGTGCACGCACACACGCAAGTAATCATGCCTGAAGTACTTCTGCAAAGAAGCCATCACATGACCAGAGAAACCGAGCACATGCTGTCTTCCCTTCATAGCCAATCCGCGATAATTGCAATTAACTGGAAGTCTTGCAGTTAAAGCAAACATTGTTATGGAGATAATTCCAGCCGATTGCTAATGAGCACTTCACACAACTGGACTCCTTTTCCTGCTATTACTCCGGTAGCTTATCTACTATAAGGCCCTCCATTCTCCATCAATGCCCCCAGTAATTAGAATAGACACGCCATGATGACAAGCTAAAAAGTGAATCCGTGAAGTCTTGCAGCCTTTCTATCAGCTATTCCTTGTCCTCAGAGCCTCCGCCTGCTGCCAGACCTCTATGGTCCTACCACATACCATCAGCACTACCAGGAGTTTAATCCCCATAGCCCCCCAGTATTCTCTGATCCCCACACACATCACGAGCAAAAGATGTTGCGATGCCATACCAAAGGTATATTATGCGCTAAGCAAGTGTAAATTGTATAAATGTGCATATATATATATATATATATATTTAAAAAAATCATAATATGATTTACTGTGATATAATCTGCAAGACGCCAGTGCCTACGGTAGAATGATTTTGGTATTTAGAAAGTCTTTTCACCATGTTCTCTACCTGTCAGGTGACACCTTAGCACATGACTGGTTTAGTGATGTTTTAAAATATGGTTTGGTTCCAAAGCACTGACGTTGAGTGAGCAAGGCGACTGAGTTCGCCAAAACGTGTCTTATCTTTCAGCACATGCAGTTCACCATATATTTGCCTGCAAGGGTTACTGGTAAAAGGATTTTTTTGCAATCCCGTTTCATTACTATGTGCCTGCTCTCTCTTTGTTCTTCCGTGACCCACCTGCTTCAGGTGTTTCCTTTTATTTGTATTCCCATTTCATTCAGTATGGGCCTGCTCTCTCTCTCTCTCTCTCTCATTTTCCGTGGGACATCTGCATAAGGTGTTTCTTTTTATCTGTATTCCTGTTTTATTCGATATGTGCCTGTTTTCTCTTTGATTGTCCGTGGCTCACCAGCTTCAGGTGTTTCCTTTTATTTGTATTCGTGTTTCTTTTTATATGTGCCTGCTCCTTCTCTTTCATCTTCCGTGGCCCACCTGGTTCAGCTGTTTCCTCTTATTTGCATTCCTGTTTCATTCCCTATGTGCCTGTTTTCTCTCTTTGCTCTTCTATGGCCTCCTGGCTTCAAGTGTTTCCTTTTATTTGTATTCCTGATTTATTCGGTATGTGCCTGCTCTCTCTTTTTGATATTCCGTGGCCCACCTGCTTCAGGTGTTTACTTTTATTTGTATTCCCGTTCGGTTCCGTATGTGCCTGTTTTCTCTCTTTGATCTTCCATTGACTTCTAGCTTCAAGCGTTTCCTTTTATTTGTGTTCCTCTTTCATTCGGTTTACCCCCTCTCACCCTCACAGCCCCTCACACACACCCTCACCCACCCTCTCACCCACCCTCACACACCCTCTCACCCTCACACACCCTCTCACCCTCACACACCCTCACACATCTCTCACCCTCACACACCCTCCCACCCCCTCACCCTCCCTCACCCTCACACCCCCTCACCCTCACACCCCCTCACCCTCGCATACCCTCACCCACACACCCCCTCACCCTCACACCCCCTCACCCTCACCCACCCTCACTCACACTCTCACCCTCACACACAACCCCACCCTCACCCCCTCTCACCCTCACACCCCCTCTCGCCCTCTCACCCTCACACACACCCTCACACCCCCTCACCCTCACTTACCCTCTCACCCTCACTTACCCTCTCACCCTCACACACCCTCACCCTCACTTACCCCCTCACCCTCACTTACCCTCTCACCCTCACACACCCTCACCCTCTCACCCCCTCTCACCCTCACACACCCTCACCCTCTCACCCCCTCTCACCCTCACACACCCTCTCACCCTCACACACCCTCTCACCCCCTCTCACCCTCACACACCCTCGCACCCCCTCATCCTCACCCTCACCCTCATACCCCCTCACCCTCATACCCCCTCACCCTCACGCCCCCTCACCCTCCCTCACACCCCCTCACTCACACCCCTCACCCTCACACACCCCCGACACTCCCTCACCTCCCTCACCCCCTCACGCTCACAACCCTCACTCACCCTCACACCCTACACCCCCTCACCCTCACGCCCCCTCACCCTCACACCACCTCACCCTCACACCACCTCATCCTCACACCCCATCTCACCCTCACACCCCCTCACACCTCCTCACCCTCACGCACACCCTCACCCTCACTCACCCTCTCACCCGCGCTCACTCACCCTCTCACCCTCACCCACCCTCCCTCACACACCTTCTCACCCACCCCCTCACCCTACCTCACCCCACCTCCTCACCCTCACAACCCCCTCATCCTCACACACCCCTCATCCTCTCACCCACCCTCTCACCACCCCTGACCCCCCCTGACCCTCACACCCCCTCTCACCCTCACACACCCACCCTCCCTCTCCCGCACACACCTTCGCCCTCATCCTCCCTCTCCCTCACACCCCCTCACCCTTACATGCCCTCACTCACACACCCGCACCCCCACACACCCCTCACTCACCCTCACTCACACCCTCACCCTCACACACCCCCACACACCCTCTCACACACCATCACCACTCTACCGCCCTCACTCTACCGCCCTCACTCACTCTACCGCCCTCACTCACTCTACCGCCCTCACTCACTCTACCGCCCTCACCCACTCTACCGCCCTCACCCACTCTACCGCCCTCACCCACTCTACCGCCCTCACCCACTCTACCGCCCTCACCCACTCTACCGCCCTCACCCACTCTACCGCCCTCACCCACTCTACCGCCCTCACCCACTCTACCGCCCTCACCCACTCTACCGCCCTCACCCACTCTACCGCCCTACCTCTATCTTATCTATCGCCTTCACTCTATCGCCCTCACTCTATCGCCCCACGTCCTTCTTTATATCCATGTTCTCTTTACCTGTGCTGATCTGCTGCTCTCTTCCACCCCGCCTCCTTCTTTAACTCTGTTCTTTTCGACTGTGCTGATCTGCGGCTGTCTTCCACCCGCCTCCTTCTTTAACTCCCTCTTCTCTTCTCCTGTGCTGATCTGCTGCTCTCTTCCACCCAACCTCCTTCTTTAACTCCCTGTTCTCTTCTCCTGTACTGATCTGCTGTTCTCTACCACCCGCCTCCTCCTTTAACTCCCTGTTCTCTTCTGCTGTGCTGATCTGCAGCTCTCTTCCACATACATCCTTCTGTAACCACACACACACACACACAACCACACACACAAACATCACCCCACACACAAACATCACCCCACACACAAACATCACCCCACACACGCTCAGCCACACGCTCAGCCACACGCTCAGCCACACGCTCAGCCACACGCCACACACAAACACAACCACACACACAACCACACACACACACACACACACAACCACACACACACACACACAACCACACACACACAACCACACACATCTATCTATCGCCCTCACGCTATCTATCGATCGCCCTCACGCTATCTATCGATCGCCCTCACGCTATCTATCGATCGCCCTCACGCTATCTATCGATCGCCCTCACGCTATCTATCGATCGCCATCACGCTATCTATCGCCCTCACGCTATCTATCTATCGCCCTCACGCTATCTATCTATCGCCCTCACGCTATCTATCTATTGCCCTCACGCTATCTATCTATCGCCCTCACGCTATCTATCTATCGCCCTCACGCTATCTATCTATCGCCCTCACGCTATCTATCTATCGCCCTCACGCTATCTATCTATCGCCCTCACGCTATCTATCTATCGCCCTTACTCTATCTATCTATCGCCCTTACTCTATCTATCTATCTTTCGCCCTCAATCCATCTATCTTTCACCCTCACTCTATCTATCTTTCGCCCTCCCTCTAGCTGCCCCAGACCATCAGACAGGACAGTTCATGGACCTGTTTCAGAAAGAATCTGAAAACCTGGTTGTTTCCTAAGATGGAAAACTAGTTCTTTCACTGCCTATTACGGGCTGGTAATGTGCGGACCTTCACCATTTATAAAAGCGCCAGGATACCCGTAGGATGACAGTTTTTGCGCTATATAAGTGATTTTTACATTACATTACATCTATCGCCCTCCCTCTAGCTATCTTTCGCCCTCCCTCTAGCTATCTATCGCCCTCACTCTATCTATCGCACCACCACAGCATCACTCAGGAGTACCACAGCATCACTCAGGGGCACCACAACATCACTATGCGCTACCACAGCATCACTGAACGCCACAGCATCACTCGTCGCTACCACAACATCACTCAGTGCCACCACAGTATCAATCTGTGCAACCATTCAACAATAACTGGTTCAAATATTTTCTCTCAATGTTTCAAGCTTTATTACAAATGTCATAAAAAGATGTTAATATTTCACTTCTGTTCTTGGATTTTCATCACAATAAAATACACTGAACATAATCTTCACAAAAGTTATTTACAAAAGTTTAAGCTATTGCCATTATAAATTACAATAACTTTTATTTAAGTATTAATTATTTAAAAAAATTAAAAGCCTTTGTTATTTGTAATATCAATACATCTAAGTCACGTAAATACAAAACATGTTGCATTACAAATGCTATAGGTGTCACATTTGCAAAAGATAAAAGTATTGGCATTGTAAATGGCAAAGCTATTAATTTCGCTATTTTCAAAACCAACACATTAATAAAAATGTTGTCATTTACAAGACCAATAGCTCAAACTTTCCTAATGCGAGACCTATTGCATTGCAAATGCTTGTTTTATTTATCTTGTCACATTTGTTGTGCTTCAAAGA
Organism: Lissotriton helveticus; assembly: GCF_964261635.1. Lineage (NCBI taxonomy): Eukaryota > Metazoa > Chordata > Amphibia > Caudata > Salamandridae > Lissotriton > Lissotriton helveticus. The sequence goes on along the minus strand of NC_136067.1, from coordinate 1,635,817,971 downwards.
CAAAGGTCAAATGTCAGGCTACGTCTTCTGGCAAATTGCTTCTTATTCTTCTAAAATGGGCATTAGTGTTTACTTTTCTTTATCTGACTGCAAAGCGAACTGAGTTTTTAAAGTGGACTTATTAGGTCTCGGAACTGCGAACAGATCGCAAAGCGATCTGTCGTTCCAAGACTCTATTGTAATCATTCTCGGTTTCAAGGAGTCAAGGGAGACAGGAGACAAGTGAGGTGCACGCGCAACCTTGGAACTGGGATCAGGTCGCGCGCGCTTCCTGTCTCCCATGGCTCCTTGGAAGCAGACTCACACGCACACACGTACACACACACACATACATACATACAGCCCCCCCCCCCCCCCGCCGCGCATACACACACATACAGACTCCCCCCCCCCCCCCGCCGCGCATACACACACAGAACCCCCCCCTTACACACACACATCTCCTACCTCGTCTCGGCGTGTCATCGCGCTCCCTTGCCCCCGCTCCTCTGGTGCGCGTGCACCACTGGTTTCGATTCCTGCGTCGGCCGGTTTCGATTCCGTAGCTTTCGATCCCGTTCAGGTTTGCCCCCGATGGTCTTTTGTTAAATAATGTTTTTATTAGCACAGACGTTGCACTTTGAGGTCTGAGCACCTCTCTGGAGGAGGAACTATTTATTAGACACGTTTTAATTTATTGACTTTAATTATGCATTTGATTTAGCGCGGACTTTAACCGAAGGCGTCGGAGCGCTTCACTATAGGAACGGAACTGACACATCAGGAGAACATTCACGAGTACAAATGATAAAAACAGACGTTAAGTTATGAGGGAAATGTGAACAGACGTTAAGTTACGAGGGAAATGTGACTATTGTGAGCAATCTAACACATGAGGTAGCGCGGAGTGCGCAGGAGAAATAGTGGCAAGTGTGCAGGTTACATGAGAAAAGGAAGTACTTGAGGTATAATACCGCAATGTATGCTAGCCACGCAGGCTCATGAACAAACGTTTCATAGGCAATAGCGGCTCTGGTATTTAGCGCGGACTTGACCCGATGGCGTCGGAGCGCTTCACAATAGGAACAGAAAGGGCTGATGTAATTTATTTAATGTGATGGAGAGGTTCCTTATGCCGGACTTTGTTTTGCAGCTTAGTGTTCTCTTTTGAAGAGCCTTTTAAAAATCGTGCAATTTTGCATGGTGGAACACAGACTAATACATAGGTACTTTTAAGGACGTTTTTAGCGCAAACTTTACCCGAAGGCGTCAGTGCACCTCGCAATAAGAACAGAAATAATTTCTCAGGAGAACATTATATACGATTGGATTAGATAATTAAACGTTATGTTACTGGTAAAAAGTGACAATTGTGAGCAGACAAATACATGAGGTAGCTTACTATGCACAGGATGAAATAGTGACAGGGGGGCAGGTAAAAAGCAAGTACCTTGGAAGTATAATATGCGATTTATGCTGGACACCATGGCGCTAGAACAAACGTTCTGAGTGATATCTCTATCTCCCTAAGTAGATAGAGATATCACTAGTATATGCCTAGATTTTATCCATTTGTATCTCCTCCTTGTGTGACTTTATCTCTTGTACATTTGCAATTTTTTCTGTTTGTACCTTTTTATAACGCATGTAATCCTAAATCTTTCTATAACGCATGTAACCCTCAATCCGTATGTTTTCAACTGGTTCTTATGCAAGTCAACAATTTGCAAATTCTTTTTGTACCGTCAGTCCTTATGTTTGAAACTGGGTCCTATGTAAAGCGCTCTGACACCTTCGGGTAAAGTTCGCGCTATATAAAATCGCATAAAATAAATAAATAAATAACGTTAGCCTTTACGGGGGGTATATAATGGCATTCTCTTGAGCCCGTCCAGCCTCTACTGGGCCTGGTTTGTTGGGGAATGATGAGGGGTAGGGGCTCGTTAACGTCTAGCTTTATTTCAGGCAGACAGAGGAGGACGTCGTGGCACATCAGGACAGGTTAAGGTGGCGCATTATACTAAGCGTTGGACTTTGAGACTGGGGACCCGGGTTCGATCCTTGGGGTCAACATTCCCAGATTGAAGCAGTTAAATGTTAATTCAAGTTTAACAGTGGAGTAGTGTGGCTCACTGGTTAGAGGCAGCAGGCCTGAGAGCAGAAGTCAGCCCAGGACCAGGGTTCAATTCCCGACGCGGCAGGGTCGTGGACCTTGGTCAGCGGACTTGATAATTCTCGCTTCGGTGCTTACTCTAATCAGGGGTTCCACTCGGCAACTCTGGGCATTAGCTTGCCTAATCTCCACAATGGCCCCACCAATTCCGGGGATGCCTGGCTCCACCTTGGGGACTCCCAGCAAGGGACCATCCCACAGGGAAAGCCAGGACGGGTTCCCCAGAGTTATACAGCGCCGGGACGCCCCGTTGCTGGGGCAGCTGTGCGCTTTACAAGTATACTACATTTACTACATTTACAAGCACTGGAACGCTAGCGTGGCCGCAAAAGTCTACTGTGGGGAGGAGCGCTGGAGTGAGTCGCCTGCTATTTTAATATTATGCGCGGTGGCTATTAATTGTGTAGTTACACGCTAGGGCCACCCAAATTAGTAGGCGGTGGGCTCTTCCCACTGATTAATGCAGGTCATATAGCGCGAACTTTACCCGTGGTGCCAGAGTGCTTTACATGTGATCCAGTTGTGAACATAGGGAGTTAGGCTAACATGCGTTGCATGCGAGATACGAACAGAATTTATTGATTATGTCCATGATGTTAGAGCATTACCTTACCTTAGGAATTAGGCAGGTTGTCAGATGTCATGCTCAATTTAAGATAACACGTTGGGACGGAGCTGATACATGAGAGCTAGTGCGGGTGTACTTGCTGGAGCGTTATGTTTAAATTGGGGGAATACAGCGCGAATATCACCCAGTTGTGCGAGCGATTCACAAGAGAGAAGCGCATCTTATGTAAGCCATGTACTGTGTCCCTCCCGCCGTTGCCGTGAGCTGTGCCTATGTTATTTATTTGTGAGTTAGTGGCGTGAACATTATCAAAGGTGTCAGAGCGCTTTAAAAAGAATTCCAGGGGTCTCCACCTCTCTTGTGTTTGGAATAAAGGCTTCATCTCCTCCCTCTCCCCCATTGTGTTGTGCTTCTTGGCCCGTCCCTGGACCCCGCCCCTCGTTCCCTCCCCCTCCTTGCTTCGGACGGAGGGTTCACTAACTCGACCCCTCTTGTTGGTGCTGTGTTCGGGGCCCACGTCACGGTATGTACAGCATGATGGTTCTGGCGGTCTCCTCCTTTCACCCAGAGGGGGCTGGGCTGTGTTGCATGAGTGTATGGAGACCGCAGACTGTGCTGCCAACACCATCCGATCCTTGAGGCTCAGGCAACTATGGCCCCATCCGCCTCCTGACTCCGAGGGCTGCGTTTCTGTGGCGGGTGTCCTCCTGTCGCTGCCAGCACTCAGTAAGCGTGGGCATCACCTACAGGGGGAGAGGGGACGCCAGAGAGGGCTACCACTCCCTGCAGCACACACACCCTCCAGCACTCACTAAACCCCTCACTGGAACACACTCCCACTCCAGAACTCACTACTGCCCTCACTGCAAGCACACTCACCCTCCAGCACTCTCCTCTGCACTGGTGCACTCGCGCCAGTCTTCACTGTCCCTTTCCCACCCTCACGGCACCATCCGAGACGCTGCCTGCTTCTCACACTCACGCGCACTAAACACGCCTTCATCCGCATTAAAACTTTTAAACTCTGCAATTAAAATAACTACGCACCCCCACCCTCTCCGACCCTCGGTGCATCAAGCCAGCCCTCAGTGAACCCTTCCCCCTGCTCTCGCTACCCGTAACCCTATCTCTCTCACTTCGGCATTTGTTGGGGACGTTGCGGGTGACAGGGGTGAGCTTCCTGCTCCATTTTACCCAATGAGGCCTCTACCGCCCCCTCTGCCTGGTGAAAGAGCTGCCTCCACCCCTGCCCTGGTGCACACGTGCAGAGTAGTGAGTAGTGAGTGCAGAGTAGTGAGTGCAGAGTAGTGAGTAGTGAGTGCAGAGTAGTGAGTAGTGAGTAGTGAGTGCAGAGTAGTGAGTGCAGAGTAGTGAGTAGTGAGTAGTGAGTGCAGAGTAGTGAGTAGTGAGTAGTGAGTGCAGAGTAGTGAGTAGTGAGTAGTGAGTGCAGAGTAGTGAGTAGTGAGTGCAGAGTAGTGAGTAGTGAGTGCAGAGTAGTGAGTAGTGAGTGCAGAGTAGTGAGTAGTGAGTGCAGAGTAGTGAGTGCAGAGTAGTGAGTGCAGAGTAGTGAGTGCAGAGTAGTGAGTGCAGAGTAGTGAGTAGTGAGTGCAGAGTAGTGAGTAGTGAGTGCAGAGTAGTGAGTAGTGAGTGCAGAGTAGTGAGTAGTGAGTGCAGAGTAGTGAGTGCAGAGTAGTGAGTGCAGAGTAGTGAGTAGTGAGTGCAGAGTAGTGAGTGCAGAGTAGTGAGTGCAGAGTAGTGAGTGCAGAGTAGTGAGTGCAGAGTAGTGAGTGCAGAGTAGTGAGTGCAGAGTAGTGAGTGCAGAGTAGTGAGTGCAGAGTAGTGAGTGCAGAGTAGTGAGTAGTGAGTGCAGAGTAGTGAGTAGTGAGTGCAGAGTAGTGAGTAGTGAGTGCAGAGTAGTGAGTAGTGAGTGCAGAGTAGTGAGTGCAGAGTAGTGAGTAGTGAGTGCAGAGTAGTGAGTAGTGAGTGCAGAGTAGTGAGTAGTGAGTGCAGAGTAGTGAGTAGTGAGTGCAGAGTAGTAATTCTATTACACACCACATGCATACACTCCATAACACATGGCTAAAAGACATTGCCATTTACAATGCCATTAGCTCGAACTCAAATAAATCCGAGACCTATTGCATTTCCAATGCTTGGTTTTTAAAGTGAACTATGTGGCAATCTTGCCGTGGGGTATACATGGAATATGAAAGGAAAGGACATCATTTTTTGTAACTCACAACAAAATTTAAATACCTGTAAATGATCTGTTCACATTTCCAAATGGATCAACAGTAAGGACAGTAAAAATGAATCACATTTTTTAAATTATGAGGTATGATGGAAACAAAGATTTGTATCAGATCAAATCAAGACACTTACTTTGTGATGCAAAAATGGTAAATATGCACTGAAACACAATTTCCACACATTATCATTTGTGTGCTATATCAATTTATCAGTACAACTGTATGGTTGAGCACAATTAGTGGTCATTTCAATGGAAAATGTGCTGTCTGTAAATGACAGTGCACTACCGCAAAATTCTTTAGAAATACAGTTGCGAAGGGCGCTTCAAAATGTACCACCACCTACATACTACACCTTCCATTCTCCTGAATAATACATTTGCCACACTTTGCTCGCAGCTAGAATTTTTCACAATACAAATGACTCAAATGATGCAACATTGATGTCAGCACCCCCACTCTGAAAACTGTTCCAGCACCACTTGTGCAATGATGCTGAACTAGGTCACCAAGTCCAATTTTAAAACACATCCTTGCAAGTATTCCCGAGCAAGACCCAGGGTGAACCTTTCAGGTATTTTATGCTGCTGTTTTTTCTACTTCACAAAGCGATTTCAAATGAGAATGGGTTCACGATATGTAATCATACACAATCATCACACTTTTGTAGGACTTTCACACATACTTTGAGAAATATGGATCTGGGCCTAAGGTTCGGAGCTGCTGACCACATTCAAGTGCCAGTGTTGGCTATGGGCATTGACCTTATGTAATATAATATTATATATATATATATATATATATATATATATATATATATATATATATATATATATATATATATATATATATATTCCTGACCGCTATCAGAGCGGACACAAACAGGCGCAGACCACCTCTCCCTTGAAGTTGCTTCAAACGAAGTTTAAAGAAAGGCCATCACACCGTCAATCGTGTCAGCAGTGATGATTTATTTTGTAGCATTCACAGAGCAAGTGCTCTCCTTGACGCGTTTCGCTCCGCAGGCGGAGCTTGATCACATGACGCGTCAGGAGTAGGTGTTGCATTTAAAGTGTATTAAAAGCCCTAACAACCATAAAAAGGCGGATGAAAGGCAAAAGTAAGTGTAACGGCACAGTAGCATTCATAAAATGAGGTTGACAGATTATACAATTCATTTAACTAATAGATGTAAAACAACAATGTGAGCATAGTGCTCATATCTTGATCTTATTTCAATGACAAAAGACAAAATTATACATGATGAGCGTAAGTGGCAAAGGCCAAATTACCCATAAAAGATTCATAGCGTTATACACAAATATTCATTTAGAATAAAGTGCAAGTGCAAAAAAAAAATTCCCATTAAACGGTGTACATACAATACCTCAAAACATAAACTGTATGTTGAAATAAAGTGCAAGTGCAAAATACATTAGAATATGTACACAAATTACGCTAGAAGTTATAATCGAAATAAAGTAAAATGCCAATGTAATCACTATAGCCTCATATTCCTAATGTCACTGGTTTTTCAATGAAGTGATAATGGCAGTCTGCTACGGGCCTAGTTCACTAAAGTGCTGGTGCCTAAAGGGTGAAAAGACTCTTTATTGATACCCATTGCCACTGCAGGATTCCTTGTGTGCGGACGGCCTTCGTTGTGTTTCTGGTCCTCAGCGCCCTTCATCTGTGCAAGCAACTCGCCGGATCCGCTGCGCGGGTCCCGCAGCGCACTAGACCTTGCGAGAGTTGCCAAAGAGGAGGGGTTGCTCTCACCTGCTACGAGCGTCGCCTGATCGGGGCTGCGAGCTAGGAAGCAGGGACTCCATTGTCCAGGAGTCCCTGCGAGCCCAATCACCAACACCTGGGCTGCTCTTCCTGATCGCCCCGCCCCCCCGCCCATTACCACCCCTATTTAGGGAAAGCATCATCCCCGCTGCGCGGGAGCGCCCGGGGCGAAGCCCGGGCAAAGGGCGGGCCGTTTGAGGCCGTTCGAGGACGAGAGAGACCGGACCGGGCCACCCCCCTAAATTTTCAACCCTGAGAAATCCATCTGGACATTGTATGTACCGTCTTTATACTGAGCCTGCACTTGCAACCTCTCAAAAATCCTAGCTCTATTGTTTTATACTTAAACAAGCTATTAACCTCCCCGCACTGGTCCAAATAGAACAATAGTACTAACTAGAGGAAGTAAATCCAAGGTATTAGGGGGCGGGGGCAAACTATTAGGGCCCATGGATGATTTTATTACCAAGGCTAACTTATTTATCGATCAAAGTATCACCTTGATGGAAGGTAGGGTGTCCTTGGACCTAGAACACGCTAAGAGATCTTCCATGGGTCATCTAGCGAATGCAAGATCCCCTGTAATACACAGTAATCTTGGGGAAGGGATTCTCTGTGAGGGTAGGCGTAGTCTACCCAACAATGTGGATTTGTCAGTCTCCCAGCTGTCAGTCTCCCAGACAAGCTCCGATATAGAAAGGACCCCAGAGCTTCCTCCCCAAATTACACCGGATGACATAAGGCAAGAAAGAGGGAGGAGGGAGGGTGCCGTAAGCATAAGAAAAAATGACCAGAAAAGTTCCAACACTATAGAGACCGGAGATATGGCTAGTATGATAGAGAACGCACTTCCCAGTTCGGACCAGATACCAGTCATTGCGACCATAAACCACTCTGTACATGATTCTTCCAATCTTATCAGCCTAGAATCCCCCATCCCTATACCCTGTAGCAAAGAAACAACTGCTAGTAATAACTCACACCTTCTAAGTAACATCAAGGACATATTGAAATCTTTACTTGAGCCAGTAGAAGCAAGACTGGTGCACATAGAAAACCAGTTATCCAATCTTGCGAAATACATAAAACCAATGCAAGTCCCGGGAGAACAAAAAACGGGGGGAAATAAAGCCAAAAAACAGACTCTTCCCAGTCATCCAGCTCCACAAAATAAGGTACCTGTTGGACCCGGTCCTTTGGGCAGGTTCACCCCGTGACTTTTTGCTTTTTCCTAGCCTGTTTTTGGAACCTGGATTGGTGATTTTAGGCCTCTGCGCACTTTTTCACTGTGGTACAGTGTAAAGTGTGTGTGCTCTCTGTGTATGGATGGTGAGTGACCTGCCCTCCCATAGGAATGAATGGGGAATATGTATGCCCATGGTAGATTCCTGATGCATGGGGAGTGCAGGGTCGAGTTTGATATGTGTGAACTCGTGAGAATGAATGCTGCAGAATGGTATATGCGGCATGGCTGTGTCTAGTCTAGAAGCGCTACTTTTAGAAGTTGGCATAATTGTGTAGTGAGTCTGCTGGCACGTGATTGGCTGATGGGCCTGGCCCAGGCATGCCTAGGCCTGCTGGTAGATGGACTGTCTGGTGAGTAGGACGGGGTCTGCAGGGCCCCGGAGGAGGGGGTCTGATTCAGCCGTAGATGAAAGGCCCCCATCTGCTGTCACGGATGGGAGGGAAGAGCTCTGGTGGTGCCAGGCTGTGCCTGTCAGCCCACCCTGCTGACTCTCCCTTCTGATGGCCCACTGTCACCTCTGACCTGAGGCTGACAGGAGAGGGAAACCAGATACACCCAGGGCTTAGGGCTCGCTTACACAAAGACTTCAAAAGACTTCAAAGCCTTTTCTGTGTATAAGAAGGGGCTGTGTTCCCTTCCAATTTGTTCTTGTTTTCTGACTTGAATCTGCCAGGGGCGTGCTGCTGCTTGAGCTCAGGGGACTCCCTGAGTCCTGCCCAGCCCCTGGACTCCTGATGGACTTGCCTGGATTCCTGGGGGACCCCTCTGCCCTGCCTGGGCGGATGGGGGGACTTGGCTTTGCCCCCCTGGGAAGCTCTGGGGCTCTGGCAGCATGGAGGAGCTGCATTGTCCTGTGGATAGCGCTGGAACTGGATTTCTAGCGCCTGGAGGCGCTGAGCTTCCCCCCTGAGCGCTCTGCCTGTTTGCTAGCGCTATGGAGCGCTTGATTTCCCCCCAGCGCGTAGGAGCGCTTTATCCTTGGCCATAGCGCTTAGGAGCGCTTTATTGTGTCCTGTTTATTTGATGGAGTGGGACGATCGAGTGCCTACCTCGATTTATTCTTTGTTTAAAGAAGCCGGTGCCCACCCGGCATTTGCCTCCCTTTCACCGCCGCCGCCCGGGCTTGGAAGCGCCTGAGGAACCGAAGGCGCCGCGCTCTCATTGGCTGAGAGAGCCTAGCCCCCTCACCAACGCCGCGACGGGATAGGCCCGTGCGGCGCAGCGTCATGGCCCCTGTCGGGCCGTGATTGGAGGAGGAGAGGAGACTCGTCATCGGGGCCGCGACGGGATTGGCTGGTCGAGGCGGCCCCGGGAAGCTGAGAAAGGCTGGGGCGTCGCGTGTGTGGAGAGAGGGGAAGATGGCGGCCGTTGCGGGGCTCCCGTGGTCGAGAGGGAGCCCCGAGAGAAGGGAAAAGCCTGGCTTCCTCGTCGCCGGTCCCCCGTGTGGAGAGGGAGACCGGACCTGCTAGGCGCCGAGAGGGGTGCCGGCCGCCGGGAGGACGCCGCAGAGAGCGGCGCGACGATGGAGTCCTCCCCCCGCAGCAGAGTCGGTGAGTGAAGGGCTGTGGGGGAGGAAGCTCCGTGCGGTGCCGGTCGAGGCACAGAGTCAGGGCGGCCCCGGTTGGCAGCGGGTCGCCCCAACGTAGTCTAAAGCCCAGAGAGGCTCAAGGGGCCTCATCTTGTTGGCGAGCCCTGAGGCTCGTAGGGGCACAATGGACTTTGGTGCATCTAGGGCGGCCCCAGTTGGCAGTGGGTCGCCCCAACGTGTGTGAGCCCTGAGAAGCTCAGAGGGGCCATGTTCTGTTTAAGAGCCTGTTTGGCTCCAACGACCCCCACAGTTGTCCTAAGAGCCTGCTAGGCTCAGGGGGCATATTTGTTCAGAGCCTGTGTGGCTCCAACCTTTTGCGCAGTGTTGTTCTAGGGCCATGAGGGCCCGGCGCAGTTTTGAGTCTCCAGCTGCCCAGCAATTAGTGGGCAGCTGCACCGTTTAGGCGCAAGATGGAGAGTGAGTCCCTGAGAGGGATAGAGATGGCACAGAGGTGCCCGGCCAGTCTCAGCTGTGCAGCACTTAGTGCCAGCTGCAACGTTTAGGCCCTTGTGAGTGTTCCCAGGGGCCCCGCAAGTAGTGGGCCCCTGCATCGTTTAGGCCCCTGACATTGAGACTCAGGGCGTTCTAGCCCCAACTAGGCAAGTTGGCCTAGGGACTGCCACAGGTGGTGGCTTATGTAGGTTTTGCGCAATTGTATGGTTCTTGCACCTCTGAATGTGATTTCTTGCATCATGTCTTATTCCTGCACCTCTGAATGTTTTAGACATCATGTGACTATTGCGCTATTGTATTATTCTGGTACCTCTGAATGTAATTTTATTGCATCATGTGCTTTATTCTTAACACCGCTGAATGTGTAGGTTTACGCATTATGTGTTTTTCTTGACTACTCCTCTGAATGTATATTTATGCATCATGGGTAATGTGTCCTTTCTTAGACCCCTAAAACGCGGTGTGCTACTTAGGTGGTTTTCCTTTACTACTCCTCTGAATGTGTTTCATACATCATGGGTAATGTGTTCTTTCTTAGACCCCTAAATGCTGTGTGATACTTAGGGGGTTGTTCTTTTTAGTACAGGTGGTCCTAGTGAGGTCCTGGTCCCCTGCGTGACAGTCTCCTAAGGGGTTTAGGGTTGCGTAGGTGGTACTTACCTGTTCCCAGTAGTTACTGGGTGTGATCTATAACTGTTACTTTGTGTTACAGTGAAGTTTATATACTTTTATTCTACTTACTGACAAGTATTTCTATATCTGCAAAGTGTTGATTCAGACAGTGGCCCTGTCTTGTAAATAGTCCCTTGTGAACATTGCCGTGCCAGTTGGCACAATGTACATGTGTAATTTCTATCTGATATGTTTTGACAATACAAAAGTTATTTTAATATAACCTTGTGTGGAGTCTCTTTTGTGGTGTACCTAGGATGTTGTTGCTGTTGTGCGCTGACGCAAATGCTTTACACATCGCCTCCGAGTTTAGCCTAGACTGCTCGTGCCAAGCTACCTAGAGGGTGAGCAGGGGTTATCTTGGCGTGTGACTTCCTTGCCCTGACTGGAATGGTGGTTTCGGCCTGGCTTTGGCGTCAGCCTTAGCCTACCCGAAATAGCCGGTTTCCTACATTGGTGGCAGCGGTGGGATTTGGACTTGTATTTGCACAGTGCCATAGCAACAACTGGCTACATTACAAAAACTCTGCGTTTTTCAGATAGTCACATATTTGGGATTATTGTTTTTGATTTTGTTTTTCCTCAAGAGTGTCATTTTCAGATGGTGTTCCTGCGCTTTATGTTTAGTGGCAGGTGAGAGAAAATGACAGGGCGGGACGCCAGTAGAGAGGGGAGGTTCCCATAGATTAGGAATCCCTTGCTGGGTCCAGTGTCCAACTCCTATTCCTGTCCCTGTGTGGGTAGATGGAAGAGAGGGAGGGTGGAGGAGAAATTGCTTGCTCAGGAGGGTGGTTATTCCCTGAGTGTAGTGTGTGTGTCTGGATTCCCCGTATGGTAGGATCCAGTGGTGGCAGCTTAAATGTGTCCAGTGCGTGTAGTCCCATTCCCAGTTCCCAGAGTATGGTGCCTGGTGCTCAGTAAGAGGGTGACAGGTTGAGAGTCAGAGGCAGTGAGGAACTGTCTCACCAGTCTGGAGGGGGAGTGTGTGGATGAGTGGTGTCTTGAACCGGAGGAGTTCGTGTGAGTTTTTTTTAAGGAGCTTGCACGTGAGGTGTACCTCTGGGGGTGTGCAGGACGTCCTGCAGAGGCATTGGACAAGAAGGTGGATGTCTGGCGGTGTGCTGGATGTCTTACAGAGACATTAGGGAGTGATTCTAACAGTAGTGGCTTGTGTATCTGATGATCCTGTGTAGGTGAAGAGGTTCATGTGTAGCCCAGCTAGGTCCCAGTAGGATGGTAGGGGTGTAGGGGCTCGCGTCCTGTCTCAGTGGAGGCGGAGTGAGTGTGGGACGGTGTGTCCCACGGTGGCCCGAAACCCTGTCTCAGGGCCCGGAGGGTTCCCTAAGGGAGCGCCAGGTCAGGGGCCTAGGCTGTACTTACAAGTCATTTGAAGAGGATCTTCCTGTGTCTAGAGGACGGGGAGTGTCTGTACTCAGAACTCCGGCGGTCCTAGTGTTGGGCAGTACCGCTCCTTAGTGGAGGTTGCAGAAGTCCTGGTTCGCTGGGCATTTGACCGTCTAGAGTGCTTGACCATTTTTTTGGGCCTCTGGAGGTCGTTCCCCGAGGAGGGGGGAGGCCAGGTTCAGGTTCAGCCTGATCTGGAGGGAAGGGCATCTGTAATCAGTGTCCTGACCGGTTGTTGGCTTCCAGGGGTACCACTCCAAGGTGGGAGGGTGCAGAACTCTGGAGGGGGGTGCAGAGGGACGGTGTCCTTACTTCTGACCCCGGTGGGAGGAAAGTGTGTTGCTGATACGCTGCTAGCGTGTGCTCTGTCTAGCCTGGAACATACTGAGAATCACCCTGTGATAGGGAGTACTGGAGGAGAGTGTGTCGCTGATACGCCGCTGCCGTGTGCTCTGTCTAGCCTGAGACATACTGGGCCTGTAATCATGGAACTGGAAGGGGGTGCGGAAGGACGGTGTTCTTCTGACCCCGGTGCAACCTGAGGGGTTAGATCCTAGGTTGGGAGATCAGGAAACTTCTAGGTCAAGAGGAACTCTACCAAATTGGATCAGCTGGAGAGACTGAGGGGGCTGCCCTTGCTGTGTGTTCTGGGGCCCACCTGCAGTTTGTTGTTTCCACTAAGGTAGAGGAAAGGGGGGCTTTGCTGTGTGCTGTGTCCCCCCACCTGCTTGAAGAGGGACTGTGCTGTGTGCTTTGTACCTCAGAAGTGAAATAATTTCCAGGTGGTAGACCAGTGACGGAGTGAGGTCCTGATCTGGTAGGAGAGTTGTGTTCTGGTGAGTGCTTCCCTGTGAGGGTGCGGGAACACAGGAGTAGAGGTACGGTGGGGCATTCTTGCCGTGACCTCTGGTCAGCCTGGGGTGTGGTCCCTAGGTTGTAGGATCAGTGGTAGTGTAGCTACACTGAGAGAGAGAGTGGAGATTGGCTATTGTGTGCCAGGGGCTTCTGCCCCCACTCTGTGGATTGGTTAGGACCTGTGATATTTGGATGGCCCAGGGCCTGGTCCTGGCTGTGGATGACTAGTGTGTACCAGTGGGGTATCCTAGTTGTGTCAGAGAGCTTTTGTTGAGGGAAATCCCTGTGGGTTCAGAGTGGCGAAAAACTGGAAGGTGGCCCTGCCCTGCAGGCCCGTTTCCGTGGTTTTGTCGCCCAAAGCATTGAAGACCATCAGTGTAGTGATTGGTCTACCCTGCGTTTTGGCTGGAAGGGGGATGTGTTGGACCCGGTCCTTTGGGCAGGTTCACCCCGTGACTTTTTGCTTTTTCCTAGCCTGTTTTTGGAACCTGGATTGGTGATTTTAGGCCTCTGCGCACTTTTTCACTGTGGTACAGTGTAAAGTGCGTGTGCTCTCTGTGTATGGATGGTGAGTGACCTGCCCTCCCATAGGAATGAATGGGGAATATGTATGCCCATGGTAGATTCCTGATGCATGGGGAGTGCAGGGTCGAGTTTGATATGTGTGAACTCGTGAGAATGAATGCTGCAGAATGGTATATGCGGCATGGCTGTGTCTAGTCTAGAAGCGCTACTTTTAGAAGTTGGCATAATTGTGTAGTGAGTCTGCTGGCACGTGATTGGCTGATGGGCCTGGCCCAGGCATGCCTAGGCCTGCTGGTAGATGGACTGTCTGGTGAGTAGGACGGGGTCTGCAGGGCCCCGGAGGAGGGGGTCTGAGTCAGCCGTAGATGAAAGGCCCCCATCTGCTGTCACGGATGGGAGGGAAGAGCTCTGGTGGTGCCAGGCTGTGCCTGTCAGCCCACCCTGCTGCCTCTCCCTTCTGATGGCCCACTGTCACCTCTGACCTGAGGCTGACAGGAGAGGGAAACCAGATACACCCAGGGCTTAGGGCTCGCTTACACAAAGACTTCAAAAGACTTCAAAGCCTTTTCTGTGTATAAGAAGGGGCTGTGTTCCCTTCCAATTTGTTCTTGTTTTCTGACTTGAATCTGCCAGGGGCGTGCTGCTGCTTGAGCTCAGGGGACTCCGAGTCCTGCCCAGCCCCTGGACTCCTGATGGACTTGCCTGGATTCCTGGGGGACCCCTCTGCCCTGCCTGGGCGGATGGGGGGGACTTGGCTTTGCCCCCCTGGGAAGCTCTGGGGCTCTGGCAGCATGGAGGAGCTGCATTGTCCTGTGGATAGCGCTGGAACTGGATTTCTAGCGCCTGGAGGCGCTGAGCTTCCCCCCTGAGCGCTCTGCCTGTTTGCTAGCGCTATGGAGCGCTTGATTTCCCCCCAGCGCGTAGGAGCGCTTTATCCTTGGCCATAGCGCTTAGGAGCGCTTTATTGTGTCCTGTTTATTTGATGGAGTGGGCCGATCGAGTGACTACCTCGATTTATTCTTTGTTTAAAGAAGCCGGTGCCCACCCGGCATTTGCCTCCCTTTCACTGCCGCCGCCCGGGCTTGGAAGCGCCTGAGGAACCGAAGGCGCCGCGCTCTCATTGGCTGAGAGAGCCGAGCCCCCTCACCAATGCCGCGACGGGATAGGCCCGTGCGGCGCAGCGTCATGGCCCCTGTCGGGCCGTGATTGGAGGAGGAGAGGAGACTCGTCATCGGGGCCGCGACGGGATTGGCTGGTCGAGGCGGCCCCGGGAAGCTGAGAAAGGCTGGGGCGGCGCGTGTGTGGAGAGAGGGGAAGATGGCGGCCGTTGCCGGGCTCCCATGGTCGAGAGGGAGCCCCGAGAGAAGGGAAAAGCCTGGCTGCCTCATCGCCGGTCCCCCGTGTGGAGAGGGAGACCGGACCTGCTAGGCGCCGAGAGGGGTGCCGGCCGCCGGGAGGACGCCGCAGAGAGCGGCGCGACGATGGAGTCCTCCCCCCGCAGCAGAGTCGGTGAGTGAAGGGCTGTGGGGGAGGAAGCTCCGTGCGGTGCGGGTCGAGGCACAGAGTCAGGGCGGCCCCGGTTGGCAGCGGGTCGCCCCAACGTAGTCTAAAGCCCAGAGAGGCTCAAGGGGCCTCATCTTGTTGGCGAGCCCTGAGGCTCGTAGGGGCACAATGGACTTTGGTGCATCTAGGGCGGCCCCAGTTGGCAGTGGGTCGCCCCAACGTGCGTGAGCCCTGAGAAGCTCAGAGGGGCCATGTTCTGTTTAAGAGCCTGTTTGGCTCCAACGACCCCCACAGTTGTCCTAAGAGCCTGCTAGGCTCAGGGGGCATATTTGTTCAGAGCCTGTGTGGCTCCAACCTTTTGCGCAGTGTTGTTCTAGGGCCATGAGGGCCCCGGCGCAGTTTTGAGTCTCCAGCTGCCCAGCAATTAGTGGGCAGCTGCACCGTTTAGGCGCAAGATGGAGAGTGAGTCCCTGAGAGGGATAGAGATGGCACAGAGGTGCCCGGCCAGTCTCAGCTGTGCAGCACTTAGTGCCAGCTGCAACGTTTAGGCCCTTGTGAGTGTTCCCAGGGGCCCCGCAAGTAGTGGGCCCCTGCATCGTTTAGGCCCCTGACATTGAGACTCAGGGCGTTCTAGCCCCAACAAGGCCAGTTGGCCTAGGGACTGCCACAGGTGGTGGCTTATGTAGGTTTTGCGCAATTGTATGGTTCTTGCACCTCTGAATGTGATTTCTTGCATCATGTCTTATTCCTGCACCTCTGAATGTTTTAGACATCATGTGACTATTGCGCTACTGTATTATTCTGGTACCTCTGAATGTAATTTTATTGCATCATGTGCTTTATTCTTAACACCGCTGAATGTGTAGGTTTACGCATTATGTGTTTTTCTTGACTACTCCTCTGAATGTATATTTATGCATCATGGGTAATGTGTCCTTTCTTAGACCCCTAAAACGCGGTGTGCTACTTAGGTGGTTTTCCTTTACTACTCCTCTGAATGTGTTTCATACATCCTGGGTAATGTGTTCTTTCTTAGACCCCTAAATGCTGTGTGATACTTAGGGGGTTGTTCTTTTTAGTACAGGTGGTCCTAGTGAGGTCCTGGTCCCCTGCGTGACAGTCTCCTAAGGGGTTTAGGGTTGCGTAGGTGGTACTTACCTGTTCCCAGTAGTTACTGGGTGTGATCTATAACTGTTACTTTGTGTTACAGTGAAGTTTATATACTTTTATTCTACTTACTGACAAGTATTTCTATATCTGCAAAGTGTTGATTCAGACAGTGGCCCATGTGGCCCTGTCTTGTAAATAGTCCCTTGTGAATATTGCCGTGCCAGTTGGCACAATGTACATGTGTAATTTCTATCTGATATGTTTTGACAATACAAAAGTTATTTTAATATAACCTTGTGTGGAGTCTCTTTTGTGGTGTACCTAGGATGTTGTTGCTGTTGTGCGCTGACGCAAATGCTTTACACATCGCCTCCGAGTTTAGCCTAGACTGCTCGTGCCAAGCTACCTAGAGGGTGAGCAGGGGTTATCTTGGCGTGTGACTTCCTTGCCCTGACTGGAATGGTGGTTTCGGCCTGGCTTTGGCGTCAGCCTTAGCCTACCCGAAATAGCCGGTTTCCTACAGTACCCATATAGCCAAACCTAACACCTAAACTAACAGCTCCCGAAATAACAAACAACAACAGAGCAGCGAAACTCCCCACTAATGCTGTCATAACTCTCTCACAGGGCAATTCACCGGTAGTATTAGTACCGGCGCCCAAAACACCGGCACCTAAGACATTGGCGCCCACAAAATTGGTGCCAAAAACTATGGCGCCTAAAACCCCGGCAACTAAAACTCCGGCTCGTAAAACCCAAGCTCAAAAAAACCAGGCCCCAATATCAAACAGAGGTGGCCCGAGAGGACCTCCTGAAGGTAGACTCCCTGTTGAGATCCCCCCGGAAGCATCTCCCTTTGTGGTAGTAATGACAGGGGTCCCGGAGTTGGAGGATTATAACACAGAACCTACGTGGTCATTGCAAAACAAGGCCCAACATTGGCTAAATACCAATCGCCCTATTCCATCAACCTGGCCTTCCAGGATTTTGATGGTACGTAGGACTACCTGGGTGGGAAATGGTAGAAAAACAATTCCGGGAGATTGCATTGTCATTACATTCGAAGACCCCCGAGTAGTAGATTATATTTGCTCTTGGGAGTACTCGACTGTAAACGGAGGTATAAGCACTAAACCAGGTTTAAAGTCTTTATTTCGATTCAAAAAAGAAATCATAAAAGACAAGTAATAACAGATGTTGCTTAATTAAAAATACATAATCTTTACATTCATAAAACTAGTATTAAATGACATAGAAGGCAAACCTGAGGGAAAATTACTAAAATTAAAACACAAGAGCAAAAACAGGAGAGCTTACAAATAAATTCCAAACAGTGTTTAGTAACATAAACAGAGATGGACAGTCCGATTTTGTGGTGCTGAGTAGGTCATAGGGGAGCATTTACAAGATCAGTGGGCTGTAGAAAAATCTGATCAAAGAAAAAAAAAGTATATCACAGCAATCACAATGGTTATACTAGGGTTTCAACCTTATTATCCAGGCCCACCCCAGGTATTTAGCCAGGCAGACTGAAATGACCTCTGAGGTGTTAGTTATTAATACACGGATGGCCTCGTCAGATTTTCTAATGGGCAGGCGCTGGAACAGTGGCTTCAACCATTTGGCTCTTGGTGCGAAATATCTAGGGCAGGCAAACAGAAAATGTCCTACAGTTTCCTTGTGGCCGGGGCACCATCTACAATGATCCGTAGTACTCGTTGTCCAACTTTTCGTAAATGTATTCAATGGCAAAGCACCCACCCGAAACTGATGGTAGAGTTTCCTGTCCAATGTTTTCGAGATTAGATCCCAGTAATGTTCACGGGATGAGTCCAGCTTAAAGGACAGGAACCTACCCGTGAGATTGGTGGAGCTTGATGCATTGACTCTAGTCTGACGAATCGTGGCCCAGTACAGTTCTTTAAAAGCTGGTTTGGATGGAAAAGTGCTAGTAGTGGGAGATGTCCAAAGCTGCTCCAGCCCCATATCCATCAGAATAGATTTTACCATTTTGAACCATTGGATTTTTCCTGAGCCCCCAAGTGACCTAACTTCAATTACTTCATTAGCAAATAAGGTAAGTTCAGGGGTTGTCCATAAACGCCTCCAGAAAGCAACCAGTCTGAATCTAGCCATCTCATTGATCGGGGGACAACCCATGTCCAAGCAGAGAGGGATAGAAGGGGACGACGGTGGCAGGCCCACAAGGTTACGCAAAAATTTGCATTGTATTTTAAACAAACCCGTAAGGTCCATGTAGCCCCACAGATCTGCACCATATAAAATTGCTGGATTAATTTTGGCGTCATAAATCTTAAGCGCCGGAGAAACCCGCTTGGTGATAGATCTTTTTTGTTCGCTTAGTAGACAGCCGGTGAGGCGGGCAAGCTTTAGATGTTGTGCACCGACTTGAGCTTTCCATCTCAGACGGCTGTCTAGAGTGACCCCCAGATATATCATGTTCTCCACTTGATCCAGTTTAACACCACCCATACTAACTGTGCACCTGACAGGACGATTCTTCGTTAGTACCATAAGCTTAGTTTTCCCGACGTTCACCTTGAGGTTGCTGATGACACAGAACTCCTCAAAGCGGTCCAACGCCCGCTGTAGACCGCAGCGTGTTCGGGAGAGGAGAAGGGTGTCATCAGCGAAGATGAGCATCGGGAATCGCTGTCCTGCTAGCATCGGGGCGTCCGTCGGGGTATCCTTAAAAAATTTGACCACTTGGTCGATAAACAATAAAAAAAGGGTTGGTGCAAGAATGCACCCCTGACGGACACCTCGGGTTACTGGAAAGTGTTCCGTCACTTGACCCTGGCCTCCCCATCTCACCCTCGCAAAATTGTCCTCATGCAATTTAATTATTAGGACGTGTAACTCCTCGGGCATTCCCAAGCTCCTCAAAACTCCCCACAGCTTGTCCCTCGGGACTAGATCGAACGCGGACTTCAGATCAATGAACGCTGCGTAGATGGTGCCACCGCCAAGCTGAACCACCTTCCAGTAGATCAGACAAAATCTGAACACCTGGTCGATGGTGCTCGTTCCTGATCTGAAGCCCGCCTGCATTGGAGATAGTATGTCCTCTAGTTCGATCCATCCTTGGACCCTACCCAGAATCATACGTGCAATGAGTTTTTGTGTTGTATCAATGAGGCTAATCGGGCGATAGTTACCAGGAATGGACCTGCTGCCCTTTTTGAAGATAGGTAATATCTCAGCCCCCTTCCAGGATTTGGGTATGCTTGCACCAGCAGCTATGGAATTGGCCACCTTAGTGAGGTAGGGCGTCCACAAGGCGGGGTTGGTTTTGAACAGGTCGGCTGGTATAAGATCCATGCCCGGTGCTTTCCCTCGCATTGTAAGGCTTATGGCCAGCTCTACCTCTTTTTCAGAGAAAGTAATGATCTCGGTTTGCATGGTCGGCTGTGGTACCATCGCCAGGAAGCTGGGGGGGTCGGAATTCTCGGCGCAGAACTGGGTTGAATAAAATGTTACCCATTCCGCGGGGGACACATGGTTTACAGGGATGCGTGCATCCGGGTCCTTCCCCCACTTAACTATTTCCCAGAACTTGATGGGGCTATTTGATGTGGAGGCCTCCAATAAATCCGACCAATGCTTGTCCTCCCACTCGGCTTCCCACTGTGCTTTTCTATACCTTGCTCTAGCCTCCTTCACTGAACCCATAATCCGAGACTTAACTGCTCTAATGAGTTGGGTATGGGCTTCTCTACATTTGTTGTTATACCATTTCTTGGGACAGATCGGTATTTTACAATTTGCCTGAGACCGTGGTTGAGAGAGCAGGGATTTGAGGTCGGCAAAGCAACGGTCATGGAGATTTATAATGTTGTTGGCCGTTTCAGAATTGTCCCCCAACTGATCATATGCCAACATCTCACTATAAGTGTTGCAAACCTTTACGTTAACCTTATTCCTTAATGTGACATCCTCCACAATTTTGGACCATTTTAGTCTCTTCCTATCATTGGTTAGGAAGGCATCCCCAGTCTGTGAGGTGCCAGGGTTCTCGGATCTCACTAAACCTGGCATCTTTAATTTTAAGGACAGGGGGTTGTGGTCACTTTCTGGTCGGGGAAGTACTACCATGTCCACCAGCAGGGGCCAGTCTCCTAGTTTTAACAGGATATAATCGATACGGCTTTTTCTAAACCCGTTATCGAATGTAAAATTCGCTTCCTGGTCTGATTTTGCACGGCCATTAACAGCCCGAAGACCCCTATTGAGACAAAGAGCCGTCCAATTCACCGCTGCCTCCGTTGTTATTACTGGTTTGATGGGCAACAGATCAGGAATACCCCATACTGCATCTTCCGCGGAGCCCCAACTGTCCCCTGAGTCAGGTAATGGCTCGAAGGTACAGTTTAGGTCTCCAGCTAGGAGGGTGGCATGATCACTATCCAAGTCAGCTAGAATGGTATCCAATGTTTCCATCAGAGGAGGGGGGCGGCCTCCTGGCAATCCTCGGGCGTATATATTAATCAGGATCAGATCCAGACAACCAGTCTTACTCAGCTTAATGATGAGGAGGTCAGGGTCTTGTATTGTTATTTCTGTGGAATAGAATCCCAGGGATTGCTTTACCCAAATCAGTAAGCCCCCTGAGGCTCTCCCTTTGGCACCTCTAATTGCAGGTTTAAAGAAATGTATGTATCCCTGCCTAAATGTTGGTTCGATTGCCCAGGTTTCCTGGAGTAGGATAATATCATATTTATCCATGAACTCCAGCCAGTCGTCAGAGTGGATACGACTTTTAACCCCCGCAACATTCCAGGACACAAGGGTAAGTAATTCTGGGGCATGGACCACAGGGGGTACCACCGAGTCCAGAACTGCTAGAGTGCCCTGACTGATCTCAGCGTCCCACCCATTCTTGGTGCACCCATTTGTGCTCTGATTTTCCCCTATCTTCAAGGAGACTTCCACTTCCCTTAAGGGTGATATGGGAATTCCTACTATTATTGAGGCCCCCATTCGCTCTTCCTCTATAATTCCAAGCTGCCGAGGCTTATCACTCGGCCTAACTGCCAGAGACCCAGGATTTACTGTGGGTTCGGTTATGCAAGACCGAGATTGGAGTCAATCGTTGGCCTCAAGATCGGATAATGGGCCAAATTGATTGAAAAGAAATGGGAAGTGCGAAGGTTGGGGAGTCCTCATCGAGGGGTAGCGCCTGATGGTAGGTTGGCCGTGTCTAGATCCCGTAGAGATACTACTCTGCCTATATGGATAAAAGTATGATAGGCCTAGTGTCTGAACATCCCCCTGTCTGGCAAACCTAGCTTTCCTGCTGATCATTTCCACTACCCAAAGGTCCTTAAACGAAATTAAGATGCAGTCACCCTCCAGATCTTTTGTGCCATGGCCCACCCAGTCAACCCTTCTTACAAACAGGATATCAGTTGACAAAGAGGGGGGTAGGGGTCGGTTTTTGTTTAACCAATAGGTCACCTTATTACGCAGGTCACCGAAAGTCTCCCTCTTGCCAGATGGAAGGGGGGCTACACCAGTCAAAACTATTGTATATAGTGCAGCCTCAATAGGGAGGTCGGCCCGCGGGTTGGTATGCCTGCGTTGTTTTTCTACCAGAGGTTTTATAGGTTTACGGTGATGACTAGCTAGAGGTCCTTGGGGGGGATGCCGGGGAGTATTCGAACTAGGTTGAGCCAGGGAGGGTGGTTTAGTTGAGCGGGGTCTAGCAGGGTTTAAGCTATCCGATTTGTCCGTGTGCCTCGTCTTTTGCATGGGTTGAGATGAGACCTCAGATACGTTGTTTGAAGTGATCTTAGGATCTCCACCCCTCGTTGGTCTGTTGGTTACTGCCCCAGGAGGTTTATTATTAAAAGAGGAAGAAGTATTTGTTGGCTTAGGGGCTGGGTGTATTGGTTTAGTCCCCCCATGGCTCGGGCCGGTTAGAGATAGTAGTAAAGCTGAGTTCGTATTTACTACTGCCTCCAAGGTGTCTATTTTTAAAGTCATTAACCTGGTCCGCTCTAGAACAGGTAATAAAAGATTTTTCATCAGGGCCTCAATTTTAACCAACAGTGATTCATCACTGTTTTGACAGGTAGGACATGGGTCAGAAGATCCTAAAGAGGTAAGGGAGGGGCATAGGACATTGGGAAATGTACTGGGACGTTGTTTATCGCTAAAATTACCCATAGCTGGTGATGTGGAATTGGCAAAGGGATTACCGGTGGTGTCTTTTATTTTTAGTTTAGGCATTTTGCGTTCTCTCCCCCCCATATGGCTCGTGTCCTGCTTTCTCTTCCTTGTTACCATATCAGTGCCTACCGAATCCATGTGGGTCGGTCTAGTAGGAACACTCTTTGGGGAGTCGGGGGGTGAATAAGGGGTTACCGAGGTGTAGTCTGACTCAAAGCTAACCTGGGATGCGGTTTCTCTACTTGCCTCAAGGTCATCCAGATGGTGTTCAACATGGACTGGTGTATGTACGGGAGAGTCAACCCCCTCACTATCCATATGGACTAAGGCCTCGGTGGTAACTGAATGGATACAGTTAAAGGCTGCATGAGTTTGTGCCACAGGGCTAGGAATCGTGGCCAGCCTACCCAATGAGGAGCGCTTTCCACTGAGTAAGTCAAGTGAAAGTCGTTTTTCTACCATAGCAATTTCTTTTTCAAGTATCCCTGTGGCACGAGTAATAAAAGCATCCAATGGCCCCGAAACCACACCTTTGGGAGTTTGGACTTGGACTATGCGTGTTTTGCCTGAACGTAATGACATATTTGCTAAGTGGCACCAGTAAGGGAAATGGCAAATAGGCACGCTATTTACACAAGATGATTAAAATAACATTAACAGTGCTCGCAGACAATAAAAATGTTTCTTGGGTCCAAACGCTTGGGGTGTTAAAATGGGTGAATAGTGGTTAACTGTTCCGCCTACCTTGGGTGTATCACAAAACTAATATAGGGGTAGTGGGCCAGGGCCGTCCTCTGCCGTCCTCGAACGGCCTCAAACGGCCCGCTCTTAGCCCGGTCTTTGCTCCGGGCTGCGTCCCGCGCTGCGGGAGGAGTGACCCCAGATAAAGCAGTGTCTGAGGGCAGTGGGCGGGCCGGCAGGGAGAGCGGACCGGAAGTTGTCACCGGTCTATCAGGGACTCCTGGGATTTGGAGTCCCTGGACGCTCGCAGCCCTGCAGCCCTCCGCCAAAGTTAGTGCCTGGTCCCTGAGGGGTCTCTCGATCAGCTCCTCCTCTCTGTGGGCCGCGAAGCGGCACCCGCGAAGCGGGTGCGGCGAGGTTGTTCAGCGGTCAAGCGGTCCACAGGGTGTCCAGCCAAAGGTAAGCGCGACCCAGCAATGCGCTTCTGTAGATAAAAATTGCTCTCCCAAGGAACGCTGTGCTGCAATGGGTTTAAGAAGCCGGGCGGTGGGCGGGCCGGCAGGGAGAGCGGACCGGAAGTTGTCACCGGTCTATCAGGGACTCCTGGGATTTGGAGTCCCTGGACGCTCGCAGCCCTGCAGCCCTCCGCCAAAGTTAGTGCCTGGTCCCTGAGGGGTCTCTCGATCAGCTCCTCCTCTCTGTGGGCCGCGAAGCGGCACCCGCGAAGCGGGTGCGGCGAGGTTGTTCAGCGGTCAAGCGGTCCACAGGGTGTCCAGCCAAAGGTAAGCGCGACCCAGCAATGCGCTTCTGTAGATAAAAATTGCTCTCCCAAGGAACGCTGTGCTGCAATGGGTTTAAGAAGCCGGGCGGTGGGCGGGCCGGCAGGGAGAGCGGACCGGAAGTTGTCACCGGTCTATCAGGGACTCCTGGGATTTGGAGTCCCTGGACGCTCGCAGCCCTGCAGCCCTCCGCCAAAGTTAGTGCCTGGTCCCTGAGGGGTCTCTCGATCAGCTCCTCCTCTCTGTGGGCCGCGAAGCGGCACCCGCGAAGCGGGTGCGGCGAGGTTGTTCAGCGGTCAAGCGGTCCACAGGGTGTCCAGCCAAAGGTAAGCGCGACCCAGCAATGCGCTTCTGTAGATAAAAATTGCTCTCCCAAGGAACGCTGTGCTGCAATGGGTTTAAGAAGCCGGGCGGTGGGCGGGCCGGCAGGGAGAGCGGACCGGAAGTTGTCACCGGTCTATCAGGGACTCCTGGGATTTGGAGTCCCTGGACGCTCGCAGCCCTGCAGCCCTCCGCCAAAGTTAGTGCCTGGTCCCTGAGGGGTCTCTCGATCAGCTCCTCCTCTCTGTGGGCCGCGAAGCGGCACCCGCGAAGCGGGTGCGGCGAGGTTGTTCAGCGGTCAAGCGGTCCACAGGGTGTCCAGCCAAAGGTAAGCGCGACCCAGCAATGCGCTTCTGTAGATAAAAATTGCTCTCCCAAGGAACGCTGTGCTGCAATGGGTTTAAGAAGCCGGGCGGTGGGCGGGCCGGCAGGGAGAGCGGACCGGAAGTTGTCACCGGTCTATCAGGGACTCCTGGGATTTGAAGTCCCTGGACGCTCGCAGCCCTGCAGCCCTCCGCCAAAGTTGGTGCCTGGTCCCTGAGGGGTCTCTCGATCAGCTCCTCCTCTCTGTGGGCCGCGAAGCGGCACCCGCGAAGCGGGTGCGGCGAGGTTGTTCAGCGGTCAAGCGGTCCACAGGGTGTCCAGCCAAAGGTAAGCGCGACCCAGCAATGCGCTTCTGTAGATAAAAATTGCTCTAAACCACTTTCCTTTTTTTATCCAGCAAGGCAATGCAATGGTCCCTTTAACAATCACGAAACTCCCTGGGAAATAACAGCCCCCCGGCTTTTTGAACATGACAACACAAGACAAACAGGACAGGAAAAGGGGCAATCCATCTTCTCTGGGGAGGGGATTTTAACTTGCACCCATGCTCACACGTTGCGAAAAATCAATGTGGGATAGTCGACGAACATGACGTCCCATTAATGCATTTTGGCCATACTAAGGTGGGGATTGCCATGAACAACATGCTATCGGATTTAGATCTCGTAATAGCCAACAGGTCAAGCCCAGTTACAAACTTCTTGCCAGACGACAGTTGATTACATTCTTTTGTCGTCTGGACTGGCACATGCGGCTAGATCATTCGAGGTCCTGGATAACACTTTAAGTGATCATTCCGCCCTGAGGCTGGATCTCCACTTGTACAAGTCCAAACCCCGAATGACAATTATAGAAAAAACCCTCGCCCAGAACAAACTGGAGATAGGCAAACAAAACGGATACACACTAAAATGGGAGAAGCTAAATCCGGCTGAAATTACCGGTAAACTGGTAAAAGCGGCCTACCCAAACATAATTAAATGTTTGGATTTGCAAGAAACGGATGAGGCTGTTATAAATAATTTCATCCAAATACTGGAGAAAATTAAGGGACTTCTCACAGCAAATCCCAGAAGCTGGAAAACAACCACCAAAGGATGGTTTAACCATAGCTGTACAGTGGCCCTAACCAATTTAAAATCGGCTCTAAAAAAAAACACCTAGAGACTCGGCTCAGATTCAAATCTGTAGACAACAGTATGGAAGGGCACGTGGATCTCTTTAAATATAATTTAGATCTCTGGGCCCCTATTCTCACTAGAGTATGTAGCGCAGCAGAAAAAGTGGGACCGATAGAATCTTGGACCAATTCTATCATGGTCCCAATCTTCAAGAAGGGGGATCGCCAGGATGTTACATGCTATCGCCCCATCTCACTGCTGGACTCGCTGGGCAAAGTCGTAGGCAGGGTAGTCCTCGAGCGACTCCAGCAGTGGGCTGAGGAGAAAGGCATTATCTCCGATCTCCAGTTTGGATTTCGAGAGGGGTTTGGTACGGTGGAGCAGGCCCTCAATCTTAGTTTGATAGTGGGCAAATACACCCAAGCAAAGAAGGACATGGTCTGTATGGTGTATGTAGACCTGTCCGCTGCCTTTGATTGTGTCTCGCACGCTAAACTCTGGATAGTTCTGAGACAAATGGGAGTGGATCCTCCGCTCTTGGACTTCCTGAGAGAACTATATTCTAGAGCCTCTGCGAGGGTGCGTTTTGGTGTAAAGGGGGAGTTGACAGCATCGTTTGTTGTGGAACGTGGAGTCAGGCAGGGGTGTGTCCTGGCCCCCTTCCTATTCTCATTGTATACCAACGGCTTCGAGGAAGAGATGTTGAGGGGGGCCCAGGACCTGCCACGGGTAAAAAAGCGCCTGATTCCCGCTCTGCTCTATGCAGACGATGCTGTCATACTAGCGCGCACTCCGTGCGAACTACAGAAGTCACTGAATAGGTACACGGACTATATGGGCGAGCTGGACCTACATGTGAACGTCAAAAAAACGTTCGTCATGGTAGCAGGCAGTGGGAAAAAACATGTGAAGAGCATCTATCTCAAAGATCAAAAACTTGAGGTAACTGCCCAGTATCCGTACCTAGGTATCATGATTGATAAAAAGCTGAACAGGAGGCCAGCAGTAGAGGCAAGATGTCATCTTTTTAAAAGAGCTACAGCGGCACTGATGAGCTTCTCTCAGAGACTGGGGAGAAGGGCACCAGTAAAGCTATTAAAAATCTATAGTGCAAAGTGTCAGGCGATTGCACTATATGGGGCGGGCGTCTGGGGTCATGTAGATGCTAGCCCCCTTCAAGTGGCAGAAAATTCCTTCTTTAGATTTCTCCTAGCAACACCGAGATGCACTTCTATCTATGCTTCTCATTTGGAACTTGGTGTCCCCTATATAGAAGATCTCATAAAGATTCAGCCACTATTGCTTTGGCGGCGCATGTGGACCTCTGATATAAACTCACTGACACAGACAATTGTAGCAGATACAATGACTCTTGATCACACTATAAAAATAACATGGCTTCGGTACATCAGAAATTTCTTTAGAGACCTAGGCCTGGAGAAGTACTACCTCCAACCCGAAGGCATTATTGATCTACCAAAGAGGGTGCTGAAACAATTGGCACTGAGCCATCTAGAGTCTCCGAGGCTGACTTCTGAGTCTACAAAACCCTCGGTCCTCCATGCTAATATGATCCAGGCTACATATTTTATCCAGCCCTATCTAACATTGCAGATTAGTACCTATGAAAGGATGTTACTGACAAGATTTAGGCTAGACCTCTTTTTCAGACTAGTAGCCTTCAATGATGGAAACAGGTGGGATGTAACTCTCCCTGCCTGCCCTTGTGACGAGGAATCAAAACAGACTAACCTACACACAATACTGTTTTGCAAATTCCACCTTCCGCATCGGAAAATTTGGCTACTACCTTTGTTAAGGCATTGGGGACTCAGACAATGTCGTCCTGCAATGCTCCGTCTCCAACTGCTAGAATCTGAATCCGTTTGTTTTCATGTCCTGAATTTTTTTAAATGCATTATGAAGCATAGGAAAAATCTGTAAAATGTATCTTGGATGTGGGTTTAGATGATGTAATGAAACAACACGATCCTTCATTCTGAATGTATTAACTTGATTTTGTTTGAATTTTAGTCTGCAACACGTTTACCTTGTTATTTCTTAAAACATAAAACTGTATTATCAAAATGTTACTTTTATGGTTTTCCTATGTGCAAAGCCGAATAAAGAAAATTTATTATTTATTATTATTTAATAAAAAAAGAGTATGACTATGGCGGTTGCGACCTGTCAATTCTGTGCATCTTATATAACTAGATCTCAACTTATTAAAGGAAAATTAATTATTTACAACAGCAATTTAACAAAAGGAAGTTTCACCACAGAACCAAAGTAGAATTAATACAGTTATACAATAATATCTTATTTACAAAAAATTATGCAGTTCATCAATTACATTTAATCCATTTGGAGCTGGTGAGTCTAACAGTAAAATGAAGTATGTCTCTTTTTGCCTGAGGAGTTTTTCGCGATCGCCTCCCCGTCCGGGGTTGGGGACTGAGCCTAAAAGTGTGTAATGCAGGTCTTTAAGTTTATTCTCATGGATAGCTTTGAAGTGGCGAGCCACTGGATAATTGCTATCCGAATTGACTATGGCTCGCACGTGTTGCAGAATGCGTTGGTTTGCTGGCAACTTCGTGCTGCCAATGTAAGATAAGTTGCAAGTGCAGGTTAATTTGTAAATGACAAACTCACTGCGACAAGTCAGATGTTCATTTATAGCAATGGGTTTGTCACTGAATGCAGAATTGTAATGTGTTCCATTTTTTGCAAAGGAACATGCACGGCATGAAGTGCACTTGTAAAAACCTGTTTTGGCCAGCCAGTTGGATTTGGGAGTTAACTCAGGCTGAGACTTATCCAGTGCATCCTTCATGGAGGGAGCCCTCCTAAAGGTTATAGCAGGTAGTTTGGGCACAATCGGGCCTAAGATAACATCAGTTAGAACAATAGGCCATTCAGAATTGATAATCCGTCTAATCTTACGTTCTTGTGTACAGTAATTAGTGACGAGACGGACAGAACAAATAGAATTAGATTCAGATATGGCCAAATTGCTAGGGGTCAGTAGTTCATCTCTCGAGCGTAATGACGCTCTCGAGAGCGCACGGTTTAGAAGTTCTAACTTATAGCCGCGCTTCAAGAACCTCTGCACTGACTCTGCTAAGCACTGGTTGGATGTGTCATGATCACTGCAGATTCTCCTAATGCGAATAAATTCGGCAAAGGGAATACTGTTTATGGTATGGGACGGATGGGCACTACGGGCGTGGAGAATCGAGTTTCCCGCCGTTGATTACCTGTGTAACTTAGTGTGTAGCTGGCCCTGTTCAACATAAATCTGTACATCTAAAAACTCAGCCGAGTTTGAAGTAATCGTGGCAGTGAATTTTAAATTACGAGTGTTGATATTGATCTCATTCAAAAACATTTGGGCCTGATCCTGTGAGCCTCTCCGGATGACAAAAATGTCATCTATGAAACGCCAGTAGTGGGCTAGATGTGAAAGCCACTGACGGTGGGTTTTGTATAGCACGTGCTCCTCCCACCAGCCAACATGTAAACATGAATAGCTGGGGGAGAAGCACGAGCCCATGGCCACACCTCTTTCTTGATGGTAGATATCTTTCTCAAACTGGAAATGGTTGTTAGTTAGACAGATTTTTATCATTTCCAGCAGCATGGCATTGTGTTCTCGCAGGACTGCATCTCGTGTATCTAAATAATACTTAGTGGCCTCCAAACCATGAGAGTGATGAATGCTCGTGTACAAAGATTCAATATCCATGTGCAGTATGCAAGGCATGCAAACAGGGGGTCAACAAAACTGAATACAATAGCTCCTTCAAAAATAAACCTATCAAAATAGATAAAAAGTTGACATGCCGCACTGAGTATGCCGTATATGTGCTAGAGTGTCCTTGTGGTTTAAAATATGTGGGGAGCACAAAACCCCAATGCCATAAAAGGATACTCCTGTTATCTACAGGGAGTTAGGTCCTGGGACGTACGGGCAGCTGGACCATATATAAATTTTTGAAAAAATGCGGTGCTGGCCGTACATATAATTTACAACATCTCCTTAATTGGAGTAACAAATCACCTTTTGATTGAAGATTTGTATGGTATTATTTATTTATACCTTGTGAATTATTTATTTTTAGTTAGAAAGATAGTTTTTACGAAAAGACATACCATGTACAAACAATTATTCAAACAATGACTATACAAAATTACAACTACTACATAAAACACAAATCAAAGCATTTCATATGTACATTTGCACGATATCCACATTTGTTCAATATCATATATACATTACCACAGTATCCAAATTTTGATACAATTCCAGTCAAGGAATGGAGAAAACAATTAAGAAGAAATCAAGTGGAGAAAAGATGAATCAATAACATGCACGATATTAATCAATAATTCACAAGGTATAAATAAATAATACCATACAAATCTTCAATCAAAAGGTGATTTGTTACTCCAATTAAGGAGATGTTGTAAATTATATGTACGGCCAGCACCGCATTTTTTCAAAAAAATAAATACAAAAAATAAAAGGATACTCCAGCACTTACGAGCAATCAAAAATGGAGACCACACGTACCCAGTTGCCAGGCATTTTGAGTCTATGCATGCGAAGAACCCAGATGACCTAAGATATTATGTAGTGGATTGTATTCCCCCGTTGAGACGAGGAGGAGATAGCAATGCCAAACTGAGAAAGTTAGAGACAAAGTACATACTGGAGATGGACACTATAAGTCCAAATGGATTGAATTCCACCGAAGATTTTTTTACATTTTTATGCAAAGATTCTGTTTTTAACCCCTTCGACGCTCATGACGAGCTGGGCTCGTCATGCAGTAGCCTCCTGCTACGCTCATGACGAGCCCAGCTCGTCATGTAAAGTGCATCTGCTGCTTTTCCAGCACAGGGGAAAAATCCCCATAGCGTTCAAGGTGTTAAATGTAAATATCTTCGAGTGTTTTTCATCAATGAATTCAAAATTTGCCGCCTGCTGAATATATGAAAAAATATAGTTTTTATTCACACACATTTTGTATAATTTTAAGTTGGGTACACATATTATAACTTGCACTTTAATCTGGACACATTTTTGCATTGCCCACTTGGGCTTCATTGATTATGTGTTATTGCCACTGATATATTTGATGCTGCTATTTTCTAATGTGCGTAAATTATTGTGCTTTAATACCATATTGTGATTTTTTTGCCGATATGGAATTCCTTGCACAGATTTTAATTAATCGTGTTTTATTAGCTTTCCAATTCTGTGGCGTTTATAATCGCATTTAAATTGATTTTAAATATTTATTACAAATATTTATTTCATGCACTTTGCACAGAAAACTTGCAGATACTTGCACAATCAATATACTGTATTTTACAGGTATAATCAAGCAGTGGTTGACACTCAATCTGTTGTCCATTTCTATTGCATTTACGTTTGCACTGTCACTTTAAATTGCATGAGCTTCCCCATGTAACTTGTCATGTGATCAAGGTCCGAGGAGGACCGAAACGCGTCAAGGCGGAGGTGCTGGGTGAAAAATAAAAATATTGCAGCACGACTTTGGGTTTGCGTCGTCTCTGTGGAGATTGAATTCCTGTGGGTGAGACGACTTCCAGGAGAGAGAGAGAGATATATATATATACACACACACACACACACACACACACACATATATACATTGGTCATGTGATCAAGACCCAGTGGGGGTCTAAACGCGTCATGGCGGACAGGCTGGTCGATAATTTGAGCAAATAAATTTGATTGGCACGAATTTGCGGGTCTACTTCTAGTTCTTGCCAGGCTAACGGCATATGAAAAGCGATTTTGGAAAATATATACACACACATACACACACACACACACCTCTATATCGATAGATCAACATACATATATATATCTACATCTATACATAGCTATCTATCTATATCCAAAATGCACCACCGGGACTCCTTTTACACTAAAATGGATATTAGACCTTACCCCATATGCTAAAGAAGGTTTTTTTATTTGGTAAAATCATTGGTATCAACGCCATATTTTTTAGGAGCCTTGCGATTTTAGTTAACAGATGCAACGAGCCAGCACCCAACTCTGCAAATTGTTCCAGCTCTAGTGCATTCATCATCTGCCCCTTTCACGGGCAGCTCAATATCTTGGCCACAGTCTGATAAAGACATATTGAAGAGCATGGTCAAGGTCCTGACATTTACCAACAACTGCTGTTATAGAGAAATGCAAATAATTGTAAAGAGAATGTTTTTGGGGTGATTTTGAAAAAATGGCAACTATTACATTGAAAAAAATCACCCTGCCTCATGTTCATTAATGGTGAGGTGATTTTAACGTAATAGTAGGCATTCATTAAAAATGCTGTAAATTACGAAAATAACACTTTACAATTTTGGTTTGTCGCTCTAAAATCTGAGTCTTGATTCTAAAAAGTTTGGGAAGCACTGTAAGAGAACATGTTCAGAGCCGCAACAGAGCTATTAATTTCCTTCAGTGGCGTAACTTCAGTCAAAGTGCTATAAATACTAAACTAAATTGTTTCCCCCCCAATTATGTACAAGGTCACTTCAAGTTTTAATAATTTAGCTAAAACAATAAAGATATGTATTTATACATTAATCTTGTCAATACGTTACAATGAAGTACGTGAAAGAAACTTACCTGCTCCTTCTGTTGAAGGACTCTTCCTGATCAAGTTTCCAAGAAAATATTCTTGAATGTTTAGCTTCTGAAATTGAAAAAACAAAGGAAGAAATTCAGAATGGCTTTGAATAAAATAAAGAGGAACATACTCCCCTATACAGCTTCAGGTGCATAAGGGGCTTTCAGAGATGTGATGCAAAGTGCTGATGCCAATTTATCTGCATTTTCCTGCCCAATACGGCCAACCAAGAAGGGCACGTAAAAGGCTGCTTTAATAATAATTTTCATTAGTTCCACAATCATTTTGATTTTTTTGACATTGTTAAACCTAGATCGGGACCTTTGATGATTATCTACCAGAATATTGGGACAAAAAACTTGCAGCTAAACTAACCACTCTGCTAACATAAAGCAGACACCCACACCACCTGCTTAGGGTCTCGCAATTGAAACTTGGTCTTTAAGACTAATCTACCACATTATTCCATTTTACTAGAAACAACAAATATCTGATTACCACTACAAGAGCAGCGAACCTGCTGTTTCACCCTGCCACACTAAGGCAACCCGGGGCTACTAGCTCTGCCCGCCATTCATTTGTTCAGAAACATCTCGTAGAGAAAATCAAAAACCTGCAAACTCCACCTGCCATGAAGTTTACATCAGTGAAGCCCCCATCCCCTCTTCACCTGCCTCTTTTAAATCTGCTTGGCTGAGGTCTGGTCGCTAGCATTATGTGAAAATAGGGGTTCAGAGCTTACAGGACAGGTATCTTTTGGAAGTGTTCCAGCTACATCAAGTCCACAGCCTGATTCTCAGCCAAAGACTCCCTGGGTCTACTTCCTGGTACTCCAGCTTCCCAAGAGTTCATTCCATTCACAGCAGAGCCAGCATCCAGTCTTGCCGGTGGACTGCTTCTTCTGCAAGTCAGTATTTTGTAGAATCCTGCCAACGCATCATGCTTAGCCTGCGCAAAACCCAGTCAGAACCCATTTTCCCAGTTTTCGTTTCTCCTATGGGAAGACCCCTCACAAGTCAAAGGAATGAAGGAAACCCCTCTGTGTCGTCTTCTTTTGGAATCAAATACACTGCTGCTGAGGCAATATACTCAATTTGTCTTGCTACTCAGAAACAAAAACAAGTGTACCACATTACTATTACAACCACTGTGGCCATATTAAAATGGTAATAATATGACTCTTTAAGCCACATGGCTCTCCTGCAGCCTCGTACTGAGTGTAGTCTGCTTATTCCTACCCCAAACATTCCACCATGCTACTAACACTCTAGCAACTATCGCACTGAAGCATTAACCTGAAAATATATGAACCAGTGGCTCCAAATGACCACACAAAGCAGACAGAAAAGTGAACAATCTTGTGAACAAGATCCCCTCCAATGCTCCTTGTAGATACTAATGCTTCATTTAACAAATATACACTAGAATAGTGAGCTTACCTGCGTGGAACTGATTTCACTTGTGCACCACCCACTGCACCATGCTGTCACCTCTGCCTTTCACCCCCTTCTGTTCATCTGCCTCCCGCCTTCGTATACAATAGTTTACTAATTTCTAATGTACTTCCTCGATCTTCAGCTTTCAAGTTGTCATTCAGTGCCAGATCCTCTTTCTCATATAATTCCTTGTGCATACTTTATAGAGGACCGTCACTGATGTATGCTTCCACTGCCAACCACAGCTCCACCCACTCAGTGGATTTCTTTTTCAAGACTATTTTACTGTGAGCAGCTTCCACAATGCTCTACACTTACCCACTGCAGCTCTGACTTTTCTGTAAAATCTGCTACCTTTCACCATCCATTTTCACATGGCTAACAACTGTCTTGGTCTGCACCCACCGAGCTCTTTCGCACCCCAATATAACCCACAATAACACCTTTAGTAAAAGTCAACTTACCTTCTGCCAGTTTAATTACTGATCCCTCCCTAAACTCAACATTTTCGTAATAAATACAGGGCTCATCCCCCAGCTCCTTTAGAATTTCCATCTCACAATCACTCCAAAGTAGATAGTATACGTGGCTCCTTACAAGTCTAGTAATGGCCTGCAGCCAGCAACAATAAGATTTCCTCCCAAACTTTGAACACCTCTTTATTTCTTTTTCCACCATATCCACTCAACACATCTGCATCTCTAAACTTCTCGAATACTTCAACAGCAAATTTAATTTAACCTTTCAAGGTATTTTTTAGAAGATTTGAACCCACGGGGTGCTCCACCACTCTAGGCAGGGACTTCTCTCCAAAACCTTAACTGTTAACACTTCTGAACTTGTATCCCAACGAGGAGGCATACTGAAGCAGGTAACGGGTCTTTTGCACAAATCCGTATACAAGGTCGCAGATTCAAGTTATAGCCAGGAGAGTCAATCTTTCATCCTCATGATGCAAAATGAGTTAAATATCACTGAGTCACTTTGCTGGGCATGTGCTGCTTTTGACCAAAAGAGACAATGTGCAACACAGGAAAACAGAAACGATTGCAACACAGGTTGAGTGGCTGAGGGGAATAGACTTAAGAGCAGTCAGGGAGAAGAATAAATGCCAAGCAAAGGGTTGCCTGAGGAAACACAATAAGATCTTGGGCCCTTGGTGGTAGTGTTTTGGCCTAGACATGACCTACACACCACTCAATCAACTGTTCATTTAACCTTGTATTTACTGTATTGATTTGTCTATTCTATCTGAGCTGATAAGGATTATGCTGATGATGCCTTTTCCTTGCTATAGTTAAAATTTGATTTACGGAAAAGTTAATTAAAAATTAAGTTAGATAAGATCAGTTATCCCCAATACTAATCTTTGCTGCCTGAGATAATCTTCTTTGCATTTATGTAGCTATTCAAGTCTGGTCTTCCACATATTTAAAATGCTTGTGTGACTTCAATGACTGGATC
Organism: Lissotriton helveticus; assembly: GCF_964261635.1. Taxonomy (NCBI): domain Eukaryota; kingdom Metazoa; phylum Chordata; class Amphibia; order Caudata; family Salamandridae; genus Lissotriton; species Lissotriton helveticus. Next base: position 1,635,782,860 of record NC_136067.1, on the reverse strand, counting down.
TCTTCTTAGAAAGGCTATTTAAATGGTGTTGCCATCCATCCAACTGCAATCCCCTATTGCCTTTCACATCAATCAATCAATCAATCATGCCATTTGTATAGCGCACTACTCACCCGGGAGGGTCTCAAGGCGCTTGGGGGAGGGGTATGCTACTGCTCGAACAGCCAGGTCTTGAGTTGTTTCCTGAAGGCGAGATGGTCCTGGGTCAGCCGAAGGTGGATGGGGAGGGAGTTCCAAGTCTTGGCAGCCAGGTAAGAGAAGGATCTTCCTCCGGCGGTGGCTCTTCGGATGCGTGGTACGGCTGCGAGGGCGAGGCTGGTGGACCGTAGCTGGCGGGTGGGCGTGTAGAAGGTCAGGCGGTCGTTGAGGTACTTGGGGCCCAGGTCGTGGAGAGACTTGTGTGCGTGGGTGAGGAGCCGGAACGTGATCCTCTTGTCGACGGGGAGCCAGTGCAGGTTCCTCAGGTGGCTGGAGATGTGGCTGCGTCGGGGGACATCCAGGATGAGTCGGGCGGAGGCGTTCTGGATGCGCTGGAGTCTTTTCTGTAGCTTGGCTGTGGTTCCGGCATAGAGGGCGTTTCCGTAGTCCAGTCGGCTGGTGACGAGTGCCTGTGTGACAGTCTTCCTGGTCTCGGTCGGGATCCAGCGGAAGATCTTGCGAAGCATACGCAGGGTGTTGAAGCACGATGAGGAGACGGCGTTGACTTGTCTGGTCATGGAGAGGGAGGGGTCCAGGATGAAGCCCAGGTTGCGTGCGTGGTCGGTTGGCTTGGGTGCGGTGCCCAGGGCTGGGGGCCACCAGGAGTCGTCCCAGGCGGAGGGCGAAGATCCCAGGATGAGGACTTCCGTCTTGTCCGAGTTCAGTTTCAGGCGGCTGTCCTTCATCCACTTGGCGACGTCTTTCATCCTTTTGTGTAGGCAGGTTCTGGCGGTGTCGGGGTCTCTGGTGAGGGAGAGGATCAGCTGGGTGTCGTCGGCGTAAGAGATGATGTTGAGGTTGTGCTGGCGTGCGATGGCTGCGAGAGGTTTCATGTAGATGTTGAAGAGGGTGGGGCTGATTGAAGATCCTTGCGGGACGCCGCAGATGACTTCGGTGGCCTCGGAGCGAAACGGGGGAAGGCGGACTCTTTGTGTTCTTCCGGCGAGGAACGAGATGATCCACTCCAGTGCCTTCTCTTGGATACCGATGTTGCTGAGGCGCTGGACTAGGGTGCGGTGGCAGACCGTGTCGAATGCAGCGGAGAGGTCCAGGAGGATGAGGGCCACTGTTTCCCCCTTGTCGAGCAGGGTCCGGATGTCGTCGGTGGCTGCTATGAGGGTGGTCTCGGTGCTGTGGTTGGCTCTGAAGCTGGACTGCGAGGGGTCGAGGGATCCGTTCCTCTCGAGGAAGGCGGTCAGCTGTCTGTTGACGATCTTCTCGATGACTTTAGCAGGAAAAGGGAGGAGGGAGATGGGGCGGAAGTTTTTGAGATCGGTGGGGTCTTGTTCAACACTAGCAATTACGTTTTTCCCCAGCATCAAGGTCGATACTGTACTAGCCATTCATGACCACATGTCCTGGATCCTAAAGAGTAGTGCTTGGTGATCCTCAAATGTGTACATTACTTTTTACAGGACCCACAATATAGTCCTCCCCAGCTTCCCCATAAAATCATTTAACTTCGGGGAACTTCTAATTTGTTAAGATTGGATTTACCCAGATTCTTCTCATCTCCTTTATTTCCCTGGCATGCCTCAAGGCTCACCGATGGCCCATGCTCTTCAACTTAATACAAAGAAACAGCTGGGTGACACTGTTAAATTAAGACAAATTGTCATGAAGAACGCCGGACAATAGTACCCAGGAATAGCTATCCTTCCCTGCTCCAATTCAACTAAATGAATGAGGATCAGGTATGTCCTCCTTAGATGTGAAGCCCCCTTGTACCCGAGGCAAGGATGTTGCAAACCACGCAGCTGCCACAGAAAATATATTTCTATCTTGATACTCTGGAGGATGTTTATACTCATGAGCTAACCACAGCACCAGCTTGCTATGGCATTAAAGCGAATGGGTGATTCCTTCTAGAAGCCTCTTTATTAGAATATAAATGTATGTTTAACTTCATCTCGACTCCTTAGTAGTTGCAGGGGGAACTCTGTTTCGATTTTCCTGTGGCAACTTCTTTTTTAATACATTTTCAGGCTCAACCAAAACTTTAACCCCTTGGGCGCGGGCGCGATTCTGCGCCTGTGTGGCAGAAACGCGAGTGGGCGGGTTTATGACGGCCCCCAGCCGTCATCAGCACACGAGCCCCGTGATGCATGACGGCTGGGGGCCGTCATCAGCATCGAAGGGGTTAAAACAGGCTTTTCTCCACAACACAATGAATTCTAGACATGTGTAGACCAATGTCACCCAACTTTTGCACAAGGTCGACATTCCTCCCCTACAGAACAATCTCACCAGCTTCAGAGTGGATATGTTCTCACTCTTAGAAACACATCGTCAAAAATCAAATCCTACTCATTCTCTCACCCTACCTTTTTATAAAAGACAGGCTAACAATAATCCCTTTCTCAGCATAAGGTTCTTTTACCTCCTTCACATTTTCTCCACACCTCCGCTCCCCAACCAACACGGTATTTCTTCTAGAGACATCTGTTCCCCTACGTCTTCACCGAATTTAAACTCAAACAATGACAAAGCAAATAGGTCTGGTCAAGCAATCTGGTGCCATGATTATGGTTTTTGTTTTTTGTTTGTTTTTTTAATCACAGGCCAAATCCTTGGAATACAAATGTTTGATTTAAGAATATTCACTTATATTATTGTTTTACTAGTGTTTTTTTTAATAACCAGCCTTTTAGTTGTGCCGTACATGTTATTATTATTTGTGAAGGAGACATGAATAAATCCTCACTTATCTAGGCACTCAGTGTTATAAGGTAACTTTATAACTGAACTCAAAAAAAGAGATGAAGAATAAATTACCATTTAAATGAGCACCTACAGCGTATGCAAAATAGAGTATTTAAAGTTTTTTTTTATAAAAAAAGAAATAAAAAAAGTACACTATGAACCAGCCATGCCAATTAAGAGAAAGGAACAATTTTTTGGTGGAAGTGAATAATGTGCATAGGCTTTGTTCAGTCAATGAAAGTGACGAGAGCCAATGGGTAACATGGGCTGACCCCTTGCTCCATGCTGTAAAGGGGTAGAAGTAAAATGTGAATGAGTAGCAGACCAATGGATGAAACCAACTGACCAAAAGCCCCTTTTGTGTACGAGTATTGTGGATAAATTATTTAGAAAACCAGTAGTCTGTCTCAAAGGCCAGACCTAAAAAATACAGCTTAACCTAATTAAAAATTCTCAGTCTTCAGAAGCTCTACATCCACCCGCAGTCAAGACATTTATGTTACAGCCTTTTCTCACCAGGTACAAACTCCTATCTAACAACCTTAAAAAAGACAGTAAACAAAAACTGGTATATCTTGAATACTGGTGCTAGTACCCTGGAACCTCCCTTATTCTCATCCAGAGAATAAAGAACTTATGTGCCATTTCAGTCCACATTCAACCTCGTTTAAAAAAAAAAAAAAAAAAACTTTCACACATCATCTTCTTGACCCCATGAGGCCTACTACCCATCATAGGCCACTATCCTAGTGACAGATATATTGCTTGCCAATATACCAGAGCCACAAAAGGGATACAACATTGCCTTAGGACATCACAGTGCATCATTACATGGAGCAGATGCAATTCAAAAAAGGTCATCTACCTGAATATTTGTCTTTGCAGTGTTAAATGTTAGGATGGATTAGTAAACATCACAGCACAAGTACTTGTATGACCAACCATTATAATGTTCCCCATGTCACTTTCTCATTTTTAATCTTGTTGGGGCAACTGGAATAAAGGTGATTTAGGTTAGCTTTCAGTAGTTTTATTCATGAGGGATTTCACCTACTCTTGCAAAAATGTGTTTCCTCTCTATGAGTTCATGATAAGAGCTCCTTAGGGGCCAGTTTGGACAGGTGACATACCAGTTTTGAACAAAGAGGGAACCCAGTGAAGCATGCAATCATTGGGAGGCGAGGGTTCCACATCCTAAGAAAGGATGTTCTCTTCTGAAATGTCTGTCGACTTTCAGGCTAGTGTTTAGGTTTGATCTATTTTTGAGAATTTTCTGATGCTACAGAATTCTCCACTTCAAAATATCCAATGAGGTCACCTAAGCATCAGCGTTCAATGTGCAAGTACTACAGAAACAGCTGCTTATGGTCATTCATCTTTATTTCCCACCACTCTTTGTCAGGCATCTTCGGAACTCACCTGGTCGCTCTGCCTACCATATGCACCTAAATTCTGCCTAGGCACTACCCTTTGTCGATGTTGTTCTTTGTTTCTATAAGAATAACTTGGTCACCTGTTGGCTGTGAGTGTAATGTAATAATCTTATGAACAAAACACATTTTTCCTTTAGCCAGGTAAGTACTTTCTATAGAAAGCGGATATTGAAAGCCACCCACTTTCCAAATGTGCAACATTATTAAATTAAAATAATATAACAGAGTAAAAAGAGAAAACAACAGAAAATACAACCCTGGTGCGCCCAGAGACTGATTGTTGTTCTTGATTTTCTTGTGGTAATGGTTGTTTTGAGCCAACTGCCGAACAGTAGGCCAGTGAAGATAATCCCTCGGCTGCTGTATTGGCATCTCACCTGTCACAGTCAATCACCCTTTAACCGCCGCAGCTGCTGCAGGTAAGAGTGGTGGAGCCGGCTTGGGGGGGATTTCAAGCGATAATTATTAAATTTTTCCTTGTGGTCGTCTCTCGAAATCACCCCAGCCGGCCCCACAGCTCTTACCTGCAGCGGCCGTAGCTGCCCTTTAAACTAATCCACCCACATTTGATTATCCCCTTTTTCCTGCTTCATGTGGGAGGTCGCACCATGGTCCAATGCACTTACACACACCATTCCCACTTTAATATTTCTTCTTAAATTCAGACATTCTATATTTAGTCCCCAAGACACTTTGGTTCAGATCTCAAGTTTTAAATATTCTGGCTGACTACTCTACTCCTAAACCATACCATGTCTAAGCATCTTCCTGCATATGAACACAAAAGGCTGGGGTCAGAGCTTTAGTCATAAGAGCTGTCTAAAAACCATTACATGGGCCGAGATAGCGGATGGGTAAGACGTTGCCTGACACTCAACCTGATCCCAGAGAAAAGAGCGGACACCAACATCTAAACAAGAACCACTCAGAGTTAACCAAAATTCTCATCCCAAGTTGTGGCAGTGGCAATGGAAAAAGGCAATCCGTGGGCAGGGGAGGTTGGGCATGGCCCACGCCTGACAAGTGAGGCTTGTGCTGTGGCCTAGTGACTGGTGGAGAGGACTTCTAACAGGGGCATTAGTGAGGAAGAAAGTCTGCAATGGCGAGGTGAGGGGGTGTAGATCCCCTTAAGCGGAGACCGATGAGGCTGGTGGGCGTGCAGGAGCGCTTCTAGATCGAAGGACAACTTTTCTACTGGGCAGGTGCAAAATTGCACTTTTGCAGCCCTCAATATTGCAACAGCAGGTGACACGCAGTGAGCCTCACTGAAACTATCTGGCGCTCAGAAACACAGCCCTGGATGCATGGGAATAAGCATGGAAGATGGTGGGGGTCGTCTGACTAGAGGCAGGCAACAAGAAATAGCCCCGGAGCCGGTGGGATGTCTGGCTGTCTGTCGCTGGAGCAAGGGTGAGGGGTTCCTTGCGCAACCTATCAGCATGCGCAGCATGGGTGGTTGCATCACCAACTGAGGGCATTTGCTATACCGCAGACGCTTTGCCCAGGCCCCCCCAGGAAAAGAGACATGGTAAGGGGGTGCAGACTGAGACCCAGAGATACTTAGTTACCTACTAACATAAGTGAATCGCACCAGGGGTCCTAGACTGGCATTATGGCTACACCCCTGACAAATCACACCATGGCAAAATGGGCCCCTGCATGCCCTCCCTCCAGTGATACGCAGACCATTCAACAGACATACAACCTCTCAGCAAAACCTTCATAGAGTCCCTCTTTGGCACCCTTGCAGCAGACATACAAGTGGTACAGGACCTCTCAATGTAACTATGAGAGGTGCAACAGGACCTCCCAGACATCAGCAACATGGTCTCTACCATGGGGGACACGAGCCCAGCATGCGAAAATCTTAGAAAAAGCAGACAGTAGGACACTATCGTGCTTTCTGGAGGAGAATCATTTACTTGACAAAGATCAATTTGGTTTTCGCCCAGGTCATGGGACCGAGACGGCTCTGGCCACTATGTTGGATGATTTGCGTATGCGAGCCGACAACGGGAATGCTACTGTTTTAGTGCTTCTCGATATGTCGGCCGCATTTGACACGGTGAATTATCCCATTCTAGTGGAGAGACTTAAGAGGATAGGAGTGAAAGGACGGGCGCTGCAATGGCTTCAATCCTATCTAGTAGGAAGACAGCAGGTAGTAACCTTAGCACCGTTCTCCTCTAGTAAAGCCCCAGTTATCCATGTGGTGCCGCAGGGATCTGCGATTAGTCCTATTCTTTTTAATGTATATCTGCAGCCCCTGCTCCCCATTATAAAGTCTTCTGGAGTCAGCCTAGTCAATTATGCCGACGACACGCAATTGGCATTTTCCTTAGAAGGTGACCATGCAATATCTCTGGACATGTTCCAGCAATGTATGCGGCGGACGACTGACTGGCTCAGAAGAAATTCTTTACAATTTAATAGCGGAAAGACGGAGGTGGTGTACTGCTCTTCTGGTAGGATGTCTAGACAATTATCAACTGAGTTTAGACTTACTCCAGAGGAGGAATCCCTACTCCCGGTCAGTAAGGTACGTAATCTGGGGGTGTTGATTGATGACGATCTTCAGATGGAATCACAGGCAAATAAGACCGCCAGCGTGTGCTTCGCCTTAATATGTATGTTACGTAAAATACTCCCTCGACTACCAACAGAGTCACGCTCATTGGTGGTAAGAAGCACAGTGGTAAGCAGGCTGGATTATTGCAACTCCTTGTATTTGGGGGCCCCACAATACATCTTTCGGGGATTGCAAAGAGTCCAGTCTGCAGCAGCTAAATTGGCCCTTGGTATGCAACGGTGCTCCTCTACAACTTTGGCTCTGAGAGACTTACATTGGCTGCCTATTAAGGAAAGGGTTCACTTTAAGTCTCTTTGCTTGGTCTTTAGAGCGGTGCATGAGCTAGGCCCAGTCCCTTTGCAGGAAAAGTTCACATGGTATCAACCCATAAGGCAGCTTCTCTCCTCTGGTGCCAGTCTACTGACGGTCCCCAGATTTAAACGTTCTAGGTCGGGAGGAAGGGCATTTAGTGTGGTTGGTCTGTGGAACGAACTCCCCCAGAACCTTAGACAATTTAACTCTCTGTTAGAGTTTCGTAGGAACCTAAAAACCTGGCTCTATCCCAAGGTCTAATTCCCTGCCTTCTATCTTTCCGCTGTGACCGCCTCCACTCTGGTCAATTCTTATTAGTCTGAAGCGCCAGGATACCCGTAGGGCGACAGCATGCGCTATGTAAGTATTAAAATCAATCAATCGAGAGATTCTGAAACAAGAGGTGCTTATTCAGAAAGAAAAACCGTTGTATCTTCAAGAGCATGCAGAGGATCCGGAGAACCGCTCAAGGCAGAAAAATTAAGACGACAAGGGGTCCCACAAAAAGAGGAAGGTTCAGACATCTGCTGGTATGTACAGAGATTTTTTCAACACATACTGTCCACTGAAGGCACCAGTGAAATTGTGATAAACAAGGTGCATAGAGTGGGACACATCGGAACAAAGGAAACTGGAGCAACCAACATATTGCATACCCACATCATTTCTCAAAGGGAAGGTAGCCTACAATGAAGTGATGGGGAAAAGGGCCAATTGAATTTCAGGACTGTAAGAGCTCTCTGTTTCAGGACCTATCAGCCATCACACTCCAGAAACGAAGAGGCTTTAAACCAACCACCCCCACCTCCCAGCTCCCCTGCCAAGTCAGCCTTTAGATCCTGGTCATCCACTTCCTTAGAACAAGCATTTGCAATGCAATAGGTCTGGCAGCATTAAAGTTTGAGTTACTGGCATTGTAAATGACAATGCTTTGCATTAATTAGTTTTTTAATTTGCAATTGGTATATAAACATTGTTTGTGAATGGTTAGCTGTTGCTTATGCTAAGCTAAGTTGGCAGTAATATAGAGTGCTTGCTTGTTATAAGCATGCGGATTTAAAGCGTTCTGATACCTGCGGGTAAAGTTTGTGCTATATAAAAGTGAAAACTAATATAATAAATAAATAAAAAACAGCCTACCTGTACCACGTCCGTTCTTATGACAGCAGCATGCACAAAGAGAGGTGTGCACACACAAGGAAGCAGGGACGTGCACACATGAAACAATGGAAGCGTGCGGACAGCTAGCGGCAGAGAAAAGTGCACACAAGAGATCCTAAGAGGGTCAACACGAGGGATGAGGCAGATTAGTGCACACAGGGGAAGGAGACAGGGGGGTGTACAGGAGCACACAGGAGGGCATAGGGAGGCACAGAGGTCACACGGCGGAGGCAGAGAGGAACGCACACAAGAGAGGCTGAGAGGGTCAACACGAGGGATGGGGCAGATTAGTGCACACAGAGGGACGGAGACAGGGGGGTGTACAGGAGCACACAGGAGAGCATAGGGAGGCATAGAGGTCACACGGCGGAGGCAGAGAGGAACGCACACAAGCAAGGCTGAGAGGTGCAACACGAGGGATGGGGCGCAACATATCTCATTCGGTTAATGCACCTGCTGAAACAAACGACCTGAAACCTGCACATGTGCATTCCTGCAACAGAGCCCAGCAGCTTTACTCCTGTATTGTACAGATGTTTGTGCACCAACAAAGTAAATAATGCACCCCCTGCCGCGACCGTGTGTGACCTACAGGACATACTTTTGAATGTCAGCAACATATCTCATTCGGTTAATGCACCTGCTGAAACAAACGTGTGACCTGTGCAGAGTGTGATGGTCCTGAGATGTGCAGTGTGGCGACTCAGATGTGCAGTGCGAGGGTTATCTCCTTGGACTCAGCCCCATTAGCTGCAGTCAGCTTTAAGTTACATAAATATTTACAAACGCGTTCCCACCAAGGTGTTGCCTCAAATGTGCTACTTGCATACCTTGAATCTATCTCTGGGGTTAAAGAAACGTGAAAGTTTTGAGCTGCTACCCTCAGAAAACCAACAGAGAATGGAAATGTTAAGTAAATTACCTTATTAAAAGCCTCTCCCTTCTGCCAAATTGGAGATTCCTATGCTTAATCCTGCTAGGAATGCATCCTGCCAGTTGACATCATTTCAAGCCTGATGTCAAGGCCTCTGGGATCACAGCTGAAGGCCTCCAGCTCTAATGGCCGGGCTAGATGTACACGCATCACCACAGTGTTGTGGTTTGCAAAAGTATGAAAATAAAGTCTTGTTTGTGACTCTGCATCTCTTGGACGACCTTTGAGTCTCCTATCACAACGAGGGCTGATCCTTAAACAGGAGGGGTGACCTTAGGGCACGCACATGCACATGCACTGCGTCCTCCACCGCAGTTATTGGCGCCAGCTGGGTAAAGGGGCGAGACTTCGCCATCTCACATTGTCGTACCACGTGTGCTGGCTAGTGCCAGACTAAAGGGGTGCCATCCGTGTGTATTCCTAAGTAAAACTGCAGAATTCCTACCCTCGTCCTGCCTAAGCGCCTCTCATCTTTATTTTCTTTAAAGCGCATGTGATGTGATGCCTTAATTAGATGGGCTTTATCTCCTTTAAAGACAATATGAAATAAACAAAGAAAGCACGGAATGACAGCAAAGCTAAACATATGTCAGCATGTACTGGCCCTGCAGCAATCCAGGAAGAAAGTGACACGTGAGAAGGAGAAGCAGGGAAAGGATAATACAGCTGTGCGCCATAATCTATTAGGGTCAAAAACCAATACCATGGTTGTTATGGTGGCCTTAGTTCTTGGACATTCAGGCAATCAAGGTCTATTAACAAACAGCATGTTTAATGCTGGGAGTTTTAACCTCAAGTGGAAGTGCAATTACATGGCTCTGAATGGAAAACACGGATGATGCCACAGGCGTCTCATCATATTGCATGGGGCCTATGGGCCGATACCCATCACCAACAAAATAAAGAACCAAACCTTCTGCCTCCACTACAAGAATAACAGCTGCAACTCACGTGATGGAGACAGGGGTTTGAGGCAGCAAAACTTTAAGAAAGTGGATTCCCCAGAGCGGTGTTCCCTCGGCAGGCCCCGCTCTCCAGACAGGGTTGACGCATTCCCCTCTTGGGAACAGGAGCCCATTCTGAGGGTTACACTACTCTGACCCAAGCTGCGTCAGCCTGCAGACGCCGGCGCTGCTGACGTTTACACCCGAAAACAAAGCCCCTGCAATACGAGCGCTTACTCCTTTCCTATATATTTATTTTCTGTTTGCTCGGCTGGGCAAACCACACCACAGGTAATGCGGGCACTGTCTGGAAAAACCAACCGGTAAGGACTGGAGGCAAAATGGACGCCAACCTGTGCCAACCTCGCCTGCTCGTTCATCGTCAGTGCGGTCCACACCCCAGGGCAAGCAGTAGGCAGATTAATGTTTTATTTACAGCGTTATCTCCGTGTTTCAGCCCCATTAAACCAACTCTGTGTTTTTAAGCAGCGGTTTTACTGGCAGCGCACATTTAAACAGGAGGTTAGAAGGACAAACACGTCAGGCGGCACACTATGCTAACTGCAGCCAGCACTATCAGTGCCGCGCGCCTCGTGAACAGCGCCGCGCGCCCCTATGCAGACTCCCCCTGCATTCCAAAGGAACTGCTCACGAGGCGCGCGACGCGATCCGATTCTTTCTGCCATGCAGAAAGCAGCAGAAGTTAACGAGCGCAACGTTATCCTATGGGACAACGCTGAGCGCACAGCCAGGTCATGTCTCCACATTCCAACTCGTTGTCGGCTGAGCCGACAGCTATAGTGCTCTCTGCGAGAGCGCGCTTTTCGCAGCGAGCCCTAAAAAAGAACGTAAAATATGGTTTGGGGAAATCACATCAGCACCATTTTTAAGTGACGAGATCGACTGCTCCAACTGCGCTCTCTCACTGAGGCATGCAAGATCCTGGGTCTCCCAGGCAAAGATCCCTTGGAGAAGCAACACACTCCCCTCCTCAGTTGTGTAATAAGCAGCACAGGGTGAATATGTCTCCGAAGAACCAGAGGTCAGATTCTTCACGATGGCCCAGGAGGGAAAAGCCATCCTGGAAAGCTTGCTCCGACAATACGATGCCTCAAACACGCAAATCCATTCTACCCGTGAACAAAAGTTTTCCCGAGTCTTATGTGAAGGGCTGCTGGCCCGGATTGTACATCTAAAGGCTGGCTTGGCAGGGGAGGTGGGGGTTTGGCATCACAAGTTTGGCTTGAATAGTGTGTTGCTGTACCTCCAGCTCTGCTCTTTACCAAGGAAGAGGTCCCCTTTGCACATCTCTGGACTTTACTATTGAACTGATTTGCTAGGAGTTACTTATTTAATGTTTTTTGTTACTAGAGGTAATAGTTGTCATTAATAGGGTTTACAAACTATCGCATTCACTCTCAAACCCATGGCCACGACTGCACAGTATGGGGGGGGTCGCATCACCAACTGAAAGAAGCTAGAGACATTCATAACCAACTATCCACACGGACTAACCAAAGAACTTTGTATGCTTACTGGGGAGGCCAATTATTCTAATGGTCAACATTATTCACGTTCAACATCAAGGCAGTCCGTTTCAATGCTAGGGGCCTGAACTATACAGCAAAGTATCAGGTATTAAATGGAACCTGCAGAAGTCACAGCCTTTAAATCCCGCCACAACAACAAGAAGCGTTCCACTCACTATTTCAGATTTATTGGGCTCTGAAGCATATTCTATATTTGGGACAATGGCGAATACCTTGCCAGTCACAGTGGCGATAAACTACCAGGGCCTTCAACAGATTGCGGGGAGCTGTATGCATGGTTGAGCAGAATGCCTGCATGAAGAGGACTGTTCTTCCTAAGATACTGTTCATGTTTTAATAACTTGCTTTGCAGTCACCTCCGAATACTTTCAAAACACTACAGCAAGGAATATACACATTTGCCACAAAGGTCTTACACCATACCATGTCTATCACATTATGTTACAGACACCCATGGAAAGAGGGGCTAGGTATTCCCAACATTTACATTATTACCTAGCGCCCTAATCCAGGCCTGTGGTAGAATGGGACAGAGATATGAATGACGAGCACTGGTGCTTCACATACCAGTTGGAATCCACGTATGACATTTCCATGCTTGTCCAAGGGGCACAGGTACTGGTGCCTCGACTCCACTCCAGTTATCAGATCTACTCTGGCAGTGTGGGTAGTTCTCTGAGAAGTTTGGCCTCACGACATTTCCTTCCCTGCTCACACCAATAATCTCGAACCATGAGTTTACTCCAGCACTAATGGGGTGGCAATTTAAAGCTTGGCAAATGGTGGGTTGCAAACACATAGGAGATATGTCGACCAAGGAGTGATCTCCTTTGAACAACTAAAGAAGTACTTCTGCCTTGCAGAGGTGAAATGTGCACACTATTTACAGGTCAGACTGGGTGACAAACAGGTCGATAAAGGTGACCACAGGAGACTTCTTACTACATTTGAGAGAAGAATCCTTTCGAAAAACAATGACAAACATCTATACTGCTTCCTGTTGGCAGCAACTCCACATACTAAGTCTTCAGGCCAGAGGAGATGGGAATGCGATCTGGGTTGAAATCTTACTGATGGAGTGGTAGGATCCATTTCACAACGCACGTGCCAAAGTGCACTCTGCTACTGGCAGAGAAACTATGACCAAACTAGTAACATACTAGTGCAACACCCTTGTATGCCTATTTCACTGGTACCCTTGGAGACCAACATGTGGAAAAGTAAATTTTGCCATGTTCTGTGTCCCTACGCCTCATCCATCATATGTTATGTGTGCATGACCAATATGCATATGTTATTCCCCATGTCTGTTTAATGACGCAATTACAGTTGTGTTCACCTCTGGTATGTCATTTTCCAGTCCTCGTGAATACTACGAATATTAGGCCTATGTAAAGCTATGTTGCCACGTTTCCCAGCGTGCACGTTATTCCATTATAAAGTCCCCGTTTCTAGGCCTCAAAAGGGCCCGGACATCAGATTCGGCTCCTGTCTCCTGAAGCCTCGCTGAGGAGCGATACAGCCCCCACCTGTATCCTCGACCCTTCACTTACTTCCTGCCTCGCAGTGCCCGGTGCAGCTTGGTTCTGCCTCTGAGTCTGCCAAAAGTATGTTATGGTTCCAGCTATCAGTTCAGTCTTTTTTTCTCTGCATTCCTAAGCTACTGAACTGCATCAATAGTTTCCGTCATTGTCTAGCCTTTAGGGCTCCACGTTAGAGAAATACTGTATTTAATGGTCATTTCATATTCTTCATCACGCACTACATGTAGAATAATGCATGGTCCAGTCTTAGAATCAAGTTAGCCTCTTCCCCACATGACTTCTAGTTTATATCAACATGTTCCCTAAACATCAGATACCAGATAGGGTTTAGGTACATGTCGCTCCGACCCTCCAGACTCTAGTCTCTGCTCCTAGCACAGAGTTCATAGCCCCCAGCTTCTCCTAGTGATACGTCATTGCCAGTTTACGCGCACCATTAGGTTAGAGGTCCCGGCTCCTTAGGTAGCCTCCTCCTATGTTTCCGCCCTATTCATGACATATTCTGTTACGTTTGCATCACATGTCTATGTATACTCCCAGTTACACCTACTTTTACTGTTATCTTTCGCGACTGCTACGCGTCACGCCTTCTGCTCCACCCACTGTTACGCCTACTGCAATGTAATGCTATGTGTTTGCGCTATGTATATAAGTTCATGTATTGTTATTAAAAAGCCAGCGCGCTCATCCCAGATCAAGCCCCAGCAGCTGCTGGGTCATCCCATGCAGGTTGTCCTGATCCTGTCCTTATGCTGTAATAAACCTGCAGAAACTCCTACTACCTCGAATCTTGACTCTTATTTTATTGAGCTATCTGTTATTCATTCATTCATTCAAAAATAGATCCGGTATTATTTATTTATATACCACATAATGGCGCCCGAACAGGGACTTGCCCTTTCCCCACGCGTCGGTGAAGCCACGCCGACCCCCTGACCCTCTGCAGCCGTGACGGAACCATACCGGCCACGTGCAGATATTTCTGCTTCAAGTATCCCTCAGGCCCACGGAGGAGACGGAGGAGGCGGTCCAGCATCCAAACGAGACGGTGGAGGAACGCGGCGAGTCCCGACCAGAGCCCAAGCCAAGAGTCCAAGGTCCGAGGTATCCGGAGGCCCACCCGGAACTGAAGTCCGAAGTCCGAAGTTCGCCGTCGTCCAGTCCAGTCCGAGGCCTTCCGTTCCGTGCTGCCCGGTGAGTACCATTGCTGGGGTAGTATCTAGACAGGACCAATCTAAATTGACTCCTGGTCCGTGGGTTGGTGGTGCCCAGACTCACAAACGAAGTGTTCACCTAGGTGGATACGGGTCTTGATGCGTCCCTTTATGGGACCGGTATGTTCCGTACTGTTACAGCAGTGCATCCAGTAACTCTAGTCTGTTCCGTTCTCAAGAAATTCTTGTATTTCTGTTCTCAGTATTCCAGGTAATATTCTGTTCGAACTGTTATTTATAATGTTGGTCAATGTATTTCCAATGTCGTGGTATGCCTGAATTGTTTTCCCAATTGTTATTGTTTTTCGTGTATTGTATTGTGTTCCGATTCAAGTTTACAATGCCGCTCTTTTCCAAGTTGCGTCAGTTAAAAACTAGAAAGGGTTTATTAGAGGAAGCAGTTCCTGTCCCGCCCAGGGACAGTCCAGGTCATTTTATGTATCAGAAACATGGCATAAGCGCCATATTGTATCTAGATTTATGGGTAGAGTATACCAAACAGTTAGACGAAAAGTATAGATGGCCCGTATCGGGTACATGGGATGCCGAATGTATCATGCGAGTAGAAGAAGCATTATGGAAAAAGAAAGCCAGACAGTCGCAGAAAGATGCCATCGAGTTATGGCGTAAGGAATCTCACAAAAGAACGGAAAAGGAAGTCAGAAAGTCAGAGTTAAGTAGAGAATCCCAGGAACGAGCCCAAGAAAGAGAATTAATCGAGATAGGGGAACAAGTCAAAGCCGAACAGTCAGACAGACAGAGGCATGCCCTCATTAAGGGTATGTATCCTCTTCTTGCCGAAGGATTGCCAAAAGCGACCCCAGAGGCATCTAGTAATTTCCCGCCACCATTAGTTCCGACCAAGCTACGTCATAAACCGACCGCAGCTGATATTTTTATTTCGTCCTATCTGGACGATACAGTCCCCGAATATGCAAATCCCGTTCGCGCTCCGCCAGTCCCTGTAAATCAGGCACTTCCTGCTCCTCCAGGCACCGGGGTGCCCTTAACAGCTCCCCCGGGTCAGCCTGCTATACAAGTCCAGCCCACGTTACAATTACCGACCTTGCCAGCACAAAAGGCATCAGTCGACGATTCTAGTTTAGGGGCCGCAGGAGGAGGTCTTCCTCAAACCCCGCCGCCACACAAGCGTTTAACATTACTCGAATTACATGCTCAAGCGTTACAGCGCACGCCCAAACATCAGTCTGTTACAGAAATCAGGCAAACCCTTAACGAATGTGTCTATGATCCAGTTCCAGGCGAATATAATATGGTTTTATATTCCTTACGTGTAAGGAGAGTGACCGAGTATCTAGTCACCTTGCCGAATATGAAAGAAGACCTAGACAGAATATATCGTTTCATCCGTACAGGGGATGATCCAGAAAGTATTAGTGATGCCATGTCCCAAAGGAAAGCTGAGATCCAGCGTATGATATTAAAGTTCTTAATTAACTGTCTAATAAGAGAACAAGATTACCCATCTACAGATCCAGTCGAAATGAAAACTCTGACAAAGTGGAGTGATAATATAGCCGAGGGTAAGCACAATACCATTAGTGCCATGGAAAGTATGTACAAGAAAATCCGTAAAGAGATAATAAAGATACACGAACAGCGTAAAGCAGCACAAATAAGCGAGAAAGAAAGTACCTCTGAACCTGAAGAGGAAGAGGACGAGAATCCCACCAGAATAGCGTATGTAGGAAAATCTAGATTTCCAGATCGCCATTTACGTCTAGAACCCAAGTCTACTTTCCATCATCCAGCACCAGAACAAGTTTCTCTAGAACAAGTATTTCAAGCTACCGATCACATCCTGAAATCACGAATCGGTTATAGTGAGTTAAGTACCATGCATGAACAAGAACTAGCCCGATCAGCAGTCCGATGGATTACTGATTCTACCACTTTTCCAGACGAAATAGTGGCACAAATGTTTCTGAAACTGCCCCCAGCCGAGCAGCGACTGGTGGGTACGTATATGATCCAGCACCTCATTACTCTGTATGAGGGTCAGCACTCTGATCCAGGTCCGTTGCACGATATCCTGAACGAGTTACTCCAGTATAGATGGAGAGGTCTAGGTACCGATTTAATTGGTGTTATTCTAGAACAGCGTCACAAATATAGAACGTTTCTGAACCCGCATTTTGTTCATGTCTCACCCCCAGAAAGTAAACCATTCTACATAGATAGACAGAATCCGTTACGAGAAGTCCACCCAGTTAAAGGAACAGGTGGCGAAATGCAACGAGTGTTTGTATACACTCCAATCACAAAGATGGAACTCCTTGAAATGAAGAAATTAATTCCCTGTCATGACAAAGATCCAGCAGGGTTCCATAGAGAATTAAAAGACATGCTCCGTATGGGAGAATACACTTACCCAGATATCATTAAAATGTTAAAGGTCCTGTTACCCGCAGGGGTGTATGAAAAGCTAAAGGAAAAAGAATGGGAGGTGGGAGAGAAAAAGATCGATTGGGCAGTTCTAGAAGCTGAAGACAAGGCACGAGTACCAGGTACCGGTCTTGGAGATAAATGTAAAGAATTACCAGAATTATTGATTCAAGTTTTACCCAGATTATTGACAACGAGAAAAGAAGACTGGGATGCAATCTCAGCCTGTAAACAGAAACAAGATGAAGATATTAGTGATTTTTATTCTAGATTTGAAAAATGTTTTAGTATTAACAGTGGTCTCAAGACAAGTAGTGAATCATACCCTCACCTTTTCGTTACCAAATTAGTCGAGAATTCAAGTCCACAAATTAAGAACCGAGTTTTGAAAGTCGAAAGCACCTGGCAAGCAAATACTCCGTCCCAGATGCTCCAGATGCTCCAGTATCACCAGAATAGAATCAGAGAAGAGCAAGAACACGAAAGAAAACGTATGAAAGACACGAAAATGAAAGTGCTAGTTGCACAATCTGTTCCTCAAGACAGTCAGAAGAGGGGTCCGAATCAAGCCAGTCATCCTGCAGCTCCCGTTAAAGGGAACTGCAACTATTGCAAACAGCCAGGTCATTTTATAAACGAGTGTGCAGTTCTGAAACATAACATAGCTACTGGTAAGACTAAAGAAAGACCACGTCCGCCTAGACAAGAACAAGTTTCACAGACTCCTCAGCCACAGAATGCACAACAGACAGTTACAGCACCGCAGCCTATTGCTGCAACACAGCACGTTACATCGCAGATGTACCAGTATGCTCAGACAGAGTATCCAGAGTACCAGCCATATTCATGAAACAGCCTAGAGAGGGAGGTAGGCTTGCCTCTCATCGAGATACCTGTAGATCAAGAAGGTCCCTATGTTCACAGTCAAGTATTAGGGAAAGACAGAAAGTTTTTGATCGATACAGGGGCAAGTAGGACCACAATTAGTCATGCCGAAGTTCCAGGGGCTCCGCTCTCAGGCTCAAGAAATGTTTCCCTTGGATTTTCAGGAAAGCCCATAGTTAACGAGATATCTAAGCCAGTTACTCTAGAAGTAGGTCCATTGTCCCGTACTACTGATCTGTTACTTACTAAGTCATGTCCAGAAAATTTGTTAGGCATTAAAACACTGAAAGAATTAGGTGCAGTTATTTGCTGTTCCCCAGAGGGAATACGTCTGTTCCTACGTGACTTTAAGGGTCACTATGTATTACGAGATTTTGATTCCAGACTGTCTAATGTTCCGCAGCATTTATGGGCGCAAGGTCCAACTGATGTAGGTTATATGCAAATCACACCCCATCGTGTGACTCTCAAACCAGGTGTAGTGTTACCCCGAATCAGACAGTACAGACTGCCACCTGAGGCTGTAGCAGCCTTATCCAAAATTATTGACGAGCTCATGGCTCAAGGAGTAGTTGTAGAAACTGACTCCAACGTATGTAATTCTCCGATCATTCCAGTCATGAAACGTACTGATCCAAATGCACCCCCAGTATATCGATTAGTGATTGATTTACGGGAACTTAACAAATGTATTATTCCTCAGTACCCAGTTGTCCCAGATATCTCTTCCCTATTGACAGCCATTGATTCCGAAGCCACGTTCTTCACTGTCATAGACCTCAAGAACGCATTTTTTAGTGTTCCCATCCATCCAGACAGCCAGTTTCTTTTCGGATTTTGTTTAAATGGAAGGAGCTATATGTTCACACGCGCTCCTCAAGGTTTCACAGAAAGTCCTAGTATTTACAGTCAAGCACTCAAGAGACAACTAGACAACATTCACATGCCAACTGACACTGCCCTGCTCCAGTATGTCGATGATCTACTGATCACAGCCCGTTCTGAACGTGACTGCGAGCGAGCGTCACTGACAGTCCTGTATTTCCTAGCCGAGATGGGGCACAAGGTGTCCCCTTCTAAGCTTCAATTCTGTGTCCAGCAAGTGGTCTACTTAGGACACTTACTGTCCAAGAGGGGTAGGCAGTTGACACCAGACCGTATCCAGTTAATAGCGAGCCTCCCCCAGCCCAGAACCCAGAAGGAGGTACGTGCCTTTATCGGCCTTACTTCTTATTGTAGACAATGGATTCCTCAGTATGCATTTCTAGCCAAGCCACTGATACAGTTAACGACACAGGAGGCAGCCGTATCGACTGTCCTCCCTTGGACATCTGACCATACACTTAGTTTCAACGAGTTAAAGAAAGCTTTATGCCAAGCTCCAGTTCTAGCCACACCGAACTACAGTAAGCCTTTTACACTTTTCGTTACTGAACGTGAAGGTACAGCATTATCTGTTCTTACACAAGATCAAGCAGAACAATACAAGCCCTGTGCTTATTTTTCGAGCACATTAGATCCAGTCGCCCAGGCGTTGCCTGCGTGCCTCAAGTCAGTTGCAGCCACAGCACTAGCTATCAGACAAAGTGATTCCATAGTTTTAGGACACTCTCTGACAGTACAAGTCCCACATTCAGTAGAAGTTCTTTTAAACCGAACACAAACTCAGCACTTGACAATTGCACGTTTAACAGGTTATGAATTGACACTGTTCCAGCCACACATAGAAATCAGACGCTGCAACGTTCTGAATCCTGCTACACTGTTACCATCAGTTAATTCAAATCCTGACACACATGATTGTGTGGAAGTAGTCAACATTACGACAAAGCCAAGACAAGACCTGACAGACATTCCGTTGCCAGATCCTGACCTGACACTTTATGTGGATGGTTCATGTATGAGAACTAGTACAGGAGAACTAGTCGCCGCGTATGCAGTGACTACCGACACTGAAGTTATCGAAACACACCGTATTGACACCCTGTCCGCTCAAGCAGCAGAGCTAGTCGCTCTGACACAAGCCTGTATACACGCCAAGAACCTGAAAGTTAATGTTTACACAGATTCACGTTACGCATTCGGAGTTGTACACGACTTCGGAGTGCTCTGGCGGGAGAGAGGTTTCATGACTTCTCATGGAACCAAGATTCAGCATGGTCTCCTTATTCAAGCCCTGTTAGATGCCATACATTTACCGACATCTATCGCTATTATGAAGTGCAAAGCACATACGAAAGTCACTGACATTATTTCCCAAGGTAATGATCTAGCAGATCGCACAGCCAAGCTTACAGCACAGACTCCAGACATTCCAGTTAACATGACACATATTCCAGACCCGACTACATGCATGACAGTTAAGGACCCTACACAAGATGTCATAGATATCCAGTTACATGCTACTCCCGATGAAATCAAGAAATGGTCTGAACAAGGAGGGGTCCAGACAGATCAAGGATGGTTAACGAAGGGTAGAGCCACATGGTTTCTCCCCGACTCTATGGTTCAAGTCATTATTAATACCGCACATAGTCCAGCACATTTAGGAGAAAAAGCTATGTTAGACAGTATCCAGAACATTTGGTTCAACAAGCATTTACGAGCTGCAGCCAAGCAGAAAGTCCGTACCTGTATGATATGTTGTCAGTTTAATCCAGGTAAAAGTGTCCCGGTGGAACAAGGTGGTTTCCAGCCCCCTGACCACCCTTTTGAGGTCCTCCAGATGGATTATATTCAGATGGAGCGATGTCGAGGTTTCAAGTATGTCCTTGTAGTTGTATGCGCTTTGTCCAGATGGACAGAAGCATATCCAGTTCCAGATTACACAGCCGCGACCACTGCCAAGCAGTTGGTTCGTGAATTCTTCCCTAGATATGGACTCCCTAGAGTCGTATATTCTGATAACGGTCAGCCATTCTCATCCGAACTCATGAAGCACGTTTCCCTTTTGTTAGGGTACCAGTGGAAGTTCCATTGTGTACGCCATCCTGAAGCAGCTGGTCTAGTTGAGAGACATAATCAGACCCTGAAAATCCGTATTGCCAAAGTTTGTAAAGAAAAAGGTGTGGACTGGCTAGTAGCTCTGCCAGTCGCTTTGTTTTATATGCGCATGGTCGCACATTCCAGATCAGGTCTGTCCCCGTATGAGGTCGTATTCGGCCGCCCCCCTAACATGTGGGGTACTCCTAGACCCCGAAGTATTACCGATGTTTCATGTAATATGTTGACAGATTACCTAGCTTCCTTGATGTCTGCCCTCAACTCATGTCGTTCACAGGTTGCTGCCGCCTTTCCAGACAATACCGAGGTGGCACCGCATGAAATCGTTCCAGGTTCCCTAGTGATGGTCCGAAATTTTGACAGATCAAGTCCGTTGGAGCCTCGTTGGAAGGAGCCCCGTCAGGTCCTCTTGTCCACCCGTACTGCCGTCAAGTTGGAAGGCAGAAAAGGATGGATCCACCTTTCTCATATTAAACTTTTTAAAGGATTGAAACCAGTCTCTAAAAACATTTCCCAGGATTCGAAAGACTGCCAGAATATTGCTCTTAAGGACTGTCCCGCAAAAGACATTATTGCAATCCCTTCCTTGTTAGAGAAAACTCCGCAACAGGAGTATAAGTTAAAGCTCAGGTCTAGTAAAATAAGTCAGTCAGTTTGATTGTATAAGTCCTCCCCTAGGTGAAACGGTTAGACTGTTTCTGACATGTATAAAATAGACCCCCATAGTGAGAGAGTCAGTAATAACTCAATTCAATGTATCGTTTTTCTGAGTTTCGTATTATTCATCAGTATTTTGATTTCCTGCACCAGCTATGCGTTCTATCTGTATTTTCCAGTTCCTCATGTAAATATGTCTGCTAATGCTACAGTAGAGCACACGTTTAGTGATCTGCCTCCTCACGAATATTCATACCGCCTCGCTATGCGCAATAACTCATTTATCCGTATGTTACATTACTCACACCAGACCAGCAATGCCACTAATTGTTGGGTGTGTGGTCGACTCCCCCCTTTCCAGACACCGAAGGGAGTTCTGCCACTCTTTCCTTATCCATTTTCACACAATGGTTCATGTGGAGCATGGTCCACGTTAACGTTATCCTCAACAGATATGTCTTTTCTTAACAGTACATGTTTTCCAGACAAGCAAGGTTTCCCCCACAGAACAGGTTTAGATCTAGAAAATGAAGTTTATAATTTAGGTAATTATTCGTCGAATTTCATGGTCCTGAATGTTCAGTCTGATACTACTCCAGACTTACCTGCTATTTCAGTACTACCAGTCAAAGGCGAATTATGTGTCCGTAGTTATGGTTCCATACATGTAGGTCATAGTGAATGTACTACTGTTATCCAGTATAGTGACAGTGGGAAATCTGTTTTCAAAGCTTCACGTCATTCTTATTTTATTTGTGGTCAAACCGCATATGTCCGTCTGCCCCTCGATTGGGAGGGAACCTGTTACATTGCTTTCCTACTGCCACCTGTTTTCCTAGCCCCATCTGATTATCACAGAAACACACATCTAGTACACATTAGACATAGAAGGGAGTCCCCAATTGTCGATTATACTGAAACTACTCTAGAACAGTATACAGATTTCAATAAAGGTTTCTTCTTCTTTGTAGGACCTGTCCAGAATAGTAAACTGATCCGTAGGTTAACAAGAACCCTTGAAGCTGTAGTAAATGAGACTGCCTCTGCTCTAGGTAACTTAACCGAAGAACAATCTGCTATGAGATTTGTCGTTTTGCAAAATCGTCTCGTCCTTGACGTCATACTGGCCGATAGGGGCGGGGCCTGTAGGGTCATCGGATCTAGTTGCTGCATTTTCATTCCAAATAACGCGCCGTCTGTTTATTCAGCTATAACCAGACTCCATAAAATTGCCCATCTGTTACACCAAGATCCAGGCACCTGGACATGGTCCGGTTGGTTCTGGAATATAATTTCCGCATGGGGATGGAAAGTCCTGTCCTTTCTAGGTATTGCAGTAGCGATCATATTTAGCTGCTGCCTCTGTATACAATGTGGCCCTGCGATTTGCAGCATGTGTGCTACCTCTTGTATTCCTAGTCCCAAGCCCCGTTCTAAATCCCGTTCCAAGACAATTCGAGACGAGCAAATGATACTGTATGAAATGATAGATGGTATCATGAAAATTGATGTTTCCTGATGGAAACGTAGTGACAAGGAGGGAATGTGGAAAAGTAAATTTTGCCATGTTCTGTGTCCCTACGCCTCATCCATCATATGTTATGTGTGCATGACCAATATGCATATGTTATTCCCCATGTCTGTTTAATGACGCAATTACAGTTGTGTTCACCTCTGGTATGTCATTTTCCAGTCCTCGTGAATACTACGAATATTAGGCCTATGTAAAGCTATGTTGCCACGTTTCCCAGCGTGCACGTTATTCCATTATAAAGTCCCCGTTTCTAGGCCTCAAAAGGGCCCGGACATCAGATTCGGCTCCTGTCTCCTGAAGCCTCGCTGAGGAGCGATACAGCCCCCACCTGTATCCTCGACCCTTCACTTACTTCCTGCCTCGCAGTGCCCGGTGCAGCTTGGTTCTGCCTCTGAGTCTGCCAAAAGTATGTTATGGTTCCAGCTATCAGTTCAGTCTTTTTTTCTCTGCATTCCTAAGCTACTGAACTGCATCAATAGTTTCCGTCATTGTCTAGCCTTTAGGGCTCCACGTTAGAGAAATACTGTATTTAATGGTCATTTCATATTCTTCATCACGCACTACATGTAGAATAATGCATGGTCCAGTCTTAGAATCAAGTTAGCCTCTTCCCCACATGACTTCTAGTTTATATCAACATGTTCCCTAAACATCAGATACCAGATAGGGTTTAGGTACATGTCGCTCCGACCCTCCAGACTCTAGTCTCTGCTCCTAGCACAGAGTTCATAGCCCCCAGCTTCTCCTAGTGATACGTCATTGCCAGTTTACGCGCACCATTAGGTTAGAGGTCCCGGCTCCTTAGGTAGCCTCCTCCTATGTTTCCGCCCTATTCATGACATATTCTGTTACGTTTGCATCACATGTCTATGTATACTCCCAGTTACACCTACTTTTACTGTTATCTTTCGCGACTGCTACGCGTCACGCCTTCTGCTCCACCCACTGTTACGCCTACTGCAATGTAATGCTATGTGTTTGCGCTATGTATATAAGTTCATGTATTGTTATTAAAAAGCCAGCGCGCTCATCCCAGATCAAGCCCCAGCAGCTGCTGGGTCATCCCATGCAGGTTGTCCTGATCCTGTCCTTATGCTGTAATAAACCTGCAGAAACTCCTACTACCTCGAATCTTGACTCTTATTTTATTGAGCTATCTGTTATTCATTCATTCATTCATTCAAAAATAGATCCGGTATTATTTATTTATATACCACAAACAGACAGATGTTGAAG
The DNA here is from genome assembly GCF_964261635.1 of Lissotriton helveticus. NCBI lineage: Eukaryota > Metazoa > Chordata > Amphibia > Caudata > Salamandridae > Lissotriton > Lissotriton helveticus. The sequence continues at coordinate 1,635,758,577 of NC_136067.1, read as the reverse complement.
AGGTTTTGGAGGGTCTAGGACACTCATACCTCTCCTCTGGCACTGCCCCAAACTGACACTTAGCATGGCAAGGTATTAAATAACCAGAGATGAGATACTGTGCTTCCCACCATACACTATATTCAGTCTACCTAACAAAACATACTTGCGCATTACAGTGCATTAGAGATGGTAGATGACGGTAGCTCTCTCTGGGGTAAATCAAGTAGTCCCATCCCACTGGGGTACTGATAAAACCCCAGAGCACAGAAATTGGCTGTATTGTATTTGGAAGACACTAAGAATGGCAAAACCGTCTCTAGACCCCAAAGATTTCCCTGAGGAGTGGGTCCTATACCTCTCCTATCTCTCTACAGAATGTAGGGAGTGGTTCTGTCCCAAGTACTTAAAAGTGCGACATATTCCTCAGGCACCCTCAAACGATAACCCCACAGAGATCTAGCTCCCCCTAGGCTGGATAACATGGTAGTTTGCACACCAGTCACAGCACTGAAAAGTGTGTATGCTGAATTTTACAGAAAGTGAATATCAATGCTACAATTATTCTTGTTCTATGGTTTATTTTATTCCTTTATTACTGTAGAAGTATTGGACTGTGGTGTGTGTGGGGTGAGTAGCTTTATTATTAACTGATGGCAACAGCTAGCTTTCGGGTTGTAGGCATTGGTGTAGTTAATTTTGCTTAATGCATATTTTGTATTTATGCCCAAGTGCTAATCTAGAACATTGATTCATAAAAAAACATTAGAATCCCTACCCTCACCTAAAATTGAGGTTGCAATCCTTTCCTTGAGAAATTAACCCAACTGCTAGGTTTAAAGAATGCAAAAACATGTTTCGTTCCATGACGCAGCACTATTGTAACTCAAACGTTCCTCATTTAAAAGCAGTTTCACTGAAAGAACGGACAATTGCACCTTTGATAGCTAATGCACTATTAAAGATTGGTAATTAATTTATGAGGCAAATATAAACAAACCACTACCAAAACATACAGGTTATTTTCTTGGACTAAGCTTTTTTTGATCAGATGACTTAATTAAGAATGTAATGTCTACACAAGCTTTTGGAAACATACCTGTCCAGTTTCTTTCTCTTCATGATATTGTCGAATATGCTTCCCATGGCACACCTCGTATGTCCAATAAGATTCAATCTAAAAAGGATATTACATAAAAAGATAAGCACACATTATACAAGTCATGTATAGCATCCATAGGTCAACAGAGATCAACCCTTCTAACAATTAATACCCTAAGAAACTAGGAGTGAGTTTCTTAAATAAAGTTAAAGATGTGAGACAAAATGCATATATTAGTGATTAGTTCACCTGCTTATCAAAATCAAACAAACTGACAAATACAATGCTCCACTACAAGAGTCTAGCAAACTTACACAGAAACATTTGCCAGTTAAAGCACTGGATTTCCATTCTATGGGAATATTCTTTACTTTTTAAAGCAAACACATACTCGACATGCAATCGTAACAGTACTTAAGGACTCAAATTTCTGGTTTGCACTCCAAACATTGGTCAACCACCAACATCTGCTGCTTCTCATTTTCAATGGCAAGAGTTATTTTCTGCACCTGGCTGCAGGATATCCTATGCACAGTATTTGTTTTCTCTTCACTGTTTCCCCTTTTTTTTTCTCTTTTGCATTTATTTTTGTACACAAGAAGAGAAGGATTCTCTGAATTCCGTCATGCGCTCACTTGCCTTTATCTTAATCATCTCCTGGTGACCTAAAAATCGTATACAGGAACACTGGGGAAGAATATCAAATTAGAGATTTGTTCTCTTCCACAGTGGTCTGCCACTACGCCCAGGATCACTGCTCCACTGCAACAAGCAAATGACAGTTTTTAACACCATTCACGTTTTAAAAGCAGCGGCGCAAAATGGTCTCTCGCGGGATGTGATGTTTTATTACGAATAACCAATTTCCATTCCATTGCAAATTAAAATTATTATTATTTTTTTAATAAAAGGTGTGTTCCAAAGAACAAAGCCTTGAATACGGACTGGTACACTTCGGCCCCCTGAAATATTTGCATGGTACTCTATATTGGGCAGACTTACTAACTCGTTAGCGGGTAAAGCATCAAGAGGTTTTGTTTGTTTGTTTGTTTGTTTTAGCGATTTGTATAGCGCCTGGTGACCCAAGGGCATCCCCGCGCTGTAAGGAGATTGTTTATCCTGTAAGGAGAGGGAGGGAGGAGGAACAGTTATTTCGGGAATAGGTGCGTTTTCAGTTTTTTGCGAAAGGTCAGGTAGCTGGCTTCCAGTCTGAGGGTGCGTGGGAGGGAATTCCATCTCACGGCCGCTTGCACCGAGAATCGTCGGCCTCCGGTGCGGGTCCTTTTGAATTTGGGGACGTTGGCCAGGTGCTCATTGTCTGAACGGAGGGATATGGATGCTTTGTAGGGGGTGACCAGGTTGCTGAGGATAGTAGGGCCAGATCCGTTGATAAGTTTGTGTGTTGTACACATGGCTTTGAATTCCACCCTTTGGCGAACAGGGAGCCAGTGCAAGGCCTTGAGGGCTGGTTTTGCTGACACTCTCGAAGGAAGGTTCGTGAGCAGACGGGCCGCAGCGTTCTGTGTCCGCTGTAGTCTAGTCAGGGTGGCCTCTGGAGCGCCCAGGTAGACCATATTGCTGTAGTCAAGACGGGACAAAACTAGCCCCTGGATGAGAAGTTTCCTAGAGGGAGGAGGTAGTAATGGGAGGATCTTACGGGTGGTGCGCATGAGCCCAAAACAGGTGCCAGCAGTTTTGGCCGCTTGCGTCTTCATGGTGAGCTCCGGTTCGAGCCATACTCCAAGGGTTTTGATTTCACGCTTCGGGGAGGGGATTTCTCCGAATACGTCGGGCCAGACTGTTGGGGGGATGGTTGCCCATTGTTTTCCCAGGAGCATCACTTCGGTCTTAGACCCATTCAATTTTAGTGATGAATTTAGAGGAATGATGAACGATTAGGGTAGCTGTAAAGTGGCTACAACAACCCTTTGTTTGGCTGAAAGCCAAAAGGGGGAAATCAAAGCAGGAGTAAGGTGATCATAGTGTTGAATGCCAAGGGCAAGGCCAAAGACATACTTTTGCACTTTTTGGAGGTTCGTCGGACTCTGGTGGGAAAGCCTCCACATAAACCCGCACAATAATCAATCCTAGAATTCACATTGAAAAGCTAGAGTGTGATATTTCAGTGCATGCGGTAGCAACAGGAGTTGGATATCTCAGAGCAAGTGTATGGAGAAGAATATATTTTAGGACTATGCACCAGAGGAGAAATTCAAAGGTTGCCAAGTCAAGTCAACTTTATTCGGTCGCATTAAAATAGACCACAAAAGTAAAATACAAAAGCAAAACTAAAAGATATAAAACATGGCAAATTACAGCAGAACCCAGAAAAGTAAAATCAAGGTGCAGTCAATGTACAAGCACAGAGTTCAATACATCAAGCAGGGCTGCAAAGATTAAACGTCTGCCACTAAAGTGGTAGAAATAAAAGGATTAAAAGGCAACGCAGCAATAAAAAATATTTGATCAATAAGGGAACCAAAATTGGAAGGCCACGATGCACAAAGGTGTCTGTCCCCTTATGTACAGAACCACCCATGGGATTTCCTTGCCTTGAGCACCAGCCTCAAAAAAGCATAAACGGTAAAGACGATCTCCTCTGATCTTAGAGATTGCAGAAAGTGCAAAGCATGCTTAATTTAAAAAAAAGGTTTGAGAACCATTGACCTGTAAGCAGAGCAAACGGTGTAGACATTTTTTACATGTAAAGTGCTTTGTGCTGTCACCTGAAAGCATGGGCAGGGCACAAGATTACACAACCCGTCTTTACACTGGGGAAAAGTAACCAATCTATGAAATGCGAGGAAAATAAAGTGCTGATATTGCTGTGCATACAATAGGAATGGTTGAATGCTCCTAGAAGGGGTCAAGTTGCAAATAGCAGGTGACATAGGGGAGTGAGGGCACCGTACCCCACCCTTCTTCCTCCCAAAATGTATGGCATTTATTCCCAAGTGTTCTTTTGGGTAGTATGGGCAAGGATCTTAAAGGGTCTTCAAAAACATCCTGCCTGCCCAGGGATACTGCCATGTCTCCAACACCCTTAAACCAGGGAATATCTAGGGACCTTGATAAGGACAGGCAGCCATTGATTAGCAATCTTTTTAAGCAGAAGGTCTTATTGAACCAAATCCAATGTCATAAAAGGCAGAGGGTGGGTTCTTAAAATATACTCGAGTTGGGTAAGCCATAGCTCCCTATGAATGATGAGAGGGGTGATGGACGGTGGTAACCCAACAGGCAACGTGTACATTTATTTTCAGTAATATATGGAGGTGCTAACGCCTGGAAGCACCAGACACCCGCACCAAAGGTAGCCAACCCTGCGCATTTAGCAAGATAAATAGCCAGCATGTGGACAAGCGAGCTGTTACCCAGTTAGGCAGCAAAGGAAAATATTGTTAGTACTCCTTGCGAGTTGAGTGTTTCTTTGGTCTGTCTGCGGGCACCAGGACCCCTTGCAAATAAAGGTAACCCCCAGAAAGTTGAAGTTAGTCATGTGTTTAACAGGGGTGGTCTGGAGCTTAATTACAGGTCTCCGGCCCAGCCTTTGGATGGAGGACATTATGAAAGATTTGGTAGTGTTGCCCCTCCATGAAGGATGCAAGGCATCCAAAAGATGGTGCAATGCTGCAGGTGTATAATCCATGATGACCACTTCGTCAGCGTACAATAGGGCTGAAATTGGGCAATTTTCAATTTGAAAAACCACACTTGGATATCTAGGGATGCAAATGCTCCAAGAACTCTCCAGGTTCTGTGCTGAGATCTGACTGGCCACCAACACTTCAACCAGGAAGTGTTGGCAGCCATCTTGGGACTGCTTCAGTCGGGTCCCTGAAAAAGGTTTAAAAAAAAAAAAAAGAAGGGGGATGGGTCGGAAGGTAGTATCCTGCTGCATGGTTAACCCCACTTTTTGCCTGGTGCTGTGATGGTTTCGAACTAGTCTGGCTGGGATCCTGCTATTCAAGACACCAGTCTCTGTGCTTTCTCAGCCTAAAATGGTTTGGTAAGTACTTCCGTGAATCCCAAATTGGACACTGGTGTAACCTTCTCAGTACCTAGTATATGGTACTAAGGTACCCAGGGCATAGGTACACCAGGGGTCCCCCATGGGCTGAAGCATGTATTATGCCACCCATGGGAGACCACCCAAACTATAACTACAGGCCTGCCATTGCAGTCTGTGTAAGCTGGTGCTAGCACCACTTACGAAAGATATAAGTTTTCCTATATCTAAGGTCACTGCACTTTACACCTATAAGTCACCCCTAAAGCAGGCCTTCCAATCCTGAAGGCAGGGTGATCAGTTCTAAATGTGAGTGTGCCCCTGTATGTGCAGGACACCCCTACAACCTTCGGAGCCCATTCTCCTGGGTTGTAAGTGAGACAGCCATATAACAGAATAGAGGGGCGCATGAGAGGCATAGAGGGGCGATGACCCTCTCTAAACTGGCTGTAACAAACCCAGTCATGTTTGGCATCAAACATGTTGGAATCATACCTCCCACACTGTAAACTGTGTGGGAGGTATGATTCCATGCACCGTAAAGCTCCTCTGGGAGGCCCTCTGTGCTTACAGTACCAGTCATCCAAACCCGGACAGAAAGCTAGGGCCGCTGCCGGCCAGAGACCAGTTTCTGCCCTCCTGCTGCCGAGCCAAGCTCGGGCAGGGGAAGGCAGAACAATAGGTATCCTGTCTCATGGAGTTGTGACCACCTCCCAGACAGGGTTTAGTGTATTGGGGCAAGGTGGGAGCGCTTTCCACCGCCACAGTCTGTGTGCAAGGCACACTTGACATCCTATGTGCATAATCCAGTTCAAACCAGTTCAGGGAGCCGTTGGCTACCACTCCGGCGCAAAACTGGACAAAGGACAGGGGAGTATCCTCCTCCTTGTTCAGCCCATCCTTAGGGAGGGACCCCTAAATCATCCCAACCCTTTCCTTAGGGTATTTAAGGGCTTACCTGTGGGTGGGTCGTGAGATTCGTTGTGGGACAAGATTAATTTCAGACACCACTTCTTCAATCGTCTGGGCACTCTGGACTTCACTGACTTCCCTCTGGGAATCAAGGCTGCAACCGGGAAGACTCCTGCTGCTCCTGATCTTATCGCCCTGCTCTTCTGCCTGTGCACCATACAGGAACCTTCTAAAGCTCTGGGCATTAAAGACACCTGAATGAATCTCCTTTGAAGTGAAGGAGTCACTTCCCTGTATCAGCAAGCACCGCAACTAAGCTGACCAGTCTGCTATTCCTGGGCACCCACGGACTAACAAAAGGCTCAGCAACGTAGGTGGCTGTTCTTCACATCCTTGAGGCCTGCCCTTTCCTCTCACCAAGTTTGAGGCCATTATAACTAGTCGGGAATCGAACACCTGTGCAGTGTGTCGACTTGCAGTTGGCATGTTGGCTTCCTTCCACCAAGATCTTCGGGGGTCCAAGTGGCCCCCATCTCAAGCATCTCCAGTGACCAAGATCTTCGTCCTCACCACAACTCTTGCATCCTGGGCCTGCATCTTTGGTGGGCTGCCCGAGGTCCTCTTGTGACTTCGCTCCGGCCTGTGGGTCCTCTTGAGGGTCGTCTTTGAATTCCGCAGGCTTTCCAGATTGTTCGGGCCTGCCCTGACTCCACAGTCTCCAGGACCTTGCTGGTCACAACACTGCACCTTCTTCAACTTTCACTTTGGTTTCAGTTGCCAAGGCTTGTTGGTGCTCTCGACCCCTAAACTCTCAACATCCAATATGGCACACCTTGTGTATGGCTCCGAGTCTTCCACGGAGTCACCTGGTCCACACAGGTGCAGTTACAAGGTCACCGCCAGCTCCCCTGCAACACTTGACATCAGTGGGCATTCGTCTTCCATGCCTCCGGGTCACTCCTTAGTGGCATAGACTCGGTCCCCTCTGCTTGCAGTTACTTCTCATCCTGAATCCACCTTTGGGTTTCACCGGACATTTTCACCTTCTCCAGCATCGGCATCTTCCTGAAATTCTCCATGGAGTTCAACAGCGGTTTCCGACACCACTTCACACCTATGCACGTGGCTTTCCTGGCGCTGGTATCCTGGTTCCTAGGGTATCCACGGGTGGGGTGGCTCTCCAACCTTCTGTCTTCCACGTGGTTTCATTAGGGTCAACTGGGAAGGGTCCTTCTCCTTTAAAATTGCAACGCGACTTACCCATTGACTTGCATAGATCCCGCAGTCGTGTTCCCACTCTGCACAGGTCCTCCGTGGGGCTCTTGGTTACTTACCTCGGGTGGTTCCTTGGGTCCCCTGCACTTCTAGGTCTTCTGGGTATAGTCTGCACTTGAGTCATGGTTCACATACCACTATTTTAGTATATGGTTTGGTCTCCCCCTGGTGACCATTGCGTATTCCGTGCTACTTACCTGTTTCTATTGAAAAGTATTGTGTGCACTGTATATATCGCCTGCCAGGAGATATCTGTATGTGTTAGTGAGTGTCATATAATAAATACATTTTTTTTATAAATACACTGTGTGATTTATTTTCTCTTAATCTATACCTAAGAGATTATGCTCTTGTAAAAAAAGCTGCTTTACACTCCATCTGGACTGAGCCTGAAGGCTTATCACCACAGCTACCACTTAGAGAGCTTTCTAAGGTGGTCTAAATCTAAGACCACTAAAATCACCATAAGGGTCGTCTGGATTGGTAAAAGGTGCCCACTTACATAAGTGTACACCATATACCAAGCCAGCTTCTCACAGTAGGAATACCCTGAGCCCCTTAGCTCTGGTGCTCCCTTCCCAGAGGGAACCTCCAGGGCAAAAAAGTATTTTATTTTTCCATTGATAATTGTGGCAGATCAGTGACTATGGCAAAAATGTAAAAAAAAATATATATATTTTTAAAAACCAAAAGACAGGCTCTCTAGCTTGTTTTAAAAAGAACCCCTGAGTGGGCCAGGTCCTAGGGGCATTTTTTTTTTAAATGGAGGGGTTACACGGCTACCCTCTTGAGGCTCTTGTAGCCCCAGGAACCATCACCTCCCCGGAGCTTTATTTCCAAAAATGGAGGGGGGGGGGGGCTTTAGAGCCCTGTGATCATCTCCTGGAACAACCACAACCCCCACCACTGGGCTTTGCTCCAATAATTAGCGGGCCGCACAAACCTCCTGCCCTGGGGCCCACCACCTCCCCGGGGCCTGCTACTGTAGTGCACGTGGGAGAGGGACAGCTTGGCCCCTCTTCCTGGGCCATACATTGTCCTGGTGACCACCACCTCACCAGGGCTGGCCCATGAAAACAAAAGGAGGGGGGCCGCGTGCCCTCTCCCCACCCACAGAAGCCATTAATGGCCCTGGGGACTGCCAACCCCAAAGAGGTCGGCACCTGCTATGTCCCGGGGGACCAATACAAGAACCCTCACAACCATTTAATCATCCATAGAGCCACTCACTCACTCATACAGCCACTCGCACAACAGCTCACGCACCCATAGAGCTACTCATATAACCAGTCACTTACCTATACAGCAACTAACACAGTCATTCACCCATACAGCTCCTCAAACATCCACTTATTCACCTATACAGCCACTCTCATAGCCGCTCACCCACACAAACACTTGCACACAAACACAACCATCTACATACCTATTCATAGATCCATCCATACAAGCACTCACACATCTGCTGACTCACTTATATATCCATTCACAGACACTTACTCTACAATAGAGCCACTCAGACACCATCTCACTTGACCAAACACCCACTCACTCACCCATACAGCCATTTACATAGCCAGTCACTTCCTCATACAGCCATGCAAACACCCACACACTCACCCACTGGTACAGCCCCTCACCCACCCATACACCCACTCAGACACCCACACACAGATACAGTCACCCACATAATATATGTTAGAAATAGTATCACTCACTGTTAGTACACAAAGCATACAATTCTATCTCCTAATATTGTCCCTGGAACCTCTGCTTCTTTCATTGCTCGGTTGGCAGTTCAGGCTGGACTCTTCCCATGAGGCACAGGTCAAGAATGATTTGCAAACAGCTGGGTCTGAACTGGAGGTGGCAAAGTGAGCTAATGAATGATCATGGATTCAACCCAGATCTGTGACTGGGGGTGATTGTCTGAAAAGTGTCAGCGCTCTTTCCATCATCTCCTTGTGTTTGCCAAGTCTTTTTTAGAGCCATGAACAATAATCTAAACTACAAGTCCCATCTTCCTGTATTAGGAGAAGGCATTTGCCTTTCCAGAGAGGGAATTCTTATTCATAGTCTTTCCTGGACTAGGCCTGAGGGAATTGTGAATGGAATTTCCCTTCATTATGAATGCCCTACTACAGTGTGAAAGCCAATGGTATGGTCTCCATAGCATATAGAAAGGGACTTGGCAGGAATGCCCCTTCCCACTTACTTTTTGTGACTGTGAATATCATTCTCACAGGGACTGCAGCTCCTAGACCTTAGTCACCGTATGATGTAATGTGCCGATGACATATTATTGCAGGTAAGAGATCCATCTGTGTGTGAATCTTTCACCCAGGGAATAAAAGACCACCTGCTCTGGAGCCTGGGGCACCCGCACCAGCACCTGCATCCTTGCCAAGACCAGAGCACACTGTAGGGGAAAAGAGAGCGTTGGGGAACAAGATAAAGAGGTGGAATCCTGGTGAATGGATCCCCATAGCGAGGTGCGAAGAGATGGCTGCAGCACTGATCAGGTCGTTGCCCGAATGCGGAAAGTCAGTGTGCCCCCAATATTCAAGTGGAGAGCCACTGTGAAGTGGAGGGAGGGGGAGTGGGGGGCCGAGGTCCATAGGGGAATCCTGGTGAATATATCCCTGTAGCGTAGTGCAAGGAGATGGCTGAAGCACTGATCGAGTTGTTGCCCTCAGGCGGGGAAAAGTCAGTGTCCCTCCCATTGGCCAGTGGAGAGCCACCATGAAGTGAGCGATGACCGTGCTGCACCGAACAGTTCGCATTGCCTATGTGCAGTGTTGAGTCGGTGACCCCGTATACCAGGTGAGGCCTGCCGTGAAAAGAACTGCTGTGCCGATCGGGCCAGAGCCTTTGCGCAGAGTCGAAATAGTGACCGAGTATGCCAGGAGGCCACTGGGACTAAGCAAGAAGTGTGGTCTGGTCAATACCATTGACAGAGGAAGGAGGCTACTGTGGTGACCCTAGCAGGCCCGAGCAGAGTGAGGACCAGTACCAGGATCGTGAAACTCCCGCTACCCGTGGGATGAACCGAGGAACTTACCCAGCATTGAAGGGCATCGAGAACTCCCTGCCTTTGCGGAACTGCATGTGAGGAACTCGAGGACAGCAGACTGCAGCCCGCCTGGGTCATGTGTCAGAGAGTTAATGGAGACCGCCATTGCAGCTTCAGCACCTAAGGTGATGCCCTCAAAGACTCCAGTTACTCAGATCCTGCTAGTGCAGGCGAGACTGATTTCGGGCCCGATGGGAAACTTGCTTGCCAAATAACACAGCTCTGGAACACTTTTGACTTTACTAAAGAATAGGAGTGGGACTACTGAGACTCAGACTACTAGTGGGGTTTAACCTAAATGTCACCTATAGTGAATTGGAATAACTGCTAGCTTGAGGGGAGTGGGATTCAGGGACCCACGTATTAAACACAAGAGCCTTGGCCTCAGAAGACCGTGTGTATTGTTAGTCAATGCCATATAATACTTCTTTTGTAATGAAAGCAAATATTACACTGGACAATCATGTATTGACACTGCTGTGTGTATTTTGAGTTATGTCTGTGTTCACCTCTAGGTCTACCACGCCCACCCCCCCTCCCCTCCCCTTCACCCCGAGAAGCCTTGAACTGCTCAGCCTATGCTACCACGGAGCGTTAGGTACTGAAGGATTACTTGGCTCAGATGCTCAGGATCTATAGTAGGTCAGGCCATGGGACATCAGGTGTAAAAGGCCCAAATCCACACTGTTAGGCCCAGTAATCCCTGCTTGCCCTGCGGGCAGCTGAACAGGTTTTTGACAAAGAAGCTCCCAAAGCATGGTCTGGTATAGAATGAGATACTGATTTTGATTAGGAAGTTTGCTCTCCACCCCATTGACATGCACCATAAGTCAACTAGAAGCAGGGTGGGATTCTTTCAGAGGTGCTAGTACAGAAGCCTGATGACCTGATGAGGACACTGAAAAGAGACTGGTTCATTTCTGGAGAGAAGGATTTGACTAAATGCCTGCCAACCCCTTAGTCTGTTCCACCACGGAATATGCAATTCCTTTTTGATAGGCAACTGCCAAAATTAAGAACAAACCTGCAGTTTCAATTACATTTTTCAATAGCAAAATGGCTCACACTCTGATTCACATGCTCAAGGACTCAATCCCTCGCATTGACTGATTAAGGGTATGACTCATTCATACACTGAGCTAAGGAGGTGGCCAATGCTCCCCGGAATATCTCCCTCATAAAAGTAGTATTCAAACTGTTGTAAATAAATAGTCCAAAGTGTAAGCCAGGTGGTAGTTCCAAGTAGTTCCTTTATTAGCTTTAGTTACAGTTGTAGAAGAAGAAGGTAGGATGGTAATAGGATAGAAGTAAAGATGTACAGCAGCCCCACCAGGAGCAGTCTCCCTCTGCTCAGCCTCTCATCCTCCAACTGACACTCTCCACTAGTCCACACACCAACATTCCATGACATCATACATTAATCTACTGTCATGTAGGCTGAACAGAGAGAGCATTGATGTGAAGAAAGAAGAAGGGAGTTAACCACTACAACACAAACCATCTGCAGATTGGACAAGGAACAGCTTCAGAAAACAGGGTGTCAAAACGCAAATGGAACAAGTGGTACGTCGCATGGATACGGAATAAGAGTAGAAGTGATTTAATTTCAGATAAAATACATGGAGTATTTATAGAATTGTTCTCACCCGTGGCACGACAACACCAATGTCTTAACTGGTTCTTGACTATGTGAATGTTTTGCTCAAGCCATAATATTATGCTGCATTATTTTAATGCACAGCTAACTCAGGCATATCAGATAACTGCAGCCTCGAAATGTTTATCAACTGGCCGATAACAGTCAAAGGCATAATCAAAAATACAGTCCTGGTGCAGTTATACACACAGTCCTTACTATGAATACACTTTCACACAGAGAGAGGAGATAATCTAGAAACACTCGAAGAGAGGACTAAACGAGCGACCTAGAAGGGAACAAGAGAGGAATGAAGAGGGAGGAACAGAATGGAAGAATAAAAAACAAGAGCAGAGGCATCTAAGTTGTGTACAGAAATTATTCCGGGGGGGGAAATAGCGCTAACAAAACCAATAGGGCTCGTGGAGCTGAAAAGATGGTGCTCCATCACCTCTTTAAGACGCAAGTGTCCCTTACTTTTATTAGTAAAGTTTTATTTTAGATTCAGCATAGCATGTGCAATCATATTAAAACAATATTAGTGATCATGCAAATGAAAGGGGTCGCACTGATACATTCCAATAAAGACAGGTGAGCATTCTACATCCTCAGTGGTTGTATGAACATGGCAGTGCCAGAATATGACCCAAATTCGAGCAAATTAACTAAAACAGCAGTAAATAATGATCAAGAAAACAAAAGATAAATTGAAAAAAATGAGGACCCTCTTTAAACAAAGAAAACATATTACATAGTGAAAACGCAACAGAGCAAGTATCCTTTTAAGAGACTTTTTGTTGCAGTTTGGCGAGTTTTCAGGAAGGACCATACTTTCCTCGGGTAATTGACGTGGGTAGCAGGCCCCCAATCTTCCACCCTGACAATTATACCTACACTTAATAGGGCCCTGCAACACTTCAATATACAACATCTATGGAAAAGGAGGTCCTACTCCCAGGGGGTGCTCCTATCAAACAAGGTTCACACAACTCCAGTGGTGGTTTGATTACAGGATGGTCCAGGATAGAGACATTTATTGTCCATCTCTGGACAGTGTTGCAATTCAATGCCAAAAGGGCAAGCAGGAAACATATTGTGGCAATGTGTTCACTAGACAGAGATGGTCTGTTCACATCTCAGAGTAATGTTCCTGGGGCTTTTGATAGCCTCAATTGTAGAGAGAAGCCTGGCGGGAATAGACCGCAGCTCTACATTTGTTTCTGTGTAGATAAACATCAATGCGCCAGTATATAAATCAACAGGGTGGGACAAGGTCTCCGATTCTGGCTCTTATACCTCACCAGCTGGATGTTTATCCTGCAAGTGGACTTCATCTCCAGATACCAAACAAAATGTGCGACTGGCAGCTGCTTTCACTGATATTCCAGGCGTAGATGACTGTTTGAGACCCATACCGTACAGACCGAAAACTCTGCTTCCAAGTTCTACAGATGGAGGCTGCAAAGTAAAGAGTAGGGGTGCATACATCCATTCTTTGGTGAGGAGGAACAATGGGTGTGGTGAGAGGGTGCATATTTCTCCCATTTGGGCTGCACAACTGTGTTTTCCAGGTTTTCAGGAACTCTACACGGATGTTTTTCCATTTGACTTCTCGAGAGTGAGGCTGTTTAAAACATATCTTCCCTGGGTCACTCTCAATGTGTCACTCTCCCCGAGGGAGTTTGCAGTCTGAAAGGATAAGGACATTTTGGGCATACAAGGATGTCTTAACTTTTCTAAACAGGATGCCAAATTCACCATGCAGTCTTGGGCACCCGTATAAGTAAAAAAAACAGAGGATGGCCACTGCAGACTTAGTTGAATGATGCACAGAACAGGACACCCATCCCTTGTAAGGCTCTGTACTGCATATGCTTAATTTCTTGTCAGCACTTGCATGACAGCTAAAGATTACAAGACTGAATTCTTCAACAGCCGCGGATTGTGGTGGGTCACGCTTGCAGACGGGACTCAACAGTCTTTGATGTATCATCTGTTGAGAGGAAATCATTTGGGGAACTTCCAGGTTAGATTATTCAGACCTTTAGGACGTAAATACATTACTTAGGATGCTAAACTTGTGGCCCATCAAGCAATAATTTTATTTACTGAAGGTAACAACTATGATGACTGTTGTAAAAAAAAGCCCATCACAGCAGTGCTTGAACTTAACAGCGAGTACAAGACAGAATGTGGGTAAACAGACTGCTTTATTCTACATCTACCATGATGGCTTTGGGAAACCTGTTGAAGTTTTACCAATCAGTATGCAACCCATGTATAGGAACACATTTACTATTTTGTGATGAATGCAGTCCTGTAAAAGGGCATCAAATGTTGAGTGTTCAATTTTTCCATCTAAGACACTAGGCCAATAATAGGTTAAATAAAAATGGCATATTGTAGAATACTGCAAAGTTGCTTTCAAAATGCTCCTTTGATGATATTTGGATATCTCTGCTTAATATTTAGTAGTAAAAAACTAAAACAACCTCATAAGGGGACTTTTCCCCCCAATATCAATAAAGTGCATACCCCCATCAAGTTCCACTGATGTTTCCATTGAGAGTTTTCTACCTAGTGCTGTCCACACCAAAGAAAGAGGTAGGGCATTAAAGAAAAATGATGGACATGAGGAATGGATATAGACTGTTGGAAGGTGGTGATCAGACGCTTAGTTTGTGCTCCTATAAGTCCAAACATAGCCTGGACTTATTAAGTGGAAAGGTAGTCGGATGAAGTATGCTTTATTTGCTGCTAAGTTAGAACGCAAAGCGAGTAAAAGTATAACACTTGCTGACATGTCTACTAAGAGGATTTAAAATGTATGTGTTAATACAAAATATTCAAATAATCATTAATTCTACAATTACTATGTGCACATGTAGCAAAACAGTGTAATATAAAGATTGATTTGTTGCATAGAAGACCACACTGTGCTTTTTCGTTCCCACTACTGTAAATTATCAGAGTAGTTTGTCATGAAAGCAGAGTTAACAAGCACCGGCAAAGCCAACGGGTCTCGTCTTTGGTCCTTTTGGCTTTGCCAATGACTTTTGGATGATGCTCTACAGTTTTAGGCTTTTTGAAAGATGCATCGTCAATAAAAAAAAGTCAAAATGCTGTGACCACTCCTGCTAGTCCACTAGAGAGCACACATATAATGATGTATGTGTACGTTCATGTGTCAGAATACACGCACGTACCAGCGGAATGACGCAAGCACCTTTTGTTATTATTTAATTACGGATCAAAGATGTCGGATGCCACTTGGATCAGTAAACTATAAAAACTATATGTTTTTAGAACAAAAAGTGCAAAAAAAAGAATTGCAGAGGTGGGCAGGTGGTAACTGAAGAGTAAAAGTGGGGAGCACTTGGGGCGCCCAGGAGAGGAAAACCATCACACGAATTAGAGAGCAAGGTGTGGGGAGAAACACATGGAGAGAGAAACACATGGAGAGAGGAACAAAGATCATGAACAGAGAGAAGAACACAGAGTGCGGGGGAGACGCACACGAGAAAGCGAGAAACGCACACTTGTCACTGCCACACAGGGAGCATGGGAGAAGCACACAAAGCGAAGAGGAGATAAGTACAAAGAGAAACAGAGCACACAAGAGACAGGTAGGCACAACTTAAAACCGTCTGAACGTTTTCTGGTAAATGTTATTAAAAGATAGAATCTTCTACTCCAAGAGGTCTGAAATGACACATCGCCTCAGCACCCGCAGGCTTACAAGCGATTTCATAATCAGTTGACTGAGATCGTAGGAGAAGCTGCAATTTAAACAGAAAAACCACAAACAGTTCCTTGTGTTGTAGTCGAAGAGTCATGTCGCCTGCAGCCAGTTATGCATTAATCTGTGGTATTTTACAACAATGTTCCGGGCTTGATGGGTAAACATGCGATATTGAATTAGAATTCCCCCTGTAAAGTAGAAGACTGCAAACTATCTGGGAGAGAAAGGCCACAAATATGAATAAGCAACTGTAAATCAGAATGCACATACCCTGTATGAACAACTGCTTTGTTTAAAAAGGGGCTCCAAAAGTTCTACTGGAGAAGGCCCTTTGTAGTCCTTATCTTCTTCCTATGAGAGAAAAAATATAAGAGCCATAAATAAATTAGAGTTTACACATCAACCAGAAATACAGCTGAAAAAGTCCTAGTAATCTGAGACCTCAGGTGGGCTGCCCGAGTTGATCGAGCATTAACAAGTCCAGGTTTAAAATAATATTTCTCAGCACACACCCTGAAAATTCCACTTCTCTATGTACAACAAATTACCTCCCTCCATAGCTGCCAAGTTTGCTGATGTGCGATGTGCAAAGCAGGTATGTTGATTTAATGTGAACAATTTTGAAACAAGAAGGCGAATAGACCTGCATAGTGTAGTTTGCACAGTATCAGCACTATAACTTAGTGTTTGGGTCCCTATGCACAGCAGGCTATACCGCAATGCCCCAAGGGCAGTTAGTACGATTGAGAAGCTTACAGTACATGCACCCCCCAAATAACCACTTATCCAAGCCTATTGCGGTCCATGTACAGCTGTCAGTCAATTGGTATCCAAAGTGCTTACAACCTGCGTGCCGCAGGATTTATTGTGCTCTTGAAGTATTAGAAGAAGCCATCTGTATTTAAAGTACGTGTAGCTCATTTACTGGTGCTAGCTATACACATTTATTTGCATGAAAAAGTGGACATGGTTCCTAGATTAGAAAGCTTTGAATCTACAAATGGCAGATCAGCGACTATGCCAGGCTAATGAGCTTCAACTGACCCAGACAGCTCTGAAAAGGCAAGTCTTTCCTTTCTTTATGCAGAGAGCTGCCCTCTTACTTTATGGACAGTCAAAGCTGTAAACACTGGCATACATTACATATAGCAGAGACGTCTTAGTAGCGACCATAGACTCTGTATTCAAAAACTGAACAGATACAGCAACAGGAAGGCAATGCCCTAAATTATAGTAAAGTCTAAGCACCCACCAGAAACAGCAGAAATTCCCATAAAGTGCAACCCAGTGGGAGAAATGACATCTGATACATCAGTGACCAATAGCCCAGGAAGCAGTCCTGGCTTTGAACCAGAGAACGGAATTCTCAGCATCCAACAAAAGTGACAGCAAGGAAGCCATGGACAGCCAAAGAGAATTGGGTCACCTAACATACTATTAGAAATGAGTGCTAAGTAAGAGGTGCCATAGAGCCACTTAGCCATCTTGAGTACTCCACAGCTTCCAAATGGACCCACTTTGTATATGATAAACTAAGCCAGGCCAATGTTTTAACTCAATCACTCTCTTGAATGCCCTTCTTTATTTTAAATGGGAATAGTAAGGAACAGACTTTACTGCCTGAAAGGGACAAAGCGGTTTAACAAATCGGGATCAAACAGCAAGTGCAAGTGGCAGATTACTTCAAGCAAAATAAAATAAAAAATCATACTCACTGAAAGCATGCTACAAATATTCAAATACAATTATGATTGCGTTATTGTACTGTGGCCCAAGAATACGATTTTGTCAGACTTCGGCTTTCCCTACTACAAATTGGCGTTTTGGGACAGCAGAGTCAACTCTGTCCAATGAAAACAAGCAAACACTGCAACTTGTAGGAAGCTCAGCTCCTCTGAATTAAAAGCAAAGAGCAAGGCAAGCGGTGTGCTTCTGACAAGGGGATAACGTAAAAGCTCTTAAAGCTAGTTCATTTCCACTGTTCACCTAAGGATGTGTGATACAACCAGTTTTACAACCAGTTTTACAGAAAGAACACTCCCTCGCCTCTCACACACTATTTAACACAACAATACAACATTTACTTCTCAATATAAGCTTTTTGATAGTCACGCCTATAATGTTAGAAAGTTCTGCTTTCTTCTCCTCCAACTCCTGGGTGCCTTATGCAAAAATTACAAGATCCAAATAAAAAAAAATTTTAAAAAAAAATTGGGTCTCATCTGTGACCTGAAAATGTAAGACCAGGATGGTCTATGAAGTTGCCACTATGACGTTATTATTGTTTTCCAATGCATTCAGAAGATCTCATGCAAACACCGAGATGCTTAGCGATTTACTGTTTATGCTGTGTATTGCGTTTGACCTCTTTTTGCTGACCCCATGACTCCAACCTGGTTCCCCCGTTCCAAGGTCAGCAGCTTTAATCAGGAATCAGGAATCAGATAAATCAAAAAAACACATGAGACACGGTAAAACTTTCCACATTTTGACAGTAGAAGAATTAGGGGCAAAATTTATTTTTATGAAAATTTGCATTGAGATTATTTCACAGCAAGAATCGACATAATGAGGCTTCCATGAAAAAGTGTCTGCTTGATGGGATGATTTAACTTTAATTTCCAGCCCCTACCTTGAACTCCTTCGTGCGCACGTGGCCGGGTTTAGCCAGGCGGCGACCATCCCACATAGTCAGTGGTGGTTGCTTGGGACAGAGAGCTCTAAACAGTGGCCGTACTCCCCTTTCAGCGTGCCACAGGAATCAGACAAAATCCGACTCCTTTCCAGGACAAGGGAGTGCAGTGCATGCACGTGGGCAATCACAATGCTCATACAAAAGTAGGTCGCCTTAGCCAAGCTCATTGAAAGGCAGCGAGACCATACAAAAGTAGAGAGAGAGTCTCAACTGCACAGTTTAGCTCAGTTACTAAAGCAGTGAAACATGAGGCAGGGAGCGTGTTCTCAACTTTACAATTTACATCATGTGTAGCCCTGACAAGAGCCAAATATCGAGCGACAATTTCACACTGTGCGGGCAATGCAGTAACACGATTTTAAAAGCATAAATCGAACAAGACTGCTTAGCACTTGCCAGTGCTGTCCCTTTCACAGAGGGTCAAAGCAGTCTATGTAACTTCCTTTGTCTGACAGGACGTCATCTTTGCAACTAAATGTGCAGAACCAGTTTACGTGCCATCAAGTGATAGATCTGGGTTAAGAAAGCTACTGCCAGGTCTGTGAAGAGGGCTTTACTCATTGAATGGCCCAATGCAATAGTGCATGGTGTAACCTTATTGTTGTATTCCAGCCTCACAGCATGTACTGTATGGTTTGATATTGGTTTATATAGCACGTATTACTTTTAAGTAACTGCTGAAGTGTTTTGCTATATGGAAAGCACATAAGCAACTATGCAGCAGGAATATACAACTCATCATCCCCTGTAGCAGACTAACAGGCGAACACAAGAAATACATTAACACTGCAAAGACAACATAGCCAAGTGAAAAATAGTCACCGCACCATATTGGTGCCTTCTGCACCAGCCCTCTTCTGCATCAACGGCCAGACTGTCTCCACATTGCTCCTGGCATTGATCACCTTCTTCTCAAACCACTGCTTCTATGATCATACTTCACCATCAAAAACCATCCAGACACATAGTCTTGCCTCTAACCACTTTAGTATGTTCCAGACCACCAATCTTGAGCTTGCCTTTCTTCAATCCTCCAGGCAGTATGACAAGAAAGAAGTCGTCCACCACAACAAACATTGCATTCATCCTACTACTTCAATACCGCCTGCATGCTTCCAGATTCAACAAGACCCTACTCTCAATTTCATTCTCTGCAGCAAGATCGAGATTTCTCTTCTCCCATCCTTTGCACCATCAGTCACCAACGATAACATGCCTCTCCAACTGAATGGCTTGAAATGATGTCCTGCCATCAGTATTTACATCAAAGTTTCTCCCAGTGATCACCAATCAACATACACATGGACACACCAGTTAATTAGCGCACTCAATCGTAACATTAACCTGTGGATGAGGCAATATGATTCTTCTGTGTTCTATGCCATTTCACATTCAACAAAATAAAACTTTAAGACATTATCAAGTATTAAATATCGCTGGAAATCCTCCGTATAAAAACTGACAATTTGGAATAGTAATCACCTAGCACAATTGCAAATTATCTATTCCTTGTTAGTGCACGGAACTGGCTCAAAAAACGAACAGCCAAGAGGTCCCACCTTTTCCTGGACCCCAGAACACTCGAACTTGCAAGTGCTCATAAATAGCATTGCACAACACACATTTCACCACTATCGCACCGCACATTTCTCCATCATCGCATCAATATCTACATACATGCCAGCCACTAGTATTTCATACTCAACTTGGGTTTGGTTAGGGACTCCTCAGTGCCCCTCAAACAAGGGTAAGAGTGTGTCAGCAATTTTACAAATTATCACACGACAGCACAAACCGTGTCGCCATCACAATATTTTCTTCAGCTCTGCAACATTCCAACCACCGCTTATATTTTCTTGCACTCATGTGTAATCCACCGTACACTGTCATAACCTCCCAACTACAAAGTGATCTAACACATTCCTTCCCCCTAAACACACCTGAAAAAACAATCTACATGAATATTTCTTCCAGCAGATACCCACCCATGTGTTGCATGCAGAAATTTAATTTTCCATAGTTCTGTAAAAAAAAGCAGCATGTAATATGTTCCTTCTGATGAATGGCAAAAACAAGGAACCACTTGTCAGAGGATTTCCAGTATTGACTAAGCACATATTTTACTACTAAATAATTGAAATGCTAGTAAGCTCAACTGTGTCTACCAAAATGCACTGTAGGAGTATTGGTCCAACATTTTAAACGTGTGAATGACAACCTGTGAGAGGTAGATGAAAATAAATAACCCTTAGGTCTAAATCAAATTAATTTTAAAAATACATTTCAGAAACACATGAAGCTGTGGGACAAACTAACACTGAGTAGTAAGAACAGTTTCAAAGATTGGTTTTAACGGAACTTATTTGTTGGAAATCATGTCAGCAGATAGCAAAATGGGTGATTCAAAGGAATGGTACCACTTTCACAATCAAACTTAAAGTAAAGAATTTAACTTGGTTTAGTACTTTAAAATTAAAACAAAAAAATAATACACAAGCGCTCTGTAGGGAGGCAAGGCTTATGAGCTAAAGATGGCAGACATAATACCAGAACTCCTTCCAGCCTCATCCTGAAAACGCGTCTTTTCCTGGGGCCCATCGAGCCCTGTAAATGAGAACCCCTGCTTGGCAGGGTTTGCCACTACGTGGCCCTGTGACTGGTGAGGAGCTTGGAAACCCACAACAGACTCCTGGGGTGCTTGGGCCATTGGGCCTACGCTCCTGCTAGGAGCACGCCAGTGCCAAGCAGGGAAGCAGGGCACATGGCCCTGGCAAGTGGTAGCAACGATGACAGCGGGGCCAGAGATGTAGGGCCCCCCACATCCAGAAAGCTGGTGGGTTCCCCGCTACGGTGCCCAACCGCAATGGGTGCTTCATCTAGGCACCAGTGACCCGGGCTACGGGCACCTGGCAAACACATGCAGAGATCAGTGCGGCAGGAGCGGGGGGACTGGAAACCCCAGCTGGCACCAGTCACTAGCGGCCCCTCACAACGGTGGTGCTGTAATTTTGTGGAACTGAAGGGTGTGCCCAGACCTAACCCAGACTGCTTTGATGACAACCGGCAGGCTGAAAGCCACGGCCGAACTGGAATACTGATGCCCCACCTCACATTTCTCCAGACTAACATGCTGCAGTACAGAGAGGTGAGTGCACGCAGGGATAGGACAGTGCAGTCAGCGAAATAACCAACGTGTCATAATACTCACCTGAAGACTCTCGGAGCTTTGAAGAAAGACTACACTGGGAAATCTAAGGGAGCTGGGAACCCCAAGCACCACTGAGACCAGCACATGGTGCTCTCCCCTTAGGCCCAAAGACAATCAATACGCCAGGGCATGCTGCAACCTGGCGAAACTCTGCTGGCCACCACAGTATTACGGAGATTGGAGCATCAAATGCAGCCCATAGTGGGAGGAAGCGGAAGGCCTGGCTGGGAGAATTCTCCTGGTGAACATGCGATAAGCCTCTAATTTGGCGCTCTCCCCGTAAAGATAGGGAAGCCCAGGTAAAATCAATAGCCAACCGTAACCGGTGCCTGTGAAGGTGTGCAGAAAAACTACAATTGGCCCCCACCTGTTGGTTGCACACAACAGGGTATTCCATCGTGGTCCTGACGCCCTCACCCGTTGGTTGGACACGACAGGGGATTTCATCGTGGTCCTGACTTCCAACACTCTACATCCACTGGAGAAGGCCGACCTACCCAGCAGGTGAGAACGGAGATGCTGACCCCTGTGGGCCACCCTCCCCGCAGAACCGGGGAGAGGTATAGAAGGGACTAACAAACTGGAGGGAGTTGGAGAATAGCCAGGTGACCCACACGTTCAGTGGGGCCTCTGGGACCTCAGGTCTCCAGTGAGGAGTGCATGTGCAGCAGGTGTGGCCACGGAGTCATCCCAGAGCCAGGCGTAAGCAATCGGGACACACATCGGTGTTTGTATCCGGCCTCCCTAGGGAGAAGGCCTTGCACCTGAATGCGTTACACAAGCACATGGCCAGGATCTCTCGTCCATTGCTGCTGCCTCCATACTGGCTAGCTGTACCCCTTTTGAACATGGGGAAGCGGAGGACTAGACAACCCAGTGCCCAGGCCGGCCCAAATGATGCCTCAATGACTACTTCTGGGACTACAGAATGGACTCCCCTGCAGCTCCAATTAAATCAAATATTAGCAGGCATAGAAGACACTAAATCCACACTACAACCGTATATTAGTACTGTATTTGTGCGACTCGAACTACTGAGAGCTAGCTACCAGAAATTGGCAGATAGAGTGAAGGACATGGAGAATGGGGTGAACGAAATTCGCCCTGAACAAATGGCGTTGTCACAGCAAGTAACAGCCCTGAGTGAGAGTATGCACGGTAGAAAACCACGCGGAAGGCGCAGAAGGACGCAACTAGCGAAGCAATGTTTACATAGTGGATCTCTCAGAAGGTGGGGACGTGGTAGCCTATCTTGAGCACTGGATGACAACTGAAGTCATCTCAAACCTTCAGACACTCTTTGTTCTGGAACGCGCACATAGGGTGCCCGCCCGCCGGAGCCTGGCCAACCACCTCACCCAGTGGTAGCCAAGCTGCTCCATTTCAGAGACATCTTCCTGCAAAGGGCAAGAACAACGGGCCCATATAACATCAGAAACAGGAAGGCCACAATGTTACCAGACTATACTGCAGCAGTACAGACTAAGAGGGCCTCCTTCCTGAAGGTGAAGAGAACACTAATAAAAGGCCACCTTCAGTACTCCTGGATGTTCGCAGGCAAACTGAAGATTCGGTCAGATGGCACATCCCAGTTCTGTCATAACTGCCAAATGGGAATGGCTGGATGCCTATAAAACGGGAATGACTCCGCCTGGGCCCTCGCCAGTCGAAGAGGACACCAAGCGAAAACCCAGAAAAAGGCTGCATACGGCCGGAAGCAGGGGCGCCCTGACAAAGCCAACCAGCGACCCAATTAGCACTGGAGCAAGCAGCAGCCCTCCAGGAGACAACAGAAATCACAGTGCAGTCAGTGGCGGCTTCAGAATTGGGCTCACCATTGGAGAGACAGTCGCCCGCGTCAGAAGGATCAGTTACGGAAGAGGAGGTCCTCCCTAACATGACCCCACAATCAGCAGACGATCTAATCTAACTTGGAGGTTAGTACAGACCTTGTCATGCTGTTCCCTGGCTCCTCGGCAGGCAATCTGCTGCAACCAGTGCGGTGCGAAAGTTGCCTGGAAGCACAAACGATCCCCATAAAAATAAAACTGGCCGACTGTCATGCCACATTACTCCATGTGGGAATTAAGGTGATGTCTGAACTGGGCTCCTCGAAAGGACTGGAATGAAAATTCACCACAGACCTCAGGAGAGGCCACAACTTGCCCCCGGTGAGTGTACTGTACACAGGCTGGAGTGGACAGACTGATACAAGTCTGGTTCTGTCTATCCCATACAACACAACCCCTCCTAGGAGACTAATGGAGCACTGTGCATGAATGACTGTTGATTAGTATCAAATTCGTTAATCTCCCAGTTCTTCTCCTTTTCCTTATTCCTGACTGAGTCATATGGGATACCTGCGCTAGGATCTGTAAGCCTCGAGTTCGGGCATTGGGGAAACTAAAGATTACACATTCATGGGATAACGCCTGTAAACTCTGGCAGGATTTAAAGCAGAAAGGGGGGGTTTAAGACTCTGCTAGGAATAAATCCTGGTTTGCTTAAAAATTGATTGCTAAATGTGTATCCTTTTGACCACTGTAGACCTCCAATTTGCCTCACTGTTACTGTATTGTCACCATGGAAGAATGGCTTGACCCAATATGGTTTGTATTTCCATCAAATGTTAATAAAAATATATTTTTGTAAAATCCACATGCGTCTGTCCTTATGTGCCAAGGATAAGACAGATCTAATTCTATTTTGAAAAACAATGTTTTATTGAGTGAAAACAAAGTCATCTTCAAAATTAGAAGGAAATTAAGAGAGGTCTCAATTTAAATCTCACAAAGCAGTCTCTTACAACTTCTCGAGTAGATCACCAAAACCCAAGTCAGGTACTTTTGCTCCATGATGTACAATCTGAGCCACCTCAAAAACCACCCATGCAGAATCCATGCACATTAAAAGCACACATGGAAGGGATGGAGAAGCACACCGATGAGTTAGCACGTGCTACCCATTTAAAATACGTCTTAATCTTGGTTTGCAAAATAACAGATGGAATTTGGTGCATCTGCATAGTACTGCACTCAAAATTTTCAAGTTATCCAATCTGTCACCCTTTTGTGTCTTAAAAACAAAACTAACTTGTTTTCTATATAACATACTCGATAGCACCCTTTTGCAGTTTTCTGGCACATTTCAGACGTAACCACTGCCCAGTTTAGTGCCAATACATTTACCACAATTGGAAGATGGAGAGCTAAGACTGTCCTACCAGTATTCTGGCTTGCAAACTGCAGGCTGCGCACAATCAATTAGGACGATTTAAGTCATGGAGCCAACCTGCTATCGTAAGGCAATTTCATGGTACAGAGTTCATAATCTGTTGGCTGAATAGCCAGTTTAATTTTATTCTGACAGATTACAATAACTGCAGAAGGGACCTTCCAGTCAGCATTCCAAGGAGCACAAAAGAGAGTACTACTAAACCAATTCAAAACATTCAAAGATGGGCCAGGGGGGGTCTTTGAGAAACCGACACACTGTAAAACTCTCACTGTGTGATACAGTCAGAGCCGTTATTTCACAGTAGCCCACAAACAAGTTCAACTGCAAGGACGTGTATAGATCTCAAATCTAAATCTGAAGGGACCTCCTCAAATCGGAGCACTATGTGTAAAATAGCCATCGGACAAGGAACTTCTATCCTGCTTTGACTTCACAGAGAGAAGACCAGCCCTCTGACAGCAATGGATTAAGAAGTAATAAGACAATAAAAGGGACAGTGTGACATATGGCATATGGCTTAGAAAGCCAGCACACATTTAAATCACAACGATCTTGGCCACCTTTTCAGTACACAAAACCGTAGTAAATGGAAACATTCATTTTACCCATATCTTATAATGCCTTGGAAACCTCCGTACCACAAACTGCAAAATCAGTGACAAGCATGGTGCTGCCCAACACAAAGAACTTCATGCATCATAAGGTCCACTACTTGAACCTTATTTTCAGAGGTTCAGGGAGTAATGGAAGATGTGCTCTCTATTAAGTAATCCAAAGGATATTTGCCAGAACATACATACCTCGTCTCCAGAGGAGCCTGCTGGAAGCAGGCATCTATATTTTTCTTTGTCTGCCGTTGTCATAATGATGTAATTGTCCTCTTTGTAAAGATCACCAGGCGTAAGCTAAAACAAGAAGAAAGATACTGGAAGTTAAAAAAAAAATGTTTTTAATTTTTGTTGTCTAAATAGAGACCGATTCACAAAGGGTAGGTGAAACATAAGGGAACTAGCTCCAAGAATTACTGTTCTCTCTGGAGGCGATTTTTAGCTTTATTTTTTATTCTCAAAGAATTCCAGGAGTACTTCTATAAAACTACAGTAGTCGGATTTCATGGAGGACACACGCTTACGCATGTAGCATTTGGATACATCTACACATAAAAACATAATACAAAACTACTTTTATTCAGGAGTAAATGTTTTGGCTTTGAGGGAACACCATGCACCACATTCTATTTAATTAGGGATGTATTGCCATCCTACCAACACTATCTTCTGTTCTTGAAAGGAGTATATTTGTGAGTATAAGTAAAACATAGCTGGTGAATGACTATGGTTACCCCAGATTTTTTGCCTTGTGTTTAGCTGGTTTTTGACTTAGTTGGCCTGGGATCCTGCTAATCAGGGCCCCAGGCTATCTGCTCTCTCTATAAAATGGACTCCATGTACCTTAGGTACATACCTAATTGGATTGGGTCACCTTATGAGCCCCTGTATAGTGTACTATAGGTACCCAGGGCATAGGTGCATCCAAGGCCTACCAGGGGCTGCAGCATATCTTTTGCCACCCCTGGCTGGCCATCCAAACTGACACAACTGGCTGATCACTCAGCTGGGGCAAGGTTGTGTAATCACCCCTTGCTTAGATATAGTATTCCTATGTCTAACCTTATATCTAGACACATATACACCTATAAGTCACTCCTATGGCAGGCCTTAACAATCCTGAAGGCAGAGTGCTTGGTTTTATGTGAGATGGTGCTCTAGCATGAGCTGAGCCTGTCTACAGCTTTCGGAACCATGTCCTTATAGCTGTTCAAGGATAATGCCATACCATATACTCTTAGGTGCATTATGAACCTCGCGGTTAAATGCTATCTTTGGTTTGGCTTTATCAAACCATGTCGTGTAAGGTGTCATACGCTTTGGAATACTACCCCCTCGCCAGTTCTGGCGACGGCGGTAGCATTCCACCCTTCTAGAGGGAGAAGACATGTTACTTCCATTAATCCCGGTTAAGGTTAACCAGAGCCTCAGCGTCACAAAATGGATGCTGCTGCCACAGACACAAGTCTGACCTCCTGCTGCTGGGAGTCCTTCCAGCGAGGGAGGCTTGGACAATAGGTTTCCTGTCACAGGGAGGTGCTAGCACCACCCCAGACAAGCTATAGTGTATTGGGGCAGGGAGGGCTGAATGAAAGGAGACGCTGCCTGGGGCACACAAGGTGTCCCATGCATAGTCCAGTTCACACCGGTGCTGGGGCACTCCAGCCCCAGCTCTGGCGCGAAACTGGACAAAGGGAAAGGGGTGTAACCACCCCCTTCCTGGGTCCCACCCATAGGAGGGACCTAGCAGGTAATCCAGCCCCTAGATTTGGTATATAGGTAGGAGCTGAGTCCCAAGACTTTAGATATATCCTGACTGAAACGCTGATACGAAACTCTGGGCCTTCGACATCCTACTCGACGTAGAAGACTTAAGAATCTCCCTTGTGGTCAAGGAGTGACCGCCCTGTGCAAGCAGGCACCTTCAAGCGCTCAACGGTTTGCTCTGTCGTTGCTCCCGCCGGAGCTCGAACACAGAGCCTGACAAGACCCGGACTTCCAGACATCCAACAGCCCGATCCACAGCCACAGCAAAGCGGAGACCCGTGGAGGCGACGAGAGACGTGGGACCGGCCATCTTGGAAAGCCAGCGAATTGCTTTCCGTGCAACTTCTGAGGCACCCTCGAAGTTGAGCATTGGGGATTGAGAAGCCCCAGCCCTGAGCACCACCTGCACCGAAGATCACCTCTCCACACTCACCGAGTGCTGCGTGGGGCCCTTTTGCGTTTTCCTGCTCGACGCGTCTGTCCGGTCACTTGCCCGTTGGCTAGTGGCCTCTGTGACGACGAAACCCGAAATCTACACCGCTGGTCTGGTTGCTCCAGACTGACCCTTGCTTCCCTGCGAAGGAGGAGCCCCTCAGTCCTTGCTGGCCTGAGTAAGAAGCCATCTTCGATTCCTGCGTGGGTTGTATTTGCCAAGGCCTGTTGACGCCGAATCGAGAACCGACACCGCCGACAGCGAGACCCTTCGTGGGACGGTCCGTATCCCGCTCCTGGTCGTCGTCGACACCTCCTGGTCCACGTGGCTGCAGAGACAAGCTTCACGACATCACCTGATTGCTTCTCGGCATCATCTGGTTCCTTCCTGGTTCCTTCCTGGTCACTGGCTAGTGACCCAGACACTGTCCCCTCTGCTTCCAGGTACTCTTCATCCTCTATCCACCCTTGGATCCAACCGGACTCTTCTCTCCTGGTCGCCTGCAGCATCTTTTCTCCAAGGCTCCATAGAACTCCACGACGAAACCCGACACACTTTGGGACCTATGCCCCCGCTTCCTGTGGGTGAGGTAACGCAAGTACTGCGGTGCTCCTGTGAAGATTAACTCTCCTAGTGTCCTAGTTTCAAGTGGTTAGCTTCTAGTCCAGTCGGAAGACTCCTAATTCTTTAACTTTGTAACTTTACGCACCCATTGACTTCTATGTGTGCACGCATGCGCAATTAGACACTGCACACGCATCCCGTGGGCCTCCTGCTCCCTAACAACTGTTAGTCCAGTGTAGCCCCAGCGATTCCCAAGGCCCTAGGCCTTTCCATTGTTCGTGACGTGGTTCTTATACCACTATTTTAGTATATGGTTTAGCGGGCCACCAGGACCTATCCATATTTGTGCAACTTATTGTATGTTATATTAAGTTACTTGTTATGCACTTGTGCCTCTGCCCTCATAAAGAGTTCAGAGGATGGATTTAGAAATAAACACATATATATTTGAAATATATAACCTGTGTGGTGTCCTTTCATTTGGTATTAAAGGGATTGCATATGGTAAAACAGCTGGCTTCACATGCCCTCTTGAGTTAAGCCTAAGACTGCTTTTGTCCATGCTACCACTAGGATAGCTGGTCTATAAGGTTGACTTTACAACCATCACCATAAGGGTTGTTTAGACTGGTGCAAGGTGCTCACTAGAATAGTGAACATCATATACCAGGCCAACTTCTCACAGTGAATAAACCAAAATGTAAACATGTGGGAGTGTTCATCAACTCGGTCAGAACAGGTTCTTCCCTAAACCCTGCCCTTCCACATGTTATTAATAAGTATGCCCTACGATTCGTTCCACTTTGATTGACATATAAGGGTCTAACTCTTCGGCTCAGGTCTCACGCTCGTGGAAACACGCAGTAGTGATTACACTAATAAATAAACCCTCCTTGGTTCCAGCTATTCTTACAACACCCGCCTGAAATACTCTTCTTCGTTGCCAGTTAAAATATTGGAAAAAATATATAAACTAGCAACTTTCCTCTTATTTGGAATGCCACAATCTTCTTCATTCATCACAGTCTGGCTTTCTTCCCAATGACAACAGTAAAGGCCTAATTATGACTTCACCGGTACGATGGACTGTCATAGCCACGGTGGCAGTGCAGGCACCGGCAGCCCGACCATCTTATTACAAGTCTAGACGACCACAACTGCCAGGGATCAGAGATCCCAGAGATCCCAGAGATCCCTGGCGGTGTTGCGGCGGTCTTTAGGCCACAATATGCTTGGCGTACATGTCCATCCACTTGCCGACACTGTGGCCTCTTTTGGTTTGTATTTGATCACATATGCAGATGACACACAACTGGTCATCTCACTGTCTCCTAATGACGGTAACATTGCTGGCTAATTGAAGAATTGACTAGCATTGATTTTTACCTGTTACACAGGACCAAAAAATGTTTAAAAATGGCAATTAAAATACACCGTTTTTCCCATGAAAAAAAGCACGGACAAAGCCAAAAGGTTGTGCTTTAATGTGGCAATGAATGCAAACAGCATTTGTGCATGCATGTGTTAGCACAATAACGTCAGGCTTGTTAGCTTTGCCAGGGAACCATCTACAAAGCTGAACACCTGCAATAATGGAGAGTAAAAAGACCTAGATACACTATACACATAACTCCTTCTTTCAGTGGGGGTCTGCCTCCAGATTGACAAATTTTTTTTTTTAAGGAAGCGGTCAAAGCACAACAATAGTAATTTATTAGGGGAACAGAATGGCATGTAGGCAGGCCATGCCATGGCCTAGAATGCGAGAGGAGACTCACTGCCGATGAGCAACAATTGAGGGGGTATCAGAAAAAGGAGCAGTGAAGAACAGGCACAAGAAAAAGTGGGAGGAGAAATTTGTTTAGGGTTGTAGAAGGGTAGGGAAGAGGAAGGAAGGACAGGGATAGTGTTGGAAAAACTACCATCTCGAGAGATGTCGAACAGCCATATTGGCTTGAGGCTGTTTCAATTTATAAATAAAAAACAAATGAGGCAGCGGAGAATGTGTGTATGGCATCAGGCAGCATTAAACCAGCATATGGAGCTGGTCGAACAAACTATGTTCAAAAGTAGCTGAATGCTATATTATGTTAGTCTGGTGTCACTTCTAAGGAACAACAGTTTTAAGTGTCTGTCTGGGGCACACAAAATTGTTAATCATCAAAAAAACAGCACATATTTTGGAAATGTAACAATTATTTACATGATGCTTTAAGTAACCTTTTCACTGTACTGCAGAATGTGTTCCTTTTATTGAAAAAGTCTTCTTGGAAGAACTTCATAGGAAGAGGAAGGATTAACCTAAAAGTCAATTGTTTGCACTTCAAGTTAAATATATTTATTTCCATGACTTCGTCTCATAGCAATGGTACACAGATTTTAAAAATAAAACAATCTAATTTCAGAATGATTAAAACAGACAGAAAACCCAACAGCATCCAATAATCATTTAAAAAATGCAACAGGGAAAATTTAATCAATCGAGTAAATTAGAAACCCTTATAAAGTACATAGCTATGAGAATAGCTAAGCAGACCAAATTTGAAATAGAACAGTCTATTAAATAATAATTCGAGTCCTACACAAGGTGAACAAAATACTCCTCTGGCGTCAGATCTAAAAACAGCACTTTGATATACAAGCAAATATGCAAGATATGAAACTAAATATTCTACAAGAAAACATGAGAATAAAGAACAAAAGGTTTCTGAACAACACTGGATACACACCAATCAACTCCAACACAAGACAACACTAAATGTACCTTCTAGAACCATAAACTGAAACTTCCAAATGTATCATTGTGTATGCTACCAAAATGATAATGCATTCAGATATAAGACAATAATAGATACACAGAGGTGACCAGCTACATGCCACTGGCATTTCATGTATAACCCATGTGAGAGAACAGGCAGAGCAGTGCCTTTGAGCAACATTCTGTTTTTTCAAGGACAAATGGTGCAGCTATTTTCTACATACTATAGCGACCACTACCTTGCCCAAAGCATAGCAATGGTTAGAGGGTAAGGCAAGGTATTCACAACCAGGCAAACACACCTAAATCTAGGAGCACACTTCAACGAGCAAGACATTGAGATGAATAAGGAGGATAGTTACTAGTCAAATACTTCCTGATAGTGTGCTTCGAATACTTACTGAATGTGCTAAAGTTGACAGTAAAAAGGTGTTCAATGATCATCACCACAAACTGAAAACAAATTGGGTCTCCTGTAACTGCTATGAAAAAGATATATATTGCTATTCATACGGTCATCAAAACTTGAATGCCGACAGCAGAGCGCAACTAAAGCCCTTTAGAAATAACAAACACTTTGATATGGGAAGCAAAATTAAGGTTCTTTCAACTGCAGAGGTCAGAAAAGCTGCTAAAGTTCATGAGACACAAAAAACAATACTTCTCCTGAAAGCTCATTATCAACATTGTAGTAGTATTGTGTCGTAAAAGTCGTGAAAGGATAAATTCCACAGCATACTTTTATCATCGCTGATCAATCTACCCTGCCAGTTTAAACATACTCAGGACCTTTCCTTAAAAAGTAGTTTCCATAGAGAAGAAACTTAATGTTGGTCGGTGGCTGCCACCATCAAGATCATCTTCTTGCCACACCTCCTTTTGCGCTTTTCAACTCCTGCTCACATAATAGGTGTGATGGGGAGGATTTGATAGCCCATTGATATTTCACCATGTTATAAATTGGTTTACTGGTTGAATGGAATGTTAGCCCTGGACAAGGCAGCAACCACAATCCTAGGCAGGGTAAGGCACAGGCACACCCCAAATTAACCTGTGCTCAACCCCCTGGTGGCTTGGCAAGAAAAAGTCAGGGTTAACCTAGAGGTAATGTGTAAAAGTATTAGTGAAACGGTTAAACAGTGAAAAGACAACAGAAATAGTTCCCATACCAGGTTAGAAGAATAGATCAAACTGTAATAAATAAAACAAGACCAAAACGATAGTACTACCAGAGTTATCAATTTTTAAAGGCTTAACTATAAAATAGCACCTAAAAGCATAAAGCAACAACCAGGGATATCTGGTCATGCTTGAACAGGTCAAATTCTAAGTTTCAACTAGACTGTGATGGAGCGCAGGTTGAATACAGTCCCAGATTAGTCCCACTGATGTTTTACCTTCCCAAGTTTTGTGCCAAGAGTCCCGTTCACTTGGAAGATCACCGGGAGTAAGGAGAGCATCGCTGGTCAGCGTGGAGCGAGGAGTAGGCCACTCAGCGGGACGGACAGGCTAGTGCTTTTGTTCACACAGGTGAGTCCACACAGGTGCGTCTACACAGGTGATCGGTGCTTGCTGTGTGAAGAGACGAATTTGCGATGGCTTGAGCTAAATTTATGTGAGAACGGCACGGTTCTTGAGCAAACGGGCCTGTTCGCGGTATTCAAGAGCCCAAAAGCTGATGCAGGAGAGTGACTCCTTCACTCAAAGGAAGATTACTTTGGGTGTCCTTGATGCCCATAGGTCAGCTGAAGATCCTGGAAGAAGCACAGAAAAAGAAGAAGACTTGCAGTACACTGACACCAGGAGCAGCAGGAGTCTTCCTTGATGCAGTCTCGGTTCTAGGGAAAGTCCAAGTATCCAGACGGTCGAAGCGTGACATGGTTTCAGGCTTGAGTCTTGTACCACGGCGAATCTGAGAATCCACCCACAGGTAAGTCCTTAAGTACCATAAAGAATGGGTTGGAACAACACAAGGTTCCCTCCCAGAGGAGGAGCTGGACATAGGTGAGGATACTCCCATGTCCTTTGTCCAATTTCACGCCAGAGAGAGAGCCAAGGGTTTCCCGGAACTGGAGTATGCAAAGAGGACACCAAATGTGCCTTCAAAGCAGTCTGATGGCACTGGCAAGCTTCCCCACCCCAGCCTAATACACTAACTTCCGTTTGGGAGGTGGTCACGCCTCCTTCTGACAGGAAACCTATTGTTCTGCCTTCCCCTGCTCAAGCTCAGGTCAGCAGTAGGAGGGCAGGATCATGTCTGTGGTCGGCAGCAGCACTAGCTTCTGGCCAACCCTGAAAGGCTGTTATCAGGAGTAATGGGGGCATCCTGGACCAGCCCCCCAGTGCATGGAATCATACCACCAACACCGGTAACGGTGTTGGGGTATGATTCCAACATGTTTGATACCAAACATGCCCAGGTTCGGCACAGCCACTATATATAGTTAGACATCGTGTAATGACGATGTCCACTATTTTTTTTTTTATAAACCTTTCTATTGGATTTCATAATTATACACGTCATACATTAATCATACACATCTGCTGCAGTATTACAATTAACATTGTCGTGACAAAGAGCAGTGTGGCATTTAATCAAGTAATTAATTAGTTAATTAATGGAGGGTAACCTCCCTATCATCTCCGTTGGAGATGCCGGGAGGCATCGAGGAAGCGGTTGTTGGTAAGGTACCGCAATTCTCCGACCCGTATGATAGTCTCTATTCCATAGTCCCCTGCAAAGGGTGTCGGTAAATGGTAATCCAGATTCTAAACTGAACTTGGGGATTCATAACTCGGTGAGTGAGGGGGAGGGAAGGGGCTTGGGGTCACGTAAGGCGGAGCAAATGTAGTGGAGCTCTGTGTTATTCCATTAACTATAGGCACTTTTTCCTATCCTGACCGATGCTGTGTTTCCCGGAGGTGAGCTGGTGTGGGAGGGGGGGAGCGGGGAAGCGTGCGGGCGGATTAGGATGTGCTTGGTCCTGGTGCCACCTGGGTGTCTTGCGGGGGTTCCGCACCATCAGAGTGTGTTTGCTTAAAGTCATGTAGGAGCATCGCCCATTCTAATGAAATAGGACGCTTTCGTATGCCTCGGGCTTCCTCCTGACGGATAAGATCTTCTTCGGCTGCGGCCCATTTCTTTACCGCCCCACACCATGGTGCTATTGGGGGACCCTCTGTTGCGTGCCAGTGCATTGCCACACTACGTTTTGCTAGTAGGACGGCCAGCAGAGCAAATTTGTTCTCTACCTTCTTTCGTTTATTGCACTTAAAAGATGCCTAAAGCGCATGCCTCCCATGTGTGGAAATCTGTTAGGCCTGTGACTGTTTGTAGTGTGATGTGTACTGTCGTCCAGAGGGTTTGTATCACGGGGCATGTCCAAAACATGTGAATAAATGGGGCGTCCGGAGTGTGACAGTGGGGGCATGTGACAGTGGGGGCATTCAAAGTGGGATGTCGGGTAAAAGCTTTTAAGCTGCGCCGGTGTGAGATAAGCGTGGTGCAGCACGTTAAACTGGACATATTTTAATCTTTGGTTACGGGACACTTTTTTGTGATATTCTAGGGCAGTCAGCCACTCTCCATCATGGAGGTTGCGGCCGTAGTCCTCCTCCCAGCGGATCTGTAACGTGTCAGTGGTACGTGTGTGAGTTCCATGATGTATTTTTCTATCCATGTGATATGGTGTCTGCCAGCCCCCATATGTAGTAGTGTGTGCAGCACTGGGTGAGTCTCGTGTTCCCCGTCCCCAAGGTCCCAGGTCAGTCTGCAGTCCACCACCAGCTGCCGGTGCAGCAGGAATTGGCCGGCTGGAAGCCCGCTTTCTTCGGCCAAGCCTGCGAACGAGATCAGTCGGCCATCGGAGAACAGGGCTTCAGTTTCGGTGATGACGGATGTCCACTATATGTATAAAAATGTCTGGCCGCACTTCCATAGCCTGAAGAATCGACTCCAGGGTTAGTAGGGGTGTCCTGCTCATGCAGGGAAACCCTAAGATTTGTAACCAAGCAACCTGCCTTCAGGACTGAAAGGCCTGCCATAGGGGTGACACAGGTTTTAAGTGTAGTGACCTAAGATATAAGGAAACATATCTGTTGTGAGGAGTGCAAGCACCCATACACACAGGCTGCAATGAAAGACCTATAGTCACAGTTTGAGTGGTCTCTCATGAGAGGCACAATACATGCTGCAGCCCATGGGAGACCCTGGTGTACATATGCCCTGGATACCTCAGTACCATATACTTGGGACTTATAGTGGTGCAGCAGAAGCCAATTGTGGATGGACACAGTACTTACCATTGTCAATTTAGGGAGGAAGCACAACAAGTGGGGTCCTGATTAGCAGGATCCCAGTCAGACTAGTCAAAAAACATACTAACACCAACATAAAGGGGGGAAACCATGAAAGCAGATTCTACTGTTTTACAAGTGTGCATTTACAAGTATGTATTTTTCACAATCCGGTCACTTCTTCATCAAGCAGGTTGAACTTGGCCTTCGGTACAGCTGCACGAAGTATGAAATGTAACTGCATAAATCTCACTGCACTAGGCACCCTGGCAAAGCATTGCGTGTATAAACTCACACTAACCTGGCAAAGCATTGTGTGTATAAACTCACACTAACCTGGTGAGAGTATTATTAATAGGTTTAAAATTACAATTTCTTTTGTTGCACAAATTGCGTAAGGTCCTGTTTGCCTTGATAATGTTCTTTTGCACAACTGCGTAAAGTTTGCATTAAGGATCATATATAATGTTGTTGTGCACTTAACTCTAGCAGGTGACAAGAGCAGTTTTGTCCTAAAAATGATTACATTGCTTGTGCCTCTTTGTACAGCAACCTGTGGATTGTGCACGCTCCACAGGCTGCACGATCCTAGTCAGCTCTGAATCATATATCTAGCTACCAGTTTTATAATGTACTCGTAGCAATCTCCCTGCATCTTATGCATGATAGAGGTAAGCCAATGGTTCTATACTAGTTAAAACATCCAAATTTTTATCGTTTTATGCACAACGTTTAGATTTGGCACACCTATGAATGGTCACACCAGTGCTTAGATTGCCTGAAGTAGAGATTTATCAATTTTATACGTGTTGCATTGGTGATTATGCTGTAGATTTTATGTATGTTTATGTTTTTTATCAACTACTAACCTTAATTTTGATTATTTACTGCTTCGTATAAGATGCAGCTGAAGTGCCAGGGTAGCTCTTAGAGGGCGAGACATTGGTGTTCACAGGGTAGTAGAAATGTATAAAATATCTACTTGTCCAAGGGACAGGAATATTCAGAGATCTACTTGTCCGGTTATAAAATTCACTTGTCCATTTAATTTCCATGCATTGAGGGGACCTATTATGCCAGTGAATCATTATATATCAGCTCTGATAATAGGCTCTCGGATTGTGCAAGGTTTCATATTATAAGGAGCTATGGATTCTACCAAGACTCTTATTTTGCCAGCTTTCCGGAAATCTTCAAACAGGTAGTGGTGGTAGGCAGGAAGCTGTATATCAAGTGTTAGAATGCCTTGTGAGCCTCTGCATGCCCACAAACGTACATGCTTAGAGAATTTGCAATCACTCAGCACATTTTCCCATGAGCAAATGTATGCATGTTTATTTGAGCATGCGAAAAAGGAATTTACCAAGGTTTGCTAGGAGAACAGTTTATAGGACTACATCTGAATTTTTGTGTATTTCTGAAATAAGTAAATCTGCACCAATGCAAAAACGGACTACCTGCGGGTTAACCTTTTGTGGTTTTCTTTAATAAAGGAGGTCCCAATTTATTTTCATGTTACCCAATATCGTTTTGCATGGAGTCTCTATTACTAATTTTTTCAGTCAAACACATCAAGCATCAAACACATTTTACCAAACGACTCAGTGAAATTGTATTTATTAGTAGACAATAGTTTAGCTAAACTTTTGTCTAAGGTGCAAACCTGTATGAGTACATTTAACTTTAAAAGCAAACATCAACCTTCATGTCAAGGCTCTTTGTGTATCTGCATATAATTAGGGAGCATTACAAAGCTTTCCAAAGTGTTAAATTCTAAAAACATATGTACACATTTTACACTGGCCCTACTGTTAGTAATGGAAGCAAAGCTCAATGCATTTCCTCAGAGTGATCACCCGACTTGTAAAGGCTTTTGCATTAGTGAATCATATATATAAAAAATATGAACACATTCTACATATGGATATCAATCTTGCCTTAGTAGCAGACAACCCTCTTTCACAGATCCATACCGTGCTGCTGTAAAGTGGAAAGGTGTCTGTGCAGTGAAGGGGAGGGAGGTCGATCTTAACTGCCCAGTGGACCAAATACAGGCCTCGAAAAATCTTCTCGCCCACTCGCAATTGCGAGTAACATTTTATCAGGTCAAGCTATTTATAGCACATACTAGTCCCATACGGTGAGTAAACTTAAGCGGGAAAGGAACATGTGCTTTATTCATTCTAAAGGTGCATGAGCATTAAAGATGTCATTAAATCTTGTTTTTATCTTGACACATTTGCTGTCTGTTCAAGGAAAGAGGTCAAATGTCAGTCTGTCTTAACTATTTGCTGCTTGGAAAAGGAGGTTTATTTTTCTCTCTCTTACTAGAGTTAAAGGTTTTTGTCAAATGAGTAGTCTGGAGATGTCCATTATTTTTGTTTAACATACCAGTTAAATAAATAGCCTGCAAATTAATATTACAAATATATCAGAAATTACAAAAGCACATTTTTTTGTAATTAAGAAGATTGATGCAAACAAAGAGTTAAATAGGTGCAAAACAAACCAGAACACTTTACTTGGTGATGTGCAAATGATACATATTTGCAGAAACCCTATTTCAAAACATTGTTTGTACACTAAAGAGTTGGATCAGTAAAGCCAAGTCAGTGGGAAGGTTTGTGGCCATTACAATGTAAAATCTGCTGATTTTAAATGACATTGTGCCACCACTTCATGCTTTAGTTATGTATTTATTAAAAGTAATACTTTTTAAACATGATTTGAGAAACATTCCTGTCCCCATGCTGATGAAAATGCTGTTAATGAACCAAGAAGCAAGTCAGGGGTCATGTGTATCCTATAAGTGGTTAGATTTGTATTATATTCTGAAATAAAGTTTACTCTATTAAATCAAACAAAATGGTTTTTTGTACAGCAAACATGCTGACTCACACATTTGAAGGTGCTCTCATGTGTGAAATTGAAGAAAACGTCGACTCAATTAATTAAATTATTTGCCCACGATTACATCATTTTGAAACCAGTTTATGGGTCAAGAGCATTACAAATAGGTTGAGTAGATTATTTAAGTCACTAGACCTGAAGGTCCAGTAACATTTTTATGATATTTTGAAGCCTGAAATAAACACTGAAATATGCTGTCCTTGACCCCAAACAATATGTCCAGGGCGCTGAGAGATAGGAATTCCACAACTTTCGTTCAACTTTCTGGATGAATGAAGAGCAGTGTGAAAGATGCTCTGCACAGTTCCTTAGCAGTGCGTGATAAAAACCTGCAGTCAAAGTTTGACTAGAGGGAAACTTTAGCAAAAAATAAAAAATCTAGGATCATTCATCATTTCTGCCAGATCCATAAAAGTAGCCGGCGACACAAAAGATTCAAATCTGTTTTTAAATGAGTCTAAAAGTTATGTAAAGGGCCTTTTTTGATGTTCTGCTCAATGTGCTAAAATATTTGAAGCAGAAACAACATGCGTGACATTTTTAAAACATATTTGACTAATGGAGATCTACAGGTCTACAGTTATGGTACTGATAACACCACATTCTACACTTATGAAAAAAAATGTTGTTGTTGTAAAAATGACAATACTACCGTCGTTATGAACGAAGATCGATTGCATATGCATAAACATATGAGATTAAGGTTAATTCCTGCTTCTGAAGTCAAAACCAAATGCCATGGTATAAAATCTAACGCTGCCAATGTGTTTGCTTTCATGTGCACACACTTAAGTTCATTAACAGACGGTTCTTTCGCTAGTATTTTAAGTTTCATATCTTCTTACACTCTCATCTTTCTGTACATACCTTTTCACATTGCATAGTTCAAACTACAGCCATTGTGTATAGACAAAAACCCAAGCAACAAACTGCAGGCTACAACAAAGTATAGTATGGACTAGAACAAAAAATGGTTTATTGATTGCAGATTAAAACCATCTACTGCCGGTGTCCTCATAAGAAAAGGCTAGGAAAGTCCATGAAGGGGGGGGGGGGGGTGCAGCCATGCACTGTGCACTGTTTTGTGGGAGACCAACACGTAAAACACACTCAATGATCCGACTGCCAGCCTGTCAAACCCTATAACGAGGGTGTTCTCCGACATACAACTTAATGTCAAGGTTACTTCAGCGTATAGAAGGATCTGCACTCCTCTGTCACTAAATCACTTGAGTAAAACGTGTTTAAGACTGAGCTCTCTCAAAAGCGCCAATCACTAGAGAATTATGTACAGCTCCTGCTTTTAATAAAGTATTAGTGCAGACCATGGATGCTTTCACTTAAAATCTACAGCACAGGGCAGCAGACAGCGGTGCCTATATGGGGTGAGGCTTGGAGACCCACACAAGCGAGACCTACCAGGGTAAACTCGCTGCCCGGCCACTTGAGGCGGAACGGGATGTCATCGCTAATGGAAGGCAGGGCGCCGGTGCGCAAGAGTCCGCAGAGCAGCAGCAGCGGCCCCGCCGCAAGTCGGCGCCTCGTCCTCATCCTGCCAACGCCAAGTTTACAAGGGGCTGCGACCGGCGCTACCTGCCCTGCCAGGACAGCATCTTCGTACAGCTGATGACACACCCGGTAAAGCCGAGCAGCAAGAGGGCGGGCCCTCGCTGTACTATCACCCAATCACAAGGCGTCCGCCTGGCGTCAGCTCAACGCGCCACGTCTCTTCCGTGTCGCAGGTGCGTTGTTTCCGGTCCAGTAGTTCTGAGGAGCGGGACGTGGAATTGCGCGAATCAAGCAACACGTGAATGGAGAAAGGGAACACATAGTGACTAAATAACGTTTACGTTTATCTGCAATTGTGTTGACGGGAAAACGTATTTTACAATTCAGGGTCATTCTAAATTTGTAAAGACATAAGGATTGGGACGTAGTTGGCTTCCAGTGCGAGAACAGTTCCGGGGTCCAGCACGCCGCCTTCGCTCACCCCCGCCACCCGGCAATCTACCTACGGCCAGTACCAGTTCAGTGATCCGTCGAGGCCCCAGAACACCCGTGAGAGCAACAGCAGGACCCTGAAGGTCGGGCTGAACAAGCACCGCAAGAACCCCAAAAATGGCGAAAACAGATAATGCTCTAAATGTATTTATTTATGCGTTTTATATAGGTGTATTTTATCCGAAGGTGTCGGCGTGCTTTACAACAGAACCAGTTACATTACATAAGGACTTCTGAGTACATGAATTACATAAAAGATACGGAACAGATACACTCTAAACTCAACAAGCATTTGCAATGCAATAGGCCTCGCATTAGGAAAGTTTGAGCTATGGGTATTGTAAATGGCAATTTTTATATTTATGTGTTGGTTTTGAAAATAGTGAAATTAATAGCTTTGTCATTTACATTGCCAGTAGTAATAACTTTCGCAACTGTGACACCTATAGCATTTGTAATGCAATATGTATTGTATTTACGTGACTTAGATGTATTGATATTACAAATAACAATGGCTTTTGATTTTTTTGTAAATAATTAATACTTAAATAAAAGTTATTGTAATTTATAATGGCAATAGCTTAAACTTTTGTGAAGATTATGTTCAGTGTATTTTATTGTGACGAAAATCCAAGAACAGAAGTGAAATATTAACATTTTTTGTGACATTTGTAATAAAGCTTGAAACATTGAGAGAACATATTTGAATCAGTTGTTGTTGGATGGTTGCACAGATTGATGCTGTGGTGGCGACGAGTGGTGCTGTTCTAGCGCGTAGTGATGTTGTGGTGCCCCTGAGTGATGCTGTGGTGATGCGATAGATAGAGTGCGATAGATAGATAGAGTGAGGGCGATAGATAGATAGAGTGAGGGCAATAGATAGAATGAGGGCGATAGATAGAGAGATAGAGTGAGGGCGATATATAGAAGAGATAGAGTGAGGGCAATAGAGTGAGTGAGGGTGATAGAGTGAGGGCAATAGATAGAGTCAGGGAGGTAGATAGACTGAGGGCAATAGAGTGAGTGCGATAGATGGTTGTGTGTGGGGTTGCAGGTGTGTGGGGTTGTGTGTGTGTGGAGGGTTTGTGTGTGTGTGGGGGGGATGTGTCTGTGGGGGGGTTGAATTATCATTTAACTTGCAACCGAGCAGCTTCTGTTCACAAGCTTGAAAGCAGCAGTTACATAAATCGGGAGCTGCGGCATGCCCATGGCTCGCCAGTGCATGTTGCAAATGAAACGAAGCATAATGTGTTCGGATCGCATTACAAAGAAAGGCAATAAAAACACAGGGTGGTAAATTAGGCATGCAGGTAGCCTCGAAGACGTTCTTCTCCCCCCATCCCTCTACTGCATGCATTCCTGGCTGTCACCTCATTCGCCTCGTGGGCATCACTGGTGAAGGCTGATAGGTGTTTTGTTACCTAGCAGCAGAAATTAACAACTCTTTGTGCAAAAATCACCTCTAGCGCATAAACCCAAAACACCAAGTTAAGAACAAAATAACTGTATAACAGATGCTAGCCCTGTCAAATTCTTCTTGTGGCTTCCCGGGTCCGCAATTAAGGAATGCAAATAATCGCATCTAATGCAAGCAAATTACTCAAATGACCTGGTGTCAAGGTGTAGATTTGCAGTTCTGTGTT
This sequence comes from Lissotriton helveticus, assembly GCF_964261635.1. Lineage (NCBI taxonomy): Eukaryota > Metazoa > Chordata > Amphibia > Caudata > Salamandridae > Lissotriton > Lissotriton helveticus. The sequence goes on along the minus strand of NC_136067.1, from coordinate 1,635,716,729 downwards.
TTTTCTCTTCAATTGAGAACACTAAGCAGGCTGGGATTTGTTTACTTTTTTCTCTCCATTTGAAAACACTAAGCATGACAACCTTCAGCGAGCAAAGCCAAAGTGCGGAGAGAGGCTCACAGGCTGCCAAATGGTGTGCAATGTGCACGCGCCCACACACGTACACTGTAGGCAATCTGCCTGGAAAAGCCTTCGGAAGCATTTTTGAGAGCCCCTACTTAATATCTCGCCAAAGCATCGCTAACGCGATGGCTTAGGCGAAACCTAAAAAGAATGGTAGTAAGTGGCAATACATATTTCTACTACAGCTATTTGTGGTTAGAGTTACAGATACACGAGTTGCAAATTCACTCAAAATTAAATATGAATAAAAATTGAAGTGATTAGGATTGGACAAATATATATTAAATGTTGACAGAGTATGATCTTCTCGCCATTGTTTGGGTTCTTGCGGTGCTTTTTCAGCCCGACCTTCAGGATACTGCTGTTGCTCTCACAGGTGGTGTTCTAGGGCCTCTAGGGATCCCCAAACTGGTACTGGCCGTGGGTAGATTGCTGGGTGGTAGTGGTGAGCGAAGGCGGCGTGCTGGACCCCGGAACTGTTTGTGCGCTCGTTCTGGAAGTCAACTATGACCCAGTCCTTGTGTCTTTACATGTTTAGAACGACCCTGAATTGTAAAATACGTTTTCCAGTCATCCCAATTACAGATAAACAAAAGTAAAAGTTATTTAGTCAATTGATGTTCCTTTTCTCCATTCACGTGTTGCTTGATTCTTTCAATTCCATGTCCCACTCCTCACTACTTGCCATGTAAATATTTAAAATATATTTGTCCAACCCTAATCAATTATCTTCGTATGTCATTTTGAGTGAATTTGCAACTTTTATATCTGTAACTAACCATTAGAAGCTGTAGTAGAAATATATATTGCCACTTACTACCATTCTTTTTGAATTTAGAGTTTATCTGTTCCGTATCTTATATGTAATTAAGGTACTCTAAAGTCCTTATGTAATTTAACTGGTTCTATTGTAAAGCGCTCTGACACCTTCGGGTAAAATAAGTGCTATATAAAAACGCATGAATAAATAAATGGTAGTGTGGTGAAATCTTTGGCTCCTGTGGTGCTCTGTACGTGTGTGGGTTTTGTGTTGATGATTTATGGTAAGTAATATCATCTGCATTTAACCGTGCGTTGTATGAGGCCAAAGGACAACAGCATTTGGGTATATATTGAGTAGTGATACAAATATGTGCGGATGCTCTACTTAAGGTGGTGTTTGCGATTTTAGATTCCTCTTTTTTACCATATTCTATACCTTGATGCAGGTTAATGGAAAATAAAGTTCTGCAGATTTTTATTTCAGAATTTCACTTTTGTCTGCTCCTTGCTAGAGGGGGACGAGTCACCAAATTAACAGGGAGAGTTGAGCCGAGCCAAGTGTCTGGCTCGTATCATCGTGCCTGTGCACGAGCCGAACCCTGAAAATGTGTTATGTAAATCATGCAATACACCACATAAAATATGAACTCTCTTCAAAGTTCAAGTAAGTGTATTTCTTTAACATTAATAGGGCACATTATAGCACTGCAGTGAGAAGTAATTATTAAAAGCGAAAGTTCTGCTTGAAATTTGAACTCACATATATGAACCTACTTTCATAGGAAATAATGAAAAAAGAGTTTTAGTGAAATAAAGTATTTTCATAACATCACACTATTCAAGGAGTGAAGCCCTGATTCATCGAGGTTTTCTGGTTATACTCTACACATTTCACTCTACAAATCAGTCAGTAAATGGGTACCTATACCTATTTGTCTTTCCTGATGCAAAACTTTTTTTTACCTCTTAGTGCATTCTTCAGCAGTTTTTAAAATATAGAGCAAACTCGACCCAGAGGTATTGTGCTTTACATAAGCACCAATTACATTACACACGGTCACATGCATTGTTTATAAGCATGGAGAGATTATATGATTTCCCCAGAATCACAGGATGTTGAGCAGATGCCAAGACTCAGACCTGTTTCCCTAGTTCCAAAGACGGCAGCTCTGGCTGTAACTCCACATCCCAGGTAGGAGGAGGCAGAAGCCGCACAAAAGCGTGTCTCGTTCTGGCGTCGAGGTTCCAACAGGACCTAGAGCTGAGCAGGCTTCAGGCTCAAGCCTGGCTCGACCTTTCAGTCGTTCGCCCACCTCTACTCCTTGCATGAACAAGCTAGCTTAAGCACTTGTCTGCAAATGGCTGCCTTTAGTTTCTTGCCATCATTGGTAACCTACAGTTGAAGTAGAGGCAAAAGTTTATAGGAACTGTTTGTATCGACTTTTCCATGCTTTTTTCATTTTGCAAAAAACATTTCAACACTTGAAAAAATAAAGTTTTCTCAACAGTTAATCGCTGCTTGACATATCCAGTGCTTGTGGGAATGCTGTGATTTCCTATGGAACTCCTGTCAGCAAAAAACAAAGAGGAACACAACTTTAGTGTATTTGTTAAGTAAATAGCGTGTGCATCTTTTTTATAGTTCAAACGTGTTAAATGTTGGGCTTGCCGTTGAAGTGAAGAGGATTACATAGATTTAAAACATATTTAGGTTTAAAAAATTACCAATATAATTAAATCCTGTAAATCAGGTCCAGGGCTGGCTTTAAGGTTGTGCGACCGGTGCAGTCGCACCTGGCACTGACTCTGGTGGGGAGGGGGTGCTGTGTTTAAAAAGAGCTACTGGATAAAAGTATGAGCGTCCTTATGTGTCCTGCAGTTTTCGGGCAACAACAAATATGTCAATATAACTCTAGTGATTAATGTTCTTACTGGTGAGAGATTGGAATTTTGTCTAGTGGCAGTTTTGATTCATCATAAAGTAGCGCAGAGGGTTAATTTGCCTGCTGCAAAGAACGTGCACCATGCACATCACAGAACTGAGGATAAGTGAACTATGAGTAGTACTATAAAAAATGAAATGTATGTCAAAGAGAGGCTTTGTGGAAATGAGGAGCACTGTTGTAGGGTGGTAGTGAAGGAATTCATAGAGAAGGAGATCATGGGTGGTGCCAAAAAAGTCTGTAGCACCAGGCACCACCAGCGGTAAAGCCTGCCCTGATCAGGTATGTGGTAGACAGTCGTGTGCACACAGAATGTTGTATATTCATTAGACCAAAAAGCTGATCAGTAAAGAAAACCAGAGTTCATGCATTTTTGTGACTATATCGTTAAAGGTCTATTGCTGAATTTTAATCTAATTTGAGTAGGCAGTCAATGCTTGCTTACTTGAAATGTTGCAACTATAAAATACAGAAACCACGTATATAGTTTTTTATGATGATATACTATACTGTATTTTGTTAAAACGGTTTGTACTGTTTTTTTATGCTTTTATGGTCTTTGGCCGAAATAACGTTTTTCCTTGACTGACTAACTGAATTTTAATCCAGTGGAGTGGAATCCAGAGTCTAGAAAAAAGTCTTGCCTTTGGAAGGAAGGAAGGTCGTTTCAGAGATTACAGAAAATTGAGAGGAAAGGGATGTTTTCAAAATGACAAGTTTCAGATTTCAAATAGAAAAATGTCTACTTCTCAGCCAGTGTAAATTAAAGACAAATGGAAGCATTTTAATTGAATTAGTGATCAAAGATTAGAAACGATTGGGAAAGGGAAACCAAAAGATCTTAGTGACACATTACTGTTTTTTTCTTCCTTTCACCTGCTATTAGTGGTGCTTCAGGTGCTGTGGCACTGGGGCTCATGGGAGTGAAGGACCTACTATGCCCAGAGGATTGCTATATTGAACCGCCTGTAGAGCTTTCGAGGGGACGGGGTGATTTTAATTGTTTGAACTATTGCCCATATCACCGTTGCCTTTACTGAGTGGAAATGTGAGTTTATACATTTTATTTTTGGGAGGGAAAGGGTTGCAGTCCACTTCAAACCACTTTGCAATAGCCATAGTAATCCTTACAGAACCGATTGCAGCCCCGTCATAGCCCTTGTGACTCTTGCTGCACTCCCTGCAGCTACTGCAACAATGATTGCAGTTTGTACTGGACTCAGTACATGTCCTCTGCGACTATTCGCACAGTACTAAGATATGCATTAGGAGGAAAACTTGATTGGGGCTTGGCTACCCACGCATAATGGCGCCCGCACTTTAATCAAGCTCCCAGCTTGTCTGCCTAATCTCCTGCCAGCTGCCATGCTGTGGGGCAGCTGCCCTCAATTCACCTCATTGCTGTTTCTGCTTGCTGGGGACGCCCATTACAGGACCCCATTTCTGCTTCTGGCGTTCTCCTCCTACCTCCTGTGCGGGGTCTTGCCACAGCAGCACAAGAGGCAACTGTAGTAATAACCTCAGGAATCTAATGGTTGTAAATCTTCTTTATTTCAAATAAGATCAAGCTGGAGAAATAAGGGTGCTGCTGCTCCTCTGAGATACAACTCAGCTCTGACAGCTCTCACCAAACATTCTACCCTAGTACTCAATACATTCTTACTATGTAATACATTCTACATTCTATACACTACAATCTAACCTAACTACTAGACTGCTACAGCAACCCATAGTGGTCTTGAACTGAAATTAGCTGTGCCCCACTACAGCTCTAATGCGGATTGCTTGGGCCCACCGGTGCTTTCTTGTGATGGCCTCAGCATGGTGAGCTGGGGTCACCTTGATATGGCTTCTGACGCTCCTGGCCCTAAGATTGGCAGTGCGGGTCAGGATAAGTGAAGCTGGCTGCAGCATGGAGCCATTACAATGGTATATTGACTGCTCCCCTGCTGTGGCTTTGGCGTGGGTTGCTGGTGCCCTCTGGTACCTACCTGTGTCAGCGCATTGGTGGCCATACTCAGAGGATCATCCCTGCCATGTGAAGGTGTGCTGAGGTGAACAGCTGTTTTCCACTTGTCAGCTACTTGGACTCACTGGGCTGTGTGTCTGATTTCTTTTCCAACACCATTGGTCCACTCTTCCTCTTAAAATGTCAAACTTACAGGATTGGCGTCTCCTCTCCAAGCCCTCCTTCTCATTGACTAACCCAACAAAATCCTGGGTGCTAAAGAGGCTTTGAAAAATGCTTTGGAAACTAAAATTGACTCCATGGCCGTTTACCTTAACCTGTTGTATGAAGACCAGCGCAGATGGCAGAAAGAGTCATCAACATTAAATCTATTGAAGAACTTTCACTCCTGCACAGAGGACCTAAGTAAGCGGTTAGAAGAACTAACGGATGGAATCAGATTCCTTAAGGGCAGGGCAGAGGACTTCAAAGGTCTTTTCAACCTCAACAATATCCAGATTTTGGGGTGCCTGAGGGCAAGGAGGGCCCTAATGCCATACTTTAAGGGGAGCGGTGGCTGTCAGCAGAGGTTGCTCTGACTGGACTTTCCAGCATGTTCACAGTGTAGCTAGCATTCAAAGTCCCATCTAGCACTCCACCCCGACCATTAATGGCCCGATTGGTAGATTATCTACAGCAGTGTTCTCATAAAACTGGCCACTTCGACGTTGATGGCAATAAAGTTATGCTGTTCCTCGATTTCATCATAGCCATCCTGCACCTGTGTGCCTCTTGTAATGTGTCAAGCAGAGTCTGAGGGACCCGGGCCTGCACTATTTCCTCATCTTTCCCTCAAAGGTGAGAACTGTTGCGGACCAGCACGCCCACTTCTTCACAGAACCTAAGGAAGCGAGTGACTTATTAGAAAGGTACGTCTCTGCGGACAGCACCCTTCCTGTTAGTGACTATGCTCCATTCACGTGGTGCTGGTATGCTGGTGACCACTCCCATGCTGCACCCAGGCGATCCAGTTCACTGAACATTCCCTCCAAAATGCAGGCAACAGACTACCCTAGCTGCTACTGCGGCGACCCTGCATCGATGTGAGGTTCTGATATCAGCACCAACCCCTCATCGTCTCTTGTCTGCATTGAAACACGTGACCATCCTCCACTATTGACCTCTCAGACTGTCGACGACTTGATCTGACAAACAGCGCTTTGAATGTCTCAACATAACTAAACAAGTTTGCTTGCGCCTAAGCTTCTAATTCTCCCTTATTTAGTCACAGCACAGATAAAATACAATTGTTCTAAGGATTATAGATTGGGGACCGCCTTGCTTTTGCCATCCTGCCATTTCCTCAGTTCAATATGTTGTCTAGGGAAAGCATTATCCCAGTTCTTTACAGTTTGTGCCGAAGGGCGTTTCACCTGTGCCCTGGGATAGGAAGTTTGGTTATTATTGCACATCAGATTTAGGTTTTAAATCTTGTTACCATCAGAGCATGTGAATATTCTTGTGGCTGCATGGCTGTTCCTTCACTACTAGGTGGAAGCTCTTGGGGGGCACTACCGCCTGTTAATAGAACACTGTGCCCATAATGGCTCCACTCAGTCACTTGTCCTTTCATGTCCTGGAATGTTTTGCCAGGCACTCTGTGAAAGAAACAGTATAACATAGGGTCCTATTTTAAACGTAGAGCTGTGCATGCCAGGTTCCTCCAGGAACCCCTCATTGCTGAGCCAGAGGGGGCTAGGATGTTGAAGAGGAGTAGTATTCAATGTTTCTACACCAACAACTCTGCCTTTGCTAGAGGTGTGCTTACCTGGGTGCCCATGTGTCCCCCGTTCAGGCCGGTTACAGTTGAGGTAGACCGGGTAGGCAGATATGTTTTAGTGGATGGTCGCTTGATGATGTCCCTGTCATCTTGAGCATCCAGTATCTCCCTAACATTGAACTGTCCAATGTGGTAAGTAGATGGGACTGTATACCCTGGATCCTTAGGGTGGGTTCAACTTCACTTCGACCCTTCGGTCGACAGATCCAGACCCTCAATTCCACACTCTCTTGTGAACACAGTTGCTAGAGAACTCTCACAATGGCTATCATATTGGTCCCTATGGAGAAACCGTAACCCACCCAAAGGGAGTGATTCCTGTACTCGCCTTCACATAATTTAAATGCAGAACTTGTTTCTTTCCTCCTCTCAGATATGCTGCATCTGTCTATTTTTGATGCTGAGTATCTATGTAAAACCTTTTCCAATCACTACCTCATCGCGGTTATGGATTTGGGGCAGCACTGTTCCACCAGTCCCTACATGCATTTATGTCCACAATAAGCAAAGTAAATGACTATTTTGAGGTGAACACTGGGTCCACACTCTTGCTATTAGTTGAAAACGAGGCTGAGACCCTTTCCAAAGGCAACATTTTAATTGATAATGTAAGGCATAAAGAAACAATACTTTTCTCTCATCTACAGTGCATTGTCATTTGTTTTACTCTGATGTCAGGATAACATGTTATTTGATTTACAACTTTTTGTTCACAAAGTTGAGATGTGGATGCACACAGGCTTTCTTTTTTTTAATTGAAATATTTTTATTAACATTGGTTTGTAAGACCACAGCACGATGCATGTTTAATAAAGAAGATATGTAGCTTTGTACATTAAACAAGTAGTGAGCCAAGACATATTGCTGTATAAACAGATTGTAACTGACATTACCTTCACATACTACATTTTCATTTTAATTTCACATGCTATGTGTTTGCATGGGGTAGAGAGCTCCTCTGGCCTTATCTGATGTCTATATGATGATTCGGAGCTATTTCCTCCTCTGCTTCCTCGCTCATTTCCAACCCGTAGTACCTCATCCAAGGGTTCCAGATCTTGGTACATTTCTTGGGGCACCCAATTGTTTTGATTGTCACTTTTTCTGCGACCATATAGAGGTCCAGCCCCCTCTTCCATTCAATGATTGTGGGGAGGATCGAGACGCCACAGTGTCTAGCTATGTCTCATTTGGTGACTACTATTCAGAGACACACAGGCTTTCTTAAACTTGTATCACCTATACTCAATTTTGTTGTGTATGTCTTTTAAGTTCACCATTGACAATGCAAACTCCATCTTCAGGTTCCTTTCCATAACACACTTCTTTGAGGGTGCAGATAAAATGTGTTGATGGAATCGATTTTGCAATGGAACCCTAGTTCTAGCTTCCATACTGTTACAGCCGAATATGTTGTTTCATTATGGGATTTTTTTTAAGACCAGCTGAGGACCAACTCACCCACAGTGCCTCAATTAGTATCAAGCACTTATCTAACAAAAAGTCAGATATATTTGCTTTACCACTGTTTCTTTTCTTTGCTGGATTCCCCCTTCTGAAAACTTGGGGGGCAATGCACCTGCTCAAGAGAGCTATGTGTATCTGTCATGGTTCTGGTCCTTGAGCAACACCTTGGGGGGTGGGGGGGGCGGTCGTTTGTATGGCTATACAAATACATGGTCTGCTTCATTGCGGACATTCTACAGAATGAGGATACGGAGGAGACCGGTTAGCGGTCCTGCTTTCCCTATAAAGGAAGCGACCTCAAGGTCAGCAGGTATTGCCCTACTGGGTGAGACCACATAAAAACCTGAGGTGCTCAACCCGACATTGCTTTGGATACAGGAACTTGCCTCGGCTGATCTTCGATGGACTACTGTGTATTTGCAGCAGTCCCATTGTCCATCAGACCAGGTAAATCTTCAGTGGTGTGGTGAGCCACCCGGCCACTGCCATACATTGTTTGCACACAACTCCCTGGGCCGGGGGCGGACCGGGGAGTATTTAATAAAGGGTGACGTCGGGGCACGTGACCGACGGCACGAACGAAGTACATGAGCGGTTGTGCCTCTATTGCTGTTCCGCTCGTATATCAGTTTACCCTAGGTTGTATGCCCGAAGTGCTACCCCCCTTACCCTATTGAGTCCAGTGTACCCCTCAGTGAACTGGGGTATCACATTGGCAACGAGGGTGAGATCGGACTCCGCGAGCAACCTCGTGTCCTGCTCGTGGGCTGACCTTGTTGGAGGTCGGGCGGCTGGAGTTCGCTGAGAGCGGAAGAAGTTGGGGGGCGTCTGGAAATCGTCAGGGACCCTGGATCATGCGGAATAGCAGCAGCAGGCCGTCGACAGTTGTGGTTGCTTGAGAGAAGAGGAGTGACCTGGCTGAACGGGAGTGTTAGCGGTTCGGGGCCTAGTGGCTGTTCCGCAGGCGTGGCGTGTGATAAGGGGATGCCATGCCTGACTTGCCGTAGAGAACGGCTGCCGCTGGGGCAACAGGAGGAAGGCCGAGTCGCACGGCCGCGAAAACCTTCCAGAGTCCAGCCAGCTAGCAGATCCTTTAACTGCGGCACTGCGCTGGAAGAAGCGGTTGGGGCAGCTGGAGAATTAATTTGTCGCCACCCGGGAGACAGACAACACAGTCAAGAGGTGGCTACTGTTGCTGATGGGTGGCGATGAGCTATATGATCTATTCCAAGATCTGCCTGACACTGGGGACAGTGGCGATTATGATAAAGCGATACAAGCCCTAAATCGCTACTTTGATCCGCAAGTCAACCCCGATTATGAACATTTCCAATTGCGACAAGCGAAACAACAGAAGGAAGAGTCGATTGATATGTACTATGCAAAGCTGTGGAAGCTAGCCAGTACCTGTACTGTGCCTGATCAGGCATTTGAGATCAGAGCCCAGCTGATTGTGGGCTGTAAGTCCTCTGAGCTGTGCAAATTAATCCTTCGCCAGCCAGGAATCACGTTGGACAAAATCTTAATTCTGGGGAGATCACATGAGCTGGCAGATACCGTGCTGGCGAAATGGAGATGGCGCTGGCGAAGAAGTCGGGGGGAGGCCAGCCTGTGTTTCCAACTCCGATCAAGGAAGAAAGGGTCGAGGCGATCAAGAGGTCATATGGCCGAGGAACCGGAAACGGTACCAAGCAGGAAGACTGGCACCGGAGGCGTGAATGCCAGAATTGTGGCATGGGGTGCATGCCCCGAGAGTATGTCACGCACAGGGGAGACAGTGCCTGAAATGCAATAAGTAGGGACATTTTACAAAGGTATGCCAAAGTGAGGGGCCACAAGGTGGAAGCAGGCCCCAGGACAGAAGCTCACGAAGGTGGCCAAAACGGTGCAGGCGGAAAAAGGAGCGGACGACAGGGGGCAACAATCGTCAGCCACCGACGATGAGGAGGATAACGTCTTTTTAATCTCCCACATCCGGGGGGTGAACCCTACCAAAAGGCCAACACTGACCTGCCAAGTGTGGATAGGGGAGTCGTGCAGACGGGCCCTGATTGACACGGGGGCATCCGTCAATATACTGGACGCTGATCAGTACAAGAGGCTCAACCCCAGGCCCTGGCTGATGCCGACGGGGGCAAAGATTCTTACGTACAGTGGTAAGACTCCGATTCCACTCCAGGGGGTCATCCATGCGGAGGTGAAGTACAAAGACAGAGTCACAGCAACCAGGCCCTATGTCACCTGTGATCAGGCGTGTTCGTTGCTCAGCTATCACACGGCCGAAGATCTGGGATTGGTGATGTTCGCCAAACACATGCATCAGTCACAGGCGGTTCGGATTCTTCAAGAGTTTCCTCAGCTGTTTCAAAGACTGGGGTGCCTGAAAGGAGTGAAAGTCCGGCTGCACATTGACAAGTCCATCCAGCCTGTCGCGCTTCGCCACCGAAGGTTACCGTTCCATCTGAGACCTTTGGAGGAAGCGGGGCTGGAATGAGAGGGAGTGATTGAGAAAGTGTTGGGCCCTACGCCATGGGTGTCCCCCCTGGTCATTGCACCCAAGCAGAAGCAACCTGGGGCTATTAGGTTGTGCGTGGACAAGAGACACCCGAACAAGGCCATCCGGCGGGAAAGACATATCACCCCGACCATCGATGAGATTGGGACAGACTTGAATGGGGCACAGTGGTTCTCGAAAGTGGACTTAAACTCCGGATACCATCAACTGAGGTTGGGGGAAGAAAGTAGGTACATACCCACGTTCTCTACCTACGTGGGGTTAAGACGTTTCAAAAGGTTAAGATTTGGAGTGTCTTTGGCGGCAGAAGTGTTCCAAGAGGCTGTGCGAGAGGCGCTGTCTGGCCTAGTGGGAGTCATCAATGTCAGCGATGACATCCTCATCTTCTCGAAGTCGTTGGAGGAACACCATGTGAGGTTGAGGGTGACTCTCCAGCGACTGGTGGAGCAAGGCCTCACCCTGCATCAAACGAAATGTGCTTTCTATACCACCGAGGTCAAATTCTTTGGATATCGTTCTCCGCCCAAGTGTTGCAGGTGGATCCAGCCAAGGTTGATGCAATTAGAACAGCAGCAATCCCTCAAACGCCATCCGAAAGTGAGGAGCTTTTTGGGAATGGTGAACCACTGTGGTCGATTCATTCCGCGGCTAGCCACCATCTCGGAACCCCTAAGACAGCTTACCAAAAAGGATACTGGGTGGCAGTGGACGGATAATGAGGCTCAAGCTTTTGCTGATGGCAAGAGGGCCTTGCTAAAAGGGGCTACTGTGGCTTATTTCCAGCCAGGAGCAGCGATAGAACTGATCGTGGATGCCAACCCGGTGGGGCTGGGGGCAGTACTCCAGAGGTCTGAACAGGATGAGTGGGTGCCCATTGCCTATGCCAGCAGGGCGCTCACAGCAGTGGAGACCCGACATGCACAGATTGAGAGAGAGGCCCTGGCTATCTGCTGGGCATGTCAACACTTTCACATATATTTGTGTGGACACACCTTCACCGTAGGGAAGGACCACAGGCCACTGATACCCCTCTTTGCGGGAACTGCGCGGAATGGCCCCCCACGAATTGAGAGGTGGGCTGTCGTAGAGGTTACGTGCTGAGGCGCTGCTAGATCCTGTGTATGAAAAGACCATACATGACTCTATCGAGCAATGGGGGGCGTGGCTAAGCACGCAATGGCGGAGGACGTGCTCGGGTAGAGCTCCGTGAAAAGCTCCCCTTCCCCGAGCCAATTATCCGCCTAAATACATCGCGGCCGCCGGAAATTGCAGGCGGACACCCGCGGGGGTCATCTCGACAGCCTGGCCGACTTTTGACCCGAGGCTCCGTCGGGCCGGACCCCGGCCTGTCCTACGACCCTCCTGCGGACCCGGAGGCCTCCCGGCCGGCGGTGAAGTCACGAGAGACCGGGGCTTGGGCCCAGCGTAAAGGCCCCGGCCCACACTCCTCGGGGGCCGCCTACGTACCGCTGCCACACTAGGACCGACCACCGGGGGTTCGGCGGAGGCCAGCCTCGCCAATACTGCCCTGACCAGCGGACCACGACGGCCCGGCATCCACGCTGCAGCCCCTGCAAGACTGCCACCGGCGAGCCTGAAGCAACCTAGAAGTGCGACCTGACCCGGTGAGGAGGGGGAGAGTCGGACGGCCCCTGGGGCGCCGCACAACACCAGGCACTACCCGGGGGGTCACGGACACACAGGCAGGCACGGAGGAACCGGGGCGGAGAGGCCGCCCACAACTTGCCACCGCGCCCGGCCCACACTCCCCGAGGGCCACCAGCAGCCTGCTACCGCTCAGAGGGTGACCGCCAAGGGCTCGGCGGGGGCACAGCCCTGTCGCTGCTGCCCTGACCAGAGGACGACGAGGGCCCAGCACCCACGCCGCAAAACCAGTTAAGCCGCCACCGGCGCGCCTGAGGCGACCGAGGAGCGCGAACTGATCCGGTGAGGAGGGGGAGAGTCGGGCGGCCCCCGGGGCGCCGCACAACACCGGGCGCCACCCGGGGAGTCACGGACATGAGCGCGGATACGGAGGGACTGGCCTGCGATCAACGGCTGGTGGCACAGCGGACATCCCCCCCCCCGCAGTGAGGACACCTGAAGTGACATTTGCGGACTCCCCCCCCCCCCCCCCTCCGCACAGGCACACGTGCGGGGGGGAAAAAAGGCCAGGAAGGGGTGACCGACCACACACGAGACGCCCGGACCCCTGGGACACCCGCTGCACTAGGGGCTGCGTGGCGGAGCTGGGCCACGGGGGAGAGGAGACCCACCTGACCCCCCACCCCCCCCCTGCGAAGACGCCGGCCACGGTCGAGAGGGGAGCCTCGGACCAACGGACCACCAACCCAGGCGGGGGGTGATCCCAGAGGTGCCACCAGAGTGGCGGAGACAACGACTCTGCTGGACGTGCACCCCCGCACATGTCAGGAGGGGTGCGGACCCGCACCGGGACTGGTGGGGCCCCGCAGAAAGGGAAAACAAACAAGCAGCTCGACAAAATGGCCGCTGAACAATTGGCCACGAGACTGGACAGCGTGCTGGCGGCCGTCGAGCGAATGGAACAATCGCTCCAGCAGACCAGGACCTCCCTAGAGTCCAAGATAGACGGCGTGGCTGTGGACCTGACCCTCCTGCGGGACGACCACAGGAAGTTGTCCGACCGAACCAAGGTCCTGGAGGGCGCGATGAAGGAGATCGAGCCCAAAGTCACCCAAACGGACAGGCACGTGCAGGACCTCCTGACCAGAGTAGAGTTCCTGGAGGACAGGGCCGAAGATGCGGAAGGGAGGGCGAGACGCAACAACATCAGGCTCGTAGGGGTCCCGGAAAAATGGGAAGGGAACCACCCCGCACAACATGTGGAAGACTGGCTACGGACCCTGTTGCCTGAAGGCACGCTCTCGCCCCACTTTGTCGTGGAACGCGCGCACCGAGTACCGACCAGGCACTACGCGACCGGCGCCAACCCGAGACCACTACTTTTCAGGATACTGAACTACAGGGACCGTGACACAGTGCTGCGGGAAATGAGGCGGATGGGTGAAATTCGCATAGACAATGCGACGATCATGTTTTTCCCCGACTACACCATCCAGGTGCAACGCCAGAGACACGACTTCCTGGAAGTTAAGAGGAGGTTACGCACTGCAGGCCTCAAATAGTCCCTGCTCTTCCCCGCAAAGCTGAGAGTGGTGGCGGGGGACAACACGTACTTCTTCGGGACCCCCGGGGAGGTCAGCGAGTGGCTGGACGGAGGCACAGACGCGGCACCCAAGCACCATCGTGGGGGCGAGGCAAGGCCCAGGCGGCGCGGCCCACGGCACCGCCGGAGACACGGAACCCAACGGTCCCGGCTGGCAGGGGAGGGGTCGCGACACTCTCCCCCGTTGGATCAGATGCTCCAGGAACAACGCGATGCGATGCGGAAAGTTTCCCAGCTCAGCAACCCACCCTCCCAGGAATCACACCGCGAGGACGGACAGCAGACAGCGCCCAGCGACGACGACGAAGCCATCTACGGGATCCCGAACTCACAGATCTCTGTGGAATTGCCGGTGGTCACGCCGCAAACCTCAGACCTGATCCACTAGCCCCACAGGAGAAGTCTGGAAAATGACAGTCCAGGCGGGGGGAATGCGGCAATAGTCGACGGGACGATGAGGCGCAGCCAGCGCCAGGTGCAACCGGGGGTGCGCTCATCTCCCCCCCTGCCTGCCGAATGGACAGCGGACCACAGAAACAGTGAGTACTGCCTAAGTGGCGTTGGTGGTTGACGGGGTTGGTGATGGTGGGGTTGCCCCTTGACCCGTGCTCATCCTTGGCCGTCTGCAGATGTGGCCTGGAGGGGGAGGGGTGCCCTCCCAGACTGGGGCTGTGAGCCCGCACAGAACCGCGACCCTTCCTCCCCAATGGCCGGGGTCCACACATGCGGGGTCCCATGGGGACCAGAGCGACGTCGTATGCCAGTCCACAGCCGGTGGCCAGCAAACGGCCTGCAACCTGAGGCTCGGGGATGGAACTGGAATCCCTTTAACTGACTTAACTTCCTTTTAGCCTCAACCGTGCTTATGCGCACTGCCCCTTAGACTGGAACTGTTGTCCCTCTCAATTGAGATTATGGACGGTGGCCCGTTTCGCCACTGCCCCTTTGGTATTTCAGTGGGTCTCACCCACAGTTGGTTAATGTTGTTTATTGTTTTTTCCCTACCTAATGTCTACCTGAACAATGCTAAGTGTACTACGGGGGGTGGAGATGGGCATGCTGAGGATGGCGATGGGAGAGCCCCTGGTGGAGCTGCTGTTTGTGCGAGGGATGGGGAGGAGTACGCGCCGCTAATATGACTTCGATTAAGATATGCACCTGGAATATCAGGGGAATGCACACACCCGCGCGCAGATACCAGATATATTCCTACCTGAAAAGGCAGCAGGTACAGATCGCACTCCTGCAGGAGACACACCTATGCGGGGCGGAAGTGGCTGCACTACGGCGCAGGTGGAGGGGCCAATTATATGCCACAGAATACTCCTCGTTTGCCCGTGGGACACTACTGTGGGTTAGGCCGGGCACCCCCTTCACAATGTCGGAAGTGCTCACGGACCAGGGGGGGAGGTATGTACTAGTGAAGGGTCGGATGGACGGGCAGCCAGTAGTCCTGGCATCCGTTTACTCTCCGAACACAGACCAGGGAAGCTTCCTGACACACCTATCGGAAAAATTGGCGCCCTGGCACGGAGTCCCCTGGGTACTGGGAGGAGACTACAACACAGTGCTAGACCCTGTACTGGACCGCTCGACCCCGCCCAGGCCAGATGCTACATCTTTAGGGGTTGCGAAGGCGTTCACAAGATGGGCGACACAGTGGGACCTCAAGGATGCATGGCGCGCGCACAACCCAAACACCAGGGTATATTCATATTACTCGGGGGCACACACGCTACATGTCCGCCTGTACAGATTCATAGTGACAACGGAAATGCTGCCGCACATTACTGAGTCGCAATACCTCGGCCGGACACATTCAGACCACAACCCACACACGCTGGCAATAGCATGGGAACGCCCACATCCACCCATACCCACGTGGCGGCTGCAACCCGCTCTGCTGCTCGACGCCCCCTTCAGAGACGCCCTACAGGCCCGAGTAGCACAGTACTTCACCGACAACTCGGGCACGGCGTCCTCCCCGAGTGTGGAGTGGGACGCCTTCAAAGTGGTGATACGGGGTCACTGCTTGGGCACACAAGGGAGCATACAGAAGAAGTTAGAGGCAGACCTATGCAGGGTGGAGGCGGACTTACTCCGTTGGGAACGGGAGGCGGTGATCGGCGCGGGTGACCGGCTAAGGGAGGCCCGTGAGGAACATGCGGCGCTACTAGAAAGACTGAGGCACGTCAACTTCGCGGCCCACTCAGCGCGGGTGCACCAACACGGCGACAAGCCGGGGAGATTGCTG
The DNA here is from genome assembly GCF_964261635.1 of Lissotriton helveticus. NCBI lineage: Eukaryota > Metazoa > Chordata > Amphibia > Caudata > Salamandridae > Lissotriton > Lissotriton helveticus. The sequence goes on along the minus strand of NC_136067.1, from coordinate 1,635,700,669 downwards.
GCTTGGCTGGTCAAACAGGAATCCCGCACGGAACCAGTATCCGCTATTCGGACAGCTGGAGGGGAGATCGCGTACACACAAAGCAAGATACACCAGGCATTTGTGGGGCACTACCAGGCCCTATACATGTCACAGCTGAGGGTCTCAGCGGCCACCATTGCGGATTTCCTAGCTGACATCCAACTGCCTTCCCTGACGAACGCGCAACAGGGAGACTTAGGGGGCCCATTCACCCAAGAGGAAATGCGAGAGGCCATCTTCGCATTGTCCAACGGCAAGTCTCCCGGCCCCGATGGCCTGCCTGCCGAGTTCTTCAAGGCCTGCTCAGACGTACTGGTCCCGGAGATGCTCAAGCTATATACACATGCGATCGAGGACTCGGCGCTCCCAACCTCACTGAACGAGGCGAACCTGGTTTCGCTGTTGAAGCCAGGAAGGGATGGCACGTGCATGGGGTCCTACAGGCCTTTAGCCATGTTGAACACGGACTACAAAGTATTCACCTCCCTGCTGGCCCGCCGCCTGACCCTGGAGGTCCCGGCACTGGTACACACAGACCAAAACGGGTTCATGCCGGCGAGGAGCACTTCCCGTAACTTGCGACGTCTCTTCCGAGTCCAGGAAGCGGCCACAATACACTGGCCGAGGTCGGGGTGCCTCGTCTTAGACCTGGAGAAGGCCTTCGACTCGGTGGAGTGGCCGTACTTAGGAGCGGTGCTGGACAAACTCGGTGTCGGGGATGCCTTCATGGACATGGTCGGGCTGCTATACCAGAGACCTAACGTCCGCGTACGGACGGGCAAGCTGCTGTCGGAGACGGTGCGGGTACGCAGGGGTACCAGACAAGGCTGCCCCCTGTCGCCCCTTCTCTTCTCCCTGGCCATCGAACCCTTGGCAGCTCTACTGCGGGACAAGGGAGTGGAATGGGGGATCCCGCTGGCTGACGGGGTGCACACGGTCTCGCTATACGCGGACGACCTATTACTCTATGTGCGAGACCTCACTGCGGTGCCTGCAACACTGTCGGACATATTCCGGACCTTTGAAGAGGTGTCGGGCCTCAGGGTCAATTGGACCAAGTCCGGAGTGTACGCCTTCAGCCCGGACCTGGAGGAATGCGAGGTACACCTTGGTGGCGCCCGGCTTACCTGGTACCCGACTACGTTCAAGTACCTCGGGCTGCACATTTACAGAGACCCGCAGAATATACTGGAGGGCAACCTGGTGCGCGCCGTGTCCTCGCTGAGGGCCCAGATGAACTTCTGGAAGACCTTGCCATTGAATGTGCCTAGCCGGATCGCTCTGTCTCAAATGATCGCGCTACCGACACTACTTTATCACTTTGCAAATGTCCCACTGTATGTCCCCACAAGGATGTTCCGCGAACTGGAGTCGATGCTCCGCGGCTTAATCTGGAACACGGGGCGCCCACGAGTAGCCCTGGCGAAGTTGTACTCCCCGACGGCGGAGGGAGGGCTGGCGGTCCCCAATATGGAGCTGTACTACCTGGCAGCACAGCTGCAATGGGTCACGTACTGGCTTAGTGACTCACACCTCGACGACACCGCCAACGTGGACTACCAATGGACGCACCCGCAGGTGTGTGCCCTGTTTCACCCACTGACCAAGGGACCTCGCCCTCTGCCCCTGCACATGGCCGTAGCCCGCAAATGTTTCCTTCGCTGCTTGAAGCTGACAAGGAATGTCAAGCCGTATGCCCCCGCCCTTCCCCTGCTGGGCACCCCCCGGAGGAATGGGGTGGTGTCGCTACGCAACATGGAACCCTGGGTTGCCGCCGGAGTGGAGACAATGGGAGACCTCTACACGGACGGGGGCCTGCTTCCTTTCACGGAACTATCGGAGAGCACTGGCCTGCCGGCGGGGCAGTTCCTGCTCCACGCGTCAGTGGTGAGGACGTACGCGGAATCCTGGGGGGATATCCAGGGGGAGCCCCCACTCCATCACTTGATCCAATACCTACATGTAATGGGCAGAGGCTCACACATTACACACTGGCTGGCACAGGCGCTCCTCATACACACCCAGAGGCCCACACAACCGATTAGGGACAAATAGGCGACCCACCGAGGGAGGGAATGGACAGACAAAGAATGGAAACTGGTCCTAGCCAGCCCTGTGAACATCCCACGTAACTCCCGCTTCCGCACTATCCAGCTGTACATACTACACCAGGCATATCTGTCGCCAGACAGAATAAATAAATACTTCGCGACAGACACCACAGCCTGTCCCAGGTGCGACCTGCTGGATGCCGACATCCTGCACATGCTTTGGAGCTGCCCGACTCTGTCTACATACTGGGGGGAGGTGACATCGCTCCTGACACACAGCACAGGCCCGGGGCTACCCAGCACGTGGGAGGCATGCGTTCTTGGGCTATACAAGAGGACTAAACAAAATAAAACACAAGCCCGGTTCTGGGACCTAGGCCTTATCACGGCCAAGCGCCTGCTCACCAGGCACTGGAAAAGAAGAGAACCGCCAACCCCCGCACACTGGTACACATCCTTTCTCAACTGGGCCAGAGCAGAGGGCACGGCACTGCGGGGAGAGGAGATAGCGGGTCTGAGACAGTTCCCGATCGCACACGTCTGGGATGACATCCTGGGGTCCCTGCGGGGGGAGGGCGAGGCCAGGGGGCTCACGCAGAGACAGCTGAGAAGGGTAGGCGCCCCGCGAGCGGCGACACCATAGACAGGGCTGCGCGCCCCCCTCCATAAGAGCAACACCGACCCCCCGACACACAAGCCACGACTACAGTCGGCCACACACATGAGGGCCCTCCACCACACAATGGCCCGACCACTGCTCTTAGCACCATTGCCTTGACACAGCCCCCACGAGTACACTCCCCCCCTCTCCCCCCCCCATTTCCGACCCCCCTTACGCAATCCCATGTTAAAGGTTTCGCACTCCTGTTCTTACTAGCCACATGGATACCCACCATCACACGGCGGCGGACAGGTGCCGCTGACTGGACACTCGGCAGGGAGCACGGGAGCGGGTGACACCCACCGAAAGTGCAACAGGGGCGACACATATGTCTGCCACACACGCCGTACACTGAACCGACAGATGGGGGGACACTACCGCTCACCGAACCTGCTCCCCACCAGCTTTACAGCTAACCATACAAGCGAGCCATAGATCCCACATTTCACTGATGCGCCACCAGCGCATGCCTAACAGGTTGATGGGACATTGGTGCCGTGCGCACCGATGGTGCGTGGTGCAGCACTGGCATCACGGACACACTGGGACATACCGATGTGAACAGCCCTGTTTTATGTTGAAGAGTTAATGGTTGAATTATAGAAAAATGTAAAATGAGACGTCAATTATAGAAATGATCGTGTGCGAAATGCAAAGAGTATGCATAATCTACTAATGACAAGGCACGCCAGACAATGAACGAGACGATGCATAATGCCTTCCCCTGTAACCCTATGTCCCAACAATACACGGACTTCTTGCAGCCGGCCCGCAGGGTTGTAGGCTTTGCTATATGTACTGCACTTTTTTTTTCACAATAATAAACGTCTTCAAAAAAAAAAAAAAAAAAAAAATGACTCTATCGAGCAATACTTCATGTTAAATAAGGGCACAGTTGATCAGGCTGCAACGCTATGGGAGGCCTTCAATGTCACCATTAGGGGGGTATGTATTAGGACAGCGGCAGGCATACTTCGAGATATAAGAACGCAATTGCAGAGAATTTAATCCGAGCTGCGCGACCTAGAGCGGGATTATGCTAGCCACCCTGAATTGCCTAAACTGGCTAGGATACAGGAACTGATAGCGGAATATGATTCGCAGGCGGAGGCAGAGATCAAGTATATATCTCGCAGACACGCAGCTCGACGGTACGGGAAGCGGGCAGGCCGGGTCGGACACTGGCGTTTAAGATTAAGGCGAGACTTGAACAGCAGCGGATGGATAGGATAGTGGATGACGCAGGAGTTGAGCACTACACTCCGGAGGCTATAACGGAACAATTTCGTATATTTTACGCGGATTTGTATAGCACGCGGGGTTCGCTGCCGACTGAGGAATTTGATGCGTATTTGGATGACATCGCGTGCGCTTGGTTATCGGATGTGCAGCGTAAGTATCTATGTCTTCCCATTGATGAGCCGGACAGTAAATTGGCAATTGCGGCGTTGTCTAATGGTAAGGCGCCGGGCCCGGATGGGCTTCCGGTAGAATTTTATAAGAAATATGCAGATCTCCTTGCGCCGCATTTGCTGGAAGTCTATGCGGAAGCATACGATGCCGGGATGCTTCCCCCATCATTGAGAGAGGCACTCATTGTCACATTGCTTAACCCCTTCCATGCTCATGACGAGCTCAGCTCGTCATGCAGCACAGTGCTCGTGTGTTCATGACAAGCTGACTTCGTCATGACCACACCCGTTTTTATAGCTGTCCAGCACAGCAGGGGAATCTCTCAAGCAGCGATAAGGTTAAGAAAGATAAGCCCCCGGAGCGATGTGATTCATACCGCCCGTTGTCATTGATTAATATCGACGCCAAGATCTTAGCGAAGATTATAGCCACTAAGCTGCAGCCCCTGATGCAAGGATTGATTTTGCCGGATCAGTCGGGTTTTGTGCCTGAGTGATACACCTCGCATAACCTACGCACGCTTTTCTCCATGTTCCATGTGTTGGAACCCACTTTGGAGGCTGCGGCAGTGTTATTGTATGCTGCCAAAGCGTTCGACTCTGTAGAATGGCAGTATATGCATAGGGTCTTACGACGTATAAGGTTCCCCCCACTGTTTTTCCAGTGGATAACGGTGCTCTACACGGCGCCGTCGGCAAGGGTGCGAGTAGGTGGGTTGACATCTGACTCATTGTGTATTGAGCAGGGAACTCAACAGGGCTGCCCCCTTTCGCCCATGCTTTCCGCGATCATTCTGGAACCGCTGGCCTGCATTATCCGGCAGCGCCATAGGGAGACTGCATTACATTTTAATTATCGTCCGGTTTCTATTTCATTATACGCGGATGACATGGTACTGTTTGTGCGTGAACCGTCTCGGTATCTGGCGCAGTTGCTGCAGGTATGTGAGATTTGGACGCATTTCCGGTTTGCATATAAACTGGGAGAAGTGGTTCGTAACTCCGCTGACGACTGGGACCACACGGCCTGATCTTGAGTTCCCACTGGTGTGGTCAGTAGACCCCATTAAATATCTAGGAGTGTGGGTGCACCGCGACCCAGCAGTTGCGATTCGGGAGAATTATGGCAGAGCATGCTCGAAATTGGAAAGCGTGATCGAAACTTGGCTGTTGCTGCCGCTGTCGCTGGCGGATCGTATCGTTCTTATTAAAATGGTGGTGCTGCCCAGGTTTCTTTATCTGTTCGTGAACGTGCCCATAGTGCTTAACCTGTCCTTCTTTAGGACCCTTCGAGGCCATCTGCTTTGGCTGGTGTGGGGGGGTAAGGCGGCGAGAGTGCAGTGGTCGGTTCTCATCAGGGGGTATGAGCAGGGCGGCTTCGCGGCACCAGACTTCTATGCTTATTACCTGAGCGCACAGGCTCAATATCTGTATTATTGGTATAGGCCGCATGCTTTCACGCCGCACCTTGCGGTGGAGGAGGGGGATGCAGCTCCAGTCCCTCTACATAGTGTGGTCACTCATTGCTCGCGAGGCACCCCGAAATCGGAGATCAATGCGGTTGATGCCACGGTCTCGGCCTGGCAACGGATAGGGAAGTTGGCGCAGAAGTTGCCACTGTATGCGCCGGACTTGCGCCTAGAGTATCATGCGCATCTGTCGGTCACACATAAGGCCCCGTCTATGAGGGTGTTGAGGGAGGCAGGTATTTCCCATATGCGGGATGTATACCCCAGCGGCACTTTCATTGAGCAGGGAGACTTGAGCCATATTGTGAATCAATCGCTTCTATTCCGATTCGCGGTTCATCGGTTGCGGCGTGCAGCCCGGGAGCATTAGATCACCTTTCTGGACGAGCCCCCTGCACTGCTATCTTTACAATCTGTTCTCACCATACCTAATAATAAGAGACTAATATCTAAATTGTATAAACTTATCAAAGACGAAACGGTGTCGGACGTGGATAAGAGCTGGGCCAAGTGGAATGCATGTCTGCCTGTTGATATTTCTGAGGATAATTGGAAACATATATGCGGACTGACAGGGAAACTCTGTATGAATGGCAATCTTAAGATTATTAATTTCAAGTATATACATCAGGTGTATTACACCCTGGCACGATTTTATAGCTATGGATTGCGTGAGACGGCGAGTTGTGACAGGTGCGGACAGTGTGATGCAGACTTTCTGCATTTAGCGTGGAATTGCCGGACTGTAGCTGCATTCTGGGACGCTGTGGTGTGTTGTTTGCGTGAGATGGTCACTGCGGACCTTCCCTGTACGCCGCTGGTGTGTCTTCTCTGTTGTGTGCCACATGTTAGGGGGCAAATGGCATGTTTGTGCGACTGGCGCTGCTTATGGCTGCTAGGAGGGTGGCGATCACGTGGGGGAGAGGTCAACAACCTGTCCTAAGGGCTTGGCTTGCCGATTTGGTGTATTGTCGTGATCACCTTATCTTATCTTATCTTAGGGGAAACTTATATAGCGCTCTGTCACCATAGGTTTCCTGGCGCTGGGTGGTACTGAGAGATGTAGAGAAGGGGAGCTAGCCAGACTGTGTAAAGAGATTGGTTTTATGAAGTTTTCTAAATTCCAACAGAGACATGGAAGATTTGAGCGATAACGGCAACTGGTTCCAAAGTTTGGGAGCCAGATGAGCAAATCTGCAGCCACCATATTTTTTAAGTTTAATTGGAACTACAGTCAGAAGTTGACGATGGGAGGACCGTAGGTTGCGTGCCGGACGGTAAGGAGTCACTAGGGATCTTAGAAAGACGGGAGACGTACCAGTCACAGCTTTGTAAGTCAGGCAGCCGATCTTAAATGCGGCTCTCTGTTCGACCGGCAACCAGTGGAGTTTGCTGAGCAGTGGTTTTGCAGACTGCCACTTTGGGGTCTTATAGGCTAGTCGAGCCGCCTGGTTCTGCACAACTTGCAGCCTATGAAGCAGGTATAGGGAGTTGGAGAACTCCAGGCGGGAGAGCACAAGGGCGATCAGGACTTGTATCAGGGCTTCAGGTGAAAGGCGGTGGGAAACTTTCCTGATTCTCCGGAGCTGAAACATACAAGAAGATACGACTGCACCAACCTGAGGTTTGAGGGAGAGCTCTGAGTCTATGATAACCCCCAAGCTCTTTGCCGACTTAGCCGGGATGGGCGGGGGGCCCAACTCTGTGGGCCAAAACTGTGAGCCCCAGTGGATGGAGCTACTGCCCGGGAGAATTAGCTCTGTCTTCCCTGGGTTCAGCTTAAGCTGATTGAGGTTCATCCATTGCTGGATATGTAACATGACCGCCTGACAGTCGAGAGCTGCGTTAGAGGTGTTAAGAGGAAAGATGATTTGCAGGTCGTCTGCGTAATTGAAGACGGTAATGTCCCAGCTCTTCAAGGAAAGGATGAGCGGGCGAAGATAAAGATTAAAAAGCAGGGGGGACAGAGAGGAACCCTGAGGCACTCCACAGATGAATGGTTCCCTAGTAGCTGTGAAAGGACCCAGGTGAACAGCCTGGGTTCTGCCAGTCAAGAAGGATTTAATCCAAGCCAGGGCCTCAAGGTCTATGCGGAAGAGCTGCCCCTACCGTCAAGGCCGAGGGACATCTGGGAGCCTCTGCGGGTGTATTTGCTTGCATATTCTGAGCAGGGCATTGGTTGAAGCCTGAGCATGGTGGGAGGCGCACTGTAGGGTTTTTGTGGCTGAGGGGTCCGATAATGGGAGCAACGCGGTTGATGTAAGAGCACTTGGACAGTTGACTCGCACTGTGGTTGTGCTTTATCAATGACACTGTATAGTGATTGAGGATGTATTTTTCCTTTATTATTTTTTTTTCATTATTTCTTTATTTCTGTCTGCATTGGGGTTTCCTTTCCATTTTCTTTGTTTTGATCTGCATTTGCTTTTTCCTTTAACTGTTTGCTATCACGCTAGTGAAATCCATTGCATTCAATGAGGATGTTTTCAAAATTGACAGAATGTGGGTGTAGATACCTTCGTGATAACTTTTGTATGTGCTTATGTTACAATGCGGATGTAGCTGTTTTTCTTTTTGTTGATGAAGATTGCAAAATACAAAAAAAAGTGGGAAAAAAAATGAAAAAAAAAGAATTGAGAGGTGGGCTGTTCAGATCCAGCAGTACTGATTTGAGGTGGTGTACCGTCCAGGGGAGAGCAACCCCACTGACTAGTTGTCACGGCACCCGATAACGAGTGGAGTTCAAGGACTGGTGGGGGATGACGGCGTTGAAGGTTTTGTGAAACAGCTGCTGGAAGAAGCCCGTCCCCAGGCTTTGCGACTGGAGGACATCAGGAAAGCGTCGCAAGAAGATGGATGTTTACAGGCCGTTGCCCGCACGTTGCGTGATCACCAGTGTAAGTGGTTTCTCCGCGGAAATAATCGAAGGTCTGCAGAAGATAAGGGGTACAAGGAAAGTGTGTGGAGATGCCGAGGGGAACTGAGCACGGCGGGGGATGGCATTATCCTGCGAGGATCGAGGATAGTGCTACTGGCTGCCCTCCGTGACCACACGATCGACTTGGCACACCAGGGACACCAAGGAATAGAGAAGACTAAAGCCCACCTGCGGACCAAGGTATGGTGCCCGGGGGTGGACAGGCTAGTGGAAGACAAAGTGAAGAGGTGCCAGGCATGCATCATAACGGGGGCTGGCCCCCTAGAAGCACCCTGCATTTCGCAGTGGGAGCGAGTAAGTTTGGACCTTGGGAGCTTCCCGGACTGCAGACAAATGGTGGTGTTGGTGGACAGCCATTCCAAATTCCCCGTAGTGGAGCTAGTGTCTTCGGCGGCTTTTGAACACCTGCAGCAGGCCCTGGAAAATACTTTTGCCTTGCTAGGATTGCCGGGAAAACTCCGAACGGACAAGGGACCGCCATTCCAGGGGCAGGAGTTTCATGAGTTCTTCGAGCAGTATCGTATCAAACATCGGAAAATAGCGCTGCAGTGGCCGCAAGCCAATGGCGATGTGAAACGTTTTATGAGGACACTGAACAAAGCCCAGGGATTGGAGTAGCTCAAAGCGTCAATCTGGAAAATTGCTTACACCAGTTTCTGAGAGCTTACCGGCATTGCAATGACCTTTTACTGAAACAAGCTGTACATGACGGTGATGGAGCGAGATTTGGAAATAAATGTATTTCAGCTCGCAAAGTTACACTTCCATAATAATAATAATACTAACAATGTGTGCAGTGAGATTTATTAACCAACTTAGATTAAAATCATAGATCATTACACGCGGGATACTAACATGTAAATGTACAGGAATTTATATAGCGCAAACCACCGAGCGGTTTCTAAGCGCTTGCTTAGGGAACCCGTCCTGGTATTCCCCTGTGAGATAACCCCAGCAGGGTATCCGCAAGGTGAAAGCCAGGCATCCCGCCGCGAGGGGCCGTTGTGGAGATTAAGCAAGCTATTGCCCAGAGTCGCAGAGTGTGAACCCGTGAATCGAGTAGGCACCAGAGCGAGAATTGTCGAGTCCATGGACATTTTAGGACTCAAGACCCCGCCGAGCCGGGAATTGAACCCTGGTCCCGGGCTGACCTCTGCTTCCAGGTCTGCCTCCTCTAACCAGTGAGCCACACTTCTCATGTGCTCATACATGTGCTTTATGTTGCATATGCATGTGTGTGGGAAATAAATAAACTAATTTTGTTTATCGTTTTCGTCAGTATTAAATGCGGCTGTTTTATAATTGCATATGCTTATTTCTGTGTGCTCATGTTTTGTTTTTTTGTCTTAAAAGTTGCACGAATCTGTTTGTTGCTTCATTTGCTTCTGCTAGGTAACATAGATTAATGGGTAATTATTAGCGAAGGTGGGTGGGAAACAGAACAAACTTTATTTCTCACATTAATCGATGTTTTTTGTGTTTGTTTATGCATTAGTTTTGAGAATGGGCCTAAAGAAGATGGCTGCCAGTACTGCAGCTTTCGAGACTTGACCAGAGCAGTTCTTTCACTTTTGCGTGGAACATTTTTGCTGAGCTGATAATTTCTATTCAAAAGAAATCCTGGTCGTATTAAATGAGTTCTTGGTGACATTGTCAAGGACAGGACGGATGTGGTTCTGCCAAGTTTAGGAAGCAAAAGTTTCCTCCGTCAAAAGTATCATTTTGAGGAAGCAAAGAGGATGGTGAGACTAAGAACAATAAGGGCAAAGATGAAGCCCCGGACTTGGTCATGAGCGTGTGACCGCATTGTGAACTGTCGTGGCTTGACCAATGAAATATCTGGATTTACAGAAAAAATATACGCTGCTGTTACTTTAGTTAGTTAGAAAGGTATAAAAACTGTCCCCTTGGGAGGGAGAGCGCGCTTGCTGCTCATCGTCTCCTGAGACTGAGACGTGCTGACGGACTTTTCTTGGAGCACGTAAGCATCAATAGGGCTAATGACTTTTACTTTATTCTTTTAGGTGAAGTGAGTTTTAGATAGGGACGTTAGGGTTTAGGTGATGAAAAACTGTTTATTCATTTTAAAAATATGCTAACTGATTTATGCTTATGACTGTCAATACTTTTGCTAAATCCTCTAAAAATGATAATGCTTGAATAAAAAGATTTTAAAAATTATGCACTTTCCTTGAATATTAGTTAATAAATAAGATTTTTAAAATGCAAGCTGGCCTTGTTATTTTATAAGTTTTAGGTTACCATTAGCAGATTCATTCGCCTAAGTGGCTTAATTAAATGCAAAGTTTTATATAACCATGGTGAGAACATTATACTGCAGTTGTATATAAATATGTATATAGTTTGTGAATAGGTTTTATTAATTAGGTCACATGATTCAGTTGCTCAAAATATGTCATGTTAGTTTATGGGCCTTGTGAATGATTTATGATTAATGGTGAGTATTGTGGAGTTGGGTAGCGTTGTTTATGGCATATTTTCTATAGGGGCGCTGGATCAATCTTCTGGTAGCAGAGTTACGGTTGCTATGGAAACCGACATGCTACATGGTAGTTACATAGGATCGATGTTTAACACATGTTGAGTTGTGTTTACTTGTTATATGTAGTCGAAAGGTTTTTTCCTGCAGTGTGAAAAATCCTAGTTGAGCCGGCATATGAGTGGTGTGACAAAGTGAAGTTACACAGTGCATTTGTTCTTTTTCAAAATAGTGATATTGTTATCACTAGTGTTGTGGTCGTACAGCACGAATTGAGGGATTCTAGGTGTGCTAGGTAGAATGTGTAGTGAGGATTGACTATGAAATCGTAGCTTTGAGTATATGGACTTAGAGCCTGTTTTAAAACTCACTGTGAAAAGAGTAGTAGAATTAATCCGAGCTTGTGTGAAGGGTAAAGTAGCGTCGTCTATTTTATTGACAATTGTGGATTTCTATGGCTGGTTAAAGTCCTGCCAGGATTTCATGTATGTATGGTTAGGGAAACTTTCCGTTTGAAAGTGCGCAAATGATTTTGTAATTTCGTTCGAGTCGAACTTTGAATTGCTACTTTATGTGCATTCAAAAAAAAAACGAGTACGTTATTACCTGTTAGAAGGGTAGAGTAAAGGTTTACTTTATTAACGAATGTATATTCTGTTTGTAAAAACTATCGTCTTATTTTAGCGAAACAGACAAATGGTTTGTTTATTCGTTGTTAATAATTGAAATCTATTGAAAAAGTGTTCTTAAAATGGCGCGGTGAAAAGTTTTTGTGGAGGGGTGAGCGCTGAGAGTGAGAGGCGAGGAGTTGCAGCGGCTGTGTATGTCACAGGGTCCGCGCTGTGATTGGCTAACATACGTCACAGCTAGCGCACTGATTGGCTCACGTGACTCTGACGAGCTGTTAGCTGATTGGCTTTCCCAGAAAGTAGTGATTCTATTGGTTGAGCAAGGTGGTGACGTAGCTTAACCTAATTGGCTTGTTGGTGTGTTTCGCGCACGGATTGGCTGGTTTCGCGGAACAACCAGGAAACATTTACGATCATTTCCAATTGAACAGATTTGATTAAAACATGAGTTATTATTATAAAAAAGAGGAGAAAAAGCTAACACTGCTTCAGAGATTTAAAATTTTTATTTCACCTGATAAGACAATTGAAACGCGAGGTGGAAAATTACTTCATAAGTATAAAACACCCGCAGCCTATATGAAAGGTGAATATGGTTATCATACTTGCCTTTGGTTTGATGTTTGGATGCATTACACTAAGGATGATGGTGTTTTGGCTAGGCCAGAAGATGGTTCTTTTAATATGAGGATTTTCAAAAATGTAAGACAAAAAATGACAGCTCTTGTGCCGAAGCCTAGACCAACACAATTTGAGGCTTTAGTTGAATGGGAGGATGAGATGTTTCAACTTCAGCGGGAAGCAAGTGGTATGATGAGACCTCCGAAATCATCAAATTTCAAATATGAAACCCATGAGGATAGAATGCGTCGGTGGAGACAGGCAGACATGTGTGATGGTCTCTATACAGTGAGGGAAATGATTACAGAAATACCAGGTCAAAAGAATACTCAAAAGAAAAATAATGCGGTTGTAGACAGTGAATCAGAAGACCTAGTTTTAGAAGAAATTTTTATAACCAATAAAAAACAGACTCCTTTAAAGCCAGCTTGTTCATGGTCTACCCCAATGGTTTCTACAAGAACCACACCAAGTGCACCTCCATTAAATGAGGAATCACCCAGATTGTAACCGAATAATTATGAATCTTTTGAAACTCCTGAAAGGTTAGAAACGAGAACAAATTCTAGCGTTTATGATGAAAGCAGAAATTTTCCTGAAACACCAGTGGGAAGAGAAGTTCCTAGAAATTCAATGGGAGCTGATAGAAATGAGGAAGTTGCAAATACTTCAGAATATTTACGATCAAAAGAAGAATTAATTCGGCAATTAACTAAAGGCATGGAAGCAGAGACAGTTCCAGTAAAGATTGGTCCTGTTCAGCCTGTTTTTGATCAAGGAGAAATTAGGCAACCAGGTTTAACAATTCCGTTAAATGCAGAAATTCAGAAAGTGGCTGAAAAATTTTACTCAGAATTAACTGAAATACATCGAGAAAAAACAATGATGCTTGATTTAACTTTTAATCCAGGTTCATTATGCAGAACACCAATGGGTGCAGAGTCAGATACTGAATCTCCAGAGAAGAGTGTTGAGAAAACAGATCCTATTTCAAAGCTTGATGTTGCAAAACTAAAAGCAGATTTAGAGGAGTTAATAATTGGCACAATTGGTCCTGACTGTTTGAAGCATTATCAAGATGATGACCTGCTGTTCATTTGCAAAAGCATACAATGGAAAACAAAGAATAAATATGATCAATTGGAAGAATTGGCTGCAGAATTAGAAATTGATTTGAGTAAACAGAAAAATTTGGGAAAACATTACAGACTAGATTTTACTGAAAAGGACATTGGGAATTTTACTGCAATGGGAAGAATTATGCATATAAAAGATTTGATTGTGTACATCAAAAAATTGGGTGACTTAAGTAAATGGAGAGTGAAGTGGACCAAAAAGAAGGAGGAAGAAAGGAGGGAAAAATTGGCTAGTCAGTACCCAATGAGAGAAATTGCAGGTGGTGGTTATGTGCACATTCCCTGGTCCAGACAGGACATTTTGTTGTTCACAAATGATTTCCCTCGGCTGAGAGAGAAGCCTGTAGAATGGTATCGACAGGAGGACAGATTCATTAAAGTGTTGAAAGTTCTGTGGGTTGATCTTGATGGATTCTTTGACATTGTTGTCCCATCAGATCTCTGGACAGAAGGCAAAATTGCTGTGAGTTGGCCCAAGGTAGAACCAGCTCGAGACAAAGAAACAGGTACTCCATCGTCAGAAGTCTGACAAAGTGATTTATTGGTTAAAAGAAAAGATTGCCCCAAAGGAAGTAGATTGGGTAAAAATAGACAGAACAAACCAGGAGCCACAAGAGTCAGTTCATTCATTCTATGAAAGATTACTGTTGATTTTCAAACAGTACAGTGGCTATGAGATTTTGATTATTTGCTTTTTAAACTTCACTTACTTGCTGGGCACTTATACCTGTAGCCACAAACCTAAACAGACATCCCCGCACAGCTGAATTAGCGCTGGTACGGGTGAGTGTTTGTATTCCTGCTGCCATTTCCTGGTCCCGCCGGACACGCCCACTTGGGCTGGCCACGCCCCCTTTCAATCAGCATCCCCACTTCCATAAAATAAGTTCACCCACTGGAAGCGCAGCGGACGAGCGCAGCGGGCGCGACGATGGCGTGCCGATGGCGCGCCTAAGGCAAGCCCGTCTGCGCCCATCCGCGCCAGACCGAGCCAGGAGCCTGGCCCGGGGGCTCAGTCGAGGATTTCCTACTTCAGAGACTCCCTATGCCATCTCAAGTTGCCCGTTCTACCGCTATGTTCCCAATCACTGAGAGGAGATTCCTGCTTCACGCACTGTCCCCACTGTCCTTTTAAACTCACCCCGTCTATAAACGAGGACCACACTAAGACGATCATCAATATGGGTCTGATCAACTGCAGGTCTCTGCCCAAACACGCTCATGAAATACATCTACTCATCGAAGAACATCACCTAGAGATCCTGTTTCTTACCGAAACATGGCTAGCGCCTGACTCAGACGCTGATATAGTACAGGCACTACCCCACGGGTTCCTGATACAACACCTGAACCGTCCTAAGGGCAGGGGAGGAGGAATTGCTGTTATCTTTAAAGAGTCTTTCTCATGTAGATTCCTCGACAGCCCCCTGACGGACTGTGAAAATACGCATTTCACCATCCAAATGTCCCCTAGTATTTCCCTCTCAGGAGTTCTCATCTACCGTCCACCAGGAGCCATGGGGCAATTCCATAACTCTCTTCTGGAATGCTCCCTGGCCATGGCCAGTATACGACCCAATCTCCTAGTCCTAGGGGACCTTAATTTCCACTTTGACAATAGTAAAGATGAAATAGCCACAGAACTGATCTCAGACCTGGCAGCCCACCAACTTTATTTACAAAACGATCTTCCCACACATAATCGTGGACACTTGCTTGATCCCATCTTTTGCAACTTTCCTGATCTTGTGGTGGGAACACCGATTCCTGTGCCGTGGTCCGACCATCTGCTCATCCCGTTCAGGTGGCGAATCCAGGCCTCTCCTCCCTCCACCCAAGCACCTGGTAGACCCTCCCGCCCTTGGGCGACACTCGACATCAACAAATGGAAACAAGCACTTGAAGACACCAGGCCACTTCCCGAAATGAACCCTCACCTTGCAGACGTGGTTTTCACGTCCTGGATTGCAAATTCCTTAGATACAGTTCTTCCCAAAAAACCATACCGGAAACCGAGGGAAAAAGCCACCTCCCCGTGGTTTACCCACGAGATCCGCCTCTTAAAGAAAACTTGTAAGAGAGCGGAAAGAGTATGGAGGAAAGATTTCGTTCTCAACAGTAAAAATGACTATAAACGGGCTATTCTCAGCTACAAAAAGGCCCTAAAAAATGCCCAAATATCCTTTTTTACTGAAAAAATTAGCGAGGCCTCTTGTTCGTCCAGAGAAACTTTTCAAATCGTGAAAAAACGTGTCAAAATTCCGGATCCAACTGTCACGCATAACCTCTCGGGCAACCATTGTAATGAGTTAGCCACGTTCTTTGACCTGAAAATACAAAATATTCTTCAACATCTCCCCCCTCTTCTTCCGGTGGATCCCCCACCTCCTCACTCACCGCTGTGCCAGAACCTGGACACAGAACTATTCGAGTTCGCTCCCATCAGTGAGACAACCTTAGGGCCCATCCTTCAATCTCTTAAAAGTGGGTCCCCGCACGATCCAGCGCCAGTCAGACATCTGAAACAGGTTGCGTCTACCATTCTAGCACCAATGGTGAACCTGATAAACACCTCCATAGAAAGTGGAACGGTTCCCACAAGTTGGAAGAAGGCTTGGTCAAAGCCTTAATCAAAAAACCCAACCTTGACCCTGGCAATCTGACCAATTTCAGGCCGATCTCTCTTCTCCCTGGCATTAGCAAGTTGGCCGAAAAATTCATCAATGGTCAGCTCTCAAACTATTTGGAAGCCAATGCTCTGTTAAAATCATCTCAGACAGGCTTCCGCCCGGGCCAGGGCACCGAAACAGCGATGGTGGCGGTGGTCGAAGAGGCTAGGAAGATCATTGATGCAGGAGGATCAGTGGCAGTGATCCTCCTGGATCTTAGCGCGGCATTCGACACCGTCAACCACATCATCCTGGCACAACGGCTGGAAAACCTTGGTATTTCAGGGCCGGCCCTCTCTTGGCTCAAATCCTATCTCCATAACCGCTCCTTCCAGGTAGCAGAAGGCGACTTTATCTCTAGGGAGACCACTGTACGCTGCGGAGTGCCTCAGGGCTCGTCATTGAGCCCGACGCTCTTCAACGTGTCTATGTCGCCCCTGGAAAAAATTGTCATCCCGTATGGTATCAAACTCCTTACCTACGCGGATGACACTCCGCTAGTTGTCTCCCTCAGTCGGCAAGACAATCCTGCTATCGACCTACATTCATGCCTGAGAGACATAGTGAGTTGGATGAACTCCTCCCATCTAAAACTCAATGGGGAAAAAACGGAGATAATGGTGATGGGCAATCAGTCCCATTTCCGTCCGGAGTCTCTTTGGCTCCCGTGTATGGGCCCTCCTCCAACCCCCAAAACAGACATCAAAAGCTTGGGGATTTGGTTAGACCATAACCTCACCCTAAACACCCAGGCAAGGAAAACGGTGGGAACCTGCTTCGGCCTACTACGCACTACTCGTAAGATTCTCCCCCTGCTTCCTTTCCAGTCAAGAAAGCTTCTTCTACAAGCCCTCATCCTTTCCAGACTGGATTATGGAAATGCCCTATACCTCGGTGCACCAAAGAAAGTCACAGGTTGTGCAGAATGCTGCCGCTCGGATTCTCACGGGCACCAAAAATCGCTGCTCAGCTAGACCTGCGATTAGAGCACTTCACTGGCTGCCCGTGGAGCAAAGGGTGCAGTTCAAGACCCTGTGCCTAACCCACAAAATTCTTCATGGAAAAGCCCCGCCTATCCTTAAGGACCTTGTCGTCCCTCATACCACGACTAGAACTCTCCGATCCTCTATTACTCACCTTGCCCAAATTCCCAGGATTAAGAAAGCACGTTCGGGAGGCCGGCGGTTTTCCCTTCATGCGTCCAAGATGTGGAATGCCCTTCCATTGGACCTCCGTGACCAACCTAACCTTCTGCCCTTTCGTAAGTCTTTAAAGACTTGGCTGTTCCCTTAACCATCTTTTGCTCCCGCCTGATCCTTCAGATCTTCTGTCAGCGCTGGGACGCTCAAGGGCAGCCATGCGCTTTAGAAATCTCTAAATAAATAAATAAAAATAAAGAGAAACTAAGTGAAAAGGACATGAGCCACTTCATTTACAGATTTGTTTATGGTCTGAGACCTGAAATTGGTGAAATGATCAGGAATGGAATTGTTGGATGGCAAGCACTCTCAGTTGATGACATACTGAGGAAGGCAAAATACTGCAGTGATGAGATAGATGCCAAACAGAAGAAATTAAAAGAGAAAGCAATGTGGGCACAGGTGAAAGTAGCTGAACAACAGATTGCGAATATAGAGAATAAAAATGTGAATTACAACCAGAATCAGGGTCAAGGAAAATTTAAGGGTAATTACAACAAACCAAAATTTTATATTGATATTGAGTAGCTGAAGCAAAAATTGCCTTGTTTTAATTGCGGGGAAATTGGACACTGGAAGCGAGAGTGTAAAAATCCGCCCAGAAATTTCAAAAATGCATCATTAAATCCACAGATGCAGAATGATGTAAATCTGCAGCAACAGCTACAACAGCAGTTAAACGAGCTGAATCTTCAGCAACAGCTACAGCGACAGTTAGCTAATCAGCAGATGCAAATTCCACAGCCTCCTCTCCCAAACAGTAGAGGTGCTCAGAGATATAATTCGGAAACAGGATTCAGCGGAGGTGATCAGGTAATAAGAACACAAAGAGTAAATGTGCCAAATTTGTCTGGACAAATTTTGATGACAGAAAATCAAGGAAGTGATTCTGAGGATTATTTATGACGGTGCCCGTGAGAGGGGGAAGAGTGTGTGATTGGAGCCACTCTTGAGGTTGACCAGTCTGGTCCATTTATTAATGGCAAAGTGAATGATGTAGATATCACTTTTCTTGTGGACACTGGTGCTACCCGTTCTACTCTTAGATCAGTGGAAATAGAAAACCTCCCTCTCTCTGGGGATTCCATCCAAGTAGTTGGTGTAACAAATCAGCAGATTAAAACAAGCCTAACAGAGCCTGTAAAGATTGAAATTGGCAAATTCAAAGATAAACACAGATTTGTAGTTTGTGACAGCAGTCCTGTGAACCTGTTAGGAAGAGACATCCTCTGTAAAATGAACTGCAAAATATATTGCTCACCAGAAGGTATTGAGTTGCAGACATTTGAAGAGGATGGACTTTATAAATTAACAATGTTAATGGTTGAAGCAGAGAAAACAAATTATTTCCTGTATTTGATAAAGAAAATTTGCCTGAAGAATTAAAAAAGACAGTCAAAACTGAAGTTTGGGATTTATCTGGAAGTGAAATGGGTCTGATGAAACATGTTGATCCAGTCAAGATTACAGTGAAGCAGGGAATAGATTTTCCAAAAATTCCTCAGTACAAGATGAAGGCAGAAACAATTGAAGGTGTCATTCCTGTGATTGAGAAATTCATAAAGCAAGGTGTTTTAAAAGAAATCGAGAGCAGTCCTTGTAATTCACCGATCATGGGGATTAAAAAGCCAAATGGAACGTACAGAATAGTTCAAGACCTGAGAAAAGTTAACCAGATAGTAGTTTCATGTTGCCCAGTTGTTCCAAACCCAGCAGTGATTCTTTACCAAACCCCGCATGATGCAGAATGGTAAACTGTTATTGACCTTTGCAATGCGTTCTTTACAGTTCCATTGCATCCAGAAAGCCAGGAAATCTTTGCGTTCAGGTTCCAAGGTCGCACATTAGCATGGTGTCGTATTCCTCAAGGGTATACAGAGAGTCCTTCTATCTTTAATGAATTGTTAAAGAAATCATTGGAGAATTTAAATTTATCTGGAAGATCAACATTAGTCCAGTACATTGATGATTTGCTCGTTGCAGCAAAAACACGAGATAACTGTGTCACAGATACAATTACTCTTTTGAATCACTTGGCAGATGAGGGACATAAAGTGTCACCTGCAAAATTACAGTTTTGCAAACAAGAAGTAAAATATCTTGGTCACAGAATTGCAAAAGGAATCAGACAAGTGACAATTGAGAGAATCAAAATGATTCAGGGAATGCAACCTCCAAAAACGCAGAGACAGGTCAGAATTTTTTTAGGAATGGTTGGCTATTGTCGTCAATGGATTAGTGGATTTTCGGTAATTGCGAAGCCACTACAGAGACTAACAAAGTCAGATATAAAAGACCCAATTGTCCTTACAGAAACTGAGATGGAAGCTTTTGAAAGGTTAAAAAGGAGTTTGTGTGAAGCTCCAGCATTGGGCATACCAGATTATGAAAAATAATTTGAGCTGTACTGCAGTGAAAGAGAAGGGTGTGCATTGTCTGTGTTAATACAGAGACATGGAAGACTGAGAAAACCAATTGCATACTTTTCAGCAGTACTTGATCCAGTTGCGAAAGCATTACCAGGCTGCTTAAAAGCAGTAGCTGCAACTAGTGTGAGTCTTGAGCAAAGTGAAGGAATTATAATGGGATTTCCTGTAAAAGTCTATGTTCCCCATTCAGTTGAAATTCTTCTCACTAGAAGCAAAACGCAGCACCTGACAAGTAACAGACTTACCAAGTACGAGAAAGTTATTCTGGGATCAGATAACGTCTCAATAGCAAGATGTGTGAACTTAAATCCTTCCACATTATTGCCTGATGGTGCTGTAACTGGAATCAGAAATGAAAATGATGTTGATCATGAATGCTTGGATGTGTTGGAATATTGCACCAAGCCAAGGCAGGACATTAAAGATGTTCCTCTGCCTGAGCCAGACTATGTTTACTTTGTGGATGGTTCTTGTTTGAGAACAGAAGAAGGCTTTTTGAGAGCAGCATATTCTGTCTGTACAGTTGCTGATTTTGTGGAAGCATCATGTCTTGAAAGAATTCATTCAGCTCAAGTAGCAGAATTGATTGCTTTGATTCGTGCATGTGAAAGAGCAATAAATTTGAAGATTACCATAATAACTGACAGCCAGTATGGGTACGGGGTTGTGCATGATTATGGACAGCTCTGGTCTCAAAGAGGCTATTTAACATCTGCAGGTTCACCTATCAGAAATGCAAAATTAATTAAGAGGTTAATTGATGGCATTCAGTTACCCCAAAAAAATTGCTGTCGTGAAATGTGCATCACACAAAAAGGGAGATGATTTCATTACCAAAGGAAATGCCTATGCAGATGAGATAGCAAAGTACTGTGCAAGAAACAATTTTGCAATTAATCGGGAAAAGAATGATGAACATGCTTTGAGCTCACTAATGCTAACATCAGTAGTTGAAACATGGCAGGAAGTCAAAGATTTACAGGACGAAGCTGATCATGAAGAGAAAAACACATGGTTGAGAGCCGAATGTAGACAGCGAGATGAGGATGGAATTTGGACATACAAAGATGGCAGAGTAGTTTTACCAAACTGCATGATTGCTGATATGGCCAGGATGTATCATGGTTTAGGACACATTGGAAGAGATTCTATGATTAGGCTTTTTAAAGAGACTTGGTTCAATACAAAGTTCAGAACGATTGCAGAATCTCTTTGTCAGAGGTGTTTAACTTGCCAGCAAATGAACCCAATCAGGAAAACAGTTGTGGGAATGGGAACCATAGGACGGGAGGGTGGTCCATTCACCAGATTACAGATGGATTTCATTGAAATGCCGCAACATAACAAATTGCGTTATGTTCTGGTGTTTGTCTGTTTGTTTTCAAGATGGGTTGAAGCGTTTCCCACACGTCACAATGATGCAATTACTGTTGCAAAATTACTTTTGAGAGAGATTGTACCTAGGTACGGTTTTCCGGTGACTGTGGAGACTGATCGTGGAAGGCATTTTGAAAACAGACTGTTACAATTAATTTGTGAGGCTTTACACATAGAGCAGAAGTTACATTGTGCATACAGACCAGAGGCATCTGGAGTTGTTGAGCAAATAAACGGAACAATTAAGAACAGGATTGCAAAAATGTGTCTAGCTACAGGAATAAAGTGGACAGATGCTCTTCCACTTGTTTTGATGACTCTAAGAAGTACACCTGATAAAAATACAGGTTTAAGCCCACATGACATTCTTATGGGCAGGGTCATGAGACAGGCTTTCATACCAGTGGGAAAGTTGATGGCTATTAATGATAGCGTCATTTTGGAGTATTGCAGGAATCTGTCTGACGTTGTGACTTCTATATCTAATCAGGTGGGAACTGAAGTACAGACAAGAGAAAAGGAGCAAGCACACGACCTGTTACCAGGTGATTGGGTGAGAACAAAGATTCATTGAAGAAGAAATTGTCTGGTACCCAGGTGGCAGAAACCAAGACAAGTTATTCTTGTCACAACAAATGCAGTGAAGTGTAAAGGCCTGAAGAGGTGGATTCATGCAAGTCACACAATTTGTGTGCCTACACCTGAAAATTCTGATGAAGAAAGTGATACCACAGCTGATTCAGATTCAGAAGAAGAACCTGAAAGAAATCCAGATCCTGAAGATCGACAGGCAGGTCGACATCTAGAAAATTCAACTGTGAATGAAAATTTGAGTGAAAAAGATTTGGATATCATAGTTGTAGACTCTGAAAATGATGGAGATCTGCTAGAAAAAGAAGCAGAAGAGGAGTCTAATCAGATTGTGATTCAAGACCAGGAGAGTATTGAAAAGCAGAAAAGAAGCTCTGAAAGCAGGAACAAGAAATCTGAAACTGGGAAGTTGAAGGTAATTGAAGAAGAAGAAGATGAATTGCCAAGTACCAGTTACAAGGATAGAGTTCCTAACAGAGTGAAATGGCCGAGTAAAGAAGCACCTAAGTCAAGAATCCGAATCACTGACAGTGAAACTGAAGACAGTGATGAAGAATCACAGATAAGAAATTTCAGAAAAAGGACTTGGAGAACAGAATGTAATGTAACTGAGCCAAAGAAGAAATTGCCAAGAAAAGGTGATAACTGGCCAAGTGAAAACGAAGGTCTGAAATTCAAATTAATAAAGAAATCAAAAGAACAGGTCAACAAAATTTCTAGTTAAAAAGATCCTGAAAAGAAAAGTGAAGCAGGAAAGAAAATAGAAGTTATTAGTAGAAAAACAAAAAGAGTTCTTAAGCCAAATCAAAAATATAAGTCTCCTGAGTGGACGTATATAATAATCCCACCTGTAGTTGAGGTAAACAGTAGCAGTTAGGAAGAGATTGAAGACAATAGTGACAATGATTGAGGCATTTTTCTGTTAAAAGTTAGGGTTTTGTTTTTGGCGTAAGGCTGAAGAAATTGTGTTAGGCGACACAAGGTCGAAGAAATTGTGTTAGCTGGAAAACAAATTGTGACGCAAGGTCGAAGAAAAGCTGTTAGAGGGTTTTTAAAAAAGAAATTAATAAAAAATAAAATTGAAAAAGGGGGGTTTTAGAATTTATTTAGACATTTTTCAAATTTTGTTTTCTTTTTCCTTTTTACAAGCTTAGTGAAAATGCCTTATGTTTTTGTAAATAACAGCTCAAGATGCTCCATCCTTAAAAGATGCTGTAAGATGTCTCTGATTTGTGTGTTCTTAATAATTCTGCTCTGGTTAGTTTTAGCAGTCATATTTCCTTTCGGGATCGATAAGGAAATGTACAAGGTCAATATGACAAGCAAAGCTTCGGTTAAACAAGACAAACATAGTGCATCAGGCAAAACTAACAAAGTTATTGATCATAGACCAGAATCTCATCAAGATAGGTCTGTTAGTGATTTTTCTAGCAATACTTTTTCTAGACTCCTGGCTGAGTACGTAAAGGTCATGGAGGTCAAGGACTGTTATATTTGCGTGAAATTGCCTGCTTCTGTTTCAGAGGGAGTGACGTACAATATGCTTCCTCTTACTTACGGAATAACCTGTAGTGTAATAGCTAGCTTATTTTATCAGACTGGCCGATTAGAGTATTATTACTCTAATTATGATGACATTTTTGCAAACCTAAAAATTGAGAAAAGCTTAAATAAACACAAGCAAGCTAAACAGATGAGGGAATTCTTTATTGTCACTCACGAACTCACCTATGAGTATGCTTTCAGAAATAATTTGACATGCAAGTTGAGAACTGAGGAAAAGACTTTCCTGAATCTTGTTGAGGAAAGAAGGGCAATCTATAAAAGAAATGAGATGGTCAAGCAGACAAAATCCAATTTTTGGCAGAAGGAAGATGAGAAATTTAATGGCAAATCTTTTGATAATGTTGCAATTCACATAGACAAACCAATTAGTGGCAAGTTTTGCATCAGGAGAGATAATACGTTGTTTGACAACTATTTTGTTGGAGCTAGCAATTGTGAAGACACTTACCAAATCATGGGGGGTTGGGGATTCAAGGGTGGCAAAGACCCAATTTTTCCTGGAATCTATTTTGTTTGCGGAGACAAAGCCTACTATAACCTCCCAGATCATTGGTATGGGACGTGTTTTGTTGGTCTTGTTTTTCCGAAATTATTTCATGTTGACAGAAATGCAGAAGGCTCATTTGAAATTAGCAATCATGTAAACAGGTTAAAAAAAGAAAGTTTCTCAGAAATTATGGGAGACATTTTTGAGGCAGTAATACCTTTAGTGGGTATAACCCTGAATGCAGGAAGAATCAGAAAATTGTCTACAATTGTTGACAGATTGCCAACTGACACAGCTAGTGGTTTTCAATTAGTGGTTATTGCAATACGATCCATGGTAATGCAACACCGTCTTGCCCTGGACATTCTCCTAGCTAAAGAGGGAGGAGTTTGTGGCATTTTACATGTCCAACACTGTTGCAATTACATTCCAGTTGAGAGTAGGAACATTGAGATGTACATTAAAAACATTACTGAGCTCCATTCAGAAATTGTTCCTTTAGAAGAGGATGATTTTTCAGAACGTTTGTCCAAAAGATTTCAAGCAATCAAAACCTGGTTTCAAGAAATTGATGGTTCAATTCTTGGAAAGATTCTGACACCTTTATTTGTAATAATTTTTGTGATACTTTTGTTGAAGATTAGTTGCATGTTACACAAGAGAAAGAAATACTTGAGGGAAAAGAAGAGAATTTACAAGATCAGGAAGGAACAGGAAAGGGAGATTGAACTAGAAGAGTTTCGTAAAACTCAATATGAAAGTTGCAGACAGACAGCTGAGACAAGTCTTTAGAAATACTAACACAGTGAAACCGAATCATGTTCATCTAAAAGATAAAATGTGCTAAATTTTTGGGTGTGGTTTGGTGTTTTTGAAATCACCAGAGGAGGGAGTTGATGGAGCGAGATTTGGAAATAAATTTATTTCAGCTCGCAAAGTTACACTTCCATAATAATAATAATACTAACAATGTGTGCAGTGAGATTTATTAACCAACTTAGATTAAAATCACAGATCATTACACGCGGGATACTAACATATGTGCTCATACATGTGCTTTATGTTGCATATGCATGTGTGTGTGAAATAAATAAACTAATTTTGTTTATCGTTTTCGTCAGTATTAAATGCGGCTGTTTTATAATTGCATATGCTTATTTCTGTGTGCTCATGTTTTGTTTTTCTGTCTTAAAAGTTGCACAAATCTGTTTGTTGCTTCATTTGCTTCTGCTAGGTAACATAGATTAATGGGTAATTATTAGCAAAGGTGGGTGGGAAACAGAACAAACTTTATTTCTCACATTAATCGATGTTTTGTGTTTGTTTATGCATTAGTTTTGAGAATGGGCCTAAAGAAGATGGCTGCCAGTACTGCAGCTTTCGAGACTTGACCGTAGCAGTTCTTTCACTTTTGCGTGGAACATTTTTGCTGAGCTGATAATTTCTATTCAAAAGAAATCCTGGTCGTATTAAATGAGTTCTTGGTGACATTGTCAAGGACAGGACGGATGTGGTTCTGCCAAGTTTAGGAAGCAAAAGTTTCCTCCGTCAAAAGTATCATTTTGAGGAAGCAAAGAGGATGGTGAAACTAAGAACAATAAGGGCAAAGATGAAGCCCCGGACTTGGTCATGAGCGTGTGACCTCATTGTAGACTGTCGTGGCTTGACCAATGAAATATCTGGATTTACAGAAAAAATATACGCTGCTGTTACTTTAGTTAGTTAGAAAGGTATAAAAACGGTCCCCTTGGGAGGGAGAGCGCGCTTGCTGCTCATCTTCTCCTGAGACTGAGACGTGCTGACGGACTTTTCTTGGAGCACGTAAGCATCAATAGGGCTAATGACTTTTACTTTATTCTTTTAGGTGAAGTGAGTTTTAGATAGGGACGTTAGGGTTTAGGTGATGAAAAACTGTTTATTCATTTTAAAAATATGCTAACTGATTTATGCTTATGACTGTCAATACTTTTGCTAAATCCTCTAAAAATGATAATGCTTGAATAAAAAGATTCTAAAAATTATGC
Source organism: Lissotriton helveticus (assembly GCF_964261635.1). Taxonomy (NCBI): domain Eukaryota; kingdom Metazoa; phylum Chordata; class Amphibia; order Caudata; family Salamandridae; genus Lissotriton; species Lissotriton helveticus. The sequence goes on along the minus strand of NC_136067.1, from coordinate 1,635,674,889 downwards.
ACTTTCCTTGAATATTAGTTAATAAATAAGATTTTTAAAATGCAAGCTGGCCTTGTTATTTTATAAGTTTTAGGTTACCATTAGCAGATTCATTCGCCTAAGTGGCTTAATTAAATGCAAAGTTTTATATAACCATGGTGAGAACATTATACTGCAGTTGTATATAAATATGTATATAGTTTATGAATAGGTTTTATTAATTAGGTCACATGATTCAGTTGCTCAAAATATGTCATGTTAGTTTATGGGCCTTGTGAATGATTTATGATTAATGGTGAGTATTGTGGAGTTGGGTAGCATATTTTCTATAGGGGCGCTGGATCAACGGCATACCAAGCAGTGATGCCTGGACCACTGCCGTTCTGGATGTGGATCAGTCTCAAGCCCGCCGACAAAAGAACAACGATCAGGCCAGCCAGCAAAGAGGGGCGAGGCCGGTTGCCATCCAGGTGGGAGACTATGTGGTGGGTATAGACCGACACAAAGCGGGTCTAACCCCAGCAGTACCAGTAACCCACGAGTGCTGAGAATGGAGAAGACCGAGGCCGACACCATTGCTATGAATTTGGCAACAACCCTACTCCAAGCACTCGGCTGAGGGACTTTGTGCGTTAACGTCTCCCGGCGGAAGCATGCCCTGGTAAGTACCCTACAGCAGGTACAAGAGCTGTGTTTGGGGACATGTGGAAGACTGGAAATATGTTGTTTGTGTGGACACTAATTTTACTATTATTTTTGGTTCAAATCCCGAGGTTGGATGGGATGTGGTGAGCCACACGGCCACTGCAATACATTGTTTGCACGCAACTCCCTGGGCCGGGCGCGGACCGGGGAGTATTTAATAAAGGGTGACTGACGTCGGGGCACGTGACCGACAGCACGAACAAAGTACATGAGCGGTTGTGACTCTATTGCTGTTCCGCTGGTGTACTAGTTTACCCTGGGTTGTATGCCCGAAGTGTTACCCACCTCTTACCCTACTGAGTCCTGAGTACCCCTCAGTGAACTGGGGTATCACAAGTGGCACTAGCTCGGGAGCCCTTGGGCTCCTTTCATGTTGTGGCATGCACAGGAGCACGTAGCCACAAGACTTGCTCTGTTGTGTCAGCGCAGGAGCACTTGGGTTACTTTCGCCTAGCAGCATGCGCAGGAGCACGTAGCTACAAAGGCTCACCCTATTGTGTCAGCGCAGGAGCACTTGTGTTACTCTCACGTTGTGGCATGCGCAGGAGCGCGTATCCACAAGACACTCTTTGTTGTGTCAGCCCAGGAGCGCTCGAGTTACTTTCATGTTGCGGCACGTGCATTAGCGCATAAGCCACAAGACTTGCTTTGTTGTGTCAGCGCAGGAGCGCTTGGGTTACTTTCAGTTGCAGCACTCGCAGGTTGGCAAAGGAAGAGGGAAATCAACAGGAAAAGGAGAGAAGAGCAGTGCATAATTTGAGTCGGTGGTTTCCGGTGCTAAGCTCCAGCACTTAATGGGTTTCCGGTGCTCGACACAGATACTTAATTGTCAACACTGCACTTCTAACAGTCTGCCACATGGTGGCGCTGCTCATCTAATTTAGAGATGAGCTGAAAGAAAATGTAAATGTAAATTGATACTTGTATAGCGCACTACTCACCCGCAAGGGTCTCAAGGCGCTTGTACGAATACTGCTGTGGAACCCATCCTGGCTTTCCCTGTGAGGTGTCCACTCCTGGGCACCCCCAAGGTGGAGGCCAGGCATCCTTAGCGTTGTGGGGGCCGTTGTGGAGATTAAGCAAGCTATTGCCCAGAGTTGCAGAGTGAGACTCCATGATTGGAATAGGCACCGAGGCGAGAATGATCAGGTCTGTGGAATTTTGAGCCCAAGACCCTCCGAGACGGGGAATTGATCCCTGGTCCCGGACTAGACCTCTGCATCAGGGTCTGCCGCTCTAACCATTGAGCCACACTTCTCCACGGTTATTTATGAATACAATATACATTAAAAATTAAAAATTACTCATACCTGTCTCCCCAGCCATTCCTTTAGATTTGAGGACCTGGAATAATCGTAACTGTGGCACTTGCATGAGAGAGAGATGGTTAGTAGTTGTTTTGGTACCATCTGGCAGCGATGACAGGGGCAATGGGTAGTGCAAGCAGCAGTGGACTCCTGGTCAGAGCCCTGGCACTTATTATTTTACAAATTAAGCACTGCCTGAACCTATATCAATATGGTCATATGCTTAGTGGCTTAGGCTCATCTGGGGACCAATTGTTGTCAGATTTGATAACGTGCAGAAGCCTAAAAGAGAAAAAAAAGTTCTAGACAAGACACACTCCCTATATCCTCAAATTCCTCCAGTGACATATACTTACCATCCTGATACAGTTGGCTCTCTTTATTGATCTTTAGTTTCTCCAACTGCGAAATGGCCTCAGCTTCAAATGTCACCAGATATCTGGGGTTATATCTTAATTAAAGGCATCTCTGAGGAGTATACTGTACGCGGGCTGTAGTGCGTGGCAAGCTTGTGCCAGGCCCATATGGTGCAATCAACCAGATTCATTTGGGAGGTGGGTCTACCATGTCTTCCCATCCATCAGTCTAGTAGCCAATGGTGAGGGGTTTGGTATTTCTCTTCCCATGCATAGGTGTGAGAGGTACACTTGTACTCCGTGCCAGCTAGTTATGTGTTGTACTTGCTCTACAGTTCTATGGCTTGCACCACCATTCTCTCCCTAACGTACAGTATATGCCATTGCACCCTAGGTTGATTCCTCTTCCAATCTAGTGTCAGCAGCAGAGTTCTCAGCTGTGTAGTGAGAGTTGACACACTGGCACGGGTGTATCAGGGAACAGCTACAGAAGCTTCAGAAACACTAAAAACGTTATGAGGTCTATTCCCCTAGCCATAGATGCCTGCAATTTGATACATTTTTCTAATTGTTTTTGTAACCTGAGCAGTACTGGCCAATAGTTGTCTTTTCTGATCACTTCCGGGGTTCTGTATATCCTGATGCCTAAGAATCCTATTGGGTAATCCATTAAGAGTCTTGTGTGCTCGGAGCGAGAGGGAATATGTGGACTTTTTTTTTTTTTCGATGTCTCTTCTCTCTTTCAGAGAGCCTTTTCCACCACATTCCTCGTGTGAACGAAGTGGGATGTGGTGGTGTTGGAGATTCACAGGATTCACAGAATGTAGGTGCCAATGTGCATCTCCATATCCTTCGTCTTCAGTCTTCTCATCCTCAAGAACAGCGCCACTTCTCAAGAATATCCCTGTACCAGCTGGATCCATTTGAGATGCCCGGTTATCTGGCAGTTGAGTCGTGGTTCTGTTCCTGCCTCGGTGAAGAACATCTTGGCTTTTGCATCTTCCTGGTCATGCTTCATTTGGTTGCCAAACGTCCCTTTTAATTTTTTTTGACATCTGGTCCTCCCTATGCAGACAGCTTCATCCTGGTGCATACAGCAAACACCTCGGTTCAAGGTCTTGGTCATCCTCCATGACATTCACAGTTACCCTGGGGTCATCAGGGCGCTCGCCGCTCACATTTGGTTCTTAATGATAACTTTATATTTTGATTTATGAATGTTGTTTCTGATATACAGCTTCTTCTTTTCATTTCACCATCACCTCTTCATCCTCACCTCTCACTTATCAGACGGACCCTCTCCAGATGGCATCCATTTTGTGTTCCATTTTCCTCTCAGAGTGACTCCTGCATAGTGCACACTTCCACCTAGAGGCAGAGAAGCCATCCGTGTTTTGAACGTTATCATTGCAATGTTGACAGGTGGCCTTTTGCTCCAGGCTGTACCTTTACTTTGAAAAGGCTCGTTTTCTCTGCCTGTTTAGCTTTTTCCATGTGGGCTGCATGAGCCGTTGATAACTCCAAGGACCTTCCTAGCTCCCTGACAATGACATGCCCCAGTTTGTCTTAGCGTCATGCCTGCATAATTTGCACCCTCACTTCTTCCTCCCCATGTGTTTATCTGATGACCACTAGCTCTGAGAAGTATGTGGAAATAGTCGATTAGCTTTCTCCCTGCCCGCTTTCCTTATCACATAGAGTGATCAGGCGTCCCAAATTTGCCAGGACGGTCCACGTTTTTCACCAGCTGTTCCAGCAGATTTCAAGAAATTTAGCTCATGTCCCCGTTTTTAAAGAGGGAGGACTGAAAATCGCAGGAGGTGCTTTTTAGGTCTCGGCTAGCGAAGGCTGCGCTTGCGCAGTCTCGCTGGCGAGATTTTATGTTTTTCAGTAGTGGGGCTTGAACCCGCCCCTCTTCTCCATTGGCTGGCTTCCTAAACGGAGGCCAGCCATTGGAGAAGAGGGGTGTCTGTCCATTTAAGCCCCGTCTTTTTGGGATTGAGAGGTGTGTTTTTAAGGTTCTTTCTCTCCTCTTCCTATTGGCTGGAATTTTACATTCCGGCCAATGGGAAGAGGAGAGAAAGAAAAACACGCCCCCAGTCGGAAAATGACGGGGCGTTTCTCCGAGGCATTTCTGCTTGACCTCAGAGAAACATGGCGGTCCTTTCCCCCTTGCGCTGTTCTTGGGGCTCTCTGAGTGTCTGTCCCTCGGGGCCGGCTTGTTCATTCTGAAATCTGGTCACCCTCCCTGGAATGCTAAAACTGGAGGCACGATAGGAAACAATCTGGCTGGCTCCACTATGAATGAGCAGAGTACTTAAGCCTAAACTCACAGCATTTGTCTGAAGGCAGACAACACACCAATTCTTCTGACCCAGGTCGAAAGGGCTCGACCAAGCTCTCGCTCTGACCTCACTTATTTCATGCCTGGGTATTAGCAATGATTTTGCCTGGCCCTGTCATGGCAGAGGATAGGACGTGGCCCCGCCCACAAGTGCTGGATTGTTTCCTCTGTTTTGCTTGTGAGCAGGAAGTGGCGCGGTATTAGCGCACCTCTCTTTCTGTCGTGGTTGCTCAAGGTGAGGAGCCGGTGTGAGTACTCAAGCAGCAAGATGCCTCCCAAGAAGCCCGGGGCGGTGGCTGCGGGTTTGCAGGCCGGGAAGAAAACGGAACAAAAGAAAAAGAAAAGGTCATCGAAGTGAGCTTTCTAGAAGTATAGGGAGGGGGGCATCTGCTACTGTACCTTGTGGCAGCTGGCTACAGTAGGTAATTATATTGTAGTTTGCTTTTATCTTTTTGTAGCTTGGTGGTTTTACAGGGATGAATACCTACACGTCTGACGTCCTTAACAAGTAGCCCAATCTTTACCGCTCGCTTATTGGACTAACCCAGCGCCTGCAGTTCACGTTTTGAGCTTTGGTATCGGGCAGTGGTGTTGATTGGGATTGTAATGTTGGTTGCAATGTGTAATCTAATAGCACCGCCTTTGTTAGATTTAGGGGATGCTTTCATCTCCATTAAAACGGGACTGGCTCGTTTAATTGTGTCCCTGGGTTTTGTAAGGAGAATCTCTTGCTAAATCGTTTATGTCTGGGCAGCTACGCTACGGGATTCATTAATTTCAGACAGTGACAGGTGGATCTTTGCGCTTCTATAAGTTTCTTCCAGAGTGCCTTAACGTTCTTGAGATGGGATTGAGGACACTTCTATACCCATAAAAAGTCAAAGCTAGTAGCGCAGCAAATTCTGCGATAGCCTTCTTGATCTAGTGACTCGAGTTGAAATCTGATTACCCTGTGGAGTTACCCACTTTCTAATAATAGATGTGGCAGAAGAGGGGGTTTTCAAGTTTTATCCTGAAGCATTTAAAGACTTGTCATTCCACATGACTTTCAGTATTGCTTTCTCTCGCATATTGGACTAAATATAACTGACATTACTAGCTAATATTCAGCATATAAAGATTTTAGTTTGATATATTTAAGCGTTTCTTGTCCTTTTGACTGTTGTAAAAACCTGTCAGTCCAGTTCCTGCTTCTGTTCCAAGCACCATAAATCTCACCCAGAAGTTGCTATAATTAGTAATTCTATATGAAGCAAATAACCAAAATGTTAGTCTGCTCCTGCATTAAAATTCATCCGAAGTCACTTTTAAGACAGTTCTTACCTGCCTGGAGATTCTGATGGGTTGTGGTGAAATAAAGGTCCCCTCTTGCCCAGGCATTTTCTTTGCGTTGATCATCGTTTGCATTGCTGCAGATAACGTTCAGTTAGTAAAGATAATCGTGGGTAAAGTTATTAATGCGTAGCTGTCTAGGAGGACTGTTTGCCCCCTTCCTTTGCTCAGTCTTGGATTCATACCATTGCGGTAACCGGACTGAACTAAAACCGGACTGAACTAAAACATCTCCCAGGTACCGGCTCGAAATATGATAATCTTATACGTACAGGTTCTCTGGTTGTAGTCTTCTCCACCTCATTTTCTTTGTAGGGGTTGCGTAAAAATAAATGGTATTAAATGGATTGAAAATGTTGGACAGAAATGTTGAATGTGTAGTCTGGGTGGTAAATTAGAATAATGTCAGCAGAGTGGAAAGATGGACCAGTGCTGATTGTTTAGTGAAGAATGGGTACATCCGTTTAATCTAATACCGCTTAGAGAGCCCGCCGTCTATTGCTGTGGAGGGGGCGCGAGGCACACTGCCGGTGCCTGCCCCCACCGCTTAGAGAACCCGCCGCCTATTGCTGCGGAGGGGGCGCGAGGCAAACTGCCGGTGCCTGCCCCCGCCGCTTAGAGAGCCCGCCGCCTATTGCTGCGGAAGGGGCGCGAAGCACACTGCCGGTGCCTGCCCCCGCCGCTTCTATGCATGAAAGAATTAGCAGAGCCTGGATACCATTACTGTAAACTTACTTTGAAGGTTAGTGCTCGATTTTCTTGCCTCTGTTCCCTGCTTGTGCTCGGCTTTTCTTGCCTCTGTTCCCTGCATGTGCTCAGCTTTTCTTGCCTCTGTTCCCTGCTTGTGCTCAGATTTTCTTGCCTCTGTTCCCTGCTTGTGATTGTTTTTTCTTGCCTCTGTTCCCTGCTTGTGCGCGATTTTCTTGCCTCTGTTCCCTGCTTGTGATCGGATTTTCTTTCCTCTGTTCCCTGCTTGTGATCGGATTTTCTTGCCTCTGTTCCCTGGGGAGTTACTGGGCAGAGATGGGCGTGTGGCTGACCTGGACTGAGGGAAGCAACGGGTGAGCTCTGGGAGTTGGTGGGGGCATCGAATAACCCACTTGTAAATTAGGAAAGTCCCCGGGGTGAGGTGTGTGTCTCTGTGGCTTTGCGTGGCTGTGTGTGGCTCTGTGTGTGTGTGTGTGACTCTGTGTGTGTGTGGCTCTGTGTGTGTGTTTGTGGCTCTGTGTGTATGTGTGTGGCTCTGTGCAGGCGGGCAACTAGAGGTACCTTTCGGGGGGCCAAAAAATATTTCGGGGGTGGCTAATTCTTACAACCTCTGACAGAGAGGCTGCAAGAAGGGGTGAACACACAACAAAAGCCTCATTTACAAGTAAATGGTCTTTTAAAGACCTGTTAAGTACTCGGGTGCGGCTGCAATTTGATGCTAGCCAGCCCGCGAAGCTGTCTCTGCCCAGGCCGACACACACGACGGGGGGGCTGAAGCCCCGTGAGTCCAATGGGTGTTGCGCACCTGGCTCTGTGTGTGGCTCTGTGGGTGGGTGTGGCTCTGTGTGTGTGGCTGCGTGTGGCTCTGTGTGTGTGGGTGAGTGTGGCTCTGTGTGTGTGTGTGTGGTTGCAAATGCAATAGGTCTCACATTTGCGAGAGATTAAGCTATTGGAGTTGTAAATGACAATGCCATTTATTTATATGGTTTAAAAACAAAAATAATGTCATGAGCAATGCCAATAGCTCTAACTTTAACAAAGACGAGACCATTGCATTTGAAATGCTTGTTTTAAAATGTTTTTCAGAGCAGGGATAGTTAGCAGTTGTTGTTGTTGTTGTATCAACTTTATTTCGGCTAATACAGCCATAAAAGCAGGGAGTACAAAAAAACATTTGCAACAATTATATACAATGTATTATAGCAGCAATTAGTCACAAAATCGGATTACAATAGATGAAAAAAGGGGCAGTCAACAATTAATTCATAAGAAGATTTTACAATACCATATTAAAATCACGATCTCATTTCATAATTTATATAAAACAAATATTATTTGTACTAAAAGCCAGATTTAAAACCTTTAAAACGCATTGAAAATATAAAAACAATCCTATCTATGATAACTTGTGTAGGGTAGAGGAAGCTACGGTCCTCAATGTTGCATTACAACTTGTAACCAAGCTGTTTTCTAATTAAATACACATTGAATAGAAACCTACTTATGCAAAACACTATCAGTTGAGAGGTATTAGACTTAATTATACGTTCTGCTTCTTTATAAGATCTAACCCCCATGTTTTTACAGAGGGGTCTGATCCAACGGTCTCTAGGTAACTTATAGACCGGACAAAAGAACATTAGATGGACGTCATCTTCTTTTGTCTTTTGAGAGCAGAGAATACAAAAGCCACTATCATGTTTGCCCCCCCACCCACAAGTATTTGCATTCGTCTGGAGCATCCCATATCTAAATTGCAAATATAGCGTTTTTGCTAGTGGTGGTCCTATCTCGTCCATAAAAGGTTCAAATCCAACATTGTCCTTTACATTCAGGAATTTCTGAGTTAGTGTACCAATGGATGAGCTATGGAGTAGCTCACCATTCACATAAGACCAAAAGGTGGACTTTAGAAGTTTTTTACATGGGGGTGTCATGTTTTGGGGCTCTTCCCAATAATGGGATAACCCTAACCTAGTACACCAAAAAGAAATATGTTAACCATGCAATTTTCTTGTCCTCATCAATCTGAATAACTTCTTACAGACCACTTTTATAATCACTCAACTCCTGAGTAAGCCAGAGCCTTACCCAGTACAACATAGGCCTTAAAATAGCATGATAATCTGTCCGTTTAAGGTCAATATCCAGAAACACTGGAACTAAAGGAGTTCTAGTTGGAATTTTTAGCAACCTGCGTATGAAGTGATTCTCGTCCCGTTCAAAATTACTTTTGAAACAATGGCCCCAAACCTCAGCACCATAAAGTGCCGCTGATTGGGCCTTTGCCTTAAATACTTCAAGTGCCGGCGTGACTGCTTGGATGACTTGCGCCGTGTACTTTTAGTATAGGCATCGAATTTTGTTTAAAGGACAATCTACTTTTTACCAGATGCTCCTTCCACGAAAGGGCACTGTCCAACGTAATACCCAGGTAATTAAAACTCAAAACGTACTCCAATTTTTGATTATTTAAGGCCAAATTCTTCCTGAAGGACTTTTGTGGGTTTATGGACATATATTTCATTTTAGACGAATTTATTTCTAACCCCTTCTCAACACAGTATCCATAGAATTTATTCACAAGATTTTGGAGACCCATTGGACTCTGAGAGATCAGGATTGTATCGTCGGCAAAAAGAAGTGCCGTAATTGCCTCATCTCCCAGCTTCGGGGAGTCATGAACACAGTCTCTCAAATATGCAGGTATGTCATTAACATATAATGAGAAGAGCGTAGGCGCCAGCACACAGCCTTGGCGTACGCCACGACTCACAGGGATGGGCTTTGATACTTCACCTCCCATCCCCCATCTGACTTTGGCATAGTTCCCTGTGTGTAGTTTAATACGTTCTTGAAGTAACTCGCCAGGGACCCCCTTATTTTTTAGTGTGCACCACAGAAGATTACGTGGGACGAGGTCGAAAGCGGCCCTCAAGTCTATAAACGTCACATACAGGCTCCCCTTTCTTATGTTAACATATTTCCAACAGAGGCACGTGAATCTAAATACTTGATCCACCGTGCTGATTTTTGACCTAAACCCTGCTTGGTTTTTGGTCAATGTCTGGGTCTCCTCTATCCATATTAAAAGTCTATTTAAAATGTGTCTGGCAAAAACCTTCTGTAAAAGATCAATTAAACTAATTGGGCGATATTTGCCCGGGTCATAACGATCTCCTTTTTAAAAAATGGTTACAATTTCTGCCCCCTTCCAACTATCGGCAATCGGTGTACCAGCCACTATGGAATTACATAAAAAATTAATATATGGCCCCCATACTTCCACATCATGCTTTAATAGATCGCCGGGGATCTTATCAGGTCCTGGGGCTTTACCTGCTTTAATTGCCTGTAATGCCTGCATTGTCTCCTCTAAACTAAAACGTAAAGGGACAGTACCCGATGCTAGGTTGCTCTCTTGAACTTGTATGGGCAACCCTTCTTCACCAAATGAATAGAGCTTAGTAAAGTGTTCACACCAAGTTTTTTCGTCTAAGTAAATGTCCTTTGGTGATCTACCCTTTCTATTTCCCTTCGATATTATGTTCCAAAAGGTACTCTGATCTCTCAATTTAGCTGCAGTTATGAGATCATCCCATAAAGCATCATCCCACGCTTTTTTTGCCTGAGTCAGGGTTTTGTTATATGCATATCTACTTTCTCTTATGCACTGGGATTTTTTAGTTTTAACAGCCTGAATCAAGTGGGTCTTCGCTAGACGACATTCTTTGTTGTACCAAGGATTAACTAGCTCTAAATGATTATCATTTGGGTTCTTATCCCTTTTACAAATTTTACTCAAAAAGGTAGTTAGAGCATCTACCAGTTGATAATGTAAATCTAACACACCCTGAGTGCCTAATAAGGGCTTCTGGTAAGATGCAATGGTATCAGAAAAAGTATTATAAATATTTAGCATCTTAGAGTCTTTAGCCAGGATGTAAGGCCATCTCAGGGCACGTCTATTATTTGATACTTGTAGTTCCCCGGAACAGTCATTCAATACGATCTCTTCAGCAGGTTTAGATTTAAAGGGTTGGGGGTTTAACCATAGTTGAAAGTGGAAAATGGTCACTCTCTGTCCTGGTATCTATTTTAAAATCAATAGCTAGGTACCATAGACTCAGAGAGACCAATATAAAATCTATGTGTGACTTACAATTACCTTTTGAAAAGGTTGGGGCTGCTGGTCTATCAGACTGAAAGCGGCTATTACATGCCCTTAAGTCATGCCCCACAGTCAACTGTAAAATTTGAGTTGCTGCTACAGTGCATTTAACTAACCCAGTGGAATCCAAAATCGGGATATCATTTGCTATATCCTGATCGTCAAGTAGGTTATCGAGGCCCAACATTGGTTCTTTTTTACAGTTGAAGTCCCCCCCTACTACCACTAATGCATGTGGTCCTAATGTATCTAGAAAGGAATCCAGTAGCTCTACTACCTTTGATTCCTTGTTATGTGGATGTGGTCTATTATATATATTTATTAAATATACAGATTCCTTTTTTCTTGTCACCATCTTTATTCGCAATAAATCCGGGGAAGGAATAGACAGTTGAGTAACTTCTATTTCTAATTTAACTCTTACCCAGATCACCAGCCCCCCCGACGCTCTCCCTCTTACTGACGGAATTGCGTTGCAGTAAAAAGTTTTATACCCAAGCCTGTGCGGGATATCTAAGGCCCAAGTCTCCTGGAGGAGAATAACATCATAATCCTCTGTGTAAGTACACCAGACCAAGTCCCGTAGATTTCTCGCTAACCCTGCTACATTCCACGATATTAATCTTACAAGTATATTTCGTTTGGGACTGAGTGGGGCTGCATTCAACAATGTATCTTGTGTAGACATACTATCTGAAGGAAGAGTTACACTACTTATTCCTTGCATTGGAATGTTTCCATTGGTGTTACCCTCAAACACAGTACTACTGGTACAGCATAATCCTACATCTGCTGGGCTGCCATTATTATCCCCAGTACATTTATGAATCTGATCGCTCGTCACAGCCTCAGCCATTAAAACAGGAACTAATCTAGGGCTATCATTGTTAATAGGAATAGACGCCACTATCTGTGATAGTTCAAACTCTAAATTATTTATAAATAACTTTCCCACATGGGTATTGGAGGACTCCCCCAAACCTTTACTATCAACTGACGACAGTCAATCATTCTGGTCCAAACTGCTTAGTTAGCAGTTGTTTCGAGAAAGCAATTTCATGAACAGTCAAGCTACTAGGCTTAAAATTTCATTTTATGTATGTTCTTACTGCCTGTTCTATAATTTTCTGCTGATGAGCGCTGTCATTCTGTGCACCATCTTGAATTAAAATTGTAGTCCTTCTTTTATCTTTGTGAAATGTCCCCGTTTTTGGCTTTAAAATTCTGGTCACCCTATTATCACAGACAGAATAAATATTTGTTATCAATCAGTCAGTATTGCTTGTGGGTCAAAGTGAGGGTTCAGAACGGTTGAAGCTGTTTAACTGTGCAGGGAGGGAAAAGGCCTTTACAACTTACAAGGACTCATTGACAATGATGGACCTGAACCACGAATCCTTAATAACCACCTGAACCTGAAGCAAGAGTCTTTTTATTTCAACGTCTGTTTTTATTTTACCCCCAAAAGGGAGTACGCAGGAGAAAAGGTGACTGTTACACAGCAATAAGCCTACAACCCCCAAGGGGCCGGCCGCGTCACGAAAAAATTTGCAATAACATACTGTGTGTACATGGTCAGTAAGCATTTCAGTCTCATACACAGCGTTCCGCCTAAATCCCAAGCAGGCCGGCCGCGTTAAAGAGTGGTGTGTGCCGTCCACCTCGCCTAAATGTCACCACGCATAGGGTCGGGCCCGTAAGATCGGGCATCAACCAGAGGTCAAATCAAAACAACTATCGGACCATAGTGGTCCAACACACAACCAGGAGCCTAGAGGAAGGCAACAGAACAATAAGGATAGTGCAAAGAGGGAATAGAGGGAAAGACAGAAAAGAGAAAGTCATGAAAGGGGGAGCGAGAGGACCCGGAGAGGAGCAGTCGTCGTGGCACACATCAGTAAGCACAGTTCGGTCTCTATGGCCATCACCTCATGGGACTACGTGGGGTAAAGGGGATCACAGCATCATCTACTAAACGCAGCGCCCTCAGCCTAGGAGGCATGCTCCTCGCATGTTCAGTTTTGCACAGATAGGTCACCAGGGGCTGCCACACTTTCTCAAAGCGTGTAGTGCGAGACTGTAGTCTCGCGGAGAGCAGTTCCATAGTGATGACATGCCAGAGTCTCCCAAACCATGCAGTAATGGGGGGGGCCTCCGCCTTCTTCCAGTACAGGGCAATAAGTTGTCTGGCAGCACCCAGCATTTGTAATGATATAGTCCATTCACTTCGGGTCAGGGCGAGCAGATCGGCAGGTTTGGTTCCCAACAACACTGTACTAGCGGCATCAGGCAAAGGGAACCCCAGGACCCCTCTTATGTGGCTCAGGACCTCTTTCCAAAAGATAGCGATCAGGGGGCAGGTCCACCAGATGTGTAGGAAATCCCCAGGCACATGATGGCACCTCCAGCAGCCGGGAGAGGAGGAGGAAAACATTTTATGCAAGCGCTGAGGCGTGTAATACCACTGTGTCATTACTTTGTACGCGTTTTCTTGTTGTGGTATGCTGCGGTACACTTTGGGGATAGAAGCAAGAGTCTTTTAACCACTAATGCATTTACAACTACCTCTGGCCAGTAGATGGCACTCTTGGATTGTATGTGACAGATGTATTACTATTGATAAAATGGTGGATGGCCGTATTTTATATGGTTTTGTAGAGTGGATTATTTTTTTAAACAAAATACGTTTAGGAAAATAGTGTTCATTATGTGAAAACGTGTTTTAATATTTTTGTAAAGGCATTACAGGTAAAGGCATACTCATATACGTATATGTGTATATATATATGCATATGTGTGTGTATAAATATATATATATATATATATATATATATATATATATATTTCCAAAACACCTCCGTTTGGGGAGCCCCCGACCCTTCAGGGCGGCCTCTGAAACCGGGCACGGAGAGCCCCGGTAAAATTCCACAACGTGAAGCACCAAAGCAGAGGCCCTCATCAGATTTCAAAAGGCATTTAATGAAACAAAAGGCACGAAAGTCCTGTAGTCCCAACTAGTTTCGGCAAGGTAGCCTTGGTCACGGGCAGGAAATGGCATACATAGTGTTAGTGCCTGCATTTTATTGGCGTTTCCGTGGTCACCTGACAGATAGAACATCAAAGTCCCAGAATGCACCATCAGATAAGAGTGAATGATGGAAAGTTCGTGATATTCACTGATAGTAAAATGCACTATTCAGAACTCTGATGCATTCAAAAGTGGTTCAAAATGTAAATCCAAGTGGTAATCTTGCAGGGTTCCCAATCAAAAGCAAAATGCTAAATAACGTCCTGCTCCATACAAATGTCTCGGTCATCTGAAGGATTGGAAGGGGAGTCATCCCCCACCCAAATCCCTTCCAGCGCTGCCGTTCGTGTTTCAAATGTTTACCTCAGTGGGTCAAGCAGCAGCGTGTGGGTCATGCTCCTTCCATTAAACATTTCCAAAACACCTCCGTTTGGGGAGCCCCCGACCCTTCAGGGCGGCCTCTGAAACCGGGCACGGAGAGCCCCGGTAAAATTCCACAACGTGAAGCACCAAAGCAGAGGCCCTCATCAGATTTCAAAAGGCATTTAATGAAACAAAAGGCACGAAAGTCCTGTAGTCCCAACTAGTTTCGGCAAGGTAGCCTTGGTCACGGGCAGGAAATGGCATACATAGTGTTAGTGCCTGCATTTTATTGGCGTTTCCGTGGTCACCTGACAGACACTTTGGGGATAGAAGCAAGAGTCTTTTAACCACTAATGCATTTACAACTACCTCTGGCCAGTAGATGGCACTCTTGGATTGTATGTGACAGATGTATTACTATTGATAAAATGGTGGATGGCCGTATTTTATATGGTTTTGTAGAGTGGATTATTTTTTTAAACAAAATACGTTTAGGAAAATAGTGTTCATTATGTGAAAACGTGTTTTAATATTTTTGTAAAGGCATTACAGGTAAAGGCATACTCATATACGTATATGTGTATATATATATGCATATGTGTGTGTATATATATATATATACGCTCAAGACAATAATGCTGTACTCCAAGGGGTTTGTTCTCACTCGATTTTATTAAACAGATGATGGCATCTACGCGTTTCGGAGCTGTCGCTCCTTTTTCACGATGCAGGTCACCATTTGACAATACAATAAATACTTTTTCAAATTACATAGGCAGCAACTAAGGACAAATCTTTTGCACAACTGAGCCAGCAACTGTGTTAAATAGGACACCATTTCGGAACATGTTTGATAGCAGTAGTCATTTTATTCTTTAGATGCAAGTGCACAGTTGTTCCCTTTGGTTTCTTTTGAAAAATGTAATTCATCATTTCTCCGACTTAAAATCCAGGCAAATACATAAACGTTTTTGTTCACATTCATAAATACTATGCTATGCTATGCTTAAATGCAAGACATTCCTAGGCTATCTATAATACACCTAGATTTCGTACTAGGTTTACAGTTAAATCAGGCTTCATTGAAGTGCAAGTGCTCATTTCAATTTTTTCTTTTCTTTAATTCATTTTATTTATTTTTTGTTGTTTATTTATAACTTTATTTGTTTTATATATCCTCTATGTACAGTACTTATATTTATTAAAGTGCTAGTGCCTAAAGTGCTAATGCTTATTCAACTGTTTCTGTATATTAAAATTCATATACTTTCAATTTACAGAGAATAAATATCTAAAGTGCTAGTGCTAGGTTGTTCCCATGTTTATATGAAGTGCTACTTATTAAAGTGCTAATGCCCTTTGTCATGCTCCTTAAAAAACACATTTTCCATAAAGTTTAAAAATACTAAAAATGGTTTCTTTGAAAGGGCAGTTGACCCAACAATACTTAATTCAGGCATGTGAACAGGTCCTCATTTGAGTCCATTGGGTTCCTTACTGTCTAACTCCAATATAAAATATGTTTCCAATTTTCGGAGTTCCTTTTCCCTATTTGCCCTCCTCCTTTTTGGGGGGATTTCGGCTATACAGCTATACTTCAACAATGTAGGATGACTTTGGTGTTCTTTTTCAAAATGCCTGGCCACAGGATAGCTTCTATCTATTGATGATGGCTCTACTGTGTTGCAGGACCCTCTTGTGGGCAGGTGATGTGGTACTTCCTATATAGATTTTTTAGCATATAGACCACAAAGCTAGATTTGCATGTAAGATGTCCTCTCACTTTAATAGTTTTGTTAAAAGCTGTTCTTAAACTTCTGAGGTTTTCTCCATGCTGGCATGCTTTACATTTAAAACATTTCCTAAAACCCTCTTTTCTTTGTTGCCCTGATTGATTATTTGTGTTCTCTTGGTATTCGCTTCTTACTATACGATCCTTTAAAGACTTTGATTTCCTATACATTACTTCTGGACTTTTTTTAGTAATTGGACCTAATATAAGATCCCCTTTGATAAGGTGCCAATGTTTTTTTAAATTGATCTTATTTCATTATGTCTAATATTAAAAGTCATAACAAACCTGTTTGTTTTCAAAACCTTTTACTGTTCTTTCTTTCGCTGAGTTTTTGATGGTTCAAATAATATTTTTTTCTCTTTAACCTTCTCACTTTATGTGATGCCTTTTGTGTAGTTTCCTGTAGATACCCTCTTTGAATAAAGCGACTAGTCATCTCTGTTTCTACTTTTGAATATTCTTCCGGACTGCTGCAGGTTCTGCTAGCCCTGTAGAACTCACCAAAAGGTACGCTTTGGATGAGCGGCACAGAATGGGAGCTTCCTGCATGCAAAATCGTGTTTCCGGCTGTGAGTTTCCGGAAGATTCTGGTTTCTAACTTGTCACCTTTCGGGGTTATCCTAACATCAAGGAAATCTATTGTGGTCTTACTGTACTGTCCCACAAATTTAAGATTCAGATTGTTTTCATTCAAATCATTGATGAAAAGATCTATGTTTCCTTCTGTGCCCTGCCACAGCACAAAAACATCATCAATAAATCTGACCCACAGTAAAACATTTTCTGTCCATTGTTCCAGGCTGTTGCCTCGGAGCACCTGCTCCTCCCACCAGCCTAGATGTAAATTGGGATAACTGGGGGCGAAGCAGGTGCCCATGGCTGTTCCTTGTTCCTGCTGGAACAAGTCATTTCCAAACATAAAAATATTTGTTGTAAGGCACCACTTCATAATTTCTAAAAGCATTCTATTGTGGTTTAAAAATCTCACAGGTATTGTTCTTAAAAAAATATTCAGTGGCCCTTTCAACCATCAGTATGTCTTATACTTGTGTATAGTGTCGCTATATCAAGTGTTAATAGTACCATGTTATTGTAACAGCGTACATCATATATGTTTTAAAAAGTCAGTAGAATCTCTTATATAGGAAGTTAAAGTTCTTGCTATTGGATTTAAAAAATAGTCTATATATTTGGAGACATCCTCGAAAAGGCTGTTGCACGAGGAAATTATTGGTCTTCCTGGTGGATTGTCTATGCTCTTGTGTAGTTTTGGCACCATATAAAAGACCGGGATGACCGGATTGTCCTGTTTAATAAACTTAAATTCATCCCAGCTTAGGAGTTCCTATTGTTTCCAGTCTTCCAGTCTTTCAAAGAATTGATCTTTCACTTCATCATATTCTCGTCTTTCAATACGATTATCACACTCTGTGTTATTCAGTTGATTTAAGGCTTCAGCTCTGTACATATCATGTCCCCAGAGCACGATATTTCCTCCCTTAGCTGAGGGTTTCACTAAAAATATTTACACACGGCGGCCCGGCCGTGGAGAAGAGCACCATCGCCAGCAGGCAGAGGCTGTGATAGGACATTTTCAGGACCATTGCAGCACATCGTTCAACATGCAAATTAGCTTCCTATCACGCCCGATACCTACTAAGGACTTTAAATTACTTTTGATGAGAAACTCAAATTGAAACTTACTAAAGTGAGCACTAATGCACATATCAGGGACTCAATGTCCCATAATGCTTCAAACAAGAATGCACAATGTGAAACTCCCACTGGGGGCCAGCAGCAATATAAACAATGCCGGAACCTTTAGGATGTGAGCCTTAATGTAACTTTCGAGTAGCCCAGGAAGAAGAGGCTTGAAACCTTGAAACGCGTTGGCAGACGAAATGAATTCAGAGCAGGAAGACAAGCTGCATCATACTGCGTTAGGGCTGAACATTGTCGAGTGCCTTCTTAATGCTTCAGGGCACATTGTTTTGAACATATATATATATATATATATATATATATATATATATCTCGAAAGTTTCGCCATAAAGATCCCAGAAATCCCAAATCTCTGGGAAAGCGGAACAGACGATAACAGACCTAGCTGTAAGTTCAAGTTAGTATTTTTATTTAAAGCTCAGCTTGCCTGCCATGATGTGTTTCAGCCTACCAGAGGCCTTGTTCACATAGGCCATTCGACACAGGGCACCGCAATAAATAGCTTAAAATACTATTTGTTCAAGAACACTTTGTATGTGCAATTAATCAGTATTTAAAAGTACAAGCAGTGAAAGAATTTTTTTAAAACCAATTTGTTATAAAAATTTCATTTAAACATAGTGCAAACACTGTTGTGCAAAATGCGCAAAGAAAAATACAACCGTAGTGAGTCAATATTCACATGAAGGACACATCAGGCTACTTTGTAACAGGACTAATGGCCCACCACTCAAAAATAGGGCATCAAATGGTTGTCATCTATTTGTAATGAACATGAGAGGGGACCAACATGTCAAAGAGTTTTAAAATACCTGATATACGACTTTGGTCACAGATCATGTGTTCACAGATAGCAATATCTGCTTAAACCACAATGTTTGTACATGAAGAACTGCTAAAGTATTGTAGGTGCTGCAGTCGTATGTGTAAAAAATCATCACTGTATGCCCTAGTGGACAAAATAGAACCATGTCCAAATAAAACGTGTTAGTGCGAATAAGGTGCAAAAAGTGAATGGAATAATAATAAAAAATGGTGTTAAAAAAGTTAACATTTCATGGATTCAAGGGGCAAGGCTGATGTTTAAAGATATGTTGAATTAGTGCAGTAATATAGCGATGGGAGCCATTTTACAGACACGTATAAAAGTCTTCACTGGTATTTAAACCCAGTGGCGTATTAGTGTCAAGTTCAAGGATCTATTTAGTCTCCAGAGCTCGCAAGAGAGCTTCACGGTTGCCTCCTCGTCTGAGGGGCAACACTGAGCCAATGACAACATATTTTAAAAGCTCACTCTTGTTGTCATGGTGTTCCTTGAAATGACGAGCCACTGGGTAGGATGCATCGCTCCCACTGATTGCCCTAATGTGCTGGAGTATCCGTTTGTGGACCTGCAACTTGGTACTACCAACATATTGCAGGCCACAGGGACACTCTAGCACATAGACAGCAAAATCAGTCTTGCATGTAAACATCCTATAGATTGGTCTTGGGGCATCGCAAAAGGGGATCTTATATTCTATTTTGTTGACACCATGTCTGCAGGCTTTACAGCTGGTGAATCTTCTGAAGCCCTTACTGGAATGGAGCCATGATTTATTAATGACTAACTCAGGACTGGTTTTCACTAGAGAATCGCTCATGGAACGTGCTTTCCTGAATGTGATCTCAGGACTAGCTGCCATTAGATCCCCAGTGGCAGGGTAATTCCATACCAGGCTCCAATTTTTCTTAAAGATTTTCCGAAGGGCCTGGTGCTGGTGATTATAAGTTAGAATCAGTCTAGGGGCTCCTTAACTTGTACAGATACAACATTGGATGGTTTGTTTTGCAAGACTGTTTGCCTAGGAATGTGGTTGGCTTTGGTGATGGCTTTGTCAATCATGGAAGCCGCATATTCTCTGGCCAAAAATCTAGATTTGCTGGCTTCCTGTGCTGAAGAGCACTCAGAATCAGTGCTACAGATGCGCCTGATGCGCAACATCTCACCATATGGGATGCTGCGTATCAAGTGTGCCGGATGTTGACTTGGCATGTAAGACAGTATTGCTGAATAGCTGGGTCTCAAGTCTGTCACTTTTAATGAAAATCTCTACATCTAGAAAACAGACAAGATCTTGACTTAAGTGAACTGTAAACTGGAGATTGAGCTTGTTTACATTGATCAAATCGATAAAATCTAAGGCCTGCTGTTTGGTACCTTGCCAGATCAGGAACATTTCATAGATATAACGATACCAATGGATTACATGTCTGGTAAAAATGTCATGATGTTCGCCATAGAATACCTGTTCCTCCCATCTGCCCATATGCAGGCAGGCATAACTAGGGGAGAAGCGGGCACCCATGGCCACACCTCTAACCTGCTGGAAGAATTGGTTAAAAAACATGAAAAAGTTGTTATTCAAACATGTAGCAATCAGAGCAATCAACATCTTGTTATGATTAAACATTTGGATGGGTCTCTTTCCTATATAATGATTAATAGCTTTTAAACCATCCTGATGGTATATGCTAGTGTAGAGGGATGTAACATCCAATGTGATCAACCAGTAGGAGGAATCCCATACCACCCCTTCCAGTTTCCTCAGGAAGTCACCTGTATATTGGACGAAAGAGGGCAAAGCCCTCACATGTTCCTGTAGGAAGGCATCGATATAGATAGATGTATTTTCCAACAACCCCTTGCATGCCGATATTATGGGCCTGCCAGGGGGTTTCTCAGCGCATTTGTGTATCTTAGGAATGAAGTATATTGCCGGGGTTACTGGATGCTCATTTTTGAGAAATTTCAGTTCATCTTGACTGGGTAATCCTGCAGTTCTCCAGGCCACCAGCTGTGTGTAGAAATCAAATCACAGTGGCTATGTCACACCTCTTATAGCATTGATGGTCATTTAGCTGGTTGTAGGCTTCCTCTAGATACAAATCTCTAGGCCACAACACTACATTTCCACCTTTATCAGACTGGCAAACTATGATGTTATCTTTCGCCTGGAGTTTTTTGATAAGCTGGATGTAACAGTTGTAAGTGATGTGTGCTTATAATTGTCACGCATTGTGGCAGTGTTAAGTCTTTTAAATTCTGCAACAGAAAGTTTGTGAAAAATTTCAATGTTATCATGTAACATCAAGGTTATAAAGGTGGATTTTGGTTTAAAGTTGGTATTTCCAGGCATGTTCAAATTGATCTGTTCATCATTGATGCCAGGACCTGAGATCTCATCGTTCAATTGTTGTAAGTCTTGTAACAATTCTAGCTCATTGGCACTTAAAACTTGCGTGGTACCAGAGGCCTGTCCTGTACCAGTCTTGTACACCATCTTGTTAGACATAAAATATTTGCGGAGTTTCAATTAGCGAGTATATTTGTACAGATCTATCCGTGTCTTGGCATAATTGAAGTTACTTGCTGGGCTGTAGGTGAGGCCGGGACCTTTATGATGTGAGCCTTAATGTGGCTTCCGAGTAGCCCAGGAAGAAAAAGCTTGAAACCTTGAAACCTTGAAACACGTTGGCAGACGAAAATGAATTCGGAGCAGGAAGACAAGCTGCATCATACTGCCTTAGGGCTGAACGTTGTCGAGTGCCTTCTTAATGCTTCAGGGCACAATGTTTTAAAAATATATATATATATATACATACATATATTTATACTTACCTGTAAAATAGATACATTGAATGGAGTAAAAAATAGTTGTTAAAACTTTAATGGTGTAGACTAAGTAGTGGTTAAGGAGTGTTGTTTAGACAGTAGTTGTTCAAGTGGTAGTTGTTTCATCATAAAACCTTTGCATTTGTATGTCTAGAGGTCCGAGGTGGAACGGGTCTGCGTGCTAGGCTCGGTTCCAGGAATTTTCATCTGGATAGGCTAAGGGTACGTTCGGGTGTGCCAATGTGGGCACAATATTTGCCAATGTTGGAGATAGACTACAGGCCCAGAATTACCTCACATCTTCTTCCAAACGGGCCTACAGTGCATGTAGAGTTATTTGAGAGTAAGAGCTGATGTCCATACTCATAAGCTCCAACCCTTATAATTGCCCGCAGGCCAGGCTTCAGCATAAGCACCAGGATTCCAAACAGATTGTAATAGTAGTTCAAGCTTAAGGAGGTCCCTGTTACCACACCTACGTTGACATTTTGCACTAGGTAGACTGGCTATTTATTCCTTGCAATTAACCCAGCACTTATTTCTCATCTCGTATAAGTACCAAAATATGTGTATCATGGAACCACGGTCACAGTGAGTCATGATTCAAACTATAACTATTATGCAACTGAAAATGTTACTTTGAAACTGTGTGATTGTCCTGAATTGTCTCTCAAAAGACACCCAAAGTAACAAAGCTGTTCAAAGAGTACTTGTAGCAAACATGATGCAGCAATAATGGTATAACTATGTACAGTTCTGTTAGGTGTTCAGTAGAGAAGAAGCAGCCACGGTTCCATTTTTTTCCCATAACCTGTGCCAGTAAAAAGGAAGGAGGAAATAAGTCACCAGTACCATCAACTCTAACATATCGGCGCTAGCGCTCCGGTCAGACCATCCCCGGTTATACTTATATTCGCCACAAACCCAGCCTGGCAAGATTGTAGGTCCATGCACATATGCGGGCAATACGTGTCACATTCACGTGTATCTACAAAGAGGCATGTAAATCTGTACTCACAAGTATTTTCGATAATCCTCAGCACATCATTACTCCATACGTCGTCAGCACATCATATTTGCCTTCATGTTGCTCAAACGTCTCCAGTGGTATTCTATTAAGTGAATGTGTACCAGTTCAAAATGCAGCAAATATGATTACATCTACCTTATTCCATAAAAGTACATTGGATACATTACTATAGTCGACAGGTGAGCCGAGCGCAAAGTAGAAATGATTTCACCCCAACAAATTGTTTTAAGCATGGTATTCCAGTGCCCAATATTTAATATCTATGATATCAGGTGTAGATCAAAAATGGTGTCAAAATGAAGGGCAAATAAAAGCAGAATGTATGGAAGATACACGGTACAGGCAGGTTATTTCAAGAAAAATGAAACACATGTCCAAGATTTTAGCCTCCTATGTGAGAGCTCGGTAAAGTGACACATTTATAGAATGCCAATCGAGTACACTATATAAGGCATGCAAGTAGGATACAGTACTGCACCTTATAATTGAAGATGGAAAATACTTCAGTCCTTAGGGGAGCAAGTAAAATTAAAGACATGTCATCAAAATCAGTCATTGTTCATAAGGCCAAACAAGTTATTACTTACTGAACATTGTAATCAGTAGCGGCCCGGGGTGGGAGTGCTGCTGGGCGCTGACGTGGGGCAGGGGAGGGGCAGGGTGGGGGGTAGTAAACTACAGATTACGGCTGATTAGAGGTAAGTAAACATATAAATAAATTAAACGAATTTCGTTGCGCGCGCTGCATCACATATCCAGAAGCATCTCATTATGAGTAAAAAAACTGGCTCGGAAGTACTCTACTGCCATCCTAACCAGATCCTTCTTGATGCAAGTATATAATGATTCAATATCAAGAGTCACAAACCACATTGATTCTTCCCATGGTAAATCTTCAAATTTACTAAGAATATCCATGTTGTCCCTGACATAAGATGGAACGTTTCTAACCAAGGGCTGTAAGAATGAATCTACAAGATTTTCCTAGCCTGGCAAGTAAGAGAACAAGCGGCTTCAAACTTGATTCATTCCTTAAAAGACCCTCTTACTCATTTCGAAACATTTGATCAGGTTGAAATAAATAATATTATGCTTAAACATTATGAGCGTATTTACTCAGTAAAACATAATTTTAATCATCAAAAACTATCAGAGTTTTTAGACCGATATGAGATTCCGAATCTACCCCTCGAAGATCAGAGGCATATGCAGAGACCTTTTTCTAAAGCAGAATTGGAAGAAGTTGTTAAAAATCTACCATTAGGCAAGGCTTGTGGTCCTGACGGCTTCCCTTCAGATTTCTTTAAAGTTTTTTTTAGCTCCTTTAGTGAATTATTTCTGCTTCTGTTGAATTCAATGCTGGAAGGAGGACAAGTCCCGGAATCCTTCCATGAAGGTACAGTCATTAGCTTTTTAAAAAAAGGGAAAGAATCCAAAGATCCGAATTCATACAGGCCAATTACTTTATTAAACTCCGATTATAAAATAACTACTAAGATGTTATCATTACGTCTTAATGATCAGGCGGTGGATTTGATCCATCCAGATCAAAATGGCTTTATAAGAGGCAGACAATTATTTACTAACACACATTTTTTAGTTGAAGCATTAGATTATTTTGAAGCACGTGGGATACAGGCCTTGGTCTTACTTTTAGATGCAGAAAAAGCTTTTGATTTGGTGGTATGGGACACCCTTTTCATTATTTTATCTAAGTTTGCCATTTCCCAACGCATCATTAATTTGATAAAGAATTTGTATGTAGGCGCTAGAGCAAACATAATTGTTAACAAGTCATTAGCAGGCTCAATTTTAGTTCAACGTGGCACTAGGCAAGGCTGCCCTTTATCACCTATTCTTTTTGCCTTTTTTATCGAACCATTAACTATTGCTATCAGGAATTGTTTTCAGATCAAACCTCCAGTTACCTCAATGGCCAAAATTAAACTTTACGCAGATGATATTATGCTACTTATTAAACCTGATTTGGAATCACAGACCTATATTTTTCAAATTTTTGAAGAGTTTGAATCTCTAGGAGGTTATCGGATTAATAAAAAAAAGACAGAAATATTGGTTTGTGGGGGTGGGAACCCAGTTTTACACAAAGATTTACAAGGCTGCATTAATTTAAAACCTAAAAGATATCTAGGAATTTTGTTCTCTTCAAATATTTTGGATTTATATACACTTAATTTTGTTCCATTAATTAAAAAAGTCCAATCAATGTTCACTCGCTGGAATCCTCTGCCTTTAACTATTCTCGGACGCATCAATTTAATTAAAATGTCAATCCTTCCTCTTTTCAATTTTTTGTTTGCATCAATTCCAGTCTATTTGTCGGGTACTTTTTTTTCCAAAATAGAATCTATGTTCTCTAAATTTATTTGGGCAAAAAAAACACCTAGATTAGATATACGGACATTAACTGCAGAAACTAACTATGGCGGTCTTTCTTTACCAAATTTGAAAGATTATTATTTTGCTTACTTTGCACAGTACTTAGAGAGATTTAAGAACAGGAATGCAGTAACTAGTTGTTTTATAAATTTTTTTTTTGATTTGATATGCTCAGAAATACAAATACCATCGCCGCTGTTTGTATTGAAATCCCCCAAATTTGTGCAGTATAAAATCCTAAATTGGTTTTTTAAACGACGTAATGCAATGCTTAAGAGATATTCACTTCCACACTTTCATTTACTAACTCCCTTAATTGGAGTGTTTTCTTTTTTAAAGATTAAAATCAATCCCATTGTAATAAAAAATTGGGGTAGGGCTGGGTTTAAAACATTATCTGACTTTTTGGTAAGCGGGACTTGGCTCTCAGTTACTGAGATGTCAGCTCGAATTGGTGGCAATTTTTTGCTAATTGGTTCCTACTCTAATTTAATTTATCCTATGTTGGCGCAATTAGATCCCGGTACCATTGCGAATCATACTTCTACTCTTGTTTTAGATCTTTTTATTAATAATTTGGAGAAGAAACCAGGAGTATGGAAACAGTGTCTGACACAAAGTCGGTAGGTAGAGTTGACTGCTAAAGTTATCCGTAAATGGTACACTCAAGAAAATTTTATATTGTCACCGGAAATCTGGAAAACCATTAATCAATTTAATTTCTGCGTACTGCGTGGTGCCAACTGGCGCCGAATGTTGTATTTTAGCAAGTGGCTATTATATCGTACACCAGTAATAATTGCTAAAATGTATAACAATGCGTCTGCTTTTTGTTTCAGACATTGCAATTGTGAACAAGCCAATTGGTCTCACATTATTATGTCTTGTCCTAAAATTAAGCATTTCTGGGAAGAAATTATTGGTTTTTTAAAGACTTATTGTTTGTTATCTGTCCCATGCAATGCAACAATGTTATTATTTGGATATGACCCTGATTGTATATTTTCCAGTCACCTGGCAAAATTGATTTATATTATAATGGCTGTGGCTAGATCTTTATTACTGCAGAATTGGCTTTCAACCTATATCCCGACGCTGCAGGAATGGTTGGAAAAAATGAAAAGGGTCAGGAAAAGCGAACTTTTATATGCTCAAAGAGTTGGGGGTATTAGAAAATTCGATCAAATTTGGGGATGTTATTTTGAGTAAATTGGTTTAACATTACGTTAAGTTGAAACTAAATGTAATTGTTATTTTTCTGTGTTTTCTTATTTTTTATGTATGCTGTATATAATCTGAATACAACTTCAATAAAAATAATAAAAAAAATAAAAAAAAGAATGAATCTACAAACTGAGAAACAGGTTATGTCAGGGAACCAATTCCAGAGATAATGGGACGCCCAGGTGGAAAGAGTACCCTCTTGTGTATTATTGGAAGTAGGTAAAGACAAGGGAGTCTAGGATTGCATATACGGAGAAAGTTAAATTCATCATCTGAGAGAAGACCAATTTCCCTCCAGTGTACCAGTTTGTCATTTTTTCGATGCCGTAGCCAGTGTACAAGGATTGTTCTGCAGTTTAGTGTAGTGCAAGGTATTGCTCAACTGTCTGTGCACCTCCCCCTCATAGTCCCATCTGTTCATAAGAACCACATTTCCTCCCTTGTCTGCCTCCCTTATCACCAAAGAGTCTTTATTTCGAAGGTTGAGTAAGGCTACCCTTTCTTCTGATGAAAGATTGTCCTTGTAAAAGGCCCTCTTTTATTGATTTTTTCCATCCTCTAGCAGTTCATTGGTGACTTGGTTGTAAAAAAGCAAAATACTGTTAAGGTGAGACCCCTTTGGTGTACATTTACTGCGAGGATCTAATCCAATGTCTAGACATTCCAATAACCGATTTACTCCTGAGTCATCAGTAAATTACATATTGGAATGTCTAGACATTGCACAAGACTACACACGTGACAGTGGATTACATCCTAACAGTAAATACTAGCATGCCTTACTTTACCTCCTTATCTAGAGTACTAGATTTGCTTCTATAAATGTGTCCCTTTACTGAGCTCTCACACAGGAGACTAAAATCTTGGACATATGTTTAATTTGTCTTGAAATAACCTGCCTGTGCCATGCATTCTGCTTTCATTTGTCCTTCTTTTTGACACTATCTTTGATCTACACCTGACATCCTAGATATGAAATATTGGGCATAGGAATACCATGCTTAAAACAATTTATTGTCAACTGTCGACTATAGTAATATTATCCAATGTACTTTCACGGGAATAGGGTAGATTTTATCATATTCGCTGCATTTTAAACTGGTACACATTCACTTAATAGAATACCACTACTTGCGTCTAAGCTTACATGGTTTCTAATTGAGGCCAGACACATGCCTGAAGTTACGGTGTTATTCCTGGGATGCTTTCAGACTGTTTTTGTACGTCCTTATTGGGCCGTAAAGTAGGGCGAAGGAGCTTATACCTATTGGGTTGGAACACAATGGTCAACGGCAGTGCTTAATTTGTAAAAGAAATAAGTGCTGGGGCTCTCACCAATAGGTAATTGCAGCTAGTGCCACACATTGCTCCAGCCAGTGCTGCCCCTAACAGTACCAAAGCAACTATTAACCATCACACTCCTAAAAGTTTGACTATTCAGACTATTCCAGGCCCTCAACGCTATAAGTATAGCTTGAGCTCTTGTAAAAGTCATTTTTATATATCTTGAATTAATAAACATCTGTTGTTGTGCTCATCTCTGAATTAGAGAGTCAGTGCCACCGTGGTGCAGACTGTCATAAGTACCTGTGTTGACAATTAAGTAAGTGTCGGTGCTGAGCCCCGGAAACCACTGGCTCAAATTAAGCACTGGACATATAGTTTAGTCTGGCTTTGTAATCCTTAAGCAATTACGAAAGACTGGGGAAAAAGAGCAAGATTCAACTCATAATGCTGTGCAGTTAGCATGCAGCTCCTTGATGTTGGTTCATAACTTGCTGAGCTACATTAGAAGTTTTGTAACTGGTGACAAGCAGGCAACAGAAGGAACTCTGCAGCAATAGCAGTAAACCCCTGAACGGTCTACACAAAACACAAACCTGTGACATGCATGCTGGAGGTTGTGCTTTGCAACAGACAGACAAATCTTTTATGGTATTTTATGATGAGCCAATCTGCCTAGTCTGCAAACAATCTCGCCAGTAAGCACATTAACCGCCAGAGATATTTTACTACTCAGCCACGTATCTAAGTACATTTGACCTGACTGCTGGTTATTGGCAAATCAGACTCTCTGAGAATGCCACACCAAAAACAGCATTTTCAACCCCTTTTGGCATTATCAATTTATTGTAATGCCTTTTGGCTTGAGGAATGCACCTGACACATTTCAGTGGTTGGTGAACAAAGTTATCACATGACTGGAAGCCTGTAGTGCAGCATATCTCGATGATATTACTGACTTTAGTTCTACTTGGGAGGATCACCTGGTTCACCTCAGAAATGTATGTTCTTGAGTCCCTACAAAAGGCAGGCCTCGCTATCAAGGCCACCAAGTGCCTGATAGGGCAGAGCAAGGTTGTGTACGTAGGTCACCTGGTAGGTTGAGGCCAAGTTCAACCACTGGAGAGAAAAATCCACACCATAATGGACTGGGTTGCTCCCACTATACAGACTCAGGTCAGAGCGTTCTTGGGTCTGACTTGGTACTACAGGAGGTTTGTACAGGAGGTTTGTTAAGGGATAGTGACTCCCCTTAATGATCTCACCTCCAAAAGGATGCCTAAGAAAGTTCAGTGGACAGTTAGTTGTCAGAAGGCATTTGATGACCTGAAGCAGGCAATGTGCTCTGCTCCCATTCTGTAAAGTCCTGATTACTCCAAAGCCTTCATTGTCCAGACAGATGCTTCTGAGATATGGCTGAGAGCTGTTTTGTCACAACTTAATGCAGAGGGCTAGGACCAACCACTATCTTTTATAAGCAGAAGGTTGAACCCAGGCAGAAACGTTGGTCAGCTATTGAGAGGGAGGCCTTTGCTCTTGTCTGGGCCTTGAAGAAGTTGAGGCCAGACCTGTTTTGCACTCACTTCATTGTTCAGACAGACCATAAGCCCCTGTTATGGCTTAAACAGATGAAGGGTGAAAACCCCAATCTTTTGAGGTGTCCATTTCCCTACGTAGGAATGAACTTTTCTGTGGAACATAGACCTGGTAGTAACCAGTCCAAAGCAGATGTACTCCCCAGATATTTCCACTTAGAAAATGAAGACTCAACTGGACAAGGTTACTCTCATCTCCTTTTGTTTGGGGTGGGGGGTTGTGTTGGAAAGTAGGACCTGCATTCATGGTTACGCCCACTTTTTTGCTGGTGCTATTCTACATTCTGACTAGTCTGACTGGGACCCTGCTAATCAGGACCTCAGTCACTGTGCTTCCTCCCTAAATTTGACAATGGTAAGTACCTTGGTACCTTCCCAATTAATTACTGGTGTGCCCCTGGAAGTCCCTAGTATATGGTACTATGTACCCTTGCATAGGTACATAAACAAAGAGAATCCACCTAGTAATGTATGGAAGTGTTCCTCACAGTGATGTGGAGCACTTAGTGTTTCTTAAAATACCCCTCACACACCAAAAGGACCCTTGGTGTCATGCTTCATCATAGGGGTCTTCGCACCCCTCTACGGGATGCGGCGTGCTGCGACCTACGACTACGCGGGAGCACTTATAATGGATTATGTATGGTGCATGTGAGGGTATTATATGTGAGTGAGTGGTGGGATGAGTGAAAAGTTAAAAAGTACCTGGCTCGTAGGACTCTGAAAAACATTTTATTAGGTCCCCGGGCTGGTGCTGTTAAAGAAGTAGAGTGCGAGGTGTTAAATGTAGTGATTATGTACATCACCTCATGTGTGCGTCGACATGTTTCGGAGACAGAGCTCCTTCTTCAGGACGGGGTGCACAACTTCCCCACCTTACTCACGTTTCACTACACAAAAGAACAATGTGTATTTACAAAAAAGTGAAAAATTATATATATGTGTATAATCTATAGGTTACAATGTACCTACAGCGGTAATGCTCAAGGAAATGCAAATTGCAGTATCTGAGGAAAAATATGAGGAAAAAACATTTGGTAAACCTCAAGAAGACATTATTACTCAGGTGCAGTCACCTAGAAAAAATGTTGTGGGGGGTCAAACTGTCTGTGAAGGTTTAACCCTGTAAAAAAGAGACAGATACATGACATACAAACATTAAACAGAAAACACACACTCTATTTCAGCGGTGGCGAAATGTGCAGAGGAGAAAGGAATGGGTATTAGGCATACTTGTCTTTATAATGTTGTAAGCATCATGAGCCTCCTGAACGTCTGGGGTGATAATTGCCAATCTGCAATCTAAAAATAATTGCAGTAGTAAACATCGCGGTTTACTTACTTCCAGTTTGTAGTTTGTTAAATCACTCAGTGTCATACTCACGAACTCAATGGGAGTTCTGATCCATGTTTCCCCATATGCGACTCCGCTGGAATGGTGATGGAGGCCTTTGCGTCCTCTAATGTTTTTTCCTCAGATTTTTTTTCCTCAGATTTTTCCTCAGATACTGCAATTCGAATTCACTTTAAGCAAATTCAATAAACTGAAAAAGGACAAGGATCGTTTTTCGCCAGAGGGGGCCTACCCATACACTAAAACAGACTACGTGTCTAGGAATAACAATAGTGATATAGACAGCGATGGTTCGGACAATGGTTCTTCCGGTTCCAATTCCAGTGGCGACCACGTGCATGCGTATTCTCCTAAACCTAGCACAGTTCTCCCTAAACAAAGTCAGCTACCCGCATTCTGGTCTAAAGACCTTCAAAATCGGGCTCCCACCCGCTTGAGTTACCAGAACTTCTTGGGACCCGTGCTGCAAAAGGTCTTTCAAATCCTAAAATGATTAGGCCAAACACGTGCAGATATTCATGATATCCACCACTAGGTATCGCAAAGACTAGGCTTATTGGGTTTCACCTGCACAGCGCTTGCGCTGTGCTTGCGAAATCTCTTGTATTTAATATATCTCAAAAGGGGGCTCTTATCAGTTCCCAATGCAGAATTACTGTGTTCATTTGCTTTTGTGTGAAATGTTTCTTTTTGTTAACTTCCCATGGGTGCATGCATTTACAATTCTTCTACTAAGGCTGTTCACATTGTTCAAGCCCCATTCCCTGTCAAGATAAGATCTCTTACCCATGAAAGGGCAGAGAGATTGTAATAGTATGCTGGAATGCTTGCTTTTTATTACTTAGTTGTGTAAAGCAGAGGCTTTAGCCTTCAGAACGTTTGTGGCATTTCCTATTCATGCTTCAGTACCTTTATTTGCATTTTGTAGGCATATTTGGATTGATTGTTGTCAACTTAATCTGACTGGTCCTTGTGATCAAATTCTAAATGTTGTTATAAATATAGTTAATATACAAGAGCTATGCTATATTTTACTAATAAACAGGCAGCCACAAGTGCAGTTACGTTGTAGACAACAGGGTCATGATTTGAATGGTGCAGCAGGTGCAGTAGCAAAGGGCCCAAAAGCTGTCAGAACTCACCTAAACACATAATATTGCTATAGTTGACTACTAAACATGCAGTCACAATTGCAGTTACCTTGCAATTGAAAGGGGTCTGATTTCAATGGTGGAGCAAGTGCAGTGGAACCATTGCCTAAAACTCTAGGGCAGTGTTTCCCAAACTGCAGTCCGCGGACCCCCAGGTGTCCGTGACACATTCCCAGGGGTCCGTAGGCAGCAGTTTTAAAAGCACAGCAAAGTTTCTTGTATAATGTAGATTTTTCTAGTTATTATGACGGAAAGTCTTAATTTTATTAAAGACACGGAGGCGAGTATTATGCTATCTTATCTTGCTTTATTACCAACAGCAGCCAAGATAAGTGAAATTCTACAGTTCCCAGGGGTCCAAGCAACAGGCTGGCTAATGGGAACAAAGAAAAAAACGACATAACTGACCAATGATATGCAAGTACAGTAATAAAGGTCACCACTGACTGCGCCGCTTCCTCTTTTAGCCGGCGAGCAACTCAGATAACGTCAGAAAACAAAGGAATAATTGCAAAAACAAGAGAAAACGCAAAAGTCCAAGTACAAACTCCTTGAAGCCGAAGAAACCATGAGGAATGTCCAACTGGGATCTTAGTCGAAGGATCCGGACTGACAGGAAAGAAGATCCGTTGAGGAGAGGCTCGAAGATGGTAGAGAGATGTCTTCTTACGATGATGCTGGTGGCAGGGCTGGATTCGCTAAAGGGAGGGAGAACACAAAACATTAGTAGTGTTGCGGCGGGATAATACTCGCCTCCGTGTCTTTAATAAAATTAAGACTTTCCGTCATAATAACTAGGAAAATCTACATTTTATGGCAAGACCGGAGGCTCCTATTATGCTTGTTTAAAGCATGTCAATTACAACAGAAGCCACAGTATTAATCGGTTTGCAATAAAACATACGAAACACATTGTCATTTGACCAGTCTGCCGATCTCAGAATGTCTTCTAGACGGGAGCCTGGCCAAAAGGCCTTGGAGGCCATGGCTCCTCTGGTGGAATGAGCTCCGAAAACGGAGACATTGATGCCCGCAAGGGACATAACCCAACGAACCCAACAGGCGAGGGTAGGGGAGGAGACAGGAAGATGGGGCTTACGGAAGGAGATAAGTAGTTGGGAATGAGAAGGCGTTCTGAGATCAGAAGTCCATTGTTCATAGGCTTTTAAAAATTGACCAACACATAATTTTGGATGAGAAGAGAAGTATGGATAAAAAACAGAATCCAAGTGAGTTTTTGTCCGTCTGTGAATCTGGAACACAACACCTGTGGGAGAAAATTGGCGAGAAGAAATATCTAAGGCTCTAACATCAGAGACACGTTTGATGGAAACTAAGCATAATAACATTGTAAGTTTGGCAGACAACATTTTGAGAGACAGAGCAGAATTGTCTGGCCAATCTGAAAACAGTTTGAGAACAACAGAAACATCCCATAAAGAAGAATACTTAGCCAACGGTGGTTTGGTACAACAAACGCCTTTGAGCAGCCGACAGATCAGAGGATGGAAGCCCACTGGTCTGCCATCAATAGGGGCATGGTTAAGAGAAATCACAGAAAGGTAAAGATTGATAGTACAATAAGACTTACCAGCACTGGCTTCCGAAGCCAAAAAATTGACAACGAAGTTTAGAGGGGCTGAAAGGGGATCGATGTTCCTTTCCAGACACCAGCTTGCCCAAAGAGACCAAGCGGATTTGTATGCTTTGGAGGTCCCGGGAGCCCAGGCCTGGCTGATGAAGAGCGCAGCTTCTTGTGAAATGAGGACATCAGAAGTGGCAGGCCGGAAACTTTCAAAGCCGTCAGAGTGTTGTCCAGAATCAGATTGTGTCGGGCACCCTGGGGGCTCAAGAGTAGATCGTCGCATGACGGGAGAAGGACTGGAAAATTCACTGCCATTTCCAGTAGAGAAGGAAACCAGATCTGAGATTGCCAGAAGGGGGCTACAAGGACCAAGGAGGTCGACAGTCGACGTACTTGGGAAAGAACTATGCTGATCATGAGGAAACACCAAAAACAGCATTTTCAACCCCTTTTGGCATTATCAATTTATTGTAATGCCTTTTGGCTTGAGGAATGCACCTGACACATTTCAGTGGTTGGTGAACAAAGTTATCACATGAC
Source organism: Lissotriton helveticus (assembly GCF_964261635.1). NCBI lineage: Eukaryota > Metazoa > Chordata > Amphibia > Caudata > Salamandridae > Lissotriton > Lissotriton helveticus. Next base: position 1,635,641,261 of record NC_136067.1, on the reverse strand, counting down.
TGGAAGCCTGTAGTGCAGCATATCTCGATGATATTACTGACTTTAGTTCTACTTGGGAGGATCACCTGGTTCACCTCAGAAATGTATGTTCTTGAGTCCCTACAAAAGGCAGGCCTCGCTATCAAGGCCACCAAGTGCCTGATAGGGCAGAGCAAGGTTGTGTACGTAGGTCACCTGGTAGGTTGAGGCCAAGTTCAACCACTGGAGAGAAAAATCCACACCATAATGGACTGGGTTGCTCCCACTATACAGACTCAGGTCAGAGCGTTCTTGGGTCTGACTTGGTACTACAGGAGGTTTGTACAGGAGGTTTGTTAAGGGATAGTGACTCCCCTTAATGATCTCACCTCCAAAAGGATGCCTAAGAAAGTTCAGTGGACAGTTAGTTGTCAGAAGGCATTTGATGACCTGAAGCAGGCAATGTGCTCTGCTCCCATTCTGTAAAGTCCTGATTACTCCAAAGCCTTCATTGTCCAGACAGATGCTTCTGAGATATGGCTGAGAGCTGTTTTGTCACAACTTAATGCAGAGGGCTAGGACCAACCACTATCTTTTATAAGCAGAAGGTTGAACCCAGGCAGAAACGTTGGTCAGCTATTGAGAGGGAGGCCTTTGCTCTTGTCTGGGCCTTGAAGAAGTTGAGGCCAGACCTGTTTTGCACTCACTTCATTGTTCAGACAGACCATAAGCCCCTGTTATGGCTTAAACAGATGAAGGGTGAAAACCCCAATCTTTTGAGGTGTCCATTTCCCTACGTAGGAATGAACTTTTCTGTGGAACATAGACCTGGTAGTAACCAGTCCAAAGCAGATGTACTCCCCAGATATTTCCACTTAGAAAATGAAGACTCAACTGGACAAGGTTACTCTCATCTCCTTTTGTTTGGGGTGGGGGGTTGTGTTGGAAAGTAGGACCTGCATTCATGGTTACGCCCACTTTTTTGCTGGTGCTATTCTACATTCTGACTAGTCTGACTGGGACCCTGCTAATCAGGACCTCAGTCACTGTGCTTCCTCCCTAAATTTGACAATGGTAAGTACCTTGGTACCTTCCCAATTAATTACTGGTGTGCCCCTGGAAGTCCCTAGTATATGGTACTATGTACCCTTGCATAGGTACATAAACAAAGAGAATCCACCTAGTAATGTATGGAAGTGTTCCTCACAGTGATGTGGAGCACTTAGTGTTTCTTAAAATACCCCTCACACACCAAAAGGACCCTTGGTGTCATGCTTCATCATAGGGGTCTTCGCACCCCTCTACGGGATGCGGCGTGCTGCGACCTACGACTACGCGGGAGCACTTATAATGGATTATGTATGGTGCATGTGAGGGTATTATATGTGAGTGAGTGGTGGGATGAGTGAAAAGTTAAAAAGTACCTGGCTCGTAGGACTCTGAAAAACATTTTATTAGGTCCCCGGGCTGGTGCTGTTAAAGAAGTAGAGTGCGAGGTGTTAAATGTAGTGATTATGTACATCACCTCATGTGTGCGTCGACATGTTTCGGAGACAGAGCTCCTTCTTCAGGACGGGGTGCACAACTTCCCCACCTTACTCACGTTTCACTACACAAAAGAACAATGTGTATTTACAAAAAAGTGAAAAATTATATATATGTGTATAATCTATAGGTTACAATGTACCTACAGCGGTAATGCTCAAGGAAATGCAAATTGCAGTATCTGAGGAAAAATATGAGGAAAAAACATTTGGTAAACCTCAAGAAGACATTATTACTCAGGTGCAGTCACCTAGAAAAAATGTTGTGGGGGGTCAAACTGTCTGTGAAGGTTTAACCCTGTAAAAAAGAGACAGATACATGACATACAAACATTAAACAGAAAACACACACTCTATTTCAGCGGTGGCGAAATGTGCAGAGGAGAAAGGAATGGGTATTAGGCATACTTGTCTTTATAATGTTGTAAGCATCATGAGCCTCCTGAACGTCTGGGGTGATAATTGCCAATCTGCAATCTAAAAATAATTGCAGTAGTAAACATCGCGGTTTACTTACTTCCAGTTTGTAGTTTGTTAAATCACTCAGTGTCATACTCACGAACTCAATGGGAGTTCTGATCCATGTTTCCCCATATGCGACTCCGCTGGAATGGTGATGGAGGCCTTTGCGTCCTCTAATGTTTTTTCCTCAGATTTTTTTTCCTCAGATTTTTCCTCAGATACTGCAATTCGAATTCACTTTAAGCAAATTCAATAAACTGAAAAAGGACAAGGATCGTTTTTCGCCAGAGGGGGCCTACCCATACACTAAAACAGACTACGTGTCTAGGAATAACAATAGTGATATAGACAGCGATGGTTCGGACAATGGTTCTTCCGGTTCCAATTCCAGTGGCGACCACGTGCATGCGTATTCTCCTAAACCTAGCACAGTTCTCCCTAAACAAAGTCAGCTACCCGCATTCTGGTCTAAAGACCTTCAAAATCGGGCTCCCACCCGCTTGAGTTACCAGAACTTCTTGGGACCCGTGCTGCAAAAGGTCTTTCAAATCCTAAAATGATTAGGCCAAACACGTGCAGATATTCATGATATCCACCACTAGGTATCGCAAAGACTAGGCTTATTGGGTTTCACCTGCACAGCGCTTGCGCTGTGCTTGCGAAATCTCTTGTATTTAATATATCTCAAAAGGGGGCTCTTATCAGTTCCCAATGCAGAATTACTGTGTTCATTTGCTTTTGTGTGAAATGTTTCTTTTTGTTAACTTCCCATGGGTGCATGCATTTACAATTCTTCTACTAAGGCTGTTCACATTGTTCAAGCCCCATTCCCTGTCAAGATAAGATCTCTTACCCATGAAAGGGCAGAGAGATTGTAATAGTATGCTGGAATGCTTGCTTTTTATTACTTAGTTGTGTAAAGCAGAGGCTTTAGCCTTCAGAACGTTTGTGGCATTTCCTATTCATGCTTCAGTACCTTTATTTGCATTTTGTAGGCATATTTGGATTGATTGTTGTCAACTTAATCTGACTGGTCCTTGTGATCAAATTCTAAATGTTGTTATAAATATAGTTAATATACAAGAGCTATGCTATATTTTACTAATAAACAGGCAGCCACAAGTGCAGTTACGTTGTAGACAACAGGGTCATGATTTGAATGGTGCAGCAGGTGCAGTAGCAAAGGGCCCAAAAGCTGTCAGAACTCACCTAAACACATAATATTGCTATAGTTGACTACTAAACATGCAGTCACAATTGCAGTTACCTTGCAATTGAAAGGGGTCTGATTTCAATGGTGGAGCAAGTGCAGTGGAACCATTGCCTAAAACTCTAGGGCAGTGTTTCCCAAACTGCAGTCCGCGGACCCCCAGGTGTCCGTGACACATTCCCAGGGGTCCGTAGGCAGCAGTTTTAAAAGCACAGCAAAGTTTCTTGTATAATGTAGATTTTTCTAGTTATTATGACGGAAAGTCTTAATTTTATTAAAGACACGGAGGCGAGTATTATGCTATCTTATCTTGCTTTATTACCAACAGCAGCCAAGATAAGTGAAATTCTACAGTTCCCAGGGGTCCAAGCAACAGGCTGGCTAATGGGAACAAAGAAAAAAACGACATAACTGACCAATGATATGCAAGTACAGTAATAAAGGTCACCACTGACTGCGCCGCTTCCTCTTTTAGCCGGCGAGCAACTCAGATAACGTCAGAAAACAAAGGAATAATTGCAAAAACAAGAGAAAACGCAAAAGTCCAAGTACAAACTCCTTGAAGCCGAAGAAACCATGAGGAATGTCCAACTGGGATCTTAGTCGAAGGATCCGGACTGACAGGAAAGAAGATCCGTTGAGGAGAGGCTCGAAGATGGTAGAGAGATGTCTTCTTACGATGATGCTGGTGGCAGGGCTGGATTCGCTAAAGGGAGGGAGAACACAAAACATTAGTAGTGTTGCGGCGGGATAATACTCGCCTCCGTGTCTTTAATAAAATTAAGACTTTCCGTCATAATAACTAGGAAAATCTACATTTTATGGCAAGACCGGAGGCTCCTATTATGCTTGTTTAAAGCATGTCAATTACAACAGAAGCCACAGTATTAATCGGTTTGCAATAAAACATACGAAACACATTGTCATTTGACCAGTCTGCCGATCTCAGAATGTCTTCTAGACGGGAGCCTGGCCAAAAGGCCTTGGAGGCCATGGCTCCTCTGGTGGAATGAGCTCCGAAAACGGAGACATTGATGCCCGCAAGGGACATAACCCAACGAACCCAACAGGCGAGGGTAGGGGAGGAGACAGGAAGATGGGGCTTACGGAAGGAGATAAGTAGTTGGGAATGAGAAGGCGTTCTGAGATCAGAAGTCCATTGTTCATAGGCTTTTAAAAATTGACCAACACATAATTTTGGATGAGAAGAGAAGTATGGATAAAAAACAGAATCCAAGTGAGTTTTTGTCCGTCTGTGAATCTGGAACACAACACCTGTGGGAGAAAATTGGCGAGAAGAAATATCTAAGGCTCTAACATCAGAGACACGTTTGATGGAAACTAAGCATAATAACATTGTAAGTTTGGCAGACAACATTTTGAGAGACAGAGCAGAATTGTCTGGCCAATCTGAAAACAGTTTGAGAACAACAGAAACATCCCATAAAGAAGAATACTTAGCCAACGGTGGTTTGGTACAACAAACGCCTTTGAGCAGCCGACAGATCAGAGGATGGAAGCCCACTGGTCTGCCATCAATAGGGGCATGGTTAAGAGAAATCACAGAAAGGTAAAGATTGATAGTACAATAAGACTTACCAGCACTGGCTTCCGAAGCCAAAAAATTGACAACGAAGTTTAGAGGGGCTGAAAGGGGATCGATGTTCCTTTCCAGACACCAGCTTGCCCAAAGAGACCAAGCGGATTTGTATGCTTTGGAGGTCCCGGGAGCCCAGGCCTGGCTGATGAAGAGCGCAGCTTCTTGTGAAATGAGGACATCAGAAGTGGCAGGCCGGAAACTTTCAAAGCCGTCAGAGTGTTGTCCAGAATCAGATTGTGTCGGGCACCCTGGGGGCTCAAGAGTAGATCGTCGCATGACGGGAGAAGGACTGGAAAATTCACTGCCATTTCCAGTAGAGAAGGAAACCAGATCTGAGATTGCCAGAAGGGGGCTACAAGGACCAAGGAGGTCGACAGTCGACGTACTTGGGAAAGAACTATGCTGATCATGAGGAAAGGAGGGAAGGCGTAATGGAGGTGCAAGACCAGTCCTGGAGGAAAGCATTTGTTGCCAAGGCTAAAGGATCCGGTCACCAACTGAAAAAGCGGGGTAATTGAGAGTTGAGGCGGGATGCAAAGAGATCTATAGAAAAAGGACCCCACTTTCGAGAGAGAGAAAGGAAAACGGACGGAAGCAGCTTCCAATCGCTGGAGTCCCGGAGAAAACGAGAATGCCAATCCGCTTTGGAATTGAGATCTCCTGGAAGATACTCCAGTGTCAAGGAAAGCTGGTTTGACAGACAAAACTCCCAAAGATTTTTGGCCAGCTCCGCCAGAGGTTTGGATTTGGTACCGCCGAGGTGGTTTATGTAACAGACCGCAGAAACATTGTCCATTCAAAGAAGAATGGAACAGCGGATCCTGTTTTTGGAGAGGCTTTGGATCGCAAAGGAACCGGCAAGCATCTCTAAACAATTGATGTGCAATTTGGACTCCTCTAGAGACCATGTACCTCCAGTCGATATCGGACCACAACGGGCGCCCCAACCCGACAGGCTGGCATCGGACTCTAACACAAGATCTGGGGCCGAAGCGAAGATAGTGTGGCCGTTCCACGCATCTAAATGGTCGGTCCACCACTGAAGTTCGTCGCGGCACTCTGGATCCAGAGCGATAAGATCGGCGTAAGCTAGACCTTGGCGCAGGTGCTTGATTTTTAAGCGTTGAAGAGCTCGATAATGCAAAGGGCCTGGGAAGATGGCCTGGATGGAAGAGGAAAGTAGACCGACAATCCTTGCTAAGGTGCGGAGGGAAATAAGAGATGCTTTGAGCACCTTGGCGATCTCCGCCTTGACCGTAGAGATTTTCGTCTGAGGGTGGCGGAGAGAGGCTGCGGGAGAGTCTATCATGAACCCCAAGAATTCCATGTTCTGGGACGGGGCAAGAGAAGATTTCTCGACATTGATAAAAAAACGAGATCCATCAGCAGAGATTGGGTCGCATGAAGGTCGGATAGAAGGAGCTGTTTTTCTGTATTTATGAGAAGAATGTCGTCCAGATATATGATTAGCCTGACGCCGAGAGACCGAAGAAAGGCCACAACAGGTTTGAGGGGTTTTGTAAAGCACGAGGGTGCTGAGGAAAGACCGAAAGGAAGAGAAGTAAATCTGTACGTTACTCCCGCCCACTGGAATTGTAGATACTTCGAGTGAGAGGGATGAATGGGAACAGTAAGGTAGGCATCCTGTAAGTCCAGTCGGACCATCCAATCGTTGGGACGAAGCGTGTTTCGGAGGTGAAGGATAGTCTCCATTTTGAAGTGGCGATACACCACAAATTGGTTGAACCATTTTAAGTTTATCGCTGGACGCAGTTTTTTGTTTTTCTTTTGGACCAGAAAAATAGAGCTGAGAAAGCCTGAGGAGTCGAAGGGAGAAATCTGGATGGCTTGTTTTTGGAGAAGAGACTGTATCTCGTTGGAAATTAGAAGGGCCATGTCTGAGGAGAAAACGAGAGGAGGGGGAAGAGAAGACTGGAAAGGTGGAGAATAGAGCTCTATAAGATAACCTTGGACTGTGTCGAGAACCCATGGGTCTGCGGAAATTGTTTTCCATTTGGAAAAGAATAATCTCAGGCGACCCCCTACAGGAGGAGGGGAAGAAAGTCTCACCTTGCTGGTTGGAGTTGTTGTTCCTGTAGTTCTTCTGCCCTCTGCCGCGGTAACCTCTACCCCGCTGCGGGTAGAACTGGGGTTTGTATTCCTGGGAATTGTTGTAAGTACCTCTGGAGCCTTGGCTGTTGTAGGGACGGGCGGAAGAGCGACCCCTGCCTCTGCCGGCCCGTCCAAAAACCCCAGGGGCGAAGACTTTTTTGATGGACTGCTGCGCCTTGTCCAAGGAAGCGAAAGTAGAAACAAACCTACTGATATCGCGGATAAGATTTTCCATGAAAAGGAGACCATTTGCCTTGGAACCTGGGTCCAAAGGAGCAAGATTGGCCAATTTGGGGTCTAATTTAATTAGAAGGCCTTTCTGCCGCTCGTGTGTGATGGTAGCATTGGCACGTTGCGCCCACATAGACACATCTTCCGCCGACAGGTCAGAACTGTCAAGGCGGGCCGACTCAGCCATGTCAAAAATACGTGCCAGTGGACCTACCACGTCCAAAGGTTTGTCCTGGCAAATGGACCAGGCCTTGTCTACCCCTCTGCGGGGGTCCTTGCCGAATTTGGAAAAGAAAGTCAGCAGTGGCTGGTCGATGGTGGGGACAAGGGTAATCTTTTCAGGAAGAGATGGTTTAGGACATTCAGATTTTAGGCGAGACCGAATCGTAGCCTCAAGGGGATGGCGAAGCCTGGCAGAAATGTATTCCCCCACATGGGAAGCGGGCAGCCATTCGGTAGAATTTGGATGACGAATGGACAAAGGGTCAAACATAGGAAGCCCTTCGGTATCAAAAACAGGTTCGAAAGAAAAATAATCAGTTTTAGCTTTTTTGGAGGGGGAGAGGGGGGATCAGCGTAATCAAACACATTAAATAAATCATCTGCGTCAGGAATGTCATCATCATCATCAGTGTCCAAGATGGTGGATATAACCAACTTCTGCCTTGGAGATTCTGCATGCTTGACCTTTTGCTTGCGTTTGCCCTTGGTACCAACAAACCCCTCCATTGCAGGAGGCCTGGGAGGAGCTCTGTCCTCAATCAAATGCGAGGAAACCTCGCTAGACAGCCCAGACGCAGTCTTTGAAGAGGCCACCTTTCTTTTTCTGCTTTCCGCCGCAGATTGGGCCAGTGCCTTGGACATAAGGTTAATCATAGTATTTTCCATGTTCTTTGACATTTTCATCATAGAGACTTCCACTGCAGTCTCAACAGAATTATTAATAAATGTATTCAGGTCTTTCTTGAAGGCTTCGCCCTCTTCATTAAGCTGGACAGGCTCGGGAGAGCTATCCATCTCCATAATCCTATGAATGCAGCCGGAGGTATGAAGGGGTTAACAGAGGCCTGGGGGAGTGGTCAGACGTTCTGACAAGCACAACCGGGGCGGACCCAGAAGGGGGGAAGCTCCGGCGTAGAGACAAGGCTCTTGGTAAAGGAGTGTTATGTATTGCCTGGTGTCCACTCAGGGACACCGTAGCATGTTTCTCCCTGTTGTCCCTGTGAGGACACCGTAGTGCATTACATCACCAGCTGTAACTCTGCTTTGACAGTTACAGCTGGTGACGTGAGGCAGCTGGTAAAGCTTACGCTCCGCTCTCGGAGCCTGTGTTGGTAAACAATAAAGAACATGCGCACACCGTTACCTTGACATGCGTGGTTCTTAACAATGGTGACGAGGACCAACACCGGAACCCACCGTAAATAAAAAAAAAATTGAATAAAAATTATTACATAAAAAGCTGCAGAAGAAATATACTTGTAGAGAAGGATTTAAGAAAAACCGGAATGAAAAACAAAGACATCTTGACAAGAAAATAAAAACACGGACAAACCAGCAGTCAAGTAAGAAACCTTTAAGGAATGCAAATGAAGCGAGATTCAAGGGAATGAAAGAGTATTGAAAATTAAGGGGTGAAACTCAAAAGGAAATTGAAGGAAATACAAAAGAAAAATGGACGAGTGGTATAGGGAAAAACGATGTGAAAAAGATATAACAGTTGCGTGGCAAAGGAAAAAAGAAAACTTCATATAGAAATCACCTCAGGAAGAAGTGACAGTTTAACGACATCCTCAACTGCCAGCTGATCACCATGTACCAAGAAAGGAATGCACATCATGACACGCTACACCAGGAAGTCGGCCATTTTAAAAAGACAAAAGTATGCAGACTAGACAATCAAAGAGGAATCTGTGATGCAACGCGCAAAACGTGCTGCCATTTTGATAAAAAGTAAACAAGGTCAATTTCAGGCACCGGAGCAACGCGTGTTTATGGAGGAATAGCAGGAAAAGAAAACAATACTCAAGAACATCACGCTGGTAAGCAGATTTAAAAAAAAAAAAAAATTAAAAAGTGCTTACACATGCATACTAGGTTGTGCAACTATAGTAAATAAAAATAAATAATAAAGGAGACATACAAGCAGAGACACGTGCAGACAAAGCAACAGATAGGAAAGAAAAACCACGGAAAATACCTGAAAAGATAAACAACCACTCACAAAACATTATAAAAACAAATAATAAAAACACTATTCAACCAATTTAATGCACAAGAAAAACTACAGGGAAAAAAATAAGTAAAAGAAGATGGCATCAGGTTACTTGTGGAACTTATCCCCTCAACAGCCATTCCTACCTGGAAAAGATGAGCCTGTATTAAAATGGGAAGAGTGGAGGGAGTACTTCGAAAAATATATTTCGCAATTTGAGGACGACGACGAATTTAACTCAAAGAAAAAATACAAACTTTTGTTGCATTGCCTAGGTGCTGGAGGAATAAAGGTTTACAACAACATCAATAAGAAAACAAGAGGAGATGGTGAGAATGACTTATACAAGAATGCTATAGATGATCTTAATACGTATTACAAGCCCAATGTATGCGTGGGAGTGGACAGATATAAGTTCTTCCACAGGAAACAGGGAAAAGAAGAATCAGTAGATGACTATGTGTCAGCACTCAAAAACTTAGCATTGAACTGTAGATTTGGCGACTTACATGACGAGCTCATCAGGGACCAAATTGTAATGCAAGGTTCTAATGCAAATATACAAGACAATTTATGGGCTAAGGGAGAGTACCCGCTTCAAAATATATTAGACATTGCTAGAAAGGCAGAATTAACTGGCCGTTGCGCAAAAGCAGTAATTGCAGAATGCAGCGTGAAGAAGGAGAGTGCGACAGTTAACAGAGTAATGCTAGACAAACGCACAACAAAACAAGCTTGGGGCAATAGAACGTCCAAACCAGTTTACAGCAAACAAAGAGACAGTGATAAGAGACGTTGCTATAGATGTGGCGACATATCACACTGGGCAGATGACCAGAAATGCCCCGCCAGAGGAGTGAAATGTGCATACTGCGGAGTAGTAGGTTATTTCCAAAAAGCATGCAGGAGAAGGAACACACGTTCCGTCAAATATGTCAACGATGAAGGGGCCTACCAACAAAACACTTCAGATGAAGAGGATGTTAGCATGTGTGTCCCCAGTATAGAAGAAGAACAGGTGAACGAGGTCAGCACTAACAAAACGAAGAAGAAAAAGAAACCAGTTTGTGAAATGACGATAGGTGGTGTAGGTATTAGCATTGTGGCAGATTCGGGCTCACCCTACACGATCATAAATAAAAAAGTATGGGAAGAAAAATTCACACCACAAATTGGAGACCACCTAGATAAAGGGGACATAGCTATAAAAATCATTTAATGGTGAATCCATCAAAGTTTGTGGAGTAAGAAGGCTTAATTTCAACTTCAAAGGTAGAGAATCAGATGGAAAACTGTACGTAGCAGCTGTAGGACCATCCGTGCTGGGATGGATGGATCAGGGCGACTTGGGCATCATCCTTGACCCAAACCAGGAAGACCCTGTCCTAGTAGTACAAGGAATAGATGACTACAGTAAGACTGTGTTGGATAAGTACCCCAAGGTATTCAATGGTAAAATTGGAGCTTTAAAAGGATACTAGCACAGAATCAGGGTTAAACCACAAGCTATACCCATTGTGCACAAACCAAGGAACCTCCCGTTTGCAGTCAAAGATGAGGTCAAGTCTCAATTGGAAAAACTACTTAAGGAAGGAATCATAGAACAGGTGAAAGCCAGTGAGTGGGTTGCACCTTTAGTCATAGCCAAACGTCCAAATGGAAAAATCAGGCTATGCGTGGATCTTCGCGACCTGAATAAAAATATAGTTGTAGAACAATTTCCACTTCCCAAGATAGGTGAAATGTTGGCTACTACAAAGGGGGTCAAATGGTTTACGACCATAGACTTGAAGTCGGCGTACCACCAGGTGCCACTACATCGCAGCAGCAAAAGCCTCACTGCCTTTATCATACCCTTTGGGTGTTTCCAGTTTACAAGGGTCCCCTTTGGATTAGCTTCTGCTGCAGCGATGTTTCAAAGACTCATGAGTGATATTTTCAAGGGAGTTTCCAACATCTTGATATTTCAAGACAACATCCTTGTGATGGGAAAGACCAAAGATGAACACGATGGGAAAGTGAAACAGGTATTGGAAATCTTGGAGGCAAAGGGACTCACTGCAGAGTACAACAAATGCAAATTCGCACAAGATTCTGTGAGTTACCTAGGACACGAAATCAATGGCAATGGGTTAAGCCCAAAGAAGGACCTACTTAATGCCATCAAGAACTCACCAGTACCCAAAAACAAAGAGGAAATGAAATCATTCCTAGGGCTGGTGTAATTTTACGCAAAATGTATAAAGAATTTTTCTAGCAAAACCTATAATTTTCGGCAATTAATAAAAATGAGAAGCAAATTTGAGTGGGACGAAACCTGCCAACAAGCATTTGAGAAGCTAAAAAAACAATTGTGCAGTGCAATGCCTTTGCAAGGATTTGACCCTTCGCTTAACAATACCATCACCACTGATGCAAGTGCCAAAGGACTTGGAGCGGTGCTAACACAGAAAGACAACAAAGGTGATGATTATACAATCGCGTTTGCATCGCGATCCTTGACACTAACAGAGGAAAGATTCTCTGTCATCGAACGGGAGGCGTTAGCGTGGGTATGGGCACTAGAACACTTTAGGAACTTTGGAGCTCATTAGGATGGCGGACGGAAGGACGACCCCCGTTCTGGAGTAGGCGGAAAAAGCCTTTTTCCGTCCGCCTGCCGCGGACAGTCCGACCGCCATATTAGGATGGGAAACACTGCCAAAACTCCGTACGCGGCGGAAGAGAACGCACCGCCGCGGAATCACACCCGACCCCGCGGCGGACGTAACCAATCCAGAGACACCGCCGTACGGAATGACGTCTCCGACCGTGTCCCAAATCACGATCGCGGAAAACACACATAAAACCGCTGCGGAAAAACAACCTGCCTGAACATGGCGGATTCCCCACAGCTAACAAACCACACATTGCGAAGATACCCACCACAAGCAGCTCGCCCACATGGACCCAGCGCTACACGCTTTTCCGATACTCTTCGCGATCCTCCACCAGCAAGTCATGGACCATCATCGACGACGACGCAGGTACGCTACACACCATTTACTGTCGGAAGGGGAGTATCTGGCAGGGCTGTGACGTTGGGAGGGGGAGTGTCATGTCACAGGAAATACATTGACGAACGCGCCAAAATATACACAATTGAAGTACACAACCAGGAATGACAGCGACAAACCACAAAACATGATTTATTAGCTTTATCCAACATAATAGGTGCATAATATCAGAATATCCAAGAGCATGGGCATTGGGTACAACAGATCATGTACATCACTGGCTTCACATGAGAGGGTGTAAGTGCATCAACAGTCCATTGCACTGAACAGGTCTATCAGAGGCAGCACATGAGAGGGGCTAAGTGCATCAACAGTCCATTGCACTGAACAGGTCCATCGGAGGTAGCACATGAGAGGGGCTAAGTGCATCAACAGTCCATTGCACTGAACAGGTCCATCAGAGGCAGCACATGAGAGGGGCTAAGTGCATCAACAGTCCATTGCACTGAACAGGTCCATCAGAGGCAGCACATGAGAGGGGCTAGGTGCATCAACAGTCCATTGCACTGAACAGGTCCATCAGAGGCAGCACATGAGAGGGGCTAAGTGCATCAACAGTCCATTGCACTGAACAGGTCCATCAGAGGCAGCACATGAGAGGGGCTAAGTGCATCGACAGTCCATTGCACTGAACAGGTCCATCAGAGGCAGCACATGAGAGGGGCTAAGTGCATCAACAGTCCATTGCACTGAACAGGTCCATCAGAGGCAGCACGTGAGAGGGCACAATGCAGTATCAGAACAGCAACAGGGCATTGTGGACAACAGAGCAGGTACATCATAGGCAGCACGTGAGAGGGCACAATGCAGTATCAGAACAGCAACAGGGCATTGTGGACAACAGAGCAGGTACATCAGAGGCAGCACGTGAGAGGGCAGAATGCAGTATCAGAACAGGAACAGGGCATTGTGGACAACAGAGCAGGTACATCAGAGGCAGCACGTGAGAGGGCAGAATGCAGTATCAGAACAGCAACAGGGCATTGTGGACAACAGAGCAGGTACATCAGAGGCAGCACGTGAGAGGGCACAATGCAGTATCAGAACAGCAACAGGGCATTGTGGACAACAGAGCAGGTACATCAGAGGCAGCACGTGAGAGGGCAGAATGCAGTATCAGAACAGCAGCAGGGCATTGTGGACAACAGAGCAGGTACATCAGAGGCAGCACGTGAGAGGGCAGAATGCAGTATCAGAACAGCAACAGGGCATTGTGGACAACAGAGCAGGTACATCAGAGGCAGCACGTGAGAGGGCAGAATGCAGTATCAGAACAGCAACAGGGCATTGTGGACAACAGAGCAGGTACATCAGAGGCAGCACGTGAGAGGGCAGAATGCAGTATCAGAACAGCAACATGGCATTGTGGACAACAGAGCAGGTACATCAGAGGCAGCACGTGAGAGGGCAGAATGCAGTATCAGAACAGCAACAGGGCATTGTGGACAACAGAGCAGGTACATCCGAGGCAGCACGTGAGAGGGCAGAATGCAGTATCAGAACAGCAACAGGGCATTGTGGACAACAGAGCAGGTACATCACTAGCAACACAAGTACGTGTTTCAAGCCACCTGTCCCAAGGACAACAACAGTGCAAGGCTGGTTACAATGGACAATGTACACACCATGTGAAAAGACATGTGAGTGAAGTGAACAGCACCTCACATCACAGAATCAGGTGGACTGCTTGAACTACTTGCCTCGGACACACTGCCAGCACCAGTAACAGGAGTGTGAGACACAGCCACAGCTCGAGTGACTGACACATGAGCCACAGACCCAGACACACTGCCAGCACCAGAAATAGGAGTGTGAGACACAGCCACAGCTCGAGTGACTGACACATGAGCCACAGACCCAGCCACACTGCCAGCACCAGAAACCGGAGTGTGAGACACAGCCACAGTTCGAGTGACTGACACATGAGCCACAGACCCAGACACACTGCCAGCACCAGAAACCGGAGTGTGAGACACAGCCACAGCTCGAGTGACTGACACATGAGCCACAGACCCAGACACACTGCCAGCACCAGAAACCGGAGTGTGAGACACAGCCACAGATGTAGTGACTGACACGTGAGCCACAGACCCAGACACACTGCCAGCACCAGAAACAGGAATGTGAGACACAGCCACAGCTCGAGTGACTGACACATGAGCCACAGACCCAGACACACTGCCAGCACCAGAAACAGGAGAGGGCACAACTGAGACAGTGCTACTACATGATGCATGACAGCAAACAACAGACACAGTGCCACTATCTGACACATGAGAGTCAACTGCATCTGCGCCACTGGTACCACTGAAATGATGAGCCACAGGGCTGAATGGGCCAGGAGGCAGGGTGGCTCTGGGAGCTGGGGATAGCTGTACTGGAGCGACATCGGGGTTTTCATGTGTCAATGGTGTGTGTCTACGTTTCTTAGGGATATGTGAGGGCACCCTGGACATGACAGGACTGGCAAGTGGTGCGGACACAAATGAAATATCACCCACCAAAGGTGGAGCATCTGCTTCTGGGGGTCTGCTCTCTGGGGACGTGCTGGAGCCTGCTTGTCGTTTGCTGTGTGCCTGCCTTCTGGCCTCTACATCATGTTTAATGGGGGATGCAACAACAGGGTACTCCTTCCTCTGCTTCTGACGGGCCTGGATGGGAGTGGAGGTATGGGGGGACTCCACCGCGGACACATCTTTACTACGTTCCCTCAACAACATCAGCCGCAGTGCAGCCAGGGGTGATGTATGCCTGTCCTTGATGGAGCTAGTGTCTATGGGAGAAGCCCTGTCCCTTGGATGTGCCTTGGCCATAGGAGGTGTCCTGTCCCTGGAAGTTCACTGTTCCCTGGGCGGTGCCCTGTCCCTGGGTGTAGACTTTTCCCTTGTTGTGTACCTGTCTCTAGAAGCAACCTTGTCCCTGGGAGTGTCCCTGCTCTTGGGAGTTGCCCCTTCCTTTGTAGTGTCCTTGTCCTTGGGAGTGTCTCTTCTCTTGGGAGTTGCCCCTTCCTTTGTAGTGTCCTTGTCCTTGGGAGTGTCCCTGCTCTTGGGAGTTGCCCCTTCCTTTGTAGTGTCCTTGTCCTTGGGAGTGTCTCTTCTCTTGGGAGTTGCCCCTTCCTTTGTAGTGTCCTTGTCCCTGGGAGTGTCTCTTCTCTTGGGAGTTGCCCCTTCCTTTGTAGTGTCCTTGTCCTTGGGAGTGTCACTGCTCTTTTGAGGTGGCCTTTCCTTTGTAGTGTCCTTGTCTTTGGGAGTGTCACTGCTCTTTTGAGGTGGCCTTGCCTTTGTAGTGTTCTTGTCCCTGGGAGTGTCCCTGCTCTTAGGAGTTGAACCTTCCTTCGTGGTGTCCTTGGTAGTGTCCCTGGACTTGGGAGTTGCCCTTCCATTGGGCCTACCTTTTGTGGGGGATGCCTGTGTAGCATGTGAAGCCATTTCCACCCACACCCCTTGAGGATCCTGTGTGTCAACTCCAGTGTAGCTCACGTCGTGTTTGGTGCCAGATTTACCAGTCCTAGGGGATGGGGGTCTGTGCTCTCCGTGCCCTGCCCTGCTGCCTGTTGCTGCTCCTAGTGCAATAACCTGTAAAAGAGTCCTGCTCTGAGAAGTCACTCACCCCTGAGACATCAAGTGGTGTGGATGGGGGAACAGAAGTAGCACCCTGTCTTTGCGACTGTGCAATGGCAGAAGACACAGTGTTTGCCAATGACTGAACTGTTCTGTGTAGACCAGCAACATCGCCATGCATACCCTCCATGAATGCCACCACCTGCCCCAACTTCCTATCGTGGTCTTGGAATGCATTGATCATGTTGGTCTGCCCTACACACAGCTGTCGCAGCAGATCAACAGCCTCTGCACAAAGTGCACTTTGTGTCACTGGGGCAGGGGCGGCGGTTCCTGCACCGAAGGCAACTCTGCTCCCCCTCCTCTGGCGAGCACGAGCAGTACATGTTGCAGTGGGTGGCAGTGTGGGCCCTGTGTGCTGTGTCCCGACTGAAGGTGTCGATTGCCCACTCCCTGTCTGTGCCAACAGTGCGGACTCACCAACACTTTCTGAGGATGAGGGCGATGGTGTTTCCACATGTGAGTCCTCAAGGACGGTCCTGTCCCCCTCTCCGGGGCTGCCCTCTTCAGTGTCAGTCTGCGTGTGTGTGACCTCTGATCCAGAAGCATTGCCACCACTCATCTCCGTCGTCTGTGGGTCAGTGCCCTCTGCCAAAGCTGAAATAGAGAGAAACGAGGTGTGAGTAAGTGCCACACTCACGTACTTAAGGACAACAGATCTAGGATTCCATTACATACATAGTACATGTAGCACACATCCTGCACACGTCCCACCCCTACCAGTCATCCTCACATCAAAGAACCGGTGTTGGCTGTCAAACATGTTCATCACCCGAACATGGCAAGTGCCTGTAGATCTGCACACATGTCATGCCATGGGACCACAGACCTCAACGGCATGTCCTGGAACCCTCAAATACTAAGCAAGTGGGCTGTCCACCTGGCAGACATGGATGCCAACGCTTACTCCGCTAATGGCACCAGCATGATATGTCAGCTAAACATACGCACCACGGAAGCCACTACTGTGTCTGAGCACCAATACATGCTTTGCTGGCCCAAGTCACATACACATACATTCTGCTTACCGCTAGTTTGCTGTGGATCCCCACTCAGCTGGGCAGACAGGTCAGGATGCGTCACAGCAATGATACGGTGCATAAGAGGGGTCATGGTGCGGCGGGCCAGACGTGTAGATCTTGGAATCATCCCCAGTGTCATTTCCGCCACATTCTTGCTAAGCCTGGAAATGTCGTCCCAGCGCTTGTGGCAGTGTGTGTGTCGTCTATTGCACCCCCCCACTGCCCGTACATCACGTGCTATGGTCCTCCACACGGCCTTGCGAAGGTGCAGCTTTACCTACCATGATGGGAGACAAGAGGGTAACGTAAGTGGACAGTATGACATGCACAAACATCGTAGTAACACGTTTCTACATGCAGCCATGCTCAGCACTACACATGTGAAGGTCCCACAGCACACCGCCAGCCTTGCAGAAGACAGTAGCCACTGAACACCTCATGGCCAACAACATGTACACCACTGTACTTACCACCAGTCCGGGTGCACCGTAGATCCGTTGGTAGTGGCTGAGCACACCGTCCACAAGGACATCCAGCTACGCTGCGGTGAAGGGACGAGACCGGGTCTCTCGCACTCCCTGCATGGCAAGGTCCTGGACTGTGGCACAGCAGCAGCAGCCGTTGGTCAGCTCAGCAGCAGCAGGTCGAGGTGATGGTCACAGGCAGCAGCCGCTGGTCAGCTCAGCAGCAGCAGGTCGAGGTGATGGTCACAGGCAGCAGCCGTTGGTCAGCTCAGCAGCAGCAGGTCGAGGTGATGGTCACAGGCAGCAGCCGTTGGTCAGCTCAGCAGCAGCAGGTCGAGGTGATGGTCACAGGCAGCACTGGATCAAAGCAGTGAATGTGTGCTTGTGAAAGTCACACATATATAGGGCCCAGAGCACATGTCAGTGGCACACGTCGCCAGCTATTGGTTCCCCTGGATGCCTCATACGAAAAGGGCCAATGACAGGCCCTGGTGTGGCGGTGCACTGTTTCCGCAATTGTCGATGGCGCATACGCGCCCCGCGGTACCTCTTCCCATTGGCTGCCTGTGCACGTGCCGTCACGGACACACATCGGCAACCGCAAGTGCACACTTCCGCGACGGTTGGATGTTTTGCAACAATGTTCAATCAGTGGCGCCACCATGGCGGTGCACGCCTTCCGTGGGGGTGGTGCAGGCCAACACATACTTGTGATTATGCAAATCAAAATGGCAGTTCATGACCCCCCTTACAGTCACATTGCATCATCCACCGTAGACCGACCCTCCCAGCCCGGTCACCCACCACCGGGCCAGGCCGGTCACCCACCGCCCGGCCAGCCCGGTCACCCACCGCCATCCCAGCCTGGTCACCCACTGCCGGCCCAGCCCGGTCACCCACCGCCGGGCCAGGCCGGTCACCCACCGCCGTCCCAGCCCGGTCACCCACCGCCGGGCCAGGCCGGTCACCCACAGCCGGGCCAGGCCGGTCACCCACCGTCGTCCCAGCCCGGTCACCCACCGCCGGCCCAGCCCGGTCCCCCACCGCCGGCCCAGCCCTGTCACCCACCGCCGGGCCAGGCCGGTCACCCACCGCCGTGCCAGGCCAGTCACCCACCGCCGGGCCAGGCCAGTCAACACCCGGCGGTGGGTGACCGGCCTGGCCCGGCGGTGGGTGACCGGGCTGGCCCGGCGGTGGGTGACCGGGCTGGGACGGCGGTGGGTGACCGGGCTGGCCTGGCGGTGGGTGACCGGGCTAGGACGGCGGTGGGTGACCGGGCTGGGCTGGCGGTGGGTGACCGGGCTGGGACGGCGGTGGGTGACCAGCCTGGCCCGGCGGTGCTTAACCGGGCTGGGACGGCGGTGGGTGACCGGGACAGCGGTGGGTGACCGGCCTGGCCCGGCGGTGGGTGACCGGGCTGGGACGGCGGTGGGTGACCGGGCTGGCCCGGCGGTGGGTGACCGGGCTGTGCCGTCGATGGGTGACCGGGCTGGGACGGCGGTGGGTGACCGGGCTGCGACGGCGGTGGGTGACCGGGCTGGGCCGGCGGTGGGTGACCGGGCTGGGACGGCGGTCGGTGACCGGCCTGGCCCGGCAGTGGGTGATCGGGCTGGGCCGGCGGTGAGTGACCGGGCTGGGAGGGTCGGTCTACGGTGGATGATGCAATGTGACTGTAAAGGGGGTCATGAACTGCCATTTTTATTTCCATAATCACAAGTATGTGTTGGCCTGCACCACCCCCACGGAAGGCGTGCACCGCCATGGTGGCACCACTGATTGAACATTGTTGCAAAACATCCAACCGTCGCGGAAGTGCGCACTTGCGGTTGCCGATGTGTGTCCGTGACGGCACGTGCACAGGCAGCCAATGGGAAGAGGTACCGCGGGGGGGAATGCGCCATCGACAATGGCGGAAGCCGTGCACCGCCATGTCGACGCCACTGATTGTATATTTACAAATGCAGCACCATCGTGGTAGTCCGCACATGCGTCATGAGGGGTGTGAACGTGATGGCAAAACAGCATATGTCATGCACTATATCATGTGTGTTCACACTATGGCCATTGATGTGCACCCAATTTGCTACACATGTGCATGTCTACGTGTCGACCTCTTGTTTTACCGTACACACGTTTCAACTCATACACATCAACACACTACATCAAGGCTGTCTGGCCACATTCAGGATCTGTTATGAGTGTGTGGTTTGTGCGTGCAAGTAACAATGGTGGGGGTACACATGGATTCAGTGTATGCGTATGTGTGTTGCCTCTTGTGTGACCATGCATGTAATGTGAGGATGCTCACCATTGTAGGAGTGGTAATTGGTGCATGAAGATATGGAGTGTGTGTAGCATTATTGTATTGTGTGTGCACGTGCATGTGTGTCTGTGATGACGCTTGTCCACATTAGGGTCATTAGGCATGTCTTGTTGGCAGTTCTTTTGACGTGTGAGTACGTTACATTGTACATGTTGGCACACATCATGTTGTTAGAGGCTGCACATTGTTTGCATGCTACTCTGTATTGTAGGTAATTGCAGACATGTCACACATATGATAATTGTCGACGACTTTTCTCATTTTGATTGTGTTGGCCTACATGTGATAGAGTTGCACAGCTATGCGTTGTTGGTAAATTGACATCTACTACATCTACTCCCACACAGGAGGGCTCCTAATGTGCATCGCCCATACACTGTGCTGGAGGACATGGTTGAAGAGGAGGTGATCAGGAAATTCCGGCTTGATCGACGTAGATTGCTGGAGCTTGTAGACCAATTGTCTCCTCATCTGCAGCCATGAAGAACATATCCTGGTTCCATTACACCCACAGCAAAGGTGATGGCGGCACTTCACTTCTTTGCAACTGGCACCTTCCAGTGCACAGTTGGACATGCCGGGGGGATGTCACAGTCCATGTTCAGCATGGTACTGCGGGATGTTCTCAGGGCCATGATGATTTACAAGGATGATTATATCCATTTTCCACGGGCGGCAGAGTTGGCAGCAGTCAAAGCAGACTTCTATGCACTGGGCCAGATACCACACGTAGTGGGTTCCATTGATGGCACCCATATCGGTCTCATTCCACCCCGGGCACGTGAGCCTGTATATCGCAATCGGAAACACTTTCATTCGCTGAACGTGCAGGTGGTGTGCCTGGCCGACAACATCATATCACATGTGTGTGCCAGATTTCCAGGCTCCGCACATGACTCCCACATCATGCGGAGCAGCATTGTCCCCCAACTGATGGCAAATCTGCGGCCAGAACGTGCGTGGCTTGTTGGTGAGTATGCTGTGGGGACAGTTGTGTATTCTGTGTGGCATGGGGTACCCACCAATCCTGGTAGTGATATCTGTGTCTGTCATCCCCCCACATAGGTGATTCAGCGTACCCAAACAGGCCGTGGCTGCTGAGTCCCATACGTAATCCAACTACAGCTGGTGAAATGCGATACAATGATGCCCATGGAAGGACACGTACAGTGGTGGAACGTACTTTTGGACTGCTAAAGTCTAGGTTTCGCTGCCTGGATAAAACCGGAGGAGCCCTGCCTCGCTCACCAGGCAAAGTATGCAGGATCGTGATTGCCTGCTGCATGCTCCACAACCTGGCCGTGCGCAATGACATTGAACTGATCTTGGACCCTGAAGACCAACAAGTCCCTCGGCCTCCCATCCCACCCATGTCGACTGATGAGGATAGTGGTGAAGAAGAAGGTGTGGGCCAGAGGCGTCAGCTCATTGATCGCTATTTTCCTTGAATGTGAGTGACTACCTCTTGTGCAGGTTGACAATGCGTGATGTATGTTTGCTGGTGGTGTGTGGATGTGGTGTTTGGAAGCTGGCTGTTCTGGTATGTTATGTTTGCATGTGTGTGTTGTATTCCATGATGTGTGTCCTCTCATCCACAGATTTGGTGGTGAGTGTGGTTTGTGGTATGTTGCAGTACAGTGTGTTGTGATGGGTGTGACTCAGTTTTCTGACGTGTGTTTGTTGTCTCTCATTTTTCCTAGGTCACTCCCACTGAGGCATAATTCTCACCGACATAGTTCCCTGCGCCTGTTAACGTCTGATTCAGATACAATCATGTGATTAAAACATGGAGGCAACACATAATTGAGTGTGTAAGTGAAATTTATTTACAGGTTGTGAATTGATGCAGGTGGATATTTACAAGTAAGTGTTGGGTGGGGGAGTGTGAGTTGAAGGTCATGGTAGATGAAAAGACCGTGGTGACACCACATTGGGTGATGTCCAGCTAGTCCAGCAGACCGGTGCCAATACTTGGCGTTGTGGGACAGGATAGTTGGCGGGTGAATGGCAGGGTCAGGCATGGTTAATGTCATTTGCGGCCCCTCTTTGGGCAGGTGGATGGTGCATCCCCGCTGCCCTCACCTACTTCCAGCCTCAGACGGCCCCTCCGTCTTGTAGCTGGAGAGGAGACAGCTGGGGGGGCAGGTTGGTCAGGGGCCACATCTGTGTCCATGGGCTCAGGTGGCGGTGGCGGTGGTGTTGGCGACCGTGGCGGCTGGGCACTTGGCTGAGGGGGGGGTGTTGCGGGATAACCAGTCCCTCCACAGTAATGTTACCTGGCCCATGATGTCCACTAGTTGCCCTATGCGCCTGTCAATTGACCGCAACTGATTTGTGTTCTCCACTGAGTCCTGGTGGGCACGGTCAGCTTGTGCTTGCCCCCGGTCATAGGAGGCCTGGACTCTGGCTAGAGCTTCCAGTGTTTCTGCAGCAGGATGGGGTGGGTGTCCTTCCACACCTCGCCGGTGAGAGGCACTCCTGTGGGTGAGATGTGGCCTCTGGTCTGTCCTTTGCCGTCCACTCTCCCTGCTTGGCTGGGATGTAGATGGGCCTGCATCCTGCGATGGGTCAGGCAGGGTGGCACAGGCAGGAGTGGTGGTACAGGTGGTGGTGGAGGTGGTGGTGGTGGTGGTGGCTGCACAGGTCACTATGGCAGGTGTCGGTGGGGTGACACAGGCCAAGGTTGTGGAGGCAGGGATGTCCTGTGAGCCAGATGGCCCTGGGAGTCGGCTTGGGCCCCCTTCGTCCTCCGCACCGGAGCTGACAGTAGGATCGTCCCCAGAGAGTCCGTGCTGTGAGTGTGGTGACTGTTGCAGGCGGTTGCTGGTTTCGCCAGTCAGGTTGCGATCACCTGAGGGACAAGATTTTAATGATCAATGCAGTGGATATGACATGTTTTAATCTTTCAAACATTACATATCACTGACCTCTCTACACACCCCTCCCACCTCCCAACACACCCCACCCACCTCCCAACACACCCCACCCACCTCCCAACACACCCCTGCCACCTCCCAACACACCCCACCCACCTCCCAACACACACCACCACCCTCCCTGTGGACATGGGGGCCTGTTGGAATTCGTAGTGCTGGTCTCTCACACACCCCTCCCACCTCCCAACACACCCCACCCACCTCTCAACACACACCACCACCCTCCCTGTGGACATGGGGGCCTGTTGGGATTCGTAGTGCTGGTCTCTCACACACCCCACCCACCTCCCAACACACCCCACCCACCTCCCAACACACCCCTCCCATCTCCCAACACACCCCACCCACCTCCCAACACACCCCTCCCACCTCCCAACACACCCCACCCACCTCCCAACACACACCACCACCCTCCCTGTGGACATGGGGGCCTGTTGGGATTCGTAGTGCTGGTCTCTCACACACCCCTCCCACCTCCCAACACACACCACCCACCTCCCAACACACACCACCAACCTCCCTGTGGACATGGGGGCCTGTTGAGATTCGTAGTGCTGGTCTATCACACACCCCTCCCACCTCCCAACACACCCCACCCACCTCCCAACACACACCACCACCCTCCCTATGGACATGGGGGCCTGTTGGGATTCGTAGTGCTGGTCTCTCACACACCCCTCCCACCTCCCAACACACCCCACCCACCTCCCAACACACCCCTCCCACCTCCCAACACACCCCACCCACCTCCCAACACACACCACCACCCTCCCTGTGGACATGGGGGCCTGTTGGGATTCGTAGTGCTGGTCTCTCACACACCCCACTCACCTCCCAGCACACCCAACCCACCTCCCAACACACCCCTCCCACCTCCCAACACACCCCACCCACCTCCCAACACACACCACCACCCTCCCTGTGGACATGGAGGCCTGATGGGATTCGTAGTGCTGGTCTCTCACACACCCCTCCCACCTCCCAACACACCCCACCCACCTCCAAACACACACCACCACCCTCCCTGTGGACATGGGGGCCTGGTGGGATTCGTAGTGCTGGTCTCTCACACACCCCTCCCACCTCCCAACACACCCCACCCACCTCCCAACACACACCACCACCCTCCCTGTGGACATGGGGGCCTGTTGGGATTCATAGTGCTGGTCTCTCACACACCCCTCCCACCTCCCAACACACCCCACCCACCTCCCAACACACACCACCACCCTCCCTGTGGACATGGGGGCCTGTTGAGATTCCTAGTGCTGGTCTCTCACACACCCCTCCCACCTCCCAACACACCCCGCCCACCTCCCAACACACCCCACCACCCTCCCTGTGGACATGGGGGTCTGTTGAGATTCGTAGTGCTGGTCTCTCACACACCCCACCCACCTCCCAACACACCCCACCCACCTCCCAACACACACCACCACCCTCCCTGTGGACATGGGGGCCTGTTGGGATTCGTAGTGCTGGTCTCTCACACACCCCTCCCACCTCCCAACACACCCCACCCACCTCCCAACACACACCACCACCCTCCCTGTGGACATGGGGGCCTGTTGGGATTCGTAGTGCTGGTCTCTCACACACCCCTCCCACCTCCCAACACACCCCACCCACCTCCCAACACACACCACCACCCTCGCTGCGGACATGGGGGCCTGTTGGGATTCGTAGTGCTGGTCTCTCACACACCCCTCCCACCTCCCAACACACCCCACCCACCTCCCAACACACCCCTCCCACCTCCCAACACACCCCACCCACCTCCCAACACACCCCTCCCACCTCCCAACACACCCCACCCACCTCCCAACACACACCACCACCCTCCCTGTGGACATGGGGGCCTGTTGGGATTCGTAGTGCTGGTCTCTCACACACCCCACTCACCTCCCAGCACACCCAACCCACCTCCCAACACACCCCTCCCACCTCCCAACACACCCCACCCACCTCCCAACACACACCACCACCCTCCCTGTGGACATGGAGGCCTGATGGGATTCGTAGTGCTGGTCTCTCACACACCCCTCCCACCTCCCAACACACCCCACCCACCTCCCAACACACACCACCACCCTCCCTGTGGACATGGGGGCCTGTTGGGATTCGTAGTGCTGGTCTCTCACACACCCCTCCCACCTCCCAACACACCCCACCCACCTCCCAACACACACCACCACCCTCGCTGCGGACATGGGGGCCTGTTGGGATTCGTAGTGCTGGTCTCTCAAACACCCCTCCCACCTCCCAACACACCCCACCCACCTCCCAACACACACCACCACCCTCGCTGCGGACATGGGGGCCTGTTGGGATTCGTAGTGCTGGTCTCTCACACACCCCTCCCACCTCCCAACACACACCACCCACCTCCCAACACACACCACCAACCTCCCTGTGGACATGGGGGCCTGTTGGGATTCGTAGTGCTGGTCTATCACACACCCCTCCCACCTCCCAACACACCCCACCCACCTCACAACACACACCACCACCCTCCCTGTGGACATGGGGGCCTGTTGGGATTCGTAGTGCTGGTCTCTCACACACCCCTCCCACCTCCCAACACACCCCACCCACCTCCCAACACACCCCTCCCACCTCCCAACACACCCCACCCACCTCCCAACACACACCACCACCCTCCCTGTGGACATGGGGGCCTGTTGGGATTCGTAGTGCTGGTCTCTCACACATCCCACTCACCTCCCAGCACACCCCACCCACCTCCCAACACACCCCTCCCACCTCCCAACACACCCCACCCACCTCCCAACACACACCACCACCCTCCCTGTGGACATGGAGGCCTGATGGGATTCGTAGTGCTGGTCTCTCACACACCCCTCCCACCTCCCAACACACCCCACCCACCTCCCAACACACACCACCACCCTCCCTGTGGACATGGGGGCCTGGTGGGATTCGTAGTGCTGGTCTCTCACTCACCCCTCCCACCTCCCAACACACCCCACCCACCTCCCAACACACACCACCACCCTCCCTGTGGACATGGGGGCCTGTTGGGATTCATAGTGCTGGTCTCTCACACACCCCTCCCACCTCCCAACACACCCCACCCACCTCCCAACACACACCACCACCCTCCCTGTGGACATGGGGGCCTGTTGGCAGTCGTTCACATTTTGGTGAATATGTGGCCCACATGCATGGTTTGGGGCCTGGGGGATGTGTCCTCTCAGTTGTGTGAGGCAGACCATGTCGATGTGATAGTGGTGCTTGGTTTGTACTTACCAACCTCTTCTCACTCGTCGATTCCTTCAAGGCTCTCTGGGTGCAGTATGCCCAGCACCTTTTCCTCCCAATCGGCATAGGGTATGGGCTCCGGGGGTGTGCCGCCGCCAGTGTGGTGTGCCCGCAGGTGATTTTTTGCACGGTTGCCTTTGACCCTTGTTTTGAGGTCGTGCCACCGCCTCTGGATGTCGTGCTTTGTTCGTAGCACGGTCCCTGACGCATTCACCCGACTGACTATCCTGTCCCACATGTGGTTTTTGGTTGCCACGATGGTCTGCTGTACTAGTGTGCCGAATAGGTGGGGTTCGACACGGATGATTTCATCCACCAGGACCTTCAACTCTGTGTCAGTGAATTTAGGATTTTTCTTTGGTGCCATGGTGTGGGATGTGCAAAGTGTGGGTGGAGTGGGTTGGGATGTGCAGGTGTGTGGTGTGTAGGAATGGTGTGGTGGGTGTTTGTGTGGTGGGTGTGTTTGTGTGCAGGTTGTATGTGTGGACTTTAGTGTCTGCTGTTCGTTGTGATGAGCCTCTTGCTTGCAGCTATGCTGTGGTGCAAAGGATTGTGGTAGTGGGTGGGAATCTTTTTATACTCGGTGTTGTGGTAGTGTCCAATGGTTGTTGCCAGTCAGGTGCTAGGTGGGTGTGTTGACTTGTGTGGATTTTTAGGTGCTTGGGGGGGTGTCATTGTGGCTTGTGATTGGTGTGGGTGTTTCAGGTGGGTAGGTGTCCTGTGTACTGTGTTTTGTATTTACTTCCGTCAGCCATTTGTAAATTGGTTTGACGGTAGGGATGGGGTTCGTGTTGTCCTCCCGCTGGGATGCTGGGTTTATCGTTGCATTGTTTCCGCAGCGGTCGTGGATGGAGGTGAGTTCCGTGGGACTGACGGCGTTATCCTAATCGCGGGCACGGAGCCTCCGCAGGTATTGCGGTGGCTGTGCCTGTTCCCGCGGTCATGTTCGTCCTCGGCGGCCGGTGTTTCTTAGGTTCCGTCCGCTTGCGGCGGTCTCAGGTGTACTCCGTCCGCAGCGGACGGGGTTTGATGTACTCCGTCCGCCGCGGACGGAGTTTGATGACATTATTATCCTAATCGCAACGGCGGTTTATCCGCGGAGCGGTCGGGAGTATCTTGGCCGTGTCCTTGGCGGACGGAACCCATTTCCGTCCGCCATCCTAATCGACCCCTTTGTGTGGGGAAACAAAGTCACTCTATGCACCGACCATAAATCCCTCACCAAAATATTCACTACAAAAGGCCTGTACAATGCATCGCCGAGATTAGCGTGGTTGTCCATGCGCCTTTTCAATTACAACTATGAAGTCCACTATGTTCCAGGTGTAAGAAACATTGTAGCCGATTATCTGAGCAGAATGCCAGTAGAAAAAGCGGAAACAGAAGCAACAAATGAAAGCGAAGAATGTTGCACAGCCATCTTAGAAGAATGTCTCCAGGGAATTTCAAAAGAGGAGTGACTTATTGAACAAGACAAGCATTTACAATGCAATAGGTCTCGCAGCATTAAAGTTTGAGTTATTGGCATTGTGTATGACAATGCGTTGCATAAATATTTTAGCAAACTTTGAACTGGTGAGCAGTGAGAGTCTGTGCAAGAGTATGCTGTTAATATTCACACATTAACATTGCCATACGCGTTCATAGCTGATGTCTTTGGAGCGCGCGCACCTTTCTTGTCCCGCATCGTAAAGCAAGTCGGCGACAATAGATCTCGCTAGCGAGAAGCTTCGCTGCGTCGCTAGGCGACACCTAAAAATAACCGACTGTGAGGACACTAACAGTACTAGGCATCATGGGTTATGGAAGTTCATGGAGTCCTTGAGTATTGAAACAATAGTCATGTCCCCAGAAGTTCCCAACCAAACTGTCATCAGAAACGAGCATGCAGGGCGCTGAATGGGAAGGGTGCAGATGTGTATGGAATGAGCCAGAGGGCTTGACCTTTTCTGCACAGCAGATGAGACCAAGCTAGGTGTGCACTTGTTTTCACCTGCTTGAGAAATACATTAACCATAAACACAATTGCCAACGGCGAAAGCGAATGCACGATTTAGATCTGGTCCCATGACATTTAACCCCAAAAGATGCGGCAAAGAGTGGAGGTGCAAATAAAGCTGTGCTGGTTCCAGTATTGCACACACAGACAATGCAGCAGCTCAGAAGAAGCAGCCCACAGACTACTGTGCATGTAAGCAAAGTAAAGATGCAGCCTGCTGCAAGTCCCTTACCATAAGTAAGAGTGTCTGAGGTGACATGCACTGTATATAATGCGGCCTGAAGTACACAATGTGACAGTGCGGTGTGGTGAACGTGCTATAGTTGGTTCAAACTCTCCTTTGAGACTGAAGCAGGCTCAAGGTTTAAGACTCAAGCTTGAAGGGCATTGGCCAATTCATGCGAGGTGTTTGGCAGGCCAGGTATTGACTAGCAACGTTTCTGCAGTTAAACAGTAGGGGGTGCAGCACAGCAAGAGCAGGTTGATGGCTAGGGTTGCCCAGGCCGCATAAGCCTGCTGGCGCTGCGGCTGGGTAAGTGAACTTTGGCACACCCGTGTGAGCTGTGGTGGTCTGCCAGAGCTAGATGGGAGCAGCGAACGGCTAACCGCTCCGGAGTAAGTAAATTGGCAGAGCAATTCCTGGTGTCTGCAAATAACTATTGAGTGTTAAACAAGTTACAAACAAATCGATCAACTCGCAGCCAGCAGCGCACATGGCCTGTGACATCAACCGCTTCCGGTGCACCTCACCCTACGTATTTAATAAGCGTTTGTTATTTTCACAAAGCAGGACATTTTAAAATAGAAGCTCAACATGGTAGCATCAGATGAACTACTACTATAAGCAATCGGTCAGTTTTGTGTACCAGCTCCCAGGGTGCCTACCTCCAGGGCCTGCCTTGTGGGGTCCTCCAGGAGACAAAGGGCCATTGCTGAAGCTCGTCAGGCTCTCTCTCCGTCCTGGCGGTCTGTTGTTCCCATGGTATCGGTTCACCAAAATCTGCCGCAGCGCCTCACCCTTCAAGCAAAAACGGGAAAGAATGAATACCTCCAAAATGCAAGACCCGGGGAGGGAAGAAGTCGTCATTGCAGTCACTCAATTCGCCTTTGGGACAAGAGTCCTATCAGGAGAAGGTGAAAGCCTCTGTAGTTCTACCCTTGCGAGGCAGGATGACAATACCAGGCACGTTGCTCAACAATAGTAGATGACCCTTACATGATAAAAAATGGAAACAAGCATAAAGCGACGATAACGACACACGCTCTGTGGTGGGGGGGAGGAGCGTTGAAGCGCCGCGAACGATGGGCAGCCTCACCGGAAGTCAGGCAAGGTCGCCTGTGACGGGGCGGGGCCGCGTCCGGACCGGAAGAGGAGGCAGGCGGAGTGAAAGCGTCTCGCGGCCCGGGGCTCCTGTGAGCCGTGGAGAGCCCCCGGGCCGCCAGAAGGAGGTTGCGCAAGTGTTGCACATGCCCGGTGCCTGCCGCGTACGGAGTCCCCCGAGATTGGCCCGGTAAGTTGAAAAGGGCTGTGGGGGGTCTCGGTGGACTTGTGTGTGTGTGTGTGTGCTCGTGTGTGTATGTATGTGTGCGACGGCGGGGGGGGGGCGGTGCACTCGTGTGTGTGTGTGTGTGTGTGCGCGCGTGTGTGTATGCGTGGGGGGGTGTGTGTCTCTGTATGTATGTGTGTGCGTGCATGGGCGCTCGTGTGTGTGTGTTGTGTGGGAGCTTCCCAGGAGACAGCACTGGCCACAGCGCGCACGCGTTCACGTGCGCGTGGCCCACTCAAATCGCCTCCTCGGAGAGAAAATGCGCGCAGCCAGGTGCTGTCTCCTGGGAAGCAGACCCAGTGACAATAGAGTCTCGGCGAGACAGCGCTTACGCGCTGTAACGCTACGAGACCTAAAAAGGACGCTGGCATGCAAAATGTGATCAAAATGCAGAAAGAAGGATGGACCAGCAAAAAGAACATGAGCGAAACTCTGAGACATTTTTACGAAGTAAGGAATGAACTATCGCATGAAAATGGGTTACTATTAAGAGGAGGAAGAGTAATTCCCCCAATCAACATGAGAAAGAGAATTTTGCAGCTATGCCATGAAGGACACTTAGGTATAGTGAAGAGTAAGAAAAGAGTGAAGGAGAACTACTGGTGGCCAGGAGTAAGTATTGAAGTCGAAAGGATGGTAAGAGATTGCAGAATGTGCCAACAATCTGACAAGAGCCAGGTGAACCTCAGACCACCCCTCCATCCCATTAAATGCCCCGCAATGCCTTGGGAAAGAGTGGGGGTAGACATAATGGGACCCATACAAGACCTGGGAGAACAATGGTACATAATTGTAGTCATTGATCATTTTAGAAAATGGTCTGAACTCAAATTTACTACCAGGGCAGATTCCAAAACTGTGGTGGAATTCTTGGATGGCGTGTTCATACGTGAAGGCCTACCTAAAGTAATTGTAAGCGACCACGGCCCACAGTTTATATCAGATGCCTTCAAAGTATATGTTTTAATAAATCAGATAAAACACAAAACTACATCTGTGTACCACCCGTCAGGCAATGGCGCAGTGGAACGGTTCAATAGGGTTCTCAAGGGTATAATACAGCTAGCGAACAGTAACAGACTAAGTTGGAAAAGAGAAATCCTTAAGACCTTGTGGGCCTACAGAATCACACCATGTGACTCTACTGGCCATAGTCCATTTGCGCTTATGCGAGGAAGGACACCCCTTACCATAGATAATGTGGGGTGGACATCAGCAGCTAAGAAAGTGCACTGGACGGCAGAACAAGTCAGGAAAACAACAGAACAAGTGCAACACAGTGTCAAGACCCAGTATGATGTTAAACACAACTGTAAACCAGTGCAGATATCGGCTGGGGACATGGTAATGGTGAAGAAGAGTGGGCACATAGGAAAGGGGCAGGACAAATGCTCAATGCACCTTACTGTCAATGAGGTGTACTGTAATTCAGCTTTGTTGAGCGATGGTAGGGTGTGGCATTTCTCTGCCCTTTCTGTGTACAGACCACCCCAAACTCACGAAGACATCACACCGAAGATGGAGGAATTGAGCAGTGAACAGACGCACACATCCAAACATAATATGGCCCTATCAGACTCTTCAGACTGCGAGTCTGACCTCGGACTTGACAACTCTGGAGTTGGGTCACAGAGCGCTACGGAGTCTGTCTCAACCAACAACGCGCCTGCCATTTCCCCAAGCGCTGACACTTGCAGAGCAGCGAGGTTATTGCCTGCAACCCCTGTAGGCAATCAGCTACCACTGGTTACCACTAGCAGGTGTGGTAGAAGGGTGCGGTTATCATTCCTCCCTCACCACTCTCAACGGGGGAGGATGTGTTATGTATTGCCTTGTGTCCACTCAGGGACACCGTAGCATGTTTCTCCCTGTTGTCCCTACGAGGACACCGTCGTGCATTACATCACCAGCTGTAACTCTGCTTTGACAGTTACAGCTGGTGATGTGGGGCAGCTGGTAAAGCTTACGCTCCGCTCTCGGAGCCTGTGTTGGTAAACAATAAAGAACTTGCGCACACCGTTACCTTGACATGTGTGGTTCTTAACAAGGAGGAAAGAGGAAATGAAGGCCGGGCGCGTGTGGGGGAAAAACGGTGAGTAAAGCGCCAAAACTATGTAGAGACGCTCGCGCCACCGAAGTAACAGCAGGTGAGCGCCGAGCGATGAGGAAAGAGTGCGCGGGTCGTGCGCAGGCGGCAAAAACCACTGGAACAGACCCCGGGAGGGGGGGGCTCAAAGAGACGCGAGTGGCGCCGAACGCCGGAAACTTGCAAAGGACACAAGAGAAAGCGCCGGAGGAGTGCGGGGGCCAAACAAGCAATAAACAATATAAAATATGCAAAGAAACAGTAGATTAAAACAGTAAATAACGGAGCACAAAAGATAAAGGCACTTATCTGACTGCGAGCAGCAAGAAAAGAGGAAGCTGCGCAGTCAGTGGTGACCTTTATTACTGTACTTGCATATCATTGGTCAGTTATGTCGTTTTTTCTTCGTTCCCATTGGCCAGCCTGTTGCTTGGACCCCTGGGAACTGTAGTATTTCACTTATCTTGGCTGCTGTTGGTAATAAAGCAAGATAAGATAGCATAATAGGAGCCTCCGGTCTTGCCATAAAATTAGTAGCTTTAGAGCAACAATAAAAGTGTCAAGATAACGCCCGTGACTAATGTACCTGCTGGAGAGAGATGAGAGTTTTGTTCAGTGGCAGCTTTGACTTAACTAATGTAGCACAGAGGGTTAATATGCCCGCTACAAAGAATGTGTAACATGCATTTTAAAAAGCAGTATTTTATGTGCAAAGGGTCCGTGGTTACTGCTTTTGTCACAGAGATTCTCATGTTACTGTGCACCTCATAAGTGACAATCGTAATCTAGCAGAGAGACCTATAAACTGTCATCAAAGAGCTGCTTGCAAACTGATTGGTACCAGTTAGTTACTTATGTTTTTCCCAGTCATTCATTATCCTGATGCTGCTAAAAAGCCTCGTACTGCGAAATAAAAACAACAGTTTAAAAGTTAGTCACGGAGATGCAGTTCCAACCTTCCCATTAAATGTTTTCCTTTTTTGCAAATCCCTTCAAGTTAAAATACTAAGGGCCAGATGTACGACCCGTTTTTATATGCGCAAACGGGTTCACAAACCCGTTTGCGCATGGAAAAACCTATTGGGCCATGTACATAGCGTATTTCGCGAGTCTTAATTTTTTTACGACTCGCTAAATAGGTTTTGCGATTTTCTATTTGGAAGGGGCATTCCCTTCCAAATAGCGAATATCAAAACCATGTACAAATGTTTTGCGAACGCAATTGCGGTCGCAAAATACTCGCAATTACCACCTACTTCAAGTTGATGGTTATGCATTCGCAAATGGGAAGGGGTCCCGAGGGGGACCACTTCCGCTTTGCAAATGTTTGCAAAATAATTTTTTAAGGGCAGGCAGTGATCCCAGGACCACTGCCTGCCCGTAACAAATTAAACGAAAACGTTTAATTTTCTTTTTTTTTAATGCATGGAAAACGAGCTGCATTTTTTTTTAACTGCTTTATTTAAAAGCAGTCCCAGACATGGTGGTCTTCTGAGCCCAGCAGGCCACCATCCCTTGGAGGGCTGGCATTCCCTATGGGCTCGCAAATTGCGGCCCCATTGGGATTCCCAAACAGTGTTAAACACACTGTTGTACATTTCATTTAGCGACTCGCAATTTACCACTCGCAATGTGTTGGCAATTGCGAGGCGCTAAATGAAATGGTCGTACATTTGGCCCCAAAATCCTTAGTAATTTGAGTATTTGTTTTGTGTGCACACGTGTGTTTTTTTTTCAAATTACTGTTTTAATATTTGAAAGTTAAATCATACAAATTGCTTGGGGGTCCCCAGCTTCCAGTGGTGACTCAATGGGGGTCCTCAAGAGTCAAAAGTTTGGGAACCACTGCTCTAGGGACCCCAGTAAATGCAGAATATTGCTAAATTCTACTACTAAACAAGACAGCCTCAAGTGCACTTATCTAGCAGGCAATAGGTTCATGATTTGAATGATGCAGCAGGTGCAGTAGCACCAGGGCCAAAAGCTCTAAGCACCCCACTAAACACCTAATATTGGTATATTGTACTACTATACAGGCAGTCACAAGTGCAATAACCTTGCAAACAATAGGGTCATGATTTGAATGGTGCAGCAGGTGCAGTAGTACTTGACCCAAATGTTGTCAGAACTCCTCTAAACACCTAATATTGATGTATGTTACTAATATATGGGCTTCCTATCTTAAGTGAGCAAAGCACTTAACCTTCGTGTACTGTTGCTGGTGTGGTTCTGCCTTTAGAACAACACTAAGAATTTAAACAGTTTCACAAAATAATACACTAATCAAATAATAACTGCTTATGATCTTCATGTATTTTCCAGTTTTCACAATAACATATGTTTCAAAAACATTCCTATTTGTAAACAAATTTAACCAAAAATACAAATATATATACAATTTTAAAGAACAAATACTCTTGTTGGCGTCCTAGAAGATCCTTCTTTTTGTCCGATGCATTTGGAGCTCTGAGAGCTCTTCCTCAGGGGCCTGAAAGCTGAACATGTGTATACATTACTTTGACTTCTTTGATCAATATTCAGGACATTCTTAAAATTCACTCTATGCAGGGATTTTTTATAAAAAGTTTGGTTCTTAAATCGTGGTAAATAAAAGGAAAAGAAAAAAAGAAAACATGTGCAGAATACCCCTCTCCACACCACTGTGTTTGCTTGCAATATAAACTTCACTCCACTTGTACTCACTTGCCGTGTATGTTGTTCTTCAAAATACCTGAATGCAAAAAACGGGTTCAGTGAACTATTCCAGAAAACTCTGCTCTAGAATCTCTGTAAAGACCAGCCCGCAAAGCTGTCTTACCTCCTTATGGGTCCGACTAAGGCTCGATGTTTATAGTTTCAAGAAACAACCTCGTGCTTGTTCTGCCACCTAAAGAATAAGAAATAATATTGTGTACACTAATCTCAATGCCGCTAAACGCTAAAAACCAACACTACTATACAATTCCCATAGAGAGCTCACTTCACTCTCGATTCTCCACGTTAGCCTTCTCCTCTTACCTCCACCTCAAATGAACGAACTCCCGCTTTCCGCCTCGATCGGTACTCAACAAACAACCGCAGCTGTAGCCGCTCTTATCTTCTCCTTCTCCTCAAGTTGTTTAAAAAACGAACGGTGGACTTATCACTCCACTACTAACGGGCGCCATCTTGGAATGGGGCTCATCGTTATGCTTCGCTACACTGAACCGAGCCAAATTAAACTACTGAATCCTCTGTGAATAGTGTATAAAAAACATGAACTTAAAAGGAAAATGGAACTGAAAATAGAAGTGAAAATGAAAATAAAAAAGAAGAAATAAAGCCTAAATGAAAAATCTGCCCTTGATTAAATGAATTGAATTCACAACTTTTAGATGACAGTTGGATGACACTAAGACTGTATAAGTACATAAGTCTCTGAGAAGCAAGCATCATTCCTGCAGTTACACAGGGTTCCATAAATGACCTTTATAAAAAACAAATCAGATCAACTTTTTCATTGAGCCCTTTTGGCTCCTGTGTTTCTACTCTCCTGATCCAGTAGATCTCTCTTTGGAGGAGGGATCTGGTTAGATCAACCCCCTCGTAAGTGCTAACTTTTTCCAGTATTGAAAACCTGATCTGGGATATGTTGTGTTGATTTTCAGACCAGTGTTTCGCCAAATTACTTTTCATGTTTAAGTTTCTAATAGTACTTTTATGTTCTGAGATTCTCGTTTTCAGTTTCCTTTCTGTTTTCCCTACATATATTTTCCCACATGGGCATTTTATGTAGTAAATCAAGTTGTTGGAGTTGCAATCTCCATCATAATGTAATACAATTTCCTTTCCAGTGTGAGGGTGATGTAAAATCCTTCCTTCTGTTACATTAGAACAATGCACACAATTGTAGCATTTTTCATTCCTTTATGAGTGATTTCTACTTCTCTTTTGGGTGTCATTAGCAATTCTTTCAGATTCTTCGATCTTGTAAATGCAAAAATCGGTTTGTTAGTGAAGATCCCTTTAAAATCTGGTTCATTCTGCAATAGTTCCCAGTGTCTATTCACAATATTCTTGATTTTTTTGTGATGCTGTAGAAAAGTTTGAGACAAAAACATGTCTCACGATGGTTTTCTTGGGTTTTTGTTTAAGGAGATTTTCTCTACTGCAGGTGTGTATCTTCCTGCTTGCTTTCTCCAGGACATCATTGGGATACCCTCTTTCCTTGTATCTTTGTTGTTGAAATTCTAGATGTTCTTCAAAATCCTCTTCTTCTGAGCAAATTCTCTTAATTTTCATGTATTGTGAGACCGGTAGATTATTCTTCAAGTTTTGAGGATGGAAACTTTGAAATAATTAGTAATTATTATTATTAATTGCGTTTTGTTAAGCGCAAACAACCCGGAGGCCTCGTAGCGCTATATTGTCTGAATGAAGAGAGGGCTGAGAGAGCCAAGTTAAATAAAAAGGAGAGTTTTCAGATCCTTCCGAAATTTCAGCAGGTTAGATTCACTGCGAAGGGTACTAGGCAGGGAGTTCCAGGCCTTGGCGGCGTTCCAGGAGAAGGATCGCCCGCCCCATCTAGCACGTTTGATTTTGTTTATTGTGGCTAGGAAAGCTGTGCTAGATTTCAAAGATCTATGAGGAAGATAAGGGGTCGCCAAAGAACAAATCATAGATGGAGCGGTCTTCCACATGGCCTTGTGCATGGTGCACATAGATTTGAACAGTACTCTGGCCTTAATGGGAAGCCAGTGAAGTTTCTTCAAGGCTGCTGTGCCAGATTCTCGCCGGTTAAGGCCTAGCAGGAGGCGAGCAGCCGCATTTTGAGTAGTCTGAAGTTTCCTTATAGTAGAGACAGGAGCCCCCAGGTATAAGGAATTCCCATAGTCTAGTCGAGATAGAATAATGGCTTGCACCATTATTCTGCGAGCTTGGAAGGGAAGGAGTGGCAGCACCTTCCTAAGCATCCGCATCAGGCCGAAACAGGTGGCGGACAAGACGGTTGCTTGTTGTTTAAAGTTTAGATTTATGTCCAGCCACATGCCCAGGCTCTTTATTTGGGTTTTTGGTTGGGGCGGGTTTCCCATGCATGGGGGCCAGTCTAACAGAGGGTTGGGAATGACTGGATTGCCCAGGATCATAAGCTCCATTTTCTCACCATTGAGCTTCAAGTGTGAGGAGGTCATCCACTGATTGACTGCTACCAGACATTTAGTGAGGTTAGGGGGGGGAGGTATTGGGCTGGTTCATTGATACAACCAGTTGCGTATCGTCGGCATAGGTTACTATGTCTAGACCAAACGAGTGCACAATGTCGGCAAGAGGTTGCAAATAAACATTAACAAGCATTTACAATGCAATGGTTTCGCCTTTGGAAAAGTTAGAGCTATTGGCATTGTAAATGACAAAATGTGTATTTATGTGTTGGTTTTGAAAACAGATAAATAAATGGCATTGTCATTTACATTGCCATTAGCTTAATCTCTGCAGTCACTCTGCACTCCCTAGCACTCTGCACTCCCTAGCACTCTGCACTCCCTAGCACTCCCTAGTCACTCTGCACTCCCTAGCACTCCCTAGTCACTCTGCACTCCCTCGCACTCCCTCGCACTCTGCACTCCCTTGCACTCCCTAGTCACTCTGCACTCCCTAGTCACTCTGCACTCCCTAGCACTCCCTAGTCACTCTGCACTCCCTAGCACTCTGCACTCCCTAGTCACTCTGCACTCCCTAGCACTCCCTAGCACTCCCTAGTCACTCCCTAGTCACTCTGCACTCCCTAGCACTCTGCAGTCACTCTGCACTCTCTAGCACTCCCTAGTCACTCTGCACTCCCTAGCACTCCCTAGCACTCTGCAATCACTCTGCAATCATTTACAATGGCAATAGCAGAGCATTGATATGCGCGTGCTCACACTGTTCACTTCTCACTAGTGGAGAAGTTACGGCATGAGGACATGCCAGGTGAGCGGTGTAGGGGAAGGGGAATCCTTTAAAGAGAGTAATTTTCTCTCTGGATTTCCCTTCTCTTTTTGAAACGAAGGAGCAGCAACATTGTCTTGGTCATGGTCTTGTGTCACCAGGGCTTTAAGTCAAAGCTTTTCCAATATTATATACAACCCATAGTTGCTGCTTATTTATCTTATGCAACTAACGACTATTGACAAAGTCAATAGTCTCGACTTGTTGTAGATATGTTACTTTTATATATATCTGGATGTAATGACAGAAACAGCAAAATACAGGCCGAGCGGCACACTATACTATTAAGCACAGACTTTTAGTTTACATGTTTTTAAGCCACGTCCTTAATTATATTGGTCATGCCCTTTGGAGAGACCCCCAGTTTTTTTCATCCCACTAAAGGCCCAGCCTACACGATTTACTTCTTGCCCCCACCCCCAGAGAAGGCTATTTCTCTGCTCTGATTACTTCATCCAACAGTCACACGCTGCTGCACTCACGCCCATACCTGCACACTCCTCCGGGTTCTTCTTCTCAGTGTGACCACTCGCTGGTATGATCTCTGTGATCGGGCGGAGCGGCCTCTGATGGGAGGGTCCTGCTTCTTACACAACCCGAAAGTGAAGTCCAGCAAAACCCTCCACAACGGCCACAAACCTGTCTGTAGATGGCATTCTGATCACCACAGCAACGGGGCTGCTGGCGTCTGAGGTCACGGAGCTAGAGAACACAGCAGGGCAGAGATGTCACGACCACTGAGGTCACGGCCAGCCCGTTGAAGATCAAACCGCGCAGTCGAGTTGGCCAGCTGTGACGGGAATGGGGCAAGGGAGAAAGCCTGGACAGAGAGAGGCAAAGAGAGGGAAGGCACAGCGAGGGAGAGGCGCAGAGAGGCACGGAGAGAGGGAGAGGCACAGAGAGGCACGGAGAGAGGGAGAGAGGGAGAGGCACAGAGAGGCACGGAGAGGGAGAGAAACAGTGAAGAGGGCCGGGGAGGAAGAAACAGACGAGGGGGCAGAGGAAGAAAGGACAGCAAGGAGGGGAGAGAACGGGAAAGGCAGAGAAATTAGGCATTTATGGGTCATTAAATTCAAAGGGGAGACTGGAGGAAACTCAGACAACACTGATTTAAAGAAAGAGAGGGACGTGAGGTGGAGTGGAAAGAGAGAAAGAGGCAGAGGGTGCACAGGGGACAGTTTGGAGAGGCAGAGAAAAGAGTCAGGGAGAGGCAGAGAGCAGGGCGAGACCGAGAAAGCGAGAGGCAGTAAACAGGCAGTGAGAGAGGAAAACGAGGGGTGCCTGCGGGGGGGGCACAGAGAGTAGAGGGGGAGAGGGCAGTGAAGAGGGTAAGAGTGAGGCATGAGGAGGGAGAGGCACGTTACGGAGGGTGACAGGCAGGGAGACGGGGAGCAGAGAAACGAGGGCGAGGCACAGAAAAGAGAAGCGTGCAAAGCAGGGAGAGAGAGAAAGGGGCAAAGTGAGACAGCAACATCGGGAGGGCAATGGAATGGATGAGGGAAGGAAAGAACCGGCGAGAAAAACACACTGGTGAGAGAAATGTGGAGGGGGTCGAATGATGGAGGAAGAGAGAAGCAAAGAGAAGAATAAGAGACACACACCACACACACCAGCAGTCTATTGAGACTGCGGACACACAGCCTGCTGCAGAGGGCCCCGGGGCCCCACTCAGAATGCGCTGGAGGTGTCTGCAGTCTCAGCTGAGATGACACCATAAGGGACACACACACACCAGCAGTCTATTGAGACTGGGGACACACCGCCTGAATGATATGCTTAGTAAGTCAATGCAGGCACCCTACGCACCCCTCGGCACCCCAGAGGCAGCGACCTCGCTGCTACCCACCTCCAGCACCCAGACTCCTCACCGGGAGGTGGGGGGAGGGGCCAGGGGGGGTCTACAAGTCAGTACGCATATGGGAGGTCAGTCCACACTCCCATCCGCCCTGGTTAACAACAAGCCAACAAGAAATTCGGGCCAATCTGCAGTCGCCAGAGCCGGGTGTGTGCCAGTGCCAGCCCCTCTCCTCTCAGCCGTTCCCATACCTTCTTCCTCTACCCCAGAGGAGAACCATTGGCGTTCCCCATACAAACCCTGTACCTTTGCACATTCCAAGCTCTAGATTTCTTCCGTACTCTAAGTAACAGCCCTAACCGTCCAACATCCTCCCAAGGCGGGTTGTCATCCATTCTTTACCTGCTGTAGCGCGCTCCGGGCCCGTTCTCCTGGCCGTGCCTCCCTGCTCTCAGCGCCGCTCCCTCCCGGGCCGCCTCCGCTCCTCCTCCATCCCCGCAACTCCCACTGTACACCCCCCGCACCCCGTACCGACAACAACATTCGGTGACGTCACTCGCCATCACGTGACTGACCCAGCGTGCCAAAAATAGAATGCCCCTGCCTTCTCTGGAAATGGTGCGTGGCCACAGGCGAGAAACCCGGGCGGGAGGGGCGGGGGTGGAAGAGAGGGAGTGAGCGCGCGCAAGCCATTTGGAAAAGTGAAGGACAAGCACCTACGAGGATACAGGGGGCGGGAGAGGACACGGACGGCGGGAGGGGGCGGGAGAGGACACGGACGGCGGGAGGGGGCGGGAGAGGACACGGACGGCGGGAAACGTGCCCAGGACAGCGAGGGGGGGGCGGAAAGGCACACGGAGGGGGCGGGAATGGACAGACTTTCAGTGAAAGGGGAGGGAACGTGAAAAAACGTAACTCCGCCCTGGGAAAAAATCTCCGGAACGCCCCCGAATCTGGTCCGGCCTTGACGGACAGATCCGGCACTCAATGGCTAGCCTCCATTTATGGAGCTAGCCAATGAGAGCCGGGGGACGTTCCAGAAGTCCTTATTGTCGACATAGGATTTCACCTACGCTGAAAAGCTGCGCAGAGCGCAGCCTTCGGCAGGCGAAACCCAAAAAGGGTAGGGCTCAGAGAAGAGCCCTGGGGTACGCCTCGATCAAGGGGCCAAATTTTTGAATGGGTGTTGCTCTCTACTACCTCAAAGGAACGATTCTCCAGAAAGGACTGAAGCCAGTGTATGGCCTTCCCTGAGATTCCTATTTGGCGTAGGTGGTGGAGAAGAATGCTGGTGTTGACAGTGTCGAAGGCGGCACTGAGATCAAGCAACATAATTGCTACAGTGCCGCCTCGGTCCATCTGTTTCCTTGCCACCTCAGTCACCGTCAGAAGAGCAGCTTCAGTTCCTAACTAGGGGCGGAAACCTGCTTGGGAGTCATGAAGTAGAAGGTTGTTTTCCAAAAATTGTGTGATGGAGGCGTTGATATGTTTCTCCAACAATTTACTAACCCAGGGAAGAAGTGAAATCGGACGATAATTGGCCATGTTGTCAGGGTCCAAGGTAGGTTTTTTTAGTAGTGCTCTAACTTGGGCGCATTTCCACGCCATAATAGGGAATTATTCACATCTGTTTCTTTTCTGAATACTTTTGTCTTGATCTTGGACTCTTGTATGCTGATCATTACATCCAAAAATGGTAATTCCTTTTCACTGATAGTATGAGTAAACTCAATCTGTTCCATACACTGGTTGAGTCTTTCAATCTGATTTTCTAGACTCTCCCTTGATCCGGGCCAAAGTACAAAAATGTCATCTATAAACCTACGATATATAATCACTTGTTTTTACCAAGTATTATCACTGTAGATGAAATCAGCCTCAAATTTAGCCATGTAGGTATTTGCATAGGCAGGTGGCCCTGCAAATCCCATCGACGTTCCGTTCTGTTGAAGAAAAAACTTGGTGTTCCACTATACAGGCAGTCAAAAGTGCAATAACCTTGCAAACAATAGGGTCATGATTTGAATGGTGCAGCAGGTGCAGTAGCACTTGACCCAAATGTTGTCAGAACTCCTCTAAACACCTAATATTGCTGTATGTTACTAATATATGGGCTGACACAATTGCAATTATCTTGCAGTTAAAAGGAGCTTGATTTGAATGGTGCAGCACATGCAGTGGCACGGGGGTCAAAAGCTCTAGGGACCTCACTAAATGCAGAATATTGCTACATTTTGCTACTAAACAGGCAGTCACAAGTGCAGTTATCTAGCAGGCACCAGGACTGCGATTTAACTGGTGCAGCAGGTGCAGTGGCACAAGTACCAAAAGCTGTCAGAACTCCTCCAAACACCAACTGGTGCAATATTTAACTACTAAATAAGCAGTCACAAGTGTAGTTACCTTACAAGCACTAGGGTCATGATTTCAATGGTGCAGTAGGTGGAGTGACACTGGGGCCCAAAGCGCTAGGACCACCCCTAAACACCAAATATTGCAATTATTTTACTACTAAAGAGGCAGTCACAAGTGAAGTTACCTTACAGGCAATACGGTCATGATTTCAATGGAGCAGCAGGTGCAGTGGCCCTGGCCACAAGTTGTCATAATTCCTCTAAACACCAAATATTGCCA
Organism: Lissotriton helveticus; assembly: GCF_964261635.1. Taxonomy (NCBI): domain Eukaryota; kingdom Metazoa; phylum Chordata; class Amphibia; order Caudata; family Salamandridae; genus Lissotriton; species Lissotriton helveticus. The sequence continues at coordinate 1,635,599,198 of NC_136067.1, read as the reverse complement.
TATTTTACTACTAAACAGGCAATGGCAAATGCAGTTGTCTTGCAGGCACTAGGGGCATGATTTAAATGGTGCAGCAGGTGAAGTGGCACCAGGCCGAAAAGTTGTCCGAACTCCTCTAAACACATACTATTGCTATTACATCAATTAATTCTATTATTTCCCTCTTTCATTTTTCAAAATGTTCCTATTACTTACCCGCACTATACCACTAGTAACAGCACAATATGTTGCCTTTTTGTACATAAACAAGTCATAACACTTTAATGGACTTTCTGTAACTTATATTGTACAGCTACTCAGCATGCTACAACTTACAACAACAACCAGCTTATTATTAATCACATAAGCGAAACCTAATGCATTTACCAACGCTGGGGGGGTGGGGGGGAGCGGCTCTGGATCAGTCGAAGAGCCAGGTCTTGAGGTCCCCCCTGAACATGTGCAGGGTCGGGGAGCATCTGATGCTCACAGGGACTGTGTTCCAGGTCTTGGCAGCGATGTAGGAGAAAGGTCTCCCGCCGGTTCTGTTCCTGCGGATGAGGGGGACCTCGGCCAGGATACTAGTCCGTGTCCGCAATTGCCCTCCAGGGACCCCACACTTTGTAAAATTTTCTGAGACAACCCCATGACTGATACACTAGACATTCAACCCCCAGGCACCAATCCATGTTAGATTCTCACTACTGCACTGTCTGGAGTGTAGCACCATTCCACGTGCAGATCAAATCTCGGAGACCTACCATCAGAGCAACATTACAGAAAATCATTGTGTATCTGTCCAATGATTGCTCCTTCCAGATACAAGGCCCACCAGCTGCAGCATGAGATCAAGTGTTATTTTCAGCACCTCCAAGGTCCTGCGACCTACCCCCTCCCGAGTGGCTGAATCCTAAGGAGGCCCCAGAGAGAGTGTAGTAGTGTACCCCTCTGCCCACATCCCTCGAGCATAGGTTGAAATCACTCCTTCCCATTCAGAACAGCCTTGTTCTCGTGAAGTATGGCCTATGGAATAGTTTTTATTAGATCAGTTGAAACCTTGCTCTTATCACCACATCATGGGGATAGCAGCACGCCGCTCCCCAATTGTCGTCCTCCAGTTTACCCAGGTTGACTTCCCCCTCAGAGTCTCTAGTGGAGGGAGGCCGTTATGTAGCAGAGTGGAATATATTTGGGACATTGCATGGCTAGTCAATGATTCCCCAGGCACCCTGTATTCTAGAGGAGTTGTCGTACGGCTTATATTTTCTCTGTAAAAAACGTACGTTTGTTGGACAACATAAATATCAGAAATGTGCAAGACTGACTCCATGCACACCATCTGTATATGTTGGCCTTAGTCCTGCTAGCTAACAGTGCACCATCTGTACCCCTAACCTGACAAGGTAAGAAATCGATTGTGCAACCTCAGAACATGACAACCCTGACTCCTCAAGAAAATCATGTTAACAGATCTAGAACCTTTTCATTTGGTTACTTATGCATACCCAAAGAGATACACAAGAAGTACACAACATGCAGCTTAAATTGTTATTGAAGCATTGTGATGATTGTTGAATAAAATAAATGTGCTGCAATAATCAGTAGATGGCAACAGAATAATGTTAGCATAACAAGAATGGTGAAGATAAACAGTTCTACCATTTTGTTATTACAGAGAAGACATGCTAGCAAATAAGTACTGTAATATATTATACTCCTACCTAGCACTACCTAACCTAGTGTGTCTAGGGTGAGTGAATCTGTCAAATCCCTGTAGGGATCTCCCCATTACAATCCCTGCTCTAACTCCCCATTACATGTGGGTAAGTGTCATCAGGCTGCCTGTCCTGGTGGTGAGCTGGGTAGCACCCCTCGTATAAGGTAAACAGAAATCAGCTGGGCTGGAAATCCGGCATGGGTCAACCTCTCAGTGCCAGCGAAATGCTCCTCATTTCTAAAAAAGGAAGTGATGTTGTTTATATGATAAACATCATCCATGTTACCATGCAGAAGTCTCAGTCAGGCAGCTATTGTTTTTGCTATTGTGATAGTTCTGACGCCGAACGGGCAAAACAAATAACAACATTTTGCGTAATGAACTTAGCCCTTGTACAAAATGGTCAAGGTATTTGATAATGTGCCTACATAGTCGAAATGCAAGCAAAGCTCAGTTCAGAAAATATTATCCTGCACGGGAACGCAAACGAATGTGTGTCAAATGTCACAGTGTTTAAGAAAGAAGGCAACTTAACAACATGAGCATGTAAAAGGGTGGTGTTGCTACCCGGGTCTATAATGTGACCACATAATAGTGTCTTGTGCTGGCCTAGTATGTATATTCGTATTCATATACCCATGTTTTACAAAAGATTGAGAATTATAGTCTAACATATGGCTGATATATAAAAGTGGCAAACAAGTGACTTTGTGACATGGTGACACAACCTGAACAAGTAAATCTAACAACAAAAATCAACAAATGAATAAACATAGTGCAAATAAAAATGTTCTGGAAAAATGTCTGTGTTTTTTTTCAATCTAATCAGCTCAACACAAAAAAGCCTATTGTACTCATAGCACCTTCTTCAGGCTTGTTGGTCGAAGATATGGATCCTTAAATGTTAATATTTGTTGATGTTTCAACCCTGTAGTTACAAGTGTAAAACTATCCACCACCCCAATGCACAAAGAGTCTGTCACCCCGATTGAATGAAATCGTACATTATGAAGGAACAGTCCAACTATTGTGCACCAAACAATTCACACTGCTACAATGATACAACCAATAGGGGGGTGTGACTCAGTGGAGTAAACAGTACAAGTTGTTCAACAGCCATGCCCCTCGGCCTGTCCCAAGTCTCAGCAGCACTGAGGCCTTTCTCTGCCCAAGAGCCATATATCCAACATATCTGCTGTCATTGGGGTGACCACCAGGAGTGCTCCCTCTTCTAAGTACCCCGGTGAATCAAGTTCAAGTTCAAAAGACCTTTATTCAAATTTCATAAAATTCATAAAAGTACCACAATAAAAGCAATACAGTTACACAACAGATACAAGTTTACAAAAATTCATGAATTATTAAAATCTACATAATTCTCATAAGACTATTTTCAGGGATTTTCCATCGTTTTGCGTACGTATGTTATATGTCTCAAAAAAGTGCTAGTGCGGTAAATTAATTCATCTGTGTCCAGGGAAAGTAGCATTGAATAAGACTCTCCTAACGAGAGGGGTCTGTATTTCCTAAAATACGGGGTTAAAAACCAGTTAATATATTTTGAGTAAAATTTACAGAAAAATAGAAAGTGCAAATCATTCTGTTTACTAATACCATCACAGGGGCATGGGTTATGATCTGTTGTGTGCTGGTAGCCCAAGGGAAAGCCCAGTAAAAATGTTATTGTGCCTGCCCTCAGCCGAAACAACAGTGATCTCTCCCAGTTGGTCATGGGTAGGGTGAGGTATTGTGCGAGGTTACTCCTACTTAGGTCATTACTCAAGTAAGTCACAACAGTTGATTTGGAGATTTCCCTTTCCATTCGTTCTGAATTATAAAGTGCGTACAGTGCATTTTTGACCTCAGTTTTGTCTTTAGGTTCAATCTTACTTGGATCGGAGAAAAGATCTTCCCTGTTCACGTTGCTCAGTGTTTTTAGGACTCCCGCGAGCCAGGGGATCAACATGCCGTGGTCGCATTTAAGACAGTCTTTTATGATGTTTTGCGTTAAGACGGCTGAATTGTTCCTCCAGATCCTAATCCAAAAAAGAACTGGTCTAGATCTAATAAGGTCGCATACGTAGGGGAGGTTAAGTTCCTCATGACAAATCAATTCAGAGGATCTGATTGGGGCACCCAGTATTTTCCTACAGAATCGACCTTCTTCTCGCTGGATGCTTAGGCTTTTTCTCAATCCCCAGACCTCAGCCCCGTATGAGACTACTGGTAAGCACTGTAGCTTAAACATTTTTTAAATAGCTCTAGTGGCACCTATTTTCTTTGGTCGGGGCAAACTCAAAATGGAATTGTTGGCTTTCGAGAACTTGCCCATGGCGTGGGCTATATGCCCACTCCATGAGCCGTTCGCAGCGAAAGTCAAACCGAGATAAGGGAATGTAGTTACAGATTCTAGTTTATCTGTCCCTATATGTATAGTATTGAGTTTGCGTTTCCCAGGACCACAAGGCATAATAAAAGATTTTTTTAAATTGACGCGCAGGTCTAGGCCCTCCATGTATTGAACAAACCCTTTGACAAGTAGGCGAAGGGCATTAGGTGTTCGTCCCATCAACACTGCGTCGTCAGCATATAATAAAACTGGCAGTGGTTGCCCCTGGATACTTGGTACATCACTAGTCACTTGTTTTAAGGCTTTTGCCAGGCCGTTAATATAAATAATAAACAGCAGGGGTGCTAAAACGCACCCCTGTCTTACCCCTCTACCAATGTTAATGGGTCCAGATACTTCTCCACCCGCCCCGATCCTAACTTGTGCTTTGAGGTCAGTGTGGAGGTATGCCAGAAAATTAACAAGGGCCTCATCCAGTCCGTAGTTCAAAAGAATTGCCCACAATTTGGATCTGTTGACTAGATCGAAGGCGGATGAGAGATCCATGAACGCAAGGTAGATAGGGGATGATCGTGCGATGCTATACTTATCAATAATCAATTTTAAATTCAAGCATTGCTCGACCGTCCCCACCCTGCTTCTGAATCCCATCTGGCACGGGTCCAGTAGGCCCGTGTCTTCAGTCCACTCTACCACCCGATTATAGATTATTCACCCCAAAATTTTTAAGGTGTTATCCAATAGGGAAATCAGGCGGTAGTTCACTGGGTCTGATCTCTCGCCCTTTTAAAAAATTGGGACTATAGTACTGGTAGCCCAAGTGGAGGGCATAGGTGCTTTAGGAAGGCCGTTAAAAACATTGAGCAAGATTGGTGCCCATAAATCCGGGCTATACTTAATTATGTCTATGGGCAGACCGTCAGGGCCTGGGGCCTTGTTCCCGAGGCTCTCTTTGATGGCCATCTCCACCTCACAGAGGTCAATCTCTAAGCAGCGGAGGGGTCCATGAAGGAAGCCAGATGGTTCTTCAGGTGGGGCGGTGTATATTTTGGAGAAATGGGCCTCCCAAGAGTTGCTAGTTATATTGCAGCTAATTGGGGTTAGTTGTTTGGCCGTTTCACGCATATTCCTAACGGCTGTCCAAAAAGGGCCGCTGTTTTTCAGGTTCGCGTTCCCAACCAGCGACTCCCATTTTTCTGTCAGTAAGCCCGCCTTCCTCTCGGCTATTTTGAGTTTGTAGAGTTTCCTGGCTGCCTGTACCTCTAGTAGGCACCTTGGTTTAGTGGTTAATGCCCTGCGCAATTCCCTGTTTGCTAATGAGCAGGCAGAGTCAAACCACCTAGGTTCTTTCTGCTCTTTTGGTAGTGGAACTGACAGGGAGGTTTTTATTGCTAAACACAGTTTGCCAAAGTCATCAATTATCTTATGGCAGTTCCCATCTGTAGTTAGGCAAGAATTGAAAAGCTTGGGATGTTCCCTGTTTACACTTTCTAGTATTGCCCCACTATCGACTCCCCTCCATTTCAGGCGCAGGCCGTCACCTGTGGGTATAATATCTCTTGCCCCATTTAAGTTGGCATATACCTTGTTTGGACCTAATTTTAGGGTCACAGTGAGAGGGTTGTGGTCGCCAAACGAGGTTTCTATCACTGTAGATTTTATCACACAGTCTAATAAATGGGGAGACATGAAAATGAAGTCAATTGTGGAGAAACAGTCCCGCCCTCTGAAAGTAGGAACATGGGGTACACTTGAGGTATAGCTTGTGTCCATGGCGTTACTGAGGGTGTGCTCAGTTAGTATGTTAACTAATTCAGAGCCCCTTCGTTCAGCTTGATCTCAGTGGTTTCTGTCCTCAGTCCTGCCATTCTTAGGAATTTTTGCATTGAAATCCCCCCCAATTAGAATCCCTATTTCCTCCCCAATTTCAGAGCTGGTTTCAAGGTTCCGTAAAGTCTTAGAGAGTGCTTCAAAGTTTTTGTTAGGTACAGAGTAAAAATCATTGTTATAAAAATTAATTAAATAGATCCGGGTCTTTCGCTTGAACTCTAGAATTTGTATGTTTGGGTTTCCTCTTGAAAGGTCTGTAATTGTGCCACCGGCCAGTGTACTGATGCCAATGAACAAGCCTCCCACAGCACGTCCTGAGTCGGGCTTGGGTGCTGTCACGCTGAAACAATGATAGCCCTCAATATGTAGATTCTCCACGGCCCATGTCTCCTGGAACATAATAATGTCTTTACCATCCAGTAACTCAGCCCATTCTGGGTTCGACAATCTTGACTCTAGCCCTTCCACATTCCAGCTGAGAATAGACAAGGCACAGTGATTACTATGTCTAGTTGGTTTACTTCTGTCGTTCTTAGCTGTACTCTGTGCGAGGTTGGTTGATGTAGAAGATACAACCTCTGGTATGATTACGGATGTGGTAATGTAATGTTGTGCTAGAGTTTCCTGGGTCAGGGTAATTGATAATGAGGATAAATGTTCCTCGTTATCAACGCTTTCATCTTGACATCCACTATTGCTTCCCCTTATCCCTAGTCAGTCCTGATCTTCTAGGATTGAGAGGGCATATTCAATCCGATTATGGGTTGGGATGTTATATAAGGGCCTCAACTCAGTCTGACCAAAATATGAGTTTGAATAAGAACTGAAGTGTGGTCTCTCACTGAAGTTATGCGGAGGCATAATAGGAAAATATGGGTGTGGCATAGAATGTCCCATGAATTTAGCCTGTTGGCGCTGAGCTGGGGCATTCATGAAGTCAAAGTCTTGGTTCAGTTGGAAAGATGGATATAGGTCCCTGATTCCAAGATTTTGCTCATGATGCCGCACGGCCGGGTTAGTCATGGGATTAGGCATTGGAGCCAGGTGTCTATAGAAATAACCCAGGGTAAGCAAGGTCGTATTGAATTCCCATTGTGAGGGTAATGGCGCATTGGCGAGGGTTTTTTGAGCCCATTGAGGGGACCTAAAGTTTATAACTACGCAGTCTCCCTCAAATTTTTTTCTCAGAGGGCCCACCCATCCAACTCTTTGTGTTTGGATGATCTCCCTTGCTCCATCCATTGGGAAATTACAATTTGCGGATAACCAGTGGAGAATCTTATTTTTGAGAGTTGTATGATTTTCCTCTTGGTCGTTCTTTAATTTAGGCACATTGACCAAGATCAGCGCATATGCCCCGCATTCAGGCGGCAGATTAATGCAGGTGGGGATCTTCCTCGTGTTGGTTGCCATATTAAGTGCAGGTTGAGCTGTAGGGCGATTTTGGGGAACAGTCTTGGGTTGGTGGGTTGGGACCCTTTTGCTTTTATCAGCATTAGGATCCATCCTTGCCACACTGGATACCTTAGTTGTGTATAGAATGGGGGCATTTTTAACTAAGGGTTGGATTTTACTTGTACTCGGTGCGGGCGTAGTGTGAATTAGTTTATTATGGCTGTTTTTAGCCTTAGTGCCACCTAGTGTCCCAACATTAGGTTTGTTTGTTAAAGTCTGCCCATTACCCACATTTAATACATGATCGTCCAACACTCTCGGCCTCCTATCCAAATTTAAAATTTGTTGGTTAATTGGTCCTAAGAGTGTGGCCAATAATGGCTCCATCCTCCCCCAAAATACTTCGTTCTCCGCTGCCGTACTAGCTTCTATGGGCAAGGTTTTGGTTACCAAGAGTTCGTCTTCTCCCTTGTCCCTTTTCTGCTCTGCAGTGGCAGAGATCCTCCGATTTCGCTTATGCCCACCCTTATTTCTATGTGTTTTTAATGATAACTCGGTATCTAAATGCTTCAATTTCCTTTTGGCTTTTTGGCCCCGGGTTCGCACAGGAATACTATCGCTTTTGTCACCCCCAGAGTTTGATATTTCAGGGTCCATATATGAGTCGTTACCATCTAAGTGTGGCTGATCAATTACCTGTAATGCACAGGAATCTTGGCTGGTGTTCATATCAGGTCTGGGTAAGGTGGGTGTTGATGATAATCTGCTACCTGGGGAGAATTGTGCCAATGGGGCCATGTCCACAATTATGCAGTTCTCATTAGAGGCAATGCCTGGCAGGCCTGCATAGGAGGCGGCAAGTAAGGAGTCCACAGAGTTATCTTGGTTTAAAAGATGCGGGGGCAGGCTTGATGGGAGCGAAAGCGCCTTTCTGTATTCTGAATGGTGGTGGCAACAACATCGATTGTCTTCTGAAGCATTTTATCAATGGCGGTCAATGTTGGCCGCGGGGTGGTAGCAGTTGTTGATGGCTGGGCCAATTTGTGCACAACTTTTGGCCTGGATACTGCCGGTGTCCTTTTCCCCATGATTCTAAACTATTATTTAATCTCTAAAACGTTATCACTAACCTGGTATAACTCACAGGAATGATGAGAAAGGCTGACAAGGGGGTGGCCCAACCCAGCCTCCTCTGGCCTCTGAGGGCCACAGAGGGCCCGCCCTTTGCCCGGGCTTAGCCCGGCGGACGCCCGCGCGCGTCCCGCGACGCGGAGGGAGCATCTCAGTTAAGTAGCGCCTCCGGGCGCGCTGAGGCAGGAAGCAGGAAGTGGCCGCAAGGCTCCCTGGGAGCTGTAGTCTCCAGCCGCGGGATGGCGATGCTGCTGCGGCGAGACTACAGCGTGAGGAGCCCAGGAGCTGACAGCCGACCCAGCGGGTAAGTTCTCCAACAGCCGGTGTCTCTATGGCCCCCCGCTCCACCGAGGGAGCGTCTCAGTTAAGTAGCGCCTCCGGGCGCGCTGAGGCAGGAAGCAGGAAGTGGCCGCAAGGCTCCCTGGGAGCTGTAGTCTCCAGCCGCGGGATGGCGATGCTGCTGAGGCGAGACTACAGCGTGAGGAGCCCAGGAGCTGACAGCCGACCCAGCGGGTAAGTTCTCCAACAGCCGGTGTCTCTATGGCCCCCCGCTCCACCGAGGGAGCGTCTCAGTTAAGTAGCGCCTCCGGGCGCGCTGAGGCAGGAACCAGGAAGTGGCCGCAAGGCTCCCTGGGAGCTGTAGTCTCCAGCCGCGGGATGGCGATGCTGCTGCAGCGAGACTACAGCGTGAGGAGCCCAGGAGCTGACAGCCGACCCAGCGGGTAAGTTCTCCAACAGCCGGTGTCTCTATGGCCCCCCGCTCCACCGAGGGAGCGTCTCAGTTAAGTAGCACCTCTGGGCGCGCTGAGGCAGGAAGCAAGAAGTGGCCGCAAGGCTCCCTCGGAGCTGTAGTCTCCAGCCGCGGGATGGCGATGCTGCTGCGGCAAGACTACAGCGTGAGGAGCCCAGGAGCTGACAGCCGACCCAGCGGGTAAGTTCCCCAACAGCCGGTGTCTCTATGGCCCCCCGCTCCACCGAGGGAGCGTCTCAGTTAAGTAGCGCCTTCGGGCGCGCTGAGACAGGAAGCAGGAAGTGGCCGCAAGGCTCCCTGGGAGCTGTAGTCTCCAGCCGCGGGATGGCGATGCTGCTGCGGCGAGACTACAGCGTGAGGAGCCCAGGAGCTGACAGCCGACCCAGCGGGTAAGTTCTCCAACAGCCGGTGTCTCTATGGCCCCCCGCTCCACCGAGGGAGCGTCTCAGTTAAGTAGCGCCTCCGGGCGCGCTGAGGCAGGAAGCAAGAAGTGGCCGCAAGGCTCCCTGGGAGCTGTAGTCTCCAGCCGCGGGATGGCGATGCTGCTGAGGCGAGACTACAGCGTGAGGAGCCGAGGAGCTGACAGCCGACCCAGCGGGTAAGTTCTCCAACAGCCGGTGTCTCTATGGCCCCCCGATCCACCGAGGGAGCGTCTCAGTTAAGTAGCGCCTCCGGGCGCGCTGAGGCAGGAACCAGGAAGTGGCCGCAAGGCTCCCTGGGAGCTGTAGTCTCCAGCCGCGGGATGGCGATGCTGCTGCGGCGAGACTACAGCGTGAGGAGCCCAGGAGCTGACAGCCGACCCAGCGGGTAAGTTCTCCAACAGCCGGTGTCTCTATGGCCCCCCGCTCCACCGAGGGAGCGTCTCAGTTAAGTAGCACCTCTGGGCGCGCTGAGGCAGGAAGCAAGAAGTGGCCGCAAGGCTCCCTGGGAGCTGTAGTCTCCAGCCGCGGGATGGCGATGCTGCTGCGGCAAGACTACAGCGTGAGGAGCCCAGGAGCTGACAGCCGACCCAGCGGGTAAGTTCCCCAACAGCCGGTGTCTCTATGGCCCCCCGCTCCACCGAGGGAGCGTCTCAGTTAAGTAGCGCCTTCGGGCGCGCTGAGACAGGAAGCAGAAAGTGGCCGCAAGGCTCCCTGGGAGCTGTAGTCTCCAGCCGCGGGATGGCGATGCTGCTGCGGCGAGACTACAGCGTGAGGAGCCCAGGAGCTGACAGCCGACCCAGCGGGTAAGTTCTCCAACAGCCGGTGTCTCTATGGCCCCCCGCTCCACCGAGGGAGCGTCTCAGTTAAGTAGCGCCTCCGGGCGCGCTGAGGCAGGAAGCAAGAAGTGGCCGCAAGGCTCCCTCTGAGCTTTAGTCTCCAGCCGCGGGATGGCGATGCTGCTGCGGCGAGACTACAGCGTGAGGAGCCCAGGAGCTGACAGCCGACCCAGCGGGTAAGTTCTCCAACAGCCGGTGTCTCTATGGCCCCCCGCTCCACCGAGGGAGCGTCTCAGTTAAGTAGCGCCTCCGGGCGCGCTGAGGCAGGAAGCAGGAAGTGGCCGCAAGGCTCCCTGGGAGCTGTAGTCTCCAGCCGCGGGATGGCGATGCTGCTGCGGCGAGACTACAGCGTGAGGAGCCCAGGAGCTGACAGCCGACCCAGCGGGTAAGTTCTCCAACAGCCGGTGTCTCTATGGCCCCCCGCTCCACCGAGGGAGCGTCTCAGTTAAGTAGCACCTCTGGGCGCGCTGAGGCAGGAAGCAAGAAGTGGCCGCAAGGCTCCCTCGGAGCTGTAGTCTCCAGCCGCGGGATGGCGATGCTGCTGCGGCAAGACTACAGCGTGAGGAGCCCAGGAGCTGACAGCCGACCCAGCGGGTAAGTTCCCCAACAGCCGGTGTCTCTATGGCCCCCCGCTCCACCGAGGGAGCGTCTCAGTTAAGTAGCGCCTTCGGGCGCGCTGAGACAGGAAGCAGGAAGTGGCCGCAAGGCTCCCTGGGAGCTGTAGTCTCCAGCCGCGGGATGGCGATGCTGCTGCGGCGAGACTACAGCGTGAGGAGCCCAGGAGCTGACAGCCGACCCAGCGGGTAAGTTCTCCAACAGCCGGTGTCTCTATGGCCCCCCGCTCCACCGAGGGAGCGTCTCAGTTAAGTAGCGCCTCCGGGCGCGCTGAGGCAGGAAGCAAGAAGTGGCCGCAAGGCTCCCTCTGAGCTTTAGTCTCCAGCCGCGGGATGGCGATGCTGCTGCGGCGAGACTACAGCGTGAGGAGCCCAGGAGCTGACAGCCGACCCAGCGGGTAAGTTCTCCAACAGCCGGTGTCTCTATGGCCCCCCGCTCCACCGAGGGAGCGTCTCAGTTAAGTAGCGCCTCCGGGCGCGCTGAGGCAGGAAGCAGGAAGTGGCCGCAAGGCTCCCTGGGAGCTGTAGTCTCCAGCCGCGGGATGGCGATGCTGCTGCGGAGAGACTACAGCGTGAGGAGCCCAGGAGCTGACAGCCGACCCAGCGGGTAAGTTCTCCAACAGCCGGTGTCTCTATGGCCCCCCGCTCCACCGAGGGAGCGTCTCAGTTAAGTAGCACCTCCGGGCGCGCTGAGGCAAGAAACAGGAAGTGGCTGCAAGGAGACTGGAGTGCAGAAAGAGTTGACAGAGCTATCAGAGACAGGAGAGAGGAGAGAGGAGAACCGGAGAGAGGAGAGAGGAGAACCTGGAGAGAGGAGAGAGGAGAACGACAGAATCACTTCCAGAGTCCTTAGAGTCTTTTTGAAATGTGGCCCATTTGTTGTCCGTGGCTAAGGATTGTCATTTTTGGATTTCTGCCACCAGTTTGACCCGATCCATCTCTTTCTGGTTCCATTGGAACACTGCAGTAAAGTGGCAAAAAACACAACTAGATAATTGGTTCCAAAGCCTCTAATAGAGCCAAAGATGTGCATTAACCTAATTGAGTTTTAATGCCAGCCCACTGGAAATAATTGCTTGAGGCCCCCTCCTTAAGGACTGTAATCAGTTTCACTATTTTTTCTGCAAGTAGAAAAGGAAAATACAACCTTGTGACTATAGGGATCTTTGTTTTCATGTCCACCACTAAAGAATGTGTTGGAAGTGTTATACGCTCACACATTTTTATTCTAATCATGATTAAGGCTTTCAGTTTCCCGTTTTTACTGATAAATACAGACAGAAAAACTTCTATTTCCTGTCTGTATTTATTTTTTAAAGCGGAAAAATACAGAAAATTATGCTTCTTGTGAGTGACTCTCTTTGTTGTCCTTCGTGAATTCCAGACCAACTGCTAAGCAGATAAGCACAATGGAGATTTAAAAACAGGATGAGATTTTCTTAAATACTGACATATGTTAACATATAAACAGACTTGATCCCCGAGCAAAAAAGAGGCGATATTTGGTAAGAAATGTCAGTCCAAGAAAGGTTCTCCAGATCGTATCTTTCAAACGAAGTCTTTATTTTCAAAAAACAAATTTCAATCGGTGATCCAGCGTAGTTGGGATCATCCAGAGTAGCCAAACAGAAAACAGCCAACACGTGTTTCGTCTTGGGAAGATACCCAAAGACTTCCTCAGGGCCAACGCAAAAATTCTTATCAAGATCCAATCAGGGATATTTCACCATATTATGGTCTCATCTAGTTTTATTCTCAAATAGGCAATGTAGTTCCAACGTGTGTAGTAAATCCCATATAACTTCCAGTTAAGGTCCAGAGTAGAAAATTTCCAATTGTGGTATTCACCATTCGAAGGATTCGTAGATCCAAGATAATTCCCGGAGAGTACTCCCGCCATATTCGCGCACCATGGATTCCCTAATCCATGGTGCGCGAATATGGCGGAAGTACTCTCCGGGGCCTGATTTATGACCCATAACTACTACTTATCTTGGATCTACGAATCCTTCGAATGGTGAATACCACAATTGGAAATTTTCTACTCTGAACCTTAACTGGAAGTTATATGGGATTTACTACACACGTTGGAACTACATTGCCTATTTGAGAATAAAACTAGATGAGACCATAATATGGTGAAATATCCCTGATTGGATCTTGATAAGAAATTTTGCGTTGGCCCTGAGGAAGTCTTTGGGTATCTTCCCAAGACGAAACACGTGTTGGCTGTTTTATGTTTGGCTACTCTGGATGATCCCAACTACGCTGGATCACCGATTGAAATTTGTTTTTTGAAAATAAAGACTTCGTTTGAAAGATACGATCTGGAGAACCTTTCTTGGACTGACATTTCTTACCAAATATCGCCTCTTTTTTGCTCGGGGATCAAGTCTGTTTATAACTTGCTTCTTCTGTTTTCAGAGGGAACACTTTTTGGCACGCCAGTGGTCGTTGCCTGTTTCTTCCCCTAGAGCACCTGTTCTTGTTATTTGGCTTGCTTTCTACTGTATTGGTTTTGCGCAAGACGCTACCCAACCACGTATCGAAGTATTTTTTTTATTTTTTATATGTTAACATATATTTATATATAATGCTAATATTTACTTCCCGTGTAGTGTATTTTACATTTAGCTGCTTAATTTAATAAAATGCAACAGGCATCAAAGTATTATCTGCATGTTTATCAGTTAAATAAATGTGGAAATATACAACTTTATGACCCCATTTATTCTCAAAACATAAAAGAAATATGGATAAATACCAATAAAATGGCCCAAAAATAAATATGGATAAATACAGGTGGAAATGTAAAAGAAAAAAAATACCTATAGCCCTAACTATGCTGCACAAGCGCAGACAAATCTGTAAAGTAAATCGTTTTTTGTTTTTGTTTTAGCACTCTAAATGGGATGCACTAGGTGGTCATTATCTGCCATTAATATTTTTTTAAATCATCGTGTATAAATGAAAACTGCGCTCGGGCCCTTTATTGAGAATATGCCCTGGTTCTCATTTCCTGTATTTAGTTTTTTTAAGGTTCTCATATGATGGCACTTATGTGAAGAAAGGTATGGGGAGAACATGAGTTACTAAAAAAAAAGAAAAAGTGTGGTAAACTAGAGAGGGAGCTTTCCAACTGTAGCACATTCTGGTGAGTAGATACTGTGACTGATGTAGCAGTCTAGTGCTTCTCGGGTCTCGGCTGAGACCCGGAAGCACCACCACACTTTGTATCACCTTCTGGCCAGGCGTGGCCAGAAGGCTATAAATAAATGTGAGGAGGTCGCTCGAGGCTTCCGGTACATCCAACCCACTGCAGTGTGTGTGTGTCCAATTATTCTGATAAGGCCCTCCCCACAGGTACCTTACAGTTAGCCCCCTTGATCCACCATCGGCTCCCCGACACTGGCGACGAGGGTGGTGCCAAGGCGTATGAACCCTGGTGACAGAGTGGAGCGGTCTGCTGCTTCGGCGCGGTCCGTGCGCCACGTGGTGTCCGACGTGGTGCCGTCGAAGAGGTTGCGGCTGTGTCCAGTGTTCCGGTAAGCAGCGTAGGCTGAGCTGCATCAGGGACCGGAATTTAGGGAGACGCGGCTGGCGGAGAGTGAAGCGGCCTGCATGCGTGCGGAGACTGGTCATGCGCGCGCATGCGCAGAACACCCCAGGGCCTGTCCTGGATCTGAGGCCGGGTGAGGAGACGGTGCGCTGGGCAGGAAGCAGCGCCGAGGCCCCCAAAAGCAGACGAGGTGACCGGAGCGGGGTGGAGGCAAGACGAGGTGGTCGGCCGAGTGAGCTGCTAGCCATCAAGCATTGGCAGCAACAAAAAAAAAAACAAAAAAAAAAGAGGAGGAAAGGAAAACACAAAAGTCTTGGTGCACACGCGTGAATAAAGGACAGTGTATGGTGTGGTGGTCCGCTCAATTGAGGGTGGAGGAACATCAGAGTCACACAGCAGAGTGGAATCAGTGAATCTAGGGGCAAGTGTGAGTCACGAAGCACAAAGATAGGAGCTGGCACACCACTAGCAGGAACACCTGCATCGAGCCATTTGCACACAGGACAGAGGGAATAGGCGGGGTACGACACGGAAAATGTCAGTGCAACAAGGCACAGCGGCCGCAGGTGGGGCCCAACAAGCTGCAGCCCCAGCACAACAGGCAGCCCCGGCACAACAGGTGGGACCGGTGATGCAGCCAGGTCCAGGCGCTCTTATTCAGCCATCGCCTCATGCCCAGATCAATCCCATTCCTCCATTCAGTGCGCTGGCGGATCCAGGCACGGAAGCACCACGCTGGGTGGTATGGCTGAGCCGTTTGAACAATTACTTCACGGCAACGAGGGAAAAGGACAATGAAGTGAAAAGGTCCTTATTGCTACACTTTGGAGGCGATGAACTCTATAAACTATTTCTACATCTACCAAACACTGGGGCGGCTACAGACTACGATGGCGCAGTCCAAGCGCTAAATGCGCATTTCGACCCGCAACTGAATTCCCACTATGAAAGGTTCAAGTTCAGACAATCCCAACAACGGGAGGGAGAGACCATGGACCCGTTCCATGCCCGACTTAGGGAGCTGATAAGCACATGCCCGGATGATAACCAGGAGAAAGAGGTAACGGCGCAATTGATTCAGGGGTGCAAGAACAAACACCTGAGGACACTAATCTTGAGGCAACCCTGCATAACGCTGGATGAAATCCTACTGCTGGCTCGCTCACATGAACTGTCAGACGTGCGGGCCGCCGCAATGGAATCAGCTATCAACCCATCAGCTAGCTCTGAAGCAACTGTCAAGACGGAAAGAGTAGATGCCGTACGGAGCACCAACCGTGGGGGAAGAGGAAGATGGCCAACCAGGACACAGAGACGTCCTGAATGTGGCTCCTGCGGATACGAAGAACACAATCGAGACAGCTGCCTGGCACGTGGCAAAACATGTGACAAATGTGGAGGAAACAACCACTTTGCCAGCGTATGCAGAGGAGGAGCGAGAGGTATGTCGCGAGGACAAAGACCAGAAGGGAGGAAAGTGCCAACTAAAGCAGTTCGACAGCTGGCCCTAGACGACACACGGGATGGATACCCAGCTAGAGGAAACAGAGCACCATCCCGTCACCCAAACAGACTGGATGACTCGTCAACAGATGATGAAGGCGAATGCTACTATGTCTCGTTCGTAAATGAACTCAAGAGACGGCGCAGGCCACAACCTAAGTGTCAAATCCAAATTGATGGGTCTATGGTGACAGGAGTCATAGACACCGGAGCGACGATCAACGTCATGGGCATCCAGCACTACAAAGCACTAAGACCAAGACCTCAACTAGTACCATTGAGGGCACGCATCCTCACCTATGGGAGCAAGACCCCGCTACCCGTAAGAGGAAAAATGACCGTGCAGGTGAAAGCTGAGGATCAAGAGTTGACGACGACCTTTCACGTGATTGATAAAGAGGCGGACCTGCTTGTTGGCAGTCACACGGCGGAGGACCTCAAACTAATTGCGTTCGCAAATGCAGTGAAGTTGCTCCACACAGAGGAGATCCTTCAGTCGTTCCCATCGCTGTTTCAAGGTCTAGGCACCATCAAGAGGCCACCAGTCAAATTACATATAGACAAAGCCATACGACCAATCGCTCTGAGACATCGGAGGATACCGTTTCACCTGAGGACGGCGGTGGAACAAGAACTTGTTAAACTATAAGAGCAGGGGGTCATCGAAAATGTGACGGGACCGACACCATGGGTGTCGCCCATGGTGATTGCGGAGAAGCCTCGACAGCCTGGAAAGATCCGAATATGCATAGACATGAGGATGCCTAACAAAGCAATCAAAAGGGAAAGGCATCTCACTCCCACAGTGGATGACATCCTAACAGACTTAAATGGGGCGCAATGGTTTTCCAAGTTGGATCTAAACGCTGGATACCATCAACTTAAACTAGCAGAGGAGAGTCGGTACATCACGACGTTCTCCACGCATCTCGGCCTACAGAGGTACAAGAGGCTCAACTTTGGCATTACCTCAGCAGCTGAGATTTTTCAAAACACAATCAAAGAGATTCTGTCAGGACTGAGTGGAGTGTTAAATGTCAGTGATGACATACTCATCCATGCCAAGACCAGTGAGGAACATCACAAAAGGCTGAAGGCAACGCTAAAAAGACTGGCAGAGTTCGGGGTCACGCTGCACAAAGAGAAATGTCAATTGTTCAGGCAATCGATAGAGTTCTTTGGCTATGTATTCGGCACGGAAGGAGTCAAGGTAGACCCCCGGAAATCAACTGCCATCAAGAATGCTCCAGCCCCGACCACAGCGTCGGAGGTAAGAAGCTTTATGGGAATGGCACAATATTGTGCCCGATTCATCCCGCAACTAGCCACGATAGCTGAACCGCTGAGAAATTTGACGAAAAAGGAGAACCCATGGCCGTGGTCCCCGACAGAGGAAGAATCCTTCAACAAGATAAAGGCAGCGCTGCTAGACAGCACAACGATGGCCTACTTTGACACGGCCCGCCAGACTGACATTTTAGTAGACGCAAGCCCGGTGGGACTAGGGGCATTATTGATGCAGGAAGCGGAACCTGGGACGTGGGTACCTTTGGCGTTTGCCAGCAAGGCACTAACGGCAACGGAGGCCAGGTATTCACAGATCGAGAGAGAAGCGTTGGCTGTGAAGTGGGCCTGCAATCATTTCCACTTATACATCACAGGACAACCTTTCAGGATGGTTACTGACCATCAGCCTCTAGTGCCTCTGTTCAAAGGCACTGCCCCCCCATCCACCGCCGAGGATTGAAAGATGGGCCATCCAGGTTCAACATTACCAAATGGACCTAGTTTATAGACCAGGAGCTAAGAACCCGGCGGATTTCCTGTCGCGACATCCCCAGGCAGAAGCCAGTGAATCCCTGGATCAAGAAGCGCGGACTGAAGAATACGTCGACATGGTGTCCCAACTGTCGTGTCCCCAGGCCCTGGCACTGGAAGAGATCGTAGCCCAGTATGGGGAAGATGCTGTCATCACCAGAGTGAAAGCGGCGATGGACACCGGGTCATGGGAGAATTTTCTGCGGAACGTGAGTGACTGGGACGAAGCCGATAGGACGCGATTGTCCCAGTTTTGGAAGATACACAACGAACTCAGCAGAGCGAGCAATGGACTGATACTTCAGGGAACGAGAGTAGTGATCCCACGCACTCTTCAAGATCGAGCAACCTCACTTGCTCATGAAGGACATCAAGGAACGAAGAGAATGAAGGCCCGAATGAGAGAGAAGGTGTGGTTTCCTCACATGGAAGAAAAAGTAGATGTGCTAGTAAAGAACTGTAGATCTTGCCAATTGACCAGCCTTCCAGAAGCGCCTGCCTCCATCATAACGGAAGAACCACCCCCAGCGCCATGGGCCTGGGTCAGTCTAGACTTTGGGAGCTTCCCCGATGGAAGGGTGACAGTAGTGCTGATTGACAGTTACACGAAATACCCAGTGGTGGAAGTAGCGCCATCCACCAGTTTCACAAATGTACAACCAATACTCAGCAAGATATTCGCAATGTTTGGCATCCCACATGTGGACAAAACGGACAATGGGCCCCCGTTTCAGGGGCATGAGTTCAAAGAGTTCCTGCAAGGACTGGGAATAACACACCGGAGGATCACACCTCAATGGCCCCAAGCCAATGGTGAGGCGGAAAGATTCATGAGGACAATTAATAAGACTCTAAGAATCGCGTTGGTAGAGGGATCAGATCCGGAAGCAGCGCTACAGTTATTCTTGAGAGAGTACAGAAGCACTCTCCACAGTACCACCCAAAGGTCCCCGTGGGCGCTGATGTTCGCAGGACCTCGGCGTGACATGCTACCAACTGCTGAGAATTGAAGCCCTGAACCCTACTCACCAGCTGAATCTCACGAGAGAAGGAGAAGAACGAATGAAAAGGCTAGCCGCAAAAGGCGAGCGCAAGACAGAGAGTTAGCTCCAGGGGATGAGGTACTGGTGAGGGCAAGGCGACCAGGAGGAAAATTCAAGACCCCGTATGAAGCTGAACCATGGATAGTCAAGGCCACAAAAGGAACGGCAGTGACGGCACAGAAGCCGGGGGAAGAAATTACCAGGAATGTATCGTGGTTCAAGTGGATCTCATCAAGACAGGAAAATACAGAGGCAAATGAAGGACCAGTCTCCGAAATCGCCAGCTCACCCGACACCAGGTGTGAGCCCCAGGAGAACGAGGAGATCACCAACACATCCTCATCTCCCAGGAGAGGAGAGCTTGAACCTCCAACTACCCGAGGGCGGAGCTCTCACAACCTGAGACCCAATCCAAGACCCAGTCGGATGCTGGCGCACTTTGAGTGGTGACTTTGCAAAGTGATGGTGAAGAAAAGAAAATTGAACACTAACTTGGGAAGGGATGTAGCAGTCTAGTGCTTCTCGGGTCTCGGCTGAGACCCGGAAGCACCACCACACTTTGTATCACCTTCTGGCCAGGCGTGGCCAGAAGGCTATAAATAAATGTGAGGAGGTCGCTCGAGGCTTCCGGTACACCCAACCCACTGCAGTGTGTGTGTGTCCAATTATTCTGATAAGGCCCTCCCCACAGGTACCTTACCGTTAGCCCCCTTGATCCACCATCGGCTCCCCGACAACTGGGACTGGGTGCAGTCTCATTTGAGAAAACATCCAATGTGTATTGGATTCCAAACCAGTTTTCTTTTCGCACGTTTCCTTGTCACTTTTAGTCTGATTGTAAGTTCTACCAATGTTGACAAAAACAGGAGTGGGTGATATTAAGTGCCTGAGAGCACACATTTTGGTCACACAGGGAGGCCAGGAGTATAAATTATGTAACCTTTGCATTATAATTTTACAGTGTCCTATTTACACCCATTAGATTAGATTACAACTACTAGGGTGGGGTAGTTCTGATAACTAAACCCTGCGACTGCCCACCCCCAGGTAAACGCCACCTCAGATTCTGCAACAGTCTCAAATCCTGGCAAGTCTCTGGGGTCCTATTGATATAAATAGAGCGTTACACATGGAAATGATCATCTTTCTGCTGAAACATTCATTTTCGACCCCAGCAGTTCAATTATTGCATTCCTGCTCTAGTGCCCCCTCCCATTTTTCCCACTCCAGCACTAACTACTAGGATTGTGTAGTCTTTGATTACCATTTACATTCCTGGCCTGCCGTTTTCTTTTTGGGGGTTGGTTTTGTTTCGAACTTGTTTCTTAAGCGGTTGGGCGTGTTTCCCCTTGGATCGGCTGCCGCTGGTCGGAGTATCCAGCCCTCTCTCAGGGATCCCAATGAGCGGGAGAACAGCTGGAGCTCCCAGCGCGCGCTCCATCCCCGCAGCTGCTCAAAACGGAAAAGTTGGAAGAAAGGAAATAAAGGCTTTGCTGTCAGGTAGGAAATTACGAGTTCAGATCTAGTGTAGCCCTACGTTGCCTCCTCGTTGTAAAACAGGGAATATTTCCTGTGCCCAACAACCCCGTCTGTATATTGTGCCTACTGCGTCTCCCTCTGCTATTGGTGTGACTATATGGAGTGCTCTTTTAATTTAGTGTCAGCCTCAGGACAGATTTGCCCTTGCCCAGATGAAAAAAAAATCGAAATCTTAAATTACATTCCAGGTCCTTAAACGCCTATTAATCCTTCCTGGAGTGTGTATATCTGTGAACATGATTTATAATCAGGCACATAAAAACTGCCCAAAAATATATCGGTGATACTAAATATGCATGTATTTACTACTTTTACCAAATAGTCTCCCTATACTTACCGAAATTACTACATTGTCAGGGTTTAAAACGAGAGGGGAGAGGATGAGGCATAACTTTGGAGCTGGTGGAACTAGGTCCAGTCTCGCGTGGGCTCAACATCATGGGACTCTTGTCAAACTACTTATTCTCCCTGTGAATATAAAATGAATGGATGTTTCTTGGTGTAATGTAGCTGGTGCTCATGTAAAGCCCTCCAGTGCCTTCTGATCGAACTTGAGCTATATAAAATTGCAAACAAAATTAAAGTGACCCTCCAACTACCTGGCGTAGATCAACATAAAATGTTGCGTTTTTTACGTTTGTCGTGTCTATTTTTAACTATCTAGGGTGTTGGCATGCATCCTGGCTGTAAATATGCATTGTCGAATGCATGCATGCTTTGTAAACTTTCCTCTGCACCGTGGTTTTACTGACATCATTTTTCCAATTTTGGGACGTCTGAGAATAAATATTTTTGAAGGTTATTGGTTCATTTTAGGCGACTCTTCGCCTCTTCTGGAACATCTCTGCCCCTCTCCCCACCACTGACCGCGCGCTCCTCCTGCTTTTAAATATTTTTGTGGCTCGTGACCTCGTCCACCCTGGCAGCGTTGTTAAATACCGCATCTGGGACCATTAGGCTTGGCCTGAGAGTTTGCATAGCGACCGGACCCCTCCTCCCCCCTCTGGGGCTCCCTTGTAAATAGCTGACCGGTGAACATGGATACAGCACGGGGGGGAGGGGGGATGTGCGGCGCTAGAACCTGCACCTGAGACATATCAACCCCGCGCATCGTAGCAGCTCTGCGGTGACAGGCGTGACCGGCTGAATAGGTGCATTACATCTGTATAAGCCTGGTATGGCCCCCGAAAATTCCAGCTGACCAGTTCAAATGGTTTCTAGTGCCGCCACTGGTATTTAAATGATGCACCCAATGGGTCCTGCGGGAAGAAAGAGACGAGAAATGTTGGCTGGTTAAACAATACATGGAAAAATCAGTTAATTAGAGGCCAATGACCAGTCCCAAGATGCAGCTAGAATATTCTTCAGATCAGTGCATTATTTGCCCCAAACCCCACCTGGCTCCAGAAGAAACTATTTGCAGCTGGTCAACCGGAATGTTCTCCATGGTTTGATATTTGACGCGTTTTCCTTCAGTACAGCTCTCGTTAGAAGCTTTGTAAAGCCTGTCCAGGTTTGAAACAATGATGTCGGGCGGGTATACAGGACAGCACGATAGAACCACAGCAGCAAGAGGGGGAGAGAAAACGTTTGTTGGAGAAAGACGAGAGATGGGTGAGAGTTGGAAAGCAGAACATTTTGTAAAAAGAAAACTATTCGGGAGACCTTTCACAAAAACAGGAGTTTCGGCAAGACAGATTACAAAATATCCTTTGTACGGAATGCTTTAAAAACAAGTTTTTTTTCAACTTTTATGATCAACATTTACAGTAGTGACAGATTGATAAAGACAATATAATGCATGAACCGTTACGACATGTACATAAGCATCGATTCAATATCAGATGCAAATCACTCCACCCAGACTACCCTCTTCGGTCCCTCTTGTGAACACGTAAAGCATCGCGGTCCAGGGGTTTCCAAGTCATCCTATAGTTTGTCATCTCTTCGTGCCATTCTCATCCTGAGTTCCCCCAGGATTGTGCAGAAGGGTCAATAATTAATTCACAGTTTGTTACGACGCACGTGTTCCTCATTATAAAATGTATTAGCCATTTCGTGAACCCTAGGTGTAAAAAGCATCATTAGAGAGGTCGGTTGTTGATATATTATGCAAAGACTGCAAGTTCGGGGAGATTTGAAACGGCTGCAAGATGAATATTTCTTAGCGTTACTCCTGAGCCTGTACCGCCCCTTTAAGCGCATTTAATGACCTTTTTCTAGTGACACTCGTTCACTACAACGTGTTTGCCTATTTCATGCCATATCTTTTTCCATGCCCTCTCTGGTACTACTTATAGTAAGTAGTGTACGTTATACTACCTTGATGCAACAACAGTGGTTTTTAGGAGTCTTCTTTTTAAATCTTATTGAAAATCTCTAATTTGAATTAAACATAGCATGAAAAATGCTTTAGTTGTTAAAAGACCCTTACTATTGCTTTGCGACCTGTTTAGAGGTAGATTTCGATATCTGCTAGATCTCATATGATAGCAAAAATGAGAATATATAGACACGCTTTCAGTGTTAATTTATATAGTTATATACAGTGTTAATCTGCATTGTGTTTTAGCATTGGTAAGGCGGGATGGGGGGATGCGAGGGGTTGTAAAAACATAGTCACTCTCTGCAATTGTTGGCTATATGTGAGAGTCTGCTACAGACATTTTGCGAAGAGAAATGTATTTGTTTCATGCATCATCCATACAAAAAACTTTCTTTTAGATCAAAACAGGACCTCACATATTAGAAACGGGAGGGTGTCACAAAGATTATTTGCAGCAATATTAGTGAGCAACGCCGTGTTACAATAATGAAAACACCAGTCACTATCCCTGAGTATTAAACACATTTAGAATTTGGACGAGTATGCCTGTTAATGATCTGTTTAAAGACTGCATGAAAGAGCTTAAATTGAATCATGAATTCAAATATCTTCCCAAAAGGGGCCATCAAAATACGTTTGGCCCAGGGCCCCCCAAATCCTTAAGATGTCCCTGGCCCCAGTTGTCTCTGTTACGTAATTATGCATCAACAGCAGGCAGGACCCACAGCAATACCACATCTGCTACCACATCAGAGGTCACAGCAGCAACAACAGCTGTCAGAACAGCAACGACCACAGTACCTGCAACAGCAGTTACCACAGCATCAACCTCAGCTTCCACTATAGCTAGTACAACAATAGATGCCGATACATCAGTGGCTACAGCAACAACCCCTGCTGTAAAGACAGAGCAAGCAGAACAGCGAACTCAACTGACACCATAGCAGGAACAAGAGCAGCAACAATGGTTGCCAGCAATTTAGGGATAGTAGTTGCAACCACAGTTGCAGCCATAACAGCAACAATAACAACAGCAATCAACACAGCAACATCTGTTACCACAGTAGCCACTAGAGCTGTCACAACAGCCACCACCAAAGCAGCAACAACAGCAAGAACTACAGCTGTAATGCAGTACGGATATTGGAAGTGATCAAGCTGCCAACATGATTGGAAACAGAGCAATGACGAGCTGTACCCAGAGCAAGGACAGCAGCACCAAGAACTGCTACTGCAACAGCAACTACAGTACTCTCAGCCACAGCAAGAACCACAGTAGCAAATATAAATCTCAATGATGCCCACAGCAGCTGCACCCACAGCCACTAAAAAGTGGTATAAACATCTGCAAAAATTCGTCTCTGGCAGACTAGAAACCACAGAATGGGTGATAGTTTCCATCGCTGCCGTAATAGCATCAGGAATCATAGTGGTAGCCACGTTCGCCACCAGGACAGGGACAACAAAAACAAACAAAACTAAAAGCACAGGAAAAAACACCGCCTCACTGTGGCAAGGACAACAGTTGCCCCAACAGCAGGGACACAGCAGTAACCCCAACTGCAACCATAGTTGTGACTACAGCAGCAGCCACATCAACCACTGCATTAGGGACTGTAGTAGCAACAACAGCTGTCATGATAGCATCAATCACAGCTGCTTGAATTGCATGGATAACAGATGCCACAGTAGCAGTAACACAACAGCAAACGCATCTCCCAGCACAGCAGGGAAAACAGTAGTGGCCACAGTTGTCACCACAGCAGGGGCAATAGAAGTACAGTTCACACTGCGGCATAAATAAATGCAGCAACAACGACTACCACCACAACTGCCACTACAACCAGCGCAACAAAAGCAACAGCAGCTGCTACAGATGCAAGAGAAGGATGGACAACAGTAGCTGCTTCCTTTTCAACAATATAGCAGGTATTGCACTTACCACTATGGTAAGGATCAGGACAGTAATAGCCACTGTAACCACCACAGGGACCATAGTATCAACAGAGCAGCAACAACAGAAGCAACAGTAGCTTCTACCACAGTAGGAACACAGATGCAATAGTAGCTTGGGCTACAGTCACCACTATAGTAGAAACAACACCTAAAACAATAGTTGTATGTGCAGCTGCAACAACAGCAGTGACTGCAGATTCCATCACAACAGGGACAGCAGTTGTGACTACAGATGCCACCAAGACAGGGACAACAGCAGCAACAACTACTGCCAATAAAGTAGGGAGCACAGCAGCATCAAGAGCTCCCACAACATCACGGACTATAGCAGTAACCTCAGCTGTGATGACAGCAGACACAATAGCAAAAAACACAGTTGATGGACAGAATGTAGAACAATGTCATACATTCACCCCAGTACAAGGATCTGGGCCTAAATCCATCGTTTTTTTGCACTCCACACCACCCTGGGTTAGACACTGGCTATATGCAAATCAGCTCTGACCCTGTGCCTCATGGGAACAGTCCAGTCCGAACTACCAAGCCATGTCTTTCCCAGACCGGAATCAAGCATCCAAGGACCGGTTTCTGGCTATCAGCCTTCATTCAGCCTGGATAGCTTGACTCCAGTGGTGTGGAGAGCCTGGGACTCACGTCTGAGCATACCCAGCCCACTTGGGGTGAAAATTGCAAAAAACACAGTTGATGGACAGAATGTAGAACAATGTCATACATTCACCCCAGTACAAGGATCTGGGCCTAAATCCATAGTTTTTTTGCACTCCACACCACACTGGGTTAGACACTGGCTATATGCAAATCAGCTCTGACCCTGAGCCTCATGGGAACAGTCCAGTCCGAACTACCAAGCCATGTCTTTCCCAGACCGGAATCAAGCATCCAAGGACCGGTTTCTGGCTATGAGCCTTGATTCAGCCTGGATAGCTTGACTCCAGTGGTGTGGAGAGCCTGGGACTCACGTCTGAGCATACCCAGCCCACTCGGGGTGAAAATTGCAAAAAACACAGTTGATGGACAGAATGTAGAACAATGTCATACATTCACCCCAGTACAAGGATCTGGGCCTAAATCCATCGTTTTTTTGCACTCCACACCCCCCTGGGTTAGACACTGGCTATATGCAAATCAGCTCTGACCCTGTGCCTCATGGGAACAGTCCAGTCCGAACTACCAAGCCATGTCTTTCCCAGACCGGAATCAAGCATCCAAGGACCGGTTTCTGGCTATCAGCCTTCATTCAGCCTGGATAGCTTGACTCCAGTGGTGTGGAGAGCCTGGGACTCACGTCTGAGCATACCCAGCCCGCTCGGGGTAAACATTGCAAAAAACACAGTTGATGGACAGAATGTAGAACAATGTCATACATTCACCCCAGTACAAGGATCTGGGCCTAAATCCATCGTTTTTTTGCACTCCACACCACCCTGGGTTAGACACTGGCTATATGCAAATCAGCTCTGACCCTGTGCCTCATGGGAACAGTCCAGTCCGAACTACCAAGCCATGTCTTTCCCAGACCGGAATCAAGCATCCAAGGACCGGTTTCTGGCTATCAGCCTTCATTCGTTCTACATTCTGTCCATCAACTGTGTTTTTTGCAATTTTCACCCCGAGTGGGCTGAGTATGCTCAGACGTGAGTCCCAGGCTCTCCACACCACTGGAGTCAAGCTATCCAGGCTGATGAAGGCTGATAGCCAGAAACCGGTCCTTGGATGCTTGATTCCGGTCTGGGAAAGACATGGCTTGGTAGTTCGGACTGGACTGTTCCCATGAGGCACAGGGTCAGAGCTGATTTGCATATAGCCAGTGTCTAACCCAGGGTGGTGTGGAGTGCAAAAAAACGATGGATTTAGGCCCAGATCCTTGTACTGGGGTGAATGTATGACATTGTTCTACATTCTGTCCATCAACTGTGTTTTTTGCAGCAGACACAATAGCAGCAACCACATCTGCTTCCACATCAAGCAGGAAAAATAGCAGCAACAACAGCTAGTGCAACAGAAGCGTCCACAGCTGCTGCAACTGCTGTGGCACAGCAGGGACCTAGCAGGGACCTCAGCTGCAATCATGACAGGTAGACCAACATAGATGCCACAACAGAGGATCCTCAGCATTGACAATACTTTCAACCACATCAGGGACAACAGCTGCCACACTAGTAAGAACCACAGCAGCAACAATAGCTTCCATCATGGCTGGGGGAGCGGACCCAACACCAACTCCCAACAAAGGAGTATTAATAGTTGCGATCACAGTGGTAACTGAAAATAAGATAAGCAAAAAAAAATTATGAGTAAAATGCTTGAATTAATCTTAGCCACAGGTTATTATTCTGGGTCCAATTTCAGTCCATTTTTAGGTCTTGCTTACCAAACCGCACATGCTGTCTTTTTGCAAAATACCTTTCCTGTGCTTACCAAGAACTTATAGAGGCCTTGCAGCCCACCCATTGCTTACCAATGATTGACTTTGTTATCGCAACTTTTCCTGGCTTTTTATTAGATAGCCTGCCTTCCTCTTCTTGTGTTTGTCTCTTCCTTGGAGTTTAGCCTCTTTAACATTATTTTTATTGGGTGTATTATATCCTTCCACTGCTTACCGTTAAAGAACAACTGTTTTTTAGGTCTACCCTAGGCAGCGCTTGCACTGTCTCTTCGAGACATGCTGTATTCACGATATGGGGATAAAGCTTCACCTACGCATCTTTTTAATTGGCTCCTGTCCCTGTCCTTTGTCAATGGTGGCTTAAATTGGTCATTAGGCTTAGTAGTCCCTTCTTAGTACCGCCTTGTCTCTTCTTGTAACCTCCCATGAGGACACCCCCGTTACATGTGTTGTTATGCCCTAGGTTTTAATTACAGCCTCAAGGCACTATTTTCTTAAAGGTCTTCAGACATGACACTCACCTGGTCCTAAACTAGGTTGGCAGTGGTTACTTTACTCGCTAGCACATCTCACATTTATATATGACATTCTATAAATTTCTGTTGTAATATCTTTATTCGGCAATTTATCACCATAAAAGAATACATAAACATATACAGTTCCAATTTACCAATAAAAGATTATAAAATACAATAAAAACAAGGAGAAGTCCTTTTGAAAAATTTTACAGCTCATCAGGGTTAGGGATGGCCTAAAAAAGCCCCCCGGGAACAATTTAGTAAACGGGAGCGTATCAACCATGCATTTCCCAAAAATTTAGCCACCCCACAGATCATAAGGGCAGATGAAGAGTCTGTAGAGAGGACACGAAGTGCCTGGCTATGGCACCTCAACCCTAATTCCCTGCAGACGGGTTTCAGCCAGAATTTCCGCGCCCCTTTGTAAGCTGGGCATGCAAAAAACAGGTGGGCCACCGATTCCTTTGGGGCCGCACAGCCGGGGCAGGTACGCGGGAGGGCATCAGAGTTTGACCATCTTGCCGTAAACTCATACACCGGGAGAGTCCCATAACGCAATTTCAGATACAGTGCTCGATCCAACGGTTTAGTTATCAGGTCTAGAAAGGGTTCCAATTTCCTCACACACTTAATTGATAAAAATTGGTCAGTAAGAGAACCCACATTCATAGCCCTCGTGGCCTTACTCTGTACCCAATCCCAGTAAAGTTTTTTTATAACAGCTTTAGGTGGCGGGGATTGTGACTCCCATGCCTCTCTTAGACCCAGATTAAAGGCCAGATCTTTCAATTTTTTTAACCATCCTATTTTGTTACATGTGTCCAGCAGGAGTAAATCGTCCAACCCATCTGCATACTTAGCAAGCTCCTCAGTTCTTCTTAGTCGGGACCAAAAAAGCAACGGGCGTAGCCTCACCAAGTCTTTTAAAGATCTTCTGCCCAGATCTAATCTTAGGGGGATCATTGGGGTTGAAGCGGGAAGAGCAACCGCTTTCCTGAAGAAATTGTTTTCCGCCACCATCAGGTCTGAAACCCCTTCGAACCCCCAAAGTTCAGAGCCATATAGTGCTGCCGGTAGAATCTGTCCCTCATAGATGGCCATAACTGGAGAGACCGGTTTGCTACTTGATTCCCGGAGTTCCTTCAACGTCACCCCGGAAACTCGATGATGACTAAGTAGCATTTTGGAAAGGTGATCTTTCCAGGTCATACGACTATTTATCCGGACTCCTAGATAGTCAAAGGATGTGACCAGCTCAAGGGGGGCACTATTAAGCACGAAATGATTTTTAAATCTTTTTGAGGGGGCAAAAGCCATCAATTTGGTTTTCGATGTGTTGATGGTTAAGCCTCGAGTAGTGCAAAAGGAGCTAAACAGGTTCAAAAGTTTTTGTAAGCCCACCGGGGATTTGGATATTAATAGGGTATCGTCCGCGAAGAGGAGTGTGGGGATTCTCTCCCCCGCCAGGGATGGGGCATCCGTCTCTTCCCCCTTCAGATGGTCCACCACTCCGTTTACAAATAGGGAGAAGAGGGTCGGAGCCATAACACAGCCCTGGCGTACTCCTCTCCGCACAGGGATCCTATCTGTTAGTTGTCCCTGCGATCCCCATCTAACCCGCGCATAATTCCCCTCATGCAACTTCGTTATGAGGGACAGAAGACTACTGGGAAACCCCATTTCACCAAGTATTTGCCAAAGTTTTGCACGAGGGACCAGGTCGAATGCAGTCTTGAGATCTATGAAGGCCATATACAAACTGCCTTTCTTGATGGTAACCGCCTTCCAATAGATTGCAAAAAAACGAAAGACCTGGTCCATCGTGCCAACCTTCCTTCTGAACCCCGCTTGTAAGTGGGAAAGAACACTAGCCTCCTCTATCCAGTCATCTACTCGCGAGATGATGACCCTGCCGACCACTTTCTGGATGATGTCAATCAGACTAATGGGTCTGTAGTTCGCAGGGTCATCTCTTGCCCCCTTCTTGTGCACAGTAACTACCTCGGCACCTTTCCAGGAGTCTGGTACTTGGTGACCCCTCATGATTAGATTTATTATTCTGGCAATTAGTTTGGCCCAGACTTCAGGCTCAGCCATCAGCAAGTCTCCGGGGATCCCATCCTGCCCAGCGGCTTTCTTAGGGGTAAGGTGTCTGATTGCCATCATTACTTCTGAGGACGAAAATGACAAGACAGTCTCATCCGGTAGAACCCCAACGCCCAACCCATTCGCACCAGAACTCGATGTGTCCTCTAAGTCGCCATATAGGGCTGAAAAGTGAGTAAACCATTGCTGACTAGTTATATGAACAGCCAGAGGTTGCGATTTTCCCTGCCTTGTTTTATTAATCAAATCCCAAAAGAGATTTGAGTTCCTGCTGCTCACAGCCGAGGAGAGTTCCTGCCAATGTCGTTCCTCCCACTCCCGTTTGGCCAGATACAATGCTTTCAGATAATCCCCCCTGGCCGCTCTAACCAGTGCGGGGTCACCCGAAAGCAGAGCTCTAGTCAGGTTTTTCCTAGTGCTCTTACAATGTTCAGTATACCATGGTTTACAAAGAGTGGAGGGTTTAGCGGGAGCCCTAATGCCTTTCCCCTTAGAAATGAAAAATTGGCCAACTTGATCTATTGTCGATTTATAGGCAAAGTCAAGTGAGGGGTGTTGGGGATCAATGGTCCAATTTTCTCCCTCCCAGATCTCTAATTTAGAGGACAAGCCCTCAATCAGGGTTTTAATGGTACTCATATCATCCTCCTTAAGGTTAGCCTTGTCCCATTTTAGTCTACGGTTATTATTACATGGGACCACCTCTTTAGTTGTTTTTAAGGAGTCACTCACCCCCCTGACATTAGAGACCCCCCAATTAAACTTACAGCACAAGGGGTTATGATCACTATCCTGGCTGGGAGAGACCTTCATATCAATCAGGTCCGCCCAGAATCCAACATCCATTAAGATGTAATCTATTCGGGACGGGCCCGAGAGTCTATTAAAGGTCACTGCCCCTGACAGGTCGGATAGAGTCCTGCCATTAAGGGCTCTTAATTTATAATCCCTTGTCAGTGCGTTCAATTGGATGGCCCTAGGTGACCACTTCTTAATAGGGGGGAGGGAGAGCGTTGGAATGGACCATTTCGAATCCTCCTCTTCAATTCCCAGGGGATCATCTCCAAGGAGGGGTTCGAAAGTACAATTAAAGTCACCCCCCACCAGGATTTTAGCCGAGCAAGGGCAGTTGGCTAAGGCCAATTCAAGAGCTGTTAGAGTCGAAGAGGTAGAGTCGCCCGATGTCCCTCTAGCGTAAACATTAAGAAGATCGAGCCTGGCTACATCCTCCCGTCCTCTTGCCGAAAGGTGGAGTAAATCATTACACTCCACCTTGTGGCATGTGACCCCCCAATTCAGATCTATTTTTAACCAAACGGTGAGCCCACCCGCTGGTCTACCCTTGCCTTTGCTAACAGCAGGCACGAAGTGGGTGGTGTACCCCGATTTGTGTAGCGGGACTAAGCTCCATGTTTCCTGGAAGAGGCAAACATCAAACTGCTCAATGAATGAATGCCACTCCGGGATGTCCAGTTTTCTCTTTAACCCGGCTATATTCCAGGAAAGGAGGTTTATTACCCGTTGTCCTCTAGGGATAGAAGTATTACCCACCACAGTCAGACTCGCATCAACCACCCTGCCTGCAAGACACCCCCCCTCCCTGGCCAGTGAAGTGGTGGATTTAGAGCAACCAGCCATTGTAGTTATAGGCCCGGCTAGCCTAGAGTCTTCATTGAGCTCATTAATAATGCCCGTATGGACTGATGGGAAACTAACTACTCCTGCTTCTATAATCCCTCCGTTTAATCCAGTTTCCTCTGCTTCATAAAAATCGGTTCCCCCCCCCCAAACCCCAAACTTCAATCGCAGTCTTCCAGCCCTGACAGCTGAGAAAACCGATTGTGAGTATCCAGCGGGGTAAACGGTATCAGGTAATTCATCCTGGGGCCCGTGTTCAACGATTGTCTATAGGGAACCGTAGACCAGGCAGGATGTAGATCAGGCACCCTGGTGGACTGGTGCCCATACTGGTGATGGTTATTACTATAGGGAATTGAAGGGGGCGGCCTGAAAGACTGAGGTCTGTTAGCATATTTAATAATAGTGGCTTCAAGCCTGGGATAGAAAAATGTTAAAGCCCGTGGGGTGATGCCGGTTTCCCCGTTCCCGGGTGGCCAGTTTAAGATGTAATCAACTGCCCGAGGGTCTCTAAAATTAACCACCACTAAATCTCCCTCTATGTTTTTCTTAGTACTCCCTAGCCAGTTAATCCTTCTGACATGAACTATGTCCCCGTCTATATTCGGCGCTATCGGCCTATGGAGCCTCAGTCAGTGGATGATTTTGTTCTTAAGGTCAACATAACCCTCCTTCTTGTTGCCTGATAACTGTGGCACCCCCGTTAAAATCACAACATAAGGCACAGCTTCAGGAGGGATCTCAACTTGTGGGACCCTTTTATGAGCTATTCTACTATTTTCACCATCCCGATGTGCATTTTGAGTGTTACTAGTCGAAGCCTTTAAGATTGGTTTAGTGGGAACAGCACTCGATACAGTAACTGCTGCCTTTAAATGTTTAGACGGCGATGGATTTTGTGGAGCGGGATCAGGTCTACCCTGGGATTGACTACTTTGTTTAATATGTGTGGGGGCAGATGGGATTCCAGGAACCTTTGCGGGTATAGTGGGAAGGGGCCCTGCCGGGGTTGTAGAATGCACCACCCCACTCCCTTTATTAATGGTAGCAGTGGGCAAACTAGTTATGGCGGCTTCCAGTATAGTTAATCTAATTTCAACCCTCTTAATAGACTCATTAATAGGGCGGAGAAGGGATCTCAACAGGAATTCCAAATTCCCTGTCACTGAGGAGAGAAGTTGAGGTGAAGTAATAGATGGGCTCGCTCCATCGTTGTTAATTGGAGCCACATCTTGTGCGTCCACAACAACGGGGCATAGAGTCGGTATAGCTGCACCCTCGGAAGTATGATCCTGCTCTACAACTGATGGCGCCTCGCATGCAAAAAGAGTTTTAGTCCCTTTCCCAAAGTCGGTGTGCGATGTTTTGGCTGTGCCTGATACCACCCTATGTTTCTTCCTTCTTTTGCTAGGGGGTGGGCGGTGGATCTGAACTACAGGAAAGGACTTTGCTTTATGCTGCTTATGTTTAGTAGTCTCATTAACACCGCTACAGCTGGGGGTGGGTGAGTCGTTTGCGAGGTCCTCCGCGGGAATTCCGGGGCTGGCTACAAAATCACGAAACAATGAGGGAACCCCGTCTTGGCTAGTGTTAATCTCACTCAAATCAATTAAATCAGTCGAATCTCCCTCCCGGTTCAGTGTATGAAGACTATCGTGGAGGGGTCTGCATTTCATGATCTCGACTGAGCGTCGCCGCTCAGCCCTACGCTCTGCTAAGATAGCATCCTTTTCCCCCTCGCTTTTCTTAGGAAAATATTTCTCCAGTGAGCCATTGCGTAATTTCGAATTTTTACCCGGAGTAGCCTCTTCTGTTGCCATGTCACACTTGTGTCGCAATACTATCCTCCGATCTGCAAGAAGTAAGGGGTCGGGCCCAGCCCGGCCTCCTGCGGCCCCGGACGGCCACAGACGGTCCCGCCCTTGTCCCGGGCTTCTCCCGGCGCCCTCCCGCGCGCTCCCGCGCCGCGGGAACAGCTGCTTCTTTTAAGGTAGACTAGGGGGCGTGGCCGGCAGGGAGAGGAGCCCAGCTGACAGGGGCGCGCGGGGACTCCTGGAACACAGAGTCCACCCGCTCTACCCTCGCAGCCCTGCCGGTGTACAACTATCCCCAAGCAATGTTCCACACGCTGCAACCGCGAAGCGGGACCCGCGCAGCGGGTCCGGCGAGCAGCAGCGGTTACAGGCAGGAAACAGCAGAGGTCCGTGGCTCTTAATCCGTGGCGTTGCAAAAAGGTATGAGACGCTCCCGCTGGTGTGAAAGCTGATGGTGATTAAGTACCGCTGAGGTTTGAGGGCGCGGCCGGCAGGGAGAGGAGCCCAGCTGACAGGGGCGCGCGGGGACTCCTGGAACACAGAGTCCACCCGCTCTACCCTCGCAGCCCTGCCGGTGTACAACTATCCCCAAGCAATGTTCCACACGCTGCAACCGCGAAGCGGGACCCGCGCAGCGGTTACAGGCAGGAAACAGCAGAGGTCCGTGGCTCTTAATCCGTGGCGTTGCAAAAAGGTATGAGACGCTCCCGCTGGTGTGAAAGCTGATGGTGATTAAGTACCGCTGAGGTTTGAGGGCGCGGCCGGCAGGGAGAGGAGCCCAGCTGACAGGGGCGCGCGGGGACTCCTGGAACACAGAGTCCACCCGCTCTACCCTCGCAGCCCTGCCGGTGTACAACTATCCCCAAGCAATGTTCCACACGCTGCAACCGCGAAGCGGGACCCGCGCAGCGGGTCCGGCGAGCAGCAGCGGTTACAGGCAGGAAACAGCAGAGGTCCGTGGCTCTTAATCCGTGGCGTTGCAAAAAGGTATGAGACGCTCCCGCTGAAATTTCTCTTTCAGCTCCACATAGAGTACAACCTAATCCGGAATTAATCTAATACATTTTTTGTCACATTTCAAAGCTACTGCATGTATATATGGACATAGCTATTTGAATGTACTTGTGGTACTGTCTTGCATGCAATGCATTATGGGTAGGGTGCATTTACCATATCTTCTGCAAGGTGCAGTGCCATATGTGACTGAAAGTTTATGTTTCTCACTAGGGACCTCTAGGAGCAGTTTGCAGTACTGCACCTAGACAAGCAGTGTTGGTGCCTTGCTCACTAGGGACCTCTTGGAGCAGCTTGCGGTACTGCACCTAGACATGCAGTGCTGGTGCCTTCCGTGATTAGCGTTGTTTCCCTCGGGAGCAGCGTCCCTTCCGTGCACTCAGGAGAACGCGTTCTTTAATTGCTTTAATAAAAATTTCTTGAAATAAATTAGTCTGTAATCTTTTTATTCTTTTTCAATGCTTTTCAATGTTTATCATGTTCCACATTATTCATTCATAATGTATTCACTCTTGTCAGCCCAATGCATTTCGGGAGTTCGCCCTTCGTCAGGGGACTTAATTCTGAAAGCAACCAAGTGAGGCACACATTTAATATGTACAAGTACAAATACTTATAATTGCAAATTAACATCATGCATAGAATCATATTTCTCAGTTTTATCATGCAAAGAACGAATATAGGGCTGGATTTTAGTTAGCAAATGAATCTCAGACGAGAAACAAACGAGAACATGTTCAATAGGAGAAGATTGAAGAAAAGAAAGGGTGACCAATTCAATGAAAGAGTGCAAAAGGACGACGTACACCTAAATGTGTGTGATACGCTGCGGTTACCAAAAGCGTGTGACTCATGCGTATACGTGTGGGGTAAACCAACTGAGTCCCTTGGGTCTGACCTGTTGCTGTAGCGTTAGGATACAGTCAATGCCGTCTGAAAATCATAAATGGCGTCTATAAAAAAGTAAAGTGAGAACGTGATAAGACTGATATAATGAAAATGACCTGATTGCAGAGGTCGGGTGTTTTAGCGCGTGAAATGGCTTAGTTGCTTACCGCGTGTTCATAAAGATGTGGCGTTTAATCCACTCCGCTTGAGTGTGTGATCACAGAGTGAGAACCGGCCAACGCCGTGATGTGAGTTACTCGGACATGTGTGGTGGATTCTAATTGGATCGGTGCGCGGTCACGTGACCGGAGAGATGCATAATCTTTTCCGATAGGTGGGAAAGAGGTCAGAAGGGCAGTTGCTACGGTGACCGCATTGTTTTCAGGCGAAAAAAACTTTATCAGTCAGAAATTAAGATATAGAATCACATGTT
This sequence comes from Lissotriton helveticus, assembly GCF_964261635.1. NCBI lineage: Eukaryota > Metazoa > Chordata > Amphibia > Caudata > Salamandridae > Lissotriton > Lissotriton helveticus. The sequence continues at coordinate 1,635,563,611 of NC_136067.1, read as the reverse complement.
GGAACGGGATGTGTGCGGAAATACCAAGAAGGAAAAAAGATGAGAATGGTAAAGGAAAATGACTAGGAAGTGAACACCATTAAGGCTAAAAACGTGGTTGTGAACACAATTAAATAAATACAAATTACTCTATGATTCATTGACTGCTGGCTTCAAAGTTCATTTATAAGTGACAACTAAATTCCAAACGTTCGTTCAGTCCTTTAGGCTCTACCGATGACAACCGGTGTATCCAATAAAGTTCTCTTCTGAGTAGGTACTGGGCATTGTCTCTTCCAGGTAATATTGGTACCATTTTGAGAATGCAAAATCGTAGTTGACTGGGGTTATGATTTTGTTCATTAAAATGGGTGGCCACTGTGGATTTCATTGATTTTAAACAAATGTTACTCTTGTGTTCAACTATTCGTGTTTTTATTTTTCTTGCTGTTTTTCCCACGTATATGAGGCCACACGGGCATTTTAACATATACACCAAATTGGTGCTATCACAAGTTCCATTTGTATTGAGTTTGATTTTGGTCCCATGCAGTGGGTGAGTAATTTCATTGCCTTTAATGATGGAATTGCAATTCCCACAGTTGTGGCACGGTAACGTTCCTCTAAATTCTTTTGTGGGAGCATTAATCCTGCAGTTTAATAGTTCCTTGACGTTTTTAGTTTTTTCATAGGCAAATCTTGTGTTTAATGAAAATATGCCATTGAAGTCTTCCTCTGATGTTAGTAATGGCCAATGTTTTAGAATTGCTTTTTTGATGTGTTGACTTCTGGTGGAATATTTGGATACAAATACAGCTCTCTGTTCGTCCTTTGCGTGAGATGGTCGTAGCAGTTGATCTCTGTGTATTTCCTGTGCTCTGTCAACGGCCTGATGCAACGTGGTTTCAGGATATCCTCTGTCTTTAAATTTTTGAATGGTAGTAATTTTCTGTTCTTCATAGGTTTCTTGAGAGGAGGCGATGCGCTTGATTCGAAGTAATTGGGAAAACGGTAGGTGTTTTTTGAGTGATGGAGGATGGAAACTGTGGAAATGAAGGAGGTTGTTTCTGTCGGTTGGTTTCTGGTATACGCTGGTTTGTAATATGCCCTGGTTATGGGTGACCAGGACATCCAGGAAAGATAGCTGTGTGCCACTGATGTTGGATGTAAATTGAATTCGGTCATTGACATTGTTGAGATTTTGAATTGCTGTTTGTAACTCAACGGTTGATCCCTTCCATAAGATGAAAATATCATCGATATAACATTTATATAGGATGAGGTTGTCTTGCCACTCCGTGATGGTTAGTATATGTTCAGTTTCAAATTGGTGCATGAAAATATTGGCGTAAGATGGGGCCGCACAATTTCCCATGGATGTACCTGAACATTGAGCGTAAAATTGATTTTCCCATTGAAAGTAGCTGTGAAACAGCGTAAAGTGCATTAGTTCCATCAGTAATAATTTCAGGTTTTCCTCCTTATCGCTGTTAAGCAGTGCATTCTCAATCGCTCTTAGACCCAGATTGTGAGGGATGGAGGTGTATAATGCATTGACGTCAATGGTGCTTAAGATCATATTGGTGGTGAATGATGTTTTGTGTTCTTTCAGAATGTTCAAAAAATGCGTAGTATCTTTAATGTAGGTGGGTATCTTTTGGACAAATGGTTGTAAATGCTTGTCAATAAATTTGCCCACCGGTTCATGGATGGAATTGATGGTAGACCCGATCGAACGGAATAGAGGAGTGGTTGGATGTTTGTGGATTTTAGGAATCCTATAAATGTACGAGATGGACGGATTTTGTTTCACCAGGAATTCTTTGTCCTTGCTGGTAATGACGCCTGTATCAATGGCAGTGTCAATGATTTTGGTTAGGATTTTGACGAATTCCTTGGTCGGATCGTTCTCCAGTTGCTAGTAAGTATCTTTGTCATTGATGTGTTCCATGACATTTTTCTCGTAAAACTCGGTGTCCATGATTATTAGGGCGCCGCCCTTATCTGCTTGGCGTATCGTGATGTCTTTATTGTTCGCTAGGGTTTGGATTGCTTGTCTCTCTTTGTGTGTCATGTTGGTGTTTTTGTTTCTTGGGGATTTGAAGATTTTGATGATGTCCTGGCTAACTACTTTTTCAAATGCGTCGAGTACTTTATGACTGACGGGAGGTTGAAATCTACTCGGATTTCTAAGTCCCATGAGTATATCAGGTTTCTTAGTTTCATCTCGGTTTGGTTTCTCAATGATGTTGATGAAAAAATGTCTGAGGTGCAGACTCCTTAAGAATTTGTAAACACATACTTGTGTCTCTAGGATATTCGAATGATTCGTAGGGACAAAAGATGTTCCTTTTTGTAGTGTTTGTGTTTGGAATTTTGTTATTTCGTGTTTAGATATGTTGATTATTAAGTTCTGTGACTCCTCGTATTTTTGGAAACCGATTCTATTGAGGGTCCTGTTTTTGCTCCTATTCCTGCCCCTCCTGGTTCTTCCTGGGGTCCTCGGCCTCTCTCTAAAAAAGGTATAATTGGTTGTTGTCTTCGGCTGTCTTCCGTACGTGTGCCGCCATGTGCCTGTGTTTCTTTTCTTTGGAATTTGGGACCTTTTCTGTGTTGCTGTGAGTCATTGGACGAAGTTTCATCTGATGACCTATCTTGGGTTGGTCTCTGTTGTCGTCGGCGGGCATAAATGTCGGCCCAACTGTATACTTCTCCAGTGCGATAATCTGTGGTGTCTCTCTTAAATTTCCTTAGTTTACGTTCGTTAATTTCTTTAGTGTATGCGTCCTATTGGGTATTTATGTCTTTGAGAGCCTGGTCCCACTCCTCCTTCGTCATCATAGAATTGAGCTCTTCTTTGAGTTGGGATGCTTCTTTGTTAAGATCCTCTAGAATTTTAGCCAGCTCTTCAATTATTAATAATATAAGATCTAGAGAACATTTATTTAGTATGGCGAACCATTTTTCTGTGAATCGGTCGTTATTTTTGCATAAAGTTGATTTTAACGATATCCTAAGACCACGCGGAATTCGTTGTGCCTTATGATATTTTATCAACGTGCTAGCGTGAAGACGCTGATTGATTATCCGTTTTGACATGTAGATTCATTGTTTTAGGTTTGCTTGTGTAGAGCCGGTGCTTGTACTTGGGCCTTCATCGTCTTGAATGAGTGAGTAAATGCGCTGTGAATCTGCATCGGTGTATGCCAAGGTATCTACTCTTTGATCGGTAGCATGTGAGATATCTTCAAATTGCATTCATTAAACCCAAGATTTGCCTATGAAAGAACTAAAACCATCAAGGAACTATTAAACTGCAGGATTAATGCTCCCGCAAAAGAATTTAGAGGAACGTTACCGTGCCACAACTGTGGGAATTGAAATTCCATCATTAAAGGCAATGAAATTACTCACCCACTGCATGGGACCAAAATCAAACTCAATACAAATGGAACTTGTGATAGCACCAATTTGGTGTATATGTTAAAATGCCCGTGTGGCCTCATATACGTGGGAAAAACAGCAAGAAAAATAAAAACACGAATAGTTGAACACAAAAGTCACATTCGTTTAAAATCAATGAAATCCACAGTGGCCACCCATTTTAATGAACAAAATCATAACCCCAGTCAACTACGATTTTGTATTCTCGAAATGGTACCAATATTACCGGGAAGAGACAATGCCCAGTACCTACTCAGAAGAGAACTTTATTGGATACACCGGTTGTCATCGGTAGAGCCTAAAGGACTGAACGAACGTTTGGAATTTAGTTGTCACTTATAAATGAACTTTGAAGCCAGCAGTCAATGAATCATAGAGTAATTTGTATTTATTTAATTGTGTTCACAACCATGTTTTTAGCCTTAATGGTGTTCACTTCCTAGTCGTTTGCCTTTACCATTCTCATCTTTTTTCCTTCTTGGTATTTCCGCACACATCCCGTTCCAACATGTGATTCTATATCTTAATTTCTGATTGATAAAGTTTTTTTCGCCTGAAAACAATGCGGTCACCGTAGCAACTGCCCTTCTGACCTCTTTTCCACCTATCGGAAAAGATTATGCATCTCTCTGGTCACGTGACCGCGCACCGATCCAATTAGAATCCACCACACATGTCCGAGTAACTCACATCACGGCGTTGGCCGGTTCTCACTCTGTGATCACACACTCGAGCGGAGAGGATTAAACGCCACATCTTTATGAACACGCGGCAAGCAACTAAGCCGTTTCACGCGCTAAAACACCCGACCTCTGCAATCAGGTCATTTTCATTATATCAGTCTTATCACGTTCTCACTTTACTTTTTTATAGACGCCATTTACGATTTTCAGACGGCATTGACTGTATCCTAACGCTACAGCAACAGGTCAGACCCAAGGGACTCAGTTGGTTTACCCCACACGTATACGCATGAGTCACACGCTTTTGGTAATCACAGCGTATCACACACATTTAGGTGTACGTCGTCGTTTTGCACTCTTTCATTGAATTGGTCACCTTTTCTTTTCTTCAATCTTCTCCTATCGAACATTTTCTCGTTTGTTTCTCGTCTGAGATTCATTTGCTAACTACAATCCAGCCCTATATTCGTTCTTTGCATGATAAAACTGAGAAACATGATTCTATGCATGATGTTAATTTGCAATTATAAGTATTTGTACTTGTACATATTAAATGTGTGCCTCACTTGGTTGCTTTCAGAATTAAGTCCCCTGACGAAGGGCGAACGCCCGAAATGCATTGGGCTGACAAGAGTGAATACATTATGAATGAATAATGTGGAACATGATAAACATTGAAAAGCATTGAAAAAGAATAAAAAGACTACAGACGAATTTATTTCAAGAAATTTTTATTAAAGCAATTAAAGAACGCGTTCTCCTGAGTGCACGGAAGGGATGCTGCTCCCGAGGGAAACAGCGCTAATCACGTAATTCTTCAACCCTCAGCACAGGGGGATTTACTTCCACGCACCACCCAATTTATGAACTGATTCCACCCTTACCTAACTCGTGTGCGATTTCCACACCCTGTTTCTGGATTTCAAATTACCCGACTGTGCTGGTGCCTTGCTCACTAGGGACCTCTAGGAGCAGCTTGTAGTACTGCACCTAGACATGCAGTGCTGGTACCTTGCTCGCTAGGGACCTCTAGGTGCAGCTTAGGGTACTGCAGTGAAACATACAATGCTGGTTCCTGGCTCACTATGCAAGTATTTGCAATGCACTAGATCTCTCATCACTGAAAGTATAAGCTATTGGCGTTGCATTATTATTTGCAATGCTAATACCTCAAACTATCAGTAATGCGAGACCAATTGCATTGCAAATGCTTGTTTATTTTTGGTTAAACACTCCATGAGAGCGCACTTGTTTTCCAATTCTTGCCCTCATATATTTCTCCCCCACCCAATATCTAACCCATTTGCAATGTTGCTCTCTCCAAGGTGCGCCGCCCTCTCTATCTTATGTGCTTCTCCTACACTGAACTCTCCTGCCCCTGTGCTCTATATTGCCCTTTCCCTCATGTGCTTATCCCCCAAAATCACACTCTGTGTTGTTGTCTCCCTCGTGTGCAGCTTTTCCCATCCCCTCCCCACCCTGTTTTATTTTTATTTTATACCCTCACTCACCCCACATTGATTTCCTCACACGGTCCCCCTTCCTCCTCCATTGCCCCCATGACACCTGCTATCCCTTTTTTATACTATATTTACATTTTTTTGCAGGGCAAGCTAGCAAATTGCTGCCAAACCACAGCCTTAAAAAAAACACTTTTGCGCTAGTTAAATGGCATTTTTGTTAAATTTACCAATTGATCTTAGCTCTGTAAATAAAAACAAACCAGAGTGAAAAGTAATTGAAAAATAAACCACGCCATTTATAAAGACTAAAAATATTGAATTCAGTGTACAATTTCGCGCCAATTGCTTGACACTCTCATTATAAAGTTGAGGCCTATTTCCAAAGGAAAGGCAAAGGTCTGATGTTTAAAGGAAAACCCTTGCGATGGCCTAATTTACTTTCCACAGAACTGAAACAAGCTCCAGCCATTTTGTCCTAAATAGTAGACGTGGGTGCAGATTTATGGGCCTCCAGGATAAAAGAACATTCCTTTATGGGCCTCCAGGAGAAGTGAGAGCCCCTTTTCAGTCATGTTAATTACATCTTCTGTCTCAACCACCAGCTGAGTGACTGCAGCAGTCGGCCCCTCCTCACCAACATAAACCGAGCTTTTGTGTAATAGGCACCAGCATGCAGGAGATAAAGCAAAAACAGCCCTTAAAGTATTCTGTGCTCTTTAGTCAAACATTGGAAAAAATATACCTGTAGCAGTAAGTTGAAAAGCTGGGCGGATGGGAGAGCAACACAGAGCACAGGTATTTGAGGGGAGTGAAGGAAGCATCACATGAGGAACAGCAAGAAAACACATACCCTCTCTTGGAGTGCTGAATGAAAGAGAAAAATAGTATCTCCCTAAAAGTGATCAGTGTAAGAATACACATCAGCCAATAAAAGGATGGTAAAGAGGATATGCCCCAGGAGAGGAACAAACACAAGAAAAGGAAGGCACACCTTCGAATAAGGATCAAGTAAATAAGTGTGACAATAAAATCAATGACAAGCAATGGGTGTATTCCACGCCCACTACGTTTTTGGTATGGTACACCAGAGGCTTTTACCTACAGACATCTAAAACAACCTTTTAGGCGAGCACATTAAAACCAGACCGAATAGCTTTGCTAATACTTATTTTTTATTTATTTATATGTCCTTTATTTCGAAAAAATATCATAAAATGTACAGATAGAATAAAACATTTCATTTTACCTAGTCCATTGTAGATAACTGTATGGATAAGTATCTATTAGAGGGAGTACATGTTATATTAAAAATAAGTGGATAAAAACAGATAAAATCAATTTCCATAAAATCAGCAGTAATTTCCAAATAATTTTGCATCTTTTTACATTTTTTCGCCCGCTTTTCTCCTAATAAAATATACAGCAAGCAGGTACCTGCTAATGCAAAAAACTATAGTTGTCGTGTGTCACTTGTTAAGATTCTTTCTGCAACTCTATACATCCTAACACCAATATTCAAACAAAGAGGTTTGATCCATTTTTTCCTGGCTGCCAAATATGCGGGACAGAAAAATAGTATATGTGCATACTTATTTGAGAAGTGGTCACCATATTTCTATTTTTAGGCTGTGAGGGTTTTAAAAAAGCTTAGCAAAGATCACCAGTTTATTTGTTTTTATGAAACATGTACATTTTTTTTGTATTTCTCCCTCATGGTTTATTTCAGTCTGCAGATGTCCAGTCACAGTAGGTGTCAGTTTGTCTTCCACTAATGTATAAAGAACAAGCAAATGAAATAGAGAGCCTTCACGATGCTACCGTACACTTGAAGGCAAAGTTCATCTCATTCTTGAAAATGTGTTCTGGAGGGTAATTCATTGTCAGGAATTTCAAGCATATATTTTGTATGTGATATATTTGTCATAGCAATACCCAGCACAATAAAATTATAAAAAGCATATTGTCTATCAACACATTCATTTTTTGAGCAGGTATACTGGGGCTGAACCAACTAGCTAGGTGGAAGGGTGAGGAGTTGTCATTCCATTTGTTCAATAAAAGAGAGCATACTTTTTATTGCTTTAACTGGCCATATTCAAGGGATGGAGGTTTATAAAAGTAACTATTGGGTTCAGGCCCTTTGATCAGTTATTAATATAAGTTCAACAACTGGACAGGCTGCCCTCTAGCAGATGCTGGGTGGGGACTCCCCCGCTGTGCCCTAATGCCACCAAGCACTTAAGGTTTTCTGGGACACCTTGTCACTCGGCTACCCAGATATTATGAGATTTGAGCTGGCTCTCATTGTATTATCTAACGTTCTACCCTTCTCCCATACATGCTAACTTATGTCACCAAAGTGCTTAAAAAGCCCTTTGTGCCGCTTTTTATTTAAGCTTGCAAGGTATTTCTGTCATAGTAATTACTAAATACGAAAACAAACTTAAACCATTGGTGCCATTTAACTTACTGAAAATCCGTGTGTTCCTCAAAAATAGTGTTTCAAAAATATCAATAGACACAAATACATTGTAAAAAATATTGTGATCATAAGAACATAGTGAGACAGAATGGTGAGGGTAAGAATATAGTGTATTTAAGCATTTTAGATTGTTTTTTTAAATGTAATTTTACTCAATTTCATTATCTAATTATTTTGTTCAGAGTCATTAGTTTCTGTGACATATATTGTCATAAATGTCATATTTGTAATTAGTATGTGTAATTATGGCCAGTGTAGTTGTTTTTAATTTGGCAACATACATAAAGGTTTTTTTAAAAACATTTATTTTAATGCATTTCAATGTCGTTTTTTAGGTCTCGCCTACGCAGCGCGCATGCGCTGCATAGGAAAAAGACCTTTAGAAATCGATGCTCCTTTTCAGCCAAAAACGTGCACGCATTGCTTTGAATGGCAACGCGTGCACGTTTGGCGATTCCCTTGTGGGAGCACACTTTGAAACCATCTGTTTGTAATTAACAGATGGTTTCAAAGCTCGCTCCCGCAAGGGAAACAGGCGCAGGCCCCCTCCTCTCTCCCTCCCCCTGCTGACTCTCCTCAAACTTTTTTTTTCTTTCTTTGAGCGCGAAGCGCAAATCTTCCGCCTGCCAAGCCCACTAACGCGGTCCCTTCCCATGCTGCCGCTGAAAGATTGAAAAAATGGTTTCCTGAAGGGAAGATGCATACATTATTTAAGTGCAGCTGGATAAGGAGGAATGTCACGAGCGCCTGGGCTAGGCGCAGGTACCTCATAAAAGATTAACCTGAGTGGAATGGCGATGCAGCAGTATTAGGCCCAACTCCTCAATTATACATGAAAACATGCTACCTGCAGAAAGCAGGCCCTGCAGACACGGAACCTTTCAGCACTTAGCTCGCACAGCGTGGGCGCCAAGCACACCTCCAACAGCCGGCCTTCGTTATAGCAGGCACGGAAACATCTCCCACTTCCCCGGCAGCACCGAGCTCTGCTACTAAAGCGGTCCTGCAGTAATTTACAGCGGCTCGCTTTCCTTCTTTCTCAAGTGACAGGGGTAGGTGGAGGAAAACAGCCTGCTCGAGGCAGAGGACTGGTAGGTTACTGCGCAGAACATACAGTATTTCCGGGCTTTCCACACATACATTCCTTAACAACATCCGGCAGCCAGCAGCCTCCTTCATGGAAGTGCGCTGTCAGCAACCCACGCTAGACAAAGCAAGTTTGACTCTGAATGCACACCCTTTGTCTAGGAATGTGGTTTCTAGTGCTCAGCAGAGGTCTTATGACATCTGATTTCACACACTTTTAGCTAAATAATACATTTAAAAGCGTTCACCATCCTCGTGTTGTTCACCGTGAATGCGCTAAACCAGTAACACGTGATAGCTTTCCCAACCTGATTCCGGTGCTGGGAAAGCTATCACGTGTTACTGGTTTGGTAAAAAGCAGCACGAAGATTTAAGAGCGCTAATGAGTGCAGCTGATAATTTGTACTAACGGTTAGGAAGAGGGAGGAAGTAGCGCAATCACGGTGAACAACACAAGGATGGTGAACACTTTGCACATAAGGTAAAAACATGGGATAGAGAGATACAGGACATGTGAATTGGAAAGTGAAGGGGTTGGAGGTAAAAGGGAGGATTAAGAGCGGGGTTAAATGGTTTATTGTTGAATGCTTGGCATAAGGCCTTTGTTTATTATTTTTTCAGTGCTCTCAGGGTGAAAATCGGACTCGAGAGACACGGGTGAGATGTAGGGGTAGAATTCAGTAGCAGTTTGATTCAGTTTTTACTGGGTTTTAGCACATGAAGGAAGTTATGTACTTTTATAATTGATGCTGGGTCGCTAAAAGCTTGTTATTGTTTATATTGAAACATGATCCATAGCTGATTTTGTATTTGTTTCAGTAATCCCTGACGAAGAGCCTAGAGGGCTCGAAATGCAATGGATATTTACATAGTGTGTTAACTTCAAACCTGTGATTGACCGGCACGTACCATTGTATAAAGCCTGGAGTGGCGAGCAGTTGGTATCAGAAGAATTTAATAAAGATTACAGATCTAATCACACTGTCTCCGCTTTGATGAAGATAAATAGTGAATGAAATTAAAATTGGAACAAAAAAGTTTATGGACATAAGAGCTTACATTTGAATACCTGGATTAATGGAACAAATTGGCGGGAATGATTCCCACTTTTCGCAGTGCGACAGTGAAGAGCGCGAGAGGAGTGCTTTTTTAGAACATTCAGCAGCGAGGTATTCATAATGAGGACCCTCATTTTAAAATTACATTTGGGAGCAAAATCACATTTAAGTGCAAAATTTCATAAAATAAAAAAAGTTTGGAAATAATTTTAGGACTACAAATTACATACAGGAGGAAAAGGATATTTAAAGGCAAAATCGCGTTATGGTGCAACATCATATTTAGGTGCTTAAACACCCTAGGTGTAAAGTGAGCAGGTACATGGTATCACTGATGGTCCAAAAGAAACCAAGATGTTTTGACTACATAAAAAAAGAGAATAAAACATACCCGTCTTTTTAGGTTTTAATTGAAACTGCAGCTGTTTGCAAGACCCAGTGTTACCAATTCTTTAACACATGCATAGAGTAGGCTTTGGCTTCTTCCAGAGGCGTATTTCTCTCTTACCTCTTGGCGATGGTTGTTTTGCTCTATCATACTGTCCTGTGGGAAGTGTTTCTCTTGACATGCATGAGGGACTATTTTACTTATGAAAACTACACTCAATCATCACACTGTTTGTCATATTCAATCATTTCTCTCCTGTGTGCTTACCATACAGAAAACAATCCTTTTTAGCAACTTTTCCTTTCCCATTCTGTCCCTAGTTGCTGTGGCAAATGACATCCGTTGCCAGGTGGACCAGGTTATGCTGGACCTGTCAGCGGCATTTGTCGCGGTATCCTCATCCTACTTGGTGCAAAGATTGGGCCAGGCAGTGGTGAGGGATACTGCTCTGGCTCTATTAGGTTCCTTTCTTACTAATAAGATCCAGACCATAAGCTGTGGTGACTTCAGGGCAGAGCCTTGTTAATTCCTCTGTGGGGTTCTGCTGGGGTCTTCCCTCAGTCAGCCCTACCTTGTTTAATCTTTATGTGGTCCCGCTAGCAAAACTGGTGCGGTCATTCAGCTTTCAGGTTCTGTCCTATGCAGATGACACCCAGATCACCGTATCGATATCTGATGACATGCTATCAGTGGCAGAGAAACTTAAACTCTGTATGATGGTTATCTGCATCTGGATGAAGGAGAACTGTCTGTAATTGAATGCCGAAAAGACAGAGAGCCTGGTCTTTGGGGCACAGTATTCATTTGGTGTGGCCAGAGATGTGGTGACCAAAGACGTGTGGCCCCATACCTACTCCAGTTGTCTCCACTTGGATAGCACCTTACTCTCTATTTGTGGTAGTCTGGGCGAGCAGTAAGCTTTATCAGAGGGTAGTGTTAAGCATTTGTTGTACACACTCAGGCAGCAATTGATGTCACACACTCAAAGACTAAACTCAGACCAATTTGTTTGAATAAAAAATATTATTTAGTTATATTTATTTCTAGAACCAAGCCAGGCCTGGTGCAGGTAAGTGAAATAAATGCTTTGCAAAATCTTAAGCAATGTTTTACAATTGAATGCAGTTTCAAATGCAGATGATTGAAATACAGGTAAGTCAAAATGTCGAAATTACTTTTTAGTTACTTTACAGATTACTTTGTACGTTACTTTTCAGATTACTTGTTAAGTTACTTTTTCTACTCAGTTTGATATGCCTATATATCGCACTGGGACATTTCTTAGAGAAAAGGTAAGTAAATCAGTTTTTGTACAGTTGCAGTTTTTCAGGTTTTCATACAAATCAACTCCACACCGAAAAAATTTCAAGGAAAAACAGTCAATGTATTCCTATGGAGAGAAACTAAGTTATCCGTTAACAGGTAAGTACTTTGTTGTGGAAGTTGGTATTCTGGGTTTAGAACCAGGGTTCTCCCAGGGTCAAGCATGCACTCTTAAAACACCCTCAGCGGCACTAGGGCGGCTGGGTGCAGAGTGCTGAGGCCCAATGTTATCCAATGGGGGATAGGCGGTCAGGAAGACTTCCAGGAGGAACCAACAGCTGGGCAGGTAAGTTGGAGTGCTCAGAGACGTAGGTGAACCTCGGATTCTTTCATCCAGGGCGCAGGGCGGCTGGATGTAGGGGTGTCTTTAGAGGTCGGTTTCCCCTTACCGAGTCCTGGAGGAGTCAACCCACAGTGGACTCAGGCTCTGGAGCGCTGGGGGACCGCGCTGGTACCGGTGGGCCACCCGGATTCGGGCCTAGGCGTCGGGTGCAGTGGTGATTCCAGGTGTCGGGTTTCTTTGTCCCATCAGGCTCAGAGTCTGTCTTCTGAGCTTCTTTTGAACAGAGCACCTGTTCACAGGAGATCCAGTCTTTGTTGAAGGTAGTCAGTCCTCCCAGGGTTCTGGAGGCCGCTGGCTGCAAGACTGGGTGACTTCTGGCACAGGATTTCTGGAAACTGCAGATGGGCTGGTAGGGCTGGGGCCAAGTCTAGGGGCGGCTTTTCCACGTGGGTGGTGGAGCGTCGCCCCACTGCTTTCTCGCAGTGCGAGAAGCAGAAACAGTAAATGGTATTATGAATACCATTTTATGTTTTTGCTTCTCGCACTGCGAGAAGCAGAAGGCAGGGTTTGGTTGGGGGGTGGGCAGGTGGACGGTGCTACTCCAGGAAGGTGAGGAGTGTCTAGCCCACTGTTGTAGGCGTTGACTGTTTGGTCGGCCCCAGGGCCGATCAAACCAGTCATGCACACTCTGCATTTTCTCTGCGTGAAGTTTACATGGAGAAAATGCCCCCCCCCCCATCAATGCCTGTGGGGTCAGCGTCCCTACCAATCACAGGGGAGTGAGGCTGCCTGCTTCCTGTGTGGAGAGGAGAGAGAAGACGCGACGCGGGACTAGAGGCGAAAATAAGTTTACATTTTTGTAAATTAAATTAATACCCCCCCTTCCCAGCGTGAGCCGCACACTCGCGAGTCATGCCGGCCGTGACTGACCAAGTCAGTTCTTCTCTGCCGTTTCCTCTGCTAGGCATCTACTTTCGTCCTTCATCATAGATCGCGGGAATCTTTCTTCTTGATTCAGGGCTGCCCCCTAAATACTGTGTTCAGGGGGCGTTTTAGGGGTCTCAAGGAGAATGGGCTACTGACCTTAGGGTGACTACACCCTTGGTGTGCTCACGCCACGTGGGGGAGTGGGTACAATCCTGATTGGGAAGTGCCTACCGTCTGCAAGATGGCAGGCACTGAAGAGTGGGCTTCACCTTGCCTCCCCATCTGAGTGGTGGAATTGGCAGAGGTGGGCACACCTTCTGGGTTGGATAATTCTTCCCGCCTGTCTTTCCGCCGAAATGGAGGGGAGACCGGAAGGGGTCATGCTCCTGCTAGCAGGAGAGGCTGGGGGTTGCATTAAAACGGCTGCAAGGCCTTTGAAACTCCCCTGCCGCAGATGGCTTTTCCTGACCTGGAAGATGTGTGAACACCTACGCCCAGGAAAGGCTTTGGGCTGGGCTCAGGGAGCGAAGGCTCCCATCCCACGGGTCCAGAAACATGTCTTGTGGTGGCAGGCTGGCGTGTACTAGTTATGGAACCCACCAGATGCTGGTCGTTTTTCAGGAGGCATCTCTAAGGTGCCCCCTGAGTGCCTTTTTCATACAGTCCCACACTGGCATCAGTGTGGGTTTAATGTGGTGAGAAGTTTGATACCAAACTTCCCAGTTATCAGTAAAGCCATTATGGTGCTGTGGAGTTTGTAATGACGAACTCCCAGTGCCATAAACTCTCAAAATGGAAATACTGCACTTACAATTTCTAAGAATTGGTCTGGACACTGTAGGGTTACAGGGCTCATGCACCTGTACCCTCACCACTTGCATAGTGCACCCAGCTAGAGGGGTGGCTGACCTGTGCCAGGGCAGTGGGTTGTAGACATGGCACAAAGGGATGTGTGCCATGTTGACTCTTCAATGTATTCTCTTCCAAAACACGCAGCCTGCAATGGCAATGTGTGTGTGTAAAGGTAGAGGGCCTCCAAGGGTGGCACAATGAGTGCCTCAGCCCTTAGAGGCCTTCCCTGGCCACAGTGCCCTTGGTATCTAAGGTACCTTTTACAAGGGACTGACATTCTTCTGTCCCTCCACTATACTTTTCAATCAAAATAACAAACTAACATGTTCACTTCTCAATTACCATATTCCACTATACAAATTCACGACTAATCCTTTATGGGTTCCAGAGTAGCGTGCTACTCGCCAATGAAGCGCCTCAAAACCCCATCAAGGGGTAGCAAGCGCTATATAAATACAAACCTCTTTCCCTCTTCTATCCCTCAACCTACCCATCACTATCCAAATAACTGAATAACATATCCAACACTTAAATTACTTCATACTTCACTATACTAATTTTCAACACTAATCCTTTATGGGTTCCAGAGTAGCGGCCTACTCGCCAGAAAAGCGCTTCAACACCCATCAGGGGTAACAAGTGCCACGTGAATGCAAACCTTTCTTCTCTTTTATCCCTCCGCTACCCTTCTCACTCCAAATAACTGACTAATATCCACCACTCAAATTACTTTCATATTTCAACATGCTAATTCAGCACTAACCCTTTATGGGTTTCCGGAGTAGCGTGCTTCAACACCCCATCAGGAGTAACAAGCGCTATATAAATACAAACCTTTTTTTTTCTCTTGTATCCTTCTGCTATCTTTCCAAATCCAAATAACTGACTAACCTATCCACCACTTAAAATTTACTTGCTTGTTTCACTATACTAATTCAACACTAATCCTCTATGGGTCCCAGAGTAGCGCGCTACTCGCCGAAAAAGCGATTTGACGCCTTGTCAGGGGTAGTAAGCGCTATATAAATTCAATTACAAGATGTGAGAAGGAGACTGGAATAGGAGAGAACTGTACCTTGCGCGGACTGCAACAACCACGCTCCTTTGCTGTCTCTCCTCAGGCACTCGGACGCGGTGAAAGGTATGACCCGGAAGAGGATGAGGAAACACCCGGAAGCAACAAGGCAGGACGATTGGGAGACGCCTACAAAGAGGCGAGGGCGGAGAAAACATTTGTCCACGCGGAAGTCGGAGAAAGGAGTTTACCGGCAGATACGGAGAAAGAAGACGCGGGACCCGTTGAGGAGGCAGGAGCCCTGGAAGACTACGTGGATCCGGTACAGGAAGACGCGGGACCCGAGGATTCCCAGACAGCCCACGAACCAGACGTCGACGAGGATAGCTGGTGTGAGAACTGGTGGTGTCCGGTGGATGCTGGAGAGCGGCCGTGACTCTAGGAAGAGTTACGGCAGGGTCGGTGAGTGACATCGGCTCGAGGGAATTGTAGTGGGTAGCGGGTGGGAAGAATACGGGGAGGGATTGTTTAGAGTGTTTTTTTTTGTTTGATTCTCAGTGTTGGCGCGCATGATATAGTTGGTGAAATATTCGAACCCCACAATGCACGGATCAGTGTTGGCGCGCATGATATAGTTCGAACCCCACAATGCATGGCGCAATGTTGTGACTTTTCTTATAACGGGCAATCTGTGGGCACTCTTATCGTTCTACCCTAGACACCATCCACTCTTGTCCCTAGCCCTACTACCTAAATCTACCTCTGCCTGGGACTTTTCTATTGTCTACGTGCTCCGTCACCTTCCTACTGACTGGCACTGAACACAAAGGTGTGGTGAAGGGAAACATCCTCCCTCTAAGTTTATTATTATTCTCACGGACCCCTAATTTATTCCTCCCTTCTCTTATGAGCCACCGGGGAGACCTACCACGTCCAGAAGACAAGCCGAAGACCACACGGGGCCCTTCATCACCTGACACTTCGCCGGAAACCTCTGAAGAAGAAGACCACTTCGAAGAAACTTTACAAGTTCCTGTCACAACACCATTTACTTTCAATAAACCTTCTTCCTTTAAACCACCACTACCGCCTCCACGCCTGTTTATCAAACCCGCCCTCTTACACAATACATGTGGCCAGAGAGGTGCCAATTGGGTGTAAATGTAAATGTGTGGGACTAGTAAAGCGTACAGCTGCCCGTAAGCGTCCCGGCGCTGAAGACCGCTGGGGAACCCGTCCTGGCTTTCCCTGTGAGATGGTCCCTTCTGGGTATCTCCAAGGTGAAACCAGGCATCCCCGGCGTCTGTGGGGGGCCGTTGTAGAGATGAGGCAAGCTTAATACCCAGAGTTGCCGAGTGTGATCCCTGGTTAGAGTAGGCACCGAGGCGAGAATTGTCGAGTCCGCTGACCCTGGTCCACTACCCTGCCGCATCGGGAATTGAACCCTGGTCCCGGGCCGTTCCATGCTTCCGGGTCTGCCGCCTCTAACCAGTGAGCCACACCACTTCCACAATGTACAGTTTTGGGAATGAACACAGGCCCTGGGAAGCTGATTGCCAGGGACCCAGGGCACATAGAGTCAAAGTGCATTAGTAGTCTGGCAAAAAGTTGGGGGGTTACTGCAACAGAAACCCAACTTTCTACACTTTCATACCAACACCTTTGTAGTCCACAGGATGGGAAAATATTACATGATTTAGGAGACTTGCAGACCAAACGCAGGGAAGCTACCACAGTGTTATTCAATCAATCATCTTGCTACCAGTGGTAACTTCGGCACCCGGTAGCCACTCCATAACGCATGGCTAAAAGATAATACCATTGACAAAGCCAATATATCTTGGATTGCTGGTCAATTAGCTTTGCCAGTGCTTGTTTGTCTCTGCAGACCCTGCTTCATGGTGGCATTTTATTACAGCTAAAACAAAGTCAATGGTTTCATGTGTATTAGTTAAATGAAAGCTTGAGTGTATGAGGTGAGCCCATGATAATGTGATTTGGTTAGTCATGAAGTGGATTAGAGGGGTTAATTCTGTCCCAGCCTCCTGAATTCTGAAGCAGTTTCCCCCCAACACATGGTTCCACCACGCACCACCATTGTCAGTTAAGTGTAGTAAGCATCTGTGAGGAGTTGGAAGAGTGTGTGCGTGTGTGTGCCCACATGTGTGTGTCATTGAAGTGAGACTATCCAAGAGCTGTTCTTTGACATTTTTGCTGCAACCGAGTGGCTGGAAGATGGTTCTTGGGGAAAGCGCTTTCATAGGTGAGCAGGAATTGGAGGAGGATATATTCATGATTTGTGTGTATGTGTGTTTTCCTCGGCCTCCGCCATTACTAGCTTGCGGGCACACTAGTGGCACACACTGCCAGGATTATGATGCTCCGCTATTCGAGTGGGCGATCCACGCTGAAGAAATTGCCTACAGGGAAGGTCCATAGTTTCTGGCTACTATCATGGGTTTTGCTGTGATAGGGTATCTGTAATACGGCACATAAACTTAGAGACATTGAATAGAAGAAAGCAGGACATTCTGACAGCTCAAAATAGATGTAGAAAGGCCACAGTGACAATTGCCAATGCCGTCGCAGGTGCTTACGTTTACTTAAAAATCAAGAAGTGGTATTTAGAGAATTATTGTTGTGTGCGGAAACTACTTTTAACTTTTCACACACATTGGACACATGTACATTTTGTTTATATATATTTTTTTCGGCACACATGCCATTAAAGCGCATAAACACACATAGAAGAACAAAATTATAATATAAATGATACATTAGGATAAGACCATTAAAAAAAAAACCAGCTCAGACACTACATTTTGTTTAGGAAACTTGTCAAAGCTGAATAGACAAATTCTTATAGATATAATTGAGCAAGAACACATGTATGCTGTCATTCTCAAAGTTCTGGTGGTTATTTTACGTTGTATTTGCACTTTAATATTTCGAATAGAGTATGCACCTTAAACAACATAAAAAATAAAAAATAATTTTTTATATATATGTATATTTTTATATATTTTTTATTTTTTTATTTTGTATTGTATATGATATATATATATATATAACTGCAGGGTTTCATTTCATAACGTGGCTCTCTTGTTCTGGCTTTGTTGTATCGCCCGATGCGATCACAACGGAAACGTGCACGTTAACTTCTAGGAAGACCATTTTTAGCTGAGGGAAGCAATTTACCCAAGTGGCAGAACCTTGAATTTGATGTGCTACAAATATGCTATTTTCTTTCTGCAAAATATTTCTCCCTAGATTGGACTAAAATAAAACTAGTTGTATGTTTATTCCACTTGTTTGCATTACATTTCCTAGGATACAAATGACTACAACAGCTATTTAAGGGTCATGTTTATGGCTCGTTGCTTCCTCTTGAAACCCTGTAAAGTTACAACATTCCTGTGGCCACATATGGTTTCTAACTGCTCTCGGCCGGTCGTTTTTCAAGCTGACAAGATTGCTGTAAAAAGCACGACTCTATCGGATCAGCGCTCTTCAATAGTGGCAGCTTGGCTTTCAGAAGAATAGCTTGATAAAGGCCTCAGAGTAAGTGCCAAATATGAAACCTATGGCCGCAGGGTCATCAGAGGGTCATCGGTGTCTAGAGTAACCGGAATGAAAAATAAAAAAATAAAAACTTTTTTGATGGCGAACGATAGCACTGTTCCACTTGTATTAAATAGAAATAATTTTTTTAAAAACTATTTTGATGGAAAAATTAAAAAAAAAAAGATTTTTTTTTTGCAAACCAATCAGCAAAAATACCCACAACGATGCGAACAGGTTCTTTAGAGGCCTAGCAAGAAGAACATAGGTGGAGGTTTTGAATTGTGGCTCACATAGCGCCAGTTTGAGAAGGGGAATAGAGTTTGGTTGTGCTGACATGAAACAGGAAGAAGGGGAAAGTGGAATGGTGTTCTGGGTCCATTCCAGAAGTGACCGATGCGGATGTTTAAGTACACGCACACGCATGCATGAGGTTGTGTTAATGCACATGTGTGGTTATATCTTTGAATGAGCTGTAATTTGTTGCCAGTCTTGTCTCTGTTGACTTGGAATAGACTCCGGAATGTGATGGATCATTTTGTGGTTCTGAATTTGGCAGCTGGATACAGACTGAAACCCTGTGTCTGTGTTGCTGTGGTCTCAGGAATGTATTTACTTCACTTCAGCTGGAGTTCTGCACTTGATGGTGGCTATGAAGATTGTGGACTTTTCATCAATCAGGAAGGTTAGTTGGCACCTGCAAATATTCTCTGTCACTTTTGTGCTTACTTGTGTGATTCTGGGCACATCATTATAGCTCTTGGGTGATAACTCCTGGGTGTAGTTTACATGTACATATTTTTCCTTTATATACACACAGAAGAGAGAGGGGAGGGGGTTTGAGGCTTGCTAATACATCCTTCTTGAGGAAAACACCCCAGACACAGAATTGTAAGCTGTGATTACTTTTAATAGTTTGTAATACTCAGAGGAAAAATATATATTGTTTTGGAAAATTAACTCTCAGCTACAATTTGTGGCAGGCTTCATCATAGAGCTGTTCATCCAAACATGGTGTTTGTCGGAGCTCTTTGTATGGTATTTTTCTTTTTTTGACTTCAGAGAATGGGTTGAGAATTGTCAGTTAAAAATGGCAGATTTTTAAAAATATCTTTTCCCAGATTAAGTTAAGATTATTCATATGGGTGATTGGGGAATTTATAATTCCACCATTCTACCCAGTCAACATGTTTCAGCCTTTTCTACTGTCCGCAGGGTCACAAGGCATTCTTCAATTCTGTAAGATTTAACAAACCAAAACATTATGTTTATTTGTAGTTTTTGATCGCACAAATTGCTCCAAAATGGACATGAAGGCTGATTTTTAAATGAAACCCATGACCAGAGCATTTTGTCTGTGACAGTAGGAGTCAAACTTCAACCATTGCTAAACTGTACCTCAGGGTTCTTATCCTGGTTTTGGAGCTTGATCAACAAATTAGGACCTCATTACGAGTGGACCAGTAAACTGTGATCCCTGTATAAACACTTTGCGCAGTTATCACAATTCTAAGTGTTGCATTGTTTGTCATGCGATAACAATCGCACCTCTCATGAAACTGCAGCAGGCCAAACTTGCTGGTATTTATTTAAAGAGGAAAAATTGCCCGTAGATGATGGGCCATGAGGATTTAGGAGAAGTAAGCACCAAAATTTATATAATATGCTCCATTTTGAGGGCAAACGTTTTAGAAGCCGGTAATTGTCGCACCTTATAAATTCCCAAAATGTTGGTGTTTTAATGTATCGGGTGTGATAATTATGGCACCAAACACCAAGCCATTCATATTGAAGGCCCAAAGAATGACTGCAGGTAGCCTATTAAATTGCAATCCCTGTGGAAACACGTTCCATCCTTCGGTAAATTTCAGCAGGTCAAACCTGCTGGATTTTAATATAGAGAAAAAGCCTGATATTTACCAGAATAGGATATTTTTATGCAGTAAGCACCAGTGGCGGTTGGTAACATATAAAACCGGGCCGGTACATACATAAAAACAAACACATACATTATGAAAACATGTTACATTAAAAATGACCAGAAAGAAAAAATACAATTTTCACATACCTTATCCTACAGCATGTCCTCGATGTTCTCAGTCCCTGACTCCAGACACCTCTGAGCACGACGTGGCGTCACACAGCCAACTTCTTTACCCTATCCAGATGCTACTCTCATGCTGTGAAGCAGCATGAGTGAAAAGCATCTGAATTGGATGGAGCAGGCTGCTTCACAGCTCCAAAAGGCACTGGAGGCCTTTGCCTGCCCTCCAACCTAGCTGTCTAAGACAGCTGGGTTGGAGAGATTTGAATTGCGCATGTCATGTTGGCCTAATACGATAGTCTGCCAAACGTACTGTAGCAGGGATCCTGTTCTCCTACAGAACTGTGCATAGAGACTTGGAACCATAGTAAGTTAGGGTGTGCCAAAACTCACCTTAGTACCCAAAATCCCCTTACCAGACTAGCTACAGTGTCTTATTGGTCATTACAAACTCCCAATATTTAGACAAACCAGAACATGGACTTAGATTACCTCAGGTAACGTGGAACACATGAACACTCTTTCGTTATACAATCATTACAAACCAAAACAAGGAGTAAATGAGGACACGTGCATATTTGAAATGTTTGTTCACTAATGCAGGGTTCTCAAACGCAGTATCTTAGATAATACCAACAAACATATTATGAGAAGCAAAATAATCAGCATAGCTACTAGTCCATAAAATACACAAGGTGACAACATATTAAAATATTGAAATGAATCGGGTTTAACAACACCTAATTCTCACCCTCCCTAACTAGCATATTATATTATATCTAAGAAGGTCTCATTGGGTTTTAGCAGGGCGGCCCCATACCTCAAGATCCTAGTGTGAAGGGATCACATCATCTTCCACCAGCTCTCTGCATGCGAAGCATCATCAAGTGTGTGTGGGTGCACTGCGTGAAGCAATATAAAACGTGCCTAAAGCCAGAATTTGGCTGCCACTGTATGGATGTTATGTCTAGGAAGGTGCGAAGATCAGACCTCACAACAACCACTGTGTCGAGTTATCCTTGAAGACTTCAGCACTCAGTGTACAGACACAGTTCACTAAGCAAAGCTGATATCAGAGCAATAACATATTATTCTCCTGTGAAACCAAAGCGCTTTACTAGGCTCAAAGCTATAACAACAGTTCATGTGTCGTGTGCAAAAGCAGCAGACAGGAAGAAATGGCGTTTAAACATCTAATAAGCTCATGCTAACTTAACACAGCATATAGGTAATGCGTATCAATATGACAGTACTTGTGCACTTCAAACAATCAGCAGCAATGACGCACTGGCCTCTCCCCCACACTCTGTTCGGCAGAGAGTAGAAAATAAAATGGTAATAAATGAATTGATTAACATTTTATGTTCCACTTTTTCTGCAGCAGTGTCCCACCACCGTGCTTGTTTGCGGTAGCAGTGCCCTGGTAACCACAGTGGATCTTGAGATATGAAGCTTTTATTGCTGATGCATGCTTGGTGCATACTTAAGTCCTAGTTTCCTCTTTTAAGACCGGTGATTCTAAAGAACGTTGCACTCAGTGTGACAATATAGATTTCAGAATTTTGCAGGTCCCCTTATGGTGATCTGAAACAGCATCATTATTTTTAGACCAGATTAACACATTTATTAGACTTAGAATTTTAGATTTTTTATTGGTTTGAATTGATTAGGTTTGATATCTGGTGTTCTTGAGACACTTCGCTTGTGGGTATTCTTGATGAAAAGCCTCCCTGAACAGTTCTGTTTTCAGGGGTATTCTGTCATGCGACTGGTTGGCTTAGTAGTAAGGGTTTCAGTGTGTGCTGGAGATTAAGTGCTTGAACTCCTGAGACCCTTCCTCCATGCTTTAGATGCTTAAACCCTCTTTGTTGAATCAGGTTGGAGGTGGCTGATCAAAGATATTTGGTAAGGATATAGTGAGAGGTTAATTTTGTAAGAATACAAGCCAGGCCTTTGCCCCAATAGGTCTTGTGAAAGGTGCATTATATTTTATATTTAATTCTTGACTTCACCAGTAATCGAGTGTGCTTGGAATGCTGTTGTCACATGGTCTCGTGTCCCGAGACACAATGTCCAGCAGTATGATTTTGCAGTCTGTAATTTTCTTCTGATGATCACTCTACATGGTATTGCAATAGTCAAATTTCTTCTTTCACATCCAAAGAAAGATGCCATTACCTGATTGATTCTAAACAAAGGCCTGCACACTAAAAATGTCGAAAAATAAAGGGATAACAGGTAGGTTTTTTGTATAAAATGTATGAAAAACGTGTTTTCCCTTGTGAAGGGGAAACACACTCTTTAATTGTATTACAAATTATTTTATTATGATTAAGTCCCCCTGTTTTCCCTTTTTACTGATTTTTACAGATAAATACATACAGAAAACATTCATTTTCTTGTCTGTATTTATATTTAAATGTGGATAAAAACGGAAATTGAGTTGCTTTTTGAGAAATTCTAAATACGGTCTACCATGACTGCCAGGCCAATAGAAGTGTGGATTGATAAGTGAGGGAGTTAAAAAAAAAGTAATTTTAGTAAAGAAGCTTTAACAGCAGTAGATATGCACAAGGTTGATACTGAAATTTGCATATTTTCATCTATGTGCACTGACTTATCTTCTGCGGTTGTTCACAGCACTGAAACCTGGCAGACATTCAAGCATGAGTGTATATTTACCGGTTAAATAAATGTAGAAATATACTAATTACAGCTTAATTTTTCCACAAAACCCAAATAAAATATGGTAAATACTGATAAAACAAGCAAAAAATAAATATGGATAAATACAGACAGAAATAGCAACAACCAAAAAATACCATAAAACCGGGAGCCCTAATTATGATCCCCTTAGTCTTTCAGTCAGTTCAGATGCAGCAATTTTGTATTTGGAAGCTCTTTCCTCAGCTACATAAGCGTTTGTCTTAATTTCTTCTTTTAGAACAACCTCGTTTTCTGAACTGAAACTAAACCCCACTGCAGACCTCATTTCATGCAGGGATGATATGAAATCTTCCCTAAGAATACACAAAATGGCGGACGTTGCGTCTTGCGCTTAGAGCAAGGTAATCCATCATAAAGTCACTATGTGTGTGTGTCACTGTACTCCAGAAAGTGGATTGTAATGGCTGCTCTTGGATAACTGAATGCCTTTGTCAAGCTGAGTTTGTGTAAGGAAGCACAGCGTCCATGGTGATGACGTGCAGACCTCTTAAAGCTGATATATATGCTGGTACCAAATTTTTTTGACGTTTTTGCAGGACAAGGTTCTGGGACATCAGTGTGCGTAACCTTGCAAGATCTGTTGAATGAGATTTTAGAAAGGAAAAAAAGCAACAGATTGTATTTAGGTTAACAAGAGTACAACTAAGCGAATGTATAGACGTTCTGAAGGAAATGCTGTGCTGTACATTCCCTCACTGAGGATGCCATCCCTGCCAAACAGGGCCCATCTCATACACATTCAAAGAAAATGACGGTTTTCTTAGGCACCACCCTGTGACCACCTTGTTGCCTGGGATCTCAAGGCACCATCCATGGAGAGCCCAACCTACACTTCACAAGGACCTTCACCTGGGTGGTCCATAGAGAAGGGGCTATGGAAGGGCTGTGACAGTCAAGTTAGCGTTCAAGATTAATTCACTGAAGTTAGGAGGATACACCGCACATATGAGTGCATTGCACTGTAGATACTGTAACTCTGGGACACATTGAGACCCAGAATGACCATTCTTGATCCAGGGCCAGGAAATGGGAACAGTTCTAAATATTGTCCCAAGTGATATAACGCCCACCACTGTTACTGTGCCAGACCGTGTTGCATCAAGGGCTCTTGTTTTTAAAAATACAGTACCAGGAATGTACCTGGGTGTGGCACAAGCACTGACGTTATATCAGAATGCTTCATAATATGGTGCTCCCAGATATGACAGGGTGCCACTCTGGATGCTACAGCACTGTCATATGCCAGGATAAACTCTGCATTCTTGTATTTCAGGCTCAGCTGCTCAAGAAACTGCAAACTTGTTTTGCCTTTTTCAATCATTTATGTTGAGTTATACTATTTTTAATTGAAGCCCCATGTTGTTTATCCACTGCCGTTTTGTATGGCCTTGTTATGCTTAGACCTGCATTGTACTCGTGCTTCTGACATATTTACCCTCCTTTTCATATTGGCTCTTGTAAGCACGGATTTCTAAACGACTAGCTCAGCATCTGAGGAATGTATCATATCAGTATGTTTTCAAGGTTCCCTAGAGCCTTCTCTTGAGAGAGCCTGCCAACTGCAGAGACTCCCACTACCTTGAACTTCAGTTTCTGTCATGTGTATCTGTTCCATTGCTGTTTACGAGACAGAAATGCATAAAAGTGAAGGATTGCGGGAGGTGGCAGCATTCTCTGCTTATTAGCTCAGGGAAGTGAAGCACTATCTCAGTGATTGCTTATGTTTACGTTTTTGCTTTATTAAACATGTTATAGACTTCAAGTAGGCATGGAGACGTTTTACGGGGCATATTATCAAGAATAGCATTAAAATTATCGCCGCTTTAGCGGCAGGAAACTGCCGCTAAAGCGGCGATAATGGACTTGATAAAATACCCTTGAGAATTCCAATAAAAGCCAATGTTCACGCCAGAAGATGGGCTTCTATGGGAATTCACAAGGGCATATTATCAAGCCCATTGTTGCTCGAAGCGGCGATAATTTTAACGCCGTTTCTTGATAATATGCCCCAACTTTTCTTTCTTTCATAAGCACTGACTGCTTATGTATGCAAGAATTATAACATAATATTTCTGCATTCTGTTCATTATGACTGGATGCTGCGCAATTTGGATGTCTTACAATAGGCCCAGGTACTCAGACATGCTTGCCTGCTGCTCAGATCTGTCTGAACAATGCTTAAATAAGCCAGGGTGCTGCTGAGGTATGCCTGTATGCTGCTGAGACGTATCTGGGTGCATGGATATTATTCACCTATGTCGAGGTGCTACTCAGTAAGCGTACGTGCTGTTTTCACATACCTCACAGATTTTCCTCCCATCCTCTTACTTCTTGGGTCTTTAGCCTTGATTCCCCAAAAGGCTGAGGCACATTGGTACCTTCTAGGAAAGCATGTGAGGTTAATGCGCTTGCATAAGTCTTACTGTGTCACTCACTTCTCAGTGTGCTCCCAGAACTGCTGCATTCCCCTCCTGGTGTGCAGCGGTGGTGACAGTAACAGTTCCCAGCACTTGTCACCCTTTCAGATTGTTCTGCAGCCAATAGAAGGATACCCAGGGACCCACAGTGGTGGAGTTAGAGAACTGTTAGAGAAACCGAGAAAGCTTCCAAGTAAAAAATAAGGCCCCACGTGCATTGGTGTAACACTGAGAGTCACATTGTGGCTCACTGTGGTGTCCCTTGGCAGCCCACTAAGTAACATCACTGGTGAGCCTAGAAAGCTGTGGCAGGACTGCTTCCCGAAAAGATGCTGCCCAGGCCTGTCCTCACCTCAATAATGTTCACCCATTTGTTGTCAACCTACTAGTCTAAACCTCTTCCATTTACTGCCTTGCACATCTGAACTATATAATATGGATTGATTTTCTATTAACCTGGCTAGAAGCCTATGAATTCAATGATGATATTAGTCACCATGTTTAATTGAAGTCATGGTTTTGATATTTTAGTTTCTCATGAGTGCTTTTCTATGTTGATATTGGATTGGGACTGTGGGGGGGGGGGGAGGAGTCCAGTTAGAACTGCATCCATCATCCCAGCAATACTTTATTACACTTACCTTACTTTATTAATTAAAGAAGCCTAGATTTGTTCAGGAAAAGCAGTGCTTGACTTTTTCCACTGTGGGCTGTTTTAACGTCTTCTACTGTGGGCTGTTTTTTAGACTACTTTCTGAGGCATGGATGGAGTGGGTGCTGTGACATTTGTAGCGTGCACGCTGGGACAGTCATATGCTGGAACATTCATATAATATATTGTATAGAGCAGGAGGAGCCTTTGTGTAGAGCTTCAGTCCCCTGAGGAGGCACTGAAGTTCATTTGCGGACGGTTGCATCCATCTCGGCAGAGGTGCTGTGTATGGGAGAGTGTGTGAATGTGATGGACTTACATGGGTCCTGTTCTGATATTGAGCATTAAAAGCTGGATGGTCCTCTGATCGGGATTCCTTGCTGCATCTATACATGAAATTGAATTGAAAACGAATGAGATAAAACGTTTCAGCATCAGTTGCTGGTGTATGGATGAATTGATAGAAAGTGTGAGAATGCAGTGTGGCCTATGTGGGAAGTGTTTATGGGCTTATTACGCGGGGGCTCGGCTGTGGCAGTCTTCCAACCGCCCTATTAGGACCAGGGTGGCCAGGCTGCGCCGGTACCGCTGCAACCGCCAGGGATGAAAGTGCCCTGGAGGTGGCACAGCAGTCTTGGGGCCGCAATATGCTTGGCAGGGCCGCTGCAGCCTCGCCCAGCATGTTATGAGTCTCCTCACTGCCACACTTTGCATGGAAGTGGTAGACAGGAAACAAAGGTTGCCTCATGCCATGTGGGTGCACACAGCGGGCACAACAGGTGCCGCCCTGTGTATATGCAAACCAGTACCTGCACGGAATGGACTGCAGCAGTACATGCCCTGCAGATACTGCCTTCCACGTTCCAATTGCGGTGCCTATTCCATAGGCACTGCCCTGGGAATGCCAAAGAACCACTAACCATACAGGAGAAAACTCCTCATGTGGTGGCCGGTGGCTACACCGGTTTGGCAGTGCGGGTTCGGGGACGTCCAGCTTCCGCACCGCCAAACTCATAATAAGGCCCTAAGTGTTATGGGTGTGTGGCTGAGACTGCTCAAACAGTGTAGCAGGTGTGTAACTGTCGCAACGCTAGGGTGCACATAAAAAGTCTGGGAATAGACGCAGTTTTCAATACCAATACAGGTCTCGAAAAATCCACTGGCCCAGGGTACTTGCGATTGTGAGTGAGATCTGATCAGGTCCAGCTATTTTTAGCACTTACTGGACCTTGCTAGCAAGTAATTTTAAGCTGGAAGAAACAGGTGTTCTGTATATTCAGAAAGTGAATGAGCAATTAAAAAGCCTTTAAATCTTGTTTTCACCTTGACACATTTGCTGACTGCTCAAGGACAGAGGTCAAATGTCAGTTTGTGTTTTTATTAATTGTTGCTTATTTGTTCCTGAAAAAAGTTTTTTACTTTTCTTTCTCTTATTATGGTTAATGGTTTTTGTCAAGTGAGCTGACAAGAATTGTGAAACAAGAGGTTGTAAAATGTCATTTTTTTCTAACACAGCACTTAAACAGCTTGTAAATGAATAAAAAATATAACAGGAATTATGAAATAACTTTTTTTGTAATTCAGAAGTGTGGTGCAAACAAAGATTTAAATAGCAGCACAGTAAATAAGAACACTTTACTTGGTGATGTGCAAATGACAAATATTTGCAGAAACTTTATTTCAAAACATGTTTCACTATAAAGTTTCAAAACCACGTCAGTGACAAATTATGTGGACATTTCAATGTAAAATCTGCAGATAGCAAATGACAGTGTGCTTCTACTTTATGATTTACTTATGTATTTATTAAAAGTGATCACTTTTAGTATAAAATATTTTTATTGAGCATTTCAACAAGAAAGGAGTACAATGAGGCTGAAAGAGGCCGCAGTTCAGCCCGACGGTAGACAGGCAAAGCAATGTGGTGGGAGGGTACCAGCCAGAGGTCATAACATGCGGGATCATGGTTATACACAGCAAGCCGCCTACAACCCAGCATGGGCCGGCCGCGTCAGAAACACAGTAAGGCTGAGAAGCGACCCTCATTTGCCACCAGCTCCACCCGGTGAGTAGGCCCAGGTCCCGTAACAGTGCCATGTGACTCGGTACTAACCAACCTGCAGACCAGCCCTCTCCCATCGCCGACGCGTTCCTCAGTCCGCTAAAGGTGCGACACACCTCCGTCATCTGACGTACTTAGTAAGAAGAAACCCCACCCCCCTCCAACAATCCCATCCTGACCCAATCCCAACCAAACAAACCCCCCCAACCCTTACGCCCAACTCCCCGTGCCCCTCCCAGCTCCCTCCCTTCGTGGTCCATGGTCTCCCCCATCCCCCATTAGCCTCTTTGGACCTATCGGGCAGGCCCAGCCTTAGTCCTCTCGGTTTCAGTCTCTGTCAGCATAGCGGCCCCTTCCCCTGCTCTGGACAAAGAGAGCCGTTCCATGCCCAGGACCATCCAAAGGCGGTGAAGCCAACCCTGGTGCGTAGGAATCTGCGTCGATCTCCAATGCGCCACAATGTTCTGTATCGCCGATCCCAGTGCTATGGCAATCAAGCGACCCCTCCGTGATCTTAGCGGGTAGGTCAGTGCGCTAGGCAGCCCCAAAAGGACATAGGAGGGAAAGCGCGGGATGTCTGTGTCAAAATGAGCGTCAACATCGTTTAAGATCCGACGCCAGTAGACTTGTAGGAATGTGCACTCCCAGAGTATGTGTACTAATGTGCCAACTTGACCGCAACCCCGCCAGCATAGGGGGTCTTTGCCACTGTCCATCTCATACAGGTGCTCCGGGGTGTAGTACCAGTAGGTCACTACTTTCGTGAGAGTGTCTGTGAGCCCCATATGGTATGCTGAGTGTTGCGCTCTATAGTATACTCCCTCCCACTCCTTATGTGTAAGGCATCTCCCCAGTTCCCGTTCCCAACGCACCCTGCTCGCGCTGTAGGTGTACCTGTGTTTGTGCATGAGCATTTTATAGAGGTCCGAGATTAACTGCTTGTCCGTTGTGCGAGTGATCAGCCAACATTCAAAAGCCGTCAAGTGCCTATCTGCTACAGCTCTCACTGTGGTGTTCAGGGCCCAGTGCCTGACCTGGAAATATCGGAGCCGTTCGGATTCTGGCAGGCTGAACTCCTGACGGAATTGTAGGAAGGGGATTACTCCCTCTGGGCCATAGATATGGTGGAGCGCGCAGCAGCCAGCTGGTTTCCAGCGTTCAAAAGCCTTCCCGTCCAACCCCGGTTGAAAATCCGGGTTCTCAATGATGGGGGTGAGGGGTGACGGTAGGGTGGTAAGACCTTGGGGAACTCCCACCCGGTCCCAGATCTCCAGCGGAACCCATGTGATAAAGGACGCATAGAGGTTAGGAGGCCTGTGTTCTCGGCGCATAAAGGGAATTTCTTGTAGGGTCCTCCCTGCGACCGCTTGGTCTTGAAACAACCAGTGTTTCCCAGATTCCCATCGGACTCATTCTGCCAGGAAGCGTAGCTGCGTTGCCTGGAAGTACGTAGCTAGGTCTGGAATCCCAACTCCTCCGTGTTCCGGTGCTAGCATCGCTATCCGCAGCTTCAGGCGGGGCTTCCTTCCATTCCATATGAACCGAGAGAGCTCCGTCTGCATCAATTTAATCCAGCCTTTGGGCGGAGTAAGGGGTATAGTGCGAAAGAGATAAAGTATTTGAGGGAGGATCGTCATCTTGACGGCTGCCACCCTGCCCAGCCATGACAGCGGGTAGTATTTCCACTGTCCAAACTCGTGTCTGATTTTCTGTCTCAATTGGGAGTAATTAATATCCACAGTGGTCTGTAGGGAAGGGGCGAGCTGTATCCCGAGATATGGGACCGCCTCTGAGGCCCATTGCAAGGGGAATGTGTCTTGTAAGCCGGAGCGCGTGGCTGGCTCCAGTGACAAATCGAGGGCCACAGACTTAGTCATATTAACTTTAAAGCCCGAGACTCGGCCGAACTGAGCGAGATCCTCAAGGCAGGCAGGGAGAGAGTTCCGGGGGTCGGCAAGAGACATCAGGACATCATCAGCATACAGGCTTATGGTGTGGACGTCGCCCCCAAACTTGATCCCCTGCACTTTCGGATCCAGACGAATAAGCTGCGCCAGGGGCTCCATATAGAGGGCAAACAATAGGGGGGATAACGGGCATCCTTGTCTGGTGCCTCGTTCGATCGTAAACCGCGGAGACGTATCGCCATTGACCCGGACCGCAGCAGAAGGGAATTTATAGCAGTTCATTACTCTAGCTCGGAATCTGGGTCCCATGCCGGCCTTCACTAACACTTTCTCCAGATAGGGCCAATGCACCCTATTTCGGCATCGATAGCCAGCATCATGTATTCACCCTTCGTGCGGGCAGCCTTCTCCAGGAGGTGGAGGGCCCATCTTGGTGTTATCAGAGGTCTGTCGCCCCGGAATGAATCCAGACTGATCTGGATCAACCAGCCCTCCCATGCAGGGTCCCAGTCGGGAGGCGAGAATCCTGTCTAGAGCTTAAGATCCACGTTTAGGAGAGAGATAGGCCTATACGCTCCACAATCCGCGTGGTCTTTACCCGGTTTTGGTATGACCGCGATAGAGGCCTCCAGCAAGTCCCTCGGGACCGCACCTTCCTCCGCAAAGGAGGTAAAGAGTTTAGCAAGCAGTGGGGCCACCTGGGCACAGAAGGTTTTAAAAAAGCTCGCTGGGAATCCATCCGGGCCAGGAGCTTTGCCCAGTTTGAGGCGGGAAATGGCCGAAATTACCTCCTCCGGACGAATGTCTTTCTCTAGACAGTCAATCTGATCTTGTGTCAGGACCGGTAGTGGGATCGACGCCAAGAAATCCGCCTATGCCTCTGGGTCAGGTGGGGCAGCTGCGTATAATTCAGCATAGAAGGCATTGAAGGCCCCCGCTATTGCCCGATCCCCAGTGACAGGTAAACCATCCCTCCCTCTCAATTCCTGAACTTCCCGCTTCTGAGTGACCGCGCGTAACTTGTGCGCCAGGAGGCGCCCGCATCTGTCCCCCCCTGTGTAATACGCATGTCGCAGTCGTAAGGCTGCGTATTCTGCCCTATCTAGGTCTAAGGCCGCAAGCTGCTGGCGGGCAGCTTTCAATTGCCGCCATATTCTCGGGGCCCCTGTCCTCTTGTGAATCTGCTCTAATTCCCTGGTCCTCTGGGTGAGCTCGTCTCCCTTGGCCTGACGTTCCGCGTTCTCCGCTGTCGAGACAGAGATAAATTCCCCTCTCAGGACCGTTGTCGGTTGCCGCCAGTTCCATCGCCGCCGTCTCCACTGCCGATCGCTGACCCTCTTTGATCTCCCCTGCAGGGGGCCGTCTCGGCCTGCGCTTCCTCCGTTGCTGCCGCCACCTGCCGGCGGCACCCGCCCCGGATTCCCCCTTGGAGGGTGGGCCCTCCTCCTCCTTCGGTTCCTCGATGCCCAGGAGGTGGCACGCTTCCCGGAGGGACCTCAATTGGCACACCTTTTTGTCCCACTTAAACACCAGCCGGAAGGGATGGCCCCAACTGTACGAGATGTTGCGTCGTCGCAGTTCAGCGGTAACCGGCTTGAAGGACCTACGCTTTTCAAGTGTGATGGCCGCCAGGTCCTGGTACAAGGACGGAGAGTGGCCACCAAAGGAAATGGTTCCCATCTGTCGAGCCTTGTTTAGGATCTCCTCCTTGGTGCGGAAGTCCTGTATGCAGACCAAGATATCAGCCGGCAGCGCCGAGGCGGCCCTGGGCGGACCCGTCCGGTGAGCCCTATCAATGCGTAAGGCCGAATCTTCTGGCCTACCCAGGACGTGGTTGAATAGGCCCTGCGTAAAGTGGAAAAGGTCCTCTGTGTCGGGTGTCTGCCTCACCCCCCGGATCCTGATGTATGCCGCCGGGAGCGGTTTTCCAAGTCTTCAACGTGGGACTGAAGGTCCACCTGCTGATCGTGAATACGGATGATCTCTTGTTGCAGAGCCTCTATTTCAATATCACGCCCATCGCTCTTAGTTTCCAAGTCTGCTACTCTTTCTCCTATAGCATCCGTGTCGCGGTGGACCTCTCTAATCTCCTCCTGTAGTTCTGACTTCAGGGCCCGGATGTCTTCCCGCAGGCCACTGAAGAGGGACTCCAGAAAAGTTTTAGTGATGGGCTCTTCGGTACTCGATGTTACAGCGATGGGAGTGCTGGCCGCCATCTTGCCGGTTCCTACCTTCTGCCCCGACGTATTGGGTTCCGCTCGCTTCCCTGCCGTGGTAGAGGTAAACAGGTCTTTTATGGTCCTGTCTTTCCGCACTCTCGCTGTGGACATGTCCCGCGGGGCCCGCAACCAGGCAGCGGCAGGCACAACACGACGAGGCGGTACTGGTCCTCAAACACGTGCGAAAGCCCAATTCTTCCCCCGTGAGCAAAGCAGACACCGACCGCTCAATGAGCTCCTCTGCGGAACCCACCGGTGTTTCTCCAGCCCCCAGACGAATGTCAGGGGGGTGCCGGCCCTACCTTCTCTCACTCTGTAGGGCCCCTTCTTCGCTATCTGGCCACTTACCACCGACACTCGGGTGCCACTCTGGCCGCCAGTCCCGAAGCAAGTCTCCCGATCTCTGTGGGTGCACCGCCGTAGGCCTGTAAGGCGTATCCGCTATGTCGGAGAGCAAGCCCGCACCACCATGGTGCCGCGACGGGGCCGACCCCTCTCTCCGCCAGGTAGCCAACTCACGATCAAATATGGCGGCCGCCAGATCACCGCACTCTGGCCGCCCCGACCCAGACGACCGGTCCTCAATGCCCTCGACAGGCCTGTCGCCGCCTCCAGGCGATCTCACCGTCCGGCCTGCGTTACTTCCTTCCCGCGGGGCGGAGCAGCGCCGTGCAGTAGCGTCTCACCGGCTCCTTAAGCAGTGCAGCCGTGCAGCGCTCTATGGGCAACACCCACGCCCGTATTCTGCTCCTCACATCTGTATGAGCCCCCCTGGGACCAAGGTCCAGGCGCTAGGCCGCTGGCCTCTCGTCCGCGGGCCCCCCGCACAGGCTCCTCTGATTCCTTCTCTTGTCGGCCCGAGCAGCCGCCACTTCTCCCGGGACTGGTGGCAGCAGGTCCGCAGTAGACTCCGGTCGACAAGACGCCGGAGGCCTCGCGCCAATCCGCGCGGGCCGGACCCACCTCCAGCACACCGACACTCGCGTAGCTGCGCCCCAGCCGAGGCGCGCCTAGGTCGGGTGCGCTCCGCTGCTTGCCTCTGTCCCGCCTCCTCGTCACCGTGCGTTACTAGGCCGCTCACGGGCCGGGCCGGCTCCCGTGACTCCTGGAGCCCGCAACTGTCCGCAAGGGCCTCCTCCTGCACCGGGCACGTCAGGGCGGCAAGCGCTCCCCAGCTGAGCGCAAATTCGGGGTATTAGGTGCTGTATGAGGTGCTATGCTAGCGGCCGGCGGCGGGAGCTCTGAGAGGCACCTCCGCTCACACCGCCATCTTGGCCACGCCCCCCAAGTGAACACTTTTAAACATGATTTGAGAACAATTCCTGCCCTCGCCCTGATGACAATGCAGTTAATGAACTAAGAGGCAAGTCAGCGGTCATGTGCATGCTATGTGGCTAGATTTGTATTCTATATGGAGCTAATATTTAGTTTATTAAATCAAATAAAATAGTTTTCTGTACAGCAGATGTGCTGAACTCGTGTATTTGAAGGTGCTCTCATATGTGATAATGAAGAAATTGCCGTCTCAGTGAATTAATATACTTGCCCAGGATTACATCATGTGCAACCAGTGTATGGGTCAAGAGCATTATAATTAGGTCGAGTAGATTATCTAACTTGCTAGACCTGGGGGTCTAGTAAAATTTGTAGGGTTTTTCGAGGCTTGCAATATCTTCGATCCTTGGAGTAGCCTGTCTAATATAATTTAACCCACATTGATTATGGGGCCCATAAAAATGCCCAGAGGAGAAGAGTTCTACCTTGGGCCATTTCCAGAGTATGTTATGAGGAATTTGTAGAGTGCACCCTAGGTTATCTGTAGAGTATACGCAGGAGCACTTGTAGTGTGCACAATGAGGCATTTGTGGACACCATGCAATTCCCCACCGTTTGTGGATTTGTAGGCTTCATGTGGAGACATTTGCAGAGGACATGTGGGAGCTGGGAGCATATTTAAACTGTACCCTTGGACATTTGTGGAGCACGTGCTGGAGTTCTGTAGAGTGCACACCTGGGTTTTTGTGGAGTGCATTCAGGGGCATTTGCAGATGACACGGGGGCATTTGTAGAACGCCTGCTGGGGTATTTGGAGCACTTGCTTGGGAATTTATAGAGAGCATGCCGTGCCACTTTCTGGGTGGAAAGACACCTCTTTCTCTGCAGAAGGAGAGGTGAATCGACTTAAATAAAACTTTGCTTGTTTGGTCTTCTTTTTAGGTCTGGATTGACGGTACAACTCTCTGCATGACATATTGTTTCCATTGCAGAGAGAGCCTGGTTTGAGTCTGATTCTGTCAGTCACTGGCTTCTTTGCACTATCGACAGTTATTGATTTGAGACACTGTCCTTCACATCATGGATTAGACAAGTTTTTCTCTCTCATTGTGAGGCTCTTGGCCATTGAGTGTATCGTAACACTTCCTATGAAGTATTTGTATATAAGTTTTCCATTATAAAAGTATATTCATATATTTAGTCGTCATACATTCAAGTTTTCATTTCATACGTACTTTTACAGAAAGCAATGTTGTTTGTTATTGTGGTTCATGACTCAGGAAGCTTTTTTTGTATCAGGACTCGAGTGTGAGCCTTGCCTTAAGACGGCCACCTAACAACTTTCTTGTGTTTACACATCGGGCGGTCTGCACCCCAAATGTCTACCCTGACATCTTGCAAGATTCCTGCTGCTGCTCTATCCTGCCTTCCTTGTTGCCATGGTGCATGGTGGACTGGGCTTAAGCAGTTGCCAACCCTCCTTACCACAGTCCCACTGCAGCTCAGTGATCCAGGCTTCTGCTCTACCACACCCTTCTTGATACCGTGGGTCTTGACTTTGTTTGCATGACTTACCATATTGGAGCCAGACTCAAGGGTTTTGTCATTGCTGACTTGATTTGTATTTCAGTTCTGCTGTATTCATTTTCTATTTTGATAACTGAATTTTACTTTTCACCGCTTTACCTTTTTCTTGCAATCGTGTTAACTATTTAAGATGATTATGTCTCATTGCTTGCTGTGAGTAAAAGATGGGACCCTGGCATGTGTCTGTTCATTACAAAAAATAAAAAATAAACATATTATAAAGAAGTGCACCAAGAGTGCTCCCGCTCACCTATCATCACAACTCTCAGCACGCCTCGCTTCTTCTGTCATTTAGAGAAGGGTGGGAAAATTGTGATGTACCAGTAATTGTGTTACTATACCCGATAATAATGACCTTACCGCGATGATGCCCTTTAAATGTAGAATAACGCTCACAAACAGTGCTCCTGTGCATTCCTTACCGCGATGATGCCCTTTAAATGTAGAATAACGCTCACGAACAGTGCTGCTGTGCATTTTTCCTTATCTGTGCTGCAAAGTCAGCACCAAAATTTTACTGGTGCTAACCGGAGCAGCTTGTTCATACAATGTATGTTGTAGCATTATCAAACACAGAGAGATGATGGACGGAGCACTGAAACTTTTCAGACACTCACCCCCAGTCCCAGATTTGGGTTGAATCCATCATCCCCGAACTGCCAAGCCATGTCTTCCTTGGACCGGAAGCAAGCATCCTGGGACTGGTTTCTGGGTAACACCCTTCATCAGCCAAGCTAGCTTGAATCCTGTGGCAAAGTGAGCAAGGGACCTACGTCTGGGCACACCCTGTCAACTTAGGGCGAACAAAGAAACCACAAGGAGATGATGGATGGAGCGCTGAAACTTTTCAGGCACTCACCCCCAGTCAAAGATCTGGGTTGAATCCATCATCGTTCTTTAGCTCACTTCCTCACCCTAGATCAGACACAGCTATATGCAAATCAGTCTTGACCCTGTGCCTCATGGGAACAGTCCAGCCGGAACTGCCAAACCATGTCTTCTATGGATCGGAAACAAGCATCCTGGGACCGGTTTCAGGCGAACAGCCCTCATCAGCCAGGCTAGCTTGAATCCAGTGGCAAAGTGAGCAAGGGACCCAGTCCGGGCATTGACATTTTACTGGTGCCAACAGAAGCAGCTTTTTAATACATTGTATGTTGTAGCATTAGCACACTTGTAATATGTCCAGAGACACCTCCAAAAGTAATTCACGTCCTCTTGCTATTTGTGAGGAAGACTTCCCACTACTGATAATTTCTACTTTCCATGACCATGGAAGTGCCTTCCCAGTGTATTCCTGTGGTTGGAGTGTCTGCCTTTTTGCAGTATTTTCCATGTACTGGTGTTCGGTGCCCTTTTGTAACATGCACACACCACTCTGCCCTTGTAACACACGGTTGCTACCTCTCACATGTTTTTACCTTTGATACTTGCACAAGTGCCACCTTGCCTACGTAACGCTTGTTCTTGTGCCTGAGTGTCTAGCACTTATTGCAGTACTATACCTCAAATTATACTCTGTTTTCTCTTATAACTGCACACTTGTCACTTTTTCCTCTTGTGCACTTTTGACTACCTCATGTATTTTTGGTTGCTCACAATTTTTACTACCTCAAATATTTTGTTTGCTCACAATTGTCACTATTACCTTTACTACCTCATGTATTTTTGGTTGCTCACAATTTTTACTACCTCATGTATTTTGTTTGCTCACAATTGTCACAATTACCTTATGTAAGTAACGTATGTTTTTGCAATCTGTTCTTTTGTAATGTTTCTCATTATGTTTCATTTCTGTTCCTAATGTGAAGCGCTCTGACGCCTTCGGGTAAAGTCCGCGCTATATAAAAATGCATAAATAAATAAATAAATATGGTAATACCACATTACTTAACAAAATCGTGTTAAATGTGTGGTAATCCATTTACCATAAAATAAACACAACTATTTATTTACACTCGAGAAATTTCTGTAATGAGGGGCTTAGAGATGGATCGGACA
Source organism: Lissotriton helveticus (assembly GCF_964261635.1). Classification (NCBI taxonomy): domain Eukaryota; kingdom Metazoa; phylum Chordata; class Amphibia; order Caudata; family Salamandridae; genus Lissotriton; species Lissotriton helveticus. Next base: position 1,635,526,176 of record NC_136067.1, on the reverse strand, counting down.
GGCTTTATTTGTGTTTCTAACTGTAAGCCTACACTTACTACATACAACATTTATCGGTTTATTAATTCACTTTCGAAATGCCGTAAAGAGAGGTGCACACGATGAGTTTCTGCAGAAATATTCACTAAATAAGTTATATGCTTAGCTTTAAAGGGCTCTAAAATAGGTGGGATTCACTTATTGTCGGGTGTCTGGAGTTGCTTATTTTCAAGGCCCTTGTGCCGCCGGACCGTCACTTATAATATGGGGTAAAAGTGACACACCGGCGGCGCAAGGGGCTTGTAAATAAGCCCGTCTATGTCTTAAATTTGGTACTGGCCTTTGGTGAAATGCATCTTTCTTTCTGCCATTGGTGAAGAACACTCCTTCACTGAACTATTGCTCCGGTGGTGTATTTTATTTATTTGGCGGGAAATGCGTCGATATGCAGCATCCATTTCGCTCAGATTCCAGACTGGCCTCGACGTGTCTGCTAACGCTGTGTTTCCACTTTGAGCCATCTGATAATCCACCTCAGTCACTCCTCAAGCTGTATGAAGAGATAAGGAGCGGGGCTGGTGCTGTCGGGCCCCGAGTGATAAATCTTCTTTTATGGTGTTCCTATCTCTGACACACTCCGGGTACCACAGAGCCTGCCCAGTGCTGCTTGTGCGTACACTGTACGTATAGCCAATTGTTATTACATGTGTAAATCTCGCAAAAAATGTATTCAATATGACAATAACGAATGGGGTAAAGACAAATATTTTATGTATGTCTGTGGCGTGAATGATTTTTTAAGGTAATATGTTTTACAGCTACGTAGGGCATGTAAATCGGAAATACTCATCGTAAACAGATTAATATTTGTTAGTTATTGGATGGTGTTGTAGACTTGATCATTGATTTGTATGCACACAATTTAAACTCATGTAGTGGGGTTAAAAATAACAGTTTAAAGTGTATTTACACCTTGAAGGGGCTTCTGGTATCTATAATATAATCTATAGGATCGAGCTAAGCGCTTGTTGCAGAGATCGGTTGGTCATACTGCTCTCAAATGGAAAGTGCTGAGACAGATGTTTGAAACAAAATGTTAAACACTGCATCTACTATTACTCGTCCGGTTGAGGGTTTGCTCAAATTACAGAGAAAGAATTGGACCAGACCACTGAAGATATGCGCCAACTTGGGACTTCTAGGAGACAGAGAGAGATTCCGAGATAATTTAAGTTACTAAAGCAGCATACAAATATACCCACCAGTCAGTCCCTCACATATGAGAAGATAATCAATGGGTTGGGGAAAATTTTGGGGGGAGGGATAATTCAGAACCATCTACACATGCAGTGCTACAAACACCGCTCTCATTACCTCTCGTCCCTCCCTTGCCTTCCTTCAGCACAATTTATGCCCCGCCTCCCCCAGACCTACCCCAGCCCATAAACACTCTGCCCGCCTCCACCTCCACCTGTTTTTTTTTGTCTCCCTAGGTGAGACTTCCCTTTGGCAGTTCCTCCCTGTGGCAGTGCCGCGTAGTCTTCGGTCTGGTTCTCTGCCACAGTGAGGCCCTCTGCAGCGTTCTCCCGGCGATGCTTCCTCTCCTCGTTCCCTTCGTGGTCTGGGGGCAAAGCGGTTGCTCAGGAAGCCGCAACAGTGTTCAGCGGTCATCCTGTAGCTGGGGCTGTGTTATTGGGTCGGGCTTGCAAGGCTGTCTCTACTCCAGTGCCTGCACACATCGTGGAAACTTGGTAGGATGGGATTGTACCTGGTCTTTTGTAGAAGATCAATCCAAGAGTCCAAATGTAGTTGGATTAAGTAGTTTTATTCAATATGGTAAATCACCCACAGGAGGAGTACCTCTTCAGTCCGGAGTCGGTGGGTGAAACACGGTAAAAATATCCCGATCGTCGCCAATATGTAGAAGATCAATCGAAGAGTCCAAATGTAGTTGGATTAAGTAGTTTTATTCAATATGGTGAATCACCCACAGGAGTAGTACCTCTACAGTCCGGAGTCCAACAGGCAACTGCTGGAACCCATCAAACCCAAGACTGAAGAAGACTCCAAACATTCAAAGGACAACATTCTGCAACAGGAATACATTCCAAGTTGCGCAATAAAGAAATCATTAACATTACATATTCAATACAAATAGAAATACATCACCATTACATCTTTTATTTTCTTCTTGGATTTTGGTGTTTTTTTCCAGTTTGCTGTTGTTTTCAGAGTAGTTTTTTCATTGGCTGTCGGATGGCTTGGTTTTCCTCCTTATAGGAAGATGCTGGAGGGTAGCTTCTCCATTCTTCTACAAACATGGGTTACACGAGGTTGTTTAAGAGAAACAACCTGGTGTCGTCTTCTTGCTCTTCATCTCCTGAGGATTCTCCGGTTCCCCCTAAGCACCCTAAGAGCCAGGGCCTTTCCGGGGGTGAAGTGCCTCTCATGTCTAAGGAGGAGGTGCAGGGCATGATTGAGGCTGCTGTGACTAGAGCTCTGCAGGATTGTACAGTGCCTTCTCGTCCATCTGGTCCTCATGCTTTGGATCCTGCGGGGGATTTATCCCAGTTGGATGATGAGGGTCCTTCTACCTCCTCTGGCAGCAAGTATATCTCCAGGGAGGAGATGTGGGACTTTCTGTCTCATGTACTAGACAATCTGGGGTTCCCCCCGTTCCAGCAAGGAGAGGCTGGTGGGTCTCTTTTTTCCTCAGTATACTACACGTCCCAGTTGGGCATGCCCTTTCAGAGCCCGGTGAAAGAGATGTTGCTAAGGGAATGGTGTGAGTTGGACAAGTTGCAGGTCCCTCGCTTCCTCCAGAAACTTTACCTATTAGAAGGAGACGACTCTTTGCCTCACAATGTGAAGTTAGACTCTAACCTGTCCACACTGATTGGCAAAACTGCTATTAAGCCTGAGGATTTTACCCAGACTGATGCTACTGATAAAAAGGTGCACTCTGGCCTTAAGAGGTCTTTTGCTGCTGGGAACTTGGCACTGATGGCTAGCCTTTTCTCTGCTTATTCTGCACAGTCTTTGGTGCAGGATTTTGAGAAGTTGGTGGCAGCTGTACAAGAGGGCTCTGAGTGCGCTGACCTTCAGGCTGCAATTGAACAGCAGGCTAAGCTGTTGGCTGACATTTCCTCTGATGTTATTAAATCTTCGGCAATGTCCTCTGGGCCCTTGGTGGTGGCGCGTTGTTCAATTTGGCTCCGAAACTGGAAGTCTGATCATGGGGAGAAGGCGGCTTTGTTAAAGTTGCCATTAGACGGCCAGGCTCTGTTTGGGGACCAATTGCCAGCCATGATCTCTAAGGCTTTCAAAGAACGGAAGCATGCTTTCCCCTATAAAGGAGGTTCTGCCCCGTCTATTAGGCCTTGGAATAGGACCCTCTCGGTCATCCCCGAAACGAGAGTCTCATCAGTCTTTCCGGCAGAGGCGTTTTCAGTGCTGTTTTTCTCACAAAAACGCTGCTTCCACGTCTCAGGGCTCTGCCAAGAGGGATCCCTGACAACTACTGTCTGGATGATTCGTCCAGTTGGAGGTCGACTCCAGCATTTACTTCCAAGGTGGCAGTAGGACGTTTCGGATGGCTGGTTCCTGAACACTGTGGCTCATGGTTAAGTGATCGACTTTTGGCAGGTTCCTCCGGATACTGGAGTTTAGCTGACTCCATTGCCTGTATCCGGTCCTCGCAAAGTGGCTGTGCTGGACCGGGTGTTCAATATGCTTGCCAAGAGGGCCATCTGCTGGGTTCCTGTCGCAGACATTGGTACAGAAGCCTACTCCATTCTGCTCCTGGTGCAGAAGGTGGCCAGCAGGTTTTGTCCCATTCTGGTTCTCAAGTGGGTAAACTCCTGGGTTTGGACAGTTAACTTTCATATGTTGACCTTTCAGGCGATCATTACGCTGGTCGGCCAGGCGAGATTTGGCCTCCGTGGATCTCAGGACGCCTATCTCCACATCCCTGTTGCCACTTCTTCTCAGCGTTTCCTGAGGTAAACTGTGGGGGACACCCATTTTCAGTTTTGCATTCTCCCCTTTGGCCTCAAGTCCTCGCCGAGGGTCTTAACGAAGGTCCTGGCACCCCTCATGGCTCTCCTTCATATAAACAGGGTTTTAATTCATCCTTATCTGGACGACCTCTTACTGCATGCTGCTGGGGAGTCTCTTTTGATCGCTCAGGTCAGGAAGGCCTTGGAGGTTCTTCAGGGACACAGTTTTTTTGGTGAACTGGGAAAAATCTCCTTTAGCCCCCTCTTGGGACATGGTGTTCATCGGAGCTCGTTTTCAGACTTTGCTTGGCCATGTTACTCTATCCGACATGTGCCTGGTCTCGTTTCAGTCGCAGGTTCGGGCCTTGATTTTCCAGGAGTCTCCTCCAGCGGTGCAGTGGCTGAGGGTGCAGGGGCATTTGGCTTCTGTGGTGTTTCTGGTTCCCTGGGCTTGTTTTCACCTTCTTTGCCTGGCCAACTGGATCCTGTTGAGTTGGTCTCTGGGGTCTCAGAGTCTGTTGTCTCCACTGCCCATGACGATCTGGATCCAGGTGGAGCTCTCCTCGTGGCTCTGCCAGCATCATCTTCTGGCAGGGATTTCCTCTGGCTGCGCTTGTAGTGACTTTGGACACCTGCCAGTCTGGTTGAAGAGGTCTTCGAACTGGCAGGAGTAGGGGGCGATTTGGCTGGCCCTGGTTTGCTTTCAAAACTCCCTGCGGGCCATTGAGTGTTGGTTCAGATGGAAAATCTGGTGGCGAAGTCCTATGTCAACCATCAGGGGGGACCAGGTCCAGTCCTTGAACTTGATTGCAGCGACATATTTCTGTTGAGCATGGACATTCCCTTGTCAAGGGATTTCTCCCTCCTTCCCAGTTTGTTCGACCAGTTGGTGGGTCGGTGGGGCCTCCCTGTGGTGGACCTGTTTGTGGACCCAGACAATGCCAATGTGGGCCTGTTTTGTTCTCTGGGACGGGGCTCTGGGAGTCGATGGCTTGACCTCTCCTTGGTCTCGGGCCTTCTTTATGCCTTCTCCCCTTTCCTCTCCTCCGGGCCTTTCTGGTTTGGATTTGGAGGGACCGTGCTCAGATGGTGTTGATTGTGCCCCGTTGGCCTCATGCAAATTGGTTTCCTCTCCTGACCGGGTTTGTGTTGCGACCAGGAGTGGGTCCTTCCAGTGGTTCCATCTCCTTTGGTGTTTCCGGCCATTCCCCTGAGATCCTTGCAGAGGTTACTCCTGACGGCCTGGCGGCTGAGCGGCAGGGCTTAGCTGTTTTGGGGGTCCCTGACCATCTGGCTGTTACTTTACAGGCTTCTCTGATATCCTCCCCTCTTCTGTCCTATGCTACGCATTGGAGGGCCTTTTCGGCCTAGTGTGCTGATAAGGAGGTTGATCCCACGGTGACTGAACTCTTTTTGGTGATGCAGTTCCTTCAGGATGGGGCTCATCTGGGATTTTAGGTGGCTTCTCTGCGAGTGTAGTGGGTGGCCATTCAGGCTTTTAGGAGTTCCTGGCGTAATTTGAGGGATGACGGGGGCCTGATGCCTCGTTTTTTTCACGGTCTGTTGAATTTGTTTCCTTGCCCTGTCTGATCCTTTCCTTCTTGGAATTTGCAGCTGGTGTTGGATATCCTGTCTGGTCCTCCCTTTGAGCCCTGTGAGGATCATGAGTCAAAACTCTAGACTTTTAAAACTTGTTTTTTGGTAGCCATCTCCTCAGCGCATCGATTGGGTGAGTCGGGGGCTTTGTCTTGTAAGTATCCCTTCTGCAAGATCTTTTCTGATAGGGTGGTTTTGGTGCCGATACCGTCCTTTGGCCCTAAGGTCAAGTCTGCATTTCATTTCAGTCAGGAGGTGATTTTACCTGAATTCTGTCTTGCTCCTTCCTCGCCTGAAGAATCTCGTTTGCACTGTCTAGATGTGCAATGTGCTTTGCTGTGATACCTGCAGGTTGTTGAGTCCTTTAGGAAGGGGGACGCTTTGTTTGTTAATTTTGGTCCTGCTAGGAAGGGTGTGAAGCCTTCCATGGCTACGTTGAGTCATTGGATTTGGTCCACGATTTTGCTGGTTTACAAATTGCATGGGGTGCATCCCCCGGTTTGGTTTCAGGGCCGTCTACGCGCAGTATGGCTGCTACGGTTGCTGAGTTGCAGGGTACCTCTGTGGTGGAGATCTGTAAGGCTGCGACCTGGTCTTCCCCCTCCTACGTTTGTCTGTCACTATCAGATTGCTGGTCAGGAACATTTGGATAATGGTCTGGGTAACAGGGTCTTGTCTTCTATGAGGGACTAGAGATGTGGATCTGCTGTGTTTGGGGCACGTTATTAAATTTGGTGTTCTTTATCACTCAGTTGTCCGTTTCTGTTTTCTTCTGCTTGCTATATCCTCAATTGCGCTTAAGGAAGGTGAGGGAGGGACGGGAGGTAATGCATCCATTACTATTGATAATGGCATTACTCCCTCGCCTTCCTTCTAGGACCCTCCCAGTACGGTACATCTGAGTGCTAGCTCGGCTTGTTTACGTACAGGTGGAAGTGGGGGCGGGCAGAGTTTTTGTTTTGTTGAAATTTCTTTTTATTAAACAAAAGAAAGGACATTCTCCAGTATTGGGGTGACTTTCATAGATTCACATGCTTGAATATTCCCCGTCGTCGGAGTGGGAGTCCCACGGTAAATAAAATAGCAATAATATACTAAATATATATATAAACATATATACATATATATATATAATCAGAAGAAAAAACCTGAAATATGTATTAGAAAAGGCATAAACTGCCTACCCAAAATTCTACATAGGAATGCATGGGGAAGGAAAAGACCATATGCAGCCTATCCTTGTCATTATGTTAGTCCAAACTGCAGCCAATCAGGCGACATCAGCCCTCTAGAACCTTCTCCTCAGAGCTCAGCACCTCAGATTTTCTACAGCACGTCGTGCGTAAGGGAGTCTCCCTGAGCTCTGCTCAGTTTTCTCTTCTCTTCAGGATTTTCCTGTTTTCTACAACATGTCTACAAGTAAGAAGTCTCTTTTCAGAGCCTGTTCATCCTGAGGAAAGCTAAGACTTTTTTCTGAGGACCCACACAGTAAGTGTATTTACTGTCTGTACCCGGACCATGAGGTGGGAGTAGGAGAGTGGGGTCTGCAATCCCATGGCCACCCCAGATTTTTGCTTTTTGCTTCACTGGTTTACGACTTTCCCTGGCTGTGGGCCTGCTAATCAGACCCACAGCCTAGCTGTTCTCTCTCTAAATTGACAAGCATGTACCTTAGGTGCATTTACCAATTGGTACTGGGCCACCTTATCAGTCCCTGTACAGTATACCTTAGGTATCCAGGGCATAGGTGTACCCAGGGCCTACCAAGGGCTGCAGCATGTAAATCTGACACAACTGGCTGCACGACAGCTGGGGCAAGGTGGTGTAAACACCCTTTGCTTTAGATATAGTATTCCTATATCTAACCCTAAAATGGACACATATATTCCTATCAGTCACTCCTATGGCAGGCCTTATCAATCCTGAAGGCAGAGTACTTGGAATTATGTGAGATGGTGCTCTGGCATGAGCTGAGCCCGTTTGCAGCTTGCAGAACCAAGTCCTTATAGCTGTTCCATGATAACACTATACCATATACTCTTAAGTGCATTAAAATCCTCGCGGTTAAATGCTAACTTTGGCATAGCATTATCAAAACATGTCGAGTAAGGTGTCATACGAATTGGAATACTAACCCCTCGCCAATTCTGGCGACGGGGTTAGCATTCCACCCTTCTAGAGGGACACGACATGTCTGTAACTGTAAACCCCGGTTAAAGTTAACTCGAGCCTCAGCATCACAAAATGGATGCTGCCACAACAGACACAAGTCTGACCTCCTGCTGCTGGGAGTCCTTCCAGCAAGGGAGGCTCAGACAAAGGGTTTCCTGCCTTGGGAGGTGCTTGCACCACCCCAGACAGGATTTTGTGTATTAGGTAGGCCAAGGCTGAAAGGAATGAGACATGCCTGGGGCACACAAGGTGCCCTGTGCATACACCGGTTCCAACCAGTTGCTGGGGCACTCCAGCCCCAGCTCTGGCGGGAAACTGGACAAAGGATAGGGGGTGTAGCCACCCCCCTTCCCGGTCCCACCCAGGGGAGGGACCTAGTCGTAGTGCAGCCCCCTTTAGCTGAATAAAGGTAGGAGCTGGTCCCATTCCAAGTTAGATTACTCTTGACAACTTCCACGAAGAACTCTTGACCTTCGACCTCCTGAACATCAGAAGACTGAAGAATCTCCCCTATGGTCAGGGAGTGACCATCCTGCTTCGCAGGCACCATCAAGCTCCTGTGTGGTTTGCTGCAAGTCCTTCCATCCCGGAATCCGACGACCCAGCTCGACAAGACCCGGACCTCCAGACCTCTCTGACCTCTACCCACATCCACAGCACAGCTGGGACCCATGGGTGCGACGAGCAACGTGGAGACGGCCATCTTGAAGAAACCTGCACAGCGCTTCCAGCACGACCCCCGAGGGTTCCTCGAGTGAGTGCATTGGGGACTGAGAAGCCCCACACCGACGCAGCTCCTGCACCAAAGACCAGCCCCCCAGCATCCCCGTGATCTGCGTGGGGCCCTTTGAGGTACTGGGTTTTTCAGAACCGGTACTTAACCGGTAACCCAGCGGTGTCAGGGAATACACACCCAAAGACCTCGAGTCCTTTTCCTGATTCAGACCACAGAAACTCAGAGTCTTCTAGGTGAAGTCAAGGATCGATTTATTGGTTGCAACCAAGGTAACAAGTGTCCTAGAAGTACAACACGGGGAAGTATATTCTCAGGAGACTGCTCGAATTTACAAAGTCAGGCTTCTCTTCTTATACACAATTTTAAGCTTCAGGCAAAACATTCTTGGTTGTAAAGTAAATAGTTAACATATCTCAAATACAAAGAAAAAGCAGAGTCATGATGACATGTCCATATTTTACTTCGTGCTGCCTACAACAAATCCCCTGGCAAGGCCCAACATTTCATCAGATATCGGTGGACCCCCAATAAAACAGGCACCTCCCCATCATAAAGTAAGTGAAGCAAAAGAGTAGAGACAGATGTGAGCAAGATACGGCAGGTGTGCGCGCTGAAATGGTTTTATGGCTTGTTGAGCCTAGATGCTATCTTGCTCGGCCACTGGGAGGGGAACTGACCTAACGAGTTCGGCCTGGGGCAATGGTTCCAACTTGCACAGGTCATGGAAAAGTCGATTAAGGAGTATGTGTCCTTGTGGAATTGAATTCAACTGGATTAAGGCCTATGTAAAGGGCAACTCACAAAATGGCTGCCATACACAAAATGGAAGCCGAGGGTTCTGAACGAGAGTGACGATTTCAAAGTGAAATCGTCACTTGAATATGCTGAAAATACCTGTACAGGACGTACTCGTCATTCTCGGTCTTTTGGTACTAAATTCGTCCATTTACGATGAAGTTTTATTCTCGAGTGCAGACACATTACACGAGTCCAGAATTTTCAGTACTACAATCCCTCCTTTTGCCCTTACATAGGCAATTAATCTATCCTCATGTTAGTCTGAGTCCAGATCTATATTCCTAAAGTCATTGAGATGTTGCTGTAACATCATTCTAGTACTTAGTTCATCTCTTGACACAGACTTCCTTACACATGATGTAACACAAAGGCCACATATTGCAGGAGCACACTCTATGCATAGACAGAACAGGAAAAGAATGGCTAAGACCATCCCAATGACCATCAGAATTTTCCATCCCCAGGCGGATATCAGTTCCCAGAACCATCCCATCAATGACCAATCTCCTTTATCCACATGAATAGATTCGGAAATCTTATGTAGTTTGGAGATGGCCTGGTACACTGTTGGGGCATTATCTGGGATAAAAATGCAACAACTTGATTGGATCAATCTGCATACTCCACCTCGGTCTGCAAGGATGAAATCTAAGGCGACCCTGTTCTGAAGGGTCATAAGACGATCCGACTCGAGCTCAGCAGTCAAGTTACTAAGGGCACCAGCAGTTTCAGTCACGGTGAACTCAACTACCCTTGTCAATTGTCTTATGTTCCTACTGTTAGCCATGGATCCCCAGAACGGCAGAAAACCCTTTGCGAAGTCTCCAAATTCTTGACCTGCAGTGTCCTCTTTACTCAAGACACCTCTAACTACCCTTGTCCTGTGGTAATCCGCCGCTGCTGTGTAGGTGGGAGGTAACAGGAATGAAACAAAACATGAGCCCGAAAAGTCAGGGGGCAACCATGTGTAGGCTCTATCATGACAGATGAAATAAGTACCCTTAGCTGCCAAAAACGCTGGGGAAATCTGAGATCCAAAGACATATGTTTCTGTACAGACACTCTTCCCTAACTGAGCTCTGGGATTCCTGCCAATACCTTGCAGACACAGGTGACCCTGATGGGGTACGATCCATATTGGGGATGATCCTTTAGCTTGCTGTCTCTCACTGAGAGTGGCTTCATATCCGGTCACGTTCCAATTTACATATGCAAGTATCTCATCATCAGGAGTATCTTCATAAGAAATTACTTCCTTAATCATGTCAACTATGCCTTTTACTAGGGCGCTAGTCTTGAGGTTGTCTTTTACAGAACGTAGGGGTTGGATTTCACGTGCATATATGAACCTCGTTCTGTACGCCCATACAGAGCCATTACGACTGAAAGGCAAAACTAGATAAGGGATACCTTTATCCGTAGTGTGAGGCATAAGGCCACAAACCCAACAGTCAGTTGTGTTCATCACTAGCTGGTGCTGGTGCAATAGCTGAATGAAGGAGTTATTAATGAACTCTAACCTTCTATTGTATTCATGGCCAGGAAGGGGGTGGAAAGAATGAGAGGAAACGGTAATAGGAGGTATGGGTGATGCAGTGGGTGCAAATGTTACACGGAAAGAGAATAAAGCGTAACCTATCAAAAATATCATCGTACCGAATAACATACAAATGCACATTATGAAAAAACTTTTCTTTGTCATCGTGTTACACAGTCTCTGCTTAAAGTTCATTTGTTTGGCAGGTCTCTCCACATCGGGAAACCCCATCCTCTCTAAAGTGCTGCCCGCGGTGGGAGGTTGCCTCTGCTAAGGGATGCTTCCGTCAGTCTAGGGCAACTCCCTTGGACCAACCAGAACTACCGACCTAACGTCGTCAGCTGCACCCCAAAGACTTTAATCAACCGCGGCCCTAGCAGCGGAACCCGGATGGCGGTTCGAAAAACAAAAATAAGCAAGTTACCTAGATGGGAGATCTGCACTTTCAAAAATAGTACTTGGGGGAAAAAGAAGTATCTTTTTTAATCGTCCATGGATCTTAGTCTCAAATTGCAAAAGGAATGACTTTATTAGTTCGTTTTTCTCGGTCTCAAATTATACCGTTGCTTCCCAGATATTGTCTGATCTGGGAACAAAAGGTCAGGCTCTGTAATGTTCACTCGCTTGGATGGTGGCACAGCCTTGTGCAAAATGTCTTCGTTTTCTTGTTCAGAGTCAGTTCCTTTTATATGTGAATCATTAAAAGGGACGGTATTTGGCACGGCATCAAGTTCTTTACTCTGGTCATAGGGCAGAGGTAAGGGTACCCTTTTACAGTGGACCCCGTGGATCCAGGCCTTCTTCCCTTCCACTCGAACTGCCGATCTGGTAGAGAGAAGGACGAGGTATGGTCCCATCCACCTGGGCTGGTCGTTTTTAGTCCTTTGGAAATTCCGCACCAGCACCCAGGATCCAGGGTCAATGCTGTGTCCCGGAGTCTCAGAGACCGGAGGCAGGGTGTCGTTGACCTGTTGATGCAAAACACGTAATTTAGCCGTCAATTCATACAGGTAATCAAGCAAAACAGGATGTTCTAGCTCGCTGAACTTCGTGGGCCTAGGCACTCCCCATATGTTGGCTGACCGGCCAAAGACAATTTCATAAGGGCTGAGTTTCACTCGCGAATGCACAGTCATTCTGGTGGATAGGAGTGCTAAGGGTAGAGCGTCAGGCCATTTAAGACCTGTGCTCGCTTGGATTTTGGCCAATTTAAGTTTTAAAGTGCCATTGTAACATTCTACTAATCCAGCTGATTGGGGGTGATTTGCAGCGTGGAACTTCTGCCTAATACCTAGCCCTTCACACACTTTCTTCATCACGCGACCCACAAATTCACTCCCATTATCAGACCAGACCATTCTAGGCATTCCGAATCTAGGGAAGTACTCTTTCACAAGGGCTTTCGCTGTGGACAAGGCAGTATTGTCCTTTAGGGGATAGGCTTCTATCCATCTTGAGAAACAACAACGAGCACGTATTTTAAGTTGTTGCACCTCTCCATGTGTATGAAATCTAGCTGCAAAACCTCGAACGGATACGTAGGAGGTGCAAAATGACGAGTTGGGGTTCCCTTACCAGGATTGTGTTGCAGACACACCATGCAATTCTTGACAACATTCTCTGCACACTTGGGAATCCCTGAATTCTTCCACACTGGGGCCAACAACTCGCAAATCCCTTTCACGCTGATATGAGCCATTCCATGAGCCATTGTGACTACTGCAAGCACATATGCATCGGGTAACAACCATCTCTGATGTTCTGTCGATTCAATCCAGGAACCATTCGCATCCATTCTACCCGAACTTTCTCTCCACGTACTCAACTCTTTCTCTGTGGCTTCGGCTTGGATGGACTTCACACTTTCTATCGTGTCTTCACACATTCCTACGTCACCAATCCATCTCGCAGGGCCTGCAACATACATTCGACTCGTCACATTCCTTGCGGTTTCTTTCGCGGTTTCATCAGCAAATGCGTTTCCATGACCAACGTCATCAGTCACCTTCTTGTGAGCACTACATTTTACAATCGCCACTTGTAAAGGCACAGTCAGTGATTCTAGAAGCTCATTTACCAACTGACCATGCTTAATTTTAGCTACATACGAAGTCAGGAACCCACGTTCTCTCCACAATCGTCCAAAACTGTGAGCCACACCAAACGCGTACTGGCTGTCGGTGTAGACAGTCACTTTCATTCCTTTCGACAACACACATGCTCTCGTGAGTGCAATTAGCCCCGCTGCCTGAGCTGAATTATGTGGGATGCGTGTAGCTTCAACAATCGTGTGCAAAGTCGTGACAGCATATGCTGCAGTCGTATCGCCATTCGGAAGCTTGAAACATGAACCATCCACCCACAATGTACCATCACATTCAGCAAGAGGAGTGTCGAAGAGGTCTACTCTTCCTTTCGTCTCTTCTTCTGTTCTATAAAGACAATCATGCTGTTCTGAAGCATCTGATTCTTCTATGAATGGTAATAATGTGGCTGGGTTAAGGGTGTTGCACCTTTGAATGTGCACATGACTTGCTAGCAAAGTCAGTTCGTACCCTGACAATCGAGCACTGGTTAAGTGCTGTGTCTTGGTTCTATTTAACAATGTGTCTACTGCATGTGGGACCATCACGACTAGTGTATTATTCATGACCAGGCCAGCAGACTGTCGAATAGAAACAGCTGCTGCGCCTCTTAGACAACTTGGCAATGCTCTAGCTACCGGGTCCAAAGTCGACGAAAAATACGCGCATGGACGTTGTTTGTCCCCAAATGACTGAGTCAGTACTGATAATGCGCAACCTTCCTTCTCGTGGACGTACAATGTAAAAGGCTTACTGTAGTTGGGGTTACCTAACACCGGAGCCGAACATAATGCTGTGCGTAATTCGGAAAAAACTCATTTGACACTCTTCAGACCAAGGGACGGGATTGGGTGTATCTTTACACGTTAACGCCACCAAAGGTTTGGCCAATAATGAAAAATTAGGGATCCATTGTCTACAATATGATGTAATGCCCAAGAAAGCACGCACTTCTCTCTGTGTTCTTGGCACATTCAATTTCGCTATTGCCTGAATTCTTTCTGGGGTCAGTTTCCTTCCCTCCTTCGATAAGAGATGACCTAAGTAGGTCACCTCTTGTCGGCAGTATTGAAGCTTGGAAAGTGACACCTTGTGATGGAAATCGCACAGATGGCGTAACAATGACATTGTTGCTTTCTTGCAAATTTCCTCAGTATCCGCAGCTATAAGCAAATCGTCAACATACTGTACAAGAGTAGCACCTTTTGGCAAAACAATCGTATCAAGCTGTGTTTTTAGAGCTTGACTGTATATTGACGGACTTTCACAGTAGCCCTGAGGAGCGCGTTTAAAACGGAAGCTTCGACCTCCTAAACTGAAGGAAAAAATATCCCTCTCTCCTCGGCGATCGGGATGCTGAAGAAAGCATTCTTCAGGTCAATCACCGAAAACCAAGTGGCAGAAGCTGGAATCATAGTTAATAATGTGGTAATGTCGGGTACAACTGGAAATTGTGGCACAACAATTTTATTCACTTCTCTAAGGTCAATCACGAATCTGTACACAAGTGGCTTAGAAGGGTCAGTTCGTTTTAAAAAAGGCAGAACAGGACTATTGCAAACGTTGCCTCTTGTCTCTTCAATCACATCTTTTTCAATTAACTCGTGAACGATCGCTAGCAAAGCTTTCTCGCCTTCACTAGAAATTCTATATTGGGGAATTCGTGGCATTTGAACATTGGTTTTTAATGTTACAACATATGGTGGAATTTCTAAAAGACCGACATCATTCGGACCAGTGGCCCAAAGAATGTCCGGAAGAAACGACAACTCTGTTGGAAGTTTGTCTCTCGACAAATACATGGCAGAAACCACTTTCTTACCTAAAGTGAGTTGTACTCCCGAGGGAGAACAGTAAAAAGTCGCATACAATCTTTTTAACAGATCCAATCCCAACAAATTTTCACCACAACCTGTTGTCAGAATAAGGGGTGCTTCTAATTCACGGGGACCAACAGAAAGAGTCAATGGGTCAGAAATTGGATTTCTAACCGGGGCGCCAGAAAAACCTACTGATACATTCGTTTCGCCAGACAAAGGTGCGCCAGGGAGTTTGGAGTGCATAATAGAACTCTTCGTAGCACCAGTATCCAACAGAAAAGGTTCTGACACACCTGATGTAATCACCTCAACGTATGGTCCGCTCTGATCTACTGGAACTGAAACAACTCCCTCTCTTTGTCTATGGCTGTCCTAGCAATCATTACTCTCCCAATTCTCACTTTCTGTATAGTAATCATTTGTATAGTCCTGAGCTGTCCTACCAGATGTGTTATTCTGCTGATCAAACTTGTTCATGGAATTTTGAGGTGGAAGGGGACGTTCGTTCCGGGGGGCATTCCCGTCTCCTCTTCCTCTAGGCGCTTGCTGAGCACCTCGACCTCTTACACCAGAAGCGCCATTCGCGCGCTGTAGTAGGATAGGGCAACTATATTTAAAATGACCTTCCTCCTTGCAATACGAACATTGGTTGGGACCTACAGAAACACGTGGTTGACAATACTCGATCCTTTGCGAGTTCCTCTGATATTGTTGAGGCTGCTGCAAATTACTCTGGTAATTATTCTGACCGTTATTATTTTGACCGCCACCACCACGTGGTGGATATGCTTGCTGTAACAAGACCTTCGTTTTCAACTCTTTCGTTTTCTTTTCTACTTTATCTTTCTCGTCTTTGTCTCAATTTTCGTAATACTGTGCTGTAGCTAATATCTGTGCCGAAGACGAGACTGCCCAAGAACTTTCCGAGTCCTTTAACTTTTTGCACAACTCAGGAAGCAAATTGTGCACGAATTTATCGACGAATAGTCTCTGACCACCTTCTGTGCTCATATCTTGACCACTGTGGTCGACAAAAGTTTCTTCAAATCTGGTGAAGAAATCAGACACCGTTTCATCTTTCTTCTGTTTACATGCAGACAGTTTATCCCAATTCACGCGTATTTCAGGCATTGTCTTTTTCATATAATCAATTATTTTACCAGGCAGTTCTGCTATCAAAGGTTCAGGCTTAGCGCCACCTACTTGTAGGGCATCTGTCGCAGTAATGTTAGCCCATGAGTCACCTAATTCCTGATCATGATCCGTGTGACGAATCTTTCCCCATAAAGGCTGTGGAACAACGTTCCCAAATAACATATCGATATCGGCTAAATTCATTACACATGACCCAGCAGTTTGCGACAACTCTTTGTAATATCCTGCAGGGTTTTTACGCGGATCAGGTAATGTCTGTTTAAGTGCTAAAACTTCAGCTCGCTTCCATGGGACATGTACCCACACATGCTGAAAGTGTGGCAGAATAGGTGGATTAGCCGTTGCGTCACCCTCTCTCCATTGAGGGGGAACTTCTCTCATAGGGTATTGTCGCGCCTTTTTCCTACTAGATGTACTAGATCCAGATGGTGACCCAGAACTGCTTCCCTTACTCCGATATGATAACAACATTTCAACTGCTTTTTCCACATCTGGACCTACAATCATACCCTCTCCGAACTTAAACCGTACACGACACATCTCTTGCGGGATGCATTCCAGATCATTGTCTTCTAAATCCTCGCAAAGAAAAACACACATCTGTTCGAAAACATATCTCTGTGTCGCTGCTTCCCATTGATGGAAGACTTCCATGACAGACTGTACATCATATTTTACAGTGTCCATGACCCATTTCCGTGCTAAACTATTCAGTGAGTCTCTCTCTTGATAGTCAGGCAGTCGACTTCGCAACTGTCTTCGTTCCGTGTTAGGGGTCGTAGTAGGCGACCCGAAAAGAGGTGAGAAAATATTAGTTACAGTGCTGGCCATTCTCTGTCGAACGGAAGGAGAAACTGAAGGGAGAACGGGTGGAAAAACAGGGTGAGATAAGGCTGAAGTAGAGGCAATAGCAGGGGGAGCATTATGAGAAATCGAAGGTGCACGAGGCAAAGTCGTAGAAGGCATAAGCGAAGTAGATGTAGTCGGTGTGCCTTGAGGAGGCTGCACCGGAGGAGCGGAAGACAGCTGAAGAGCAGCTGGTGGGTGCTGTAGAGGAGCAGGCATAACAACCATGGGCGGCGCAACTAAGGGTTGCGGAGGCGCCGTGGCTGTTTGTGCATAGGGGGGTGGTGAACTTAACAAATGGCCCATTAACGGGTCTTCCTTAAGGTCTTTTGCTGCATCCTTCTTGGGACGCGGCAAAACTGGATAGCATTTATCTATCGCCATTTTACGTTGCCTGTGCAACTGCTCACTCATCTGTTCTTCTTCATTGTCTTTAAACTGCATAGCAGCTTTCATTACTGAAATATTCCCTTCTCTCTTATTTTTCTTCTCTAATTTAATTTCTTTTTGTCTGGCCTCTTTACGCCATAGGCGAAAAGAGTCAAACATTGCCGGCCGGGCTTTCTTCTTGAAAAGTTTAACTTCGAGGTTATCTAGAATTTCCGTGTCGAAGCTACCATGTTGGGGCCATTTTAAAACACCATCTTTCCTGGTGTATTTAATCCATACTTCGTTGTAGGTGATGGGGCCTACCCCATGTTTCACATATAGCTCGTAAGTTGGAGTTCCAACCGGAGGAACCGGACATGAGTCCTCCAATCGGGAGTCCCTATTATTACTGCCAAGACAAAACAAATTTCTAAGTCTAAGACCAGGCATCTTCGCTCTCTAGTCTAGTTCCAAACTTCAAAGGATTATCGATTACGATATTTCTCGTGAATACACGAGTCCTTCGGTTTTGGTGCTTGCAAGTACCAACACAAAACCTTTTATCCGAAGGATACCAAAACTAAGATCAACTAAGGACTGGGAGACGCTCCACTTATACTTAACTGAAATATCGATGACGTCACCAGAAGACTCGTCTCAGTGTTTCGCTCTACCAAACTTCAAGGGTCCAAATCAGGGCGATAGCCAGGGCAGCAGTCCTTCGTAGCCGTCGGGAAGCGGGGAACCTCGCAGCAAAGACCTTCGGACCACGTCGACATGCAGGGGTCGATGAGGTGGTTGGCCGTCCTCCGGAATTTTCACACGAAGCTCCTCACGATCCTCTGGCGGACTGGTACCACTGGAATCGCCCCAAACGTTGGGCGCCAACTGAGGTACTGGGTTTTTCAGAACCGGGACTTAACCGGTAACCCAGCGGTGTCAGGGAATACACACCCAAAGACCTCGAGTCCTTTTCCTGATTCAGACCACAGAAACTCAGAGTCTTCTAGGTGAAGTCAAGGATCGATTTATTGGTTGCAACCAAGGTAACAAGTGTCCTAGAAGTACAACACGGGGAAGTATATTCTCAGGAGACTGCTCGAATTTACAAAGTCAGGCTTCTCTTCTTATACACAATTTTAAGCTTCAGGCAAAACATTCTTGGTTGTAAAGTAAATAGTTAACATATCTCAAATACAAAGAAAAAGCAGAGTCATGATGACATGTCCATATTTCACTTCGTGCTGCCTACAACAAATCACCTGGCAAGGCCCAACATTTCATCAGATATCGGTGGACCCCCAATAAAACAGGCACCTCCCCATCATAAAGTAAGTGAAGCAAAAGAGTAGAGACAGATGTGAGCAAGATACGGCAGGTGTGCGCGCTGAAATGGTTTTATGGCTTGTTGAGCCTAGATGCTATCTTGCTCGGCCACTGGGAGGGGAACTGACCTAACGAGTTCGGCCTGGGGCAATGGTTCCAACTTGCACAGGTCATGGAAAAGTCGATTAGGAGTATGTGTCCTTGTGGAATTGAATTCAACTGGATTAAGGCCTATGTAAAGGGCAACTCACAAAATGGCTGCCATACACAAAATGGAAGCAGAGGGTTCTGAACGAGAGTGACGATTTCAAAGTGAAATCGTCCCTTGAATATGCTGAAAATACCTGTACAGGACGTACTCGTCATTCTCGGTCTTTTGGTACTAAATTCGTCCATTTACGATGAAGTTTTATTCTCGAGTGCAGACACATTACACAAGTCCAGAATTTTCAGTACTACACCTTTTGCCTGGTTGCTGCCCTTCCTGTTGTCTGGTCACTTGCCGGCTGGCTAGTGACCTCTGAGACGACGACCCAAAGATTTTGACACTGCTAGTCTGGTCCCCCAGACTGGCCCTTGCTTCCTTGTAAAAGAGAAGCACCCCGGACCCTCCTGGTCCACACCAGACGCCATCTTTGTTCCACCGCGTGGCTTGCATTAGCCAATGCCTGTTGTCCAGATCGACGATCCGACACCGCCAACAGCAGCAGACTACGTGGGACAGCTCGTGCCTCCAGCCTGGTCGTGAAGAACAGCTCCTGGTCCGCGCAGCTACAGAGAGAAGCGACCCTTCCTTCACCTGAATGCGGCGACAGCATCTGGTTCCCTCCTGGTTCCAGCACCGTCACTGGCTAGTGACCAAGACTCTGTCCCCTTCCTTTTCAGGACTTCCTTCTTCCTAGTTCCATCCTTGGAACCACCGGACTCCTCCATCTGGCTGCCTGCCAGCAACTCCTTGTTTCAGGCATCACCGGGATCAACGCAGCAAACCCGACGCAACTTCAGCCCTATGCACCCGCAGCCTGTGGGTTAGGTAACTAAAGCTTCTAGGTGCTGAAGTCTGGGTCCACTATCCTAGTGTCCAGGTCTACTGTTGGTTTCCCTCCATCCAGCCGGGTTCGTCCGGAATCCGTAACTTTGTAAACTGTAAGATCCATAGACGTTGGTACGCATCCCGCGTGAGAGTTTCCACTCTGCACGTGAGTCCCGTGGGCCTCCTGCTCCTTACTTACCTAGTTTGTAGCGTAGTCCCACCGATCCTCCAGCCTCTGGATCTCCTTACAGTACTTTCTTTCTGCATTCCATTGTTTTGAGTATATGGTTTGTCGTGCCCCTAAGGCACTTGTGTAAATATTGTGCGAACTCGTATTTCCTTTTTAGTATTGTCATGTGCTTAGCCCTCTGATCTCATAAAGAGCTCAGAGGTGTTGTTATTAATAAATAGATAGTTTATTTTCATAACAACCTGTGTGGTGTCCTTTCATCTGGTATTCAAGGGGTTATATTGTGGTAAAACAGCTGGCTTCACATGCCAAAAGAGATTAGCCTAAAAGACTGCTTTTGTCCACGCTACTAGGATAGCTGGTCTATCAGGTTGACTTACAACCAATCACCATAAGGGGTTGTTTGGACTGATACAAGGTGATCACTAGAATTAGTGAGCATCATATATCAGGCCAACTTCTCACATTGGTGTGCAGCGTTGGGATTTGAGCTTGCTGTTGTTTTACCACGTATAATCTTGAGATATCATTTGAAAGATCACATAAGGTACCTAGGTACATATAACAAGCTTAGAAATACTCTGAGTTCTACTGAACCAGCTGTTGTAGTGTAACAGGGCTTAGCACACCCTGACTACAACTCTAGCAAGGGATCAGTAGGTAAACCCATAGTGTAGGTAGGTGCATCACTTACACCACACTAGAAGCATGTCTACCCATGGAGAGTCCACGGAGACTCCCCTAGTGGCTAGTGACCCTCCACAGGTCCTTTCCAGATATGCAGCTCTCAGTTTCCAGGAGATGAGACAATTGTGTACCTCCAGGAAATTGAAACAGGGTTCTAACCCTACCACTCCTTTTCTGTTAGGTCTCTTAGAGACATATGATGCTAGAAAAGCTACTCATACAGATGGGGGCATGCCAGCCTTAGAAGGTACCCGTGGTGATCCTGACCTCCCTGAAACTGAGGAAGTAGAGGAGGAGGAGGAGGAGGATGAAGAGGTTCTTTCTGAGGATGAGGCAGACAGTGGTCCTGAGCTAGTCAGCAGACTTACTAGGGCCAACTTAGACCTACATAGGGAAGGATCTGGGGGACCCCCAGTACTGACCCTAAGCAGGCCTAACTTTGGAGTTAGAAGAGATAGGTCTCACTCTAGGGACTCCAATAGATCTGTGCACTCTCATGCCTCTGCTCAGAGGAGAATGACTTCTCCCCAGAGGAGAATGACTTCCCCTCAGAGAAGAGAACATGAAGCAAGGATGAAACAGGCTAATCTGAGGATCCAGAGGGAAGAACTTGCCCTTGCCAAGGAGAAGCTTGCCTTTGCTAGAGAGCAACAGTTGAGTGGGGTAGCCTCCACTGGTGGCAGCAATATCCCTAAGGATAAAGACAGGAGTTTTGATACTAGACACCTGAGTAAGATAGTGCCCCCCTTTAAACAAGGGGATGACATCCACAAATGGATGACTGCTTTGGAGAGGGCCTGCACTGTCCAGTGCATCCCCCAGAGTCAGTGGGCAGCTATATTGTGGCTCTCCTTTGAAGGTAAAGGTAGAGATAAGCTCCTCACTACTAGAGCTGAGGATGCTAACAATTACCAAGTCCTGAAGAATACACTGATTGATGGGTTTGGCTTAACAACTGAACAGTACAGGTTGCTGTTCAGAGACACCCAGAAAATTCAGTCTCAGGATTGGGCTGACTTTGTTGATTGTGCCACTAAGGCTTTTGAAGGCTGGTTACTGGGAAGTAAAGTTACTGATTACACAGGATTGTATAATCTAATTATGAGAGAACAAATCTTAAATAATTGTCAGAATCAGTTGTTGCATCAGCACCTTATTGACTCAGATCTGACCTCTCCCCAAGAATTGGGAAAGAAGGCAGACAGATGGGCCAGGACAAGGGTCAAGCAGCAGAACCAGAACCAGGGTGGTGGCCAGAAGAAAGCAGATCCCAAGGGTAATGAGAATAAGCAAAATGACCAGAAGTCTTCAACAGGGCCCCAACAATCTAAAGAGTGTGGGTCCCAGAATTCCCAAAAGAAGAAGAATAATGGTCAGAGGAAACCATGGTGCCAATACTGTAAAAGTAATACTCACTGGTTTAGTGAGTGCACCAAGAAAGGCCCAACTCCTACCACTACTGCCCCTAAGGCATCTGCACCCCCTAGTACAGTTAGTAGTGGTAGTAATCCTCCCAAGGCTATAGTGGAGTTAACCCTGGGAACTGAGGCAGGTTCTGACTTAGTCAGGATACCTACCCAGGCAGTTCTTGTTTGTACTGGGGACATGGATATGACCCCTACAATAAGTCCCAGTACTCTGGGCAAGTACAGGCAAACACCTTTGATCAATGTAAAAATGGCTCAGGCCTACAGGGACACTTGTGCCAGTGTCAATATGGTGACACCAAACTTTGTGGACCCTGACCAGGTAATATTAGGTTCAGACTACCTGGTGACCAATGCTAGCAATGCCACTACCTCCCATAGTATGGCACTTGTTAATTTCTCCTGGGGAGGGGTAAATGGCCTCAAACGGGTTGTTGTTAGTTCAGACCTCCCAGTGGACTGTCTTTTGGGCAATGATTTGGAATCCTCCCTATGGTCAGATGTGGAGTATAGGACTCATGTGGAAATGTTAGGTTTGTCAGCACATGTCCTTGCTGTGACTAGGTCACAGGCCAAAAAATGCCCAGCTGAACTAGTGCTGGATCCTGGAAGAATGGACCAGACACTACCCAAGAGAAAGAGCAGTAGGGGTAAGGTGGACCCTTCCCCCCTGCCTCAGGTGGAGGATCAGCTCTCTCAGGAGACTGACCCCAAGACCCCTGAAGGAACTGTCCTAGAAGAGCTTGAGCCTGAACAGGTTGAGTTTCTTGGGACAGGGGGACCTTCCAGTGCAGACTTGAGGCAGGCACAGTTAGACTGTTCCTCTCTTGAACCCCTCAGACAGTAGGCTGCTGCTGAGGCTGCAGGGTAATGCTACAGGTGCCCATAAGGTATATTGGGACGATGGACTCCTATACTCTGAGGCAAGAGACCCCAAGCCTGGTGCCACCAGGAGGCTGGTCATCCCCTTGTCTCTGAGAGGTTTCCTTCTCACCTTAGCCCATGAGATTCCCCTTGCAGGTCACTTAGGCCAGAACAAGACTTGGGCCAGGCTTGCCCCACACTTTCACTGGCCTCACATGTCTGAGGACACTAAGGAGTTTTGTCGCTCATGTGTCACCTGCCAAGCCAGTGGCAAATCAGGTGGCACCACAAAGGCCCCCCTTATACCACTACCTGTGGTGGGGGTTCCCTTTGAAAGAGTGGGGATTGACATTGTTGGACCAATGGACCCCCCAACAGCATCTGGGCACAGATTTATACTGGTGGTAGTGGATCATGCCACCAGGTATCCAGAAGCTATTCCCCTTAGGACCACTACAGCTCCTGTTGTGGCTAGGGCCCTGGTTGGAGTCTTCTCCAGAGTGGGGTTCCCTAAGGAGGTTGTCTCTGACAGAGGTGCAAACTTCATGTCAGGATACTTGACTGCTATGTGGAAGGAGTGTGGTGTAAATTACAAATTCACCACACCCTATCACCCACAATGCAATGGGCTTGTTGAGAGATTCAACAAGACCCTCAAAGGGATGATAAAAGGGTTACCTGAGAAGCTTAGGCGAAGATGGGACATCCTTTTTCCCTGCCTTCTGTTTGCTTACAGAGAGGTCCCACAGAAGGGGGTTGGTTACAGCCCTTTTGAGCTTTTGTTTGGACATCCTGTAAGAGGACCCCTATGTCTTGTGAAGGAAGGATGGGAGTTACCTCTCAAAAAGCCTAAACTTGACATAGTGGACTATGTACTTGGTCTCCGCTCCAGGATGGCAGAGTACATGGAGAAGGCATCTAAAAACCTGGAGGCCAGCCAAGAACTTCAAAAAGCTTGGCATGATCAAAAGGCTGTCCTAACTGTTTACCATGCAGGACAGAATGTGTGGGTGTTGGAGCCAGTGGCCCCAACAGCTCTCCAAGACAAATGGTCTGGACCCCACATCATCATTGAACAAAAGGGAGACGTCACCTACTTGGTGGACATGGGAACTCCCAGGAGCCCTCACAGAGTACTTCATGTGAATAGGCTCAAAGCATTTGTTGACAGTGAGGACATGGGCTTGCTCATGGCCACAGATGAGGGACAGGAGGAAGAGAGTGACCCTCTCCCAGACCTGCTCACTCAGAACCCTGATGATGGGTCAGTAGATGGTGTAGTCTTTTCTGACAGCCTCTCTGAGCATCAGCAAAAGGATTGTAAGCAAGTCCTTCAATCCTTCAGACAAATGTTTTCTCTGACCCCCAGTCAGACAAACTGGTGCACACATGAGGTGGACACTGGAGACAGTCTGCCTATAAAGAGTAAAATCTACAGGCAACCTGACCACTTCAGGGACTGCATAAAAACTTAAGTACAAAAGATGTTGGAATTGGGAGTCATTGAACCCTCAGAGAGCCCTTGGGCTAGTCCTGTAGTTCTAGTGCCTAAACCTCACAGCCAGGATGGTAAGAGAGAGATGAGGTTTTGCGTAGAGTACAGGGGTCTCAATGCTGTCACTAAGACAGATGCCCATCCAATACCAAGAGCAGATGAACTGATAGATAAGTTGGCGTCTGCCACTTTCTTAAGTACATTTGACCTGACAGCTGGTTATTGGCAAATCAGGTTAGCTGAGGATGCCAAGGCCAAGACAGCATTTTCTACCCCAGGAGGTCATTACCAATTTGTGGTGATGCCCTTTGGTTTAAAAAATGCACCTGCCACTTTTCAAAGGTTGGTGAACCAAGTTCTCACTGGGTTGGATGACTTTTGTGCAGCATATCTAGATGATATTGCTGTCTTTAGCTCCACCTGGGAGGATCACCTGATCCACCTGAGGAAAGTTTTAGAGGCCCTGCAAAAGGCAGGCCTCACTATCAAGGCTACTAAGTGCCAGATAGGGCAGAGTCAAGTTGTATACTTGGGCCACCTTGTAGGTGGAGGCCAAGTTCAACCTCTGGAGAGCAAGATACAGACCATAAAGGACTGGGCTCCTCCAACCACCCAGACACAGGTCAGAGCTTTCTTGGGCCTGTCTGGTTACTACAGGAAATTTGTCAGAAATTATGGAACCATTGTGACTCCACTTAATGACCTGACAAGTAAGAAAATGCCAAAGAAAGTTCAGTGGACAGTTAGCTATCAGAAGGCATTCGATGACCTAAAGCAGGCCATGTGCACTGCACCTATTCTCAAGAGTCCAGACTACTCCAAGCCTTTCATTGTCCAAACAGATGCTTCTGAGTTGGGTGTGGGAGCTGTTCTATCTCAGCTGAATATTGATGGTCATGACCAGCCCATTGCTTTTATAAGTAGAAGGCTGACCCCTAGAGAGAAACGTTGGTCAGCTATTGAGAGGGAGGCCTTTGCTGTGGTTTGGGCCCTGAAGAAGTTGAGGCCATACTTGTTTGGTACTCACTTCAAGATTCAGACCGACCATAAGCCCCTCTTATGGCTAAATCAAATGAAGGGTGAAAACCCCAAACTTCTTAGGTGGTCCATTTCCCTACAGGGGATGGACTTTACAGTGGAGCACCGCCCAGGGACTGACCATGGTAATGCAGATGGTCTCTCCAGGTACTTCCACTTAGAACAAGAAGACTCACCTGGTCAAGGTTAGTTTAATGTCCCTAAGTTTGGGGGGGGTTATGTAGGAGAGTGGGGTCTGCAATCCCATGGCCACCCCAGATTTTTGCTTTGTGCTTCACTGGTTTACGACTTTCCCTGGCTGTGGGCCTGCTAATCAGACCCACAGCCTAGCTGTTCTCTCTCTAAATTGACAAGCATGTACCTTAGGTGCATTTACCAATTTGTACTGGGCCACCTTATCAGTCCCTGTACAGTATACCTTAGGTATCCAGGGCATAGGTGTACCCAGGGCCTACCAGGGGCTGCAGCATGTATTATGCCACCCCTGGCTGGCCACCCAAATCTGACACAACTGGCTGCACGACAACTGGGGCAAGGTGGTGTAAACACCCTTTGCTTTAGATATAGTATTCCTATATCTAACCCTAAAATGGACACATATATTCCTATCAGTCACTCCTATGGCAGGCCTTATCAATCCTGAAGGCAGAGTGCTTGGAATTATGTGAGATGGTGCTCTTGCATGAGCTGAGCCCGTTTGCAGCTTGCGGAACCAAGTCCTTATAGCTGTTCCATGATAACGCTATACCATATACTCTTAAGTGCATTATAATCCTCGCGGTTAAATGCTAACTTTGGCATAGCATTATCAAAACATGTCGAGTAAGGTGTCATACGAATTGGAATACTAACCCCTCGCCAATTCTGGCGACGGGGTTAGCATTCCACCCTTCTAGAGGGACACGACATGTCTGTAACTGTAAACCCCGGTTAAAGTTAAATCGAGACTCAGCATCACAAAATGGATGCTGCCCCCACAGACACAAGTCTGACCTCCTGCTGCTGGGAGTCCTTCCAGCAAGGGAGGCTCAGACAAAGGGTTTCCTGCCTTGGGAGGTGCTTGCACCACCCCAGACAGGATTTTGTGTATTAGGTAGGCCAAGGCTGAAAGGAATGAGACATGCCTGGGGCACACAAGGTGCCCTGTGCATACACCGGTTCCAACCAGTTGCTGGGGCACTCCAGCCCCAGCTCTGGCGGGAAACTGGACAAAGGATAGGGGGTGTAGCCACCCCCCTTCCTGGTCCCACCCAGGGGAGGGGCCTAGTCGTAGTGCAGCCCCCTTTAGCTGAATAAAGGTAGGAGCTGGTCCCATTCCAAGTTAGATTACTCTTGACAACTTCCACGAAGAACTCTTGACCTTCGACCTCCTGAACATCAGAAGACACCGCAGGCACCATCAAGCTCCTGTGCGGTTTGCTGCAAGTCCTTCCATCCCGGAATCCGACGACCCAGCTCGACAAGACCCGGACCTCCAGACCTCTCTGACCTCTACCCACATCCACAGCACAGCTGGGACCCGTGGGTGCGACGAGCATCGTGGAGACGGCCATCTTGAAGAAACCTGCACAGCGCTTCCAGCACGACCCCGAGGGTTCCTCGAGTGAGTGCATTGGGGACTGAGAAGCCCCACACCGACGCAGCTCCTGCACCAAAGACCAGCCCCCCAGCATCCCCATGATCTGCGTGGGGCCCTTTTGCCTGGTTGCTGCCCTTCCTGTTGTCTGGTCACTTGCCGGCTGGCTAGTGACCTCTGAGACGACGACCCGAAGATTTCGACACTGCTAGTCTGGTCCCCCAGACTGGCCCTTGCTTTCTTGTAAAAGAGAAGCACCCCGGACCCTCCTGGTCCACACCAGACGCCATCTTTGTTCCACCGCGTGGCTTGCATTAGCCAAGGCCTGTTGTCCAGATCGACGATCCGACACCGCCAACAGCAGCAGACTACGTGGGACAGCTCGTGCCTCCAGCCTGGTCGTGAAGAACAGCTCCTGGTCCGCGCAGCTACAGAGAGAAGCGACCCTTCCTTCACCTGAACGCGGCGACAGCATCTGGTTCCCTCCTGGTTCCAGCACCGTCACTGGCTAGTGACCACGACTCTGTCCCCTTCCTTTTCAGGACTTCCTTCTTCCTAGTTCCATCCTTGGGACCACCGGACTCCTCCATCTGGCTGCCTGCCAGCAACTCCTTGTTTCAGGCATCACCGGGATCAACGCAGCAAACCCGACGCAACTTCAGCCCTATGCACCCGCAGCCTGTGGGTTAGGTAACTAAAGCTTCTAGGTGCTGAAGTCTGGGTCCACTATCCTAGTGTCCAGGTCTACTGTTGGTTTCCCTCCATCCAGCCGGGTTCGTCCGGAATCCGTAACTTTGTAAACTGTAAGATCCATAGACGTTGGTACGCATCCCGCGTGAGAGTTTCCACTCTGCACGTTAGTCCCGTGGGCCTCCTGCTCCTTACTTACCTAGTTTGTAGCGTAGTCCCACCGATCCTCCAGCCTCTTGATCTCCTTACAGTACTTTCTTTCCTCGCATTCCATTGTTTTGAGTATATGGTTTGTCGTGCCCCTAAGGCACTTGTGTAAATATTGTGCGAACTCGTATTTCCTTTTTAGTATTGTCATGTGCTTAGCCCTCTGATCTCATAAAGAGCTCAGAGGTGTTGTTATTAATAAATAGATCGTTTATTTTCATAACAACCTGTGTGGTGTCCTTTCATCTGGTATTCAAGGGGTTATATTGTGGTAAAACAGCTGGCTTCACATGCCAAAAGAGATTAGCCTAAAAGACTGCTTTTGTCCACGCTACTAGGATAGCTGGTCTATCAGGTTGACTTACAACCAATCACCATAAGGGGTTGTTTGGACTGATACAAGGTGATCACTAGAATTAGTGAGCATCATATATCAGGCCAACTTCTCACAGTGGGGAGCTGTAAGTTCTGTAGAACATTCTCCACAAAGACTTTAAAAGACAGAGAAGGCTGTTTACTCCTCTGGCTTCAGAGACTGAAGGATAAAGATAATTTACTTTCTGATGCTGAAAGTCTTATGTCCGGCCACTCTAAAGCAGCTTCCAAGCGTGGTAGTGTGCAGGAGGTGCCTTCTCCATTTTTGAAAAAGAAGAGGATGTCTCTCTCCTTGGCCCCTGCGGTGTCTTCACCACTTCCTACCACTTCTGGGCCCACGAGACCTGGCTCTCAGGCTCCTGCTGCATCTTCCTCAAGTTTTCCTGTGAAGAAAACTGATTTTCCGTCGACGACGGTGTCGTCTACAGTTCCGTCGACGAGATTTGCTGTCTCTGGTTCAAAGTCGACGACGACAGTCACGACGACGCTTGCTTCTGGATCGTCTACAGCCCCTTCGTCGACGTCATTGTCATCGATGAAGGTAATTCTCAGTTCTGAGACTGTATCGTCAATCATCCCAATTTCGTCGTCGACGAAGAAACCTCCGTTATCGACAGTCCGATCATCGTAGACGAAAGGTTTGAAGATGTTGATTTCGTCGACGCCTTCGACGACGAGTGTCCGTCGACGGGTGTCCCGTCGACGAGTGTTCCGTCGACGGCTGTCCTGTCGACGACTGCCCCGTCGACGACCGTCCTGTCGACGACTGTCGCGTCGACGAAAAAGATGAAACAGAAGGCTCCGTCGACATCTACGTCAATGAAGGTTCCGTCGACGGTTCCAATGCTGTCGACGACGGCCCCGTCGACGATGTCCTCGTCGACGACGGTTTCGATGACGGTTTCGGCGAAGAAGACCGCAAAGGCCATTGCACCGTCTATGCCTCCGAAAGCTCCGTCGACGGGAGGATTGCCGTCGACGACAAGGTCGCAGGATGTAGTCAAGATGACACCGTCTTCATTTGCCTCACTACCTTTGTTGCCGCTGTCTTTCAGCAAATCGGACCAGGTCGCAACTTTTCCTGAAGGGGAAATGGCTCTTCCACCCTCTCCTTTGTTTGCTACGGGCTCAGATCAGGAGTCTGAAGGGCATGTGCATGAAGCTTTTACTGAGGCTCAAAGTCCGTCAGATTTAATTATAAAGTGTCAGGACTTCAGTAATGATGAGGAGGAACAGTATGGCCAACATGATGAAGTTCAGACTCAAATGCCAGCTGCGATGTTGCCATTGTCAATGATTTCAAGCCTCCAAAATATGTTGGATGACTATAATCGGCGTTTCCCGCCATCACCACAAGTGTCTACTGTCCCATCTGTTTTGAGCCCGATTACGGAGCCGTCAACCGCTCCTTCAGAACCTTCACCGCCTGCTACCATTCAGAGACACACATCAATTCAGGTTCATGCAACTTTGTATCCTGATGTTGACGACGAGAACCCTCCAGAGCGAGAGGATGGAGAAGTTACGGATGTGGTTGGTGATGATCAGATGGCGGAGTGGGATGACTATCGGGCACAGACACCATCCCCATCTCAAGTGACGCCAGGGGATTCTCCTCCGGTGGATATTGCAAGTTTCCATCAATTGATGGATAGAGCGGCTCAGCGTTTCAAGTTGCCACGAGTCC
Organism: Lissotriton helveticus; assembly: GCF_964261635.1. Classification (NCBI taxonomy): domain Eukaryota; kingdom Metazoa; phylum Chordata; class Amphibia; order Caudata; family Salamandridae; genus Lissotriton; species Lissotriton helveticus. The sequence goes on along the minus strand of NC_136067.1, from coordinate 1,635,496,491 downwards.
AAAGAGAGGAAGGTTGCTTCCTTTATGACTTTAAGAACCAACCATTTAAACAGATTCATACTGTCCCAATTATAGATTTCATCTGGGCTGAAGGGGTGAAACTCATGAAGACTCCAAACTCTTTACCGGCACAATTGCCAAGGTTAGAGAAGAAATATAAGGCGCCGGTGGGATCTCCGGCATGCCTTACTGGCCAGCCGAAGCCTGATTCTGTTGTTACACAGGCAGCTCAGAGGGGATCGCGTAATCCTGTATCTACTATCACAGCTCCTCCGGACCGTGAGGGCCAGCGCCTTGATGCTATAGGGCGCAAATTTTCCTCTATGTCTTCCACTACTGTGCGAGTGGCTAATGCTATGGCCATTTTGGGTCGATATGACCGTCAAGTTTGGGCAGATATGTCCGCCTATGTGGCGTTACTTCCGGATGCTTCCAAGGCGGAAGCGTTACAGCTTCTTCAGGAAGGTGAAAGAACATCCGAAGAATTGATTGATTGTGCAGTGGATGTGGCCTGCACTGGATTTCGGCAACTCGCTACAGCGTCCGTCTTACGTCGGCAAGGTTGGTTGCGCTCGACCTCTTTCCGTCAGGAAGTTCAAGCAAAAATTCTTGATATGCCATATGATGGCGAATCACTCTTCGGAGCGCACATTGACGAAGCGTTGCAATCTATAAAGAAGGACACTGACACTGCACGTGCCCTAGGTACTCTTCAATTTAAGAAACAGCCCTTTCGGGGTGCTCGAAGACGAGGCACTAATTCCAATTTTCGAGGAGGAAGCAATCAATATCGCTACTATAACCAAGGCAACCAGCGTTTCTCCGGAAACCGTCAACAGTCTTCTCGTCAGCAGCCGGCCAAGACCTATAGAGGAAAGTCCACTTACAGGGGATCTTCCAACAAACGTCAATGACTTGCCTTTAACTCTGCAAATTGGAGGTCGAATCTCTCTGTTTGGTTCTCAATGGTCCTACATCACCACGGACCGTTGGGTGCTCGACATTGTAGAAAAAGGCCATGCATTGGAATTCGTCGAAATACCTCCTCCGACACCACCTTCCGGGCCGCCTCCTCCGCACCTCAAGGAACTTTTCCATCAGGTTCCCCTTCTGATTCAGAAGGGTGCAGTAGAAGTGGTGCCAAAGTCTCAGAGAGGGAAGGGGTTTTATTTCCGTTTTTTCCTAATCGTCAACAAGAACGGGGAATGGAGACCCATATTGGACTTGAGAGCCCTCAATCACTATCTCAAGAATCAATCCTTCCGCATGCTGACGCTTACAGAAATCTTGCGTTTGCTCTCAGTCGGAGATTTCATGGCGACTATTGACCTCCGAGACGCCTACTTCCATGTCCCAATACTCCCAGGTAATCGGAAGTTCCTACGATTCAAGGTGGGGCAACAGCATTTCCAGTTCAGAGTCCTGCCATTTGGCCTCCGTTCCGCCCCTCGAGTCTTTACCAAGATATTGGCTCCGGTCATGGCCTTTCTTTGCCTCCAAGGTGTCCAGCTATTCCCATATCTCGACGATTGCCTCCTGAAGTCGCAGTCCCGCTCACAACTGCTGCACCATACCTCCGTTTGTCAGAGGATGTTTCGTTCCTTGGGTCTGTCTCTCAACCTGGAAAAGTCCCAATTGCACCCTGCAACTTACAAGGATTTCCTAGGGGCCACACTAGACACCACGCTGGCAAAGGCGTTTGTATCCCTGGAACGTCAACAGAGGATTCTTCGTCTAGTGTTTCTTCTACTGTCAAAAGAGTACATTTCAGTTCGACTGTTGAAGTCCTTTCTAGGGATGGCTTCTTCGTGCATCGCTCTCATCCCACATTGCAGACTACGGACACGTCCTATTCAAGAGGAATTAGACGGACAGTGGCGTCAGGTCACCGGATCCTTCAACGATCTGATTTATGTCACGACTCGCATGAGAGCAGCGCTCAAATGGTGGACACAGCCATTGCATCTTGCAGCAGGGATGTCGTTCCTATCAAACACCCCAGATCTTATACTCACCACGGACGCGTCTCTGGAGGGATGGGGGGCGCACCTCCAAGACCTGTCTATAAAAGGAAAATGGACTCTACATCAGAAAGCCTGGCACATCAACAAATTGGAGCTCATGGCTATTTTCCTAGCGCTGAAGTCGTTTCAACCCGTGCTGCAAGGAGAGTCTGTCCTCATACAAACAGACAACACAACCTGCATGCACTACATAAACAAGCAGGGCGGAACAAAATCTCCGGTGCTGTCTCACCTGGCACAGGCAATTTGGGACTGGTCACTCAATCACCAAATCACGATCACCGCAGTTCATCTCCCGGGGTTGTCCAACCTCCTGGCGGATTCCCTAAGCAGATCCCGATCATCAACCCACGAGTGGGAACTACATCAACCAACACTCGACATGATCTTTTGTCGCTGGGGTCGCCCGGCGCTGGATCTCTTTGCAACGCCAGAGAACCGCAAATGCCCAGCTTACGCAAGTTGGCATCCCCACAAAGGGTCACAGGGAAATGCCCTTTTGATGAACTGGTCGAATCTGTTTGCTTACGCCTTTCCTCCAATCCCTCTGGTGCCGCGAGTGCTTTGGAAGATACGGAGAGAACCCTGCCACATCCTTCTCATTGCTCCCAGGTGGCCACGACAGGCATGGTTCTCGGAGTTGCTCCTTCTGTCCCAATGCGAGCCCATCCTTCTTCATCCTCGGATGGATCTTCTTTCCATGGACAGGGGTCTCATCTACCATCCGGACCCCTCTTCTCTGAGCTTATGAGCCTGGAACCTGAACACTGTGAATTTGCACATCTAACCATTCCTCAAGAATGTCGAGACATCCTTGCTCAGGCCAGAGCTCCTTCAACTATAATGACTTACAAGTTGAATTGGAAACGTTTCTGCCATTGGTGTGCTGCTGCCGGTGTGCATCCCTTGCGTGCAACGCCCGCTCAGCTCCTCCCTTTCTTCTTTCAATTAGCTCAGTCAGGATTGTCTCATGCTACTTTGAGAGTTTTTCTGGCGGCAATTTCACGCTTCCGCCACGATGGCTCCACCTCCCTCTGTTCTTCTAGGATAATATGCCAATTTTTCAAGGGACTATTTCGTAAATTTCCACCAATTCGGCGCCCTCCTCCTGCGTGGCGCCTCAACATTGTTTTAGCACAGTTAATGAATGCACCATTTGAACCAATACATAGAGCTGACCTCAAGTACATCACCTGGAAGGTTGCTCTTCTTCTTGCATTGACGTCTTCGCGTCGAGTGAGTGACATTCATGCATTCACGATCAAACCACCATTTCTTCAGTTTCAGCCGGATTGTGTGCTGCTACGCACTAACCCTACTTTTCTTCCTAAAGTACCTTCAGATTTCCACATCAATTAACCTGTTATTCTGAAGACTTTCTTTGCTAACCCGCAGTCTCCTGCGGAGCAACGCTTGCATTCCTTGGACATTAAGCGGTGCTTGAAGTTCTACATCAGCAGAACGGCCCAGTTCCGCAAATCTGACCACCAACTCTTCGTAGCTTATGGCCGCTTTCACAAAGGGACGTCCAGTCACCAAACCTACAATTGCCCGCTGGGTGTCTTCGGCTATTGCTTTCTGCCATCAAAAAGCAGGCAAACCTTTGCAGTCTTCAGTAAGGGCCCATTCCACCAGATCCATGGCGTCCTCTACTGCACTTTTTGCCGGTGTCCCGCTGCATCAGATTTGCAGAGCAGCCACGTGGTCCAGCAGGCACACGTTCACGAAACACTACTGTCTGGGTGCCATGAATGAAGGGGATACCGCAGTAGGACAAGCTGTGCTTCGTAATCTTTTTCAATAAGGTGAGCCTCTGCTCTACCCTCTTCCTATTAGCTTCCAAATGCTTATTGACTGTTTTATATATATATATATATATATAAATATATATATATATATATATATATATATATATATATATATATATATGTGTGTGTGTGTGTGTGCTCCATACACATACATTTTCAGTCTTTTGTTATGCATTGTGATTATGGAAACTTTTTCCTTGGTACTGACTGCTATCTATTCTATATTCAAGCATGTGAATCTATGAAAGACACCCCAATACTGGAGAAGAACAATTGTTACTTACCTGTAAACAGGTGGTTCTCCAGTATTGGTGTCTTTCATAGATTCACATGCGACCCTCCCTCCTCCCCTCAGAGGCTCTCTTCTCCTCATAGACTCTTTGGTCACTCTTGTGCTACGAAAATCTGAGGTGCTGAGCTCTGAGGAGAAGGTTCTAGAGGCCTGCTGTCGCCTGATTGGCTGCAGTTTGGACTAACATAATGACAAGGATAGGCTGCATATGGTCTTTTCCTTCCCCATGCATTCCTATGTAGAATTTTGGGTAGGCAGTTTATGCCTTTTCTAATACATATTTCAGGTTTTTTCTTCTGATTATACGTATATGTATATATGTTTATATATATATTTAGTATATTATTGCTATTTTATTTACCGTGGGACTCCCACTTCGACGACGGGGAATATTCAAGCATGTGAATCTATGAAAGACACCAATACTGGAGAACCACCTGTTTACAGGTAAGTAACAATTGTTCTTTACAAAACGAAAATCAACTCTCAGGTGAATGCATTCGATTTCAAAGCATGGAACATAGCAACACAGTTCAGGATCACATATCCAACATTAACAAGTGGGTCAAGGGGAATCCTGTGCTTCTGAGTCTAATTTCGTCACTGGCGGCTCACAAATTCCTCCCCGGTGACTATTCCATGCATCACACTTCTGCGGGCAGCCCCATACCACATATACCGATCTCTCACGGAACATGCACCAATCAAGATCTTCCGACCATTTCTTAAGCCTAGGCGGCTGACTGGCACCCCAAAGTTGAGCGATATTACGTTTGGCCACCATATAGGCCAAAGTCACCCATTGCTTCTGGTACACATTCAGGTCAGTCGGCTCCCACACATTCAACAGACATCTACGGGCCTCCGGCTGGATCTCAGCACCTAAAACTTCTCTCAGCTCCTCATGAACATTTGTCCAATACCTCTGGATATCATCACAATGCCAAAGGATATGTATCAATGTCCCAACCTCCCCACAGCCTCTTCTACAAACTCCACTCTCGGATTTCCCCATTCGCACCAGACAGGGCCCCGTTATGTAGCATCTATGCAAAATCTTCAACTGCACTAGCTGGAGCCTCATCTGGATAGCTACCACTTTGGGGGATGACACCGCCTCTGTCCAATCCTCATCATCAAGCTCTAATCCGTCTGCACCCCACTGTGTCCTGAGTCGCACCAAGGGGTCGTCCGAGTTATTAACTAACTTCCTTTAAATCAGCGAGATGGTTTTCTCAGGAATGTGACCATCTAGCACACGGTCCTCCAGAGGAGATGCCTCTGGAAGCTCCGTATCCTTGGGAACATGAGTAGTGAGAGCCTGTCGTACCTGCAGATAGCGAAAGTACTCGTTGTGATGCAGCCTATACTGCTGTACAAGGGTTTCAAACGTGAGCACTGAATTCTTACCCCACACATCTTTAATCTGCGTAATCCCCATGAGATCCCATCTATCGAATCCCTTGGACCTCCACAAACTGCCCAACCTTTCAGAATTCAAGAGGGGGGTCGCGAGTGTCAATTTGTTCTCCCGCCCGAGACCTCTATTGGCAGCGTGCCATACCTGCACCGCATGTGCGGTCGGGCTAGTTAAGGGAAATCTCACGGGCCTAGCGTATAAAGCTCGGTCAAACAACCCCCCGGAGCCTGGCCCCGGTCCATAGCATAACCTGGATATCCGGGGAGCCCATAACGCGGGCAAAGTTTTTATGGGCTGGGGGTAGGTCTGGAGGAGGCGGGGCCTCAATTGTGCTGAAGGAAGGCAAGGAAGTAGGACTAGGAGTAATGCCATTATTAATAGTAATGGACGCATTTTCGATTACAGTGCTTCAATTACAATGTTATTCAGAGGTTTACTAGGTAAAAACCAAATGCGCCTCAATAGAACTACAGGATGTACAGTAGACTGACTTAGACAATGAATGAAGTGAAGAAGACTAGCAATTAGTAATATGTTATTCTCCCAAAATCTCCAGGAATACACACTGTAGGTTATCCAATTGAATCTCCTCCATAGGACACATCTCACCCCCAAAAAACATTAGTGGGACATACCTTGCTTCGAAAACCTCTAGGCCCAGATGTGGATATCGTGAGGTGTTTTGTTACAAGTTTTGGTCTTGCAAAATGATTGTAAAGTTTTGGGGAAGAGGTAAGAAGAAACCACATGAGGTAACAGGCTCAAAAGAGTTGATCAAACCCGAAATATACTTTTTAATTTGGATGCCACGCCAAAGAATCTGAAACAAGTTTGTAGACTTAACACTGGTGCTTTCCAAATGGAGTATTGCAGTGGCTTGGAAGTCAATGAAAGTGCAAGATATACACGCTGGGAGTCACAAGTAGGGCACTGGTGTTGAACTGGCAATCCTAATAACACATATGGAACGACAAAAAGGACTAAGAGGGGTGGAAATAGCACAAGCTTGCGATGAATTACTACTCATGTTTACTAAAACTTATGAGGCAGACTAGCAAGTGAGAACCCCTAACTCAGCAGAGACACAGGGGGAATGTCACATAATATGACAAGTTAATGCGTACAACAAGACTCATCTGTTAGTCCCCCTCCTGTACAATTGACAATGTAATGGGCGAAGTAAGGGTGCTGAGAGTAGATAGTTACTGGTGGAACTCACTCATTGCCAACCATGACTGAAATGTGTAGGGATCTGTGTTGCACCACCATACCCTACTCTATTCTGTCCCCTTTTCCATTACCAACGTCTTCTTAAAGTACACTAGACAGACTCGATAGACCAACCACACACAGAAAGAATCACTGGACAGACCACATATGATAAATTATGTACAGAAACAAGACCAGGACACAAAACCAGAGTTCTGTTTCTCCTAGATTGCTCTGCTTGGTGAACATGATCTTGAGTCACCCCTTGCAGTATCTCAATAAATATATACTTTCTTAGAAAAATCACATTTAAAGCAATGTTATGGTAATGAAATAAATCCAAAGAACCCTTCAAATTGCAAATTGATCAATTATGGTTAGCCATATAAACCATAAATGGACATAGCATCTTGCCACACCCTCACCACTCTCCTCTAGTTCTCCCTTTTCCTCTATCTCCGTATGCCAAAAGACCGCTCCCTGTGACAGAGAGAACAGAAATGTCAGAAAATGTAAAAGTATCCCTCTCAAGGTATAATCATCATTCATTTAAAACATTAATAAATAATTTGCAATGTTGTATCTTATATGTCTTAATATCCATTGAAATGCATATCTAAGATCCTGCAACCATGGTTATCACTTTTCTCTATATTATTTTTATTTTCAATTTGTTATATTCTGCAAAGTGCATACCATCCTCAACAGGGGAGTCTTTTTTTTTTTTAAATCTTTTTATTATTTTAAAGCAAAAAAAATAAAATAAACAGACATATCCGGTGCCATAAATACATACATTACCAGGGTGAAGAGGTACAAAAAACAGGATAAACTTAATACAGCAAAATTCTTCAAGAGGTCCGCACTATTAAGCACAAAAATAAAATTGACAGCAGTATAATCGCTAAACAGTTGAGAAGCGGATCCTCAACACCCACCTACCCACAAATCAAACATCAGGAGAATCATGGCAACCTGACACTAGAAGTTAAGGATCAGAGTCCGGATATTACGACAACAGTACATGTATAGGAAAGACTAGGAAAAAAATGAAAAATTAGAAAAATAATATGGACGATAACAAAAAGAAAACAATAAACCCATCCCCCCACCCTGCACCCCTGCAAACGGTTACCGCCTAACCCCCAGTAGCAGCGTGCCTGTCGCCCCAACTAACTAGGTTCTAAAAGAAGAAATCTACCAGAGTAGAAAAGAGAAGTGGAGGAGGGCATATTTGTACGGGCCCCCGGTCGCCCCTCCCCCCGTCAGAATCATAAATCCCCAAATTAAAGTCAAGAAAACTATCGGATAACAAACATATGTCTCTACAAGGGGTACTTCAATGACCGCCCAGCCATTCCAAGGCATAAGTTTAGCAGATCCCGTGCCCATCGTTCTTAAGTAAAAACGCAGTCTTTCAAACTCATCCTTGCCCCTTTCGATCAGACGCAGGAGTCCCCTCTGGACAAACCGCCTCTGCCACCAGACAGTCCGAGGACGAAGAAAATGTAAGAGAATTCAATGCGAGAAAAAGTAATAGAACGAGAGTGCTGTGAACACCGACAGGTCTAGAGACTCCCCTCCTCGTCATGTAGTCCCAACGTTGATCCTTCCGCCACCTTAGTGGCCCCGATGTATGGAGGAGTGATGCAGTTCCATTCCGATAACAGTTCTCATCAAAAGTCTCTAAAATGGGAACAACAATTAGTTCTTCCATAGGCGGCAGCGATCGTAGGCTTGGCGATCCATTGGTGGCATTGAGTTTTTTCTCATCTTCCATGACACTGGGCAAAGGCTCCGACACATCACACAGTACGGGGTCTACTTCCTCTAGCAGAGTGGCCATCTTGGGTGTCTCGGTCGTCCCCGTGTCTTGTAGTGGAGTAGGGTCCGGTCCAATTTGTACCAACTCAGACAAGCGCACCATCATCGTCTGAATACGCTCTTCGACGTATACATGAATAGACTCAATGGCTGCCAACACAGTTCGTAGCGACGGGTCACTCTCAGTCCGCTCCTCTACTCTGCAATCGGCGACAGTCATGATCGCTTCCCCTTTCGAACTCGAGCTATCAGAGAGGGAACGGGCAAGTCGGGAATAGTCGACTGCGGAGGGAGACTTATCAATGGATCAGGTAAAATCCCAGGTCCACAACCGCGGGCGGAGGCCCCAGCCCCGCGAACACCAGCGGGCCCTTTACCGGGTCACTGGGCAGGACCCCTGTCCACAGCCGCGGCCGCTGAGCTGTCACCCCTCCTCCGACTTTCACCAAGGCAGCCAAACGTAATCCATAGCGATCAAGAAAGCGAAAGAAATTTTTCCACTCCGGTGGACCAGACCCAAGCACACCACCGCAGCCGATGTTGTTTAACTGAAACCCGGATGGGCCAGTACTCGAGACCCTGGCTTCTGGACAGGTCTAGGCCGCAAACTACCACTCGACGTAACTTCGTCAGCCGAACAGGTAAAAAGTTCGGAATAGCTCCATTAAGCTCACGGCAGGTTCATAAACACGGTGGCTGGGCGCAAGAACAGGATAAGTGACAGGATATTCCGGCGGGAGTCAGAGGTCGGCGGAGCCGGGAGCCTACGCGGCCATCTTGGTTGCTAGCGTGGCTCCTCCCCCCGACAGGGGAGTCTTAAAGATCTATATGACACCACCTGAAGATGATAACCTGATGTTCCATGGTGATATCATGTATTCCATTCTACAGCATATCTAACACCCGAACACCCATACGCTCCACCATATCCATGCAGAACTATATTCTACAGAAATTATACAATTCAGTCTTAACAACAGTGGCGAGGCTAGAGCTTTTGCCGCCTGAGGCAATCCGTGCCCAGTAACAGCCGGTGCAGGTAAGAGCAAGTGGAGGGGCGTGGAGGCTAAAGATGATGATGAGCGGAGGAGAGGCGCAAACAAAAACAAGGAAAAATAAAATAAATAAAAAAGACAACGTATCTTGCGCTCAACGTGCCCTCCCCCTTCACCCCCCCCCCCCCCGTCCCAGCTACGCCACTGTGTAATAACATGGTGTGCAGACATAAAATAAGGCTGAACCGGTCAAATCCTCCCAATGTCTTTTTTGCACTATTCGGTCGTTGCAAATGATATTGCTAAATTGCACTGCCACTGTTGCAAAATTACTCCGCATTGTTCACCCTCTGTAATCCAGTCCCTGAAGAGGAAGAGAATTCAACGACCATTAGCAATGCCAATAGCTCTGACTTCAATGTGCTGCACCCTGGCCTCACAAAAGCATGCTCTCACTCTCTGCATTCATATGGGCACACCTCTCACCCTGCACTTACATAGACACAGAAATCCCCCTGCGGTCACAAACTGTGCACCCTGCACTGATGCACCTCTCAGTCACCACACACCATGCAATTGCCCTGTTGTCACACACCGCGTACCTTAACTCTTACACTCTGCACTTTTCCACCTCTCACCCTCCATCCATCCACCACTCATCCTGCACCTCACACTGCTCACCCACCAGTCATGCAGTTTAAAACTCCTTTATTTGTGTCCGTCCAGAGGATGGTGCACACTCCAAGCAGCACTGGTTAGTGACGGGTCTCTGCACTTCAGTTCTCCTCCTGCCCGAGAATCTAGCAGAAGTTGCCTTGATGGGTAGGTGGGCTGCACTGACGGTGCACTGTATGTGCGCCCATTACATACACAATAAAAAAAAGCACAGGATTTACCTGCCACCCCATAGGCCAGCATGTTTCCTGTGCTGCTAAAAGTGTGTTGCAATGGAAGCTTTTCTTATTTCTGGGCTCAACAATGACTTTGCAATGGGGGGGAGAAGGGGGGGGGGGGGGGGTTGAGAACAATGGAGCCTCCATTCTCCTACGAAAGTCACTTTTTAGACTCCAAATTGTCCATGTGTGAAATTATTGCCCACCATACAATGGTCTGATCGTCATGTGATCATTCTTCCGATCACCAGGTACAAAATTGATACTCCAATATATTTTCCTACGTTGCTCATGAGAAATGAGTGTCCATTCCTTCCTCACAGGTTAGTTGACAATGAGCCTATTTGTTTTGTTGCTCTTCATGTATTAAGTCAAAGGGTCAAGTTTCCATTAATTTACTCTCAACGAAGTACGGAAAATAAGTGTCTATTGATTTAAGAATGTTGCGTAAAAAAGACAAATAAAGCAACGTAACGAAAGTCCATTGCCAGGCTATGAAATAATGCAGCCCAAGGAAAAAGGCAATTTAATGCATTTTAAAGTCATCATTTCTTATTTAGTAAAATAAACTCATAATGAAGTGCAAGCTTAATGAAATAAACAACACATATCATATATGGAAATAATTGTAAGGTTTGTCAGTGATTATTGCATAGAAGTGTTCAACTCTAAGTATGGCCTTCTACCACAATTTTATAAGTACATACATGCAAATTGCAAAAATAGTTTTAGGAAATCTAAGGCTCTAATAATGTCAAGGATTTATGCTGAAAGTTTCAGTCATATACAATAAAGCATGAATACATAGCACCAATTTTTCATTTGCTACGATGCATCACATGAATGCAATAGAGTTGCTACGTTTCATAACTAATATTTGCACATTTGTGTGTAAAACTCATTTTTTACATAGATCTACTGCTTCATATTTATAATTTGTGTTCTTTTTGCATCATAGAAAGTTTTTCCATCAATCTCTCATAATGACTTGTTAAAATAATAAAATAATAAGGTAATCAGTTAATAAACATGTTAAATGAATTATTCTAATAATTATTATCTTTCTGCAAATCAAAGCACACTTTTACTGTACTGGTACTTCAGTTTTTCTCAGTCTCAATGTTATTTTTCTTGACATGTGCAAATTTGCACATTAGAGTCTTGCTGTCAAAATCGTTTTTTATGTTGTGTAAAGAATAATCAACTTTTACGCTGCATCAGGAGGCATGAGTTGTAGGTCGAGCTTTCACACGCTACAAACAATTGATGTCCCAGGAGTGGTGTCCCTTCTACGCGACCTCATCATGATATTATAAGGTGACGATCATATTAGGTGAGGGATAACCCTCCAACAGCCAGCAGGGGTGCAATATATGCACTCTTTCATAGAAAGCACACAACTACTGGCCAAACAATGGGGCCGATTAGGATGGCGGATGGACTTGCGTCCGTCCGCCATCCCAGAGGTGGAGGGACCGTCCGCATGGGCTGCGGCGGTCCCTCTGTGCAAATTAGGATGTGACCGCCACCCTGGCGGTCACATCCTGGATATTTAACATTGCGGCGGGTGCTGCTTCAAGCAGCACCCGCCGCAATGTTAAAAGTGCATGTTTAACATTTACATGCACAAAGCGGCAGGCACCGCGCGGTGCCTGCCGCTTTGTGCATGTAAATACTGGGGGGTAGCATAGGTACCCCCCATGTGCACCCCCCACCCGCCTACACCCTGGGGGCCCGCAACGGGCCCCCAAATTCAAAAGTACACATGCTTTTCCACGGCGGAAAAACCGCCGCGGAAAAGCATGTTTACAAATGCATCCTAATTTGGCTGGCGGTGTCTGATAGACACTGCCAGCCAAATGAGAGCTTTTCCGCCGCGGTTGTAATCCGACCGCGGCGGAAAAGAAGCGGACAGAAACCAAGACCCACCAGCCATCGTAATGCGGCGGTGGGTCTTTGGTGACTCCGCAGAGGATTTTCCGCCTCCTCCGGGCCGGAGGTGGCTTCCGCCGGCCCGGAGGAGGCGGAAAATCCTCCATCCTAATCGGCCCCAATATGTGTAAACATTCCTACCAACATTTGGGCGGAGCCATACTATTTTTAGGTTGATTCCATAAGGTCTAGCGACAGCTGTGGTGTTCACCCAGTCCTAAAAATGAGTGAAATTGTGTTTTTCGTGGTGTAATAATGATCAGAACAGTGCCCACTTTTGCTCCTTCTTGTTGGGTCCTAGGAAGTACGCTGTCTTCACCGATTTCTCTTTTTTTTTTAGCAGCTGAACATAAATGTGACCACATCTTACACCTAGAACCAGTCTTACTTCCCTAGGATTTCAACTTGGCTTAACAGGGTTACACAAAACAGCATCCCCCTGCAGACTTGGTACTCTGTCAGCAAAGAATGAAATTGATAACGTGAAAAATTCCTTAGCAGGGGGAAAATGGAAAGCTGATCTTTTAATGAAAACTTCTCAAGGATCCAAGGAGCCCCCTCCCGACCTCCTTCCTTCCCATGCAATATGAATTAGTTTTTTTTTAACATAGCCCCGAAGTTACCAGACCAAATGAAAACACACACTTGTATATTTTCCAACCCGAGGCCTTGTTTCCTGATCCTCCGGGATCCATTATACACGCAGACCTAGGGAAAATTGGCTCTTTTTTGTTACATTCTAATCTGAGCAGGCTTTGCTTATACTGCGAGTGTAACTAAATACTCCCTCAATTTGAAATTGTGTACAATGAAAGTACATCCGCAGTGTTTCTAAGAATTTACACCAGGGGCTAAAACGACTCCCAGCGGAGCATTTATTCATGTTTATAGTAAAAATAAGAAAGGGTTGTGGACGTTTTCCAGAAGGGCGGTTTTCTAATGTCCGCCTAAATTGAAGCAGTGCCTTGGCCTGATGCCAGCGTACTGTATGGGGGTTACAATTAAGGAGAACATTTATGCCACCTGTATTCAATAACGTGCCCAAAGATTTGGTGCGTCCAAAGTATACAACTGGGGGACTTACTGCGGTGCGCGCTGAAAGCCGCCTCGTGTGACCTTCGAGAGAGACCTCTAAGGTTAAGAAACCTACTAAGGTCTTGCAAGGGTCGGTCTGCACCCTTGCACATTATACAGAAAGAAGAAGTAGAGGTGAAGGGCTTACAACTTTTGCAGGGTCTTCTTTCCAAAGAAATTAACTTCAAGCCTTTCTCAAGTAAATTAGCACAGGGTAAGAAAAAATCCCTACAACAACCTAAATGTAACAGAAATTGAAATTGTATTTCGTAAGTAAGTACTGAAACCGTACACTGCCATTGCAGGCAGGCCCAAAGGGGGACTCGACTCTAACCATTTGCACAAGAAGTGGCGGTGTTTGTAGCAGGAGTTTGCCTATTACAGTTCAGGTCTCCCACTGCACACCATTTTTCTGCTTTTCTGGTCGCACACCAAAATTTAGAGCATATCTACACCTCCAGATATGAAACAATGATGGCAATTGAAGAAATGCAACATGTTATTATAGATGCTTTGCTTTTTTGTACCCTTCAAAGATTTGGTTGACGCCCTTTGCAGTGAGTTTTTGGCCGACCTATTGACAAGGTTGGGTGAGTAGGTACTTGCTCCCATGGTCTACTCCATGGCTACTTACATGGTAGGGTTTAGATGTGAGGTCAAGCTTCATTAACAGATGTCCACTCTCTCCTGGTTGAATATGCTTATGTAGTGTCGTCCATTTTAGGTAATGGTGTGTTTTCCATGATTGGACTGTGCTGTTTGTTCTTTATGATTACATAAATGCTGGATTGGACTTGGTTCTCTCTAAACACAAGTATGCAGGGCCACTGGAATTATGCGGCAAGAGTGGGACAAATTATACAGCTAGGATGAGTGAATTATGTGGCAAGAAAAGGCAAATTATGCAGCATAATGCGGCACATTTTGTAGTAATATTACTTAATTATTATTTCCTTTTTGAACTTGGCAACTCTGCCTGGGCATTGGTTGCACCTCAGTACCAGTTTAATACCCAAATATAGCAATAAGAAACAGAAAGGTGACCAGTCCAGCTTTCAAAGGGCCTTACACTGGGCTGCAACATGCGTCGCCTCATTTTTAGCAACTTTTGAACCGTTTGAGCTAGAAACGAAATGTTTTTTTTTTTAATCTGCAGATTATGCGGAAGATGATGGATTATATAGCAAATGCGACAAATCTATAATTATACAAAATGGCGGCGGGCGCACATTCACATAATTCCAGTGGTCCTGCATATAAATGACATCCTTATCGTGCGGCAACAGGTTTCCCATTACACTCTGTTTGGGGAAATTGCACTCATGTTCAGGTTACATTTATTGCTGCGTCTTCTGGAAAGAACACTCTACAAACGTAAAAAGTCAAATGGTCATTTCTGTTTTCTGTTTGTAGCTGTGCTTCTTCTGTGCAAAGGTTACTGTTTTTTCATGCACTGAATACAGGGAAGTTCATTAGCTCATTTTGGAAGGAAGTGAGTGAAGGGAGGGCTTTTATAGGTGTTAGAAATGTTTTTCTTGAGTTTTGAGACTTGCTGGTGAAGCACCTGTCTCCGCTGTGTGTATCTTGCAGAGGCTGCACAAACAAAAGGTCCTACTGGGGAGTTAAGGGTAATTTGTATGTCTGGTTTGATAGCTTAGTTGCCGATCGACCTGATACGAGCATCAGTAAACAGGTATAGGAAGCAGTAGTGAAAGAGTGACTATGGGGCAGATTTACACAAGGCAAGGCAGCGCAACACTGAATTTAGATTTACCAAGCAACAAAAGGCCACTTTGCGTGGCTTTGAGGTGCATGGTATACCTGGAGTAACAGAAGGCAGAGCAAATCACTAACTTTGGTTTACTCTGCTCCAAGGAGGCGTTGCATGGATGGAGCATTGGGGTTCACACACATACACCCATGGATTTTGGTGCATTCCCGGATTTACAATGAGTGGTAGACATGGGAATGCATGAAAATTCTACGCCTTCGCAGGAGAGGCGTAACAAAGAGAAATATGTTCATTTCTCTTCATTCTTTTCCTCTTTCCACGTGTGTGGCATTCTGCAGCACACATACAAAGAGGAATATGCCTCAAAGGATTGTTTTTGTGCAGTAAGATGACCCTCCCTGTTCAAAAACAATCCTGTCTACAACGCAGGCACCCTTGCACGATGACAACGCAGGCACCCTTGCACGATGGTGCAGGGGTGTCTGCATTGGCACAGGGCAGCACAAGGAGAGGACAGAAATATGCCAAGTAATGTCAAAAATGTCAGTTCCCGCGATCTCCCTTTCATGCAGCGCAGCAACGAGTCTTGCTGCTTTGCTCTGCGCCGTGAAATTTTGATAAATCTGGGCCTTAGTCTCTGCCTACATGTTGATCTGCCTCTCTATAATATTTTGTATGGGCAGAAGGCTGAGAAGAGTGCTTATATTGCCAGTTTTGCCTTGTTGGAAAGCTTATTTCCAATGCATTAGGCGTGAGTTGGATTTAGTGACTGTTAATAGGATACTACGACTCGTCAGAGGTAGGGTACCAACAATGAACATCATTACGATGCCGGACGGTCGGACCACTGCCTGCCATCACGGCTGTCCGGGGACCACCCGACAGGCAGGCGGTTGTCTGAGCGGCCAATTACAATTTGACCACAGTGGTGGCAATCGGAAAAGTGCTGTCTGACACTGCGGCTTGTGCCGCAGGCCAGGAAAAGGTCTGCAGCACAAGCCACAGTATTAGAGAGCGCTTTTTGCACATCCATGCTCTGTGTGTCATGCACCATGAGGTGCATGGCTCACGGTGCATGGATGTGCAAGGGGGCAATACATTGCTCCCTGGGCCCCTTTGCAGTGGTCCACGAGAGACGGGGCCTTGTTTGGGTCCCGAACGCCCCTTTACGACAGCTTGTGGGAAATGGACATTGTAATCAAGGCGGGATGCCGAAGGAGGCTCCACCGCCATTCTAGGGATACGAGTTCGATCGCCGCCCCAAGGGGGATCGTAGATCCTGTTGGAAGCAGCAGTCTCCCTCTCTCGCGATGGTTTTGGCCTGACCACCTGCATCATAATGCGGTGGTCAGACTGAAGGGCTGTCTGTTGGTGGGACCGCCACCTACGGTCTGTTGGTGGCAGTCTCACCACCATCATATTCAGCCCCAATGTTCGTTAATTAAGAGGCCAGAATGAAAGAATCCACAGAGCACAAGGAGTCAATATGTCTGGATGTCAGTTGAGCCGACGCCGAGACTCGAACCCTCCACAGTTCCAAAGTCGTTAGCTGTGATTGTTACGGCACATCCACTCTGTGTGGCAAAAGTCAATTGCCCCTAGCTGCATAATATAGACTTAAGGGTCACACCCTGTTAGAACAGGTGAATATCCGGCTCTCAAGCAGAAGTACAATGGAGCATCTTAAAACGTTAAAGGGCCCGTGACCGACAACCATTTGTGCGTGTAAAAGGCCGCTTTATTGAAACAGGTGAGTATAAAAATTTTATTAACACTGGCATTTTACCTTTTTACCTTACAAAACTAAAACCTGTCTATACATCAAATTACCTGACCCCTTGTCTTCCTCCCCCACCACTACGATCCCCACATCATAAACCCCCACCCTGCAACATACAATAAATAACTTTCACTAACAATAAAATTACGCAATCTTACAATATAGCATTTATAACTCCTAACCTCCCATGACCTAAAATCCTACCTGCCTTCCTGCAACTGTAACTAACGAACCTCTAATGTAAACTTCCAGCCTACTTAACCATTCCCTGCTCCTGTTCACAAACTCCCCAAACTTAACCAGAAACTACAAAACTCCAGCCAAACTTGGCCAACTTTCAAATAACACCGCCACCCAGGAAAAGTCAGGAGAGTAGGCGTATACACCGCCTCCACCTTTTTCTGCCCCTTAGCCCTAACTCCCTGCCCCCTGAACCCCTGCCTAAAACCTATCCTCCTTAAAAAAAAAAAACCAAAAGAAGCCCTGTTCTGCCTCTGCGCACGCCCAACATCCTGGCCAGTACTTCCCTCAACTCCAACAAATACAAGTCCATAACGAGCCGTGAAAGATGGACCCCGTCACCCCTGAAAAATTATGGTGTGTCGTATCGGATATCTTTGTGCCTGATCCTGGAAAACCCAAATGGTGGCAAAAACTCAATATGGCCAAGAGCCGCAACCCTTTTGCCGCCCGCCCATCAGCATGCTTGAACACCACACCACCACGTCTGAGGCCAAGGGCCTCCATCTCAACCCCCACCCAAAGGCGCAGGTCAAGCTCGATTCGGCTGCCTGTAAAGAGACCCATCGCCCCCACTCCTCTGATCCGTTTTCGATTTTCGCAGCCACAGACATACCCTGTTCCCCCGGAGGGAAACCTCGGACCACAACAAACCGTCACCCCATTTGGACCCCAATAATTCCGAAACCCGAAAAGCCCCCACAACATCCACAACATCAGTGGGGAAAATAGGCAAAGCTCCCAGTCATCCCTGCAACTTCAGAACTTGTGCATCCCTTGCAGACTGTCGATTCCCAATGTATACCACTGCCATATTGTCTATCCTGAAAGTCACTCTCCTGTGGGCCAGCAAGTCCCCTCAAAGCGAGATCGCCACCACCAGCGGGAAAAATTCCAGGAAAGCTATGCTTCGACCACCCCCGCCCATTCAGGAGGCCACCGCTCCGCACACCATTTGCCCTGCCAATACAGTCCAAATCCTTCACTCCCTGCTGCGTCTGAAAAGATCTGTACATCCCAGACCATGCTGTTGCCCCGCATCATTGGCACACCATTGAAGTTCTTTAAAAAGAACTGCCACATCCTCAAGTCCTCCCTCACTCCTGCTGACAGCCTCACATGTTGATGCGGCGGCTTCCGCCCCGCCATTGCCCTGCCCAGTCGCCTACAGAAAGTCCGCCCCACTCGCACAACTCTGCATGCAAAATTCAGGGGGCCCAATAGCACCTGTATTTCCATCACCGTGACTTTTTGCCGTGCCAACATAGCTGCCAGCAGCCCCAACATTTGCTGCAGTTTATCAGCTGGTAAGCGGGCCTCCATCGCCCCAGAGTCCAATTCAATTCCTAGAAATGACAGTGCCGTACACGGCCCCACTGCATTTTCCGGTGCCAACGGCACACCCAACTCGCCCATGATCTCTTGGAACCTGGTCAGCGCATCCTGGCAGTCCGTGGAGCCTGGGGTGCCCTCAAAGAAAAAGCCATCCAGGTAGTGCGTAACTCCTTGGTGACCCGTCCGCTCCATGAACAACCATTGTAGGAGCATACTGAAACATTCGAACAGTGCGCAAGACATGAACCAGCCCATCGGCAGTGCTTTGTAAAACTGGATCCCCGGTAAGCCCCAATCGTCCGGGTGGACTGGAAGCAGCCAGAAAGCCGACTTGATGTCGCACTTTGCCATCATCGCCGTTGCGCCCGCGGTCACCAAAAGGGACATGGCTGCGTCAACTGATGAATATGACACCGTGGTCTCTCTCTCATCAATAAAATCATTTACAGAGCCACCTTCGGGCCACGACAAATGTTGTATGAGGTGAAACTGCCCCTTCTCCTTTTTTGGCACTACCCCAATGGGGGACACTATCAAATCAACCAGAGGCCAATCCTCAAAGGGTCCGACCATGCGGCCCTCACTGACTTTCTTGTCCAGCTTTCCTTACACCACCTCGGGGTGCTCCTTGCCGACTTCAAATTGTCAGCCCAACGCCTCGTCCTTGGTCCATCGTAACCTAGTCTAAACCCTTCCAGAAACCCCACCTGCAGCTTTTCTGCAGCCCCGCGTCTGGATATCCCTGCAGGGCTGCGACCAACCTGTCGACTCTAACCGGCGTACGATCCCTTTGGCCCGGCCCCTTGGCCGCTCTCCCACTCACGGGCTGTTGTTGATTCATGGACCTAAACCCTCCTGACTGTCCCTGCTTGTTCCTCTGCTGCGGACCCTGAGCTCCCCAGCATTTAACCAGGGCATGCCCACTCTTCCCACAGCCCGTGCACTCATGTCGGAACCTGCAGTATTCTCGAGTGCATAACCCCTTTATTGTAGTCCCAACAGGTCCCTTTGGATCCTGACTGACCCCTACCCACGCCCCTCACCCCTCCTCGGGTGGCGCGGCCCTGAAAGGGCTGATAAACTATGGGTAGTCCGCTGGCCGTAAATATGATCTTCCCCTACCCTGCTAACCCCATTGTATGCTGCCACAAATCCGTGTCCAGTTCGCCCCATTTGGCCTTAGGGTCCCATGCCATGCGGGCCCTAAACTCCTCGTCATATTGGGCCCAGGCATAACCCCCACCAGTAATCTGGGCCTTCCTAATGACATCCATATATTTAAACATGGCTACCGACCGCTCGGGAATTTCTCGCAATGTACGCTGGCATAAATGAGGAAAGCCGCCGTCCAGTTCTCTTCTGAGCGGCACCTTTGGCCTTTTCTGTAGCTCATACTCCTCCTCCTTCGAACCTTCCTTCGCTCCAACTTCCCGGTGCAGGAGTTTCAGTATCTCTACATACTCCCCCCTTCCATATACGCTCCTTAGTAGCCAACATCAGGTGCGCCCCCAATGGCTTTGTGACACCCATATATGGTAACCGTTTTACCTTCAACTCTTTACTCTCCACCTTTACACCTGACTCCCCTGACGTGTCGCGACCTGCTGCGTCACCCCCGGATCCCATAGTCTCTGCGTCCCATGGCCCCTTACCCGGGCCGTCCACTTTAGACAAAGGACCCGCACCTGTCCCATCCTTGCCTCCAGATACCTTACCTGCAACCCCCAGCTCCCCTTCCAGCGCTTTGTCAGTCCCTACCCCAACGTCAGCCACGTACGTCCCCTTCCGTAACCTGCCCCCCATGTCCCTCACCCCCACGATACCATAAAAGTGGCCGCACCGGCCGCCCGTTTACCTGGAGCCAAGGTAACCGCATGCTGATCTCTGATCCTCCACTCCGGGGGGGGGGGGCGACCTGTCCTCCCAGCATGTCCGACCTGTGGGCTCCGCCTGGCACTGTGACCCCTGCAATACACTAGTAACAACATTACTCACCCCCCCTCACCCTCTCCTTCTTTCAACTCTCCCTCCTCCAAACTCTCTTCATCATAATGTAAATCATCCTCTTTAGAACACCCAGCCCTCACCGCCGGCGGCGCCGACTGCACCCTCTTAACAACATTAACATCAACTTTCACGACACTCCTCCTTCAAATGTGGTCCCCAGGCCGTGGCGGCCCCATGGGTGTTGTGGCCGGCGAGCCCGCTGTGGGCCTACTTCTGCCGGCCTCGACGGGATCCCCCGCCGGTACCAGGCATGCCGCCCGAGGCTAAACCCTCCCTTCTCCTTGGCGCCAGTGGGCCGTTCCCAGCCCGCGAAGTCTGGTGCCCTGCGCCGCTCCGCCTCCTGCAAAACAAACGGAAGGTCTGGTGTGCTGGGCCCCACTCTCTTTCCCCTACCTGTCCCCTTTCGCCTCACCCCTACCCCCAAAGTAATAGCAGCCGACGCCCTGCCTACAACGCTACGGTCAACCCCAGCCCCCACTTCCTCCCCGTCCTCCTCCTCCTCACTCCACTCCAACTCTCCCAACCCTGCCCTTCCTGCCTCAGGGGACCCCCCGTCCTCATCCCAACCCCCCCTGCCTGCGTCCTCCTCACCCTCGCCCCTCACCATAGACCCCGTTCCCCCAATCCACTGGGAAGGGGGAACAGCCCCCCCGGTCCCCTCAACCTACTCTCCCCTTGGGCATCCTTAACCCCCTCCGCCCAGGACTCGAAGACATCCAACCCCTCCCAGTCCTTCTCACTACAGTCCGAGTCCAGCAACAGTGGGGACATGTCCCCCACCACTGCTTGTTATGTCAAAAGGGACACTGTTCCCGGTATAGGGTGCAGTGTGTCACCCATCCTGAAAAGAGGAGGTAAAGACTAGAATAGGTGAGAGGTTGAGAAATAGGGGATGAAAAAAGAGAGAGAGGCTGAGGTTCATGCCCAGTATCAAAGATTTAATCCCGAAGGGGCAGATCAATTCTTGCCTCTTAATCACCCTCACACACCCTGAAGGATGTCATGCTTCATCATTGGACTTTTTTGTGCTCCTCGTCGGGCCGGCACTGCAATGCCCAGCGGGCCCCTGAAGGGTCTCTTCAGCGGAGATCTTTTAAAGAGAAAAGCCGTTTGGTGAGTGTGGGTGTGTGTGTGGGGGGGGGAGAGAGGAGAGGGAATCCAGGGAAGGTCGTGATGTAGTGCGTGCAGAAGTGGTTAAAATTACAGAGGGGTGTCCACTAATGGGGTATTTATTTGTGTGGTACCCCTGGTAGGTTAAAAAAACAGAGGGTTGGTGAGTCACAATAAGGAGTAATGTGCCAGTGTAACTAAACACAAGGTCGACATGTTTCACGCTATGGATGTCCTAATGATCTTTAGCGTTTCTTCAGGACCTAGATAAGAAAAGTGAGGGTGCATGTCAGAACGGGAGGGTTCCAAAGTGGTAGCCCTTTGTTTCAAGACAGATTGGCTCGTAGAGAACCCTAGAAAGGTATGTCTAGAGGTCCACAGTCTCGATAAGTAGACGGGTGCAAGCAGTGTCCTCTCGTTACAGGAGATACCTCCCACGGCTAAGCCCATTTCAAGTTAGGGTTATGACGGGTGCATGGTCTGTAGCACCTACCCTCGCCAGCGGCTGCTTGCCACGCCCGCTTCCCTCAGTCCTGTCAAACCCTTTGCCCTTCTCTCATCATGGTGCCCCCCCCCGGGTGCCTCCCCGCCTCCAGACCCTGGCCCCCAGCCTCCCCCACTGACTCCCTACCGCTCCTCAGTTCGCTGCTCCTGGGCGCTGGGGCCTCCGCCCCCTTATTCGAGCTGCCCCCAAAATCCAGTCCCCTGCTCCCCTTGCCGCGGTAGGCCAGGCATATGCCTTCCGCGTTGCTCCTCACATCAGGGGCCGCTCTCTTCCCCCGAGGCGGCCTCTGTCTGCATGCATTGGGGCCGGGGAGGGGCTCGCCTCCCTCCCTTTGCGTGCCTCCTGCCTGCCTCCCAGAGGCCCCGCTACGAGGGCTTGGGCCTCCTCAATCGCTTTACTGCGACCTGCACCTTCCCACCTCCCGCCCGCGCTTGAGGAGGCCTGACCCGGCAGATGGCCTGGGCAGCAGGAGGTCCATCCGGCCAGCCTTGCTGAGGAGGCGGATGGCCTCCAAAACTCTGTAGTCTTCTCCAGCCATCCTAATTCTCCCACAGCACCGACAGCCACAAAAATCCTACCTCTACTAACACCGCTATGGGAAGCCTACAAAAGCACCACAAAAACCCAAACCTGACAAAAACCTGCACTACCGCGCTCCCAGCCACCAGGTCACCAGAACCTAAAATAGTGGCTGGGCAAGCACACAACCCCCCTAAGTAGCTTGGGCTACTATTACAAATTTGGGCTACATTTGGGCTAGTCCCAAAGTAACCACAAAATGGCCGCGTCCGTCTGGCCCACTCCTCCCAATCTGCCCGGGGGACAGACCTCTCGATACTTGGCTGCCCCCCCAAACCCTCCTTGTGGAGAATGTAACCAATTCGACACCAGTTCTCTTTTTAGGACACTGAACAAGTGCGGTGACATCTTGCACTTGAATTACCTTTTACGCTTATCAACCAGAGCAAGCACAACATTTGCAGTGATCAATTGATGACAAAACAATATTTCCATCAACTGACAAGAGAAGAATGATAGTTTTTGCATTAGTTAGATGCTGTATATGTCAAATTCATTTTTTTAAATTTTTATATAGCGCAAACTCGACCCGAAGGTATTGGTGCGCTTTACATGAGCACCAGTTACATTTTTACAAGGACACATACCATTTTTATAGGCACGTGGAGTTTAAATGATTTGCCCAGAATCACAGGATGTTGAGCTGACGCCGAGATTCGAACCCTCCACAGCTCCAAAGTCGGCAGCTGTGGTGGTTGTTAGGGCACATCCACTTTGTGTGTCCATTGTTCCTTGCTGCACAGCTGCATAATATAGACATAAGGGTCACAGCCTGTTTGAACAGGTGCATATCCGGCTCTCAAGCGGAAGTACAATGGAACATCTTAAAACGTTAAAGGGCCCGTGACTTCAAGGCCGCGTTCGCCCGCTTTTTAATTAGCTGCCAAGTAGTTCTGAGATGAAGGGGTTGGCGGAGGCCAAAGGCGTAAGAAGACCTTTGTTCGCACGATTAGGCCTTTGTGCGTAAGCATGCGTAGCGGGAAGTGTTAAACATGTTCCCATGTTTCCTATTCTGCAGTAAATCAACCATTCAAGTGCTTTTATAGCGACAGGGAGCAGCGTGCTTCCGTAACTCGTAGCTGTTAGTGAGCAGCTCATAGTAACCGTGGGACAAAGTATGCATCTCATGAAAACACTGGCCGGCCCGTGGCTGGAACGGTTTACATTAAGTCTAGTCTATGTGGCATTTATTTAAATCGTTTTTTGTAGCGTCAACATGACCCTTGCTGGTATCAGAGCGCTTTACAAATTTACAGAGAGCAGAGCAACAATAACAATAATATAAGGTAGTACCCAGAAAAGGGAGGGTGCGCTTTACAATGTTCAGAGAGCAGAGGAGATAAACCAATAAAAACAAAGTAGTCCAGAAAACTGCAGGATCAGCAGTGTCGAGAAAAGGGAGGGTAAAGGCAGGACTGATAAGTCGAAACAAGGTAACCGGTGAGTAGTCATGAATGCGATTGAGGAAAAGAATTAGTGCCTGTTCACCAATCACCAAGCACCAAAATCATTATTTATTTAATATGTTTCTGTTATACGGAGGGCTAAAACCACAGAGGGAAATTCTATATTCTTTAAGGTTAAGCTTTTGGCCGAGAGTGAACTGTGGGGCACCATAAAATCCTCCTGTACCGGAACAGCAATATGTTGTGTAATGTACAAGTTGAGGAGTAGAGAAGAGTGGTTTTGCTTGAGGTCCAAAGTGTTAGGTGATAGATAAAGTGAAGGGTATGGTTGTGAATCGTGTGTCCACAGAATGAGAAAAAAGTCCCAATACAGGCCTTGATTAAAACTTGGAAGGAATAAGGTGGGTACCTACCGTACTTGGAGAATATCATTACACATACGTAAGGTATTTACAGGTGTGGTAAATATCTCATACTCCAAGAATATCTGCACGCTCTGTCATTTCATGTTGAAAACTCGGAGTAGGAGATATTTACTGCACCTGTAAATAAATACCTTACCTATGTGTAATGATATTCTCCAAGTGTGGTAAGTACCCCGCCTTATTCCAATCAACTTTTATTCAGGAACTGTATTGGGCCCTTTTTTCCGAGGCTTATTTCTCTTAGGGGCAGATGTAGCAACATCCAGATTTGCCAATCTCAAATAGCGATTTTTTAGAAATCGCTATTTGAGATTTGCAAATTGGTATGTATGTAGAAAATCGCAATTTTTTTGCGAATTCCCTAATTGCGATTAGCAAATTGCGAATCGCAATTAAGGAATAATTTCCAGGAGGCCCATAGGAATGAATGTGGAGTTATTCTCAATTTGCAATTCGCAATTTGAGAATCGCAAATTGAGAATAATTTCAAGGGTGCAAGGGTGTCATAAGGACACCCTGATGCACCCCTGAAATTCACATGTGTGCGCATATGGCGCACATACATGCCCTATGAGCATGTATGTGCGCCACATGGCACCTTCACAAATGCAAAAAAGTGCGTTTGTGAAAGAAATCGCAAATTACCACCAACTTCAAGTTGGTGGTAATTTGCGATTTCTTAATGAGAAATCGCACAACTTGGGTGCTTCATACATTGCATTTAAGGAATCGCAAAATTTGAGATTCCTTAAATGCAATCGCAAAATAAGGAATCGCAATTTGCGAACCCATTTGAGCTTCATACATATGGCCCTAATTCTTGTTGGCAGGTTTTGCCTGTCAGAATTCATCAGGAAAATTGCGAGGATGTGTAAATGCTTGATCAGAATGTAGCCCTGAACCTCTAATCAAGGCATTATAATGACTCAAGGACTCAGTAACCAAATGATAACTGAACCCTTGTCACATAGCAAAAGTCTGAAGGAACAGGTATTGAGAATAAGAAATATTAAGGTTGATCAACTGTAGCATGTGAAAACACAGACTGGACAAATATCTTTTGAAAAAACTTAGACTCAAAACAGAGACAACTAAATAGCAAGATACCATAAATATCTCCCTATAAACATTTCAACCCGATGGTAAAAAACTATAAAACACTTAACCCCAAACATGCCACTGGAGTTATGATAGTATATTTAACGTAGACTCAAAATAGAGACAACTAAATTGCAACATAACATAAATATCTCCCTATAAACATTTCAGCCAGAAGGTAAAAAACCTATAAAACACTTAAGCCTAAATATGCCACGGGGGTTATAATAGTACATTTAGCAAGTTCTTAAATGTATCAGTAGTAGTTTGGCTGGTTTTAGGAATTAAAATGCAGTGTGAGTTTTTTATTGCCACATATTTAATGCCAGGGGATTTTGGAGGTCCATTTTTTGGAGTGTTTTTAAAAGAAACGTGTTTTGCCGTCTATGTTTCATATCGAACCAAATCAACCCCAGTTGATTATTAGATACATCTAAGTTGCACCTTTCTTTTTTAGGTCTCGTGTGGGAGTGCATGTGCTGTCACTTGCAAGATCTCTTGCAAATAAAAAAAAAACGTTATAAGGGCTTAGAACCCGCCTGTTACTTACCATTGATTGGCTTTGACACCTCTCTTATTTCCTTGTTTCTCAATAGTCAGCACCTCATGCTTTCAATTTTTCCTGCTGTGTTTGCCTGTTCTGTGGAGCAATGACCAAGTACAGCTTCCTGCCTGCAGCCAGTGTCCTTTCAACATGACTTGAAAACATTGTCAAAGCCACTAGATCTTAAATAAGTGAGACCTATTGGCTTTGCCAATACTTGTTTTAGGTTTGGTCTGGAGACAGCTTAAGCTGTTTCGCAAGCCTCACATAATCAAAACATTTCAAAAATACAAAATGTTGCTTCTGCCCGCCAGTGCATGTAACATGGGTCAATGGGTGAGACGACTTCAGCCATTGTCCCTCTAGCAGTATGAACAGGGCCACTGTAATTATGCGGCAGGAGGGGGCTAAATTACTTGGCAGGGTTGAGTGAATTATGCAGCCTGAAAAGGCTAATTATGTGGCATAATGCTGCACTTTTTGTGATATCTATTACATCATTATTTTGACATTTTCAAACGTTTACCCTTGTCTGGGCATTGGTTGCACCTCATTAGTACCTGTTTAACACCCAAATATAGCAATAAGCAACAAAAATATATCTAGTCAACCATTATGTGGCAAATGAGGCAAAGCTCAAATTATGTGAAAATCGCCACAGCAGCACACATAATTCCAGTGTCCCTGGGTGGCAGCATATACCCGATCACATGTGTACCTCTGCCAAAAAAGAAGTGCACGTCTGCGTGAGGGATGGTGGGCCAAGGCTTTTCCAATGCTTTTTTTCTTTTCTTTCTTTATCCTTTGTAAGACTTGCCTGAGACAGTGCATGTGCTGTCTGTTGTGAGACATATTGTTACCTTACAGTGGACTTAGAGCCTGCCCATTAGTTTTCTTTGGTTTGTTTTATTGTCACTTTCCTTACTTATGTCCTACAACTGCTCTCTGTTCAAGTGATACTTTTAAACATTTTTGGTTAAGCACTCTACGAGACGGCATGTTATTTTCCAGTTATCTACCTCGTGTATTTGTGTTTCTCTTTCTGACCCAGGTCAAACCAGTACCAATATTGAGGTAAAACTGCAAAAATAGTCATTTCAATGTTTTCTTCAGCAAGAACGTAGTGGAGCTAATATTACTCCTTTAGCAGTATTGAAGTGTGGAGAAACAGGCGCTCTCTGTCTGTGCCTTTAAACTATGTTCTTTGTGTATATATAATCACCATTGGACCACTGCGCCATCTGCACTATGATCATTTATTCTGTTGATTGTTACACTTGATTGGAGTTAAAACATTACAAGATGCAAACTATGTCAGTCTTGTGTTTTGTCTTTTTTATAATTAATTTTGGTCCTATGAAAAAGTAACTCTGGGTTCCTTTTAGGACACATAAGAAGGTGTCACTTTTCAATGAGTCCCATGGGACAATTGTCATATCAATACATGCTTAAATAGATCCAGCATGTTACTGCAAATGTTCCACTCATCCCCTCAAATGTTTCCACGCCAGAGTTCTTGTCAGTGGTACCAGGTTCATTCACAAAAAAACACAGGGAATTTAGAACTGAAAAAGGGACAGAAAAAAAACATAACAGAAGTTGTATTCTGAGGCAACATGCAAGCAGGCGAACAGATGTGGAAGGGTAAGTCAAGTTTATCCAACCAATTAACTACATTTCTTAATTACTTTATTCAGATCATGTAACAATGTCGGACTTTGAGTAGGTTGAGGCAGTGCCTCACATAGAGGGTATCATCCTTGAATAATGGTGCACGTTTAAAAGCTAGTGCTGCCTGACAATGTAGTTGGACACTTACAGCTTGAAAGAGGCATACATCCAAATGCATCCTGCGAGTATCCTCCTGTCACCTTTGTTTAATGGTTTGAGCCAATCGTCTGTCTAAAAGTACAATAAGTGTCACTAAAGCTTGAGTGACAAAAGATCTTTTATAAACGATAGACATATGGAGATCCCTGGCATTGCCTAATTATTTGCCTCAAGGAGACAGGTATTTACCGGGACCTGGTGGTCATTTGTTTTTGCGATAACTTTTAATGTATTTTTATATCCATGTGAGTGCACTCAGCAGTTGACAATTAATGGAAACCTTGAGAAATCCAACTTCTCTTTTAAGTGAGACCTTAGATGTCCTTTAATTGCAAAGTTTATGTGCACTTGCCCTTATTGATGGTTATATCCAGCTACGACAAGTAATGTCTGTTTTCCCTGGTTTCCTAATCTGTAAATGTTTGCAACTGAAAAGATTATCAAAATATGTCTCCCCAGCTCAGAAAAGAAAGGGTTACATCTCTGTAGAATTTTTCCTAAAGGTGTGGTTTGGTACATTAAAACCCCCGGAGGAGGCAACCTCTCCCAATCCACTTTCATTTCCTCATATCACTAACACCTTGAAACCTGTTTGGAATTAACATTATATCCCTCCACTGAATGGAATAAACTAGACCCTGCTTGTCTTTTCGTAAATACTTGTTTAGTAAATTACAAGAAAGGATGTACATGAATAGGATGAAAAGCCAGGCACTCCAAGTAGTAGCAGCCTTAGCCTTGGTGGAATATGCTCTCAGACCTTCCAGAGGTTGTATCTTGGTCATTGTATAGCAGATATTAATGCAGAGGTCTATCTACATTGACAAGGTCCTCTTTTGCACTATTGTCTGTTTCTTTGCTCCAGAGAACACCACAGAAAGCTAATTGTCCACTCCATTGTCCTTGAAATGATCATTGTAAAAGCTTAAGATCCGTTTGGGGGGTCCAGCAATGGAGACTGCATTCGTCTTTTTAGGGGTCAGGGGAACAAAGAACACTTTGAGTGATGGATTGCTCCACATGGAAGAAAGGCATGACTTTTGGTAAGAAAGCTGTCCAAGTCTGCAGCACCAATTTGGGAAAAAGGTAGTGTAAGGCAGCTACACTGAGTGGGCCTAAAGTTCAATCATGGCCATAAACAGAGCCATATCCTCTGTATTCCCCTCTTGCGAATACATTTGCCTCCACATCAACAGCAATGGCAAACCCGTATGCTCGCTATACATCATATATCATCCACCTGGTGACAACCTCATCTTCAATGAACACCTCATGGACCTGGTCACAAAGAACACCGGGCGACAAAACACCCAAATATTCCTTGGCGACTTCAATCTCCATTGGAACGACCACAATGATACAGTGGTCAACAGCCTCAAAAATTTCCTCGGCGCCCTAGACCTCAGCCAAATCAGCAACAGCCCGACACACAATAAAGGTTCAATCCTGGATATAATAATCTCTAAAAGTGATTCCACTCATCTTGAGGCAATCCAACCCTGTGATTGGTCAGACCATCATATCATCACCTTCTTCATCATGGAAACAGTGAAACTCAACGCGGTCCAATCCACAAAACCAAAGGTATGGAAAAAAGAGACTTAAAAAAACTGCCACAACCGACTTCTGCCCCCTGCTGGTGCTTCCAACGTACATGATCTCACCAACCACTACCTTAACTCTATGACCTCGATAATTAACGAGATTGCTCCCCTTCAACTAAAAAGAGTTTCCACGAAAGACTCTAAACCCTGGTTCAATGGTCTTCTTAAAAAGGATAGACGTTCTCTCAGAACCTCGGAACGCATCTGGAGATCGCTCCCATCCGCCAAGCACCTCAAGATTCTAAGAAAAAAGAGAAATGCATACTATAGAAAGATCAAGTGCTCTGAAGCAGACTTCTTCAGCTATCAACTAGACCAAGCAAGAAACCGTCCCAAAAAACTGTTCGAATTAATCAAAACCCAATCTAAGGACGCACCTCAACAACCACAAGACTTCGCCCGTCCACAACCTACATGTGAAGAATTTTCTACCTTCTTTAATCTAAAGAATGACAACATCAAGAAAGATCTCCTCAATGACCTAATCTCACACTCTAGTCCTCATAACAAAAGCTCCTCACGACCCCAACTGCGTCACAACACATCCCTTCAAAGTTTGATCTAAAAAACAACGCAGCATGGTCTTTCTTTGATACCTATTCGGAAGAAGCTATTGGCAAGATTCTCAGGGCCCTGAAGCCTGCCAATCACCTCACCGACCCTCTCCCCGCAAACGCGGTTAAAGACTTCACCCCATTGCCCCTACTTCTCTGGACCAAAATCATTAACAGTTCACTTCTACAAGGCTGCATCCCTGACACCCTCAAGGTGGGTCAGGTATCACCCATCCTAAAGAAACCCACAGCTGACCCCACAGACCTAAACAATTACCGCCCCATCTCCAATATTCCTACTTTGGCCAAACTTCTGGAAAAATGTGTACATCACCAACTCAAAAAACATATCGACCACTTTGACTTTGACCTTCTTAACAAACACCAATCAGGCTTCCGAGCAGGTGACAGCACGGAATCAGCCATGACCCACATAATTGATGATGCACTACAAATCCTTGATCAGAACGGTACATGCCTTCTCGCCCTACTAGATCTTTCCTCAGCCTTTGAAATGGTCAAACACGAGAACTTGATTGCTCTGCTGAACCACAGAATGGGTATACCAGGGTCAGTGCTTAACTGGTTTACATCTTTTCTGCAGAACCGGACTCAAAAATTCAAGATCAACAATACCCTGTCCAAACCCGTTCCAGTTACGCTGGGAGTCCCGCAAGGGTCTTCGCTATCCCCGACATTGTTTAACCTATTCATGGAACCTCTCATTGATTTGTTACAAGCATCTAACGTGCAATTTCACATGTACGCAGACGATACCCAATTATACCTTAAGATCCACTCCCTTGAAGACATTCAATTGCTCAATTCAACGCTTAAGAACACCCAGACATGGCTGGTAGATTACCAGCTCAAACTGAACGCTCTAAAAACTGAATTCCTCCTAATTGCTCCACCGGCCAAAGCCCCCATAATGTATGACTGAGTCAAACATCTTACTGAGCTCCACGTTCAACCAACCATTGTCGACTCAGAGAAATCATTGGCTATAACACTTGACTGCAACCTAAATATGTAGAAACACATTATCATCGCTACTAAGGGAGCAAACTTCCAGATAAATACCCTGAGGAAGCTGAAACCCTTCCTGCCCGTCAATGACTTCAAGATGGCAGTTCAAGCTCTAGCTATCCCTCGGGGTGATTATGGAAGTGTCTCTCTATGTGGCCTCCCCAAAGCTACTACAGTCCCCCTAAGAGCTTCTACTAATGCTGCAGCGAGACTCATCACTGGCTCGAAAAGAAGGTCTCACATCTCCCCAGACCTAAAATCCTTGAACTGGCTACCATTTGAAGCCAGAATTCATCTGAAAATAGCGTGCTTGACGCATAAGGCCATACATCACAATACACCCAGCTATCTCACACAGAAACTGACAATATCTGGTGGTATGAGATCCACACGAAGTGCGGAAAACCTAATACTGAAGCCACAAAGATTCAACAAGCAGAAAACATATAAAGGATCCTTCTCAGGAATGGCGCCTAGGATATGGAATGCACTTCCCCCAGAAACAAGACTGAACTCCTCCACTATATCTTTCAAAAAGGAAGTAAAATCGATTCTTATGACAGAATTCACCTGAACACAGACTAAGGAAATTGTGAGATCATTCGTACCCGCTCCATTATTTCCGATTCTGACAAGGGTCCAACTAGTCAACCCGTTCATTGTATTTGACAGTGGCATGATGCACCCGGGCTCACATGTTTTTTAACCTTATTGCTTTGTTTTATGTTGCTCAAGATGTTATGTATATTTGATTTACCTGCTTTCTTGTACTATATAATTAACCTCATCTATTGTTAGCGCCCTGATATCCGCAAGGGTCTTGATCGCGCTCTATAAAACTATCAAAATAAATAAATAAGTGTGTCGCTCGAAGTCGGGCAGGTATGCCAAAATGAGTGTACTGTGCAAACTGCACTTCTGGAACCAAGCTATATCTGGTAGATAAGCCCTAACTAGCACAATACCTTTCCTGGGTTGCTTGTGTTTTGGTTCAGGGAGTATCTGGCCTGGCAGTTCGAGGTGGTTTGTTCCCACTGGAACAGAGTCAAGAATGATATAGATATGACTTGATCCAAACTGAGGTGGCATGGAGTGCAAAATAACCATGGAGCGGGATGGAGCCCAAATTATTTCCCAGTGGCTGAGATTAATGATAGCATACCATCAATCACTTTTCTGTATACTTTAGTTGAATAAGCTGGCATAGCCAGTGCAGAAGTTGGAGAAGAGTATGGTTATGAAAGATGGTCCTCCAGAACAGGAGAAATTAAGACACTGCTTTTGGAAGAGGGAATCCAGGTGTGAGAGGGATGGAAACAAGGTCTATCAAGATGAAATAAACCCCTGCATGGTCATGCTTAAGAATCAAATGAGGTCCGCAACACTGTGGCTGATATGATTTCTGACATCGGTTAAAGGAGATGACTTTCACTCATTCGTGCAACTTTGCCAGAAGAAAGTCTGGATCCTGCTCTGGCGGTCCTGAACATAGAGGTTGTGAGGTTGTTTCTGGGTGTCAACCTTTCAAATGAAACAAGCATTTACAATGCAATGGTTTTGCCTTTGTTAAAGTTAGAGTATTGGCATTGCTCTTGACATTATTTTTATTTGTTTTTTTAACATAAATAAATGGCAATGGCATTGTCATTTACAAAAGCAGGGCACAGGGAAGGGGGGGTGAGGAGAGACTAAGGAGAGCTGCGGGCTCAGGGAAGGGGGGGCGAGGAGAGACGAAGGAGAGCTGCGGGCTCAGGGAAGGGGGGCGAGGAGAGACGAAGGAGAGCTGTGGGCTGTTGTAATGCTTGCATGGATGAGTTGGTGGATGCATGGATGGGTGCATGCATGGATGGGTGTATGGTATGGATGGGTGTATGGATAGATGCATGGATGGGTGGATGGATAGATGCAGCTTGACTTGTCGACCGGTTCATCTATATAACACTAATATGACTATACTGGATCCCTGGTAAAGGCAGTCATATTCTAGCCTCTACGTCGAGGACTAACGTCACTGTGGGTAGGCCCAATATACTGCACTACATCCCTGGATACATACTTCCTTTACTATTTACACTCAACGATTCTCTCATCAGGAGTCAGAAGTTTCACAGTCCTCGAGCCATGGATAAAGATAGCACTACCTAGGGCCATTAGCAATTAAACCAACTACCTTGAATTCTGAGAAATAATCATTTGTCGGAAACGTGTTGCCTTATAACGGAAGTGGCGGGGGGGGTTCAATCATTTTGCAATTACAAAACACGAATTCATTTATTGATCTCTGGGGCAACGCAGCACAGGAGAAAGGCGGCAAGACCGGCAAATAATACAATTTAAATGGTGTTTTGGAACAAAAGCAGGAAAGTGTGTCATTAATCCGAGAAGTCTGTTCCAGAGCTAAAGTTTTTAAACAGAGGAATAACACGGAAGTTAAATGAATTCTGAGCTAAGCGGGCTAACAACAACAACGGTGGCAGTCATAAATGCCTAAGTAATGCAACAACAAAAAATTGTATTTATATAAAAGTTGGGTTCTTCGTTAGCTCTTCTGTGGGTCAGCCAGACATAAATTTGCGCCTGATTCATTTAATCAGTTCAGTCTCTGTGGGTGGTGTCTATTAGCAGATAAGCAATTAGTATTCCAGGTGCATTCTACCCCTTCTGGTGCAATTAAATCTGCTTTTCACATGGCACGATAAATGACGTAGTGCATGCAGAAATCAACTCGAAAGACAGCTTCTGAAACTATTTTGAAAACCTAACGGACCTCAAAACTTTGATCTTAAATCTCAGCAGCCTTCAAACTGAATGCATGCAACAATACAAAGTACCATAACGAGCACTTGGTCAAAATGAGTAGTCTCTGTAAAGAGGCACAATGTTGCTGAAAATGAATGTACCTTTTGATAATAGGGGATAATTTCAAAAAAGGAAGACATATACGGTGAATATAATTGATTTATTGAGGTAATGGCTGGTAACTGACATATTAGAATTGTAGAGATTTATTCTAGAATAAGAAATAGGGTCTGATAGTTAACTTATAAACCTGTTTGGGAATTTTTGCATTGAATTGGTCCCACAGCATCATATTTTTGCTTGTGAAAATTAATGTACCTAGCAACAGTCACTCTCACGTGAAAAAATACCTTCACTAGCGTTACCTGATCTGTGCTAACAAGTACCTGGTGAATCAGTCAACCGCTACAGCGTTTATAACGACCCCTTAAATCAGGAACCACACTTTGCACAAATAAAGCAAATGTCTGCCCTTCTATAAGACTTGTTTCACTTTTAAAAGAGTGACATGTCTCAAGTAAAATAACATGCCCGTATAATTGGACCAACTCGAGATATCAATAAGGTACCTGACAAACACAAAAAAGGTAGCTGCCATCCTGTCATGTTAATACGTACAATAGCTACTCTGATTGAATGGGAAATAACCCCAACCGGTGGCAGTAAATAAGAGGCCACTAATAGCAACAACACTTTCCACGCCCATCCGCCCCTTCTGAAACAGTTACAGAAATGGCAGTGCATTGCCAGTGGGGCTCCCTCAACTCCCTCAGAGGTATCCGGTATCCTCCACTCCTTGCTGCCGTCATCACTACAGTGATACTCCGTCTGCCCCTTACACCACCGGCAGCCTCCACCTTCAATGTTCTGCACAATACTCCACGAAGGGTCTAGCTTCCCTCGATCACTTTATTTGTGGGCTGTTAGACGTCATTCATAACTGCAGCCGTTGCACCCCAAACCCCACTAGACGTGTGACTGTCCCTGTAGCCTCATTCACTCAATACCTCTCCTACCACCGTAACTGGCTACACCTCATTCATTTACACCATGGACCCTCCACCTCCCATGACGACGAGGAGGCTCTCCGCAGTATTCAGTCACCCCCTCCGTTAATACCCCCACCCCCTCACCATGATTGCGGCTCGTTCTCTCCTCCGGTCTCTACCTCCTCCTGTCACTTCCTCTCCTCCCAAGGAGTTGAACATCCAGGTCGGCGGGCAGCACGCGACCTGACGCCTAGGAAGGCGGGGTCGTGGTGGAGTGGAGTGGTTAATAGACAATGGGGCGTGGACTTTTAATGGATAACCAGGAAGAGTAGCTGTGTAGACAGAGGGAAAAGACTACGAAAGAGGGTGTCATCTTAAAGTGGGACCGCTTATTGTGAAAGTGTGGGAGTTAGAGGGAGGAGTCGTGGGGCGCAATGAGGCTAGCAGATTGCGCGTCACCTGACTTATCATGTCACAGTGATCACAGAGAAATAGCGTCAGTCCTAGGAGTAGGAGCAAGTCTGAACTTGCTCAAATTTTTCACTCGAGCCTCTCTGGGCTCGCAAAAGGAATATGGGCTGGAGCCTCTCGGGGCTCTGAAGGACAAGGAACCGGCACTGCGGAGCCTCTCGGGCCTTAAATGAAGAAAATGCCCCCAGAGCCTCTCGGGCTCTTAATCGACAAACGTGCGGCTTTCTGGGGCAGTGGGGCCCCTCACGGGGGACCCGCGAACACGTGGGCGCCTTTGTTTGGAGTCCCCCCCTCTGGGGGACTCGAGATGCCTGTAGTGCCCCCTTGAAGCCCTCGTGGCTTCACAATGGCAATGAGCTCGCGCTACGGGGGGGGGGCGGACACCGACAATGTGTCCCGGCGCCCCTCCCTCTCCTTCTGCCCCACTCACCGGGTGTCTCGCAGCTCTGCTCCTTCTCCCGGGGCTCTCCCTTCGCTCGGGAGCCTCGGCAGGGCACGGCAGGCTGCTTCCTGCTTCTTCGGTCCTCCCAGCAGCCAATCACCGCGCAGGTCGCCCGGCGAGCCTCCCGCTACCTAAACCAATGGCAGCGCGGCTCCCGGGTGACGTCAGCGGTTGCTCCTTCGGCGTCTCCTCTGACCTGGGGCTGAGGCGGTGATGCGGGACTGAAGAGGGGTGGGCTCCCTCGATTAAATTAAATAAAATATCCAAACGGAGTTGGCACACGCAACTACGGGCAAATAAAGGCGGAAAATGAGCGGGGTGGCACCCGCGCCGCTTGGTCACCACACGGGGTGAAGGTACACCAAGCGCTAGCAGCGAGGAGAAAGCGCTCTCAAGCGCTCAACGGAGAGTGAAACCACGCCCAGGGAAAAAATCGCGGGAACGCCCCCGAATCTGGTCCGGCCTTGACGGACAGATCTCTGTTCCAATGGCTAGCCTCCATTTATGGAGCTAGCCAATGGAACAGAGGGCGGATTCAAGTGTCCCTTACTGAAAACTAAATATTGCTCTGGGGGCGGAGCTAAAGCTCCGTGCCCCAGGCAAAACCTAAAAAGGAGAAGGGAGTTGGTACCCATTGAGAATTTGTTCTCATACATCAGGGATATGCCTCTTTGGAAGGACCAGTGCCAAGATTTCAGAAATCAGCTCTATGAAAACCCTTCAGAACATGTCCAGCTCCGAACTAGTCCAAAACATGTATAAGACCGACATCATCTGCCCCACATCATGGGCAGTTGCCAACCATATTTGTGTTTATTCTATCTAATTACTGGACAGTCAGGTTCTCTATGCAGTATTCAGAATGTGTTAAGTCTAAACCTTGCGTTACTGGACACTTGGGTTGGGTGTGCTACTACTAATGTCCATTCTGCATCCGCCGAGCCCCTACCTAAGTCTGGTTGCCATGTGTTTCTAAGAGCTTCATGGCTGATTGTTAGATCTGGGGGTCTCTAGTTGGCAGAGGTAGGTACCACTGTCCAAATAGGGACCCTTGCTTCTAGTCAGGGCAAGGAGATAACCCTCTGAGATAACCCCTGCTCACCCTCTAGGTAGCTTGGCACGAGCAGTCTAGGCTAACCAGAGGCAATGGGTAAAGTATTTGTACCAACACTCACAGTAACACAGTGAAAACACCACAAACTGACTCCACAACAGTTTAGAAAAATAAAGGTATTTTAATCTAAACTACACAAGACCAAAACGACAAAAATCCAACATACACAGTTCAAGAATATGGTTTCAAAAAGAGTTCTTAAGGTTGCGTTAAAATTCTTAGGTTGCGATAGAATTCTCTACGTTGCGATAGAATTCTCTACTGATGCGTGAAAAGTTCACAGGTGCGTCATGTTTACTCACAGTACCTTTTAGTTGCAACAAAGTTCCAAAAGCAGAAGCTGGTGCGGTGGAAAACAAGCGATGCGTTGCTCCTGAGACCCTGGGGAGGCGATGCGACAGCCCCGCTGCAGCAGCGGGCGTGTTGCGACGAATCCGGTCTGTATGGGGAGGAAGGCCACTTGTATGGATTCCGGTGCGTAGGTTCCGTAGGAAGTCTGTTCTCGTAAAGGCACGATGCGACGATCTCGTAGGGGCTGCGACGATCTCCGGGGCGACGATGCGCGGTCCAGCGGGGATCCTCTCTCTCGCAGCTCCTCGATGCGTTGATTCTGCGACGATGCTCGCAGCGACGTGATGCGGTCCGCAAGCAAGCGGTGCGGCGTTCTCACCCAGCGACGACAGGCTCTGCGACGATACTCGCAGCGATGTTCGAGTCTCCCGCACCGGTCTGGTGCGTCCCGCAAACGAAGGATGCGACGGCTCTGGCAGCGGCGTCAGGCGCTGCGATGATCTCGACCTTCGTAGCGGCGGGAAACTTCTCGCACTGTCGGGGATGCGCTCCGCAAGCGAGCGATGCGACACTTTTCAGTTTCAAAAGTCACTCAAGCTTAGTTTCAAGCTTCCCAGCACAGGTACAACCTCCAGAGGCCCCACAACTGGATCAAGCACTCTAGGAGGGACAGAACTCTCTCAGCAGAGTTCAGGGAAGCTGGGGGTGAAGTCCTTTTGTTCCTGGGACTTCAAAACAGGGAGCCAGCTCTTCTCAGGCCCTTGGAGATTCCTTCAAGACAGGGGACACAGCACACAGCAAAGTCCTTCCCCTCTCCTTGGCAGCAAAGCAACAGCAGGTCAGTCCAGCAGAGCAACAGCAGGACAGTCTTCCTTCTTCAGTTTCAGCTTTCTCCTTGGCAGAGGTTCCTTCTTGATTTCCAGGATGATCTAATTTTCTGTTGTCAGGGGTCCTGTACTTATACCCCTAAAGTCTTTGTTCTCTTGGTGCATGTGGGCCCTGAGCCCGGTCTGAACCAGTTCTGGGTGGATCCTGAGCACTTTGTTTGGCTGGCTGCATCTTTCCTTTCAGAGTGAGGGGCAGGGTCCTCAGCCGCCCAGCAGGGGGGTGGAGCAAGCATTGTGGAAGGCAGGCACAGCCCTTTTCAGCCCAGGTGCTAACTCCTCCCACCACTCCAGTTGCAATTGCAGTCATTCAGCCTAGTGCTGACTCATCCAGCCTCCTGGGGAATCCCCCAGCCCCTGTCACTCTCAAACCAGACAGTCAATACACAAACAGGCCCAGGCACACAGAAGGGTCAGACAAGAGAACAGCAACTTTCTAAAAGTGCTGTTCTCAAACACAGGATTTAAAAACAACCTTTCCTAAAAGATGTGTTATTAAATTCTGAGTTCAGGGATACTAGATACTTATGTCCTATCTTGTTCCTATGGGAAGAAATGCTGTTAACCACTGTAGCCAGCATCCCCCATGTTAACCTATGGAGCAAGATAGCCTTACAGTAGTGAAAAACGAAAATGGCTGTCATTCACTACCAGAGCATGTCACCTGCACTAGTACATGCTCTACCTTTTACATACACTGCACCCTGCCCAGGGGGGTACCTTGGGCCTTCCATAGGGGTGACTGATGTGCACACAAAGGGAAGGGTTAGGCCTGGTCAGTGGGGACACTGACCAGGAGGACATGGCAGTTCTAAACTGCCCATAGGCACTGCAGTGGCAGGCCTGAGACACCATTTTAGAGCTACTCCTGTGGGTGGCACACTCAGTGCTGCAGGCCCACTAGTAGCATTTGTCATCACCAGCCCTGGCACACCCAGTGCACTTTACTAGGGACTTCATAGTGATACAAATATGCCAACCAGGTATATTCAATCAGAATAACAATTTACACAGGGAGCACTTACACTCTGGCACTGATCAGCAGTGGCAGAGTGTCCAAAGCATCTAAACCAGCAAAAACGAAATCCAGCACAGCACCAAAATACAGGAGGTAGAGGCAAAAAGATAGGGGAAACCACGCCAAAGATGCCAGGTCTAACACGTGTCCCCTCCAGCTGAAAGTGGGGAGAACTGCCCACCGTCTTGGGAGTTCTCTTCACTAAGGCGGAAAAACCTGGACAGACCATCAGCATTGGCGTGTTCTGTGCCAGGGCAGTGTTCCACCGTGAAGTCCATTCCCTGTAGGGAGATGGACCACCTCAACAGTTTTGGGTTCTCACCCCTCATTTGCATTAACCATCTGAGGGGCCTGTGGTCGGTCTGAACACCTCTGTTCCCTGGGGAGTAGTCTCCTGCTAATGAAGGCTACCGGCTGGTCTCCTCCCTCCTCAGTGATTTGTGAGAGTACTGCTCCCACACCATGCTCTGAAGCGTCTGTCTGAACTATGAACTCACTGGAAAAGTCAGGTGCCTTTAGCACCGGCGCTGTGCACATAGCAGTTTTGAGGGTTTCAAAAGCAGTTTGGCAGGCGTCAGTCCAGTCAACTCTTTTGGGCAATTTCTTGGAAGTGAGTTCTGTCAAGGGGGCGACAATGGTGCCATATCCCTTGACAAACCGTCGGTAATACCCGGTGAGTCCTAAAAAGGCCCTCACCTCTGTCTGGGTCTTGGGGGGCTCCCAAGCCAGAATGGTATCAATCTTTGCCTGTAGGGGCGCCTCCTGGCCGCTCCCCACTTGGTGTCCCAAATACACCACAGATCCCTGCCCTATCTGGCACTTGCTGGCCTTGATAGTGAGGCCTGCCCTTTGCAGAGCCTTCAACACTTCGCAGAGGTGTTGCAAATGTTCCTCCCACGTGGAGCTGAACACAGCAATGTCATCCAGGTATGCGGCGCTGAATTCCTCCAGCCTGGTCAGTACCTGGTTAACCAGTCTCTGGAATGTGGCAGGGGCATTTTTCAACCCAAAGGGCATGACTCGGAACTGGAAGTGCCCCTCTGGCGTTGAAAATGCTGACCTCTCTTTGGCCCCATCAGTTAGGGCAATCTGCCAGTACCCCGAAGTCAAATCAAATGTACTGAGGTACTCGGCAGCTCCCAACCGATCCACGAGCTCATCAGCTCTGGGGATGGGGTGTGCGTCAGTCTTCGTGACCGCATTGAGCCCACGGTAGTCCACGCAAAACCGGAGTTCTGGAGGGCCACCGGGTGTAGCAGCTTTCTTGGGCACCAAGACCACTGGGCTAGCCCAGGGGCTGCTGGAGGGCTCAATCACCCCTAGCGCCAACATCTTGGAAACCTCTTCCTTGATGCTGGCCCTGACCTTGTCAGCCACCCTGTAAAAATTTTGTTTCACAGGCGGACTGTCTCCAGTGTCCACATCATGGACGCACCAGTTGGTGACTCCTGGGGTCAGGGAGAACAGGGAGGAGAACTGACCCAACACTTGGCGACAGTCACTCTGCTGTTCTGGGGTGAGGGTGGGCGAGAGGACCACACCATCCACTGACCCATCTTGCTCCTTAACTGCCAGGAGGTCAGGGAGAGGATCACTATCCTCTTCCATTCCTGCATCTGTAGCCATGAGCATGGTTACTTCAGACCTCTCAAAGTGTGGTTTGAGGCGGTTCACATGCAAGACTTTCAGGAGCTGCCTGGGGGTCCTCAGGTTAACCAGGTAGGTTACCTCACTCTTCCTTTCCACCACCTCATATGGCCCAGTCCACTTGTCTTGGAGCGCACAGGGCTCCACTGGCGCCATCACCCACACTTTCTGCCCAGGTTGAAATTCGACCAAAGTGGTATTCTGGTCATACCATCTTTTCATTTCTTCCTGGCTTGCTTCCAGGTTCGCCTGAGCGAGCTTCCTGAAGTGTTGTGTCTGGTTGCGGATGGCCAGCACATAGCTGAACACATCCTGGGGGGTTTTCCCACGGGACTTTTCCCAACCCTCCTTCACCAGTGAGAGAGGTCCTCTAACAGGGTGGCCATACAGGAGTTCAAAGGGACTGAACCCTAAGGACTTCTGAGGCACCTCCCTTTAGGCAAACAACAGGCATGGTAACAAGACGTCCCACTTGCGTCTCATGGGCTCCGCTAGGCCCATAATCAAACCTTTCAGGGTCCGGTTGAACCTTTCAACCAACCCATTTCCTTTAGGGTGGTAAGGAGTGGTGAACTTATAAGTTACCCCACACTCCTCCCACAGAGACTTCATGTACTTAGAGATGAAGTTGGTACCCCGGTCGGAGACCACCTCTCTGGGGAACCCCACACGGGAAAAGATCCCCATCAATGCACGGCCCACCACGGGTGCTGTGATTGCCCTGAGAGGGACTGCTTCCGGGTACCGGGTGGCATGGTCCACCAAGACCAAGATGAACCTGTTGCCTAAGGCTGTCTTGGGGTCCAGGGGCCCTACAATGTCTATGCCCACCCGCTGGAAAGGGGTGCTCACTACTGGGAAGGGTTGAAGGGGTGCCTTCAACTTTGTTCCAGTCTTGCCACTGGCATGACAGGTTTGGCAAGATCTACAAAAGGAACCAACGTGCTTTCTCATCTGGGGCCAGTGGAAGTGGGTGACAAGCCTGTTTAGGGTCTTGTCTTGCCCCAGATGTCCTGCAAGAGGCACGTCATGAGCCAGACCCATTAGGAAGTTTCTGAAGCGCTCGGGTACCACCAGCACACGGGCTGCACCGGGCTCAGCAAACTTAGGCTCGCTATATAACAAGTCATCTTCCCAGTAGATGAAGTGATCTCTGGCTGCTCCACCTGCTGCCTGATCTACAGCCTGTTGCCGCAGACCAATGAGGGAAGGGCACTCCTTCTGCGCCTTGCAGAATTCCTCCCTGGAGGGACCACCTTCCTGCTGCCAATGGGTCAGCTCAGGCAAGTCTCCCAGTTCGGCTACCTGTTCCCCTGTAGGTTCCAGGGCATCCCCCTCAGGTTCTGCTTCCTCCTGGACAGTGGGAACGGCTGGGGCTGGTTTCCCGCGCCCTCTGCCTCTTCCTCTCCTGGCAGGTCTCTGGGCCACTGTTTCAGGCTCCAGTTCTGCTGACTCCCCCCTACTGGCTGTCATAGCACGTGTGGACACACAGATCCACGCAGGCAAACCCAACATCTCCAAGTGAGTTCTGTGTTCTACATCCTTCCATGGAGAACTCTCCAGGTCGTTACCTAACAGACAGTCTACAGGCAAGGCATCACTGACAACTACCTCCAAAAGACCAGAGACTCCCCCCCCATTCAAAGGGAACACGCGTCAGCTTGCTGAAGCGCATTAAACTGTCAGCTGCCACTACAGGGCGGAGTACACCAGGGATGATTTGCTCTTCAGACACCCACTGACACCTCACGGATGTCACGCTGGCTCCTGTGTCTCTCAGAGCCTCAATCTCCCTCCCATTGATGGTCACCTTCTGCCCATATTTCTTAGTGTTAGAGGGCAGTAAGGTTTCTTGGACCACCTCTTGGTCTCCTAGAGAGACAAGGGTCATAACTGCTAGCTCCCCCCAATCACTAGAAACCAAATCCCCTCCCAAAGCTACACTAGCTAACGCTGGGGCGGGGGCACCAGTGGGTGCTTGCTTCTTCTTGGGACATTTTGGAGCAATGTGGCCCACCTCATTGCAGTGATAGCAGGTAGGTGGACCCCTGTTGTCTTTATTGTCCCGCCTGCCCTTAGAGGGCCATGGCTGTTTAGGTTTGGGGGGGTTGGGATTCCTTTCCCTGGGAACTATTTTGGGGCCCTTCTGGGAACTCCTTTTGGTTACCCTTGTCCCCCCCACTCTTCTGCTGGGGACCCTGCCCACCTTTGGCTGTGGTACCCACAATTCCTCTGTGGACCCTGGTACTGGTCCAGCGGTCCGCCTCCTTAGCAAGCTTAATGGGGTCTGTCAGCTTGCTGTCTAAAAGATGCTGGTGCAGCTCTGGAACACAAAGACTACTCAAGTGCTCCCAACTGTTTAAATGCAACAACCCCTTAAAATCAGTTACTTTACTGCCCTTCATCCAACCTTCCAGTGCACGCGAGTACGAATTCACACACTCCATCCAAGTCTCAGACTCTCTCTTCTTGGAGTTCCTAAACTGCAGGCTGTACTGCTCTGGGGTAAGGCCATACCTGAGACATAAGGCCTCCTTCATATTGGGGTAGGTCATGGCACCTGCTAATTCTAAGGGCTCTAGAGCACTCCTCCCAGAAGCCTCAAAATGTTTCCACAGGCCCGCCCCCCAATGCTGATCAGGCACACCATTCATCTTCAATGCAATTTCATACGAAGTGAACCAGGCATAAATATCCTCACCCCTATGGTAATTCTGTACCAGGTCCTTGGGAATATATACTTTACCCCCATGCACTGGCTGCGCGCTGCCACCATTAGAACTGGCATCCACCTCGTTGGCTTTAAGATCCAGTTCTCTCATGCTCAACTCATGAGCCAAAAGCAATTTCTTCTCTTCTAAGACACGGGCATTTTTGCTCTCCTCCGCCGCCTTTTCTACTTCCAATTGCTTCATTTTCATTTTCATGACTTCCAACTCATACTCTCTTACTCTCTGATTTTCTTGTAACTCTTCTGGGGAGAGGCCCCTGCTGGAATGGTTGCTGCCAGCTCCTGCACCTACTTTGCCCACTGGCAAATCTGTGTCTTGAAAACTGTTTTCTACATCCACATCATCCTCTCCCTCTTGTGCCTCCCAATGGGCCTTCAAGATTTTCTGCAGCTCCTCCTTTCTGTAGGCGCTCTTTATGGGGCACTCAAACTCAAGGCAGAATTTCCTAAGTTGCTCAACTTTGTATGAATACAAATCTCCAATGGCAAACAATTGTCACAAACAATTGGTCACTATCAGCCTGATTCATGAAGCGAAATAGCGCCCGCAATGGCTGCGAAAACGCAATTGCGGGTGCAAAACACGGAATCGGCATTCAAGTACGAAATAGCGAAATCGCTAAAAAATAATAGCGAGCGGAATAGCGATTACGCTGTAAAAGTCGCAGACTCCGGGAAGTCGAGCATTAGCAATAATGAAATAGCGACCAACCACGGAATCTGCGAATTGAATAGCGAAACGCAATATTGTCTCAATCGGCATTCATGAAAGAAATACATTAGCGAAAAAGCGCTAAATCGCACATTTGCGCGGCGCAATTTAAG
Source organism: Lissotriton helveticus (assembly GCF_964261635.1). NCBI lineage: Eukaryota > Metazoa > Chordata > Amphibia > Caudata > Salamandridae > Lissotriton > Lissotriton helveticus. The sequence goes on along the minus strand of NC_136067.1, from coordinate 1,635,452,031 downwards.
GACAACTCAAAGCAGGTGGTAACCATAAAAGCCATGATTAACCAAAATTTGAAAAACTGTTAGCCAATCACCAACAGGTCCAGGCCTGACCAATCACACATAAGGACATTCAGCAGCAGCAATAGGCGTTCCACAATGCCTGGGATGTACATGGTGGTGAGGCGGCGAAGGCTACAGCGAGCAGCACGGAGGAGACGCATGAGGCAGGCAAGGATTTACCGGCAGCGGGTCACCTTGCTGGGGCAAACCAGAGAACAGATTTATGCTAAATACAGGCTGAATGGGGAAATGATCACCTGGCTGATACAAGAACTTGACCCCATCATGCAGCACCCAACAAGGCGAAACAATTCTGTGCCCACACATGTGCAGGTATTGTGCAGCCTGCACCTCCTGGCATCCGGCAGTTTCCAGGGCATAGTAGCCGCTGCTGGGGGGATATCCCAGCCCACCATGTCACGCTGCCTCCACACTTTTGTTGACGCCATGCTCACCCAGCTCCACCGGCACATCACATTTCCCACGAGCCAACAGGATTTGGACCTCACAAAACTACAATTTTATAATGTTGCCCATTTTCCCCATGTCCTTGGCTGCATAGACTGTACCCACGTCGCCATCTGCCCACCAGCTGGCACGGAGTATATGTACCGCAACAGGAAGTCGTACCACTCCCTCAACATACAGATGGTCTGCAATGCCAAGACCATCATCACTGACATTGTGGCCCAGTACCCAGGGAGTACCCATGACTCCTTCATCTTCAGGCACAGCGGACTCCACACACGACTGATCAGGGGAGAGTTTGGGGAAGGACACCTACTTGGTAAGTACACTTTGTCGACAATGTCACATTGCTATGAAGTAACTGCGCTGCACAGGCAATCAACATCTGCTCCTCTCATACAGGTGACAGTGGCTACGCCCTACGGGAATACCTCCTGACCCCTTACCTCAACCCTGCCACACCTCAGCAACGCCGCTACAATGTTGCGCACATCCGGACAAGGAACTGTATTGAAAGGACATTTGGCCTGCTCAAGAGCAGGTTCCGTATACTGCACAAGACAGGTGGGGCCATGTATTACAGTCCTGCAGCCTGCTGCCGCATTGTGGCTGTCTGTGCAATGCTTCATAACATTGCAACCAAGCGCCGGATACCAGTTGACATCTCAGGCAGTGAATCTGAGGGGGACGACCGGCCACCAGCACATGCGCACCATGCACGCGGGGAGAACCCAGCTGAAGGCCACAGACGTCGCAACCACATCACAGCTAACAATTTCTAGCCCACCCCCTTCCCCCACCCCACATATCACAATTGCATGCAAACTGTAATGATTACACAAGGCGTATGTGTGCACCAAAATAAATGTATTTGTTATAATCACAAAAAAAGTAATGGGTCTTGGAAACAACTATTTACAAAATGCAGTATTCATGCATACTGCATGAGACGGTCCATGGCAGGCTTAAGTTCAGCCTGCGCCTGTGTCCCTGACACAATGTCATTGGCGCCTCCGGCGCACAATTTGCAGGCGCCTGGGAGGCTCTTCCTCCTCCTGGGCAGCTGGAGCAGGCGTAGCCCTTGTGCTGCGCCTAGGTGGGGGGGCCTGCGTGGCAGAGTGGCTGCTGACACTGGAGGCACCCTCACTAGCATCATCACCCCCCACAATTGCCGGTAGCACAGGTGCGTGCAGTGCGGTGACGGCGGTGGTCAAATGCTCCAGCACCCGGGTAATATCTTCGCAGCACTGGACCAGTTGGTGCTGCTGGGTCAAGGAGCGCCGCGCAAGCAGGGTGGTGGCATTTGCCGAGACATAATTGGAGCGGCTGTAGGTGGACAGCCGGCTCAGCAACTGGTGGTGGCGCCTGCTTGCAACACTGCGGTGCTTCACTAGCGCTGCAGTGTTGTCTTCCATAGCCGCTGTCATGCGGTCCATGGCCGCCATCATGCGGTCCATCCTCTCCCCGACTCCAGCCACATTGCGGCCTATCTTATGAAGCTGGAGCTGGATTGCTCCTTGCTGCTGGGACTGCCGCTGGTGTATGCGGAGCATGCGCCGCTCCACGCTCATGCAGGCATGGAGATGCCCATTGCCCCGCCTGCTGTTGGGCCGCTGTGTAGCGGATGTGGCTGGCCCAGATCTCATTGGCCGTGCTGCAGGTGTTGTTGCAGCTGGTGTTGCAGGTGCCGCAGCCACTGGAGGCACATTGGTGGGGTGCCTGGCTCTGGCAGACGGTGGGCCTGCAGGTGTTGAAGCAGCAGAGGCGGGGGCCTGGCCTTGGCAGACGGTGGGCCTGCAGGTGTTGAAGCAGCAGAGGCGGGGGGCCTGGCCTTGGCAGACGGTGGGCCTGCAGGTGTTGAAGCAGCAGAGGCGGGGGGCCTGGCTGCTGGTGTTGGCGCTGCTGCAGGGGCTGGTGGCTGTGTATCAGGTAGGGATTCCTCCTCCTGGGCCTCCTCATCGATCAGCAGCCTCTCACTGTCACTGCTGTCTCCCGCACCTGTGAGGGTAAGTGGATACTCATTAGGTGCATGTGACTGTCAGACGTGCAGATGTTACATGCATGCTGGGTGTCATTCCCTGGGTGGCTGTGTATTTGCGCACTTTGGAACCTTTCTGGCCGCATTGTGGTACTACTACATTGTGGACATACTACGTCTCCCACAATGCTTCAGGGCATTTCCTGATGCACAACATAGGCATGACTAAGGGCCAATGAGTGAGCCTATTTGGTCAGGGGCGGTCATAGGGGACAGGGTCGCAGTCGCATGCCACTTACCTTGGGTGTCTTGGGTGGGGCGGGAGGAGTCCAGAGGGGTCACGCCAACACACACCTCCCTCTCCAACGTGTCCTCTACCTGGTCCTCCAGGGGGGTGTTGGGTGGGACAGTCGGTCCACCACCTCCGGTGCCTGATGCCTCACCAAGGCGCTCCGCAACCCTCTCCTTGGCACGGCCTCGGAGGTCGTACCACCGCTTTTTGAGTTCCTCCAGAGACCTGTCCGCAACGCCCACAGAGTTCACACTGGAGGCAATCCCAACCCAGATCCTCCTCTTCTCCTGCTCTGGGACCCTCCGGGAGTTGGCACCAAACAGCTGGTCGTGGTTGGCCACCACCCCTTCGATGAGGTTCTCCAGCTCCTGTTCGGAGAATTTCAGTTTGCGCTTGCGGCCAGCGCTGTTGCTGGGGCCTGGCTGGGGTTCCTCCGACATGGCGGTCGCTATTTCGGCAGGGTTGTGAGTCGCTAACGGCGGTTTAGCGGCAGCTTTCAGTCTTCAACACTCGACTGATAGCGTCACTGTGTTGTTTGGGGGTGGGATTTGGCTGCTTCCTGGTTGTGATGTCATCACGGTGCTCGTAATGCGTCTTCCCGTTTTCCAGTTCCCGCGAGATAGCGACTCGCATTCCCGATCCCACGGGATTGCGAGTCGCTATCCCGTGCGATCGGGATTGCGAGTCGCTATCCCGTGCGATCGGGATTGCGAGTCGCTATCCCGATCGCAGGTAGCCGGAAATAGCGATTTTTCTGCGTTTTTTGTCGGTCGCTAACGGCTTTAGCGCCCGCGTGCGAGTCGCTATTTTTTCCCCGAAAAGTACATGAATGCCGTTTTGCGTTTCCTCAATAGCGAGTCGCTATTAATCGCTATTAGGGACACGCAAAACGGCCCGTACATGAATCAGGCTGTATGTCCCTTCCAGAGCCCTTCGATCCTCAGGGTCAAATCTTGCCACAGTGCCACGATTTAAAAGAGCAAGGATGGGCGGACGCTCCTTTTCGGTGATGGCGGCAGCTCTCTGGAATTCTCTGCCTGCCCCTCTTCGTTCCATCCCCGATCTGCTCTCTTTTAGGAAAGCCTTGAAGACCTTCCTATTTTCCACTGTTTAGTTCTTCCATTTGGTCTTTTATTAGTTTTCGTGTTGTGTTTTTACCATTTCCTAAGCGCCGGGACGCCACTTGGCGGCGGCATCTGTGCGCTTTATAAAATAAAATAACATAACATAACATAACATAACAAACTCCATCTCTACTTCTGCCTCCTTACTGGGTGCCTTCCCATGCAAAGACATGCTGTATTGAAGAGTTACTCAAAAATAGAATCAAAAATCAAAAACCAGTAGTATGCGGTGGCGTTGTGGTCTGCACTCACTAGTGATGTACACCAATTACTGTGGGTCAAGTACAAATACAAGTTCAAATCCCACCGCCTGACCACCAATGTTAGATCTGGGGGTCTCTAGTTGGCAGAGGTAGGTACCACTGTCCAAATAGGGACCCTTGCTTCTAGTCAGGGCAAGGAGATAACCCTCTGAGATAACCCCTGCTCACCCTCTAGGTAGCTTGGCACGAGCAGTCTAGGCTAACCAGAGGCAATGCGTAAAGTATTTGTACCAACACTCACAGTAACACAGTGAAAACACTACAAACTGACTCCACAACAGTTTAGAAAAATAAAGTTATTTTAATCTAAACTACACAAGACCAAAACGACAAAAGTCCAACATACACAGTTCAAGAATATGGTTTCAAAAAGAGTTCTTAAGGTTGCGTTAAAATTCTTAGGTTGCGATAGAATTCTGTACGTTGCGATAGAATTCTCTACTGATGCGTGAAAAGTTCACAGGTGCGTCACGTTTACTCACAGTACCTTTTAGTTGCAACAAAGTTCCAAAAGCAGAAGCTGGTGCGGTGGAAAACAAGCGATGCGTTGCTCCTGAGACCCTGGGGAGGCGATGCGACAGCCCCGCTGCAGCAGCGGGCGTGTTGCAACGAATCCGGTCTGTATGGGGAGGAAGGCTACTTGTATGGATTCCGGTGCGTAGGTTCCGTAGGAAGTCTGTTCTCGCAAAGGCACGATGCGACGATCTCGTAGGGGCTGCGACGATCTCCGGGGCGACGATGCGCAGTCCAGCGGGGATCCTCTCTCTCGCAGCTCCTCGATGCGTTGATTCTGCGACGATGCTCGCAGCGACGTGATGCGGTCCGCAAGCAAGCGGTGCGGCGTTCTCACCCAGCGACGACAGGCTCTGCAACGATACTCGCAGCGATGTTCGATTCTCCCGCACCGGTCTGGTGCGTCCCGCAAACGAAGGATGCGACGGCTCTGCGACGATCTCGACCTTCGTAGCGGCGGGAAACTTCTCGCACTGTCGGGGATGCGCTCCGCAAGCGAGCGATGCGACACTTTTCAGTTTCAAAAGTCACTCAAGCTTAGTTTCAAGCTTCCCAGCACAGGTACAACCTCCAGAGGCCCCACAACTGGATCAAGCACTCTAGGAGGGACAGAACTCTCTCAGCAGAGTTCAGGGAAGCTGGGGGTGAAGTCCTTTTGTTCCTGGGACTTCAAAACAGGGAGCCAGCTCTTCTCAGGCCCTTGGAGATTCCTTCAAGACAGGGGACACAGCACACAGCAAAGTCCTTCCCCTCTCCTTGGCAGCAAAGCAACAGCAGGTCAGTCCAGCAGAGCAACAGCAGGACAATCTTCCTTCTTCAGTTTCAGCTTTCTCCTTGGCAGAGGTTCCTTCTTGATTTCCAGGATGATCTAATTTTCTGTTGTCAGGGGTCCTGTACTTATACCCCTAAAGTCTTTGTTCTCTTGGTGCATGTGGGCCCTGAGCCCGGTCTGAACCAGTTCTGGGTGGATCCTGAGCACTTTGTTTGGCTGGCTTCATCTTTCCTTTCAGAGTGAGGGGCAGGGTCCTCAGCCGCCCAGCAGGGGGGTGGAGCCAGCATTGTGGAAGGCAGGCACAGCCCCATTCAGCCCAGGTGCTAACTCCTCCCACCACTCCAGTTGCAATTGCAGTCATTCAGCCTAGTGCTGACTCATCCAGCCTCCTGGGGAATCCCCCAGCCCCTGTCACTCTCAAACCAGACAGTCAATACACAAACAGGCGCAGGCACACAGAAGGGTCAGACAAGAGAACAGCAACTTTCTAAAAGTGCTGTTCTCAAACACAGGATTTAAAACAACCTTACCTAAAAGATGTGTTATTAAATTCTGAGTTCAGGGATACTAGATACTTATGTCCTATCTTGTTCCTATGGGAAGAAATGCTGTTAACCACTGTAGCCAGCATCCCCCATGTTAACCTATGGAGCAAGATAGCCTTACAGTAGTGAAAAACGAAAATGGCTGCCATTCACTACCAGAGCATGTCACCTGCACTAGTACATGCTCTACCTTTTACATACACTGCACCCTGCCCAGGGGGGTACCTTGGGCCTTCCATAGGGGTGACTGATGTGCACACAAAGGGAAGGGTTAGGCCTGGTCAGTGGGGACACTGACCAGGAGGACATGGCAGTTCTAAACTGCCCATAGGCACTGCAGTGGCAGGCCTGAGACACCATTTTAGAGCTACTCCTGTGGGTGGCACACTCAGTGCTGCAGGCCCACTAGTAGCATTTGTCATCACCAGCCCTGGCCCACCCAGTGCACTTTACTAGGGACTTCATGGTGATACAAATATGCCAACCAGGTATATTCAATCAGAATAACAATTTACACAGGGAGCACTTACACTCTGGCACTGATCAGCAGTGGCAGAGTGTCCAAAGCATCTAAACCAGCAAAAACGAAATCCAGCACAGCATCAAAAATACAGGAGGTAGAGGCAAAAAGATAGGGGAAACCACGCCAAAGATGCCAGGTCTAACACTGATCATAGACATCTCCAGAATGCGTTGGTGTATCATGCATGCAGCTTTTAAGGCACATCTGTGTATAAGGAGGGTCTGTAATGGTGGGTGTGTTTTAGGGCTCGTTGTCTGCACAGTCCCATGTGTTTTAGGTCAGTTGTGTGAGTGTGCCATGGGTGAGAACTGACCCACTGACAAGCTGTTAATTTGCCTTACAATGTCAAATGTTTGTCCCCTATATTGAGGATATTGGCACTGTGCCATTCTGTGGCTTTGGCAGTCATTTTCAAGAGCGTCAGTCTTCCCGTTGATGGAAATGACAACTTTACCCGGAATTGGATGTATTCTTCAGATGCTGATAGTGCTTTGTAAATGTTAACCCTTTATGGTCTCTGCATCACTTTAGTATATTTGGATGCTGTATCTAACAGTGTTCAGTTCCTATATCAACGAAAAAGTGGGTATTGTGTTTGCGCCTCGAGGTGTCATTAGCAAACCAGAAATGTTTCCATAGCAATCAAATATTAGCATCATTGGTATAAGGTCTCTATTGGTGTTTTGGAGATATAACAATATATCCTCTGTGTAGAGAAATATTATGTGCGTATGGCTGTTTGATGTGATACCTAATGTTAGACTGGCCCCTGAGGCAATCGGGCACTATCACATGGGCCAGCTTGGAAGGGCCAGTGGGTGGGCAGTTTTTTTTATCCTGTGGGCCGTGCAGAGACAAAAGAAACAGCCAACACACCGACCCTTTTAAGCCAGTCCATCTAGCAGTGGCAGACTGCCCAGCAAGCCAGTCCAACACCTCCTAATCAGTTCTGTCAGATGTTGTATAGCTGGAGTGGAAAGGTATAAGGATAAGGGTTGTCCCTGCCAAACCCTTCTCTACACGTCCCAAGATCCAGATATGACTCGTCCTCACGCTGGTGCTGTTGGGTGGGAATATTGCAAGTGAATCCATGTTTTGAGCTTGCTCCTGAATTTAATCTCATCTAGGACTACTACTAGATATCCCCAATTTAGTGTGTTGAAAGCTTTTTCCACATTGATAGACACTGCGGCCATCAGTGCGGTCACCATCAATTGGTTTGTTAAAGAAATGCCTCAAACGCCACACCTTAGAGGATGTGAACCTGCACGGCATAAAGCCTGATTGGTCCGAGTGATTCAGCTCAGTGTTGACCCGAGGCAGTGGGACCTGGTGCCACTATGCTGTGACAGACAGCGAATGACAGGGGCATGGGTTGGAGGGTAGGCCTGGGTGAAGAGGGGGCAAAGACTAGAAGAGGAGGAAACAAGCCAACACCTCATGAAAAATGTGATGACGGGCAAAGGGTGGCCGATGTAGCTGATACTACACCACAGCCCTCTGAACATTCTGCAAGCTGAAGCACCAGCTGCGCCCCATACTGCAGTCACGAAGTGAGAGGAGAGCCATGATCGGGTGATGTGATATTAGGGTGCTGCATTTGCTGAACAGGACAAAGATGTATTGAAGACTGATGAATTATACAGCATCTTCAACTTGTGCAGAGCAACACAACTTGCATCCTGTGATGTGCACCCGAATCTGAAACTAAACATTAAAAAGTGTGGTGAGTGGCAGCACTGCAATACTTGAGGTTGTGGAGGAGTCCCTTTCCCACTCCCTATCTACAGCTGACATGGGACACGTACAATCAATCAAAGCTGGTGCAGATCAACCAGGGTAGGACCATCCTCATGCATCGCAAGCAGATAATGGAATGGTCATTGCTCCTTCGGACACACTTGCGGCATCCTAACTTGAATAAGAAACACCAGAGAAGTACTAGAACCATGTCTGTAGACCTAAGCTTGTTAGGAGCAGACTCACAAAAATAGGCAAATGAGTAATAAGCAAAAAGAACACACTAGCAGAACTAATTCTTGTGGTTAGTGAACTTCACAAACACTTCACAGACATGTAAGACAAAAATGTTTTCTTAAAACAGGACAGAAGACTCCGAGGGTAGATCTAGACATAATAACATAACGACTGGAGGGCTACTTGAAAGAACTTAGGGGCAAACCAAGGAGGTGGCTGTGGAAAACTGGCTGGATACACATGTGGCATCAACCGTACTTTCCTAACTCATCCCTGTCAAAAGGGTTCACATAGTGCTGAATGCTTCCCCAAAGCCTAGCATAACCTCTGCCTATTGGTGGCCCGTCTTCTTAACAACCAAGACCACCTCTCAATGCCAAACGTAGCCAGGAAAATAGGCCTGATGGCAGTAAAGGTCAATAAGGTATTTCTTTTTCTTGATTATACTGCAATGGTTTAATAGAAAAGGCACATCTTCTTGGATGTAAAACAAAAACTTAGACAACTAAACATCAGATACATTCTATTTAGGGTCAATTTAAAAGTAATTGATGGAAATCACACTACAATTTTTACTGATTCGAAAGAGGCATCGGAAGCAGAAAAGTAGGCATCGGAAAAAGAGAGTGAAAAAAACGAACACCTGTGCTCCATACTACCTAACAGGTGAAGAAATAGGGCGAAACACTCAATGTACGACATCCGCCCAAATCAATTAGGAAAAAGTACCAGCAACCTACACAATCAGCATCTGGCCCCTCATCGACACCTTTACAAGAATACCAGAATCGTGAACAATAAAGAAAGTAACCGTGGAGCGGAATCAGATGACTGCAACAACCAACCAGCGGCCAGAAAATGCCTGATGTGGCGCCCACGACAGCTAATGAGATAATTAACTAATGAGACTTCTGCACAGAGGGAGGTCCAAGTGTGCAACTAGAGTGCCCGTCCGAGAGACCACAACATTCATACTGCCTGAAAACTGCAGTGAAAACAATGGAAGAGTACCGTTCTACAGAAGTGCAGTTTTTATTATGCATATCTTTTCACCCACAGTTGACAACCAGGGCCATCTTAACAGCTTTGTAGACCCCTGGGTAAAGCAGTGCGCTGGCCCTGCCATCACAACCACTCATAGGAATAAATATGTTTAACGGGAAATTAGTGTTAAATTCCGGTCTGCATGGGTCCCTATGCTCCTGGGGTCCCGGGCAACTGACCAGCATGGCCATGCGTTAAGACAGCACTGTTGACAACATTAGTCCTACTGTATCACCCTTCTTGCATGGGGTAGCCGACATGGCCGACCAACAGGAAAGATTAATCTATTAACCATACCCTCCGGGTAGACACCACGGCCCATAGATAGGAACGCGGGACCTCTTTTAAAAGTTTACATTGGCTGAAGTTTGTTGGAACTCTTGCCTGGGTGGCAGTTAAATATGGGCAGTTATGATCAGGCTGCAGCTCTACTTACACATACTGTTCCCTGGGGTGGACCTAGCTAAGAAATATACATTCAAACCCTATACCCTCAGCCTGAATGTAGGGCGCCATATGCGCAGTGAGTCCAGTAATATTGACTCCGCGACTGGGCAGCTTGAAACATTCACACACCAAACCAGGTCCTTACATTATCAAACGCATAACATACAGCTCACTGACATGGAATTAAACGTCGTAGAGAGGATGCATTCGAGCTGGAGACACACTTAGCCTAAGGAGAGGGGGGGCACTCATGGCGCCACTTGAGGTTCCACGTCTCTCTTATGTCAGAAGCCCTTTGTTGTAGCTAGTCCTGAACATCACACGCATTGTGTCAAAAATACTAACTACCCCAGATGGCAAGTGGAAAGTCAAATAGGATACTCGGTTCTTACAGGATATGATTCACCCTGACCAATCAGGGGGCCAGAAGCTCTATGGGGGTCGCAGAGCAAGCCCCAAGCCTGGAGAACTTCTGGCCATATTACATGGTCGTAGATCAAGTTCCGGTGTGGACTACTGTGACGTCCCCCACCGTTCCCAGTGTAGTTGGCCTTATCTACTGCCTCTCGAATTGCTGCAGCTTCCAGAGTGTGTTCAAGAGACACCATGATCACGTTTCATGGAGTCTGGATTTTTATGGAGTCATCCATCGAGTTGATCATAACCATGTTTCGCAATGCCTTGTGTTTTCCTCCTACAGGACTGCAACAGTCGTGATTGTGGCTGAGAAGTCGTGGTGCATTCTAATCTAGAAAACAGCACCTGTATTTACAGGACAACCAAAAATCAGGAATCAGTAGATTTTGTAGCCAGGAGCTCTAACAAGGTTCACCCTGCTCTATTGGCTGCTAGCCATGCCACCTGCTTTCCTGTTTAACTGCTTTCCTGATTAACTTTCATGAAATATCCACCCCTAAATTCTTAAAGCCGGGAAGATGCAGATTGCAACCATCAAGGTAGACTCTTGTATTGATGAAAATAACTTTTTAATGTCACCAAAATTAGGTTCACACCATCTGTATTCTGACGCGAGGGACCTTTTAGACCTTGACTAATACTTCTTGTACACCTTTCGCAAGCTGAGCGAGGTGTAATACTTTCTAAAATTCATCTTTTACAACAAATGGCTGTGGGCTTCCCTCTGCTGAGTTTTACCCCAATTTCAGGTCAGTCTGCCGTCAAAATATACGTTTATTGAGACAAGCTGGTCCTTGTAAACTATAAAACATATATAATCATATACAACATCTTCTATAAACTATTTACACTAAATATAAAATATGCAATCATCATTTTAAATAAAATTAGCACCATTATTTCTCCATTATATATTTCAAAGAAAAAGCCTCTCCTAGGGCCACAGTTATAGATTTCATACCAGAAATAAATTGGCAAGCATCTTAAACTGTTTTGTGAACAGCCATCTTGAGTACAGGACACATATACATTCTCCACAATGCCTCAAAATTAAGCACATAGCTAAAGCAGATGAATCAACTCATTTTGGCTTCACAGTAGCACATATGATTTTCATTCTGCGCAATGCCATTATCGTGTCTGCCATAGAACATCTGCAGGATCTGGCCCTATCATATAAGTAGTATCCTATTCCTATTGGTAAAATAACCTGCATCCTCTGCCTAAGCTTTGGGCTGGGTTAGATGGGCTGAAGTTGTCTTGTTCCTAATAAAGGCCACACCCTTATCAAATGACAGCTGGAAGGGAGTATCCTGGCCAGAACTCAATTGAGCTGTGGTTCTGGGGTGTCTTCACATTGTTTTGTAAACTGCGACTCCAAATTATATTTAGCAAACAATCTACTCAATGATCGACCCCAGAGCACACACAGACGTCTTCGGCAGATTTTCTCCCTTTCAGTTTGATCTTGTCTCCAGAATACTTTTAACTCTCGCACCCATCCCTTTTTCCATTAAGCGGAATGAAACTCCCAACTCCCTGTCTGAGCTGTTAAATGAACTGTCACTTGGATAAAACAGAGTAAAAATGCCTTACCTGTTTACCATATGGGTCTGTTTTGTGACTTGGGGCACGTTTGCCACGAGACTCACCAATACTACCCTTAGTAGTATAACTATTCTTTATTTTTATGTTTGTTTTCTTTTCCTAGGTTTTCTTTTCACTTTCATTCTTGCTACAGCACCAGCCCTGCTGTCAGATGGGTATTATACGTAGTTACTCTTTGACTGACAATGATTTGCACTGTGGCCTCATGCTTTTTTATGGTCCTGGAGGTTACCAGTTTGCTTAACCCAAACTGCTATTTCAGTCTTTATATTCAGGGCAGAGTCATTTAGGGACTGAGGGCCAGATGTAGGTAGCCAAATACCGGTCGGTAACGGCCGAATTCGGCCGTTACCGACCGGTATTTGCCTACCGAGATGTAGGAGGACAGAAACGGGGCAAATCGGTAATTTTACCGATTCTGTAAATATACCGGTCGGTAAATTTACCGACCGGTATTTCTACAGAATCGGTAAAATTGATATGTAGGTGGGACTCTTCTGAGTCCCACAAGGCCTAAGAAATCGGTATTTTACCATCAAATTCAATTTGATGGTGAAATACCGATTGAGGTGTGCATGCACATGTGTGCATGCACACCTGAGCCATATGACAGGCAGACCTGCCCTTAGAGCAGGTATGCCTGCCACATGGCCCCCGTACCTTTTTTGGGGGTGCTAGAGGGTGTCAAAGTGACACCCCCTGCACCCTTGTCAAAGTCGGTATTTACCGATTCGGTAAATACCGACCGGTAATGCCCCATTCATTCCTATGGGCTTCAAAGCCCATAGGAATGAATGGAGCATTACCGGTCGGTATTTACCGAATCGGTAAATACCGACTTTTAAAGATTCGGTAAATCCACATCTGGATTTACCTACATCTCGGTACTTCTATTTTACCGATTCATAAATACCGAATCGGTAAAATTCGGTATTTATGAGTCGGTAAAATAGATTTACCTACATCTGGCCCCCAAACCTTTCATAAAGTTAGGGCCTGGAAGCCTCACCCTTGCACCTTGGCATATCATGCACCTACCTCATTTTATTCAATCCTGAAACCTGCCTCTACTGATCATTCCATTGACAGTTACTTCTTATATGTCCATAGTTACAAGCATTACAGCAGCATTCCTTGAAAAATGATGAAAGAACTTAGGAGTGGGAGATATTTAACTCTTATATCCTGATCAGACTAAAGTATGATTGCTGTATCCAAGATATGGAAGAATATGCTCAACCCCGCCAATAAATTAGTAGAGCGCTGTCACTATTATAATTAAGGCTCCCGGTTTTATGGTATTTATTTTTTTGACATTTCGTTAATTTTATCTGAATTTATCCATATTTATTATGGGTTTTGTGAAAAAATAAAACTGAAACTGATATATTTCCACATTTATTTAACCAATAAATATGCAGTCATGTTTGAATGCCTGCCAGGTTTCAGTGATATGAACACTTGCAAAAGCTAAATGAATGCACTTATATGAAAATATGCACATTTCAGTTTCAACCTTGTGCCTATCTACTGCTGTTTAAGCCTCTTTACCAAAATTCCTATCTTTTTTAACACCCTTACCTATCAATCCACACAGTTATTTGCCTGGCAGTCATGGCAAAGTGTGTTTAAAATCACTCAAAAAGCACCCAATATCCGTTTTTATCCACATATAAAAATAAATACAGACAAGAAAATACATGGTTTTCTGCCTGTATTTATGTGTAAAAATCAGTAAAAATGGAAAACAGGGAGCTTTAACCCATTCCGAGCACTACCTCACTGGTGCTGCGCACGACCAACGGCCGACGCAGCCCCGCCCACTCCATCGAACTCCCGCACCGCGGCGAAATTTTCGCCGCGGTAAACGGGTTAATTATAATTCAATTGTACCATACGTAGGAGTTTTGCTTGACTGCATCCTAAACCTGGTGGTTCTGTCACTGGCGTGGTCAGAACAAGATTTTATTATATGGGAATAACCGAAGGTTGTACCCATCCTGATCTGCTTCATGCCCAAAATAAACAGTTTGTGTTGTTTTAAGTGTCTTCCACATAGTAGTAACACTTAAGTTGGTGATCATACTGAATCTAGAACAGAAAATTGTGCCTTGCATGATGGAGATATTGGCTTCTTCAAGAACACAAAATCCACTTACTGTAATCTTGTTTTGCTATCCAAAAGCAGTCTGATACATTGAAAGTCAGACACAACTAAACATGAAACTTAATCCACATCTACCCTTTACCACAGTGTCTCTTACATGAGGTCTCAACATAATCTCAACAAATTTGGGGAGGCCACAAATGCTTAAGATGGTATGGACTGTATCTTTCGAGATTGTGCTTAAACTGGACTACATAGGTTGTTGCAAGCAAGAGTGTGTTGTTCTCGACAGATGAGCATGTCCGTTTAACGTTAACATTTTGCTAAAACTGTAGATACCCAGGACCAGATGGTCTCCCGGTTGAGTATTTCCCGGTTGAGTATTTCCAAGCATACTCCACCTTTCTGCTTCTTGCGCTACTAGAGGCTCTTTGTGAGGCCCGACCCAATGGTGCCTTACCGACCCATATGCGGTAGGCCTTGATAATGATGCTCTTAAAGACTGCAAAGTACCCCTCAGATCCCGGTTCGTACAGGCCGCTGACCATTATTAAAGTGGATGTCCAGTTACTCGCAAAAGTACTGTCACTGTGTTTGGGCCGTTTTGTTATGCACCTGGTGCACAAAGATCAGTGCCGCTTTATGCTGGGAAGGGGCACCCATATGAATCCGAGGATGCTCTCCCACGTGAAGCACAAGACACAGGATGAGGCAGTTGAAGCAGCGTTGGTTGCCTTAGATTTTGAGAAGGCGTTTGATACCCTATCCTGGGACTATTTATTGGAGGTACTACAGTGGATGAGTATGGGTCTGGGCTTCTTGACATGGGTCCGCCTCATGTATCCAGTGCCCAGAGCAAGGGTATGCACAACAAATTGTGTCTGATACCTTCAATATTGAGAGAGGTACTAGGCTGGGATGCCCACTGTCCCCGTTGCTTTTTGGCTTGGTAGGTAGTCATTAGCCATACATCTGAAGGTAGAATTGGGAGACTGGGGTGTGCATGTGGGCAGTGTGATACATGTGTCGAACACTGATGACACCCTGATATCTGTGACGGATCCGGGCCACTCTGTGGCTCACCTCCTGCATCTTATGACTCAAGTTTGGCGAGTGTCGGGTGGCAAGTGTCGGGCCTTCACATCAACCGCCCCAAGACATGCTTGTGCCTCTGGTGTCCCTAGCAGTCAGCGAAGAAGCTAGTCTCCCGGAGGTCGGTTTGCCGTGTGAGACACGACAGTTTCGTTATCTGGGAATGCAGATAACGCATGACTCACACTAACAATAAAACTGAATATAGGTCGGGTGTTGGTGGGCCTCACAGGCTCTATATAGGTTCTCTACAGTTCTGGAACATGATACCGTTGTCGGGAATGGGCAAAGTGGCACTAAATAAAATGGAGTTACTATCCCAATGCCTATATGCTATGCTGAATTCGTCCTGTGTCTTGCCAAACTCCTTATTTAAATGGCTGGATAGATAGTTGGGGTCCCTGGTGTTGATAGAAAAGCGGAGCTGGGTCCAGCTAGAGATTCTAAAGGTAGACATGGCTGAGGGGGGCTGGGCCTCCCAGACCTTAAGCTATACTTCTTGACTGGATTACCTCAATACGCAGCTTTATGGTACGATGACAAACCCAACTGGGAAAATTTGTTATTGGAGAGATCAACGGCTGCAGATGACCTTCCCAGGATACTTATGTGGGGCGCAGATCAACAGCAGATCCCCCTTCATAGTTTGATGGGTTGTGAAGTCTGGTAAAGAGCGGTTGCCCACATTTTAAAATGAGTGTGCTATGCTAAGTTGCTTCCCATTTGGTGGCTGCATCCGGTTGCCCACAAACGGAACTCCATAGATGTTTCACGCTGGGTGGAGGGTGGATGCCACAGAGCAGGAAACCTAATCTGGTTATGGTCTTCATTAAAATGGAGGAGGCAGGAGTGCATTACAGCATAGGTCCAAGACAAGTTTTGCAGCATGCAAGTGTACCCCACATGACCAAGGAGCTGTGGACTACCTTCCCTGCTGAACCTTGTGAATCAAGCACTTTGAGGGTGTTACTGGACCCCGGATCCATGGATCCACCAAAGCTATCATCTCTCGACTGTACACTGCCCTAAAAAGCGATAGGCAGATGTACTTAACGTCTGCCCGAGATAGGTGGGACAGAGACCTAGAGAGCCCTCTCACTGACAGAGTGGAGATACAGCCGACGCTAGTGCAGGAGGTGGCCAGCAACGCCAGGTTTACATTGGTACAATTTTATTACTTGCATAGAGCGTACCTGACACCACCGCGGCTACCTGGTGCACAAGATGTGGGTCGTTCCCAGTTGGCTTTGCACATGTCACGTGGACATGCCAGTTTCCACGTCACATTACATAATTATTTAAAAAGATTAAAATAATTATCAATTAAAACAAATATTATTTTGGGGGTAGATTGTGTGGGAACTGCACAGAGTGACAACTATAGAAGATGAATCAAGTACAACACTGCTTGTTGGGACTGTTGCCATTCCCTAAGAAGGATAGCAAGATGTGATATAAGTTTACCCAATTGGGACTGTTACTCGCCTGGTGGCGCATTGCAATTCATTGGGTGAGCTCGGTGCTGCCAAAAGGAAATAAGTGGAGGGTTGATTTATTGGAGTGGGCTGTGGCCGAGGAATGTTGTGTCCGAAAGGTATACCCAAATGAAAACGCACAACGGGGCCAAGAGCTCTGGGGTGAAATGGTAGACCTTCTGTGTAGCTCTACTGCGAAGAGGTAGATGTCAGCTCTGGCCCAAGCTCTACTGGCTGCGACTGAGACAGGCCCCATGGTGATGGGATCTCAAGTGCCACTCACTGACTCGTCGACACCCCCAAAACCCACATCGGACTGACTTTATGACTTAGATGGGTGAATGGTGCAAACAGAATGAATACCCGCTGTCTGGAAGGTTGGTTGACTGTGAACCATCAAGAAGACCTTTGGGTGCCCTCTGCTTCCCCCCCCCCCCCACCAGTCCCCTGTTCCTAGGCAGCTGGTCTACAACAAATGTATGCAAGGTCATACATGTGCGACTGTGCATTGCTACCCGGGCCACATTTGAGTGGATGACTAACAATCACCTCAGATGTGACTCGGGGAAGACAGAGATAATATCTTTTGGATCTCTAAACGTGTTTTCCCCCTCACAATGGTGGCCTGAGGGCGCTGAAGCTCCCCCTAACACTATAGCCTCTGCACGAAATCTTGGAGTCAAATTTGATGACCAACTCTCTTTTAAACAGCAGGCAGTAGCTGTGGCGGTGTGGCGGACTCGTGTTTTCAGATCATCAGATCACTGAGGAAGTTTTTTGATCTGCTGCCTCTAGCGGCCAGGAAGACTGTTGCAGTGGCCCTTATAACATCTAGATTGGACTACTGCAACAGTCTTTATGCAGGCACCAATAAAGTGGTGCTGCATAGACTGCAGATGGTCCAACACGCTGCAGCTCGCCTGGTACTACGCTGGCCGAAAAGATCATCTGCCTCGGCGGCGCTAAAAATTTTACATTGGCTGCCTATTCACAAACGTGTACTTTTTAAGATTCTTGTGATTGCCTTTAGGGCTTTCAACGCTATATGCCAACACGCTGTTTGAGGTCTGCCAATCAAAACCTTTTAGTTGTTCCCAGATTTAGATTAGCCACCAAAGGAGGGAAATCTCTCTTTGTGCTGGGATCAAAAGCTTGAAATAAATTGCCAGCTCAGCTCCGCTGTATAGTCAAGGAGAATGATTTCAGGAGATCTTTGAAAACATGGATCTTCTCGCTCTCGGATGTAGCCTGCAGAGCATTGGTGTAGTGATTGTACAGTGTGTTACTGCCCTCTGTCTACCAACCTATTCATCTGGGTTGGATGTGAAGCGCCAAGATGCTCCTCGGAGCGATAGTCGCGCTATAAAAATGTGTGCTTACATTACATTACATTACCCTGTCTTTCTCGCCACCCCCCCATCTCCCCTGAGATGATATGTGCTCCCACCCATACCCTGTTTCAGCCGGGAAATGATACCCACAGCACACTGGACTATCTCCCCTTGGTGGAGAAGAGACTTATCACACCTGCAATTTGTTTGATGTCGGGCTTTTGCCCTGATGGTTCTTATTTTTACAAGTGTATGTGTCGTAACATCTGAAAAATGTTAATTAAAAAAATTGGTGGAAAAAACCCAAAAGGAAAATGTTGCTGAAGGTGAATTTCTTGCAGTTAATTCATTTAGTTGATTTTTATTATTGTAATAACTTGGTATGGAAAAGACCCGCATCGTCATCTTCCTCTACAGTGTTTTTGTGTGAAAAGTGGCTTTTGCTCGGAGGTATGGTTTTTCAAATGTAATTTCTTCAGCATAGAAAAAGTTGAAACGTAATTGAACTGACAATGCAATCGATGAAAGTGCCTAAAACATTAATCCAGAACAGGTCCAAAACTGCCTTGTGGAAGGTAGTCCCGCGTTTGACCTGCCTCGTGTGCATTGGGTGTTGAACTTGGCTTGTCAGTGTGGAGTACGGGCCAGTGACTGACAGGCTGGCAAACCTGTTATTTGGCGCCCCGTTGGGTGGAGTGGAAGCCCTGGGCATGTTTCTTAGTCGCCAGAGGGAAATAATGGGTTTTACATGGCTGTGTACTCAGGAGAGGAAGTAAAAATGAGTTATGATCAGTTGGCAGCTCACTGGCTTGGTTAAATTCCTGCATATCTCAGAACAATTCCCTCTTGTGAAATCCAAGGTTCGTTTATACATTGAGGTAAAATGCTTCACATAGCAGTTTACTAGCCATACAAGCAAACAAAAGGAAGCTGGCCTCTTTGTGGGGAGCCAAATGAGAAGCAGATTTTTTTCGTCTTCTTGAAATACACAAAACCCCTGCTGCTGCAAGGATTAGGAGTTCCTGCTCTTGAAGGGAAACTCTAGCCTTCCCACAACTATTTGTGCATTAAAGGTTCACTATACAGGGGTCATTAGCGTCTTTCTTTACCATTTTATATTTTAGCCAGTAAGCGCTGAGTTATCATTATGTAGTGGCATACTGTACTGCCACCCTAAGCTTCCCTCTGCAGTGCAACTGTGGTGGTATCACAGCTGCCACACCGAAGTTTGGTGCATCAGTATCACAGTAGAGCTCAACATGGCTACATCTGTGTCTGGACACATTTACAATTTGCACGGAGCAGACCTAACAAAAGTTCGCTTTTGCCTCATATCCTCATGGTAATGCTGAATTAGGAGGTGTTCCTGGGAGCACAACATGGCACACGCAATAAGAATTTTCTGGGGTTCGTGTGGGAGAAAGCTCCCTTTGCTCTCCCCCTCCATACTTGCACTAAGTGAAAGTTATCCAATGGGACTAAACTCTATATTTTGCTAAATATTTATGCACGTTGTAGTGGGCAAGTAGGCCTGGCCAAGAGCTCTATCAACAAGATTCATCCTGCTCTATTGCCTGCTAGCCATGCCACTTGCTTAACTGTCATCCAATGTTTGCAAGAGCGTATGGGGAAGGCGAAGCGTCCGAGCGCAGCGCAAGCGGCACTCCTACGTCCTAAGCGTCTTTGCGGCGCAGAATGAGCAGGGATTGACTCTGTTTAAGGCAGAGCAGGTATCGGAACGGTTCCTCCGTTATTATGCGGAGCTCTTCACGTTGCGACTCTCACATGACGATCAAGCCACAATGGATTATCTTGCACATATCAACATGAAATGGCTGATGACAGCTCAAAGAGAACACCTCATGGCACCTTTGTGTCCCGTGGAGATAGTGGTGGCGTTACAGGATATGCCGAGCGGGAAAGCACCTGACATAGATGGGTTGACGGTAGCCTTCTATAAGGCCTATCAAGATAAGCTCGTACTGCATATGGGTTCAATGACATAATATCGAGAACACAAATATTGTGATACATATTCTGTCAAAAATATCGATCACAAAAATATTGTTTTCCTATAAATAGAACTTTAATTACAAAAATGTTGAAAACAAATATTGTTTCACACTATTATCATAAAAAAACACAATATCGATTTTTAATAGAAATATATAGGTTAAAATGTAAAATATTAAATATTTTAATATATAACATAACTAAAATGATAAATAAATTTTAAGTAACATTTTATACTACCTATAAATATATACTTACCTGAACATACACACATGAATATATATGTTTGTATATTTAGAACATACATATATATAACATAACACTCTTATAAAATAAATTATTTCACATTATATTACATTTTTTATGTTTTTTAAATGTACTTATGTAAAACACACATATATATCTGTGTGTGTATATATATATATATATATATCTATATACTACGAAATCCAAAGGCTCCCCAACCCTAAACGGCGATGGAGAGACACAGGAACTCCAATTGCTGTGAATAAGTTATTTTTTATTTATTCTTGTATGCTTGCAATGCTCCCGCAACCTGTCATTATGCGTTTCGGCCAGCCAAGCTGGCCTTGATCACATGTAAGCCATTCAACGCGAGATCTGACTTTTAAATGCACACCCCACTAGTGTCACATGGTTCGTTAAAATAGACATAGAAAAAACACTTGGTATGCATTTACCATTGTTATTAAGGAAAGCTTTGTACTTTAACGATCCTTGTCCTGACTGGCATTTTTTATATGCTTTGTATATGAAAATAAAACATATCAAATATCAGTTTAAATTTGAAAAATATTCCTAGTACAAAATACTATAATTATGCCAAATTAGTGGTACTCATCGGACTCCGGATGGCCCTGTATTTACAAGACTCATTTTTTTGTGTGCAAATCTAGCAAACTTCTGCAAAATACGCAAATAAAGTGCAAAACGTAGTAGTCATACAATTGCTAACATAGCTAATTGCTGGTTTACAGTACAAAATATAATTTGACTATTGCAAATCACGTTTTGTGCAAAACATTGCGAATGTGCAAAATACGCAATCCTCAATTTGTCTCCAGGAAAAGAGCCCCAAGATAATACATAATCATGAGCCTTGACAGGACATGCAAATCAAATGAAATATACAAGTCCATTAAAACCATGCTAAAAAATTGTGATATAAAGTGCAAACAATTATTCTGTATAAAATACAATCAAGATACAGAATGGGAGGTCAGGCAGGCTGTTTAGATATAACTCCAATTAGTGAAACAAAAAGTCCTGTTTGGAGATGCAATCGATAAACTTCAGCAAAAACATCCCTGGAGTGGACATCTCGTCTAAAAAAGATTTAAAAAAAAATATATATATATATTTTGTATTTGTCTTAAAGGGTAAAAGTTAATAGAAAATGCAGGCTAAAATGTATAGGTTCTGCAGTCGGAAGCACATATATTGGAATCGCTAACAGGTCTGTACAACGTATTGCCTAAAATCAGAAACATACATATGCTTAGATGTCTCCTATTCTAGATAAGAACATTCACATATTAAATCTTTAAAAAATACATGCATCTTATAAAAATTTGTTTAGGTCTTCCGTATTGTTAAGACCATTCGGGGCCTTACTGTCAGATTCTAAAATCTATTGTGATTCTAGCTGTCTTAAAAGTTTCTCTCTGTTACCGCCTCTGTGGAGAGGGGGAATGGCATCAATCACAAAATACTTTAAGCAGTTAAGATAGTTGGCATGTATCTTTTTAAAATGCAGTGCCACTGGATAGCTAGAATCACTGTTGACGATGGCCCGAAGATGCTGTAAAATACATGCGTGGGCCTGCAGTTTCGTACTGCCTATATATGAAAGACCACATGTACATGACAAGACATATATGGCAAATTCAGTGCGACATGCAAAATGTCCTGTGATAGATCTTTCATTAGGGCTAAAAGGAACTTTGCATTTGGTTTTGTTAACCCCAAACTTGCAGGCTCTGCACGTAGAACATTTAAAAACCCATTCTTGGGTTTGAGCCAAGTACTCTTATTCATCTCACAGTTACTGTCCATATTAAGTTCCATTTTCATTGATTTGGCCTTTCTGAATGCCATGGTGGGCCTGTTGGCTAAAATGGGGTTCAAAACACCATCAGTTTGTAAAATTGGCCAGTTTTTGTTCATGATCCCCCTGATTTGTTTGTGTTGTTTATTAAAAGTCGTAATAAATCTGGGGGCCGTTTGGACAGTGGGTGTGCTGGAAGGTACAGACACTACCTCTTTGGAGATGACTTTCCCTTTTAAAATAGACTCTCTAGACCTGGTATGGCCTTCCTACCTGCATCTTTGAGTACTTTGTCACGGTACCCCCTCTTTTCAAATCTGTGAAATAGGTCAGCCGACCATTTCTCACATTCCAGGTATATATATATATATATATATATATATATATATATATATATATATATATATATATATATATATATATATATATAAATATATATGTATATATATATATATATAAATATATATATATATATATACAACTCACACGCAGGAATCCCTTCGAAATGAGGCCTCAGAGAGATAAAAGTGTTATCAGCAAATTAATGTCAGCATGCCGGCGATGACAACACGGGACCCATACCACACAGACTTCAAACGCCAGACGCGTTTCGGGAGTGGAAATCCCTTCTTCAATGGCGTAATGTTCTTGAGAGAATGAAAAGCGCACTTGCATGGCGCACCCTTTATTTTCAACACCTGCCCTCGTGGGTGTGGCCGAAACTACGGCCTGCTGGATGTTGTAGTGCGCCACATATCCTTCCCAAAAGTGGGCGCGCTGATCACTTTCAAAAATAAAACATAGTTCAATCCCAAGTGGGTGGAGGCGGGCATCCGCTGTCATTTACCCTGCTTTGGTGCTGGCATTGTGAATAAGCTGGCACTACCCTGCATAGATGCCAACCAGTCTCTCTTCCTGAAACACAAGCGTCGGATCGGCACTTGCAGGACCCGCCTGACCTGCGATGGGCCTCCTTTCACGACCGGAAACAGCCGTTTTTTAATACAACTCACACGCAGGAATCCCTTCGAAATGAGGCCTCAGAGAGATAAAAGTGTTATCAGCAAATTAATGTCAGCATGCCGGCAGATGACAACACGGGACCCATACCACACAGACTTCAAACGCCAGACGCGTTTCGGGAGTGGAAATCCCTTCTTCAATGGCGTAATGTTCTTGAGAGAATGAAAAGTGCACTTGCATGGCGCACTCTTTATTTTCAACGCCTGCCCTCGTGGGTGTGGCCGAAACTACGGCCTGCTGGATGTTGTAGTGCGCCACATATCCTTCCCAAAAGTGGGCGCGCTGATCACTTTCAAAAATAAAACATAGTTCAATCCCAAGTGGGTGGAGGCGGGCATCCGCTGTCATTTACCCTGCTTTGGTGCTGGCATTGTGAATAAGCTGGCACTACCCTGCATAGATGCCAACCAGTCTCTCTTCCTGAAACACAAGCGCCGGATCGGCACTTGCAGGACCCGCCTGACCTGCGATGGGCCTCCTTTCACGACCGGAAACAGCCGTTTTTTAATACAACTCACACGCAGGAATCCCTTCGAAATGAGGCCTCAGAGAGATAAAAGTGTTATCAGCAAATTAATGTCAGCATGCCGGCAGATGACAACACGGGACCCATACCACACAGACTTCAAACGCCAGACGCGTTTCGGGAGTGGAAATCCCTTCTTCAATGGCGTAATGTTCTTGAGAGAATGAAAAGCGCACTTGCATGGCGCACCCTTTATTTTCAACACCTGCCCTCGTGGGTGTGGCCGAAACTACGGCCTGCTGGATGTTGTAGTGCGCCACATATCCTTCCCAAAAGTGGGCGCGCTGATCACTTTCAAAAATAAAACATAGTTCAATCCCAAGTGGGTGGAGGCGGGCATCCGCTGTCATTTACCCTGCTTTGGTGCTGGCATTGTGAATAAGCTGGCACTACCATGCATAGATGCCAACCAGTCTCTCTTCCTGAAACACAAGCGCCGGATCGGCACTTGCAGGACCCGCCTGACCTGCGATGGGCCTCCTTTCACGACCGGAAACAGCCGTTTTTTAATACAACTCACACGCAGGAATCCCTTCGAAATGAGGCCTCAGAGAGATAAAAGTGTTATCAGCAAATTAATGTCAGCATGCCGGCAGATGACAACACGGGACCCATACCACACAGACTTCAAACGCCAGACGCGTTTCGGGAGTGGAAATCCCTTCTTCAATGGCGTAATGTTCTTGAGAGAATGAAAAGCGCACTTGCATGGCGCACCCTTTATTTTCAACACCTGCCCTCGTGGGTGTGGCCGAAACTACGGCCTGCTGGATGTTGTAGTGCGCCACATATCCTTCCCAAAAGTGGGCGCGCTGATCACTTTAAAAAATAAAACATAGTTCAATCCTAAGTGGGTGGAGGCGGGCATCCGCTGTCATTTACCCTGCTTTGGTGCTGGCATTGTGAATAAGCTGGCACTACCCTGCATAGATGCCAACCAGTCTCTCTTCCTGAAACACAAGCGCCGGATCGGCACTTGCAGGACCCGCCTGACCTGCGATGGGCCTCTTTTCACGACCGGAAACAGCCGTTTTTTAATAAAACTCACACGCAGGAATCCCTTCGAAATGAGGCCTCAGAGAGATAAAAGTGTTATCAGCAAATTAATGTCAGCATGCCGGCAGATGACAACACGGGACCCATACCACACAGACTTCAAACGCCAGACGCGTTTCGGGAGTGGAAATCCCTTCTTCAATGGCGTAATGTTCTTGAGAGAATGAAAAGCGCACTTGCATGGCGCACCCTTTATTTTCAACACCTGCCCTCGTGGGTGTGGCCGAAACTACGGCCTGCTGGATGTTGTAGTGCGACACATATCCTTCCCAAAAGTGGGCGCGCTGACCCTGAAAGTTTGGGGGTGATTCGTGAAGCGGGGGCAGAGAAAAAAGGGGGACCCAAAACGTGTTTTCCCCATGCAATTTCCAATAGGACCTTTAGCCAGGGCTACAACCCGAACGGTTGAACGGAATTACACCAAACTTGGCAAAAAGGTAGAGTTCTGTTCGCAGATCACGCTTTTTGTTGAATGGTTTAAATCTGTTCAGTAGTTCGTGAGTAAATCATCGGTAAAATCATAAGTGTATCTATAGAAGCTTACTGTACTCTTTTCTGTACTCTGTACAGTAAGCTTACGGTACACATACCTTCCCGAGCACGAGCAGCATGCTACTTGGCTGTCAACTGTCTGTCAACACTCCAAACCAGGAAGTGTTGGCAGCCATCTTGTGCCTCGGTAGAACCGAGGCATAAGAAAGCTGAAAACAAATGCGCAAAACACGCAAAGGGGGCAGGGTAGACACACCCTGACCCCCTAGGCCTGCTCAGGGGGACTCACAAGGACCCCCAAGGCTCACATTTTTTTTTTTTTTTTTTTAAATCCCACGAAAAAAAACAAAAAAATGTTGTGCTTTTTTTAATATTAGCCCCCGGGGGGACCAAACCCCGTGGGCATATTTTATAAAAAGTGTGGGGGGGCCCAATCCCCCGCACACTGCCCCCGGGGCAAAGTTATTATGCTAGCGGGGGGCCATAGAGCCCCCCCCGCAGCCCCAGGGACCGCCACCCCCCGGGGCTCTGTTGTTAGCCCCGGGGACTGCCAACCCCGGGGCTTTTTTTCTAAGTATGCGGGGGGGGCTCACGGCCACCCCGCAGCCCCGGGGACCGCCACCTAGGGGCTTTAATATTTGTGATGGGGGCCTCTAAGGCCCCCTGGGCCCCGGGGACCGCCACCCCCCGGGTCTTTCTTTTTAAGTATGGGGGGGGCTCACGGCCTCCACATGCCCCAGGGACCGCCACCTTCCCGGGGCACTAATATGCAAATAGGGGGGTCCGTGACGGACCCCCCCAGCCCCGGGGACCACCACCCCCCGGGGCTTCGTACATGTTGGGAGGGGGCTGCGTGGCCCCCCTCCTAGAGCCCTTGATGGCCCTGGGGACCGCCACCCCCCAGGGCCGGCTCCTGCAGTGTCCCGGGGTGCCCACCCCCGGGACACTGCTGTTTGCTGTGGTAGGGCGGGAGCGGGCTCCCACCCTACCACAGCAAACTGCTTTGATTTTTGAAAGAGAGAGCAGGAAACCTGCTCTCTTTCAAAAATCAAAGCCGATTGCTTTTCTGTACGGGGAGCAGCATGTTAGCTGCTCCCAATACAGAAAAGCAATGCCGGCTCCCGCAGGATGCGGGGAGCCGGCAGGGTCCGTGGGGGGCTTGGGGACCCCCCCACGGCCCCCAACGAGGAAGGCCAGGCCCCGGGGGTTGGGGACCCCGGGGCCAGAAGTGGCCCAGGAGGGGGGCCACGAGGCCCCCCTCCCAAAAAATTATAAAAAAAATAATAAAAAAGGCCGCCCCGGGGGATGGGGTCCCCAGGGCCTTAAGGTAGTATAGGAGGGGGGCTATGCAGCCCCCCTCCACAAAAATATAAATAATAAAATTGGCCATGCCTCGGGGGATGGGGTCCCCGGGGCTGAAAAAGGCCACGGGAGGGGGGCCACGTGCCCCCCTTCCAGATTAAAAAAATAATAATAATAATAATAATTGGGGGCAGGCCCCTGGGGATGGGGTCTCCAGTGCCAAAAAAAAGAAAAAGAAGGGGGGCTACACAGCCCCCTTCTTAAAAGTGTTTATTTGTTTTTAAACTACGGGATCGGGAGGAAGCCACGCCCCCTCCCTGCACCTCTCTGCAAACGCGCCCCTAGCCAACTAGCCCACCAGGAGCATCCAGTATGGGCCAGGGGGCTCCCTTGCAGAGACGTGTAAAGAGGCCACGCCCCTTTTTACACCTCTCTGCAATGGAGCCCCCTGGCGCATATTGGAGGTTGCTGCTGGGCTAGTTGGCCCCCAGGGACCCCCATCATGCGAGGGGAATTACTTCCCCCTCTGAAAAAGCGCCAGGGGGCTGCTTTGCAGAGAGGTGTAAAGAGGGGCGTGGCCTCTTTACACCTCTCTGCAACGCAGCCCCCTGGCGCACATTGGAGGTTCCTGGTGGGCTAGTTGGCCCCCAGGGACCCCCAGTATGTGAGGGAAATTACTTCCCCCTCTGCAAATGCGCCAGGGGGCTGCGTTGCAGAGAGCTGTAAAAAGGGGCGTGGCCTTTTTACACCTCTCTGCAACGCAGCCCCCTGGCGCATACTTGAGGTTCCTGGTGGGCTAAGTGGCCCCCAGGGACCTCCAGTATGCAAGGGGACTTAATCCCCCAACTTAGAACGCGTTACGGAGCATGTTTGCACAGTGGTGAAGGTAGGGGGTGGGGCTTGAGGTGACATGTGTGCAAACACGCCCTGTGGCGCGTTTTAGGTTGGGGAATATATTCCTCTTCAATTCAGAGGTCCCCTAGGGGTCAACTAGTCCTACGGGTACCTGAAGTAAGTGCCACGGAGCTGTGTTGCAGGGTGTTGTAAAAAGGGGGCGTGCCGTCTGAACACCTCTCTACAATGCAGCTCCCTGGCGCAAACTGGAGGTACCTGATGGGCTAGTTGGCTCACAGGTGACCTCAGGATTGAAGAGGAATATATTACCCAACCTAAAATGCGCCACAGGGCGTGTTTGCACACATGTCCACAGGCCCCGCCCCCTTCCTTCACTATTCAGCGAAATATTCCTCTAAAATCAGCCAAAGTACGAATTCGATTTACTCACCTGTTATCATGAGAGATGTCAGTGCTGCATCTTTGAGCCCAGGACCGACCCTGAAAAGTAAATGTAACCATACTTACAGTAACTTGAATTTCCTTCCATAGGCAAACATTGACTGGTTTCACATGGAAATTTTTCTAAATGTGGAGTTTTGGAACTTTAAAAAATTCCTGTAAAATGAGCCGAACTACGAATTCCGATTTACTCACCTGTTATCACGAGAGACGTCAGTGCTGCATCTTTGAGCCCAGGACGGACCCTGAAAAGTAAATGTAACCATACTTACAGTAACTTGAATATCCTTCCATAGGCTAACATTGTCATGTTTTACTTGGAAATTCTTCTAAGTGTGGAGTTTTGGAAATTTAAAAAATTCCTCTAAAATCAGCCGAACTATGAATTCCGATTTACTCACCTGTTATCACAAGAGACGTCAGTGCTGCATCTTTGAGCCCACTACTGATCCTGAAAGGTAATTCTAATCGTAGTTACAGTAACTTGAATTTCCTTCCATAGGTTAACATTGACATGTTTTACTTGGAAATTCTTCTGTGTGGAGTTTTGGAAATTTAAAAAATTCCTCTAAAATCAGCCGAACTACGAATTCCGATTTACTCACCTGTTATCACGAGAGACGTCAGTGCTGCATCTTTGAGCCCACTACTGATCCTGAAAAGTAATTCTAATCGTAGTTACAGTAACTTGAATTTCCTTCCATAGGCTAACATTGACATGTTTTACTTGGAAATTCTTCTAAGTGTGGAGTTTTTGAACTTTAAAAAATTGCTGTAAAATCAGTCGAACTACGAATTGCGATTTACTCACCTGTTATCAGGAGAGACCTCAGTGCTACATTTTTCAGCCCACTACTGATCCTGAAAAAAGATTCTAATCGTAGTCACAGTAACTTGAATTTCCTTCCATAGGCTAACATTGACTGGTTTTACATGGAAATTCTTGTAAGTGTGGAGTTTTGGAACTTAAACAAATTCCTGTAAAATCAGCCGAACTACGAATTCCGATTTACTCACCTGTTATCAAGAGAGACCTCAGTGCTGCATCTTTCAGCCCACTACTGATCCTGAAAACTAATTCTAATTGTAGTTGGAGAAGTGTGGCTCAATGGTTAGAGCGGCAGACCCTGATGCTGAGGTCTAGCCCGGGACCAGGGTTCAATTCCCCGCCTTGGTGGGTCTTGGGCTCAAAATTCCACGGACCTGATAATTCTCGCCTCGGTGCCTATTCCAATCATGGAGTCCCACTCTGCAACTCTGGGCAATAGCTTGCTTAATCTCCACAACGGCCCCCACAACGCTAAGGATGCCTGGCCTCCACCTTGGGGGTGCCCAGGAGTGGACACCTCACAGGGAAAGCCAGGATGGGTTCCACACTGGTATTCGTACAAGCGCCTTGAGACCCTTGCGGGTGAGTAGTGCGCTATAGAAGTATCAATTTACAGTTACAGTAACTTGAAATTCCTCCCATAGGCAAACATTGACATGTTTTACTTGGAAATTATTCTAAGTGTGGAGTTTTGGAACTTAAAAAAATTCCTCTAAAATCAGCCGAAGTACGAATTCCGATTTACTCACCTGTTATCAGGAGAGCTCTCATTGCTGCATCTTTCAGCTCACTACTGTTCCTGAAAAGTAAATTTAACTGTACTTACCAGTAACTTCAATTTTCTTCCATAGGATATCATTGCCTGCTATATAAAATATATATAAATTAAAACAATATATAAAAATATTACAATGTCAATATTTTTAAAAACATTTATTTTTCAATTTATATAAAAAATATGTTATGTAATTTAAAAAATAAAATATCTAGAAATAAATAATTTAAAATAATGTAGTAAATCAGTATAAAAAAATATAACAATTAATACATTTAAAAATTATCATTTACAAAACCTTTGAAATTCACTGAAAAAACCATAGGTTTCACCCTCGTTATAGTTAAAAATTAGCATTTAAAAAACCGTAGAAATTCCCTGAAAAAAACATAGGTTTCACACACGTTATAGTTAAAAATTAGCATTTAAAAAACCTTTGAAATTCACTGAAAAACCATAGGTTTCACACGTTATAGTTAGCTGGACATTTCACTCATACAAAACCATTGAAATTCCCCTATTATAGTTAACTATAACCCGCGCGCCCGCAATGCACTGCTGATGACGTCACATATTACATCACTCATGACATGGTCAGTGACATCACTGATGACATCTCAAATGACATCACTGATGACATCATCCTTGTGAAAGAGTGGCAGATCTCCTCTCAGCGTAATATAACCCTTGATACACACATTCGAAAATAGAAACTACAATTTTCAAAAAAATGGAGATACCAATACCAGTTACA
Source organism: Lissotriton helveticus (assembly GCF_964261635.1). Lineage (NCBI taxonomy): Eukaryota > Metazoa > Chordata > Amphibia > Caudata > Salamandridae > Lissotriton > Lissotriton helveticus. The sequence goes on along the minus strand of NC_136067.1, from coordinate 1,635,421,882 downwards.
ACAACCTATTCAGTAATTTCACCATCTACATACCCATCCACTCATTCAGCAACAGTTCTATATAGTCACTCATACAACTACTCACTCATCATATGTACTCATACACCTATATATCCTATTACACACCAACACTCATCCATAGTTACTCACACACATAGTCACAAATGCAAATAAACTATCAAACATCCATTTACTTGCATATACAGCTATACACACACCACTACACTTACTTTTACAGAAACGTACACATACTCTCTTAAACAATCAATTATATAAACAGATACTTATTTATACAGGAACTCGTCCAATCTCTCACTCTCACATATAATCACTTATATACATCAATACTCATATATACTAGATTAAAACATATTTGAGACAGTCATTCACTCACTAACACACCCATACACACACTCATCCACCCATTCAGTCCTGCACACATGCTGTCTTCAAAACACATACAAACAGTGAGTCACCCATTCATGCATCTATACGGTAAGTAATACCCCCCACCAAACCATACAGACACTCATACTGACCAGGGACGGCTTTCCACCTAAACTTGAGAACTACCCAGAGTTCTCTCCTTCTTTTTTGCATAATTTATGCGTCACTCTATGCCTGAAAGGGTTTTGTTTTGACTTAATACTGGGTGCTCCCTTGTGTCTGGACAAAGCTATACCTCTCTGAAGAGCTCTAATTAGAGCGAAACACTGTGTCAGGGGTTGCTTTTACTCATACCAGGTTGGCTTGAGTTGGTATTTCACTAATTCAAAGCTGTAATATTGTGCCTGGAGTGATAAATGATTCAGAAAAGGGGGTGGTGATGAACAGAGTGTCTGAATTAAGCAGACCACTCTTACCCAGTCCAAAGATCAGGGCTTGATCCATCACCGTTATTTATCTCACTGCCCCATCCCAGCTCAGAACCTGGCTATATGCAAATTAGTCTGTCCCTGGCCCAGTGCATCATGGGAACAGGGCAGACCAAACTACCAAGCCAATTCTTCACCAGAAAGGAGACAAGCTACCGGGGACCGGTTTCTGGCATTTCAGCCTCTTCGGCCCGGCTTGCTTGAATCCTGATGGAGCAGTGAGAAAGGGACTCATGTCTGAGTATACCCTGCCACACCTGTAGTGGCCAAAAACGATTCAGAAAAGGGGGTGGTGATGAACAGAGTGTCTGAATTAAGCAGACCACTCTTACCCAGTCCAAAGATCAGGGCTTGATCCATCACCGTTATTTATCTCACTGCCCCATCCCAGCTCAGAACCTGGCTATATGCAAATTAGTCTGTCCCTGGCCCAGTGCATCATGGGAACAGGGCAGACCAAACTACCAAGCCAATTCTTCACCAGAAAGGAGACAAGCTACCGGGGACCGGTTTCTGGCATTTCAGCCTCTTCGGCCCGGCTTGCTTGAATCCTGATGGAGCAGTGAGAAAGGGACTCATGTCTGAGTATACCCTGCCACACCTGTAGTGGCCAAAAACGATTCAGAAAAGGGGGTGGTGATGAACAGAGTGTCTGAATTAAGCAGACCACTCTTACCCAGTCCAAAGATCAGGGCTTGATCCATCACCGTTATTTATCTCACTGCCCCATCCCAGCTCAGAACCTGGCTATATGCAAATTAGTCTGTCCCTGGCCCAGTGCATCATGGGAACAGGGCAGACCAAACTACCAAGCCAATTCTTCACCAGAAAGGAGACAAGCTACCGGGGACCGGTTTCTGGCATTTCAGCCTCTTCGGCCCGGCTTGCTTGAATCCTGATGGAGCAGTGAGAAAGGGACTCATGTCTGAGTATACCCTGCCACACCTGTAGTGGCCAAAAACGATTCAGAAAAGGGGGTGGTGATGAACAGAGTGTCTGAATTAAGCAGACCACTCTTACCCAGTCCAAAGATCAGGGCTTGATCCATCACCGTTATTTATCTCACTGCCCCATCCCAGCTCAGAACCTGGCTATATGCAAATTAGTCTGTCCCTGGCCCAGTGCATCATGGGAACAGGGCAGACCAAACTACCAAGCCAATTCTTCACCAGAAAGGAGACAAGCTACCGGGGACCGGTTTCTGGCATTTCAGCCTCTTCGGCCCGGCTTGCTTGAATCCTGATGGAGCAGTGAGAAAGGGACTCATGTCTGAGTATACCCTGCCACACCTGTAGTGGCCAAAAACGATTCAGAAAAGGGGGTGGTGATGAACAGAGTGTCTGAATTAAGCAGACCACTCTTACCCAGTCCAAAGATCAGGGCTTGATCCATCACCGTTATTTATCTCACTGCCCCATCCCAGCTCAGAACCTGGCTATATGCAAATTAGTCTGTCCCTGGCCCAGTGCATCATGGGAACAGGGCAGACCAAACTACCAAGCCAATTCTTCACCAGAAAGGAGACAAGCTACCGGGGACCGGTTTCTGGCATTTCAGCCTCTTCGGCCCGGCTTGCTTGAATCCTGATGGAGCAGTGAGAAAGGGACTCATGTCTGAGTATACCCTGCCACACCTGTAGTGGCCAAAAACGATTCAGAAAAGGGGGTGGTGATGAACAGAGTGTCTGAATTAAGCAGACCACTCTTACCCAGTCCAAAGATCAGGGCTTGATCCATCACCGTTATTTATCTCACTGCCCCATCCCAGCTCAGAACCTGGCTATATGCAAATTAGTCTGTCCCTGGCCCAGTGCATCATGGGAACAGGGCAGACCAAACTACCAAGCCAATTCTTCACCAGAAAGGAGACAAGCTACCGGGGACCGGTTTCTGGCATTTCAGCCTCTTCGGCCCGGCTTGCTTGAATCCTGATGGAGCAGTGAGAAAGGGACTCATGTCTGAGTATACCCTGCCACACCTGTAGTGGCCAAAAACGATTCAGAAAAGGGGGTGGTGATGAACAGAGTGTCTGAATTAAGCAGACCACTCTTACCCAGTCCAAAGATCAGGGCTTGATCCATCACCGTTATTTATCTCACTGCCCCATCCCAGCTCAGAACCTGGCTATATGCAAATTAGTCTGTCCCTGGCCCAGTGCATCATGGGAACAGGGCAGACCAAACTACCAAGCCAATTCTTCACCAGAAAGGAGACAAGCTACCGGGGACCGGTTTCTGGCATTTCAGCCTCTTCGGCCCGGCTTGCTTGAATCCTGATGGAGCAGTGAGAAAGGGACTCATGTCTGAGTATACCCTGCCACACCTGTAGTGGCCAAAAACGATTCAGAAAAGGGGGTGGTGATGAACAGAGTGTCTGAATTAAGCAGACCACTCTTACCCAGTCCAAAGATCAGGGCTTGATCCATCACCGTTATTTATCTCACTGCCCCATCCCAGCTCAGAACCTGGCTATATGCAAATTAGTCTGTCCCTGGCCCAGTGCATCATGGGAACAGGGCAGACCAAACTACCAAGCCAATTCTTCACCAGAAAGGAGACAAGCTACCGGGGACCGGTTTCTGGCATTTCAGCCTCTTCGGCCCGGCTTGCTTGAATCCTGATGGAGCAGTGAGAAAGGGACTCATGTCTGAGTATACCCTGCCACACCTGTAGTGGCCAAAAACGATTCAGAAAAGGGGGTGGTGATGAACAGAGTGTCTGAATTAAGCAGACCACTCTTACCCAGTCCAAAGATCAGGGCTTGATCCATCACCGTTATTTATCTCACTGCCCCATCCCAGCTCAGAACCTGGCTATATGCAAATTAGTCTGTCCCTGGCCCAGTGCATCATGGGAACAGGGCAGACCAAACTACCAAGCCAATTCTTCACCAGAAAGGAGACAAGCTACCGGGGACCGGTTTCTGGCATTTCAGCCTCTTCGGCCCGGCTTGCTTGAATCCTGATGGAGCAGTGAGAAAGGGACTCATGTCTGAGTATACCCTGCCACACCTGTAGTGGCCAAAAACGATTCAGAAAAGGGGGTGGTGATGAACAGAGTGTCTGAATTAAGCAGACCACTCTTACCCAGTCCAAAGATCAGGGCTTGATCCATCACCGTTATTTATCTCACTGCCCCATCCCAGCTCAGAACCTGGCTATATGCAAATTAGTCTGTCCCTGGCCCAGTGCATCATGGGAACAGGGCAGACCAAACTACCAAGCCAATTCTTCACCAGAAAGGAGACAAGCTACCGGGGACCGGTTTCTGGCATTTCAGCCTCTTCGGCCCGGCTTGCTTGAATCCTGATGGAGCAGTGAGAAAGGGACTCATGTCTGAGTATACCCTGCCACACCTGTAGTGGCCAAAAACGATTCAGAAAAGGGGGTGGTGATGAACAGAGTGTCTGAATTAAGCAGACCACTCTTACCCAGTCCAAAGATCAGGGCTTGATCCATCACCGTTATTTATCTCACTGCCCCATCCCAGCTCAGAACCTGGCTATATGCAAATTAGTCTGTCCCTGGCCCAGTGCATCATGGGAACAGGGCAGACCAAACTACCAAGCCAATTCTTCACCAGAAAGGAGACAAGCTACCGGGGACCGGTTTCTGGCATTTCAGCCTCTTCGGCCCGGCTTGCTTGAATCGGTGTTGGATCTAGCCCTGATCTCTTGACTGGGTGAGAGTACTCTGCTTAATTCAGAGACTCTGTCCATCACCACCCCTTGTTGTAAATTGGAGTGATAAATGGCTTTTGTAATTTTACAGCTCGGCAAGGACAGCACTGTACTAGTCCTATGCCTAAAGACTTTGCTGTATAAATTGCAAAAGACTTTGTCATTTTCTATCTCGGCGTGGATAGCACTGTGCTAATCCTATGCTTAAAAACTTTGATAGAAAAACAGACATTTGAGGTGAGCAGATCTAGAGTGCCGCTGGTGTTGAGAGTGCTCTCACAGGGGCGGCTTTCCACCTAAACTTGAGAACTACCCAGAGTTCTCTCCTTCTTTTTTGCATAATTTATGCGTCACTCTATGCCTGAAAGGGTTTTGTTCTGATATATATATATTTATATATTTATATATATATATATATATATATATATATATATATATATATATATATATATATATATATTATATATTTATATATTTATATATATAAATAGATATACATACAGATATATCCAAATCAGCTCTTCTCAGCAGCAGGCAAGCATGTACGCCAACCCGACAACGAAGGAGATGGACCACTAGGTACAGCAAGATGTTATTTATTGCGTTAACACAGCAAACAGCTACGCGTTTCGGGCAAAGACGCCCTTGTTCACACTTCAACCAGATATATATGTAAAATAAAACATAAAATAATGCACACATTAAACAAAAAAAATTGTTATAAAACTAATGTAAAAATATTTAAAAAATGATATATATGCATATACAATTATAATAAAAAATATACATTTAAACAAATAATATTTTATACACATAATCTTTAAAAAAGTACTAAAATCAGTGAAAAATAGATATGCTATTTCTACTGCAATGTATTTAACAGTAGGGAAAGCGTTGAACACCGGAGGAGTAAAATTTACTATTCCCACTCCAGTCTGTGCAACAGTAAGGAAAGCATTGGACACTGGAGGGGTACAATGTGCTATTCTCATTCCAGTCTGTACAACAGTAGGTTAAAGCGTTGAATTCCAGAGGGGTAAAATGTACTATTCCCACTCCAGTCAGGGCCACTGTAGGGAAAGTGTTGCACACGTGAGGGGTAAAATTTACGATTCCCACTCCAGTCTGTGCCACAGTAGGGAAAGCGTTGGACCCCAAAATTGTCAAATGTACTATTCGCACTCCTACCTGTGCTACAGTAGAGAAAGCATTGGACTCCTAAGGGGTAAAATTTACTATTCCCACTCCAGTCTGTGCCACAGTAGAGAAAGCATTCGACTCCTAAGGGGTAAAATGTACTATTCCCACTCCAGTCTGTGCCACAGTAGGGAAAGCGTTGGACCCCAAAATTGTCAAATGTACTATTCCCACTCCAACCTGTGCAACAGTAGGGATAGCGTTAAGACTCCGAAAGGGTAAAATTTACTATTCCCACTCCAGGCTGTTCAACAGTAGAGAAAGAGTTGGACTCCGGAGGGGTAAAATTTACTATTCCCACTCTCCAGGCTGTTCAACAGTAGGGAAAGGGTTGGACACAGGCAGGGTAAAATGTCATTTTTCCACTTCAGTCTGTGCAACAGTAGGAAAAGAGTTCGACTCCAGAGGGGTACAATTTACTATTCCCACTCTCCAGTCTGAGCAACAGTAGGGAAAGTGTGGGACACCCTCTGCATCATACTGGACTCCTCACTCATGATGAACCACCAAATTAATGCCGTCTCCTCATCATGCTTCCACACTCTTTGCCTGCTTCGAAAGACCTTCAGATGGATCCCCACTGAGGCCAGAAAGACGGTCACCCACTCACTCATCAGCAGCAGACTCCACTACAGTAACACACTCTATGTAGGCGTGACCCTGAAACTCCTCAGGAAACTACAGAACATTCATAATACCGGCAGCCAGACTGGTCGTCAACAGCGGCAGCCACATCTCTGAACACCTGCGAGAACTCCACTGGCTCCCAGTTAACAAAAGAGTCATGTTCAAGCTCCTCAAACATTCCTACAAAGCCCTCCACAATGCCGAAACAGCATACTTTAACCACCACCTCTCATTCCATGCACTCACCAGACACCTCTGCTCCGCCGAACTGGCCCTTGCCACAGTCCCTCAGATCCGCAAGAACAGGACCGGAGGAAGAGCCTTCTGCTACCACGCCACCAAAACCTGGAACACACTGCCTCAGGCTATCCCAGTCACTGACCCAATTGAGGAAGGACCTCAAGTCATGGCTCTTCGAGTGAACATCGGCGCCCATCAGGACCTGCAGCCCCGCCCCCCCAGCACCTTGAGACCCTCACGGATGAGTAGTCGTGCTTGATAAACACTGATTAGTTGACTGCTTGACATCAGAGGGGTACATTTTACCATTCCCAATCCAGTCTGTGCAACAGTTAAACAGGAACTGGACACCAGAGTGGTAAAATTTACTATTCCCACTCCAGTCATTGCAACAGTAAGGAAAGCTTTGGTCACCAGACTTGCAAAATGTTCAATTTCCACTCGAGTTTGTGCAACAGTAGGGAAAGCATTGGACTCCGTAGGGGTCATATTTACTATTACCACTCCACTCTGTGCAGCAGTAGAGAGAGAGAGTAGTTCACTTCAAACATATATTAATGAACAAAAAATATAAAATTCCTAATATAAAAATGATGGGCCTTATTATGATTGCGGTTAGACGAGCGTCCGACCTCCATCATTGCAAAATGGATACCGACCGATATGTAGTCGGCAGTTCCACTTGCCAATTTCATTCCTACCTCCATGCTGGTGGTCGGAAACATGCCGTTTTCGATTGCGGCTTATGCAGCGGCCTGGAAAAGGGGAGCAATACAAGTCACAAAAGAAAGAGGCATGATTGAAACACCCATGCACCGTTTGCCAGGCAACATAAGGTGCCTGGCACAGGGTCCATGATGTTTGGTGGGGCACCACATGAGCTCCCCAAGTCCCTTAGCAGAGTTCAATTGGGGACGGTGGCCCTGCTAGGGGCCCCCAAAGTCCCTTTCCGTCTGCCTGAACATGTCAGTCGGACCGCTATATACAGGCGAGGGAAACGGACATCGTAATCCATATGGCAGTGCCTGAGAAGGCACCGCCCTTATTGTAGGGATTACGGTCCCACTGCTGCCAGTTAGAAAAGCAGTGGTCAGATCCTATGACGATGCCTCCGACTGCTAGATCATAATCTGGCAATCAGACCGCTTCTATGGATCTCGGTGGGTCAGCCAATGAAGCCCTGTCGTTAATGGGCTCACTGACTTTGGAATGAGGCCCTACATGTCTAACTTAAAAAAAAACACATTACCTTATTATTACAATGTTTAATAATTATCAATTAAAACAAATATTATTAACTAATTGGGGAGTGGAGTTGGCCTAACGGCTATGGCGGTCGACCTCGAGTCTGGGGAACTGGGTTCGAGTCTCGGCAATGACGCTGAAGATCCTGTGATTCTGGGCAAATCACTTCATCTCCCCGTGCCTGACAAAAATGAATGTGTGTCCTCATGTAACGTAACTGGTGCTATGTAAAGCGCTCTGATACCCAATTCGGGTCAAGTTTCGCTATATAAAACTCTGTAAAACAAAAAATTTATTAAAAAGCCACACTATATTCTCACAAACATATCAGCCAGCAGTTAGAATGTAATTGAAATGAAAAAGTATAACACAATTAGCATATTAAGTAATAAATTAAACCATTATTAATGACTGAATACATATCACAACTGACATGCGAGTGAAGATGGCCTATAACGTAGGGAATGTAAGGTAGCGATCACTGTCTCGTCCAGCCATCCTGCATGGGCTCACAATTGCATTGTTGGCCTCTCCTCTTGGGTATATATACTTAGCCCCCACACTGGAAGGTATTCCATATGCCTGGTATCTATTAAGTATAGGGTTATCGGTTTTATGGTATTTATTTTTTTAACATTTCCGTCTGTATTTATCCATATTTATTTTTTTGCAATTCTATCTGTATTTATCCATATTTATTTTGTGTTTTGCGCATAAATGAAGTTGAAAAACTGTACATTTCCATATTTATTTAACTGATAGACGCGCACTTATACTTTGAAGTCTGACGTGTTTTAGCTATTTAAGCGGTCAAATTTTACATAACAATACATACACTAGAAATACTAGCATTATACCATAAATGTATGTTGACGTACACTCTTATTTAAATAAATTGCATCCTGTTTTTTAATTTCCCATGTTCTCCATCTGATCAGCTGCTGGCCTATAATACATGAAAGAGACGGAGCGTCACTTAAAAGAAGCACAATTTTCTGTATTTATCCACTTTTAAATGCAGGCAGAAAACACTTTGGGGCTCATTAGGGAATTCGGGACCGCCCGCCATAAGGGCGGGGGTCCCGTGGGGGGTATTAGGATGTGCCCGCCACAGTGGCGGGCACATCCTGCATTTTTAGCATTGTGGCGGGCGGTGCTCTCTGCACCGCCCACCACAATGCTAAAAATGCATATAAGCATTTGCATAAACAAAGCGGCAGGCACCGCGCGGTGCCTGCCGCTTTGTTTTTGCAAATGAAGGGGGGTACCACAGGTACCCCCCTGTGTCCACCCCCACCTATACTTCACTCTGGGGGCCCGCAGGGGCCTGCAGAGTGAAGACCGCATGCCTTTCCGTGGCGGCATCGCTGCCACCGAAAGGCACCTAAGAACACCCATCATAATATGGCTGGCGGTGTCTGATAGACACCGCCACCATAATATTCCTTTTCCGCCCCGGCTGCAAGGCGACCGGAACGGAAAAGCGGCAGACGAACCGTCCGCCGAGGCCCCGTCCGCCATACTAATATGGCGGGGGGGGGGGAAACGAGTGTGGATGTCGGGCGGATTGCCCCCGCCAGGCTGGCGGTGGCTGCCGCCAGCCAGGCGGGGGCAATCCGCCCGACATCATAATGGGCCCCCATGTTTTCTGACTGTACTTATCGGTAAAATTCAGTAAAAACGGAAAACAGGGAGCCATAATTATGTATTAGGGGGAATGGGTGACTACGTAAACAAGATCCATAGACGAAATGGTGTGTTGGGTCACGTGCGTGGCGGGGGGAATTGCGTGTGCGACATAGGTGGGTATACATAAGTAAGTAGTCCAAGTGTAGGTTGTTAGGTTTTAATGTTATGTTGTTGACTAAACATTAAGGAAATTGAAAACAGTACACTATGATGTCAAGCCGATTGCTGGACAAAGATCACTATAACAGTTAATATTGGCCGGCGTGTATGTAGATACTGAGCGAGCTATATCTGTAAAGCCATGTTCTGTCTTGTATTAACAATCTTGATCAAAGCAGAGAAACTAAAAGAATGCACTGTAAACTGCAAAGTTGTTGTAAAATCAATAAAAACAAAGTTAAAAAATAACAGAATACATATTTTTTAATTTATTATTGCTTAAATAACTTTCCACACGATTCACCTACAAACACAACAAAACACACACAGTATGTAACATAAACAATTTAAATAATAAATAATGTACCAAATTCTCAATAAATTAAATATTTAAATAAAAATTAATGCTTAATTAGTAACTATTACTTGTTTAACTTCCCACCCTATTCCTCTACAAATGAACCAACTCGCACCTAAAATGTAACTAAAAAACATAATTACACAATTTACATAATTATCAATTAAATAATTAATAATAAAGTCATAATTATCAATACATTATTTCTTAATTAACTTTCCACACTGTACCCATAAAAACCCAACCACATGCCACCTACAATATAATAAAAAAAATTAAAAAATGTACACATTCATTATCAATTAAACAATAATAAATTAATAATTAATTATTAATTAAATATACATAATTAAGTTCCCACCTATAACCTCTACACGCCCAACAACCCACACCTAAAATATAACTTAAAAAATATATTAATAAGACAATGTCAATAATTAGTTATCATTTAAATAATTAATATTAATTGAAAATTAATTATTAATTACTTCCCACCCTTTACCCCTTCAAACACAACAACCCACACCTCAAATATAACTTAAAAAATATATTAATTACAAAATGAACATAATTAGTTGTCAATTAAATAATTAATACTAATAAAAAAATATTAATTAATTAACCATACCCCCGGTACTCTTACAACCTGCTACAACACTATAAATTACAATTAAACATTTAATTAAAAAATAACTAATTACAAAATATTTTTTAAAACATTAACAATTATACAAACAATTTATAACATGCAAATAAAATATAGTCTAAAGTACATAAAGATCATTAAAAAGCAATATTTTTGACAAGGATGTTACTTACCTTAAAAAAGTACAGACCCTTGTCATTATTAAACGTGGACACGAAAATCTTTGCGAAAATTCTGGCAAATCGGTTGGCACCGTTGCTCTTGGGTTTGGTTGGCCCAGAACAGGCTGGATTTATTCCTGGCTGGTCTCTGATCTAAAACCTTAGAATGCCTTTTGGCACGATCTCTTGTATTGACCCTGATGTGTGGGCCACGGCGGTATTTTTGGACGCTGAAAAAGCGTTTGACTCTGTGGAATGCCGGTTTATGCTGGGGGTACTGCCGCGTAACAGAATGGGGGATGTCTTTTTGTAACTTGTACGGGTGCTCTATACGTGCTCGACAGCTCGTATCTGGGTGAAGTGGTATAGTCATCAGTGCCATAAACATCATGAGAGGTACTAGACAAGGCTACCCCTTGTCGCCGATATTATATGTCCTAGTGGCTGGGCCATTGGCATGCGCACTTTGAGAATATCATGCATAACCTAAGTCTGGTTCTTCGAGAGGTCGCACTGTTTGATGGGCATGCCAGCTTACATATTAATTGGGATTAGTCCCTGATATTCCCGTTCACCGTGGCCACGACGCCGGTGCAACTAGAGTACCCTTTACAGTGGACCACAGATTTGGTGCTTTATTTGGGAATACAGGTTCACCCCGGACCCGTTAGTGGTGTTGTTGAATAATTACTGTAGAAGAGCAGTGCAGAAACTCACAGAGGCAGTTGGCCGTTGCATTAAGTTGGCTCTGTCTCTCAGTAGGCATATAGCCACAATGAAGATGGTGGTGTTGCCCGGCACTTTTTTTTCTCTTTCATTCTTGCTACACCACCAGCTATCCTTTCAGATGACTGTTATACATAGTTATTTTTGATGGAGAAGGATTTTCATTGTGGCCTCTTGCTTTTTCATGGTCTTGGATGTTACCAGTTTTCTTAACCCACACTGCTTTTTCAGTCTTTATAATCAGGGCAGAGTCATCTAGGCACTGAACCCTTTGATAAATTCAGGGCCCGGAAGCCTCACCCTTGCACCTTGGCGTATCATGCACCTCATTCTGTTCTATCTTTAAACCTGCCTCCATTGGTCGTTCCATTGACATTTGCTTCTTAGTTGCCCATAGTTACAAGCACCACACCAGCATTCATTGAAAAATTATGGAAGAACTTAGAAGTGGAAGATATTTATCTCTTATATCCTGGTTCTGTCACTGGTGTGATCTGAATAGGATTTTATTTTATGTCTATAACCAAAGGCTGTACCATTCCGTTCTGCTTCATGCCTAAAATAATCAGTATGCATTTGTATTAAGGGTCTTCTACATAAAGGTAACACTTAGGTTGGTGATCAAAGTGAATCTAGACCAAAAAACGGTGCCTGGCATGATGGAGATGTTTGATTCTTGAAGAACACGAGATCCACTTACTGTAATCTTGTTTTCGCTGCCCACTAGTGGTTCTGATCCAATAGAAGTCAGATCCAAGAACATATCAAACTTCATTCACATCTACCCTTTTCCAGAGTACTTCTTAAAAGAGATCTCAACATAGTCTCAACAAATCTGTCATGGACACCTATGTCAAAGACAGCGTGACTGTATCTGTAAAGACTGTGCCCAAACTGAGACTGCATAGGTTTGTACGGGCAAGAGTGGGTTGTTCACGACAGACGAGTGTGCATGTTTAATGTTAACATTTTGCTGAAGATGCATTTGTTGCAGTTTATGCATTTTGTTGTTGGTTCTCATTGTTGTAATAACTTTGCATGGACAAGAGACCTCACCATCATCTTTGTCTAAGGTGATTTTGCATGAAAATGGTTTATGTTCGTAGGTTTAGTTTTTCAAATGTAGTTTCTTCTGAGTGGACAGCGTTGAAACATAATTGAACTGGCTATATAGTTGACGAATGTGCCTAAAACATTAATCCAGAACGGGTCCAAAACTGCCTTGTGGAAGGTAGTCCCGCGTTTGACCTGTCTCGTGTGCATTGGGTGTTGAACTTGGCTTGTCAGTGTGGGGAATGGGCCAGCGAGTGACAGGCTGGCAAACCTGTTATTTGGCACCTCGTTGGGTGGAGTGGAAGACCTGGGCCTGTTTCTTCATCGCCAGAGGGAAATAATAGGTTTTTCATGACTGTGTACTCAGGAGAGGAAGTAAAAATGTGCTATGATCAGTCAGGCAGCTCACTGGCTTGGTTAAATTCCTGCATATCTCAGAACAATTCCCTCTTGTGAAATCCAAGATTCCTTTATACATTGAGGTAAAATGCTTCACATAGCAGTCTCCTAGCCATACAAGCAAACAAAAGGAAGCTGGCCTCTTTGTGGGGAGCCAAATGAGAAGCAGATTTGTTAGTCTTCCTGAAATACACAAAGCCACTGTTGCTGCAAGGATTAGGAGTTCCTGTTCTTGAAGGGAAACTCTAGCCTTCCTACAACTATTTGTGCATTAAAGGTCCACTATACAGGGGTCATTACTGTCTTTCTTTACCATTTTTAAGCGCTGAGTCATCATTATGCAGTGACCATGGGCGTACGCCATTTTTTTTTCGGGGGTGGGGGGGACATTTTAATGTCCCCACCATCTGCCGACATGATATGTTCCAGGTGGGGCACAAGAAACACTTGGGCGTAGTAGGAGCCATGGGCGGCAGGAAGCAGGCCGCATATGATCTCACACACCATAGGGTTATTGTGCCACAACCATCTCTTTCTTTTGTGGCCTTTGATAGATATTATTCACACCTTCTAGCAGTTGGCAAAGAAAAAAGCAGGGCTCAGCTGCAGACAGGAGCAGCTCTTGGCCAAAAGTGAAAAAGCACAGGCATGCAAAGGGTTTAGAACCCTTATGCAAAGGCCTAATGGAAGGATCAAGCTGAAATTGTCTGATTAGCAATTTCTAATGTGTTTTCATGTCACCACTAGTACATACATAACATTATTCATACACACATGATCAAGGCAGTGAAGGCACTATAACTGCATTATAGTAGTCAGTCTGCATTTGGTGTTAACGTGCGCAAACGAATGAGAATTGAAATGTTTGACAAATGTATTTATTTTGGAAATGTATTTTTTTTATTTTTTAGAAAACATATTTTATTGTTTTACAGCACAACATTCAGGTAATGTATTACGCACTTCAACCATGACCCATCCAAACCCTTCATAGTAACCAATAGAGCCACATATTATATCAATTACTCCGCCAGGCACCGGATCTCTGCCGCAAATGCGGTCTAAACATCCTGCCCACAGTTGCAATATACCTCCTGCACAGATTCATATTGAACAGTCCCAGCCACAAACTATTCTAACCCCACTAAAAGCCCCCCCTCCTTCCTCCACCTCCCCCCTCCCCCACTTCCCCCCACTCCTCTTCCCCCCTTCACCGGTGTGTTCCATATATCCGCCAATGTATAGTGCATGGGGTGCGTTGACTGATAATCAGGATTCCCCGATTGGGTGTCTCAGTGTCCTCCCTGCGCCAGCCCATTTTGTTCCCGGGCTTCCCCTGATTTTTGGTCGGTCAGGGATTGAACTAGTCCCTCCCAAGCTCTAGACACTTTTATTTTCGAAATGTATTAACTTAAATGTATTAAAATAAATACAATCAAATATATTACCATAAATAAAATAACAGCTGCTCTCTTCCACATTGGAAAATAAAACATATAAGCTGAACCTGGATAACTGTTGCAGGAACTGCAAACATGTACAGTCTTGCTGAAATTTAGCAGTCACATTTTTCAATGAGTAGTAGTTTTATGCAGTTTTTGTTCACTGGTTAATGTACTCTCGAAAAAGGAACAGCAAACGTCTGTAGTCTTCTGCAAATTTATCAATTACTTTGTCAATCAGCTGTTGTTTGTTTTCATCAATTTTTGCTCGATGTATGCACATCATGCACAAACTCGATAAGCGATCATCTGCCATTGTCGGGCTCAACCAGGTTTTCACCTTTCGCATTGTGCTGAAAGACCTTTCCACTGTGCAAGTGGTCACGGGTAATGTGAGAGCAATGAGAATTGGTTGCTGGACTGATGGAAATAAATATGTGTGGTTTAGCAAATCCAGAAATCCATTGTCAAACTGCTCATCTGTAATGTTGTGAAATCGGCTGGGCACTAGGACCAGCACACGAGGTGGGAGGAGAGCTAGGACAGCAGAGGAGGAGTGAAGGCGGGGAGAGGCAGTTAGAGTAGGAGCAGGGTAAAGTAATAGCCAAATAAAGACCCTCAAATATAAATACGCGTCGGTGTCGTGATTTCCAGTTCCACGACACTACATCTGGCAACGAGGAGTGGTCTTGGACCTTGCATCACTTACCTGGTGTCCTGGTGTGCGAGCTCCGCTGCCTCGGAGCTGTGCTGTGTCGCGGACCAGGAGCCCACCCCGGTCACGCTGTACTTCTGCTGCGTTGTGTGTCGGTTCCGCTGCCCGGAGCTGTAAAGTGCTGCTGCGCCCTGGGGAGTACGCCCCAGCCGTGTGTGGTTCCTGTGGTTCTGCATTCCTGATCGCGACCCAGGAGCCCACCCCGGTCGCGTGCGTGCTGCTGAAGTGCACCCCTGCTAATCGCGACCCGGGAGCCCACCCCGGTCGCGTGGACTGGGCAGTGCATGCCCGTGCTGCCGCTGTCGTTTGCAGGGGAGTCTAGAGTTGTGTGAGGCGCCCTGTGGTTGAATTCGTCAGCTTTGTGGTACCGGTGCCTGGCTGTGTTCACGCTGCTGCTACCGCTAAGTAAGTCAAGTTTGTTATTCGCACGAGATTTCACTGGCGGCCATCTTTAAGTCAGGCGTCTCCACCAATCCCCTTGCAAGGAGTGCCCAGCGGCCATTTTGAGGTCAGGCAAAGGACTAAGAATTGCATCAAGCATTGGCAAATGTTTATATGAGGAGTTTTCACATGACCTAAATTGCATTATTGGACCACATTAACATATTAAGTGGACTGCATCCTTTCCAGGCATCCTGCTGGTGTGTCTGTGCAATATATAAATGCAGAGTAGCGTCACCTACATTTATTTGCGCCAAGAGTCAGGCGATGTGAGGGCTCCTGCATTAGACTATCCATTACAAGGTAGTAACTCAAACGTCTTTTGCCCAGTCACATATCATGTCCGGATCACCCACATCGAGACAGAGTCAAGCCTCTGCTAGTGCCAGCGCCAGGCCGGAGTCGCCTATGTCCACAGCGCAAATGGGTGGACACAGACTTGACATACTCGGAGTCCCCTTTCTACACCCGCCGGAACCCCTTGTCCTCATATCGGGGGGAGGCATGGGTCTTCGCTGGCAAGAATGGCTAGAGGCCCTTGAAGATTTCATGAAACGGTCACATGTGACTGAAGAGAAGCAGAAACTGATAGCACTACGCAATTTAATCGGGAAAGACGTTGGTCAGATCATAAAGGAACTTTCTGCTGATGCTGCTTCGTCATATGTCAATGTGCATGATGCACTAAACAGAAAATGCCTGCACAATTGGAGCATTGATTATGAAAGGTACATATTCAACCTGGCATCTCAAGAAAAAGATGAGCCCATGAGTACCTTCATTACGCGACTTCGACGTCTGGCTCGCTACTGTGAATTTGACTCCTTCACGACGGAAGACACCCTTCGCCTGCGAATCATAGAAGGATGCCAGTCTGAGTCGTTACGCAGACGTCTACTAAAGAAAAGCTACTCTCTGGATGAGATCGAAGAAATGACGCAAGTAAATGATCAGGCAGAAGAACATGCCAAGAAAATGGAGGTTGGAAGAGGCGAAAAACATGAACAGGCATTTAGGCTTCATTCCCGCAGCAACAAAAGGTCTTCCCCTGCAAAGCAACGATCATCCAGATCCAAAGTGCAGTCTCATTATACAAGTCGCCGTCGTCGCAGTACTAGTCATACTGACAAAAGACAGGAGCGCCAACTTAAATGCTATTGTTGTGGATATGACTTCCCTCATACGGAAACCTGCCCTGCATTAGGCCAAAAATGCAGGAAATGTGGCAGAGACAACCACTTTGAGAACGTTTGCGGAACACCTCGCAAAGACGCTCACCGAGACAATTACAGACAGTCCAACACTCGCCATCATGCCAAAGCGGTATAGGACCGCAGAGATTCTTCCACTGATTCTTCTCAGTCCAGCCGTCATTCTCAGAGGACATATCAATCCGTCGATCGCAATCTCGTGAGTCACGATTGCTGTCACCAATCTCGCATGGCAGTGACGAATATGTCTACATGGTCGCGGATCTGGAGCGGCTGAAGAAATACCCACAATTAGATCTCAAAATGGACGCACACTTAGCCAAGTTTGTTCTGGACAGTGGAGCATCTCTCAACTATATCTCAGTTGTAGAATACATGAAAATGTATCCGCCACCACACTTGCATAAAGCTGCTGTGCGGGTGTACACATGGATGTCAAAAGAACCTCTCCAGTGTTTAGGACAATTTCAGACTAATCTCACATACAAAGACAGAACTATTCCGGCCCGCATTAACGTCATTTATGGTCCTGAAGCAGATTGTCTTCTTAGCTTGCCCACGGCGGAACGACTTCGACTAGTGGAAATCTTGTATAAAGTTGACGATGAACCTAACATCATTAACAAGTTTCCAAAACTATTTACCGGACTAGGAAAGATGGCTAATTGTCAAGTACGACTGCATATAAACGAACGTGTGACTCCAATAGTTCAACATCACAGAAAAATTCTGTTTCACCTTCAGCAATCTGTAGAAGAGGAACTGCAGGATCTCCTCCAAGCTGACATCATTGAGAGGACATCAGGACCCACTCCATGGGTCTCTCAAAAGGTCATAGTACCAAAAAGGGTTCGCCTGGCAAAGTGCGTGGATATGAGAGCACCCAACACCGCCATTGAAAGAGAACGGCATCCAGGTCCTCACATCAGTGACATGATTGCGTCACTCAACTGTGCACAGATGTTCTCCAAATTAGACCTTAACAAAGGTTATCACCAGCTGGAGCTACATGAGAAATCGAGATATATCAACATATTCTCGAACCATCAAGGCCTGTTCAGATACAAAAGACTCAGCTTTGGGGTTTCATCTGCCGCTGAGATTTTTCAGGCCATTAGGAAGGTAATTCATCACATTCCCAACACTCTAAACTACAGTGATGACATTCTTGTCTATGGCGCGACACTGCAAGAACATGACACAGCGCTGGATCGAGTCTGTCATGCTCTACTGGATGCCAATCTCACTTTAAACAAGGACAAATGCGAATTTCACAAATCCACACTAAAGTTCTTCTGACACATCTTCTCAGGCACAGGAATGTAACCCGATCCAGAAAAGATTGCTGCTTTGAATGACAGCCCCAGGCTGTGAGACGCTGGAGATGTGCGTTCATTTTTAGGCATGGCAAGTTACTGTGCACTGTACATCAAGGATTATGCCACCATCAGTTACCCTCTGAGAAAGCTGACTAAACAAGGACACCCTTTTCAATGGACCACGAGATGTGACCAAGCCTTTCATGCAATCAAAGCTGCAGTTGAATCAGCCAATAACCTTGCATATTTCAATCACCGTGGATGAGAGTCCCGTAGGACTTGGAGCGATATTAGCTCAATATGACAGAAAGAGTGATCAGCGGTATATTGTAGCATATGCCAGTCGGAGTCTCACATACACGGAGAGAGCCTACTCTCAACCTGAAAAGGAAAGCCTGGCGGTAGTCTGGACGTGTGAACATTTTCACATCTTTATTTACTGAAAACACTTCACACTTATCACGGACCACCAGGCCCTGATAACTATCTTCGGAAATCCCAGAGCCAAGATGCCACCCAGAATAGAGCGCTGGGGTATCCGCCTTCAAGAGTATACTTACACCATCATCCACAAACCGGGAAAAGCTGCAAATCCTGCTGATTATATGTCCAGACTTCCCAAGGCAACATCCGCATCTAATCCCTCAGTAGCTGAGGAATACATTCATTTTGTGGTGGCTCAAGCCAGACCACCCGCAGTACCTTTGGAAGCCATCATTGACGCTACCAATGAAGATGCCACACTACGAAACATAAAACATCGCATTCAGACAAACAGCTGGAGACATCTGGTGGAATCCGAACAGAATGAACATATATAGACAGTTATGAGCTGTCCTCTTTCAGATATGTGAAAGATGAACTGTCCATCACCTCGGATGGTCTTATACTAAGGGACAAACAAATTATCATTCCGAAACAACTACGCCAAGGAGTCATCAACCTAGCGCATGAAGGGCACAGAGGTATTGTTGCCACGAAGAGGGCATTGCGGGAGCGAGTCTGGTTCCCGACGCTTGATCAGATGGTTGAACTTACTCTGAAAGATTGCCCACCGTGTCAGCTAGTGAGTCGGGAGGATCCACCTGCACCGCTCCAAATGTCTGAATTGCCGGATGGTGTGTGGCATCATGTTTCTGTAGACTTCTTTGGCCCGTTACATTCTGGCAAGTATATTCTGGTCATAATGGACGAATATTCACGTTTCCCAATTGCACAGCTCATAGCGTCAACCAAAGCTGCTTCCACAATACCTGTACTGGATGAGGTTTTCGCAGCATGTGGCATACCGAAGGGAGTGAAACAGATAATGGCCCACCATTCAATGGGAAAGAATTTGCTGCTTTTGCCAATCACCTAAGCTTCAGACACCGGAAGATTACTCCCTTGTGGCCACAGGCCAATGGAATTGTGGAAAGATTCATGGCCACTTTAAAAAAGACCATCCAACAGGCAGAACTGTCCAAACGTGAAGTGCAAGTGGCTTTAAATGAGGTATTATGAGCATATCGAACCACACCACATACTACCACAGGCAAATGTCCTGCAACACTAATGCTGGGTCGCACTGTGAGCACAAGAATATCAGTTTGGGAAGACGCCGCCAGTGGCCTGTTTCAAGACTCTGAGCATGAAGAATTAGCAGCAAGGGACAGACTGAAAAAGGAGAAGATGAAGGAATATGCAGACCGACGAAGTAGAGCCGCATAGCCATCCATCCATGAAGGAGACTGGGTACTGGTGCGACAAGAACAGAGAAGAGCAGACTGTCGATACCATACATGCCCCTAGTAGTGACGAAACAAAAAGGGACAATGATCACAGCTGAATCGGAAGACAAGAGAATCACAAGGAACGAGACGCATTTTCAGAAGTGCACGCCCCATGTCAGAGAAGCGTTAACTACACCTCGCAGTGTAGTCCAAGGAGATGCACCTGAGTCAGCAAGTGACAATCGACCCTCCACGCCTCCTGACGAAAGGGATTGGGCGGCTCAAGATGTAAATTCCCGGCTGCAGCGAACTCATCGAACACCTGTTTGCCTGATCAAAGAACTGTAAATATATTGTTTCCTATTATTGTATACTCTGACATGCATGGACACCGTTTAGGTATGTCAAACCGTTTAAGAAGGGGAAAGATGTAATGCAGTGAAATTGGCTGGGCACTAGGACCAGCACACGAGGTGGGAGGAGAGCTGGAACGGAAGAGGAGTCTGAAGGCGGGGAGAGGCAGTTAGAATAGAAGCAGGGTAAATTAAGGTCGCCAAATAAATACCCTCAAATATAAATATGTGTTGGTGTTGTGATTTCCAGCTCCACGACACTACATCATCCTTCGTTGACCAGATCTGAAACCATGTGACTGCTTCCAGGTTTTAAATGTCGTACATTTCTCTGATTGCAATATGGCATTTGAATTGCTTAAGTGTCATTTTTGCCATATATTTTGGGTAAAGTAAGAACAAACTCAAATGTTTCTTATTTTCATTGCCAAACTGGCTTTCTAATGATGCAATGATGGAGTCCATGTATGGCACATAGATAGACTGACAATAGTATTCTTCCACAGAAGAGGAACCAAAATTAGAACAAAATACTTGCCGGCCACAATGTTTGGCAACACAAAGTACTGAAGTACCGAAATTATATTATCACCTCCCAACAATTATCATTACATTACCAAATCCCCTTACCAATACCAGTAAGCAGTCGGTCGGCAGTGTAGAAGGTTCAAGCGTTTATTAGACAAACACAAACTCTGCCAGAGGAGCTCCTTGCGACCTAACCCACGAGGTCTGCCAAGAAGACTGCTGGCACATTGTCAGCACATCACATATATACAGTTGCATTGGCATCATCATAGCCTAACATGGAAAAATACAAATTGGTACAAGCTAGTACAGTAATAGGAAAACCCATATAAGGCACACAAAGAGCTCCTTGCTTCGCTCAGGCAGCAAGGTCAGACGGGTGACTCCCTTCTGTCTTCTCAGAGACAGTCCACCCTGCACCCCTCCCGGAATGTGCTTATCGGCCCTTCCTCAGCTAACTACGACCTTTGGCGAGTCTAACGAGCTGAAACAGCAGTTTCTGCAACAGTTGGTTTCTTCCCCAGGAGCAGGGTTTTTAGAGGCAAATGAGAATAGGGCCTGTGCGTGCACGATATTAAAGAAGGCCATAATATGGTATTCATATAGCGTAACGTGGTGTGAAGCTAAGTAAAAGTAAATACCGCAAATACTAATATTGTATGTCTACGGTGTGAGTCTAGGGACACCATGCTAATTCTAACATATCGATTATCAATACTACATGATCAAGAATCGATTCTAGTACCTCAAACCCTCCTTTTAGCGTGGTGGAGCTAAATAACGACAAACAGCTACTCCTCGAATATTTCTTCATCGATGGCCATTAGGTCATGTACCTCTTTCTGCAGCATTTGGGCTTTAATAGAGACAGGGGTTGGGACGCACAGTGTGGTGATACGGGAAGCACAGTAAGAACAGCAAGCAGGACCACACTGCATCAAGACACAACACGTAAAGATGATGGCAGCTGCGCCTCCTAAGATCAACATCAGCTTCCATCCCCACGTGGACAGGAGTCCCCAAAACCAACCTGACAATGACCAGGACCCATTTTCGGTATGCATTTCAGAGGCAATGCGGTGCAGCTTTTGGATGGCTAGATGAACCGAGGGGGCGGAGTCAGGAATATACACGCAGCAAGAACTGCCGATGACACGGCATGCCCCACCCCGATCAGCTAAGATAACATCTAAAACCATACGATTTTGAAGCGCTACAAGCCTAGTAGCCTGAAGTTCCACAGTCAAGTTTGTTAAAATATCAGTGGTGATATTAATGACATTCTCCACTATTCTAGACAATCTCCTAATTTCCCTACTATTGAAAATAGGCCCCCAAAAGGGTAGTAGACCCTTACTAAAATCCGTAAATTGCTGCAAGGAGGTGTCTGTTTGATCAACTTCCGTCATATCGAACTGTCTACGTGATCTGTGTAAGGGTGCAATATGGGAACGGCTAGAGGTCACCTCGGCAAAGCTACTGGGGTACTTGTCACCGGGGCGGCTGTATTCCCATGATGGGAACGCATTGGGTATAACTGATGCGTTTTGTGATAGTTGGAGGGGGCCACATAAACAGGAGGAAACAGGAAGGATAGATAGCAACGTCCCCCCCAATTCCGTGGTAACCAAGTGTATGCGTGCTCCCCACACACAAAATACACATTGTGTGGGGTAATCAAAGGAGGGCTAATACGTTTCCGCAGTCGATAGGTATAATTGCAGATGCTATTCCCCATTTGTACCCTACCCATCCCTTGCACACAAAATCCTGCAGAAACATTCAAAATCGGGATAGGTACAGTGCGATCTCTGGTAACATTACGTTCAATGAAAATCTGAAAATATTGTGTGGCATTAAAATCCTTAAAGTCATACAATTCATCTTGCAACCAAGTTTTGTTCATTTCCGCTAAATACAGTTGTATGCAACCTTGTGGGTCAATTGTCACCTGATTCCCATGTCCCGTTCTATTATAGGCATAGTGTGCTCGAACATAATCAAGAATAATATTATGCTCATTGACATCGAGGTCCCTGTGATGCTCACCCCCATGCCGGTATATTGCCAGAAACAGTTTGTACCAAGCTTCACAACTACCTAGATAAGACAGAGGGCGGGAGAGAAACAGATCATGATTGCGCACTACAGATGGCAGGAGCCCACAAACCCAACAATCCGTAGTGTTAGTAACATTGTGTGTTTGGTGCAACATTTCTATGAATACGTTTTTAGCATATTTCTGGCGATGTCTTTCTTTGTGTGGTGCTAGGGTGAACAGGAAATGTTCGGGGGGTGCAACGGTAGTTGGCAAAAACTTCTGTAATGGGTATTTATGTTCTAAATATACGAACAGACTCATGAACACAGCTACGATAACAGTTATAGTCACAACAAATGCTATTTTGACCTTCGTGGTCCATGTAGAAAACATCGGTTCATAAAAAGGTATGTATCGAGGCGCAATAGGAAACTCTTCTTCTATTATAACACGACCAAAAGGGTACATTGCTAGCTAAAAGTCCAAAAATAGGCCTAGCAGTCCGACCTGCCAGAGGGTTCTTCTTTCCTGCGTCCGTCAGAGTCTCACAGGCAGACTTGTATCCCTATCCCAAAGTAGAAGCCGTCTTGCTTTAACAGAATCTTCTTTCTGAACAGAGCACAATGATCAAAAGTTCCAGCTCTCAACGAGTTCAGTCCAGTGTCTCGCTCAGCGCCCAGACCTGGAGTCTAGCAAGCCCTATCTTATGCAATGAAGTCCTTCCCTATCTCCTAACAATGGGGTCTGAGGCGCCGCGTGCCGGCTTCCTGAGCCGGAAATTGTATCGCTCGCGACCCAGCACTTCAGGGTCAGAAAAGAGCACACCCGGGGCTTTCCGTACTTGTGAGGTTTCGTCGTCTGGGGTACTTGCAACAGGATTCAAAGCTGTTGCACGTTCACTTGCAACTTCAGTGGAGACCAAGTCATCTGATCTCGCCGATCCCTCCTGTGGCCTACGCTCAATTTCGCAGGCGTCAGAAAAGGGCACGAATGCATCAGCTCTTTCAGTTTCCTGTGTCAAAATTTCCCCTGGACGTGACCGCTCACCAGGGAGTGGAAGTGGTAGTCGTTTGAGATGCGAGACATGGATCCAATGCTTACGACCATCCACTTTAACCGCCGTCCGGGTGGCCAACAAAATCTGCCGTGGCTCAGACCATCTAGGAGCCAAGCTGGAGTCCCGCTCGAACTTTTTTACCAGGACCCACTGGCCGGGCTGCAAGCGATGACCGGGGCCCTCTGGCAGTGGCTGCAGTACAGAAGCTACCTGCTGATGAACAGAACGAAGGTCTTTAGTCAAAGCATAAAGATAATCAATCAACATAGGATATTCAATATCTGCAAAAGAACGAGGTCTAGGTACCCCCCACACGTTAGCAGGCCTCCCAAACAGTATCTCATAGGGAGAGAGACCCGATCGGGAGTGCGGGGTGACACGTAAAGACATAAGGGCTAGGGGTAAAGTGTCAGGCCATTTCAACCCCGTGGTCTCCTTTATTTTTGCCATTTTCAGTTTTAAAATGCCATTGTACTTCTCCACAAGCCCTGCTGATTGGGGGTGTCAGGCAGCATGGAACTTTTGCTGTATGTGTAAACCCTTACAATTATGTTGAACAAGGGCCCCATGGAAATGCCCCCCGTTGTCCGACCAGATCAAGCGAGGCAATCCAAAGCGAGGCACAAACTCTTTCAGGAGGGCCTTTGCAGTTGCCAAAGCTGTGTTTTCCTTGGTAGGGTATGCCTCGACCCATTTACTAAATGCACAGACCACAACCAGTACGTACTTTAAATTGTTGACGCGTTCCATATGAATATAATCCATCTGGAGCACTTCAAAGGGCAATGTGGGTGGTGCAAAATTCCCGCTCAAAACAGTTTCTCCCTTTCCTGGATTATGCTGCAAGCAAACCATGCAATATTGGACCAAGCGGACAGCCGTCCGTTGGATATTTGGGTTATTCCAAACTGGATCTAAAAGCCCGCAAATACCTTTTGCCCCTATATGCGCGGGTCCGTGTGCCATGGTTACCACGGCCTG
Source organism: Lissotriton helveticus (assembly GCF_964261635.1). Lineage (NCBI taxonomy): Eukaryota > Metazoa > Chordata > Amphibia > Caudata > Salamandridae > Lissotriton > Lissotriton helveticus. Next base: position 1,635,397,030 of record NC_136067.1, on the reverse strand, counting down.
TACCAGTGCATTGGGCAATAGCCACCTTCGTTTGTCGGTCAAGTCAATCCAACAATTATTTTCATCCAATCTCCCTACCTCGCGTTCCCATCTCTCTAATTCTGCGGAGGTGGCTTCCTTCTGTAGTATTCTCACACTTTCCATAGTATTATCAAATAGGCCAGAGTCCCCCCCCACCCATCTGGCAGAGGAATGGACATACATGGGTGACATCAGTGACTGTGCTGTCTGCTTGGCCACCTGGTCTGCAGAAGCATTGCCTTCCCCCACCTCATCCACAATTGCTTTGTGAGCACTACATTTTATGATAGCCACTTTCTTGGGTAGGGTGAGAGCATCTAACAATCTCAAAACTAGCTGTCCGTTCTGTATTCTCTGACCATGTGAAGTAAGGAAACCCCTTTCCTTCCACAGCCGCCCAAAACTATGGGCTACACCAAAGGCGTATTGGCTGTCCGTGTAGATATTGACCTCGAGTCCCTCACTCAGCTCACAGGCTCGCAACAAGGCCATAAGTTCAGCAGCTTGAGCTGATCGGTGGGGTACTCAGAGTGTTTCAACAACCGTTTTTAGGGTCGTGATCGCATATGCAGCTGTCGTTGTGCCATCTGTTAGTTTGAAACAGGAACCATCCACATATAGCTCCCCCTGGGGGTGATCTAAGGGTGTGTCCGTGAGGTCAATCCTACCCTTGGTCTCATCTTCTGTGCGATATATGCAATCATGTAAATCAGTGTCCTGTCCACTCGTAGGGAGCGGTAATAATGTGGCTGGGTTCAGGGTTGCGCATCGAGTAATTGTAATATGTGGTGCAAATAAGGTCAGCTCATACCCAGTAAGACGTGCACTCGTAAGATGCTGCGTTTTTGTTTTATTTAGTACGGTGTCTACTGCATGCGGCACCATTATAGTCATATTGGAATTTAAAACGAGTCCTTCTGACTGCCGGATTGCCACTGCCACTGCAGCTGTAGCCCTCAGACAGCTAGGAAGTGCTCTTGCAACATTATCCAATGTCGCTGACAAATAGGCGCACGGTCTTTGCTTACCTCCAAAGGCCTGCGTTAAAACAGACAATGAACAACCGTCGACCTCGTGTACATATAGTACAAAAGGTTTACGATAGTCTGGAGTACCCAGAACAGGAGCGGAGCATAAAGCAGTTTTTAAAGAGTCAAAAGAGAGCTGACATTCATCCGTCCAGGGTAGGGGTTCATGCACATCTTTAGTAGTCAAATGCAACAAGGGTTTAGCCAGAAGTGAAAAATTAGGTATCCATTGGCGACAGTAAGATGTGATGCCAAGAAAAGCGCGGACTTCACGCTGCGTGCAAGGTACAGACATGCTAGAAATGGTGGTAATTCGTTCAGGTGTTAGTCGTCTACCCTCCTTCGATAAGAGATGACCTAAGTAGGTCACCTCCTTTCGACAGTACTGAAATTTCGATAATGATACCTTGTTCCCCTTAACAGCCAAATGGTGCAACAATTTAATCGTAGCTTCTTTACATCCGTCTTCCGTATCAGACGCAATGAGTAAGTCATCCACATATTGCAAGAGGACGTTGCCTTCCGGCAAGTCCAGGTCATCCAACAGAGCCTTGAGAGCCTGGCTATATATACTCGGACTTTCAGTATAGCCTTGAGGAGCGCGACAGAAGCGGAAGCTGCGACCAGATATTGAAAATCCGAAGATCTGCCTACTATCAGGATGGATAGGAATGCTAAAGAAAGCATTTTTCAGGTCGATGACCGAAAAATACTGTGCAGTCGGAGGGATCATGGTGAGAATGGTAGTGATATCGGTCACCACCGGATACTGTGGTACCACTATTTTGTTAACGGCTCGTAAATCAATTACGAAACGATAGGCAGCACCTGTCTCCCCTCCATCATGGTTCCTCTTCAAAAAAGGGAGAATCGGGCTATTGCAAACATTGGCATTCGTTTCTTCTACAACCCCTTTGTCAATCAGGTCCTGAATGATGTGCAGTAAAGCCCGTTCCCCCGCCGGCGCTATTTTGTACTGCGGGATGCGTGGTAATTTCGCACCTTGTTTCAATGTGATGTGAACTGGGGGGATATCCAGTTTACCCACATCTGCATCTCCTATCGCCCAAAGGGAAGTCGGAATGTCATCGAACTCCGGTGGGAGTCGTTCATTTTTCGTGAAACATTGTTTAACAGGGGTTACAGAGGGACGTATGGTTAAATAGACCCCATCCGCAGAACAATGTATAGTTGCATTCAATCTCTTCAGCATATCCAATCCTAACAAATTCTCTCCACAATTCGAAGTCAATAAGAAAGGAGTGTCAATGGTGGCTGGACCGATCGTAAAAGGGAGAGGTTTGGAGATGGGGCTTACGACGGGGACTCCGGAGAAACCCACCGAAACATTATTTCGCCCGGACAGAGCCGCCCCTGGAACCAATGATCGAGCAACGGAACTGTTCATTGCTCCTGTGTCAATTAGAAAATCCTCAGAGGTCCCCAATACTTCCCCTTTTACATAAGGTCCCCTTTGATTGACCGGAATTGACACTTGGCCCCCGCTCTGTCCCTGGCTGTCCTATGCTGGGACATATACATCGTCATTCCCTTCGTCATAGTCGCCATGGTAGTACTGTCTGTGCTGGGGATCATCGAAATGATTCTTTTCCAACTTGCCTGTCCGGTCGTCTCTGTGCATATCACCTCGGTCGGGGCCCCCTCGTCCTCTACCTCGTCCCCGAATCGTTCCGTTCTGGGCGGCCAAGTACGGACACTGTGCCTTCCAGTGTCCCTCCTCTTTACAATAGGAACACTGGTTGATGCCGATTGACGGGGCTCCTCCTGAACCCCTTCCTGTCCCCGCCCCTCTCGTCATTGGGCCCCGACTACCTCTACCTCCTCCTTGCCCTCGAACCACTTGCTGTAACAGTACTCGAGTCTTCAGATCCTTAACCTTTTTATCCACCTTATCTTTATTTTCATTTTCTCTATGCTCATAGTACTGGGCCATGCTTAGGATTACAGACGGGGAAGAGGTAGTCCAGGTACTCTCTGCCGCCTCCAGTCGTGCTGAAATTTCCGGGGCCAGGTTCGTAACGAACCTGTTAACGAACAACCTCGTGCCCCCTTCCGTTGCCAAATCTTGCCCGCTAAAGTCAATAAAAACCTCTTCGAACCTGGTAAAGAAGTCGGACACACTTTCGTCCTTCTTTTGTCTACAGGCGGACAGTTTGTCCCAGTCGACTTTTCGGGGTGGGATCAGAGTATGCATAAAAGTTATTATTTTCGCCGGAAGAGAAGTTATTTCCGCTCTTGGTTTGTCCCCTGGTTTGCGATCCTGGTCCCAGCCCCTTAGCTCCTCCCATGTGCCACCTAACTCAACATGACTAGAATCGTGCACCTGTCGCCATATATCAACCGGTACTAGTAGTCCAAAGAATAGTTCAACATCGGCTAAAGTCATTACAGCGGGGGCGGCTGCCTCAGTCAATTCTTTGTAGTATGCAGTAGGATTCTTTCGGGGATCCGGCAGTTGGGATTTTAACGCCACCACCTCACTTCTCTTCCATGGAGTATAAACCCACTGTTCCTGGAACCTAGCCGCTACCCCTTGCCGTATGACTGTCTGATTACCATCTCGTTGTTCGGGGATCTCGGGATGATAGACGGGATGCACCTCTCGCATAGGGTGCTGCGTAGTCCACTGCGGACTCTTCAAGAATAATCTGTTTCGATATTGAACCAAAGTGTCTATATTCTTAAACACTTCCTCCGATGTTAGACTAAATTTATGAGCCCAATCCCTGATAGTATACAGGATCTGAGGGGCCGTCCCATCCCTGAAGCTTGTTTCCCAAGACCAAATAAGTGAATTAGACATCTGGTATAGCACATGTTGTTGCATGACTGGTTCTAAATCCTTCACCGTACTCCATATGTCAGTTATAGTGTACACGTCATTCCGTATCCACTTAATTGCCTGATCTTCTAATGCTTCTTTTTCGCCATATTCCACAGCTGATCTAGTAAACAATCGCTTGCTGTCTAGGCCCCCTACAGCTCCCCTCGGGGTCTGTTCAGATCCGCCAGGTGCGATGCAAACCTGGGGGGAATGTATCTCCGGCGTTGGGAAACTCAATTGCGACTGAAGGGATGTGAGTATTGGTGCAGACTCGGGGATAAGCGTAACCAAGGCCCCCCCATGAGGAGAGGAAACACCGTTATTCCGCTCTCGAGTAACGGAGCCCTGTTCCTCTGGCGCGGATGCCCGTGGCCTAGCTTCGGGCTGGACAGGTATTGCGGGATATATACGCTCCGGGGCATATGGCGGAGGAGGCCTTGCGCTTAACAATTCTTCTATCTCATCTTCCGTTCCCTCTCTAGCTACATAACATTGGTCTACTTGAAGTCTAAATTGTCTATCTGCAATTTCGATATTTCGTTCTATCTTGCTTTTGTCATATGCGATGGCCTTCTGAGTAACAGTCTGTCCCTGCTCTATCTTTATTAATTTTTCAGATCGAATGCGTCTTCTTTTTGCTTCTTTCTGCCATTTGTTAAGGGTGTCGAACATCGATTGCCGACTGCGCTTAACAAAAAGGCGTTCTTGTAAATACGCAATTTTCTTTTCATCGAAAGACCCAGTTTTCGGCCATTGTAATTCTATATTATCCTTAGTGTATTTATGCCACAAAGAGTTAAAAATAAGGGGGCCAATACCATGCTTACAATACATATCGTGACTAGGCGTCCCCTCCGGTGGGGTCGGCTGACTCTCGTCTAACCTCCCTTCATCACTACGGACACAACCAAAGCACAACTTGCTAAGGCACGGCATATTGGATTATCTCGTTTCTGGCTGAAAAGGAATTTTTCCGTTAGTACAAATTCAATAAAATTAAGTATCACGTCATCATTGTGCTTTCATTCTCATGGCCATGACATCAATCATTCTCCCATCCGTCTTTCATTATATATCTGACAAAGAATATGGACGTAAAACGTAACACATAAATTCCAACAGTTGCAATCAAAAAGTGGAGCCCGTCGGCTCCTACTTGTGGAGAACTCTTCTGCTACTATTCAAAAGGCTGCAAAGAACACTTCCAACAACAGTCTCATCCTCAGACTGCCTAAAGATAGTCACACAGGTTTTAAACCACAGACCGGTCTACAGGCCATCCGACAGCATTCATGGTTCACTTCCCGAACTATTCTGGGTAAGCCCGCGTTTAAGCGCCGCTCCAGATTTGTCCGGGTGCTACCCAATCTCAACCATCGGCTTTCCCGAGAACAGTCCGGCCGAGCAGGAACCGCAGTTCCCCTAGGCGTGTAATCCTTATCTTTAGTATACCCAGAGCGTCCGCACGTGCAGTTCCACACTGCCCCCGTCGGACCTCTGCCCAAATTCTCTCCGCGTCCGCGGTAACTAATGCAAATTCAGAGTTCCTCCGTGACCATAGGCCACCAAATGCTTAGATTCCGCTATCCAAATCTGTATATGCAATTCAACATACAACGAGACACAACACTCACCTGGTGCACGCAGGTCTGCCAGAACGTTCTCCACTGCCGACGTTTGTTAGTACCAACGTTGCAGGTTCTCGGGTTGCACCCGAAGGACTCCGGCGTGGGGCTACTAGCAGCTGGAGCCCTCCGGACCAGGAGGGCAGAGCAAAACCCCGAATTCTTATGTATCAGGTCTGCAACCCCCCCAATCAGGAGAACCCCTTTCAACATCACCTATGCTTACACAGGGACGACCCCAACGCGGAGTCCCGGCGGAGTCGCCAACTGAAGTACCGAAATTATATTATCGCCTCCCAACAATTATCATTACATTACCAAATCCCCTTACCAATACCAGTAAGCAGTCGGTCGGCAGTGTAGAAGGTTCAAGCGTTTATTAGACAAACACAAACTCTGCCAGAGGAGCTCCTTGCGACCTAACCCACGAGGTCTGCCAAGAAGACTGCTGGCACATTGTCAGCACATCACATATATACAGTTGCATTGGCATCATCATAGCCTAACATGGAAAAATACAAATTGGTACAAGCTAGTACAGTAATAGGAAAACCCATATAAGGCACACAAAGAGCTCCTTGCTTCGCTCAGGCAGCAAGGTCAGACGGGTGACTCCCTTCTGTCTTCTCAGAGACAGTCCACCCTGCACCCCTCCCGGAATGTGCTTATCGGCCCTTCCTCAGCTAACTACGACCTTGCCGAGTCTAACGAGCTGAAACAGCAGTTTCTGCAACAGTTGGTTTCTTCCCCAGGAGCAGGGTTTTTAGAGGCAAATGAGAATAGGGCCTGTGCGTGCACGATATTAAAGAAGGCCATAATATGGTATTCATATAGCGTAACGTGGTGTGAAGCTAAGTAAAAGTAAATACCGCAAATACTAATATTGTATGTCTACGGTGTGAGTCTAGGGACCCCATGCTAATTCTAACATATCGATTATCAATACTACATGATCAAGAATCGATTCTAGTACCTCAGTTCGATGTTCAGTTTTTCTGCCAGTGTTTGAACATTTGTAAAAATGTCATTAAATTGCTCTTCTGCTTTTTGTCTGTGATCACACAACACAGTCAGAAGGTCTTGCACGTGATTACACACCTTGAGGATATCAAGCTGAACAGCTTGGAAAGCCTGATTTACAGATTCCAATCTTGATGAGTAATCTGAAATTATGGACAAGCAAAAGAGAAAGCTCACTGTGCTGGAGGAACATTGCAATTGATATGCATCCTGACGTGTTTTCCCTGATGCTGTAGTGCCCAATAAGGTTAATTGCTTAAAAATCTCTTCAAAGTGTGAGCAAAAAATTCAATTGCTCTTGTATTTTGCTGTCCAATGTGTTTCACTCAGCAATGGCAGATTAGGAATAGATCTTCTTTTTGGACTCTCACGGAAAAACTTGAAGATGGCTTTCACTGTGCCAATAGAATTCCGTATATCAGGAACAGCATACATGTCATTAACAACCAAATTAAGTTTATGTGCAGCAAAGTAAGCAAATGCAGCTTTAGGATATTTTCTCTTTATTATGGCTTGAACGCCACCTTCCTTTCATGCCGTTGTAGAGCATCCATCATATCCTTGGCCATGGAATTTTTCTAAGTTTTATCCAAATTTAGAACATGTATCCATAATCATATTTGCAATTGAGATAGCATCCATATCTTTTTTAAGGTTGCAAATCCAAGGAATTCTTCTTTGATGACCACTACGGTGCTACTTGTCGTGTCTACAAAACATACTCCAAGTGACATCTGTTCTTTTCCGGATATGTCAGCACTTTCATCAGGAATGATTGAAAATCCATTTGACCTATCGACTAAGGATACTAGATCTTCTCTTAATGTTTCTTCACATAATGTAATCAGTTCATGTTCAACTCGAACAGATGTATAACGTGCATTAACTGGTCCATTTTCCAGATGGTTCTTTAGGGTGACATCTCCTGCTTTAATGCGAAATTGGTACAGATTTGCACGTTTTCGGATATACATTTTTTCCCACGTAAAGCAATGTCATGTGTGACACAAAATAAGATAGTAGACAAAATTGGAAATAACATTTTCCAATTTTCTTCAACATGCCTTTTCACAGTATTGTCTATTTGGCAAACAATACTTGTTTCCAGTTTCTTTCTGATCACCAAAAAGTGAGTTGCATCCACTTGTGCGTTTTTATGCTGAGACGATAAGACATGCTTGCGTGCACTTTCATGGGAGTCTTTATATTTAGTGAAAGGCATAGTTATGATTGCTCCTTGTATCCCACGATGAACAGGCTGTGGAAAAACTGTGCAGAACTTGCAAATTGCACCTTTCAGTTGTGGAGAGTAGCTAAACCATGGTGAATATTGATTAATCCACACATGACGGAAACAGCGTGTTCCACCTGAATCTTTCTTGAAGTCATACATTTCTGGTGGATTATACGTATTTATTAGAAGATTGTATTTTACATCGTCTGTTAGTTTTTTTGCTAACTTAAAATACATTCCAATATCTTTTACAGTAGCATCAACATCATGGCTACATTCTGTTGGAGCTGAAAGTGGACCTGCAGAACTGCTTGTGCTTGGTTCTTCTACTGTTCATCATGTCTAGATTATTTTCTTGCTTCCGCCCTTACGCGCAGTTCTTTACAGCGTAAGATAGGTGGCGAGCACTCTGTCATGATGTCATGATAGGGATTTGGGGCTGCTGGCCTAAAATATATAATGAAGAGGGCTGCTCACAAAAATAAAATAACCACCCATTCTTACAATGGAAATAAAAATGGAAAATGCCATACAATTACATTTTAAAACACACCACCACGGCACCAGTCGACTAGCTGGTTGATCCGGGGGGCGGCGGGGGAACAAGGGCCCTTCCTTGCCCCCCTCCCTGTGGATACATACCCATGGCAGTGACATACTGTGCTGCCACCCTAAGCTTCCCTCCGCAGTACAACTGTGGTAGTACCACAGCTGCCACACCAAAGTTCGGTGCATCAGTATCACAGCAGAGCTGAACATGGCTACATCTGTGTCTGGTCACATTTGAAATTTGCACAGAGCAGACCAAACAAAAGTTCTTTTTTGCCTCATATCCTCATGATAATGCTGAATTAGGAGGTGTTTCTCGGAGCACTACATGGCACCCACAAAAAAATATATACTGTGGTTCATGTGAGGGAAAGCTCCCTTTGCTCTCACCCTCCATACTTGTACTAAGTGAAAGTTATCCAATGGGACTAAACTCTATATTTTTCTAAATATATATGCACGTTGTAGTGGGCAAGTAAGCCTGGCCAGGAGCTCTAACAAGGTTCATCCTGCTCTATCTGCTGCTAGCCATGCCACCTGCTTTCCTGCTTAACTGTCATTCAGTGTTTGCGAGGGCGTATGGGGAAAGCGAGCGTCCGAGCGCAGCGCAAGCAGCACTCCTACATCCTAAGTGTGAGGATGATACGGTCTTTGCGATGCAGAATGAGCAGGGGTTGCCTCTGTTTAAGGCAGAGCAGGTATCGGAACGGTTCCTCCGTTATTATGCGGAGCTCTACACGTTGCAACTCTCACATGACTATCAAGCCACAATGGATTATCTTGCACATATCAGCATGAAATGACTAACGACAGCGCAAAGGGAGCACCTCATGGCACCATTGCGTCCCGTGGAGATAGTGGTGGCGCTAAAAGATATGCCGAGCGGGATAGCACCTGACATAGATGGTTTGACAGTAGCCTTCAATAAGGCCTATCAAGATAAGCTTGTACTGCATATGGGTTCAATGACATAATATTGAGAACACAAATATTGTGATACATAAATATTGTGTCAAAAATATAGATCACAAAAATATTGTTTTCCTATAAATATGATGGTAATTACAAAAATATAAAAAACACAATATCGATTTTTAATAGGAATATACAGGTTAAAATTGAAAATATTAAATATTTTATTATATAACATAACTAAAATGTAAAATACATACATTTAAGTAACATTTTATACTACTTATAAATATATACTTACCTAAACATTCACACAAGAATGTATATATGTTTGTATATTTGTATATACAATATATAACTTAACACTCTTATAAAATAAATGATTTCGCATTATATTACATTTTTAACGTTTGTTTAAATGTACTTATATAAAACACACATATATATCTGTATATACAGATATATATGTATAATGAAACATTAAATAATGAACAAATTAAACAAAAATGTTTTATACAAATAATGTACAAATATTTAAAAAATTACATATATGCATATACAAATATAATAAATATACATTTAAAAAGATAATGTCACATACACTATTAATGTTTAAAAAAGTTCTAAAATCCGTGAAAAATAGATATACTATTTCTACTGCAATATATATAACAGTAGGACACCAGAGAAGTAAAATGTACTATTCTCACTCCAGTCTGTGCAACAGTAAGGGAAGCATTGGACACCAGAGGGGTAAAATGTACTATTCCCACTCCAGTCTGTGCAACAGTAGGTTAAAGCGTTGAATTCCAGAGGGGTAAAATGTACTATTCCCTCTCCAGTCTGTGCCACAGTAGGGAAAGCGTTGGACATGTGAGGGGTAAAATGTACTATTCCCACTCCAGTCAGTGCAACAGTAAGGAAAGCGCTGGACACCAAAAGTGTAAACTGTACTATTCCCACTCCTACCTGTGCAACAGTAGGGAAAGTATTGGACTCAGAAGGGGTAAAAGTCACTATTCCCACTCTAGTCTATGCAACAGTAGGGAAAGCGTTGGACACCAGAGGGGTATCATTTACTATTCCCACTACAGTCTGTGCCACAGTAGGGAAAGCGTTGGACACCAAAAGTGTAAAATGTACTATTCCCACCCCAACCTATGCAACAGTACGGAAAGCATTAAGGCTCTGAAAGGGTAACATTTACTATTCCCACTCCAGGCTGTTTAACAGTAGGAAAAGGGTTGGACACTGATGGGGTAAAATTTACCATTACCAGTCTGTGCAACAGTAGGGAAAGCGTTGGACTCCGGAGGGGTAAAATGTACTATTCCCCCTTTCCAGTTTGGGCAACAGTAGGGAAAGCGTGGGACCCCTCGGCATCATACTGGACTCCTTGCTCATGATGAACCACCAAATCAACGCCGTCTCCTCATCATGCCTTCACACTCTTTGCCTGCTTCGAAAGGTCTTCAGATAGAGCCCCACTGAGGCCAGAAAGACGGTCACCCACTGACTCATAAGCAGCAGACTTAACTACGGCAACACACTCTACGCAGGCGTCACCCGGAAACTCCTCAGGAAACTACAGAACATTAAGAATGCTGCAGCCAGACTAGTCCTTAACATCCCTCGCGGTAGCCACAACTCCGAACACCTGAGCGAACTCCACTAGCTCCCAGTCAACAAAAGAGTCATGTTCAAGCTCTGCACACATGCCTACAAATCCGTCCACGATGCCGGACAAGCATACTTTAACCACTGCCTCTCATACAATGTACTCCCCAGACGCCTCTGCTCTGCCGAACTGGCCCTTTCCACTGACCTTCGGATCCGCAAGAACAAGACCTGAGGAAGATTCTTCTCCTACCTCGCTGCCAAAACCTGGAACTCCCTGCCTCAGGCTATCCCAAATAATTACATAATTATTACAATGTTGAATAATTATCAATTAAAACAAATATAATTCATTAATAAAAATGCCAAACTATATTCTCACAAACATATCAGTCAACAATTAAAATGTAATTGAAATGAAAAAGTATAACACAATTAACATTTTAAGTAATAAATAAAACAATTATTAATAACTGGATAAATATTTTTAATTTATTATTGCTTAAATAACTTTCAACCCTATTCTCTTACAAACACAACAAAACACACCTAGTAGGTAACACAAACAATTTAAATAATACATAATGTACCAAATTATCAATAAATTAAATATTTAAATAAAAATGAATGCTTGATTTGTAATTATTACTTATTTACCTTCTCACCCTATTCCTCTACAAACTAAACAACCCACACCTAAAATGTAAATAAAAATATGATAATGACACAATTGACATAATTATCAATTAAATAATTAATAATAAAGTAAAAATGATCAATAAATGATTTCTTAATTAACTCTCCACACTGTACCCCTCAAACCCCAACCACACTCCCCTACAATATAACTTTTTTTTTAAATTACAAAATGTACAAATTAATGATCAATTAAACAATTAATAATAAATGAATAATTCATTATTAATAAAATATACATAATTGAGTTCCCTCCCATTACTCTACAAACCCAACAACCTGCACCTAAAATATAACTTAAAAAATATAATAATTAGACCATGTACATAATTAGTTATCAATTTAATAATTAATACTAATTAAAAATTAATTATTTATTGTAATTAATTAACTTCCTACCCTTTACCCCTTGAAACCCAACAACCCGCACCTAAAATATAACTTACAAAATATATTAATTACATAATTCACATAATTAGTTGTCAATTAATATTAATAAAAAAAGATTAATTAACCACGCCCCCTGTACCCTTACAACCTGCTACAACACTATGAATTACAATGAAACATTTAATTAAAAAATAAGGAATAATTACAAAATATTTTTAAAAACATTAACAACAATTATACAAACAATTTATAACATGCAATTAAAATATAATCTAAAGTACATAAAGAAATTAAAAAGCAATATTCATTACAACTATATTTTTATAAATGATATTAACAACAGATGTTTTTCACAACGATATTACTTAACTTAATAAATTGATATTTTTGTAAACCATATTTCTGCAGAACGATATTTCTCTATCACAATATAAGAAAACTCAATATTTGTGTGACTCAATATTTTGTCAAAACACCCGCATTTTGTCACTCTTTATGAAGTGATGGTGAGGAAGAGTTGAATGCCCCCCACGATGCCCGAGGCTCTACTGGTCACCTTGATAAAACCGGGTAAGCTGGTAGATTGTTGCTCGTTTTACAGACCCTTGTCATTATTAAATGTGGACATGAAAATCTTTGCGAAAATTCTGACAAATTGGTTGGCACCATTGCTCTTGGGATTTGTTGGCCCAGAACAGACTGTATTTAGTCCTGGCTGGTCCCTGGCCTACAACCTTAGAATTCCCTTTGGCACGATCTCTCGTATTGACCCCGATGTGTGGGTCAGGGCTGTATTTTTGGATGCTGAAAAAACGGTTGACTCAGTAGAATGCAGGTTTGTCCGGGGGGTAATGTAGTGTATCAGAATGGAGGTGTCTTTTTGTAACTTGTACGGGTGCTCTATACATGCCCGACAGCTGATATCTCAGTCAAGTGGTATAGTCATCAGTGCCATAGACATCATGAGGGGTACTAGATAAGGCTGCTACCTATCGCCGTTATTATATGCCCTGGTGGCTGGGCCATTGGCATGCGCACTTCGAGAATATCATTCACACAGGGGCCTCGGTTTGCAGATGACACAATTCTTTATATGCTCCATCCCGAGCATAACCTAACTCTGGTTCTTCGAGAGGTTGCACTGTTTAATGGGCATTCCGGCTTACGTATTATTTGGGATATGTCCATGATATTTCCGCTCACCGCGGCCACAACGCCGGTGCAACTACAGTACCCTTTACAGTGGACGACAGATTGGGTGCTGTATTTGGGAATACATTTTCACCTGGACCCGTTAGTGGTGTTGGATAATTACGGTAGAGCAGTGCAGAAACTCACAGAGGCGGTCTGCCGTTGCATTAAGTTGGCTCTGTCGTTCAGTGGGAATATAGCCATAATGAAGATGGTGGTGTTGCCCGGCACTTTCTTTTCTCTTTCATTTTTGCTACATCACCAGTCCTGCTGTCAGGTGACTGTTATACATAGTTATTTTTGATAGAGAAGGATTTACATTGTGGCCTCTTGCTTTTTCATGGTCTTGGATGTTATCAGTTTGCTTAACCCACAATGCTTTTTCAGTCTTTATAATCAGGACAGAGTCATCTAGGCACTGAACCCTTTGATAAATTCAGGGCCCGGAAGCCTCATCCGCGCACCCTTGCACCTTTGCGTATAATGCACCTCATTCTGTTCTATCCTTAAGCCCGCCTCCACTGGTTCAATTGACAGTTGCCCATTGTTACAAGCACCACACCAGCATTCATTGAAAAATGATGGAAGAACTTAGAAGTGGAAGGTATTTATCTCTTATATCCTGGTTATGTCACTGGCGTGATCGGAACAGGATTTTATTTTATGTGTATAACCAAAGGTTGTACCATTCCGTTATGCTTCATGCCTACAATAATCAGTATGCAATTGTATTAAGGGTCTTCTACATAAAGGTAACACTTAGGTTGGTGATCAAATTGAATTTAGACCAGAAAACGGTGCCTTGCATGATGGAGATGTATGATTCTTGAAGAACACGAGATCCACCTGCTGCAATCTTGTTTTCTCTGCCCACTAGCTGTTATGATCCAATAGAAGTAAGATCGAAGAACATATCAAACTTCATTCACATCTACCCTTTACCAGAGTGTTTTCTTAAAAGAGCGTTCAACATAGTCTCAACTTATCTGGCAAGGACACCTATGTCAAAGCCGGTATGGACTGTATCCTTCAATTAATGTTAACATTTTGCTGAAGATGCATTTGTTGCAGTTTATGCATTTCGTTGTTGGTTCTTCTCATTGTTGTAATAACTTTGCGTGGACAAGAGACCTCACCATCATCTTTGTCTACGGTGATTTTGCATGAAAATGGTTTATGCTCGTAGGGATAGTTTTTCAAATGTAGTTTCTTCAGTGGAACACGTTGAAAAGTAATTAAACTGACAATGCAGTCGATGAAAGTGCCTAAAACATTAATCCAGAACGGGTCCAAAACTGCCTTGTGGAAGGTAGTCCCGCGTTTGACCTGCCTCGTGTGCATTGGGTGTTGAACTTGGCTTGTCAGCGTGGGGAACGGGCCAGTGACTGACAGGCTGGCAAACCTGTTATTTGTCGCCCGTTGGGTGGAGTGGAAGCCCTGGGCATGTTTCCTCGTCGCCAGAGGGAAATAATGGTTTTTACATGACTGTGTACTCAGGAGAGGAAGTAAAAATGAGTTATGATCAGTTGGCAGCTCACTGGCTTGGTTAAATTCCTGCATATCTCAGAACAATTCCCTCTTGTGAAATCCAAGGTTCGTTTATACATTGAGGTAAAATGCTTCACATAGCAGTCTCCTAGCCATACAAGCAAACAAAAGGAAGCTGGCCTCTTTGTGGGGAGCCAAATGAGAAGCAGATTGTTTTTGTCTTCCTGAAATGCACAAAGCCCCTGTTGCTGCAAGGATTAGGAGTTCCTGCTCTTGAAGGGAAACTCTAGCCTTCCCACAACTATTTGTGCATTAAGGGTCCACTGTATGTCGGTCATTACCGTACAATTTTTAACCAGTAACCGCTGAGTCATCATTATGCAGTGACATCCTGTACTCTCAACCCTAATGCTAAATTTACCTCTGCAGTACAACTGTGGTGGTATCACTGCTGCCACACCGACGATTGGTGCATCAGTATCACAGCAGAGCTCAACATGGCTCCATCTGTGTCTGGACACATTTGCACTGTGCACAGAGCAGCCCTAACAAAGGTTTGTTTTTGCCTCATATCCCCATGATAATGCTGAATTAGGAGATGTTCCTGGGAGCACTACATGGCACCCGCATTATGAATTTTCTGGGGGTCGTGTGGTTGCATGCTTCCTTTCTTCTCACCCTCCATACCTGTACTAAGTGTAAGTTCTGCAACTGGACTGAACTCTATATTTTGCAAAATATTTGTGCAAGTGAGTCTTCTCTAGCCATCTTGGTTTATGGTAAATATTAGAAAAGTTTGTTAGTTTAAGAAGATGTTTCCCGAAAGATTATTATTTGTTTGTCTCGTATGCTAAGAGTGTGGGTAATGTTTACATCTTCTATTGGCTTATTCTGCATCATGCACCACATACCAACGTATTTCTTATGTGCAGAAAAAGCAGCTGGCGGTTTTGTAGCTGAGAACGGTGTGTGTGAATTGTGAGGTATTTGGTGATGGGAGAATACCCTCCTTCTGTCTCTCGCCTATCTCTTTTTCCTACTTCAGGAGATACTTTGGGGCCCATCACGATGAATGTTAAAAAGCCTCCGGCCTCAGGTAAGAGGCTTTCCGACACTCATCGTCGGTTTCAATTCTGACCTGCTGAATATGATACAGCCGGTCAGAATTGAAACAACCCAGTCATTCCGGCTGGCTTCAAGGAGCCCGTCGGGCAGGCGGAACCGGCCCGTAATCCAAATGGACATCAGTTTACGGCATCCGGATTACGAAGCATGGTTTCCAGCAGGATTTCCATGTGGGCCTTTCCGACATGGAAACCCTGTCAGAAACCGGATTTGAGTGGCCCCTAGCAAGGCCCCCTTTCCCTTGTGGCATACGGTTGGTGGACTCCCTGTTAATCCCTGCACCCTGTGGAGGCACCGTAAAATGCCTGCCTTGTGGTTCAGGGATTGACACCACCTCACATTTCCCTATGGGTGCATAGGGAACGAAGACCGGTTTACGGCAGTAACACATGCTCCCATAGGGAAATGTGGGAATGTGAATGCACCATGTGGGGTTGCATCATAATTAGGTGGTCGGGACTACTGTCCAGAGGTCGGTCGGTCCCGTTTCCATGACGGTGTCGGGCAGACGCAAGTCTAGCCAATATCGTAATAGGCCCCCAAGTGAGGTATTCAGTAGACTTTCCAGAGAGACCAATACTGTCCCTCCATTTCTGAACAGGGGGTTGTTTAGTTTTCAGCTTGTAATATCTTTTCAAGTCTCCAAGGAGACCAATCACTGTTTATCAGGAAACTTGCTGCTTGTTACCTCAAGGCAGCTTCTGAAGCAGAATAACAGTTGCGGTCCTGCATCCAAAAACTGCAGTGCCCATTCTGGATAAGTTGCAGGTTTTCTTTGATGCAGGACTTTGTTTGATGTCAATCCCCAATACCTGATCAAAGATTAGGAAGGCTGGTGGAAATTCAAAGGGCTGAGTGACCAGAGATGAAGGTAGGAGAAGGCTGGCATACCCTGTCGTCAATTTTGGGTCATCATTTGACGATTCATCCTGAAACCTCCAGCTGTTGCTGTATTAAGCAGCGTGCCCTCGAAGCCACGCCAAGATCTTCACTTTAGGGTTTTGCAAAGATTCAAGTCTATAAATGTAATTTTGCTACATTATGTGGCTGTGTATATGTTTTATTTCTTACTGTGTTTTCACAGGATTGGGTTGACACCCTATAGCTTTTTTTAACATTTTGATATATATAACATTCCATTTTGTTAGTATCCTTCTCTGGGCAGAGCCCATGGCATACTCTGGAGGTTAATGCCTTTTAATGTTACAGTTTGGTGCATCACGTTTGTTATAATGGTCAAGAAAATAGGAGCAGCTACAACAGTGCAATCCCTCAAGGACCGCCCCAGCATTACGGACAGGAGAATGTTGATGTTGAGTGGAGTTCAGCTAACTAACTGAGTATGACCCATCTGAAGGATCTTACCTTTATCTAACCCTTCATGATCATTAACGTTACTAAAACTCATTTAAAGCTTGTTTAACCACTTCACTGCTCTTATATTATACATACACTTCATAAAATGGTGCGCCCGATGAGTTCTCATGACATATTGTAGGCTCATGGCACAGAAGTCCTGGAAAGTGTCCTAGACATGTTTGCACAGTTATTGAAAATCGTTTGGCATTGTGCAAATACTACAGCAATCAAGGAGTCAGTCAGGTCTGCTTTCAGGATTTTCCTGTAAGGCAAATACTTAAACTGAGTTTTTAGCAACAGATTAAGGATATTCAAAGGCCATCTACTCCTGTCCCCTGACCTTCTGTTTTACTATTTAAGTTTCTGATGACAGGTGGTCCCACTTGCTTGACAGCATGGACGTTCCAGTTTGGTACAAATTAAGGAGACAGACTGTAATGGTACTTTTGGCCAAGCTTCTGGGGAGAGGGCTTTGAATTAAATTCTGACTTTTATTAGAAGCCAGTAGTATTCCGCAAGTATGACTAGTGACGCACCCTTCTTTTGGGACACAAAGCGGAGGGTGATTTATCTGGGTCCGGATGCTACCCTCACCTGTTGTTGGGTAGTGTCAATCAAAAGTAAGAAAGCACTTGTCGCAAAAATGCACCACGTCAGCAACTAGTGGTGAACTTTTATGAACAAATTTTATGAGAAACCATTTTAATGGGTTTCATTGTTCTAACTACAACAAGGAGCTGCCATTTCTTCTTCAAAGGCAAAGGGCTTGTGTATTTCAAGGCCAGAAATGCCCCTTTTATGAGAATTTCTGTGAACACTGTAACCAAATGTAAGAAACTTTGTTAATGCAGTGACTCAAACAACTCCCAGTGCTTAATTTGAAAAGAACCAAAAATATATGTGTAGGTCCCAAGTTTTATTGGGGCCCTGCACATATAACAAGCAATGCCAGCTTGTTGCTGGCATTGCTGAATGCGGGGGCTGCCATATCCAGCCCCCAGTATGGAGTATAGATACTCATCATCTGCAGCCACCAGCTCAAATAAAGCACTGGCCACAGCCACCAGCCCTGCTTCATCGTGAAATTAGAAGTAGCTAGCATTGAAGGCGTGTTGGCGGCCATCAGCTTGTATGTTCAGCCTCTGACAAGCACAGGTTCTGTTCAGTAGGTACCAAGTTTACATGGGTGCTGTACAGAAATAGATTCAAAATGTTATGGCTTTTAAAATGCAACTGAAACAGCATGCTCTCTGTGATAAAAGTGTGCCACCATGGCGGATGTGGGGCAGCCGACCACAGGGAGGTCTGCCCCCCAGTAACATTGGGAGGGTGGCGCAATCCAGGAACTGACATTTTGTGTTGGGCTACACTTGTAGCCCAATTGTAGCCCAAAATATTTACAGTTGGGTCAGTTGGGCTCCCTGCCACCATTTTAGGTTCATTTGATCTGGTGACTGGGAGAGTTTGTAGCGATTTCAAATTCTGTGCTTGTTGTCTAGGTTATTGCAGTAATTAGCTTACCTGGCATGAGCATGGCAGAGGTAGCAGAAAAGGTAGTAGAGGCAATGTGGCTCCTCAGGGAGGCTGGGCGCCTGGATTTACTGGTAGGTGGCGAGCGCGGCACACCCAGCTTGTCAGGCGTCTACCAGGATTGCCACCACTGTGGTGACCTGTTCACAGCCGCACAAGTGGTGGGCGGGGACATATTCACAGGATGAGTTAAGTGCTCGGGGACCACTCCATGTCCAGGAGAATGGCGCTGTAGAGGGCAGGAGGGAGAGGAGTGTCCTTGGGGAGGGGGCAGGCCGGCATGCCCACAGCAGGCTCTGGGGCTGACTATGCGAAGAATAAAGTTTATGAGGGGAGAGGGGGCCTGGGCGCCGAGCAGCTGCCAACAATGCACCCTGTGGCTCCCAGGGAGAGACTTCAGCGGCCTCTACATGCGGCCGGCGCATGTACAGGGCTGCTGCCAGGAAACGCTTTGGGAAGCAGGCAGCGTCTGATGAGCCAAATGCACATGGCAGAATTTGCAGGCTGATGGGGAAGCAGGCAGCATCTAATGAGCTGCCTGCGGTGGTCTTAGGAGTTTTGTAGCATACACAGCAGGGCAGGGTGCAGGGCTTACTCCAGGCAAGTTGGGTGGCCATGCCCTGGGAATATTAATGATAGCAAAGCAGCAGGCGCCCGCTGACATGAGACCATGCGGAATGTGGAGCAGGCAGTAATGGATGAAGAGCCTCAAACATCAGTGCTTCACAGGAGCAGTGCAGTGGGTCAGACAGAGGACTTCATATCCATAGAGACCCTTGAGGTTTGTGGGTCGTCGTAGAGGGAGGATGAACAATGAGAGGAGGGCCACACAAAGGGTGTAGACAGAGACTTGCTACTAGAAAAGTGGGGGTGGCTTCAGGGTGCCCCCGAAAGGCTTCAGGCATAATGGGCAGCAGGAGGGCCATGGGTGGAGAGGGCGAGTGAAGGGGGCGAACAGTTAGCGATCAATAAGGGGGTTTCACAGGATAGGCTTGCAGACATGAGGGGTAGGTGAGAGAGCAAGGCATGGGCATTGGGCCCATGCTAGTTGCTGCCATGTTTTCTCGAGAGCGGGAGCATGGAGGGAGGGCCTGGGGTGGGAGAGGTCAATGCTGACTGGGATACATGGGGAGAGGAGCTCAAGATAAGGAGAGAAGGTTAGTCAGGCGGCCAGGTATATGGTTGGACCTCTTTGGGTCAAAGGAGGAGCAGTAGAAGCTAACCATAAGACCCAAAGTGCCACTGACAATTGAAAATGGACTGCAACATTTTTAATTTATGCCAGTGTATACTGTGAGAAGTTTCCGGAGCATTGCATGGCGATGTTTAAGTTCATGGACATAATAAGGAAGGCCCAAATCATGGGGGTAGGGGGAGGATATGCTTGCGCCCAATATACCGAAGAATTCAGGGCATGACTGGCTTGGCACTCTGAAGCTAAGTGGGGAGAGCTGGAGTCGGACTTGTTGCAACATACCATAGGTGCGGCAAAGCTGAGGAAAACAATTTTTACGGAAAGTGGATTGCCAATAGAGTACCACCCCTTTCATTGTCGCTCCACCCGGAGGGAAGGGGGGTGCCTACCAAAGGTCAAACAGGGACAGGGGGCCCATGTTGGTGCTTTAACAAGGGATGTGTATGCGGGAATACTGTTAGTTTCGCCATGAGTGCTCCAATGTGCTCAGGTATGCCCCCCATTAGCCAATGTTTCAGCAGAGGAAGTGGGTACCAGGGGATGTTAGCAGGGCAGTGGCAGCCACAAGCTACTGGGCAGTGGTCACAGCACCAGCAACAGTTATATAGTAGCGGGGGGAGGAAGCCCAGGGATCTAGGGCAAAGGGCTCATACTCTGGTTAAACTTGATAGGTTGGAGTACTGGATAGAGTTTTATGACCAGCCGGAAGAGGCGTGGGTACTACGGAATGGTTTTCGTTTGGGTTTTCATTTCGGGTACGAGGGTCCTTGGGTTCAGCGGTGGGCAAACAATTTGCAATCCACCAAATAAAGAAGCAGGCAGTATGACATAAACTGTCGAAAGAGGTGTTGGAAGGCTGGATGGCAGACCCCTTTGATGACTGGCCTATGGAACATTTGATCATGTCACCGATAGGAGTGGTTCATAATAAAGAACAGTGTTAGTTTTGGCTCATACAGCACTTTTTCCCGCCCAGAGGTTGGGGGTCAGTGAACGATTTCATCTCAGACAAAGTGACATCAGTGTCATATTCCTCGGTGGACGTGGCCACGTTACTGATAGTGATGGTGGGCCCAGGGGGGCATTGATGACAAAGTGTGATGTCAAATCAGCATTTCGGCTGCTTCCAGTACATCCGGATGACTTTCAGCTACTAGGATTGCACTTTAAAGAGCAGTGGTACGTGGACAAGGCTTTGCCAATGGGGTGCTCCATATCATGTGCATCGGTTGAATGCTTCAGCTTGTTTTTGCAGTGGTTGTCACATGGCATACGAGCCATGAACTGGCGACTCACTATCTGGACGATTTCTTTTGTGTGGGTGTGCCCGGCTCAATGGACTGCCAGGAACTACTGGTAAGAGTCCAAGGTATCATGGGTAACATAGGGGTTCCTTTGGCTCCGGAGAAAACCGTCAGCCCGAGAACAGCATTGGCATTTCTAGGCATTGAGATAGATTCACAAACGATGGAAGCAAGATTGCCACAGGATAAAAAGGAGACAATGCTATCATTGTTGTTTGGTACGCTGACAAGGGACAAGGTGAAAGTGCAGGAGATTCAGGTGTTGTTGGGTCATCTCAATTTTGCAAGCGGGGTGGTCAGGGTGGGGAGAACTTTCGGCAGGAGGCTGGGTCTAGCACTTTCGGGTTTCTCGCTGCCATATCATCATGTGAGGCTGTCGCCAGGGGTAAAGGAGGATTTTCACATGCGGGTTTTTTTCTTGTGGTCTTTCAACGGGATCCCTTTAGCAAGGCGGGATGACATGGACTGTGATGTGCAAATATTCTCAGATGCAGTTGCAGTGGGTGGGTTGGGTTTTGCCATATATTGTCAGGGTAGATGGTGTTCAGAACTATGACCGGAGCAGTGGACAGGTGGGGGCAGGTGTGAGAAGTTGGCCTGATATATGATGCTCACTAATTCTAGTGGTCACCTTGTATCAGCCCAAACAACCCTTATGGTGATTGGTTGTAAGTCAACCTGATAGACCAGCTATCCTAGTAGCGTGGACAAAAGCAGTCTTTAGGCTAAACTCTTTTGGCATGTGAAGCCAGCTGTTTTACCACAATATAACCCCTTGAATACCAGATGAAAGGACACCACACAGGTTGTTATGAAAATAAACGATATATTTATTAATAACAACACCTCTGACCTCTTTATGAGGTCAGAGGGCTAAGCACAGGACAATACTACAAAAGAAATACGAGTTCGCACAATATCTACAAGTGTGCCTGAGGGGCACGGCAAACCATATACTCAAAACAATGGAATGCGAGGAAGGAAAATACTGTAAGAAGATCCAGAGGCTGGAGGATCGCTGGGACTACGCTACGAACTAGGTAAGTAAGGAGCAGGAGGCCCGGGACTCACGTGCAGAGTGGGAACTCTCAAGCGGGATGCGTACCAACGTCTATGGATGCTACAGTTTAGAAAGTTACGGATTCCGGACGAACCCGGCTGGATGGAGGGAAAACAACAGTGGACCTGGACACTAGGATAGTGAACACTGACTTCAGCACCTAGAAGCTTTAGTTACCTAACCCACAGGCTGCGGGTGCATAGGGCTGAAGTTGCGTCGGGTTTGCTGCGTTGATCCCGGTGATGCCTGAAACTTGAAGTTGCTGGCAGGCAGCCAGATGGAGGAGTCCGGTGGTTCCAAGGATGGAACTGGAAGATAGAAGTCCTGAAAGGGAAGGGGACAGAGTCTTGGTCACTAGCCAGTGACGGTGCTGGAACCAGGAGGGAACCAGAGGCTGTCGCCGCAGTCAGGTGAAGGAAGGGTCGCTTCTCTCTGTAGCTGCGCGGACCAGGAGCTGCTCTTCACAACCAGGCTGGAGGCACGAGCTGTCCCACGTAGTCTGCTGCTGTTGGCGGTGTCGGATTGTCGATCTGGACAACAGGCCTTGGCTAATTCAAGTCACGCGGTGGAACAAAGATGGCGTCTGGTGTGGACCAGGAGGGTCTGGGGTGCTTCTCTTTCACAAGGAAGCAAGGGCCAGTCTGGGGGACCAGACTAGCAGTGTCGAAATCTTCGGGTCGTCGTCTCAGAGGTCACTAGCCAGCCGGCAAGTGACCAGACAACAGGAAGGGCAGCAACCAGGCAAAAGGGCCCCACGCAGATCACGGGGATGCTGGGGGGCTGGTCTTTGGTGCAGGAGCTGCGTCGGTGTGGGGCTTCTCAGTCCCCAATGCACTCCCTCGAAGAACCCTCAGGGGTCGTGCTGGAAGCGCTGTGCAGGTTTCTTCAAGATGGCCGTCTCCACGTTGCTCGTCGCACCCACGGGTCCCAGCTGTGCTGTGGATGTGGGTAGAGGTCAGAGAGGTCTGTCGAGCTGGGTCGTCGGATTCCGGGATGGAAGGACTTTGCAGCAAACCGCACAGGAGCTTGATGGTGCCTGCGAAGCAGGATGGTCACTCCCTGACCATAGGGGAGATTCTTCAGTCTTCTGATGTTCAGGAGGTCGAAGGTCAAGAGTTCTTCGTGGAAGTTGTCAAGAGTAATCTAATCTGGAATGGGACCAGCTCCTACCTTTATTCAGCTAAAGGGGGCTGCACTACGACTAGGTCCCTCCCCTGGGTGGGACCAGGAAGGGGTGTGGTTACACCCCCTTCCTGGAGTGCCCCAGCAACTGGTTGGAACCGGTGTATGCACAGGGCACCTTGTGTGCCCCAGGCATGTCTCATTCCTTTCAGCCTTGGCCTACCTAATACACAAAATCCTGTCTGGGGTGGTGCTAGCACCTCCCAAGGCAGGAAACCCTTTGTCTGAGTCTCCCTTGCTGGAAGGACTCCCAGCAGCAGGAGGTCAGACTTGTGTCTGTGGTGGCAGCATCCATTTTGTGATGCTGAGGCTCGAGTTAACTTTAACCGGGGTTTACAGTTACATACACGTCGTGTCCCTCTAGAGGGGTGGAATGCTAACCCCTTCGCCAGAATTGGCGAGGGGTTAGTATTTCAATTCGTATGACACCTTACTCGACATGTTTTGATAATGCTATGCCAAAGTTAGCATTTAACCGCGAGGATTATAATGCACTTAAGAGTATATGGTATAGCGTTATCATGGAACAGCTATAAGGACTTGGTTCCGCAAGCTGCAAACGGGCTCAGCTCATGCCAGAGCACCATCTCACATAATTCCAAGCACTCTGCCTTCAGGATTGATAAGGCCTGCCATAGGAGTGACTGATAGGAATATATGTGTCCATTTTAGGGTTAGATATAGGAATACTATATCTAAAGCAAAGGGTGATTACACCACCTCGCCCCAGCTGTCGTGCAGCCAGTTGTGTCAGATTTGGGTGGCCAGCCAGGGATGGCATAATACATGCTGCAGCCCCTGGTAGGCCCTGAGTGCACCTATGCCCTGGGTACCTAAGGTACACTGATCAGGGACTGATAAGGTGACCCAGTATCCAATTGGATATGTACCTAAGGTACATGGAGTCCATTTTAACAGAGAGAGCAGGAAGCCTGGGGTTCTGAATAGCAGGATCCCAGGCCAACTAAGTCAAAATCCAGCAAAACACCAGGAAAAAAATTGGGGTAACCATAGTCAGATATCCACCTTCCTACAGCAGGTACATTGCGTTTAGGAATTGTTGCCACCAGTGGTGGCTGGTGACTTTTGAAAGTGGTGGGGCGTAACAGTTCTTTTTAACTTTCATGGTATGAGCAAGACAGCCACACTCTCTCAAGGTCTGAACTGCACAATGTAGAAGCAAAAATCCTAGGACCAATTCCAGTTTCCCCACTAGACCAAAATGGGTGATCCTAGGCAAATATTATACTTTCCCAACCCTCCCTTTCCTTGGTTATCACATAGGAGTGCTCCATAAAATACACAGGTTTCGGGCATTTGCTCTGTAGAAAGACATTATGCTTGGTTTCATCGAAAATAAGTTTGCTTCATGTTAATATTGCTTAAGGTATCATAAAAAGCACTAGGCCACACACTAGAAGCATTGTCATTAGGGCGTGTTCTCCTTTTCTATAGTCACAGTTTAAGTTTCATTAAACAGGCTGGTACACAGAGATGTTTCTAAATTTACTTGAATCATGTTTAAAAGATCCATATTTGAAAGCCAGAGCATGCCCACATACTCTCTCATACACGCGCACGCTTACACAGGCACACAAATCTGCGCAACTTCATACCATCCAGCAAAGTGCATATTATTACATAAAGAAAACTATAGAAACAAGCATTAGAAATGCAATCGGGCTCGGATTTATTTGAGTTTGAGCTAATGGCATTGTAAATGGTAATGTATTTTTGCTAAGTGTTATGGAGTGTGTTAATGTGGTGGTGGTGGTAGTGGTAGTACTGGTGGTGGTGGTACTGGTAGTACTGGCGGTGGTGTTAGTACTGTTGGTGGTGGTAGTGGTAGTACTGGTGGCTGTAGTAGTGGTAGTACTGGTGGCTGTAGTAGTGGTAGTACTGGTGGTGGTAGTACTGGTAGTACTGATAGTGGTAGTACTGGTGATGGTGGTGGTACTGGTAGTGGTAGTACTGGTGGTGGTGGTACTGGTAGAGGTAGTACTGGTGGTGGTGGTACTGGTAGTACTGGTGGTGGTACTGGTAGTGGTAGTAGTGGTAGTACTGGAGGTGGTGGTACTGGTAATGGTAGTACTGTTGGTGGTAGTACTGGTGGTGGTAGTACTGGTAGTGGTGGTACTGGTGGTGGTGGTACTGGTAGCGGGAGTACTGGTGGTGGTGGTACTGGTAGCAGTAGCATTGGTGGTGGTGGTACTGCTGCCCGTAATACTGGTAGTGGTAGTACTGGTGGTGGTGGTACTGGTGGTGGTAGTACTGGTGGTGGTAGTGGTACTGGTTGTGGTAGTACTGCTACTGGTAGTACTGGTGGTGGTGGTAGTACTGTTGGTGGTGGTAGTGGTAGTACTGGTGGCTGTAGTAGTGGTAGTACTGGTGGCTGTAGTAGTGGTAGTACTGGTGGTGGTAGTACTGGTAGTACTGATGGTGGTAGTACTGGTAGTACTGGTAGTGGTGGTGGTACTGGTAGTGGTAGTACTGGTGGTTGTGGTACTGGTAGTACTGGTAGTGGTGGTACTGGTAGTACTGGTGGTGGTGGTACTGGTAGTGGTAGTAGTGGTAGTACTGGAGGTGGTGATACTGGTAGTGGTAGTACTGTTGGTGGTAGTACTACTGGTGGTAGTACTGGTAGTGGTGGTACTGGTGGTGGTGGTACTGGTAGCGGGAGTACTGGTGGTGGTGGTACTGGTAGCAGTAGCATTGGTGGTAGTGGTACTGCTGCCCGTAATACTTCTACCAATCTGCACTCTGCACTACCAATCTGCACTCTGCACTCTGCACTACCAATCTGCACTCTGCACTACCACTCTGCACTACCACTCTGCACTACCACTCTGCACTCTGCACTACCACTCTGCACTCTGCACTACCAATCTGCACTCTGCACTACCAATCTGCACTCTGCACTCTCAATCTGCACTCTGCACTACCAATCTGCTCTCTGTTCTCTCAATCTGCACTACCACTCGCACTCTCAATCTGCGCTCTGCACTACTACTCTGCGCTCTGCACTACCACTCTGCGCTCTGCACTACCACTCTGCGCTCTGCACTACCACTCTGCGCTCTGCACTACAACTCTGCGCTCTGCACTACCACTCTGCGCTCTGCACTACCACTCTGCGCTCTGCAATACCACTCTGCGCTCTGCACTACCACTCTGCGCACTGCACTACCACTCTGCACTCTGCACTACCACTCTGCCCTCTCAATCTGCACTCTGCACTACCACTCGCACTCTGCACTACCAATCTGCACTCTGCACTCTCAATCTGCACTCTGCACTACCACTCTGCACTACCACTCTGCACTCTGCACTACCACTCTGCACTCTCCAACTGCACTCTGCACTCTGCACTACCACTCTGCACTCTGCACTACCACTCTGCACTACCACTCTGCACTCTGCACTACCACTCTGCACTACCACTCTGCACTCTGCACTACCACTCTGCACTCTGCACTCTGCACTACCACTCTGCACTCTGCACTACCACTCTGCACTACCACTCTGCACTACCACTCTGCACTACCACTCTGCACTCTGCACTACCACTCTGCACTCTGCATTACCACTCTGCACTCTGCACTACCACTCTGCACTACCTCTCTGCAATACCACTCTGCACTACCACTCTGCACTCTGCACTACCACCCTGCACTACCACTCTGCACTCTGCACTACCAATCTGCACTCTGCACTACCAATCTGCACTCTGCACTACCACTCGCACTCTCAATCTGCATTCTCACTCTGCACTCTGCACTAGCACTCTGCACTACCACTCTGCACTCTGCACTCTGCACTACCACTCTGCACTACCACTCTGCACTCTGCACTACCACTCTGCACTCTGCACTACCACTCTGCACTCTGCACTACCACTCTGCACTCTGCACTACCACTCTGCACTCTGCCCTACCACTCTGCACTCTGCACTACCACTCTGCACTCTGCACTACCACTCTGCACTCTGCACTACCACTCTGCACTCTGCACCACCACTCTGCACTACCACTCTGCACTCTGCACTACCACTCTGCACTACCACTCTGCACTCTGCACTACCAATATGCACTCTGCACTACCAATCTGCACTCTGCACTACCACTCGCACTCTCAATCTGCACTCTCACTCTGCACTCTGCACTACCACTCTGCACTACCACTCTGCACTCTGCACTACCACTCTGCACTCTGCACTACCACTCTGCACTACCACTCTGCACTACCACTCTGCACTACCACTCTGCACTACCAAACTGCACTCTGCACTCTCACTCTGCACTCTGCACTACCACTCTGCACTCTGCACTACCACTCTGTACTCTGCACTACCACTCGCACTCTGCACTACCACTCTGCACTCTGCACTACCACTCGCACTCTCACTCTGCACTACCACTCTGCACTCTGCACTACCACTCTGCACTCTGCACTACCACTCACACTCTCACTCTGCACTACCACTATGCACTCTGCACTACCACTCTGCACTCTGCACTACCCTATCCTTCACCACAGCACAGAGCAGAACGGCGCCTTCCCTCATAGACTGACATACAGCATGGTGTCCAGTAGGACTGCGCCAGATTTATATTTAGCTGGTGTCGCAGCCGCCCAAACTCACACTGTGAACCCGAAGTAGGGCATGAAAAGCGCACTCTTTACCTCTTACTGAACTCGCCACACGTCAGGTGCTCCTGGGAACTCCTGCATAGTCAGACGCATATTAACTGACACATCGTTGAGCAAATAACAAACCTTTCTTTTTTTTAAATAAGTAGCTGAACTGTGTCGACAGAGTCCTTCACGCACGGCAGCTTTAGGCATGAAGAAATATCATGTAGGAAATCGGGTGACCCAGAGAGGCTCAGATTATATTATACAGACTAAAATACCACTACAAAATCTTTTTAAATGCATAATTGTTGAAATGAGTGAATGTTCAATATCATCCGAAATTGCACTTTCCCACTTATTTTTATCGCAGCTAAGAGTGACAGTCAAATATACAGCTGGTACCGTGTTCTTCCCTCGTTATTCCACTTACCATGTCAGCCGCTTAAATAAACAAACTGGCAAGCCAGCCCGAAGCACCCACCACGTCGACCCTGAAGTATCACCTCACAAGGCTATCAGTGCTCTAAAACAAACTCGCTTTACATTCCGTGTTCAAACAAGGAGGTGCAAGCTAGCTGAAAACTGTAAACCTTTTATTCCAAACAAACATTTTAAATTTCGGTAAAAGCATTTCAGCTATTCAAACATTGAAATTAGCCGAGTAAACCTGAGATGAAAGGAGCAACAAAATAATGCATGGCGCGCGCCCACCAAAACGCACTGCAGAATGGTGAACGCGCACACAGCATCTGGATTCCATTGCAGCACCTCCCTGACAGCTCCTAATTGATATTTATGGACGGCCGTGCGCGAAACCGCAGAGAAAATGCCAAACATGGCGGACGTAAATTACATATAGCCTATCGCGTCAAGGCTACTAAAAAGACAGCACAGCGAAGACGAATCACTATGCAGATGCCATAAAAAAAGCCCGCGCACTAAGGAATGTTTCTTTCCCGAGCCCTAAAGAAACCTTTTTTTTTTTTTTTTTCTTCAACAATAGGAGCTCGGAGCTCCGCCCCACTTCGTGGTGATGTAGGCCGAGCCCTAAAAATGACTCGCTAACTCTTTGGAACATTCTGTACACAGTACACCATCTCCCTTGCTCACCTCCACCAGGCCCAGGCTATGCCGGATGAGAGGGCAGGGTCTCTCCCCCGGTACTTAGGAACTTTTAACACTCTGAAATGGGGGCACAACATGCGGGGAACCTCGGGCATGCAGATACCCGCAAGGAAATTCCCAACACAGCAAGAGTGAAGCAATATACATAGAGTCATATATAAACATGAAACTTCCCCTTGAGATAACATAAAAAACATGTAGCGATCCTGATTCTATGGTCAATGCCGGCTGTTTACAGGTTAACAACAGCCAGGAGGAGTACGTGCTGGGAACTCGCAAACAAACCAAAGGCCTGACTGCCATGCAAACGCAAACCTCCTCAACTGAGGTGAAAACCATGGGCAGCGTGGAGTTAAAGCGACCCGTCAAACCTGCGCCAATCGAGATTCTTTTGGAAATGAAAAACGCTCAGCTGCAGAAGATAATGACCGTGCAAGCCGTCCGAGGTAAAGAAGGCTTCAGAAAAATGATCATTCCCGGGTGTCATCAATAGAACAATGAACCCCATACCAAGAGGGTCAAAAACCTACCTCAGTAATGGCCTCCTTCGCACAGTGTACTCCGCTGTAATTACGGCCAATCCTACCGACCTGCCTGAAGGAACAAGACTTTAAATATTGACGTCCGCGAGGAGGAGAGAAGTCTCTGTAAGTGCCCGACAGCCCGGGTCTGACTGTCTCCCTCTCTGTCTCTTCCCCCCGCAGACCCTCGCCTGGTGGGCTCCGGTTAGAGACAGCGTACTGTACTAGCCGGAGTGGGTGGTCGTCGGCCTCCTGGAGACGCTCTCGCTCAGCCTGACTTTTCTGCTGCGCGTGCCGGGGTGCCCCACGTAAGTAACCGCCAATAGCAGAAGTTGAAAAAATCTTCAAACTCACATTTTCGAAATCACTTGTTAAAGACAATAATGACCGCGTCCAGACACCCCAGTTGCGGCCGGTGAACTTGCGCGGCCTCGACTATGGGAGCCAATGACAACGCTGCTGTGATTGGTGAGGCGCAGGGGAGAGTGCCCCAGCCGCGTCATTTTCTCCTTCAAAGAGATAAAGGAAATAATGGGAGAGTGGGCGGTCCTGCTCGAGGGCAGGGGGGAGTGGCTTACCCACTGTTGTGGGTACTGACTGTTTGGTCGGCTCCAGGGCCGACCAAACAGTCAATACCTACAACAGTGGCCAAGCCACTCCCCCCTTGCCCTCGAGCAGGACCGCCCACCCTCCAGCCCCCAACCAGGCACTTCTGCTTTCTCGCAGTGCGAGAAGCAGAAACATAAAATGGTAGTTTTTACCTATAGAGGAGCCGCCACTGGTTGCCACTAGTGATGGTGGTTATCTTGTGGGGAGTGGAGCTGGCACACAGAAGAGTGCTATCCAGAGTCGACAATTGGTCTGTAGTGGAGGTCATTAACACGCAGTCAGCAAGGGATGCCCAGGTTTTGAAGTTGCTGCCGGTTTTTGTGACGGGATGTTTGAGATAAGACATTTCTTTCAGGGCGCAACATGTGCCGGGGGTAGACCATGACAATACTGATGCTTTGTCTTGTTCACAGTGGGGGAGATTTCGTGGGTTGGCCAAGGACGCCGACAGATTCCCGACGCCCATGCTGGGGAAGTTGTGGTCAATCGGAAACACAAGATGATGTAACTGATGGTAGGGTCTCTAGTGGAGTCAACAAGGAGAGCATAAAGTCAGGCAGTTATGAAATTCTTAGCATCAGGGGCGCAGCGCAGGGAGGAGGGTTGGTTGCAGGCGGCAGACATGATTCAGTTTATACTGGACTAAACAGAATAAGACCTGTTGTCATGGGTTACAATTACTGGTAAACTGGCGGGAATTGCCTTTGGGAAAATGTTGTGGAGGTATGCCCCCATGGCGGGTGAATTAGGGCACAGGATGCTGGAAGGGTGGTCACAACAGAAGGTACACTTGGAGCAGACTAGAAAACCATTAACTAGGAATTCTTTTCATAGGGTTTTGTAGCAGGTGCCGGAGGTGTGCAGTTGGGGCACTGCATGCTTGCCTGTTCTCTGCCCTCATGTCATGGATGTTTTTGGGTGCCTTTCAATTCTCAGTATTGCTGGGTGGCAGGGGACGGGCTGGGGTGTTGTGGGAGGACATCAGTCAGGGGAAGGGGAGATTGGAGATATGGCTTTGTAGCTTCAAAACTGATCAAGGGGGACAAGAGAGGAGCATCGTGTTACACTCGGTGGACGCAGCAGGGCATTGTCCGGTGGTTTGGGGTGAGCATTGGGCTGCATGCTGCAGGAGAGGCAGTGGATTGGTATTCAGGCAACAGTCGGGGCTAAGGTTACTACATTTCAGTCGTTATTGGTTCTCCGTAAAGCGCTGGCAGCGCTGGATCTTCCGAATGCAGATTTTGGGACACACTCCTGCATTGGGGCAGCCACAGAGGCAGGTTTTAGAGGTTGGATGCACGATGATAACATGCAGTTGGGACGCTGGTCCTCCGACTGATACAGGAGCACTTGCTGGGTTTGGAAGATTGGGGAAGTGCTGCGGGGATTGTTTTTTAAAACCCTTACTGCTATTTTGTTAATTGCAGGTGTGGTTGCAGGTCCGGCAGTGAAAATGTGCCCATTTGAGTGGTGGGACACTCTTTCCACAAAAGGGTGGAGATATAAGTGGATATGGGGCGCTTCAGGGCCAATCTAGGTTTTGACAGCCAGTTGTTTCCTATTACTTGAAAGGCTGATGGGGGCATGTGTTGGCGGGAATCAGTACAATGTCTGAACGGTATGTTGGAGGGCGGTAGATGCCCACATGTATTGGTGATCCATTTGGGGGAGAACGACCTGGTGAAAGAAAAGGGGATAGTGCCCTTGAAGTTTAGGAAGAAGGACTTACTACAGATCAGGACCCATTGGAATGGATATTTCGTTTTATGTACAAAGCTCATCTCGAGGAAGATTTGGAAGGGGCTTGCAAGCTCTCGACTATTGACAGGGTGTGCAGGAAGCTGAATAGGGAAATGGCCTGTTTTTGCAGGGAAATCGTTTTTGGGCAGATTTGTCATTCAGACATCAGGTTTGACAATCCAGAGTTTTTCAGAGGAGATGAAGTGCATCTGTTCCGTGTCTGGATGGAGCAGTATCTATTTGAAATTAGGGAAGTATTAGCATAGATTCTAAACATTAGGAGAGAAGCAGGGAGTTAACGGGGAACCTGAGGGGAGGCAGAAAAAGTTGTCAGGCCCTCCTTTTTAGGTCTCGCCTAGCGATAGCAGCGCATGCGTTGCTCTCGCTATGCGAATGCCTTTTGTTATCAATTCTCTCCAACGCTTGCATGCACGTGTTTGCATGGACAAACATGGCTGCTCTTGCCATTTGTCCATAGCAAACAGCATGCGTATGTCCCTATGGACTGTGGACAGTCCTACGCCATCTTGCGGCATTTTTGTTGCTATGACAATGAAAGCTTCTTTAGTTGTCATAGCAACGAAAATGCCGCTTCGCGTGTGCTCTTAATTAGGTTGGCCTCCGCCAAGTAATAGGCAAGAATGTAAATGCTATTCCAATATGGAGGCTGCTTCTTCGTAAGTTGATACTTCCTTGTTGTCCTCTATCTATTTCCACGCAGTAGCAGCATGGTTCTCTGGTGTTTCAGATTCACTACTGCTGAGAAGATGACCACTTTCAGATAAGCACAGTGATGCTGTAGCCAGTGTCTTGGACATGGAGGAGAATAAGTGGGCAGCTTACCTGTGCCTGATTTATACAGCTAATGCTGCTGCGCTGAGACATTTACTAACAGTTTGTGGCGCAGCGCGGTTACAGCTTCTCTCTGACCACTTTCAGGTAAGCACAGTAATGCCGTAGCCAGTGTCGTGGGCATGGGGGAGAGTAAGTGGGCAGCTTACCTGCACCTGATCTATACAGCTAACGCTGCTGTGCTGAGACATGTACTAACAGTTTGCAGCCTCACGTGGGATACTGCAGAGTCACAACCCATTCCAAGCTTCTTGCCATCACCGATCCTCGGAGGATAATAGAAACTTTCTAAGTGCCGGGGACGGAGTAGCCATTGATGAGAGCACTGGGGTCACATCTTTGCTCACAATTGTTGTGTGAGACTGTGAGACTGATATCACCCAAGAGGAGTGGCATTGTGTCTGTCAACTGGGGTACCAGGTTTCCTGTCTACCTATTTGTTTACACATTTTGTTGTACTTATGTTTTGCCTGTTTCCCACAGCACATTAATGTATTGAATTAGGCTTCTTGTTTAATCATACTTTATTTAAACAATCCAGTTCATCAACGCGAGAACAGTGTAGTATAACTGATTAAAATGAATACAATAAATAACAAGCATTAAAAATGCAATAGGTCCCGCCTTTTATTAAGTTAAAGCCATTTGCTTTGCTATACAATACCATTAGCAAAGCAAATGGCTTTAACTTAATCAAAGGCAAAACCTATTGCATTTTCAATGCTTGTTCTGCGTGGCGGTGGCTTGCACAGTTTTACAGGAGTTGCGAGAAGTTTGGTTGGCGTTGCCAGTTGGTGAACCATGTGCAAAGGGAAAGTTGCCAGGAAGTTAAAGGTTAATTTTAGGAAGTTTGGTTGCTTTGAGGTTTATACATTCAGTCGTAGGCTGTGGGGGGAATGTATAGTTTAAAAAGGTTGAAATGCACTACAGTTAAAGACCCTTAATTTCCTTTATGGTATAATATGTGTGTTTTAAATGTATGATTCACCCAAAAAAAATGAGTACATTCTGGAGTTCTATACCTTTGATTTTTATAAAAGTACATTGTCCCCGGGAATCCAAAAATCCGTAGACTGTGTAAGGAAATGTTCACAAATAATACATTTTCATGTGTATGCCTGAAAGGGTGTATTGGCCTTTTTTCACATCGGGTTTGGACACTTATTCCAGCTTTTTTCAGCACGAAAGTCAAATGGACAAAGTGTGAAAAGCTGTTAGGAATGTTTACTACCAAGTTACGACTATGTGGGTTCCAAGCACATTCCAACCACATTGCAAGCGGACCTCTCTGGCCATATGCTGAGAACACCAAGGTTACCACTTCTCAGCCTACATAATGATAATGGAACTACATCTTACTCATGGATTTTTGATGGCTGTAAGTGGGACTTTGGGTCTCTCATTACCTCCAATATTGTTTCTATAAGTGTTTCAGAATTCTGACCTTAAATCCAGCCTTCTTTGATTGCCTCCTTATCTAATGACTGCAAAAGGTTTTGTAAAAGATATTCTGAATGTTGATTGATGTTGAAAATCAAAGCAAATGAAAATCATTGTTGTATTGCTTTTCAGACATGGAAGGATGGAATATACATTGTATTGTTCCCAGAGATTTCCCGCGGGCATGACACCCATACCAGATGAAGCATGAAAACCACATTAATGCCGGATAGCACACCAGAACAGGTAGAACGAGATTTTGTTTGTTTTTCATTCTACAGTGACATCGGCTATAAAGCAGATTAACAGTAGTTCATTCAATAAGCTTCTATGGGCTTCAGCCTGTTAGGATTTAAGGGGTGTGTAGAGGGTTTCCCCCGCAACATCACAAACTTTGCAAAGTTGAAAAAAATAATAATAGCCAGCAAAATCTTAGAAAGCAAAAAAGATCTTCAGAAAAAATCTTTTTGCAAGGAGATTCATTGACTTTTTTCATTGAATGCTTCTGGCTAAGTGAAATAGGGCGACAATGAGAAAACTGGCAAAGTTGGCAGTGTGTCTAACTTAACTTGCAAAATAACAGCAGTTTATGAGATTGATGAGTCAAACTTAGTGCATTAAACACATTTAATTGTGAACTGACAGCCAATGCAACAGTTTCAATTAAGCAGGCACTTATTCTTTAGGTTTCAGGTTGAATATAACTTCCTGCCTTAATTTTCTGCAGTTGTAATTGCTGCACGGCTTTGAAGAACTCAATCAGTATTCTAATGTTCCTTCTTGTATAAGTCAGTGGGTTGTTAGGCATTTGCTATCTAAGATGGATCCGTTTGAACCAATACATCTCTGTCCTTGGGATCTACTTTGCATTTGTTGTGTTTGGCATAGGGCGACATTTGCACGTATTTTACTTTAATGTCTACTGAGAACTTTGATGGTCAGTAAAGAGTGCACTGTGTACCTCTTACATTGAGGGACATTGCATTATTTTTATTAGGCACATTGTAATACCTCTCTGTTGAGTCAAAGTCTACTCTAGATTATTTCTTCCAAATTAAACAGAATTTTCCCTACATTTGCTTTAAAAGAGAAGTGGTGCCCTCTCATCCCAGAAGAATCCAAGGAGAAAAGAGAATGGATCGTCTGCTGAGAACACTGGTGCCAGAAACATGAAGGTAAGGCCTCTGGAGTACAGCTATTATGATAGATCAACCATAAAGTGAGTCCGTTAGCATAAAATACGTATCTAGCAGTAGACCATCTTTCATCACCCCTCAATAAAATCCTTTGACAGCATTTCCAAGGTGGATTGTTATTATTGTCAGAGAGTGAAGTAAAAATCAAAACAAAATGTACCCAATACGTTTTGAACATTCTTTTGTAGTTCGCTCTTAAATTAACTCTTGATGAGGCTATGTGTTCCTAAGTCACATCAGATGAATTAGATTATGAAAAGTAACTTTATCTTGAACCTTTTAAAATCTCTAATCCATGATTTTCACAAGATTCACAATGTTGCAAATCATCCTAGTCTTACCTGCCATCATTTGGGTTTGTATATCTCCCTTTCTGCCACTTACGTTCAGTGGCACCTTGTTGAGCTGTGACTAATTTACAGAGATGGTCTTAGTTGGCATTCTATGGCTACTTTTCACAATCTCATTTGTTAGAGTTAGCCATAATTTTAATTTCAATTTTTAACTGGTTCACAGAACACATTGTTCTGCTTTTTTTATTTTTTTTATTTTAACGTCAGTTTTACTTTTTGCTTGCAGAAATGTTTTGGATATCAGGTTTAGTGCTTGTACATATTCCTCGTGTGCCTCACATTCAGCTGGATATATGCAACAATATATATTGAATCCGGAAAATGGATTGCCACAATATCTTGATGGTATAGATCAGATATATTTACTATTTTGTAACTCCACAGCTATTTTCCTAAAACATAAAAATACATATATGAATGGAGAAGCTAAATCATTCATCTGAAGAAAAAAATCAACTGATATCTTAACTAGGCTAACAAAGACATGTATTTCTAGCTTTCGTGAAACACGTTCACTTCTTCAGACAAATGAGGTTTGAAAGGAACATGCACAGCTTTATGTTCACCAAAGTAAATATCTTATCCCCACCCCACAAATGTGGTCCAATCCTTCACAATGCTCTGCAATTTCTTTTGGGGAAGAACGGCTGGCACTCAAAAGAGACTTATCATGCTTTTATTTAAGTGAGGTGTAAAAACAAGCCAATCAGCGGAGGCTCCTACATTAAGGCGGAGGAACATTGCCCCACTGCTCTCTAAGCAGTGCACACAGGAAAAATAAAATGATGATAAAATAATTGCATTATCATTTTATTTTGCTTCACTCTCACTGAGTCGAGTCTTGGGAGCGGGGTCATCCTGACAGAGAGTCAGCAACAGGGAGTAGTGGTGAGCTCTAAGTGTGCATGTCTTTTTGGATGGCCGTCTTAAGACTGCCAAACTGACATGCACACTTAACCTTTCTCCAACCCGAGCTGTGTTTTACAGCTGGGTGGAGGACATGCACAGGCTCCCAGTCCCTGCCTGAGCGCCAAACCAGGCCACTCAGGCCAATCATGGCACTGTTCTCATGCTGGTAATAGTATTATCAGCATGAGAGCAGCATCTGGATTGGCTGCTGGGAGTCGACAGAAGCAGAGTAGAAGACCACCGAGGTGACGGCCAGCAGGTAGGTAATATTCTTCCCCCCTATTTTTCTCCCCCAAGTTGCCCCCCCCCAGTTTGCCTTTACAGTATCTGCCACTGAAGCCAATATGTGTTGACATGTTACAGCAGCAGTGATACTCAAAGTACGGCCCAGGGGCCACTTGCGGTCCTCTTGACCTTTACGTGTGTCCCCTTGGTGAACAGCAGCACCAGCTGCTGTCTAGTTGCTGAGCACTAATATTCAGAATGAAATGTTGAATAAACAGGTAAGCATTTATTAACCTGCACATAAATGCTTGCCCATTTACTTAATATTTTTTTAGACCTCCTTATACAATCCCTGATCCACCCAGGCCCCCTACAGCCACCCTGCTGGAATCAGTGCGGCCCTCGGTCACACCACAGACCGTACTTTGTAGCCTCTGGGCAAATGTTTGTGAGTACCCATGTGTTACATTCTTGATCACAGTTGGTATCAGTCTGTTATCTGTTTCCGTCAAAAGTGTAGTAGAAGTAGTAATCGCCCATTAAAATGGATGCACAAGTGACCGTGATTAAACCCACTGATGAAGCAACTAACTTATCTGATACTGCGGTAAAATATGATGATGTGCCCTTGAATTTAATGGATTGGATTGATGTTTTCAACTTAATCGAAAAAGTTATGGAATTACAAAATAAAAAAAAATACAAAGAGACTAAAAAGTGTTTAAGAGACTACAATATACGGAAATTTGTGGGATTAAGAGTGTAGACTGCAGTTTAAATGGAAACAGAAAAGAGACTGATGCCAGCCATGATAATAATGATACCCGGATTTGTATAGTGCGGCTTATCACCTGTGAGGGTATCCAGGCGCTCTCCGTAGGCACGGGGAGATTACGTGATTTTGCCCAGAATTACAGGATGTTGAGCCGCCGCCGAAATTTGAACCTGGATTCCAAGTTCTGAAGTTGGCAGTTCTGGCCCTTAGGCCACATCCTCTCCCTATCTAGACTGTAATGTGTCGAAATGCTTTGGCTTGTTTCTTCACCTAATTACATGAAAGCATAATAAATCTCTCAAGTGCCAAGCGTTCTTGATAATAATAATAAATATATTTACCTTCATGATACTGTGGTAGTCGATATTCTGGATGCTGTGTTTTGGTTAGACAATGTTATAAATTAAGGTAGAACATATTTTACCTGTATGCTTAAACTGCTACCCTTTTCTGTACTTCTGTTGCTTCATCCTGTTGTCTGTTAGGCACTGTTCTTCCGTTGTGCTTCCCTTTCATGACCTCCTCTCCTTCCTTTTGCTCATAGGCACCTTTGTCGTTTGCTTTGCTTTCCCTTTATGCTATTCTATTCCTCGTCATCTTTTGCATTTCATTTTCATCTCTCCTGTACTCCCTCATCCTCTTCCTATAATTCTACCTCGTTCTCCCTTGTGTTTCTTCCATCTTGTGATTTAATGACAGCCCCAGCTTCTTGATGATTTCGTTTTTCTATGTCATCCACTATTGTGATTCTTTTTTAGGTCTCGTGACCTTAAATGCGCGCAAGCGCATTGAGGAACGAGAATTCAAGTGCTCAAAATGCTCATGAAACCACCAGCTTTTTGCTGGCGTTTTCATGCAGTTCATGTGAACCACGTGTTCAAACATGAACGCGCATCAGCCTCCCTCCATTTGCCTCACAGCACATCAAAGGGCTTCGCCCAGCGTGCGCTCTGCGGCTTCTCGGCTTCTCCTCCCCTAACTTCCTTGCATTTCTCCTCCCCCTTCCCAGCCAGCTTCCCCCAGGCCGTGTTCCCTCATCCCTCGCACCCCCTCCTCCTTCAGCTTATCACATTCTTCAAACTAAAAATGCGTCCCCGCTTGTAGCATGCAGGGGCCTAAAGTGATTGCATTAACCAAACTAGTTTTCCTACCCAATTTTTTTTCCCCGACAGATAAAGGTAAGTTGCATTTAGATTTTCCATTTAAGGTATGTGCGTTGTATTGTGTATGTCTGTACGTAAACATCTACCAAAATCCCCCAGGATCAGAGTTCACTTACTTTTATTTATGCACTTTGACTGCTGCCCAGATCAGTGATGAGTGCTTGGCAAAGAATAAATAGTAATAATAAAATACATTTTCATGCAGATTTTAATAATGCTAATCAGTAAGTGGCCACATCAAAGGCTCTGTGCCACTTTCACCCACACAGCAACACTTACAGACACGCAACGCCACTCACACCCACGCAAGCCCGCTATCATCCACGCAACACCACACTCACCCACGCAACGCCACTCACCCAAACAACACCACTCACACACGCAACGCAACTCATCCACGCAACCCCACTCATCCACGCAACCCCACTCATCGACGCAACGCCACTCATCCACGCAACGCCACTCATCCACGCAACGCCACTCACACACGCAACGCTACTCACACACGCAACGCCACTCACACACGCAACGCCACTCACACACGCAACGCCACTCACACACGCAACGCCACTCACACACGCAACGCCACTCACCCACGCAACGCAACGCCACTTTCACCCACACTGTGCAGTGCACAATAGGTCTCGCAGTAGGAAAGTTGGAGCTATTGGTTTTGTAAATGACAAAGCCCTTTATGTTTTTAAAATGAAAACAAAAATAAAAGGCATTGTTATTTGCAATTGTAATAGCTCCAACTTTCCTACTGCGAGACCTATTGGCAACGCCAGTGCTTGATAGATGAGCGTCAGCTTTTTTCTTAGTTTTCAATAAATTCGAAATAAATCAACGTGTGAAATACACTCAGGTTATTTACACTTTGTGTGCGAGCTAGTCATACGCACCAGCTTTAGCTTTACAATAAATTGTGCAAACAAATCCAGTGTCCATATAAAAGCCAAGAGGAACAAGCATTGGCATGGCCAATAGGTCTCGCATTTGGGACCTTATAAGTATTTAGTTATGCAGCACAATATCCCTGGTGCAACAACATCAACTGTTGCGTTGCTAAACACTTATAAGGTCCCAGACACGAGACCTATTGGCTATGCTAATGCTTGTTATCTATCCTGGTGGTTTGCCCTGTCGTTTTTTATACTAATTGCCCATCATCTTCTGCTCTGCTCCCTTGTTTTTTCCTGTACTTACACCTTATAATTTCCTGTACTGTACACTAATCCCTTTTTGTGCTTTGCCTCATCCTTTTGTACTGCTTCCTCACGCCCCTTATGCTTTTCTTTAACAATTGCCACATGTAACTTGCCTCCTTTTTACTTTTTGCCAACCTCTCCTAGGTTCTTTTTGCTGTCTTCTTCATTTATAATTTGTTTGACCCTTTGCTTCTCTCTGTCCTGCGCTTCTTTCACATGCTGTTCTGTGCTGCCATCTTGCTTCATCTTGCGCTTGTCCGTTATCTTCCATCATCCTTTTCCTTGTTTTTCCTTATTCTCTTATGCTGCTTATAATACCTTTGTTTTTCTTTTTTCATTTCTTTGTGGACTTATCCCTCATTCTTTTGTGTGCTTCTACGTTTTATTCCCTCCTTTTTTCCTGGGCTTTCACCTGATTTATTCCTTTTCTCTAAGATCTACTTCAGGCTTTTTCCTCAATCTACTCTGTGCTTCTTCCTCATCTTTTGCCGTGCGATTTGCTTATCTTAAACATACTTCACTCTTGTCCTTCACTGTGCTTCTATCCTACATTGGACTTTTCCCTTATCTTTCCTTCATATTTGTCCTCTTCTGTGCTGATCCTCTTTAATCTACTGTGAGTTTCCATTGTTGTGTGCTGTGCTTCTCAGTCAGTGGATTTTCTTTATCTCCATTAACAGTGGATTTCCTTCGTCGTAGCCGGGTTCCTGGAC
The DNA here is from genome assembly GCF_964261635.1 of Lissotriton helveticus. Classification (NCBI taxonomy): domain Eukaryota; kingdom Metazoa; phylum Chordata; class Amphibia; order Caudata; family Salamandridae; genus Lissotriton; species Lissotriton helveticus. The sequence goes on along the minus strand of NC_136067.1, from coordinate 1,635,356,195 downwards.
CACATTTTAAATTGAAAGGGTGTTATATTTAAAAGCATTAGCGCTAAGGGGCTGTCATTGACTAGGAGGTTTGGCGCCTACTGAGTTAGCGTCAGTGTTCACTTCCTGTTTATCAATGTGGTGCAATAGGTGAGGGAAAATACCCTAGACCTTCCGAATGTTGGACCCCAAGACCAATCAATTCATTAATGTTTATCCTTTGCAGAAATACAATATTAAATGCAAATTCCACGTGTATTAGGTGCACACAAAAGGAATAGGAGTAATGTCTTTTTTTGTCTTTTATTTTTCTTTAATCCAACAACGCCCAGCCAACACGTGTTTTGTCGTAAGGGGGTTACCCTTTGACTTCTTCAGGGCTGTCTGACTCTTTAAGTCCTAAATTCAGTCACCTCTCCGCCGGTTGTGCTTCCAACCCGGCTGGTCTATTTTTCATATATCCAATTTAATGCTCAACATTTCCATCAAGCGGGTACCTTCCAACCTTAAAATAAGCAATGGTGACTTGTCCTGAAAATTGTGGCATTCGGAAGTGCGTGGGACCAATGCTACCATAAATCGACAGACTGGGATGATAGGAAAAGCATACCCTAGGAGGTAAACAATCCTTTGCCTCGACTGGCAGGCAATGAACATGATAACAATCAAACAATCAAACCAGATTTGTAGAGCGCGGCTAATCACCAGTGAGGGTATCCAGACGCTGAGAACCTTGCTGCCGGGGAGGGTCAGTTGAACAGCCAGATCTTGAGTCCATTCATGAATTTCAGCAGGGAGGATGAGGTCCGGAGGTGGGTGGGAGGTTGTTCCAGGACTTTGCTGCGAGGTAGAAGAAGCAAAGTCCTCCACTGTTGCTGCGGCGGATGTGGGGTATGTGGGCGAGGCAGAGCGCAGGTGTCTGGAGGGAATATGAAACTCAGGTAGAGGTTAATGTTTGCTGCTAACTGGACTAACTTTTCAAATATCTCTTCCATAACTATTCAGTGTCTGGATTCTCCGAGACAAGTGTTTGGAAGCCCAGGCTTATCACATAAATACAATAGACCACAATCTGTAGTCTTTTTTCCCATTGATTTAGACAGACAACATGACAGCAATGTATTATTTGAGTAAATAGCTCATATGCTCTGGTTCTTGTGTCTGGCTTGCAACATAAACATCACTACAGTCCACATTTCAGGCATTCGGAACAACAAAGAAGATGCGCCAAGCACGTTTCTGCAAGAAGAATATGAATGGATCTTAAGCTAGGATGTCCCTTTAGACATTTTTGATACATGAGGTATTACAGATATACTAGTAGCCAACAGCAAAAAATATATGCCACGATTTTACCTCTAGATTTGTATAGAATGGAATGCCTGATGGATATTTTACGGTATGCAGCGTTTAGAACGCAAGCATTACCACGGAATACCTTTACAACGCGGTCGTAACAACGAAAGTTGTTACCACGCATTGCACTGGGGGGCGTTCAAGGATAGTAAATGATTTAATTTACTATCCCAACACCTTCCCTACTATCCACGGGGACTGGTGTTGGAATAGTAAATTAAATTAATCAATTTTGCGCCCCCCAGCGCAATGCGTGGTAACAACTTTCGTTGTTACGAACGCGTTGTAAAGGTACGCGTTGTCAATGTATGCGTTCTAACGTCATACATCCATATTTTACTCATAGAAATATCTGAATACTTTTCTACCAATACTACATATTCTCAGGGCAAGCTTTAAGTTGAAACAACACAAAACATGAATGAGCCTAACGCTTCAACCCTCTTTTATCCTCTCAGATGCTAGGAATCTCAAGAAAGACGCCACACCAGATCAGCTAGACAAAATATTAGACAAAATGTTTCTTCAGAACCTTGCTGGGTGTAACACTTGGTTTAGGAGTACATGCAACAAGGTCATCTGTGCATCCACCAAGACAGGATGGACATTCCAAAGGAGGTGAAAATCCATTTCAGGAGAACAACTTATGCCTTCAAGTGGAAGAGCTGTTGCATCTGGTGCCTAAAAAAGCAGACTGACTCGAGAATGTGTTAAGGAAAGATGTCACACCTGTTTCTTCCTTTATTTAGCAAAAGCTGGTTGCCAATTTCCATCTACAAAGGGACATATGGCTGCAATGACTACATATCAAAATAATTGATTCTGACAGCAGCACCTAATCACTGGAGGGTCAAACCTTATTGCTGTTTGCTTAAACATACTGAGTACTCTTTTCTGTTTAACTTGTCCTACCCGCTTCTTCCTTAGGAGCTCTCCGTACATTATTTCACTGTTTAGCAATATCAGATAAAATGCCACGATGAAGGTGGAAATAGAGTGTTTGCAGCACATGTAGGTATAGATCACGTGCTCTGCCCACTCCTGCCATCTAGTGATGGGCTCAGAACATTACAAGCTGTTTTTCTTTTCTTTTCCATCATTGCGTTCAAACGTCCCCGAACCCTTCCTTCTTCCTTGCACCAAAGATTACACTTCGATCCCGAGGGCTGCTGCATTGCTGGAAAAGGAGGAAAACCTTTAAAGTACCTAAAAGAAAAACCATTGACAGCTAATGATAATCTCACAATTGTTGACCAGCTAGGCACCGAATCAACAGATTGACAGGTTATAGACCAATATGCGGTCTGTACCCTCTGTTTACAGAGGGACCTATAAAAGGGCGTGTTAATTCTGTGACGCCTTTAAATCTAAAATGACATTGCGGCACCACCGGAGTAAAAGGCCTACAGCAAAGTTTGTGCACTTTGTTGACGACATGAATGGCCCATCTGCAGCCACACAGGAATATGTCTCTTTGCAGGATTCCAACTCCAGAGTCCACCACAAAACCTGCACCCAAGACGACATAACACCGTGTGTTTCTACTGCACACACAAAGGACCTGGCAGGCCAACGCCCTTGGGTGGACTTTACACCGGAAGCGATAGAAGTTCTTCTCTCGGATGTTCGACCTCCAGTAGAGTTTTGACTCCACAGACATGAATGGCACCGAGAGTGCTGTGCCTTGTATGGGGAACCATCCTTGATTAGGGATTGCAAGGTGGCACCGCCCTCAGCAGTCTGGACTGCTTCACAATAGGGTGACCAACTGGCATGGATGCAAATTCAGGACAGAGAGTGTAAAAATTCAGAACAAAGTGAAAAAAAAACAGGATAAAAATTCAGGACAGAAGGTCAAAATTCAGGACAAGAGGTACGTTTTACAGAAACATCAGAGGAGTTCGTGGAATAGTATATAAGTAAGTAAATAGACACCAGAGTTAAATTGACATGTTTATAGTGGCATAATAATTGCAGGCTGACAAAGAACACAGAAGTCTTTGCCATTAGCCCTGCCGCCTATTTCAAAATGGAGTGCACCGGGAACTCCATAGCATGGTTCTTGTTTCAGCAGCACTTACGTTGAACTTAGAATGTTCTTTATTCATCCTTCTGAACACTGGACAGAATTGTACAATTGTACTGTCAAGTATGTTCGCAAGAACATTTCTGATACATGGGTCTAAGAAAGCTTATGGATTCCACCATAGTTGCAAGGTGTTGTTTTCAAAAGCAGAATGCTGGCACGACGCACCACATGCTGTAACTGCAACATAGCCCATTGTCATTCTGTCTGAGAGAATCGGCCACAGGCAGAACGGTAATGGGGCGAATTGGCAGTCTGCTAGGGCTGGGCGGGGCTGTTGAAGACTCTTCAATTCATAGAAATGCGAACTGGCCCCCTAAAGTGAGGGTTCTCACAGGTGGCATCGCAGATTCCTGGAAACCCAAGAATTACGGACACAAGGCGTCCGTGAAAAAAATTATGATGGACAACGGACTTGGCAATGAAATGACGGACGGTCCGTGAAATTTACGGACGTTTGGTCACCCTTGTTCACACTGAAAGGTCTCTTCAATGCCAAAAGCTCCTCAGATCCGACCCTCAAGAAAGAGAGGAGATCGAGACTCTTTCAATGCTAAAACAGGCTTTTAAGCTGAGAACTCCATCAGTGCCTAGCACACACATACCTCCTTCAGTAGCAGTAGAAAGTCAACAGCGCACAATAAACATTGATCCCCACCCGAACTCGGCACATTCTAACATGACCAGCTTCATCAACTGAAGGTCCACCAAAGAAAAGAAAATTGACTTTTGAAGAGACAAATTCTATGGAATTACAAGCGTATCCCATTCCTAAGAAGAAAAGACTGATACAAACATAAAGAGACAACTTTTTTCCCACTACACATGAGCAATATGTTGCAAAAAAAACCTGCAGAAACACATTCTGGAAGAATCACATGCTTCATTAGCGAAAGCCTATCCCAGCGAAGAGAGAGAAATTACCTTTCACAAGCTACTTCCCTTTTAGCAGATATCACAACCTCTGACAATGACTATGATTATGCAACTAGAAGGAATGATGATGTCTTGCTTTGCCATAGTGCCACATGCCATGTTGCACATGCACCACTCCAAAAGTGTCTAGCCATCTAATGGTCATAATGGACTGGAAACTGGTAGTTGATGAAACCCAGTGTTCAGCACAAACTAAACTAGTGGAATGCACAGAACTTGTTACTGGGCAGATCGTTTTGCAACCCTCAGCCGCAAGTGACTATCAACACAGATGTCTTCCTACAAGTTTGGTGGGCACAAATGTTAGACCTCACAGTTCAATGTGGGCGGTCCTCAGAGGAGTATCTATTCCATTTAAATGTCTTTTGGTACTTCTGGCAATAATGGTTGATCTAAGCGCTACCTTGCCCCGCATTTGTCACAAAGTTGTGTTATTTTACAAAGACAATATGGCAGCAAAATAATAGCTACAAAAATGTGGAACGGGACCAGCTGCAACTATCAAGGCTCACACAACAATTTGACATTGTGCCATATGTCATCAAGTATATCTATTGGAAGCAGAGCGTCAAGGCCATGTTGAGGAATCTAGGACTCCGTTATGGTATGCTCTACCCGGCCCAACTTAGGGTGGACATTGATGGCAAGGCGAAAATCTTTGATACACCACAAGCCGCTCAGGACTTCTTCCGCAACTTCAAACATTCCTGAGGTGGTTCTCCTGGTGGCTCTCGGCCACATTCCCCTCCTCAGCAGTCCTCGCATTCCAGTGTGGACCTTTTCTCCCAGACCGGGAATGGCTGAATAACTGTTACTGCTCTATTCCATTGTTCAGGAGATGTCTAGTGGTTGTTGCTCGTTCGACTGCATATTACCATTCTAATGTTTTACTTTTCAGAATGCTGGTTTCCCCGACTGGCGTGGTGTTGCCATGCCCCATGGTGAATATCTCCATGTTTTTTTTTTGTGGGAACGGTACTTGGGTATTCCTCTTTCTAGTTAGGGAGAGGGTGGGTGGTGGGTGGGAGGGTTTTTTTGGGGGGTTTTGTGTTCCCCTTTCTATTGCTTATTGCAGTTTGCAAGATGTATTGATATTTCTAGGCAATACAACTAACCGATACTTTGAATCCGCTTCTAAGACATTGCTAATATGGTTACGCTAGGTAATGTGTCCGGTCCCTCCGGACTTTCACTGATGACCTGGAATGTGCGGGCCTGAACGATAATAGGAAGCGGAGGCGAGTCCTGGCTTTTGTGGCGCGTCATAGAGTGGACGTCCTGTTTATGCAAGAAACTCATTTAGTTGTCACTGCAGCTGGTGGCCTGGCATCAGGGTGGGGCCCACATAGATACTTCTCCAGTTATAGTTCGTATCCAAAGGGGTGGCCATTCTTGTACACAAGCGCGTCCAGTTCGCACACTTTGCCACAATCGGTGACCCTGAAGGTCGTTTTCTGATCGTCACTGGGCAGATGATGGGACATAGTATATCCTTGGTCTGTGTCTACGGCCCGAACACTGACACTCCCTCTTTTTTCCAATCCCTTTCCACTCACCTCCTTGCGAAAGACACCGGGCTGTTGATTCTTGGCGGGGACTTTAACCTACTTCTGGACCATGATAGGGACAGCACAGCCTCCACTCCTGACTCCAAACCCCACTCCCGCCTGGCCTCCGTGATATATGCACACACTATTCCCTTGTTGACGTTGAGGCACACTTACACACTAACAACCCTGTCTTCACTCACTACTCCGGGTTCCACAATACATGGACCAGACTAGATTACTGGCTGGTCTCCCCTAAGGCTGGTTGGTTGGGAGCGATCCACACTCTCCCTCGCACTCTCTCCGATCATAGTCCGGTCACACTTCAACTGTCTGTCCCAAGGGAAGGGGGTTACGAGCGACGTTGGCGTTTCCCAGGACGGGCACTACTTGACCCCGTCTATACGGAAGAGATAGACAAGCGATCGAAGATTACTTCGATTTGAACACTGGCTCCGTTGACACATGGGCAGTCCTGTGGGAGGGCTTTAAGGTATTTATTAGAGGGGTGTGCATTTCGAAGCACGCAGGGATCCTCCGAGACCTGCGCTCCACCTTAGACAAGCTTGAGGAGGAAATTGCGAACTGCTGATTGCCCCCTCAGAGGCCCTGTCCACCAGTCGTTTAGCGCTGTACATGAAATTCCGAAACGCGGCGGATAGAGAACTTTCCTTTCTTAACAAACACTGCGCTGCACGGCGATACGGAGTGGGCGACTGCCCTGGTCGCCTACTGGCAAACACACTCCGGACGCCTAGGGGCCCTACTTGTATTATTTCCATGACAGGTCCCGACGGCTCCCCAGTACAATCCACACCTGCGGTCTGTGAACTCTTCCTCTCGTATTACAAATCCCTGTACACCTCACGCCTGTCCGAGAGTCTGGCCGACCAAGAAAAGTATTTGTCAGAGGTGGCCCTTGTGTATCTGGAGCGATACATGCAGGATTTCCTGCTAGTGCCCAGTACTACAGACAGCATCATAGAGGCCATCGACGCCTTGCGAGGCTCCTCAGCCCCCAGTTTGGATGGCTTCTCCGCCGACTTTTATAAAGCCTATAAAGACATACTAGTCCCCCGCCTGGTCGAGGTATATGCGGAGGCCTTGGAAGTGGGCACCCTCCCCCCAACCTTTCGGGAAGCGGTGATAATTCTGCTGCCCAAACCCGGGAAAGACCTCATGCTTTGCAGTTCTTATAGGCCGCTGTCACTCCTGAACACGGACTACAAAATTCTAGCCAAAGTGATAGCAATCAGACTGTCACTCCTGATGGAATTTATCATCTCCTCCGTGCAATCGGGTTTTATTCCACATAGATCTACATCCCGTAACCTCTGCACTTTATTTACAGTCTTACACCGCATTGACCCCGCTACCCCGGCCGCTGCGATTTTATTAGATGCAGAGAAAGCCTTTGATTCCCTGGAGTGGCCCTTCTTTCTCTCAGTCATGCGCCGCATGGGCATGCCGGAATGTTTTATTGCAACCATAGCCCTCTTGTATACCGGGCCCTCGGCAAGACTGCGACTCAACGGAGTGCTATCTGATCCCTTCCCTCTTTCGCGGGGTACGAGGCAGGGTTGTCCCCTCTCCCCCCTGCTGTTTATTTTAGCTCTCGATCCCCTGGCGCGACAGTTCCAGGAGAATCACCTCCAGCGCGGGTTACAGTTTCGTACAGGCCCTTTACTATTGTCCATGTACGCAGACGACATGATACTTTACGTCAGGCAACCCCACTGCAATCTATCCCCACTAATACGGGAAATTATACGCTTCGGAGCGTTCTCAGGCTTAAATAATAATTGGCATAAATCTGTCATCTTCCCGCTCACCACCAGCACCATTCCCTGGTCTTTTGAATTTCCACTGGAATGGTGTGCTGACTAAATACTTAGGAATACATATCCATCTAGATACGGCATCCCTGATACGCCTCAATTATGGAGCGGCAGTCTCCAAGTTGGAAACACAGATCGACCGCTGGATCAGTTTGCCCCTCTCCATGGCCGGGAGAGTCGCAATTATCAAAATGGTGGTGCTTCCGCGCTTTTTATATTTTTTCAATAATATACCGGTGCCCCTGACCAACTCCTTCTTTAACCAATTACGCTCACTTCTACTCCGCTTCGTCTGGGGACACCGCACACCCCGTGTCAGATGGAAAGTCCTGACCCTGCCGCCTGATAAGGGCGGGCTGGGTGTTCCAGACTTCCATCTGTATTATTTACTGGCCAAATGTTCCTATGCCTATGCATGGTTCCACCCGGATGCACGAATTCCATACTTGCGCCCAGAGGCAGACTTGGTTCTCCCTAGGCAGCTTCTTACGCTACTCCCCACCGGCTTCCCTCGGGACCCGCGTGACATACAGACAGTGTCCATCACATGCTGGGCGTGGGTTAATCTACGTAAACCTTTAGGATTCAATACGCTGTATTCTCCGCTACTGCCCCTTCCCAATGCCTCCTTTCTCCCCATTACAGAGGAAAGATTAGTAACTCGCACCTTACAGAACTTTTCCATCGGCACCCTTGGAGATTTTTTCCCTGAAGGCCACATATTCTCGGTAACGGAGGACTCCCGTTTCTCTGACCGCTCTTTCATGGACACATTTATCCTCACCCGGCTGCGCTCAGCGCTAAGGATATGCTTCCCCTCATTTCCTCTGGCCCCTGATGAAGTCCCCCCTGTGACGTTGCTAATACAAAGTCCATCCAGCGCACATCTAATTTCCAAGTTATATAAACTATGCGCTGCCCTTAAACCTCTCGATGACTCCAAACTCAGAACCGAATAGGAGACAGACCTGGGTGGCCCTATCTCAGATGAGCAATGGATGTACTGCTGTGCGGCCACGACGAATGTCTCCTTGAACAGTCGGCACAAATTGTTGCAGTTTAAATTCCTCCGGCGGATGTATTTTACCCCAGCGCGTGCGCATAGAATAGACGACTCCCGACCCAACAATTGCCCGAATTGCTGCTCCCTTTTGCAGACTTTGCATACTTAACATGGACATGCCCCAAGATACGTCAATACTGGTCAGACGTCCACTCTGCAATGGGGGATATACTCTCTATACCACTCCTACCCACCCCGGAGATTGCGCTGCTGGGATAGGTCGCTAACTTCCCCCGAAACGTTACAAAATTAGCAGCGCATGCTGGCCAAAAGGGAAATAGCATTGCTCTGGGGTAGTGGGAAGTCCCCTACTCTCCGATCATGGTTAAACAGCTTAGCAATGTGCAACACTAACTGCGAAGAGTTCAGTACTTTGCTCCCCCCCACTTCCAGACCTACTGATATATGGGAACCCTATCGCGTTTACATCTCCCGACAACGAGATGCCCGGGAGTCGCTGACACAATCCGGCATCACCCCGGCTGGGGTGGGCTGACCCCCTCAATCTTAGCAACTGTATGGCGTAGTCCCAGGATGGACATATTTCATTAATGGTCATTTTTCCGTTTACTTCTCTTTCACATACATAATTGGTTATTAACATGTTTACCGATCAATAGGATGCCTCCGATATAAAGCAACACTATGCTGCCAGGGTTTTCCCCGCTTAGACTTTCCCTTGACGTTTGTACTTTCTGTTCCTCTTGCCTGGATATGTTTCGTTAAGCTATGGTCACTGTCATTATTCGATATATCACTGCGATGCCTTTTGTTTTATTATGCATTTGTTGAACTGATATCTTGAGTTTATCATGTTTTGGCATTATTTTTTTTTTGCTATTCATCCTATGTGAAACTTTAAATAAAGTTAAAAAAAAAGTATATCTATTGGAAGAACATGTGCCAAGGGTGGACAATGACTTTGCAGACGTTATCAGCAAATGCCTGCAGAGAGATACATCTACAAGTGCTAGAACACTTCTTCCATTGTTAGAACACACCACAAATCAACTGATTTGCCACATAAGGAAATGCAAAATTTGAAAGCTTTGCATCCAGGCACCCAAGTTCTCTAAGCAATGTGCTGAGGGTGAACTGGTCAGGAATATTTTCATACGCTTTCCCATTTTACCACTACTTTCTTATGTGATTAGGAAAATGCAAAAACCTATGGTTCTTATATTAATCATCCTGTGGGGGGAGACAAATATGGCTCTCCCTGTTTCTTGGTATGTGGAATGTGGAATTCATCAACATAAAAAAAACAGCTGCAGAGCAGCGATCCGTGCAGGTAAGCAGGGCGGGAGAGTCAACAGAGGACAGAATAGGGAAAATTAAATAAATAGGAAATCCTATTCTGTCGTCTGTCAACACGCCATCCTCCCCGCACTTACCTGCACAGACCACTGCTGCATCCAAACTTCATGACGCAACACGTGGATCAGTTGCACCAGCCAGATCAAAGGTAATTGAATTCAGCAATTTGGCACTGCAGGTCCTAGAATGTAGATATTTACAGCTTCCAGAAGATTGCATGCAAATACTAAGAGAAGATAAAAAACCATCAACTAGAGCATGTTATGCAGCCAGATGGAAACATTTTGGTAATTACTGGTCCACTAATAATATTCCGCCCTTACAAGCCTCAGTACAATCAATGTTTGCTATCAGTTGCAAAGTAGGCACAGTGGCACCTAACCATCAAAACCGACAATGTCAGTCAATGCAGCTTCTTAGAATCCCTTAATAATGTCGCATCACTTTTCCTTTTCATGTTAAAAGCAATGCTCATGACACCATTTCTGCTCTGTTTTGCTTAGGGGAGTTGATAAAAGTCTTTGTTAAGCCAAAAATAATTTGTAATGCTGAATTGCAAATTACAATTGGGCTTTTGAAACATCTTGGCCCTGCAGCCTGTTTCTATACAAAATTATTTAAAAAATAAAATGATTACAATTTAAAATGTTATCTGGGATCCTGCTCAAGAGGACTTAAATATTCAGGTGCTTATGAATTCAAAGAAAATACCCTTGATGGAGAAATAGGTTACAAGTACATAAAACGTTTGCTTCTCCTTTGTCCTGTACTGTCTCTCATGTCCTCTTCTGATTCCTCATCCACTCATGCTTTTTTCTCATTCTTTCTGCTTTTTTCCTATTCTGGCTTGTATATCAATTCCTTCGCTTTTTCGTTGACCTTTCCTGACCTTACCCCCTCGTCCTTCCTTTTGTTTCTATTAGTCTTGTCTTGTACTTCTCCAATTTCCATTTATTTCTCCTTTACTCTCTATTGAAGATCTAACATAAGCCTTAATCCTTTAAAACTTACTTTTCCTCACAACATATGGCTTTTGATGCATGTATTATCACCAACCCTCTTTAACCATTACTGGTGTTAAGTAAATTATTATATTATAATGTCAGAAGTGTACAAAATCATCCTGTTCTGCCTATAAAGTCATACCCTGTGTATATCTGTTTGTTGTATTTTAATAATTGTTATTAATGATATCATTACAAGTATTTCCTTGTTTAAAAAAAAAGTAATGGAAATTAAAAATGGGTCCCACAGCTGCAGACTTCCTTTCCTCCTATTCACTTCAGTCTCAGTACCTCTGCTCGGTCTGTGGACAGAAACCTCAAGGAGCACACCTCTAGTTCAACTATTTCAAGAGATGCCCGGGCTCAGAAAATCAACTTGCCTCAGGTGGAGAAAGCAGCAGAGAAAACCCTCAGAGCCACTAAACATGTGGTGGCGGCAGATAAAAGTAAAATGACTCTGGACATCGGTCGCAGCCCGCGGCCTCATTCGAGCACTCCACTGATGCCTCTGGATGTTGCAAAGGATGCAAAACTAGAGCAGCAAACCTGGCTAGATGTTCCACCACCAAAGGCACCATCAGAGAGACTCTCCCCTGAGATGCCAATCTCCCCAGAGTGCCCCTCCTGTAAAAAAGAAAGGAGGATCCGAAATGACTATGACAAAATCATTGTGCAGTCGAAGCAAGATAAGGACATTTTGCAGCAAAGGATCACTGAGCTTGAAGCTGAGATGGCAAAGTATAAAGAGGAAGGAAGTAGTAAACGGCAAGAGATGCAAGGCTGTGAGAACAACAGAACCCGCAAAGAGATGCAAGACTCAGAGAACAACGGAACCTGCAATGCGGTATGTGGTCCCTGCTTATTTTGCATTATGTTTTTTTTGTTTTTTTATTTACAATGTAGCAGAGTAAGAACAAAACAAGACATAATACAAAATCCCTAGTATAAAGATATTATTTTTCTTTCTAGAATTCCTTGCCAATTACAAAATTCCATATTCATTTAATTCACTGTCCAGATAACAAACCAATTTTTTTCAAAATATTTCCCCCAAACATTACAATTTCTGTAATCATCCGTCGATAAGATTACATATTACCATAGGAAAATAACAAGTATTTAAACATATAAAGAGCATGTGGGATTCTTCTCTGGTAACCAAGTGCTTCACTTAACCCTAAACAATTCAGGAGTTCCCATTTACCAGCCGCCACTACAGTAGTATGACAAATTTCAGTTCCAGTTCTTCCATATTCTATTTAATTTAACTATTGCGCCAACCCTTTTTGCGTATATGGTTTCCCTATAAAAAATCTTTGCATTTTAATAAGCCATTGAGAGATTGTCGTAATCATCTCTGATTTCCAATTGGCTAAGATTAACGATCTAGCTACTAAAGTGCCAATAAAAATAAATTGGTGCTGGGCAATGTTTAGCTCTGCCGCTACTTCTGCTCTTCCAAAGAGAACAGTTTAAGCATCTGGAGGAAAATTGATTGATGGTTTTTGCCAATTTCTAAAAACACATTTTGCCAAAAATTCAGTAAAAGACTGCATCTTAACCCAACATGAAGTCAACCCACATGCTTGTCTAAATCTAAAGCACTTAGCATCCACCGTAGGGTAGATTTTGTGTAGTCTGGCAGCAGTATAATATTTCATTCATCTACTAAATAGCACCATCCTCCTTAAATTATCTGCACTGACTGCCTTACACCTCATTTTATTATAACCCTGCCACTGTTGAATGTTAAAATGGCAGCCCGTGGATGATCAAATTCTCTCTAGATGATCTAAAACCATCTGCTTGTTGTCTACAGATTTAAATACTCTATACAAGGTCCCCAGCCCTTTGGTGCCTAGAACCAGGTGGGCTCTGAACAGGCACATTCCTCTACTATCTTCTAAGCCTGTAATTCCCGGAACAAAACTGTGTGATCTGAGCATAGCTAAAGGCAAGAAACATATTTGTGGTGCTATTTCGGTCTACTATTTTCTGCCATGATAGAAAGTGCTAATTTCCATAAAAATCTTATATTTTATGAAACCCTAGGTTATCCCACTGCAGACAAACCTGGTCGGACCATTGTAGCCCTACAAGTACACATTCTGACAGGCTTAACTGTGGATGGAGCCAGGGGATTCTGAGCACCTTCCAAATTCTTTGGAAGGGGATCATTATGGCCCATGGAATAGAGGGCCATATGTATCAAAAAGTCATTTTGCGATTCTCAAATAGTGATTTTTTGCGAATCGCTATTTGAGAATTGCAAAATGCTATGTATGTAGGATTTGCAAAAAATGTTGCGAATCCTACATATTCCTTAATTGCGAATCTCAAATTGCAATTCGCAATTAAGGAATACCTCCTCATTCATTCCTATGGGCCTAGAGACCCATAGGAATGAATGGGAAGACATTCTCAATTTGCGATTAGCAATTAGCGAATCGCAAATTGAGAATGCAATTTCAAGGGTGCAGGGGTGTCAAAAGGACACCCTGTTGCACCATTGAAATAAGCATGGGTGCGCATGTGGCGCACATACATGCCCTAAGGGCATGTATGTGCTTCACATAGCTCTTTGAAAAATGCAAAAAAGTGAATTTTTCAAAGAAATCGCAAATTACCACCAACTTGAAGTTGGTGGTAATTTGCAATTCCTTAAGGCCAAATTGCACTTTTTTGGTGCTTCTTACATTGCATTTAAGTAATCGCAAAATTTGCGATTCCCTAAATGCAATCGCAAAATAAGGAATCACAAATTTTGCGATTCCTTATTTTGCACGCAGATTTGCCTCATACATACCATTTGGCAAAATTGCGAATGCAATTCTGCTTGATACATATGGCCCCTTATATCTTGACTTTTTCGGTAATTTGGGGGTGAATGGGAAAAGGCCAATCTCAGCTTCATTCAACATTATGTTTAAAAAGAAATTTGTAGCCTGCATATCCCATGAATTATTATAGTTCAGCCAAATTAATAAGTGACGCTTCATAGTACAAACGAAAATTAGTAAGGGAACACCTCCTTCTTCCACATCTAGCTGCAAGTCTTGCAGTCTCAATCTCGTTTTTTTCCATTGTCATACAAATTGTCTCATAGCCAAATCGATAGCATCAAAAAAAGATTGAGGGACCTTCATCATTATGTTGGAAAGTAAGAATAAAAACAGTGGTAGGAAACTCGTCTTAATAGGAGCCACTCACCCCATAATTGTTATGAGAAGATTTGCCATTGTTTAAAAAGATTGCAATTTTATTTAACTTGGGGATGAAATTAAGCGCAAATAGATCTTCCAATGAAAACATTAATCTCACAATGATTGTTACTATGAATTCCACCCTTCTATTTGCCCTGTCAGTGACAGTCATATTTTACGCTGTACTTTAGCTGAAACAACCATTCAAGTTTGTTCATGAAAAGCAACTTGTGTTTCCTATGGGTTCACACCAATTGAGTATGTTCCAAAATCCAATCCATTCTTCCACCCCTAGGGACCTTAGTATTTGACTTCAAGGGTATCTAGTCTCGTCTCTAAAGTCACAAAAACCTGTATGGTATACAACTGTAATGCTGAAAGTTAATCTAGCAGTCATAAGATGTCGTGGTCTTCAGACACTGCACATGTCTCAGCTCGTCAATATTTCTTTAAGGGTTTGGTAGCCGACTCATCTATACAAAGAAAGATAGCATCAGACTTCTGTTTTACTAGTTCTCTTTCTCTTTCCACTTTTGAACCCAGCTGAGGAGGCCTTGTCCGATGTGGATTCTAACCTTTAACGTTAACACAGAACTTTAGTGGCTATTCTGTGTTCCAAATGGTTCACAGATTTGTATCACGGATTGTTTATTCCATTTCCTTTTATTAAGTTCATGGAAGACTACAACAGTGAGGTGTCATTCCGGAAACCTACCTCTTGCAAAATATACCTTGTTCTGAATGCCAGTGTTGTGTTTAGGCTGATGCTCAGTTGTGGGTGGTGGCTTTGTAATCAGTGTTTACTGGAAGCTGTGCTTGGCCGTCTGCTGCAGCCCATCTCAGTATTACTTTGCTTGGTGACAGATTCCTCACAGACTTAGAATGTGCAGATGTCTGCACGTACAATTGGCATGTCTGGTGTCAAGCCGCTATGGCAGGAATATGTTTTTCATCTATACTCCACACGTTCTCCTAGGGATTTTTATGATTAAAGCTGAATACATATTATGAATGATTTTAGCTGAATAAAACTACAATTTAATAAACATCAGGAAATTGCCCCATAGATTTCTGCAAAATGATCGTGTTCACTTACTGTGAATAGGCGGAGGAGGCAGTGGTGCATAAATCTCTTTTGCAGTGGTCAGGAAGTAATTTGTGTGGTAGTTGTGATAGTATCTGGTGCTATCAAAGAACACTGGCTCATCCACTCAGTTTATCCTAACAGGTATACTCTGTAGACTTTATCATCAAGATCTAGAGCCCCTGCCCATATCAAGGACCCATTAGGTACAGAACGGTGGGTAGGTGAGTAGGAAGGATTCATCTTGACTATTCACAAGGGAGGAGAGCTGTTGGGGGCGACAGTGCAATGGTTATTAGTGACTTTACTGCGTTTCAGCACTCTCAGGCACATGGCTGGTTTATGTGGTAAGAACTGGCATCTGTCGAGGGCTTCACCAAAAGGTAGTATTAGACTAAACCTACAAGTGTGCAAAGGTTTTCCTCGGGCCATACACTGGAGGCAGAGGGAGCTTAAATATGTGACTTCTACCTATGGCAGCACACATCCCTTTTCAGACCATTTTGAAATAGAAATGAGGTGCTTTGTTTCCCCACCTCCATGCATTGTACTCACTTTGGTGCTCACACACAGTGCTCAGATTCTGTTCATTTATGTTACTGTTGGGGAAAATATGCTTTATTTCTTTTGGTGCCTGACTTAATTGTCTGTCACTTTATCTATTGTGCTTATTTTATTCAATGATTATTTTGCATAATATAGGAACAGCAAACAGAAGAACCTCTTCATCTTCACGGTTTGTTGGAAGCTGAAACATATGAAGGTAAACTTAGTCATGCTACATATGAAGAAGAATTGAGAAAACTGGAAGCAGAAAATAAAAGAAAGCAAGAACAAATTGTGAGCATCTTCAATACTACTTCTTTTAGATATGTTGTTCTAGCAGTGGTTGAAGCTTATGTGTTTCTGTGCATGGTCAATAGTGTAACCAGAAATGATTCTGTGGATCAGAAAAACTTTTCAGAAGAAAGACAATGAATAGAATCGATCAAGGTGAAGTTTTAAAAGTAGAACCTGGAGGCCTGCCAATTTCAGATGTCTGCTACCACATGGAAACTCTGAGAACAAGTCACACTTGTTTGTATGATCCCTGAATTCACTTATGGTGATTGCTGCTTGAGGTTCACAAAGGGCATCTGTCAATAGTTAATGTTGCAATTTGTTCACCTTTTTTGTTTCTTTGCTCTACAAAAAAGTAAACTTCATTTACTCCATCTCCATGTGGCGCTCTGACAATACAGACTGTCAGACAGCATTCTTAGCTCTCCCTCTCTTACGCATTGTCATTCTTAAGGCAATCCGTTTAAAGGTCTTCATTTATTAATTGTATTATCCAGTTTGATGTAACTCTAGTATATGGTGCAGGCCCTTCAGACTGATATGTAGGGTGGGAAGACCAGCTGATGTTATAAGGAGACATTTGAACAAGTTTATCATTTGGTAAGTGTGTTATGTCAGTGCTGGTACCATTGATCTCAGAGGAAAAGTGGGAGGACCCTGGAGCAGGTAGTATGTTTGGTGTCAGATGGGTTGCAGTTGAGATGCATACATCTGAATGGCATCAGTGTTACTGGTTTGCATGCAAAGCCAAAGAAAATAAACCTGGTGAAATGTTCTCTTTCGTTTCTTTCTCCTAAAACCAGTTTCCATACTTTTACACAATAAATAATATTCATGACGCTGACGAACCCTGCTAGTCGATGTCCTTGATGAACATTTCTTCTGTCTGTGTTGTTTTCCTGGATTTTGTCAGGCACATCTGTTTTTTGCAGATTGGTGTAGTAGATCCCTAGCCCCCTCAGAAGGCCCCCTTCTTTTCCATCGCATGAGGATCTAAAAATCTTTTTGGTTCTTTTTTAATATGTCCACTTATCTTCTAGCCCCTCTCTGTGTTTTCTTTCCTTTTTTGGCTTCCTTTCTGGGGTAAGCGAAGAAGCAGCTTTCCCAGGTTCCTGGTACAGAAGGATTTATTGTAGCAAAATAATAGCAACATGGAACAATAGGTACAGCATCTTGTCTAGGCGCAGCTAATCCATCTTGGCACCAGGATCAAATAATGGTACAAGTTGGAAAATAACCTTCTGTGGTAGGTTTTGTGCATCCACCTTCAGTCTTCCACAGAATAACTGTCTCTCTTCAGACAGTAACTTCTAACCCTTCCATTCCATCCACCCATTCCAATACATACATTCCACATTCTACCACATACCAGGTGTTATCCAGACCGGCAAACACAACATACCTTATTTAAAAAACAAAACATAATTAGGCTAAGAGCGGATAAAAGAGACCAACTAAATTAATTCTTCATTGGGACCAGAATCACCATACCTGATAGGGTACCTTGTGTGTCTCACACTCTATCTCACCACCATGCTTTTGGAAAGCACCTCAAGAGAATTCTGATTCAACACAACATGACTTCCTGTAGCTACACTTCCACCACCTTCACTGAAAATACTCTAGCAAACTGGAACCCATTAAGACTGTGCAGCACAGCTACCTGTGTGAGCAGGTCACTCCAAATTAAAGTACACATTACTTCTGGCCCATCTAATAGAAGAGAAAGATGGCTGGCGACACAACCCATGGCTGGTTACAGCAAGCCATGGTTAGTGTCTTGGTTTGCGGGCCATTGTAGATAAAAAAAACACTCAGGTTAAACCTCCAGACAGTACCCTTCTCTACTTTCATCACACCATTAAATACTTTCCCCACCTTAGTGTGCACATTCTATTTGGTACCACCACCCCTACTACTAGAAAGAAGCTTAAGTCCCACCCACTGATCAACCGTTATCACTTGCCCAGAACCTTGCTCGCTTCTTTGTGTCAGGCCAGCCTTCCTCCTATTTGTACTCATCCACTCTCTCATTTACCTCCTAAAAGATGAGGTCCTTCAAACCTCCTGGCTTCCCTGTTCTTTCCTTCAGCCACCAAGGTGCTAACCTCGAACTAGGCTTCAGCTAGCAGATCCAGACAGCACTTTCTCCTTTCCACTCATGTCCCACTCCTCCTCTTTTAATTTTTTTATTTGTGTGTTGGGGAGATCTCTTTTCTTTCCCTCCTTTTTTCACTTCTCGTTCCCTTTTGCCTGCTCGCTTCTTTGCTTTTTTAATGCTGCTGCAATAATTATGTAAAGCAAACTCTCCTCCGTTGCCAGTTTTTTCACAAGCACAATTTTCTGCCTCTTCCCAGGATCCTATAAATCCTTTCACAACAAAGCCCCACATTCCACTTTCCAAATCTACAATGCATGCCGTATATAACACCACCTCTAAATAAATTACAAGACTTTGATAAAACAACTGAGATGCAATAAAGTAATAATATGACATAACCATTACATGACAAAATGTTGACATTATTTTAGTAAATTGTTTTCAGTAAACCCTAACATAATCTTTCAAATACATTTTCTAAAACTTTCACGAGAAGCATCCGTTTTAGAAAAACAAGTATTGTCTACTGCACCAGCTGCATTTTTTTTTACTCATACCATCTCACGAACCTTCACATACATGGTTTTACATTGCACTTAATTATTAAAGTATGACACTGTCTCAGCTACTTTTCCACCCGTTCATTCACCTGTCATATTTATCACTTCATAAACTTAGTCAATATACACACTTCATTTAGTTCTTGACTTCCTGTACCCCATCAAAGGAAATGTAACCAAATATTCTGTCATACTGTAGGCCCACACCATTTCATTTACAACATACCCCACGAAATATGGTTGGCAATTACCAACTGTGAATTGTCCTAGTTAAGTCTGTTCTTTCTCTCCACTAATCAATTGACACGAACACCATACAAAGCCACCTACCTATGACTAATATTATTCTCCTCAAAATATGTGCACATGTCCTCAGAACATAATAGAACACCATTATCAGACTTCATACACCAACTGTATCTGAAGTCCCTTTTCAATCAGGCATTAACTTCACTTTTACACTCAATTAATGTATGCCTTGTCACTTCATCTTCTTTAACCACTACAAATGATAATCCACCATCACGATGGGAAATGTTTGACGTTCTCCTAAAATATCTACTCCTCCCATGATATCCAATGCGATGTAGCTAAGATTTATCCTAAAACAAACAAAGTTTAAAGGTTGCTTGTTGTTTTCATTTATTTATTTGTATTTATTAGTGAATCACCCCAAAAGGGGTATCTCCGCGCTGAGACTGCTTGTGGCCCGACCGAGGAAGATTCAGAACAGTGCAGTTTTCAGAAGTTTTCTGAAGGCCAAGAACTTAGTACACTGGCGCATCTGTATGGGGAGTTGGTTCCAGTAGCTGAGGACCAGATGGGAGAAGGCTTTGCCCCCTGTGAGTGCCAGTTTGACACGGTGAATGCGAAGGAGTGCTTGGTGGCTCGACCGCAGGGGCCTGGACAGTGTATATCTGACCAGCTTTTGGGCTAGATAGCTGAGGTCCATGTTGTGTAGGGATTTGTACACCGCACAGCAAATTTTGAACTTAACTCTCTTTTTTATTGGGAGCCAGTGAAGTTTGCGGAGAAGCGGAGCAGAAGGGGTTCTGGGAGGGGCATTGCTCATCAGACGAGCAGCGGTGTTCTGGACTATTTGCAGTTTATTTAAGGATTTTTCTTTGGCAGAAATCAGCAGGGCATTACAATAGTCTAGGCGGCTCATAATCAGTGCCTGGATTAGGGTTTTCGGGTAACTAATGGCAGCAAGGGGAAAACCCTTCGGAGGATGCAGAGAGTGTGAAAGCATGTCCTGGCAGTAATGTTGATGTGTTCCTCTAATGCTAGTTCATGACCAACTCGCACGCCTAGGTTTTTCACTACTTGCTTTGGGGAAGGGGCTGATCCAAATTCCCCTGGCCACCAGCTGGGTGACCATCTCAATTTTGCTTCTCCGAACAACATGATCTCGGATTTTTCAGTGTTCCGTTAGAAGAAGTTGTCCCTCATCCATTGCGCGATGCCTTTCATCACTTACGAGAAGGTGTCTTGAATGTGGAGGTCTGATTTATCAAAGGAAATAGGAAATGGGAATGAAGCCTAGTTTCCTCAGTAGCCCTGCCAGGGGGGTGACATAGATATTGAATAGTGTGGGGCTCAAACAAGAGCCCTGCGGAACCCCCTAGGTAACTGTGGTGGTCTGGGAGCTGTAGGGGCCGAGGTTGATTGTTTGTGTTCTGTTAGTTAAGAAGTCGGTCACCAGTTCACGGCTTTACCCTGGATGCCTATATCCTTAAGATGTTTGAGGAGGACCTGGTGGGAGATGGTATCGAAGGCAGCCGAAAGGTCAAGCAGCACCAGAAGTACTGCCTGACCGCTGTCTGCTGCCATTCGGATGTTATCAGTGACTTCCACCAGTGCCGACTCTGTGCTGTGCCGTGGGCGAAATCCAGATTGTGATTGGTCAAGGCGATTAGCGGATTCGGTGAACTTATATAGGTATTTGTTTATGTGCTTTTCTAGAAGTTTGCTGTATAGGGGAAGCAGAGAGATGGGGCGGTAGTTAGTAACATCTCCTGGTGGGGCTTTTGGGTTTTTCCTTATGGGGATAACCTGTGCTGCTTTCCACTCAGTGGGGCGATACCTTCCTCTATGGAACTGTTGAGGATTGAGCAGATTTGCGCCGCAAGTGTTTTGGATAAAATGACAGAGGTCTTAGCAGGTAGGGGATCCAGTGGGGACCCAGATTTGACTGTTCTTAGGAGAGATTTAGCTAGCATTTTATACAATTCTTCATCACTGTCCTTCCCTAGCCATCAATATAGCTCTGGGAGATTTCTTATAGTTAAACTTTGTCCAATATGTCCCTGTGGGGCCGGTGTGAATAACTGTTTTCTTAGTGCCTTTGAAAGAAACAGTTGCTCTGTGCCTGATGCCTTATTCAACTCTTTAGAACTGTATTTTGACGAAGGTGTACCTACTGCTTCAGCGAAATATCCTTTTACCACTCCATTATCATAGTTATCTCAGGATGCTGTTGAACCACTTGTTTTCACTTCTCTTAGCTTGGCCTCCACTATTTGCCTCATCACAGCAACCAAATCGGTCAACGAAAAGCCTACTCCAATTTCACTATTTATATTTATACATTCTTCCTCTAAATTTTTGTTCTAAGCAAATTTGCTCTCGTTCTTCAGCAACTCTCTCAAATTCTTGTTTCTGTCAGCAAACCCTCTTACAAACGGAGTGTAATACACCAAATACTACTGTGTGAAGTGATATATGCGTGTGTGAAGACCCTGCCCTTCAACTACAAAAACTTCCTTAACTGATCTTTATAGTGTGGGGACGTTAACACAATAATTAGGAATGGTTTGAGATAGCATGGATTCATTATATTTGAGCAGCTTCAAAATTATGTTCTTGTATTTGCAGCACAGTTTAAACTAGATGAAGTATCTGAGGTGATACTCAATATGTTTTCAATGTATAATTTAAAAACCCATGCCATGCATGATTTGATCCAGAAATCTTAAAACACCTACATTAAGCATACAGAAACATCATCCCATAATGCGTATAGACATCTGCATTTATAAGCGACAAATTGATGGGTAAAGGTGCACATTTCAAAGGGGGCATCAGGGGAGTGTATGCACATTCCCCAAGTCGACAGAGTGGCTATAGGAAGGAAATTTATTTTATGGAAAATTATTTTCCTTGAAATAAAAAAAGTAGATCATCAGCACTATTGAAACACTTTGAGCCCTATTACAAGTCTGGTGGTCTGAGGACCGCCAGACTCACAGTGGCACGGCGGTGGTAGATCCAGCCACCGCTGCACCGGCGGTCCGACCGCCCCTTTAGGAATGGGCTGGTTGGACTGCCCTTGGACCGCCGGCTTCCTCCAGGGAACCACCGTTCCCTGGCGTTGGAGCGGCAGAGGTAAAGCATATTACTAGTTTCCTCTCCTCTAGGGTTCACATGGAGGTTCTTCCTCCATGTAAACCTTGGAGCAGGAGAAACAAGGGGGTCCCTGCAGGGCCCCCCTGTCCTTCAACCGCATGTGGATGCATACAGGGGGGCATAATATGTGTCCTCCTGTGTGCATGCACATAGGTTACTGCACAACATGGAATTTCGAGTCCATGCCATGCATGAACATTGTAGTGCGAGCCTATGGTAGTGCCAAAAGAGGCACCTCCATGGGACCGCCAGACTGCTTAAAAATCTTAATCTGGCAGGCGGGTGTCGACGACTTTCAGCGGAGTGGTGGCGCGGTGTTTTGCCCCTCTGCTCTGCTAAGTCGTAATCGCGCCGTACGCATCCAGTAAGACATCAGTGCAGAGACTCCACATAGGGAGGGTAAGGGAAATCTGGCATATGCCAGAAATGAATCCGAACACTTACCTTGTCCTACATGAGTACCTAACATTGTAGGTAATGTACACAGATAAATGCGAATTTGTGAGTACCATAGGCAGTTTTAAATGTGCGCAGCGTGTAAGTGAATGCAACCTATTCTGAGATTTCCTGCTTCCTATGTTAATTAGGGTAACACTGACAAGCTCAGGAATAACTTTATTTAGAGATCTGGCTGTAGACATTCCTCGGGTTTAATAATCAGTAGTGGAATACTCAATACTTTAAATACTCTGTAAGTAGTATCACCTCACCCACACACCAATAGGAAGTTGGAAACAAATGTGCAATGTTCTTGGTCCCAATGTTCTGTAATATTAGCCTGGAGTTCACCTTGCTACCTCTAGTTGGCAGTGCTAATTATTAATTAATATTTGTGACAGATTTTCTAGGTAGGGGGAACTGCCTAGAAGAACTCAGGGGCTTAAGCTGAGTAGAACCAATTTACATCAGAGAGGTTTTTCCTGAAATCTGACATGGATCATCCAGGACTTACTTTGCACACCTTTAGCCTAAATGCATCAAATTTCCCAAGTTACCGCAATTACAGCAAAATGTTCTCTTTGAGCTTTTGAATGCTATAGATAATTGAGCTTTTCCCTCCAGGATAGTTTATTGAATGAAATTGAGGAACTCCAAGCCCAGCTGGATAAAATTCAAGAGAATGAAAAATCAGAAGCCCAGAAGATAAAAAACAAACACTGCAAGTTAGTTTATGACATGGAAGAGTTGAAGTCCCAGTTTGAAAAGTCTCAGGAGAAGGAGCAGCAACACTTTTCTGAACTGGAGCGGGAAAAGGTAAGCACTAGAAGGAGTGCAATCTTTTTGCTTCCATAGACATGTGTTTGAGATGTAGTTTGGCACTGTGATTAATGCTTTGGGATTGGGCTTTTACACTCACATTTATACCACAGTGTAGGTTTGATATGTTTCCTTCAGAAAAGCAAGTCCCTAAACATTTCAGATCTTTGCTAGTATCCACGTGCTTAGTTTTCTGCAGATCCAAAGTGTAAGTCAATGGAGACAACGCTGAAAGAACAAGAGAAAACCAAATAAATTGATCCACATTCCTATCCAGCAGAGATACTCACCTTGTAAGTTATGATGTGGATTCACATGTTTCGTTTACCATTAGGCAGAATTTAGGTACCCCTTTGTTCATCAAAGCCCAAACTTGACCAAAAATCACCACAGTATTGTGAAACCCTTGGGTTGAATTAGTAGAAACATGACCTTTTGGTCTGGATTATTTGAAGACTGATCAGCCCATCATACATTTGGTAAATGCAAGAGGAATGACCTGCTGGTTAGTGGAACCAGCTGTCTTTACATTGCCTCTTCTGGAGTTTGGAAATGGCTGATCATTAACCGGCAAGTCTTTCTTTTTAATGTAGTTACCTAATTGGCCTAGGTGTCTGTTTTTAGCCCGTTGGGTGCTGGAACTACACTTGATTCTCAGGCTATCCCTAAAAAATAATTGTACATACAGTGAATCTAGCTAAAAAGCATATGAGGGTCAGTTGTTATCCTGAAAAGCGTCCGTGACTGCATCCCTTGCGGTCCTACGACGCATTCCAGCAGTTTAGTTGAAACACAATAACGGGTCCATCGGTTGCAACTTCTATCTTAGTCTGAATATGACTGTTATGCATTTAAACTTTAGAACAGTTTCTGTGAAATATTATTGGACACAATAAGACTGAGACAACTTTAGAGTATTTGGTTATTGTATTAAAGATCCAAAATCAAAACATAAAAGAAACATTTTAAGAAGCTCAGTCAATTTGAAATATAAAGTCACACATTTAGTTTAGGTAATCTAACCTTAACTAACAGAATCCAAAAGAGGATGGTTTCCATACAATCTCTACCAACAGCAAAGCTAGAAGTTGGCTGCCAAAGATTCTCTAAGCATGGGTAAAGGGGTGCAAGTTAAAGACCACTAGGGGCAAAGTCCATAGATAAAACAAAAGAATGAAGCATAAATCAGGAAAGTTCAAGTCTGGTATCTCACCAAATCGTCCAATGAGCCAGTTCATCCGCAAGTGCAAACAGCAAAAGGGCATAATAGAAATGGTTCAGAAGGCAGGTAGGAAAAATGTCAAAGTGCTGCTTGATCGTAGACAAAAGCTCTCCTAAAAAGTGCAAAAAGGCAATGAATGAGAATCCTCAGCTACCTCTTGCTCCTGTGCATCGTGGTTATATAGTTCATATTTGTCATCACGACATCAACTGTGGGTCCACAATGGTCTGATCATTTCTTCTGCCTTCCCAGGTACAAATTGTTACTGCAACATAATTTCCCACATAAGTCATGAGAGATGAATGCCCTTGTATCCTCACAGGTATTCTTGTCTTTCAGAAAAGAATAAGAAGACTGCCTTTGTTTAAAATTATGTCTTATGAATCAAGAACAAATAATGCAACATTTGACAACGTATAAATTCCATTGCATAAGACTGTGAAATAATGCAGCCTAAAGAGAAAAACATTTACACATTTTTAAATTCAACATTTTATCTTTTAGTACTATAGAATCCCGATATCTACATTTGAATGTAATAAAACAAATCATTTATCATTTAAAAGCATTCTGAAATGTTTATCAGTAAAACTAGCATAAAGCCAATCATCTTTAATCATGACCTACTTCTGCAACTTAAAAAGTAGCAACATGTAAATTAATTTTAAACCTCATATCAAATGTGTTAGACGTAAACATTGTACACTATGTTAGGTACTTATACTAAACATTTTCACATCTACTACTTTCTGTTTATGATTTGTATTAAAAACAAGTTTATAAAGGCGCTCTTTAATGAAGTCAAATAGCAATGCTGTTACCATTATTTTCATAAAACTTGTTTATAATATAAAGTAATTGGTTACTTAAACTTCCTAAACTACTAATTGATTAATCTACAGTTTCTTCCTACGTCAACCACGCTTTTATGGTGCTTACTTATCGCTTTTTCTAAAATTCGATGTCATTTTTCTAGATGTGTGCAAGGTGCACATTTATTCTCATTGTCATAATACAGTGTGTGTATCGTGTAAAGGCAAGTTCAGCTTTTACTCTTCCTCAGGGGTCAAACACTAAATTAAGACTCCTTGTTTATGTAGTGCACATTGAAGTGCACGTATCTGGTTAAACACTGAATGAAGATAAATCATAGGCTATGCTACCATCATGACTGAGACATTCTTAAAGTGGGTATAAACTTTCAAGCAGCAGGAGGAAGTGAAACTTCTGCTAGACATACAGATGCTTTTGTAAAGTTGTACAGTAAAATAGCAAAACATGTAAGTAGGAGGCTTATAAGTGTGTTTTCCACTTGGTGACCATCTTAATTTTATTTTAAGGAAAGCATTCTGTTGCAACTGGAGACCACAAAATCAGAATTGGAAAGGTTGAAGAAAAGAAGAGCCTTAACATTATCAGACCTGCGAAAGGAAAAGGTGTTGTGCGTACTCTTGTTTCTTAAATTTAAAATGCTTCATTGAAGGAACAAATTAATAATATGACCTAAGGGGCATGTGGGAAAACCTAAAACATGCATCTTTCTAAATATTATAAAAACAATTTAACACATAACAATGAATGATAACTGATATAATCAGTTTCCTGTATCATCCCTTGATAGCAAAGCCAGCACAAGTGTTGTTCATTCAATGTGTTTAGAGATATTAGTCCATCAGTTGACCAACTGTGATATACTGCTGGAAGGGTATCTGTCCCATGTGTACATTGTTCTATTTTCTTTAATAAATGGTACAGAAGCCCACCAATCAGAGATTTGTATATTTGAGAAAGCATTTGAGATATCAACAGAATACACACTAGTGTGCATCTTTGCACTGTTTGCTGTATTATGTATATATCCTCTCTAGGTGACTATCCACCATGAACATTCTTACTAGTCAATGCATCACCTACATCCTTATGTAGCTGTTTTTATGTCTCGGCTCTAGACAACGCATACACTGTCTCAAAAAGAGACATGTTGTATCTACTTTATGAGCTTCAGCAGGCCCATAGGCTTACCATTTGATGGCTCCATCGTCGCACCATTATTCTTTCTCCTCATTTGTCTTCCCATCTTTAGCCCTCTCTGAGAGCATGGACCAAACACTATTATCCATACCCAGCAGCTTTTAGGCAATGTTTTTGGGACTACTTATTTCTTTGTTAAAGAATGCTTTACTCGAGCACCCGTTTTTTCAATCACTCCGAGCTCCTCACAAACATTGCTGCTTTAAAGATGAATATATTTAATTTTCTAGATCACGCTACATAATCAATGTGTCCATGTATTTTTTTTAAACTGTGTTGTTGTTGTGTTGTGCTAAATAATCAATGTGTCCGGGTAATTTTGGGTCACTCTTGTTGTCGTTGTGTGGAATAGTGCTTGTTCTGGTTCTTTGTTTGCCAGGATTTTAACTTGTGTTGAGCTTCGGGCTCCGGGCTCTGTTTCCCCCCATATGTAGAACAAGAAGTAAGCACAGGATAGTGTTGTACAGCATCGGGTGCACAAGAAGTGATTGCGTAATATGAATATGTGTGCACAGTTGTGTGTTTAAGTGCTTCATGCACAGTTCAAGCACTGGGTGTGCGTAATACTGCTGCATGTGTAGTACTGGGTACATGTGATACATGCTCCATATTTAGAGCTTGTAGCACTAGATGTGAATGAATGATGCATGTGCCCAGTTTGTGTATGTGCAACATGGGCGCACGATTGGTACCAGTGCGGCATATAAGAATATGACTGGTGCCGCAGCACTGGTGTGAGTGATATTGATGCAGTGCCTCTTGCAGAACTACTTCCTGTGTACACATGTGCAACTCCAGGTGCATTATTTATGCAGCTTCAGACACGTGAGCTGGACAGGATGTTTGAGTGGTCCGGGTGTATGAGTGGAGCATGTACAGCGCACAGTGTTGAGCCAAACATATTTAGTATCTGGTGTGTGAGTGGAGGATGTGCAGTCCTAGTGCATTATGGTGCTTGTGCAGCTGCAGGGTTATGAGTTGCTTGTGTGCAGTGCCTTGTGTGTGTGTAGCAAAGGGACCATAAGTAGTCCATGTTCAGCGGTTGGTGCAGTTCTCGAATATGTAAACTAAACAGTATGTGAGTAGTGTCAAACGGCACTGGTACACTGCTTCGGATCTTTACAATGGCAAGTCCATGAATACTGCAAGTGTAGTGCTTTATAACGAGTGATCTATATCCCGTTCTGCCCATGAGTGGTGTTTTAGCTGCATACGGTATATAAGTTGTGCATTTGTAGCTCTGGTTACACGAGTGATGTATTTACTCCACATTGGACATTTGCAGAGATAGCCCAAGTTTAAGGTGCTTTTCTGATGCTCTGCAGAACTGGTTGATTCGGTTATGCTCATTCAGTGCCATGTCCTTCTGTTTTTGCTCCTGCGGCTCATGGTGTGCATAGTCCAGGTGATGTCACATGGGCGTCTCTGGTAATTGTGCAAGGTTAGGTTTGTTTGTAATACTCTACAATGCCTGGCATGTTTATAGTGCAGATTCAGAGCCAAAAGCATCTAGCGCGTGTACTATGGCAAGTGTTCCTTTGTGCTTATAACATGACACAGACCCTTGGACAACTGTGGATATGTATGATACACGCAACTTA
Organism: Lissotriton helveticus; assembly: GCF_964261635.1. Lineage (NCBI taxonomy): Eukaryota > Metazoa > Chordata > Amphibia > Caudata > Salamandridae > Lissotriton > Lissotriton helveticus. The sequence continues at coordinate 1,635,327,762 of NC_136067.1, read as the reverse complement.
TTTGAAGGACAGAGTGCAATAGCAAGTCGTTTTCATAGTCAGTCCAAGTACACATTTTCTCTTTTTGCATATCTGCTTGTCGCGTTGGTGACACAATGTTTGCTGCTCACACTACTGAGGCATATGTGCCTTTTAGTATTTATAATTGAAGAATGTAAAGGTTTTTTTCAGAATATTTTGTTAATCAAATGGAGGTGTGTAGCTAAATCGTCTTGTGCCGAATAAAATCTACGTACATGGCCATGAAAATCAATGTTGTCTTTTTAGTCAGTTTCTGCTACTTATTCTTTTCGAAGGTGGTTAAGGCAGCAGGTATTAAAATATGATTTGCAGGGACTTTCTAGCAAGGGTAGAAAATAAAAACTGGATTATACTAAAGTTTGCAGACAGTTGCTTACTAGCTGCAGGACATCATAAAATGGTTACCTGCACCAGGTTCCAGATATAACCACGTATGTCTCCTTGTTGAGCTGCTGACTTGGAATTCTAAGAATCTAGGCCCAGCTTCGGTAGATGCCCAAACATGTGATTCTGGGTAAAGTATTTCATCACTGGCTCTCTTAAAAAGTAAAAGTAAATTTAATCACTGGCTCTCTTAACAAATGAAAAAGTAGCTTGAACGTGCACCACATAAATAATGTTCATATACTGTCATTGCCTGGTCCCCTTTATCATCAATGACCTCTGCCACTGGTCCATCCATTTAGTCTCCTCCATTCTATCTAATGCACACCCTTGTTACTATGTAATGGATTTCTGCTTGAATTACTTTGTTCATAAATATATTCAATATATTGAAACAAATATAAATATGATAGGGCTCATATTAAAAACATACTGATTTCACGTTAATTCATCTGGGAGATAAAGAACTGATACACTTTATTGTAGGTGCCTGCATATAAAACCATTCATGATTCTTGAAACATTATTTTAGCATAGTTTCTTAATTTTGGTTCTTTTGTAGAATGCATTTTGTTTTCTTTTTAGGTATGGCCCAAAGACAATATTATTATGTCCACTAAAAAAAAATTCAAAGGTTAAAGCAACAAAATAGTTAGGTCCTTATGTTTAAGCCCTATAGCTAGGCGCTTTATAGTATGCAGTCCAGCCTACTAAATTAGAAGCTTTTGTTTGGTTGAATTACTATATGTATACCAAAATTGAAAAGTGTGTATTTGAACATGTGTGTATCCATGGCTAAAAGACATTGACAATGGCAATAACTCTTGCATTGCCGAAACCTATTGGCTTTGCTAATGCTTGTTAAAAGGTGCGATCATCTGCATTTATCCTTAAGGTCCTTCCTATTGAGTCCATTCTTCCGGGGTTGTGGGTTTCATTAAAAAAGGTGGATTCAGCAATTTCACATGGTCCATTTGTTCAATCAATCAATCAATCATTTCATTTGTAAAGCGCGCTACCTACCCGTGAGGGTCTCAAGGCGCTGAGGGGGTGAGGGGGGGCTGCTACTGATCGAAAGCCAGGTCTTGAGAAGTCTTCTGAAGGCCAGCAAGTTCTGGGTCTGTCGTAGGCTTGTAGGGAGGTCTTGGCGGCGAGGTAGGAGAAGGATCTGCCGCCAGCGGTGGTTTTCCAGATGCGAGGGACTGTGCCGAGGGCGAGGTTGGTAGAGCGGAGGCGGCGGGTGGGGGTGTAGAAGCTGAGTCGGTCGTTGAGGTATGCTGGCCCGGCGTTGTGTAGAGCTTTGTGTGTGTGGATGAGGAGTTTGAAGGTGATCCTGTTGTTGACGGGGAGCCAATGCAGGCCTCTCAGGTGTGGTGTGATGTGGCCGCGTCGGGGTATATTGAGGATCAGTCTTGCCGAGGCGTTCTGGATGCGTTGCAGCCGTCTCAGGAGCTTTGTTGTTGTTCCTGCGTAGAGGGCGTTCCCGTAATCCAGTCTGCTGGTGACGAGGGCCTGGGTGACTGTTTTTCTCGTGTTGGAGGGGATCCATTTGAAGATCCTGCGGAGCATTCAGAGGGTGTTGAAGCAGGAGGCAGAGACGGCGTTGACCTGCTTGGTCATGGAGAGGGCGGAGTCAAGGATGACCCCCAGATTGCGGCATGGTCGGTGAGTTCTGGGGCTGTTCCTAGCGATGTAGGCCACCAGGAGTCGTCCCAGGCTGAGGGGGTGGGGCCGAGGATGAGGACCTCCGTCTTGTCAGAATTCAGCTTCAGTCTGCTGTCCTTCATCCATTCGGCGACGGCCTTCATTCCTCTGTGGAGGTTAGTTTTGGCGGTGTGGGGGTCTTCGGTGAGGGATATGATCAGCTGGGTGTCAGCGTAGGAGATGATGTTGAGGCTATGTTGTCGTCCGACGTGGGCGAGTGGAGCCATGTAGATATTGAACAGCGCGGGCTAAGGGATGAGTGGGACGGGGGAGGCGACGCAAGGGCAACAGTACAAAGAAACAACAGATGGCACAGTAACAGAGTAAATGAAGAGAATGAGAATAAAAACAAAAAAGGAAAGTCAAGTACAATAATGGAGCGCAGAGCGCAGAACGAGAAGCAGGCCCAGAGCAGAGATACCAGCGGCGAACTCCCGAGGCGGCAGCAGCTGGCTAGGAGGCAGGAGCACACAGGCGGAGTGAAGTGAGAAGTCGTGGTCCAGGAGCTGGTTTAAGGTGAGTTTATTCAAGGAGCACAGCAGTACAAGTACCAACCATCCTGCCTCAGCAACCGCCAGGATCAGAATGGAGAACATGGAACTATACAGGTAAGAGAACACGGAATACATGCTGGCATAACACTCTAAGCTTAAGGAAACAGTAATAATATTAAGATGAGAGGCCCAACATATCTCCTCCCTTTAAAGGGAAAAAAAAACACTAAAAAAAACAAGTGAAAAGAAGAGAGAAAGAACAACAGAAGATGAGAAGAAAGATAACAGAGGCGAGAACAGAGAAGAAGAAAAATCAATACTTGACAAAATCATTAAATTTCTTAGGAATTCGAGGGGTCCTTCCATAAGAAGTGCGACTCAAAGTGGAGGCCACTCCTTGTGAAGACCCAGGAGTGGATGGAAACTCCTTAGAACAGGTGGGTGTAACAGGAAAAGAGTCTGGTAACCGACAAGTTCCCTGAGAAGAACCTGAAGCGACATGAGAATCCCCGAGAAGAGAGTCACTGGAAGATTGCTCAACTATTTTCCCATTAGGAACCTGCTTCTTGGCGTATAAGGCAATTCTGCGGAAATTCCAATTTTGTCCGTTCTCTAGCACAACATGCCATTTGTGTACTTCCTTGACTCTCATAGGATCGGAAAACTTATTCATGCCAAACTCCCTACGTCCTAACTTGATTTTGACTAAGTCGCCCACTTCAACTCTACCTACCTTTCTAGGAACTACCTTGGAAGTAACAATACCTTCCCATAGCCACTGTGGGACTAGTTTAGTTCTGGGAGTTCTTCCACGCATGCATTCAAACGGGACCAAATCAGTCACTCCATGGGCTGTAGTATTGTAAGACCACACCATGTCTTCTATTGCTCTACGTACATCTTTCTGTCCTTGCACTGACAACTGTATGGTACCCTTAATCAAACGATTCATTCGTTCCACCAAACCGTTGCCCTGGGGGTTATAAAGTGAAGTGCAAATGTGTTGAATTCCATGATTGGCTAAAAAGGAATGCATAGAGGACGAGGTGAGTTGGGTGCCATTGTCCGTAACGAGGACTTTCGGAAAGCTTTCTTTAAGAAAAAGGGACCTTAATTGCTTTATAACAGCGTCTGTGGTAATATTCCTCATAAATTCTACGCACAACCACCTAGAGGCTACATCGACAAGTACTAACGCAAATCTACAATCAGCAGGTAAGGAATCCATGGGACCAATAAAATCTAAACATAACTTATCCCAAGGTAAAACACAAGAGTTGACAATGGAGCCCTGTGGAGGAGAGGATATCTTCAACCTCTTTTCACTCTCTTTACACAGAAGACAAGTCTCAACCCACCTACGCACATCATCGTCAACTCCAGGCCACCAAAAGTTCTTTTTAATCCTTTTGAGCGTCATGTTTTGCCCAAGATGTCCCTCATGAGCTAAACAAAAAACTTTTCTCCTGAGAGAAGACGGTGGTACAAACCTCTCACCACGCAACACCAAATCATCGGACATACCCAAACTCAATTCTTCTTGTAATTTGACAAAAGGACGCAGAGAAGGTTTAACATTCCCTTCCCTTCTCCATCCTAAACGGATAGCATCAACCAGCTCTCCAAAATCAGCATCTTCCAAGACGGCTTGATGCCATTCATCTCTAGAAATAGAGTGAAATTCAGAAGAACTAACATCCTCAAAGGCAGCAATTAAACAGATACTCTCATCCTCCAAATCCTTACCAGCATACTCTGAAACAACAGGAAGACGTGACAAGCAGTCTGCTTGTGTATTCCTCCAACCGGAAATGTGCTCTAATTTATAGGTGTAGTCCTGTAACTTGGCAGCAAACTTCATTAGGCGGGGAGAACCATTATTGGCCCCGCCCGGTGACAGAATTTTGAGAAGGGGCTTATGGTCAGTTCTTAGACAAAATACCATACCCCACAGGTAGGTACGAAAGTGCGAAACGCCCCAAACGGCAGCTAGAGCCTCACGCTCGATGACAGCGTAGTTGCGCTCAGAGGAATTGAGGCAGCGAGAAGCAAACGCCACAGTTTTTTCACTTCCTCCCGACCTCTGAGATAACACAGCGCCAATACCGTATGCACTTGCATCAACTGTAACGTAAGTATCTCTACTTGGTTCAAAGGTTGTCAAAATGCCAGCATTAATGATATCACTTTTAACCATTTCAAAAGCTTTCGACTGTAAAGTTCCCCATTCGAAGTGCACACCTTTCCTAAGTAACATTCGTAAATGTTCAGTCTTATGTGAGAAATTAGGAACAAATTTGGAGTAGTACTCCACTAGACCAAGAAAAGACTTGAGTTGGTCTTTGTCAGTAGGAATGGGAGCACACTTGATAGCTTTTAAGAGATCTTCCTTTGGCTTAATACCATTCTGAGAAATAGTGTACCCTAGATAGTCGATTTCAGTTAACAAAAACTGACATTTGTCTTTTCTCAAAGTAAGACCAGCAGTAGAAAGAATTTGTAAAACTTTTGACAGATTAGAATTGTGCTCAAGTTCATCTATACCTGTAATCAAGATGTCATCTTGGAAGAAGTGGACATGCTTTAAGTCTTTGAAAAGGGTATGCATCATGCGTTGAAAAACGCTTGCCGCAGAGGCAAGGCCAAAAGGCAACCTTTTAAATTGGAACACCCCTTCAATGGTAACAAAGGCAGTAAACTTTTTTGAGTCAGGGTGTAATACAACTTGATGGTATGCGGACCTTAGGTCCAGTTTACTAAAGAATTTAACCTTGTCCATAAGTAAGACCATTTCAGAAATGTTAGGCAAAGGAAATTTGTCGACTATAATGTTCTGGTTAAGAGAACGAAGGTCAACACAAAAACGGAGTTTACCGTCCTTTTTCTGTGTGACAACAACTGGCGAAAGCCACTCAGAAGCTTCCACCGGTTCAATAATGTCCTGTTTTTGCATGTCGTCAAGCATTTCCTTTACCTCTTTCCTAACAGCAATGGGAATTCTTCTTAAAGCATGTCTAACTGGGGAAGCATTTTCCTTAATTTTAATTTCATGTAAGTAACCTTTCAATTTGCCCAATGTAGGACGGAAAACATCAGAAAATTTAGAAAGAACATTTTCAACATTGTAAAAATCATCAACTGCAAGTACCACATCGTCAGACCTTGGGTCAATAATAATATGTAAGTCGTACTGTTGCAACCACCCAAGAATTGCTGGGCCTTCTTCGGAAATGAAAACCTTGCCCGAAGCAGATCTACCTTTAAATTGTAAAGAAGTATCCATGACCCCTTTCAATTTAATTACTTTCCCTGTATAACCTTTCGGCATGAAATCACTGTGTATAAGTGGTACAGATGGCCAATGTTCTTTATACATGCTATAAGGTATGATGGAAAACATCGAGCCTGGATCAACCATGAGGGAAACAGAAACATCGTTGAGAATAAAAGAAGCTCTTGGCTTCTGTAAGACAAAGTGAGTATTGTCATCATCAGTATCACCATCCACACATAAGAACATTTCTTGAGAAGAAGCATCATCTTCAACAAAACTAACTCTATTATATGCAGGAGATTTGCATACTTTGCTAATGTGACCACGCTTCCCACACTTACGGCAGTTTTTGTCTCTGGCAAAACACCCTTGAAAATCTGCAGCATGAGACATATCTCCACAACGAAAACATCCCACAAATTTCACCTTCCCACCAGGATTGCTGTAAACAGACCTAGACTTGGGAATAAAAGTTTTAGGTTTAGTGTTAGATTTATCAACATTAGGAGGTGGTTCTTTATCAGACTTGGAGACAAAGTTGACAGTCTCTTCCTTCTTTATCTCAAGAAGACGCATCTCGTCCATGCACTTGTCTGATTCCTCGACGACTTTAGCAATTGTGATGGCTTCCAATAATGTAGGGTTTTTAGCTGCCCATAGTTTTTGCTGCATACGCTTGTTTTTACATTGTACTATCAGTTGATCTCGAATCATTTGGTCCGCCATAGCTCCAAAGTCACATTTCAGGGATAATTCTCTTAGGCGAGCAACCATTTGATCAACTGTTTCTTTGCCTTTTTGGGGAGCAGTATAAAATTTGTGCCTCTGCATGACGATGTTAATTTGTTTTCCAAAGTATTTTCCTAATCTCAATTTTGCTTCATTGTAGGGGTTATCAATAGGCTCACCGTCACCATTTAATAGTTCTGGCAGAAATTTGAAGACATGTTGTCCTGCTTTGCCTAATGAATTCAATAAGATAGCTTTCTTCCTGGTTGCAGGAAATCTAAGGCCATCTATGGCCTCAAGGTAATTTTCGAAAAATCCTAGCCATTCTTCCCATTCTGTAGTGGGAATCTCCCCTTCAATGAGAAAGGCTGGTGGAGGAGAAATTGTATGGTTGGCAGTGGTAGCCATGTAAATTGTATCAGTATAAATTAGTTATTATTTCGCGGATTAGAGCTGAGGCAGGTGAACAGAAATGTAAAGTAACAATTTTCGCTTGTATTGGTTGTATCAAACTGTGGTAAAGAAGTATTTAGAAGTATAAAGTTATTTTGCCGGTTGAAAATGAACGTGGTTGGCAAAACGGCAATGTTTATAATGCAGTTTTAATGCGTGGTTGGCAAAAGGAAAAATTTTGTTCCCAAAATGGCCGCCAGACGTAGTGCGCGATGACGTCAGCGCGCATGCAGCGTCAGGCGCATACAGCGTCTCTTAGCAATGGAGAGACGCGCTGAAGAGTTCTCGCGCTGGCACAAAGGAATGGCGCTTGAGAACGTTCGTAATGCTCGCGCTGTCTTGCGCTGTATGCTCGAGCGCACAGCGAGACCAAAACGGCCAAACAAACCCAAAATTTTGAGAAAGCAGTACCTTGGGTTGTCGGTTACCGGAACAGCAGGAGTGGTGATCGCTGTGAGGGAAAAGCGCTTAGCGAGAGTCCAAAGGAAGCGCCAGCCAGCAGAGAGGAACGAAGCGTAGAGGAACAGCTCTCCAGAAACAGCAGAAACTCCTCGAAGACGTGGAAGACCGAAGCGTCGCCAAAATGAAGTGAGAAGTCGTGGTCCAGGAGCTGGTTTAAGGTGAGTTTATTCAAGGAGCACAGCAGTACAAGTACCAACCATCCTGCCTCAGCAACCGCCAGGATCAGAATGGAGAACATGGAACTATACAGGTAAGAGAACACGGAATACATGCTGGCATAACACTCTAAGCTTAAGGAAACAGTAATAATATTAAGATGAGAGGCACAACACGGAGCTGTGCGGTATGGGGGCGGCCTGACCTGCAAGCAGGGTCAAGGGTTGCTCCCTCTACCGCGCAGCGGCCGCCATATAAGGGGATATGGGAGGGAGGGGAAGCTGGGAGGTGGGAGCGGGGCGGCGAATGGGAGCGCGGGGGGGCGGGGCCGCAGGGGGGCAGCGGCGGGAAGAGCGGGACGGGGAGGCGACGCAAGGGCAACAGTACAAAGAAACAACAGATGGCACAGTAACAGAGTAAATGAAGAGATTGAGAATAAAGACAACAAGTACAAAACTGGAGCGCAGAGCGCAGAACGAGAAGCAAGCACAGAGCAGAGAGACCAGTGGCGAACTCTCGAGCGGCAGCAGCTGGCTAGGAGGCAGGAGCACACAGGCGGAGCTGTGCGGTATGGGGGCGGCCTGACCTGCAAGTAGGGTCAAGGGTAGCTCCCTCTACCGCGCAGCGGCCGCCCTATAAGGGGATGTGGGATGAAGGGGCAGCTGGGAGGTGGGAGCGGGGCGGCGAATGGGAGCGCGGGGGCGGGGCCGCAGGGAGGCAGCGGCGGGAAGAGCGGGACGGGGAGGCTACGCAAGGGCAACAGTATAAAGAAACAACAGATGGCACAGTAAAAGAGTAAATGAAGAGAATGAGAATAAAAGCAAAAAGGGAAGTCAAGTACAAAACTGGAGCGCAGAGCGCAGAACGAGAAGCAGGCACAGAGCATAGATACCAGCGGCGAACTCCCGAGGCAGCAGCAGCTGGCTAGGAGGCAGGAGCACACAGGCGGAGCTGTGCGGTATGGGGGTGGCCTGACCTGCAAGCATACTTCACCAGAATCCATGTTGTGCCAAACTCAGCCTCACCAATTGACATCTACCAGAATTCATATACACCCAACACACTCCCACATCAAGCAATCAGCAGCACAGGACAGTGACATCATGGTATATGTACACATGATATGGGACAAAAGATAACAAACACAAGATGCTGGTTAATAATAATTCACTCTTCCTCAATATCATATTCAACTATAACCCCGTTCAAACCTCGCATAATACCAGTGAAGCACAGAATTTTAAAGCAAATGGTACTGTATCCTCTGGGTATGGACAGGGCAGAATTAGAGATGTTGTGCTTGGACAGGGCTTTATGGCCATACCAGTAAAACCTCAGTCAAGAATGGAAACATGCTGAACGTGAATATTTCAGTTTCGTTTTTTTTTTGGGAATACGTTTATTGATTTGATTTCCTTAAGCACAATAATCAGAATCTAATTTTCAGTGACTATCTTAAAAATCATCTGCAATGTACACTACTTGCCCGACTCTCTCAGTCCCAGAACCATTTTCAGCATTGCATAACATCAATAGAACCCAGTCACTATTATGTCCACTTCCACTTGCATTCAAAAAGAAATTCCATCGCAAGCCACCTTATTTCAGGAATCTAGAGTATTTCACTATTATACTATTACAACTGGAGATAACCATAAAATCTAACATCAGTGACTACAGCAGTACAAATATGCACTTTGAACAAGCCGAACATACCATGAAATAGCATCTCAATATGCCCCAGGAGAAATATTGAATTTTTATGGATGAGTTCTTGGGTTTGTAGGGGAATTTAATTTGTAGTATTTGAGATGGTTAGGAAAATATTTAATCATTTTTATCTGTACTTTTTTAAATTTATTTACAAGTTATTTATATATATTAATTGTAATGTTTTCATGTAGTGTTCTGTGATGAGGGAGATTTTTTAAGATATCTTTTTTCATTGGCAAGATGTAGAGGGGAAAAGTGCGGGGTGTGTTTTAGAGAGTATTCATTTTTTGTTTCGTAACCAAATTACAAATGTTTCTAATGTTGTTTTAAAAATTAGACGTGTTTTCTATGATTAGATATTAATTGAAACATTTAATTTTATTTAATAACTAATATTTTCTGTTTTAAATTAAATATGTTTAGTTTTTATATGTTTGTGTAAATAATAGTATGTTTTTATTTCTATGTTGTTTTAAAAAAATATTTTAACCCTTTCGATGCATGCAAAATTCAGACGGCTCCCGGTTGTCCGACTCACACTCCACCCGTAGCGTCGCCCGGCCGGGGGCCGTCCGCAGCATCCAAAGGGTTAAAGGTTAAAAAAAAGAATAAAACAATAATTAAAAAGACTAAAACTTTCACTATCATTTTAAATGTATTTATTACATTTATTTATGTGTGTAAATATTTTTCATTATTCACATACACTATAAATATAATTAAAAACAAATTCTCATTTTATAAAAAATTACTTTATTTATATTCTGGTTTCTTTAAAGTAGATATTATTTATCTACCCCTTTTAAAGTTTAATATTTTCTGTAATGTACTGTAGGTTGGGTTGGGATTAGTAAATGAAATCCCTTCAGTATTCAACAATTTCAATTTATGTAGCTTAGTTTAGACTTGGAATACTAAATTTCTCCCCTGAATGTCTAACTCTTTCCCGGATGTAACTTAGGGTTTTATTACGAGTTTGGCTGTCATCAGACCTCCAGACTCGCGGGGGTGTAGTGGTGGCAGTCTTCCGGCTGCCCATTTCACAAAAATCGGGGCCTTAGTGGGGCCTTGATGGGGGTAGAGATGGCCTCCCTAATTTATTTTATACAATTTATTGAGCGCGCGAATACCCAAGGGTGTCATGGCGCTAAAACAGAAAATCGAGTAAGGCTAGGATTGTATGCGATTAGCAGGGTCTATTGGTTAAATAACCAAGTTTTTAATTGTTTCCTGAACAAAATGAGTGTGGAAATGCTCTTGAGTTGAATGGGGAGGGTGTTCCATAGTTTAGCCGTGGCTATTACAAAGGATCTGTCTCCCCATGTCGCTTTTCTTGTTTTGGGTTTCTCAAGAAGGTTTGCTTTGGCGGATCTAAGAGTGCGAAGTGGTCTGTAAGGACAAAGGGAGTGTTTTAGGAAGAGTGGGCCTTTTTCATGGATGGTTTTAAAGGCTATGCAAAGAGCCTTGAATTTGATTCTTTGCCTCATAGGTAGCCAGTGAAGTGGGAAGGGATATATCCTCCCTATAGATCACTTATTTGACGTAAAAGATATCCTTCCTGTAACCTGGCGAGGTCCCTGTGTGGCAAAAAGGGAGCGGGGAAGGTAGGAGACAAATAACAACTAATGATAAGGAGGGGGGGTTCTGAAAAGGGACAGAACACACAAAGTAGCCTACACCTGGCTGGTTTAGTGGTGTCACTTGGTTGAAAGGTGAGTCGGGAGGGAGACCCTTTTGCTATTATAGCCCTCACTTACTCTAATAGTGACATGCTTCATCATTGGGCTCACCCTGGCTCCTAAAGTTTAGGATGGGTTCGACCGTATTTCAGGGAGCACTTATGAAGATATTTTGGTATGGGGGCGTACTGTTTAGATAAAATTCCTCTCCCACTCCTAAAGTATCCTTTATTGGTGGGGTGGGAGGAAAAGGTTAAAAATGACTATGGAAGGGTGGGAGGATATGATGGTCCTATGACCCTAACAGATCACTAACATGTTTCAGCCCTAATGCTGGCCTAATTATAGTCCCGGGCTTTTGTCATAGTGGGATGCGAAGAAGTCACTTCCCCCAGAGATGTGTGTGCAGAGTTGTCATGCAATTAACTTGTAACACACTGATATAGATAATGTTATTATTTAGGGACCAATCTGACACCTGCCGCTGTTTTCTTCAAGGTATTTCCTGAAAGAGAAAGGAAAATGTGTGCATACACATAAAAAACAATTTGTGGCTTATGTGTAGTTATGCCATAGGTTGCCAGTTGCAAGGAAGCTACGTCGTTGTTGTTTCCCTTGGTGAATTACCGTGAGACTGACTGGTCTGGTGTGTGGAGCACCATAGGGTAGCTTTGTCTGGTGATCACCAAAGAGAAATTGTACCAGTGACATACATTTATGGGTTTGTGGTTTTGCCACATATTTTATGGAAATTCATGCAGGCAATAATTTTATTTCAGACAGAACGAAAAGTGGTATGTTTTCTAGGTTTCTTGGCGCCTCTCAGGAGAAAACCACATAGCAATTATCCTAAAGTCACCTATTCAAGTGGTGGTGCTGTAAGGTGAGGAGAACCACAAACCTCCCCAAATTTTTTGCCTAGCTAACAGAATACACTCACACTCCTCAGCAAACATCAAAGATTTGTAAAACGATAAACAGTGCATAGAAAATAAGCACAATTTGTACAAAGATTTCAGATTCTCTCTGTCTTCTTTTTCTCCTTTATTCAGTAGATCTTCACACAAAGAAACAGCCGACACGTGTTTTGTCGCATACAAGGGAATTAGTCCCTCGACTTTTTCAAGGCTAAGTCTTCACAGTATGAATTTATTTTCTGTGATGTTAATTCCAACCCACAGAGGGTGGCTGTATCCTGCGGCGTCCTTAAACACAGTTCCTATGAGTCCAGCAATCCTGTTATATTCTGGTATTTTGGTTTAACTTTGTTTTTAATGATTTTCAGGCAACTGAATAGGCACGTTACATACAGCAAACATTCCCATGCATCGTCAATCTGACCCCCACCCCCCGACCAACCCAGCCACCCGTCTCTTTGAAAACTCTGGTGTGGTTCTATGGTGAAGTCTGTTGCCAGAGCTGGCAGAGTACGGTACGGGCCCGACCCAGCTGAACAGTATGCTAGGCCTAGTAGAATAAAAACTCCCAACAACCCCATCCCCTTTTCCCAACCCCCCACCCCCAAACCGGTGTGCTTCGTCTATACCTTATTAGGTTACTATGTGAAGGGACCCTTTCGAAGCACATATTAGGAGGCCACTGTTGCCGGCTGAGAATCCGTGAGTCGAAGAAGGCGAAGATATTTTGGGCACGTCACTTCGTTGAACTCCATTGCTAACAGGGATAAGAGGGTGCCAGATAGTGTTAAATGAGTCTGCTGATTGGTGCGTAGAGTAGCGCGGGTGGGGCAGTCCACAAAAAATATAGGGGGGGACTGTGTGGTTGTTAACTTTCGAATTCCAGCAGTTGCCCAAATGATCATAAAGACTGAGGATCATTGCCCATTATCTGCCACCTCTATCTGGGCATTGCCACTTGGCTATTTTTATAAACCCCCATTATGTACTCCGAGGGAGAGAGTTTCATTCATGCCGGTTATGAATAGGTTCGAGCCTTTGTCCGGTCTAGACACCCAAGACTGACTGATTCCCTCTAATATAGCCACAGGGATCAGTATCTTGCTAGTTTCCATATTATAGCCTTACAGGAAACATGGGACTCTAAGGAATCGTATTATTTGGATGGGTTCTCAACGTTTGTAAATATGCCATACCGTCTTCTATGGGGAGAGCTAGTGGGGGGCTTTTGCTGCTACTGAATCTTAAACTAACATACAAAGCTAAGCAAATAGACACATGCTCTCCCAACATTTTGGCAGTAGAACTAACAGGGAAAAATGTACTGACCCTATTAGTGGTTAATTTTTATAATTCTTTTACTAGAAGTGATGATTTAGAGCATTTAAGATCTTTAACTGCCTTTTTGTCTGACTATGAAACAAAGGTTGACATGTATTATCATATATTAGTCCTGGGAGATTTTAATGCCCATGTTTGTCCAACTGATTGTTTATCAAAATTAGATGAGGTGTATGGCCCGCTGTGTCTAATGCATTTTGAACATACTCCTTCCGGGACCTTTCTAGAGAGTCTTTTATCCATAATTTGATCTGCCCAACTCAGCCGGACACGCCATCCCCTATTCTGACATATATTGGACAGGGCCGCCAGAGCACCGTTCATTTTATCCTAGTCTCTGGTTCTCTGACGGACTTTGTAGGCACACTTTGTGTAACATATAATTGCCTAAGTGATCATAACCCACTTACATTAAATATTAATATTTTTGTTACTGATAAAGCTAGACCCATGACCCACGTAACTAACTCTAATATTGCCCTAAAAGATCCCGCAGGCTACTATGGGAAACAATTACCCCTGATAGTTTCATTGAAAATTTAATTATTGATTGTGCAGAGGATTTTGGTATCTGTATAGACCAGGATTCTAATCCATTATTAGTGTTAGGTGCGTTTGATCGCATTACAAGGCAGGTAGCGGCTAACCTGACGGTGCCCTGTAAATCTAGGCCTCCAAGACATAAAAAATGGTTTGATGATACCTGTTTGAGTGCCCATACAGCACTCTTGGAGGAGCTTAAGGGGAAACCAAGATCCGCAGACAGGATTAAGCACGCCAGGAGGGCCTACAAAGTTGCAATGAAAAGTAGGAAGAAACAATTAAGAGAGATGGCATGGGATGAGCTTAGCCAAGCTAGTGTGCTGACAAACAGCACGAGATTTTGGACAGTGGTTAATAGCCCCACATTTGATGAACCGTCTAACGCCGTTGTAGACTCTCTAATCCCCCCTGAGAAGTGGGTCCAACATTTTGGAGGTGTTTATAGTGATGTGAACCATGGTTCCTCGCTGTGGACAGTTGACAGCGGCTGTGCTCCTAATCCTCTGTTTTTTACTGTGGATGAAGTTATACAGGCGATTGAGTTAACATCAAGGGGAAAGCCCCAGGCCCTGACGGTCTTCCGGCTGATCTTTATAGAGCAGATCCTATTATATGGGCAAACATTTTAACTCGCGTTTTTAATGCAGCCTCCCAGGTCGACTTTTCCCTGTCATGGGCCAAAGCGATTATAATTCCAATTTTTAAAAGGGAGCCAGAGATCATCTGGCATGTTATGGGCCTATTTTACTCTTGGACTCCGCTGCCAAAATTATGGGGAAAGTCATCCCAGCCCGCCTAACGGATTGGTTAGATCAAAATAGCATCATCTCAGATCTCCAATATGGTTTTCAGCAGGGCAAAGTTACTTTGGGTCAATGTCTTAATCTTCATTTAATAATTGGGAAATATACGGTTGCAAAGCAAGGGGATCTCCACTTGGCCTTTATGGACCTATCCTCAGCTTTTGATCTTGCTAATCGATCGAAATTGTGGGTGACCCTGCATAGCATTGGCTTAGACGCAGATCTGATTTCCTTCCTGTCGGCCATTCATGAGAACTCCACAGCCGCAGTGTGTTACAATCAAGATGGTAGTCTCACAGATTCTTGGGTTGTCAAAAGAGGGGTCAGACAGGGGTGCATTTTAGCACCCCTGCTGTTTACACTCTACATCAATAAATTAGGGGCCGCCTTGATCTCTAGCTGTGAAGACATCCCAAGAGTGGGTATGAAAATGATCCCTGCATTGCTCTATGCGGACGATGCGGTTTTGGTGGCAAGGACTTCAAGAGGGCTGCAAACTCTTTTAGATTGTTTTATTGATTTTACGGACTCTCTGGACTTGGTTACAAATTTTAAAAAGTCACACTCTATGTCCATTGGCTCTGGTAGAGCAAGGAAGGCTAAATTCTATTGTAAGAATATGGAATTAACTAAGGTTCCCACCTTCCCATATTTGGGGGTTCTCTTTGATGATAGGCGCATGTGGTTAATGCAACGCCTAAATAAAAGGAACACACTAGCTAGAGCTTCGGGGGCTATTGTAGAATTTGCAAAAAGAATTGGCTCCAAACCACTCCCGGCTCTCAGGAAGATTTATAATGCTAAGTGTATCCTTATGGTGACCTATGGGAGTGAAATATGGGGATGCATAGAGACTGGTGAAATCCAGGTGGTGGAAAACACCTTCTTCCGTAGACTGTTGTCGGTCCCGGCCTCTACCCCTGTTTTTAATTTCCATGAGGATCTAGGAGCTGGTTTTATTTCGGCCCAGATTGCGGTATCCCCCTAATGTGCTGGCTGAGAATTTGGGCCTAATATCCCCTAACTTAAACCAGTTGATCATCCAAGACTGCATCTCATTAGACAAGGGATTAGATATACCTTGGATACGTTACATTAAGTCTCAGATGGATTCTCTTGGCTGCCCTGACCTTTTTCTGACCCCCAGAGCTCTGGGTAAGTCAGCCATCAGAGATCTGAAGCGGCAGTTTTTAGATAGATCAATGTTGATTAGGGAGGAAAGGGAATTAGTAAAACCTACAGTGAGAAGTTTTGTCACGTTGAGCTTGGGTAGACAGTTGCAGCCGTATTTATCTTATATAAATAAACCTTTCTATTTATTTGGTTTAACTAGGTTTAAGCATAATATGGTTCCCTGGCTATTATCATTCCCGAAATGGTTTTTTAAAGAAGGGTCGTTGAGTCCCTGTCCTTGTGACAACTTCTCTGAACAAAATACTGTCCACATGACATTTTTCTGTGACTTTTATGTGTCATTACGTAGGAAATGTATTATCCCCCTTTTGAAAGGCCAAAATTTTTAACAAGTTAGGCCAGCGCTGGCGTACTTGCAAATGTTGGCATCACCTATGGTGTGTTTTGGGGTTGCAAGCTATATAATAGGTGCAATCAGATGTAGGAACCGGCTCATGGAACTGTAGAGTGGACTGTGTTTTATATGGACTTATCTATTTATTATTATGTATTTTTATTTAAAAAAATGTATGTAAATTGTTAATTCCTGATTAGGTTAAATTTATATTTTTATATTTGTTTAACTCCCGAGGACATGTGTAGGACTGTCTAATATATATGGTTCATTCAATATATTGTCATGGCGTAAGAATTATGTATTAATGTACTGTTTTTTAATTATAATGCTCTGTGTCTTGCACTTTGATGGTTTTAATCTAACCGAATAATGTTGTATTTGATGATGATGAAGAGTCTGCTGATTGCGTGAGGTTGGCCTGAATTCTCTCCATCCCGAGGATGTACCTTAACTTGTGTAGCCATCCCGTGTGTGTTGGTCGATTCTGCGTGCCCCAAAGAGAGAGAATGTGTTGGACCACTGCTCCCATTGCTAGGCCCATTTGTTTCCCTTTAACTGATTTCAGCGGATATGCAAGGGGGTTGGGAAACCCCAGCAGTGTGTAGGCTGGGAAGCGAGGTATTTCCGTCTCAAATTGTTTTTTGATTTCCTTGCAGTCCCATAGTAAGTTAGTCAGCGTTCCCACCTCATCACAGCCCCGCCAGCATGTCGGGCTTACGTCAGGATTTCCTCTATTCAGTCTGGCAGGTGTCAAGTACCAGTAGGTTGTCACTTTAACTGCCGCTTCCCTACTTGATGTATTCCGAGCCGTATGGTTCGCCCTGAAATAGATATCACGCCATTCCTTCTATGACAAATCTCTCCCCAATTCCTGCGCCCATCGCTTCTGCCCGGCTGAGAGCTCTGAGGGCGCTGGTAGGCGGAGCATGTTATATAGTTCAGAGATCAGCTTTTTGTCTGAATATTTGGTTATAAGCCATTTCTCGTACGTCGTTAGTTTTCTACCGACCATCAGGCGCACTTCAGGCTGAAGAAGCCAATGACGAATTTGGAAGTATTGGAATCGCTTCGGGTCTTTGATATCATATGCCTGCGGCACATAGGAGAACTTTAGGAACCCCTCTAAGTCAAATAAATGTCCCGCTGACTTGCAGGCCGAAGCCCGCCACTGCGAGAACGCCCGCTCTTCCAGCCCTGGTAGAAATTCAGGGTTATCGAATAGGGGTGTTAATGGAGAGGGGAATGAAGTAAATCCGTGTTTAACTGCTGCTGTTTTCCACACCCGCATCACTGTGCACATAAGAGGGGATCCCTGGAGATTCTGTGGTCTATCAGTGCGCTTTAGGAAGGGTACCTTTGATAGGGATAGTTTGCAGTGCCCTATCTTGAAACAACCACCACTTTTCGGACTCAGGCCTGCTTTATTCTACCAAATATCTAAGTTGCGCCGCCCAAAAGTATTTTTAGGAAGTTTGGAACAGCTAGTCCCCCTTCGTCCGGGGGACGGTATGATAAATCTCTGCGCAGTCGAGGCTGCGCCCCCGCCCAGATGAAGTGCTGCCCTGCTCCTTTCAGCTTATGAATGGTCCCTGCTGGAGGCCATAACGGGATGGTCTGAAAAACATACAACACTTTAGGCAAAATTGACATTTTAACGGCAGCGATACAGCCGAGAAGTGACAAAGGCTGTTTCTGCCATTGACGAAGATCCCTCTGGATTTGTGAGAGGAGTTTGGTGTAGTTTTTTGTGACAATTTGCTCAATGGCGGGGGCCAGGACTATCCCCAAATAGGAGATCGTGGCGTGGGGTTGGAGTTCTCCGTACTCCCTGTGCTCTCCACTTTGGAGGTTCTTGTTTAGGCCTAAAGGCATGATCATTGATTTCCCCATATTCATTTTAAAGCCGGAAACGTTACCAAAGGAAGTCAGTTCCCCAAGGAAGGCTGGCACTGAGTTTCCAGGGCCACTAAGATATGGTCCACATACATACTTATTGTGTGCCGTTCTCCTCCAAAGGGAATGCCAAGGATATCAGGGTTATCTCGTATTGTTTGTGCTAGGGGCTCCACATAGAGCGCAAATAGGAGAGGCGACAGTGGGCATCCTTGCCACATGCCTGTTGGATGTCGAAGGGCCGTGAGATTGTCCCGTTGACTCGTATCGTGGGTTTGGGCTTATCAAAGCAGCTCGCCACCCACGCCCAAAACCGGTCTCCGATGCCAAAATTCGCCAGCGTTTTGTCCAAGAAACCACAGTCAACTATCGAATGCCTTTTCAGTATCGATTGACAACAGCAGGGCGTTCATCTTGGTGCGATGAGCTTTGTTTATTAAATGCATGATGCGTTTAGTGTTATCACTGCACTGTCGGTTAGGTATAAAGCCAGATTGGTCTGGTGCGATGATACCAGACATACATGGGCTAACTCTTTTAACCCAGAACCCCAGTAAATAACTTCAAGTCCAGATTGAGTAGGGAGATCGGCCGATATGAGCCACATTGGATATCGTCCTTCGCAGGCTTGGCCTATTCTCGAGGTCCTCCGCATGGGCCTGCAGGTCTAACTGTTGATCTTTCAGGCCTATAAGTTCCTGCTGAAGTTGCTCTATCTCCTCACCTTTGATTTGTTCACGGTCTTCCATGGCAGCCACTCGCTCCCCACTCTCGTCCACATCGCGGCGTATTTCTCTCACCTCTCCCGCCAATTCATGCTTAAGCGTTTGAAAATCCTCCCGGAGAGTGTTCAAAAGTGTTTCAAGAAATGCACGTGTAATGGGCACCTCCCCATCTCCTTGTTCTGCTTGTGCTTTAGGGGCCGGAGACGTTTGACCCCCTTTCTCCCCTGTCGTGGAGCCTTTGGCGAGCATATCCTTTAGTGATCTCTCCCCTTTCTTCCGCACTGTGGAAATTTGGGGCCCCCAACCCGCAGGAAGTCGGCCTCCGCTATTGATCCGCGTGTGTGTCTCAAGGGTAGCACTGCTGGGTATCTTATAATTCGGATTGAATCTTGACTCAGTACCATTCTTACAGGGCTCACCCTTCCGTCCGACCTTTTCTACAGGCTTTACTGCTTTCTGGTGCCCTCCGGGTCCTCAAACTGCCGTACTCCGTATCTCTTCTTTCCTCTGATCGCAGGGGGACATGCAAGCTACTGGCCATGTGGCCCCCTTTTACGTACGGGCCCCCAGGCAGCACTGGCCGTACTCACAGCGGGATTATGGAAATGTTTAGCAGATGCGCTTACGGGCCGCCTCACCTTCGCCGCCAGAATCTTCTTTCTTGTTCCCGCTTTGGCGCTTGGTGCCAATAAACACTGCACAGCCCTCAATGGCTCATTAGATATCCCGTCAAAGGTGTTAGGAGGCCCTTTTCAGTCCATTCTGTGGTCCTCCTTTTTCTCCCAGTTGGGGGGGAGAGTGCCTGTTGATTCTCCACGATTGTGCCAGATTCGCGCCCGGGCAAGCACGGGGAGCGCGCCCACGATTGTCTCCTCTGCCAACTGCCAACCCCCCTGCAGCACAGCTCCCTGCAGCCGCTGGTCTACGGTGGCCTCTACAGGCCTTCGCCCGCCAATGATGTGGGCAGAACCCCGTACCGCTGTTGCTCCCTCTGACAGAGGGTCCTGCTGCCTCCGTCCTCGCCACTGCTCTGTGCCGCTCCTGCCCCTGGCGCCTCTTCTTTTGTTGCTGGGCCGGTCTCGTGGGGTGTCGCTCTGGAGCGCCTGTCCACAACCTGTGCTCCCAGGGCGCCACTGCACCTCTTCTCGCTTGGGCCACGACTGTGCTCAGTAAGGGGGCCCGAGGGCCCGTCCCGCTGTCTCATCTGGGTGCCACTGTCCTTTCCCGCGTCGGCACTGGTCGCACAGGACCTTGCCCGGACTGCAAGGGCTGGTGAGGGGGGTTGTTCGGCAGTGGTATGAGGCATCTCCCGACCTGAACTCTTCCCCCACTGCACCTACCCAGCTGGGATTACCGTGCGCCGCTCCCTCTCTGCTTTTCCGTGAGGGCACCGGGCCTGGGCCCAGAAAGGCCCGCAATCCGCACCCTCGAGTTCTTGCTGCTGCCCAGGAAGGCACCGCCGACAACACCACTCCCTGCCGCCTCCACTGGACAGATGCTGCTACGGGTACTCACTCAGTGTTGAACAGGCTGCCGCCCAGGTTCGCCGTCACCGGATGCACCTCTGCCCCCACCGGTGATGGGCCTGGTCTGTCTCACCCCTGCTCCAGCACTATCGGGCTCCCGGCCCATGCGCCATTTCCGTTCGCGCACTTCCGGGCCGCTTAGGGTGTCATCCATGAGCGTGTGACTTCTACAATCACTCCCGGGACCACTGCTTCACTCTCGCCCGTCACCCCACCGTCCGCGGTGCACCACGGGGGAGCTAAATCGGGATTTTTGCTGGATTAGGGGCCCAGGAGCGAGGAGCCTCCGAGTTGCCCATATTTTTAGTTGTTTATCCTGTTTAAAACCAAGTTGTGACTAATAAGTAAAAGGGAGTTTTTTGGTGGCGGTACGGTTAAGGCACTCACCCTGGTATGACAGGGCGTAAGCTCCCACCGGGGGGCTTAGAGGGGGAGGCCTTATAGTCACGCTCTGTAAGTAAAGGAAAGAGAAAACTGACAGAGTTCGTCAGTATAGTTATGTAGACAGGGAGTCAGTGAGAAGGAAGCTCCGCGTGTTACGATCAAGTGCCATTCGTTAGGGTGTCAAAAAAGCAGACAACACCTACTTTGACAAAGGTCTATCCCCATTGGAGACCTACTGTGCTCCGCTTCCCTGCTTGTCTCAGGAGGGAGTGAGATGGCGTTAGTAAAATACTCAGCTCACGACAAAGGGAAGGAGGCGTGGTCTAACGCGTCGTGCGTCGACCGTGCAACCGTCACATTTTGTGATTGGGTGAGGTGAGGGGGCTTGGCGTGGCGATCTCACCCACGGGATCGAGTATACGTGCGCTGTGATTGAAGTCCCGGTTGCTATGGTGTAGGAAGGAACACCTTCCATTTTGTTCTAGAGAGGACGCGGACATCGTTGTTTATGTGTAGAATGAATAAAGGTTTAAACCACTTGGATGCTATGGCATGTCAGCGATTTATGCTAGATTTCCATTGAAATGTATGGGCACTCCATGACGAGCTGACCTTGTCATTAGCATCCAATTAAAAATAAAAAATCTTAACACACTGGTGAAACAATCCGCACAAATAAAGTTATTCATTCCCTAAGGGAATAGTGTGGAAAATGTGGAAAATGAGTTTGTCAATGCATACCAGATACGGGAGGTCAGTGATTCCCTCCAATTGTATTGTGAGATGGAAAAATGTGCATTGTCTGTATTCCAGATAGTAGTAATACTTGTGAGTAATAGCAGTTATATTAAATGTGTCCAGGGGGGCAGGAACATTGAGCTCCATAGTAGGAGGTGGAGTACTATTCCCCTCTGGTAGCATTGTACTTGTGAGCGATGGACATTATGTTAGGAGTGCTTGCGGGGACAGAAGCGTTGGAACACTTATCTCCATAGTAGGAGGTGGAAGGAATAAGGTACTGCAGTGTTATTCCCCACAGGTAGCCACCCTTTTGTATTGCCTCTCTCATAATATTTTCTGACTTATTTTCTGTACGAGTGTGATGGAGTAAAGAGGTAGACACACCCCTATCCAAAGGAGGATGGTCAGTCATTTATCTGTTAATGTTGTTTAGATGATTCCACAGAATATCATCGTTGAGGCCTGTTTTGTATGTTTGTAAATGGTGGACCCATCTCTGTTCTTTGAGTAGAAGTGTATTTTGGACTCTGTTAAGTTTGTTTTTTCTATGATCATCCATTTTTTTCGGTCATTCTTCGTGTGGTTTGATTCCAGAAAGTGAGTTGTGTCATGTTTTTTTTTTTACAGCGAATGGTACTTCTATGTTTACTGATCCTGATTTTTCTTTTTCTTGTGGTCATGCCTATATATTTGAGATAACGAGGGCAAGTGTTCATATATATGACGTTAGTGCTATTGCAATTAGTATGGGTTCTTTGTTCCCATGGTGTTCTGAGCCCTATATCAATGCTTGTAGTATGTGTTGTGAACGGGCACACAGCGCAGCTGCCACACGGGAAATGGCCCATCACCCGTGGAAGATCCCATAGGGTGGTTTTTCTATTCGTTATGGTATTGCTGGCGTTGCTGTGTACCAGTCTATTTGGTATGCTGCTGTTTTTCTTGAGGGGTTTTTCAAAATCGAGTTTGTTGATGTTTTTTTTATCAGGTTAGATCCGGAGTTGTATGTTGTGACACATATGAGTTTCTGTGTTTTGGATTTCTTGGTTTTCTGAAGGAGGGTTTCTCTTGGCATATTGCCTACTCTTTTCTTGACTTTTTTTTATTATTTGTGTTGGGTACAGCCGGTCTTTGAGTTTCCTTGTCAATTTTTCTGCTTCTTTATTGTAATCCTCTTTTTTTGAGTAGTTGCCATTGATGCGCATAAACTGCCCTACTGGCAGGTTTTCTTTGAGGACCCTGGGATGCGCACTGTCAAAATGAAGAAGACTGTTGCGGTGGGTAGGTTTTGTGTATATAGTGATGTCCAAAGTCTTCATCCTTCAAGAGTAATGTTTACATCTAGGAATAACACCTGCTTGTTGTTATTTGCCAGGGTAAATTTCAAGAATGGGTTCCTGTTGTTGATCCATTCGTTAAATGGGTCAATGGGGGTGTTGTCATGTTGCCATATTACTAGGATGTCATCGATGTATCTGATCCATAGTCTTATTTTGTCGGCGTAGGGGTTGTTTGCCCAGCTGTTGTTGCCCTCGAACCATCCCATGTACAGACAGTCGATAGTAAGGGCAAAAGGCTTCCCATCGATGTTCCGTGCCATTGTAAGTAAAGGTTCTCCTAAAAGCTGAAGAAGTTCTCAGTCAAGGCTATTTGAGTCTTCCAGGCTGCCCCATTATGACCATGGCGGTCAGGCCGCGCTGGGACTACCTCAACCGCCAGGGTTCAGAGATCCCTTGCAGTGTTGCGGCAATATTGAGACCGAAATATGCATGGCGGGCCGTTGTGACCCAGCCAAGCATATTACTAGTTTCCTCTCCACCACACTTTTCATGGCGGTGTGACTGCCATGAAAAGTGTGGGGATGAGGAAACAAAGGAAGCCCTCCAGCACCCCCTTGTGCCTCACGCCTTGTGGATGGACACGGGAGCACACCATGTGCCCCTCTGTGCGCATGCACACCAGTACCTGCACAGCATGGACTGCAGCAGTACATGCCATGCAGGTACTTCCTTTGACATTCCCATTGCGGCCCTGGGAACGTCAAAGAACCGCCTGTCAGACAGGAGACTAATCTGATGGGTGGTTTGTACATGGGTTTGGCGATGAGGGGCGCTCCTGCCACCGAAACGCCAAGCTCATAATGAGACCCTTATATTGGAGTGGGAATAGTGAATCTATCTCTTTTAAAATCCAATGCCTTTTTCAATGTAGCTTAACTTGGAGTGGGAATAGAAAATGTAACCCCTTCAGTGTCTAATAACTTCCCCAATATAGCTTAGATTGGAGTCAGAATAGTAAATTTTAGGCCTGAAATGCCCAACAACTTTCCTAATGTCCCTTAGATCGGAATGAGAATAGCACATTTAAGTCCTTCAGTGTCCAACACTTTCTCCAATGTAGCTTACACGCTTCTACCCCCTTTAAAGTCCAACACCTTCCCAATGCAGGTAAATTGGTGTGGTAATAGTAAACCTACCTCTTTGAAAGGCCAACATCTTCCCCATAGGGTAACATTGGAATGGGAATTATAATGTTTACCCCTTTAGTCAAGTCAAAAGGCTTTATTTCGATAAAAAGGTTATCATAAAAGCAACACAAAAATCACAGTGCAACAATTAAAAGCAAACATGAACATTCGATAAAAATGTAACCTATTTAAAAAGTTGTCAAAACAATACAATAGGTAATGAATATGAAGGAAAATTTAAACAATCAATATTAACCTTTTAGTTCATTTGGTTTTTAGTTTTTCCAATTTGCAAAGCAGTTCATAAGAGAGTTCATTCAAACAGTGGATTAAAAATAAAATTAAACAGTCAATTTTAGCCTTTTAGCTCGAATGGACCAAGCCCATGATAAAAATTTGGCTATAGCACAAACGTAGGTTGCACGGCTGTCGGACATTAATATCCTGATTGCAGCCGCGTGGCTCCTAGTACCCAGCTGTCGACATAAGTTTTTGAGCCAAACCCTCCTGGGTATTGTATACTCTCTGCACTCAAACATAAGATGTGCCAATGACTCTGGTTTGTCTAGGCATGCAGGGCAAAGCTCTGTAATTTGTACACGAGATTTCCAGCGTGAAGTAAAAGAATAGAGGGGAAGAGTTCCTATTCTGAATCTGAAATACAAAGCCCTATCAAAAGGTTTTTCAATGATGTCAAGGTACACTTCCCGTTTAGGTTGATCTTTAAACTTCAGGAAGTCCTCCGTGAGTCTGCCCGTGGTGGTACTAGTGTTCCTCTGAGAAAGGATCCAGTCCCAATAGAGTTTCTTAAGAGCTAGCTTCGGGGGTGAGGTTCTATTTGCCCATGCTTCATTCAGGCCCAAATTTACTAGCAGCATCTTCATGTCCCTTAACCATTTAATTTTGTGCCACCCTGGTAGTGACATAATTTCTGCTAGGCCTTGCGCATATCTGCTGAGTTCCTCCACACGCCACAGGCGTGCCCATAGCAGTAGTGGACAAAATTTTGCGAGGTCATCAATTGGGCGGCAACCTAGATCCAACATTAGCGGAACTGTGGGAGTGCCTTGCGGGAGAGACATAATCGCTCTACAAAATTTCCTCTCTGATCCTGGCAAAGCGTCAGTAATGGATGACCCCCAAAGTTCGGCCCCATAGAGGGCAGAACTAACCCCTTTGGCCGAATAGATCTCAAGGACAGTAGCTATTGGTCTTATTATACAGGAGCGTTGTTCTTTCAGAAGAGCTCCTGTGATCCTTTTATGAGATAGCAGCATTTTGTCCAGGTGAGGGGTCCATTCCATTTTGTGAGAAAGGCGTATCCCAAGATAATCGAAGACTTCTACCCTCTCCAAGAGTTTACCCCTTTAATGTCCAACCCCTTCCCCAATGTGGCTAGCCTAGGATTGGCAATAGTAAATAAACTATCTTTAACGTGTATAAATTTCACTTTGTAGGTTATAATGTAGTGTTAATGCGTTGATACAAATAATGTTTAAACATTTTATACTGGGGGGGGTGTATCCAGAAGCTGAAGACTTCAGTTGAGCCACAGTAAAGCTTCTGCTGAATCCTCCAGGTCATCCGTGCTAATACAGCATGTACCACACCTTGGACACCGCCAGGCCGCTCTGATTGCCAGTTGCAGCTGACAGATTGGCAAGGCCCCTTCCCCTCCGGCGAGAGCCCGGGCAAGAGTGTCGGGCTGACGATCCCCCTGCAGCCTGATTTCGCTGTGTGCTGCAAGGCGAGAGAGGGAGAGTCTGCAGATGTTGTTGCAACACCACCATTGAGGCTCGACTGCTTGTGCTCCCTCCATCGTTGTGGAGGTGTGGCTGGCCGGCCAGAATTGTGACAGGTGCGGCCAACAGAGAGGGAGGTTTGGGGCAGGAGGGCTGAGCAGAGCCATGGCCCAGAGAGAGATAATCCAGGGAGCCTGCCCGGTCGGGAGGCATGTCCATCAAGCGGTGCGGCAGGGGTGCCAGAGAGACCTTTGCCCCTGGGGAGTTGTCCCTCTAGATGAGACATTATGGTAAAGGGACTGTGGCAATAGGTTCCAGGACACCACAGGGCTCGCAGGCCCAGTGGGTGTGCGGCTGTGTAGCTGTGGCTCACTCCTCCTCCCCTTGAGGATTGTAAACTCTCCAGCAGATGAACGGGGGACCCAGAGAATGGTGACTGATGTGTGGGAGGGTGTCTTGCTCCGAAGACGGCGCACTGCTGCAACGGCTTGTGCTTCTCTGTGTGGGAGGTAAAGCAGGCTGTGTGTGACTACAGTGGAGCAGCGAGTCCCTTGGAGGCGCGCGCTGTTGAGGACAGACCTAAACTCACCCCTACTGGATACCTGAGGGGGGTGGGGCACTGTCTCCTCCTGCACAGCCGCAGCACTTCAGACACTTAACATAGAGGTTGACAGAAAATCTCAGCGGGGCATTGTCCATGTCTGCTATACTTCAAGCTATATGTGAATCCCCAGATGCCCTGTAGGCTCGAATAGATTGGTTGGAGCGCAAGTGTTCCTCGTCCGCCAAGATCTGTGCAAAGTAATGGAGCATATGACAAAGGTGGAGACTAGGGCCTCATCCACTGAGTACGGCTGTGGAGCCCTGAAAGTGGACCTCGTTAAACTCCCCCAGCTAGAAAAGTACGCTGAAGACACGAAAGGCAGATCATGGCAAAATAACCTGCAGCTTGTGAGACTTCTGAAGGGCTTAGAGACACTTCTCTAAATGGTTCTGCACATGAGTCCCAGATGCCCAATCGTCTCCCTGCTTTGTCAATGAGCGGGCCCATAGGTTGCTTGCCCAGCGCTTGTTGCCGGGCACCCGCCTAGACTGGTGATTCTCCGGCTCCTTAATTATGTAAACAGAGACGCCATCCTGGAAGCGGCCCGCTACCAACAAACAATAACGTTACGTTGGAAACTAATAAAGTAATGATTTTTTTCAGACTATACACAATGAGTACAGCAACAAAGACAAAGCTTTGCAGCCGTGAAAATCAGGCTCAGAGCAATGCAGACACATGCTCATGTATACTGCGAGGCACAAGGCCATCTTCCAGGGAAAAGCTGACAATCTGGAAGAGGCATGGCACTGGGTGGAGGAGAAACCCCCCTAAAAAATAAACTGGCCGACAGTTGATTCACATTAGTGGACTCTTGGAGAATAGCCCTGCCTAAACAAGCCTGTTGGACAGGAAAGCTCAGACGAGCATGATCAGTGACCACCATACTAAATGGGCACAGGGAGTTCTCATTGTCAGAGGAGTACCACCGGCAGAAAAAAGGTCCAGCCCCACAGGGAGATGGTGAATACCATGGGACCTCTGGTACAGAGACCTGAGGGTGTGGACGAATTCACCCTCTGATTGCTGGCTTCCCCCGCTGACTAGCCAGAAGTGGATAGGAGGGAGAAATAGAGACCAACATGACGGAATGCTTACAGACTCAAAAGAGGCAATTGAGGTGGTGCAATTATGAAACATTGCTGAGTTCCGCATAGAAGCCATTGTCAGAGTATGTCGGTTAGATGTTTTGGTGGCCCATCCAGTATTGTTGCTGTGTGTTGGAATGAAATTTTGAGTTATTGGGTGACAGATACTTCAATTCTAGAAATCTGGGGTGGGGGAGTTACCTAGTGGGAAATATTTAAGGACCTGCAGCCGGGGGAGTTCAATGTTTTTTTTTGTTAACCCCACCCGAAGAGACACTTGGAGAGAAGGTCAAAGTAGACTTCCTGGGACATCAGGGCTCAGGGCCATACCTCGTTCCTCAGCTACGGCACTTCTTCCCGACTGAATCGGGAGACCCACCGCAGATGGTAATATATGGTGTAACTTACAATGGATGACACAGACCGACTCATACTATTATCCTGAAATGTTTATGGTTTGTTAAACAAGAGAGGGGTGGTCACACAGTATGTTTGGATTTTGCCCAGTAAATCGGTACTCAAGATAGCCTTTCAAATTTGTCTGTCTCAGCTATGGTTGGGTTCAGTCCTAAGATTACATCCCTTCGATAGAGCACCAGGTCATCTGCATATAATGATATATCATGATTTATATGTCATCAAAGAGGACTGATCTATTTATGTATGATACAGGACTCTGGACTGTATTGGAGGGGAAGACAGGAAAAACTTTTGATTTCCTTATAAAGCCCTCACCCACCAACCTAGTTGGAGGCATGCTTCATCATTGGGCCCACCCAGTGACACTGAATGTGTCCCGGGTGTGCTACAACGCCTGTGTTACAGCTGAGCGGGTATTTTGCTAAGTGTGCAGTGATAGTGAAGTGAGCGGGAAATTTAAAAACTATCCAGTGGTCCCAATACTCTTTTTAATATATACTTCCACTTTGACCTATTCAAGGATACTCAGATATCTCTACCTGATCCTATGTGGGCAACACCCTATTTTACATATAATTCTCAAAGGACCTCTGTCCATGTAAAGTTCTAGAATTGGAGTTCTAGTGTTAGTCTAATGTAATATTCATTTTTAGATGACTGCTAACTCCTTTAACCACAAAGATCCAAAGACAGAGGTCTTCTTCGTAGAGGCCAAAGGCATCCAAAACCAATGACTGTCAAACCTTTGCAACTTTTGGTCTCCAATTTGCTGGTGCAGAGAAAGTGTAAAATGTAGGGGCAGTCTGTCAGTCTGAGTTATCCATTCCTTCTGATTGGGGTAAAAGTCAGGAGTTGCTTTTTTCAGATTAGCAAGCTGAAGCTTAGCTCCATTCTTCCTTTTGTAGCAAAAGCCCATCATTACCCGGTTGTTGGTGCAGCAGTTAGTTCACTCCTGACTGTTGTTACACCCTCTCCTGCTGTCTACCAAAAAAATACATCTTAATGCAGCTGCTATTATCTCAACCACTCTTGTTGTTATACACCTCATTTCTAAGTGCTCTGGTTAAGCTATACATAAAGTGCCAATGACAATGAGATAAAAACCCTCCCATTTATTTTCATGTTGATGCTTAAACGATGCACACAGGAAGTAGGGTATCAGTCATGGCTGAGTATGAAATGGTTGGCATGGCTGTTTAAAATTCTATTGAGCAATCTACTTATATTTTATATTCAATAAATCTTCTCTAACATAGTGCCTTCACTTTTGGTAAATCTCTTCACTACTTTCTTTGCAAGACATCAGTGCACTGCATAAACAGTAGTCCGCACGGTATACATGGGTGCAAAATAATATTTTATGTATATACAATTGTAACAGGTGTAGGAAAGTACGATCTGATTTCATGGTCACCCCCATGTTTTGCTGGTGTCATGTTTTACTGACTAGTCTGACTGGGATCCTGCTAATCAGGAGCCCAGTCTCTGTGCTTCTTCCCTAAAGGGGACATGGTGAGTACTTAGGTGCACCCAAGATTGGCTACTGAAGTACCCTTGTAAGTCCCTAATATATGAAACTAAGGTACCCAGGGCATAGATACAGCATGGGTCCCCCATGGGTTGACGCATGTAGTATGCCACCCTTGGGAGACCACTGAAATTGTGACTACACGCCTGTCATTGCAGTTTGTCAGCTGATGCTTGCACCACTTACGACAGATATAAGATTCCTTATATCTGAGGTCACTACACTTAAAACCTATAAGTCACCCCTAAGGCAGACCTTCCAATCCTGAAGGCAGAGTGCTCAGTTATTGAGTGTGAGGGGACCCCTGCATGAGCAGGACACCCCTACGACCATCGGAGTCCATTCTCATGGGTTGTACGTGCTTCAGCCATTACGATATTTAGAGAGGTCATGCATCATTATGCCATGGCTATCTTTAAACTGGCTGTAACAAACCCTGTTGTGTTTGGTATCAAACATGTTGGACTCAACAGTGTTGGGATATGATTCCATGCACCGTTATGCTCCTCCGGGAGGCCCTCAGTAACAGTTTTCTAGACCTGGACAGCAAACTATTGCTATTACTGCTGATCTGGTGCGAAACTGGACAACGGACATGGGAGTATCCTCTCCACTGTCCAGCCGCTCCTGTGGGAGGGACCCCTGAATTGTCCCAACCCTTTCCTTAGGGTAGTTAAGGGATTACCTGTGGGTGGTTCCTTAGATTCATCATGGGACAAGAATCAGATACGAAACCACTTCATCTTCAACGGTTTGGGCACTTTGGACTTTGCTGGACTTCGCTTTGGGAACCGAGACTGCAACTGGGAAGACTCCTGCTGATCCTGGTTTTGTTGTCCTGCCATTCTTCTACGTTGTCTGTGCCAGTACTCCATATAGGTTCTTCTAAAGGCCTGTGGACATCCAAGACACCCAAAGGAATCTCCCTTGAAGTGAAGGAGTCACTTCCCTGCATATGCAGGCACCGCAATGAAGCTAACCGACCTTCGGTTCCTGAGCTCTTACGACTCCGAAAGGTTTAGAAACACAGATGGTGGTTCTGTAACTCCCTCGAGGCCTGCACTGTCTTCACAGCAATTTTGAAACCAGTATCCCTCGTCGGGACCGCGGGAGCAGTACCCCTGTGCACCGCGTCGACTTGCCATTGCTAAGGCTTGTTGACTCTCTTCACCAGAGATCCTCAGGCTCCAAGAAGCTCCAGCCTCAAGCATCTCCTGCATCCAAAATCTTCACCTGAACCACATCCCCTGCACTGTGGGCCTTCATCCTTAGGTGAGCGGCTCAAGGTCCTCTTTCAACTCCTGTGCCTTTGGCCCTTGGGTCCTCTTGAGGGCCTTCTTTGGCTCCAGTGGGCTCTCCTGCTTGCTAGGGGCCTGCTCTGACTTATCTGCTTGTGGTGGTCACTTGGACCTTGCAGGACCCGAAACTGCACCTTTTTCGACTACCACTTTGGTTGCCATTGCCAACGCTTGTTGGTGCCCCTGCCGGACACTTATCCCCTGGCTCTTGACATCCAACGTGGGACTGCTTGTGAATGGCTTCTGGTCTTCCACAGGGTTGCCTGGTCCGCACAGCGGCAAATTCAAGGGCACCGTCAGCTCACCTACAGCTCCAACATCGGAGGGCATTCGTCTTCCTTGCATCTTGGTCACTCCTGAGTGGCATAGAGTCTGCCCCCTCTGCTTGCAGGTACCCCTCATCTTGAATCCCCTTTTGATACTTATTCTACATTAGTGCAGTCAACGAGTCAGCCACTTCTGTTTTACAAAGGAAGTGTAAATTGCTGGTAATACTTGCTCTCATTACATACATGGCCTTTGTATACCTGACGTTTCTTACTCTCTCTGAGTGCAAAGACCATGTGACAGCTTTTAAGCACTCCTTATGTTTCCCTATATCATAAGAGGTTTCAGCAACATTATGATTTTTGGTCCTTTATTTTTTGCCCGGTGCACTTAAGGATAGACAGGCAGATTTAACAAAAAGTGACACATCTGTAGAGATGCGTCACTTTCCCTGCGCCACCTTGAGAAACCCTTGCGCCACCATGGATGCACCGTATTTACAATACGGCGCACCATGGCGCAAGGTTTGACAGATGCATCAAAAAATCTGACGCATCTGTTTGCGCAAAAGTCATGCATTCCTGAAGTCGTGTTGCAAACGCGACGCAACTCGAGAAATGCATGATGAGGCCTATCCTCATTGTGCTGCCTCACTCCTGCCGCCTGCTCCAAGCAGGTGCAAGGTTTTGAGGCAGTGGCGTCCTAGAAGTGCCGCAGTGAAATATTGTAGATTTCACTGCGTCACTTCTACAAGGCTTTTTTGCGTGGGAAATGCCCACCCTGCATATAATATACCTGACGCAAGTATAATGTGACACTGGGCTTTACAGCGTGATTCATCTCCCTAGATGTGTCACGTTGTAAATGGGACGAATTTTTACGTAGCCGCTGCGTCACAAAAAGTGACGTAGCAGTGGCACAAAAATGACGCAAGGGGCTTGTACATCTGCCCCATAATGTGGTGGATGAGCATTCACTATCTAGTTGCTTAATTCAATTCAATCTTTAAAATTCAGCATTTTGTCTTCCTGAAGATGAACGGATGTTTTCTTTTTGTGTCTGTTCAGGTTTTGCCTGTGGGACCTGCTGTCATAATATTAAATATTGGTAAACCTAAATTACTGCACACTTGGGAACCTAAAGTCTTGCGCCACTTGTTGTTTACAAATGAATATTAATTTTGTTACAGGTATGTATAGTGATTAAACACCTCCGTTTGGCTAATTGCTCACATCGATAGGGGTTGTATAGAAGGCCTCACTCTGTGGTCTTTGGTTCAAAAGCTTCTTTGGACCTTTTGCATCTTTAAAGAAAAGAGACCCCAATGTTAGTCTTAGCTTTTTCCTAATGCTCAACATTGGGAGCAAACACTGATCCTCCAGTGACCTCTGAATTATTCCATGTGCCAAGTAACAACTGAAACAACATTGAAGGGGTCCTCCGTGTATCACTCACTGTATGAATTAATTTGGGGAGGATGACTGCCTACCCTAGAAAGTCAATAACCATTGCTTTATTCATGAGTTAAGAAGCCTGTGTGATTTAGTAGCTTACTAGATTTTGATAATGATTAAGAAATGACTATTGCAATCTCCACTAAGCTTTAGTACAAGGTCATTTAGTTTTGCAGCTATGCAAATACTTTAACTTTGTTCAGCACCTATTTTACACTGTTGTGAAACCTCTTCATGGCTGGTTCTTTTGATCTTTTCTTCCATTACTTTTTCCATTTTCTATCATTTCTTTCCTTTCCTTCTTCCTGGGTCCATTACTGTATATTTTATACTCATTCACAACAGCAGACTTCATGATTCTAATCCCTTCCTTTCACTTCCATTGATTATCTGAAATTAGGGATGCACACGTAGTTCTCTGACCAATTCTTACGTTATATTTTTACTTATTTCACAGGATGCTTGTCTAGCTGAAATAGAAGACTTAAAAGCGTACACAGAAAAGGTATGGTGCATTTCCTCTTTAAGACATGTTTGGCAACTTCTATTTAAGTTTAATATCAGACATCATAGTCTTATTGCCCTCTCTCAACTTCCTCCTTTAATATTACATAAATATAGAAAAACATGCTGTGAGAGAACAATAAGGTTGGGTGTGTCAAGTCGTTGCTACACAAAGTTACGCTGCAATGCAACCATAACTTACTATGTTTAACTTTACTGATTACATCACAAATACTCAGTGGAGTGCTCTACCACTGCTTTGAATTTAAGTTAACAGGACAATACTAGTCTCTGACATGGATGATCCAAAGCAGGCCTCTGCTAAATGAGGGTTAAATGAACGTTAAAATAAGCAGCTTGCCAGAGATTTGATTGGAATTGATTGGTTCTACCTGTAGCCCCCATGTATAACCCCAATACTGGCATTCAGTTAAGAATGTAGGGATCTTGATGGATATTGGCATCCATAAATGTCAGTGCCCAAAATGTATTCTTCCAACACCTTCAAGTAAAGAAAATCCTTCCACTGACTCCCAAGGACACGAAAGCCCAGGTGCTTGACTATGGGAATGTTCTCTATTCTTGAAATGTCAATCAGCTGTCAATCAGTTTGAACAAACCCAAATCGCAGAGATGGGCCTCATTCTGGGATTATGAAAATGTGATAATATCTCAGCATGGTTATGATTAGTCCACTGGGAACAAGTTCAGGGAAGGATTTGGTTTAACTTCCTTGTGATCATCACTTAAAGCTATCTCTCTGACCAGAGCACATATAAATGATTATCTCTTCACATTCATATGAACATATGTGGCTCTCTGCAGTTAACAGGAGAGTTAGTTTGGTCCTCACTGGTGGGTGAAGGTCTACACATTGTGGGATCCTGTACAACCCATGCCCTGGTATCACCCGCTACACATCTGCAATGTATTTTTCAAATAATTTTGTCATTTCAGTTCTTCCATGTATTCACTTGCAAAGACAAAAATCCTTATAATATTGAATAAACAATATAAACTATTTTGAACAACAAACACCTCACACTGTATAAGCAATGCAACACACAGGCGTCCACAATATTTACTTATAAATTATTTATCATTTGTCATAAATATGCATATGGTGCTACAGCTTTTTATAAATTGAACACAAGAAGGAGATTTGTTCACCATTTTTTTACTATATCCAAATATATTTATTTATTTATAACATTTATGGAGTGCACTGTTACCTGAACGGTGTCCTGGCGCAGGAATGAAAGCTCCCCTCATCTTGCCTGAAACTTAATGAACGAAGAGCCATGTTTTCAGAGTTTTGCAGAAGGTCATCAAATCTGTAATCTGTCTGAGAGCCTAAGGGAGAGCATTCCAAGGCCTTGCTGCCCCCAAGACAAAGCTTCTGCCACCCCAGCGTGCTTTCCTTATCCGAGGGGTCACGATCAGCCCCAGGTTGGTTGACCTAAGATATCTGCCCAGCAGGTATCTATGAAAGTGCTGAGTCAGAAACGATGGGCCAAAACCACGAAGGGCCTTGAAAACTATGCACAAGGTTTTAAAAGAGATCCGTTTCTGAACTGGGAGCAAGTGCAGCTTCACCAATTCCTGGGAAATGGATGCAAACTTTGGAACGCCTGTAAGGAGACGAGCTGCTGCGTTTTGCAGGGCCTGTAGTTTGTTAAGAAGCCCCTGTTGGGCATTAAGAAAAAGGCTGTTGCAGTAATCAAGGCGAGATAAAACCAGGGCGGTCACCACTGTTTTCTTACACTCATCGGGTAAAAAAGGAAGGATCTTCCGGATTATTTTCAGTGTGAAATGAATGGAAGATGTCATTTTTTTTTTTAAATATGTTTTTAATGCAGATTTATAAACAAAACATTGAATTAGGCGACCTTCCCGCCCCTGAGCATCAAAAGACACA
This sequence comes from Lissotriton helveticus, assembly GCF_964261635.1. Lineage (NCBI taxonomy): Eukaryota > Metazoa > Chordata > Amphibia > Caudata > Salamandridae > Lissotriton > Lissotriton helveticus. The sequence continues at coordinate 1,635,292,999 of NC_136067.1, read as the reverse complement.
GTTCCAGAACTACATGTCACACAGCCATTCGGCCCACATCCCGGAGGCCGGGCGGTGTACTTGTCCAGTCCTTATATGATGTCCAGGAAGCCACCTCAGAGAGGTAGCCAGTCAACGACACAATTTGGTATCTGCTTTTCTTGTAACTCCAAAACAAACCTCCTCCCTTGTACCCCTATCCGAATACAGCCACCCACCAGTGGCGAGCAATACCATCAGCAACACAATCCGCACCTTGCAGTCACACTCCACAATCTCCCCGTTTGAGGAATCATAAACGTCCGTCGTGTACCAATCTAAGTGGCCACCGGAGCCCCGGTTTACGGGCGCGCTCCCTTTATCTATAACCAAGTCCCTCCGCAGCTGGTATCCCTCCACTTCCTGTATCGGATCCCTGCCAACCCTCCCACTGACCCTCCCCCCCAGCTGCTGCTGATGTGGGCAATAAGCACCTCCTAGCTCAAGACTTTGCTACCTAAGGGGTCCACCTATCTACTCCTTCATGTCCCATGGAGCCCCCTGCCCGGCTCATGCCTTAGACTTCCTCTTCTGTCAGATAGTCCTTTAGTGCCTGCACTATTGCCTCCCAGGCCCTCGCCAGTTCCAGACCCTTCTCATTTGCTGTCCGAGTGGCCTGCCTCAGCCTAACCTCACCCTCACACCTGGCCCATTTCTGCAGCTCATTCATCCACCTCCTGACTGAGGGGCCTTCCTTCGACTTCCAGTGCCATGTCATCTCCCTCTGGGCCAGGATAAGCCCGAGGTCAATAAATTTACTTGTGATTTTCGTTTTGGCCGTGTGGGGGAACCAGAGCAGCAGACATGTTGCCATGTCATATTCCACTTGTCGATCTGTAACCGCGTTGAGAAGCTCCCCTACATCCACCCAATACGTCCCTAATTGCCGGCACCCCCACATTAAATGGTCCAGCTCTACCTCCAGCGCCAAGCATCTCGGGCATGCCGCGTCCTGCACCTGGAAATACCTCCTTAGCTTCCCCGGGGTCAAATAGGCCCTGTGGAGAATAAAAAAATGCACCTGCTGAAAGCAGGCATTTCTGCACCCCTACCAAGTCCTTTCCAGAATCTGGCCCCAAACCGTGTCCGGTATGGTTTTCCCTATGCTCTCCTCCCATTTCTCTTTCAGGGCGGTAAGCGGCTCCAGCCCCTCTCTCAACATTCTAGAGTGGAGGCAAGTGACCGCCTTGATCGTACCCGCAGCCATTACCACATACTAACAGGCCATAGTCGTGTCGGGCTCCGCCAATCCCCTTCTCCAGTGTTTTTGCATTGCTGCCACTATCGCTGCATGCAACAGGTAACTCCCATCAGGTAGTCCAAACTGCTCCTGAAGTGCTCTAAAGGGGACCAAGACCCCATCAATATACAGGTCTCCCACCACCTAAAGGCCCAGGTCCTCCCAGTCCAATAAAGGAGACCAGTCTCCTCCATGTGGCAGCGCCGTCAGCATCCCCAAAGGGATCTCCGGTGCTTATGGGCGCGCTGCTTTCGCTCTCTTTAAGCTCCTATGCCAACACAGTTGCAGTGTCCTCTCCTCCATGGTCAAGCCTCTCAACTCTAGTTTCTGCTGCATGATATGTCTTTGAATGCCTGTCCCACTATCTTGATCCGGTCCCCTGAACTCCCTAGCAACATGTTGAGTTAGCACCTGTAACTGAGCCGCCAGGTAGTACAGCTCAAGGTCAGGGACCGCCATCCCCCCTTCAAACTTGGGCCTCATTAGTGTGTTCAGCGCCACCCTACGCCTCCCATGGCCCCATGGCCCCAGTGAAAGTCAATAATCAACGTCCTCAGTTCCTTAAAAAACGGCTGGGGGATCCACACCGGCAATGTGCGAAAGTAGTAGAGCAGCCTTGGCAAGGCCACCATCTTTATCAGTGCCACCCGGCCCTGTACCGAAAGTGGGAGAGACGCCCAGAAAGTCATGCAGCCCCTCAAGGCCCTAATGCAACGTCCCACATTACCTTCCAGCAAATCCAGAGCCTCGTGATATATGTGGACCCCTGAATAAGTAAAGCAAGTACCTTCCCATACAACATCCACCGTTAGTGGCGGGTAAGGCACATCCTTCCGCAGCGGAAAAACACACGTTTTGTTCCAATTTACCTTAAGGCCCGACAATTTCCCAAAGCATGATAACATCGCAACTGCACCTTCCAGCACCACTCCCGTATCTCCAAGTACAGCAGCAAATCGTCCGCATACAATGATATGTGGTGAAGCCTACCACCATTACCAATCCCATTGTACATCAGCCCCGTCCGCGCCTGGGCCGCCAGCGGCTCCACCGCTAATGCGAATAGCAGAGGAGACAGCGAGCATCCCTGTCTCGTCCCTCTATGCACCTGATAATCAGAGGATATCACAGATCCCAGTCTCACCCTAGCCGTCGCAGAAGAGTAGAGAACTCTCGTCCAGCGGCCGAATCGTTCACCTAAGCCAAATTTCTCCAGTACTCTATCAAGGTACACCCATTCCAGGCTATCGAAGGCTTTCTCGATATCAACCGTCAACACCGCTGGTTTTTGCTCTGGTTCCAGTTGGCTCTCCAACACTCGTATCAAACGGCGAATATTAACGGAGGTGTTCCTAGTGGGAATGAACCCCGCCTGGTCCGTGTGTATGAGAGTCGTCATGTACGGCAACAGTCTGGTGGCCAATATGCGACTTAGGATTTTATAGTCCACCGTCAGCATAGACAGCGGTCTATATGACGTAACATCTGTAGCCTCTCTGACAGGTTTCAGCAGCGGGACCACCAGCGCCTCCCTCATTGATCGGGGCAGGCATCCCTTCTCCAGGGCTTCGGAGTATACTTCCAGCAGCTTGGGTGCCAAAACATCTGTATATTTAGCATAGAATTCAATCGGTAGACCATCAACCCCCGGCGTCTTGTTCCTAGCCATCTGTTTAATGGCTACCCTAATCTCTGATATCGTACTGTTACCTCCCAAGTCCTTCGCAGTACCTTCATCTAGCACCGGGAGCCGAACGCCCGCCAGGTAAGTCCCAATCTCATAAGCGCCGGCCTCCAACTGACTTTCATATAAAGTCGAATAATAATTCAAGAAGCACGACTGGATTTCGGGCTGCGAGTAAACCACCTCTCCCGTCACCCCTCTTATACTCATGATTGGGCTCCCCCTAGGCTCTGGGTTTATCCAGTTTCGCTAGCAGCGTAGCCACCTTGTCCCTTTCCGCATGTACCTTGGTGGCATATAGCTTATAATCATAACACTGCAATCGTTCCGTTTCCGTTGCAACCAACTCCCTCGCTTCCTGTACCTTGGCTTGCAATTCCGGACGTTCAGGCCTTTGCTGTTCTAAGTCCCTCAGTACACCCTCCGCTTTCTCCAAATCAGCCAGGACAGTCATTCTCACATTTGAAAACCTCCCCATGCATAGGCCCCTCACCACCACTTTCATAGCATCCCATTCTACTAACCTAGATGTGGCCGTACCCTCATTCTCGCCAAAATAATGCTCAATGCCCTGGCGGACAGTATCGCTGAACACCAGGTCCTCCAGGGTGTCAGGCCGCAACCTCCATGTGGGGACCGCTGATCTCACTCGCTGCCATTGAACAGCTACCAACAGGGGATTATGATCTGAGATGGTCCTAGCTAAATACTCTGTATACGTTATCATGGCGGCCAACGGACCACTGCACAATATAGAATCTATCCGCACATGTAGAGCGTGTAGTGCCGAGAAAAACGAGTAGTCCCTAGAATCAGGATGTTGCTCTCGCCACACATCAATAAGGCCCCACTTCTCCTGCCAATCCTTCCTGTATGTAGCCAATCTGCGCACCGGGGAGTCTGCCAGTGGCGGGTGCGATCTATCTAGCAGTACCTCTGTAATGGAGTTAAAGTCCCCCCCCCAGTATTATGGGACCGGCCAGAAAATGAGCCAACGAACCAGATAGCCCTTCAAGAAAGCGAGCCTGATCCGTGTTGGGGGCGTACACACTGCATAAAACCACATCACGGCCGTACAACCTTCCCTCTACCGCTACATATCGACCTTCAGGGTCTACCACATGGTTCGTGGCCTGAAAAGGGACTCCCGCTCTTACCCACACCAACGCTCCCCTTGCAAACGCCGAATAGGATGTGCCAAATACCTGGCCATGCCATCTCCTTTGTAAGGCAATGCATTCCTGTTTGGTTAAATGGGTCTCTTGCAACAGCGCTATCTGGATACCATGCCTCACCAGATATGCATGCACCTTATAGCGCCGTGACATAGTCCGAAGACCGCGGACGTTCCATGTTAGACATTTCAAATCAGGTAATGCCCCCATTGTAGGCAACATTCAACCACCTCATCAGTATCCCCTGACCGCCCACATCATTGCAGCTCAACCCCTCAGCCAAAACCCCCTCACAAACACCCACAAAAACTCCCACATCCCTCCCCCCCCAGAACAGGACCTAATAACACATCATCAGTCCCCATCCAAACGTCAAATATAATCCCCAACCTTCTATTCTGTAGTAGCCACTACAGATGGCCTTAAGGGCAATGGGAGGGCGACCCAGGGCCAACCGGGGGCAGACCAAGCCCCCACCCCACGCCCATGATCCCATATAATAGACCATCACAGTACCTTCTGCCCTGCGGGGCACCAGGGTCGACAATCCCAACATAGTTAGTTAGCTTGGACCCCATCCGAAATCATCACTCATTAAAGAGTCCATCAGCCGTTTGGGGGGTGACTAGCGGTCCATCGGCGCCGTCCACGTCCGAGATGTCTCCCCCAGACTGCCTTTCCTCTTCGTCAGACTCTGATCCCACCAATTGCTCTTCTCGTAGCGAGCCCGTTATCACTGCAGTTGCTGCCAGAGCCCCCTTCTAGTCCGCCGCCATTTGAGCATCCTGCATTGCCCTCTTAAATTTGTTTTGCTTGCGAATGCGGTGTGACTTTCGTACCTGGGTAGGTTTCTGCCTGTCTCTCTCTCCTCTACCTACGCGGTCCGTCCCAGCACTGTACGATTCAAGCCAGGTCCAAGCTTCATCGGGAGTCTGAAAAAAAAGGGTCGAACCATCCAGGATCACTCGCAGCTTAGCTGGAAAGAGTAAGGAATACTGTATCCCCTCATCTCTCAGTTCTTTTTTCACAGCTAAATAAGAGGCTCTACGCTTTTGGACCTCCTGTGTGTAGTCCGGAAAGATCGTCACCGGGCTGTTATCCACCTGGAAAGGACCTGTCGAACGCGCTCTTTGTATTAGCAGGTCCCTGTCCTTGAAGTGTAGTACCTTTACCACCGCCGGCCTTGGTGGGCGGCCCTGCAAAGGCGGCCGAGCTGGATCCCTATGCGCCCGTTCCAAAGAGAAGAAGGGGGATAGGCCCTCCGGGGCCACAACTGTCTTGAACCAATTCTCCATATAAGCGACTGCGTCATTTCCTTCAGCTTTTTCCGGCAGGCCTACTACCCGTACGTTGTTCCGCCTATTGCGGCTTTCGGAATGTTCAGCCCTCTTTTCTAGTGTTGCCAAGTGACCGAGTATATCAGTTAGTTTATGCTCCGCTGTCACCACCGCCGGCTTGAGTTCCTGAAGCAGTAGCTCATTTTCTTTCACTCTATCCGCTAGCTTAGCGTGATCCGCCCTCAAGAGGCCTAGTACCGTGGCGACTTGTGCAATATCTTGATGTAGAGACTCCTTAGTCGCTGTTATGGCTTCCAGTATCCCATCCAACCTTTTGTTCAGTCTTTGCTCCTGCGCCGATCCTCCTAGATCGGTCGGAGCTTTGCAGCCTGTCACCAGCTCTTTCGCCTGGTCCTGCCCCTGTGTCACTTTCAGGTCTCGGCCATTTGCGGCCATCTTAATCACCAAAATCACCGTTTCCGTTAACTGTCCAAACAGTTCACCGGCCCTCAGTCCGATTACCAGAACGGTAGTTCTCCAAGTATATTTCCACGGCAACCCTGCCCGCTCCTTAACTCGCAAGTATCACGTCAGGGGACTAAATCGTCTGCAAGTCACAGCCTCTCCCTCAGCTCCACCCACGGAAGGGCGATCTCTCAGGTTTCCTGGGTCCCCGTGAGGCAGGCCGTACCCCTGTCTTAGCAATCAGCTCTGTGCTTCTACCTTGGTTTCTCTGCTACAGCGCTATTACTACCATCGGGATTCAGCAGTGGGTGTAGGCGCATTCAATTCGGGGGGCTCCGCATCCGTGTCCAGAATGGCTGTGCACAATCAGTCGCGTCCTCCTCCGAGGGAGCAACGAGCACGTCTAGAAGCTCTCCATCACACTCTAGCAGGGAGTCAGTGGCTCATTCGCCGTCTTTTATGTGGCTGGCCCCCTCCGTGTGCCCTCCTCACTCCCCAGATGCAATGTTCGAGCAGGGCCCAGTATAGTAGCACTATGGTAGCTATGCAATGGCGGGAGTGCCGGTTAGGTGTGTTAGTACCAGTAATGAAGTGCTCGTCGTCGCCCAGGGAGCTGCTCCGTGTGGTCCCGGAGTGCCGCCCCTCCTCTCCGAACGATCTATCTGCAACGTCACTCGGTCTGATCACGCTCCTCCAAAGTGTCGTTCCAAGCCGCTGACCTCGTTATCAGGCGTCGGCCCGTTCCACAGCGCTCACCGGGGTATGTCTGTCATCGTCTCATCTTCATGCCGCTTGATAAGCACTCCCGTGATCCGCTGCCCTGCCCAGGGGTGAGAGGATTTATCGGGGCTTCGGTGCGGTGCTCCCGACCCCCTATTAGTTCGGAGTGGCGGTTCCAGTCGATCCCACACCCGTGCACTCCCTAGGACGGTGCTCTTCTGCGCAATCCCTCTTCAGCCATCCGTAGTCGGGCCGTCTCGGGCTGCATTCTGAGAACGATGCCTTCCTCTCACGGCCGCCATCCGAGGTAGCAGAGGTCGTAGCAGCAATCGCAGTTCCTTGAGGTTGCGGGGAGCCCACTCTATTCTAGACTCGCCTGTCGGCCTCTGCGTAGTGTGGATCCCACTCCGCTCGCCCTTTCAGCCGTTTTCTTCTGCTATTCTCCCCTCCTGGTATTCCGCACCTCTCCTCTCATTCCCTTTGACTCGGGGCTGCCGCCATCTTGTATGCAGACCACAACACCTCCAACGCCGAAATCTGCTCTCCTCACGCCTTCCGGCTTTACGCTTCTTCGAAAGTGTGCTCCTTAGCTACCCCCGGTGTCCCGAGCAGAGCGCCCGCACCGCGAGCGGCACTTAGGCGAGGTTTATCAGGAGAAATAGCGGGATCGGGCACGGAGCTGCAGACTCACGTCTGCCATCCCCATCGGCATCCAAGCCACGCCCCCCCCTGAATGGAAGATGTCATTGCATTGATTTGAGGCCTGAAGGTGAGCTTATCATCAATCAGAACCCCTAGGTTCTTGACCTTGGTGACTGGAATGGGGAGGTAGACCCATCCCTTCAGGCCACCAGCTTGGGCTCCAAAAGTTATCACTGGAGCCAAAAAGTAAGACTTCGGTTTTGGCCGAGTTTAACTTTAAGCAGTTCCTGGCCATCCAGTTGCTAACTGCTGACATGCACTCTTGGAATTTACTGCCTGCGCCTTCCTCTCTACCTGGTAGCAGTGATACCACAATCTGCGTATCATCCGCATATGATGTAAGCTCAAACCCATACGATCGAATGACTGGGGCCAATGAGGAAGCATAAATATTGAAAAGGGTGGGACTTAGGGAGGATCCCTGGGGAACCCCGCAGGGTAGCACGAATGGTTTATATTGCTTGTAATGGATCTGATAGGCCTATACTTAATTCGCAGAAAGCGCTAAGGTGCTCTTCCAACACAACTAGTTTGAACATCCATCCAACTCTTTCCAAATCTGAAAAAAGGGTTTGATACAATGCTTGATTTTTAAAAAAAATCCATAATACTTTCTGAATAAGCAGTCAGTGTAAATATAATTAGCAGGTGACTGCCTTGAGAAAGCTGGGTATATTTTCTGCCAACCCTTCTTTCAATTCAGTCTGATTCAAACCATATTCACCCCAGAAAACACTTACCACACTGGGGAAACTATCTCGACTGGTTTTGAAAGCATGTTATTATTATTATCTTACGTATTTTAAAGCATAGCATGTTCTTTTTTGCGCCTTAAAGATACTCATGCATACCTCATTAATGTCTTGCTGCAGTCAGCTCTGTCAATCAGATGTGATTTTGGGATGACCACTGAAACTTTAAATTCTGCCAGGAGCTCAACCCTACCAACCTTATATTTTAAGCACCTAAACGCAAAGCTTCTTTTAGATGCTTTGTACATAAAGGGGACCATTTCTGGTGTGAGTTTGCTGCCTGTCTTCCTTCCAGAATGGTGAGACTGGCCTGGACTAGAACTCCTCCAGGAAGGGACTCTAGTCCAATCTTCTCTCTTAAACTCCCCAAAGCCTCCCTTCTCCTCTCTTCCTGTCTGAGAAACCATTTAATAACTCACAAAATGGCTGCTAAGTCCCCTCAATATTGTGACCAATCATGTGCAGCTCTGACCAAATAGATATTTCATGCCAAAGGACCCATCCCACTCAGTCAGAAAACCTCTGTGATATCCCAAGTCATATCTCTTTGTCATATAATTAAATAGATAATAACTCAAATACAAACCTGCATCTACATTTAAAGCAATATTGCACACTATCTGTATTGTGTAAATAAAACTAGTGCAAGCTTTTGTCTGATACTTATTTTAATAACAAATGCATTAAGCATGCCTTCTCTCATGTTTATTATGGATTTGTCTTTGCAGATGAGAGAAGAGAACAATTTGCTTCTAGACAGAATACACACTTTTGAGCAGGACCTGGCAAAAGCAACCCTTTGCACCAGTCTTCCTTCAAATACATATGCTGTTCCACCAAATACAGAAATGCTGGTCATTTCTCACCAGGTCTCTCAGCAAAGCACCTATTCTTTTGGGACAGGTAAGTACATTCTTTTATAGTTTTACTGTACTTACAAAAAATACATTACCAGACAGATGCATTTTACCACCCACCATTCCACTACAGCTCTGTTACTTCATTGTTTGGGCATAGTGATTAGTTCCAGGTGAATGTGGTTTAGCTACTACCACATCAAGCATTTTGTTAAATGTATCATTAAAATTTTAAGATCTTTGAGTAGGTAAAATTATTTTATTTAACCCTAACGTTGTCAACCATGTAAATTCTCAATACAGCGTCATGAGCCCAGAACGTGATTGATAAATCTAAACTCTAAAACCTGAAATAGATTTGTTCTTGTATACACATTCACTGTCAACAAGCCACTTGTTAGACTCGGGATCCCTGGTTGGCTGAGGTAGGTACCTTAGGCCAAGTAGGGACCCGCGTTCCAAAGTCAGGGAAAGGAAGGTCACCCTCTCGGTAGCTTGGCACAAGCAGCCAGGCTTATCTTCAAGGCAAATGTGTAAAGTATTCGCAACCACGCTCACAATAATCCAATGATGACACCACAAGTAGACTCCACACACGTTTTATAAAACGAGTATAAACTTTATGTAAAAAGATACACGATAAGACCACACAATATAAAACCAACATATGAGGTTGTGTAATATGTCTCCTGGCCGGTTGTTAGGCCAGCCAGCCCTTGTAAGTTCTGGCGATATCAATGAGCACTTCTAAACATTCTCCTATACTCCTAATATCATGTTATACAATTCGTAATGCTAGAATCAGGCACTTTGCAATGTAAAAATATGCGTAACGTAGCAATCAGACACTCTGCAATGAAAAGAATGCAATGCGCAACGCAACAATCAGACACTTTGTAAGGCGAAATAATGCAATGCGCGATACAACCACCAGATATGCCGTTCTGCATAAATAAGGCAATGCGTATACACTAATCAGGTAATTTGTTATGCAGGAATAATGCAATGCGCAGTACGCTAATAAGGTAGTTCGTTATACAGAAACAAGGCAATGTTTCATACGATAATCAGGTAGTTCGTTATACAGAAATGATGCAATGTGTAATACATCTGTCAGGTACTCCATTCTACAGAAATGGAATACTACGTAGTACACTCAGGCCGCGATCACCGGGCCTCAGACCGTGTCTCCGCCTCTCCTCTGACCGGCAGTCAGCCTCTCACAGTTGCCCCCAATCACACTACGATTTAATCATAAAGTGCAGCTTAGCACTCGGGTCCCTATACCGCCACTCCCTTAGCAATACGGGCTGTAACACGAGCCAAAGCAGAGGCTCGCGCTGCCAACATGAGAGAGAGGCCAAGAGCGCCTCCCTCCAAGGCCGCGCCCCAGTAGTCGACACACGTTACCGGGGGGGCGCAAACCCACTCTTCTCTCCTCGTCCAGCGGCTGGGCCTCCAATTCAGCTTTGTGAAATGACAACGGCGGCTCGGCCGTCAACTCAGCTCCTCTGGGACTGCCGGTCCGGGCCGCTTTACTTACGAAGATCTCAGGCTGCCCCAAAGCACGCGCACACAGCGCCGCTGAGTCTTCCTTCAATCCGGGTGCACGATCACTGGGCAGTCCAACACACAGGTCTCAGGCTACACGAATGTAATGCACACAGCGTCGCTGAGACTCACTTTACTCCGGTGCACACAATAACACGGCAAATCCTTACGAAAGTCTCCTGGTGCACAACGCACCCGCACACAGCGGCGACGAGACTCACTTGGATTCTGGTGCACACGATAACAAGGCAAATCCTCATGAAAGTCTCCCGGTGCACAACACACCCGCACACAGCGTCAACGAGAATCACTTGGAATCCGGTGCACACAATAACAAGGCAAATCCTCACGAAGTTATCACGGTGCGCAACGCACCCGCACACAGCGGCGAGGAGACTCACTTGGATTCCGGTGCACACGATCACTGGACAATCCTCACAACAGAGTTCAGGCTGCACAAAGCACACACACACAGCGTCGCTGATCCTTGCTTGGATTCCAGGTGCCCCCGATCACAGGCCGATCCTCCTGAAGGTCTCACAGTGCACAATGCACACACTCACAGTGTCGATGAGACTCACTTGGACTCTAGGCACCCACGATCACAGGGCAGTTCTTACGAGGATCTCAGACCACAACAGGCACGCTCACACAGCGCTGCTGAGACTCTCCTGGAAACTTTTGTGTTCCTGTGTTTCCGAACAGGGAGCCAGCTCCTCCGGCCCTTGGGGATAAGTTACTTCAGGACACAGCACAGAGCAAAATCCTTCAAGCAGGGAGACACAGCACACAGCAAAGTCCCTTTAGCCTTTCCTTGGTTAACACCTTGGTTGCTGAAGATATTCCTCTGCTGTGCTGGGCCATAGTGTAAATGGGTGTGGTCATGACGAGCTGAGCTCGTCATGAGCACCTTAGAGGTACACCTCATGACGAGCTGAGCTCGTCATGAGCATCGAAGAGGCTAAAACAGCAAACTGCAGGCCAGTCCCAGAACACACAGCAAGGGTCAGTCCTATCCTTCAGTGTACTCAGTTGTTTCTTGCTTGGCAAAGGTCCTCTTGACCACGAAGTAGCTCCAGTCTTGTTCTCACTTGATGAAGCTTGCATAGTTATACCCCTCAATGGCTTTGAAGTTTTTATGTTTCAGGGGGCACTGACCCCTGTTCAAACCAGTTCCGGGTGCCTCCCTGCCAATGACACCTTTCTTCCTTTGATTAGAAAGGGTCTGGATTCTTAATCACTCAGCAGGAGATGAGCCAATTGTTTTATAGCAGCAACCCAGGCCTCTTCACCTCTAGGGGCTCCTCCTCCCCCTACACTCCAGATGCAGGTCAGCCTGTTGCTGTCTCACCTCCTTCCCTGGGTCAAGACATTCCCCAGATCCTATCGCTTTCAAATCCAGACAGTCAATCCACAGCCAGGCCGAGACACACAGAAATGTTAGAGCACAAAAACTCAGCCACTTCTAAAAAAGTGGCTTCTGAACACACAATGCAAAAACCACCTACATTGTGAGTTCAGCATACTAAACTTCACCTTTCCATCTTAAGCCTTTGGGAAGATAGACTGGAAAACATATTACACAGCCTTCCCATTCTATCCTATGGGCAAGATGGCCTTTCGACAGTGAAAAACTAAATGGACATTATTTCACTGTCAGGACATGACACATACCTTAGTGCATGTCCCACCTTTCACATGCACTACATCCTGCCCAGGGGGGTACCCTGGACCTACCATAGGGGTGTCTGATGTACATAGAAAGGAAAGGGTATGGTCTGGCAAGTGAATAAACTTGACAGAACAACATGGCAGTTTAATAACCTGCGCGCAGGCCCTGCAATGCAGACCTGAGTTCCCTTTTTAAGGCTACTTGTGTGGGTGGCACAAATAGTGCTGCAGGCCCACTAGTAGCAGTTACATTACTAGCCCTGGCACACATAGTGCACTTTACTAGGGACTTTACTCAGTAAGGCAAACATACCAATCATGGAAACCAATTACCATTACACTTTATACAGGGAACACTTACACGTTGACACTGTTTAGCAGTGGCAAAGTCTCCAAAGCATCTGAGTTGGCAACACCATGTCAGAAAAAAAGGTCGAGGGGGAAAGAAAAATATTTAGGGACTTTAGCCAAAAAGGGCCAAGTCCTACACCACTTATGGAAGTAGCCCAGTTTCGCCCCAGGGCCTATTGACAGTGCATCGGTAGAAGACCTTCACGCTAGCTTTTGCTGTAGTGGAATGTTAACTGTCCCATTTATTTTGTAGTTTCACATTTTTTATTAAGATTTATTTCCCTCAAGGTGACAGTATCACAATAGCTTACTTAAAGTTTGCATTAAAGTAAACAAAAGAATGAATTGTCCTTCATTTGACTGCAATTTGTTTAAGGCTAGTCCGTTTGTAACTTTGCTGACATTGCCTATTGACTTAGCAGAGTGTGTACGTGTCATACTTGAGTCTTATGCCTCATGAAACTAACAGCCCTAGCTTGTTGTTCTGAAACACAAGTTTCACTTACATCAAGTCTCACTCACTACTGATATATTTCTAGAGTGAGGTTAGTCTTGTCATTGTCAGAAATGCAAATGAGCCAGAAAGGTTCCTGATGTTCACAGAGATTTATACATTTTGGTTAGATATAAGCCTCACTGATAGAGGTTGTGTAGATGATCAAGAATGTATTGTAATAGAAAATTCCCATCTCTCTGATCTTTTCAAGGAAATATTTTCCCTTTGTGTCCTTCTCCAGTGCTGGGGGCATAGTACAGGAAAATACTGTTTTACAAAGTGGAGTGCTTATTGTTTCAATGCAAAAATGTTCATAACATTAGGGGCACTTTTTATTAAATTAGAATCGTCTCTATTAGAGCCTTATTTCTTTTGTCATGATGCAGTAATGAAAACTCACTCTTTCCGAAAACAGGTACAGTACTGGCAGCAACAATAAAAGCTTTTCTTAATGTCTTTAATGGCATTTAAACAAACAGAAGCAAAAAGTCAATACACACAGTAGTAGTTAAGTTTTTATGGAGTCCTTTTGCACAACAAAGAGAAAACATAAAAATATATCCTGCAGAAGCTATTGATTGTTACAGTATTTCCATCTGAACAGTCCCAGGGAGTGAGGGACCTTCATGTTTACGATAAACCCCAACCAAATTCAGAGTCATGCCCATTATCAGACTGAGTAAATGTGACGGTATGGCGCGTATGTTTTTGGGCATTCAAATCAAATCAGGACGCTTGTGCCTGAGACATGTGTGCATGTGAGGTGAAGTAGTCTAGGTATTGTCAAGACTCCAAGGGGGAGGGTGATGTAGAGGATTGTGGTGCAGTTTAATATGTTCGGGGGGTCGGGCGGTGGGAGGGGGGCGGTGTCTGACATTGCTTGTGCAAGCTAGTGTGAGCAGTAACACATCCCATTCAGTTATTCTCACGTGTTTTGCTATCCCTCTGTGTTGCACAGTTATAGCCGCATTCTCCTTCTCAGCCCATTTTAACAGTGCTTTCGTGGAACTCCACGAAATAACAAAAAAAAGTCCACTAAGCTACGTGGAGTTCCGTAAGCTGCAGAGTGAGTTACAACATGCCGTTCACACTGATTTTCAGTGCCAGGTGTGTCAGTGCCAGGTGTGTGTCCTGTGGTGTAAAATCAGCACGAACGGCATCTTGCACAGTGCAAGTGGGTGATGCTTCTTTCTGGCGCTCGAGTAGAAGTTGTACTCGAACGACAGCTTCCTCAACGCGAACTGAAGGTTTCTCAACGCGAGCAGTAGCGACCGTCCATGACCGCCCGCATTGTGAAAGTGGTCTAGCATTGGATTTTGCTCATAGGATTTTGCTCGCTGTCGCTTGCCAACTTACCGAGTGCGAAAAATTCCACAAACTGAGAGGAGTTCACCGCCCAGGCTTACTTTTTTCCATCTTGCGGTCTGTGGAACCTTCGTGGTCTTCCAAGAGATTGCCATCTCTCTCTTTGCAAGGATCACTGCCAGGTCAAAAGATCTGTTTTCTATTTACTTTTTTAATTGTCATTAACCCTGTAGGCAGAGTTCCAGGTTCCAGCGGTTAGGTTTATTCATGATCTCTCTTACTAAGTGTTTCAGAGTTTTCCAGTATTTAGACAGTGCCTTTCAGGTCCAGAACATATGCAGTAGGCGTAACTTCTTTTGCCACCAGGAAAATGTCTATATTTATATATCGTGTAAGGAACAAGGGAACCCAAGTAATCTGAGAGGGACATGCGGCACAGTTAATTATACAGCAACAATGGTCCCTTACATATATGAATAATATAGTGAACACAATGATATAATAAGGACGGTGTTGTCAAATCACAGAAAGGGAAAATAATTATATTTATTTTACATCCAAAAATAAAAAGAAACAAGGAAAGTGGGAGAGTGATCAAAACGAGAAATTTAAAAAACTCAGGCATATTTACGTGTGATCCTAAAACAATCAACATTAAGGCCAAAAGCATATGGAGAGCACCATTGCACAACATACATTAGGTATTTAGACAAGACAGTTTCAAGGAGCTACAGTCAACGGCGTTTCGATCCCTGTAGGAATAATGGGATCATCATCAGAACTAAGCAATTATAACCTGAGAAGGATGCCTAATATGAACGAATACAAGGTCCAAAGAGGCTTGGAAGAAGGCAACCATGGAAGAGTGTTGGTCCTGTAAAAGACATGGAATCAGCGAAGGTGAATTAGATGAAAACTGCGTCCGTCAGATGGGGGGTGTACCAAGAAGGGTCGGTATAATGCGGGTCACAGTGAATTCAATTGCGCGGTGCGGGTAACGCGCCAATGGCGATGATATGGTTCCTTAGGGAAATTAACCGAAGGGAAGCTGGAATTGAAGCGGTATCCCATATGCATTCCGTGTGGTTAGAAGAGTGTGGCACTGCTAGAATTACGGCTGGAGGGCCAAGGACCCAAGCGAGGAAAGACCGGAGCTCTACGGTGGTGTCATGGCAGGGAATGCGGCCAATGTCAGTAGGCTGCCAGCAGTACAGGCATACCTCATTTGCAGTGCAAAACAACAGACATTACACAGGCAGCACAAAGCCAGCCCTGGTGGCATGGGTCTGAGGTGAGGGCATCCTGACCTCAGCAGTATGTGGAGAAGGGAGGATTGGGGCTGCTCAAAGTTTTGTAGATTGGGCAGCTGCTAGGGCCCCTGTCATCCTTCAGAACTGTCAGCTGTAGCTGCCTACTGGGAGTCCTACAGCCTATTCTCAATCACATTCAGGTAGTTGTTAAGTTGGCCCTGGGGTTGTCAGCTCCCAGGGGAACTTTAGATAACCCTTACATTACTTCAGCTAGCCCTCACAGTCCCTCAAGCAATTGTAAATTGCATTTATATAGCTCTTACTATCCCTGACAAGGCATTGAAGCAGTTCTCAGCAAGTAGTACACTTTCACAAAACCCAAGTTTAGAAGTAAGAAGCTAGAACAGTAGACAAAAGTTTTTTATTTGGTTGTAGATTAGTTGTGGCAAGTATGTTTAGGTAGTGCTCATTGAATTCTCATGCATTTATTGTATTGTTTTCAAAGGGATAGATTAATTGAAATTAATTAGTTATTGGAAGATGTGAGCTGTTATTGTGAGTGGTAGCTATGTGTGTCTGTTAATTGAATGAATTGAGTAAAGAAGTGCAAACATTTGGGAAGAGTGTTTGGGAGTACTTAGTACTTTGAGAGGTTTAGGATGAGTCTGAAATTGGGGTTACTGGCAGAGTCTAAAGGTAATCGCTCACTTCCACCCAGTAAGTAAAAATTCAAATATAAATGTATATAGCCATACCCACAAATCTAAATAAATAAGAATATATACACATACATACATACACACACACACACACACACACACACACACTATTCGTATGCAATTTTATTTAAAAAGCACAAACCCCACAGTACAAACACCCATATGTACATACTCTGACATTCACATGTATGCTGCACTTAAGTAAACATATATGGGGAATCTTTTTTAATATCTGATTACATTTTTAAACACTTACACGTTCCTTCCCTATAATATATATATATATTTACTTACTGTGTTTTATACATAATATATATATATATTTATATACACACACAAATATATATATATTTTTAGAAAAAACACAAACCCATAAGCTCACAGTCATCTACTTATGTGTTGTCTATATAATGACATACATACATGCTAAGCATAATCATATCATTATTGTATTTCTTTTTAATATTTTTATATATATTTATTTTTTGAAACCCCCTCAAAAAAGATATACATTTATACAGTCAGACCTCCATATCTAAATATATTCATATTGTAATGTGTATACACATATCCAAGCATTGACACCTATATGCATTGCACCTAGTAATATTCCTGTACAATGAAATGACTCAAAAAGGGGGCAGGGTAGAAGCACCCTGACCCCCTAGGCCTGCTCAGGGGGTCCCACAAGGACCCCAAGGCAAAAATAATCTTTTTTTTTTTTGTGAAAAATCGCGGGGTGCGCGTACCGTGCACGCACGGGTCCGCGTACGGTATGCGTACGGTGCGCTTACCTTTCCGAAAAAGCTGCATGCTCATTGGCTGTCAACACTCCACTTGGCAGCCATCTTGTGCACAGTAGACCGAGGCACAAGAAAGCAGAAAAACAAACGTGTAGAACACAAAAAGGGGGCAGGGTAGAAACACTCCCACAAGGACCCCCAAGGCCCCAATTTTTTTTATAAACCCGGTATGTTTTTTTTTACATTACCCCCTGGGGGACCAAATCGTGGAGGCATAGTGATAAAGAAGTGTGGGGGTACCCAATCCCCCCAACACTGCCCCGGGGACCGCCGCCCACTGGGGCAAAGCAACGCAGCCCCCAGGCGCATACTGGAGGCTCCTGGTGGTCTAGTTGGCCCCCAGGGACTACCAGTATGCAAGGGGAATTAGTTCCCGCTCTGCAAACGCGCCAGGGGGCTGCGTTGCAGAGAGGTGTAAAAAGGGGCATAGCCTCATTACACCTCTCTGCAATGCAGCCCCCTGGCGCATACTGGAGGTTCCAGGTGGGCTAGTTGGCCCCCAGGGACCCCCAGTATGCAAGGGGAATTAGTTCCCCCTCTGCAAACACGCTCGGGGGCTACGTTGCAGAGAGGTGTAAAAAAGGGCATAGCCTCATTACACCTCTCTGCAATGCAGCCCCTTGGCGCATACTAGAGGTTCCAGGTGGGCTAGTTGGCCCCCAGAGACCCCAGTATGCAAGGGGAATTAGTTCCCCCTCTGCAAACGCGCCCGGGGGCTGCGTTGCAGAGAGGTGTAAAAAGGGGTGTGGCCTCATTACACCTCTCTGCAATGCAGCCCCCTGGCGCATACTGGAGGTTCCAGGTAGGCTAGTTGGGCCCCAGGGACCCCTAGTATGCAAGGGGAATTAGTTCCCCCTCTGCAAACACGCCAGGGGGCTGCGTTGCAGAGAGGTGTAAAAACATTTTTCTTTTCAATTTATATTAAAAATATGTAATGTAATTTAACAATTAATATATATAAATAAATAATTTATAATGTCGTTAATCAGTATAAAAAATATAACAATTATTACATTTAAAAATTATCATTTACAAAACCATTGAAATTCACTGAAAAAACCATAGGTTTCAGCCACGTTATAGTTAGGAATTACCATTTAAAAAACCTTTGAAATTCACTGAAAAAACCATAGGTTTCAGCCACGTTATAGTTAGGAATTAGCATTTAAAAAACCTTGCAAATTCACTGAAAAAAACCATAGGTTTCACACACGTTATAGTTAGGAATTAGCATTTTAAAAACCTTTGAAATTCACTGAAAAAAACATAGGTTTCACACCAGTTATAGTGAGCTGGTCATTTTACTCATACAAAACCTTTGAAATTCCCCTGTTATAGTTAGTTCAGCTAACAATAACTTGCGCGCCCGCAATGCACTGCTGATGACGTCACATATTACATCACTCATGACATGGTCAGTGACATCACTCATGACATCACTGATGACATCTCAAATGACATCACTGATTACATCATCCTTGTGAAAGAGTGGCAGACCTCCTCTCACTCTAATATAACCTTTGATATACACATTCAAAAATAGAAACAAAAATTTTCAAGAAAATGGAGATACCAATACTAGTTACGACAAACTATTCCAACATCTTCTTCCACATCCACTCATTCACCAACAGTTCTATATAGTCACTCATACATGTACTCAATCATCATATGTACTCATACACCTATACATCCTGTTACACACCGATACTCATCCATAGAGTTACTTACACATATACTCACACATGCAAATAAACTATCAAACATCCATTTACTTGCATATACAGCTGTACACACAAACATACACATACTGACTCTCTTAAACGATCACTTATAGAAACTCATACTTAGTTATACAGGAACTCTTCAAATCTCTTTTTTAAAAAAAAAATTTTATATTTATTTTTATATAGACCTTGATTGCATAGATCACTTATCACATTCCTCGCCTACAACCTAGCGGGCCGGCTTCCAATTAAACATTACAGTATAACAGTCTGATGACACAGCCTCATGCCGTCAACCCGGGGGTACGGCGGCGCAATGGAGTTCAAGTACAAGAGATCTCTGAGGATATTGGAGGAGAAGGAAGGTCATTTTTTCACATAGTGGTACGGATAGAAGGTCCATATTACCTACTTTCTGTAACTCTTCAAATCTCTAACTCACATATATACTCACTTATATACACCAATACTCACATATAGTAGTTTAACACATATGTACTTAGTCATAAAGACAGTATTGAGACAGTCATTCACTCACTAACACACCTAAACACACACTCATCCACCCATACAGTACTGCACACATGCTGTCTTGAAAACACATATAAACAGTGAGTCACTCATTAATGCATCTATGTGTTAAGTAATATCCCCCACCAAACCATATAAACACTCAGACACTCATAATGATACCCAAAAAAACAACTAATAACCTATATAGACACTCATGTAGCTACTCACCAACCCATGCAGCCACTTATTAAAAAAATGTGTGACTGATACAGATATTTACATATTTAAACATTACTCATTAACCCATGTATTCACTAAGATACAATTAATCAGTCAGTTATACAATCAATTTTTTTTTAAAAAGTCATCCATTTAGACACTTACTTGCCCATTTATTCTTCCATCGACTTTTAGATATACATACATAAAAAATATTTATTTTTCAGAAAGACACACATCCACTGGATGATGTCATCAGTGATGTCATTTGAGATGTCATCAGTGATGTCATGAGTGACGTCACTGACCATTTCATGAGTGATGTAATATGTGACGTCATCAGCAGTGCATTGCGGGCACGCGAGTTATAGTTAGCTGAACTAACTATAACGGGGGAATTTCAAAGGTTTAGTATGAGTAAAATGAGCAGCTAACTGTAACTGGTGTGAAACCTATGGTTTTTTCAGTGAATTTCAAAGGTTTTTAAAATCTAATTCCTAACTAGAACGTGTGTGAAACCTATGTTTTTTTCAGTGAATATATATATATGTATGTTTTAAATATTTTCAAAATAGTGTTTTAAATGGATAATCTGGTTGTATTGTACTTTTTCATGATTTCTGTACATTTTTGTATTTAAAGCATTGTGGACATGTAGGGAAGAGCCAACTCTTGACTAATCCTCTAAAGCTGAGGAGGTTGTCATTTGAGCTTATATGTGGGTGTAACAAATTCAACAGTGTGGCTGCTTGGACAGAGAAAGAGGTTCCATCCATGTTTTTTTCCGTCTGTGTTTGGAGTTTTAGGCGATGTGCCAGTCCAGAGCAGAGGTTTGTTTATTGTATCTATTTAGTGATTTTCTCCCAGATGAAAAGTGGTCCTTTACCATGTATAGCTTTGTGAGTGAAACAATCAGCTTGAGGTAGATCTTCAGTCATCCGGTATTGTATTGTATTGTAATTGCATTTATATAGCGCTTACTACCCCTGATGAGGCTTTGAAGCGCTTTTTCAGCGAATAACACGCTACTCCGGAACCTATAAAGGATTAGTGTTGAATTTGTATAGTAAAATATTAAAGTAATTTGAGTAGATAGGTTAGTAAGTTATTTGGATTCAGAAAGATAGCGGAGGGATGAAGAGGGAAAAAGGTTTGCATTTATATTATATAGCGCTTGTTACCCCCGATGGGGTGTTGAAGCGTTTTTCTGGTGAGTAGCATGCTACTCCTGAACCCATTAAAGGATTAGTGTTGAATTAGTATAGTGAAATATGAAAGTAAAATGAGTGGTGGATATGTTAGTCAGTTATTTGCATTGAGCAGGGTAGTAGAGGGATAGAAGAGGGACAAAGGTTTGCATATATATAGCGCTTGTTACCCATGATGGGGTGTTGAAGCGCTTTTTTTTGGTAAGTAGCACGCTACTCCAGAACCCATAAAGGATTAGTGGTGAATTAGTAAAGTGAAATATGAAAGTCATTTGAGTGGTGGATATTAGTTATTTGGATTGAGAAGGATAGTGGAGGGATAGAAGAGGGAAAAGAGGTTTGCATTTATATAGTGCTTGCTAACCCTGATGAGGTGTTGAAGCGCTTTTTTCGGCGAATAGCACGCTACTCTGGAACCCATAAAGGATTAGTGATGAATTGGTGAATTAGTATAGTGAAATATAAAATTTGAGAAGTGGACATTTTAGTCTGTTATTTTGATTGAAAAGGAAAGTGGAGGGATAGAAGAGTTAAAGATTTAGTTTTTTTGGGGGGCAGTCATATCAGTAGTATGAGGCTTGGGATGAGTAAAAAGGGATGTGGAGTGGAAGAGTCAGAGGGAAGAATTTAGAAAGGCTTGTTTTGGGGGATAAGTATAGTAAAAAGAGGTGTCAGATGATGCAAGGAGGGGTAGCAGAGGGGAGAGTCTAGAAAGGGCTATTTTGGCGATCATAGTAGCGGTATGGGGTTTGAGATGAATGAGAGAGTGAGTGGATGTAGAGGATATATTGATAGAGGTATAGGGTGAGAAATAGGGTAGTGCATTGGATATGCTGAACTAGAAGAAAGTAAAAAATATATAGATCCATAAGTACATGGAAAGTTTGTAGATGTGTAAAGGAAGTAAGTATATGTAGATTAAAGCTATTGATAGAGGTATAGGGTGAGATAAGGGTAGTGCATTGAATATGCTATTTTTTGGGGGGAGGGAAGTAATAAATAAATAGATCTAAGTATATGGAAGGTATATAAATGCATAAAGGAAGTAATTATATGTAGATGAAAGATGCATTCAATAAACTCTGGTTTTCAAATGATGTACTTAGAAAATATTTTTTTAAACATAACTATTATTCATGTTTATACAAAGCAATACACATATATAGGTACATATCTATAGTACAAATAAAATGTTTATATACAGAGGGATATGCTGTATATTTCTGTTTGTGAATGGTGCTTACGTGGGGAAGAGCCAATTCTTGAGTCGTTTACTGAAGATAAGGTGGTTGTCGATGGATCTTATGTTGGGGGTAAAAAGTTCCATATTTTGGCTGCTTGAACAGAGAAGGATGTGCCACCCATTTTTTCTTTCTTGAATCTTGGGATTTTGAGGCGAGGTGCCACTCTAGAGCGGAGTTTCCTACGTTGAATGTGTTTGGTGATTTTATTCCTGATGAAGAGCGGTCCCATTCCATGTATAGCTTTGTGGGTGATACAAAGCAGCTTAAACGTGGATCTTCTGGCAACCGGTACCCAATGCAGGGCTTTCAAGGCAGGGGAGATGTGGTCCAGCGGTTTGATATGCAAGAGTAGTCTGTCAGCCGAGCTCTGAATCCGTTGTAGTCGTTTCATAGTTGTTAAAGGTGATCCGTGGTAGAGACTATTGGCGTAATCAAGTTTGGACAGAACAAGGGAGATGGTAGCTTGGACCTTGTGTGGAAATCCCAAATGGGGCAAGATTAGTCGCAGAGTTTTTATATTAACAAAGCTTGATCTTGCTAGTTTGTCCACTTGGGCATTCATCCATAGCTTGGAGTCCATGGTCATTCCGAGGTTTCTTACTTCATTCGATACTTTAGGTGGTGATCCCAGTTCATCAGGCCAGGCGGCAAGCGGGTCATACTGTTTCCAGTAGTTGCACGGGAGTATTACCGTTTGGAAAGCAATCAGTTTGAGATGGCTCCAAGTCATCCATTGATCCACGGCACTGAGACCGCTGAAAATTGGTGAGTTTCCAATGTCTTTGGGGCATTCCAGTTGAAGGAGTATTTGTGTGTCATCTGCATAGTTATAGCACGTGAGGTGAAATTGATTGATCAGTACCGGTAATTACTTCATGTAGATGTTGAAAAGCATGGGCGAGATTATAGAGCCTTGAGGGACCCCAGCTTTTGTGGAGTATGGTTTGGACGAGAAAGGTGGGGATATGGATGACATTAGTTCTGTTCCGAAGGTAAGATGCAATACAGTCTAAAGCAGTCCCCTCTATGCCGGCTTCGAAGAGTCTTTGTATCAGAGTGTCATGGTCAACCGTGTCAAAGACAGCCAAGAGGTCCAAGAGGAGTAGCGCAGCAACCCCGTTGCGGTCAACTGTGTTCTTCAGGTCATCCCAGATAGCAAGGAGGGCCAATTATGTGCCTCTTCCCCGACAGAATTCTGTTTGGAAGTCTGAAATTATGGCATTGTCTTCAATTAATTGTGACATCTGGGCGAACACTGCTCTTTCTATCAGTTTGCACAGCAAAGGTTCATTTGTAATGGGTCTGTAGAAACCAATGTTGAGTCCTTAAGGCAGGGGAGAAATGCACTTGTTGCTTTAAAAGTAGGAGTAGTCTGGCAGCAAAGTTCTGAATTCTCTGTAATCGTCTCATAATTGCTAGAAGTGAGCTGTGATATAGGCCATTAGCATAATCAAGTTTTGGTAGGAGAAGAGAGATAGTTGCTTGGACCTTGTGGGGAATCTTAGGTGCTGGAAAGAAGGTCACAGGGTTTTCATTGTAAGAAAGCTTGATCTAGCAAATTTATGCACTTGGGCATTCATTAGAAGCGTGGCTTCCATAGCAATACCAAGGTTTCTTAAGTCCTCTGATCTTTTCAGTGTTGGTCCCAGAACATCAGGCCAGGCACAGAAGGGTTATAAGTTTGCCAGTTGCCACATGTGAGTATTTCAGTGTTGGATGCATTCAATTTGAGGTGGCTCCACATCATCCACTGGTCAACGGCCCAGAGGTAGTTGAAGATTTTGGAGTTTCCAATGTTCTTGGGAAAACCAAATTAAGAAGTATCTGTATGTAATCTATGTAGTTATAGCAGGAGAACTGAAAATCATTGCTAATTTTTCGTAATGATTTCATGTAGATGTTGAAAAGTAAAGGTGAGATGAGCCTTGAGGGACTCCTGCTTTTATGCTGTAGAGTTTGGATGAAAAACGAGGAATACAGATGACATTTGTTCTCCTCTATAGGTAGGGTGTGATGCATTTGTGAGTCTATGCTAGCTTCGTCGTGTCTGTGGATTAGTATGTGATGATTGACTGTACTGAAGGCAGCTGCAAGGTCCAAGAGAAGTAGGGCCGCAACCCCATTCTAGTCTAATGTGTTTCTAATGTCATCCCAGATGGCGATTAGAGCAGATTCAGTGCCTCTTCCTGGACAGAATCCTGTTTGGAAGTTGACACCTCAGAGACCGTCTGCCAGTCCTTAGACACCCTTAACTGTCTCTCAGAAGGGAGAGCTTGGGATTTGGACCGAACACCAGTTCGCCAAAACTGAAGCCCTCTTTTCCGACGATCAACTGATCTTGTTCGCAGGCCTAGCCGAAGAAACCGGGCTTCCAGCCGGCCAATTCCTGGTGCACAAGCAGCTGGTGGTGGACTGTGGACGGACCTGGGACCTTGGGGACGGGGAACCCAAGACTCACCCGGTGCTGCACACGCTACTACATATGGGGGCTGGCAGACACCATGTCACAAGGAACTATAAATCCATCATGGAACTCACACATGTACCGCTGGCATGATTACGGATCCGCTGGGAGGAGGAGTTTGGCCACAACCTCCATGATAGAGAGTGGCTGACTGCCCTAGAACATCATAAAAAAGTGTCCCGCAACCAGAGATTAAGAAATGTCCAGTTCAACGTACTACACCGCGCTTATCTTACACCGGCGCGGCTTTAAACGCTTTTACCCGGCATCCCACTTTGAATGCCCCCGATGTCACACCCCGGATGCCACATTCATTCACATGTTTTGGACATGCCCCGTGATACAAACCCTCTGGACGACGATACACACCACACTGCAAACAGTCACAGGTCTAACGGATTTCCAAACATGGGAGGCATGCGCCCTAGGCATTTTTAGGCGCAATAAACGGAAGAAGGTAGAGACCAAATTTACTCTGCTGGCCGTACTACTAGCAAAACTTAGTGTAGCACTGCACTGTTGCGCAGCAGAGGGTCCCCCAATAGCAGCATGGTGGAGGGCGGTTAAGAAATGGGCCGCAGCTGAGGAAGATCTTATTTGTCAGGAGGAAGCCTGTGGCATACGACGGCGTCCTATTTCATTAGAATGGGCGATTCTAACTTACCTGATTGTCGCTGCCGCCTCAGCCGTCTGCTCCCTCTTGCTCTTCTAGCTTCTGGGACAAGCCAATCATGACACTGCAGGAAAGTAGCGTCGGGATTGGCCTAAGCGTTATAACTGTTCACTACCAGGCAGATTGGGAGCGTTAGCCTGCTTTCTCCGGTCCCAGCAACGCAGCAGGGGCTGGAGAAAGCTTCATTGTGCATGATGTGTTTGGCCTGATGCATGCACAGTGAAGGGACAAGGGAGTGCGCTAGCCCTCCTCCACCACAGTGTCATCCACCTGGACCCTTCCCCATGACTCGTCAGAGTCTTGGGGGTGGGTCTAGGGGGATTAAACTAAAACAATAATGAAACGGGTTAGAAACCTGTTTCATTTGCGGCTGGTGGCAGGGGGGAGGCGCTCCTCCACCCTAATGGAGGGGCTGCCACTGCCATTAGTTGATTCATAGAGGCACTTACTTTTTTCAGTGGTACGCCTAGGGGTAGGGTAAGCTTGTAAGTCTAGTTAACCTATCCCTTGCGAGGCCCAGACAAATGGGAAACGACTTTCCAGCATTGCTTGCTCGGCCTTCGGGATGGTGAGGTTGAGTGCTGATGACTTCTGTATTTTTGTTTTACAACCAGAGGAATCACGGTTCGATCCCCGGCTCCGGCGGCAGGTTAGCCCAGCACCATGTGACTCTGGGCAGTAGCTTGCTTAATCTTCCCGACGGCCCCCAGCGTCTAGAGACCCTTACAGGTGATTGTTCGCGCTTTACAAATGTGGATTATTATTGTTATTACAGCGGTAAAAGAGATGTGCAGGTTTGACAGGACCAAAAAAATCTCCTCAGCATAAAGCGCTTCCTTATGTTCCCTGCTTTCCAAAGTTATGCCTGCGATGTCCGATTTCCACAGAGTCTTCCATCTTTCAGCAAAGGGTTCCTTATACTGGGCGAAGAGCAATGGGGATAGAGGGCAGAGTTGGCGGGTGTCTATAGAGATGTTAAAGGGCAGCAACAGGAACCCATTTCCTTAACTTTTATCCTGTTGATTACGAGCAGTGACGCTAATTTTAAAAACTCCTTCATCTCTGTCCTGCTGACTACTAGCAGTGACACTCACCTTCCATCTTGCTTGTCACC
Organism: Lissotriton helveticus; assembly: GCF_964261635.1. Classification (NCBI taxonomy): domain Eukaryota; kingdom Metazoa; phylum Chordata; class Amphibia; order Caudata; family Salamandridae; genus Lissotriton; species Lissotriton helveticus. The sequence continues at coordinate 1,635,266,801 of NC_136067.1, read as the reverse complement.
CTCCTAGAAGCCAAGCCGCCCGCTGTGGGTTGACCGCTTAACGGTGCTCCCCAGCGGCCGCGGGCGCCATCTTGGGTTGGGTTGGTCGGCGAGTTCGATCTTCGCCACACCCCCCTCGTCATCATCCTATTTAAACATCCACTATGTGTCAGCGCAGCGGACGAGCGCAGCGGGCGCATCTTAGGCGCGCCGGAGTTGCGCCTGAGTTAAGCCCGTCTGCGCCCGTCCGCGGCCGGCCGGGGCTAGGGGCTCGTCCTTATGCCCCTTTCATCTCCTATTCCTCGGAGAGCCTTAAACATCTGCAAGGTAATTGGTCGCTTCCTTTTTCTATCAGTAGTACCATCTCCGCCCTTGGTCTCACTCCTTCTCCACTGCTGCCCTGTTCTCCCCCTCTTTTTCCCCCTCTTCCCCTGTCTATCATCTTACTTAACACCAGGTCGGCGATGAAACATCACCAAGATCTGTTTATCCTGCTTGACTCCCATAAGCCAGACATACTGTGTCTAACCGAGACCTGGTTCTGTGAGTCCTCCTTGCCATCCCTCTTAGCTGCCCTTCCCCCTGCTTACGCGGCTCTCCGTGCCGACCGCCCGGTAGGCAAAAAAGGGGGTGGCGTGGCGCTCATTGCTAGATCGGAGTACAACTTCCAACTCCTCCCCTCCACCTCTATCGACTCCACTGAATACCTTGTGGCTCGCTCTGCCACTTTCTCTCCCCCGCTTATCTGCTTGTTAACATATCGACCACCCCAGCCTACTCCCCTGTTTATATCAGCTTTTCAGGATCTACTGGCCACGTTGGCGGTCAATCATGCTTCTGTCCTAGTACTAGGTGATTTTAACTACTGGCCCAATGATTCCTCTGAATGCCCAGCTTCTAAGCAATTTACAGAACTGCTTCAATCATTGAATTTTATCCCCCACATCCAAGTTCCCACACATGTACGCGGACACGTGTTAGACCAAGTCTGGTCCCTTATCCATTCTATTTCTTCCATATTAGTGTCCCCATGCCCATGGTCTGACCATGCCTTTATTTTTTTCTCTCTCCACCTTAACCCCGCTGCTAAGGTTCCGCTGGCAAAAAACATCTGGGCACGGAACTGGAATCGTGTCGATCTTACCTCATTATCATCCTCCCTTTTAATTTCCTCACCTGACCTGGCGGGCCTACCCTCCTCATCACAAGCTACTGGGATTGATACCTGGCTTGCGGGAGGCTGTAACTCAATAGCCCCCCTACGCCGGATATCAACCAAAAGACCAAAGGAGGCGAATCGGTGGTTTAATGAAGACCTAAAGGAAAAAAAGCTGTTCCTCCGGCGTGCTGAGAGATTATGGAGAAGGGAATATTGTCCCCTGCAGAAAATGTGCTACCTCACATTATTGCAGGAGTACAAAATAGCTATCTTAGGAGCTAAAACTGCCCATTTCTCATCCAAAATTCTAGCAGCAGAGAACCAATCGAGAGAAATTTTTACCATCGTCCATGATTTAGCCTTTTCAGAGAGGATCATTTCTAAACCTCTTCCTACTCAATCCCTGTGTGACTCTCTGAATCACTATTTCCTGGACAAAATCTCCAATATCAAGACCAATATCCCTCCCCCTTCTGCTACTTATGTTGACCCCCTTCCTCCCACCATTCAACCTTGTCTACTCGTAATCCCCCCTTTCACGGAAGAAGTGTTTCTGGAAACACTCCTTAAAGTAAAGTCCAGTTCCCCAGCCGATATCTGTCCGGCCCGCATTCTCCAACGAATTTATTCCGTCTGCACTCAGCCCCCGATCACCTTCCTCAACAGTTCCCTTGCACAAGGGGTTGTGATCCCAGCTCTCAAATCGGCCACTATTGTGCCTATTTTGAAGAAACCAGGCGCCGATCCATCCACCCCAATTAATTACCGGCCCATCTCCTTGTTGCCCTACCTGGGCAAGGTGCTTGAGCGCCATGTTGCCTCGGCACTTAGTACCCATGTGGAGGCAACCGGGGGTTTGGCGTCCTGTCAAGCGGGTTTTCGGCCTAAGCACTCTACCGAGTCCGTCGTGGTGTCGGTCCTGAACAACCTCAGGGAGGGCTTGGACCAAAATAAACATCAGGCCCTGGTGCTCCTCGATCTTTCCGCCGCTTTTGATACGGTGGACCATTCCATCTTGCTTTCACATATCAGAGCGGCGGGAATCGGGGGCTCAGCACTAGTCTGGCTCTCGTCCTTCCTGCGGGATCGCACCCAGGCGGTCCGGCTGGGGGAGTTCACGGCAACTTCACTTAAGATCACTTGTGGTGTCCCCCAGGGTTCCTCTCTCTCTCCTCTTCTGTTCAACCTCTATATCTACCCTCTTATCTTTGCACTTCAGCAGCTGGAGGTCACTGTATACAACTATGCAGATGACCTCCAGCTCGTTTTCAATCTTTCCTCTTCTTCTCACGCTATCTCTAATTTTCAAACTATTATGATTTTCATCAGGGACTGGATGAGCCACAACCATTTGAAGTTGAACCCGGACAAAACCGAGCTGGTCCTCACTGGTGGCTCTTCCAGTCCCTGGAACTCTTCCTTTTGGCCCTTTTCCTTTGGTTCCCCTCCCATTCCCTCTTCTACAGTCAAGACCCTAGGTATTAAAATGAATAATCACCTTACCCTTCATTCACAAATCAGCTCTGTTGTCTCTTCTTGCTTTCTTATTCTCCGTACTATTCGCACTGTCTCCCGTTTTTTTTCCCCTCTGGCACTTAAGCTGATTATGTCTGCCCTTGTGATCTCCCGGCTAGACTATGCCAATGCCCTGTACAATGGCATTCCGGCCTATAGGCTACGTAAACTTCAGCTTGTGCAAAATCAGGCAGCTCGGCTGGTGTACGGCCTCCCCCGCTTCCATCATTCTACACCACTACTGAAGGCGCTACACTGGTTGCCTGTTCGGCAACGTTTACTCTTTAAAACCGGTTGCATGGTTTTCCAGGCACGCCAGGGTACAGCCCCTGTTTTTATCTCCTCCCTGTTAAAGGAATATATCCCCACCAGACAGCTCCGATCATCTTCCCAATCCCTTCTACAGGTACCTCGCTATAAGAGGAAAAAGTGGGGAGGGTCCAATTTCTCAGTTTTGGCACCCACCTTTTGGAACTCCCTCCCCGATCATCTACGAGCGATCAAACACTACTCCCTCTTCAGTAAGGGCCTGAAAACTTTTTTGTTCAGTCAAGCTTTACCTCAGTAATTCTCTTCCTTTACTCTTTTGCCTCCTATGTCCTCCTAAAGCGCCAAGAAACCGTTTGGTGTACGCTGCGCTATACAAATATTTTAAATTCAAATTTAAATTCAAATTCAACAGGATCCTATTAACTCTCACCATTGCTCTAAGAGATGTATAACTACATTGGTTCCACTGATCAAAGGCCTTCTCTGCACCACTAGAGAAGGGCGCTGCGCCTTATCCAAGAGATGCCAAATACGTTTTGGGCAGTCACTACAGCTACTTTCAGGTATGAATCCGGACTGGTCAGGGTCCTTTAAGCCTTGCATGTAGGGGGCTAGATGATGTGCTAAAGCCCCGGTGAAGATCTTGGTGTCTATGTTGAGTAATGAAATTGGGTGGTAGTAGTTGGCTGCACGGGGTACTTGCTGGGCTTGGGAATTACCTTTATGGTTGCTAGTAGCATAGTATCTGTCAGGGTTCCTGTAGCATTAAAGGAGTTATAAAGGCGTGCCAATATGAGAGCTAATAATGGCCCAAAGGTTTTATAGAAGTCTGCATTGTAGCCATCATGGCCGGGAGCTTTGCCTGGTTGTAAGCTCTGTTTGGCCATGAAGACTTCAGTGGGTGAGATATCTCCATCCAATTTGGATGCATCTCTCTGGGGGATGTGGGTCAGGATGACCTGTGCCACGTATTAAGTCACATTCCATGAGTGCAGCTCCTCCGCTTTATAAAGGGCAGCGTAGAAGCGTTCAAACTCCTTGATGATTGGCCCATCTTGATGGATTGCACTAACATAGGTGCCCATAAGCGGCTCCACCCTTTGCTGCACAGCTTGGGAATGAAGAAGTTGGGCCAGTAATCTCCCTGCCCTATTCTCACCTGCATAGCACCTCTGTTTCGTACGCAGGAGGGCATATTGCGCCCTATTCATATTTAGAGCCGTAAGTTGTCTGCGGGCCACCGTAAATTGGAGCTGCACTTCCAAGAAACCAGACCGTTTGTGTGTTCCTCTAGTTCCCTTTTGCTACCCACCAACTGAGCATGGAAATCATGTCTAGCTTTATTGAGGTGGGCAGCTGGTGTGATTACCTGGCCCTGTGTCATTGCCTTCAGCGTGTCCCCAGCAAAGCTATGGGGGTGTTTGGTGCGTCATTGGTAGCCAAAGAAATTTGACAGTGGCCATGATATCAGTGACTGTCTTTTCATAAGTAGGAAGTTTGCAGTTCAGGTGCCATGAACAAGGGGAACGCATGGAGCTAGGAAAGACACACCTGAGGGTAATGGCAGAGTGATCAGAAAGGGCGGCCACCCCGATATCCACCACTGAAGTTACGGTAGTGATGCAGGCGGATGTTATGAAAAGGTTGATTCTGGCATAGGTTTGGTGGGTAGCAGAAAAGAAGGTATAGTCCTTCGTAAGCTGGTGGCGGTATCTCCACATGTCCACTAATCCTACGTCTGCTGACCACTGTCAGCAGACCACTGTATGTTGAGATGAAAGCACTGGTTTGTCCCACCCTCCAAGTGGATCTATCCAGTTAGGCGTCCGGTATAATGTTAAAGTCCCCTCCAACAATGATATCTGTGTCTGGGGTGGCAAGAACATGGCCTATGGCGTCCTGAATAAAGGCTCCTTGATGATCATTTGGGGCACAGAGGTTAGCTAGTGTAAACGTGTGACTATTAAGATCAGTTTGCAGTGAGAGGAGCCTACCAAGGAGTTCTGTATGTGGTTGGGTCGCCCTTCCTGGGAAATGTGTATGTAGAAGAATCGCCACCCCTGCCCCGAAGAAAAGTATTGACGGGCAAACCCTCTAGTACGAAGACATCGCCAGTCAGCCTTAAGGAGATGGTTTTCTTGAATAAGGCAAACAACATGTTCAAGCTAATTATAAGGAGGCCTGTACTGGGGAACCAAACAAAAATCAAGTGGGTGCCGAGTCGCAAACATGTATCCTTCAGTAATACGTTTGGGTGATAGTGCCCAAGGTGTACTTGTATTGGTATTGGATGTTCAAAAAGCTACATCAGAGGAGTCCGAGCAGGCCCCCGAGCTGATGCAGGCATCAAACAGCAGGAGTCGTGGTTTTTGAAATAACGAAAGATCACCACTTGCCTCCGTTTCGGCACATATGCGTCTGCGAACGTCCCAGAAATTCAATACGCTGTTGGGATCCGATGGACTATCTCAGTGTTGTAGTTGATGTAATAATGCTGCTCTTTCCTTTCGGCTTTCCGTCTCCGTAGGTTTACAAACCAGGTTTTTCGATGGGTGAGAATATCAACGCATCCCTGTGGGAGTGGATGCGGGTCGTTGCAATGACAATTGAGTGGAAGGCTCCCCCAGGAGGGAGGTCATATCCAATAGGCAACTGGCCTCATCCAGGCTCCAGATACTCTTAGTCTCATTGTCTTAGACAAATTGGAGCCGAAAGGGGTGCCCACACTTCTACTTGATCCCTTTGTCGCAAAGTAAATCGGTCAGAGGTCTAAGAGATCGATGTCACTGGGATGTTATTGGTGAAAGATCCTGATATAGCCTAACCTTAGTGCCTTCAAAATCGATGGCAATCTGTCCCATACACCAGACATAATTACTTCCTTCTCTCTGTAATAGTACAGACAGTTGAAGAGATCTTGTGGTTGTCCTGGGGAGCAGGCCGGCCACCCCACTCTGTTTACGGTCTATGATAATTGTCTGGTCTACAAGTTCTGGGATCACATGATGCAACAGGCGAATGACACAGTCCTCCAGCTTTGCAGATTCCACCTGCAATGGGAATCCTTGTATGCGAATGTTGGAACGTCTGGATCTGTTTTCAAGGTCTTCTAGTTGATGGAGGAGCTCTGAGTTCTTTTCCCACAGTTTAGTAAGTTCCCGACGTTTGCCATCTAAATCTTCCATCGGTTGTTTGTTTCAAGGAGTCGACACACTGGCCCAGCTAATATGGTATCCTTTACATCTGCCGCTGCGTCGTTCTTGAGTTCTCCGATGTTGTCTCGGAGAGTCCCAAAGAGGGTCTCCAGGGACACCACTGTTACCGGTGCGTCTTCACTTTGAGAGCCTGTTGCGGTCGCCTCCGTGGGAAGGGGTATGGATATGAGTCCTTCCCTGCCCTGATTTAGTCTCTTTGATGGGGTTTTGGTGAACATATCTTTAAGAGTGGCGTCTTTTTTGGAGTTGCACTGTGAAGACAAGACTTTCATGGGGCAACTCTGGTCGTAGCAGAGATAAAGGGTGCTGCAATACCGTAGGTCCTCAGTTAGATCAAAGTGGATGGTCAAATCCATCAGTGAAGCACGTCCCTTGCAAAAATCTCGAATGACAAGGCCCAGCATTGAGCCAAAGGGCCACAGTGAACACTCCGGCACACAGAGGTTCCCCCGTCTAGAACTGCCCACACAGTTTCATCATCTACGGAAGGGTATGGGCGGGAATAGAGCAACTCGGAGGATCTGATGTTACCATTGGGGTGCGTTCCTGTGAAGGCACAGGCATCTGAAGGAACATTGGGCAGGTGCCAGCCTTCAGCAGGGTGAGATATGTGCAGGGAGGCCAAAGAAACTAGAGCTGAAGTGCCCCCAGTAGTGCAGTTCAAGCAACAGGAGAGGCGTGCAGGCAGAGAATGGGGATTGTGTGTTAGGGGGGGCCGGCTGGTCCTTGAGGCCTTACAAATGTCTATGAAAGGGCCAGGTTGCCAGATCAACGCCTGGTACTCGAGAAGTGTCTACTGGAGGCAATCAGGCTTCATCCTTGGGGGGCGCAAGCCACATCAGCAACACCCCCACTGTTCAGGGTCACTCAGGTGTAGCAACTGAAGCCGTCAGGGAGTCGCACCAAGTTGCGCTGCTATTGCCACATACCTCCGGCCTCATGGGCCCACCATTTATGGCCGAGCAGTCCTGAGGTGCAGCGTCACACACCCCGCGCTGATCAGACCATCATCTAGCCTGGAGAGCAGCAAAAGGCAGTAGGCATCCACTTTGCGGCCTGGTTTGAGCCGCGTCGAGCAGTAGTAGAGTCGAGCCCAGGCGGGAGCACAACCATTCCCCAATGTATGGCACATAGCCCAGGCTCCGGCATCAATCAAGCTCCCGTGCGGAGCTGATGAGGAGTGCAGGGCTTCGCCGTCCGAATAGGAGCAATCAGTACTCACCCGTTCCCCCTCTGACTGCACTATATTCTGTAGAGCTGGGGAAGCAAATACAGGCTGGGAGGTCGTGAAACGCGGCTTGCCACGGATTCCAGTTGAGAACTCCTTTGCGGCCGCCATTTTAGCAGGTCACCTTCCAACAGGCTCAGGCGCGGGCTCTCTGGGCAAAGCAGGGTCAAACTTTGCCCTAGGCATGCCAACAGTCATTGTGGGGCCCGGGAGAGGCCAGCATCCGCCTCCATATGATACTCAGGCAGCAGAGCTACAAGAAGTAGGTCTTACATGGTGCCATCTTGGACACCCACAACCCCCCCCCCCCCAAGTCCTTTAAACACCATACGTTAGTCTCCATTTTGTTTGTTCCAGACATTATGTAAACTTAAAGCCACATGATCAGATGCTGGTACATTTTTCAGTGGGTTGTGCATATGCTGCAAACATTTGAACGTAACTTGCTTGGCATAAGTTTGAATTCTTGCGACTCTAATTCAAACTTCTATTCATCCACTCTTAGCGGTTTACAACCATTACAACGCAACTATTACAACGCAGTGCTGTTACAACGCAGGTTTTACTACGCATACCATTACAACGCATTACACTGGGGGGCGCTCTAGGATAGGTAATACGTTTAATTTACTATCCAACACCTTCCCTAGTGTCCACGGGGACTGGAGTTGGAATAGTGAATTAAACTATTCACTATCCAGCACCCCCAAGTGTAATGCGTTGTAATGGTATGCGTAGTAAAACCTGCGTTGTAATGGTATGCGTAGTAAAACCTGCGTTGTAACAGCATGCGTGGTAAAAGCATGCCTTGTAACGTCATACATTCCTCTTAGCATGGAAATCTTTTGCATTGGTTATGACTGAGGCCTTATATTAAGTGTCAAAAACAATGTAGTCTATATTGTGTGGTATATAAATTTATAATATAACCGTACCAACATATATGACACATTGTAAACAAATGAGCGAACACGTTCTTTTTTATGCCTTTTTTGAAGAAAGGACACAGCAAATGTGCTGTTTTCCCCTGTTCTTTTGATTTCATCATTCACATTATACCTTTTTCATGTAAGCCATGAGCCAAGGAGCTTGACAACATAGGATGATTTAATATCGATGCCCATCTCTTGACCTTCTTGTACAATGACAAGACAGCCAGAGTGCACTGGTGAAAGGGGTCAGGTTCTGCAGTAAAAGAGCTGACTCGAAGAGCCTCTCTCTTTCCTTTCGCTAATCGTGGAGCTGATATGATCTTGCATCTGATATGAACTTGGATATGATATGCAGCATGAAAGAGAATCTCTAACATCACAGCAGGAACTGCAGCTCACACAGAATAGTTTGGGTGTTGCAGGCCCAACCTCCTAGAGGAGGTGTGCTCTACAGTTTCAAAGCTGATGATAGAGGACGTATAACTTTCTATATATGGATCCTGCAGCATGCTCTCTATAGTACTTCTTTTAAGTTGTATTAATTCACCAGCATCATTAACCTAATGGAAGTGACATCACATGCCTTTATACACCTCAGATGTCGTAACAGGAACTGACTTTGGATGACCTTGATTACATCAAAGGATGTGATATAATATGATCTTTGTAATCAATGACAACACAAGAAGTAACATGATGAAAGTGAATACAGAACAATAAATCTTAATAAAATAGCTATGGAAAGAACTTCACAGAGTGTTAAACTCCAGGAGTAGTGGGTGAAAATGGGACTTAAAAAAGACAAAAAGATTTACAAAAACTATGAATCTGACTTTCCCAAGTGTGGACATAGGAGTGCCAAGAGGAAGATGGAACTGGAAATAATACAGGGCAAAATATATGCATATCCTCTTGACAAGCAGGGGACCATCATGCTTTGCATACCCATACACTGGCATAGTTCCTGGTGCTCTGGAATCTGTGACTGGGTCAGTAACAGAATTACACAATGGGTCTCTTTTGTTTCTGAAAGCTGTCAAAATCTCTCAGGGAAACTGCAAGAGAGAGAGTGGAATTACCAGCAGCCAATACAAATGCCCCGTGAAAGCTCTGCCCTATGAAAGAGAAACCATTGACACTGAGTTACAGGTGGGAAATCACTGCCAAATGTGTTAACAGACTTCAAGAAAAAAGATGCACATATCGAATCAGACCAGGCCAAATCAGCCTTCTATCCTTTAGTGGTTGGCAAATTGACTGTCATTAAAAAGGGCAATACTAGCCTTAGTTACAGCACTATGAATCAACAGCATCATCAGAGCAGGATGGTTGGTGCTGCTCTGGAACGCATGATGGGGATGCATTATAACTAGGTCTCTGGGTTTTATGGTATTTATTTTTTTAACATTTCTGTCTGTATAAAAATATGCAAATTTCAGGATCAACCTTGTGCATGTCTACAGCTGTTTAAGCCTCTTTACTAAAATTACTTTCTTTTTAACCCTCTTATCTATCAATCCACACAGCTATTGACCCGGCAGTCATGACAGAGAGTATTTAGAATCATTCAAAAAGCAACCCAATTTACTTATCCACATTTAAAAATAAATACAGACAAGGAAATAAATGTTTTTCTGTCTGTATTTATCTGGAAAAATCAGCAAAAACTGAAAACAGGGAGCCTTAATTAGAATTGTGCATTCCAAAGGAGTGTCAGCCATCTTACATGGTGTTGTTGAGGGGAGAGGAGATGACGTAAGTGCTAGAGAGGCCGACCATGAGGCCGGTGAACAGGGTTCGAGTCTTGGAGACTCAAAACACTTGGGTTCTGTGTAAATCACCTCTCAAAATGCAAGAAAAAAACTAATAAAGGGGGTAATAAGTGTAAAAAATAAATCCTCTAACTTTGAAGTGATTAAAAGAAAAGTAAACAGGGGCACTCCTGACAGCAAGGAAAGATGCACAGATGAAGCAAAACAAAATAAGCAGTGGCAGGGGCGCAGGGAATGGGAGTGCGTGGAAGAAATAGTCCCTGCATTAAAGCAAAAGGTCACTAATGAGGAGAATTAATGTGTAGTTGAGCAGTGGTCCTGAGCTTCAAACGGAAGTGATGTATCGGGAGCGGAAACCAATGAGGAGCCACCAAAGAAGAGCAACGCTGGAGTCAACCTATGTTAAGCAGCAGGCGGGTATACACTCCATATAGTGAATACAGCAGGTCTTGCAGACAGCGCATGCACACTGCCTAGGCTTGACCTAAAAACCATAGAAAATTACTGAAAAAACCAAAGATTACAGGGACGTTATAGTTACGCTCAGGTTTCACTCGTTCAAAACCAGTGAAATTCAGCTGTTATAGTTAGTGAGCTAACTATAACTTGTGCCCCCGCAATGCACTGCTTATGACCTCACATATTACATAACTCATGACATGGTCAGTGACATCACTGATGACATTGCTGATGACAACTCAAATGACTTCACTGATGACATCATCCACAGAATCTCTGACGCACCCACTCTGTTTTTTTCGACGTAAAGTAATGGTGGGCGAGGTTTTTTTTCCAATTGGGCTTCAGATCTGCAGGTACCCACAGGTCTGCAGAGGATCTGTGTCCCTAGAAAGCTATACATTTCTTTCTTTAATAACTCCCAAACTATTGAACAGATTTACACAAAATTGCAAAAAGGTCTTTTTTGAGACCAAGATCTACCTTTCTGCAAAATTTAGTGTACTTCCGTTCAGCGGTTTAGGTTGTATTCAGATCTAAAAACTGCAAAATCCCCATAGACATTGTATGGGGAAAAGGTGTTTTGGGACCCCCTTTTTCTCTGCTTCTGCTTCATGAATCAACCCGAAACTTTCCAAACGGTAGCTCAACTAACTTGCGTACTAGTTTTGGAAATTTTGTGATGATTCATCAAACGGTGCCAATTATATTACCAAAACAAAAAATGCTTTGTCTGTGGGAAAAGTTGGTCCTTACTACTTTTTAGGGTAGACTCAAACAAAAAAATTGTAATTGTTGAATTATGTTTTTTTATTGCCATATCTAATATGTGTTAAACTGGGACATTAAATAGCTACTTATTTAGAGCTCAGCTGGTTGGAGGAACTAATAACCCACACAATCAAAGGGAACTTTTATTAATAAATCTTGATTTAAGTGAAGCTATAATAAAAAGCACTGAGCACACTGCGAGCAAAATGAATGGATCATCAGACCAGCTAGTGTGTGCAGTTAGGTATAACAATAAAGGGAGGATGATGTCAAGGTGACAACTAAATAAACAATCTCCAAGCCAAAGAAAATGTAGCGGTGTGAAATTCATTGTTTCCATTGCAGTGTTGCTCGACAACCAGCAAATAGTCCTGTTTTCAATGCTTTGTGCAAAAAAAGGTGGGAGAAAAAAACACTTTGCTGCAGTGTCGAGAGAATAATTCCAGCCTTCCTTTGAGACTCTTGAACTAACGACTCGTCCTCCACTGGATTGCAGGTCACATATGTGGAGTGACCATCACTCATATTCCTTGCCTATGTTCTCCATGCAAGATATGGCGCTCCGGGGCAAGAAAACGTACAAAACTCCGCACGCACAGAGAGGAAACTCTGAAAACCCGAGCCGCTGATATTTTGTTGGCAGGCAGACCTGGGCATGTCCCAGGCTGGCTCTCTTTAATAAACTTCTTAAAACCTGGCTGTTTTAATGAGCATTTCCCACACTAGGTTGTGTGCTACCCTGGTGCCAAGAGATCCCCTTGGGGATGATCAGTGCTCCCTGCAAATAATAATAATAATAATAATAATAATAAATAATAATAATATAAATCTGGCGGCCAGTCCTCCACCAGAGTAGAGACCAATGGCTCCACTGACCTGGCAGGCCAGTGGGCCACTGAGTTATGTTTGCCACATTCCATCTTGTAACTGATTGGGCCTCATCTCAGAAAAGCTTCCACACCAACCCTTGGTCACATAGTCAAATGCTGTTAAATATCATAATGTCAAAGAGATTAAATGGAACAAATCTTGTATTTTTGTTAGGCCTCAGAAACTGTTGCTGCGGTTGTCATGGTGCCATGGTGCAGGACTTCAGTTCTCCAAAGTGTGCTGCAACCAGAGGCACACTGGAAGAAGAAATGATTCGTTTTAAGGATGTGTACAGACAGATGTAAGTATGACCTCTCTAATTATAGACGGTTTTAAAACGTGTTTTCTTCCTGCAGTCACATCATGATTCTGTAGTTCTAGGCCATGTGGAGATAAAGCAGAAATAATAACGTTCTTTTATCAGTGGAAAGTCTGAACCTGATGATATCACATATGTTATTTGCTATCGAAAGTAACATCTTCCACCATTGAACCCTGCATGACATCACAAATTTGACCCATTGTCCAACCACTAGTCTTTCTAAAGAGTCCCATTTGCTGCTGATAGGAGTAGGAAAAGAGCAAGGAAAGAAAGCTGAAGGCAGCAAACGGGATCGGGCTGCGGTTTTTAACATTATGATTTCTGTAGACCCCCACTTAATCACTACTGGAAGCCAAGGACCCCTACCTAAGCAATTTCTCAATTTAAACCTCAAACCAGTACACAAAAATACAGACGAAAGGTACACATAAAGCAACTACATAACTCCTGAAATATTGTATTTCATTCATTAAGAAAACATTTGCTAAAAATCGAAATTATCATTTTAATGGGATGGCTGATGCTTTTCAAAATCTATTTTTATTTCTTGAAGACGGAACGATATTCTAGACTTGAGCATATTACGTTGTCTGTTTTACTTCTAATACTCCAATTTGTCCTTTCTAGATTCTGTTTTCTGTACTTAAAAATTTCAAGCTTTCTTTTTTTATGCATATGTACTTTATTAATCTGCTTTCTAAACAGTTGCAGACCCCCTGGATATACATCATGGACCCGTAGGGTCTATGATGCTGACTACAGGTTATTAACCACTGGGTTAGAGCCTTGCTCACTTTCTGATCAAGCCCCTATTTTCATGGCCTCTGAGACCAGGGTAGCAATGGAGATGCCACACAAAGAGAAAGCCAGGAGTATTTGATTCCCTTGGCTGGCCCTATTTGACGCCCTTGGACATTGAACTGGAGTTTAACCCCATCAAGTGGTGTGACGCCATTTGTCTATGTATATTGGGCAGGTTGAAATTAAACAATGCGGTATTGTGCCAGTTAGCTTTCTAGGGGCCATTTCAACTCACAGCTGGTCTTGCTCATAAGGCGTTCAGTTAGCCACAGAGGTAGGCAGGCAGTAGCAATACATTTAGGTTTTGCACATTTGAACAGCCGACTTGCCAAAGTGTGCGTGCAAAGGCCATCATATGGGTATTTTCTCATTAAAGAGGCTTTGTACACGTTGGACTGTCATTTGTAAGAGATGCATCAAGTCACCTATACAGCTGTGCTGATATATGTGCATTTTACTGAGCATATTACTATAGTGTTATGTCAGTAAGGTCAAGGGTCATATCCTGTCATCTTCAAATTTTGTGGACGGGTATGACACTGCCTCTGCTGCTTCTAAGACTTTGGTGGCAACTTTTCTCACTGTTCACCTAAAATATCAATGACCTTACCAGGACGGAGATGTTGCCTGAGGGCTTTTGGATGTGATTGTAACAGATGAAATAAACAGCCATTGCATTACTACCTAGTGCATGCATTTATATTGATTTTTCTTGCTAAATATTCAGGAATTGAAGATATTGCTCTCTGACGAGGTAACACAGTAGCAGGGTGCTGTCAAAAAAGCCACCATGGCATAAAGTCACAGTAATACCTGCAGCTTTTTCATAACTCCTCTCTTCTCAGACATCTCGACTGAAATTCCGGGTGACAATTACGATATACGGCTCCTAGCTGCCATTGACCAGGTTGCCCCAAGCCAACTTTATCGCTATCACTGGCCAAACCTTGGTCCCCCTTGTTTCCCGACACCCCCAAGCTTGATAGACAGGACTGTAAGAGGCAGACAGGAATTGAACATGGAATATTTCGTGCCCAAACGTCAGGATTATCAAACGACCTATCCATCTTTTTCCACAACTAGATAAAAGCCAGTGCTGAGATCTTATCCTGTCTGACCTCTAATCATGACGCCAACACAGTCCACTCTGATAGCCTAGGGACCACTCTCCAGTCTAAGTTTCCCAGGTGTGAGAGGTCCATCTCATCCATCTTGCCCTCTCCATATGCTTGGGCTCGCCTCCTCATATCCTTCACTATCTTTTTACTTACACTGCCACTCCTCTTACTAATCCACACAATCAATCTGTTGGCGAAGTCAAGATCAGACGCTGGGAAATAGTCTTGTTGCATTTACTACAGGCCTATCTTGCTATTTGTTATGGCAATCAAGATTTTGGAAAGGGAAGCCAACACTCAATTTTCTACATTCTTGGAACATAAGGAAGTTTTCAATTCAGCAGAGTGAAGGTTTCATAATCACCGCGGCACTGACAGCACTTGTCTCAGTACTGGAGGACATCTGTATTCAAGCAGTGGCCCTGGTCCTATTGGCCTCAGTTGCCTTTATCGCTGTAGAGTGTAAAATCCTTTTAGTATTCCTGTTCAGGTCGGTGCAAGGGGTAAGACTCGTGACTTGATTTTCCCATTCTCGCAGGATCGATCACAGGCTATACACCTCCCATCTTTTCGATCTGAGTTTCACAAGTTACACCTGGGCTTCCACAAGAGCCCTCCCTCAGCACCACTCTTTTTTAATACGCACGTTTGTCCAATAGCCAGACTTCTCTATTCCTACCATCTGTCTTATGCAAGATACACTTGTGATACACAAATAATTTTTTATCTCTTTGACACCAATGCTAATACTCACACTAGCTTTCCAACTGTCTTCTAACAGTTGTCAGGTGGTCGGACAATACTTTCTTGAAAAAGAGTACTGATAAAATAGAAATCCTTCTTTTAGGAAAGCTGATGTCACTCTTGTCTCTTGACTGGTGGTCTGCTGAGCTGGGTCCTTCCTCTGTTCCAGTATCTAACGTAAAATAACCTGAGGTTCTAGCTTGATCATAATCCTACTCTATCTACCCAAGTCCGCAAACTTTCATCTGGCTGCTTCTACCAAGCTTTGTGTGCCTCCAAAAATCACTCCCTTCTTATCACCCACAGCACAAGTCCTGGTTGTACAAGCCACAGTTCGATCCAGACTCTACTGCAGCGCACTCTATCTGGGTCTCCCTCATAAATCACTGTTCTGTTTAAACCATATTTAAAATGCTGCTATTCGCCTGATATTCTGCCTTTTCCAGAAAGCCCATATCTCTGCTTTAGCATTTCTCTTCATTGGCTACCAGTCCCGAAATGTGCAATCCATGGGACCGGACTAGCCTATATTCCTGCCAAACTCCCTCTCTACAAGCCATCTAGAAATCTTCAAACCTCCCACTCACAGTTCTTCGGATTCACTACCAAAAATTGGCTGCTTCTGACTTATTTTATCTGGCACCCAAGCCCTGGAATTTGCTACTGCTATCTATTCGGCTAATTTGCCATCACCTAGCCTTACGTAAAACTCATAAGACTTGGTCTTTAAATGAGGTATTGTAGCCTTTTTAATACTCTTGCCAAGCATACACACGCCAGGACACCCTTTCTGTAACTGCTCGTGCTCTATAAGTTCGTTTGGATGTCTTGGAAATCTGCATGTGCCCCAACGGTTGTGTAGTGGATGAGTGTTCTGCGTCGGTGGCCTACAGCCCACTGTGCAACCACTATAGCCCTGGTGCCTGGACTGAAGGGCTGACCCAGATTTCTCTTGGGAGCCCATAATGTTTGAGCTTAGTAGGCACATCGATGAAAGGGCCCAAAGCAGCTTTCGTCTTCTGCACACGATACAAGAAGGATCCTGGGAGGTTAATGCCCAGTATTGCTTGTTCTACATTGCACAACTTTATGCCTAGACGTTGATAGTCTAGGAGCAGGCTGCTAATTCAATGGAGATTTTTCAATTACTAAATGGAAGGGACAAGGGTGGCAGATTTGTAACTGGGCAATGCAGCGGTAAGAAATGTATCTAGTACGATATTACAAGGGCTGATGCACCTTGCCAATTTTCAAAATATGCAAATGTAGTTTCGCTAAACTGTTTGCCCCTGGAGTTACTGGTGCAATGGCAGTGCTGACTTGATCAATGGAATCATTGTTTTTTCCTGAAGAGTTTTTTCTTCTGTGTGTATTGGGACACATCAATAGAAATCTAATTAAGAAGGCGAACCAGAGGACCTTCCTAAACTCACATTTCCCACGCATACCCTAGGACACAAGAATCTGGGAATGCGGAGTAGTGTAGGGATAATAACCATACTGCATAATTTCCTGTCATCGATCCAACATGGCGTATAAATCCCCCAGTTAAACAAAACGTAATAGTGCTTGCACTTATTACCAGGAAAGGGCATGACCTGCCAGTATGAGAAAAAATGCGAAACAAGTAATCTCTCTTTCAGTGCTTCATTTTCAGAGATGTAATGTATTATATTTTGGCTTTATTTCGGACCCACAATTTGTAAGTGACATATGAGGGGGTAATCCCGCACAGAACAAGGTCAAAGGCTACATGTGTGTGCTGCAATAGGAAGAGAAAACAGCAACACATGAAGATCATTTTCTGCCAAGTCAATTAGTGTATCTCTAAACACACAACGGTTGGTGCACAATGTGTGCTGTGTAGGCATTTGTTGGGCATTGTGGTGGATGTCCCAACATCCTTGCATGGATTGGAAGCACTGATTGAGGTTCCTTTAACAGGATAATGTAGTTTAGTCCGTAAAACATCTTGGCCGTGATTGACAGAGGAAGAGGATTGAGCAGTGCAGTGGAATAGTGTTAGGGAGTTTGGTATAGTATTCAGTTTGTGGATTGTAGGAACGATAAGGAGAGAAGGACGATGGTTTAATTAAATGCTTGTACTGTACCTGTTATATGTGTTAGATAAGCTGGCTCAGCAGAGGCCTTACTGAACCTGCTGAATTTGTGAAGCAAGCTTGTACTTCAGATGTCCTGTGCCTAATAAATGTTACAGAAACAAGCATTGTCTGCGCCTGTACTGCACCAGTAATGGCAGATAAATTCTCCCCAGCCAGTTGTGTCAGAGGGAGAATTGTGAGAGTGCTGATGGGGGGGTTTAGTGTTTTAGTAAGAGCTGTGCCCCCATCCCTACTACAGGGTAACCTTGTCAACAGTGTAAAGAAGTGTACGCGTTTGCCTCTCAATGCTCCACCCTCCCCTCAGAGGACAGAGAAGTAGAGGGGCAAAATGCAGTCACTCGTGATGACTGACACTCCAGTCACCAAATGGGTGTTCTGCGGATTGATTCAAAATGTGGATAGCACTACAAACAAGCATGGGCTGCCCCATTCCGTAGGAGCTGTCATGTGAATGACAATCCAGGAGACCAATGACAGAAAAGCTGTGGAAAGGGAGTTAAAGCTATTTCAAACACAGACCTAAAAGGGCAGAACATACCAATTAATTTAACTTTCCTTAATGTGATACTCGATTGATTCGCTTTTACCCTTTATTCTGTGGAATTTTCTGAATTGGAAGATGTTTTTTTCATAAAGTAACTAGCGCAAACGTGTGAATCTTGAATCTCTGTGTTTAGGAAGAGAGAGCGCAACCTCCTGCTGGATGTGATGGAGATCATGTACGCCCGGAGGTGGTTTTTGGAAGAGGCAGTGCCGCATGTGAAGAGGGCCCTGAAGAAGTGTGGAGTCATCTATGAAGATGGTGAATGAAGGAAGTGTTGGAGAGATGGATCTACATGTTATTGCATGGCTTGTTGTACAATCTGAACTCTCTGAGCTTGACTGTGCAGCTATCCAAGTACAGCAGTTGATTATCAGTGAATAATCAGTGTAAAGTAAATCATACCAGGACGCGGGTAGGTGTTAAACAGGTGCATAATCAATACTGTGATAAAATCAGCTGTACATTTTAAATATACTTTCTTGTATTAGATGTCTACTTATATCAGATGCTCTCAACTGTCAATAAAATGAATAAAATAACACGTCTTCAGTTGATGCTTTGCCATGAGAAGATAAAGTATGATGTCACAGTAATGCCACCCAAAAAAATAGTATTCTGAAATTACCATTTATGTTTAGTATCACTCCAGCTAGTTAATCATACTACTGTTTACACACTCATAAATATACTCACTCAGCCCTTCACCTTAACTTTTGAGTTTCATACCTTTTTATGTTTTGTGGTGTCATCAATGTATTAGTCAACCTTAACTTTTTTTTTTTTAACTATGTTTTTTTTTTTTTCGAGAATTGCATTCATTTGATTTTGTTTTAGCAATTGATGGTGGGTGTGGGGGCATGGTGGCACATTTGTATGGTAGTAGGTATGTGAGTGTCTTTTTGGTATGTGTAAAGGTCGGTGTGCGGGCATTTCATTGTGGGTGTGTTGGTGTGCAGTGTTGGTTGTGTGGGTGTGCTCATGTATGATTGTGGTTTGGTTGCCGTATAATGTTGGAAGTGTTGTTGACAGATGATGGGTGTGTGGCCAACTTATGGTTGGTTTGTTGGTGTATGATGGTGGGTGCATGGCCAGTCAATGATGAGTGTGGTGCCGTGTCAGTGGGTGTATGGCTGTATGGTTGTGGATGTGTGAGTGTATGAGGGATGTGTGTGGCCATAAGATGATGTGTATGTTGGCCAGAAAAAGGAGCCAGATCTGGATGCTGATTAACTCTTACAAACAGCCACAGTATTAAAACCATTAGGCAGAAACCTATAGGTGTTACTTTAAGTTAAGGCTCATGGAATTACGCTTCAGCTTATGCTCCTCATATACCCGATGTCCCAAGTGGCTGACTCCCTCTCCCAATGACGTGCAGGCTATGTGGGCAACCTCAAGAAACTTTACTGCACCTTCTTTGTTCCTGTCCAGCCTCTTACCTGAACGCAGATATTAGTTGTGACCTGTGTACATACAAATTGCAATTGGAACTTGCTGACAAGCAGTGATCTTAAGCCTGAGGAGCGACTTTCCCACGATGACAGTCCGCCTTATTAAATGTATGGACCAGGCAGAGCGTGGCTTCTCTGGCAGTAACCCATCATAGGCTGCAGAGGAGGCTATGGGGGTTGACTGTGTCCCACTCCACCTTTAACACCTTAGATTCACAGGGTTTTACCTAAGCTGTTTCAAGAGATCAGAATTACTACGTTTATTTAACGGGCCCAGCCCTATTTAGGGTTCGGTTTTAATTTAGTTATCTGACAACCCATTGCAGTCCAGAGACTCAATAAATAGAATGTTTCTTTTAAACAAATGTGTAACTTAGCACTTCAGAGATGCAGGTCTTAAATAATGCTCTCCAGTACCAGCACTTTAGATCCCCAGAGCCTTAAAGAAACAGTCAGCACTTTGCACTTTAATGACATATACCTACCAAGGTGCACTATTACACCAGTATAGCACCGAAAGTATGTTAGAGGAGGGTCGCCCTGGTAATAAGGTTCAGCTCTCTTTAACCTCACGGTCAAAACTGTCTGTATGAGCGTTTATTGTGATTTTAGGGTTTTTATTAAATGTAATGAAGTTTTACTTACTTAATTACTTGGTGTATGAGGTTTGTTTTGTGGCAGTTGATGGTGGGCGTATGGGCATATTATGATGGTGTGTGTGTGGGTGTATGACAGCGAGAGTGTGGCCATATAACAAGTGTGTGGTCATATAGTGGTAGGTGTGTAGACGTAGGATGGTAGCTTTGTGTGTGTGTGGGATGGTGGATGAGCAGCAGTATGATTATGATTATATCAGCTTGTGATGATGGGTATGGCGGTGTATTATGGTGTTTACCTGATGGTCAGTGTGTGAGTGTTTAATGGTGGATATGTGCTTGTACAGGATGGTGTGGCTGGATGGGCTAATATGATAGTGGGTGTATGATGCTGGGAGTGTGGCTGTATGATGTTTGTGTTGTTAAATGATGGTGACAAATGCAAAAACAACAGTAAATGGACAGAATGCAGAACAATATCATACATTCACCGCAGTACAGAGATCTGGGCCTAAATCCATAGTTTTTTTGCACTCCACACCACCCCAGTTCAGACATCGCCATATGCAAATCAGCCTTGACCCTGTGCCTCATGGGAACAGTCCAGCCCGAACTGCCAAGCCATGTCTTTCCTGGACCGAAATCAAGCATCCTAGGACCGGTTTCTGGCTATTAGCCGTCTTCAGCCAGGATAGCTTGACTCCAGTGGTGTGGAGAGCATGGGACTCACGTCTGAGCATACCCATCCCACTCGGGGTGACCCATAAGTTGGCACGGTATGCTCAGACGTGAGTCCCTTGCTCACTTTGCCACTGGATTCAAGCAAGCCTGGCTGAAGACGGCTGTAATGCCAGAAACCGGTCCTAGGAAGCTTGTTTCCGGTCCAGGGAAGGCATGGCTTGGCAGCTCGGGCTGGACTGTTCCCATGAGGCACAGGGTCAGACTGATATGCATATGGCCATGTCTGAACTGGGGTGGCAGAGTGGGCTAAAGAACAGTGATGGATTAAACCCAAATCTATTGACTGGGTGTGAGTGTTTGATTGGTTCAGATGCAACGTCCATCACCACCCCCTTTTGTACCGCTTTGTTCGCCATAAGTTGGTAGGGTATGCTCAGGCGTGAGTCCTTTGCTCACTTTGACACTGGATTCAAGCAAGCCTGGCTGTAGATGGCTGTAATGCCAGAAACCGGTCCTAGGAAGCTTGTTTCCGGTCCAGGAAAGGCATGGCTTGGCAGTTCGGGCTCGACTGTTCCCATGAGGCACAGGGTCAGACTGATTTGCATATGGCCATGTCTGAACTGGGGTGGCAGAGTGGGCTAAAGAACGGTGATGGATTAAACCCAGATCTGTTGACTGGGTGTGAGTGTTTGATTGGTTCAGATGCTCCGTCCATCACGATCCTCTTTTGTACCACTTTGTTCGCCATAAGTTGGCAGGGTATGCTCAGACGCGAGTCCCTTGCTCACTTAGCCACTGGACTCAAGCAAGCCTGGCTGAAGACGGCTGTAATGCCAGAAACCGGTCCTAGGAAGCTTGTTTCCGGTCCAGGGAAGGCATGGCTTGGCAGTTCGGGCTGGACTGTTCCCATGAGGCACAGGGTCAGACTGATTTGCATATGGCCATGTCTGAACTGGGGTGGAAGAGTGGGCTAAAGAACGGTGATGGATTAAACCCAGATCTGTTGACTGGGGGTGAGTGTTTGATTGGTTCAGATGCTCTGTCCATCACCACCCCCTTTTGTACCGTTAAATGATGGTGGGTGTGTTGTATGGTGGTGAGTGAACATGATGTGGGTGTGTTGGCATTTGAATGTGGCAGTGTGGGTTTATTGTCAGTGGGCAGGAATGTGATGGTCAATTGGTGTATGTTAGTGAGTGTGTGGTCATATAATGGTGAATATTAGGCCCTATGATGGCGGTAGTGCTGAAGTATGGCATACAATGGCTTTGTCAGTGTAGGGTGGTGTGCGTCTATTTGATGGTGGGTTTGTCAGCTTGTGAAGGTGAATGTATGATGGTAATAATCTAATGGTCTGTGTATGGGTGTTTAATTGTGACTGTGCTCGTATGTGATCGTGTGGACCTAAGATGATGGGAATGTGTTGTGAGTGGGCATATAGGCAGTCGATAGGGGTGTGTGTGGGGCCTTTTATGGATATATCAGGGGGACGTGGTGTGACTGGGCACGTGGACTGCCGCTGGGTACATGGGTGCATTTGATGGTACGTCTCCAGATGTAGGACAATGGCTGTGTGGACATACAATGATGTCTGTGTGTCTCCTACTTTCACTGTTCCTCTCTGTTTATTTGTCCTAGTCCTTGTTTATGTCCATCTGTTTTCTCTAGTCCCTGATACTCAACCTGTTGCTCTCCGCCTGTTGCTCTGCCCCATCCCTATGTCTCAAGCCCTCTCAGTATGTCCATGTCTTTCTTTTCCTGTCACTGTGCTGTTTCTGTCCATCTGGTTTCCTGTTCCTCTGTCTCGCCCCTTTCTTTGTTCCTGTCCCTCAGTTCCCATCCCTGTTTCTGTCCCGCTGACCCTCTATTCCCATCCTGTTAATGGTGAAATATTTGCAGAAATTGCAATATCGGTTTGAAAACATTTGTTTTTCTCAGAATTCCATTTCTTTTATAAATAAGTGGACCCGTAGGATCCAAGATGGCCGTCTGAACAGATGCACTTTGCTGTGACTCCAGAGCTCCACCAAACATAGAGACACCCCCTCGTCCCTAAGAGAAGCGGTGCACTGGGTGAGAGGGAACCCCTGGATGCTTGGGTCCTTACAGTCCATGGTAGGGTGGAGGACGTTGGACCAATGACCGTGCACGGTAACCATGACGATCTGAGAAGGCTGGGGTCTCTGCCTCACATCAGCACCTCAGGGGAGAGCAGCGCTGAAGCAGAGGATCTGGGGCTGGTCCTTACACGCTCCTCTCTTGGTACGCAGCGCTGGCCTAAGGCCTGGGAGTCAATAATGTGTAGCGTATGATGATCTCGCCGCTTTTTAAGTCAAGGTGGGGGGGGGTCTCACGAATGCAAAACGGAACAGATGTGCTCTTAGAGGGGTGGAACGACTGAATGGATTGGAAATTGGGACGAATCGGTCTAATAAGAGCTGGTATCCCTGCCGGAAGGGATTTAATGATATGCAGTTATGTTTAGTAATATAGTACGAATTTTGGTTGCCGAGTTGGCGGTGGGCCCACAAAGGAAACAAGAAGATTTGAGCAATAAGACTACAGTATGGAACTCACATCTACAGAGTGCCGGTGGGTGGTCGATCCAGTCACCAACGATTAGCAGCAATATACCACCACACACAATGGATCCAACTTAGTTATCGGAATGTGCGTGAAATAAATGGAGTAGGTAAAAGACAAAGAATCTGCTCATATATCTGTAGGAGGCACGTTCCAATAGCAGTGTTGCAAGAGACATCTAATAGCCCCGGAACATAAGAAACTCAAACTAAAACTGAGGGTGGCTCACTGTGGCGTGCTGAATTTAATTATTGTCAAGAGGAGTGGCTATATGGATGGATCCTGGTGTCCCAGTGAAGCCAGAAAAAGTTTCAAAGATCCTAATGTCAGGTTTATTGGGGTGTCAGGGACAGCCTGTGGACAGCCCGCCTACCTTCTGAACACATATGCATCAAACATATACATCTTCATTTTTCAAAGAAATGTCAACACTTCTCACACTGTATGTTCAATACAAAAAACTATTGACGGGGGATTTCAATTCTATTGTAAATAGGCAACTGCCATTTCTAACCCAACCAATAGAACATTAGGGCGGTGCTCTACAGCACTTTTAGAGGCAATGAATCAATTACATTCAATAGATATATAGCAATCACAACAATGGGGTGGCGCGGGGATATTCTTTATACGCTCTACCACATTTTCGAGGATTGATTTTGCCTTTAAATACCCTGATTATATAGGGGATTACCGAAAGCCAGAATATTTGGACCTCACATTATCTGATCATGCACCTTTCTCACTTACATGGTCTTGTGGGAAGCAAGTAGCACCAATACCACAATTAAAATTGGATCCAAGGGTAATATTGGACTGCCCACACAGGGGGGAACTCCGAGCTCTTATAAAAAAAAAATTCTCTCATAATACAAACTGAGTGAGTTCATCGGGGACACTATGGGAAGCAGTTAAGGTCACTGTTAAGGGGAATGTATGTGACTAATACACTGATTAAGGAAAGTTCGAAAAAGCAAAATAAGTACTTTTTAAAGTTTTTTAGATAGCAGGAACTCGACCCGAAGGTATCGGAGCACTTTATGCTTCATGCACCAGCTGCATTACAGACGAACACATTCATTTTGTTAGGCACGGGGAGATTAAGTAATTTGTTCAGAATCACAGGATGTTGAGAGTCCCTGCCGAGACTCTAGCCCGGTTCCCCAGCTTCAAGGTTTACCGCTGTAAGCATTAGGCCACACCAAATTCAGAAAATAGATAATCTGATGGCCGAGGGCACTGCGAACATCAATGAGACAACTATGACGTTGAAGGATCTAGAGGAAGCAAGGGTTAGGTAAGCATGACTATAGAGGATACATAGAAATGTTACACAGTAGGGAGGGGTAAGTACAGACATCTACTAGTGAGGCTGGTAAAGAGAGCGGGTGGAAACAGAACAATTTTGGCAATCCCAGATCAAACAGATGACACCCTGATGAACCAAGATGTGATAAATAGTAGATTCAAAGGATTCTATCCTACAGTGAACATGCAGCCGTTGATGATAGAGGAATTGATCAGATCTTAACTGAAGCAAAGTTGCATTAAGTAGGAGAGGTATTGTATTGTATTGTATTGTATTGGTCACTTGTAAAGCGCACTGTCGCCCAAAGGGTCTCCTGGCACTACTGAACATGTGCTCAGGTCCGCCATAGATGGACAAAACGGCAAAGTAGACTGATCGAGGCGAGCCGATAGATTTCATTCTCTTGGAAAGAGCCACGTTTTGACTCTTTTCCTAAATGGCATCAGATCCTCTAACTGTCTGATGTTGGTGGGAAGCGTATTCCAGAGCTTTTGCTGCTGCGATGCTAAAAGCTCTCCCACCTGAAGCTGTCTTTGGGCACCTTGACCAAATTGGCTGAGCTTGAAAGTAAGCTCCGGGTGAGGACATACAATGCAAATTTGTGCTGCATGGGTTTGGGTCCAACACCATGCAGAGCCTTGAACACTAGGCAGAGAGATTTAACCCCTTGGCCGCGGCGGTATTTCCGACGTATCACTGGTGGGGAGGGGGGTCCGCGCGGCGCCGCCATGCTCGTGATGGAACCACTCCATCACGAGCCACGGGCACGCTGTGCTTGTGACGGAGTGGTTCCGTCACGGCCCCGCCCACTCAATAGAACGCCTGCACAGGCGCGGAATTGACGCCACGCAGGCGCGCCGTGACGGAACCACTCCGTCACCAGCACAGCGCGTCCGTGGCTAGTGACGGAGTGGTTCCATCACAAGCACGCAAGGGGTTAAACTTTATCCTTTCTGACACTGAAAGCCAGTGTAGCTCTGCCAGCGCCTGTGAGGCAGATGAATATCTTGGTCTTGCTAAAGCCAGTTTGGCCGCCGTCATCTGGACCCTCTGCAATCTTTCAATTAGGTACTTAGCCTCGAGCAGCAGTGCATTACAGTAGTCAAGTCTACTCAAGATAACGCTTCTAACTACCAGTGCTCTGGCCTGTGATGGTATCATTGGTAGAATCTTTCGGAGCGCCTTGATGAGAGCAAAGCAGCAACCAGCAGTTTTGTTTATCTGGGTTTAAAGGCTCAATTTATCATCCTAGGTTACGCACCGTCTCTGAATGTCTCAGAGGGGTATCGGTCGATATAGGCCAGAAGTCATCGGGTAGTGGACGGGGAACTTTACCTGCTGCGCAGCACAAGATCTCTGTCTTGTCTGCATTAAATTGAAGAGAGTTTTCTCTCAGCCAGCCAGAGGCATCCTTCATACAGGTGTGAAAATCTTCCAATGAGGTGAAATGGTCTCCTCCAATGATAGGATGAGCTGCGTGTCATCGGCATAATTAATAAGGCTAATGTTATGAGCCTTTTTTTTTTTTAAACATACTTTATTATCGACTGTAATTTGGCATGGAAAGATACAGAACAATTAGAGGCATAGGCAGTCATTTTCATTTTTCTCCCCAGTCGCAGGTCTATCTAGAGCAAAAATTACAACATGTGTACATATACAGTACGGTGTATCCTCTGTCCACATATACAACATAGCATAATCACCCCCATCTGATCAGTCCAGGATCATTCTATGTGCAATCCAATTATTAATACTTTGGTGTGTATTGTTTTATAATAAACGAACCCATTAACTCACCCAGTCCCAACCCAACCCAACCCTACCCACCCCCCACCCACTCCTGGTCATTCCAACCCAGACCTACACTGCCCATGGGCATTCCAGGTAGCACATATGTTATAGAGTGCATACGGCAAATACTGCTTTTCCATTTCAGTAAAAACGGAGAACGTGAACCACGAGATATCTGAGGGCGAATGTGTCTTATTGGGACCCAGCCACTACAGTAGGGGAGAGATCCATTGCCTCAAGGACGAGCACCATAGCTTCCCACTCCAGTGCTATGGAATGTTTACGTAGTCTTTTAAACCAAAGAGAATGAAAGGTCTAGGGTGAGTGGTCTATACAAGTGACTGTGAGAGCAGGCTACAAGTGTGTGGAGTCGCAGAGGGCTGAGATATTCCCATCAAACCACCCATTTTTTGGCGGAGTCTCATCATGTGGGAAAGTTGTTAAAACATCCAATACTACCGCCCGACCCATCCAATGGTGGTGCGGAAATGGATGAAACAATATACACTCTAGCCAACTGCTGCTCATCGGGTGGTGTTAGAAGTGAATGTGCAGTGCTTGTGGTGAAAAAGTTAAAATTAGCGACTCAGGCAAAACACATTTATTTAGACATGTCTGAGTGTTAATGTTAAAAACACGCCTGGTAGTTGAAGCTTATGACTACGCTATGGCGCTGTGCAGGTGGTCCACATGTTTCAGCCTCTTAGACCTTTTTGTCAGGGCTTTCTTCAGGACCTAGATTGTAAGCTACTGCAGCAAATATGAGTGAATATCAAAACCAAAAAGTGAAGAAGTGGAAAAATTATTATATATCTACCATGAACTTGGAGCCCCAATGTCCATGTGGAAGGTAAATATTCTATTTCAATCCTGAGGTACTGGTAAACCTTGGTTACTCCGCAAACATACGAACTGCAACACAGAAGGAGTGATATATTTGATCACCTGCCCTTGTTCACTTCAGTATATTGGGCACACTACAAGGAAAATGAAGGTCCGCATTAGCGAACATAAGAGTACCATTCGGTGCCACAAGCAATCCACTTGATGGGAATATCTCAGCCCTCTGCGACTCCACACACTTGTTGTAGCCTGCTCTCACAGTCACTTGTATAGACCACTCACCCTAGACCTTTCATTCTCTTTGGTTTAAAAGATGTTGTCTCAGGAGATGAGATGATAGGTCTTTAAATATATCTCCACTGACCCTCTTTACACATTTTGTTTATATGTTTACGTAGTCCCCTTTCTTCCTCTCTCCGGAGGGCCGCCCCCTCCGCCCTACCCCACTGCAGCAAGTCCGCCTGCCATGTTAGCATTATGGGGGGTCTGGGGGACTTCCACTTCATGGTTATGGCCCTAATGGCCAGGACGTATGACAAGTCTATGAATTTTAATCTGACTTTCTGCTTCCTAGAGCGGCGTCTCAATCCCAATAAACAGGATAAGGCCTCAGTAGGGGCCGGCAATTGCGTCAAAGTATTGAGGATTTGGCACACCTCACTCCAGTAGGCGCGTAAGCGTGGGCAGGACCATATTATATGGATAAAGTCTGCTTCATCCTCCCCGCAGCGAGGGCAGCAGTGAGAGGAATCTGGGAACGTGAGATGTATTCTCTTAGGGGTAAGGTATGCTCTGTGTAGTACCATCGTTTGGATGAATTTAAACCTGACATTGCGTGATACCCTTTTGGGGTGTTCCAGTATAGTCTGCCACGCTCTCTCTGTAATGTCCGTGGTAGTGTCGTCAACCCAGCGAGTTCTCAGGATCGTAAGTGGGAGTGCTGCATGTGTCCTTATCCCCGTATACAACCAGCGGACTAAGTGCCCCCCCCCCAGTCCCATGTAATATAATAAGTGTACCAGTTCGTGTTGTACGGGTTTAAGTCGTTGTGGCGCCCAGGTGATCCTAATATAATGCGCCACCGTGGCATGTAACAGGTATAAACGAGGTGGAGCGCCCGTGATTTGCATGAATGAGTCGTGATCTAAGAGCACATCATCTCCAAAGAAGGAGCCCACATCTTCCACCCCATTATCTGTCCAGTCTTGCAGTCTTTTCCGTGTGAGTCTGCCCTGTGGCGTGGGGATGCCAGCAAGGGAATGTTTGCCGCATATGGTGGGATCACTGACATGTAAGACAGAGCTTTCCTCCAACAAGTTAAGGCGCATTTTAAAAGGGGGGGACAATCCGGGGGAATCCTGGCCTTAGGCAATAATAGGGAGTGGAGTTCTCCACGTCCCAGTCTTTCCGGCGTAGAGCCGATCTCATGTAGGTTCCTACCTGCAGTCCAGTAGGACAACCATTAGAGCTGGCTAGCATAATAATACCCTCTAAAATCAGGTGCCCCCACTCCACCTGCTTTTTTTCCTAACTGAATTTTCTGAAGGCTTATCCGTCTCCGACCCGACCACCAGATGAGGTTTATCAGGATAGTGTCTAATGTGCTAAAGATAGATGGAGGCAGAATCACAGGTAGATTCACAAAATAATATATGAGGCGAGGGAGCACCACCCTTTTTGAGATGGCTATGCGTCCCATCGCTGATAGGGGCAAGGAGGTCCAGAACCCTACGTTGCTCCGGAGTCTGGTTATTGCTCGTTGGATGTTCCCGTCAATCTGATTTGCAGGCGATCTATACACCTGAATTCCCACGTATTTAAAGGTGTGAGGAGCCACCGGCATACTATGAGCGCCGAACTGTATGTGAGTGTAGAGTGGTGTCTCTTGGAAGAAAAAGCCTATCGATTTTACAGGGTTTATCGCCAGGCCTGATAACTGCTCGAACATGTCGAATACTTCAGGTATCGGATCATTGTTAGCCGTGAGATCCCAAAAAAATAGCAGTATATCATCCGCGTATATGGAGATAAGATGTTGCGTGCCATGAACAGGTATACCCATGTGACCAGCTATACCACGAAGGGATAATGCTAGGTGTTCAAGGGCAAGAACAAATAACAACGGGGACAGGGGGCAACCCTGTCTCGTGCCTCTGTGTACCTCATAACTGTCTGAAATGTATCTGCCAGTGCGAGCCCTGGCCGTGGGGCTTGTATAAAGTAGGCAAACCCATCACAGGAAATTATCCGGGAACTTAAAGCGTTTTAGGGACTCGAACATGAACTCCCAAGACAGGGAGTCAAACGCTTGTTTGAGGTCCAGTGCTATACATCCCGCATGAGGGAAAGTACCAGAAGTCTCCGACATTATCGAGTGTGAGCGGCGAGTGTTCAGGGAGGTACTACGATTCGGAAGGAATCCACACTGCTCCTGATGGATAAGGGTGGGGAGATGCGATTGTATCCGGTTGGCAAGAGCCTTACTCAATATCTTATATTCAGTCGCAAGCAGAGAGAGGGGTCTATAATTGGTCATGTCTAATTCAGCTCTCCCAGGTTTAGGTATGGACGTAACCAACGCTTGAATGGTTGACTCAGGTAAACGACCAGTATCGAACGCCGTCTTAAAGACAGCTTCCAGTACCGGGACTAGAAGGTCCGAATACGTCAGATAAAACTCCATGGGGAGACCATTCATGCCAGGCGTCTTATTGCGATTTAAGCCCTTGAGCGCCGCACAGATTTCAGACTGGGTGATGGGGCCATCAATATCTTTCCTAGTAGCTTCCGATAGTGTCAGGAATGGGAGGTCTTGCAAATAGTCAGTTATCCGCGTATTGTCTATTGGCTCAGGGAGTGCAAAGAGCATTTGGAGATGAGTGCGAAACGCATTATTTATTTCCGTTTGGGTATGGACCATAACCCCCATCAGGTTGCGTATGCAGGTGATTTGAGGCGGATCAGGCTGATCCCTCACCAGTCGTGCAAGAAACGTGCTAGGTCTATCCGCCTCTGTGTGTTTCGGCGTGTATATTCTTTATAGTCTATTGCCCTAAGGGTTTCTAGTGTTTCGGCATGATCAATGTGAGCTGTCTGTAACTCTGCACTCTTCCTCGGATCTAGGTCACCTCCCTTTCTAGTATTTGCAATCTGCTCTCTACATCCTTCAGTTTCTGGTGTATCTCTTGCCGAGCCCCTACTAGTTGTCCCATCGCCGTCTCCCTTACCGCCACTTTTAAGGCGTCCCACTCTACCAGGTTAGAGGATGCCGTGTTCCAATTCTCCCTCAGGTAGTCAGAGATAGCAGTAGATAAAGAAGAGCGAAGGGGAGCGTCCTCCAACAGTCTGGGTTCAGTTTCCAGGTGGGTACCGGGGTTGGCACCCTGCCCCATAGCAGCGTCAGTGTGAGGGGCCTGTGATCGGAGAAGGTCTTAGCTAGATATTCCGCCCCACCCATGTTCGTAACTATGGCCTTAGAACACAAGAAGCAGTCAATCCTGGTGTGGAGATTGTGCATAGGGGAATAGAAGGAGGATTCCTTGTGTGCGCGATGAAGTGTGCGCCAAGCGTCGGATAAAGACCATCCTTCTGTCCAGGAGGCAAACTGTTCTGTCAGTCTAGTCGTGATGGAGGCCTGAAGTGGGGGGTGCGATCTATCCAATCGTATGTCTAATATCGCGTTACAGTCCCCCCCCCCCCCCAGAACACAGGGGATTCCATCTCAGTCCACCAAAGCCCCACCCAGCCTCTGTAGGAATTTGTCCTGATCCAAATTAGGAGCATATATGCTCCCCAACATCATCAGGGAGCCATCTAGCGTTCCTTTCACTAAGAAATATCTCCATTGATCGTCCACCCGCTGCTCAAGTTTAACAAAGGGGACCCCATGACATACCCAAACGGCAGCTCCTCTAGCAAAGGCCGAGTAGTTCGTAGAGTAAATACATCCCCTCCATTTTTTCCGCATTTTCTGAGTTTCAGCCTCCGTAAGGTGTGATTCCTGAAGGAACGCGATGTGCGTTTGGTGTCAGAGGAGGAATGCATGAATGCGATGACGTTTTTGGATGCAGCCCAACCCTCTCACGTTCCAGGTTAGCAAATTATAGGACCCTTGAGGTTTAATCGGTCGAGCCATGTTGCCCATGGTAAAGTAGGATCTTTTCATGTCGTGAGTGTCCGGGTAAGCCTGACCAGGAATCCCTATCCCCAGGAACATAAACTAAACCCGGCACAGCGCTAGAACCGCGCTGAGCCCAACAGTGCTGCAACAAGCAGAGAGAAGAACAAATGAGGGTGCATACGCTAAGAGGGAGATGGCCAGCCGCCCAGACGGCCATCATACCGTCGGCCATAGGTACCTAACGGCTCCCCGGTACTCCATCCCGGGGAAAAAACTATCTATGAGTATGTAGTGAGTGGTGAAGTGTTACCAGTCCCACCATAGGACCCACGACACTCGGGGGGCCCCCCAGCCCTTGCATCAAACAGCAGCACCTAGACTATGAAGCCTACATAAAGGCCATAGCCAAGAATTTCAGCTCACATTGCATGTTCTAGAGGTGTGGAGAAGTGTGGCTCAATGGTTAGAACGGCAGACCCTGATGCAGAGGTCTGGCCCGAGACCAGGGTTCAATTCCTGCCTCGGCTGGTCTCGGCAGATCTTGGGCTCATAATTCCTCGGACCTGATTTCTCTCCTCGGTGCCTACTCTAAGCATGGGCCTCACGCTGCAACTCTGGGCAATAGCTTGCTTAGTCTCCACAACGGCCCCCTACAGCGCTAGGGATGCATGGTTGCACCCTGGGGATGCCCAGTAGTGGACATTTCACGGGGAAAAACCAGGAAGGGTTCCTTAGCGGTATGAGTACAGCGCCAGGACACTCAGGAGTATCAGTGCGCTTTACAAATATGTCTACATTTACATTTACATTTACTTCGATAATGGTCTCAGGGGTCCCGCTGCAGGGGGCACAAACCACCCACTCAAATCAAAGCAACACGGTAACGGTATTAATAATTCACATAAGCACATCTCAACAGGTATAAGGATACAGTGTCAGTATTCAGTTATCCAATAGGTCGTCAGCCGCTCTAGGTGTAATGGTGGGGAACAAGATGGTACTGTGATCAGAGTCTGAATGGAGGGTGCTGTCCTCTGAGTCCGTAGCTATCTTGTGCGGGTCCTCCCGAAATGTTCCAACTGCTGCCAACACCCCCTTCCGGTCCTTCCGTTGTTGTTCTCTCGAAGGACCGGCTGTCCTGCCACCTCGGCCGGGCTTCGGGGAATGATAGGGGGGTCATCTAGAGGCCACTCCCGAGCCCTGCGTAAGTCTCTCATAGGCACTGACCTGGCTGGAGCCTATGCACATCACCTCCATACACTCTTCCACGTCAGCAGGGCTTTCGAAGAAGTGCGTTTTCTTCCCGTAGATTACCTTCAAACGAGCGGGATATAACAATGCATACTTGAGCTGCGCGGTTTGAAGCTTCTTTTTCACTGCGAGATAGGAGGATCGCTGTCTCCGGACTAGCAGTGTGTAGTCAGGATATAAAGACACCGGGTGGTTCTCAAATTGAATGAGTGCCTTCTCCCGAGCTTTCCGCAGCAAAATATCCCGGGCCAGATAATTAAGGAAACTCACAATCAAGGGACGGGGCTGCACTCCAGGTTTAGGTTGGCCAGTCGGGATACGGTGTGCTCGTTCTACACAAAAATACGGGGTGAGTCCTTCCAGTGCCACATGATCCCTAAACCATTGCTCCATAAATTCCGCCACCTTAGGTCCTTCACAGCGCTCCGGCAGGCCAATAACGCGTATGTTGTTGCGCCTATTGCGCCCTTCGGCGTCCTCCACCCGATCGGAGAGCGTAGTGACCTGTTGTTGGAGCTGCTTCAAAGAGGTGGAATGTTCCGCCACCGTCGGGGCGAGGTCCGTCAAGGTTAGGCCATGTTCCTTAACCTTATCCGCTAGCTTGCCGTGGTCTGCCTTCAGGAGGGTTACTTGTGAGGGTGCCTAGTTGTAGCTCCATCGACGCCCTGGAGTCGCGGATCTCTTTGAGTATCAGGTCCAATTTGTCCGGGGGTTGCCCATCGCCGTGTCCGTCCGAGGGGGTCTTCGGCGAGGAGCTCCCGCTGGCGGTGCCCGACATGGCGCTGGGGGCAGCAGAGCTACTCCGTCCGTCCTGGCCCCTCGTCCGATTCCTGCTTCTAGAGTCAGGCAGTTAAGATGTTAGGGTAAGGGGGTAGACTCACCTCGACCAGGGCCACCAAACCAAGGCTCAGACCAGGGGGAGACCAGCACTCAGCGGGCCAGGCCATCACTCAGCGATGAAAGGGCAGTCAAATCCAGGCAAGGTGTTCGGAAAACAGGAAGCTCAGATGTCTATAGCAGCCCTCAACAGGACCAATAGCGTCCAAAGCCACGAGCCATGGCCTAGCAAGGAGCACACGCCCGATCCAAATCGGCAGTCCCAAGCTTAGGCCGGGGGGGGGGGGATGCTCAGCTCACAACGTTCGGGCCCACACCCCACGCAGCCAGAGATAGTCAGTTCCGGACTCAAGTACGCTGTATCCGAAGGGAGAGAGGGAAAGGCAGGAGGCAAGGGATAGAATGGGCCCAGCAGTGGGTGGAGGAAGCCTTCTCTCGGGGGCACAGTACTCACGATGTCACCACTGGGTCCTCGGCCCGCGCACCCGTCTCAGCAACCAGTCTCCAGATCTTTGAATCCCGCCGCGTTGCAAAAGCTCTCTCCTCAGCCCGCTGTCGCCCAGCCTGAAAAGGCAGACTGCAACTTCAGGCCCACCTAGGCCTCAGCTCTCACACCTGGGCTTTCCTCCATCGCGCCGGACCACCCGGTCTCGTAGCAGCTGCAGTCGGTGCGCAGTAATGGGGGCCTCTGCTCACACAGCCCTCGCTTATGGACTGACTTATGGTGCATGTAGGCCTTCAGCCCCCCAGGTCCGCCCGCTCCTCCACGACTCTAGTCCTGTCGCAACACAGTCTCCCAAGCCATCTCCATAGAATCCTGCAGCCAAGAGACACGCACAGCTCTCAGCCCTCCTGTCACTGCCAGTCAGACTTGCCGCCAGCCCGGGTAGGGTGACCAACCGTCCGTAAATTTCACGGACAGTCCGTAATTTCGGCCGTCTGTCCGTTGTCCGTGAAGGAATCTTTAACGGACGCCATTTGTCCGTCATTTTAACAGGGCACCGGTTGACCCACCCTAAAGCCGGCACAGCTTGCACCCACATCCCTTCTTCACTCCGATGCTGCACCAAAGCTCCTCAGATACTCAGCAGCATTGGAGCGTCACAGTGGGATGGCAACCCTCACACCTCCAGCCCTTGATGACCTGTTAAGAGGTGCTTCGAAGGTGACTGAGAGGGAGGGGCTGCAGGTTCAGGAGCAGCGACATCTATTCACATGCAAACAGCCCTGAATGTGTCATGTCTCTGCTATTTAAAGGGGGGCTCACACATTCCATTTCTACCCAGGGCCCCAAACATCCGAGACTCGGCCAGATTACACCCCTGATTACACCGAGGCAGCACGTGGTTTTCTTCACAGAGCGTAATTACTGTCACTAAATTGTAAGCAAACCTCGGTTCTTCAAACATGCAGTTTATAGTGTAGTACAATAAAGAAATGGCACAATCGCACCCACACTGAATAACAAAGTATGGAGGACAATCAGTTCAATCAGTTCTCTCGGAGTATCTCCTAGTACTGTACATCACAGTGGGGGATGGCATTTTGGACAGAGAGACTGTCTTCTCGTTGTCTTGTGCAGGAGGGGGCGAGGAGCCCAAGATGATACTAGAATACTGCATGCCCCCGCCCACCCCTGTGCCCACCCTGGTGGATCCTGTTCCCTCTCCTGTGATGGCTCCTGCCCTCCCCTCAGTGGTGGCTCCAGTCCACCCCCGCCTGTGATGGCTCCTGTCCCCCCATGTTGTGGCTCCAGTCCAACCCCACCTGTGATGGCTCTTGTCCCCCCCTGTGGTGGATCCTGTTTTTGCCCTGGGTGGCTTCTGTCCCAGTCCTGGAACGGCCCCTGGAGCGAGGGTGAAGTTCTTGATGGGCCTCTTCTCAAAAGGGCTCAGTTCAAAATTAATATGGAAAGGTGGGCGAGTAAGTAAGTGAAGGGATGGGTGAATGGCTGGATGAATTAGTGAAAGGGTGAATGGATGAATGAAAGATTGAATAAATGGATAATGAGAGAGGATGGATGGATTGATGGGTGAGGGGAAGGATGGAGAGAAAATATAAATAGCTGGATGTATGGGTGGAAGGGTAGCTGGATGATGGATGAGGGGAAAGATGGATGAGGGGAAGGATGATGGATGAGGAGAAGGATGGATGGATGGATGGAGGGGAAGGATGGATGAGGGGAAGGATGGATGAGGGGAAGGATGGATGGAGGGGAAGGATGGATGGAGGGGAAGGATGGATGGAGGGGAAGGATGGATGGATGAGGAGAAGGATGGATGGATGAGGGGAATGATAAATGGATGGGATGAATGGATGGGTGAGGGGAAGGATGGATGATGGATGAAAGGAGGGATAGATGAGGGGAAGGATGGATAGATGAGGGGAAGGATGGATGGATGAGGAGAAGGATGGGTGGATGGAGGGATTGATGGATGAGGGGAAGGATAAATGGATGGGATGGATGGATGGGTGAGGGGAAGGATGGATGATGGATAAAAGGATGGATGGATGACGGGAAGGATGGATGGATGAGGGGAAGGATGGATGGATGAGGGGATGGATGGATGGATGAGGGGAAGGATGGATGGATGAGGGGAAGGATGGATGAGGGGAAGGAAGGATGGATGGGTGAGAGGATGGATGGATGGATGGATGGGTGAAGGGATGGATGGATGGATGAGGGGATGGATAGAGGGGAAGGATGGATGGGTCGGTGAAAGGATGGATGATGAGGGGATGGATGGATGATGAGGGGGTAAGTAAGTGAAGGGATGGGTGAATGGCTGGATGAATTAGTGAAAGGGTGAATGGATGAATGAAAGATTGAATAAATGGACTATGAGAGAGGATGGATGGATTGATGGCTGAGCCGTGCCACCACCAGGCCGCATCCGGGTTCCACCAAAGCAGCGCAGCTCCGGTCGCTCGCCGCACAGCTCCTCACCTCCACCGTATCCTGTCCAGGGCCCCTCACAAAGTCCCAGTCGATTCTTCACCGCGTGAGCCTGCCCGCAGTGTCGGGTTGCACGCAGCTCCATGTCCCACCGGGGGGGCCTTTTCATGTCCCGTATCGAAGCGGCCCAGGGCACAGCGCCCAAGTGCTCCTCCGGTCCGGCAGCCACAAAGGGCAATCCGCGCCGCCAGAGATCACGGCTTCTCCCAGCAGATTGTGGCCGCGACCGCACACCGGGGAACACACTTCGGTACACCACCAGGCAGCTCCATGCAACTCGGCCTCTGCCTTCACCACAGCGCCCGGTCTCTTCTCCTGGGGCAGCAGGCCTCACCTCACTCCGCCTCCGACAGGCAATCCTCAGGGCTTTGAAGTCCCCCGGGGGAGGGTACGGGGGCTACAGCAACGCAGTCCCACTCCCCAGCAGGTGTAAGCGCTACTAGGAACGCTTCGTCAGGATAATTTCCCCCAAGATGGTCCGGAGCTCAATCAGGCCTAGCCACGCCCCCCCCCAATGTTATGAGCCTTAATGTCAGTCAGCAATGGTCTCAAATATATGCTAAATAATATAGGGCTGATAGCAGATCCCTGAGGCACCCTGTGTGGGTTGTTAGTGAACTCAGATTGGAACGGTGGGAGAGCCACTGCCTGTCGCCTCTTGGATAGGTACGATTGGAACCATTTCAATGCTGTACCTACTATCCCTACGTCCTTGAGCCTGGCTAGAAGTATCTCATGGTTAACCGTATCAAAAGCGGTGGACAGGTCAAGCAGAATCAGTATTGCTGACTGTCCCCTGTGCGTAGGCATTCAAAGATCATCCAATACGGCCACCTGCACAGTCTCCGTACCGTACCCAGGACGGGAGCCAAATTGCACATCCTCCAATATCTCATTCGTTTCCAGGAACTGGGAGAGTGCTTTACTGACCACCCTCTCTATGATCTTTATTGGGTAAGGCAACAGGGAGATTGGTCTATAATTCTTGGGGCAGCCTGGATCCAATGTTGCTTTTTTCAGCAAAGGTGTCACTACCGCTTGTTTCCAACAGCCCGGTACTGACCCACTGGACAGTGATTGAATACAGATTTGTCTGGTAGTTGGAAATAACTCTGCACTCAGCTCTTTCCATATCCTATGTGGCAGGGGATGAGGGAGACATTAAACAGTCCAATAGAAATAGATGCTTTAAAATGGGCCATCTAGCAACTAGGAACTGGTCAAACACCAGGGACTGGTGGTTTCACTGTTCAGCTTTACATGGAATATCTGGTTTTACTACCCCTGCCCCATTGCTAAACTTGTGTAATGAAGCTTCAGAGAAGGGAAAGCTGCCTTAAACGCTCAGGAAAGTGCTTATTATAGTTCTTCATAAGATAGGAACAAACGCTTTAAACTGAGTCATACAGACCTCTGTCAATGATAAACATAGAAAATAAAACTCTGGGGAAAACTCTTGCCAGATGCTTAGCAATGGCGGAGGGAGAACTGATGCATACAGGCCAGGCGGA
Source organism: Lissotriton helveticus (assembly GCF_964261635.1). Classification (NCBI taxonomy): domain Eukaryota; kingdom Metazoa; phylum Chordata; class Amphibia; order Caudata; family Salamandridae; genus Lissotriton; species Lissotriton helveticus. Next base: position 1,635,229,047 of record NC_136067.1, on the reverse strand, counting down.
CATAGTGGTCACAGTACGGGGATCAGAAAAGCATTCTTATTGATAAACACACGAAAGAGTTTAGATGTCCATAACACATTCAACATGGTAATTCAGAGATTCATGGCCAGGGTGCTTGAGTGATATAAATTGGGAGATGTGTTTCTGAAATGCATTCTACCCCTACACAGTTGAGACAACCTCCCTCGCCTAGCCTAACCCAAAGGCACTGTTAGTGGGTAACGTCTTCTCCCCGTCCTGCCTAAGAGTGGTGGAGGGGTGGGGTGGGGGTAGTATCAATCTTGCCTAAGGGCATTGGAGGTGTGAATTTTACAATTATGAAGCTAGTGCTGGGAATCGGGGTGTGGGTGAAAAAGATCTATGCTGTTAATGGGGGGTAGCATTCATTCTTTGCTAAGGGCAGGTGAGGTGTGAATTTTACAATTGTGAACTTAGCACCGAGCTTCAGGGGCTGTGACCTGTATTCAGTCTTTCTTTTGTCTACTCCTGCTGCCCTACCTGAAAGCTCCCCACCTTGACGTGCTGCGGCCGGGCTTGGCTCCGCCAGAACTTGCCAGGAAAACCGACCGGCCGGGCTTGGCTCGGCCGGCCGGACTACAGCCCCCAGCATCCCTAGGGGGGCTGCGACGCCAACAAACAGCGCGCCAGGCGGCGCATCATAAAACGCCTGCAGGGGCAGAGTTCCCCGTCTTTCTTTTGTCTACTCCTGCTGCCCTACCTGAAAGATCCCCACCTTGACGTGCTGCGGCCGGGCTTGGCTCCGCCAGAACTTGCCAGGAAAACCGACCGGCCGGGCTTGGCTCCGCCGGCCGGACTACAGCCCCCAGCATCCCTAGGGGGGCTGCGACGCCAACAAACAGCGCGCCAGGCGGCGCATCATAAAACGCCTGCAGGGGCCGAGTTCCCCGTCTTTCTTTTGTCTACTCCTGCTGCCCTACCTGAAAGCTCCCCACCTTGACGTGCTGCGGCCGGGCTTGGCTCCGCCAGAACTTGCAAGGAAAACCGACCGGCCGGGCATGGCTCCGCCGGCCGGACTACAGCCCCCAGCATCCCTAGGGGGGCTGCGACGCCAACAAACAGCGCGCCAGGCGGCGCATCATAAAACGCCTGCAGGTCCCTCGTCCCGCGAGGACGCGCGCGGGACGAAGCCCGGACTAAGGGCGGACAGTCTAAGACAGTCCAAGACTGGCCACGACTGGACTGGGCCACACCTCCTGAGAGAAAAAACTAATTGCGTGGTGAGGTACTTAGATATTTCTGCCTCCTTTATTTTTTGACTGTACCTGGGGGAAGTGGGCTGAAGTGTTAGTACATCTATATTGGTTACGGTCTTTAATACATTCCTTATAATTACTTAGTCGTTATTAGTCCCATAATCTCTAAACAGAAGACCCCAATTGCTCCCACCAACACCATGGATAATTATTTGGTGCAGGTGGTGGCAAAAATAAACAATGAGAGGAGGTCTTCCTTGGGTCTTAGCGCCTCACCAACATCTTCAGAAGCGGGAAACTTATGTATGAATTTGACAGATATGGATGCAGGAAATGTCATAGATCCTCCTACTCAGCATTTTTCCGATGGTCTAGCGCTGAACGTTTCCGAGGCTTCAATTCCAGAAACAAACACTGATATTATAGCGGGGGATGACATAGATGCCTTCCAATATGATCTAGAGCCAGTCGAGGGTTATTTGCCTCCATTGGCTCCTGTCCCCGCTCCAAGAGTAGCCAGAGGGGGCACTAAGACTCTCCCCAGAAGAGAAGGGTTGAGGTCAAATAGGAAAAGACCAGCAACTCCCCCTAGCAAGAGTGCTATAGAAGGAAAAGTGGGAGAAGTAAATGAGAGTATAGGTTGGGATGATGCCATTATAAAGAAACTCATGGGTATGTTGGATAATAAACTAAACAGGTTAATTAAACCATTGTTATCTAAAATTGATCACCTCACTGATAAAGTTAATAAATTGGAGACTCTTTTAAAAACTACCAATGATAATGTGGGGGAAATACCGAATTTGCTATTGGATAAAATCAACGAAAAGCAATCTATAGAAATTACATCTGGGGGAGCAGTAGATGTTTTAGCTCCCATTCAGATAACAAGATTAAATCCAGATATACAACCAATTAACCCTGCTGCCGCTGGCCCATCAGTTACCCCAGGCAAAACCACAGAGCCAGGCCCAAATCTAGAGACAGGTCCCGTAGAGCTAATCATAGAAGCGTCACCTTTGATTCTTGTTCTTGCAAATGTGCCACCCCTGAATGTAGGCCAGATCGAGCCACCTGAATTATTGCTAAACAAAGCACTAAACTGGTTGAGCAACAATATGCACATTTCTCCTTGGGGAAAAGAAAAGTTGACAGATGACCTGATTACAGCAAGACGAGTGAAGTGGATAGGGAATAAATCCAAGAAATTTGTGGGGGACTGTGTGGTACTGAATTTGAAGGGCCCAGAAGTACTACCGGAAATCCTGCTTAATCTATTCCCACCACAACGAAGAACGGCAGAATTAATACCACTTACGCTAGGCTTCTTCTATAGTAGAAGAGGACTAGTGGCAAAGCCTAGTGTTTTAAGGACCAAGTGGTCTGTTGTGGGTAGCAGAAGTGCTAGGGATAGCTCAAGATGTGATTGGGGGCTACACCTGGAAAATAGATTCTCAGCCATATCCAACCTAAATGAGTGTGATTGACTCGCAAGGCATAAATATTCGCCAGCTACATTACAGAGAAGGCAAACCAAGGGAATGGTAGTTAACCTGGCACGCACAAAACTGTGCAAGCAGTCAATAGAGTCAAGGGAAATTCAAGATTCAAATTCTGGGGAGTTAGATAAAGACCAGTATGGTAAAAATAAGGCAAGGGCAGAAAGTGAGGTAGAAATGGAGGGTGGAAAAACAATGAGTATTGACCCTGTCGAAAATGTTGAGGACATGTGTTATTTAGGGCCAAATTTAGGAAAACCTCCCTTGACCCTCATCTCATGGAATATAGCAGGTATAACAAACAAGATATCTTCGCCTGAGTGGGGTGATTTTATTGACCAACATGACATTATCATGCTACAAGAAACTTGGTCTCTAAATCCAGTCTTTCGTCATGGGTATCTAAACTATTATATACCAGCAATTTGAAATCATAGAGGACGTCCGTCTGGAGGTCTACTAATTTGGATTAAACAGTCGCTGAATTGCTCAATAACAGAAAGATCATCTCCATCAAATGACATTTTATCAATAATTATTAGATGGGACAGCGGCCAAGAATTGGCTCTGTTCAATGTCTATGCCAGGGGGGTTGGCGGAGGCAAATCCTCAGAAGTAGTAACTGCTTTAGAACTTGATCTTGAATTGTTGGAACCTCAATCCCACATTATCATGGGTGGGGATTTTAATTCGACTTTTGAACCCTTGGGCGAAGAGGACAGAATTCTGGCCGAGGAGGAGGACACTAAGTGGGGAATACCGCAGTTGGAGGTGCCTGCCATCAAAAGATGGAGCAAAGTGGCAATTCAGCTAAAGAGTCTCTGCTTAGCAAGAGGACTGAGAGCGGCAAATGGGCGCACGCCCTCTGACCTAAAAGGGAACAATACATTTGATAATGGACGCGCCTCAAGCAGAATCGATTATTTTTTAATAGATATAAGGGCATGGAGCAAATTGGTAGACATGTCTGTGGAAGCGAGAATGGAAAGTGATCACAATCCTTTGTGTATGACCTTCCACGCTTACCATAAGACCACAGATTGGGTCAACAAAATTGAGTGGGTAACTCAAGATGTTGTGTGTTCAAACAACCAGCGCCATTTGAAATGGAGAATGCTGATTGAAGATACAATGAGACTAGAGGACCTCAAAAAAGTAGTGATAGAGGAAGTAAACAACATCAAGTCCCATTGCGGGAATCTTAACTTCCAGGTCTACATGATGGAGGCACATAAAAACCTTTTCTCCAAACTTCAAAGCTTCTTTACCAAAACTGTAGATCCAAGAAGAGTTAAAAAGGAACAACCAAGGCAGGGTTGGTACGACAAGAGCTGTAGACTGGCACGACATAACTTAAGTATCGAACTGAGAACAGGTAACTCCACAACAGTTAGGAAGGCGAGAGATACCTATAGATTGACACAAAAACAAGCTAGGAAACGTTGGGACGAAGAACGCTGGTGCGAGCTGAAACAGGCATGCGCAGCCAAGGATTGCAAGCTACTTTGGGCCACAGTAAAATGGGACAGGGGTGGGATAGCTGCACAACTACATAACCATGTTGCTAAAAATGATTGGATTGAGTTTTTCAAACCACAGTATGCCCGCAATCCAATGTACACCTCAAATACCCCCCCTCCAAGTGTCTTTTTTAAACATCAAATATTCAATGAAAAAGACGTTAGTATGGCCTTGGATTGTGTATCAGGGGGAAAAGCACCGGGCATGGATGGAATCCCGGCAGATGTGTTTCTATCTGACAGGAACTCATGGTGCACTTACTTAACATGGTTGGCAAATGCAGTGGCTATGGGAGGGGAAGTGCCCGCTTCTTGGAAGGGAGCGGAAATCATCCCCATATTTAAAAAAGGTGACAAAACACAGGCAAAAAACTATAGACCCATCAGTCTCATTGATACAGCGCAAAAACTTATGGGGCGTTTAGTCCAGAATAAGCTGCAACAATGGATTGATGAAAAAAACATATTGTCACCTTACCAAGCAGGGTTCCGCCCCTTGACTAGTAGTGTCGACCAAGTCTTCTACTTCATAACAATTTATTGGAGAAATGTTATCTTAAAAAAGGGCACACTATATGCTGCCTTTGTAGACTTAAAAGCAGCCTTTGACCTGGTCCCAAGAGAAAAACTGTGGCAGACCCTGGCTGATGTAGGCATAAGTCAAGAATTGCTCACACTGCTAGTGCGCCTCCATGAACACAACTTCGCTAAAATCAGATGGGGCAAGCAGGGAGAAGTGACTGAGCCCTTTCCGGTGGAGCGAGGGGTTAGGCAAGGGTGTGTTCTGGCCCCAACATTGTTTTCAATCTATATAAATGGCTTTGTTGATCACTTGAAGAAATTCCCAAGTGACGCGCCAATTATAGCAGGTTCACATGTACCCGTATTAATGTTTGCGGATGATACGCTTCTACTTTCGCGTACACCGAGTGGTCTCCAAAAAGTGGTTGATGCCTTTGGTGAATTTTGTGATAGTAGGGGCCTTGAATTGAATACATCTAAGACCAAATTCATGTGCCTCAAATTTTCAGTCTACGTTTAGAGGGGTGATAACATACAAGGGCACCCCACTTGAGAAAGTTGATGCTTTTTCCTATCTAGGAATCATCCTGCAGGGCGAAATGAAATGGAAATCGCACATCAATACGATAGCACTAAAGTTTAGCCAACTAGCAGGGGTGGTTGCCCTTAAACACAGGGCTTCTCTGACAAAACCAGTAAACTGCGCTCTTGAAATTTATAACATGAAAGTACTGAGCGCCTGTTTATATGGCTCCGAACTTTGGGGTTTCTCTAATTTGGGAGAATTGGGGCGAGCAGAAAATAGATTTCTTCGAGGGCTTGTAATGGCCCCACAGAGCAAGCCCACAATCCCCTTGAAGCTGGACCTTGGTAGGAAAAATGTAGAGGACATTGCTCGGCTACGACCTCTGTTGTATTGGAGGCGTTTGATGGTGACCCCAGAGCTAAGCCACTATGTAGCAGCATTATTAGACGTGGTTAAGTGTGATCGATTCCATTGCATTGTATGGTTAAAAGAACTGCGGGACACTCTTGTAAAGTTAAAGTTGGAACATCTGTGGGGTAACAGGGATGTGGCTTGCTTCCCATCGAAAACAAAATTGAAAGAATTGTATTGGGAGATGGTGTACTCAACAATGTATCACAAAGGATCCTTCCCTAATTTGTCATCTCGCTTCTTGGACATTAAGATGTTACCATCGTGTGAAGATTACTGGGACATAATTGAACGCCCGCACGATAGGAAACTATATTTCCAATTTCGTGTTGGAACACTCCCAGTGAATGCTTTCAAGAAACACTGGAACCCCCCGCGGGATGAACATTGTCATCATTGCAAGGACCAAATAGAGCACACCTCCCATTTATTGTTTTGTTGCCTTTTATATGCCAGTCCAAGGCGCAAATGGCTAAAGCCAGCTTGTCTAAATATTGGCACTCGTAGTCAATCGATCGCACTTAGAATATTAGAATCTGACTGCTCTACACCATTAGCGATTGCGGTAGCAAAATTTCTTGCCTGGGCCTGGGTAATCCGTTCCCGCTCAATATTGCTAAATGTAACATAATGAAGTATGGCTGCTATGTTCCAAACGCTCTTACATCTGAAATATATATATATTTTTTAAACTTTTTATGAATCGAGCATAAATTTTATATGTGTAAAATATTCGACTGTCATTGTTTAATATGTTTTTAAAAAAAAAAAAAATTTTTAGCTAGAGTATTTATTGTATAGGGTAGGGATTGATGCTTTTATGACAAATGTCGAATAAAGCTTTGAAACTTGAACTTGTATTCAACTCACAGCTGTACCGGCGCTTGTGATGATGGAATTTTTACCTAAGTAGCACTTTAAGTTTAAAAACATACGTTTTTCTCCGAAATTGCTGTTGTTTAAATACCTGTAAAGATGTACCCAAATATAGCAAACTTCTGTCATATTCAGTACAATGTCAATTCTTAGGTGAACAGCAGCCATTTCCCCCAACTTTTACATGCTTGCAAAGCTTACTGACTTTGGAGGTAGGATACTGCTTTATCTGCAGAATTAAATGAGTCACTCTCCTGATATTTTCGGTGACTGGGACTGAACCTGTTAAAAGGTGATATCCAGCTGCCTGAACAGGAACAACATTACTAACAAGTCTCCGAAAGCTGCATAGCACCGTGAAATAGACAAGACTTACTTACATCACTGTACTGCAAGGCATGCTTGCTGGTGAAAATGCTTGTTACTGAAATTAACGCAGACAACAGTGCTCAGTTGTCTATCATTTTCCACTGTTGTTTTCTCTGATTTGGGTACAATATCTGGGAGATGTATTTTCCAGCGAACCCTCATCATTGCCCCTAAAGTTACCTGGCACCAGGAATGGCATCATTATGCTGATTAATAGTTTTGAAACCTTAAAAACCTATCTCTTAATGGATACAGAATGTTATGTTAAATAATGTTATAAAGCGCAAACAGTTGCCCAGGGGCGTCAAGGCACTACTGAGTATCTGAGTGTGTAAGCTACGTTAATAGGTGAAAAGCTACGTCTTCAATGACTTGCAAAAGGAAAGCAAGTTTTTCTGAGATTTAATATGCAGTGGCAGGGAGTTCCAAAGTTATGAAGCTCCTGTCACACATTTCCTGCTGCCCCAAGACTGCATCGTCAGGAAGGAATACTACCACAGAAACGCGATCTAATCTAAATTGACGCGTCCCCTCCAGGCTCCTGTATCTGGGCAGCCCGACCCACCACATCTCTTCCTAGCTCGTACCCACGAGCGCGCCAGGGTTGTCCTCCCCTAGGCAATAGAGGCTTAAAATTATTAGGCTGTACTCAATGTCCTGATGATGATCCCCATGATTACTTAGTGGGATCGAAACGCCGTCGACCTTTATGTGCACCCTTTACATATACATGTGTCATGTATATGTAAAGGTGCATTTTTGAATTTTCTGTCTCATTGTATACTACAGAAATCCGCAGCTTTTTGCCTAATAGCCCTGTTCTGTTCCTTGTTTCCTCATTGTACAAATCTGTATGTGCTTGGGTACAGGCTTGTGCCCCACTACGTTGAATTGTTGAAGGAATTCTTGTTTTTCATTCCTGATTAAGTAAAGATTGAGACCTCTGTCCGGCTGGACATGTCAAATTAATATAGATCCATTATGTCTATATTTATTGTTCTTTGAATATTATTTTTTGCATGGGACCACTGTTGTTTCAAATAATAACTGCTGCCCCAAGAGGCACACTTGAACCTAGGGATCATAATGTTTTCTGCCGCACTTGAACGGAGGGGCCTCTCCGTCAGATACCATTCGAGCTTATCCTTGAGGTAATTTGGACCAAGATCGTGCAGAGTCCTAAAGTTGATGCATAGGGCTTTCAAATAGACTCTTTGTTTGACCGGGAGCCAGTGAAGCACCCGTAGAGCTTGTTTAGCTGATTGGAATATGGGGATTCCTAACAAAAGCCTAGTGCCAGCATTCTGAAGGGATTGCAACTTATTTAGATACTGCACCTGGAAGTTTAGCTACAGCCTGTTTCAGTAATCTAGTTTTGTCAGTATTAGTGCTATTACTACTGCTATTTGCAGAGAAGGTGGAATGTATGGAAGAATCTTTTCAATTAGCTTAAGTGTGGAGACGGTTGTCGAGATAGTGTCAATGACCTGGCAAGTTTGCTGTCCATAAGGATGCCAAGATTTCTGACCTTTTTAACAGGAGATGGTAGTGGCCCTAGATTTTGTGGCCAGCAGGAGGGTGTCCAAAAGGAGGTGTCCCTGCCAAAAAGGAGGCCCTCTGTCTTGCTGGAATTCACTTTAAGACAATTTTTGTCCATCCAGTCCTCCAGGGATCAACATACAGTCATGGAGTCTATGTACAGTGTTATCAGAGGTATCAAGAGAAAGACACCACGATCTGGGTATCATCGGCATATGATACCAGGGAGAAACCAAACGATCTGATCAGATCCGCGAGAGGCGTAACAACACGTTAGTGTTGGGCTCAATGAGGACCCCTGCAACACTCCGCAGGGCAATGAGAAGGACTTGGATTCAAACTCTTTTGAAGACACTTTATGTTCACGGTCACTCAAAAAAGATCTTAAAAGGGAGAGAGCAACTCCTCTGATTCCGATATGAAATCAGAAGAGCATGAGTGGCGGTGTAGAATGCCGCTGAAAGATCTAGCAATATAAGCAGCAGCATGTTCTCCATTATCCAGAATACATCTGATTTCCTCTGTGGCCGTTATCAGTGTGGTTTCAGTGATATGTCAGCAGCTGAACCCAACGTGGGTGTGATCTAAGAGATCATGCGGTTGAATAAAACTAGCCAGTTGGATATTTAGGCAAGTAGGCTTTGATTAAAATTTGGAGGACTTGACACAATCTGCAAAGTGTCTATTTAATACCTTGGATACAAACGTATTATTGGGTGATAGTGGATTTTTCAACTAAGCCTTCTAAATGTAAGGATACCATATGTGCATACAGGTGTGCAGAGGGTGTTCTGGTCTACACTGTTCCCAAATATGTAGTAGCACATTCTCACAGATTATACTCGATTGTACAGCTCACGTTTGGCAATAGAACATTTATTTCTACATGATAACTAAACACAGAAATTTGTCTGAGCACATTTTATGCATCTATACTCCAGGGAATGGACAGACATGAAGAAGAAGAAAGTCTACAGCAGCTGACCAATAAGAAGCAAGTAAATGAGAGTGCCAATCAATGGTAAGCAATGGGAGGCTTTTAAACCATTGCTAGAGAACAAAAGGTCTTGAAGAGACAGTGCATGCTGTGTCCAGGCAAGACCTAAAAATCATCCAAGAAATGAAATGTTTTAACTTGTTCAGGGTCACCAGCTGTTGTTTTCTGAAACACAAGGACTATGACCCAAATGTGCTAACATTTTCACAGGATTGGTATAATCTTTTGGTACTTCAGGCCTTGTACTCTTTCACTAATTCCTAAAAGTTCAAGTAGGTACAATCTGGCAATTATTTCACTCGCACATACATGCCAACATTTTAGAACAGGAGATTTGGAGGAAAGAAATCTTGGGAATGTATTTTCCCTATCGATTTCTGTTGAGGCAGAGGCAATGTTAGGTGGGAGACAGTTAAAATAAAGCTATTTTTGGCTTTAAAAATAGGGAGTATTGAATTGGGTCTGTTGGCATGTATGCTCACTTTATCACATTTTCACTGCAGAAGGTCGATCTCATATGATACTTGATAGAGGTAAGATAAGTAACCAAACTTTGTAGTAAAAATGCATGTATTCCATATTTCTCAATTTTCCGGATGTGCACCCATACAGAACTTTCCCACTACATTGATAGCATTCATTGGTAGCGAATGTCAACCTTTGCAACTATCGAGTATAGAAAAACAAACAGTAAAAACATTGTGTCTGGGGTATTATTTATTGAAGAAATTCCAGAAGGTTTTAAATAATCTTGTACAATTTTAAAACCGCTCCGATCTTCAAAATAGAGGAATCAACGCATTATGAAAGATATGCCTTTAAAAAAATTGATTATGCCATGTTGGAAAATGTAACAGAGGAACAGTAAAACAAAATGTGGAGAAATGAGAACACTTGTTGATAATTATGCTTTTGTTTTTTGAAAATAAATATGTAAAGAACGTGGATTTCTGTGTTGCCTTCAACTTACAAGTATACAATGGACAAGCAGGACCCTGAAATATCTCCCCAGAGATCTACTAAGTGCATGGATTCTGAATGTGTATGGGTTTGGGCGAGGTTGCTGACACTTTCTTTAGTTACAAGACCTATGGTTACAGTTCATTCCTGCTTCCCTTTCAACTCATCAACTTTGTACTGAGGGTTTCCACTGAATTGAAACAGGTATTAACTCCCTAATAAACTTGAGTTATTAGATGACTGTATGCTACTTAGACAAACCTGCCTCCATGTTGCTGTTGCATGTCGACTGTTCTTCCGACATGGCTAAATAGTTCTCTTAGTTTTTGAGTGCTTGAATCTTTTTAGACCTACCAAATTGGTGCACATTGCAAGAGATTATACATGCATAATTTGCAAGAGGCCCTTTCATGAAGGGGCAGCGGGGGCATTCTTTTAATGCTGAGTGGTTTCTTCAATTAATCTTGAGTGGTGCATGCATAGCTAACAGGTAGGCTTGGCATAAAGGGGCTGTGATATACAGCTTCATTTATAAAAACAAGTAAGTGCCAGAACCCAAAGGTGGTGTAAGGAAGTAGCTGGCAGAACCGCCCTCTGAGACAATCAGTTCCACCCTTATTATTTGTAATGCAGGGCCGTGCATTACAGGTCACGGTTCAATACCACTACCTACTCTACAACTACATCGAAAAAGTAAGAAAAATAAGTAACTACATTGATCTCAACTAAATGAAAAACATCCACTACCTAAATTACCCTGAAATAATGTTAAATGCTGTTCAATATACCTTATTTGATATAGTGGCATCCTCCATAATTGTATTTGCAGTGTGTTGCCGCTAAAGTAATGGCACCTCAATCTATGGGATCCGCGGTACCAAAGTTTTTCTTTTCAAGCTCCCATGTCAGACCTATCACTATGCACATTACTCCATTGATCTGCAAGTAGATTTGCACAGCTCTATAGAAATAACAATACTACATCACATTGTGTCATTTTTTTCAAATGAGATGCGTTCCGCATGTATGCATTGATTCTGAATTTTTATATGTCGGATGTTGGTGGCTTGTCCAGTGTTGTTCCTTTGCGATCCAGTATTTATAAAGAAAACAAACTAGAAGAACCAGAATTCAGTTAGAAAAAACATGACTGTATAGGCAAAAAATGTTGCCATAGCTCAACTTGCGTACTCCTGTTTGTTATGGCTGGGGGTTCTAAATCTCATCCCACCCGTGTCTGGCCAGAAGCTCTCCTACGTTGCTGGATTGTTCAGCAGAAGTGTCGCACGACATACAGCAAAGGCCTGGACCACGCTGGCTCAAGTGAGCCAACACAAGTTGAGCCGGTTGCTCTCCTTGCCTGAGAGTGTGGCAGCACCTGCTAAAGGTCTTGAATGACACTGGGTGCATTGCCTCTTAGCAATAGTGGTGCCATTTTTTAAAAACAAATATGTGCATGCCTCTCACACTTAGCAATACTGCAGCAATAGCAGCGGTTACTTTCTTGGAAATGTAAAACTGTCTGATCTCTGCATAGCCAGTGCACTCATGAATATAGAAACCTCAATTAAGTCCTGGTGCTCTAAAATGAGTACAGGTACTGAACTCTGGCAAACGCCAAATCAAAGTAAGCTGTGTTTCCAAGGCACTGGTGTCCTTTCTTTAGTCAGCTGACCTGAGTGGCAAGCAGCCACACATAAACAGGTCTCATTTATAAAGATATGGCATCCAATAAATAACTTTGATTACTCCCAAAGTTTTCTGTTCATGAAAACTCACATTAGGAGAATAGAAAAACACAATCTTCAACCTTTAAGGTATTCCTAATGGTTCCTCTTCGCTTAAGTTACTAATTTTGGGAAGAATCATTTCACTGACAGGTAAATATTAATGAGATGTTACATCTTGAATCATTCACTATTTGTTAATTCTATTAGTGCACCATTTTGAATTCTTCGGTAATGTGCACTGCTTAAGCCATCCAGTTAGTGACTTGTTCTCATGCAAACTTATCGCCATGTTCTATGAAATGTATGGGGTTTCAACTCCTTCACACCACACCCCACTCGCAAAGCAAACGAGTATAGCTTAGCAATCGCGTTTTTGATTTTAGACTTACATTTCTCTCCTAAGTGAAATATAATACTGACCAGACAACTTTACACACGTAGCTGACTGTGTGGATGAATGCACTGCGATCTTTTGAAGTCTTGCAATTAAGTGTAATGTCAGATAGTGATCTAATTGTAAACCAGCTCTTGTTCCACAGAAGCAACAAGAGTAGAGACACTTCTAACCAAAGATAAACCCCCATAGATAAGGCAATCAAGATAGCATGGAGAGTGGTGCAATGCTTCGGGGTATAATGTTCTAAAGAATGAGCATAATAAAATAACCTTACCTTCAATCTCAACACTAGTTCCAAAGAGAGAGACATTTTTATGAAGTCTAATGCAAAATATTGGGCTGTCAGAGGATTTCCTTGGTTCATTTCCTTTCGTAATTCACAAAGTGGGTTGACGAGCAGCGTATGGAACCTCAAAACAAGGAAGCTTCCATTGAGCTAGACGTGTGGATGAGGTAGACAAACAAGGCAATCGGGGTAGCTCGGAGGAGGTAGATATTTCTTACTGGATGGTTATTGGCTATCAATTTAGCAGAAAACTGAATGTCCAGCTAAGATGATAGCTACACATGCAAACGCAATTTCAGCCTGATTATGGTAACAAATAAGTTTCCTAACCCAGAAAAATGTAAGCAGGGTGCCATCAAGAAAGTTGGGAGTGAACAACTTGATCAGAAACACAGCGCCTAAGTGGAAATACCCTGCCTAAAACAAATGCTCCGAGCTCTAATTCCGGTGCCTTCGACTGTAGGCTCCTATGTGCTCTTGGGAACTACTAGATGTTTAGGAAGGCTGGACAGATTAAATGAATGAAAAAATGCACATGTGCAAATCATGTCTTTGATTTGTGCATTCCAATCAGATCAACCTCAAAGTGATTTACTATAGATAAGAAAATATTAATTTTAGTTTACACTAAGTGAATCATATTTAAAAAATATATACAAAGTAAAAACTGGCTAGGGTATCTTTTCTGAACCATTGCACTCAGTCATAAAAAGTAAAATTATGATGTAATGGTCGAGGAACAGCTGCAGTGTTGCTCCCAGGATCTTCAAACCACCCACTTCCTGATCTCAGCATACCGCTCCCTGCTTAGATCAGTTCTTTGAAAGTATCTCTGTGGCTCTCAATCAGCTTCCTCCTCGCTACATGTGTCATCTGACGTATAGTTGTCGTCTTCATATTCAGGATGCTTTCTTTCAAAGTGACCCTGAATTATTTCCTCATCAAAAGAGTCCTCATGTTCCCTTTCTGCTTGAAGACTGCAAAAAGTAAAACAGATACTGGGTGAGAAGCAAAGAAAATGTAACAAGTGCTAAATGGATAATGATTAGTGCATGAAATAAACAAAGGAATTTGTCATGAGCATCAGTATCAGAAGTATCAAGAAATGAAGAGTTTCTGGGAACATCGCAAACATAGACATAACTTTTCAGAAATTGATGTGTTTTAGGTTCCTTTTACTACACATGATTTCACACTCACTACTTATGTGGCAGCGATAGAATTCCAACCTAACCACACTGAGTTCATCTGAGAAACAGAGCCCATATTATTACACGAATATTGTTGGCAATACAATCCTAGGTAGAAAAGGTAAGCATTGCCTTCTCCGGAAAGGAAAGCACCCATTTCCAGACGAGTCAGCATTATTGGCCCAATTGTAATGAGGGCTTAGCAGTAAAGTGGGGATAGATGTTTGGTTTCTTAGTCATTTTGATAAATCTCTCAGGGGTCCAATTGTGGGGAAAAAAGGGACGTTTGTTTGGCACATCAATCAAATAGCCTACAAAGAAGGTAATTGCTGGCACTTGACACTCGCACATTTCTTGCTGCAGTACTTTTCAAATGGAACACAAATAAAAATAATTCTAGAATACCACACATCTCTCTACCTTATGAACACAGCAACATAAAGTACCAAGACACACCATTGGACACAAAAAGAGAGACAATATTTCTCCTAATACAATTACAATAGGATATCTTGAACAGTAAACAAAGATCGTACTCATTCTAAACAGAAAGAAAAAAATAGAAACACGCGCAGCCTAAATTTAAAAAACACACATCAAATGATGTATTCTTTCATCTATTTTGGTGGACAAGAAGCCTATTTAAGTCTGCCATAACACTTAGGCGACTCACATCAAGGTTATAAGCACTCCTTCCATCGATCCTTCTTGGTTAGCATCCAACATCTCCCAGGCTCTGACTACCTTACATTTGTGCCAGACATTCCTTTCAGACAACTCTTGTGTACCTCCCTACCTTCACAACCTTCAACAAACTGGAAAAACTTGCGAATCCTTTATGGGCGTCCTTTCCAGATTAACTCTGACCACATCTCCCACCTAAAAATCCTGTCCACCTCTGGAAGGTTCCTCACTCATTCTTTTGTCTAATTTTACTCTTACAGCCTAAAATTCATTTAGATCAGTTCCAGTTTTTCTACTATGCATCGCCTGAAACCGAGAACTCGCACCCTTTTCATGAACTGTAGTGTAGTATGCCCCAGTTCTTCTATGATCCTACACTGATCTATGCACAAAGCAGGCTGTAAACCCTATTTCAGCGCTCTGTTCCATCTTTGTACCATGCCATTACTTTGGGGGAAATACACTGACGTGCTTACATTACTTATGCTGTGGTGTTTGAAATCATTTTCCATTTAACTGGAAACCAATTGGAATCTGTCGTCCTTAACTAATGCTCTTGGAAGACCTTCTTTCATGAATAGCTCATTTAGGAACGTAATCAGTTCAGTTGTGCTGACATGTGATACAGACCGTGCCATTTTAAAAATTGATCCACTACAACTCGTGCATGCTTAGGTGAGGCACTCCCTACCTAAAAGAGACAACAAATATGCAAAGATATCTTCCATCGACGCTGCGGCACTTCCACCCCCATGCTTGGGTATTTAACTGTCTTCTGAAATTCGGTGCATGAGGCTCAAGTTACACGGAAATGCACCTTCCACATAATGCATATATCCACCCTAGCCACCAAAAGTCCATTTGTGACCCTTCCGATTGTACTGCTCATAGCTGGGTGACCTTCAGAGGCCATGGTAAGAATTCTCTTCACAAAACCTTGGGTACTACTACTAATTCACTTCGGTACAGTACCTTATCCATGACAACCCATCACTCAAACTAAGGTAAGCCAGGTCTATAAGGCAATCAGGCAGTGCCTGCAGGCTGGTCTAACAAGTCAGCGTGTGGGCTGTTTTTTCTGGTAGTTTTTGGTCTTGTTTATAGTCTGTTGGGACGGTTTTACTGTTGATTAAAACAAACGTATACAGCGTGTCTTTACAAGTCCACACCTGCCCCAATTTGCAAACATGGGCTCATTTATTAGGTATCTAATTCACTAATTGTGCCCACTTTCATTTTGGTGGCTGGGCCTATTTTCTGTCCTATTCCGACCCTGCCTTAAACCATGAATAGTTGACATTTACAAATACAGATTAATGTTTGTCTGGCCAACCGATTCATCTACCTTGCAAAACTACTCATCATCCTTTAGATCCTAAATTCCATAATTCCTTAGTATGCTACCACCTGATGCATATGACACTGATGTAATAATCCCTAATCTTCAATTATCTCTCCTGCTTTATCTTTAGGTACCATCATCTGAGAGAGATGATAGGCCAACATGTTGTAGACTCACAGAACATATTCCACCTTGAAACGGAATTCCGAAAAGAAGATATTGCCACTTGCCAATTTGTGGAGTTGCCTTTCTACATCCCTAGTGTTGAACAAATCCACCAACACCAAAGGATGGCGATTGTTGTGTACTGTGATTGGAGCCACACCCCCAGACATACTATGTGAAGTAATTCACTCACACAAGCATGCCAGTGCTTCTTTTTCAGTTGTAGATACCTTACCTATGCCTTTATCAAAGAATTGCTACAGTCTACAATTTACCTTCTCTTTCCTGCAGCAGAAATGCCCCAATTCCCACATTACTCGAATCCGTTATAAGCACAAGATTCCCCTTAGTATCGAATAGTACCAAAGCTGGAGCTTCTGTTATTTCCCCTTGTATTTATACCAGTTCGCCTTCATCATCTTTATCGCACACGAAATTGACATTTTTCTTCCGAAAATGTCATATATACATTCTCATTCGAAGACTCTGGATCAAAATTATCATTTGTCAGTTCTACGGAAAGCCTGTTGAATAAATCACCATTCCCGAAGCAATTCTTTTCCTCCAGCACTACCAAGACAGCCGGGGTGGCGATTCTGGTGGCTCGACACTTTAGGGGAGAACACATTCACAAATTCGCAGAAATGAAAGGACGGTTGTTGGTGCATAGGTTTCGGGTGGGTGGACTTACTCTCACGATAGGTTCCCTTTATAGTCCCAATGATAAACAAGAGCGGTTCTTGCAGTCTGCGGTGGAAGAGATCTCTGCCTCGCCGGATAGGCATATTATCCTCGGGGGCGACCTTAACATGGTCTTTGAGTCGGCTATGGATAGATCAGCGCAGCGTTCCCCGCAAGTCGGGGAAATTTCAGCTGGTTGTAAGGCTGAGCTTACGGAGATGGGTCTCCTGGACCTCTGGCGTCACATGCATCCTGTGGACAGGGACTATTCGTACTATTCCCATGCGCATAAGACCTACGCGAGGCTTGATCACCTTCTGGTCACTTTGCCGGTGCAAGCTCTGGCGTCCGGCGTGACTATGGGGGTAATTTCCTTGTCGGATCACGCCCCGGTCGAGGCCTCTTTTTGCTTGCCACCCTCTACCTCCCCGGCGAGGACTTGGCGCCTCCGAGATACCTTGCTACATAGGAAAGCGGTCACGGACCGTATTGGACAGGTACTCTGTGAATATTTAGCTAACAATGATAATGCGGATACCACCCGGGCCACACAATGGGCTGCCTTGAAGGCTGTCCTCAGGGGGGAGTTCCTGTCGATCTCAGCGGCCGAAAACAAGGAGCGCAGGATAAAGAGGGGGGAGCTTACTGACAGAGTCCGGGAGCTGGAGTTGATCCACCGTAGGACCGGGGCGCCGAGGATTTGGCGGCAGCTTAAAGAAGCAAGGAAGCTCCTTGCCGCCCTAGATGTAGACCGAGCGGAATATGCGGCCCTCCGACTGCGCCATGCCTTTTATACTGGAGGGGATCGATGTGGCAAACTTCTAGCTAACAGACTCCGGGCTGCTAGGCAGAGCCAGTTGGTGAAGGAGCTCTCAGATTCCACGGGCGCTGCAGTAGTGGATGATGCCTGCATTTCGGCCGAGTTTCGAGGGTTCTACGGAAACCTCTACGCCGGTGACCCGTCGGATGTGCCGGCTATGACCTCCTATCTAGACTCGATCACTCTGCCCTCCTTGGAGCCTCTGCAGGCGGACCATCTGAACAGGGATATTAGCATAGAGGAAGTGGTGACGGCTATTGCCAGACTGAAGCACGGCAAAGCGCCAGGCCCGGATGGATATTCTGCCCTCTTCTATAAGACATTCTGCGGGTCGTTGGCACCGGTTCTCACCCGCCTTTTCAACTCTTTCGCGGAACCTGGAGCCATCCCGCCTGAACTTCTGAGGGCCTCTGTTACGGTCATCCCCAAACCGGGGAAAGATCCTAAATGCTGTGGGTCATACAGACCGATATCCCTCCTGAACGTTGACCTGAAACTTTATACTGGGATTCTGGCCAGTCGACTAGCACTTCACTTGCCCGGCCTTATTGACCCGGATCAGGCGGGTTTTGTCCCGGGGCGGCAGACGGTAGATAATACAAAACGGGTGGTTCATCTGCTGGAAAAGGCTTCCAGGATTCCGGGTGAGAGGATGATGCTTGCGGTTGACGCAGAGAAGGCGTTTGACCGCGTGCATTGGCCTTTCTTGGAGCAGGTACTGGTGAAAGCGGGTATTGGGGAACGGTTTCGCACCATGATCCTCAACTGCTACAAGGATCCATCGGCGGTAGTCCGAGTTAACGGCCATACCTCTGCTGCCTTCCCCATGGAGAGGGGCACCAGGCAGGGTTGTCCACTCTCGCCTTTGCTCTTTGCACTTTGCACTATACATGGAGCCGTTCGCTCAAAGAGTGCGGACACGACCAGAAGTGGAGGGAATACGGATGGGCGGCTTTACCCATACAATCAGTCTCTATGCTGATGATGTCATCTTCACATTGGCTACGCCCCGGATGGCACTCCCGGCCTGCATGGATGAACTGGCGGCGTTCAGCACGGTCTCGGGTTTTAAGATGAATATGGGGAAATCGGTAGCTATGGATATTTCCCTGGCGCCTGACACCAGGGCATATTTGCAGAACAGATTCCCGTTACTTTGGTCCTCAGAGGCGGTCCCTTATTTGGGGATTCAGATAGCCCCTACGCTGCCAGCCATGGTCGCGGCTAATTACTCAGCTTTGGGAGCCAAGATCAGGAACGAGCTAGGCCGATGGAATCGTGGCATCCTCTCCTGGCTGGGTAGGATTGCTGCCGTCAAGATGACGATCTTGCCGCAAGTGCTCTACTTATTTAGGGCTTTGCCGCTTCAGCCACCGAAGGGATGGATACAGCAGTTACAGTCGGATGTGGCCCGTTTTATTTGGCAGGGGAAAAAGCCTAGGTTGCGCAGGGCCCTCTCCCTTTTGTCTCCTGACGCTGGAGGTCTAGGCATTCCCGACTTTCGTAAATACTTTCAGGCGACGCAATTAAGATACTTGGTCGAATGGTGCAGGTGGGAGTCGGATAAGCATTGGCTTTTCCAGGACCAGGCGGTGGCGGGGCGGCCTCTGCAGGAGATACCGTTCCTGCACCGTGCCCACCGGCCTAAGAATCTCTACGCTTCTTTTATTACGAGGGTGCCATTGCGGGTCTGGGACATGACTTCCCTTAAGTATGATCTCACCACATTCCCTTCGCCGCTCTCGCCGCTGGTGGATAATCCTGCCTTCACTCCCGGAATGGAGAAAGGAGCCTTTGCACATTGGCGGCAGGCAGGGTGCAGAGCATTGTGTCACCTGTACGGTCTGGAGGGGGTCATCCTCCTGATTTAGCAGAGCGGGTAGGTCTTGAACTTATGACCTATGCGGATGACTCACAGATTATTTTTTCCCTCACCAACTCAGAGTCTTCATCCCCTTCAGCCCTGAAACTTGGTCTTCAGGAGGTCTTCAGCTGGATGTCAACAAACCAGCTGAAGCTCAACGGGGAGAAGACGGAGATTCTTCTCCTGGGAAAAAATCGTGATCTGTGGCAGGAGAGGCACTGGCCACCATCTCTGGGTGCTTTCCCCAGTCCAGCTACCCAGGTTAGAAACTTAGGGGTGTGCATCGATGATTCTTTATCGATGAAACAACAGGCTAATAAAGTGGCTGGCATTTGTTTCACGATTATTAAATGGCTGCGGAAGATTATCTGGATGCTGCCTGTGGATACCCAGAAGACCGTAGTCAATGCGCTAATAACATCTAGGCTTGACTACGGTAACATTCTATACCTGGGCTCCAACCTAGCTGTAACCAGGCGGTTACAGCTGGTCCAGAACTCCGCAGCCAGGCTGTTGTGTAAGATTCCTAGGACAGCAAGGATCTCGAGCCACCTTAAAGACCTACACTGGTTGAAAGTTGAGAACCGGGTCCGGTTTAAGGCCTTGACCTACATGTTTAAGATCAGAGCGGGAACCGCACCACGGTATTTGCAGAAACTGGTTAGGCCCCATGTACCTGTACGGAATCTTCGCTCTTTAAATGGAGCAACTTTCACGGTACCCAGATTCAAACTGGCCCGAATGGGAGGTAAATCCTTTTCCCATCTGGGTCCAGTTCTTTGGAACTCCCTTCCTTTAGCTCTGCGCAAAGAGGAGAACTTCGCCAGTCTTAAGAAACAACTTAAAACCTGGCTGTTTAATAAATAACTGTGTTTAATAAATAACTGTGTAAATAAATAGCGAACATTGTGTTGCCAGCAGTTGCTTTCTGTGTCTTGTTCTCTTAGCCATGGCGCCGGGAAACCCTTTGTGGGTATCTGTGCGCATTACAAATGCAAAAAATAAATAAAATAAATAAATAAAATCCCGTTCACACAGTTTCGGACGGAATTCTCACTCCCCGAAACTGAGAGACACCGGTATATGCAAGTCCGACATTGGGCTCTCCAGCCGCAGATAAGGGACGTGGCGGACAGGATGCTTTCACCGTGCGAGAGATGGCTGTTGTCCCGTACGTCGGACACGAAACTGATCTCGGATTTATATAAGTTCTTACAACTACCCTCAACACACTTTCATAACCCCGGGAGAGCTAGATGGGAGCGGGAACTTGGGAGGACATTGAGCCCCAAGGAATGGGACCACATATCTTATAGGGCGCGCCACTCTGCATATCACATGGGCCTCACTGATACCTTCACTAAAGTGTCCACCTACTGGTACTACACACCTGAGCGGGTCCATGAGTTCGACCATAGCAAGACTGACACATGCTGGCGGGGGTGCGGACACCGGGGAACACTCACGCACATTCTATGGGACTGCCCCCTCTTAGCTAGTTACTGGAAGGAAGTGCTGGATGAAATTGATTCTCATTTTGGTATAGAGCTCCCGCGCTTCCCGGCGTATACCTTGCTAGGACTCCCAAATGATTTAATGTATCCCCTCAGGTCCAGAAGGGGTAGGCAGATCGCCATTGCCCTCGGCTCTGCAGTTCAGAACATTTTGATATACTGGCGCACAGACACAACGCCTACAGTTACGGGCTGGCTCCACAGACTGTGGCACGTGTTGGGTATGGAGAAACTGTCTTTGGTAGTGGCTGGGGATGTAACGCAATTTAATGAACTGTGGCAACCATTTCATTCTATGCTGCTCACGGAGTTCAGAGAACTCACCTGTCCGAGGTACCTTCGCCTGCTGCGGCTTACGAGCCCGCTGGCATCAGATCAGTGAGCGGGGTGGGACTCTTCTCCCCAATTGCCTAGAGCCCTGGGAAATAGGTAGCATGTTGGTAGCGCACTGGACAGTGGGTGGGGGGGGGGGGGAGTTGGGTGGGGTGAGGGGGCGTTGGGGTGGGAGGGGGGCATTTGAACTTAAATGTTGTGTCATGCCAGACTACTGCACGTTCTCATCTGCTGATCCTATGATGCTGTATGCCTGTTTTGGTGTGTCACGTTGAATAAAATACTTTAAACATGAATAAATCACCAGCTACATTAAATGTTGAAACTTATGTCAACTACTTTTTATAGATTATTGAAGTATCTTGTTTCTTTGCTTCACAGACATACTGTATTAATTACATTATTGTAATCAAGCAGCAAATAGGCTTCTGCCCTTGACATGTTATTGGCCATCTTAATAAATACTAGAAGCATTGAACACAGGCATGTTCCGTGAGACACTTTGGATTAAATCATATCTCTAACTAAATCTAGGGATTAATTAAAATACCCTGGAGTTGGTATACTACTTATTCACCAAATCCTCAGAATATTTTTCTTCTGGAAATACTCTCCTCATATTAAGGCAACATCAGCTGCACTGAAAAAGTGACTTGCCATTTTGTGTTCACTGCAGCTCATTGAGAGCTTGCCAGGCCATCCAACAAGTTGGTCTAACAGCAGACTCCCATCTCTGCTGGCTCAGTTGAGGCCAGCCCCTATAGTTTGAGTTTCTTACAGTTCCACTGAGACTGTTTGCTGTATATCCTATTGCCAACAATGCAGCAGTAGTTTCAGCAAAAATGCACTGACATTTTCACTCAGCACCAGGGGCATTTTTGTTATTTTCATGCCGTGGATTGCCACAACTCACATGACTGTCCCATGCAGACAAAAACATTGTAAGCCCTGCCCTGGTGAGGGGTGGGGCTTCTGATGTCAGAGTCGACAGAACTGAGATTGCTGGCCAATGGACTAATGATGTTTGATAACAGAGCCACCTTAGGCTTTGCTGCCAGAACTAGTAACCCAACCCTGAAATTAGATTTTTGGGGGCTACCCTGCTGCAACACAAATAAAAATGTTTAACACACCTAAAATGTGTGGACAAACAAAAACCTTTTTAAAGAAATGTGCTTTTGAAATGCTCATAAAATGTAAAACGATGAACCCACATAAATGTAATGGAACCAACCGCCATAGTTTTGTCAAGCCAACAAGACTGAGACAGCTCTGAACTTTATCACATCACACGCCTCACCAATAATCTAATTAGAAATCAAATGACCTAAAGGTTGCAGTAACATCCTATAAATGTAAGCATCTCAGTTAAAGCTAAAGTAAATAACTTGTACCGAAAGAATGAACAACTTGTTCGGTGAAACCAAATGTAGGGTACCCACCTACAGCAGTCAAGCTGTACTTAGCACAACATTTGCTAAACTGGCTTAATGCTTGCTCTTATAGACAAGCCACTAAGCAACACAATTGGTGGCAAAGATGCCACCCTGAGCAAACACACACATTTTAAAGACATCCTTTAACAAAAACAGTCAAAGCCATTTATATTTTGCATGCTCATCAATTGCAAATCCTTAAAAAGGCACAAGTAAAACCTAATTGATGACTGAAGAACAGACTGAATTACCATTGCCAAACCCTGGTTGTTGTTTTAATACAACGTGTGAAGACTATAGCATTATATATTCACTCCCGTATCAAAGACCTGCACTTCTACAGCCTCCCCTGGCGAGAAACCCTGCTTTGGATTAACTACTGGATTCCATTCCTTCATGGGAACTCAGTGATTAACTCTAGCATTGGAGAACTTTAATCAATCAGTCAACTTTCCTAATGGGTACAGTCCAGCCTGAACTTCCAGGCCAGGTCCTCCCTGGACTGGAAACAAGCATCCTGGGACCGGTTTCAGGGTATCACCCCTCATCAGCCAAGCTAGCTTGACTCCAGTGGCATGGTGAGCGGGGGGAGGGGGAAATGTTTGACATTCTTCAGAATTCCGTCCATCAATTGTTCTTTTTGCATTTGTCACCCCAAGTGGGACAGGTATGCCTAGACGTGGGTCTCATGCTCACCATGACACTAAAGTCAAGCTAGCCTGTCTGA
The DNA here is from genome assembly GCF_964261635.1 of Lissotriton helveticus. Taxonomy (NCBI): domain Eukaryota; kingdom Metazoa; phylum Chordata; class Amphibia; order Caudata; family Salamandridae; genus Lissotriton; species Lissotriton helveticus. The sequence continues at coordinate 1,635,205,445 of NC_136067.1, read as the reverse complement.
TATGGGGTAATACCCCAAAACCGGTCCCACAATGCTAGTTTTCAGTCCAGGGAGAACCAGGCCTGCCAGTTCAGCTGGACTGTTCCCATAGGGAGCAGGATCAAGACTGATTTATATATGGCTGGGTTGAAATTGGAATGGCTTGGTGAGCAAAGAAAACATAGATTTAGGCCCAGATCTCTGTACTGGAGGAGAATGTTTGACATTGTTCAGCATTCCGTCTATCAATTGTTCTTTTTGCATTTGTCACCCCAGGTGGAACGTGTATGACTAGATGTGGGGTCGTCCTCACCATGACACTGGAGTCAAGCTAGCCTGGCTGATGAGGGGTGATACCCCGAAACCAGTCCCATGATGCTTGTTTCCAGTCCAGGGAGGAACTGGCCTGGCAGTTTGGACTGCATTGTTCCCATGGGGAGCAGAGTCAAGACTGATTTGCATATGGCTGTGTCTAAAGTAGAATGACCAGGTGAGCAAAAAAAACATGGTTGTAGGCCCAGATTTCTCTATCGGGGGTGTGTGTTTGGCATTGTCCATCAATTGTTCTTTTTGCATTTGTTACCCCGAGTGTGACAGGTATGCCCAGATGTGGGTCCCATGTGCACTATGCCACTGGAGTCAAGCTAGCCTGGTTGATGAGGGGTGAAACTCAAAACCAGTCCCAGGATGCTTATCTCCGGTCCAGGAAGAACCTGGCCTGGTAGTTCTGGCTGGACTGTTCCCGTGGGGAGCAGGGTCAAAATTGATTTGCATATCGCTGGGTCCAAACTGGAATGGAATATGAACAAAAAAATGATGTATTTAGCCCAGATCTCCGTACTGGGGGTTCATGTTTGACATTTTTCAGCATTCTGTCCATCAATTGTTCTTTTGGCACTTTTCATTATTAGGCCTGCCAGAAAGGTATTCTTGCTTCTGAGTCCTCTTTGCCACCAGATCCTTTGAGACGATTGCTGTGATTTGGTGGGGTCTCAAGGAGCAGGTTCTGTGGGTTGGGCAGCCGAGCCTGAACTTTACTCTAGACAGGGTTGGCAGCCAATACTATTTGATGAGGATGGAGGAAATATGGCCAAATTTCCTTCTGGAGAAAAGCAGTATGGCTGTAGAATTGGGTTGGCGGTAAAAGGGTAGAGTGAGAGAACGAGATACATCTGTGATAACAGAGCAGTCTAAGCACACTAAGATTAAGACGTGGGCTGCAGACTTTAGGTGGGTAGGTGACAGCAACAGCTTTTTTTGGAGGGCCAATAGTTAAAAGTTGGTTGAACTGATGACTTTACTGATATGCAGGATCATTGAAGTAGAGGAGTTGATAATGAAGTCAAGAGAGGTCACCGGAAATGTTGGGAAGTCAGCACCTTTCAAATCTTTTAGAATAGACGGATCAAACTATTTTTTTAGTTTCAGTTGTTTAATTTAGCTTTTATAGATTTGAGTTTTAGGAAGGTATCCAGGACTGGAGTTTGATGAGCATGGTCAACCAGGGAAAAGATACCGTGTTAGAATAATGCCTTTAAATAGAGGTGAGCAAACGCTACATACTCATAAATGGAGATACCCGTAATTTCACAAATCAAACTCATTGGCTCAAGGTATAAATGCAAATGTGTGGGGGCCAAAATGGAGCCTTGTTTACCCCTCAAGTTTTTGCAGAGGGATCTGAGGAGCTGCATCCATTCTTCACTTATTGTGTGTGGTTAGCAAGAAAAGAGGAAACCATCTCAGTGTGGATCCACAGAACATGTGGTGTTCAAGTACAGAGACCAGTCGCACATGGTCAGTCGTGTTGAAAGCCTCCGAAAACGAAGAACTTACGATGCAAGAGACTCCACAGTTGAGAAAACACTGGACATCATCAAGAATTTTAGAGTGGCCACCTCAATAATGCAGCCAGAGCGGAATCCACAATGATGGTTTGTGAGAAGCTGTAGAGAGTCATTGTACTGATTTGTCAATGTCATAATTTTCAATGGGATGGCGTGCACCTCACAAGAGCCAGGGAAGTTTATCAACACTTACTCTTGAAAATATTTAGTCTACATACTAACTACATATCCATGAGTAAATTCATACATATGGAGCAGTGCAGCTAAATGAATGAGTGTAAAGTCTAAGTTAAGACCACACATGAGAGCAGATGTAGGATTGAAAACGAATTAGAGAGAAGATACTAAAAACTTAAAACCGAAAGTTAATGCTAACTAGAAGTCTTGCATTACAAATTATCAAAAATAGTAAAATGAATTATCCAAAACCTATTGTTGGAGAAGGGAAGCAAATCTGTTTACATTATTATTATTGATCATTCGTATCATGAGGAAAATGCAATCCAATTATAAATATGTTCTGTAAGATCTGTTTCACTATCAAACGATCATGGTGATTTAACTTCACATGACTTTTAAGTGACACGATCAGCTGTAAAATTACGACTTTGCTTAAACCCACACCAATGTGAAAATAACACATTTTATCAGAGCATAGGAGTTGATGAATGGGTTATACAATTCATTTATTTTCAGTTAACTTGCCATTGCTTAAACATGAAGAATACAAATCATCCCACAATCAGTGCCTCTGATTTAAAGGGTCTCTATTTTGGCCAAATATCAACTTCTGATGGATGAAAGCAAAGTTGAAACAAGCACTGGCAAAGCCTAAAGTCTCGACTTAACAAGGTTGTGCAATGGGTATTTATTTTGTTAATGCAATTCTGTCACAAAAATAAAGGAAAAAACTCTACCACCTACACATAGCCGCCATATGTTTACAATTAAAAAAACGTAATTTTAAAAAACATTAACTGATGTGGCTATTTCACTAGTTATATTTTTTTAACTAAAAAGCCTTTCAGTTGTGCCATGTATTCTATTTTTATTATAGCTTGTGAAGGAGACAAGATTGATTTACGACCTAACCAAATGCAAAATATTGCAGTCAGCTACGTCACACTTTGTAACAGCTACTATAAATAAACAAATGGCGGCAAATACAATAGGTCATGCTAGTAAGACATAATGACTATGCCAATGTTTTTTGTCATGATGTACAGTATTGCGTCTGTTGTGCAACATGGCTTAAAAAAACAAGCATTTACAATGCAATGGTCTCGGCATTATTAAAGGTAGAGCTATTGGCATTGCTCATGACTTTTTCTTCTTTTTTATTTTAAAACATTAATAAATGGTATTGTCATTTACAATGGCAATATGTGAGCATTAGAGAGTAGTAGAGAATATTTGCGGACACAGTGCCACACACACACACAGACAGAGCCGTGCACACACACACACAGAGCCGCGCACACACACACACAGAGCCGCGCACACACACACAGAGCCACACACACAGACAGACAGAGCCACGCACACACACACAGAGCCACACACACAGAGCCACACACACAGAGCCCAACACACAGCCCCCCCACACACACAGGCCCCCCACACTCAGAGATCCCCCCCCCACACACACAGATTCCCCCCCACATACACAGAGCCCCCCCCACACACAGAGCCCCACACACACACACAGCCTCCCCCACACACACAGAGCCCCCCACACACACACACAGAGCCCTCCCCACACACACACCTAGAGCCACACACACCCAGAGCCACACACACACACCCAGATCCCCACACACACACAGGAGAGCAAGCACAGCGAGGGGGCAGGGAAGCAAGCACAGAGAGGGTACAAGGGAGCAAGCACAGCCAGGGGGCAGGGAAGCAAGCACAGCCAGGGAAGCAAGCACAGCCAGGGGGCAGGGAAGCAAGCACAGCCAGGGGGCAGGGAAGCAAGCACAGCTCGGCTCCCCGTGAGAACCATGAAAGAGTACATATATCTGTACATTGGCCCAACGCAGCCAGAGTGTACCTTGCCTTGTTTATTGGTCTATAGCTGGCTTTAACTGCCTGCCGTGTGCATTGGCTTAAGGTGGGTTGCATCTGCCTTGCCTTGTGTATTGACCTGGGGAGGGGCAGCGCTACCTGCTGTTTGTGTCGGCCAGGCTGGGGCTCCAACTGCCTCGCTATGCGCATCGGCCTGGGTCAGGCTGCAGCTGCGTTAGCTTGTGTCTTCGTTGGCTCGGAAGCGGGCTGCGACTCCTGAGGAAGCCAGCCTCGTAGCAGCAGAAGCCACTGAGTACCATCCTGACAGTCCAAGGCAGCTACGCTCAGTGAAGACACGAGCTTTGCATGACGTCCATGGTGTGCATTGCTGAGGCAGCACATGAATACCACCGGCCACCATCGGCGGTCAGAAGCCTCTCCGAAAACACTGAGGTGAGTGCGAGGACTAAAGATTGTTTTTCTGTCCAATCAAGCGACGGGTAAGAACTAGAGTGCACAACGAACTGACTGCACATTTTATTTGTGGGAAACGTAATTTGCACCTGAGCCATATTCGTGCTCTACCAAAGCTGGCTGGGGACAATCTTAGACCGGGTGACCCAGGTGACAGAAACATGAAGAGGAGGGACAGGTTTTAGCCCCCACAGTTAGTTGAGATCAGGGGCATCACTCTGGATTTGTCATTGATTTGTGTAGTGTTAAGTACACCTGTGTCCTTAAAAGTACTTTTTTCCAAAAACAAAAAAGGTAGGCTGGGACTTAAAATTAATGTTGGTCAACAGTCGAGTTGAGATCTTGTGTCCCCACGCTACCTTCCTGGGTAGCCTGTAGGGTCAGGGGGGTGGGGGAGAGGGGGGCACGAGCACAGCGAGCAACAGGGGGCGGGCAGAAAAGCGAGCGCAACAAGGGTCAGGGGGTGTGGGGGGGCACGAGCACAGCGAGCAACAGGGGGCGGGGGTCAGAAAAGCGAGCGCAACGAGGGTCAGGTGGGTGGGGGGGCAGAAAAGCGAGCGCAACGAGGGTCAGGGATGGGGGCGCACGAGCACAACGAGGGTCAGGTGGGCCACGAGCACAACGAGGAACAGCGGGGTGGGGGGGAACACGAGCACAACGAGAAACAGGGGGGTGTGGAACACAAGCACAACGAGAAACGGGTGTGGGGGAACACAGGCACAACGAGAAACAGCGGGGTGGGGGAACACAGGCACAACGAGAAACAGAGGGGTGGGGGGGGACACAAGCACAACGAGGAACAGTTGAGAGGAGAGGACGCCCGTTCTGCATGTGTTTTGCGTGCAATCCATTGCCATTTTTGCATTTCCTCCTCTGACAGCGCGGGGTCCTTCATTTGCTGCGAGGGGAGGAAAAAAGCTGGATGCAGCACACGCCGTAGGTGGTTCTCGGGAATGATAGATTCATCCGCACACAGAGCACAGCTCGCCAAAGGATCTCTCCGACTCCGAGTCAGCCAGTCTGAAGCGCCGGCCACAGCGGACGGAAAGGCCAGCCATGAGAAGCGGGAGCCATGTCTGCGAAGGAGAGGCAGAAAGCAAAGATAACCAAGGACAGTGTCATGCTACTACCCTGCTTTTATTTTGTGAAGGTAAGTGGGGAGACGGGTCTCTGGAGATGCAACTGTCGGCAAATAAATATAGACGGTCTGGAAATAAGCAAATGGCTGCAATATCTGCCGCGAGCGCCGCGCGCGAGGCAAACGCGAGGCTGACAGAAAATTCACGAACTGTACAGCGAGTGATACCGATGGTGGTGCAAAGCCTCCCCACACACGCAGGCGGCCTTTGCATTTGCACACGTGTACGTGAGTGTCTACAGTGATGTCTGTGTCTTTCAGCGGAGAGTCGGCATCAGCTGGGCTGTGGTTTACGAGGCACACACGAGTAATCTGTAAACAAGGGCCAGACGCGGTCGGGCAGAAATGGCTGCCGCAAACCTCCGAAAGTTTTCCGATTCGGGCGTGTTTTTTTCCTGAGTGACGGATGAAGCCACAGGTAGAAAGAAGGCAAAAAACACGACCCCGAATCTGAAAAAGACGGGGCTTGAACCGAGTGACGCCCCTCTCCTCCAATGGCTGGCCAGCATTTACTAGGCCAGCCAATGGAGAAGAGGGGCGGGTTCAAGCCCCCTAACTAAAAAACATAAAATCTTCGGACTCCGCCCACTGCTACGCAGTGAGACGGTCCTCGACCTAAAAAATGAAATGGCCAATGCCTACTAAAGGACACCGGTTTTTTTTATTTATTGATCTGATATGGATCGGTAAATGATTAAAAATTATGCAAAACCGCTCTTAAAACATATAGAAGCAACAGGGTGAGTGGAGTAGAAGTAACATGAGCGAGAGAACACGTGAAAGGGGGGAGAAAAGCCTACAAGGGAGACAGCTAGAAAACACATGCACTCTTATAGAATGCTTAAACAAAATTACGAAAAGTAGTTCCCTGAAAGGGAACAGAGGAAGCATAGAAGGCAGCCAATCAAAGACAAGGTAAATAGGCTATTGTCCATGGGAGAGACAAACACAAGATGGACAGGCTAAAACAAGAAAAGCCATCCAACAGAAAGAAAGCAAATACGAGTGACAGAAAAGCCAACCAATGGTAAGCTATGGGTGGACTGCAAGCCCATGTATGTTCTTGATAAGTCCACAATATCACTTTCACAAGCAGACAGCTTGAGCTGTCTTGTGTGTGCGACCTAAAAAGGAAATGGGAAAATAAATTACTATCTTACTGGGTATCTGAAGTGCAGTCAAAATAATTAACCATTATTTAACCTTTTCGACGCTGATGACGGAACCACTCCGTCATCATCCGCGGTGGTCTGTTCTGATGACGGAGCGGTTCCGTCATGGCCCGCCCGACGCGCCTGCGCGGCGCTGATTTCGCGCCTGCGCGGCGCGTTCTATTGAGCGGGCGGGGCCATGACTGAACCGCTCCGTCATCAGCACAGCTCACCCGAGGCTGGTGACGGAGCGGTTCCGTCACCAGCGTGTGAGCGCCGCGTGGCCCCCCCACCCCCTTAGCGCTGCGGCGGAATAGCCGCCGCAGCGAAGGTGTTAAAAGATAGTATGAAAATATACATCATGTAAAAAAGCCCACTGCGAACCAGCTTGGTCACAGAAGAGAAAGGAACTATTTTTAGGCGGGTGTAAGCATATTGCACAGGCTTTGTCCAGTCACTGACAGTGAAGGGGGTCAATGGCTAAAGTGGGCTGACCCAATGCCACATGCTGTAAGCTGTGGTGGGCAGAAGCAAATAGTTAATGAAAATTTAACAGACCAATGGATGAAGCCCGCTGACCAAAAACCCTTCTATGTAAGAATTATTTATTTTAGAAAAATAACAGTCTTAGAGACAGCTAAAGTTGTTGAAAGTAGACAAGACTCAGGCTCCTGAAGGGAATTCTTTAGTGAATGTCTCCACTTCTCCACAACGGCAGTCTCTACTCAGCTGAGCATCACCAACATTCCAAGGCAAGCTCACAGGCAACTGTAGGAATGTTCTAAAGGGAAAATGGGGGACAGGGAGCATACTACTATAATAAAGCAGTATTACAATAGTAAATAACGATTTAACAGGCCAGTGGAAGCAGCCCATTGACCAAAAAACGTTCTATGTATGTATGATATATTTTAGAAAAACAACAGTCTCAGAGACAGCTAAAATTGGCTCAAAGGCCAGACCTAAAAATGAGTACTGCACGTTTGTGAATAAGAATAGAAATAAAAGCTAAAGTAGACCTTACTCTTTCAAGTCTCCAGTGGTGTTTTCTTGTTCCACGTCACTAAAATGCACGTGAGAGGGAGAGGTGTGTCCTTTCTTTAAAAATAGGTCTTCTTTCAAGCCTGCCTCCTTCAGAACATCAGAGAAATGCTTTTCTGCAGAAAGCCGGGCATTGCTCTGGTGACAAGGAGAACAATTAGAACCATGTTCATCGTTAGCCATTGTAAACATTCAGTGCAAATGTGAAATCAAGAGGAGTCTCGAACATTATGCATTTCTGTACATTTCTGAAAACTGTCAGGTGCAAAGACAAGAAATAAACATGAACGTTAAATGGCACAGAAGAAATAATTTGTCATTAAGCGTCGGTGTTTCTTTTGCAATTCAGTAATGTAGGTATTTGCGATTCCTAAATTGCGCAAATTAAGCAATCGCAATTTAGAAATCGCAAATACCTATGCATCAAAAATTCGCATATATTTTTGCGATTTCTAATTTTTCCTTATTTGCGATTCCCAATTTTGCGAATCGCAAATAAGGAATCCCTTAACATTGAGTCCTAAGGGCCTAGAGGCCCATAGGAATCAATGGGAAGGCATTCTCATTTTGCGATTCGCAATTAAGGAATCGCAAATTGAGAATGTAATTTCTAGGGTGCAGGGGGGGGTCCAAAGGGCATGTATGTGTGTAAAATGAAAGTGTCAAAAATGCACTTTTGTGCATTTTTGAAACTTTTCTTAAATTACCATGAAGGTTGACTTCATGCTAATTTAACACTTCCAATTTGCGAAATCGCATTTTTTTCCAATGATGCATTGCATTTAAGAAATTGCAAAATTGCGATTTCTAAAATGCAATCGCAATTTAAGAAATCGCAAAAAATTGCGATTTCTTAAATTGCGAAAAAAAATAAATGATGCATCTCAAAAATTGGATTTGCATTAGCAAGCGGCCTATTTTTGCGAATCGCACCGTTTGCGAATGCAAAAACCAATGATGCATGTGCCCATAAATCGTCAATGCGCGTACATGGTATTTATATCGCGCAAACCTAGCTGAAAGGCAGCGGAGCACCGTAAAGGGCCAAAGGTAAAGGCACAGATAAGTGTGATTGGAGGAGTAGCTGAGTTCTGAGAGCTGAAGTGGGCTGTTAATTGAGTTGTGATGATGTGATCTCTAGAGGTGTGGTAATAATGCCATCCGCTCTTCTGAAGAGTCTGCAATAGTTCCCTTGCTACTAATAAAGCCAAGAGTTACTGTTGTATTCACTGTTCAGGCGCTGCAGTGTGGATTATGAGAAGGTTTGTTAGATCTTAGTTTCTAGTAGACTGCTAAGGCCCACCAGGAGCAGCATCCTGCTGCTCAGCCCATATCTCCAAGTGACATTCCAATCCCCCACACACTCTTTACATTCTAGATGACCTCACACACTGGCTGAGCAGCAGGGACCTGGAACACTGGGGAGATGTATTAAGATACAACAGTTACCGCCTCGATCTAACATCAGATGATGAAAGCTGCTTCATAACAGACAATTGTTTTTCAGGCAGAAACACTGCCATTTATGAAACATGGATTTTACCAGAATTTCAATTCTAAATGTTAGACAGTCCACAGAACTGAAGTATCTAATTTCTATTTACCTAATTTCAACTAAGTGCTTCTGATCCATGCATTTTAACATTGTTATTCTCAGTCTTGGATTCAAAGTCAGAGGCGTAATTTAATGACCAGGCATTAAAATGGAGCTTGGAGTCACAACTAGCCAATATACTTGTTTAACGTTGTTTTACTTAAACTTCAAAAACTAGAGTTCAATAAACTTGAATGAGTTCCCCAAAAAGTGGTCAGATGAGTAAATTGAAAAAATCTTGACTGACTCCTTATATCTGTATTAGAACATTGGAATGTTGGGAGCTCCGTTTAAAACAATGGAGTGCTCCGGGCTTATAATGGCTGGTATAAGCCTGGAGCTCCAACATTCCAATGGTTCTTTGTTCACAGCTCTGGCTGTAAACAAAGGCTTCAGGGAGCCTGAGGGGATTCCAATCCCCTCACACTCCCATAAGGCTTTGTTTTTTTTGTTAGAACATTCTGCCCTCTAGTGGCAGAATGTTCTAATAGCCTTATAGCCCTTCGTAGCTGGGCTATACCGGCTATTAGAACATTGGACTGTTGGGAGCTCCATTGAAAACAATGGAGTGCTCCGGGTTTATAATGGCTGGTATAAGCCTGGAGCTCCAACATTCCAATGTTTCTTTGTTCACAGCTCTGGCTGTGAACAAAGGATTCAGGGAGCCTGAGGGGATTCCAATCCCCTCACGCTCCCATAAGGCTTTGTTCTTTTTTTTGTTAGAACATTCTGCCCTCTAGTCAGAATGTTCTAATAGCCTTATAGCCCTTCGTAGCTGGGCTATACTGGCTATTAAAGTCCCTATTCCTTTAACGCTGGAGAGGCCCTTTAATAGCCGGTATAGCCCTCTACGGCAGGCTATAAGGCTATAATAAAGTCCCTCTCCCTTGTTAAAGGCCCCCGCCTTCGGCTCAGGCCTTTAATGCTGGAGAGGGCCTTTATTAACTGGTATAGCCTCTACGGCGGGCTATAAGGCTATAATATTGTTTAAATAATGAAAACAAACTACAAATGAAGCAGCAGAAACACCTTCAGCTAAAGCATTGCCTGGAGTTATTTTACTAAATCAGCTTTTAGAGGAGGAAATTTAGCACACAACATTAGTTGGAAGAGGGCAGTTGCATGGCCATGCTTGAGGGAGGGCAGAGAGGAGGTGAGTGCAGGAATAGGGTTAAGCTAAAACATGCAGAAAGGCAGCGGGAAAAGGAGTCCAGGATCAAAGTGACCGCAGCAGAGGACGAGGTGGTACTAATAGCTAGAGAGGAAAGATAAAGCCTGGTGCACACTAGGATCATTCATCTGTAACTTGGCAGGAGGAGCTTGTTTGGGCAGGAAGATGCCCTCTATTTATTTGCGAGCATACATCTCGATCCTGAACGACACACAAAGTATGTGTCTAGAGCTATGACCTTTTTAGTCATTACTGTACACAACAATCATGTATGTACACCAAGGACCACAGTAGTTAAATATTGGCAGCCTGCAGCGAGGCTCCGTGGTTGTGGGAATGCCCCAAGAGAACCCTCCATACATGGGCAAGGCTACCATCAGGATTGCTCTGGTTGCAACATTTTGATATATAGTGGCAGGGTAGGGCTTTTCCTTTTTCCAGCAGTACGTAAATGGACTTCTGTGTAAAGTGTCTGTTATGTTATGTTAACTAGGTATTTATAAAGCACACAGCTACTCAATAGAGTGTCCCGTCACTAAAAACCTTGTGACAGGGCGGACAGTGTGCTATCAAAAGCTAGAATCATGTACTATTGCTGAAATAACCAAGTTTTCAAAGATTTTCTTAAAGTGAGGTCTGTAAAGTTCTCTGCCACCAGGTTCTTTGCTGTACCCAGTGCTTATGGGTACTGCTTTTGTATTGCACTGCGTGTGCATAGCAGGATGAAACAGAAGCGTGTATCATGGATCACTTTGGGCACGGTGGGATCCATCTTGGATTTCTACTGTAAGTATGGTGCACAAACCGGAGGTTAGAGGTAGCCACCAGAAAAGTGATGTTTATTGCTCACAATTCTGTAGCTTGTGAATATAGGATGTGCGATGACTGAGGACAGTAATCTACTTTTAAGCTTTCAACTGCAGGGGTTGCCTTTTGCCATGTCCTGCTCTTTTGTATTCATTCATATGTCAGCCCCATCAGGTTGATAGGCAGTGTGAGAGTAAAGGCGAAAGAAGTTGCTTTAGAAGTGCAGTTTGTCTTTGAACATCACCTGGCTTTTTGTTTCCCTCGAGATGCTACTCCCAGAAGAATAACAAGTGTTAAAGTGTGAACGTTTCTCTCCCCTTTGTGCATGTGCTTTGTGTTTCTTTGGGTAAGACCCCTAGGTCCACTCCTCTATCCTTCTGGCTTTTGAAGACAAAGTCTGTAGCTTGATTGCATGGAACTGGATACGCAAGCCACCTTGAACCAGCCGCAAAACATTGTCAGAGAACACGCAAACACTATCTATGAACATTGAAAAAAGGCGACTAAACCCTCAAGTCAGTGCTCCTTGACTTCTCACTGGCTGATGCACAGATAGGTCATTTACAACCACCTACCAAGGCAGGTGAAGGAGCATCACCAGAAAAGTCTGCAGCTGTCTGCTGGAGGAGCGGAGGGTCTTCCTTGGATGTGGAGCCTGTATTGTTGCTTAGAGAGAGGTGCTGGAGATACCCCTGTAGGGAGCGACCACCCAGAAGAGAGGCCAGTAGTCGTTGCTTGGCAGAGGTGCTGCCCAAGGAAAGAATGACCAAGAAATCCAGGGAGACATCTATGGATGTTGTGCAAGACAGTGATGACCCCTTGTGCTCCTTCCCTTTTTATGTGCGCCGCCATCTGTACCCAACTGCATCTCAAGGTAAACCCGGCTGCCAGAGGACCTCTTGTAACAGGACAGCATGGCATGGAGTGAAACGTAGTTAACTAAATGGGACTGTAATCCATGGTTCCCATTTGGCTAGAGTGAGAAAGGTGCTTTTACAATGTGCTTCGTGACCTTTACCCCGTTTGTGATTATTGTGATCCAGGCATTATGAAACCGAGTGCAGTGACATCTATAGTACCCTCATTGGACTCCTGCCTCACTGCCTGAGTCTATCCCTACACCACTCCCTGAAGGAAAGCGTGTCAAGCAGTAGTTGCCCTTAAGGATACTACAAGATATTAAAAATGCAGAAAACAAGTAACATGTCCTTTCTACATAAATATAGGAGGGAAAGCAGAAAGATGCAAAATCATGCAATGGAAATTCACAGTGAGGCATAAAATACATTACACGGGGCCAGCAGTATAGGTTGGTCATAAGTAGGTCTAAATATATTATAAATCCACAAACACTACAAATACGCCGCTGTAAGAGAACCTGACTGGAGCAACAATGAACACTTCAACTGAGGTATTGCTTGTAAAGGTGGTTTGTTCTTGGCAGAGAGGATCGGAACTTCTTCGATCTACCTCTGACAGAAAATATTTGAGCTTGTGTTTGAACATGTTGATAACAGATTTTGTGAGGGACAGTGTTAAATTTGGCAACCCCAGAGAAGGCCTGTTTTAAGGTCTTGTGTTTCAGACTTTTAGGAACTTTAAGTGGAAACCTTTTTAGCTATACCTTCAGATACCTTGATTTTTTGTAACAGATTTTTTAGTGTGTCATGGTGGATTGTCTTGAATGTCATGTACATTAGTTCCTAGCAGGATCTTGCTTCGAACAGGAGCTAGAGGGCATCACGGATTACTGGGAAGACGTCGTCCTTGTGGCTGGTGCCGGTCACCAGGCACGCAGCTGCAAGTATTACTGCACTTTGGGGATGCAAGCCAGGATTTATAAAGGTCCACCAGGAGGGAATATAGTTAATATTCTTAAGATCCAGGGCTTTTAAAACCTTGTTTTAGATCCTGTTTTTCATTTTCCTATTCTCTTCAGGTGAAGTTGGACACCTTTGACAATGTTTAATGTGTTCGTCAAAGTGGAGCTTGTACCGAGGATGAATCCCATGGACTTGTCCTTATTGACCAGGGTCAGTAAAGGCAGCAGGAAGTAAAATACCACGTGCGCAATAATAATGGTCAAGCAAACTTGTTTCAGCATCCAAGCTCAACTCACCAGAAGACACATTTTTTACATTACCTTTTATATTCGTACACCCTCACTCATTATTTATGTTTTTAAATCCTATTTTATTGTTTTTACATATAAACTATGTCTAGAAGTATTTTATTGGATTTACAGATGAGTGCAGTTGCTTAGCAACTGTCTCCCAATTAAGGGCTGTTGTCGACAACAGGTGGCTTAGGCTAACAAGCTCACACCTTAGCTTGTTAGCCTCGGCCACCTGTTTAAATAGATTGAATTACAATAGCAATGTGCATGAATCACAGGCTTGCAAAAAAGAGAGACCTCTCACCCAGGGGACTGTATACAGCTTGGGTCCAGTCCTTGCCTAAATGCGATGACAAGAATACTTTCTGCTCCTGTATTCATGGGACCTTACGAAGGTGTTCGAGATTAGTAGATTTCTGAACAACTTCAATGTTCAAGTGCTCACATGACCCAACTGTCTCGCTAGACTCGTTTTCCTTTCCTCTAGTTGCTGTGGTCGCCTCATGTGGTTTACACTAGACTAACACCCCAAGATGGCTGTTGTGAAGGTCTGAACGCGGGAAACGCAGCGGTGCAACTTAAGCTGGCAACTGTTACAAGTCTCCACTTGTAAACACACAGGTCCAATCCTCAGTGGATTCTTTGATATAACTTGGTACAATTATTTCAGTTGCCCGATCCTTGCTTGTGTTGGGTGGCTGTACCTTCTCAGGGGTTTGTGCACTCCTCAGTCACAAAAACCAAACACTGAACCAATTTAGCACAAATTGATGATGAATTGTGTGTGCTGTGTGCGTGCCTCAATAGCGAGGCCAAGGAACACTGATCTAGTGGGTTGCTTTCTTCATCGCTCTTGGGAGGGAATGCTTGAAGTCCTCAGTCTTCAATGTAAAGAGGACAAGCATTGGCAAAGCCAATAGGTCTGGTACTGGTTGCCTGACTTTTGGCTTCCTCAGTTATTATTCCCCCCCCCCCCCGTTTTTTGCCAAATTATTGTTGGGGAAGCAGTCAGGCCTCCATTAATCTAAAAAAACAAAACAAAAAACTGCCTAAAAGCAAAAATATTTTTGAAATCTCAAAATGTACACATTGCCATAGTGGTCACGGGTGCAGAAGGGAACTACTTTGTGTGTGTGCTGCTTGTGAAAGATCAGAGTCTGGTAACTTTCCTGTAACTTACCTAACGGTTAAAGTGTTCCAACCCTTATCGCTTGGTTGTCAGCATAACAATAATGAGAATATTATCTGACAAAAATATCGAAGACTTAGTAGTGTTTGCAAAACCTTTGCTCCATTAAGTTTGGATTTTTTATTATTAACTCAATGGGGGTGATATTTAATGGTGGTTCCTCTATGCAATGGACTGTGGGTTTCTGTCAACGACATTTTTAGCACCAAGATACCCCAGTATGGGTGAATGTTCACGCTCAACAAACGTAATAAACAAACATTTTTATAAATGATATTTAGGACACACTATTTTAGTTAGACAATATTTAGGCCATGATATTCTGGTACCATACCTCACTATCAGACTGAGGGTGAGTTTTTTTTTCCCGGAAAAAGGCAACCACACTAGTGCTTTAAATTAAGCAAAGCATCGTCAGCCCCTCCCGTTAGATTGAGGATCTAAATATCAGACCCCTGACTTTATAGGAGTCTTTGACCGATATCGTTCAACACACACCCACAACTGAGGCCCAACTCTGGCCCTCTTGGGTGTTCTGGTTCCAAAACATCCCTTATGTATGAATGAAGGTGTTCAATGAACCATTAAACCAGTAGCCACAGATGGCTGCCAGGGTAAGCCTTTATTTTGGGACCATCAAACCACCCATCTGCAGGAGGGAAGTGTTAGCCTTGGGTAGAAAGACAAGTACAAGGAGGCCAAGACCAACAACTGTAGGGGTATCAAGGTCTTGGCGGCACATAACTTGTCAATAGATATGGAGTGGAGACAGCTCAAGAAATCTGCCAAGACAACGTGTGGGCATGGTCTGATCCAATAACACATGCCATAATGACTAAGATCGTGTTCCACTACATAGAAGAAAACAACAGGAACCATAAAATCACGAAGTTACTGGGCTTGCAAGATACACCCAGGCTCTGTCTCTGTTCCCAAAAGAATGGGTGCTTCGCCAACCTGCATTCGAAAAGAAAATATAAGTATGTTTATAGATCCATTGACTGATAGACTGAGGTCTGCCTATATTATGTATGTTTATCAGTGCTAAGCCAACGATTTTATGGAGATACCCCTGTCTCTCAGTGTTGTAGAGGTAGATCGATATGGGATGCGTGTATACCTCTGAGGAGTCATTTCATAATAATCCACCAACCATATTTGGTGGTATGGATTCTTGCATAGGTTTCCTGCTGTGGGTTGGGAGGGGTGGGACCTGATTTTGATGGCTTTCAGTGCTCCAACACTTACTAATGAAGTGATGGTAAGAATATGTCTATGGTCATTGTGGTTGCTCCTGGACAGTTTATGTTGAGGCAACACATTTCTCGAACTAAACTCTTTAGAATAATTTCCCTTCTGATCCCACTTCAGTTAATACAAGAAACGGAGCGGACATTCTGGAGATACAATTTAATTGTGTATCTCGACTGT
This sequence comes from Lissotriton helveticus, assembly GCF_964261635.1. Classification (NCBI taxonomy): domain Eukaryota; kingdom Metazoa; phylum Chordata; class Amphibia; order Caudata; family Salamandridae; genus Lissotriton; species Lissotriton helveticus. The sequence continues at coordinate 1,635,189,500 of NC_136067.1, read as the reverse complement.
ATTAAGAGGGCAGTAGGAGCTGCAGTTCTCATCCAAAGTCTCTCCAACACGAAAACATGTTTGCAAGAGGCACTTGGCTGAGAACTCAAGAAGTTCATGCTCAACTGAGTGTCTAGACCCTCTCCCATGGATGAAACATCCTGCTGTTTTCACTGGCCAGGAATTCTCATATAAGCAACAACATGTAAATCAGCTAAAAACATACTTTGGTTGCTTGAGAAACACACTTCATTGCGATCTGAAGGGAACCAACGCCCTGGCCTCCACTCGAATCAACCTGAAGGTTCAGGAGTTGGTGAACATCTGCTAAGCGTGACTTCATACATAGGGAGGTAGAGGAACAAACTTGTAGTTCATAGCCATGATTTATTACCGGGGGAAATTCAAGGAACCTCAAAAAATGTGACACTGAAGTAGTGAAGCATTCATTTCAGTCTTGGCTGCTGTTAAGGAGTGGTTTTTGCTTCTCTCTCTCTCTGTTTTAAAGGGGAGTTAGAGCAGAAGGGTTGGAACATGGGTAGACCTAAAAATATGCAGGGGGCTAAAGGTCCAGGCCTTAGTGAGGGGGGGAAATGGGACTGAAAGCGCGGGTTCATGAACAGAAAGATGGCTTTCGGCTGCTTAGGAGAAGAATGCCTCCCCATACATATTTCTATTGGTCATCTTCGGGATACTCAGAATTAATTGTCTTAAGTCATTCAAGGCAACCCCAGAAGCTATAATCATTTCTTACACTCTAAGGTATGTGTTGCTCGCAAGGGGAATGATCTACAGTGAGTGGGGCGGTGGTTCCATCATTAAGGTCAGACTACTAAAGGATCATAAAATCAATCGGGTGCCCTTTGGGTTTCTTAATAAATTTGCATCCATCAGTTGTCTGTGTTATCTCAGGGCTCTCTTCAGATCCTGCCTAGGAGCCTAGCATCCAGTCTTCATGTCCACTGTTTCTTTTAAACAACTGCTGCATATCCACAACTGCAGTGTGTGCTAATCTTCTCTGCAGAGTCCTCAGAGCAGTATGATCTCCATCCATGATCCCACTTAGGTCTATAATGCTGGATTTCTTCCATCATTCACATACAAGGCTGCCAGTGTGTAGTGCCACAACTGCTTCTGACAAAGCAGAGTGCCCTCCTTCACTACCTGTCCACCTTGTGAACCTCTCACGTCCTGCTGCATCACATAAGGCTCAGTGATTACCTCAAACTTTCAAAGCTGAAAGGTTCCCGCTTCAATTCTGCACAGAATTCACCCATGTCTCAGTGCTTCCTGAACTCTGTTCATGATCCCCGTTACCCTCATGCTAAGCATGTTCAAAATTGACCTATAGTTGACTTCCCCATTGTAGGTGCTACATTGTTTCGCAAATCACTATTTTGGTTTTGCCCTAAGATCTCTTCCTCCCAGTGTGGGCCCACGGCTCTCACATTTGTCCCTCCAGGCACCCCCTCTCTCAATCAGCTGGTCTCACCTTCTGTTACTACAAAGTGAGAACCTCACAATGTTTCAATGGCTCAGAAGATAGAGTCATATCTTTCACAATACTTTGACTCAGGATGCAGCCCATACGCTACTGCACTTCATTACTCCATACACTGCAGGTGAGCCATTTTATCTACGCACTGCTGTAGAACACAAAGCAAAAGGAGTTTGTAGCCCGTCCCAATTATGTTTTTTAAGGTGTGGATATAAGGGAGGTGAGGTGCAAAATGTGCCCTGTTTCCACACACTTCCTCTACTCCTGAGCAGATGGACAGAGGATCTGGGGAACCATATGTAACATATAACATATAACTGTAGAAGGGTAGCCGTTGATAACGTGGAGTTTTCCACCTTGGGGTACAAAGTGACACTAACTCAAGCTTCGCTGCTGTTGTACATTTGATATCACTTGCAACCCTTTGCTGAAAACAATCCCATTATTGATAGGTATGCATCCATAATCATATTGCACCACCCCTTGTTTTGGCCTATTTGCATATTCATTTCCCATACTCTCCATCCTACTACATAGTGCTGGCCAAGGCTAATCTTGGCAGGCTTATTTTTGTAGAACTTCGTGCTGTCTGAGCCGACAACTATTTACAGTCATGGGAATATCAGAAAGTATCACAAGACATGCTTTTCGACTATGTCCAAACGATACTAACACTCACTAGACACCAATTAATCTAGGAATGCTTTGTGGCCCGGTAATTGCAATTAAAATAAAAATGAATGCAAGGACTATAGCAGGAAAGAATTTTTTTAAACACCTGTGTAGCTCTTTCCAGCAGGAGCGGCCTCTGGTCTATTCGGGCTTCCATCTGTCCCAGCTCCTGAAAATACTCTCTCATTCTTTGCCTCTCGTGAGCTCTATCGCAAATATTAATCAGGATGAAAAGAGATATTTTTAGATAAATTAGTTACATGCAAGCATAATAAATGCAAGTAAATTGATTGTGGAAGTTAAATTGGTGAAATCAAAAAGAAACAGACAAGTTATAAAATAATTTTAATCGAGGGAAATAATATGAATTGGCAGTTATAAAGCTATGATTTCAGACTTCTGTTGAAAAATGCAAGGTTTCAGAGAAAATGCTATTTATGAGTAAGCCAGAAATACCCACAGTAATTTTTTGCTTACAGATATCCCTGCATTATTGTGGTCAGGCCACACCATTGCATAATTTTTTTTGTAATAAGGTATCAAACACCAATCTCATATGTGCTCAGAGCTGTAGTGATAGCAGGAGGATCTCATCTAGTCATAACATGCTCACCTTTGTTTTGTGTTCTCAACGTAATTTATCAGATTTTCAATCAAACAATGCAGTTGTTAAACCCGTGCCTGTCCAGGGGCTCTCAAGTTTCCACCAGAACTACATACAATTGACTTGTTCTTTACTCACTTAACAATCTCAAGGCACAACAAGTACTGAAGAAAATAGTGTCTAATTTCCATTTTGTTTCATTAAGTACCATATTAAGTAGTTGATGGTGAAGACATTAGAAAATGATTTACCTACTTTTACCAAGTGCATGTAAACAACAAGCTCTCCCCCCCTTCGGAATAGAGCAACAATATGCATACCCTTAAGATTTTACTACATCATATCTACAATACAACCTGTCTTATATTTAGACCCCCCCATCAAAAATCTCGAAAATAAGTACTACCGACCCAAAAATATCACATAAAGTTTATCATGGGTGCTTGGTTGTTACTTATAAGCTTATCCAGTGCAATATAATTATCAAGCAAATGTATAAATAGGAAAAGCTAGAATTTGATATTGCTGAAGATCTTACAGGTACGTTCATAACACCAAAACCTTGCTCGAGTAATTCTTTCCACAGGATTATGTGCATATCTGTGTGGCAGCCAATATCTCTAATATGCCTATGGTAAAAGCCAAATTCAATGTCCACATTAACTGGACAGTACAGACAATCTAATTGTGGTCAACCACACATGGCATCACCCCTCAAATTTGCTTCTCAAATGAACTTTTTAATTCTCACGCATTAATGTATCACTATCACTGAATAGCACATTGCAGATTAGCAAAACAGCCCAGCACCATGTGACTCTGGGCGATAGCTCGCTTAATCTTCCCGACGGCCCCCAGCGCCTTGACACCTTCGGGTAATTGTTTGCGCTTTACAAATACTGGACATTAAACATCAGACTCCTCCGTTCCTGACATCAAGGCTGCCACTGGGGCCATGGGCCGCACACTTAAATCTGTGTGACACTACAAAGACCTTCACCTCTCTCCTAGAGACTCCCACACCTCACATGCAGCGTTTCCTGTACTCAGGCAGGGGTCCCTGTTCCGACACTACAGGAGACCGATGGTTGTGCTGCACAGTTATTGTGAACACTTACACCCATTCCAGTAAGCCTAATACCTGTTGACCTGTGGTAGGTGTGCACCTCTGATTACAGCCTCTGCTCACCAGAAGCACCCGGTCATGCAATGGTCAACACTGGTAGAATGAAGAGTGGGCCATCACCACAATACTACAACTAGTTGGTCTGCCAGCAGGCTATTACCCAACGACGCACCCAGTATCTGGAACAACATCCCTGTATCCATAAGAAGCCCCCCGTTTCCCCCCCCCCATGCTTCTCCTATTTGGCAGAGTTGAAGACACACCACTTTACAGAACACTAAATACTAATGCAGTAACAATCCAGTAACCAGCTACCTTTCCTTATCAAATATTGACTGTATGCTTGCCTTTGACTGTGTACAACACTCTCCTGCCTTTTTGACTAAGTTGACACTACACAAATACCACATACATACCAATTTAGGGCCGGATTATGACTACGGCTGTGCAGGCACCACCGCACCCGCTCTCCGACCGCCCTCTTAGGAGTTGTGCGGCTGGGCTGCCATGGGACCGCTGCTACCGCCATGGATCCGTGATCGCTGGTGGTCTTGCAGTGGTCTGAGGCCTGCCATATGCTGGTGGTGCCGCTGCTGCACTGCCAGGCATATTACAAAATTCCTCACCACCACAGTTTTCATGGCTATGAGCCCACCATGAAAACTGGTGGTGAGGAGACTAAGGGGGCCCTACAGGGCCCCCTAGTGCCTCAGGACCATGGGGATGCATGCACTGCCCGCCAGACCAGGAGAAAACTCCTAATCTGGCAGGCAGTGCCAGTACGGCTTTGGCAGTGGTGCGCTGTTGTGGCAACCCACTGCCAACGTCTTAATCAGGCCCTTAGTCCTTTTCCATGCGATCAGCACAGAAGCAGTTGGGGCTTTTTCAATATCCGTTTTTCTGGCTAATGTCCCCCGAGACCAATATAAACTATGTTCATATGGTTCAAGGAACTTGATAGCCCACCAACTATGTCAGGAGGAGAAATAAACGTAGAAGTAACATGAACTCATATCTATACCTTACACCACATGCCAATGAGGCCACAAGGAGCTTCCTCAACATCATTAAGACACTGCAATGCATATTCCATACCTTGGATACCAACCAAAACTGCAAGTTATCCTCACTCTCATGATCTCTAAGCTTGACTAAACTAATAGCCTATTCCTTAGTACCCCATGCTTCATCATATGCAGAATTCAACATATCCAAATTGCTGCGTAAGACTCCTCCGCTGCCTTCATGCCAGAGAACACGATTCCAATCATGTAAACATTCTACTGGCTTCCTGTAGCTGGACGACCAATGCTCAAAGCACTTGGGATTGTTGACAGAGCTTCCCAATGAAAAGGACCACTGTACCACCAATTAAATTTCAGAAAATACAAACAAAATAAGATACTGCATTGCAGGCTAGAATGGACCGTCACACGGCCTTCCAAATTGGAACTTCCTGCCAGCCAAGATTTGAAGCCTCCAGGAGCAACTAAAGTTCAGAACAGAGGTGAAAACATGTTTGTCCCCAAGATAATTACATCAACTGCTGACCTTGGGATAGAAACCAGGACAATAACCCCTCCTACCAGTATAAACATGGCCCAGAGCTCTGGAACAATCCAGAGCGGCGCATTATAACAAGAAGACAGACAAGGGTACCCAATCCAAAGCTCCACCCAACATAGCCTTGGAATGACCTCAACATACAGATAGAATGTAATCATTTTGCCATCTCGGTCATAACATACGTCTCTCTAGTAAATATTAGAGTACCCGCTGCCACTCAGCAGCCTAGGGATAAAGAGGACTTTAACCATTGCCCCTTCCCACACACACTTCACAGACATAGTAAACAATGTCTACTCTAACTCTAATCACAAGGTGGAGGGCAGTAATACTAGTCTTTATGATGGGACCACAGTCCTCAATTTGATTTCATTCATACACCAGTTCACTACGTTATCTTATAGGCTACAGTAGTATATAGGCTATAGTAGCCCCCTTAATTATAACCACTCAGTTATTAACAGACGGGTCTTACAAAGCTGAAGCAATATGCCACAAATTGCCTATCATCAGAGGACTCTAACATAGTCCACCCTGCAGATGCCAAGAAATCACATACTCCGAGCACTGACATCCTAAAAAATATTGCCTCTGAGTGGTCATGACATTGGATTGTCGAAGGAATTTCAGTCATGATAACGTTCATCCTCTGACATACAAAATTATCACACTTCAGAATAGGTTCCGGGATGTATGATATGATGATGCAAGGTTCTTTCAAAAGAGGGTAGTTTATTCCTTCTGGCACTAGGTTTGTCACCTTCATGTCATCATCACTAATGCTAATGACATCATCACTAACGCTGGAGTCCTGAGGATGGGAGATCATGTCCTGGGACCAGAGAGTTCAGAAACCCAAAGGATGGCGCCAAGGCCTGCCACACTATTCCTCATTATCTGAGGGGCATTACAGCAGAAAGGCTTCCGCCCTCGGGGATCCTTTATCAGATTGGTGGCGTCAATGTGCCAACTAGTGTACTGACATCGCCATCTTAGGTATGGCGCCAGACCGAGGAACCATTGTCATGCTTTTGCACCTCAAGTGACCATACTTCTATTCCTTGATACCAATTTTCTTCCCTTCCCAGCACCACCTCTCTTCAGTGGACTCCGGGTCAGGATTTACAACCGGACTCCATCCTCGGAACCCAAAATATCAATGGGGGAGTAGCCTTCCCTTTGATTGATCAAACGCGTCTAATAAACAACTATCCATGATTTCCTAATTTTTCTCATCTTACTAGACTAACATGCAACACTTTGTTATCATTTAACAAGAGGATCATATTCCCATATAGTAGAATTGTTTGTTTGTCATTCAACTCTAATTCTATGAAAATGAATACCTTAATTGTTTTATTTTGCTTTTGGACATTTGGGCTATGCTCTTATGTGAGTCATTGGCTTTAGCACGGGTTGTTATAAGTTTCTGCAATTTTTCCATCCTCTGTTTCTGCTGCGCTCTTCTCTTTTTTTGCTCTTCTTCCAGCTTTGCCTTTTCCATAATGGATTGCCTGGGTAGGAACACAAACTAATGCTGAGTCTTCTTGAATCAGTCTGTGGCTTCAGGAGACTTCTGCAGGTGACTAGTAGGGCAAATGTTACAGGACCAAGGGGGAGGGAAATGTGTGGGATTTTGGGTATGCTCACTAGTGAGGAACACATGGCGGGAACACCAGGATGGACAAGTAATGTCTTCACTACTTTTATCTAGTTCTAGATGGGAAATTAAGAAAACACACAAGAAGATTTTAGCTCTCAAGTATTTACATTTGTATGGAATAAAAACTGTAAATTACTTCAAAAAGAAGACAGGTACATTTTACCTAACTGTACAATAGTGAGGCCAAATATTGTGATGACATGATTCAAACGCTTGCTAGATTGTTTTATTAAAGGTAAATTAGTAATGTCCTAATCCCTCTAAGTTTGTAATCTTTACTATCAAAATATTGGATTTGAAATTTCACCTGCATCTTTACCTAATAGCTTGTTGACGTCTTTCTGTGGATTCAGTGGTTCTTAGAGGCTCATACTCCAATGCTTTACAAAGGGATGAATTTGCGCTGTAGCATCCTGAACGTGGCTTGCGCCTTGGAGTCTGGTACGGCCAACGGGTTTCGTACAACTGCTGCTCATCTGCTTGAATGTCCTCCAGGATCTTATCTTTAGTGGATGCTATTTGCATTGTTCTGAGGCAAAAGGGCTCACATATAGTGACAGGTTTAGAGTCTTTCTTTTTGAGGAGTTGTTTCTGAAACTTTCTGTGTAGCTCTTCAAAGTCAGGCACTTGTGAGTTGATTTTGGGCTTATGCTGCAGTTCCTCTGATTGCAAACATTTGTGTTTGTGCGTAGCCAGTTTAGAGCGGGATGCCAAAAAGCTTCTGGGCTCAACTGAATTTTGTAAGAGCTCTTGAGCTCTCATCTGCATTTTAATCCCTCTGTAGAGCTCCTCTTCCTCTAACCTGTCACTGTTATTGCTGCTGTAAATTGACTTTGGTACAGGCTTTGCCTTAAATGGGCGTGTCTTCTTTTTAGGAGCTGGGAGGGCTTCTAGCTGCTCTTTCACCATTTCTTTCTTTCGCTCTTCTCTCTCGATAAACTGAAAAGGTTGTTGTGATGCCAAAAGAAGGTCTCTCCTTCGATCTTTCACAAATTTGCGCCGTTCTTCATTTCTTTCCATGATTTCACGATAAAGTGGGAGGAAAACAGACGCTGGCACAGGATTAGCTTTAAACTTCTTTTGACATTCTGCTTCTTCCTCCAGGTATTTCTTAAGTAAGCTGTTCTCCATTTCAACCTCAGACTTGGTTTTGATACAGTGTTGTTTTTTCTTAGCTTCTCGCAGGGTCATTGCGAAAGGTTCAGGAACTGTAATCTTTGGGGACCACTCCTTTGCCTTCTTTTCCCTTTTAGGCCTGGGGGACTTTTCTTTGCATTCCACATAATCCTCGACAGAAAATCCATTCCACATTTTTAGGATCTGCTTCTCTACCGGTGTTAAAACTCTTAGTTCACTGAATGAACGTTCATCAATTACATCATCATCAGAGTCTTCTGAAGGACTGGAGTTCATGCTATTTAAGTCCAGCTCTGAAAAGGATTTTTGGAAATGATTTTTCTTGGATGAATCTGATTTCCACGGTGATCTGGAAAAGAAAATACAATTTGTTAATACCATCCATTTGTGTTTAATAGGTCCGGTCCAATCTTAGCTGCGGACTCTCATTGCAACATGGGAGGAAGATGAGTGGTGATTGAGATGGTATTAGAAGGAAACAGCACCACCATTGGCTCAGTGTGAGATCCTAACAGAGAGAACGAATGATGTTCGGTGAACTGCTACATAACTAATTCGAGGGAAGAGGGGACATCATCCTGGGAGGCGACTTTAATGTCCCCCTTATCACAGCTGTAGATAAAAGCTTGTGCCAAATGTTATAGTCTACCTGCATTAGACAGACTACAAAAGCTCTAGGGTCTTGATTTTGCCTTAACTCTTGGCCATTGCAGAGCTTACAATGTGCAAAATCACAGGCCTTACAACAGCAAAAAGGGAAGTACAAAGTACACACCACGAATCAGTAACGTATTTCTGTTTATTTAGGAACCAGGAGGAGGAGAACGGGGCATGAAAGGTGCGCCCCCCGCCTGGTTTAACAAATCTAACATAGCATAGGTCCAGCATAAAAAAAAAGCACTGATTGGATTCCTTATTTGGCCTTCATTAGTGAAAACTTATACAACTCATGGCAGAAGAGAACTGTAACTGTAAAGGTCAATCTGCTGAATATAACAAGACACACTCTTGTTTTGCTAGAACAGGGTGTAGCCAGGTATGTCTTCAAATACGAAACCAAAGAAAAATCACATAAACCAAAAATAAAGGCACAGCATTCAAGGCAGCATTCTCTGACCCTTCTTTAACTATTCCGGGCACCCAGCATTGAGGGGGGAAGAGTTAAGATGTGGAGAGTGTGATGATTATGAAAGGAGGGAAGACATAACATAGTACAGGAAGTCAAGGTGGTTTGAAAGCACTCTTTGAGGCACCCTGTGGCTGTGAAAGTTACCTTGTAGCATGTGTGTCCTGCTTGCAGTGCGGCACCACTCCCTCCAAATGAAGCTTTCGTTGGTACATGGATTCCAGCTGGGCCATTGTCTCTATGTGAGCTTTCTTTAGCTGCTCCAGCTGGGTGTAGTACTCCTTATTTGATGGATTCATTTCAGCAAGGTGGGTCCGGATAAGAAAGTCTCGATCTACACTTTGATGGGCAGTTTGGTCACTCTCTGCATCAGAGCCAGAGTCAAAATCATCCTTAAGAAAGAGACCAAAAAAAAAACCTTATGCTTTGGCATCATCACAGAGAACAAAGGAAGGTGAGCTGCTATTGATGCATAAAATCTAGGGGCGAGTTTAACAAAGGCCTTTGTCATATACACAACATGGAGGAAACTGCTGCTGTATCAGACCCGATGAGCCTGGACATCTGTTTCTATCAATGGGACACAAAGGGTCAGATGTGCTTTGCTATGTATAGGCGCGAGACCACCCAATGGCTAGAGTTCTTGGGAGGGAAAGGGTTGACAAATATGCTTCCACTATGAAATAACATAACCTGTGAATTTCTCCACTGATTATTCTATCGATATTTGACGGTGCAGAATACCTCCAGTAACACACTTAACAAGACTGCAGACCCTTTCTGGTTATCATCAATGTGCATGAGTAAATAGACTTCACTGTCTCACAGAAAATGCCCACTGCGCCACAGAATGTGCCAAACATTTTGCAATTGGTGTTAGTGAGTACATCAGTATTTCTGCAACAGAATGTAACCAATGTGTCAATTTTTGGGAATGCCCTAATACTGTGACAATGGAAATGTGTGGTGCCAGCCACCTGTGGTAACAAGATCGTGCTCACCCTCGGCCCCTAAGAGGAGATGTTAGTTAAATGTAGAATAAGATGTAATGCCCCAAGGAGGGTTTGTGAAGGGTTAGCTATAGTTCAGCCACAACAGCCCTCCCTTATTGAGAAGAGCAACCTGTAAACAACACCTTAGCACGATTTACTTGCTTATCTAGAAGATATCAGTGGTTACTCGGTTACTTTTAGCGTCCACCAACACCATACACACAATGCTAACTCCCAATGTCCTTCAGCCAGTTTCCCACAGAGGACAGGGCTCCATTCATTGTTTTTGAGCCTGTTGGAGACTGTCACTTGGCCTATATGGACAGATGCGGGTGATATGGCTAGGACTACTGACACTGGCAGATGCCTCATAATGAGGGCAAGGGTTGAGGAAGAAAACGGCAGATAATCTTAGAAGGCACAAAACATTAAAGTAGTAACAAACTTAGTGTGTGCTCCTTTTGGGACTAGCTCCACCTTCTTGTAGAGTCACACTCCAAGGGCCCCGCACCAACACCATGGAGAAAATAATTACTCAGTTCTGAACACATGCATCCGGTCGTGATTAAATTGGGTCAGTGGTTCACGGTGAGCACCGCCTGGTGCTTATTTCACAGGAGTGGGCTTTTTAGTTCCAAGGTTCCCATGAAAAATAATGTTAGCTGGCCTGGCTACTTGCATTGTCCCCTCTGGCCTGCCTACTCAGGACCAAGCTTAGGAATATCAGCCCCTTGCACCCAACCCAACGCCCATATTCCTTGGTTTATTTCTAGAATGATACATACATTTTTAGGTTTGAGTTCATGCGGAGGTGCCTTGACAGACAGTAGAGGCAGCTATAGAAGTGGTTTCTCAAGCAGTGTAGGTTACTGCCCTTTCTGCTGCCTGAATTTCGGGGTCGGCGGCGCAAAGCCTACTGTTTGCTCTCCACATAGATGGGAGGGTCAACAGGTGCAGGACGAGGCTCATCCTCTGGGATCCTGCGAAGCTTGTGGGGGTTGACACCACAGGGCCATAAGGGACTATCTTGAAACAACGTGGCTCTCTCTCAACATAGTGGAATCCCAGCGTGGAACCGGGGAGACAGAGCACAGCATGCACACACCCTGTCATAAGCAAGATGGAGGCTGATGTCACCGATGCCACAGTGACACATGATGTTAAGTATGATCTTGTGTTGTGCCTCCATGCTGTGAAAAGCCCTTGGTGATGCCAGGTTATAGTCGGAGCCATCGGCTAAGGGGCTTAACAGCGGAGCTTGAGGGAGCCAGATGACGTATGTGTGAACGGCATGTGTGCTCCCCCCAACCTATTCCTGGAGCATGGCAGCTAGCTCTGAGGCCCAGTTGAGTCCACACACCGCCCGCACCCTTCTCATCTGCTGCAAACTATATTCATTGCTCAGGCATTTCAAGTCACAAAATTAACAGTGCTTAGTTGATTGAACTTTTGGCACTTAAATAGGCCTTGCAACAATCAAACCACATATCTTGTAAACAGGTGGGTTTCTAGGCGCTTACTGTGAGAAGTTGGCCTGATATGTGATGTCCACTATTCTAGTGGGCACCCTGTATCAGTCCAAACAACCCTTATGGTGATGGTTGTAAAGTCAACCTTATAGACCAGCTATCCTAGTGGTAGCATGGGCAAAGCAGTCTTAGGCTAACACTTCAGAGAGCATGTGAAGCCAATTGTTTTACTAATAATAACCCCTTGAATACCAAATGAAAGGACACCACACAAGGTATATATAAAATATATATGTATTTATTACTAACACAACCACTCTGCACTCTTTATGAGGTCAGAGTTCGAGATACAGCGCAAGTGACTCAATAAGCATACTATAAGTTGCACAAATACAATTCTGCCCTAGGGGCCTCACGAACCGTATACTAAATAAGTGGTATAAGAACCACTTCAGAACAGGTGAATAAGACTAGGGCCTAGGGAATCGCTGGGACTACACTGAACAACCACAGGTTAGGAAGTAGGAGTCTCACAGGATGTGTGTGCAGTGTCTAAACACACACACGACTTCTCATAGACTTTCAATGGGAATGTAAAAGTTGGAAACTAGTTGATTTTGGACAGTCCGGGAGGACTTGCGGGTAAACCCAGTTAAAACAGGACACTTGGATAGTTATTACCCACGGGAGCACCGGAGTATTCGAATTACCTCACCCAGGGAAGCCGGGTGCATAGGTGTGAAGTCGTGTCGGGTTTCGTCGTCGATTCCTATGGAGAGCTGCAAGAAGATGCTGCAGGCGACCAGGAGGAAGATGTCCGGATGGATCCAAGGGTGGATCGAGGAAGTGAAGAACCTGAAAGCAGAGGGGACAGAGTCTGGGTCACTAGCCAGTGACCAGGAAGGAACCAGGAGATGTCCAGCTGCAAACAGGTGAAGAGGTGAAGCTTGTCTCTGCAGCCACGTGGACCAGGAGGCGTTGATGACGACCAGGAGCTGGATACGGACTGTCCCACGAAGGCTCTCGCTGTTGGCAGTGTCGGCTTCCGGATTGGAGTCAACATGCTTTGGCAAAGGCAACCCACACACGAAGTGAAGATCAGCTTCTTGTACAACCAGCAAGGTCTGTGGAGATTCCCCTTTACAGGAAAGCAAGAGCAAGCCCAGAGCAACCAGGCAAGCAGCGTTGTTTCAAAATGGAGTCTTCAAGATGGCCACTAGCCAGCGGGCTAGCAACCGCGAAGACGCGTCGAGAGGAAATGCAAGAGCAGGCCCCACGCGGCACTCGTGGAGTGTGGAGGGCTGAGCTTCGGTGCACTTACGACTCGGGGTTGGGGCTTCTCAAGTCCCAATGCACAACTTCGAGGACGCCTCAGAAGCTGCACAGTTTAGCAAAGAGCAAAATGGCCAGGTGTCCGGTCACACGTCTCTCGTGTTTGCCACGGGTCTCAGCTTTGCTGGAGGTGTGGGTCGGGGTCCGAGAAGTCTGGAAGTCCAGTCCTGTGAAGCAGAGTCGTCTGGATCCTCCGGGAGCGTCAACAAAGCAAACCGGCAATTCGCTAGGTGGTGCCTGTTTGCACAGGGTGGTCACTCCTTGACCACAAGGGAGATTCTTCAGTCTTCTAGTTGCAGTAGAAGGTCCAGAGTTTTGTTTCAGAGTTTCAGTTCAGGATAATCTAAAGTCTCTAGACTCAGCTCCTAGCTTTATACTGATTAAAGGGGCTGGATTACCTGCTAGGTCCCTCCTATGGGTGGGACCAGGGAAGGGGGTGGTTACACCCTTTGTCCAGTTTTGCACCAGAGCTGGGGCTGGAGTGCCCCAGCCACTGGTTTGAACCGGGCTATGCATGGAGCACCTTGTGTGCCCCAGGCAGTGTCTCCGTTCATTCAACCCACCCTGCCCCAATACACTATAGCCTGTCTGGGGAGGTGCTAGCACCTCCCAAGGCAGGAAATCTATTGTCCAGGCCTCCCTCGCTGGAAGGGCTCCCAGCTGCAGGAGGTCAGACTTGTGTCTGTGGCAGCTGCATCCATTTTGTGATGCTAAGGCTCTGTTTAACTTTAACCGGGTAAAGCTACAACTACATGTCTTCTCCCTCTAGAAGGGTGGAATGCTACCCCCGTCGCCAGAACTGGCGAGGGGGTAGTATTCGAAAGCGTATGACACCTTACACAACATGTTTTGATAAAACCAAACCAAAGTTAGCATTAACCACAAGGATTATAATGCACTTAAGAGTATATCTTATAGCTATATCATAGAACAGCTATAAGGACATGGTTCTGAAAGCTGCAGACAGGCTCAGCTCATGCTAGAGCACCATCTCACATAAAACCCAGCACTCTGCCTTCAGGATTGTCGAGGCCTGCTTTAGGAGTGACTTATAGGTATATATGTGTCTATATGTAATGGTAGGTATAGGGATACTATACCTAAGCAAGGGGTGATTACACGACCTTGCCCCAGCTGAGTGATCAGCCAGTTGTGTCAATGTGGATGGCCAGCCAGGGGTGGAAAATACATGCTGCAGCCCCTGGTAGGCCTTGGATGCACCTATGCCCTGGGTACCTATGGTACACTATACAGGGGCTCACAAAGGTGAACCAATACCCAATTGGATATGTACCTGAAGTACATGGTATGAATTTAGAGAGAGAACAGCTGGGCTGTGGGTCTGATTAGCAGGCCCACAGCCACACTAAAGTAGAGAAACCAGTATATCAGAGCAAAAAGTGGGGGTGACCATAAGAAGCAGACCCTACTCTCCTACACTAACACTTATGAAGATGGTTAGATTCTAAACAAGGAGGCTTTATGGGATCGCACCGCACAAAAAGATCTTCTATGTATCTAGGTGCAGTATGGTAAATAGCTACATTATATACACATTGTGATTCGAACAAAACTCGTTTATGATTGGGCAACCAGCTAAATGTCTTCAGATGAAAGGAAACATGGGGTTTCCTATTTAGTCCAAGAATCAACCGGTCCGTAGCATTTTGTATGATTCTTAGCGATGAATAATAAACTGGGAAAGACACCGAAAAAGGGAGTTTCAGAGTCTAATCTCCACAATATCAGGGACTGGATCACAGTTTTCCAATTTGATGAAAGTTGTAGTGGAAGTAATCCATGAAATATTTTCCTGAAAAGTCAGGTGTGAAACCAGTACTGAAGAATCCCATGGTCATCGGGGAGGAGGGGGTCCGTGCTCTGATGCTCCCGAAAACTCCATCTGAATCCTGTTTGAGTAAGGTGGACTCACTCGCTGCAAGTCCAGTCAGATGATGTTAAAAAGTGTACTTTAACTGCTGTGGAGCCCACCAAGAGAATTCAGCCAAACATCCCTCAGAGATGGTCACAATGGGAATGCATTATGCGCTCAGAATAACAAAAGTTCATGCCTGGTATCCGACACCCATTTACAGCATCCACTATTTAATTTCCTCGCTTGCAACTGTAGAACTCGGACTGACACCCTTTTAGTGTACTTTTTCATGTCTGACTATATGATATACGAATAAAGGCCCTGTTCTTCCGTTCTCTATACATATGTAGCACGTCGACATTTGTGGTTAATATGAAAGTCATGTTACTTGTTGCTATAACATTTCTGATGACTGCCCATAAATATTAAAAGCCGTTGGTAATAACTGTATTAAAGATGAGCTCTCTTTACCAGAGCTTTCCTCTTGGCTGTCCCGGGTGCCATGATCATTACCATCAAGCTACATAATCCATAATAATTACAATAAATATAAATAATTGCATCCACTTGTAGCTTTGTTTACGTGGACGGATACCCGTTCCTCCCCTGTGGGGCCTGCAATCCGGATTTGGATAACTCTGGGTTATCATTAGCTTTGCTGAACTGTCGCTCTCTACCCAACCACGCGACCGAAATTAACTCTCTTATTCTGGATCATAAATTGGATGTTCTATTCCTAACGGAGACCTGGATTTCCTCATGCTCCGGCCCGGACATGGTTAGAGCACTTCCACCAGGCTTCCTTATATTCCATCTAGACAGACCTGTGGGGCGGGGCGGAGGAATTGCCATCCTTTACAGGGATACGTTAGTGTGTAAGGTTCAAGATGGAGGGCTGAGCGACTGCGAGAGCTGTCAGTTCTCCCTACATCTGTCGCCTACGGTGTCCTTGGCGGGCCTTCTTATTTACCGCCCCCCTGGGACTATGGGCAATTTTATCAACTCCTTCCTTGAAACGGTCGCGCTCCTTGCCTCCTCTACTGCCAACTTTGTGGCATTGGGGGATTTCAACATTCACTTTGACGACCCTTCTGGCTCTCTGGGTGCAGATCTGCAGTTCGACCTTAAGGCGTTTGAGATCAGCCTGGCCAACTCGGGTGCAACGCATGTGAAGGGACATCTGCTTGATCCTATATTTTCAAACTCTGATCGCCTCAAAGTACTGCCCGCGTTGGCTCTGCCCTGGACAGACCACTTTATGGTCCCGGCCCGATGGCAGCTTGATGTCTCAGTGGCATCAACCCCCAGGGTATTTACGGTTGAAAGAGCCTGGTCTAGGCTTCCAGTGGACATTTGGGCAACACATTTGGAGTCGTCCCGGCCCCTCCTTGGGTCTGATCCACTGGTAGCCGATGTGAATCTTAGCACCTGGCTGACCAATTCGCTTGATGCCACTCTCCCGAAGAAAAGATTACTTACTAGGGGTAGAAGAGTGGGATCAGCCCCCTGGTATACACCAGAGCTGAGAACACTTAGGAAGGGCTGCAAGAGGATGGAGCGGATTTGGAGGAAGGATTGGAGTGAAAACAGCCGGACAGAATATCAGGTGGCTCTCGGTACCTATAAATCTGCCACCAAGGCAGCGAAAGCTGTGTTCTTCGAGGAGAGAATAGGTCTCTCTTCTAACTCCTCGAAGGAATCCTTCAGGGTTATCAGAGAACTCCTGCAAACTCCCGAACCCCCGGTTACTCACGACAACCCACGTGAGAAATGTTCCGAACTGGCTTCTTTCTTCAAGACCAAAGTCGAAAACATCTTGGCATCTCTTCCTCGGCTAGCCCAGGAGACACACTCGGGTGGCAGCCCAGGGCCTCGACCCGGACCGCGGTCAGTGGAGCTGGATTCCTTTGGTCTAGTCACGGTGGAGGAAGTTCTCGGGGTTATGGCGACTGTGAAGAGTGGGACCCCGCGAGACCCCGTACCGATGAAATACCTGAAGCAGGTCACCCCTACCATCGGAGGCCCGGTGACTGACCGTATAAACCTTTCTTTTTCCAAAGGAGTGGTGCCCCCCAGTTGGAAGGGAGCGGTTGTCAAGGCCCTCTTGAAGAAGCCTAGCCTGGACCCCGCCGACCTTGCTAATTTTAGGCCCATCTCTCTGCTCCCCGGCATTAGCAAGGTGGCGGAGAAACTCGTGAACAAGCGCCTATCGGGTTTTCTGGAATCCAATTCCCTCCTGGGTGATTCCCAAACGGGTTTTTTGCCCCGGTCAGGGGACGGACACTGCCCTGCTCGCAGTCGTGGAGAATGCCAGGAGCATTTTGGATTCAGGGGGATCGGTGGCAGTGATCCTCCTGGACCTCAGTGCGGCTTTTGACACCGTTGACCATCAGGTGTTACTCCATCGGCTGGCGGAGGTGGGGGTCTCCGGGATGGCCCTGAAATGGTTCGCGTCATTTCTGGAGGGCCGGACGTTTGAGGTCTGGGAAGGCCAAGAGAAATCATCATCTGTCCCTCTCCAGTGTGGTGTGCCACAGGGCTCATCGTTGAGCCCTACATTGTTCAACATTTATATGGCCCCACTGGAGAGTGTGGTGCTGCCACTGGGTATCAAGATCATCAGCTATGCTGATGATACCCAGTTGGTGGTAGGGCTCCCCCAGGCGGCAAACCAACCCGACCGGCTGCACACCTGCTTATCTCAGATCTTTATGTGGATGTGCAGCTCTGCACTCAAGCTTAACGGTTCGAAAACCGAATTGATGATGCTGGGGAACTCCCCTCCCTCCCTCTCATCGAGCAGCTGGCCCAGCTGCCTGGGAGTGGCACCCACCCCCAAACAGGGGATTAAGAGCTTGGGGGTGTGGCTAGAGCAGGACCTTTCTTTTAGGACCCACGCTAAAAAGACAGCAGGCGTGTGTTTTGGTCTGCTCCGGTCTGCCCGGAAGATCCTACCTCTCCTCCCGATGGCTTCGAGGAGGCTGCTAATCCAGGGACTCATCATCTCACGGCTGGATTTCAGCAACGCGCTGTTTCTGGGGGCTCCAGAAACAACCCTAAACAAACTGCAGCAAGTACAAAATGCTGCTGCAAGGCTTTTGACGGATCTGCCCAGGCGCCAATCTGCCCGTCCGGCGCTTAAGGCGCTTCATTGGCTTCCCATCAGAGAGAGGGTGAATTTTAAAGCACTCTGCATGGCCCACAAAATCCTGCAGGGCAAAGGGCCACCTATCCTACGGGAGATGGTCCAACCCTATAAGGCCCCTCGTACCTTGCGCTCGGATCACCAACATCTGCTACAAGTTGCGAGAGTAAGGAAGGCCAGGACTGGCGGCAGAAGATTTTCCATAAACGTTGCAACTTTGTGGAACGCCCTTCCGTTATCCCTACGCTCTGAAACGAGTTTTTTACGGTTCCGTAAACTTTTAAAGACCCACCTGTTCCCTGCCTAATGCCTCTGTCTTTTGTTATGGTGCCTCTGTTTTTTTCTGGAAGAGCGCGGGGATGCCCAAGGGTAACCAGGCGCAATATAAAACTCAGTAATAATAATAATAATAATAATAATAATAATAATAATCAGAGTACTCCAAGATGTCACCTAACGGTTTCCAGGTGACAGTTATACTAGGCTATGAGCAATCCATATCATGTATACAAAACAAACAGAAATGGTCCAAGCTTTTTTGCATTCTATGTTACATCACAGAGGACAGATGGAGCTTGTCTGTGTTTTCAGACACATATTTATGACTATGTTCTTTTTTTAAAACACTTCACGCTAAAGTTATGGTGAATGTGACAGTTTAAGTTAGTAAACAGAAATAGATTAACAAAGAATCTGAATTCTATAAATTATGAGTTACCACCTATAATTTGTACAGATTTCCGCCTTTTAGGGGAATGGTAAAAATCCATGCCGTGCTCATTAATTATCGATTTCACCTGAACTCTTGCTGCGTTATACACATTTCTGTGCCAGTTGGACAATGCACAACAGTAAGGAATATCTACA
Organism: Lissotriton helveticus; assembly: GCF_964261635.1. Taxonomy (NCBI): domain Eukaryota; kingdom Metazoa; phylum Chordata; class Amphibia; order Caudata; family Salamandridae; genus Lissotriton; species Lissotriton helveticus. The sequence goes on along the minus strand of NC_136067.1, from coordinate 1,635,170,448 downwards.
TTTGCATGTGCTTTACTTGGAGTGGGAAATGTTTCTACATGTAAAAAAAACGTTGCTCTGCCCACCAATAAAATATGAGGGCAGGGGAGAGTTTTTCATATGTCGTTTGTGCATATTCTACAGACGTGCTGGTCACTACATGTAGCGGCTGATACCGAGTGTCAACAACTCACAAAACTAAAATTATTTGGATGTTTACTGCCTTCCTGACAACACCTCCAAAGCCCCATCCCTAGTACCATTAGACGGTCTCACAATTAAGCATAAACATGCAATTACAGAGAAATCTCACCTAATAGCGGATTTTCCACAATTTTAGGTAACACCTATTGGTGTGAATGTCCACCTAACTAGATCCCGTGAATCACTGTCAGCGAATAGGCCACGTTACACCGCATGTGTGTAGAACGCATGCCATTACAAAAACCGCATTGTTTCATCGCAAACCATTACAACGCAAGTCATTACAACGACTTGCTGTAGGGGGGGTAGGGGGGCGCTGGATGTTGGAATAGTATAATTTACGATGTTTACCCCGTCAGCCGTTAGGTCCTCGAGGTGGCAGGTGCTAGTTCAGGTTAGTTGTATAATCAGTGTTGGGAAATTTGTTGTGATGTGGCAAAAAGAAGCAAATATTGCAAATCCAGTGCCTTAAGCATTCACAGGTTAAAGTGGGGAGGACCTAAGGGGAACAAACTTGCCTGGCTTTTTTGTAATTTAACAAAACCAGTTCCCTGACTTTTTGATAAAGACATCCGCCCCAGTTAATTCCAACACTTAAGCTGCCTCGGCTGAAAGGGAGAGGGGGCGTGGGGGGGATCTCCTGTGCTGTGGAGCATTTAAAGAAGAAACAAGCCTTTTCGCCAGGATGCCTGCTCCCTGGAAGAAATGAAAATGTGTGCAAGTGATTAATTTGGAAACATAAAAGCTGCTTGGAAGGAAGCCAGATTTGGCTTTAATTGATTGAATCATTTGAAGTTTTATGATGACAAAGGTTTAGTCTTTTTGAGAGGCACTGTTAACGGTGTTAGCAGGCAAGTTCTGGAGTGCCTGCTATTAAGGGACACTTAAAAAAAAACATTTGTACAAAATACAGTCTAATTGCTTATAAGTGAAATTGATATTTTGAAAAATACTTCATCTAAACCCTAAATCTTTTTGCACATTTTGCAGCAGCCTATCGTGTACTGTGTAATGCAAGTCTATCATAATGACTTACATAGTCACAGTCACAGTGCTTTTTTCTGTCACAGGCAGGAGGCACCTTTTAGCACCAAAAATAGTCAAGTCACTATTCCTCACTGAGCCAATGAGAAATGAATTCTGTGGGTCTCCGGTCACAGAGACACCTGCAGTGATCAAATTAAACAGTAGAGGTGTTGTCATGTAAAATAGTGCATTTTCCACTGATTAGTTCATCTTCTGGTTATTTTTCATAAACTGAAAGACCAACAATATTGCTACAGAATATTTTGCTCTTCGGCCATGTATTTGACCCCCACCACCGTAGCACTTAAGACTACATTTCCCATACTATTTTTAATGTACTTCAACCACTGCATGCATTACGCGTCACAACATAAAATATGGAAAGGGCTGGCTAAAGAAAGGTTTTACATGGTTAGAAGAAATACATGCATTGATGGAGACAAGAGACGAGACACTTCAGAACCACCAACGGGACTAAGTGGTTGTTGATTTTCTTTTACACAACTTTTGTTAAAGGGACCATGCAGTATAGAAAAAAAGACACTCTTTACCCAGTCCTGCATCACTAACTGTCCCCACTAATCGAAGTTCTAGAATGTTCCTTTGGTTGATCACAATGAGCTGGGATTTGAGATCTACTGTGACATCATTCGCCGAAAGTCCCTTTAATGCGTTAGCTGCATATGGTCTGTGTTAACCAGTGGTCCAAGTGGGCGGGATCGGGGAACCACGACGTGCCCACCGATTGTTTTATTTACAGTTCTCCTACTTTCTGTGAAAAGACAACCATCCCGGGACAGTTAATTCCGAGAGCAGAAATGCTTCAGCTGCAGTGAAAAGCAGGGAGTCTCCTGTGCTGTGAAACCGAGGGCGTGGATGACAGCTAAACAAGCCTTCTTCCCAGGGTGTCTGCTTCTTGTAAGAAATGTTAATGTGCACAACTGGTATTGGCTTTAAGGGAATCCCTTGACAGATATATTCTTTTTGAGTGGTATTGGAAAGGAGTTACCAGCTGAGAGGCGAAGTGTGTGCTTTTAAAGGGGCGTAACAGGTCCCTGCACCAAGTGGCCTTTTAGCCCCTAACTATTCTCCACTGCTTCAACCAGGATTCAATTTCGTGGCTCTCTGGTTACAGACACAGACCTCTGCAGTGCCATAACTAATAGAGATTTCATAAAGTACGATAGTGCATTTCCCAATGATTAACTTTCATTTAATTTACATTTAAGCTGTTATTTTGTATTTACATGCCTGAAAATGAAAGACTAAAAAATGTTACAGCATATTTTGTTTTTATTAGATACGCCCCACCCCCATTGCGCAGTGCATCACGGTTCCCTTACTGGTTTTAATGCACTTCGACTGCTGTTTTTAACAGTCTTGTGAACTGTAGCCCTCGCCTCAGCAGACAGCAGGGCACTTCATGACCTCTCAGCCAAATGAACTTTATACCTGCTATCCTGTAATCCAAAACATTGTTAAGCTTATTTAGAGCTTTGTGGGGTAGAACCATCTGTCACCACAGACTGGAAAAGGACAACAGTGTGAACTGGGGATGAACTAGCCTCTGATACCGGTGCAGGGACTGTGGTGCACTCACACTGCATTTTAATGTTTGAAACAATGTAAATAAACCATAAAATACAATTCTTAAACTAACTCCTTGCCTGGCACTATTTGCAGCTTGTTTTGAGCCAGTGAGAAAACCCGCAAGAGGGAAATAAATGGTGTTCCGGTTTTTGATGAAAAGGATCTGGGTTACAGACGGCGGCAGGCTGCCTTAAGAAACAACCTCAGGGCTTTCTGTATGGGCACAGAGACTAACAATAGGAAACACGCCTCTGAAGATGGATTATACATGTGAACCCTTGGGTCCCGGCGTGTTTTTATCACATGAGACTGTTGAGGAAGATGCCACCTTTTGTTGCCCAGTATCTTTGGGAATGTGTGGTGAGAGCTGGGATTTTATCCAGAATACTCTATGGCAATATTGGTTATCTAGGGCTTCTTATCGGTGCTATTTTGGTGCTGCAGCAGGTTTAGAATATAGCGGTGAGGCGATCCTACCCAGAATACACTATGACAATAACTTAATTGGGGCTTACAGCAGTATTGAGTGTGCACCGGGTTCAGAACACGGGGGTGGCGGTTAATTTTACCTAGAATGCACTATGGCAACATCTGGGGGTTCCTGTCAGTGGGAATCTGAGGCAGCAGCGGTTTCAGAACATAGCAGGGAGGAGATTCTAACTATTAGGGTATACCACGTATAACTGTGTGGCGCTCTCTTCTGTTGTCTGCTGTTGCGCCATTTCTTCACATTTCATATTGTCCATAAAACCAGAATACATTATGCAATAACTGTGATCGAAGTCTTCCTATAGGAGGATTTTTTAGACTGCAGAGGGTTCAGAACATGGCGATAAGGCGATTCTATCCAGAACGCACCATGGCAACATTTAATCTGGGTTCCCAGTCAGGATGATTGTGAACGGGCAACAAGTTCAGGACTTGGAGGTGAGGCGAGTCTTCCCAGACCACATAATGCTAATAACTTACTTGGGGCTTTCAATCACCATGTTTGTGAGGCTGCAGAACATTGATGTTATGTTGTTCTTTTTCTCTTGTACATTTAAGGCCTCGTGCTATGTACTATAGAATGCATGAGGTCAGGGTTGGAATGTGGTATTGGAGATTGTTAAGGAGTGGCAGTTATGCTGGAGTGGTCCTTGGACTGAGCTACCTCCTGGCACTCACCTGTATAGCCTTGCTTTACCTTAATAGTCATTCGCACGGATCACCGACCATTGGTGAAGATTTTGTCGTCTGAGGGGATTTGAAATGAAATGAAATGAAATGATTACGCTCTTGTATAGCGCACGACTACCCGTAGGCATCTCGGCGCTTGCTTAGGGAACCCGTCCTGGTATTCCCCTGTGAGATACCCCGGCAGGGTGTCCACAAGGTGAAAGCCAGGCATCCCGCCGCGAGGGGCCGTAGTGGAGATTAAGCAAGCTATTGCCCAGAGTCGCAGAGTGTGACCCCGTGAGTTGAGTAGGCACCGGAACGAGAATTATCGAGTCCGTGGAATTTTTGAGCCCGAGACCCGCCGAGGCGGGGAATCGAACCCTGGTCCACGGCTGATCTCAGCTTCCAGGTCTGCCGCCTCTAACCACTGAGCCACGCTTCTCCACATCTTTTCTGGAGCTTCAGCAAGAATGGCCAGGTTATCCATGCGCATGAGAGAGTATATATATAAGATGATTTACTTACCAGGCAAGGACAATCTTGTTGCAGATTGTTTGTCTAGGTTGCCTTCTCCACTTGAAGAGTGTGCAGATGACCCATGGGGCGCTTTTAATGTAGCTCTGGCGCATGATTCTGGAGCTCCTGCCATTAGTAATGAAGAGTGGTTAGTGGAGCAGGAGAAGGATGTGGAACTTAAGAAAGTTCTAGAATATATCTGTAGGAGGTGGCCTAGGAAGTGTTTCAGAGAAGATTGTTTAAAAGCCTTTTGGGAGGTCAGAATGGAGTTATCTCTTGAAAAGAATATACTTTTTAGAGGCGACAGAGTAATTCCCCCTGCCTCTTTGAGACAAAAGATTTTGGAGTTATGTCATGAAGGGCATTTTAGAATTGGTAGGAACAAAGTGATTGTTAAGAACATGTTTTGGTGGCCAGGGGTTGATAAAGATACAGAGAAATTCGTAAGGAATTGTAAAGTTTGTTGTTCCGCTGACAAGACTCTCAGAACTCTGAAACCAAGCATGAGTGAAGGATTGATTCCTGATCTTCCATGGGATACCATCGCTGTTAATATTATTGGACCTTTGGGTGCCATGAGTGAATTTGGTTTGGTTGCTATAGACTTATTTACTAAGTGGCCTATTGTGAGGTTTGTTGATAAAGCGGACACCGCTTCAGTTTTGAAATTTTTAGATAAGATTTTCAGACCAAGACGTTGAGACGATCCTATTCAGAAAAACACTTTATAATAGCACTATGGAAATATTTGTTATCTGGACCTTCCTGTCTGCATGATTGTGAGGTTGCAGCAGGTTTCATGACAGGGCAGTGAGATTAGTTTTCTATCTATAAAATTCAATTATGAGTTTATGAGTGCCAGGTGCCTCTCAAGAGCTGCCTCTGGCTCATTGGATACATTTAAGGTACTTTGTGTTTGTCCACCATGCTGGATACGATATCAAACCCCAGTACATTTGAGTGAGCCACTTTTATCATGCTCCTCGCCGCGCTCTGTGCTCAGGCCACTTCTCATTGTTCACCATTCTGTGCTTCAAAGGTTCCTTTCTTGGCGCTAGGGACATTTAGGTTATTGTCCCTTAGATTTGGAACAACCACAATTTGCCTCTTTGAAAGACTGTTAACCATGGGAGCTTTAGGGAAAGCCTCAAATACCACCAATTTCAAAGATACCTGGGACTTCTTTCTTTGGCAGTCCTAGCACCAAGATACCTTTAGGTAAGTGTGCGCCCACAAGCACCCTACACAGTCATTACACCAGAGCCAATTTTTAAGACAAATTGAAGCAGCTGTTTTTAAGCATGAGTGTGAAGACAGTGAAAGACTAACTTTGGGATTGATTTCCAATAAGGCTATATAGAAATAGGCAAGAATAATATTGGCTTGACTTTTTACTAAGGAAAGTGCTGAGCTGTGTTTAGATCATCTGCATAAACAATGCAGCAGTCGCAGAGCTCCTACGTAATGAGCAATAGTCTTGGTTTTGATTTGAAGGTTTTATTGTTCCTTTACTGAAGAGCTTGATTTGTAATGAAAGAAAAAGGGTAAGCGCAATGCCCTAAAGTTTTTCTAAAGAGCCAGTCCTTGTGAATACTTGAGTTGGTGAATACCTAGATTGTCTTGTCTTTATGCCTCTTTCTCCCACAATACACTTCCTGTTTATCTCACTATGGCAGTGTCCAATGCAAAATAAGAGGGTAACTCAATACGCAGACCAGAGAGTTAAGAGAAGTATCAGGTTTATTCCAAACACCTCAGTCACAGAATACCAACTGCCAATTCCGAAGCACGCAAACTACTCCCTCTACATTCTAGAACTTTATGACCGCAAGGTTCCACTTTTCTAGTCTATTCTACAATGTTCTGGTATTTTCTACAGTGCAAGCAATACGAGTGAAGGACAGATACCACACATCTTCCTTTTTTCAAAAAAATATATTTTCCTCAGATTTCCAAGCCAGAAAGCATGGAAACACAATAGTGAATATTGTATTTGAAAAAGATAAGCGAAATATACAAATAAGTTAAGTAAGGATTTTATATCATGGCTTCCCAGAATTAAAATCCGACATGAGTACCACATTACACTTCAAATGATAAGGGGAACTTAACAACAATGAAATAACTGTTGCTGTATTACTTGACTAAGTAATCTTTTAAGAAACTCGGGGGCGAGTCACCCGTTCACTTGATGTGACTAGAACCGCAGTGTTTTTTCCATTTTGTATCACCGGACAGTCGTTCATATGTCCACTTCTGACCTTGCTTCACAGTTTTTTTCATGTGTCTCCGAATTATGTCCAGGCCAGTAATATTTCAGTATCCTCCCAGATTCCAGATTCTACCATACTGTGTCTCGACCAACGCATTGCAAAACAGCTTTATGGGTTCAGAAAATGTTGACCATTGTTTGTTACCAGTTGGAACTTTCACTCTTACCAAATCATCCACTTTAAACTCGATAACCTCTGCCTTATGCAATTTGTCAAACTCCTTGCGGGCTGCCTGCAACTCTAACTCGTTTTACTCGTTTTAACTTCACTTTTGGCCAACATCAACCCTCACCCAGTCTTTATGCCATTTCATCCACCCAGGTACCAGTCCAGAATTGGGCTTCTTACTCTTTTACAACTCGAAAGAAGTCATACTTGTTGATTGATGAGGAGTTAAGCGATAAGCCTCTATTCACCTCCACACTTCCTCTTTCCAGCTCAACCAATTAGCTCTTGCCAGCTGATAACCCTCTGTGAGTGTTTTGTTAAATCTTTCTACTGCCCCATTGGTTTCTGGGTTATATAGGACACTAAGTTTGTGTGTTATTCCATTACATACATAAATTCCTTCATTTCTAAGAAGTAAAACTGAACACCATTGTCAGTTAAACGGGTGTTAGGTAGTCTCTCTCATAAGAAGACCCCTAACAGGAAGTTTATAACAGAGGTTGAGCTGATGTCAGAGACAAATTTGATTTCTGGCCATCTTGAATACAAGTAGACTAAAACTAAAATATATAAGGAATTTTTATCGTCTGGCAATGGCCCACTGATATCCATTGCTACATCTGTCCAAGGACCTTTCGGTAGGGTGCAACAATGTATAGGTGGAAAGTGCAATTTTGCAACCTTATCACTGGAGGAGCAGGCTATGCAATTTTTTATCTCGCTTTCTACCAGTGCATCCATCCCAGGCCCCCAAAAGTCTAACCCCAACCTTTGCCAGGTTTTGGTGATTCTCAGATGGCCTTCAGGTGCTATATCAATCAGTTTTCTCCAGAGTTTTTCACTAGGTATCAATTTTGTGCCTCTGAAGAGGTATCCATCTACTTCTGATAATTCTTCTTTGAGCATCCAACATGGCCTCAGCCGCTCTTCATTCTTTTCTACACCATCCCACCCCTGGATTAACAAATCTAGACCTTTACTTAGAATGGGATCTGTTTCTAACTCTTTTGTTCAATTTTCCTCCTCAACCTCCACTTTGGTGATAACACACACATTTTCTTGGTGTAATTATATATACTCACTTTGGCTGTCACAGACTTTCTCTTAATTTTCCGTGTCATCAACCAATCGGGACAAGCAATTTGCTGCAAAGTTACATGTACCCGGGATTTATTGTACGTCAAATGTGTATTCTCGTACATTAATGACCCATCTTTTAATTCTACTGGAAATTGCCTTCAGCCCCTTTTTTGTAAACACATTGAGTTGCTTGTGGTCTGTCCTTAAATTGAACACAGTCCACCATATAAAGTTCTTGAACTTGTTTACTGCCAATGCTTCTTTTTCGATTACAGCATAGCTGACCTCAGAGTGCCCAAGTGCTCTTGAGGCAAATACATTGGTTTTCTTACCTATTTCAGTTTCTTGTTGAAGTACAGCCCCCTAGCCCTTTGAACTGGCATCTGTTGTAATGATTCTTTTTTTTTCTGGAACAAACACTTTCAAGTCTGGTGCAGTAGTTAGGGCATTCTTAACATCTTTAAATTCTCTTTCCAATGCCCATGCCAATCAAAGGTCACCCAAGTTTTCAACAACTTGTGCATATGGCACATTCGGCTGGCAAAGTTGCTGATGAATTTACTACAAAATTCTATCATTCCTAAAAAGGATCTCAGCTTACTTTGGTTTTGGGTGCCACTAATTTCATTATGGTGTTCACCAGATCTGCCTTGGGTTGTACTCCTTCAGAAGTGAATTTATGTCCAAGATAGTTTATTTCAGTACATTGAAGTTTACATTTGACTTTCCAAACAGTAGGATCATACTCTCTGATTATGTCCAAAATGTGTCTAAGTCTGTCATTATGTTATTCCTGGGAGTACCCAAATATTAGCACATCGTACTGATAAAAGAACACCAGCGCGATTCCAGACAGTATATTAGACATGGCTCTCAAAAAGACAGTCTGCGCCTTTACCAGACCAAACTGCATGCGTTTAAATTTGTATGCCCCCATGGACGCGATAAAAGCAGTGAGTTCTTGAGTCGAGTGTAAGCGGATCTGGTAATAAGCGGATAGAAGATCTAATGTTGAGAAGACTTTTGCTCCAGCTACAGTTGTGACCATCTCTGTTATGTTTGGCAAAGGGAACTTATCAACAACTACCTCTTTGTTGAGGGCCCTAAGGTCTACACAGAGGTGAATCTTGCCATCTGCTTTTCTTGCCACTACAACCGGTGCTAACCATTCAGTTGCTTCTACAGAGAAGTGTGGCTCACTGGTTAGAGGAGGCAGACCTGGAAGCAGAGGTCAGCCTGGGACCAGGGTTCAATTCCCGGCTCAGCTGGGTCTTGAGTCCTAAAATGTCCATGGACTCGACAATTCTCGCTCCGGTGCCTACTCGATTCAAGGGTTCACACTCTGCGACTCTGGGCAATAGCTTGCTTAATCTCCACAACGGCCCCTCGCGGCGGGATGCCTGGCTTTCACCTTGCGGATACCCTGCCGGGGTTATCTCACAGGGGAATACCAGGACGGGTTCCCTAAGCAAGCGCTTAGAAACCGCTTGGTGATTTGCGCTATATAAATTCCTGTACATTTACATTTACATGTTCTATTACTTCCAGCTTGTACAACTGTTCTAACTCTTCTCTCACTGTGTTCTGTATGCTTAAGGGAAGACTACTTACTTTAACTGACACTGGAACTGCTTTCTCTTTCAATTTTATCTCGAGCACATATTATTAGAGGCATCCTAACTTTCTGTGAATACTTCAGCATGTTCTTTCTCAAAAACAGAACCCACCTCTACATCATTGTCAACATCATGGATCAGTATTTGAGGTTCAGCACTGGGATTCATATAAATCCCAATGTCTTTTTGTGCTGGCTATCCTAAAATGTTATCTCCTTTACATGAAACAAACTTTGCATACTATAGATCTGCTTTTGTACTCTATTTTTCCCACAAAGTATCCTATCATCTTTATTGGCTGGCCACCATACACCCACCAAGTGTATATACATTTTGTTTAGCTGCATCTGTTTCTTGAACAGGCTATTAAATACCTCCTTTGAGATTATTTTTAGTGTAGATCATGAATCAAACATGACCTTAACCTCGAAGTCTTCTATCCTTACAACATCTTTGTGATTGCTAGACCCTCCATCTGTCATCTGCAGTACAATTTCTTCACACACCTCAGACACACCTTGTTTCTCAGGTTTCTTCTAACCAGAGCTACTGTTACAACACGCAATAAAATGTCTTTTGCTCCCACGCTTGTAACATACGGTTTTCATTGCTGGGCATTCCTTACTGTTCACCATGTAACCAACCCTCCCACATCTGTAGCATTACCCCTTGAAGGCGCAGACACTACTCCTGCCCTTTGTCATAGGAGTGCCCTTAACTAATTGTACCTCATTTTCTCATCCTCAACCATTTGTACACTTTCCTTATTATTAGTGTCTTGCTTATTTTCTTTCACACATCTCATTATGTCCTCTACTTGTTTTGCCCGAATCAACACATCCCCCAAGAGAGGATCATCTTTTAGGCAAAGTTTGTCTTGTATCCTTTCAATTTTGCAATTCAACAAAAAATTGGTCCCTGATGTGTTCATCATTTGTTGGTTCAAACCTACATGAGGCTGCCAATTCATGCAACTCAGACACAAATTCCTCTACTGTTTCTCCTTTCTTTTGTGAGCGCTTGCCAGAATGATAACGCTCCATGATCGTATTGATCCTAGGTAGGAAATGATTGTCTAATTTCTTAATGCCCCCTGGATTTATCAGCACTCAGATGAGGTAGATGCTCTAGGATCTCTGCTCTTAGACAATGTTGCAACAGAGCAATGTTCCTCTATAGACCCAAATTGGGCCCACAAACAATGGAATAATTGTTCAAGACTTTTTTCCATTAGTTTCACCTCTTTGGTGGTTCCCTAGGGGACGTTAAAACGAATGGAGTTGTAACACTCTGCATACTCATTTCCGATGTCACATAAAATATTCCCCAACTCACTTTCGCCAACCCCTCTACCCCCACAACAAAGTAGAGGCTAAGGTCTCGCAGTATATGGCAAAGCACAATAAAGTCACAAACAGAGTTACTGTTCTCTTTTTATCACTGCCAACATCAGCGTGGTGTTCCTCAACTGCCTACAGGAGGCGCTGGCTCAGTATAGATAGGAGTGCTCTGATGCCCGAAATCAAGGAGGTGAGTACTCCTTGCAGGCTTAGGACAAAACGTGGCAACTGCCAGGCAGTAGGTGGCATACCACAGAAAAAGTCTTCCCACTACTCCTTGCAGATGCTCCTCCCTCCTGGCTCCTGCAGAACCCCACAGAAACAAGGATGCTGATTGCACCAAGGAAGGTAGATTTAAGGAAGGTGAACAGTCCTATTGGAGTGGGAATCTACTTCGGGTTCTTGGGTGCTGAATTCTCCTCACTGTGCTGCAATTGAAATTAGTTAACGGTGGTGTATTCCTCGCTCTCACACCAGTTCGTAGCTGCTTGTGCATGGCGTCAATCACGCTCACATCAGTTCGTAGCCACTTGCGTAACTGATTCTCATGTTCAGCGTGCACCACCAGCATGCCAGGATCATTAACGGTGGTGAATTCTCATGCATCAGATACGCTCCCAAAAGTTCATATTCGCATAATTTTGGTGGTACAATGGGAGGGCATTCCTCCACAGTGCACACACTCATCAGAAAGCCGCAACCCCCTTGACGCTGACTTCGGGAACGGAGCATGGCATCAGTTAACACTCTCTCAAAATGTCAACATGCTCGATCGAGGTTAAAATCACCACATCTCACTGGCACACAGTTTTCTCCCAAGTCAATAACTCATGTGGTGAACAGGGGTCATAACGAGACAACCATTAAGTCACCACAGCGATCACTGCCAGTTGCCACTCTGCTCGCTGCTCAGGCTTACAGACAGTGACCATCCACAAATCTACTCACTGCCTAACAGAGTCCATTCGACACAGCGATACTGAACTCAGTTGTGTGACCAGGATACTACCCAGAATACTCTTGAGTTCCTGAGAGCGGCCACATTCTGTTTTCCTGTTGTATAGTGTGCATGTTGAGGTGTACCTGGACGTATCCCGTCCTCATCGCCAGTGTCCAATGCAAGATAAGACGGTTACAAAATAAGCAAACGAGAGAGTGAAGAGAAGCATCAGGTTTATTCCATCCACCTCAGCCACAGCAGACCAACTGCCTATTCCGGGTTATGCAGGCTCCTCCCTCTACATTCTAGAACTCTGTGACCGCAAGGTTCCACTGTTCTCGTCTATTCTACAATATTCTGGTATTTTCTACAGTGCAAGAGACATTGGTGACTTGACAGATACCACAGGCAGGTTCTTCCTCACCCAGGCTTACCCCCTTTGCCACTGTTTTCCAAGATTTCTCTTCCTTTTCTTCATTTCTCTCTTTGGTTCTGGGTCAAAGTCTGATGATTAAAAAAAAGTCCCAGACCCCGCCATTTGCAAACACATGCACGTATAAGCATTGCTTGATTTGCTAAACCTTTTGTGCACCTAGGGCATTAAATGTTTTTGCCATTGCCAACCTTGTGCTTGCACAGCTCACTATGTCAGCGATGCCGCTCTTTTGAAATCACATCAGAAAGCATGCATGCCACTTCCTTACAACTGGTCAGCACTGGGAAATTTAAACCATGATTCACAAGAAGGATTAATGGGTTAGTACAAATGCAAATTCAGTTACTCATGCAAAAAGTCTGCCCACTTATATTTTTCTGAATGACATAGTTGGCATTAGGGGATGGAAAAGGAGTGAGACCAGCTGGCGGGAGTTAATGCTATCCCTGCAATACCTTGTGGAAGTTCACAAAACTTTTCAGTAGCAGTCCCTATCCTGGACGCACACAGAGGAATACTTCTGCAAGCTGCTGCAATTGTGTTATTAGGGAGAGTCGGGGAAGGGAGCACACCCCTGTGTATAATAGGAGTATAGGGAAAGAGGTTTCCTTGCAGAGGTGAAACTGAGCAAGCATTCCCGAACCCAATAGGTATTGCCTACAAGAGAGCTATTCGCTTTGTCAAAGTTTTTTAGTCATGTTGTACAGCAGCATGCTGTACTGCTATACTGCTGTGCAGCATGACCGAAAATTTACCCCAAAAATGCTATGACATAGTCAGTGGTGTCAGTGCTTTTTTATCTATTGATGGAGGGAGGCATCACAGAGGGAGTAGACCGTGCAACACAGAGGGTGTGGGGGAAAAGCAATGACAAATTGCATGGCTGAAACTTAGAAAAAAGCACTATGATGCAGCCGGAGGGGTGAAATTCGGGGGTCAAAACAGACACCAGGAAGATGCAAGCAACAACATGGAGGGTGAGAGGGCGTAAGCAACAATACGGAGGGTAGAAGGGGATAAGCAACAAAACGGAGGGCTGGAGAAGCCAAGCAGCAACACGTACAGCGGTGGGAGTGTGGAACGTGACCAGCAACAACACGGACAGCGGGAAGGGGCAAGCAACACCACCACCACCAGTGGGAGGGCGCGAGCAACAACAGACAGCAGGATGGGAAGCAACACAGAGGGAGTTGCAAGCAATAACACGGACAGCGAATGGGGCACGCAACAACACGGACAGCGGGAGGGCGCAGGCAACAACACAGACAACGGGATGGGGCAACCAACAACATGGACAGCGGGAGGGTGCAAGCAACAAAATAGATAGTGGGAGGGGGCAAGCAACAGGATGGAAGCAGTCTTGGAGGCGTAGGAGGGAGGCATGCAACAGGAGAAAGATTGGCAAGGAGGGGACAGGAGGGGGCAAGCAAATCTAAGACACATGTGCTCACAGAGTACTTCAACCAAACAAAGAAGTAGCACCCAAAACTTGAGTAGTGGACGGACACAAGTACTATGGCCAAGTTCCAGGAGAGGGTCAAACAGAAGAAGAGAACGAGAAGCCTGCACTCGTGAACAAATCAGAAGCAAGTCAATAAGAGTGACAATTAAGCCAACCAATGGTATTCAATGGGTGGGCTTTAAGCCTACTTTAAGCTAACAAAATGTCTCTAAAGTGACAGTGCATGCCCTGTCTCAGGCATGATCTAAAAAGGGTTTTATGTGCAAATGCACATTTCTACTAATTTCCCATCCAATAGACAATCCAAGCAAGTAGCTGGGATACTGTAAGAGTAACATAGATCTCTTTTTGTAAAGCACGTTTACCACTACACTGCTTTCTTGGCACTGAACACAGATATTTCTTGAACCCCAAAGTAGAGGTGTTTATTTTTGTTCCGACCTCACACGGATGAAAGGCTTATTGGAGCCCCAAGATTCAGACCGGTGACCACAAAGTCAGAACAGCCTCCTGCGCTTAATGCATTCAGACGGAAACCTTCTTAGGAGACCACAAAGTTGTCAACACGATTTTTGAGAATCGTATCAATGTAGAAAATCTACCTACTACCCCAAAGTAGGGAGAAATCTATCTGAAGATTTCAGACTTTTTGTCTTGTTTTTATGAATTGGACTCTGAATTAACAATCTGGTGAATGTAAAGAGCAACCACTGGTTCTAGCAACTGTTATTTGTCATACTTTATGGCACCAGGGTAGAACACATCCACACAAAGCCATAATCCAATGGTGAACTTACTTTCAGAGTCGGGTAGGGCACACTCTGGTTCTGAGGAGGAGCATCCACTTTAGGGGATTCAGAATCCCTCCCCCAGAGCAACTCCTGTATTTCTTTGCAGGTATAGGTTTCTTTACTCTCACTCTTTTCTGCACTGAATTTATCCTGGGGAGGAGAGGAGAATATTTTAACAAAAGTAACTTGTAAAGGTTCTTATTATTCATTAAGACTGTGGCATGCTGGGAAATGGAAAGCTAGTGTGATGGAAGCCATTGGTCTTGATTTGTATCCCAAGAGTGGTGCTTTGTCGGGACAGTTACCATGAAGTGAGGAGGTGTGCATGAGATCGAAGACACCCCCTGGATAAATAAAATTACAAATAAAAAAAAGACACAGAGTTCAAATAAAAATTATATCCAAACCAGTCCCACCATCTGTGGGGCTATGAATGCTGCAGTAGGCATGAGACAATTTGTATGTTTATTTGTATTTCTTGCACCACGTGTTGCAGTAAGCTGATTTAGTGATATGAAACTAAGACTAGGAGAGTAAGACAAATCAAGAGAAGGAGTAGTTTCTTACCTGTAACTCCAGTTCTGTAGTAGGGGTATCTCTGTTATAGTCATAATATAAAATATAGTGAATAGTCCCGCCCATGGGCGTGGACCCCGGAGCAATCAAAAATAATCTCTTAAACTGTCTTCATTGCAATCCTGCATAGACACTTAAGAGAAAATGAAAGACAATAATGCAGCCTGTACTGTTAAAACATAAATCGACAATCATGAACATCACCGGCGCCATCTTGCCTAACAAGAGCCACCGTCGGCACGTAAACGGCATCCATTTTAGGTGCCGCGGCCATCTCGCGCTTTGCGAGTCACCTATGATTCACCCTGACCTCGCAACCATCCCCGGTGCCCTGATTCAGCATGACCAAATGCACTAAGGTCATAAAACCTTGTCAGCCTGACAAAGCCCCGTAGCCACTTCCCACCCTAAACACACATTTGTCCTTTCATCCCCTGCACATGAGCAAGGCCTTCTGATAACCCCCAACTGCACCTGGCCGCTTGATCCGGTCCCAGGATGTAAACCAAGCCTTGCGGACGTACTTTATTGCCCCCACACAGCAAGACTTGTTGCCCGAACAGAAATGCTTGATCTTATCACTTGCATAACCTTTAGATCGGACCGATCCCACACACTTTTATGTCCTGTCGGAATGTCCAGCTGCAAGATGGCAATCATCTGTTAGATTTGGGAGGGGGAACGACAGCTGGTGGGTCTGTGTGGGAACCGGCTGGAGGCAGGAATTCCTAGGATGTTTGACCACCAATAAAGTCACTGTAAATTGTATAAAAAGGGGATCAGCAGAGAAGTTGTTCGAACACCTCCTGAAGACATCCCTTGTGTCAGACCTGACGTGTTCTCCTCTGGAGCAATAAACCTGTTCTTGCCTTCCAGTTTCCAGCGCCTGCCTCTTTATTTTGGTAACTATTATTGAAGTGAATTAGAGGCGTCTTGCGCCGAGCAGCTTTGGTATTTACAAGAGAAACGCTGTTTTTCCACAATACCCACAAGGCTACACTGTCCAGTACTTCAACTAGAAATGCCAAGGATATAACACCAATAACACATTTAACACAATCTGTCAAGTTTCACCCACAGAGAAACTTTCCTCCCCTCACCAAATCCTTGGAATGATAGAGAGGAAGGTAAGGACAGACAAGCCTCCATAGGCTGCCATTATGTGTCTGGAAAAGGGATACCGTGCCTTTAAGGAACTCTCTAGAGACCCTCGGTATGCCAGTATGCACAGCCCCCCTTCCTTTTACTTTCAGTTCTTTTTGAAGGCCTTTAGCATGCATCACAGTACCATTTTCTCCACCGGGGAGGAGGGCGGGCGCTTATGACTATAACAGAGATAACCCTACTACAGAACTGGAGTTACAGGTAAGAAACTACTCCTTCTGTAGTAGGGGATCTCTGTGTATAGTCATAATCTAGTGAATAGAATGGCAAGCCCATCCAAAAACAACCCGGCAGTGGAGAAAAATAAACAACACCACTATTGTGCAAACAAATTCCGCAGCGAAGCCTGCCCAACCTGAGCATCTGCTCTGGCATCCGAGTCCAGACAGTAATGCTTAGCATAGGTGTGGACCGACTTCCAAGTGGCCGCCCTGCAGATCTCTGCAATGGGAACATTTCGAAGCGAAGCTGTTGTAGCTGCTTTTCCCCTGGTAGAATGAGCCTTAGGCTTACCCCCTAAGGTCTTATTCGCTTTCTGATAACAGAGCTGGATACATGACACAATCCACCTAGAAAATGGACTGTTTCAAAGTAGCCAGACCAGTCCTAACCGGCCCATAGTTGACAAACAATTGGTCGGATCTACGAATACCCTTGGTCTTATCCAGATCGAATTTCAACACTCTTCTGACATCCAGGGAATGAAGAGACCGTTACGCTGGAGTGGAAGGATTCTGGAAAAATGTTGGTAAAGTTATAGTCTGATTAACATGTAAATCAGAAATCACCTTGGGAAGGAACTTAGGGTGAGTACGCATAACAACCTTAGCAGCATGAAATACAGTATAAGGTTCCTGGCAACACAATGCCTGAATTTCACTCACCCTGCGGGCCGATGTAATCGCCATAAGGAACGCCGCCTTCCAAGACAGGTGCTGCAGTGAAGCCTTATGAATAGGCTCGAAAGGTTCCTTCATCAGCCTGGACAGCACCACATTCAGTTCCCATGAAGGCGAAGGAAGCCGAACAGGAGGGAACACCTTCTTCAACCCTTCCAAAAAATCCTTAATCACAGGAATCTGGAAGAAGGATGTCCGCGAAGGGCATTTTCTGTAAGCAGTCAATTCAGCCAGATGCACCTTAATGGAATGGAAATTTAGGCCATACTGAGCTAGATGCAGAAGGTATGGAAGGATAACATCCTCCTTGCAGGTAGTCAGATCATAGTTCTTAGACATGCACCAGATGCAGAATCTCTTCCACTTGTAAGCATAAGAGGTCCTAGTAGATGGCCTTTTAGCCTCCTTCAATATGTCCATGCAATCCTCAGGAAGATTCAAGTGGCCATATTGCACTATCTCAGGAGCCATGCCGCCAAACATAATGATGAGAGGTTGGGGTGCACCATCTGCCCCCCGAACTTCGTGAGTAGGTCCGGCCGACACGGCAGCCGCCGATGAGGTAGGATCGACCGGTGAAGTAGGTCCGTGAACCACCAATGTGTGGGCCATTCCGGCGCAATGAGGATCATCCGCGCCCGGGATCGGGCCAGCTTGATGAGCACCGCCGGAATCAGGGGAATAGGTGGAAAAGCGTACAGAAAGCTGTTCGACCAGCTGATCCATAACGTGTTCCTCAAGGCTGGTAATACCTCGAGGCGAAGTCGCAGCATTTGCTGTTTTCGGCGGTGGCGAAGAGATCCACTTCTGGAGTGCCCCATATGGCGAAGAGGTCATCGAGCACCTCGTCGTTTATGACCCACTCGTGGTTTTCGTGAAGCAACCGGCTGAGGGCGTCCTCCTGAACATTCTGCACACCTGGCAGATGAGTTGACGTTATCGTCAGTCCTCTGGCTAACAGCCGGTGCCAGATCGCCTGCGCTTCCTGTGATAGTGTGCGCGATCTCAAGCCCCCCTGCTTGTTGAGGTAATACACGTGGTCGTATTGTCCGTCTGCACAAGCAAGGAGTTGGTCTGGAAGGACGGATGAAAGGCCTTCAGTGCCAAGTGAACTGCTCTTAGTTTCAGGAAATTGATGTGATACATGGACTCTGTCGTAGACCACGTTCCCTGGATCGATAGATGGTCTGAATGCGCTCCCAAGCCCAGGAGAGACGCATCCGTAACGATAGACTGAGTCGGGATGTCCTTGTGGAAAGGAACCCCTCTGAGGAGATTCTCTGCTGAGCACCACCATCTCAGGGACTGTTGGGCGTGAAGAGACAACTGAACCCGGTCGTCCCAACACCCTTTCCTCTGGTCCCACTGGTCCTCCAAACATTCCTGCAGCGGCCTCATGTGTAGGCGCGCGTGCGGAGTGAGGAAGATACAAGAGGCCATCGATCCCAGTAGAGAAGACACCGTCCTCACTGTTGTAGATGGAGCAGCTGTGAGAGCCTGAGCCTTCCCGAAGGATGGATAAGCGTCTCTCCTCCGAAGAAGACACGCTTGCCGGCAGCGTATTGATGGAGGCTCCCAAGTACTGCAGGCACTGCACAGGAATCGGGACAGATTGAACAGGTTTATGTGCAACCCCAGACAATTCAACAGGACGGCCGTCCTGTTGAAGTTGTTGAAGTGCAATTGCGCTTCCTGGAAGGTGGAGTCTTTGATCAACCAAACGTCCAGGTACAGGTAGACAAACACCTTGTTCTTTCTCAGGTGCGCTGCTACCACAGCCATGCATTTCGAAAAGGTCCTGGGTGCAGACTTCAGTCCAAACGGTAGTACGGTGTACTGATAGTGATTGGTGCCGATGAGGAAGCGCAGGAACTTCCGATGTTTCCGTGCAATGGGCACATGGAAGTACGTATCTTGCAGATCTATCGCGCATAGCCAGTCTCCTCTCTGTAGCTGCGGATAAATCTGGTGCAAAGACAGCATGCAAAACTTTTGCCTGCGAATCCAATTGTTTGCTTGTCGCAAATCCAGAATGGGTCTGAACTCGTTCTTGTCCTTCTTCTGGACTAGGAAGAAGCATGAGTAAATGTAAATGTATGTCTACTTGTAAAGCGCCTTATCACCTTTCAGGCATCCTGGCGCTGTATACCGCTGTAGAACCCTTCCTGGCTTTCCCTGTGAGATGCCCCCTACTGGGCACCCCCATGGTGAAGGCAGGCATCCTAGCGCTTTCGGGGCCGTTGTGGAGATTAAGCAAGCTATTGCCCAGAGTTGCAGAGTGGGACCCATGATTAGAGTAGGCACCGAGGCGAGAATTATCGAATCCGTGGACATTTGAGCCCAAGACCCTGCCGTGTCGGGAATTGAACCCTGGTCCCGGGCCAGACCTCTGCCTCAGGGTCTGAGGCTCTAATCGGTGAGCCACACTTCTCCTTTGAGACAGAAGGGCGTCTTCTATCGCCCTTTTTCTTAACAGGGTATCGGCCTCCGCCTGGAGCTCGCGCAGTTGGAACTGTGAGCCCACCAGTGGAATTGCTGGAGGCGGGCTGGTGAAACGAAGACTGTATCCATTGCAAACAATATTCAGCACCCACTTGTCCCGAGTAATGTTTCTCCACTCTGCCAGGTAATGTTGAATGCTTCCCCCCACCGGAGCGGGTCACGGATGAAGGGGAAGAAGCACCTCAGGGCCTAGACCCAGCCGGGCCTTTGGTCGCGGTGGAAGATTGTTGACCACCTCGGCCCCTCTGGCGCTTTTGGAACGGTTTCCGCTGGAACTGCTGCTGCAGTTGTTGCTGTCCAGCCTGCCGACCTTGCCCTCTGCCTTGCGCCCGTACCGCCTCTGGAACGGGCGGAAGGTCTTTTTCTGTTCCTTAGGCTTTTCCAACCCGACAGCCGTCAGGGTTTCCGCCACCGCCTTCATGCGGGCCATCTCGTCGTCCACATGTTTTCCGAAGAGGGTCTCGCCCGAAAAGGGTAGGTTAGCAACTCTCTGCTGCGCCTCGGGCTTCAAGGATGTAAGACGCAGCCAGGCGTGGCGCCTCAGGTTGACCCCATGGCAGTACCCGTGGGCTGCCAAGAGGGAAGAATCCGCAGCCGAACTTATCACCTGGTTGGAAACCAGCAGACCTTCAGCGAGGATCTCTTGGAAATCTTCCCTTTTTTCCCGGGGAAGGTGTTCCGAAAACTGTTGGAGGGACTCCCACAGAGCCCGATCTTAACGTCCCAACAGGGTTGAGGCACTTGCGGCCTTCATCGATGTGGAGGCCGTCCCGCAAACCTTCCTGCCTGCAGAATCCATCCAGCGGCTCTCCTTGTCAGGAGGCACTGTCGATGATGGGGTGGTGGCGTGCTGTTTTCTTGCCGCCGTCACAATTACAGAGTCAGGCGTGGGATCCACCCGAAGAAATGCTGGGTCCGAATCAGAAGCCTTATATTTTTTCTGCAGCCTAGAAGGTGCCGACCTCGTAGCCGCAGGAGTGAGGAACAGCTCCATGGCCGGTTCTACCAGCACAGGCACCAAGGGTAGCAAAGGGCGAGACAACTGCTTCTTGTGCAGAGTTTCAAAAATGACGGAAGTTAATGGTGCGGGCACAGTGATGCCCAGCTTAGTCCCCCTTCGCAGCAACACATCCTGGAAGGAGACTATGTCGTCTACTGGAGACACCCTCGTCCGAGGGGAGTCCAAAAGGGTAGGTGAACAGTCCCGGGCACTGGAGGAATCCGTGTAGCGGGACCTCGACCGGTCCCTCCTGCGGCGCCGTCTGGATCTTGTAGAAGAGGGACGGCGACTCCTGGATCTATCCCTCCGTCTGGAGCGAGATCTCGTCCTCGGCGGCCTCGGACGGTCCACAGGCCGTAGCGGAGGGCGCTGTGGAGGCCTAAACAGGAGCCTAGGTTGCGGTGGTCCCGTAGGCGTCGTCGGGAGATGTGGTAACGAGGCAGACCTCGGCGGAGGTGGTGGTGTAGGAGGCGGAGGACGATCTAGAGGAACAGGTGGCAGAGGAGGCGTCGGGTTACGTGGAGGAGGGTCCTTGAGTAACGGAGGACCTCGGCTTGGAGGGCGAATAGATTTGTGAGTGCTCCGAGCCCAGAGCCTCTTCCCCTCTCTTTCTTTTCTTCGCCTGCCCTGAAGGGGGGGCCTCTTCCCCTCTCTCTCTTTTCTTCGCCTGCCCTGAAGGGGGGGGGACCTAGAGGCCGTACCCCTGGCAGCCGAGCGACGGCGCTGCCGCGACCGTGGACTTGTGGTGACCGAGGACACAGTCCTGGCTTCAGAACGCCTCCTGGAGGACGAAGCTTTCCTTCTTGACGCTGAGCGCCTTTTTGACGTCGATGACCGTCGTCTCGACGTCGATGATCGCCGTCTCGACTTCGATGAACGCCGTCCCGACGTCGGTGGTGATCTCCTTCTCGACGTTGATGATCTCCTTCTCGCGCCGAATGTCGAGTCAACGTCGAAGGACGGTGACGACTCGACGTCGACCGCCTGCGCCTCCTTGAACCCTCTCGACGTCGTTGATGACTCGACGACGAAGCAGTCCTCGACCTCGTCGGAGGTCTCGACCTCAATCCCCTCGACGTCGAAGTCGCTTCGACACAGAGCCCTGGGGAGACAGGGAGCAGACCGTGGTCATTCCTCTCGACGCCGACGTCGAGGCTATCGACGTCGACAGAGACCGGTGGCGTTTTCTGGCCTTCTCCTTACTGGGGAGCCCCCCCAGAGGCCGCAGCACAGGCAGAGGAAGAAGCCCCTTCCTGCCCAGACCCACCTTGACCTTGCTGTCTTCTTTGCTCCCTGTCCTTGGAGCCTGATCTTCTCTCGGTCCTTCAGGGTCCTACTGGAAAACTGCAGGCAGATTTCACAAGTCCCAGGAACATGAGAAGCAGGTAGACACAGGATACACACCCTGTGTGGATCAGATCTTGCCTTCTTCCTGGCACACTCTGGACATTTCTCAAATAAGGCAGGCATATTTGACAAAAGAGTGGCCAAAATCACCAGAAAAGTGAAAAAGAAGCAAAAATACGTCGAGTGAACACACTCTAACACTTTGAAAGTGCCAAAAAGTTAACAAAACACCCAAAAAGGGAGAGCTCAATGCTCCAGGGTCCTGCTAGCAGGAGCCAGAAAAAAGAACTGAAAGTAAAAGGAAGGGGCTGTGCATGCTGGGATACCGAGGGTCTCTAGAGAGTTCCTTAAAGGCACGGTATCCCTTTTCCAGACACATAATGGCAGCCTATGGAGGCTTGTCTGTCCTTACCTTCCTCTCTATCATTCCAAGGATTTGGTGAGGGGAGGAAAGTTTCTCTGTGGGTGAAACTTTATAGATTGTGTTAAATGTGTTATTGGTGTTATATCCTTGGCATTTCTAGTTGAAGTACTGGACCATGTTGCCTTGTATGTACAGGCTGCATTATTGTCTTTAATTTTCTCTTAAGTGTCTAAGCAGGATTGCAATGAAGACATTTTAAGAGATTATTTTTGATTGCTCCGGGTTCCACTATTCACTAGATTATGACTATACACAGAGATCCCCTATTACAGAAAAGAGCAATTATCTTAGAAAAATTTCAAGATAAATAAACAATTTGGGGTGGGTCGGTGTGGCTTCAACAGCTGGGGCAGTGCATTGCATAAATGTGCAGATGTGTTCAAACATCACTACTTTTGCTCTCTATATTCATTTGCCTCGGTCTGTAGATTTCCCCACTCATGTAGCAAAATCTTCAGAGGCATATGTGCAAATTCACAAGTATCTAGCTCTGCACATCGCTCCGCAAAGGAAGTGGAAGATATTTTGCAATACAATGAAACCTGCATCGCTGATCCATAATCGGGATATGGCACAGTAGTGCACTCCCCCGAGAAGCATGCGTTCTCTGGTACCATCCATCTTACATGAGTCCTTCATGTGTTATGTGTGGCCTAGTCTCTCAATAAACTTAATTCTTGAACCTTTGAAAATAAGCAAACATAAATTCAATAAGTGTTTCTCTATACCTTAAAGACAGACAGAGAGAGAGATAGCAAGATTGGGATTGGAGCCCATGCAGGTATCTATAAAGTTGCAGCTACTAAGGACACAGACACAAAAGTGAATGGGTCTTTCGGTAGTTGAGGTAATGCTGAAGACAAGAATGGTGGCAGGTACTCAACAACAACCAGTGACCCTTGTCATCTCAGTCAATCACATAATATATTCTAAATAATAAACAATCATTCAATACCTGATAGATATACCATACACCACGGTTTTACAGTTATCTGGCCTTGTCAAGAATGACTGAATGTGGTATCAGGGGAAATTGGTCAATTCAAATTGTAATGTATATAGGAACAATCATTTATCACCTGATTATTCTGTTTGCTATTAAATATTTTTCAAATATTTCAAAAACACAACCATGTTTCAATAGCTGGTTCAATGCACATTTCTGACGGTTATCCACTACTTCTTTGCATTAATTAAATTTATGTTCGCTGTCTTTCTAAATTTATTTTGAGCTGTTTTCTATTTATCTGGATTCGTTTTAAAGTTGACCACAGGATTCTGCAAAGTACATCCTTTCACAAAGTAACATTTGGCAGCATTTATGAAATTTACAATCACCCATCAGCATAGGAAGCTAACATATCCACAAGAAGGGAGAAAATTGCCTCTTGCAAGATCTATTAGCCGCTCACTGATGGCCCTTCAGACTTTCACTGAGTCAGAGGATCTGCTAGGATTCTCATTATCATGTAAGAAAAGGCTTAGCCTAAACCTAGAACAGTTTTGACTCCTCTGATCATTCTATCAAAATCCATGTCAGAAAATGTCCTAGACTTCATAAAAGAAAGAATAAGTGAGACTACGATAATAATTTTACCGTGGCGATTTAGACCGGTGTTCACTAAAGAAGTAATGATCTATGCTAAGGAGGCCAGCAGTTTGATTTAGCCGAGCCGCCAAAAAGGAAAATTCTTTCCAGAAAATATAAGGGAGTTAACACACTGCCAAAGAACCTTCAGACTGACCGTACTGGCCAAATTGTATGGCGTCTGCCCTGCCATACAAGGGACTTGTGATATCTATTTTCATACCTTGAAGAAGAGAAGGACGTCATCTCAGACAAATAGGCTAGATGGACTTTGACCTACACACTATTACTCTTTTTTGTACAAATCGCGCCCTATATTTATATATATATATCTTCAATGAAGAACGGACACGACCAGCTCCAATTCACAACCGGAGCGTCCGAAACACCACAGCACAAACAGGGTCCAACACTCGTTTTCAGGTAGGTTATTTTATTATTCCAACATCATAGTGCAGACAAAAGAGGACGGTCATATATATATATATATAGAAATCCACAGCAGTAAATCCCACATAATGGGGAGGGAGGGTGTCACAAGGGGCGGTTTTCCTAGTATGATTTTGAAAGCTACCCAACCTCTACGTTTGTGCCCATTCACAAATTCCAATCCAATCCATTATGGTGTTGCAAGATGGTAAGTGGACAAACCACCCCACATTTGGTTGTGATGTAGGGGAAGGGTTTTATCTCCCATGGGATAATATGTACCCCCCGACCCCCTTAGGGAAAAAAATGTGCATCTGCACAGTGGATATTCACATTCACAAAGCAGTTCGGGCTGGACTGTTCCCATGAGGCACAGGGTCAGACTGATTTGCATATGGTCATGTCTGAACTGGGGTGGCGGAGTGACCGAAAGAAAGATGATGGATTAAACCCAAATCAGTTGACTGGTGGTGAGTGCTTGCAATGTTCAACACTCCGTCCATCATCCCCTTTAGTTTTGCTTTGTTCGCCCTAAGTTGGCAACGTATCCCAGACGTGGGTCCTTTGCTCACTTGCCACTGAATTCAAGCTAGCCTGGCTGATGACGGCTGACTAGCCAGAAACTGGTCCCAGGATGCTTGTTTCCGGTCCAGGGAAGACATAGCTTGGCAGTTCGGGCTGGACTGGTCCCAAGAGGCACAGGGTCAGACTGATTTGCATATGGCCATGTCTGAACTCGGGTGGCGGGGTGAGCTAAAGAATGATGATGGATTAAACCCAGATCAGTTGACTGGGGGTGAGTGCTTGCAATGTTCAACACTCCGTCCATCATACCCTTTGGTTTTGCTGAAAAGTATTGCATGCAGATTTCTGTACAGGAGGAACAGGAGCCTTAAGGAGATGTTACAAGACATCCTCAATAGTGCACATTAAAATCCGGGCCTGAGACAGGTATGCAGGAGTAATATGTGCCTGGCACAGGTATCTAGGGGATACATTTGGGCACATTTGTGAAATGGAAAAAAAACTGTAAAAATACATTAAGAAGGGGATACAAGATTTCACCCTTACTTTTTTGATAATTGCGCCCATACTTTTTACTCTGAAGTTACTAATAGTAATATGGTCCCTTTAGCAACTAAATGATTAAGCCTATACTGTGGTCAAGGTTCTTTTAAAAAAAGTGGCTTTAACCAGTCTTAACCATCCGTCCGTTTCTGTATTTCAACACGGCTACTGACTTTTAAATTCAATGGTTGGTGCAGCAATGAAGAATTGGGGGCGTGGCCAAGATGGCGACAAGGTGAGACATGTCTTTTCGTCTCTCTGCTTGTGCCCAGGCCAGCCCTAATTAATATCTAGATTTACCGGGGGGCTATCACTGCTCACAACTCGTGACTGAACCCCCTTTAACACTGGAGAGAGAGGGGGCTGTGGATGAGACGGCACCTGCGGCTCCACCTGCTGACAATGGCCTCAATATAGGTATGCACACTTTCCCTTTATTTTCAGTTTATGCAACAAATGAGGGATAGGAGGCCTTTCTCGGCCGAGCGGTGTCGGAATTGACTAGCCTGTCAGACAGGTAAGTCCTGATGGGTGGGAATATTAACATGGTCTTTGATAATAGGCAAAATCGCTTGGTCCAACGGCAGGGGCAAACCAGGGCCATCGCTGGATGGATTGGAATGGCTATGAGGAATGGGATTGGTTGGTATTTGGTGGACTCTACACCACCACCACACAGACTATACATTTTACTCACATGCACACAAGGAATACGCCAGAATTGATTACTTCATAGGGTCCCAGGATCTGCTCCCTCGACACCTCTTCAGAGATCAAAACACACTTACTCAAGGACCACGCAGCAGAGACCCTCATGTTAAATACCCCTCCCGCAGGCAGCCCATCAATACACATGGCGGCTATGCAACATATTACTACACCGCCCTGCTGTGGTACAGCAGCTCACAAAGACACTGGAGGAGTACTTATCCTTCAATGACACACCGACACCTCTAGTACCCTTTTGTGGGAAACAAGTCATGAGACGCAATCTCCTCGGCAGACAACAAGCTGCGTAGGGACAAGAGAGAGGGACTCGCTAAGCAGGTACTTGAGCTGGATACCATTCATAAGAGAACAGGCGCGCCACAGGTCTGGCGTCAGCTGGAAGCAGCATGCTCTGAACTCGCCAGCCTGGATCTGGATAGGGCGGAATACACCGACCTGTGCTTGCGGCACTCCTTTTATGTGGGGAAGGGCAGATGCCTCTTAGCCAACAAACTGAGAGCGCAACACCACGCAGCTACAGTTCAGGTGGTACTAGATACGACTGGCTCCAAATGCACCGCCGACCCATACATAGCACAGGCATTCCGCAATTTCTAAGCTAACCTATACACTGCACAACCACTTTCCGAAGAAACTTCGCTACAATATCTCTGAGGAACAACCCAGGCCAGACTGACCCCAGAACAGGCGTCCAGCTTGGACAGCCCAATCCGCACAGAAGAGGTAATCTCCGCCATAGCCCGTCTTAAACCTCTCAAATCTCCCTGCCCGGACAGGTTCTCCGCAATATTTTATCAAATCTTCTGCAACACTTTAGCCCCTATATTGACCAGACTATTTAACGCAATGGGCAACTCCTCCACCATTCCCCTACGATGCTCTTGGCTTCCATTGTTGCTCTTCCAAAACCTTGTAAGGATAGACGGCACTGCGCCTCTTACCGACCAGTATCCCTCTTATGTTGGACTGAAGCTTTTCACGGGTATTATAGCGGCTAGATTGGGGCGATGATGCCAGGACTGGTGGACCCGGACCAGGTGGGCTTTGTGGCAACTCGACAATGCAGCAACAACACACGGAGACTGCTCCACCTTATTGATAAGGCCCAACATCAAGAGGTAGAACGTGTGGTGCTCTCGGTCAACGCCGAAAAAGCATTTGACAGAGTACATTGGCCATACTTAGCAGCTACCCTTAAACAGTTCGGACTCTGGGATTGTTTCCGTAACTGTATATTTAGTTGATATACCACTCCAACAGCTGCAGTACACATGAATGGGCACTCGTCTGCTCCCTTCCCGATCACCAGAGGCACGAAGCAGGGGTGACCGCTTCTCCCCCCTTTTATTTGCTCTTTACATGGAGCCCAAGGCTCAAAGGGTGCGGGACAATCCCTTGATTAGAGGGATCCAATTTGGCTGGGAAAGACATACCATGAGCCTCTATGCAGATGTTATCGCAATGATAGAAAACCCCCAGATTTCAATTCCAGCATTCTTCTCCGAAATTGAATCTTTCTCCTAAGCAGCAGACTTCAAGGCCAAAGTTCATAAATCGTAAGCCCTCTGGGTTTTTCTTCATCCGCCGGGAGGCCCTAAAGCACTCATGCCCGGTACAGTGGGCGGCAGAATCCCTTCTTCCACAGGACCCAGCGACCTAAAAGTTTATATAGATCCCCGATGAACAAGTTACTTACCTTCGGTAACTATATATCTGTAAGAAACATTAGTTAGTGATAGATTTCTTACCTTAGAATTACCCCAGGCGTCAGACTGGAACCGGAATGTTTTTCAGCAGTACCCCTGCGCGTCGGTAGGCTTCGTCGTACGGCTCCACCTACGTCGTTGGTGTCGTAGTCGCCCAGAAGACGTAGCTGAAGCTACTTAGGCGCGTCCACACGCGTTGACGTCAGTTCTGTACACGACTTTCCGCACCAGGAACGTGGAACCATGCAAGATACTGACCACTGGTGCAAATAAAACTAGGGCCCTGAAAGGGACGACCTTAACCCTAGAAATCAGTTCGCAGAACGGGGCGGATGGGTGGGGCGGTAAGGAATCTATCACTAACTAATGTTTCTTGCAGATATATCGTTACTGAAGGTAAGTAAATTGTTCATCTGAAAGAAACACGTTAGTTATAGATTCCTTACCTTAGAATAGATACCCCCGCAATACCAACCCCGGTGATGGGTCTGCGAACAAAGATCACACCAGAAAGTCACGGAGAACAGAACAGCCAAAGAAGCCATCTCAAAAGGACTTCTGATAGAGGAGCAGAAAGGGGATCCACAACCTTTGCTGTGTACCATGCCACAAATTTTTTCCTTCCACCTGCAGGCGTATACCGATTTAGTGGAGGGATGCCTGGCTGACAGAATGATATCACAGACTTCAGGAGGCAAGTCAAAAGGAATCAACTGTCGCTGCTCAATCTCCACGCATGTAGGTGTAGGCTGGACAGGTTCGGGTGGAGGACCGTCCCTTGCTGCTGCGACAGAAGATCCTCCCGAAGAGGCAGTCGGATCGGGGGACCCATGCTCATACTGAGTAGCTTGGGATACCAAACTCTTCGAGCCCAGTCCGGGGCCACAAGAATGACTTGGGCCCGGTCGCACTTGATCTTCTTCAGCATTCTGGATAAAATTGGCATAGGCGGAAAGGCGTACAATAGACCGCAGCTCTACTCGTGATGAAAAGCGGCGAGCCTTGGAAATTCCAATGCGCAGAATTGATGACATTGCGCGTTCTCTTCGGTGGCGAATAGATCTAAGGCTCTCCCCACTGTTGAAAGAGACCTTGCGCCACCTCCGAGTGAAGACGCCATTCATGATCCATCATGTACCTGCGGCTGACTTTGTCCACCCTGGCGTTCAAAGAACCTGCCAAGTGTTTAACCGTCAAGGAAATGCCTTGACGTTTCAGCCATGTCCAGAGACGCAGTGCTTCCTGTCAAAGGGTCCATGACCCCACCCAGCCTTGCTTGTTCCAATACCACATGGCGGTGGTGCTGTCTGTGAACACCTGCACTATTCTCCCTTTGACAGAGTAAAGGAATGCTTTCAGTGCAAGTAGGATCGCCCGGAGCACCAGAAGGTTGATATGGAGCCATGACTCCGCCGGAGACCAGAGGCCTCTGATTTCTGCCTCTCCCATGTGGCCGCCCCATCCCAGGAGGGACGCATCAGTCCCCACTGTCTGCTCCGGTTGGGGGAGGGAGAGTGATCTGCCACTGACCCAACACTGGTTCGTGAGCCACCACTGCAACTGTTGCGCAGTGCCCTCCGAGTTCTGGACGTACTCGAACAGGCCCCCTTGATGCTGCGCCCACTGGAACTTCAAATCCCACTGCAGAGCCCACATATGCCATCTGGCATGATTGGTCAGCAAGATTCAGGAGGCCATGAGGCTCAGCAGCCTCAAGGTCATCCTGACCGAAACCCAGGACAAGGGCCGAAAGATTGGAATCATAGCCCGAATGTCCTGGACTCGCTGTTCGGGAGAATAAACCCGAAACTGCGCCGTGTCCAGAACTGCTCCAATGAAAAGTAGCTTCTGAGAGGGAATCAGGTGCGACTTCGGCACGTTGATGGAGAACCCCAGCAAATGCAGAAGGTCGGTCGTAATCTGGAGGTGGGAGACGAGCGCCTGGGGCGAGCCCGTCCTCAACAGCCAGGCGTCGAGATAGGGGAAGACTGAAACCCCTGATCTGCGCAGATGAGCTGCGATCACCGCCATCACTTTCGTGAACACCTGAGGGACGCTGGTAAGGCCAAAAGGGAGCACGTGAACTGAAAGTGCTCGTGGCCTACCATCAACCTCAGGTAATGCCGGTGGGCCGGCAGGACGGGGATATGACAATAAGCGTCCTGCAATTTCAACGCTCCCAACCCGTCTTGCGGGTCAAGG
Source organism: Lissotriton helveticus (assembly GCF_964261635.1). NCBI lineage: Eukaryota > Metazoa > Chordata > Amphibia > Caudata > Salamandridae > Lissotriton > Lissotriton helveticus. The sequence goes on along the minus strand of NC_136067.1, from coordinate 1,635,140,235 downwards.
GCAGATAGACCTAAGCAAGTGTGAGCATCTTGAACTTCTCCTTCCGAAGGAAGTGATTGACGTTTCGAAGGTCTAAGATAGGACACAGGCCCTTGTTCTTCTTTGGAACCAGGAAGTAGTGGGAGTAACAACCACGACCAACTTCTGGCGCCGGAACATGCTTGATGGCCCCTTGGCCAAGAGGGCGTAATTTCTTGCTGTAGAAGTGCCAAGTGATCCCCCGACATGCGCTGGGACTGAGGTGGCATGGCTGGAGGGGTAGTCTCAAAGGGGAGAGAGTAGCCCCGTCGGACTATCTGCAGAACCCACCTGTCCGAAGTAATGGTGCGCCAGTGGGGGAGGTGATGGCAAATCCTGCCACCCACTGGTGTTTGGTGGGCCTGAAACACCGGACTAGGAAGGTTTGGAGGCAACGGCAGCAGGGGAGGTGGTAGACTGACCCACCCGCTGGCACCATGACTCACCTCTGCGGGTCCCACGTCTGCGGCTGCCCTGAGACTGTTGCTGCGCAGGCGTGTGGCTCTGGAACAAACGTGTCTGGGCACCCCTCCTTCCTTGGCCACAAAGGAGCGAAAAGCAGAAGCGGAAGGAGTGCGCGTGGCCGAAAGGCCTAAGGACTTGGCCGTAGCCCGTGAGTCCTTACAACGCTCCAACGCACTATCTGCCTCGTCACCAAAAAGGCGAGTGCCATCAAAGGGCATGTCCATCAGAGTGTTCTGGACATCCCCGGAAAAGCCAGTTGTCCTCAGCCAGGCGTGGCGGCGTAGCGCCACTGCCGTGGAAATCGCCCTGCAAGCAAGTTGGCGGTGTCAAGGCCACAACGAATTGTGAACTTGACTTCGTCTCTCCCCTCAGCAATAGCTTGGGTGAGCACCGTCCGGGCCTCCTCCGGACACGGAGGCAGCACCTGCGCAACCGTGTCCCACACAGAATGGGAATAACGGTCCAAGTGGCACGGGGTGTTCACAGACCGCATCCCTGAACTGGCGGAAGTTAACAGTTTCTTCCCAAACTGTTCTTATCCACAGGATCCCCTGTGTTGGGCCTGGACCAGGTGCCCAAAAGAACGCCCGAAAGTGCGTCATTAAAGGGCAGCAGCGGCTCCGTAGAGGAAGACGCTGGCCGGAGCACTTCTGTCAGGAGGTTAGTCCGGACGGCCACCGTAGGGAGCTCGAGGTGGAGCGCCTCGGCTGCTCTACGCAACACCACAGAATATGTGCCACCCTCCTCCGTAGCCACGGTAGAAGGAGACAGTGTGCCAGGTTCTGGAGTAAAATCCATGTCACCTGCATCCTCCAATTCCTCTTCCCAGTCCGGGTCTAACTCGCACTGGGCTGAGAGAGGGTCCTCAGACCCCTCCCAGTCCTCCCCTTCCTTCTTAACATGCCGGGCAGGCGGAAAAGAGGGAGGCGGACGGAGAAAGGGATAGAAATTCCCCATCGGCGTCGGTATCGGCGTCGATCGACACTGGTCCAGCGCCGTCTCCACGTCGGTGTGGAAGCCGGGGACGGCGTCAGCCATGGAGCCTTAGAAGTCTATGTCAGTGGAGGTCGTACGAGGCCACCAGACATCGGCTGGGATCCATGCATGGATCCATGGGGGTTTCGCAGCTTCGAGACCGGAGTCGTCAACGACGTCTGGGCCGGAGCCAGCGACTAAGAAGATCGAGGACCCCGAGTCGGACCCGCGAGGCCCGAAGGCGTTCCGGCGGGGTCCGATGGGCCAAAAAGGTGGGCCATGGCTAACAGGAAGTCCTGTTGCTGGGCCGGAGTCGCAGACGGACCCGGGACAGGCGGGTAGGCCGTCGGCAACTGCACAGGCTCCCCCGGAGCCACAGGGGTGGCACCACCTGCACCCTGCGCCATGTCACGCGACAGGCAAGGGGAAGGCGAAGAGCGACGACGCTTCTTCGACTTCTTGTGCTTCGCCTTACCTGACTGAGTATGAAGACTTCGACGAACGATGGTGGTGGTGGCGGCTCCTCGACCTCCCACGGGACCGGAATCTTGAACGGCGCAGAGCCAACTCCTGGGTCTCCAGCAACCTTCGGGACCGCTCCCGCAAAGTTTTCGGAGCCATGGCCCCGCATTCGTGTCGTGCCCCAGGCAGCAGAGACACTCACTGTGCGGGTCCGTCACCGACATCTTGCTGGGACAAGGCGCGCAAGACTTAAAACCGGGCATCTCTATACACCAGGAGTCAAAGACTCAAAAAACAGAGGCAAAAGTACCATCAATAACTCAGTCAAAAAGTGACTGGGGGTACCGTTCTCTCCGCTTGCTGGCACGGAAAAAGTAAGTACGGACGTCGGCGAGCGTGGGCGCGTCTAAGTAGCTTCAGCGACGTCATCTCAGAGACTACGATGCCAACGGCGTACGCGGAGCCGCACGACGATGCCTACCGACTCGCAGGGGTACTGCTGACGAAAACTTTCCGGATCCAGTCTGACGCCTGGGGGTAATTCTAAGGTAAGGAATTTATCACTAACGTGTTTCTTTCAGATTACAAGAACCACACTGAAGGCATGGGATTCGACTGTCAAAAGCTGCGGGCACACTACGTTTCTGCCGCCCATTGTCAACAATCCAGACTTCACTCCAGGCCTTGACACAACGGCTTTCCACCAATGGGATCATCGATTGTGCATCTTTTTGGTAGGGAGGGCCTGTTGTCCTTCGAGAGCCTTTGCTCTGAATTAACTATGCCAGAAACCGAATGCTTCCGCTTCCAACAGGTGAGACATTGGGTCATGCACCCCTCAATGCGACCAAACGCCCAAAGACTGCTCATCCCTTATGAAAAATGGTTGCTAACCAAGTTCTCCAAGTCTCGCCTCATTACCAAACTCTACAACCTCTTACGCCCAATGCACCAGACATCCGAGTCCCCAGGTCAGAGGCGTTGGGAGTCAGAATTAGGACGCAGACGTACTCAAATGGAATGGGGTGATATATTTTATCGTACGCGGCACACAGTCCACAATCTATGCTACTTGTTAGAAACTCAATAAAAATAATTAAACCATACAAATGAAGAATTTCTTATTGTTACTTTGTTGCAATTTGGCAGCTATGGCTGTGAAATATTCAGCCTGGTACATCACAGTCTAATAATGTGATGAAGGAGGATACAAGTCACCATTCTTGCGGTCACTTTCAAGTATGCACTTCATGTATCTGTCCCGACTGGAATTCGTTAAAACTGAGACTATAGTTCCTATCCAGTGTTTCTGCTATCAATCTTGTAAACCAAATCAAATTTTAATGATCTAAGTGATTGTTACTACTAATGGAATGTTACAGATGTCAATAAATTGTGAACAACATTAATTAACAGATTGTGAATTGCCCTGCTGCCGTGAATTTTGTATTTTAAAGGTCGAAATTGTCATGACTATAGTAGTTAATCAAACCAACTGTTCTTAAACTCTGCACTGAAGGCTAACGTTCTTTACTGCCACTAGAGCCATGAATTGGAAGCAATATTAATTTCTGCAGCATACACAGTATCCCACTGAATTATCTGAGATATAACATTGTGAAGCACATACCTGCCTTTATTGCTGTAAAATTTGTCAAACAAACACGGTCAATGCAAGAGAAACCAGGAGATTGAGAGGTTCTTGCACGATTCCACCAACCTTAAACTATCTAGAGTCATGTATATAGGAAATAACTTTTGTGCAAAGTTACAGGGGAATGTGTTTACATATAGTGACATAGGATTCATTGTAGATTTCTGGATAGGGCGTAGGGGTGCATTTAATGTAGAAAATAGAGGCTAATGTAACTTGCAGTTTTCTGCGCTGTCAAAATTGTAGACTATATTCATGAACATATCACTGTGAAATGACAACCATATACGGGATATATTAAGTAATATTTCAAAAATCTTCTTGCCTAAAGACTACTGATCCACTAATCTATAGAAGACGGATAAGAAGAAGTGATGAGTGGGCTGTTAATAAAAAGTGTAATTCAAGTGGTTCAATGTGCTAGCCTGGGTTACAACTCCATGGAGAAGCGTGCTCTCTTCAATCCAAACCGTAATGTTCCAACCCCAGTTCTACAATCTCTTCCCAAAATTATATTTAACATCAGATTACAAATTGTTCTCTAAGGTCAATTTCCAAATAACATCCACTAAATGTAATTGTTGCATTAAACCTGGTTTAACCATCCCCGGTATTTCAGTAAGATTACATTTTAATAGCCCATACACATGATAATTATGCTCTGGCTATCCAAATGAGGAAAAGTATTTAAATAGAATTTTATACGATTACGTGGCATTGACTATAACTTGAGTTTGAACACCGGGGAACACTAAATCATGGTTCCTGAAATTTTCATCTCGTATGTTTCCATCGAGTTGCAAATTGCATGTTTTTTTGTACCAGACATCTCAGAAGGGATTTGTGGTTTTGGACTGCATAATTAGTGATCTGTGACTAGTTCTGAAAGGTTTACAAAAAGAGACCTTGTTAAGGCTAATGAGTTGCAAGCATCACGTGTGGCATCAGCTGTTTGAAGAAACTTCTAAAATACTAAGCACTACTGCGAATGTAGGAAAAGCCACGGCTGGGACTTTTCACACTACTTCACAAATGTATACTCTTATTCGACACAGTATTAACCTGCATATGTGACGTGGATTGATGCAGCCTTGGGTGTGCTCTAGATGAGCAACACTTCCGATGCCTAAATTAATCAAACAAAAATTTTGCAGACGCACATCCACCCCAGCCAGGGTCCTCCCTTCCTCTTCATAATTTCAAATTGTCACAACCACGGCATCAAATTCGGCACACAAAACGGCTGGCAAAAACAACCGACGTGAAGTTACATGAAAGTGAGGCTTGTGTTGCAAGTTATAAGAAGGAGAAAACAGTGGTTTCAGCTCCTGAGTTCTAGTTATCCGGAGTTTCCACTCCAGTGACTTCTTTGGCGTTCACAGATGGTGGTGATAGCCAAAAGAGGATAAATCGTTTGGTAACGCATATATAACATATGGCAAACGACAGTTTGTATAAAAATGTCTTCACTCCACATAGTAAACAGGAGTTGCACTGCGGCTTTCTGTACAGCTTGCTTTCTTATGCAGATAACTTAATTCTCAGTTCCGCGGCAATCAAACTGTAAAATGACTTGGCTCAAGTTGAGATATCACAAGCTGACAAAGGCATGGACCATAAAATTTCAGAAACTATGGTCCTCGGTTTTGGAAAACGAAACCTGAATGACATCTAACGTATTGCAAAATGTATTAGGCTCAATCTTACAACTATCTGGTCAAAAAATGTAGAGGTCTAGGAATTTGAAAATAGACTTTAAAAAGGTATGAGCGCGGTGTAGGGGAGTGGAGAAACCACTACACAGGGGGCATACCGGTAAGCACATGCACAGGCACACAATGATAGACCACACACTCTTTTGGTTACTCAGTTGGACCGGAAGCCACGAGCGACCTCCGTCCATTTATTTATAGCCTTCTGGCCACGCCTGGCCAGAAGGTGATACATTTGGTGTACGTGTTTCCGGGACTCGGCTGAGACCCGCGAAACACTAGAGCGTTACATCCCTTCCCACGTTGGTATTTGTTCTTCTTCTTTTGTTGAATTGTTCTGTTGAGTCAGCAAGCAAAATCAGCTAATCTCCGGCTTGTTCTAGGGTTTGGTCGGAGGTTGTGAAGGCTTCGCCCCCTTGGGGGTACCGGATCACAGTCTCTCCTAACTGCCACAGGGGAAGTGTTGATACGCTCACCATTCTCAGCCGGGTCTCCAACGCTGCCGGATTGATCGGCAGATACAGGGAGGGGCTCGTCACCTGTTGTTGTTTCTTCAGGTGTGATAGGAATCCGTTTGAACCAGGATATGTTCCTGGTGATTTCTTCCCCACTCTTTTGTGCGGTTATGGCAGTCCCTTGTGTTGTCTTGACTGTCCAGGGCTCAACCTCATAGGGAGTGCGAAATTTTCCCCCTGGCCTGCGTGTTCGCACCAGCACTGTGTCTCCGGGGAGTAGTGTCTTATCCTTTGCCCTCCTCTTCTTACTCGCTTGCTCGTTCGTCTTTCTCCGTCTCTCTTGAGTTGTGGCGGGTGTATATGGTTCAGGCTTCCAGTTCTCTGCTGTAGGTATTAAATCATGTCGCGGCCCTGCAAACATCAGTGACCACGGAGATCTCTGGGTGGTACTGTGGGGAGTGCTTCTGTACTCCCTCAGAAACAGTTATAGTGCGGTCTCTGGATCAGCTCTTTCCACCATGGCTATCCTTAAGGTTTTATTAACAGTTCTCATAAATCTTTCAGCTTCCCCGTTTTCTTGGGGCCACTGGGGAGTGATTCGACAATGTTTTATTCCAAGTTTTCGCATAAAGTCCTTAAACTCGTTTCCTCTAAAAGGGGGGCCATTGTCCGTCTTGACCACCTGGGGGATGCCAAACATCGCAAATACTTTGCTGAGTATCGGCTGGACATTTACGAAGCTGGTGGAGGGAGCTACCTCAACTATCGGGTATTTAGTGTAACTGTCCACTAGCACTACGGTCACCCGTCCATCAGGAAAGCTCCCAAAGTCCAAACTAATCCATGCCCAGGGTGCTGGAGACTGTTCTTCCGTGATGATGGGTGCAGGAGTATCCGGCGAACTAGTCAATTGGCACGCTCTACAGTTCCTCACGACATGGTCTACTTTCTCATCCATGTTAGGAAACCATACCTTTTCCCTCATTCTAGCCTTCATCCTTCTTGTGCCTTGGTGGCCTTCATGAGCTAGGCTGGTGGCTTGATCTTGTAGTGTATTCGGAATCACTATGCGTGGCCCTCGGAGGATGAGACCGTTGCTTGCTCTACTAAGTTCATTGTGCATCCTCCAGAATTGAGACAGGCGCGTTCGATCTGCCTCACTCCAGTCACTTACATTGCGTAGGAAATTTTCCCACGATCCAGTGTCCATCGCTGTTCTTACTCTTATCACCACAGCATCGTTGTCATACTGGGCTACAATATCTTCTGCTGATATTGCTCGCGGACAGGACAGTTGGGACACCATGTCTACAAATTCTTCGGTCAGCAACTCCTGGTCTTGAGTCTCACTCGCTCCCACCAGTGGGTGCCGAGACAAGAAATCCGCTGGATTCTTTGCTCCAGGTCTGTAGACTAGATCCATCTGGTAGTGTTGGACCTGAATGGCCCATCTTTCGATTCTCGGTGGTGGGTGGGGAGCTGTACCTTTGAACAACGGTATCAAATGCTGATGGTCTGTGACCATTCTGAACGGCTGTCCAGTGATGTAGAGATGGAAATGATTACAGGCCCCCTTCACGGCCAACGCTTCTCTCTCAATCTGCGAGTATCTTGCCTCCGTCGTGGTGAGGGCCTTGCTTGCGAATGCCAGGGGAACCCACACTCCTGGCTCCGATTCCTGTGTCAACAGTGCTCCCAAACCTACCGGACTGGCATCCACCAATATCTCTGTTTGCCGTGCGGTATCAAAATAGGCCATCGTAGTGCTGTCTAACAGCGCAGCCTTTACCTTGTCAAACGCTTCGGCTTCTAGTTTAGACCATCTCCAGGGAGTTTCCTTTTTTGTTAGATTTCGCAAAGGCTCGGATATGGTGGCAAGTTGTGGAATGAATCGGGCACAGTATTGAGCCATGCCCATGAAACTCCTCACCTCTGACGCGGTGGTAGGGGCTGGCGCGCCCTTGATAGCATTTGACTTCCGAGGATCTACTTTGACTCCTTCTGAGTCGAAGACATATCCGAAAAACTCTATGGATTGTTTGAAGAACTGACATTTGTCCTTGTGCAGTGTGACTCCAAACTTCTGCTAGACGTCGTAGCGTGGCTTTCAGTCTCTTATGGTGTTCTTCACTGGTCTTGGCGTGGATGAGTATGTCATCACTGACATTCAATGCCCCACTCAGTCCGGACAGGATCTCTTTGATAGCGTTTTGAAAAATCTCCGCTGCCGATTTTATGCCGAAGTTCAGTCTCTTATACCTCCTTAGACCCAAATGCGTCGAGAATGTGGTTATATAGCGGCTTTCTTCCGCTAGTTTCAACTGATGGTATCCGGCGTTTAGGTCTAATTTGGAGAACCATTGCGCCCCATTGAGATCCGTTAGTATGTCATCCACCGTGGGCGTGAGATGTCGCTCACTCTTGATCGCTTTATTGGGCATCCTCATGTCGATGCATATCCGAATCTTGCCAGGTTGCCGGAGCTTCTCGGCAATGACCATCGGCGATACCCATGGTGTAGGTCCCGTTACTTTTTCTATCACTCCCTGTTCTTCCAGCACCAGCAATTCCTGTTCTACTGCTGACCTCAGATGAAACGGAATTCTCCTGTGTCTCAATGCTATCGGTTGTATTGCCTTGTCAATGTGAAGTTTGACCGGCGGCCTCTTAATGGTTCCTAGGCCTTGAAATAGCATGGGGAACAATTTAAGGATGTCTTCCGTGTGTAGCGCGTTGACAGCGTTAGCAAAAGCAATCAGCTTAAGGTCCTCAGCCGTGTGGCTACCAACCAACAAGTCAGCCTCCTTGTCTATCACATGAAACGTGGTAGTTAGTTTCTGGTCTTCGGCTCTTACTTGTACGATCATTTTTCCCTCGCAGGGGTAGTGGTGTCTTGCTGCCATACGTGAGAATTCGAGCTTTCGACGGCATCAGTTTCGGTCTCGGTCGCAGCGCCTTGTAGTGTTGGATGCCCATCACATTGATCGTAGCTCCAGTATCTATGAGTCCTGGGACTGTCGATCCATCGATCTGGATCTGGCACTTTGGCTGTGGTTTCCGTCTCCTTTTGAGTTCACTCACAAAGGATACATAGTAACATTCTTCTTCGTCTTCCTTCGACAAGTCATCCAGTCTTTGCGGGTGGCGGGATGGCGTTCTGTTCCCGCTCAACGGATGGGTGTCCCGTGCTTCTTCCAGGGCAAGTTGTCTGACTGCTTTGGACGGTGCTTTCTTCCTTGCACTTCCTTGTCCTCTGAAGTTTCCTCTTCCACCACCTCTGCAGACGCTAGCAAAGTGGTTGAAACCTCCGCATTTGTCACACGTCTTGCCACGTGCAGGGCAGCCATCTTGATTGTGCTCTTCATACCCGCATGAGCCACATTGCGCCCGTCGCTGTGTTCTTGTCGGCCATCTTCCTCTTCCTCCTCGATTTCCGCTCCGCATGGCATCCACCCTTTCCGTCTTTACGGTTACTTCGGCGCTTGTTGAAGGGTTTATGGCGGCCTTCATCGCCGTAGCTCGTGCATCCGACAGTTCATGAGACCTGGCTAACATTAAGATCTCGTCCAGTGTTATGCGAGGCTGTCTTAGTATCAGCGTCCGCAGGTGTTTACTCTTACATCCTTGAATCAACTGGGCTGTAACTTCCTTTATTTGATCATCGTCCGGACACGTGCTTATGAGTTCTCTTAGCCTTGCATGATAAGCATCCATTGTTTCCCCTTCCCTTTGTCTGGACTGCCTGAACTTGAATCTTTCATAATGGGGGTTCAATTGAGGATCAAAGTGTGTATTTAGCACCTGAACAGCAGCATTGTAGTCCGTGGACGCGCCGGTATTCGGTAGGTGCGAGAACAATTTGTAGAGTTCATCACCCCCAAAATGCAGTAACAATGATCTTTTTACCTCATTGTCCTTTTCCCTTGTCGCTGTGAAGTAGTTGTTCAGCCTACTCAGCCACACTGTCCATCTCGGTGCCGCCGTGCTTGGATCAATCAGCGCACTGAATGGTGGTATAGGGTTAATTTGTGAGTGTGGTGACGGTTGAGCTACTAGAGCCACTGCCTGCACTCCAGCCTGCCCTGCTCCTGGCGCCGCTGCCTGTTGAGTCCCACCTGTTGCTGCGCCATCTTGAACCACCGACATCCTTGCTGCCGTCTGGGATGCACCTGACGTAACACGTGTTCAATTAGAGTGAGCTGCACCGCCGTTTTTGGTTTTACGACAGACTGTGTGGATACTTTGGGCTTGTGCTTGATTATCTGTGCCACAAATGTTCAGCAAGCCAAGTGTTATATATATTGGCAATGTACTTTGTACCCCTGTGTTTAATAAAGTCTTTCCCTTATATCATGTGTTCCGTTTTTCTTTCTTTTTATTTTTTTGCATGTACCAGTGCTTTATTAACAGTTCCAACTAGACGGCTGCCTGCTGGCGTCGACATCACATAGGAGATCCTTTCCCCCTTTCAACAACCACGCTGCCTGATCGGGGCTTCTTCGTGCGACACCTCGCGCTGGGGCAGGCCTCACGATCACTGCGCATGCGCGCAGAACACCAACTAACGGCCGGTCCCACCTCGCAGGAGACAGCCGCGTCTCGCGCCACACAGCGTCAAACGAACTCCGGCCTCCCCGCAGATCTCCATACGCCGTCCCCAGCCGACTATGCACCGCAGTACCTGCCACGTCTGCCGACAGGTTCTCCGCCTTCACGACTCATACACCGAGTCGGACCACTGCCGTCGCTGCAGCCAGGGAGACGGCACACCACTGCAAGGGACACCACGATGTTCGGATCGAGTTCACCGCCCTTCGTCGCCAGTGTAGGGGAGTGGAGAAACCACTACACAGGGGGCATACCGGTAAGCACATGCACAGGCACACAATGATGGACCACACACTCTTTTGGTTATTCAGTTGGACCGGAAGCCACTAGCGACCTCCGTCCATTTATTTATAGCCTTCTGGCCACGCCTGGCCAGAAGGTGATACATTTGGTGTATGTGTTTCCGGGACTCGGCCGAGACCCGCGAAACACTAGAGCGTTACACGCGGCGCTAACCAGTAGCCTGAAAGAGACGTTTCTATTAATATATTGGAGTTTCAGATTTTTTTGCCTTTTAGAAATGACTCCTTGCTAATCCTCTATTTGAGAGAATAGGGAGCATGAAGAGGAGCCTTCAAAGAATTTTTTAATATCAAATCTCAGCTTGAGCCCTTAAATTAGAAACATGGTCAATGGGAAAAGCTGGATAATCTGGCTGTAGTTTGACAAGATCACATGCAATGAAACACTCTGTAGACCAGATGGTACAACACATCCTCCCTCTTCTTGCAGTTAGTTCTGAGTCAATCCTTAATGCCAGAAAATGGGAGACAGGAGAACAGGCCTAGGAAAGTGAGCATTGTTCCAGCTGGACTAAAGTGGCTCTGAACTCCAAAGCCCTCTCTCATCCAATGTACCAAGATTAACCACGTTTGAGAGGGACAACTGCCCTTAAATGTACATCTCTTCAGGCCTGAGACTACATGACAAATGCAAGGACCAAGAGGATACCAATAGTGGCCATATCATGGCATAGATCCGCCCCACTAAGAGGTTTCAGTGCATTCATGTAGTTGTGAAGGAATGGAAGAGAAGTACTAAAAAAACCTTAATAATTATTTAGAAATTCAAAGCAAATCTGGAATTAAAGTAAAACAAGGCTTGATAGCAGGAAGTGCACACTGCACTCCTGTAGGGTGACCTTACCCTGCTGCTTCAGACAAAAATAATTTGGGGGGGAAGCACGAAAAATATTTTCTTTTCAAATGCATTCCTTGCATTTTATTTTGAGATCAGACCAACGTGTATTATGCAACATCTCGCTTCTTCAGGGCCTCAATTATTGTTACGCAATTATAGAATACCATAAAAACATTAAAAAGCTATTATAGAAAACCATAAAAACATTAAAAAGCTACATACATATTTTAGAATATCACAGCTATCTCCATTTAGTAGCGTTACAGCTGTGTCCAGTTTAAGATTTCTAGATGGAAAAGGCTGATAAGTTTTTGCAGTGATGTGGAATTGACCATAAATTGTAATATTTTAGACAGATCGGAGTTTCCCTGGAGCACAGATAAAAGTATTTGAGTTGATTGCGTTACACATGGGTGAGTGGAGTGTTTGTGATTTCAAATAGCGCTGTGATAATTGATATACCATTTAGTTAGTCAAATTGTGTTGTTTTTCTACATAAGTATAAGTTTATGGTCTTCTAACATAAGAGTGCAGTGAGTGTAGAGGCATTAGAGGTATTATGTATTTGGTTAGTTGAAGTGTAATTTATCGTGTCAACAAATGCAGTGGGGTGGAAAATACTAGATTTAAAAGATGATTGGGAACGCTTAGTATGAGATGGTTATGGTAAGAATATTTTGTTCAATTTGGTAATGAGAAGCTATGGAATTGTGAAGAATGCTACAAGAATGTCAATTAAATGTTAGAAATTGTAATTTTGAAAACATATTTGAAGATATATACTAAGTTGTACAATTGTAGGGGGATTTAAGAAAGAACTTAAGATAAATGAGGTGGTATATATTGTCAGTATTCATTACGATTCACAATATAGAGATTTTTTAAATGATAATAAATGTAATGGTGTACAATGAAGAATCAATCAAGAAAACCTATCAATTCAGATTTGTAAAGCGCTGCTTATCCCCTGTGATGGTATCCAGGCGCTGGGGGAAGCTGCTGCTGGGCCTGGTCAATTGAACAGCTGGGTTTTTAGCCAGTTTCTGAACTCCTGCAGGGATGGGGCGGTTCGGAGGTCGAGGCAGTTCCAGGTCTCGGCAGTCAGGTGGGAGTAGGAGGGGCCACCGCTCCTGCTTCAGCAGAAGCGGGGAGTGTGGGCGATGGAGGGCGATGCGGAGTGCAGATGTCTGATGGGTTAGTGGAAGTTCAGCTTGTGGTTGATCTAGGCCGCTCCTCCGTTGTGTAGGGCCTTGTAGGTGAGAGTCAGCAATTTGAACTTGCACTTATTGTGGACGGGGAGCCAGTGGAGCGTTCTGAGGTGAGGGGTCATGTGGGTTTGCCTTGAGAGGTCAGGGACAAACCTGGTAGCTGCGTTCTGGATGGTCTGAAGTCTGTTCAGAAGGTGAGAGGTGACCCCAATATAGAGGGTGTGGCCGTGGTCCAGGCGGCTGGTGACGAGGGCCTGAGTGATGGTGTGTCTGGTGCTGATGGGGAGCCACTTAAAGATTTTCTGAAGAGTGAAGAAGCAGGCTGAGGACATTGCGTTTATCTGTTTTTTCATGGTGAGTTTTCTGTCAAGTATGATGCCAAGGTTTCTAGCATGTTCTAAGGGTGTTGAAGGGGGCAGAGCTCTGCTGGCCACCAAGAGTCGCCCCACTGGGATGTGTTGCTTCCAAAGATGAGTACCTACGTTTTGTCTGTGTTGAGTTTGAGGCAGTTGTTTTGCATCCAGCTGGTCGTGCACCTGTAGAATTTGACTTTGGTTTTCATGGGGTCTGCGGATATGCGAAGGAAGAGCGGATTGTCATCAGCGTATGATATGATGTTCATGCCGTGGGATCTGACCAGGCTGGCCAGAGGGGCCATGTATGTGTTGAACAGGGTTGGGCTCAGTGAGGACCCTTGAGGAATGCCACAGACGATGTTCTTTGGGCCAGAGGTGTAGGGTGGACAGCAGATGCTCTAGGGTTCTTCTGGTGAGGAGAGATGAGATTGATTTGAGGCTTCTCCTTGCATTTCTATCTGGTGGAGACTTTTTAAGAGGATGTAGTGGGACACAGTGTTGAAGGCTGCTGAGAGGTCAAGGAGGATTAGGGCTGTGGTTTCTCCCTGGTCTAAGGGAGACCTGGTGTCTTCGGTGGCTGCGAGTAGGGTGGTCTCGGTGCTGTGATTGTGATCAAGGTTTTTGTTCTCGAGGTAGTCTGCGAGTTGCTGGTTGATTGCCATTTCCAGAACGTTGAGGTACAAAAGGGGGTGGTGATGGACGGAGCACCTGAACCAATCAAACACTCACACCCAGTCAACAGATCTGGGTTTAATCCATCACCGTTCTTTAGCCCACTCTGCCACCCCAGTTCAGACATGGCCATATGCAAATCGGTCTGACCCTGTGCCTCATGGGAACAGTCCAGCCCGAACTGCCAAGCCATTCCTTCCCTGGACCGGAAACAAGCTTCCTGGGACCGGTTTCTGCCATTTCAGCCGTCTTCAGCCAGGCTTGCTTGAATCCAGTGGCAAAGTGAGCACAGGGTCAAGACTGATTTGCATATGGCCATGTCTGAACTGGGGTGGCTTGGTGAGCAAAATAACGATGGATTTAACCCAGATCTGTGACTGGGGGCGAATGTTTTGCCATTGTGCAACATTCTGTCCATCATCTTGTGTGTTTTGCTGTTCACCCTATGTGGGAAGGGTATGCCCAGACGTGGGTCTCTTGCTCACTAAGCCACTGGAGTCAAGCTATCCTGGCTGAAGACGGCTGATAGCCAGAAACCGGTCCTAGGATGCTTGATTCCGGTCCAGGAAAGACATGGCTTGGCAGTTCGGGCTGGACTGTTCCCATGAGGCACAGGGTCAAGACTGATTTGCATATGGCCATGTCTGAACTGGGGTGGCTTGGTGAGCAAAATAACGATGGATTAAACCCAGATCTGTGACTGGGGGTGAATGTTTTGCCATTGTGCCACATTCCGTCCATCATCTTGTGTTTTTTCCAGAACGTTGGCAAGGAAAGGGAGCAAGGAGATGTGCTAGTAGTTCTTCAGTACCTCCGGGTCTGCGGAAGGTTTTCTGAGGAGAGGCTTGACTGCCACATGTTTCAATTCCACTGAGAAGGAGGCAGAGGAGATGGATGCGTTGAGGATTGAGGTGCGTTCCTTGCTGATGGTGTTGTTCCCCAGGTTGAACATGTGGTGGGGGTAGGGGATGAGATGGTCCCACATTGTGATCCTTGTGTTTGAGTTGGAGTTGGTGAGATTGAGTAGGCTGTGGATGCTGATAATGGGTGGTTGGGCGGGGGGGTCGAAGTGTTCGTGGATCGTGGTGATTTTGCTGTGGAAGAAGGCTGCAAGGGTGTCGCAGAGCTCCTGAGAAGGGGTGAAGGTGTTCTTGGATGCTAGGGAGTGAGTGAACGCTTCGATGATGCTGAAGAGTTCCTTGCTGTGGTTGGAGCTGGCTTCGAAGCAGGTGTTCAGGGAGTCACTTTTTGCTTTCTCCAGAAGTAGGTGGTATATGTTGTGAGCCAGTTTGAAGTTGGCTCGATCGTTAGGCTCCTTGCTGGTGTAACAGATCCTTTCCAGTCCTTTGCAGGTGCGTTTGGTGGATTTAAGTTCCGGGGTGAACCAGCTGGTGTGTTTGGTGGGTCTGCCTGATCCTGCGGGTTTGAGAGGGGCAACTATGTCCATGAGTTGAAGTTTTTGACGGCCACCTCGAGGGTGGATGCTGCATCAGGGGCGGAGGCAGTGAGGGTGTTGGCCATTTTGGGTTACCTTGTTCCAGCTCCTTTGGGAAGTGCTGGTCTGGTTGGAGGGGGTGTCGAGGGTGGATGTGATGGGCAAGTGGAGGATTGAGATGCCTGACTATGATTTAGGAGGCATGGCTGTACCTGATTCCGTCGCTGGCTGTGAAGAAGGGGTCCAGTGTGTGCCCAGCGATGTGTGTGGGGTCGCTGGCTCGTTGGGTGAGGCCTAGGTTGTTCATGCTCTTGATTAGGTTGGCTGTGTTGGCGTTACTGATGTGGAAGAATACATTTCACAAAGAATGTGGAAGAATACATTTCAGGTGTTATAAACAGTATAAGTGTATATGGAAATTATGTGTTAACAATAGAAATAATTATAATTTTTCCGTTTGTATTCTAAAATACTAATGTAGCTTTTTAATATTTTTATAGAATTGGACAAAAATAATTGATACCCTAAAGAAGAAAGATGTATTGCGAAACACATGTTGGCCTGATCTCAAAATAAAGCGGAAGGAATAAATTTGAAAGGAAAATATGTTCTGGTGCTCTCAAAATTATTTTGGTCTAAAGTATTAAATAATATTAGGCAAACCTGTGCAACCTGGTTTAAGTGGGCAGTCTATTGCGGTGACTGCCCATGAAATAGTGTAGAACATTTACCTGCCACTGGCACCAATGGAGCTTCACCATGCACTTTCACATCTACCCTATGTGTGCTTGTTGCACAACCTCTGTCGTCAATATTGTATTGTGAAACAATGCATTTTAGCTCCGACAATTAAAGTTTAGTGAATTGCATCCAAATAAACTTGGACTTGCTTACTGCATCTGTTCTTGTACACCTAAAATTGTGTTTGGGCCCGATTACAATATAACAAGTACTTAATAATAACAACAAATGCATATTTACATCACAAAAGTGTCAGAGCAAGACGAATAACAGCTAACTTTTATACAAACTGAAGAATAGTCTTTCTCTTGCATTGGACTGGGTTTTAACCCGCTTCTCCAAATTACATAGATACTCACAGCAGATAAATAAATCAAGCATTGGCAACGCCAATACGTCTAGCTAATGAATGAAAGTGCCTTTTTTGTCATAATTGATGGTGGGTTTAGGCACTCAGTAAGTCATCATACATGCACTCAGTCACTAATTTTTGCACTCATGCATCCATTCTAACTAATTCTTGCATTCACACTCTGACACAACCACAATAAACACACACACAAACTCAACAACATATGCAAGATGTAGATGCAAGATAAAAAGAATACAAGTAGAAAGATGAAGACATGCTGCCGTCTAAACAAGACAGGCATATGCTTGACATAACAAAACTAAACATAGCGTGTATCCATTTTGCAAAGGCATAGTAAATAGTCCATCACTGTTTTAAAGATTCAGCACGCCCACCACATTTAGTACCATCTTGTAATGGTAAAACAATGATACAGTATGGACAACAGCATTCCATAATATTTTCCTGGTTTCGAGGAAGTGGCCACGTGGGATGCAGCACAGCTCTGAGAAAATAGGCGGCAAGCATGGGACCTGTTAGCAGTGCCTGGAGAGCTGTAACACCCTCTCCAGAAACACTAAAATAAAAAGATGAAGTAAAGAAATGAAAAGGAACTATAAAAGAAGAAAATTAAAAAAACTAAATGAATGGCCAACCAGCCCTGACACGTACTCATTTTCAAGTTAATGTACAAGCAACCAGAAAATGCCTTCATTCACAGGGGAAAAGTGCAAATGACTGATGGGGACTGAACCATTACCCCATGCTGTTTGCTGTCAAGGGCTGAATTAGAGTGTAAATGATGTGTGGACAGACCATTGGCAGAACAAAGCTGACCCAAAGGCTCTCTATATATCTATATGTATATATATTTATATATACGGATGCATTTATTATTGAATGATTTTTGTATTACATGATCCTGGCAGATAGAGAAGAAGAGATATTACCAAGAGTTACAGTGCAAATCTCCCCCTAGGGTTTGTCAAAGGCAGTAACCAGCATTAAAATGATTCGGGGGCGTGGCTTGGAGGGCGTCGATGGCGGTCGCAGCTTAGAGGAGCTCCCGCCGGCCCACACCTTATCCGACTGATATCCTGGCCCCCGAGCCCCGCAAACTACCCTACCTGTGCTGGCAGTGTTCCGGGTGACACCGAGTGCTGTCCGGTGTGCCGCCCCGCTTCCTCAGCTGCTCCGGCGACCCACACTTGCTGGTGACGAGGTGCGGCCTACTGCCCACGAGTAGAGCCGGGGCCTCGATTTTTGCGACCCGAGACCGTCGGCCGGCGGTTGTGCCGGTCGGGAACACCCTCACCCAGCGGCATCGGCACCGGAGCCCGCGGGGACCGCTGAGAGTGCCTGGATCATCGGAGGCTACCCCTGGGGTGTTCCCCGGACGGTGTGGGGACGCCGCGGCCTGTGTGGACCCCGGGAGACCGGGGCCTCGAGTTTTGCGACCCCGGGCCGGTCCGTGACTGTGCGACCGGGGGTCGCGGAGGTTGGCTCTTGGGGTCAGTGCGGCACCTGCTGTGAACGGTGACCGCTGCCATCGTCCGGGGGGACCCTGAGGGACTGGGTCGCGGATCGCCCCCTACTGCCCGGTGGCCTTACATTCTCCTCGTGACGTGCGCTTTGAGGCGCGACTCCCCGGGCCTGTTCCCAGGATTGCTTGGGGCCGGTGAGACAACGGAGGGAGTCCCCGCTGGATCCTGCCTCGCTGGAGTGTCCTTGCAGCCTGCCAGTCTGGTGGGCCTTCGCCGGATGGTGCTTTCCCTGGCTCCTGGATCGAGAGGTGGGCTCAGAGCGGATGGAGTCTTCGTGATTTGCACGCCACGTCGGTCTTGGTTGGCCGGAGCTGGTGGTACCTGGGGGGACAAGCCTGCTGCCCGGATGGTGCGTGGAGGTCTCCTACGGATAGCCCGTGACGAACTGTGAGTGCCCCCCCCCCGCCCCCCCCCTCCTCTGCATTGGCCGCTGCTCTGTGACTTGGGTGGGGTGTGGAGTGGCCAGGCGGTCGACGGGGCTGGACGTCCCCGATTCCTGGAGCCTTCCGCTGCGCGTCCCGGCTCATAGGTCCGGGGTGGGGTCCAGTCTGCGATCCTGGAAGCCCTTCCCTAGTGCCGGGACTATCCTGCCTGACATTCCCGCTGGGACTTGCTGCCTGGAGCTGGGCTGCGGTGTTGGTGTGCTGGGGGTGCTCACTGGAGGCGGCATTTGCACCCCGACGGAGTTTCCCTGGCCCCCCTGAGTGGCCGTACCTGTTGCATTGCTGTCGACGAGGGGCCCCCCACTGAGGCGGTGTGGTCATTTTCCTTGCTGCTCACCATGACGAGAGGAGGAGGTGGCACCGGGTCCGCCAAGCAAGGGACAATTGATAAATTCACGGGGCCCAGTGGAGGAGCCGGGGCCTCCGGTGGTGGCCAGAACGCGGGCCCTGATAATGCGGCCCTGATGGCCGCCATTACGCAGTCCAGGGACATGCTTGATGCCAAGATTGGGGCCGTTGGCGCCGATGTCATGCTGCTGCGTCAAGATCTCCGCAATGCTGTGGCCCGCATCACCGAAACCGAGACCCGGATTACTGGAGTGGAGGATGATGTGGTGGCCCTGAAAAAGAAGGTGGAGGACATGGCCAGGATTCAAAAAGGGCTGGCGCTCCGTGTCGAGGATGCGGAGGGGAGGGCGCGAAGGAATAATCTGCGCTTTGTGGGCTTTCCGGAGGATTGTGAGAAGGGGTCCATGGATTCATTCTTGGCACACTGGTTGGAGAGCTGGCTTCCCCCGGACGCTTTATCGCGCTGCTTTGTGGTGGAGCGTGCCCATAGAGCCTTGGCGCAGAAACCGCCGGTGGGGGAGCGACCGCGCCCGGTCATCGCTAAGATCCTCAATTTCCATGACCGGGATGTGATCCTTAGGGAAGCAAGGGCGAAGGAGGACTTGTCGTTTGAGGGTCACAGGATCATGATTTTTCCGGACTATACCAGGCTGGTGCAGCAGCAGCGCCGATCCTTCCAGGATGCGAAGGCCAAGCTACGTGGATTGAAAATTCAGTATTCGCTGTTGTACCCTGCACGTCTGCGTGTTGTGTTCCATTCCAAGACCCACTTCTTTGACACCCCGGAGGCGGTTTTTCGATGGACAGATGAGACTGTCAGGATCCGTCCGAATGCCCAGCCGGGCCTGAACTCCGGAGCATCGCGTGGGTCATCGCCGGAGAGGGGCGACTCTTCCAACGGGAGCAAGAGACGCCGGAAGTCCAGATCGCGACGACGCTCCCGCTCCGGGGGTGACCTACTGGATGGTGCACAGTCAGATACTGCTCAGTCTGGGACTGGGACCTGAGGGGCGTAAGGCCCTCTCCTATCTCCTGCATGTCCTTCGTTTCTGGCCTGGACTGGTGGCCGTAGGGGTGACGCTATTGATTGATGGGCTGGTGTGTGGTGTGGGGTGGTCTGGGTCGTGGCTGGTCCCGCAGGGGATGGGCGTGATGTTTATAGTTGCTCTGTCCCGCTGCACTTAAGCGGTGGGCCACATGTGAGTAATGGGGTTCGGGGTGCTGACCCATGGGCGGCCCATTCCTCCCATGTTCGAGGGGGGCCCCGAGGGGAGGTACTGTTAGTTGGGGAGTATGGGGGGATCCATTGGCCTGGGGGACCTTGGGCGCTCTGTTTTGGGCCCGGGGCTCTCTATGCCGCGACAGGTACTTCACTGTTTCATGAGGTATAGGGGTGGGGGAGGGGGGATAGGCGGGGGGTTGGTGGTTGAGGATGTTGTGTGGGTGTTCGGGGGGGGGGGGGTACAGGGTGGTTGGATAGGGATGCACGTGATTTTTGCTGCTATGGTTTTTGTACTACTGGGTGCTTGGGCTGGGTCCGGGGATTTCCAGATGCTCTCCCACCGTGACTATGGGTGATTCTCCAGGAGCGGCGCCTGTTAGTGGCTCCATGAGGATTCTTAGCTGGAATGTCAGGGGCATGCTGGACAAAATTAAAAGGGGGGCAGTGCTGCGCTGGGGTAAGAGGGACTCGGCAGATGTCATGTTACTGCAAGAAACACATATGTTAGGGACGAAGGTGCTGAGTCTACAACGTTTTGGTTATACCCAGGTGTTCCATGCAGGCTTTACCAGGGGGTCGAGAGGGGCGGCTGTCCTCATCCATCGACGCTTATCTTATGTTCATGAGCGCCATTGGCTTGATCCCCAGGGTCGGTTTGTGTTTGTTAAAGGCATGATTGGAGTGGAACCTGTAGTGTTCGGCAGTGTGTATGCTCCCCCCCCCCTGCAGTGGTCTCTAGCGGAGCGCCTGTTTGAATTATGGGCCGACATCCCGGACTGCCTGGCTGTCATAGGGGGTGACTGGAACGATGTGATGGATGTGAATCTGGACAGGCAGAGACTGCAAGTGGCCGCGGGGGCGCCTGCCCCTACTCGTCTGAGAGCTATGAGTGATGGGCTCGGTTGGGTAGATGCATGGCGACATCTGCATGCCAGGGCGCGTGAGTACACGTTTGTGTCGGCGGTGCATGGCTCCTTTTCCCGACTAGACTGTGTGTTTGTTTCCGGGGCCTTCCTCGATAGGGTGCAGCAGGCCGTGATCCAGCCCCGTGGATTGTCAGATCATTCCCCGGTCGCAGTGCGGATTGCACTATGTAAACCCCGTCAGCCGTTCCGTTGGCGGATGTCTTCGTGGCATCTCCAGCGGGCGGAATATACAACCCACTTGCGCGGTGCGATAGCCCGATATTGGCAGGAGAATTTGACCGAAGGCATGGACAGTGTGACGGTCTGGGAGGCCATGAAACCCACGCTACGGGGCGTAGACATCGCCTGGTGTGCTGCCGCCCGTCGGGGGCGTCAGGAGGCCACTGTAGCGGCTGCAGCTGCGGTGAGAACTTTGGAGGGGCAGTGTGGTGACAATGCAGGGGATGTGGCGCTCAGGCTACTTCTCCAGGCGCAGCGTTCCTATGCTTCGATCCTGCTGGACGAGGCTCGTCAGGCCTGGCTGGCCACGCGCAGTAGGGTGTATCAGTGGGGTGACAAATCGTGCACTATGCTTCACCGCCTGTGTCAGCGTACTCTACAGCCGATCTCTCTGCCGGGCCTTACGGACGGGGAGGGGATTGCTATGACGGACCCTGCTGCGCTTGCGGCGAGTTTTGCCGACTACTACAGGGTACAATACGCTTCGCGTGATTGTCTCCCACCGGAGGCGATCGACAAATTCATAGCTGACCTACCCCCCCGGGCGTTATCGGACGAGGCCAGGACAGCCCTTGACCTTCCCCTGTCGGCGGAGGAACTGGGCGATGCGCTGGGACAGCTTAACACAGGCAAGGCGCCGGGACCGAGTGGCTTCCCTAGCGAATTCTACAAGAAATTTCATTTGCAGCTGGGACCGCACTACCGGAAGGCTTTGGAAGCGGCGCGGGAGGGTGGTTGCTTGCCGGTCGACTGGCGCCAGGCTGAAATAGTGGTGTTCCTGAAACCGGGTAGGCCCCCTGACAGGCACGAGTCGTATCGCCCGATTTCTCTTATTAATTTTGAGGCCAAATTATTGGCTAAGGCGTTGGCAAATCGCCTCCTCCCGTATGTGACGGATCTGGTTCACCCGGATCAGGCGGGATTTATGCCGGGCAGGGCGACAAGGCACAACATCAGACGGGCGCAGGTGGCGGTCAGTGCGATGGGGGCGACTGGGGAGAGGGCGGCGCTCTTGCTGGCAGACATCGACAGAGCGTTTGATTCTGTCAGTTGGACATACCTCTTTGCTCTGTTGCCGCGCCTCAACTTAGGCCCAGTTTTTGTCTCGTACGTCCGACTGCTGTACACCGACGTCACGGCCTCGGTGCGTGTCTCGGGCGCCATTTCGGAGAAATTCCCGATTGCTAGGGGGACCCGGCAAGGGTGCCCCCTGTCCCCGTATCTCTTTGCGCTAGCCATGGAGCCGCTGGCGGCCTGGGTGCGCATTGATGCACAGCTTCGTGGCTTTGTGTGGAGTGCGAGCCTCACGGACAGAATCGCGCTGTATGCGGATGATGTTCTTTTCTTTTTGACAGACTTGGATCGTTCAGGCCCGCGTATTTTGGAGATAATGCGTGTGTTTGGGGAGGTCTCGGGACTATACCTTAACCCACGCAAATCGACCCTCTGGTTGTTGGGGGGCCGGCGCGAGGTGTCTCCTTGGGCAGTGGATCTGCAGGTGGCAGTTGGTGGCCTGAAGTATCTCGGAGTCTTCCTGTCGGAGTCTGCCGCTGTTGCCTGGGAGCGTAACGTACAACCGGTGTGGGACAAGGTTCAATCCGACATTAAGACGTGGTCGCGCATGCCTCTGAACATCTATGGCAGATCTGCCATTTTTAAGATGGTGGCCCTCCCTAGACTACTTTACCAACTGCAGAACCATCCATACAGAGTGGACCCGCAGTGGTTCCGGCGTGTGAACTCCCTATTGGGCCGGTTTTTGTGGGCTGGGGGTGCTTCTAGGGTGGCACTGCGGACCTGCTTTTTGTCCACGTACTGTGGAGGCCTCGCGACGTCGGACGTATTGTCCTACTATCAAGCCTCTCATTTGCTGGTCTTGAATGAGTGGTGGTACGGGGGCCGCGACGACCCGGCGTATGCCCTGGAACACTTTCTGATGGGAGGTGCCACGCTCCATACCCTCTTGTATTCAGCGGGGCGGCGGAAGTTGCTGCCTCATGCGACCCAAGTGGTCTTCCTGATTTGGAGGCAGGCACTACGTCGAATGGGTTGGTGGGGACGGCTGACGGCCGAAACTCCGCTGTGGCACAACGGGCGACTCCCGGCGCTGGCTTCTTTGCAAGGGTTTGGCGGCTGGGACTCCATAGGGATCTCGTCGCTTGGCCACGTACTTACCGGGACTACCCTCAAGTCCTTTGAAGTGCTCAGCGGTGAGTTTGCGATGCCCAAGACCCAGTTTTTTAAGTACCTACAGCTTCGCCATGCGCTGGCGCCGAGCCTGGTGGAGCTAGACCAGCTTCCAGACTTCAGCCCCGTTGAGGCTAAACTGTTCATGGGAGACCTTGGGGATAAAAAAGTCTCGAAAATCTACCAATCGCTGGTCACTCACTGCTCCTCTTCCCTGGTGTCGTTGAAGGCCGCTTGGGAGATGGATGTTGGACCGCTGGATGAGGATGACTGGAGAGAGGCGCTGGAATCCCCCCGGGGGGCGGCTATTGCAGTACGGTTGAGATTCATACAATTTAAATACCTGCATCGGGCCTATTACACCAGGGAGAGACTGTGGAGGGCGGGCCTTATTGCTTCCCCAGATTGCCTGCGCTGTGGGGCCGAGAGGGGCACATTAGTGCATACTGTGTGGTCATGTGTGGGCCTGGTCCGGTTCTGGAGTGGGGTATGGGACTGCCTGTCGGAGGTGCTAGGGTGGGAGCTACCTCGTACACCTCGATTGGGTCTTCTTCATGTCCTAGAACAAGTGGGTGGTAACGTCTATAAGCGCCATCTCCTGCTGTTGGGCCTTGTTGTGGCCAAGAGAGACCTGGCGAGGGCCTGGAAGAGTGACCGTGCCCCCCCACTTGGCGCCTGGAAGGCGGGCTTAGACTTCCTCATGGGGCTGGAAAAGCCGGTGTTTGAGGCCAGGGGCTGCCCTAGGAAACACTACAAGATCTGGAAGCGGTGGGCGGACTACAGGGACCTGACCTTAGATCCTCCCAATGTAACGGATGATGGTATGTCTGATGATTGAAGCCTCGGGGCCCAGATAGCTCCAAGACACTTAGTGTGTTTTCTCTTGTTTTCTGCAGCTGATTGTGATCACGTGCATCGGGTTAGGGTGGGATAAGGGGTGGGTAGTTGGTACTGTTGGGATTGAGGGGGGGATACAGGGGCGGGTTGGGGTTAATCGAAAGTTTGAGCCATACGTATTTTCTACTGTACTTTGCATCTTGTCGTGTTCCCCTGCTCTTGGGGTGCTGTACACTTGATCTGCTTGGACTTTTAATAAATACGGTTTTGAAAAAAAAATGATTCCCTAAAAAATCCATCTGTGACATTTCATCTGACGAAATACCCATATTTTGGCTTAATTACGGATAAATAGCAATCTGCTCTTAAATGCCTATTGATTTTAGCATATGCTTTTCACAATCAATGTCAGGCCTAAGGGTTTATCATAACATTTCATAATAAACATATCAGACCTATGATCTCATTAAACAATCAGGCCTGTAGCTGTTACCAATGGCTAATCGCCATAACAAACTGAGGACTCCTGTACCAAGCATAGGCTTCCCTTCAAGGTAACCATCAGGCACAGTCACAAAATTACAGTATACAAAATTACAGTTGGCAAATCAAAATACTATCGCTTCTAAGAGGCCGTAACAAGGATTCTAACAGTACAACACTTCTATGGCCACGGTTTGTCAGAGGGGGTAACCAACACCAAAACCATTATCAATCAATCAATCAATCAATCATATCATTTGTAAAGCGCACTACTCACCCGTGAGGGTCTCAAGGCGCTGGGGCGCTGGGGCGGGGAATGCTGCTACTGCTCGAAAAGCCAAGTCTTGAGGAGTTTCCTGAAGGTCAGCAGGTCTTGGGTCTGCCGTAGGTGGATGGGGAGGGTGTTCCAGGTCTGGGCAGCGAGGTGGGAGAACAATCTGCCGCCGGAGGTCGCTCTTCGGAAACGGGGGACTGTGGCGAGGGCGGCGGAGCTGGCGGATGGGGGTGTAGAAGCTGAGCCGTCTGTTGAGGTACGTTGGTCCGGTGTTGTGGAGAGCCTTGTGTGCGTGGGTGAGGAGCTTGAAGGTTATCCTCTTGTTGACTTGGAGCCAATGCAGGTCTCTCAGGTGGGGTGTGATGTGGCTGCAGCGAGGGATGTCGAGGTTCAGGCGTGCAGAGACATTCTGGATGCGTTGGAGCAGTCTCAGGAGTTTGGCCGAGGCTCCTGCGTAGAGGGCGTTTCCGTAGTCCAACCTGCTGCTGACGACGGCCTGGGTGACCGTTCTTCTCGTTTAAGTGGGGATCCACTTGTAGATCCTGCGGAGCATGAGGAGGGTGTTGAAGCAGGAGGAGGAGACGTCGTTGACCTGTTTAGTCATGGAGAGGGTGGAGTTGAGGATGACCCCTAGGTTGCGTGCGTGGTCGGTGGGTGTTGGAGTGGTTCCCAGTGTGGTCGGCCACCAGGAGTCGTTCCAGGCTGAAGGGGTGGATTCGAGAAGGAGGTCCGTCTTGTTAGAGTTCAGCTTCAGCCGGCTGTTCCTCATCCATTCAGCGACGGCCTTCATTCCTTCGTGAAGGTTGGTTTTGGCGGTGTGGGGGTCCTTGGTGGGGTAGAGGATCAGCTGGGTGTCATTAGCGTAGGAGATGATGTTGAGGTTGTGCTGACGGGCGATGTGGGTGAGCGGTGCCATTTAAATGTTAAATAGAATTGGGATGAGCCCTGGGGTACGCCGCAGATCTCGGTGGCTTCGGAGCTGAAGGGGGGGGGGGGGGGGGGGGAAGGCGGACGCTCTGTGTTTTGGCGGAGAGGAAGGAGGTGGTCGAGTCAAGGGCCTTCTCTTTGGTCCCGGCGTTGTGGAGGCGTGTTCGTAGTGTGTGGTGGCAGACCGCGTCGAAGGTGGCTGACAGGCCCAGGAGGATGAGGGCCACAGTTTCTGCGTTCTCCAGCAGGGACTTGATGTCATCGGCGGCGGCAATGAGGGCAGTCTCGGTGCTGTGGTTTCTGCGGAACCCGGACTGGGAAGGGTCCAGGATGTTGTTCTCCTCAAGGTAGCGTGTCAGTTGTTCGTTGACGGTCTTCTCGATGACCTTTATCGGGAACGGGAGCAGGGAGATGGGCCGGAAGTTCTTGAGGTCCTTGGGGTCCGCCTTGGGTTTTTTGAGTAAGGCGTTGATCTCGGCGTGCTTCCAGCTCTCCGGGAAGGTTGCTGTCTCGAAGGAGGTGTTGATGACTTTCCGGAGATGGGGTGTGATGGATGTGCTGGCTTTGTTGAAGATGTGGTGTGGGCATAGGTCTGACGGAGATCCAGAGTGGATGGTGTTCATGATCTTGATGGTGTCGTCATCGTTGATGTAGGTCCAGGAGAGCAGGTGGTTGATGCAGATAGTGGTCGTGGGGGCGGAGGTCTCAGTGGTTGTTGGGACGGTCGTGGCGTTGAAGCTGTCGTGGATGTCTGCGATCTTGCAGTGGAAGAAGGTGGCCAGCGGGTCGCACAGGTCTTGCGAGGGTGGGACGTCGTCGGTGCTGTAGCTGGGGTTGGAGAGTTCATTCACGATGTTGAAGAGCTCTTTGCTGGTGTGCGCGTTGTTGTATAGGCGGTTTTTGAAGGAGGCCCTTTTGGCGGATCTGATGAGGTGATGGTTTCTGCGGGTGGCGTTCTTGTGGGCTGCGTGGCTGTCCGGTGTTCGTTCACGGAGCCAGATCTTCTCCAGCTTTCGGCAGGTTTGCTTGGAGTCCCAGAGGTCTTCAGTGAACCAGCTGGCTTTCTTGTTGGTGTGACTGTTGGAGGGTTTCTTGATCGGGGTGAGGGTGTTGGCGCAGTCGTTGATCCACTGTCTGAGGTTGCGGGCGGCGGAGTCGGGGTCGGTGAGGTCGGCGGGTGGACTCTGGGCAAGGGTGGTGGTTAGCTGGTCTTCGGTGACTTTGCTCCAGCAGCAGCGCGGCATCTGTTGGGTGCGGTGGTGGGTTTCTTGAAGGCGAAGTGGATGCATCGATGGTCGGTCCAGTGGAGTTCGGTGGTGTGGTTGAAGGAGACGTGGGGGCTTGCGGAGAAGATGGGGTCAAGCGTGTGACCGGCGGAGCGGATGGGTGGGAGTTTTATGCTATGGTAATCGGTGAGACCCCATGTAACAAAATACTTGTCTGTAGTTTTTAACACAGTGTAATAACAATCTACCTGTAAATGCCTATTGACTTAAAGATATGCTTCTCACAATCAATATTTCAGCTCTACCTCCGTTATAGTAACTTTTCATTGTAAACAATCAGGCATATAATCGTTATCATAGGCTTGCCTCCATACTAAACTTAGATCTACTGTGCTGGTTTATAAACCTTCCTACAAGGCAACTATCTGGTATACTGTAATACAATTGCAAATATGTACAAAACAAAGTTGTCAAAACAATACAAGATCCCTACTATTACAGCCTAATAAGTATTACCATTGTGCAAATTGTCTGTCCCCATGGTTTGTTCAGGTAGGTCTCCAAAACCAGAAAATGTGCCTACTAAAGTAACCTGAAAGATTACATTTTACAAAATGCCTGCCTATATTTAGCACAATGTAATAACAATCCACTCTTAAAAGCCTATTGCCCCTGGCATATGCCTTACACAATACATAAGGCCTCCTTACTTTGGCATACCTTTTCATTATAAACAGATTACACCTAAGGAATCTGACATGACTGTTCCCAGTAAACCAATAAGGCCTGTAGCCTTCATCATTAGTTTGTCACAACCAATTCAAAAGCCTTGTACTAAGCGTAAGCTTTCCACAAGGCAATCAGCCGGCATATAGTCATAAAATACAAATGTATACAAAACTACAGTTGGCAAAGCAAAATAATATCTCTCCTAAAAGAGCCTAACATTGATGGATGTAGTGCATATCTTCTATCTTCACTGTTTGTTTGCGTGGATCACCAACTCCAAAACACTTGCTTACTACAATAATCTGTGCAATTCCATATAACAAAATACCTGCCTACTGGCCTCAGCACAGTGTAATAACAATTTATCCTTAAAAGCCTATTGTCTTTAACATATGCTTTTCACAATAAGTAGATCAGGCTTACTGGCTTGTCACATTTCATAATAAATAGATCAAATGTTTTAGATCTGGCATGTCTTGTCCCAATGAACACGTAAAACCTTTACCCTTTAACCCTGGCTTTAAACCTTACCCAGCGCTGGACTACTCAAGTGCACATAAACTGGCAAATATCATGCAAAGAGTTACAAAATTACAAATATGTCGAAAAATACAACTTCTGGAACAATATACAAACCCTCTCAACAGAGTAACAAGAATCATCACAGTGAAAACCCCCAGGGTATGTCAGAGTAGGTGGCCAATGCCAAAACCCTTGCCTACGATAGTGATCTACAAGATTACATCAAACAAAATACCCATTTACAGCCTGTAACACAATGTGATAATAACCAACTGTCAAAGGTTTAATGACTTTCACATACAGTTTTCACAATGAATAAGCTAGAACACCTGCCCTTGTTGTAATGTTTCATATTAAGCAGGCCAGACCTATGCCATTGGACAAAATGTGTCCGGTGTTCCAATCAGGCCTATAGCTTGTCACCATAACCAACTGGGACATACAGTTTTGAGCATAAGCTTTTCCACAAAGCAACCATCTGATACAAAGTCATAAAATTAGATAGGTATAAAAAAAATTACAGTTAGATAAGCAAACTCTCCTAACGATACCTAACAAGGATTCTCACAAAGCAAACCTTTGGTATCCATGGTTTGTCACTCTGGGTGACAATCACCAAAATCACTGTCTACTACAGTAATCTGTGAGATTCCATTAAATAAAATATCTATCAGAAGATTTTAATATACAGTAATAACAATCCACATCGAAATGGCCAACAACTAACATATGTTTTTCACAATAAATAAGTCAAGCCTAGTGCCTTTAACATTTCACAATAAACAGATCAGGCCAATAGCCATGATCATTGACTTGCCACCATAACCAAATCAGTCCTACTGTATCACATATAAACCTTGCCACAAGCCAAAAAGTACAGTACAGACTGTATTTGTAATCAATGTACATAGATTCGTCCCAATCAAATCCTGCACTAAGGGGAATCAATATGTGGGTGCTGCCTGAGCCCCTCTCTCAGTAGGACACTAAAGGAACTTTTTTGTTGTTCAAATAAGGTGTCATGCCACACCCAAAAATCCATGTAAATCAAACACAAAAGGGCACTCTGAAGTCTAAAGTTAATTACTGCCCTCCCCCCATCTGTGCTGCTGACACTTTATTGCATTACATTATCCTGTTCAAGCAAAGACATACTACTGATGGCTTACAGAGCTGGACAAATAAAATGTTCACAACTACGTGGAGGGCAAGCACTTTTTGTGGATGCACACAACTTCTGCCCAATCAAACCTTGTACTTCTGATTGCCAACATTGGGCGGAGTCACTGCCCCTCTCCACGTATGTCTCTTAACCCCTATGATGCTGATGACTGCTCCCAGCCGTCATGCATCACGGGGCTCATGTGCTGATAACGGCTGGGGGCCGTCATAAACCCGCCCACTCGCGATTCTGCCGCACAGGCGCAGAATGGCAGCCGCGCCCAAGGGGTTAAAGCCCTTTCTTTAGATTAATCAAATGATGTCTAAAGACAGCTGCGCTGTCCAGCCAGACCTAACAATGAGCTAGGCTACTGGACTGACAGATTTGTGGTCTCTGCTTTCCCGTACAAGACAGTTTGTGAACAGTGGAAGGAAGAGCAGAGCATTTCCCCAGAAAACCCTTTCTTTGACTGTGATCCCGAGAAATAGTTCACGGAGTGCTTCAAGCAGGGAAAGGAGAATGTTGAATTACGAATTGCACTTCAAAAGGCAACAAAGTAAGACCACTGGTACCAAACATAGGGCGGCCAAGCCTTTTTAGGTTGAGCATTCGAGACCTCTTCCATATATTTTAGTATATACTTTGTGGGCTCTGGGGATAAGCCCTAGCACTTGTCTGCTTCCGCTTAGGGACTTTTTTGTGCTCAACTGCCTCTATTTAACTGTCTTGATAGAAAACGACCAGCAGAGGTCAGTAAAATACCAGAAGTGCTTTCTGCTTGATCAACTGCCTCTATTTAACTTTCTTGATAGAAAATGACCCGCAGAGGTCTGTAAAATACCAGAATCACTTTAGCATTCTCAAGATTCCAGACCATAGAAATTGTCTTCCACAAGCACCTGTAGACAATAATACTTTTGTAAAGTGATAAGACCACCGAAGGCCCTGATTTTATATTAAAAACAGAGCTTTAGACTATACCATTTCCCGGGGGGATTTGGAAACATCGCTGCTCGGGAGCAGGGGACCTCATCACATCGCTTACCTGCCTGAGAGACTACCGCTGCACTTGGGACCCCACGCTGTTGGTCTCCCCTGCCGCCGCTGCCTGTTCCATCGCGCGGCCGCCGAGGGGGGGAGACTACAGCTCCCAGGTAGCAGTGCGGTTGCACCGCCCACTTCCGCCCATGTTCGCGCCCAGAGGCACTCATAGGGCAGAGGCTCCCTCGGTGGAGCGGGGGATTTGGAAACATCGCTGCTCGGGAGCAGGGGACCTCATCACATCGCTTACCTGCCTGAGAGACTACCGCTGCACTTGGGACCCCACGCTGTTGGTCTCCCCTGCCGCCGCTGCCTGTTCCATCGCGCGGCCGCCGAGGGGGGAGACTACAGCTCCCAGGTAGCAGTGCGGTTGCACCGCCCACGTTCGCGCCCGGCGGCGCTCATAGGGCAGAGGCTCCCTCCGCGTCGCGGGACGCGCGCGGGCGGCGCCGGGCTGAGCCCGGGCAGAGGGCGGGCCGTCTGTGGCCGTCAGGGGACGACCAGGGACGGGACGGGCCCCCTCCTTTCGATCTGCTCCTCAAAATGGGTAAGCGTAAACTACAAACATCTAACCCTGGGGGCCCAGTTAAATCTAAAGTTGCTCGCACTGCTAGAGCCTCTTCCAGTATCATGTCATACCTTACTACTGCTGTGGGGAAACTGAATCAAGAAATCGCTGATAAAGAACGTGAACTGGGCATCAACCCTAACATTTTGGATAGTCAGCTATCACCCACAGTAAATAGACCTCCTATCCCCTTGGAGCCAACCGTCCATATAGAGACCTTGATTGATACTGGGCCACAAGAGGAAGTAAAAATCATGGAACAAGAGGGCCAAGAGGTCAGTCTATTAGACTCTCCAAACCATGTGTCAAATCATATACAGGGACCTGTACCTCAAGCTACTAGGCGTTTTAAACGGCTAACACAAAGAACAAGAGTTCAAAGACTACATACGCGTAAAAAACATCGTAAACCACTAAATAACCTTGAATTCTCAATAAAAGCTATGGTAGAGAAAGTGCTTGTGGATAAGCTTGAAACGACACTTGTACAGATTTCGACTGATATAACAGACACTCTTAAGGAATGTGTTGCGGATATCATGGGGAAATGTGAAAGGATTAATGCCTTTTTTACTACAAAACAAATAGAACCCCAAGTAATCCCGACAAACACTTCAACACGACTTTCTACTGATCGAAACCTGGAATCCCATTCCTCTATGGATCTGGGGGATAATGTACAACAAAACCCTTTAACACTTACTGTTCCAGCAGTAGGCCCTGAGAGATCTGCAAATATGCAAAAGGTAAACAGCAAATTATCCAGGACCCAAGTTATTAGTAAAACCCACCTACCCCAGGCTAAGCCTATGGCACCAATACTGGCAGAACATAAATCATCAGAACCTAGGAGACAGCGCCCAAGACCACCAGTACACCTACCACCGGAAGCTACACCATTTGTTGCCGCCTTGGTGAACATACCTGTGTTGAAACCGGGCGAATTTGAATCAAATGGTGTACAGTTGAACAATATCAAGACCTGGTGTGATGCAAACTGTACGGGCCCAAATAATATATCACAGTGTATCCAGACGGGTAGAAGGGTTGATTGGGTGGGGTACACAGAAAAGAAATTCGCGGGAGACTGTATGATTGTTAACTTTAACAGACCCCACGAGGCCCTACGGTTATTCTGGGATGTCACTGAGGTAAAAGAGGACAGGATTAGAGCAGTACCATTCGGTTCTTTTATCCCCGACCAGCTATACATAGTCTGGGGTCGGGAAAAGTTGCTCATAATGTCCCCCCTAGCAATACTCCTTGTTCTAGCTCATGGGCCAAGCAAATAACAGGCATGCTACCAAAATCTGATGATAGCCGTAGAAATGAAGCAAGCTCTGGTTTGATGTTAACAAATAGGTTTTCTGTCTTCTCAAGTTTGGAGGAAAATGATTGACTGACTTCTCCGGGTAGAACCCCTAACCAGTCAATACCGACCCCGGTTATTGGAAATAAAAAGGGCAACACTGTGAAAATGATGAGTTGGAATATTGCAGGCTTACGCTCAAAGAGATGATATAAAATGGCTGGGTCTGTTAAAGGAATGTGATGTGGTTGCCCTTCAGGAGACGTGGGATAGGGATTGTGATTTTTGGTTAGATGGATACACTTCCCATTTTTTAGCTGCTCAGCAATCGAGCATAGGTCGAAATAAGGGGGTTTGTTGTTCTTGATATCTGTGAACGTGAGGGGCACTGTAAAGGTTTTAAACGCATCATCCATTAACTACTTAGTGGTGGAGATTACCATGCCTAACAATTATAAATGTGTTTATATTAACCTTTATAACAGTATACATAGCACAGCACCAATTGACAACATCAACTCCTTGACTGAGTTTTTAAGTAAATATAAGGAGAGTCAAACAACTTTTGTATATTTTTTCCTGATGGGGGATTTTAATACACATTTATGCCAGCAGAATTGCCAGTTTAGAGATACTATTAATATTGATTTGCTTCCCCTTCCACACTTTGAACACTCTGTAAAGGGGTCTGCCCTGGAAGGATTTTCTCTTAGAGAATGAGTTATATGAACCAGAGTTCTATGACATTAACGAGAGGGTGGCAACGTACAGTGCTAGGGACAGCAATACAATCATTGATTATATATTTATCTCGCCGGGCATGCTGGGAAATGTTATTACTTATAATGCTGTACACACAACATTTAGTGATCATAATCCTGTAATTTTAGAGGTAGATGACATCATGTTGTTTTTTAATAAAGGAATAAACAAGGAACCCTTTACAGATCTAAGTGTTAAGGACCAGGGAAGACGGGTCAAATGGAACAAAGTTATCCCAGAGGATTTTTTATATTCCTTAAAAGAAAAGGTGGGCAAAGAAATTAACATCTGTAGGGACCCACTACAGTTTGAGGGGAATATAATTTTATCATTTGAAACAATTTGTAATCAAGTAGCGGATGATTTAAAATGTAAATTGAAAAGTAAGGAGAAAAAGGAAAAGGGGTGGTTTGACAAGGGTTGCTCCAAGTCCCATAGAGAGTTACATAACACACTAAAAAAGATACCCAGAGATAAACAAGAGGTGGCCATTCTTAGGAAAAAGTACAATTTAAATATCCTAAGACGAAAAAACGAAATTAAAAAACAAGCTTGGGATGAGCTGTATGATAAGGCCACATTGAGGGATAGTGCTACATTTTGGAAAATTGTTAATACCCCCTTATTCAGTGGGAAAGATAATGCGCCACTGCAAGTAAATATCCCCGAACAGGAGTGGCTGGATCACTTTCAAAAAATCTACGGCAGCAACCTTGAGCTGGACCCACTAGACCAAACTCTGTTAGAATCACAGGAGAAACTACCCAGCTTTACCATTAAAGAGGTACAGAAAGCAATTGAAGATACAGCAGGCAAAAAAGCCCCAGGCCCAGACGGCGTCCCGGCTGACATGTTTAAAGCCAATTCTGACATGTGGGCAGTGGTCCTCACTAATGTCTTTAACGTGATTAGTCTGGATAAGTTAAGTGCCCCAGAATCATGGTCAAAGTCCACCATAATCCCCATTTTTAAGAAGGGCCAAAGGGGGGACCCCAGATGCTACAGGCCCATATCCTTGTTAGATTCTTTGTTTAAAATCCTGGGCAAGGTCATCCTTGAAAGAATCTCATCCTGGGCGACAAATAAAAATATTCTGTGTGAAGCCCAGTACGGCTATCGCTCAGGAAGAGTTACAGAGGATCAGTGCCTCAATTTACATCTTACACTGAGCAAATACACAGTAGCATCAAAGGGGATGATGTACTTGGCTTTCATCAACTTGTCCACAGCCTTTGACCTAGTCAATCGGTCAAAGCTGTGGACAATTCTCTTGGAAATGGGCCTGGAAAGGGAACTTGTTAATTTCCTGCCACAGCTACACAGCGATTTGAGGGCAACTATTCGTATGTCCCAAGAGGGAAATTGCACTGCTTTCTTTAAGTCTGGTAGGGGGGTGCGCCAAGGGTGCATCTTGGCCCCTATGCTTTTTTCCCTTTATATCAATTCACTGGGAAAATCATTGGAAGTAGCCTCTATTGATGTACCACGTATGGGCGGCACTGCTTTGCCGGTTTTATTATATGCCGATGACACGGTTTTATTGTCAAGAACCCCAAATGGTTTACAACTCTTACTAAACTCCTTTGGGGCATTTATGCAAAATTTGGACCTGTTAGTTAACATAGAGAAATCGCACGTAACGGCAGTAGGTAAATGTAAGAATAGTATTAAAACTCTCTCTTGTAATGGCTCCGTGCTTACCAGGGTCAAAGTCTTTACCTATTTAGGTGTGGTGTTCGATGAGAGGGGGACATGGGCACCACAAATTAAAAGTAAAACTGCGGCAGTCAAGAGATCGGCTGCCGCTATCATGGGCTTTGCAAAACGACTGGGCGGTAAGCCAGCTGAGGCTATATTGTCCATCTATAGAGCCAAAACCTTGGCTATTGCCAGGTATTGGGCGTCGATCTGGGGCTACAAAAATTTGTCCGAAATACAGAGAGAGGAAAATATTTTCTTACGATCTATACTGGGTCTCTCGCAATCCACACCAGCATTTTCTGTACATATGGAATTGGGGATGGGATATATCGAAGACTCACTGTCTCTGGCACCGCTACTATCCTGGATTAAGATATGGCTTAACCCAGCTCTAACACTAAACCACAAGATTATTAGGGATTGTATGGGAAGGGACAATGCGGCTAAGATCGGGTGGTTCAATCTGTGTTATCCCTGTGCACTCAAATCTTCAATTTCAAGTGAAACGATGTTTTCAAAACATTAGGGGTTGCGCAGACATCTGTTGCACGTCGTCAATTCGTGCCTTGTAAATTGTGAAACTGGAGTGAACAACAAGTGCCCACAAGATGCGCGCAAATTGTTACATGGAACAATGTGTTCCTATACTATTTTTATCATTTTTAACAAGTTCAAGTCCACTCAATTTTGCATCGTGTTTGTGTAATTACCAAATCTTTGTTTATTGGCTTTTAAGTTCATAGTTACACTGATGTCATCTCAGTGCAAAATTCAACTTTCAATCTTCTCAAGAACACCCAATGCATTTCGGGTCATGAAAACAAAAGACCCTTCCTCAGGGGTCTGTAAGGAAAACATACAGGACCAAATTAGTAACCAGTCCAATTCAATCATACATTACATTGTCATTTGTCAAGTTCTGAAATACTACATCTCAATTTGCAGAAAAAAAAGGGGGTTGCTATACAGAACAAATAAACCAAAAACGAGTTTTTCACTTTCTAATCTCGTGGTGGGAACACGATAACAGAAGTAAACATACCGATTGCTGAAACATCTAGGTTGCGCATAGAAAACAACCACCAGATACGGCGGTACAAACAATCATAGCGGACAAATTATAATCAAGTTATAAAATTGCAATGGACAGTCCGGCTTTACACTTACTAGAAGATCGAAAAACATGCGTCTCTCACGGCGCTTCAACAAACGAGCAAGAGCTCTACGTGTAAGTTCTTAAGCAAAACGCTAATGGAGATTAGTGACGCGCGGTCACGTGATGGGAGTATTAAGGCTTCAACGCGACACAGTCTACATTCGCTTACGAGCGCGCCTCAGAGCGCGATAACCACTCACGTGACATGTGCAACAGTGGCTTCAATGTGGCGGACTGCCTGCATTCTCATGCGCTGACAGCATTAATTAACAAAGAAGAAATACTAAGATAATCTGATAATTCAGAGGTAGTAGCGATCATAAACTTAGGCAAAACATAATGCACAATAAAATAAATTCGATTCTCAGCATGAGTTATTAGCACATGAATCAAATATCAAAATACACAGTACATGAAAATATACATCATGGTATATGCTTGTAAATGATATTCATAATGTAATACCAAATGAAACATGGAAGGACAGCGCAGGATAGTCCTGTTGCCTGTGTCTGTAAAGGTCATAGAACAATAACTTTATAGAAAACATGTGTACTCAATCCTATCATTCATCCGAGATGGCTGGAGAGAGTTCAATTTTTTTATCCAGAAGAATTCAGCTTGTAGTCTCTGTTTCTGAGGATCGATGTCTCCGCGCTGTTTTATCACCTGCAGAATCGTACATCTCAGTTGAGCAATTTGATGACGAGCCTCGATCCAGTGATTAGCAACAGTGGATTTTTTGTTGGAAAGTCTGATGTTACTCTTATGCTCAGTGATGCGTACTTTTAATTTGCGTTCAGACTGGCCTACATATACTTTCCCGCATGGGCATTTAATCGCGTAGATGATGTTTTTAGTGTCGCATGTTGCAGAATGTTGTAGATCAATTTTGTATCCTTTCGAAGGATGAGTGAACTGGTTTCCTACAATTATGTTGCTGCAATGCACGCAATTCAAGCATCTGGTCATCCCTTTGTACGTCTTTCTTTCTTTATCAGGACAATTGAGGATCTCTTTCAGATTGCGTGATCTTTGATGAGCGAACATAATCTTATCACTGAAAAGTTCTTTTAAATCAGGTTCACCAGAAATCAGTGACCAATGTTTATTCAAGATCCGTTTGATCCGTGTGATTTCTGTGGAATGTTTCAGGACACATACAGTTCTGTTTTCACGACTCGGGATTGATGGTTCATGCAGCATCTCTCTGGGTTTGGTTTTCATTTTTTCAAGGGACTCCTTCAAGATGGTTTCAGGATAGCCTCTTTTCAAGTATTTTTGAGTCTGGATTTCTAATGATGAAGACAACTCATGCTCGTCCGAAGTGATGCGTTTCAACCTGAAAAATTGTGAAGTGGGGAGATGTTTCTTAAGCACCTCAGGGTGAAAACTCTGGAATAATAGACAAGAATTCCGATCCGTGGGTTTCGTATGTACCTTCGTACTCAGTTGTTGATTGTGGAGTGTGATCTTAACATCCAGGAAAGCTATTGATGATTCATCAATGATGTGCGTGCATTGTGAGTATTCAGAGTTTCAATGTTTTTAGCCAGATCATTCTTGGTTCCTCTCCAAATTAAGAATATATCATCAATGTAGCGTTTGAATAAAATCAAACCACTTGTCCATTCCGGATTTTTCAGTATGTGATCATGTTCAAACTTATGCATATAGATATTGGCATATGAGGGGGCCCCCCCAAAGCCCATAGATGTTCCGTTACACTGGTTAAAGAATTTTCCACTCCATTCAAAATAACTGTAAAACAGTGCAAATTGCATTAATTCAAGAATAAACATCTGCTGTGATGTTTTCTATAAAGTTATTGTTCTATGACCTTTACAGACACAGGCAACAGGACTATCCTCCGCTGTCCTTCCATGTTTCATTTGGTATTACATTATGAATATCATTTACAAGCATATACCATGATGTATATTTTCATGTACTGTGTATTTTGATATTTGATTCATGTGCTAATAACTCATGCTGAGAATCGAATTTATTTTATTGTGCATTATGTTTTGCCTAAGTTTATGATCGCTACTACCTCTGAATTATCAGATTATCTTAGTATTTCTTCTTTGTTAATTAATGCTGTCAGCGCACGAGAATGCAGGCAGTCCACCACATTGAAGCCACTGTTGCACATGTCACGTGAGTGGTTATCGCGCTCTGAGGCGCGCTCGCAAGCGAATGTAGACTGTGTCGCGTTGAAGCCTTAATACTCCCATCACGTGACCGCGCGTCACTAATCTCCCTTAGCGTTTTGCTTAAGAACTTACACGTAGAGCTCTTGCTCGTTTGTTGAAGCGCCGTGAGAGACGCATGTTTTTCGATCTTCTAGTAAGTGTAAAGCCGGACTGTCCATTCCAATTTTATAACTTGATTATAATTTGTCCGCTATGATTGTTTGTACCGCCGTATCTGGTGGTTGTTTTCTATGCGCAACCTAGATGTTTCAGCAATCGGTATGTTTACTTCTGTTATCGTGTTCCCACCACGAGATTAGAAAGTGAAAAACTCGTTTTTGGTTTATTTGTTCTGTATAGCAACCCCCTTTTTTTCTGCAAATTGAGATGTAGTATTTCAGAACTTGACAAATGACAATGTAATGTATGATTGAATTGGACTGGTTACTAATTTGGTCCTGTATGTTTTCCTTACAGACCCCTGAGGAAGGGTCTTTTGTTTTCATGACCCGAAATGCATTGGGTGTTCTTGAGAAGATTGAAAGTTGAATTTTGCACTGAGATGACATCAGTGTAACTATGAACTTAAAAGCCAATAAACAAAGATTTGGTAATTACACAAACACGATACAAAATTGAGTGGACTTGAACTTGTTAAAAATGTTAAAAATCGGCGCTGGAGCCTGGGAAGACGGTCCCGGAGTCGGCTCCGTTAGAAGACCGGCTTCTGACAGAATACATGGAAAGTAAGGCCACCTCCCTCACTTATCGTAAATTAATAAATAACATGCCAGACCCGTTGCAAAAACTAAAAATAACCTGGAAGGAGGAGCTGGGTGAAATGAATGAGGAGGAGTGGAATGCCGCATTGGCGTCGCCCAGGGAGGCGGGCATATCGACAAGATTTCGGTTGGTACAGTTTAAAATACTGCACCGAGTATATTATACACGTGTTCTGCTACATAAAATTCATAGAGCTGATCACCCACACTGTCTGAGACAATGCGGAGCACAGGGTACACTATTTCATACTTTGTGGGAATGCCCTGACATCGTAGTTTACTGGCGGAGAATAACACGCACGGTGGCCCAGGTATTACATGTCCCCATCACACCTGACCCCAGAATCTGTCTGTTAAATGTGTGGGGCCCAACCGACCTTACGACATATGGGAGGCAATGGGTAATAGTCGGCATGATGCTTGCGAAGAGAGATATAGCGCAGAAATGGGGGGCACGGGAAACCCCTACCCTAACGCAGTGGTGTAGGAATATGGATATGGCGATGATAACGGAGAGGGCGGTGTATCAACAAAGGTGTAACCCACGTAAATGGAATAAAATCTGGCTCTCGTGGAACACTTATAGGGGAGACATATGTGAGCCCTTACCGGAAGGTGAAGACCTAGATAGCGGGGAGGAGGACGAGGACCTAGAATAAGGGGGGGACGAAGAGGGAGTTGAAGCAGGGTGTGGGTATGATGTACAATGGAAGTGATCTATTGCAGGGGCTGCAGACTGAGTAGGCCGCAATGTGTTGCATTTATGATGAAAAGTAGCCAGTACCTATAAGGAGGATGCTTATGATGGTCATTGCCATATATCCAATCATTTAAGTTTTCAGTTAATCATTAATGTAATAAAATAAAAGTTGCAATGTCGAAGAAACATGGCTGAATGTTGAGGCCACACTTACGAATGTGTATAACTGTGACCGAGTTTTTCAATATGCAACAACAATAAAATATATATATTTTTTTTTAAATGTTAAAAATAGTATAGGAACACATTGTTCCATGTAACAATTTGCGCGCATCTTGTGGGCACTTGTTGCTCACTCCAGTTTCATAAGATCGGGTGGTTATCACATATTAAAAAATCTGCAGTATATCTGGGCCGCCCCGATCTATGTTTTAAACCAGAGAGCCTGGTGAAAGAGGATATAGATTGGGTTAAGACCCATTATACAAAGAGAAAGGAGGCTGAAAGGGAGGCTAGAGAAATCATGAAGCCAACGGTAAGGTCCCACTACATGACGATTACATCGTTATCTATTCAACCATACTTGATGACAGTAAATAAACCTTTTCATCGGTGGGTCCTTACAAGATTTCGCTTCAATTTAGCTCATTTTCTCTTAGGAGATTATGAGAAGTGGTGTAAGCCTCATGAGAATGCTCCCTGCAAATGTGATGACTTTTCTGATCAGGACATATCACATTTTGTGTTCTTTTGCCCCCTTTTTAAGAGTGGAAGGGAAAAGTTCATTAAACCAATATTGAAAAATCAAATGTTCAAGCAGGTTAAACCAGCCTTATTGTTCCTGCAACTTATGGAATCCCCATTGGTTATGTATGGAGTAGCAAATTTTCTGATTATGTCTATTCGATCTAAGCAAAAAAGTTCGCAGACAATCATGACCCTGAACCCTTAGCAAAAATTATTTACGAACTATGTAAACTTTGTATAATATTCCCTCTGGTATCTAGCATATTGTATATAACTATAAAACTGTAAATAACCCTAGAAATTTATAAATTTTTTAGGGATTTGCATATTTAGCTATAGTTGTAAAAACGGTTGCTCTTAAAACCTTTGATCTGTATGACAAATATGTGTACATCGAATTCATGTTTTTTTTTTCCTTTTTTACAAATGTTATACATTTTGTAAATATTGTTTTTAAAATGGTTTCTTCAACTACTTGTATGATCAAAAATGAATGTATAGTATAGCATACTTTTATGATTTTAAAATAATCGAATAAAGTGTATTTTGACTCTGACTCTACTGGACTGACAGATTTGTGGTCTCTGCTTTCCCGTACAAGACAGTTTGTGAACAGTGGAAGGAAGAGCAGAGCATTTCCCCAGAAAACCCTTTCTTTGACTGTGATCCCGAGAAATAGTTCACGGAGTGCTTCAAGCAGGGAAAGGAGAATGTTGAATTACGAATTGCACTTCAAAAGGCAACAAAGTAAGACCACTGGTACCAAACATAGGGCGGCCAAGCCTTTTTAGGTTGAGCATTCGAGACCTCTTCCATATATTTTAGTATATACTTTGTGGGCTCTGGAGATCAGCCCTAGCACTTGTCTGCTTCCGCTTAGGGACTTTTTTGTGCTCAACTGCCTCTATTTAACTGTCTTGATAGAAAACGACCAGCAGAGGTCAGTAAAATACCAGAAGTGCTTTCTGCTTGATCAACTGCCTCTATTTAACTTTCTTGATAGAAAATGACCCGCAGAGGTCTGTAAAATACCAGAATCACTTTAGCATTCTCAAGATTCCAGACCATAGAAATTGTCTTCCACGAGCACCTGTAGACAATAATACTTTTGTAAAGTGATAAGACCACCGAAGGCCCTGATTCTATATTAAAAACAGAGCTTTAGACTATACCATTTCCCGCTGAAAGGCAATAGTTCTCTCCATATATTCCCATACGTGGCGTGTCATGCAATTTGGTGCTTACCTTCCCTCTATGTTAAGAGAACAGTAGATGTTTCAGCACCCAGGCTAATGTGCTGCAAAGCTAAATACATATATGGTTCTAAAGGCGAGACAGATTGCATTGCAAATGCTTGTTGTGGTTAGGAAGGGAATGAAACCTCGCCAAGACAGGTTCGATGTTCGGGAAGTGTGAAAGCAGCAATGTTATCTGCCTCAGAGCCTTGAGTGACTGGGAACCAGTGTTTGATTTAGTGGCTGTCCCAGAGGCTCGTAAGGCATGGGCAAAGTAGGCTCTAGCCAAAGACCCCAGACTTTTAGGGGGCCCCCTGATACAGACAGCTCTGTTCTGCAGAGTCTTGCCTTGATGACCTTGAATAATTCTTAAACAGCGTTTTCCTTTAATTTAATTTTAATGTGGATGATATGTGGGAGTCTATAACAGACATTTTGCTGATAAATGTTTGGTTTTTCAACACTATGCAACATCCATATTTTTTTTCTTTTAGATAAAACCAGGACATCACAAAAGAGAGACAAAGATTGTCTGCAATAATATTAGTGAGGTGCTGCAAATTCTAAAATTGAAAATATGTCACTATTCTTGAATCTTAAATGTAAACACACTAAGAATATGGACAAGTGTGCCTGTGCACTTTCAGTGACCTGGCCAAAGAGAGCAGGAAATAACTGATATTGGATCAAGAATCCAAAGCTGTTCCGAACATGGTCATCCAAATTACATTTGGCCCAAGGCCCCCAAACTTTTTAAGATGTCCATGGGCTGTCCTGTGTTCCTCTACTCTCGTGATGGGAGCGAAAA
This sequence comes from Lissotriton helveticus, assembly GCF_964261635.1. Classification (NCBI taxonomy): domain Eukaryota; kingdom Metazoa; phylum Chordata; class Amphibia; order Caudata; family Salamandridae; genus Lissotriton; species Lissotriton helveticus. The sequence goes on along the minus strand of NC_136067.1, from coordinate 1,635,097,929 downwards.
GTCACAGGAGAATAAGTGCTACTCGGCGGACCAGGGGAGGGTTGGCTGGCACAGCTGTGGGTGAAGAGCAGTTGCTGGTTTACAGTGATGGGAGAAGACAAGTGGGTTGATTGGTCAGGAACCTGGCATAACACTGAACGTATAGAAACGCGGTAAGTGACAGGTACTGGAGCACCTGGACAGCAATAGTGTGACTGGGAAACTCATATAGCTGTGGATGAGTGTATGAAGGTGAGTATCAGAATCGTGAGTAAAGGCTTAGCTGGGGATATCTGCTACAGTTGTGACTGGTGTACATACATGTCAGCTAATTGGTACAGCTGTGTTTTCTTGCACAGTGGTGGGTCGGCTGGCAAGGCACCGTGGATGGATAATGCTTGCACGATAAGCCCCCACCCCCCACGTTGCATTAAAACGGACTCTCAATACGTGCAGTACTTTGTACGTACACAGAGCGTGCCTGTAAGTCGCTGCCCGAGTGACCCTCAGGAAGTCGGCACAAATGCGTGCGTTTTTCAGACACACTGCTGAGTCCGCCACCCCCCGGTCGGTACCTTGGTGTCCCGGGCTCCGCGGCGGCTGTCGCCCTCCTCCCGGTGCGGGGCTCCTCTGTCCCGCCGCCGCCACCTCGCCTCCTCTTGCTGCCGCTCGTACAGGGCGACGGGGGCGCGGGTGTGCGGGTTCACCGGGGTGCTGAGGCAGGAGGCGGCCAGCACCGAGGCTCGGTGCGACCGGTCCATGCCGCTCCCAGCCTAGGCCGGGCGCAGGGGCTTGAGAGGAAGCGGACGAGCGGCCGCCCCAGCTGAGCAACGGCCCCGAGCGGCTCAACAGAAGCGGCGGCCGTAACCCGGGACACCGGGCGAGCGAGGTCCCGCCCAGCCCAGCCCCGCCCCTGCACTCAGCTAAGGCTGGTCCCTTCTGCCGCCTCATGCAGCGCGAGCTGGGGACATATTGTCTGACAAGGGGACTTTTTAATTAAAAAAAAATAAAAAAGGGAGCGGTTCTGAATTCTCTTGCGGGCGAGGGTGGTTTTACCTCTTCCACCCTCGAAAATAATTGGCAGAATACGGTGACACTAATTGCACGGTAAAAAGGTTCAGTACTCTTATATTCTACATACTGAGATGAAAGATCTTAAGTCGTTTATTAAAGAGAAAAGAGCAATTCCCCAGGTTATACATCTCTCACTGGCTACAGCTTTTAGACAAAAGTCTATAACTAGTCAGAGCTCACACTCCTAACAGACTTCAATAAGTCTCACAGCAGTGCGATCTCTTAAGTGCCACAGAACATAGGGATCTTGAGATACCTCTCTCTACATGTAGTATCGACCACAAAGATATCCATCTGGTCAGGGAGTATTCACAGACCTTGACAACAGAGCCTCAGGCAAATATCCCTTAGGTGACTGAGAAATTACAAGCTCAACCATCAGAGCTATCTCACAGGTTTAGGCCTCCCACATACAGCGATTAATCAGGTCACCAATTTCTGACAGTACAACTCTATGAACTACTCTGAGGTGGGAATTCATTTTTTTGCGACTCCTGAGTTGCACTACACTGAGGCTGCCTCTGCAAAGGGGAAAGGGAGCGTGAGGCGGCCCACCTGGAGGATGGGGCTCTAAACCTGTAAGAACCATGTGGGAGGGGTGTGAGGAGATTACACCAGTCTGATCCAATCTCAGGGGCCCATGGCCAAGGGTGACTGAGCACCTGAAGCAGGTCGTTCTGGGGCTGAAGACCCTGATTCCCGGGCGGCTCATAACATGTGAGAGGAGTAGATGGGCTTGTCGCCCGGGGCAACATCCATCTACAGTTGGGGCCTTATTGAGGCTGGGGTGCACTGCTGCAGTGGGGACCAACGGATGGGGCACCATGGGGAGAGACAAGCCCGCTCCCCATCACTCCCAGGGGCCCGCTAATCTGACAAATTCACAAGACTCGCTTTGGGCCTAGAAGGGGACCGTCCTAGAGATAGTGTATCCCATTTCTGTGTGTGTTTTGTTTCGGTGTTGGACATTTTCAATAAAAACATTATATAAAAAACAAGAACCCAATAATTCTTTAACCTCATGCTCATAGCAAGTCAATCTTAAGATCATACATCACACCAATAATCAACAAGGGACTTGACGCACTATCCCAGCCAGCAAGACTCTCTTTGGCCAAGCATTCTTTCAGATAGCCAACTCCTTGGACGAAAACAATCTACACTGACCATCAAACTGGTTACCCTCTGGCAGGGCATAGTACCAATTTTACCCAGATCTCCAACTTGGCCGGCGTGCAGATAACAGCTCATAGAAATGTCACCCTACTCCTACTGGAACGATCTTCCACCTTTGACATAAAAAAAACACTTCGCTCACCTCCTGAAGATTGAGGGACTTCACATTTAGGAATTCATCCCAGACTGGACCTTCTCCTACCTCTCACAGGGATCAGGCATTATCTTATTCCCTCATTTTAGCACTGCCTATTATCACCCCACTGTTCTTCATGACAGACATCAGCCTGCTGACGGGCCTCATCAGGTACGTCTTCTTACTTGGCTACAACTTGACAATACACAACTCATCATAAAGCTGGAACACCCAATTGATAAAGGCGATTCAGGATTAGATCATAAACAATTAGAGCTAGTAACAAGTAGATGCTGGGGATTAGCTCGAATCTCATCAAATCTCAAAACAAAGACTAACGACTAAGACAATGGAAGAACTGCCAGCCCATGACCATCTGGCCTCAAGAACCTAGCCCTCCTCTGGCAACATGCCCTGCATAAGATATCTGGGAACGATCATTACTCCAGCCTATCATTCCCTCCTCAAGTAAACTAAATCACACAAATACTCTTCGACACCATGCAAATTCTTTGACACCATCCCGAACCTAGGTTTCCCATACCAGCCCCGGGCTGCCATTGGACTAGTTCGGTCTCGCCTGGACTAAACAAACAGACTCTACGGAGGAGCATCGCTCTTCCTATTTTAACGACTTCAAAGAGCCCAAAATGCAGCAACCAACTGCTACGTCTACCTAGGTGATCACATAACCGCAGCCCTCCATGGGCTTCACGGACTAACCAAGGCTAGACACTTTGAGGCACGGGGTGTTGACCACTATCATGGGCACTTGACTATCCTATACTCAAGAGAAGATTGAACAAAACTTGCAGAACAGAACCCTTTGCTCAAGACTGACACCCATATGCCCTACAATGGAAAACATCTGTGGTAAATGACAAGGAACCTCTGGAAAAGACAACAAACACCAAAGACCAGCAGGAATTAAGGAAGTTGGTAAAGATCTGAGACTTCCTCAGATGATGATTCAGGTTCATATTTAACCCAGAAACAGAATCATTAGGTTGGAAAGCACAACCACATACACAGCATCTCTAACTCACCTTAGCTTCACACCAAGCTAAACTCCGGCACACAGCCCAGCCACAAAAACACTAACAAGTCAATGGTCAGCTGGTATGTCAACTGTAGGAAGGTAGGATCCTTCTAGCATGGTTTACCCCCACTCTTTGCCTGCTGTCAGAATGCTTTTGACTTATTCTGACTGGGATCCTGCTAATCAGGACCCCAGTCACTGTGCTTTTTCCCTAAATTGACCATGGTAAGTACTTGTGTACATCCACAATTGGCTACTGGTGTACCCTTGTAAGTCCCTAGTGTATGGTACTAAGATACCCAAAGCATAGGTACACCAGGGGTCTCCCATGGGCTGCAGCGAATGTTTTGTGCCACACATGGGAGTCCACGTAAACTGACTACAGGCCTGCCATTGCAGCCTGTATGAGTTGGTGCTTTCACCTCCCAGGACAGATAAGTTCCTGATATCTGAGGTAACTACACTTAAAACCTCTAAGTCACCCCTATGGCAGGCTCCTCAGTCCCGAGGGCAGGGTGCTTGGTTATAAGTGTGAGGGTGCCCCTGCATGAGCAGGGCACCCCTTCAAACCCCAGGAGTCGATTCTCCAGGCTTTGTAAGTGCGGCTGGCATTTTAATACATATAGTGGACATCAGTCATTAGGAGGTGTTTAACTGTATAGTGGCTGCACTGAACCCAGTCATGTTTGGTATCAAACATATTGGAATCATACCACAACACTGAATCCAGTGTTGGAAGCATCATCCCATGTACTGGAGGGCTCTCTTGGGTTACCACCCTGTACTACGGGTAACAGCCTTTCACAGTCTGACAGTAAGCTAATGCTGCTGCAGACCACAGACCCGATTCTGCCTCCTGTGCTGAACCAAGCTCGAGCAAGGGAAGGAAGAACAATAGGTTTCCTGTCACAGGGCGGTGTGACCACCTCCAAAACAGGACTTAGTATATTGGGCTGGGGTGGGGCTGCTTGCCAGTGCCATCAGACTGCTTTGCATACTCCATTTTGAGCCAGTTCAGGAAGCCCTTGGCTCCTGCTCTGGCACGAACCTGGACAAGAGACATGGGAGTATCCTCCACTCTGTCCAGCCCCTCCTCTGGGAGGGACCCCCTGAGTTTTTCCAACCCTTTCCCTAGGTACTTAAGGGCTTACCTGTGGTTGGCTTTTCTAATTCGTCATGGGACAAGACTCAAGCCTGAAACCGCATCACTCTTCGACTGTCTGGACACTTGGACTTCTGGAACTAAGACTGCATCAAGGAAGATTCTTGCTGCACCTGGTCTAACTGTTCTGCAAGTCTTCTTAGTCTATGACTGTGCTTCTTCCAGGATCTTTAACAGACCTGTGGGCATCAAGGAAACTGTGGAAAAGTAAATTTTGCCATGTTCTCTGTCCCTACGTGTCCCCCATCTTATGTTATGTGTGCATGATTAATATGCATATGTATTCCCCATGTTTGATTAAAGACGCAATTACAGTTGTGTCCATCTCTAGTATGCCAGTTTCCAGTTCTCGTGAAAGCTACGAGTATTAGGCCTATGTAAAGTTGCGTTGCCACGTTTCTCAGTGTGCACGTTATTTCATTGAAAAGTCCCCGTTTCTAGGCCTCAGAAGGGCCCGGACACCAGATTCAGCTTCTGTCTCCTGAGCCCTCGCTGAGGAGCGATACAGCCCCCACCTGTATCCTCGACCCTTCACTTACTTCCTGCCTCGCAGTGCCCGGCTCGGCCTGGCTCTGCCTACGAGTCTGCCAAGAGTATGTTATGATTCTAGTTATCAGTCCAGCCCTCCTTCTCTGCATTCCTAAGCTACTGAATCGCATCAATAATTTCCGTCATTGTCTAGCCTTTACGTCTCCATGTAAGAGAAATACTGCATTTAATGGTCATTTAATATTCTTCAACGCACTACATGTAGAATAATGCATGCTCCAGTCTTAGAGTCTGTTAGCCTTTCCCCTCCTGACTTTTAGTTTATATCAACATGTTCTCTAAACATTAGATACTAGATAGGGTTTAGGTACATGTCGCCCTGACTCTCCAGACTTCAGTCTCTACTCCTAGCACAGAGTTCATAGCCCCCAGCTTCTCCTAGTAACACGTCATTGTCAGTTTGCGCGCACCATTAGGTTAGAGGTCCCGGCTCCTTAGGTAGCCCCCTCCATGTTTCCGCCCCATTTATGACATACTCTGTTACGTTTACATCACATGTCTATGTATACGCCTCTTGTTACACCCACTTTCACCCTTATCTTTCGCGACTGCTATTGACCACACCCACTGCTCCGCCTACTGTAATTCACTGTAATGCAATTGTTTTAGTATATATACTTGTGCACTGTTATTAAAGTTGTGCTAGCTAGCCATCCCAGATCTTGTCCGTGCAGGTTGTCCTGTTCCTGTCCTTTATGCTGTATTAAACCTGCAAACTCCTACTACCTCGAATCTTGACTCTTATTTATTGAGCTATCTGTTATTCATATATTCATTCAAAAATAGAGGTATTATTTATTTATTTACCACATAATGGCGCCCGAACAGGGACTTGCCCTTTCCCCACGTGCCGGTGAAGCCACGCCGGCCCCCTGACCCTCTGCAGCCGTGACGGAACCATACCGTGCACGTGCAGATATTTCTGCTTCAAGTATCCCTCAGGCCCACGGAGGAGACGGAGGTGGCGGTCCAGCATCCAGACGAGGCGGTGGAGGAACGCGGCGAGTCCCGACCAGAGCCCAAGCCGAGAGTCCAAGGTCCGAGGTATCCGGAGGCCCACCCGTAACAGAAGTCCGAAGTTCGTCCGTCCGGCGTCGAAGCAGTCCAGTCCAGTCCGAGGCCTTCCGTTCTTGCTGCCCGGTGAGTACTGTTGCTGGGGTAGTATCTAGACAGGGTCAATCTAATTGACTCTGGTCCGTGGGGTTTGGTGGTACACAGACCCAAAACGAAGTGTCCATTTCGGTGGATGCGGGTCCTGACGTGTCTCTTTATGAGACCGGTAAGTTTCGTACTGTTTCAGCAGTGCATCTAGTCTCTGTTCTAGTCAGTTCTGTTCTCGAGAAGATTCATGTATTCTGTTTTCAGTATTCCAGGTAGTATTCTGTTCGAACTGTTATTTTAAATGTTCTTCATGTATTTTTAATGTCGTGGTATGAAAGTGGTGTAGTTATCGTGTTCATTGTGTATTGTAATTGCGTCTAGATTACAGTTCAGTCATGCCTTTATTCTCGAAATTACGTCAGTTAAAAACCAGAAATGGTCTGCTAGAAGCAGCAGTTCCTGTCCCGCCTAGGGACAGTCCAGGTCATTTTATGTATCAGAAGCATGGCATAAGTGCCATATTATATCTAGATTTATGGGTGGAGTACACCAAGGAATTAGAAGAGAAGTATAGATGGCCCGTATCGGGTACATGGGATGCCGAGTGCATCATGAGAGTAGAAGAAGCATTATGGAAAAAGAAAGCCAGACAGTCACAGAAAGATGCCATCGAGTTATGGCGTAAAGAATCTCATAGAAGAACCGAAAAAGAAATCAGAAAGTCAGAATTAAGTAGAGAATCCTTAGAACGAGCCCAAGAAAGGGAATTAATCGAGATAGGTGAACGAGTTAAAACCGAACAGTCAGACAGACAGAGGAATGCCCTTATTAAGGGTATGTACCCTCTTCTTGCCGAGGGCTTGCCAAGAGCAACCCCGGAGGCATCCAGTAATTTTCCGCCACCATTAGTTCCGATCAAGCTACGTCACAAACCGACCGCAGCTGATATTTTTATTTCGTCCTATTTGGACGACAGTCCCAGAATGTGCAAATCCTGTTCCGCCAGCTCCTGTAAATAATGTAAATCCTGCTCCTCCAGTCACCGGAGTACCTGTTACGGTACCCCCGGTCCAGCCTACATTACAATTTCCCACTCTGCCAGCACGAAGAGTATCAGTCGACGATTCTAGTTTAGGGGCCGCAGGAGGAGGTCCTCCTGGTACCCCGCCACCACACCAACGTAGAACGTTGGCCGAGTTACATGAATGTGCGTTACAGCGCACGCCCAAATATAAGTCCGTTGCAGATATCCGACGAGCTCTTACTGAATGCCGCTATGATCCAGTCGCAGGTGATGATAGTACAGTTATATATTCCATCCGTGTAAGACGGGTGACCGGGTATTTGGACACCCTACCGGATATGAAAGGAGATCTAGACAGAATATATCGTTTCATCCGTACAGGGGATGATCCAGAAAGTATTGGCGAAGCCATGTCTCAAAGGAAAGCTGAGATCCAGCTCATGATATTAAAGTTTCTGATTAATTGTTTAATAAGAGAACAAGATTCCCCGACTAAAGATCCGGCCGAAATGAGAATCCTGACAAGGTGGAGTGATAACATAGCCGAGGGTAAGCACAGAACCATCAGTAGCATAGAGAGTATGTACAAGAAAATTCGTAAAGAAATAATAAGGTTACACGAGAAACGCAAAGAAGCACTAGTAAACGAGAAAGAAAATGACTCTTCTACTGAAGAGGTAGACAACGAGAATCCCACTAGAATAGCGTATGTAGGTAGAACTAGACTTTCCGACCGACATTCACGTCTAGATTACAAGAAAACTGTTCCTCATCCAGCACCAGAACAAGGTTCTCTAGAACAAGTATTTCAAGCTACCGATCACATTCTGAAATCACGAATCGGTTACAGTGAGTTAAGTACTATGCATGAACAAGAACTAGCCCGATCAGCAGTCCGATGGATTACTGATTCTACCACTTTTCCAGACGAAATAGTGGCACAAATGTTTCTGAAACTGCCTCCAGCCGAGCAACGACTGGTGGGTATGTATATGATCCAGCACCTCATTACTCTGTATGAGGGTCAACATTCTGATCCAGGTCCGTTACACGATGTCCTGAACGAGTTACTCCAGTATAGATGGAAAGGTCTAGGTACCGATTTAATTAGTGTCATTCTAGAACAGCGTCACAAATATAGAACGTTCTTGAACCCGCATTTTGTTCATGTCTCACCCCCAGAAAGTAAACCCTTTTACATAGATAGACAGAATCCGTTACGAGAAGTACACCCAGTCAGGACAGCAGATGGTGAAATGCAACGAGTGTTTGTTTACACTCCGATTACAAAGATGGAACTCTTAGAGATGAAGAAATTAATTCCCTGTCATGACAAAGATACAAGTTTTGCCAAGATTATTAGCCACTAAAAAGGAAGACTGGGATGCAATCTCAGCCTGTAAACAGAAACAAGACGAAGACACTAGTGATTTTTATTCTAGATTCGAGAAATGCTTTATTATTAACAGTGGCCTCAAGACAAGTAGCGAGTCATACCCTCATCTCTTTGTTACTAAATTAGTCGAGAATTCAAGTCCACAAGTTAAGAACCGAGTTTTGAAAGTCGAAAGTACCTGGCAAGCTAATACCCCGTCCCAAATGTTACAGATGCTTCAATATCACCAGAATAGAATCAGAGAAGAGCAAGATCATGAAAGAAAACGTATGAAAGACACGAAAATGAAAGTACTAGTTGCACAATCTGTTCCTCAAGACAGTCAGAAGAGGGGTACGAATCAAGCCAGTCATCCTGCAGTTCCCGTTAAAGGGACCTGCAATTATTGTAAACAGCCAGGTCACTATATAAACGAGTGTGCAGTCCTGAAACACAACATAGCCACCGGTAAGACTAAAGAAAGACCACGTCCGTCTAGACAAGAACAAGTTTCACAGACTTCTCAGCCACAGAATGCACAACAGACAGTTCCAGCACCGCAGCCTATTGCTGCAACACAGCATGTTACACAGCAGATGTACCAGTATGCACAGTCCGAGTATCCAGAGTATCAGCCGTACTCATGAAACAGCCTAGAGAGGGAGGTAGGCTTGCCTCTCATTGAGATACCTGTAGATCAAGAAGGTCCCTATGTTCATAGTCAAGTACTAGGGAAAGACAGAAAGTTTCTGATTGATACAGGGGCAAGTAGGACGACCATCAGTCACGCCGAAGTTCCAGGGGCTCCGCTCTCAGGCTCTAGAAATGTTTCCCTTGGATTTTCAGGAAAGCCTATTGTAAACGAGATATCTAAGCCAGTTACTTTAGAAGTAGGTCCATTGTCCCGCACTACTGATCTGTTACTTACGAAGTCATGCCCAGAAAATCTGTTAGGTATTAAAACACTGAAAGAATTAGGTGCAGTTATTTGCTGCTCCCCAGAGGGAATACGATTGTTCTTACGTGACTTCAAGGGTCACTATGTATTACGAGATTTTGATCCGAGATTGTCTAATGTTCCGCAGCATCTATGGGCACAAGGTCCAACTGATGTAGGTTATATGCAAATCACACCCCATCGTGTGACTCTCAAACCAGGTGTAGTGTTACCACGAATCAGACAGTACAGATTGCCACCTGAGGCTGTAACAGCCTTATCCAAAATTATTGACGAGCTCATCGCTCAAGGAGTAGTTGTAGAAACTGACTCCAATGTATGTAATTCTCCGATCATTTCAGTCATGAAACGTACTGATCCAAATGCACCCCCAGTATATCGATTAGTGATTGACCTTCGAGAACTCAACAAATGTATTATTCCCCAGTACCCAGTTGTCCCAGATATCTCTTCCCTATTGACAGCCATTGATTCTGAAGCCTCATTTTTTACAGTCATAGACCTCAAGAACGCATTTTTCAGTGTCCCCATTCATCCAGACAGCCAGTTCCTTTTCGGTTTTTGTTTAAATGGAAGGAGCTATATGTTCACACGCGCTCCTCAAGGTTTCACAGAAAGTCCTAGTATTTACAGTCAAGCACTTAAGAGACAACTAGACAATATTCACATGCCAACTGACACTGCCCTGCTCCAGTATGTCGATCTACTGATCACAGCCCGTTCTGAACGTGCTTGCGAGCGAGCATCCCTTACAGTCTTGTATTTCCTTGCCGAGATGGGGCACAAGGTGTCCCCTTCGAAGCTTCAATTCTGTGTCCAGCAAGTGATCTATTTAGGCCACTTACTGTCCAAGAGGGGTAGGCAGTTGACACCTGACCGTATCCAGTTAATAGCGAGTCTTCCTCAGCCCAAGACCCAGAAGGAGGTACGTGCTTTTATCGGCCTCACTTCTTATTGCAGACAATGGATTCCTCAGTATGCATTTCTAGCCAAGCCACTGATACAGTTAACGACACAGGAGGCAGCCGTATCGACTGTCCTCCCTTGGACATCTGAACATACACTTAGTTTCAATGAGTTAAAGAAAGCCTTATGCCAAGCTCCAGTTCTCGCTACACCGAACTACAGTAAGCCTTTTACACTTTTCGTCACTGAACGTGAAGGTACAGCATTATCTGTTCTTACACAAGATCAAGCAGGACAATACAAGCCCTGTGCTTATTTTTCGAGCACACTAGATCCTGTAGCCCAGGCGCTGCCTGCGTGCCTCAAGTCAGTTGCAGCCACAGCACTAGCTATCAGACAGAGTGATTCCATAGTGTTAGGACATTCCTTGACAGTACAAGTTCCACACTCCGTGGAAGTTCTTTTAAATCGAACACAGACTCAGCACTTGACAATTGCACGTTTGACAGGTTATGAATTGACACTGTTCCAGCCACACATAGAAATCAGACGCTGCAACGTTCTAAATCCTGCTACACTGTTACCATCAGTTACTTCAAATCCTGCCACACATGACTGTGTGGAAGTAGTTAACACTATGACTAAGCCAAGACAAGATCTGACAGATATTCCATTACCAGATCCCGACCTGACACTTTATGTGGATGGTTCATGTATGAGAACAAGTACAGGAGAACTAGTAGCCGCGTATGCAGTGACTACAGACACTGAAGTTATAGAAACACATCGTATTGACACTCTGTCCGCTCAAGCAGCAGAGCTAGTTGCTCTGACCCAAGCCTGCATATACGCTAAGAACCTGAAAGTCAATGTTTACACGGATTCACGTTACGCATTTGGAGTCGTACACGACTTTGGAGTGCTCTGGCAGGAGAGAGGTTTCATGACTTATCATGGAACCAAGATTCAGCATGGTCTCCTTATTCAAGCTCTGTTAGATGCCATACACTTACCGACATCTATCGCTATTATGAAATGCAAAGCACATACGAAAGTTACTGACATTATTTCCCAAGGTAATGATCTAGCAGATCGCACAGCCAAGCTTACAGCTCAGACACCAGACATTCCAGTTAATAAGACACCGACACACACTCCAGATCTGACTACCTGTATGACAGTTAAGGACCCTACTCAAGATGTCATAGATATCCAGTTACATGCTACTCCCGATGAAATCAAGAAATGGTCCGAACAAGGAGGGGTCCAGACAGATCAGGGATGGGTAACGAAGGGAAGAGCCACATGGTTTCTCCCTGACTCTATGGTTCAAGTCATTATCAATACCGCACATAGTCCAGCACATTTAGGAGAAAAAGCTATGTTAGATAGTATCCAGAACATTTGGTCCAACAAGCATTTACGAGCTGCAGCCAAGCAGAAAGTCCGTACCTGTATGATATGTTGCCAGTTTAATCCAGGTAAAAGTGTCCCGGTGGAACAAGGTGGATTCCAGCCCCCTGACCACCCTTTTGAAGTCCTCCAGATGGATTATATTCAGATGGAGCGATGTCGAGGTTTCAAGTATGTCCTTGTAGTTGTATGCGCTTTGTCCAGATGGACAGAGGCATATCCAGTCCCAGATTACACAGCCGCGACCACTGCCAAGCAGTTGGTTCGTGAATTCTTCCCCCGTTATGGACTCCCAAGGGTCGTATATTCTGATAACGGCCAGCCATTCTCATCTGAGCTTATGAAACACATCTCCCTTCTGTTAGGGTACCAGTGGAAGTTTCATTGTGTACGCCATCCTGAAGCAGCCGGTCTCGTAGAGAGACATAATCAGACCCTGAAAATTCGAATTGCAAAAGTATGTAAAGAGAAAGGTGTGGACTGGCTAGTAGCTCTGCCAGTCGCTTTGTTTTATATGCGCATGGTCGCACATTCCAGATCAGGTCTGTCCCCGTATGAGGTCGTATTCGGCCGCCCCCCTAATATGTGGGGTACACCTAGACCTCGAAGTATTACCGATGTTTCAAGTAATATGCTGAAAGATTACCTAGCTTCCTTGATGTCTGCCCTACACTCTTGTCGTTCACAGGTTGCCGCCGCATTTCCAGACAATACCGAGGTGGCACCGCATGAAATCGTTCCCGGATGCATGGTTCTTGTGAGGAACTTTGATCGTTCAAGTCTGCTGGAGCCTCGCTGGAAGGAACCCAAACAGGTCCTCCTGGCCACCCGTACTGCCGTCAAGTTGGAAGGCAGGAAGGGCTGGGTCTACCTGTCACATGTGAAAAGATTTTTTGGACTAAAACCTGTTACCAAGAACATTTCCGAGGATTGTAAAGACTGTCAAAGTACTATTCTTAAGGACTGTCCCGCAAAAGACAATGATACAGATTCCTCCCCGTTAGAGAAAACTCCGCAGCAGGAGTATAAGAAAAAATTAAGGTCTAGTAAAATAAGTCAGCCAGTTTGATTGTCTAAGTCCTCCCCTAGGTGAAACGGTTAGACCGGTTTCTGACATGTATATAATAGACCCCCACAGAGAGAGAGTTAGTGAGAACTCTAAAAGTTGCATTATTATTTTATGTTTTCTGCTATATTTTAGCATTATGATTTCCTGCACAGGTTATGCATTTTACTTGTGTTTTCCAGTTTCTCATGTAAATAAGTCTGCTAATGCTACAGTAGAGCACACGTTTAGTGATCTACCTCCTCATGAACTTTCATATCGTCTTGCTATGCGTAATAATTCCTTTATCCGCATGTTACATTATTCACACCAGACCAGCAATGCCACTAATTGTTGGGTGTGTGGTCGACTCCCCCCTTTCCAGACACCGAAGGGAGTTCTGCCACTCTTTCCTTATCCATTTTCACATAATGGTTCGTGTGGAGCATGGTCCACGTTAACGTCATCCTCAACAGATATGTCTTTTCTTAATAGTACATGTTTTCCAGACAAGCAAGGTCTTCCCCACAGAACAGGGTTAGATCTAGAAAATGAAGTTTATAATTTGGGTAATTATTCTTCGAATTTTATGGTCCTGAATGTTCAGTCTGATTCTACTCCAGACTTCCCTGCTATGTCAGTATTACCAGTAAAAGGTGAATTATGTGTCCGAAATAATGGTTCCGTACATGTAGGCCATAGTGATTGTACGACTATTGTCAAGTATAGTGACAGTAGGAAATCTATTTTCAAAGCTTCACGTCATTCTTATTTTGTTTGTGGTCAGACCGCATATGTTCGTCTGCCCCTCGATTGGGAGGGAACCTGTTACATTGCCTTCCTACTGCCACCAGTTTTTCTAGCCCCACCTGACTATCATAGGAATTCCCACCTAGTACATACTAGACACAAGAGAGACCTCCCGATTGTCGATTATACTGAAACTGCTCTAGAACAATACATAGATATCAATAAAGGTGTCTTCCCCTACTTAGGTACTGTCGTGAATAGTAAACTGATACGTAGATTAACGAGAACCCTTGAAGCAGTAGTGATTGAGACTACTTCTGCTCTAGGTAACTTAACCGAAGAACAATCCTTTATGAGAATTGTCGTGCTCCAGAATCGTCTCGTCCTTGACGTCATACTGGCCGATAGGGGCGGGGCATGTAGAGTCATCGGATCTAGTTGCTGCATTTTCATTCCTAATAACGCACCGTCTGTTTATTCAGCTATTACCAGACTCCATAATATTGCCCATATGTTACACCAAAATCCAGGCACCTGGACATGGTCCGGTTGGTTCTGGAATATAATTTCCGCCTGGGGATGGAAAGTATTGTCATTTCTGGGTATTGCAGTAGCGATCATATTCAGTTGCTGCCTCTGTTTACAATGTGGCCCTGCGATTTGCGGCATTTGTGCTACATCCTGTATTCCTAGTCCCAAGTCCCGTTCTAAATCCAGTTCCAAGAAAATTCGAGACGAGCAAATGATACTGTATGAAATGATAGATGGTATCATGAATATTGATGTTTCCTGATGGAAACGTAGTGACAAGGAGGGAATGTGGAAAAGTAAATTTTGCCATGTTCTGTGTCCCTACGTGTCCCCCATCTTATGTTATGTGTGCATGATTAATATGCATATGTATTCCCCATGTTTGATTAAAGACGCAATTACAGTTGTGTCCATCTCTAGTATGCCAGTTTCCAGTTCTCGTGAAAGCTACGAGTATTAGGCCTATGTAAAGTTGCGTTGCCACGTTTCTCAGTGTGCACGTTATTTCATTGAAAAGTCCCCGTTTCTAGGCCTCAGAAGGGCCCGGACACCAGATTCAGCTTCTGTCTCCTGAGCCCTCGCTGAGGAGCGATAAAGCCCCCACCTGTATCCTCGACCCTTCACTTACTTCCTGCCTCGCAGTGCCCGGCCTGGCTCTGCCTACGAGTCTGCCAAGAGTATGTTATGATTCTAGTTATCAGTCCAGCCCTCCTTCTCTGCATTCCTAAGCTACTGAATCGCATCAATAATTTCAGTCATTGTCTAGCCTTTACGTCTCCATGTAAGAGAAATACTGCATTTAATGGTCATTTAATATTCTTCAACGCACTACATGTAGAATAATGCATGCTCCAGTCTTAGAGTCTGTTAGCCTTTCCCCTCCTGACTTTTAGTTTATATCAACATGTTCTCTAAACATTAGATACTAGATAGGGTTTAGGTACATGTCGCCCTGACTCTCCAGACTTCAGTCTCTACTCCTAGCACAGAGTTCATAGCCCCCAGCTTCTCCTAGTAACACGTCATTGTCAGTTTGCGCGCACCATTAGGTTAGAGGTCCCGGCTCCTTAGGTAGCCCCCTCCATGTTTCCGCCCCATTTATGACATACTCTGTTACGTTTACATCACATGTCTATGTATACGCCTCTTGTTACACCCACTTTCACCCTTATCTTTCGCGACTGCTATTGACCACACCCACTGCTCCGCCTACTGTAATTCACTGTAATGCAATTGTTTTAGTATATATACTTGTGCACTGTTATTAAAGTTGTGCTAGCTAGCCATCCCAGATCTTGTCCGTGCAGGTTGTCCTGTTCCTGTCCTTTATGCTGTATTAAACCTGCAAACTCCTACTACCTCGAATCTTGACTCTTATTTATTGAGCTATCTGTTATTCATATATTCATTCAAAAATAGAGGTATTATTTATTTATTTACCACAAAACCCAAAGTAATCTCCCTTGGTGTAAAAGGGTAGCTCCCCTACATCTGCAGGCACCGTAACAAAGCTGGCCAGTCTGCTGCTCCTGATGTCCCACGGAGTTTGAAAGGCTCAGCAACACAGGTGGTGGTTCTGCAACTCCCTCGAGGCCTGACCTGTCCTCTCTGAAATTTTGAGGCCAGTCTCGCTCGTCAGAACCGAAGGGACGAACCCTGTGCACTGCCTCGATGTGCCATTGCTAAGGCTTGTTGGCTCTGCACTGCAGAGATCCTTGAGCTACAAGAAGCTCCAGCCTCAAGCATCTCTTCCTGCCAGGTACAGCATCCTCACCGCATTGTCCGCACCGTGGGCCTACCTTCTTGGTGAGCTGCTCAAGGTCCTCTTGTGACTCCTGTGCTTTCGGCCTGTGGGTCCTCCTGAAGGTCTTCTCCTGCTTCAGCGGGCTCCCCTGCTTGCTCGGACTCTTTAGCTTGTGGCGAGTCCCATGGACCTTGCTGGTCCCAACATTGCTCTATTTTCGCTCTCCGCGCCACTTGCAGCTACAAAGACTTGATGGTGCTCCTGCTGGACACCGAACCCCTGGTCCTTGACTTCCGACGTGGGACAGCTTGTGCACAGCTCCTGGTCTTCCTCAGCATCACCTGGTCCTGCTAGCTGCAGCAACAAGGTCCCCGTCAACACTTCTGAACTGTCCAACATTTGCGGTCAGTGCACTTCCGTCACTGGTCACCTCTGAGTGGCATAGGCTGTCTCCTCGGCTTACAGGTTCTCTTCTTCAAGAATCCAACCTTGGATTCCACCAGACTCTTGCACAGTCTTCTCCGGTGTCATCTTTTTCAAAGTCCTCCATTGTGGTCTATGGCGGTTTCAGACGTCACTTCACACCTATGCACCCGGCTTACCTGCTGTAGGTATCCAGGTTCCGGAAGTATCCATGGGTGGGGTGAATCTCCAACCTTCTGTCTTCAACAGGGTTTCTTCCACTGGGAAGGGTCCTTTGTCTTAAAAACTGCAATCGCGACGGTCCCGTTGACTTCTATAGGACACGCCGCTGTGTTTCCACTCTGTTCATGGCCTCCAAGGGGTTCCGGGGTACCTTGGATGGCTCCTTGTGTCACCTGCTCCTTCGAGTCTCCTGGTCCAAGTCCCGACTTCAGTCGCAGTTTGCATTTCACTTTTTTAGTAAATGGTTTGGTCTCCCCCGGAAGACCACTTTATTTTGTGCTTACTTACCTTATTGCAATTGGTATTGTTGTGTATTTGTGTTAATATCTCCGGGCAGGAAATATACCAATGTGTTCGTGAGTGCTGTGTAATAAATAGACATTTTTATAGACATTTATATATATACACACTGTGGTTCTTTTTCGTTTACCTACACTATATGAAAACACTAGTAAAAAAAGCTGCTTAACATTCCTTCAAGATAAACCCGAAGGCTCCTCTCCACAGCTACCACTTTGAAAGCTTTCTATGTTATCAAAGACCACCAAAATCACTATACGGGTTGCCTGGATTAGTGCAAGTTGCATCACTTAAATAAGTGTGCACCATGTACTAAGCTCGTTTCCTAATACAACTCTTCTCACACAGACCACACTTGAAACAGATAACCTTCTGACCATAAACAATGCTGCTTAAGTCTAATCATTTTAGCTCTCATTTCTCTCCCTTAAATGCTCAAGCAACTACAAACTCAGGTATGTAGGGATGACCACCCGGAAAGTGCGGACTAAAATTGTGGAACATAGAAGCACTACTCGCTGTAAAAAAGCAAACAGCAAATTGATGGACAATTGGGGGTGGGGTCGCACACTACTCACACACCAGCGGTATCGCCCCTAAGGACTGTGGTCAATGTAGTTACGTGTTCCGCAATGCATCTTCTTTCGATTATCTGCTATCTTCGCCATCCCTGGACACGTGTTTCGGGGTATCACCCCTCATCAGCAGGGATAGGCCGTGTTCTGGGGTTGCCGGTGGCTGCCAAATATCTGCCAGGTTTAGTACCACTCAGGCGCGCAGGTGCGGGGTCCCAGGCTCGTCAGCCAACTGCTCGAGGGAGCTTTAACATTACAATTGGGGGTGGGGTCGCACACTACTCACACACCAGCGGTATCGCCCCTAAGGACTGTGGTCAATGTAGTTACGTGTTCCGCGATGCATCTTCTTTCGATTATCTGCTATCTTCGGTATCTTCGCCGTCCCTGGACACGTGTTTCAGGGTATCACCCCTCATGACGACGAGGGGTGTTCCCACGTAGGTGCCACACTCAGTGCGAGTCTGTCTCCTGTGTCTGTTTCTCACTACAGACACAGACTTTGCAATTAGTCATCCCGGACGCCATAAATATCAGAGAACCGGCGACCTTTACCCAAGCATTTTTACCTAAGCAATTATTTATTTACTCTCTCCGAGCGGTTATTACTACTAATAACCCTGCAATAAATAGGGCACACTTCAGACCACATCCTCGCTGTTTTAACATAGCATCCCACGTAGGTGCCACACTCCGTGCTAGTCTGTCTTCTGTGTCCGTCTTTCACTTTCATCCACAGACACCACTCTCAAGAGAGACAAGCCCCGCCTCAACGAGCCCCAGCTGCGGCATGAAATTACTACATAAACCGCATCGGCACACTGATTCCTCACCGACTGAGTTCCTGGCCAGCGACTTGAGGTGCAACAGCGGACCCTGAGATCACGCCATGTAAGTGGGAGAACGGGAGATGTCTCGGAGCGCCGCCCCGCCACCGGGTTACAGCCATTGGCTATTCCAGAGTGAGCAGCCCATTCCGTATGACGAGACCTCTCTTCTCCCCGCCCGCCCCCTAAATAACACTCTCTGTACCCACTTAGAGTGCTCTAGTGTCCCAGATCCTCGCCAGAGACTCATGGAGTTTGTCCCTTGAAGTTAGGAAGTAAGCTCTCTTTTTCTAATTCGGTCTGCCTTGGTCACCATCGCAATTGGTTTACCGCCCTCAGGTACTAGTACTTTTACCGCATTGCAATACTAATCGGCCTATACTTCACCAGCTGACACTAACCGCATAACACTGCCGGTTTTCTCCACTCACTGCTTAGGCACTATGTATCGCAATCACAGATGGGGTGCCTGCCCAGCCTGTTTTTACAATTATGTGTCTACTTGTTTGTCCTGTCTTTCTTTCCCTTAAAGGTACAAACTTAGAGGAAAATCTCCTCTTTCAGCTACAGCACCTTAGCGAGTGCTTCACATAGGATGCTTAAATACTTAAGTTCCTTGTTTCACCCCCTCACACATAGGTCATAAAGAAAGCCAGTTTTTAACCCAAGGCCTAGCTGAAACTTGTGGACCACACCGGACGTGGGAGACAATAAGTCTCTCCTACCATGTCCAAAAGCCTTGTTTTCAACTCTGCCTAGGGCCCACTAATATATAAATTCACTGGGACCTCTAGGACAATTTTGTAACCCCACTCTCAACACCATCACTGCACACTCACTTAACACAACCTGCTCTGCTGTTAACAGGCGTTTTAGCACACCTAAGGCAAACTCGGTGCCTCGGTTGGGGCCCGATGATGAAGCATGCCACCAACTAGGTTGGTGGGTGAGGGCCTTCTAAAAAAACGAATGTTTTCCTAAAGACACATACAACATGAGTGTTATCAGTGTAGCTAGCTCCTATTGATTACTATATAGAAAGAGCGCCATAACACACACTTCCCACAAAGGCTCATACTACAAGGCCACACCCTTGCAGCCAAGTGGAACCCATAGAGGAGCAGCCCTACCCACCATCCGAAAATGCCTCAGTGGTATGAAGCACTATATAAAAGGGGAGAGGATGTGGTCTAACAGCTAGAGCGGTCGACCTCGAAGCTGGGTAGTCTCAGCATGGACACTCAAAATCCTGTGATTTGGGCAAATCACTTCGTCTCCCCGTGCCTAACAAAAAATGAATGTCAGTCTGTAACGGAACTGGTGCTCAAGTGAAGCGCTTCGATACAGGATACCTTCGGGTCGAGTTTTCATACGGTCTGGGAGCACTCCATTAAACAAGCCTGTCCCACTAATGCCTCTTCCTCGCCTGGTGTTTCAGACAAATTTTGGCTGCTTTCAGCAGACAGAGCCTTGAGTGAAACTTGTAATTCTGATGGGGCCAGATATTCTAGCTATAGGCCCCCATGGTAATCGTTCGGGGGGGGGGGGGGGGGGGGGGGTTTATAAGTGCAAAGTAATAACTCTTTTGGGAGAAGGAGTGCTAAGTTGAAAAAGCGGACTCAAACTGTGTTTTGGCTCCAACTTATAGACCCCCCCCCCCCCGCCCCTGGCGGTCACCACCAATGTGTTGGGATGTGCGCGTTCAGTGACCGATATCAGGGAGTCACAAACTACCTGCCAATAGGTGGCCAACACAGGGCACTATATCATATGGCGCAGGTCTGTGGCCTCAAGAGTCGCACCTGGGGCAAGTAAGGCTGTGTGAGAAAGAGCCTTTTTTGACATGGTTGAGTCTATTCTTAATTTTGCAAGTGAAGCCATAGGGAGTACGTGGGCTGGAAACTTGACAACTCTAGTTCCCCAGCACCATGATGGCTTTTACCAACCCAGGAGTGTTTGGTACCAGATAACTCCAAGCAATAAACCCACACTGATGCAAACATGGGATTTATTTAAACATGTACCCAGAGGGCTCCTCAGAAGTGCCCCCTGAAAACCTACCAACTCTGTGTGGCCTCTGACTGGCTTTAGGCAGCCTCCCACCACCAGACTTGTTTCTGGACCCCTCCTCCCCCAGGATGTGCACAGTGCTTGAGAGGGAAGCTTCAAAACCCTTGCCGCCTTTGTAATTCGACCCCAGCCTCTGCTGCTAGCAGCAGATGGCAGCCCCTGGTTCAAACCCCCACTTTTGGTGGGAGAACAAGCAGGAAAACATAAGTGAGAACAGGAAGTGTGCCCCCGGCACCCCCTTTGCCAGATCCACCCCTTAGGGGTTGGAGGCGAAGTGAAGGACATTTCAGTGCCCACCATCTTGAAGATGGTGGGACTTATCCAATCAGGGCTAGGGCTATGCCCCCTCCCACAGGATGGCGGCACAATAGTGGGTGTAGACACGCCAGGTGAGAGACAAATTGGACCCTACTTGTCACTTCCCTGTAACACCCCTAAATTTAGTATTTAGGTGGCACCCCAGACCCTGAAATCCGATTCCTGACGACCTAAGAAGAGCTGCACACTATGGCGCTGCACCAGCAGAGAAAACTACAGACACTGGCTGACTTGGCCCCAGACCTACCAGCCTATCTGCAGCCCTCGATGATTCAAAAGACGACTTGCCCTGCAGCTCAGTGACCTCCAAAGCCTTGGGAGGACTGCCTGCCTTCACCAAAGATCAAAATCTCCCATAGACAGCAGACCGGTCAACAAGAAACTAACTTTAAACAACTAAGACCTCTGCCCTGAGGAACTGCGAAACCACAGCCGGACCCACCTCTGCACCAGTCGCCCACGGCCCTAGTCCAAGTGGCCCACCGGTCCTGTAAAGGTTCCCCAAAACTTCTGAGTCCACCATGGGTTGACCCCTGTGCAACTCCGCCTAGATGCCTGCAGCCTCAACTCGAAGACTCCCTCTGACTGCGATCTTCCAGATAAGACTTTGTTGAGGCCTAAGGACTTCCAAGCACCTTAAGCTCCTGGGCCTTGGGGGGCGTGTCCAACAGTGTCCCTACATCCCCTAGCACCACTACTTACCTGGGCAGCTGGGGGTTTACTTTGTCCAGCCTCCTGGCTGGAGCCTGCAGCCTTTCTGCACTCTTTTATTGGTTTGCATTGGGCACCCAACACAGTGTTGGCACTCTGCACCCGGCCGACCCAGTGCCGCTGATGGTGTAAGTTTGGTGCTGCCTCGTTGCCCCACCCATGCTTACTTTAATCCGTAGAGACTAGGTTACCAAAACATGTACCACACCTGTGAGCAGCATCTCTTCGATTACCCCCTTTCTTCACTGGATAACATTGGCACCAGATTCCAAATTTGAACACCGCACCCAGACACCCCTGTGCCGCTGGAGGTGTAGATTTGCTACTTACCTGAACCCTGCCTGGTGCGGATTCTTCAGCCTGAAACCAAGACTGTAAGTTGCATACTTACCTGCAAAACCGCATTCTTGTTTTCCTCCCATAGGTTACTATTGCTGAACTGGAAATTGCACTGTCCACTTTTTTCTTGAAAAACATACTTCCTTTTTATGTACATCTTGAAAAAAAGCTTAGTTTTATAAAACTTGAGGGGGATCTCCTTTTTGAGTGGTGTGTCATTTATTAATCACTGTGTGCATAACAAATGTTTTACAGTCCTCTGTTTTAGGTCTAAGGCTGCTCGACCACACTACCACAAATAGAGCACTAAGGGTTTAAATCGAACCCTGTACACTTCTGGGGGAATCTCTGTACTCTTTGCACAATATAACAACTTAGTGGTATATCATATAAAGAAGCGTGGTGTCTACAGGCTAACAGTGGGTAAAATGCAGTTGAGCTTAGCCAGGATGAGACAGGCTTGTTGTAAGAGTGTATTGGATACACTCGAATCTCATATTGTGGGAGACGAGGCGAGTCAAGCGCCAGCATCCACTTTGTTGTGTAATGGTCAGCCAATATTACCTTCTCACTTTGGATGTAGGGGCGCTAGGGGGACCCTGGCGCATTCCTTGAGACCTTTGTATAAAATGGTGATCAAGGAGGTTGGTCCAAGTCTAATGACTGATATCGCATCATGGGACATTAGTGAGAACTCATTATATATAGGGGTGTGTGATTGTAGTGGGAGATAGTGCTGATGGCAGAGAAGAATGCAAAATGAGATATAGGAATAAGTACAGCAGTAGGTGTAGCCAGTATAGTTAGGTTTACTAATAATTATAGGTGGAGAGGGGAGAGACTGGGGTTTTTTGATGAGTAGACGTGAGAGTAGGGAAGGCTTATTTGGAGTGTACGGATAGGACACCTAGAGGAAGGAGTTAAGGAGCCAGAAATGCACTCAAGGCTGAAGTGAGGGAAGAAGGCTGGATAGGGTGTACTAAATGCGGGAACGGAATTTGCTGTTGACAAGGAGGGTGAAGATAGGACAGTCTGGATAAAAAGGAGTAGAAGATGAATGGGGTGAAGTTTGACAAAGTGAGGGAGGAATGGTGGGAGAGAGGAGTGATAGAAAAGAGAATGAGTAAGAGGAAGTCTGCCAGGTAAGTGAAAATGAAATAAGTCTATTAACACGGGTTTTCTTAAAATGAGTTTTTTTTAGGGAGGAGTGTATAACCTGGTCAGAAAAGGTGATACTTGCAGGTTTGCTGCTTATGTGGAAAAATATCTGCAGGCCACCTAGCAATGAAAAAGAGTAATTTACAGAAGGCTCTATGGAGTCCACGCAGGAGCAACACAAGGAGAACCTTTGAGATGCTATATGGAATCTGACAAGGAGTGAAAGCAAGGCAGCCAGAGACTATGGAGATATGCCCCTGTAATGTCTGGTTCCATTACTGGATGTTACAAATGAGCAGGGGCCCATCTTATGGTATGTACTGGGCACTGGTAAAAACAAGTCACAAATCTACATAATTGCTTCACTGAAATATATGTTGGCATCAAACACCTTGTATTAATCATCCCACACTGATTCCAGTGATGGATTTATGAATACAAGCACCCAGAGGGTACCTTGGAGGTACCCACTGAACCCTACTTGCCCTCTAGTGTCCTGGCTGACTGGTCCAGTCCAGCCTGCCACCACAGACTAGTTTCTGACCCCCTAGGAGGTGAGACTCTGAGGCCAGAAACAATGCCTGCTCTTGATAGAGGTGCTTACACCACCTCATCCAGGAGGGCTAGTAAATCACCACATCAAAGCAGGAGCCTTCAGAGGCGTATGACATCTTTGATATGGAACCTAAGGCTTCCCCAGACAGGGGAGATGCCACCCCCACCCCTCCATTTGTCACCAGGACAGGTGGAAAAATGAGCTAAGCAGGAGGCGTGTTGCACTGCCAGGCTGGACACTCATGACAATTACCAGCGGGGGGAGGAAATGAAGGGTAAACGTAAAAGAAAAGCTACTAATACCACAAAGAAAAAACTTCTAAAACTCAATAACAAGGACATTTTTAAATCAGAACCGTGTGCGTGTAGATTGTGTCGGATATAGACTGGAGATATTGTGATGCTGAACTCCCTGCCAGTATGCGTTTCACACAGACAAAAAAAACAGTATAATTTGAATTATGTATTAAATGATAGGAAACAGCAGGACAAAGTAATTTTTTAAACCAAAGTCTTTATTAAATTAGGTTGCAATAAGCAGAAATGTTTGATTTGTAAAGGGTCCAGGTCCGGAGCGTTCTTCAGTTCCAAAAAACACAGTTTTGTTAATGCACTGATCTATCTGGTGTTCACCTACAATTAAGAAAATATAAATATATCAGAATGAAACTAAATTTAAAAACAGCAGCAATATGCAGCATGTAACAAAACAACAATTATCTGCAGCATAGGATCGCCTTCATGAATATCAACAGTTATACCACTTTAAAATATCCTTTATTTTCAGAAAAGAGATCTCCATTTCAGGAGTGAAGAGACTTATGGTCCTAAAGTGTAGTTAACAGTATTAACTCTAGGTCACTCAGTGCTACAACCCAATCTACATATCCCCAATTTCATTTTGGCTGCAAAATATTGCTAATACTACGAAGGGTAAAGTCCCACTGAGGAGACAAGAGCAACAGAATGAGAGCTTAAGAGTGGATTGAGCCAACCATTTCTGACTTCTAAGCATGGACCTCACCCTTGGGGGCTGTCAAGCGTCCAGGACATTACAGGACTATAACTCAAGGGGCTTGTGGACATAAGAGCCAAGGAAGATGGAAAAGTACAATTCACTTAAATGAAGGTTTGGGGCACATAAATTGTTAAAGTTTCTTTTTTTGTACACAACCTGTGAGGCCCCTTCTTAGGGCCCTAGGGCACCCGAAAATTAAATGTGCAATAACTTTTAGGAGGAAGAGTGGTTTATCACAGTCTCCCACTTGTAGAAACTGGTGCACCTGCTGGGTGACAAATCTCGCATTAGGGACACCAGCCCAGACCCTTTGTTTTTTCCAGGCATTGTCTGACTTGACAAACCTGCTCTATTCAAACCCTAGTATGCCATACTTGCCAACGGTCTTCCACAACGAGTGTGAAATTCACTTCTCCCTAGTTTCCAGTGTTGCGGCCATCCGGACAATTATCTCCAGATGAAGGTCAATACACCAAGCCTGAGCCAGCTTAACTAGTCGATGTCTACAAATTTGGTCAGCAACTGTATTGAATATGCTACTTACCAGTATGCATCTGTTCTTGGCATGTAGGGCTGCTAACATTCATATCTTAGCATTAGATCGCCGCCTAGTGTTGGGTCCGGATGATCGCACATTGTTGTCCTGGAAGAGTCTTCGAAGTATCCTGAGATAGGTGGCTCCTCCCCTGGACTACAGTGCGCATGGGCATCGGCTCCATCCCCAGATTGTTTTTCGCCATTGTGGCAGAAGATGGAGTGAAAAGTGTAAAGGATGTCCATGCTAATAAGTGAATACAATAGTACATCTGCAGCTGCGACAGGCACCGGGGAGGAGGGCGGGCGATATGAATGTTAGCAGCCCTACATGCCAAGAACAGATGCATACTGGTAAGTAGCATATTCAGTTCGAGGCATGTGGGCTGCTAAATTCATATCTCAGCATAGAATACATAGCAGTCCCTCCATCAGCGGCGGTTGCCCGTGCCAGCTGCAGAAACCTGAAAGAGTGTCTTGAGAACAGCCTGTCCTACAGCAGCTTGCTGCTTGGAATGTACGTCAACACAGTAGTGTTTTGTAAAGGTATGTGGTGTAACCCACATGGCTGCTCTGCAAATATCCTCTAAAGGAATGTTCCCTAGGAAAGCCATGGATGCCCCCAGTTTGCGTGTGGAGTGCGCCCTTGGGGGTATCGTTAAAGTGCGCTTGGCCTTTTGATAACATATTTGGATGCACTTAACAATCCACCTGGCTATTCCTGCTTTGGAAATAGGGTTGCCTTTGTGTTGTGGTGCGAAGGCAACAAAAAGTTGTTTTGTCTTTCTAAAGGGTTGTGTCCTGTCTATGTAGTACATCAACGCCCTCCGTACGTCTAACGTATGGAGCATTCTTTCCGCCACCGTTTGTGGGTTTTGGAAGAATGCCGGTAAGTCAATAGTTTGGTTGAGATGAAACTGTGACACCACCTTCGGAAGGAATTTGGGGTTAGTACGTAGCACTACCCTATTTGGATGAATCTGAATGAATGGCTCTTGGATTGTGAGCGCTTGCAGCTCACTAACACGCCGTAGCGACGTGATAGCGATTAGGAAAGCTACTTTCCACGTTAGGAACTGGAGTTCACACGAGTGCAGTGGCTCAAAAGGTGGTCCCATTAGTCTGGTGAGGACCACATTGAGGTTCCACACCGGAGCTGGTGGTGTTCTTGGGGGAATGACTCGTTTCAGACCTTCAAGGAAAGCTTTAATGGCAGGCACTCTGAAGACAGAGAGATGCTGCCTGTTCTGAAGATAAGCCGCTATGGCGGATAGATGTATCCGAATGGAAGTGTACGCTAGATTGCACTTGTAAAGATGCAACAGATAGCAAATGATGTTAGGGATAGATTCATCTAGCGGGTTGATGTCATTGGCTGTACAGTAAATGACAAAACGCTTCCATTTCGCAGCATAGCATGCTCTGGTAGTTGGCTTCCTAGCCTCCTTGATGATGTCCATGCATTCCGGAGGTAGGTTAAGGTATCCAAACTCTAGGACTTCAGGAGCCAGATCGCCAGGTTGAGCTGTTGCGGATCTGGATGCTAAATTTCTCCATGGTTCTGCGTCAAAAGACTGGGCGTGAGGCGCAGTCTTTGATGCGGCACCACTGAGAGTTCGAGGAACGTGGTGTACCATGCTTGGCGCGCCCACGTTGGAGCAACTAGGATGAGAGTCATCGCGTGCTGCCTTAGCTTTCTCGCGACCAGCGGTATCAGAGGGGCTGGTGGAAAAGCGTACGCAAATTTGCCTGACCAGTTCATCCATATCGCATTGCCCTGCGACTGTGGGTGAGGGAACCTGGCGGCAAAGTGTTGGCATTTTGCGTTTTCTTTTGTGGCAAACAGGTCTATCTCCGGATGACCCCACTGCTGGAAGTACGGGTGGAGTACAGATGGGTGTAACTCCCACTCGTGCATTTGATGGCTGTATCTGCTGAGCAGATCCGCCATCGGATTGTCCTTGCCCGGGAGGTGTTCCGCCATGAGGAAAATGTTCCTCTGAATGGCCCACTTCCACATGCCCTGAGCCAGATGAGACAGCTGTGGCGAGTGGGTGCCCCCCTGTTTTTGAATGTAGTACATCGCGGTCATGTTGTCCGTCCGGACTAACACTACCTTGTTGCACAGATGTACAATGAAGGACTTGAGCGCCATGAAGATTGCCATCAGTTCCAGATAGTTGATGTGCATCTTCTGTTGCTGCGTCGTCCATAGTCCCTGCACTGTGTAAGTGAGCAGATGAGCTCCCCATCCCTGGAGAGATGCGTCCGTTGTCAGGATAATTTGTGGCACTGGCTCCTGGAACAGTCGGCCCTTGCAAAGGTTGTGTGGAGTCCACCAATGCAGAGAGTTGTATGCCCGACTGGTAACCAACACTAGGTCTGTCAATTGTCCCTGAGCCTGTGTCCACTGATTTGCTAAGCATTCCTGGAGCGGACGCATATGCAACCGTGCGTGAGGGACTATGAAGATGCAGGAGGCCATCATGCCAATCAACTGCATGAACACTCTCGCTGGAAGTGAGTGTTGTGGTCTGAACTTTTGGATTAGAGACTGCATGCTGTCTATCCTGACTTGGTTTGGCTGAGCCATGGCCGTCAGGGTATTGATCGTCGCACCTAGAAACTGCCGGACATGTGCCGGCTGAAGATGCGACTTTGGGTAGTTCAACGAGAAGCCCAGATCGTGAAGGAGGTGAATGGTAGTTGACATGTCCGCGGCGCACTGTTGTTCCGACTTGGCCTGAACGAGCCAGTCGTCTAGGTAGGGGTAGACATGAATGTTCTGCCTCCTGAGGTGCGCTGCTACTGTCGCCAGACACTTGGTAAACACTCTTGGGGCTGTGGTCACTCCGAAGGGTAGGACTTTGAACTGATAATGCTTGCCTTGGATAGTGAATCTGAGGTATTTCCTGTGGGACGGGTGTAGTGGAATGTGGAAATAAGCATCCTTGAGATCTAAGGTTGCTAAGAAGTCCCCTTGGTTTAACAAGGGAAGAATTTGTTGCAGTGTAAGCATATGGAAGTGTTCTGATAGTATGTACAGGCTGAGAGGACGTAGATCTAGAATGGGTCTGAGAGATCCGTCCTTCTTTGGAATAAGGAAGTACAGGGAATAAACCCCTGTGCCTTCCTCTCCCACCGGCACGAGCTCGATTGCGCCTTTTTGCAGCATCACCACTACTTCCTGCTGCAATAAGTGCAAGTGCTCTGCGGACATAGGCCTTTGCCTTGGCGGGATGTTGGGTGGAGTGGATTTCAACTCTAGGCAATAACCATACTGGACTAGTTGTCGCACCCACCTGTCTGTGGTGATGTTTCTCCAGACGGGCAGGAATTGCTGCAGTCTCCCCCCGACAGGTGTTAAGTGGTCGGGGGGCAGCGACAGAGAGTCACTGTTTGCTTGGGGTAGAGGAGCGGGAGCTGTTGTTTCCTCTGCCGCGACCTCTGTTGCTGTTATTTCTGTAACCTCCCTTGTTCTGTTTTGTGAACGAGGATTGTGCTCCACCTCTTGAGAACTGAGATTGTTGACCCATTTGTCCTCTGGTGACTCCACGTGCACCTGAGCGACGAAAATTGCTGCCACGAAACTGCTGTGACTGTAGGGCCCCCATGGACTTAGCAGTTTCTGTGTCTTTTTTTATTTTTTCTAGGGTGGTGTCAACATCTGGACCAAACAGACTATCAGGATTGACTGGCTGATTAAGAATGGTTGTCTGAATATCCGGTTTAAACCCCGAGATGCGGAGCCACGCCTGTCGTCTCAGCATAACGCTAGTGTTGATAGCTCTAGCAGCTGTGTCTGCGGCGTCAAGTGCACACTTGATGGCTGCGTTTGAGATTAGCTTCCCTTCCTCAATAAGCAGTCTGGTGCCTTCTTGGAACTTTGGAGGCAGGTGTTGTATAACCTGTTCTAGGGTGTCGTAATGCGCCCTATCGTAACGTGCCAAGAGTGCTTGTGTATTGGCAATGCGCCAAAAGTTTGCGGCCTGTGCAGCTACTCTTTTGCCCCCTGCCTCTAGCACTTTGGACTCCTTATCTGGGGGAGGAGCTTCACCCGTCGTCTGGGAGTTGGCACGTTTCCTGGCATTGGCGACCACAAGAGAGTCCAGTGGCAACTGTCCCCGAATGTATGCGGGGTCTGCAGGTGCAGGTCTGTACTTCTTTTCAATACGTGGATTGACCACTCGCGCTCTGGTAGGCTCCTTAAATATGTCCCCAGCATGCTTGAGGACTCCTTTAAGCATAGGCAGCGTCTTTACTGTCCTTTCAGAGACTGAAAATGTGTCGAAAAGGAAGTCTTCCTCTATCGGGTCAGCATGCATGTCCACATCATGATTGGCTGCCGCCCTCTCAATTAGTGCATGAAAACCTGCTGAATCCTCAGTTGGGGATGCACGTGCATTAAAAAGCTGCGGGTCCTGCCCCACACTTTGGGTGCCCTGGTCACCAGTGTCATCATATGAATCCGGTTGTGCATCTGGTTCATTGATAGGGAAATTTTATTGCTCGTCCTCATCATACCCCTCACCCGCAGAGTGTTCAGGTGAGGGAGTAGGGCTCCGTCTCGGAGGAGGCTGGATTGGTTCCATGAGGCCCAAAGCGTCAAAGGGCACCCTTTTCTTTTTCAGTGGGATGACATATGAGTCCACTGACCCTGAAGTGATTTTTCTCTTATAGAGGGTCAATTTGCCTGTGTCAGCGTCGATGAAATGCTCTGAATCATCCTCCGATTCGAGTACCCGACGTGGAAGTGGGCCAGCCGTTGAAGAAACCGTCTTCTTTGGTGCCGATTTGGTGGAAAAGGCTTTCGGCGCCTCCTTCGGCGGCAAAATAAAGAGAAGTTTGCCAGAAGGCTTTGCTGGATTGTCCTTTTGCGCCTGCGGCGATGATATCGGAGCCGACTGAGCAGAGGCCTTCTCCCTGATTCTCTGTAGTGATTCGGCGATGAGGGACGTCTCACTCACAGTGGGTTTTGGCGCCGACGAGGATGTCTTGACCTTTCCCTCGGATCCGACGTCTTTGTGGGCCTTGTGCGCTTTCGACGCGGATCCCGCTGTCACCGACCCCGAGTCCTGGGACCGGTGCGCAGACGTGCCAGTCTTCGATCCGCGCGCCTGCGTAGCCTCCGTGGAGCCGGCTTTGGCGTGCTTGGACGGCGGCGCCGCTGTTGACCCGTGCCGACCATCTTTCTTAGAGGACCCCTCCTCTGGCGTCGATTTTGATTGTGCAGCAGCGGAATCGACGGATTTCTTCGACTTCTGCGGACCGGAGGTCGACGGAGTAGCGGGTACAGTCGTTTTCGCCGGCACGGCAGCCATCTTAGGGACACTCGAGTCCTTAAGTTTCGGTTTTGTTTTCGGGTCGGCCATCTTAGATGTAGTCGATCCCGATGCTTTCGGTTTCGATACAGTCTGCTCAGCAAGTAAGTCCGTGGCCGGGCCAGAAGGCGGGGCTGTGGCTTGCGGCACTGGGTCTTGGGTAAGGCCTACAGGCGATCACGTGACCCGGTCGGTATCCTCGTAACCTTCGGGGCAGAGCTCGTCCCCTGAGCTATCCGCCGCGGCCCCATAAATCTCTTCGTCGTCTCCTACCTCGTCGACGTATTCAAGGCCTTGACCCACTACTCCGTCGTCGTCTACCGGATCCGCCTCGACCTCCGTCTCGGGTGGGGAGATTTGAAGATGATGACCCTGGTCCTCTTCTTCCTGGTCGCCGAAGATGTTTTCCGGATCCGGGGCCGCTTGTCTAGCTTCCATGCGCACCGCGCGCCGAAGCTTGAGAGTCTTCTTAGACCGGAACTGTGCACAGGCTTTGCACTTGCCGTCGTCGTGGTCAGGCGAAAGGCATTTGTTACAGACGGGGTGTAGATCGATGTGTGGGTATTTGGACCCACAGAGCGGGCAGTACTTAAACGGGCTCCGCTCCATGTTCAGAAAAGTTTTGCAGTCGTGTCGCGATGAGAAGGCCTCAAAGTCCGAAGAGCGAAAGAAAACTCCGCTTATTCCGGCTCCAAGAGACGGAAGACTCGAGACCGTGCGCAGACAATACCGACGCAAAAAAAGCGAGGCCTTTTGGCCGCTAAAAGTTAGTTTTTCCCGGTTTCGACAGAAAGACGTCGAGACCACATCCGAACCCAATGGCGGAAAAAAACAATCTGGGGATGGAGCCGATGCCCATGCGCACTGTAGTCCAGGGGAGGAGCCACCTATCTCAGGATACTTCGAAGACTCTTCCAGGACAACAATGTGCGATCATCCGGACCCAACACTAGGCGGCGATCTAATGCTAAGATATGAATTTAGCAGCCCACATGCCTCGAACATAAAGACATCCACAGACCTTGGAAGTGTTGGGATTTCTAAAAAAATGATTATTTCCACCCTTCTGATCTCAGTCCCTCCGCATGTCTATCTGGTGTCAACACCAACCTTCTCCAATTGGATCAGGAGGCAATCGGTCTTCAACCCTCCTGTTATCCAGTTCAGGTTGGAAGAGATCACCATTAACTTTATGACCTTTAGGTTTTAGATCTATCATTGGTTGAATTTGCAGTCACCCTTATCTATATGTAGGCTCCAACTACTAGGGTCACCATAACTTACCGTGGGTGTCCCTAGCACTACTGGATATCTTGCCACCAGAAATCTATACCGCACCATGTATATTTTAATATACCGGTGCCTTAGACTAAAACACATCATAGGGCTTATAGCAGGGAATAGCACACTTTTACTAGCTGTCACCATCAGACAGAATGGCCTTCGATAGGACTGTGCTACTTACCTGACATTAGGTCACCAATACATCACAGGGGCACCTACTAAGAATCAGAGACACTTTGTGCTTCTGATGTATGTTTATGTGAAAGTACATGTCCTCCAGGTCAACTGTGCAGGGGAATTTACCTTCCAACGTAAATGTTATTGCATCATGTTGAATATGCTACTTACCAGTATGCATCTGTTCTTGGCATGTAGGGCTGCTAACATTCATATCTTAGCATTAGATCGCCGCCTAGTGTTGGGCTCGGATGATTGCACATTGTTGTCCTGGAAGAGTCTTCGAAGTATCCTGAGATAGGTGG
Organism: Lissotriton helveticus; assembly: GCF_964261635.1. Taxonomy (NCBI): domain Eukaryota; kingdom Metazoa; phylum Chordata; class Amphibia; order Caudata; family Salamandridae; genus Lissotriton; species Lissotriton helveticus. Next base: position 1,635,065,830 of record NC_136067.1, on the reverse strand, counting down.
CTCCTCCCCTGGACTACAGTGCGCATGGGCATCGGCTCCATCCCCAGATTGTTTTTCGCCATTGTGGCAGGAGATGGAGTGAAAGTGTAAAGGATGTCCATGCTAATGAAATAAATACAATAGTATATCTGCAGCTGCGACAGGCACCGGGGAGGAGGGCGGGCGATATGAATGTTAGCAGCCCTACATGCCAAGAACAGATGCATACTGGTAAGTAGCATATTCAGTTCGAGGCATGTGGGCTGCTAAATTCATATCTTAGCATAGAATACATAGCAGTCCCTCCATCAGCGGCGGTTGCCCGTGCCAGCTGCAGAAACCTGAAAAAGTGTCTTGAGAACAGCCTGTCCTACAGCTGCTTGCTGCTTGGAATGCACATCAACACAGTAGTGTTTTGTGAAGGTATGTGGTGTGACCCACGTGGCTGCTCTGCAAATATCCTCTAAAGGAATGTTCCCTAGGAAAGCCATGGATGCCCCCAGTTTGCGTGTGGAGTGTGCTCTGGGGGGTACTGTTAAAGTGCGCTTGGCTTTTTGATAACAAATCTGGATGCACTTAACAATCCACCTGGCTATCCCTGCTTTGGAAATCGGGTTGCCTTTGTGTTGTGGTGCGAAGGCAACAAAGAGTTGTTTTGTTTTTCTAAAGGGTTGTGTTCTGTCTATGTAGTACATCAACGCCCTCCGTACATCTAAGGTATGGAGCATTCTTTCCGCCACCGTTTGCGGGTTTTGAAAGAATGCTGGTAAGTCGATAGTTTGGTTAAGATGAAACTGTGACACCACCTTAGGGAGGAATTTAGGGTTAGTGCGTAGCACTACCCTATGTGGGTGAATTTGAATGAACGGCTCTTGTATGGTGAGCGCTTGCAACTCACTGACACGCCTCAGAGACGTAATAGCTATCAGAAAGGCCACTTTCCACGTAAGGAATTGGAGCTCACACGAGTGCAGTGGCTCAAATGGTGGCCCCATCAGTCTGGTGAGAACGACGTTGAGGTTCCACACCGGAGCTGGTGGAGTTCTTGGGGGAATGACTCTCTTCAGACCTTCAAGGAAGGCTTTAATGGCGGGCACTCTGAAGACAGAGAGGTGCTGCCTGTTCTGAAGATAAGCCGCTATGGCTGAGAGATGTATCCTAATGGAAGTGTACGCCAGATTGCACTTGTAGAGATGTAACAGATAGCAGATGATGTTGGGAATAGATGCATCTAGCGGGTTGATGTCATTGGACGTACAATAGATGACAAAACGCTTCCACTTAGCAGCATAGCATGCTCTAGTAGTAGGTTTCCTCGCCTCCTTGATGATACTCATGCATTCTGGAGGTAGGTTAAGGTATCCAAACTCTAGGACTTCAGGAGCCAGATCGCCAGGTTGAGCTGTCGTGGATCTGGATGCTGAATGTCTCCATGGTTCTGCGTCAAAAGACTGGGTGTGAGGCGCAGTCTTTGATGCGGCACCACTGAGAGTTCGAGGAACGTGGTGTACCAAGCTTGACGTGCCCACGTTGGAGCAACCAGGACGAGAGTCATGGAGTGCTGTCTTAGCTTTCTTGCGACCAGCGGTATTAGAGGGGCTGGCGGAAAAGCGTATGCAAATTTGCCTGACCAGTTCATCCATATCGCATTCCCCTGCGACTGTGGGTGAGGGAACCTGGCGGCAAAGAGTCGGCATTTTGCGTTCTCCTTTGTTGCGAACAGGTCTATCTCCGGATGACCCCACTGCTGGAAGTACGGGCGGAGAACAGAAGGGTGTATCTCCCACTCGTGCATCTGATGGCTGTATCTGCTGAGCAGATCCGCCATCTGATTGTCCTTGCCCGGGAGGTGTTCTGCCATGAGGAAAATGTTCCTCTGAATGGCCCACTTCCACATGCTCTGAGCTAGATGAGACAGCTGTGGCGAGTGGGTGCCCCCCTGTTTCTGAATGTAGTACATCGCGGTCATGTTGTCCGTCCGGACTAGCACGACCTTGTTGCTCAGATGTACAATGAAGGACTTGAGCGCCATGAAGATTGCCATCAGTTCCAGACAGTTGATGTGCATCTTCTGTTGCTGCGTCGTCCATAGTCCCTGCACCGTGTAAGTGAGCACATGTGCTCCCCATCCCTGGAGGGATGCGTCCGTCGTCAGGACAATCTGCGGCACGGGCTCTTGGAACAGTCGGCCCTTGCAAAGGTTGTGTGGAGTCCACCAATGCAGAGAGTCGTATGCCCGACTGGTAACCAACACTAGGTCTGTCAATTGCCCACGAGCCTGTGTCCACTGATTCGCTAAGCACTCCTGGAGCGGGCGCATATGTAACCGTGCGTGAGGGACTATGAAGATGCAGGAGGCCATCATGCCGATCAACTGCATGAACACTCTCGCTGGCAGGGAGTGTCTCGGTCGGAATCGTTGGATCAGTGACTGAATGCTGTCGATTCTGACTTGGTTTGGCTGAGCCATGGCTGTCAGGGTGTAGATCGTAGCACCCAGGAACTGCCGGACATGTGCCGGCTGAAGATGGGATTTTGGGTAATTTAGGGAGAAACCCAGATCGTGAAGAAGGTGAATTGTAGTCGACATGTCTGCGGCGCACTGTTGCTCTGACTTGGCTTGTACGAGCCAGTCGTCTAGGTAGGGGTAGACATGGATATTCTGCCTCCTGAGGTGCGCCGCCACTGTCGCTAGACACTTGGTGAACACCCTCGGGGCCGTAGTGACTCCGAAGGGTAGGACCTTGAACTGGTAGTGCCTGCCTTGAATAGTGAATCTTAGGTATTTCCTGTGTGACGGGTGTAGTGGAATGTGGAAATAAGCATCCTTGAGATCTAAGGTCGCTAAGAAGTCTCCCTGGTTTAGCAAGGGAAGAATCTGCTGCAGTGTAAGCATATGGAAATGCTCTGACAGTATGTACAGGTTGAGGGGACGTAGATCGAGAATGGGCCTGAGAGAACCGTCCTTCTTTGGAATAAGGAAGTACAGGGAGTATACCCCTGTGCCTTCCTCCCCCACCGGCACGAGCTCGATTGCGCCTTTTTGCAGCATCGCCACTACTTCCTGCTGCAATAAGTGCAAATGCTCTGCGGACATAGGCCTTTGCCTCGGTGGGATGTTGGGTGGAGTGGATTTCAGCTCTAGGCAATAACCATTTTGGATCAGTTGACGCACCCACCTGTCTGTGGTGATGTTTCTCCAGACGGGCAGGAACTGCTGCAGTCTCCCCCCGACAGGTGTTAGGTGGTCGGGGGGCAGTGACAGAAAGTCACTGTTTGCTTGGAGTCGAGGTGCGGGAGCTGTTGTTTCCTCCGCCGCGACCTCTGTTGCTGTTATTCCTATAACCTCCCTTGTTCTGCTTAGTGAACGAGGATTGCGCCCCACCTTTGGAGAACTGGGATTGTTGACCCATCTGTCCTCTGGTGACTCCACGTGCACCTGAGCGACGAAAATTGCTGCCACGAAACTGTTGGGACTGCAGGGCCCCCATAGACTTAGCAGTTTCCGTGTCCTTCTTTATCTTCTCTAGGGTGGTGTCAACATCCGGACCAAACAGACTATCAGGATTGACTGGCTGATTCAGAATTGTTGTCTGAATATCCTGCTTGAACCCTGAGATGCGGAGCCAGGCTTGTCTTCTCAGCATAACGCTAGTGTTGATAGCCCTAGCAGCTGTGTCCGCAGCGTCAAGTGCACACTTGATGGCTGCGTTTGATATTAGCTTTCCTTCCTCAATAAGCATCTTGGTGCCTTCTTGGAATTGTGGGGGCAGGTGTTGTATAATCTGTTCTAGGGTGTCGTAGTGCGCCCTATCATAACGCGCCAGGAGCGCCTGTGTATTTGCGATGCGCCAAAAGTTTGCCGCCTGTGCAGCCACTCTTTTGCCTCCTGCCTCAAGCACTTTGGACTCCTTATCCGGGGGAGGAGCTTCACCCGTTGTCTGGGAGTTGGCACGTTTCCTGGCATTGGCAACCACAAGAGAGTCCAGTGGCAATTGTCCCCGGATGTAGACGGGGTCCGCAGGAGCAGGCCTGTACTTCTTTTCAATGCGAGGGTTGACCACTCTAGCCCTCGTAGGCTCCTTAAAAATGTCTCCAGCATGTTTGAGAACACCTTTCATCATAGGAAGTGTCTTTACTGTCCTTTCAGATATGGCAAAGGTGTCAAAAAGGAAGTCTTCCTCAACCGGGTCGGCATGCATGTCCACATCATGATTGGCCGCCGCCCGTTCAATTAGTGCATGAAATCCTGCTGAGTCCTCAGTCGGGGATGCACGTGGATTAAAGGTCTGCGGGTCTTGGCCCGCACCTTGGGTGTTCTGGTCACCAGTGTCGTCGTATGAATCTGGTTGGACATCAGGTTCATCGATGGGGAAATCGTACTGTTCATCCTCATCATCTTCCTCACCCACAGAGTGTTCTGGGGAGGGAGTAGGGCTCCGTCTAGGAGGAGGCTGAATCGGTTCCGTGAGGCCTAAGGCGTCAAGGGGCACCCTCTTCTTCTTCAACGGGATGACGTAGGGGTCCACCGGCTCCGAAGTGATCTTCCGTTTATAGAGTGTCAGCTTGCCGGTGGCAGCATCGATGAAATGCTCTGAATCGTCAACCGATTCGAGTACACGACGTGGAAGAGGGTCAGGCAGCGAGGAACCCTGTTTCGGAGCCGATTTCGTCGAAAACGCTTTCGGCGCCTCCTTAGGTGGCAAGAGAAAAAGGAGTTTCCCAGAAGGCTTAGCCGGAGCGTCCTTTTGCGGCTGCGGTGATGGCATCGGAGCCGATGGAGCAAAGGCTTTCTCCCTGATTCTCTGCAGTGACTCCGCAATGGGGGACGGTACACTGCCAGTGGGTTTCGTCGCCGACAAGGATGCTTTGAGCGGTCCCTCGGATCCGACGTCCTCGCGGGCCTTGTGCGGTTTGGGCGCGGAAACCTTCTTCGGCTCCTCCGAATCTTGAGGCCGGGGCGCAGACTTCTTGGGCGTAGCCTCTTTGGAGCCGACCTTGGCGGGCTTGGACGGCGCCGGAGCCGCTGATCCGTGCCGACCATCTTTCTTGGGGGCCCCTTCCTCGGGCGTCGGCTTCGATTTCGGAGCATCGGAATCGACAGACTTCCTCGGCTTCTGCGGACCGGAGGTCGACGGAGCCGACGGGGTGACGGGCACCGACTTCCTCACAGGCACGGCAGCCATCTTAGGGACACTCGAGTCCTTTGGTTTCAGTTTCGATTTCGGGTCGGCCATTTTAGGTGTGGACGACCCCGACGGTTTCAGTTTCGGTTTCGAAACATCGTGCCCAGCAAGTGAGTCCGTAGCCGGGCCCGAAGGCGGGGCTGTGGCTTGCGGCAACGGGTCCAGGGTAAGGCCGACAGGCGATCCCGTGTCCCGGTCGGTATCCTCGAAACTTTCGGGGCAGAGCTCGTCCGCAGAGCTGTCCGCCGCGGCCCCATAAATCTCATCGTCGTCTCCTACCTCTTCGACGTATTCGAGGACCTGACCCGCGACTCCGTCGTCGTCTCCCGGATCCGCCTCGACCTCCGTCTGTGATGGGGAGATTTGTAGAAGGTGACCCTGGACCTCTTCTTCCGGGTCGCCGAAGATGTTCTCCGGATCTGGGGCCGCTTGCCTAGCTTCCAAGCGCACCGCGCGCCGAAGCTTGAGAGTTTTCTTGGAGCGGAACTGTGCACAGGCCTTGCACTTGCCGTCGTCGTGGTCCGGTGAAAGGCACTTGTTACACACAGGGTGTAGATCGATGTGTGGGTACTTGGACCCACAGAGCGGGCAGTACTTGAACGGGCTCCGCTCCATGTCCGTAAAGGCTTGCTGTCGTGTCGCGATGAGAAGGCCTCAAAGTTTAGAAAGCGAAGAAAACTCCGCTTATTCCGGCTTCAAGAGACGGAAGACTCGAGACCGAGCGCAGACAATACCGACGCAAGAAAATCGAGGCCTTTTGGCCGGTAAAAGATAGTTTTACTTGGTTCCGACAGTAAGACGTCGAGACCACATCCGAACCCAATGGCGGAAAAAAACAATCTGGGGATGGAGCCGATGCCCATGCGCACTGTAGTCCAGGGGAGGAGCCACCTATCTCAGGATACTTCGAAGACTCTTCCAGGACAACAATGTGCAATCATCCGAGCCCAACACTAGGCGGCGATCTAATGCTAAGATATGAATTTAGCAGCCCACATGCCTCGAACAAAGGGGTTATCTAGAATGTCTCAGTTCAGTGTGGTCGGAGTGTGCAAAGAAATATGCAGAGTATGCCCCCTTAATTTCTTTGCTTGGGTGCTTCAGTTTTTCTAGCATTTTCTGCAACTCATCTTTTGAGTAGGAATTTGACATGGTTCTTTATTAGTGGTCTCGTGGGTTTTTATCAATGGGAAGTTATACAGTTTATATCACATCCTGGTCCTATTTGGACCAAAGGGGTGGGGAATGTGTCAAAGTGCTGCTGCTGCAAAAAAAGTTACCTACCTGTAACTACAGCTCTGCAGTGTTAGTTTATTTCTGGGATACACATGCTTGAATTATTCACAGTCAAGCTGTGAAACCTCTGTAGCCATAAAATACTTTAAACAGTCAATGTTGATTTTAACAGTTACAAAAGGTAACAGATGGATGGGGGCCAATACACTGCTCTCCGCAGGAGTGGGTCCGATAGACTTGGGTAAGCCAACTACATGGGTCACAACCTACCTTTTATGGGTGGCAAACAGGTCTACTTCTGGAGGGCTCCAATACTAAGTAACAATTCAGTATCTGGAAGGTGATCACCAGTTTGTGACTCAAGCTGAGGAGATCTGTAAAGTCACTGTTCACTTCTGGCAGGTGTTCCGCCAGCTAGAATATGTGATGGCGAATCACCCAATACCAGACTGTCTGGACAAATGTAGTTTATACCCCTATTTGGTACTATATGCAGTACATGACTATCATGTTGCCTATTTGAATGAAAACCATCTTGAAGCAAATTCTCATTCAAACAGCTGGTTGTCCTAACAGTACAGCAGTGAGTTCCAAAACCATGTATAGGAGACATTGCTGTGGGGGTGTCTACTGGCCCGGAATTGTGAGCTCACCAACCCATGACAGAGTACAGAGACCTGTATTGATGCAGTTTGAGAAATCACCTGCTCAGAAAACAAGTTGGTCTTGCTTTACCACTGCAACTGTTGCCAACACTGGGCTCCAGCAACATCAGGAGTATCCAACTTCCTCACATGTGACCATTGCCTGGAAAGGGACTCCTGGAGAAGGCTGGTGTATAACCTTGCAGTGGGAGCTAATACAGTATATGACCATCATTCCCAGCAGTTATATAAGGATTCTCACGGCCAGAGGGTGCAATGTCCGGTAAATGGGATCCAGCCTTTAAAATACAGTCGCACTCTTGGCGATGAGGTACGTTTTTTGGCCACCCATGAAAGCCTGGGTTTGCAGAGTACACCAGAGTGACTTCTCTGCACATATTACAAAGTCTAATTAGTGAAATAGAACGATTTGTTGGGTTTAGGGAAGGTGAATGCAAGGACGCCTTTACCTGCCAGTCGTCCAGGTATAGAAAGACATGAAAATGACTACGTTGGATGAGCGCTGCAACTCTAGCTAGACATTTGGTAAACCCACTGGGCGATGTGATCTTGAATGGAAATATTCAGGATATTGTCTGCCTTGCTGCTGACTTTCTTGAAAGGTCTGCTGTGGCTGTTTTTATGGTCAACAGTAACTGACAAATATGAAGGGGCTTCAGCAACAACCCCATCAAAAAGTTTAAAATAAGGTTACAGCACCGATGCGGCATAGGAAAAGGAGTTAGAGAATTTAAGTTGGTCAGCCCCTTGAGAAATAGCATTACAATGGGGGATTTGAACAAGAAGGCTGAACGGGGAGACAGAGGATAGCTGACAAGGCAGCCAAGTAGCTCTTCACAGTACCCACTGCATACCCCCTTTTAGCTAGGCAGTGTGTGAACTGAAAAACATGCGACAGCCAGGCTCGCAAAGGGTCCACATTGTTGTCCGAGCACCAAGCTACAAAGCTGTTCCATCTCCCAAAGTAAACAGATTTTGTGAGGGGGCGACAAGCTGCCAGAATTACACTGACCACTTCCAATGGCAGCTGAAATGAGCTAAACTGTCTTGCTCAATCTCCAGCAATGAAGGTGGAGGACTCGGAGACTGGGGTGTAGCACCATGTTCTCCCCCCACCCCCACACAACTGGGAGAGGAGCCCCAGTCCGAATGGCAATCTGAGCAGGGACATAAGAGCCAAAGGTATGCATACCACACCCTCCTTGGCCACTTCTGGACAATTTGAATTACTTGGGTCCAGTCTTGGTAATTATTCCTAAGATGGAGTAGTTTCTTACCTGTAACTCCAGTTCTGTAGTAGGGGTATCTCTGTTATAATCCTAATCTAGTGAATAGTCCCGCTCATGTGCATGGACCCCGGAGCAATCAAAAATAATCTCTTAAGCGGTCTTCATTGCAGTCTTGCATAGACACTTAAGAGAAAATTAAAGACAAAATTGCAGCCTGTACCTACAAGGCTACAACTACTCCTTGAGTGGAGATATCCGTAACTACAGTGGCCATGGGTGGAGGGGTACTGACTGGCATCGGTCAGTGAAGTTTCAACTTGTTTCTCCACCAAGCCTCAACTGCAACAGTGCCCCCCACCCTCCTTTGTTGGAACCACTGTCTCTCGCGGCACCACTATGGAGCCCTCATATTCCAATGCACACATATGTTACCAGTAGTATGCAGGAAGCAAACCGGTCCTCAAGAATTTGCACACCTTCTGGAAATCATGAATCAGTTTCCTGGATGTCATAGATCCTCTGAGGAGGAGGAAAGGAGTGGAGAAGAGTAGTGGTATCTAGTACTAAGCCTATGAACAAAAGAAGTTAGAAGGGTTCTAGGTGAGATGTGGGATTTGTAATCTTAAACTCTAGGTCAAATCGTAACAAGACAGTCTACTTCAAATGGTGCATCCCCACCTCCGGTGAACCAGCTTTCAGCAGCCAAAATTGTACAGGCAGGGAAAGATTGGAATGCCTGACCCAAGATGGGCCGCAACCAATTCATCATCACCTTGAAGGCCAGGGGTGCCAATGTCAAGCCAAACTGAAGCAACCCAAATTGCTAATCAGCAGAATCTACCACAAACCATAAGTACTTCTGGTGGGACCACATGACTGGAATGTGAAAATACACATCCTCCCGGCCAAGAGACACCATCCAGTCTCTTCCAAAACCAACAAGGCCAGGGTCAGCATTTTAAACAACTACTTTGAGGGGAAAAAATGAAATCCTCAAGATCTGGCTCAGAAGTAGACCCCTGTCTTGCTAAGGCACCGGAAAGTACCAGGTGTAACATCCTTGTCCAATCTCCTGCTTCAACACTAACTCCACAGCTCCTTTCAAGAGAAGCACTGCCATGTCTTAGTGCAGGATGAAAATAAGATCTTCTGGCAGGGATGGGGGTGTGTGGAGCCTGAAGGAAGGGCAGGGTGTAACCTCTTTATTATCTGAAGGACCAACTGGTCTGGAGTAATTGAGAGGGGGGCACCAACCCTGCCACATGCTCAATGTGGGCTTGGAGAGGCACACTAGACCTGCTTTCCTGGTGGTGCAGGGGAGACGACTTGCTAGAGGGACCCATGGCCTTTACCCCTGGCTCTATCCCTGTACTATTTAACCAGAGGATTCTGGGATTCGTTTAGCTTGAGATCAGGTCTGACATGGTCAGAAAGAAAATCCCCTTTTGAAGCCCTGAAAGCAGATTGAGTGGTAGGAACAAGAATCACATCTGGGCTATGATACTGGAGATTGAGATCTATGATGCGATACCTCTTTGGGGATACGACAAGCAGTACTGAAAGTCCGACTGAAAATTGGATATCGGAGACTTATATAGTGAGTCATAGGAGTCCGATACGTACCTTCATTGTCAAAACGGCGACAGAAAAATCCCTTGACCTATATTCTATGTAACGAACATCTGAACTGTAACGGGTTTCTAAGGAGATGATTGTAAAGACCAAAAGGAGTTGTTGATTTTAACTGTATATAATTACTTCTAGCAGCTTCTTCATATACTGTCGTCTGCACTATTGTCATTTGGACACTTTTTTAGGGTTATGCACCTACATGACGTGAAAATGTTTGTTTTTTTTAAAGTGTGAACTTCAGACATTTAACTGTCCATGAAGAAGCCCCTTTTGTATCCATTACAGTTTTAGTTGCACTGAATGTTGTGATTGATTCAGGATATTGTTGATACATATTTAACAGTTTCCAGGAAAAAGAGCCTCATGGGACCAGTGTTTAATATAGTATACATACCCAGGTCCAGGTGGGCACATTGGGTTTGTCCTTGAACCCGTTCAATGGACAGAACTTGAGGATTAGTTGGAGTAAACAGTCATTTCTGGGAATGAGAAAACCAAGAGCACACTGCTGCCCTGTGGCTGGTGTACGGGAACCAGTTATATGACACCCATTAGAAGAAGCTCCAGCATCTCTTCCTCCAGAAAAAGGAGGTTGTCTTAACCCAGGACGGCTGGGTGGGATGCGGAGATAGGGGTGTAGATAGATGGATACCCGACTATGGATACCCCAGATTTTTTGCCTTGTGTTTAGCTTGTTTTCGACTTAGTTGGCCTGGGATCCTGCTAATCAGGGCCCCATGCTATCTGCTCTCACTGTAAAATGGACTCCATATATTTTAGGTACATACCTAATTGGATGTTGGGTCACCTTGTGAGCCCCTGTATAGTGTACCATAGGTACCCAGGGCATAGGTGCATCCAAGGTCTACCAGGGGCTGCAGCATATCTTATGCCACCCCTGGCTGGCCATCCAAACGGACACAACTGGCTGATCACTCAGCTGGGGCAAGGTTGTGTAATCACCCCTTGCTTAGGTATAGTATTCCTATACCTACCATTATATATATATAGACACATATATACCTATAAGTCACTCCTACGGCAGGCCTTAACAATCCTAAAGGCAGAGTGCTTGGTTTTATGTGAGATGAGGCTCTAGCATGAGCTGAGCCTGTCTGCAGCTTTCGGAACCATGTCCTTATAGCTGTTCTATGATATATACTGAGTAGGTCCTATAACTCATATCTTGGAGGAAAGGTCCTATTGCTTAGGCGGGTCACTCACATAACTACACAGAGGTTTCTTTTGTGCACAGTTTTATCCCCTTTATTTTCATGGTTGGCAACTGCTGATGATGATATAGCGGGCAGTCAAGCGAGTACCAGTTTGACATACCCCCTGGTGGTTACTCCCGTGAGGCATTGCCAACCCCCCTCCCCTTTTTTTCTATTAGAGAAGGGTAGAGAAGGTCATTAGAGCAGCACAAGGAACGAGCTTTCACACACACATTTGATTTTAGATTTGAATATCCATACAGAGAGTGATATGAGACAATGAAATAGGTAGTAGGAGATAGACAAACCCACTACTGAGAATAACTGAAATAACCAAGAGGTGGTAGTGTTCACCTAATTGTAAGGGCAGGCACATTGGTTTGAGGAGTCTAGTGAGTGGGGGGCAGCCTGTACCCTAGTCCTAATCCCCCTTGGCCCCTTGATGTTTGTAGTACTATGATATAGCCATACCATATACTCTTAAGTGCATTATAATCCTTGCGGTTAAATGCTAACTCTGGTTTGGCTTTATCAAAACATGTGTAAGGTGTCATACGCTTTGAAATACTACCCCCTCGCCAGTTCTGGCGACGGGGGTAGCATTCCACCCTTCTAGAGGGAGAAGACATGTTGTTCCTGTTAATCCCGGTTAAAGTTAACCAGAGCCTCAGCATCACAAAATGGATGCTGCTGCCACAGACACAAGTCTGACCTCCTGCTGCTGAGAGTCATTCCAGCGAGGGAGGCTTGGACAATAGGTTTCCTGTCTTGGGAGGTGCTAGCACCACCCCAGACAGGCCATAGTGTATTGGGACAGGGAGGGCTGAATGAAATGAGACTGCCTGGGGCACACAAGGTGTCCCATGCATAGCCCGGTTCAAACCAGTTGCTGGGGTACTCCAGCCCAGCTCTGGCGTGAAACTGGACAAAGGGAAAGGGGTGTAACCACCCCCTTCCCTGGTCCCACCCATAGGAGGGACCTAGCAGGTAATCCAGCCCCTCAGATTAGTATATAGGTAGGTGCAGAGTCAAGAGATTTTAGATTTATCCTGAACTGAAACTTGTAATGAAACTCTGGACCTTCGACATTCTACTGCAACTAGAAGACTGAAGAATCTTCTTTGTGGTAAAGGAGTGACCACCCTGTACCTACAGGCACCATCCAGCAATCTGCGGTTTACTTTGTCGACGCTCCCGCCGGAGCCTGAGCACAGAGTCCGACAAGAGCCAGACTTCTTTGACCCCGATCCACAGTCCCTGCAAAGCTGAGACCCGTGGAGGCGACGAGAGACGTGGGACCGGCCATCTTGAAAAACCTGCTCCTTGCTACTTGTGTAGCTTCTGAGGCACCCTCGAAGTTGTGCATTGGGGATTGAGAAGCCCCAGCCCCGAGCATCATCTGCACCGAAGATCAGCCCTCCACACTCCACGAGTTCTGCGTGGGGCCCTTCTGCATTTTCATGCTCGACGCGTCTGTCCGGTTACTTGCCCGTTGGCTAGTGGCCTCTGTGACGAGGAACCTTCGAATCTGAACCGCCTGCCTGGTTGCCCCATAGACCTTGCTGGTCCAACCCGAAGCGAATATTCCATTCCTGCGTGGGTTGCATTTGCCAAGGCCTGTTGACTCCAATCCGGAAGCCGACGCCGCCAACAGCGAGATCCTTCGTGGGACAGTCAGTATCCAGCTCCTGGTCGTCGCCGACGCCTCTTGGTCCACGTGGCTGCACAGTCAAGCTTCACGACATCATCTGATTGCTTCGCAACATCGCCTGGTTCCTTCCTGGTCACTGGCTAGTGACCCAGACTCTGTCCCCTCTGCTTTCAGGTACTCTTCATCCTCGATCTGCCCTTGGATCCACCCGGACACTTCTCTCCTGGTCGCCTACAGCATCTTTTTACAGGTCTCCATAGGAATCAGCGAGGAAACCAGACACACTTTGACAACTATGCACCCGGCTCCTGTGGGTGAGGTAACGCGAGTACTTCGGTGCTCCTGTGGGTATGGACTATCCTAGTGTCCTAGTTTTAAGTAGCTTTCTCCTAGTCATTCCGGAAGTGTCCTAAAAGAACTAGTTTCCAATTCTTTTTGTTCCCATTATAACTCTATGGTAACTCGTGTGTGTGTGTGTATAGACACTGCACACGCTTCCCGTGGGCCTCCTGCATCCTAACTCTTGGTAGTACAGCTAAGCCCCAGCGATTCCCTAGGCCTATCCTGTGTTTGTGACGTGGTTCTTATACCATTATTTTAGTATATGGTTTTACGTGCCCCTAGGGCTCTACTGTATATTGTGCAACTTACTGTATGATAATTAAGTATCTTGTCATGTGCTTTAGCCTCTGACCTCAAAGAGTTCAGAGGGGTTGTGTTTATAATAAATACATATATATTTTATATATAACCTGTGTGGTGTCCTTTCACCTTGGTATTCAAGGGGGTTACATATGGTAAAACAGCTTGCTTTACATGCTCCCTGAAGTTTTAGCCTAAGACTGCTTTGTCCATGCTACCTCAAGGATAGCTGGTCTATAAGGTTGACTTCACAACCATCACCCTAAGAGTTGTTTGGACAGGTGTAAGGTGCTCACTAGAATAGTGATCATCATATAAAAGGCCAACTTCTCACAAGGGGGAGGGTGAATTTTTAGCTAGTTCCCTTCCCTCACAATGGAGGACCCACTGGTCTGATGTAATGCTTTTAGAGTGCGACAGGAAGTTTCCTAACCTTTACCTAAAAGCTGTAGGGCCACTGGGGCTGGCGAGGCTCGTTTTGTAGCAGGGGAACACCGTGCAGCACCACCTCTACCTTTCCGCTGCCCATTTCCTCTGTATACCCACTTTGAACAATTAACCCCTTCAGCGCGGCGCGAATTTTCGCGCTGTGCTAAAGGTTCTAATGAGCCTATGGACTCATGACGGAACGGTTCCGTCATGAGCACAGCTCTACCGACGCTCATGACGGAACCGTTCCGTCATGAGCATGGAAGGGGTTAAAGTTATTGGAGATCTTGTAAGGGCTGTTGGTACTGCTCACTTGGGGTCCTTTCCCTGAGCCCCATTGCTTTTTACCTTAACTGGTGTGCTGCTTGCGAAAAGCAGGCTAGGGACCTCACTGTAGGGCACCCATAGACTTTGGTGCGTGTGTCCTGAGAGCAATTGGTCAATGCTCAAGGAGAGGGACTAACATGAGAAGAGGAAGGAATTGTGGAGCTAACCACAAAAAGCAGCAAATGAGTGACAATGAAGTCAACCAATGGTAAGCAATGAGCAGTCTTTAAGCCCACAGATCGAAAACAAAAGGCCTCGAAAATACAGCGTATGTGCGGTCTAGACAAGACCTACAAACAAAATACATTAGCTACCAAATTCATGACTCAGATTAATGATGGAACACAATCATGCAATAACAAAATAATTTCTCCTGGATAGCTTTATTCAGTCAAAAAGATTTGAAACACGCAGTCAATAACATAAGGACATGTCGATTCAGTGAACAGTAACAATACATGGAGTCATGTGAAAATAGTTTACATTTGTTGCAGAAAAAAAATGTTCAAAATTTTAACTCACCACATCATCGATCTTCAGAATACTACGGACAGTTTCAGTAGCAAGTGTTAAAGCACTGATTGATACCAATAACGGCTGTACGACTAGCTCCTCCAAGATATTAGAAATTCCACCCTAACAAAAAAAATTATTTTTTTTAAATACATCTGAAACCTATTTAATGCAATCCAAACGTGTGGCCATACATTCATACTAGAACCAGGGGACAATAACATAAGTTTTGTAGATGGAAACGTTAATTACCTCTTACTCTGAAATTCACGAGAAGATCCGGGAGGTCATGGGGGTAGAGTTGGCGTTGGAGGCCCGTAGATGTGTCCTGAAGGTTTGGGAACCCACGGACCTGAATATGTCTGGAAAGGTGTGGGTGACACTGGCATGCATGATCGCTAAACGTAACATCGCTCAGTTGTGGGGTGCTAGTCAGGCGCCTCAAATTGGAAAATGGATGGAAGATCTGGACTGGTGCATGTTCAGGGAAAGGTCTATATATTGCCTGGGGCTGCCCCGGGAAGTGGGGGGGAAGGTATAGGGGGGCGTGGAATGGATTCAGACGGGATATTTGCACACCTCCGGAGGTCAGAGAAGAGGTATTAGCGTTGGAGCCTCAGTGATCCCTGAATTCTATCAGATTAATGATTATGATGTATCAACATGTATACTTGAATAATGTGAAAGTCAAGATTGTCACCTGGTGCTTTTTCTCCTTTTTCTTATTGGAATGTGTTAATAAAAAGATTTTTTTAAACAATTACCTCTTACACTAGCTCTACAGTATGGGTTCAAATTTATAAAGGTTTGGAAATCTCTCCAATTGCTTCTTTGTGGGGACATACTTTGTTTTACAGAATACCCAAAGCTATAAACTATAAAATCATGTAACTAGCATGAATGTAGGTTCACTAGTTCATCAAGTCCTACTCAAAGGTGGGGTACCAGGTGGGCGTTTCATTGTCAATATAAAATAGCTAATATACGTGTGCACTGTGTCTATAATCAAACACCAGCTCGCTAGGGCATTACCACCAGGAGCACCATGTACTTTGTAAAGTGTGTCACTGTGTAAGTGGTAATTTTTTTAATTTTTATAAAATTTGGGGAAGCAATTTTTTCATGCATTCTATTTTATGGGAGAACTTTAATTTCAGTTACGGTACAAGTATTATATCTTTGCTTGATCCAGAGTTAGGACCATGGTCCATGTGTCTCTTGCCCACCTTGAAGAGCACTGCACAAGAGTTTAGTTGCAAACATGCCCTCAAGAAACAAAATAGCAACAACTGTACCAGAAATCTAGTGCTAAAATGCTGTTAAACCTTTGGGGGTTAGGGGCAGAGGGTTAATATCGGAGACCTGTATTGTGAGAACACCTTCTAGTTTTCTTTCATTATCCCTTTTCTTTAAAAAAAAAAAAAGTTAGGCCGATGTATGTGACCGAACATTGGTACTGCTTTAGAAGTCTTAATCAGTATGCCTCTAAAATGAAAGCGAAAGCAATCATGTTTGTATAGTGTTAATCGGCAGACTAAATCTTTTAGGTATTTAACATCATGGAGAGGAGGGAAAGCTCTCAACCAAAACACACTAATAGAATTTCAAGAGCTGCCAAAGGGGTTGGAGAAACCCAGATACATTTTTAGGTTTCGCCTGGGCCGGAGCTCCTAGCTCCGCCCAGGAGAAATCTTATGTTCCTACAGTGTGGGGCTTAGTCCCGTCTCTGTCTTTCATTGGCTAGCTCCATAAATGGAGGCTAGCCATTGGAAGACATCAGCGTCAATCACTTTCTCCCCGTGAAAACGCGATTCGGGGGCGTTTCCGTGTCTTTAAGTCCCGCCCTCTCCTCTTCCCATTGGCTGGAATTTTACCTTCCAGCCAATGGGAAGGGGAGAGGGCGAAAAACACGCCCCCGAATCTGCCGGCCGGGACACCCCCGTGACGTCACTCCCCGGGCCGCGCTGTGATTGGCTGCCGGCCCGGGACCCGACTTGTTTACTCAGGTGTGATACCAAAGCCGTTCATTCATAGTTTGCTTTAAAAGTGTTCGCGCATACAGGGGAGATGGGACAACTAGAAATCACTAGGCGAAGCAATGTTAAAAATAAATTGTGTTTTTTACAAGGAAATATCCCCTTATTTGCTTTATTAACGAACTCCTCGATCCCATAGGAACAAATAAGACCAAAATATATTTAAAATGCCCGTAAGCTAGAAAAATATACGCATATTACATTGCCATGAAGCAGATGTGACTTGCAACTGCACACCTCCCATTTTGAATACTTTTTCGACAACTGGGGAAACCTGTTCTTCTCTCTGTGCATGCTGATAAGGAGTCCAGTGCCTGCAGCTGAAGAAGGTGGGGACTGCGTGATGTCACTCCGTCACAGCTCAGACTCCCTTTGTTTACTTATGCAGAGAGGCTTCCCCTGTCAGCAATTGAGATTTTGCCTGGCTCCCTGCAAGTTTGTTGTTACAAAGGCCAGGCTTTGTTCCTGTCCCAGCTATTTCACATGGCAGTGGCTAGCATCCGGCTCTGAACACACCACTTTGGAGGGTGGCTGGGCCCCAAGTATTCCACCAGCGCTGTGTGTGCATGTGTGTTCTCGAAACAGTCAGTTCTATTTGCCTTTGCAGCCAAACGTCGCAGCGGCAGCTGGTCCGCGGCCCTCGGAGCTATTCTGTCTAGGTCAGCACTGAGGAATGGGGCAGCTGTGCCAGGAGTGCTGGCTGGCGCTCCGAGAGCTTCTGAGCGGGCTGAGTGAACTGTGCTCGAGCTGGGCCTACAGGGTGCGCGAGCTGCTGGCGCGGCTCTGCGAGTGCTGCTGCCCAGGGCAGGGCGCTCGCGCCCGGAGGGGGAGTCTCTATAGGCCGGCGTTGCAGAAGCACGAGAAGAGGGCGGCGCAAGAATTCCTGCAACACTTGGAGAACGGTGAGGGAACGGCTATGACTGTTGAAACATGGGAAATGCGCGTGGAGTGAGCAGGGAAGGATGGGAGGTGAAGCTTGGGGTCGCGTCAGGGTGGGTTGGTGGCGCAGCCCAGGCTTACTCGTTCAATGCTGTACATTTGTACAACTTAAACTGTAGTTCGGGGGAGGTCTGTTGGGGGCATGGGGTAACCGGAGCGAGGCTAGTATGAGGCACTGCCAATTTTTGTGTTTAAATATTTGTTATTTCCAGTTTTACAGTGTACCTTTGTGTGGCGCTTCCATGCTGTATGCGTGGCATTTTATTGTAAGCTAAACGAATGTCTGCTGCTGTGTCATTTATTAATGCCAATTTTTTACTAGAAAAATCTAAAAAGAGACGTAAATATGTGTTCTCTTGAGTCCTTTGATCCTTGTTTTTTTTAAGCTTTCTTTTCGCCATTTTGTGTCGTTTTCAGGGGTGGGTTGCGATGTCCTGCTGTCCGCCCCCCCCTCCCGCTGTCCGTGTGCCCGTTCCTGCCCCCCTCCCGCTGTCTGTGTGCCCGTTCTGCCCCCCCTCCCGCTGTTAGTCTCCCCCCCCCGCTGTCCGTGTGCCCGTAGGTGCTTGTCTTTTATATGTATCTACATAAAAAAAAAAGCTATGCACAGTGCAGGACGTTTTAAAGTGGCACGCTAAAGTGAGGACTGTTGTTTATGCTGGTAAATAACCGTGTGATGTGGTGCCTGGTGTTTAACAATGATTGTAATTGGTGCACTGTGGATGCTCCAGCCTCGTTAGTGTTTTAATGGGGCTCTCATTCTGCACTTCTAAATCCCACCTTTATTTCCGAGACTGGCGGGTTCCTCGGCTGTACCGGGAAAACTGAAACGTGTTCTTTGGTGAGAAAGTGACGCCTGCAACGCAACTGGTACTCAAGTTAAGCGCTCTGATGCCTTCGGGACGAGTTCACGCTATGTAAAACTGCAAAAAAAATCCTGCCAATTTCATTTTAGGAGACGAAGACAAGGTATCGAATAAAACACCCAAAACACTTTTGTAACTTTGTGCATTCACCGGGGCTTTGCAGATAGAGCATATGGTATGTAGTGATCTCTGTACAGCACAGGGGGGGCGTCTGATGGCCACGAGAGGTTACGTAGACATTCATATACGTGGCTCGTACGTATTAGTGACCTTTATAGTATTTCCATTTCTATTACATTTGTACCTTTCTCTATGTCAAGCACTTCGTCTGCCAGTGCATGGTGTCCAGTGCATGGTGTTCATGCTTCAAAATATTACTAATGAATACGAATATGAATCTGTACCGACAAACTTTTCATGAGTATTGTAGTTTTTCCATTCCTGTATCAGGTTTTCCTCTCCATCTTCTTGTTGGGAACAGGTGAAAAATATGAAAGCTTTCAAGAACTGAAAGCGCAGCACCGGACAGTTCTAAACAGAAAGAGGCTAGAGTGGAAATGCTGGCTTGCACAGGTGGCGCTGTGGCTTAGTTGGTTAAAGCGCCTGTCTAGTAAACAGGAGATCCTGAGTTCGAATCTCAGCAGTGCCTTACTTTTTTTTCCAGACAATCTATAGAAAACTAATTAACTAAAAACCTCACGAATTATATCAAATTCACGCTGTTTCTATTAAAATTGTGCGGTACACGATAATTCTCCCTTGGACATAAACGATTTTGATCTTAAATTCTACTTGCACTTGATCCGTGTTGCCTATGGCAGCAATTAGGTTTAAGTGGGCACAAGTAGGGGTGATGCTGCTATCTGTATCAAAAGCGTCTGTTTCATAGGCACCGACATGTCTTAGATAATGGGGTATTTTATTGCTTAATACGTTTTAAGTGTGCACAACACCATATGCACTTAAACGACTGTAAATAATTTATAAGTAGTGGCCCAAGAAGCGATTTTGACCTACGGCTGGATTATAACTAGCTGCATTTTACTGACGTCACCATCTGCACTAGAAGCGTCCATTCTAGATGCTTTGCTCAGTTTCGAAATTGGCCCTTCCTACGCCTCAATAAATTACAAGTTTGCACTGCACCATATGCACTTTAACTGCTGGGTGACTGCAGATGTTCTAATCGACTCACAAATTAATTTAGGCAGCGATTGCTGGGCATTGGGTTTATGGAAATACTCGCACTAGACGCAAGAATTATACATGTGATGGTTTAAATCATGAAATCTTTTTAATCACCCACGCACGGTAAATGATCGAGTTAATTTTGATGTTAAATTGAGACTATATTGTGTCACCAACTCGAGTACCTTTCACTTTCAAAGACCTATTGACAAAGCCAATCAGTTTGGCTTTGTTTAGTGAAAAGATTTTTCCAACATTAACTAACATGAGCAAGCTCATGTTAGTTAATCGTGTGCAGTGCAGTGGGAGTGCAGAGCGAGAGATTAGGCTATTGGCTTTGTAAATGACAATGCCATTTATTTATGTTGTCAAAGCCAACACATAAATAAAAATGTTGTCATTTACAATGCCAATAGCTCTAACTTTTCCAAAGGCGAAACCGTTGCATTGTAAATGCTTGTTTTTTTTATTTAAGGAGTTTTATATAGCGCTAGCCAGACCGGAAGGTATCGGAGCGCTTTACAACAATTACAGAGCAGTGCAAAAGAAAGCAAAACATAATACAATAAAGCGAGACATTCAGGATACGAATCGTAGTATAGAGAATGATGACTAGTTCCATTACAGTGTCTTGACAATCCGCATCAGAGAGGAGCAATGCCACTTTTAACACTCCAAACTGCTCCTATCTGTTAGATAGGGAGCGGTCTAGGAAAAGGATTTTGAGCTGACTTTTGAATTTAGGGAAGGAAGGAATAGTTCTGATGTGGGCGGGTGGCTAGAGTTCCATATTTTGGGCGCATTTCCAGCAAAGGACTTTTCCGCGTTTTTTTGTTTGAGCTTTCAGCAGGATAAGAAGTAGGGTATTAGAGCTTCTGAGGTTCCTGTACTGACCTGCTTTTTTGAGTTTGGATGCCAGATATTTGGGTTTGCCTGTGTGAAGGGCTTTGTGGGTGAGTCAGGCTGTTCTAAAGTTCACCCGCATTTCTATTGGTAGCCACTTGAGTTCTTTTAGTGCTGGAGATATGTGATTTCTGTATTCCAGTGACCATTCTGGCAGCCGCGTTGAAGGTTGTTTCCAGAGGAGCAAGGTGAATTTTGGCTATTCCCGAGAGGATTGCGTTTCCATAGTCCAGTCTTGACAGCACCAATGCTTGGGTGGCTTGTTTGAGATCTTTGGATGGAATGAAATTATTATTTCGTTTAGCAGCTTCAGGTTAAGGAAAGCGCTCTTCGCCGAGATCTTAATGTGTTTGGTCAAGTCTAGTTTGGAGTCTAGCGTGATGCCTAATGATTTAACGGTGGCAGCCAGGGTGAGGTTCCCATTGAGCGCATCGATATCTTTTAACCACTCGACCATTTGTGGGTTCTCTTCTTTGTTCGAGATGAGGAGTAGTTCGGTTTTGTCCGGGTTCAGCTTTAAGTGGTTGCGGGGTGTGGCTTGAGGCGTCAAGATGGCAGTCGAACTCTAAGACTGCTCCGGACCCCCCTCCGTCATCCGCCTCGCATCTGCCCGCTTTCAGCTGCCATCGGAGCTCCACGTTACCGGTAGCGGCTCCCTCATCCCGCCTACATCGCCTCGATTCTCTTTGGGGGCTGCCCGGTGACTCTGCTGCCTTCGCTGGTCCCCCCTTCCATAAGGCCTTGCATAATCAAGATGGCGGCCCCCGTGCCGTCCCGTCCCTGGGCCGGACATCTCTGCCCGGACGGTCCGGCGCTCCCTTTGCCCCTACTGTCTGCCTGCGACTCACCTGGTGGCAGAGGACGGGGCCGACGGCTGGCTGTCTCGCCTCGGAGCCCGGGGCTGCGGTGCGGGTCCAGCCACCCTGCCAGCCGGACGAGCGCGAGGGGCGGTCCCGGGGCGCAGTTGAGGCGCCCTCGATCTCCCGAAGTCATGGCGGCCGCGTGAGGTTGCCGATCCTGCTCCTGGGGCCACATGGTGCATGGCGACGCCCGCGAGCTGTGCCGCTGCTGGAGAGGAGATGAGGGAGGACTGCTGGACCGGGCCGCGCTGCAGTGCCCGACCTGCTCGCAGGCGAGATTGCGGTGAGTAGAGACAGAGCCTGGGCGGCGCGGCTAGCCTGCTCTGGTGCGAGAGTGCCAGAGGCCGGCCTGAAGTGGTGACGGAGAGCGGGCCTTTACCTGGGTGGCGCCTGGACGGATTCCCGAGGACCCCCTGGGGACTGAGAGGGAATCGGGGGCCCGGTTCTGTGTCGCCTCCCCCGGGACCTTCTGCAGGGCTGCCGGGGTCGCGCATGTGTGCTTTCCCCCCCCCCCCCATGCGGACAGGAGGATTGGGGTCTGTGGTGGCGCCCTGGAGAGCGGACTGCCCCTTGGGGCCGGGGGGCCACTGTGTGGACTGCTGCTGAATCCTGAGCACCTCAATCTTGGCCTGAGAGGGGCTACATCTGGGAGGTTCCTTTCTTCTCGACTGCTGCTGCCTTTCGCGACCTCCGCCATCTTGTGGGCGCGGGGTGCTGCTGGATTCTTTGGGTGAGCAGGTCAGTGGGACTGTGATCGTTCTACAATCTCTGGGAACAGGCTGTATTGACCTTGGACGCGGTGTGGCGCCTCCAGTGACTGCCCAGGCACCAGAGATGCGGGGTGCCCCATCCTCCGAGGCCCTGAGAATTCACCGACCTGCCCCGGATGCACTGCTGTGAAGACTCACTCCTCACTGTCTGAGCAGCTGAGTGGTGCGCTGGGGTCCGGTGCAGGGGCACATCGGCCATCACATTGGGTGGCGCCGCCCCCCCTGGACGCTTGCAACCTTGTTGATGGGGCCTTCTGGAAGGGCTCTGAGGTCTTGGGGCCCTCGGTGCCGCCTGGGTGACCGCCACTGTTATTAGTTGCTGGGATCCCCAGGAGGGCGGCCTCCTCTCTTCAACGTCGGTGAGCGGTGGGTGGAAGGAGGGACCGGCCACTGCACCGGGTGGCGGGATCTGTGGTGGGGCCACTGGCATGTCTCCCTCCCCCTTCCCCTCCGGCCACATTAAGCTGATTCTTCGGGAACATGGGCAGAACCCGCACCACCCACACCCCCATTCCCCCAACCCAAACTAAAGTCAACCAATTTACTACGTCGGACCAGGACCCAGGTAGAGGGTCCCAGGCTGTGCCTGGTATCGCCGGGTGAGATCTCTCCGCCATCCTACAGGCGATAAGCACATCGCAGGCCTCTGTGGAGAGCAAGATCGGGGAGGTGAGGGTGGATGTAGCCTTAATTCGACAGGACCTCCGAAATGCCACAGCGCGCATCACGGAGGCAGAATCCTGTATCTTCACGGTGGGGGGATGACAAATCCCAGGTGACCCGCCTTCAGACACAGACCTCGGAGTTGAACCGCAGGGCGGAAGATGCCGAAAATGGAGCACGAAGAAACAACCTGCGCCTCCTGGGTTTTACGGAGAGAGTCGAGAAGCGCGTACTGACAACTTCATAGAGGCCTGGGTTCGTTCCAGGATGCCCAAAGAGAAACTTTCCCCCTGGTTCGAGGTGGAGCAGGTTCACCGCTCTCTCGCTCCCAAACCCCCGCCCTGAGCTCCCGCTCATCCCATCATCCTCTGAATTTTGAACTTCCGGGACAGAGACGCTATTCTGGGGGCAGCCAGGGAATTGGGACCGTTACACTTCCAGAACTCCAGAATTATGGTTTTTCCAGATTACTCCAGGGAGGTTCAGACTACACGTCGCTCCTATGGCGAAGTTAAACAAAAACTGGCTTCTTCTCTGATCGGTATGGGCAGCGTCCCCGGGCCCGATGCCACTTTGCGAAGGGCCATGTCGGACTCGGATCTGTCTGGGAGCTCCGTGATTCGTGGCTCTGGTGGGTAGGAGGGGGGGTGACCAGCACCGCAGGGTGTGTAACTCACAATTCACCCTTCGGGACTCTTTGCAACGAGACTGCTCCTGATCCCACGAGCGGGGTCCTACCTAGCTCGAATGAGTGGCCCGTTCGGGGTTTGACCTTCCATTGCAGTCCCGGGTCTGGCACGTTCTAGTAGTCTCACGTTTACCACTTCATGTTTTCAGCTGTTGGCATTCATCCATATACATTGAGGGGGGGATCCAGTTCAACATGTCCTTGCTTGTTTGTTGCTAACCGTTTTAGATTAGCGAATCACCTCTTTGTGGGGTAGTTATTGTTTTTTTTTTTTTCAGGGCGACAGATGCTTCCACTTCAGAAGTGTAGGGTGGGGGGAGTTGGGGGGTGAGGACCGTTGTCTCCCAACAGTTTGTTATTTTTAGCCGCCTACAAGGGCTGGGGGGAGGCCATTCTACTCAGAAAGGGACTTCCCTTTACCCTGGCTAAAGCAGAGACTGATGCGCAGGGCCGGTATGTGGCCATGTCGGGAATGATTGAGGGACACCCTATGAACCACCTGTGCACTTACATTCCCCCTGCACTCATGACATCCACCCTTCGGCACCCCACGCTGGTGTTCTCCTCCTTTCCACAGGGTCTCACAGTTGTGGGGGGGGATTTTAACGCCGTCCTGCACCCCTCGCGTGCAGGAGACGGAGACCCCGTCGGAGCACCGTCTCGCCTCCGCAAAGAGCCTCTTGGCTGGTCATCGGCCCTGGTCCTTTGTGACGTGTGCTCGGAGGACAGGGGCGGGTCGGGCTTGGGCGTCGGACCTCCAGATGGCGCCGGGCGGTATGAAGTATCTTGGGGTGTACTTGTCGGAGGATGCTACGGTCTCCCGGGACCGCAATCTCACCCCGGTTTGGAATTGTACGCGCGAGGATATAACGGTGTGGTCCCGTATGCCCTTGTCTATTTATGGGAGATCGGCCATCTTTAAGATGGTTGCGATTCCCCTCATCGTATACCAACTACAGAATCACATCTATCAGATCCCGCCCGCTGGTTCCGGCAAATCAACTAGGCACTGAGTAGCTTCATGTGGGAAGGGGGGACTGCTCGGGTGGTGCTGCGGACATGCTTCCGCTCAACATTTAATATACTGGGGGTCTGGCCACATCGGACGTGCTCTCTTATTATCAGGCAGCTCATCTGCTGGTCTCGAATGACTGGTGGTACGGTGACCGGGGCGATCCGGCCTATGCTGTGGTGCGATTCCTCATGGGCTCGGCGTCAGTTCACACGCTGCTGTACTCGGCAGCGCTCCGGCAGTGTCTTCCCTCTGCCACGCAAGTGGTTTTCCGCGTCTGGCGCCAGGCGCTGCGTAGAATGGGGTGGTGGAACGTGCTTACTCAGGAAACCCCTCTTTGGTCCAATGGTCGTCTGCCTCAGATGGCTGCGCTTCCGGGGCTGGGATGCCATAGGCATCTCCTCCCTGGGCGATGTGATGGCAGGATGTACTCTTAAATCCTTCCAAGACTTGCAGAACGAATTCGGGATGCCCCAATCTCAATTTTTTAAATATCTACAATTTCGGCACGCCTGGACGCCCTACTTTGCTAACCTAGAGCAGCTTCCTGACTTCAGTCCGCTTGAGGCTAAATTGTTCATGGGGCAACTGCCCGACAAGAAACTCTCGCGTATCTATCAGACCCTGGTCACCATAGCTCCTCCGATCTACATAAACTCAAGGCCGCGTGGGAGGAAGATCTTGGGGATTTGGAGGAAGAGGACTGGAATGAGGCTCTGGCCAGTCCGCGGCTTGCGGCAATCTCTACTCGTTTGCGCTTGATCCAATTAAAATACTTGCACAGGCACGTATTTTACTAGACAGCGCCTGTGGAGGGCGGGTATGATGGGGTCCCCAGATTGTCTTCGCTGTGGTTCGGAAGTAATAATCCTGAGCTTATAAAACGCCTGGTTACACTAGCCAGTGTGTACCCGCGCTGTACCGCTAAGGAACCCATCCTGGCCTGTTCCTGTGAGGTGCCCATTCCTGGGCACCCCAAGGTGAAGCCAGGCATCCTAGCGTTAGGGCCGATGTGGAGATTAAGCAAGCTATTGCCCAGAGTTGCAGAGTGGGACCCATGATTAGAGTAGGCACAGAGGCGAGAGAATTATCGGGTCCGAGGATACTGAGCCCAAGACCCAGCCGCGACGGGAATTGAACCCTGGTCCCGGGCCATACCTCTGCATCAGGGTCTGCCGCTCTAACCAGTGAGCCACACTTCTCCACTCCAAGTAGGTACACTCTTGCATACTGTATGTGGATGCTCCGCATTACAGAGGTTTTGGGATGGGGTATTTCGATGCCTCTCGGAAGTACTGGCCTGGGTGCTTCCTCGGGACCCCAGATTGGCGCTGCTGAAGGTTATGGAGGGTATTGGGGGAAATAGATACAAGCGCCATTTGCTGCTCCTAGGCCTTGCCCTAGCTAGGCGGACATCGCCAGGGCCTGGAAGGCGCCTCAGGCCCCACCTCTGGCCGGCTGGAAAAACCTTGAGCAACCCATATTTCGGGCCAGGGGGTACCCAGGCAAACATTTTAAAATTTGGAAGAAGTGGGCTGATTATCGAGGGCTGGACTTGTACACCCTCCGCCTGATGGGACGGCCCTCCCATCGCCTTGACATTTGCACATTTGGTAATACCGTGAAGTGTCTTGACCGGACTATGCAGGTTTTCTGTACACATGTTCCTCCCTTTTCTTTTAGCAGCAGCGCAATTTGGGGGGGGGCGGGGGAGGGATGGGGGGTGCTAGTTTGTCCTGTAAAAGTCTGCAGATGATATTCGTATGTCACTGATGTTGGCAGAAGTCTCCGGGGCTCTGCATTCTATGTGTGTTCAGACAAATAAAAATCTGTTTAAAAAAAAAAGTGGATTATAAAAAAAAAAAAAAGGGGTTGCTTGACAGCCAACGTTGCACTTCATTTAGTGTTTCATTGAGTCTATAAATGTCTTTAGAAGAGGAGATTCCAAGTAGTTATGGGTATCATCAGCGTAGAAGTGGAAGGGGATGTTAGCTTTTCTGAGTAGGGCGGTGAGGGGTCCCATGTAAATGTTGAAGAGTTGAGGGGAGAGCACTGATCCTTGGGGCACTCCCCTCTTGACTGGGTGAAAGTCGGATTCAAAGCTTCTGATTTTGATTGTTTGGGAGCGGTTGTGCAAGAATGAGGAGAACCATGTTGTCTAGTCCGGCCCTTTCTTCGAGAGCTTTGAGGAGAAGATTGTGATCAACTGCGTCGAATGCCGCCGGTAGGTCTAGGAGAATGAGGAGGCAACATTGGTCTGAGTCCAGTGATTTGTGTATGTCATCAATTATGTTGAGGATTGCGGTTTCCATGCTGCCCCCTTTCCTGAATCCCGACTGATGTGAGTCGAGGAGGTTGGTATTTTCCAAGTGCTGAGTTAGTTATTGGAGTACACACCTTTCTAGGATTTTGGAAAGAAGAGGAAGGTTAGAGACGGGTCTGAAGTTGTTTAAGTCATTTATGTCCAGGCCTGGGTTTTTAGCAGTGGGTTGACTTGTCCTACTTTCAGACAGTCTGGGAGGATTCTGGTTTTTAGGGAGCTGTTAATAATCCTGCACCATAGTGGGGCTAGGTAGAGTTTCAGTTTCTTGGTGAGTTGAGCAGGAATGGGGTCTAGAGTGTGAGATGAAGGATTAGAGGTGGCGAAAAGTTTGACTATCTCTTCTTCTAGAATGGCTGGAAGAGTGACCAGGGTTTAGTGGTGGGAGGGGGAGCGCTACCAAGCACACCACCCAGGCTGCTATGAGAAGGGGAAGAGCAGTTGGTGACCAGAGAGCGCTCTATCTTGGAGATCTTATAATTGAAGAAGTTGGCGAAGTTGTCGCATCGTTTTTTGGTGGCCTGCCCCAGGGAAGTATCCGGTTTGGAGGTTTGCTGTCTAATAATACTGAAGAGCTCCTTGGGTCTGTTTTTTGCACTATCCAGAGCAGAGCGGAAATACATAGATTTTTTGTTCTTGATATGAATTTGTATTTCTTCTAGATAGTTCGGAGTTTGTCGCGATGGAAGGTAGTGGGCAAGCTCCTCTAGCGTCTTTCTGCAGCTCTTAGTTGTCTACTTTCTTCATTAGTGTCAGAGTCGTACCAAGATCTGGACCGAATGGCTCGATTTTTTCTTAGTTTCAAGGGTTCTAGTTGGTCAAGAAGGATTACCATATTCGTGCTATAGAGCGAGGTGAGGTCAGTTGTAGAGAGATCTTGGTCGCTGGGTAGGAGCAACTTTAGCATATCTTCCATGACGTCCAGGGGGATCTGGGTGAGATTTCTGGACCATTTGGGGGGGTCTTGAACAGGAGGCAGGGATAGAACTCTTTGGTTGATGTGGAATAAGATCATGTGATGATCCGACAAGTCCACTGGGAGGCTGTTGTCGATCGTAATTGCGACTTGGTGGGCAAAGATGGCATCAAAGGTCGCTCCTTTGTTGTGAGTTTCTTCAGAACAGTGTTGGGAAGGTTATTGTCACAGAGGAGAGTATTGAGAGATTGAATTAGTGTGTTGTAGGCCTCGTTCCAGCGTAAGTTGAGATCACCCAGGATTATGTAGTTGGTGTCTTTGAGTACGCAGTGGGCAATCAAGTTGGATAGGTGTTCACCAAAAGTGGGGGTGTTGCCAGGTGGGTGATAGAGAAGGTGACCAACTAAAGGGCTGTTATCCTTAGTCTTGATGGTGACAGACATTCAAAAGAGCTATATTTGCATGAGTCCATTACAGCGAGGTCAATGTCATCTTTATGGATGACGGCTACACCTCCCTGCGTTGATCTTTTCTATCTTTATTGATGGTGAAACCTGGGGACACAAACATGTCTAAACAAGGTGGGGAGATCTCATTTAGCCATGTCTCTGGGATGAACGCAATGTCAAAGTCCTGAGAGAGGATAGCTTCAGCTAATTCCGTTGCATGTTGGGGGCTCTACAGTTAATGAGCAAGCAGTTAGTAGATAGATTATTTTTGTTCGGATGCTTTCCTGATGGGGCCCTCGGTATGGAGGTGAGGGAGTGCGGGGGTCTTGTGGTTTTCACAGGAGGGAAGTCTCTTCCGAAGCCCGTGTTCACTTGAATATTGGAGTTAGTGGAAGTTGGGAGAGGGGAGTCATAAGTGGAGGCTAGGTCCAAAGCTTCTTCAGCGGACATTGCGGCTTTAGTTCTGGAAGTTCTTTGTGTTTGGATCTTTACTAGTGTGGCTCTGAGCTCCAGACGCGGGGGCTTTGATTCTTGTGAGAGATTGTAGTGGGATCACAGCGTCTGTTCTAGGGGGCCTCAGCAGCCGGTTCTCGAGGAAGGTTGAGGTCCCAAATTGGGGTTTTAGAGGGGTAGTCAGTCGGATAGGAAGCCCTGAGTTGGGAATGTTGGGGCTTTCGAGCCTTGTCTAGGTTAGAAAGGATTTGATCAAGGCCACGGAATATAATTTCTAACTGACTTTCTAGTAGGGCCAGCTGGTACGCCATATTTTCTGGGGCTGGTAGCATGCAGTTTTGGGTAGGGACATCTCGTGGGGTGGGGGCCAGGGTCGAATTGTGAGGTCTACTGCCGAGTAGGTCAGCCCGGCTGTCTCTGTTAGTGACTCTCGGTAGGGGGTTTAGTCGTGAGCTCTTCCTCAGTGAATCTGCTGGAGGGAATGGACTGAGCACGAGGGCTGATGATTTGCTTTTGAAGAAGATAAGATTGAGGGGGCAATGGGGATTGATTTTCGGAAGATTGAAGGGGGTCAGTAGACCGAGCTTGTGGGATGATGGAGTGATGTTGAGGAAGATAAAATTGAGGGGGCTGTGGGGGCTGATCTTCCTTGGAAGATTGAAGGTCACGGTTTGTGGGGACGGAGGAGTGGGAGGAGTTTCTGGGGGCGTCGGGGGGAGGCTGGGGGATCTCATCAGGGGAGTGGAAGTAGATATTTGCTTCTCCTGATGGGGCAGGTCGATCGGGGAAGGGGCTGGGATGCCCAACGGTTGCAAAAAACAATGTATTGTAGTAAACTGGGGTGAGCATAGTGAAAAGCCGAGATTTATGTGAGGAGTCGAGTTCTTTCATGGCCCTTCCACCTCACTGAATTAATTGCAGGTCTTTTCAAATGAGGCTAAATGGCTACTAAATATGCACAGTTTTGCCTGAAACAGAGAGACTTGTGCTCGTGCTGGCAATGCATCAGCTCATCAGGACCTGCACCCGGCCTACATTATCCCGGAACAATAAAGGTCAAGAGGCAGCTGGATTAGCATCAGAAGATGGTGAGAACAAGAAAAGCTATAGATTAACCAGTCAGCATCCAGACACAGTAGACACGTAGTAAGTCATTAAATACACTCAGCTCGCCTCACTGTAGCAATGCTGCATGGGGTCACTCTTTAATCTCTCCAGTGCCAGTATTAAGTTATTTTCTCTAGAGGCAGTATCTTTGTCTCTCAGCCATGGTCAAAGGATTCAAGATTTATGAAGCAGAGATGTCTGGTCACTGGGGAAAGGGCTGACGGGCAGTAAACCATGATATAACCCAAGTCTAGAAAATCACTTTTTGGGACAGTGAACTTAAGGCTAAATATGAAACGACATGTTACCATCCAAATACTATAAACAAGAAACTAGCAACACTGGTGGTTGAGGCTACTAAACTGAGACAATAAGCCCACAACTGAATACGATAAATGAGCATAGATTTGGGAAGAAACAGTCCGCACCAAGGACGTACAATGCACACTTTGTGCTTTCCGAGTTGAGCAAAGTTTGATACAAATTGAAGCCCACGAAGTGTAGGTCACAGTGAGATTCATGTAAATGGGGTCTTGACGTAGAGGATGGAAAGAAATTACCTTCACAGAGGTTTCTACACTACATTTCTACATAATCAGCCCATAGTTCTCCCTCAAACAAACAGGAGAATTTAACGCAAAGAGTAAAGAAATAGACAAAATGAGGCAACAATTTTATTGCCATTTAAAAGTTCGTTAGGCTCTCTTAACCAAGACGTGATTGGTTTCTTTAGGGCTCCTTTTTTGCTTCAGGGGACAAAGTGAGGAAAATGTAAGTTACTTTGGCTTCCAATAGCATTAAAAGACTAGTTGTTGATCACCTAGTAAGTGTTCATAAGCACGATTTTGCTCCAATAGACAGTTTTCTTCCATTAATTATAAGCAGTCCTAGTTAGGAGATGCAATATAGCATAGAAGACCACATGCGTAATGTGCAAGCAACATTTTCTGTCAAAAACAACATCTATTCCCCCCCCAAAAAATCGTTTTTCAAAGGACTGTGGATATGTGGCCGTTGATGAGCTGGATATTTGCATACTCACAATCCTTTGAAAACTATCACACAGAAACTGACTGATTTGCTGGATTAATGAGCAGCTTTTAAATAATAAGTGTTTGTTTCACCAACGTGGAGAAAAAGAAAAAAAGGTTAATGAATATGCTACTTACCAGTATGCATCTGTTCTTGGCATGTAGGGCTGCTAACATTCATATCTTAGCATTAGATCGCCGCCTAGTGTTGGGTCCGGATGATCGCACATTGTTGTCCTGGAAGAGTCTTCGAAGTATCCTGAGATAGGTGGCTCCTCCCCTGGACTACAGTGCGCATGGGCATCGGCTCCATCCCCAGATTGTTTTTCGCCATTGTGGCAGAAGATGGAGTGAAAAGTGTAAAGGATGTCCATGCTAATGAATAAATACAATAGTATATCTGCAGCTGCGACAGGCACCGGGGAGGAGGGCGGGCGATATGAATGTTAGCAGCCCTACATGCCAAGAACAGATGCATACTGGTAAGTAGCTTATTCAGTTCGAGGCATGTGGGCTGCTAAATTCATATCTTAGCATAGAATACATAGCAGTCCCTCCATCAGCGGCGGTTGCCCGTGCCAGCTGCAGAAACCTGAAAAAGTGTTTTCAGAACAGCCTGTCCTACAGCAGCTTGCTGCTTGGAATGTACATCAACACAGTAGTGTTTTGTAAAGGTATGTGGTGTAACCCACGTGGCTGCTCTGCAAATATCCTCTAAAGGTATGTTCCCTAGGAAAGCCATGGATGCCCCCAGTTTGCGTGTGGAGTGCGCCCTTGGGGGTATTGTTAAAGTGCACTTGGCCTTTTGATAACATATCTGAATGCACTTAACAATCCATCTGGCTATCCCTGCTTTGGAAATAGGGTTGCCTTTGTGTTGTGGTGCGAAGGCAACAAAAAGTTGTATTGTCTTTCTAAAGGGTTGTGTTCTGTCTATGTAGTACATCAACGCCCTCCGTACATCTAAGGTATGGAGCATTCTTTCTGCCACCGTTTGCGGGTTTTGAAAGAATGCTGGTAAGTCAATAGTTTGGTTGAGATGAAACTGACACCACCTTCGGAAGGAATTTGGGGTTAGTGCTTAGCACTACCCTATTTGGATGAATTTGAATGAATGGCTCTTGGATTGTGAGCGCTTGCAGCTCACTGACACGCCTCAGAGACGTAATAGCTACTAGGAAAGCTACTTTCCACGTAAGGAACTGGAGTTCACACGAGTGCAGTGGCTCAAATGGTGGTCCCATCAGTCTGGTGAGAACGACATTGAGGTTCCACACCGGAGCTGGCGGTGTTCTTGGGGGAATGACTCGTTTCAGACCTTCAAGGAAGGCTTTAATGGCGGGCACTCTGAAGACAGAGAGATGCTGCCTGTTTTGAAGATAAGCCGCTATGGCGGATAGATGTATCCGAATGGAAGTGTACGCTAGATTGCACTTGTAAAGATGCAACAGATAGCAAATGATGTTGGGGATAGATGCATCTAGCGGGTTGATGTCATTGGCTGCACAGTAAATGACAAAACGCTTCCATTTTGCAGCATAGCATGCTCTGGTAGTTGGTTTCCTTGCCTCCTTGATGATGTTCATGCATTCCGGAGGTAGGTTAAGGTATCCAAACTCTAGGACTTCAGGAGCCAGATCGCCAGGTTAAGCTGTTGCGGATCTGGATGCTGAATTTCTCCATGGTTCTGCGTCAAAAGACTGGGCGTGAGGCGCAGTCTTTGATGCGGCACCACTGAGAGTTCGAGGAACGTGGTGTACCAAGCCTGGCGCGCCCACGTTGGAGCAACTAGGATGAGAGTCATCGCGTGCTGCCTTAGCTTTCTTGCGACCAGCGGTATTAGAGGGGCTGGCGGAAAAGCGTACGCAAATTTGCCTGACCAGTTCATCCATATCGCATTCCCCTGCGACTGTGGGTGAGGGAACCTGGCGGCAAAGTGTTGGCATTTTGCGTTTTCTTTTGTGGCAAACAGGTCTATCTCCGGATGACTCCACTGCTGGAAGTACGGGTGGAGGACAGATGGGTGTATCTCCCACTCGTGCATTTGATGGCTGTACCTGCTGAGCAGATCCGCCATCTGGTTGTCCTTCCCTGGGAGGTGTTCTGCCATGAGGAAAATGTTCCTCTGAATGGCCCACTTCCACATGCTCTGAGCCAGATGAGACAGCTGTGGCGAGTGGGTGCCTCCCTGCTTTTGAATGTAGTACATCGCAGTCATGTTGTCCGTCCGGACTAACACTACCTTGTTGCACAGATGTACAATGAAGGACTTGAGCGCCATGAAGATTGCCATCAGTTCCAGATAGTTGATGTGCATCTTCTGTTGCTGCGTCGTCCATAGTCCCTGCACTGTGTAAGTGAGCAGATGAGCTCCCCATCCCTGGAGAGATGCGTCCGTTGTCAGGATAATCTGCGGCACAGGCTCTTGGAACAGTCGGCCCTTGCAAAGGTTGTGTGGAGTCCACCAATGCAGAGAGTCGTATGCCCGACTGGTAACCAACACTAGGTCTGTCAATTGCCCCTGAGCCTGTGTCCACTGATTCGCTAAGCACTCCTGGAGCGGGCGCATATGTAACCGTGCGTGAGGGACTATGAAGATGCAGGAGGCCATCATGCCTATCAACTGCATAAACACTCTCGCTGGAAGCGAGTGTTTTGGTCTGAACTTTTGGATCAGAGACTGCATGCTGTCTATCCTGACTTGGTGTGGCTGAGCCATGGCCGTCAGGGTGTTGATCGTCGCACCTAGGAACTGCCGGACATGTGCTGGTTGTAGATGCGACTTTGGGTAGTTCAGCGAGAAACCCAGATTGTGAAGAAGGTGAATTGTAGTCGACATGTCTGCGGCGCACTGTTGTTCCGACTTGGCTTGCACGAGCCAGTCGTCTAGGTAGGGGTAGACATGGATGTTCTGCCTCCTGAGGTGCGCTGCCACTGTCGCCAGACACTTGGTAAACACCCTTGGGGCTGTGGTGACTCCGAAGGGTAGGACCTTGAACTGGTAATGCTTGCCTTGAATAGTGAACCGGAGGTATTTCCTGTGGGACGGGTGTAGTGGAATGTGGAAATAAGCATCCTTGAGATCTAAGGTTGCCAAGAAGTCCCCTTGTTTTAGCAAGGGAAGGATCTGTTGCAGTGTAAGCATGTGGAAATGTTCTGATAGTATGTACAGGTTGAGGGGACGTAGATCTAGAATGGGCCTGAGAGATCCGTCCTTCTTTGGAATAAGGAAGTACAGGGAATACACCCCTGTGCCTTCCTCTCCCACCGGCACGAGCTCGATTGCTCCTTTTTGCAGCATCACCACTACTTCCTGCTGCAATAAGAGCAAGTGCTCTGCGGACATAGGCCTTTGCCTTGGCGGGATGTTGGGTGGAGTGGATTTCAACTCTAGGCAATAACCATACTGGACTAGTTGTCGCACCCACCTGTCTGTGGTGATGTTTCTCCAGACGGGCAGGAACTGCTGCAGTCTCCCCCCGACAGGTGTTAAGTGGTCGGGGGGCAGTGACCGAGAGTCACTGTTTGCTTGGGCTTCGCAGTTTAGTTTCTGTGTCTTTTTTTATTTTCTCTAGGGTGGTGTCAACATCTGGACCAAACAGACTATCAGGATTGACTGGCTGATTAAGAATGGTTGTCTGAATATCCGGTTTAAACCCTGAGATGCGGAGCCACGCCTGTCGTCTCAGCATAACACTAGTGTTGATAGCTCTAGCAGCTGTGTCTGCTGCATCAAGTGCACACTTGATGGCTGCGTTTGAGATTAGCTTCCCTTCCTCAATAAGCAGTTTGGTGCTTTCTTGGAACTGTGGAGGCAGGTGTGGTATAATCTGTTCTAGGGTGTCGTAGTGCGCCCTATCGTAACGCGCTAAGAGTGCCTGTGTATTGGCAATGCGCCAAAAGTTTGATGCCTGTGCAGCTACTCTTTTGCCCCCTGCCTCTAGCACTTTGGACTCCTTATCCGGGGGAGGAGCTTCACCCGTCGTTTGGGAGTTGGCACGTTTCCTGGCATTGGCGACCACAAGAGAGTCCAGTGGCAACTGGCCCCGAATGTATGCGGGGTCTGCAGGTGCAGGTCTGTACTTTTTTTTCAATACGTGGATTGACCACTCTTGCTCTTGTAGGCTCCTTAAATATGTCCCCAGCATGCTTGAGGACTCCTTTAAGCATAGGCAGTGTTTTTACTGTCCTTTCAGAGACTGAAAATGTGTCGAAAAGGAAGTCTTCCTCAACCGGGTCAGCATGCATGTCCACATCATGATTGGCTGCCGCCCTCTCAAGTAGTGCATGAAAACCTGCTGAATCCTCAGTTGGGGATGCACGTGCATTAAAAAACTGCGGGTCATGCCCCACACTTTGGGTGCCCTGGTCACCAGTGTCATCATATGAATCCGGTTGTGCATCTGGTTCATTGATAGGGAAATTGTATTGCTCGTCCTCATCATACCCCTCACCCGCAGAGTGTTCTGGTGAGGGAGTAGGGCTCCGTCTCGGAGGAGGCTGGATTGGTTCCATGAGGCCTGAATCGTCAAGGGGCACCCTCCTCTTCTTCAGTGGGATGACATATGGGTCCACTGACTCCGAAGTGATTTTTCTCTTATAGAGGGTCAGTTTGCCTGTATCAGCGTCGATGAAATGCTCTGAATCATCCTCTGATTCGAGTACCCGACGTGGAAGTGGACCAGCCGCTGAAGAAATCGCCTTCTTTGGTGCCGATTTGGTGGAAAAGGCTTTCGGCGCCTCCTTCGGCGGCAAGATAAAGAGAAGTTTTCCAGAAGGCTTTGCTGGATTGTCCTTTTGCGGCTGCGGCGATGATTTCGGAGCCGACGGAGCAGAGGCCATCTCCCTGATTCTCTGTAGTGATTCGGCGATGGGGGGACGTCTCACTCACAGTGTGTGTTGGCGCCGACGAGGATGTCTTGACCTTTCCCTCGGATCCGGCGTCTTTGTGGGCCTTGTGCGCTTTGGACGCGGATCCCGCTGTCACCGACCCCGATTCCTGGGACCGGGGCGCAGACGTGCTAGTCTTCGATCCGTGCGCCTGAGTAGCCTCCGTGGAGCCGGCTTTGGCGTGCTTGGACGGCGGCGCAGCTGTTGACCCGTGCCGACCATCTTTTTTAGAGGACCCCTCCTCTGGCGTCGATTTCGATTTTGCAGCAGCGGAATCGACGGACTTCTTCGACTTCTGCGGACCGGAGGTCGACGGAGTCGATGGAGTCGCGGGAACTGTGCACAGGCCTTGCACTTGCCGTCGTCGTGGTCAGGCGAAAGGCACTTGTTACAGACGGGGTGTAGGTCGATGTGCGGGTACTTGGACCCACAAAGCGGGCAGTACTTAAACGGGCTCCGCTCCATGTCCGAAAAGTTTTGCAGTCGTGTCGCGATGAGAAGGCCTCAAAGTTCGAAAAGCGAAAGAAAAACTCCGCTTATTCCGGCTCCAAGAGACGGAAGACTCGAGACCGTGCGCAGACAATACCGACGCAAAAGCGAGGCCTTTTGGCCGCTAAAAGTTAGTTTTTTCTCGGTTTCGACAGAAAGACGTCGAGACCACATCCGAACCCAATGGCGGAAAAAAACAATCTGGGGATGGAGCCGATGCCCATGCGCACTGTAGTCCAGGGGAGGAGCCACCTATCTCAGGATACTTCGAAGACTCTTCCAGGACAACAATGTGCGATCATCCGGACCCAACACTAGGCGGCGATCTAATGCTAAGATATGAATTTAGCAGCCCACATGCCTCGAACATGTAAATACAAATAGTCGACAGGGAGCTAACAATGTAAGCAAATGCTGTACCCCAGCAATGACGCAACTGGGAGGGAGCTATAAAAAATAAATGCTTGCCCAGCCAGCATTCTAACTAAAGACATCACCAGGAGTACCCTGAATGGCATGCAACGTATCAGCCTAAAACTGCGATTGCCTATTTTGTAAGTCATTTCCCAAGAAATTGTACATGGAAGGACTTAAGGTTCCAGTACTGAATACAAAAAAAACGCATAGTGAGAAAAAATGCTTACGACCTTCCTGTAAAGATAAATGCAGTAGAATTTATTTACTTAGTTATACATTTTATATAGCTTATTGGCACAAAAATCTTTTTCTTAAAAAAAACTCAACATGATTAGATTGCCTTTACATACTTTTACACAGCTCCCAAATTTATACTTCAAGTAAGCGCTGCTGGCTATAAAGCACAATGGGTAGACTTTATTGGTGAAAGCATTTATTTCAAGATAGCTTCTGCTGTTACCTAATATTTTCTTACAGATACTGAAAACAATGCACTGCAACAGAAACACTTCCACGAAGGTGGAATGATGCAGAACAGCCAACACTATGAAGGGAGAGACAATTATTCCTCAGAAACCTACTCTATATATAGGTTTTAGAAGTGTAGTGGCAAAAGATCTGGCAGAAACCTGCACTCTCGAGACCTACAAATGAACTGCTTTAACTCTTACTGCGCCTTGTTCGGAGACACTTGAGTAGCTGGTATCTTAAAGTTAAAAGGTCAAAAAGTCTCCCAGTTTAAAAGTGTACCCATCTGTGCCACTGACCCTTTTTTCACCTTGGAGGAGTATTAAGAAGATTTTGTTTAAGCAAACTGCTGTGTGACAAATTTTAAATATCGAGGGATTTAAGTAGAAAAAATATATACAAACTTAAATGTTTGTTTTAATTTGTTCTGGGATCCAGCACAAAGGCAGAGATATTTTTAGGTTTGAAAATAATAAAGGAAATCCCATAATGGGGAACATTCATTGACTAACTAACTTAAAATTACACGACAAAATACAAAACAATAGTTAGCATTAATACAAAGCCATCACATCTTACCTTTCTAACATTAATGCCTGATGTTTTTTCTCCCTGTGCATGTCTATTTCTCAACTCTGTCACAGTAGAAATGGGATTAAGTCCAGCATTTTCTGCTAGCGTGGATGGTATGACTTCAAGTGCATCCGCATAAGCTCGTACACAATAGGACTCCATGCCACTCAAAGTGCGAGAATACTCATTCAATCGCAAGGCCAATTCAGTTTCTGGAGCACCACCTCCTGCTATTAGAGCTCTGCAATTTGAAAATTATGAGACAAGAAAAAAAAATGTTCAACAATCTGTAAACTGCTGCACAATGATACAAAAAAAAAAGAAAAAAAAAGAAAACCAACATGAGAGATTAAATACAAAAGGTAACCAGCAGAAAAATTTACTATGCGACTTAAAATCGCATGAAACTTAACTGGTTTACCACCCAGCTAAGATCTGACGAGTCGATCTGGAAGTACTGTAGAGGCCAATCAAAAGGGATACCCATCTGGAAATAGGAGAGATACTTGCACAAGCTCAGAGATTCAGAGTGATCCAGCATAATTAACACTACCTGTAAATTCATAGGGCATCATAGACAGAAAGAACTGAAGTTGGTTCATAAAGGCACGAAAAGTCAATTTCACATACCTTTCGAATCACCAGGATCCACTGGGGGTGGAGCTGGGATGGGGGGTTGTGGGAGGGACAACAACATGTTGGCAGAAGGAAAAAGTTAGTTATCCAGTAAGCATCTGTTAGTGGCATGCAGTGCTGTATATTGCCATGCTTAGCATAATCCCTTCAGCTAGTATTGAGCTTGGATATTTGCAAGTTTTTTTCTTTGAAGAAAGTCTTTTGAGTCACAAGGTACAGTGATGACTCCTTGCTTGTAATGCGCATGGTCCTCGACACCACTGTTAGATTGTTTTCTGCAAAGGCGGTGAGGCTGGAGTGTGAAGGATAGTGCAGTGTAGTGTAGTGAGATGACCATGCAAAAAAAGTGTAATATACAAGTAGCTATAACCAACAGAACTTTCCAGGGAGGAGGGTGGGCGTCAGTGAATCTCCAGCACTACATGCCGCAAACATGCGCTTACTGAGTAAGCAAAGTTTTCTGTTCGAGTGACAGATGGCTGTAGATACACATGCTTAGCATAGACTGTAATGCCGTTCTCACCGACAAGCGGTGGCTAACCTGCGGGGGTTGCAGTGGTTTGAAATAGTGCAAGTAGAACCACTTGGCTCATATCAGTTTGTTGACGAGCCAGGACATCTACACAGTAATGTTTTGTAAATGTATGCAGTGTAGACCATGTAACTGCTTTACATATGTCAGCTGTAGGTATTTTTACTAAGAAGGTCATAGAAGCGCTTTGCTGAGAGCAGAGTGAGCTCTTGGAGGGATAGGGAGAGATTTTAGCTTTAGCATAACCGGTTTGGATGCATTTGACAATCCAAAGTAAACTGCCAGATTTAGAAATAGCCCTTCCTTTATGTGGTTTTGAAAAGGCAACCAAGAGTTGTGTTTTTCTAAAATGATTTGGTTCTATCAATATAGGACACGGTAGACTTTTTTTTACATCTAAAGTGTGTAGAGCTCTTTCGACAACTGAGTTCGGTTGGGGGAAAAATTGAATATGCTACTTACCAGTATGCATCTGTTCTTGGCATGTAGGGCTGCTAACATTCATATCTTAGCATTAGATCGCCGCCTAGTGTTGGGCTCGGATGATTGCACATTGTTGTCCTGGAAGAGTCTTCGAAGTATCCTGAGATAGGTGGCTCCTCCCCTGGACTACAGTGCGCATGGGCATCGGCTCCATCCCCAGATTGTTTTTCGCCATTGTGGCAGAAGATGGAGTGAAAAGTGTAAAGGATGTCCATGCTAATGAATAAATACAATAGTATATCTGCAGCTGCGACAGGCACCGGGGAGGAGGGCGGGCGATATGAATGTTAGCAGCCCTACATGCCAAGAACAGATGCATACTGGTAAGTAGCATATTCAGTTCGAGGCATGTGGGCTGCTAAATTCATATCTTAGCATAGAATACATAGCAGTCCCTCCATCAGCGGCGGTTGCCCGTGCCAGCTGCAGAAACCTGAAAAAGTGTCTTGAGAACAGCCTGTCCTACAGCTGCTTGCTGCTTGGAATGCACATCAACACAGTAGTGTTTTGTGAAGGTATGTGGTGTGACCCACGTGGCTGCTCTGCAAATATCCTCTAAAGGAATGTTCCCTAGGAAAGCCATGGATGCCCCCAGTTTGCGTGTGGAGTGCGCTCTGGGGGGTATTGTTAAAGTGCGCTTGGCTTTTTGATAACATATCTGGATGCACTTAACAATCCACCTGGCTATCCCTGCTTTGGAAATTGGGTTGCCTTTGTGTTGTGGTACGAAGGCAACAAAGAGTTGTTTTGTCTTTCTAAAGGGTTGTGTTCTGTCTATGTAGTACATCAACGCCCTCCGTACATCTACGGTATGGAGCATTCTTTCCGCCACCGTTTGCGGGTTTTGAAAGAATGCTGGTAAGTCAATAGTTTGGTTTAGATGAAACTGTGACACCACCTTCGGAAGGAATTTGGGGTTAGTGCGTAGCACTACCCTATTTGGATGGATTTGAATGAATGGCTCTTGGATTGTGAGCGCCTGCAGCTCACTGACACGCCTCAGAGACGTAATAGCCACAAGGAAAGCTACTTTCCACGTAAGGAACTGGAGTTCACACGAGTGCAGGGGCTCAAATGGCGGTCCCATCAGTCTGGTGAGAACGACATTGAGGTTCCACACCGGAGCTGGCGGTGTTCTTGGGGGAATGACTCGTTTCAGACCTTCAAGGAAGGCTTTAATGGCAGGCACCCTGAAGACAGAGGTGCTGCCTGTTCTGGAGATAAGCCGCTATGGCGGATAGATGTATCCGAATGGAAGTGTACGCTAGATTGCACTTGTAAAGATGCAACAGATAGCAGATGATGTTGGGGATAGATGCATCTAGCGGGTCGATGTCATTGGCCGTACAGTAAATGACAAAACGCTTCCACTTTGCAGCATAGCATGCTCTAGTAGTTGGTTTCCTCGCCTCCTTGATGATGTGCATGCACTCCGGAGGTAGGTTAAGGTATCCAAACTCTAGGACTTCAGGAGCCAGATCGCCAGGTTGAGCTGTTGTGGATCTGGATGCTGAATGTCTCCATGGTTCTGCGTCAAAAGACTGGGCGTGAGGCGCAGTCTTTGATGCGGCACCACTGAGAGTTCGAGGAACGTGGTGTACCAAGCTTGGCGCGCCCACGTTGGAGCAACCAGGATGAGAGTCATCTCGTGCTGCCTTAGCTTTCTTGCGACCAGCGGTATTAGAGGGGCTGGCGGAAAAGCGTACGCAAATTTGCCTGACCAGTTCATCCATATCGCATTCCCCTGCGACAGTGGGTGAGGGAACCTGGCGGCAAAGAGTTGGCATTTTGCGTTCTCTGCTGTGGCAAACAGGTCTATCTCCGGATGACCCCACTGCTGGAAGTACGGGTGGAGAACAGACGGGTGTATCTCCCACTCGTGCATTTGATGGCTGTATCTGCTGAGCAGATCCGCCATCTGATTGTCCTTTCCTGGGAGGTGTTCTGCCATGAGGAAAATGTTCCTCTGAATGGCCCACTTCCACATGCTCTGAGCCAGATGAGACAGCTGTGGCGAGTGGGTGCCTCCCTGCTTTTGAATGTAGTACATCGCGGTCATGTTGTCCGTCCGGACTAGCACGACTTTGTTGCACAGATGTACAATGAAGGACTTGAGCGCCATGAAGATTGCCATCAGTTCCAGATAGTTGATGTGCATCTTCTGTTGCTGCGTCGTCCATAGTCCCTGCACTGTGTAAGTGAGCACATGAGCTCCCCATCCCTGGAGAGACGCGTCCGTTGTCAGGATAATCTGCGGCACAGGCTCTTGGAACAGTCGGCCCTTGCAAAGGTTGTGTGGAGTCCACCAATGCAGAGAGTCGTATGCCCGACTGGTAACCAACACTAGGTCTGTCAATTGCCCACGAGCCTGTGTCCACTGATTCGCTAAGCACTCCTGGAGCGGGCGCATGTGTAGCCGTGCGTGAGGGACTATGAAGATGCAGGAGGCCATCATGCCTATCAACTGCATGAACACTCTCGCTGGAAGCGAGTGTTGTGGCCTGAACCTTTGGATCAGAGCCTGCATGCTGTCTATCCTGACTTGGTTTGGCTGAGCCATGGCCGTCAGGGTATTGATCGTCGCGCCTAGAAACTGCCGGACATGTGCCGGCTGAAGATGCGATTTTGGGTAGTTCAGGGAGAAACCCAGATCGTGAAGAAGGTGAATTGTAGTCGACATGTCTGCGGCGCACTGTTGCTCTGACTTGGCTTGCACGAGCCAGTCGTCTAGGTAGGGGTAGACATGGATGTTCTGCCTCCTGAGGTGCGCCGCTACTGTCGCCAGACACTTTGTGAACACCCTCGGGGCTGTTGTGACTCCGAAGGGTAGGACTTTGAACTGGTAGTGCCTGCCTTGAATAGTGAACCTGAGGTATTTCCTGTGTGACGGGTGTAGTGGAATGTGGAAATAAGCATCCTTGAGGTCTAAGGTTGCTAAGAAGTCTCCTTGGTTTAGCAAGGGAAGAATCTGTTGCAGTGTAAGCATGTGGAAATGTTCCGATAGTATGTACAGGTTGAGGGGACGTAGATCGAGAATGGGCCTGAGAGAACCGTCCTTCTTTGGAATAAGGAAGTACAGGGAATATACCCCTGTGCCTTCCTCCCCCACCGGCACGAGCTCGATTGCTCCCTTTTGCAGCATCACCACTACCTCCTGCTGCAATAAGAGCAAGTGCTCTGCGGACATAGGCCGTTGCCTTGGCGGGATGTTGGGTGGAGTGGACTTTAACTCTAGGCAATAACCATACTGGATTAGTTGTCGCACCCACCTGTCTGTGGTGATGTTTCTCCAGACGGGCAGGAACCGCTGCAGTCTCCCCCCGACAGGTGTTAGGTGGTCGGGGGGCAGTGACAGAGAGTCACTGTTTGTTGGGAGTAGAGGTGCGGGAGCTGTTGTTTCCTCTGCCGCGACCTCTGTTGCTGTTATTCCTGTAACCTCCCTTGTTCTGTTTAGTGAACGAGGATTGTGCCCCACCTTTTGTGAACTGGGATTGTTGACCCATTTGTCCTCTGGTGACTCCACGTGCACCTGAGCGACGAAAATTGCTGCCACGAAACTGCTGTGACTGTAGGGCCCCCATAGACTTAGCAGTGTCTGTGTCCTTCTTTATTTTCTCTAGGGTGGTGTCAACATCCGGACCAAACAGACTATCAGGATTGACTGGCTGATTAAGAATTGTCGTCTGAATATCCGGTTTAAACCCTGAGATGCGGAGCCACGCTTGTCGTCTCAGCATAACGCTAGTGTTGATAGCCCTAGCAGCTGTGTCCGCAGCGTCAAGTGCACACTTGATGGCTGCGTTTGAGATTAGCTTCCCTTCCTCGATAAGCAGTTTGGTGCCCTCTTGGAACTGTGGAGGCAGGTGTTGTACGATCTGTTCTAGGGTGTCATAGTGCGCCCTATCATAACGCGCCAAGAGCGCCTGTGTATTGGCAATGCGCCAAAAGTTTGATGCCT
Source organism: Lissotriton helveticus (assembly GCF_964261635.1). Lineage (NCBI taxonomy): Eukaryota > Metazoa > Chordata > Amphibia > Caudata > Salamandridae > Lissotriton > Lissotriton helveticus. Next base: position 1,635,022,483 of record NC_136067.1, on the reverse strand, counting down.
GTGCAGCTACTCTTTTGCCCCCTGCCTCTAGCACTTTGGATTCCTTATCCGGGGGAGGAGCTTCACCCGTAGTCTGGGAGTTGGCACGTTTCCTGGCATTGGCGACCACAAGAGAGTCCAATGGCAATTGTCCCCGAATGTATGCGGGGTCCGCAGGTGCAGGTCTGTACTTTTTTTCAATGCGAGGGTTGACCACTCTCGCTCTCGTAGGCTCCTTAAATATGTCCCCAGCATGCTTGAGGACTCCTTTAAGCATAGGCAGTGTCTTTACTGTCCTTTCAGAGACCGAAAAAGTGTCGAAAAGGAAGTCTTCCTCAACAGGGTCGGCATGCATGTCCACATCGTGATTGGCTGCCGCCCTTTCGAGTAGGGCATGAAAACCTGCTGAATCCTCAGTCGGGGATGCCCGTGCATTAAAAGGCTGCGGGTCCTGCCCCGCACCTTGGGTGTTCTGGTCACCAGTGTCATCATATGAATCCGGTTGCACATCAGGTTCATTGATTGGGAAATTGTACTGGTCGTCCTCATCATACCCCTCACCCTCAGAGTGGTCTGGGGAGGGAGTAGGGCTCCGTCTCGGAGGAGGCTGGATCGGTTCCGTGAGGCCTGAGGCGTCAAGGGGCACCCTCTTCTTCTTTAGTGGAATGACATAGGGGTCCACTGGCTCCGAAGTTATTTTCCTCTTATAGAGGGTCAGTTTGCCTGTGTCAGCGTCGATGAAATGCACCGAATCGTCCTCGGATTCGAGCACCTGACGTGGAAGTGGGCCAGTCGGTGAAGAAATCACCTGTTTCGGTGCCGATTTGGTTGAAAATGCCTTGGGCGCCTCCTTCGGCGGCAAAATAAAGAGAAGTTTCCCAGACGGCTTCTCTGGAGTGTCTTTTCGCGGCTGCGTTGATGGTATCGGAGCCGACGGGGCAAAGGCCTTTTCCCTGATCCATTTCAGTGAGTCGGCTATGGGGGACGGCACACTCACAGTTTGTGTCGGCGCCGACGAGGATGGTCTGATTTTCCCCTCGGATCCGACGTCCTTGTGGGCCTTGTGCGTCTTGGGCGCGGATCCTGTCTTTACCGCCTCCGATTCCTGCGTTCGGGGCACAGACTTCTTTCCGTGTGCCTGCGTAGCCTCCTTGGAGCCGACTTTGGCGGGTTTTGACGGCGTCGGAGCCGCTGTCCCGTGCCGACCATCTTTCTTGGAGGACCCCTCCTCTGGCGTCGGTTTCGATTTCGCAGCATCGGAATCGACGGACTTCTTCGACTTCTGCGGACCGGAGGTCGACGGAGTCGATGGGGTAGCAGGCGCCGTCGGTTTCACCGGCACGGCAGCCATCTTAGGGACACTCGAGTCCTTAACTTTCGGTTTCGATTTCGGGTCGGCCATCTTAGGTGTTGTCGATCCCGATGGTTTCGGTTTCGAAACAGTCTGCCCAGCAAGTAAGTCCGTGGCCGAGCTCGAAGGCGGGGCTGTGGCTTGCGGCAACGGGTCTTGGGTAAGGCCGACAGGCGATCCCGTGTCCCGGTCGGTATCCTCGTAACCTTCGGGGCAGAGCTCGTCCGCTGAGCTATCCGCCGCGGCCCCATAAATCTCATCGTCGTCTCCTACCTCGTCGACGTATTCAAGGCCTGGACCAGCGACTCAGTCGTCGTCTCCCGGATCCGCCTCGACCTCCGTCCCGGGTGGGGAGATTTGGAGATGATGACCCTGGTCCTCTTCGTCTTGGTCGCCGAAGATGTTCTCCGGATCCGGGGCCGCTTGGTTAGCTTCCATGCGCACCGCGCGCCGAAGCTTGAGAGTCTTCTTCGATCGGAACTGTGCACAGGCCTTGCACTTTCCGTCGTCGTGGTCAGGCGAAAGGCATTTGTTACACACGGGGTGTAGATCGATGTGTGGGTACTTGGACCCACAGAGCGGGCAGTACTTAAACGGGCTCCGCTCCATGTCCGAAAAGGCTTGCAGTCGTGTCGCGATGAGAAGGCCTCAAAGTTCCGAAAGCGAAGAAAACTCCGCTTATTCCGGCTCCAAGAGACGGAAGACTCGAGACCGTGCGCAGACAATACCGACGCAAGAAAATCGAGGCCTTTTGGCCGCTAAAAGTTAGTTTTACTTGGTTCCGACAGTAAGACGTCGAGACCACATCCGAACCCAATGGCGGAAAAAAACAATCTGGGGATGGAGCCGATGCCCATGCGCACTGTAGTCCAGGGGAGGAGCCACCTATCTCAGGATACTTCGAAGACTCTTCCAGGACAACAATGTGCAATCATCCGAGCCCAACACTAGGCGGCGATCTAATGCTAAGATATGAATTTAGCAGCCCACATGCCTCGAACACTGGCAAATAGATAGATTAATTTAGATGGAACTGACATACCACCTTTGGAAGAAATTTTGGATTGGTACGCAGTTGAAAGAAAGATTTTTCTAAGGTTAGGGCCTGAAGCCCACTGACATGTCTGAGTGAAGGGATAACCTTTTTAATTGCTACCTATCAGGATAAAAACTATCCCAACTAGGGAGACAGAGAACAGCCGCGATTGAAACCATACCGATAATAGTCTGGAAAGAGTAAACGATGACTGTCAAACCAGAGCAGGGGGACACACGTCCAAACCCAATGGCATAGGAAAACAATCTAATATTGAAGTTGAGGACCATGCGCATTAAACAAGCAAGAGGAGTCACTATACCTTGTAACTACAAAGACTTTCTTCAAAGAAAAACAACCTGCACACATCTACACCCAACACTAGATGGTGGGATTATTCTACGCATGTGCATCTACAGCCATACATGTGAACAGAACTCTACCCTATATTTGACATGTCCTCTGAAAAAGTGTGGGGGGGAGAGGGGGGAGGCTAGGATTAATCTGCAGGCCAAAGGTCAAGGTCAGTAGCATCTTTCAAACTGATCTTTTCTGCAGATTTTACATCATGAAGACTCGAAAAGTAGCGAGCTATGGCTACTCAAATCAAGAAGACAAATCTGAAACTGGATCTACACAAAATGTGACTCTCTGCATGTGAATCAAGGCAGTAATGCTTTGTAAAAGTCAGTATAAAGGGCCACGGCTGCACTTGAAAAATCATGAATTTTGCGATTCCTAATGTGTCGCAAAAAGAGAGCTATCTCATGAATATTAATGAGGTAGGTCTATTTGCGACCCAATGGGATTCGCAAAATGTGTTACACACACACACACACACACACATTTGTACAGCAACCTGGGAAAGACACTCAAATAGTTGTGGCAACTTGCTGGGCTTGGAAATGCATATAAAAGAACATTGGGAGTGCCGCTACAATAGTCACCCGCCTTACTGATAAATAATTTACACACTTCTATTAACCAGCGAAAGCAGGGTACTGGGCTACGTTGGGAAAAGTGGGGGCATTTATATGCCAATTGCGAGTACCTTACAGGTCAAACTCCAAGGAATCCCCACTAGACGTGTTTACATTTTATAGACTTAAGCATACGGTGTGTGAGAAATTGCCAGGATTTCCCACTGAACCATAAGAACTCATTCTGACTACTCAGATCACAACATCCCCGAATGCCACAGATTGTTTTCCAAACTATAACGGATTATGGCTCCAAAGGTGATAACAGGGGTGTAACCCCCCCCCCCCCGTGGAGCCCCCAACACTTCAGGAGTGCCCCGTTTTAGCCCAAAACCAATTAATATCTGAAATATGGAGACTCGGTGGTCCCTTGTTACATTTTAAGTTTTGCCAATGGATTAAGGGTATTGTAAATCAGACATGGGGAAAGGATCTACAAATTGAAATAAGGGGTTAGATATGGCAAAGTTTCTTACAAATTAAATAGGCATCCCTAATCACATGCATAAGGTGCTACATTACAAGTATTTGTCAGGCTTATATAAGATAGACTAGAGCAAACCATATCACTGTTCCTGTTCCAGAGCAGGCAGACATTTTACTTTTAGTATGGCCATGTGCACCAGTATTAGAATTCTGGTCACTCATCTTCAACATATTAATGCAGGATTGGAAAAAGGCTGGAGCCAAACCCACAAATGGCTCTACTGAGCTATGTAAAATTGACGAGAGCTACTCAGAGATCTATAGCTATGGCGTTATGGTTGGCCAAGTGTAGCGTTGCAAAGTGTTGAGGATGAGAAGAACTGGATAAAGGATATGGGTATGTGTAACAAACATTCTGAAATCTATGCAGCGCTGGAGCTTCTGACCTCAAGACCTTAAGATAGCCATGATCCACAGTAAATGGTACCTACAGCGGGAAGAGGATAAGGATCTCACAGGAGCAGAAAGCAACCCCCTTCACAAAAGAAGAATCAACTACTTGATTCACAAATGAAACTACTGAATGGACTGATGGAAGGTTTGACGCAAATTTCCATCAGAGGCACACAGCGCACACAAATATGATGCAAATGCAGGGGATTGGGATTGTATATAATAAATTGGGGGAAATGTCCTACCTGTTTTTTGGTCAGCAAACTAGTTGATCAACTAGAAACTCTTTAGTTTCTGCTGGGCAAGTCTGGGGTCCATCCAGAGCAGTCACTCTGTGTTTTATGGATGGGGCAACACTAGCTAGAAGGAATATCTTCCTAGAGAAATGCAGTTCAGACATAATCAAACGAAATAACGCCTGTATTACTGCTGTATGTAATACTCAGAAAAAAGACAGACAGAAAGGGAAATATTTTGTCAGGTGTTTCATTCAGCAAGAATGCAGAGGCTTACATGGAGAAACCATCACAAAAGTTAAATCCTAGTTCCTGGTGGGATACAAAAATCTGACTAGAAAAAAAAAGCTTTGCTTTGATAAACAATTTCACAATTATCAGGCAAAAACAAAGAGCCTAGCTTAATCCCTTTCATGCGCGGAGAATTTTCGCGCTGTGTGGGCGAGTTACATAGTGGGCAGGATTCGGACGCCCCCCGGCCGTCGTCAGCACCCGCCCACCATGACGCACGATGGCCGGGGGCAGTCATGAGCATGCAAGGGGTTAAGCAATGACATGGGTACACATGGCTGCCAAGAATCCCTTAGCAGAATCAATATTGCAATGCTAATCAAATATGCGGACATTCTAGTCAGCAGAGCAACTGACAATATTTACCTATCTATATTACATAAGTCCACATAGGGGAGAATGAAGCCTAGTGTATGACATTTTTTAATTCTCTGTGGGGAAAAGACCCTCTTCTACACTCCCACCAAAAGTGGTGGGCAGGAAGTGATCCGTTCTTCAACCCACCAGGAATAGGAGATTTCCCAGCCCTGTGCGGAGGTACACCTTTTTAAGAATGTAATTGGGTTGAATCAAAGTTTGCGAAGCTCCCAAACATACGCCTATTGCATGGGACCACTGTTTTGGAGAAAAAAAAACGAAAAAAAAAAACAGCATTCCCAAACATTCAATACCAACTAAGCCTAGAAAAGCCCTCTTCTCACCACTTGAGTGACATTTACAAGTGGGGATTTCTCCGTCTTGGTGGCGATAAATTCTGCAATCTTAAAACAATTTACGCTAATTTATAGGGTGGAGGGGCTGGTGGGTTAACAAGGGTGAAGTTGGTTGTAAACTTGCATTTACGATTAAATATACTACTTTGATTATGTCCATGTCCCAATGACTTTAAACAGGAAGCGGAAACTACTTTAATCACCAACTTGAGGATCTGCCTAAAGAGTTTGCCCTGGCATTAACTGCTCCATCAAGATAAATAAGCCAGTCTTTTGCTTGCAGAGGAAAATTAACTTTACTTGAATGGGAGCAGGGACAGACTGGCTACCAGGCGTTTTGTTCGGCTGCCAAGCTGGGGCCCGATTTTACTGCCGTGAGGGATGATTTTTGTTGATGGGGACCTGCATTTACTTCTAAGTAAAGAAAGCAAATCAAATAGTTTTAAAGCATATGTTGGACAGGCCTCGTAGCTGGGCCGTCCCCCCCCTCCGCACAACGGGGCCCGGACCCGGCTCTCCCTGAATCCCCCGCAAGAACCACCCCGGCAACCCCCAGAGGCAACCCACAACCCGTCCATAACGGGACTCCAGCTCCTGAACCCTCCCGTACCGGCTGGCCCTGGTCCCCATCAGCACCATGGCCCCGGCCCAGCCGCCATCTTTGGACACTACAGCACGAGGCCGCGTGGCCTCAACTCGACCCCAACCCTGGGCCTGGCCAGGCCCCGACATCGAGGCACCAACCTCCACACAGGAGGTAAAGAGACCACTTGGCAGATCAATGGAAGAAGGAGTCATCAACGGCTCTCCTCCGCCAGGTGTCTATCACCCGCAGCCTCCCTGGGCGCTGGCTCCACCCCCCTGCTGGGTGTCTGGACTCCCTCATTCCGGACCTCCCGACCTCCAGGCGCGAGGGTCCGGACATCAAAGGGGACCAGGCCTATAACTGGGGCAGCTCCAGACCCGGAAGGAGTTGTATCCTGGGGTCGAGAGACACCGAGAAGAACTCATCCTTGACGGACTGCTGGCGCTGCCGCAGCCCTGCCCTGTGAACCCTTCGTCTTGGCCTGCTGGCGCTGCCGCGGCCCACCCTCGGGAAACCATCATCTTGGCCTGCTGGCGCTGCCGCGGCCCTCTGCAACGTGAACTACCACCTTGGCCTGCTGGCGCTGCAGCGGCCCTCTGCAACGTGAACTACCACCTTGGCCTGCTGGCGCTGCCGCGGCCCTCTGCCACTTGAACCATCGCCTTGGCCTGCTGGCGCTGCCGCGGCCCCTTCGTTGTAGACCTTCATCTTAGCCGGCTGGCGCTGCCGCGGCCCGACCTTGCAGACTCCTAAGCTCGAGGATTGTGAGCTTCTCTCCTGCCGCCCCCTGTACCGATCCGGTACCAAGACTGTCCCGCTACCCCTTTCCCTACAGAGACTAGAATTGAGAGGACCCTCGAGTCCTGAATCTCCTGTACCGCTGATAACCTTGCCGCAAGAACCCTATATAAAGAGTGTTGATCTCATCCTTGTGTGGTGTCTATCTGTGGGGAGGGAAGTGACTTGTCTGTACGATCGCTGGAGACGGCCCTCCTCGGAGGCCTCTCCCCCAGTACTCGGCCGACCCTCCGGGTCCCCGTCTAACATTGGTGGCCAGCGGCGCGATCCGAACCTACGCATAATCGTACAGAGGGTCACTCGCCCCACGACACACAACCACCATGACAACAAAAGAGAGCGGAACAACGGAAAAATTGCAGATGGAAAAGTTGGAAGAATACAACCACAGAGAACTGAAACAATTTTGCATAGAACTAGGCATTTCAACCACAGGACTGAGCACGAAAGAGGACTTCAAACGAGCCCTGGGAACTTGGGTGGAGTACGTGAACTTCTTTAGCCGGGCCTTCGAGGGGTGGATCAAGGGCAGCAAAGTGACCACCTACGAGCAACTCTTTGACATTGTGTGGGAGCACCTTTCTAACAACTGCTTCATCGAACTCAGGCAGCACCTCCTGGACAGTAAATTAACGGAACCTCGGCAACTCGCCGCCGAAGCTGACCGATGGGAAAGCACCCGAGTTGGCCGAAACGGGCCCAGCGAACCGAACAGAACTGCCCAAGGGCCCCATCGCCCCCGTGGGGGAGGAGGAGGCCAGGGTCGGGGTAGAGACACTGGCCCGGTGACTCCCGCAAGCAACCCCCCGCCCCCGGCCAGCAGGGGAAACCCCCCGATGCGACCAGGCTTCCGAGCCAACATTACTTGCCACCGGTGCCAGCGACCCGGCCACTACGCCAATGATCCCAACTGTCCAAAGAACCCGAACACTATACCCCGCCAGGTCGCTGCTGCCGCCCTGGGGGAAGAGCAAACCCCAGAAGACCAAGAGGAGTACGAGACCGACCAGCCTGAGTGGGAACCTGTCGTGTATTTCTATAGGTTCTGATTCGATCCCCCTATTCCTGACCCTATTCTGGTTAAACTTACTAGCTAGTTAACTAACAGTCAGCCCATGAGGCAAGAAATCCCCCATGATGCAGATACCGTTATCTGACGCAGTCACACTACGGCACAGGAACGTGTTATCTGATTAGGTCATAACGCTTGAGATCTAATTAGACAAGCGACATTCCTCCAGCCCCTGATAAGGCATACGACGTTCTCATAACAAATCAAACCTATGACAACCTGGATAATCCGTGCGGCCATTGTTTTGATTTCACAGAGAACTTTAGTAAAGAATGTGCTAACGAGCAAGTCGTATGACATCTTTATTGACGTACCTATGTCCATCCTTACGTCAATCTCGGCACCTTTAAGGTATAAATATTGCCGACCTTGCCCTATGCAAAGACACGCGTGGTGACAAGACGGAGCAGCCATACTTGCCGAAGCCGAGAGCCGAAGCAGACCCCGCAGGCAGCAGCCCCGCCTTCCTGACGCGCTGAGAGACGCGCTGCTATCTCAAGCCGAGAGACCCAGCACCGGCGCTTCTGGGCAGCCCTCGCAGGCAGCCTGGAATATCGAGAGCAGAGAAAGAGATACCATTCCTCATTCATCCTAAATTCCAGGTACAGAACTGAATAACCCCTCCTAGAGAATTCTTTAGTTATTCACTTGGCAAAAACAAACTTAAACTAAACTGTAACTTTCTATTCCCGCCCACGCATTAGACTTAGGTCAGGTACACGGGGTAGGCGTATTTAGAAACACCAGTTGAGTACGTTTAGTCAAATGTATATGTGTATGTAAATATATTTTAATCATTTTAAACATCATATGGCTCAGAAACCATATCAATGTTTTTACAGTATTATTTTATACTATTGCTTCTAATGTATGCACTTTACTTAACTATAAGTATTGCAATAATATCGATCCATTTCTCTTGTACGAGAAAAGAGACTGATCAATAAATAACATCTTTTATTGAACACGCCCGTCTCTTCCTTTTCTCTACATTCTGATGGGACTAAGAATGCACGTACTGACTGAGTAAAATAATTGCCTTGTGCTCACACGACTCTCGAGATTGACTCTTGATTAGGGGAGAGCAAAGTTGTCATGTTCTATGGTTGTCAGAAACTAAATCCCTTCTTGTCTAATCAGGGGAGTTAATCCTTCCTTGAACATTCGAGAAAGTTTCTAGCGAACTCTGAGCTTAGCTGGCAAACCCAAAAATTAAGTCTAGTTTCGACAGTAGTAGACCTAGTTAACGTCTGGCCTAGGCCTTTACTGCTGTAGGTACTATTCCAATGCGCAGAGCCTATTGGGAAAATAGGAGCTACACTACATGGCGCCCAACGCGTTTGGAAAGGGCGATAAAACTAACGTAAGACATTTAGAGTAACTCAGTCGTGCTTTCTCACTCAGACCCCTTTTCCCAAATACTCCAAAGACGTCTGGAGTGGGTGAAAGGTTATTATATCCTCCAAAACCTCGCAGGAGGGAACTCCTATGTATGGTTCTTGGTCTAGTCAACGTTGAAGGATAAAACAGTTCCAGAATATTGTGCATCTAATCTCTGTTTCCATAAAGAAACCTGATCTGCAAATAAAAACAATACCATCCTGTCAGTAAAATGGGAGACAGTGATGGAGAAAGAGAGGCAATTAGATTAGCTACTGAAATAGCAGATGCTGATGCTACCATGCAAGCAGCAGACGCGGATATAATACTTATTCCGGTCATTAAAAGGAGATCTATAACCTTAAAACTTATAGAAAATGGACTGACACCTAGAGGTGGCACAGTCATATTCGTAATTGAGGCACACGAATATCGGCAGACAGAGGTATACTATACATGGATACATTTTCCAGCAGCAAATGCTGTAACAAAGTACTTCCACTATTACAAAGTAGAGGAACCTCCTGAAACGTACACTCCTTTCGAGGAGGTGGAAGTACCACTCAAATTCCAAGAGCATTTGCTCTTATTTGATGGCGCCCTAATACATAACAATCACATTACAAGGCTCGGTCCTTTAGGAAGACCAGGAGCAACGTGGCCGGTCCTAGCCGGATACACACCACATCCAGACATCGAAAGAATGCCTGCAGCAGAGCTGTTAATACAGCTAAAACAACTACTAAAAATTCACAGACAATTAGTTCAGTATGTAATGCGGACTTCAACAATTCAGCCAGCGATTAAACTTCCACAGCTGACCCCTCACCAGGGGAACACAAATAAAATTACACCACAGAACATCCAATCCTGCCTAGGTAAAGTTCCAGCTAAACGGGAACAAATACCATTCTGGTTGGCACAGAAAATTACCCAAATAGAGGCGGTGTTCCCGGACACCACCCCGCTGGAAAAACACAGGATTCTGACTATATGTCTCCCAATGGGAATCGCACCACACATTGAGGACTGTGACACTTGGGGTAGGGTCTTTGCTTCAATCTACACAAAAACGCACGGTGTTCCATCCATTTCGGTAATACCAGATGTGCTAAAACAAATTCAAGATGAATACGGTCCAGAACCTGCTTTAACTCTTGGTATGAAATTACTGAAAGACTTCAAGCAGGTCTCGGCTATATTATTAGCCAACATAAAAGGTGAAGCAGCAAACGTGGCGATCCGCCAGAGGTTAAAAGAGACAGATATAGCAGACCAACCAGCTGAAATTGCCAGAATCATAGAAAAATCCTATGAAGAACTAGGCAGAGATAGTCTAGGTGGAATACCAGTAAAACCGCAACTGACTACAAGTCCAGAAAAAATATTTTTTAATAATAATTCACCAAAAAAGAACTGGGATGGAAATAAACAATCCAATCCTAAAGAAAAGAAATTCCAGTCCAGAGGAAGGTCTCCTAGGCGAAGAGAGAAATCTCCAAACCCGAGACAAAGGTCACCTCAGAGTGAACCCTCTGGGAATAGATATAACCTTAGAAATAGGGATAATATAAAAAAACCTGATAGATATCAAGACATTGATACACGTCCCTCTCAATCTTTTCAGAATTCCTCGCAGAAATCGGAAAGAAGAGGACGATCAGAAGAGCACGCCAAGTCCAAAGACAAGGAACCTGCTCAACTGAAAAAGAAATCACAATTTCCAAAAAAGAAGGTAGCCAGTATCAAGGTAGTTAACAATGCCGAGAATACTGAGGACACAACTGAAAAACGGAGAATGGGCTCAGACAATGCTAGACAGCGCAGCAGAGGTGAGCATAGCTCGCAAAGTCCTTATGAATCATCTGGAGACAGTGGACACGAATGAATACCTTCAAGTGGAAACTGCAGATACCAGAGTTAGCAAGCCCCACAAAATATACGAGATAACATTACGTATAGAGGGAGATAAGACTAGGAAAATAAGGGGACTATTTTGGGATAACCTATCCAAAGGCTATGACATCCTTCTAGCTGAAAAAGACTGGCCACCGGAGTTTGTCAGGGAGTGCCCTCATGGCGAAGAAGTAATTATGCCTGCCTTCTCGAATCAAATACCGATTCATAAAAAATACACACTTGCTAGAAAGTGGGCAGTGGCCTTAGCACCTGCTTTATATAAAAATCATGTAGGATGGGATGAGGATTCTCCTCCTCACAAAATCCAGTTAAAATCACAACCTACTGCACAAAGGCAGTACCCAATTAAGCAAGAAGCTAAAAAACAAGTAAATGAAATACTAGATCAGCTAGAATACCAGGGGGTGATTGAAACTTGCACCTCACAAATGAACAATCCTTTGTTTCCGGTCTCCAAACCAGACAATTCGTACCGTCTAGTTTTGGATTACCGACACCTTAACACATGTTGCAAAACTTTTGCAGTGCAAAACTCACACAGTGCTGCACTAATGAATAACATAGTGCGCAAAAAATACAAAACAACCTTGGACATCTCCAACGGATTCTTTTGTCAAAACATAGCACCAGAGAGCAGATATTTAACTGCATTCTCAGTAAATGGCACTCAAAAACAATTCTGTCGGTTAGCCCAGGGGTACAAGAACAGCCCGGGGGTATTCTCAGCGAGAGTAACAGAATTACTACAACTATATGATGATGAAGCATTATCTTATGTCGATGACATTTACTTAACAGATGATGACTTGGAGACTCACTTGAAAAGAGTGAACACCATAATACTTGGTTTCGCTGCAGAGGGTTACAAATTCAACTTCAAAAAGTCCAGAATTGCCCATCTGACGGTCCTATTCTTAGGATACGAGTTATCAAGTGAAGGCAAAAGCCTGGCAGACAATTTCCTAGAGAAATGTGCCGTAATCCAAGCTCCTAAAACACTAAAAAACCTACAGTCAATTCTAGGCTTCCTAAATTTCGGAAGAACATACATTGCAAATTACGCAGAAAGGGTCAAACCCCTTTATGATCTAATTAAACCAGACTTTAAAAGATCCAGTTGGACTCAAACACACACAGAAATTTTGAGATCCTTACAAACAGACATGCTAATTAAAACAAAATTAGAAACCCGTGATAATACACGCAACCTTGTGATCCGAGTCATCCCAGGGAGATGCGGATTCACATACCTAACCTCTAATGAGGGAGATAAGGTACCAATTGCATTCAAATCACATTTGTACACAAAAGCTGAACAGATATTCAACAACAAAGGAAAAATTGTTCAAGCAGTTCAAACCGCAATAGCTAGAGAAAAAGACATAGCTGACGGTAGACATATCACAGTCAGAACAGCAGAATCAGCCTTTGAGGCATTAACAACACCGTGTACTTTACCAACAACAACATTGGATCCAGAATGGTTACAATGGGTAAATTCAATCACAACGGACAAAGTATATTACTTCTTTGATCCAGAACTAGAAGAATTAAAAAATCTAAAATATGAAAAAACGTATCCTCTGCCAATCGACATTCTGCCTCTACGACATTACGCCTGTGTAATCTATACAGACGGACATGCTCAACCCTCCGTTTGGGGAGAACATGCATACAATCCCACATGTGAGATTACAAAAGAAGTGTGGCACGGAGGTAAACTAAGACCTCTATTAACAAAATCACACTCAGTAGAAACTAATTCAGAACTACAAACTGAAATATTAGCTTTGAAAATGGCGCTAGATAATGCGGATCGCGAATTCCCGACACTTATAGTGTCAGATTCATATTACTGCGTCAAAACATATAACAAGGATTTGCAGACCTGGATTCAGAACGATTACAAAGATGACACGGATGCACCAATAAAGCAGAGACTGCTCTGGGAACAGGTAGCTCTTTTGAAAAAAGAACTACCAAAGACTCACGTGACACACTCACTGAGTCACCAGCGTGATGGCGTTCACGTTGTAGGGAATTCATTGGCTGAAACAGCCGCAGCGGCAGCCAGTAAACCGGCTCCCGTAGATCGAAAAAAGCGTACATTAAAATACATTGACGGCGAAACAGTGCTGGCAGTAAAAACGTCATCAAAAGGCGACTGCTCGGCGTTACCGATCAACTATCCACTCAATTACACATACATCATAGATGCAAACTCCATTCCTTTTGCTCGAATCCCTGGAGTGGGGGATAGAGTGATTCCAAACATGGACAGGAGAAACTTGTTAATCGCAGACGCACACATGGGCGAGGGTCTCAGACACCTTAAATTAAAAGATTCTCTGGAAGAATTACAATCACGGTACTGGTGGCCAGGCATGAGCCTGCACTACACCATGTTTGTAAAAAACTGCCCAAACTGCAACAGAGATCGCAGTGGGGAGAGAAGCAGTTTAATACCTCGTCGTATCAAGGCAGATAACATCACCACTAAAAAGAATGGCTTGCGATTAACATATACAGGCTAGTTCCCACTTATAATGTAGATCCACAGCACTCGGCTGACGTCCGGACTGTTATACAAGATTTGCGAGTCTAAATGGCATATACGCTAAGAGCATGCTACGTTCGACCATCTTTTTTTCTTTTTCTCAGGCAATCCAGCCTGGGGGGGGAAAGAATGGCCAAATGAGCACAGCCCAGCGGGAATCTTCTCACTTCCTTCCTGAGGGTATGGGATGGTGTAAAGAAAAAACCAAGACAGAAAGCAATCTATAATAGAAAGGATATTAGGTTCGGGAGCTGGGTGGGTCAAACATCTAATAAGTGTCCAACGTAGTCTAAATAACTTGCCAAGAAATTCTCTGAAGGGATTCAGTCCGTACGAATTATTATTCGGAACTAGGGTGTTGATCTCTGACCTTGATAGTCAGACTTCAGTGGTAACAGAAAAAAGCTTTGATGTCAAAGACCGTTTGGCTATTTTGCAGGACTTAAACAAAACAAGAAAAGACCTGAGCAACATACAGTTGAAACAACAGCCAACAACCACTGAAGAATCACCACCTGTCCCAGCAAGACCTGTCTGGATTCCAAAAATCGGGGATCTAGTCAGGGAGAAGATCGCGGTAAAGAAGGAATTTGGGCCTTCTTACAGAAAAGCAGTTCCTGTATTGTCTGTCAACGGGACAAGATCAGTTGTACTACCGCCACTTGCTGGAAAAAAGGAGAACCGAGTTGTATCCATCGACCTGGTAAAACCACAACATGTGGCCGATAACCAACAGTAGGCCAAGTGGACTCCCAATAAGTAGCAGAACACCAAGGTTTGCTACCAGTACAGAGGTCCTATCAAAGAGGCTCATCACATTCGAAACGCCTACAGAAGAACAACAAGGACTATGCAACAATGCAATAGAACTTAGACCTCTGAAAACCCAAATAAAGACATTTAGCAGAGACACACCAATCTATACAGAAGTACCAAGTGAAAATGCAAGAAACAAAAATCATGAACCAATTGGAACAATTGACAGAACTGCATCCGGTTACTTCATCAACTTCGATGATTCCTCTGAAGGCTTCAACGAACAAAAGACACAGCCATCATCAAAATCCTTTAAAGACAAAGCGAAGGAACTTTTGAAACAACTGAAAGAAACATATCCAGTTTCTCCATGGATTGAATTTTGGGTGGGTTTTGGTGCATTTATCCTCATACTTTGGCTCATCATGGTATTTACCTTGGGACGCTTCATTGAGGGAAAATATGCTAAAATGGACACAGCAAGTCAGAACATCAACTTGGTCCTCAAACCACACACATCTTCACACGTCGAGAAACGAGAACTTTCTTCAGAACTTTCTTCAGCCAATTTCACAGCAATTCCAATACCTGGTGGGGTAGCCTGGGACAACACTGACTATGAAATTTATGGTCCGGTCGAGATCCTGAAATATCCACACCAAATCAAGATCTCCTTGAGTGACTTTGCAAAACCAAACTCATTTGCTGATGATTGGGACTTTGAAAGTATAAACAATATGATGTCTGACTTAGTAATGTCTGCTAAATTTACAAAACATGATTATTTGCAGGGTTCTACAAATTATGACAGCATGTACTGCTATAACCATTATGGTAACCATTTCTTGCATAAATCTGCACAACCTAGAAATGTTTTAAATTTTAATCAATGGGAACATTGTGCTACACCTCCAAAAGGGAGCTCTAGAACCGTGTATGGCAAATATTCATATTTTTCAGGTTTTAACATAACTAATGCTGAAACATTTTATTACAAATTGTCAAACAAGACAGGGATGAAAACCATGATAACCAACACAAAATTGATATATTCAGATTCTTTCTTTGAAAAAATGAATACTTTTGGATTTGATTATTGGGACAAACATGTTGATTTGAAAAGTGTTTGGGGTACAAAAGAATGGCAAGTACAGGGTTTAGAAGCTTTGTTTAGAGCCTGCATGATCCCAGAACAAATGATATTTTTAAATGACACCGTTCAACAAACCACCTGTCTTGGCTTAGCCAAAATCAAAGATTTAAATAACCTGTCTATTCCAAAGCCAACAATGTTTAGCAATAACTCTGAAACAGATGAAGAAATAGACATAAACCATATACTTAACCAAAACAGAACACATCCTGATTGGAAACAATGGTTGATCTGGCCCACAGATACAAATAACTGTCAAGATAGATTCCTGAATAAAACACAGGGTTTCAAAATGACCAGGCCAGACCCTAGATATCCCCAAAGACATCACCCAGGGATAATAACAACCTACAGTGTGGGCAAATTATGCCTTCAATGGCTACAAACTTCCACACTGCCTGAAATTAAGCAACACCTAACTTTACTTACTGATGGTGCTGACTTGCGTGATTTCATAATGGGACCACGCAAACAGCGTCAAAAGCGTTTCATAGCAGCCTCTGTATATGCAGCATACAATGAGGCCTGGAAGGTTACTCAAATTGAGACAGCAGAAAGAATACGGGAAATTGACCGTATTAATTTGGAAAAATCACTTTCTGTAGTGGACAATGGGTTAATGACTCTGTCCTCCAGAATTTTTTCATTGGACAGCATTGTGTCTTCAGCAATCGATATATTATCGCAAGACTTACTGTTATTACAACATGGTCAGTCACAATTGCGTTCTATTGTACAGCTTGGCTGGACGTTACAAAATCTGCGTTCAGGCTACGTGCCTTGGCGTTTAATCAACACAACGTCACTATTCCAAATCTTTAACCTTACTGATAGACAAATCGGTATGGCGCAGACGGGTGCTGATTATACAATCTTGAGCATTGAAAAACTAGAAAGATTACCGTTGACAATGTCAGAACGACCTGTCAGTGAATGGATAATCCATGGAATCATAAATATTCCAATCTCAACCTTCAGGTTTCAATACTGCCAAAAATATATACAGGCTGGCATGTACGAGAAATTGGGAAAGGGGTACCTTAAAACAACATGGAACCTGCCCTATTCACATGCATGTGTCAGTAACAAAGGACAGAAAGTGTTTCTTAGTGGCAACAATTGTGCTATGTCACTAAGCGGCACGCTTCTGTGTAACGGTATTAGTTTGCACGGAGCCTGTGAAGGGAATTCATACAACCTTTCATGTCACCAGCAAGGCGCACCTGCAACTGAAATAGAACCATTCTTTCAAAGACTCTATAATGGGAGTTACATTCTTATTGTAGACCGCAGATGCTGTAGTCTTATGCCCGGGACTCCTTATCTCGTCACTACGACGGCGAAGGTCAAGTGCTGTGGACGTTCTTTGTTCCCCAGCTCCTTTCCAGACAGGGAGGCGAGGGCATGGCCCAGTTTGAAAATTACTTCTATTCGAATAGACACTTTAAGCAGAATGAAAACAGTGCTTCTTCAGACGCCTACAAGGCTCACGTCATCTAAAGAAACGTATGATCTACAAGTCGCAAGGACGACTGCAGAGATACATACATTATTATCAACTAATTCCCCCGTACATTTCGCGGAAATCCTGAGCGAAATCTTAAATATTTCTGATACCACAGGGGTCTCAAAGGTATTTAAGACAGTATTTTCGATGGCATTAACACCATTCAAAGCCATACTGGGTATTTTTCCAGACTTCGTCCATTCGATTTTTGGCGGACTTCCCCTGATCCTAGGACTAATTGCAGGAATCCTATTCCTAGTCCTTATTTTTCGTTATGGCAACCCATGTCACAGATCAAACTCTCGCGACAATGGAAGATACGATCCTAGCCATTGGATACGGGACCGGATATCAAAAATCCTGGGACTATCCCGGCTTAGAGACCTGAACATGACTTGGTTTCTATCATTTCGACCAATGTGGCAAAGGTGTGTTTTACCTGTACTAAGGTGTCTGCTATGCGGAGAAGAATGCGTGTTAGACACCTGTCTGACGCTACAATCAGATGCGCCGGTGGATGCAGATACACTGTTGGTTCCTACCAAGGTTCACGCACTGTGCTGCCCTCAAAGGCTGCCAATTCTGATGACGGCATTCCTGGAATCTTCACCACTGCGATTGAAGAGTAGTGAAGTTCAAGATGAAAGCAGCATCGAACAGGTACGGCCTTCTGTCAGCAATGCAAATCAGAATGTCAATGGAGACAATCATGCGCATGAATGCATGGTTACCCCTATTTCCGACTTAGAGGAACTTTCCCATGAAGCTGTTGACAGTTTTTTCGAAAGCCTGAATGATATGATGTTCTCTCCGGAACAGAAATAGAGACTTTTGAGTAAACTCGCACACGGCGTTCCCTGAATTCGGCCTTCAACTTTAAAAATAAAGTCACATGAACAATTACAATCCAGTTCACGGACAGCAACTTTTTTCAGCAAGCCCCTAAAATATTTTTCTATATATTTTTTCCCGGGACACTGATTTTCTGCTTAAAGTAAGAGACTATTCCTAGAGAACTAAGATTTCTATTTTAGATACTTTATAGACTTTATAGACTTTAGCTGCCCGCTGGTATGTTCGCAATAGATTTTATGTGATGAAATGGTTTCGACTTTTTTTCTGTATAGCCATATTAAGAGCCATTTCATGTGTATTTCTCATATACCAACAATCAATAATGCATAACAATGCGTGTTCACTTTTGCATTTAATTCATAGCTTAAGTGCATACAATATATATGACTGCAATTTTTCAGTATATTTGAAAATTTCGAAATGCATTTATGTATTTTGGGGTGGTAAGGTATACACTATACTCTATAGTATGTTGTACTATGTTATACTATGCATAGATTAGTAGATATGACCATAGTTAGCGTGGAGTGGGTGTCGTGTATTTCTATAGGTTCTGATTCGATCCCCCTATTCCTGACCCTATTCTGGTTAAACTTACTAGCTAGTTAACTAACAGTCAGCCCATGAGGCAAGAAATCCCCCATGATGCAGATACCGTTATCTGACGCAGTCACACTACGGCACAGGAACGTGTTATCTGATTAGGTCATAACGCTTGAGATCTAATTAGACAAGCGACATTCCTCCAGCCCCTGATAAGGCATACGACGTTCTCATAACAAATCAAACCTATGACAACCTGGATAATCCGTGCGGCCATTGTTTTGATTTCACAGAGAACTTTAGTAAAGAATGTGCTAACGAGCAAGTCGTATGACATCTTTATTGACGTACCTATGTCCATCCTTACGTCAATCTCGGCACCTTTAAGGTATAAATATTGCCGACCTTGCCCTATGCAAAGACACGCGTGGTGACAAGACGGAGCAGCCATACTTGCCGAAGCCGAGAGCCGAAGCAGACCCCGCAGGCAGCAGCCCCGCCTTCCTGACGCGCTGAGAGACGCGCTGCTATCTCAAGCCGAGAGACCCAGCACCGGCGCTTCTGGGCAGCCCTCGCAGGCAGCCTGGAATATCGAGAGCAGAGAAAGAGATACCATTCCTCATTCATCCTAAATTCCAGGTACAGAACTGAATAACCCCTCCTAGAGAATTCTTTAGTTATTCACTTGGCAAAAACAAACTTAAACTAAACTGTAACTTTCTATTCCCGCCCACGCATTAGACTTAGGTCAGGTACACGGGGTAGGCGTATTTAGAAACACCAGTTGAGTACGTTTAGTCAAATGTATATGTGTATGTAAATATATTTTAATCATTTTAAACATCATATGGCTCAGAAACCATATCAATGTTTTTACAGTATTATTTTATACTATTGCTTCTAATGTATGCACTTTACTTAACTATAAGTATTGCAATAATATCGATCCATTTCTCTTGTACGAGAAAAGAGACTGATCAATAAATAACATCTTTTATTGAACACGCCCGTCTCTTCCTTTTCTCTACATTCTGATGGGACTAAGAATGCACGTACTGACTGAGTAAAATAATTGCCTTGTGCTCACACGACTCTCGAGATTGACTCTTGATTAGGGGAGAGCAAAGTTGTCATGTTCTATGGTTGTCAGAAACTAAATCCCTTCTTGTCTAATCAGGGGAGTTAATCCTTCCTTGAACATTCGAGAAAGTTTCTAGCGAACTCTGAGCTTAGCTGGCAAACCCAAAAATTAAGTCTAGTTTCGACAGTAGTAGACCTAGTTAACGTCTGGCCTAGGCCTTTACTGCTGTAGGTACTATTCCAATGCGCAGAGCCTATTGGGAAAATAGGAGCTACACTACAAACCGGCCGCCATGTCCCTGGTTTGCTTAGGGGAACGAGACCTGATCCCTCGGGCCCCCCTTCCTGCCAACACGCAGAAGTACAGCCAGTGGGTCAACATTAATGGCCGCCGGGCGGAAGCTCTCCGCGACACCGGGGCCAGTGTGACCGCAGTCCGCTGTCATCTGGTGGCCCCGGACCAGATCTTGCCGAACATTCTTTGCCCTGTCCGGTCGGCCGACAACTCAGAAAGTCTATGTCAAATGGCCTACGTCCCCTTCGAATGGGGAGGAGTATCCGGGATGCTGAAAGTGACTGTCCGCGATGATGCCCCTGTGGATTGCCTCCTGGGGAACGATCTCGAAAGTTCTCCCTGGGCCGCAGTCGAACGGAGAGAGCACCTGGGGATGCTGGGCCTCCCCGAATGGGTCTGCGTCACGACCCGGTCCATGACCGCCCGGGCCGTCCCCAGTCCAGAGGAACCCGAGTGTCCGGAGCCTCCTCCCGCGATTGTCCCAGAGGAGGCCACCCCCGAAGCAAGTCCCCCAGCCCAAACCGAAGAAGGACTCGGTCGGCTCCAGGACCTCCCCGATCTGGCCCAGTGGCGTCACGAGGGGGGTCCTACCCAGGAACAATTCCGGCAAGAACAAAGAACCTGTCCCTCCCTCGAGGGACTCTGGCAGCAAGCCCTTGCCTAGAGCGCAGGGGACACCTCGGGGGCCCACTGGATCTACTGGGACAACGACCTGCTCTACAGCGAACAGAGGATTGCAGAACTAGGGGCCAGTCGGGTGCTGGTGGTGCCCCTTCGCTTCAGAGATTTCCTCCTGAACTTAGCCCACGATGTCCCCCTTGCCGGACACCTGGGACAGGACAAAACGTACGACCGCCTGGTGACCCACTTTTACTGGCCCCAAATGCGAAAGGATGTCACCAACCACTGCAGGGCCTGCCCCACCTGCCAGCGGAAAGAGTGGCCGAAAAACCAAAGCACCCTTACAGCCTTTTCCCGTCGTCACCACCCCGTTCGAACGGGTGGGAATAGACATTGTGGGGCCCCTGGACCCCCGAACCGCCCAAGGACACCGGTTCATCCTGGTCCTGGTGGACCACGCCACCCGCTATCCTGAGGCCATCCCTCTTCGAACCGTGACGGCACCCGTGGTAGGCCGAGCCCTGATGGGGATCTTCTCCCGGGTGGGTTTCCCCCGGGAGGTCGTCAGCGACAGGGGCACGAACTTCATCTCAAAATACATGAAGTCTCTCTGGCAACAGTGCGGGGTCACCTACAAATTCACGACCCCCTATCACCCGCAAGGAAATGGATTGGTCGAGCGGTTTAACCGCACACTCAAAGGAATGATCATGGGCCTGGAAGAACCCCTCCGTCGCCAGTGGGACGTGCTACTCCCGTGCCTCCTGTTTGCCTATCGAGAAGTCCCTCAAAAATCCCTAGGCTTCAGCCCATTTGAACTCCTGTACGGACACCCCGTCCGGGGTCCCCTCAGCCTAGTCAAAGAAGGTTGGGAGAGGCCCCCCGAGAAAGCTCCCCCTGATATATACAAGTATCTCCTGGCCCTTCGCAACCAGACCAGGCGATTCAGGGAGATCGCCAAAGCAAACCTTGAAGCCAGTCAGGAGGACATGAAGAAATGGTATGATCAGCACGCCTCCTCCATTGAGTTCGAACCGGGACAGCAGGTCTGGGTGATGTCCCCGGTTGAACCCTGTGCCCTACAGGACAAATGGTCCGGGCCCTTCAAGGTGATCGAACGCAAGGGGCCCGTCACCTATTTAATCGACATGGAAACCGCACGGAACCCCCTACGGGTCCTCCACGCCAACAGACTCAAACCCCATTTTGTACGCTCAGAACTCAGCCTCCTGATGGCTACCGATAATGGGACGGAAGAAGACTCCGAGCCCCTTCCTGACCTGCTGAGGACCCTCGAGCAGGATGGCTCAGTGGAAGGGGTCAGACTCTCCGAGGCATTGTCCCCGGAGCAACACCAAGACTGTCGAGCTCTCCTGACACGGTTCGCATCCTTGTTCTCTCTCACCCCCGGGGTCACCCCCTGGTGCCTTCACGATGTGGACACCGGGGACAGCCCCCCTATTCGACACAGGGCGTACCAGATCGGGTGCGCGCCTGCATCCAGGCCGAGGTATCCAAGATGCTGGCCCTGGGAGTGATCGAACCCTCCGACAGCCCCTGGGCCAGCCCAGTCGTCCTGGTCCCCAAGGCTGCCGCCCCGGGCGTTGCCCCTGAGCTCCGGTTCTGTGTGGACTACCGGGGACTGAATGCCGTTACCAGGACCGACGCTCACCCTATCCCCCGGGCAGATGAGCTAATTGACCGTATGGGGGCCGCCCGCTACCTGAGCATCTTCGATTTAACAGCGGGCTACTGGCAAATCGGCCTCACCCCCAGGGCCCAAGAACGATCCGCCTTCTCTACCCCGGACAGTCACTACCACTTCAGGGTGATGCCATTCGGCATGAAAAACGCTCCGGCAACATTTCAACGACTCGTGAACCAGGTACTGGCGGGCCTCGGAGAATTCAGCGCCGCCTACCTGGACGACATCGCTGTGTACAGTCACCATTGGACCGACCACCTCCGCCACCTGCGGGAAGTTCTACACGCCCTCCGGCAGGCCGGGCTCACCATCAAGGCCAGCAAATGTCAGGTTGGCCAAGGGTCCGTGACCTACCTAGGACACCAGGTGGGAAGCGGGCTGGTGGCCCCCCTCCAACTCAAGATCGCTGCCATCCAGGCCTGGCAACCCCCTACGACCCAAACCGAGGTCCGGGCCTTCCTGGGACTCACCGGGTACTACCGGCGGTTTGTGAAGGACTATGGCAGCATCGTGGGGCCCCTCACGGAGCTCACATCCAAGAAGAACCCCAAAACAGTCAACTGGACTCCGGGCTGCCAATCGGCCTACGAGAAACTGAAGGCCGCCATGTGCACTGCCCCCGTGCTCCAGGCTCCCGACTACGGCCGGGAATTCATTGTACAGACGGACGCCTCCGATCATGGCGTGGGGGCCGTCCTCTCCCAACTCAACACCGAGGGAGTCGATCAGCCAGTGGCATTCATCAGCCGACGCCTGCTGGCCCGGGAACAGCGCTGGAGCACCATCGAGAGGGAGGCCTTTGCCGTAGTCTGGGCCCTCAAGAAGCTCCGGCCCTACCTCTTCGGCACCCACTTTCGGGTGCAGACAGACCACCGACCCCTGCAATGGCTGATGCAGATGCGGGGGGGAAAACCCGAAACTGTTGCGCTGGTCCATCTCCCTGCAGGGGATGGACTTCACTGTGGAGCATCGTCCAGGCCAAGACCACGCCAATGCAGACGGCCTGTCGCGCTTTTTCCGCCTCGGCGAGGAGAGTCCCCAAGAGGATGGCTGACTCTCCCTGCCTTCAGCTGGGGGGGGACGCATGTTGGACAGGCCTCGTAGCTGGGCCGTCCCCCCCTCCGCACAACGGGGCCCGGACCCGGCTCTCCCTGAATCCCCCGCAAGAACCACCATGGCAACCCCCCGAGGCAACCCACAACCCGTCCATAACGGGACTCCAGCTCCTGAACCCTCTCGTACTGGCTGGCCCTGGTCCCCATCAGCACCATGGCCCCGGCCCAGCCGCCATCTTTGGACACTACAGCACGAGGCCGCGTGGCCTCAACTCGACCCCAACCCTGGGCCTGGCCAGGCCCCGACATCGAGGCACCAACCTCCACACAGGAGGTAAAGAGACCACTTGGCAGATCAATGGAAGAAGGAGTCGTCAACGGCTCTCCTCTGCCAGGTGTCGATCACCCCCAGCCTCCCTGGGCGCTGGCTCCACCCCCCTGCTGGGTGTCTGGACTCCCTCATTCCGGACCTCCCGACCTCCAGGCGCGAGGGTCCGGACATCAAAGGGGACCAGGCCTATAACTGGGGCAGCTCCAGACCCGGAAGGAGTTGTATCCTGGGGTCGAGAGACACCGAGAAGAACTCATCCTTGACGGACTGCTGGCGCTGCCGCAGCCCTGCCCTGTGAACCCTTCGTCTTGGCCTGCTGGCGCTGCCGCGGCCCTCTGCAACGTGAACTACCACCTTGGCCTGCTGGCGCTGCCGCGGCCCTCTGCAGCGTGAACTACCATCTTGGCCTGCTGGCGCTGCCGCGGCCCTCTGCCACTTGAACCATCGCCTTGGCCTGCTGGCGCTGCCGCGGCCCTCTACACTTGAACCATCGCCTTGGCCTGCTGGCGCTGCCGCGGCCCCTTCGTTGTAGACCTTCATCTTAGCCGGCTGGCGCTGCCGCGGCCCGACCTTGCAGACTCCTAAGCTCGAGGATTGTGAGCTTCTCTCCTGCCGCCCCCTGTACCGATCCGGTACCAAGACTGTCCCGCTACCCCTTTCCCTACAGAGACTAGAATTGAGAGGACCCTCGAGTCCTGAATCTCCTGTACCGCTGATAACCTTGCCGCAAGAACCCTATATAAAGAGTGTTGATCTCATCCTTGTGTGGTGTCTATCTGTGGGGAGGGAAGTGACTTGTCTGTACGATGGCTGGAGACGGCCCTCCTCGGAGGCCTCTCCCCCAGTACTCGGCCGACCCTGCGGGTCCCCGTCTAACAGCATACTTTAAAACCATTTGGTTTTCCATTCTTTACTTAGAAAGGCCCGGTAGCCATTCCGGCCCTAAATGGGAGCGCAATCATGTTCAGCCATTTATTGATGTCATACATAGCCACAGTACTGTCAGTCAAAAAGAACAGACTATGCCAAACCATGGGTAGGAAAGCCTTCAGAGCAAGATGGGCTGTACTGAACTCCAACATTTTTATATGGCTAGTATTGTTGGATGCAGAACAGGAAGCTTGCACAGTTGTGTCATCCGAATGAGCTCCTCAACCCTGAGGGCGCATGTGAGACTTCAGCTTCATCATTTCCGAAATGCAAGACCTTCAACATTTAAGCTCATTAGCCAATGGTTCAGGAGTACTGGGCTCCATCTGATGAGAATTATATCCTCATAATCCCTTGTAGCCACATACTACTGATAGTCGAGACATCACTGAAATGGACCCAAACACAACACAGGTTTCTGGAAAAATGCTGTAGCCCACCATACCCACCAGCAGCTGCACAGTCCTCACTAACAGATAACACCTTTTCATGAACATACAACTTCTAAATCAGTGAATACACTTCTCCTTCAAAGGAAACACCATTCTTGTGCCTGCATTCAGAAAGCAATCTAGAAATTAAGCTTTTATTGGTGTGAATGGGACAACTTTTATCAATTCAATGATTTACATGGGAATGCAGCAGGCATGCTTTAGACAGTAAGGACTGTGTAGCACCCGTGTAGGTATTACAACATCAGTGGTCAGAAGTCTAGATAAAAGGAGCATTAACCACCTCCAAGCGGTGATCAGTCTAAGAATATTTTAGATCAAAGGGTAAGACTTTGATTTAATAAGTCCACAGTGGACGCCTGAGAAATTTTCTGCAAGAGTGATGTACTGTAATATGAAAATAAGCATCTTGCACATCTAGAAAAAAGCAGGATCTCAAAATACTTGGGGGAAAGATAGGCATCAAGTATTTGCAAAATCCAGGGATGGGAATTTTCTGTTTGGGGCATTCTATGCAGCCATCATCATAAGGGTAATGATTTTCTGCTGATCATCTTGTTGCCAACATTTTTCAAATTATGTTATAAGAGGAACATATTTCCGGTCAAGGATTTAGAGGGCTGCCCATTTTCATAAACCGTTCTTATTTGGCAGCATCCACTTTATTTTGGTTATACTTCCCAGTAGTCTGGCTTTTAATAAAAATAAACTTAAAATTGGATAAACATCATACACAAAGCCATCCACCTACGAGAAAGCTGCTTTAAATACAGATCTCAGACTTTGATTTTGTAGCTAACTCCTTATGGACACTCCTTTAGTTCAGACTTACTGCAGGTTTCATACAACATAATGGCAACAGCTAGGTGAATGGAGTAGTCTCCTAATGGTGGACAGAAAATGCAGGCTTCTCTGTGGGTCAGCTATGAAGGAGTGAGGCGTGTGTGTGCAAGTGCATTTACTTAGTTCATTTTTTTTTTATTATATTTTTATTGCAGATTGATATGAAATACAATTATGCCGGTCAACAATTCCACATCCAATGCGTGCGACGCCCAAGGCACTTGGACTAATAATACACAGCCATTTAGCCCACAACCCTGAGGGCGGGCGGCGGCAATCAGGAAAGCAGCTTTAGTTGTGTCATAAAAATATAGCCATGACCGATCACCAAGGATTCTTGCTTCTGCTTTTCTTTTCCTCCCAGTTCCCCAACAAAAAATAAAAACAATTCCTAAAAACTGGTATGGAGTTAACTGCACCCCTATTCCTCAACATCACCACACTTGCTTCCTCGCTTACCCCACTCATTCCACGGAAAGCGTATCACAATAAACCAATTCAACACCCTATAATCAAGAGCAGGCAACAACTCGACACATCTCCAATATCAATAGCCATCTCATTTCAAACCCAAAACCCCCTCCCTCAACACTCTCCCACCCTTACAATGGCGGCGGTGTGGGCACTAGCAGAATCAAATTATACACCCAACTGTGTGTCGGAGGGCTATCAAAGCTATTTCCCGTAATTATGAACCACATGGATGGGGGGCACTCAATCCTCCTCCTCAGCCGATTGATGATCCTTCAAAGTCTGAACCAGGGCTTCCCATGACCTAGCCACCTCCAGCGCCTTATCATTACCTAATCGGGTAGCTTGTCTGAGCCGCACAGCACTTTCGCAGCTCGCCCATTTACAGAACTCCTTTCTCCAGCGCCCACTCGACGGTCCCTCCTTCGCTTTCCAGTGCCAGGTGATTTCACGCTTAGCCAGTATAAGCCCTAAATCAATAAATTTGCTGGTCACCTTGGACTTGGCTGTGTGCGGGAACCAATGCAGCAAGCAGGTGGTCATATCATATTCTAATTGTCTCTCTGTGATTGCATTCAGGAGCTCCCCCACTCCTTCCCAATAACCCTCCATTCGTGGGCAAAACCATAACATATGTTCTAGTTCAACATCCTCCTCTCGACATCTCGGGCATACCGCATTTTGGACCCAGAAATATTTCCAGATCTTCCCTGGTGTTAAATAGGCCCTATGTAATATAAAGTACTGGATTTGTTGGAACCGAGCATTCCTGGTACTCTTCCACGCCCGCTTGAGAATTTGTTCCCATGTAGTATCCGGTATCTGGCGGCCTATGCTCTCCTCCCATTTCGCTTTCAGCCCATCCAAGGGACGCATACCCTCCCTCAGCAGCCTGGATTGAATGCATGTCACTGCCTTGACAGTACCAGCTGCCATTACAGTATATTGGCAAGCAAGTGTCAAAACCGGTTCCGCTCCCCCCGTTCTCCAGTGCTTTTGAATCGCGGTCGTGACTGCAGCATGTATCAAAAAGTCCCCTTCCGGGAGCCCATACATCTCCTGCAGTACTGTGAAGGGCATTAGCTCCTCGTTCAGGTACAAGTCCCCCATCATCTGAACACCCAGCTGTTCCCAAGTCGCCAGTGGGGTCCAGTCCCCTCCATGGGGCAGTGCCGTCAGCATGCCCAATGGGATCTCTGGAGCATATGGGTGAGTGGTCCCCATTCTACGCTGTGTTCTATTGCAGCAAAGTCGCAGGGTCCGCTCCTCCCCAGTCAGGTCCTGCAGATCTAGTTTTTGTTGCAGCACTATGTAGGCCAATACGTGACGCGGTATTCCCTGGCCCCTCTTATCCTCCGGGCCCGATACTCCTGCGCTATATTTTGTGTCAGAACCTGCAATTGGGACGCCAGATAATAAAGCTCAAAATCAGGCACTGCCAGTCCGCCCTCTAATCTGGGTCTCATCAATGTCGTCAGTGCAACACGCTTTCTACCGCTGCCCCAAATGAAACCCACAATCAGCGATCTCAGGTCTTTAAATATTCTCGGCGGAAGCCAGATCGGCATGGTATGGAAATAGTTTAATAGCCGGGGTAGTGCTACCATCTTAAGCAATGCCACCCTACCCATCACCGACAGGGGGAGCGTCGCCCAAAACTCCATACAACTTTTTAAAGCTCTAACACATCGGCCTATGTTACCGTCCAACAAATCTCGGTCATTATGATAAATCCGAACCCCTAGATAAGTAAGGCACGCGGGCTCCCATTTTACTTCCCCCAGGGACGTGGGAGGAGGCAAGCCCCGCCTAGTCGGGAAGAGGCACGTCTTAGTCCAGTTCACCTTGAGTCCGGAGACCATCCCAAAGTGGGACAGCAGGGACGTCGCCCCCCCGTAGATCATCCTCAGCCTCCTGG
This sequence comes from Lissotriton helveticus, assembly GCF_964261635.1. Lineage (NCBI taxonomy): Eukaryota > Metazoa > Chordata > Amphibia > Caudata > Salamandridae > Lissotriton > Lissotriton helveticus. Next base: position 1,634,994,190 of record NC_136067.1, on the reverse strand, counting down.
AGAAAGAGGAGCAGATCGTCCGCATATAGAGAAATGTAGTGTTGGTCCCCCCGGTACATCAGCCCCCTATACATCCGTCCTGATCTTGCCTGGACCGCAAGAGGCTCCATCGCCAGTGCGAACAACAGCTGCGATAACGAGCACCCCTGCCGTGTTCCTCTCATGACTGGATATTGGTCAGAGATCACTTCACCCAGTTTCACCCTGGCCGTGGCTGAGGAGTACAACACCGATGTCCAGTTCCCAAACTGGTCACCCAACCCGAATCGACTCAGGACTCCACGGAGAAAGGCGTGCATATAGTAAAAAGAATGTTCAGGGTTACAAAATTCCATGTACAACAGACAGTACTGTCCCAGTTTGGCATTATGGGCAAGAGCTTTGCTCAATGAGGTGCTTGTCCTAATTCAAGTTGCCATCTTATAGCAGGAAACATGCCTGCCATTTCTGGCCATCGTTTGCATATCCCTCAGCAATTTATTTACTCGACGGTCTTGATCACTCGATCTGGGCTATAGGTTTTTGTTACGACTAGCACAGTGTGGTCACTGTCACATTTGAGCACTATTTTCCCAAATGTACCTAGCAAAAAGGCTGTTCATTGTGCCGGGTCCTACAGCTAAACCAGCACATCTCCAACCAACAGCAAATCAAAATGTTCCAGGGTTGCAATTGGCATCTGAAAGCCTGAAAAAGAGCAGAGCATGAGACTGCAGAGAGGCTCCTATGGCAAAGCAGAAAAACTGTGATAAGGAGCCTGCGTAGTGCGATACTTCACCTACCAGCTATCATATACAATCGAGTTAATCCCAACTTTTCTAGTCGGGCTTGTATACAACAACTTGACCCAGCTGATATCATTTGGACCAAAATTCAATCTGCACGAGTCCTGAAAGTGGTATTCCAACAAAGCCAAATTGTTGAACATTCAGTGACACTGGTGCATATTCCTCCCTCAGTTTCCTTCGCTACGAATTCAATGCAGTCTTCTTTTTGCAGTATAATGCCACACTGATCCCTGAAAACAAGCTCTAGTACTACTGATTGCACTCTGTTAACGGTTCACAATCAATTTGACTATCAGTATTTAACATTGACAGAGGGCAATAAGATGTTGAGTTCAGCATGTCTTCATTGGGTTTAGCACGATAACCATGTCTCTTTCAGAAATTGACAATATATCCACATCCATCACCTCCGCCAATACCTTCAGTTAGCCATCCCACTACAAAGTTAGCATAAGTTTGTTGCATAGAACTCTGCTGGTAGCCATTGCCTCCAACCAGGTGATTTTCTGATATTAAGCATCTTTGTAGTGCCAAATATTTTTTCGTTGTTGCTGGCCCCTTCTGAGAATCTACCGGTTTCTCTTCCAAAACTAGGAAGAATAATAGCACCCAGCATGATAATTGTCCCACAATTGTGGAGGGTCCATATACAATTGCGCTAGGGACACAAGGAAGATAGTCCCTACTTGTGTATATATTAAACATACACTATTGCCCCCTAAAACACCTTTATGTTGAGAAGGAGAAGGGGCAATTTCTTCACATTAAGGCTAGGAAAGCTAAATAGTATGTATAACTGCTCTGTTCTGCAAATGTGGACAATTTTTAATAATGTGTGTGCAATAATGGAAAGAAATTGTGAAACTAGCATGCAGTAAGAATATCTTCCAAAGTAAACCAATAAGTGCCAAGAACAGAAATTTACCTTTTCTTCACTAAGCAACGGATAACACACAACGCGTCATGAATGGAGCGCTCTGCCTCTTCAATTACTAGCTTGTTAGAACCACGAACGACAATGGTGACGGTTTTCCCAGGGCTCGAACAACCAGTGATCTATTGAGGATTGAAACACATGATTAGAATATATCAAGGTTTATGAACAAACGAAAATACAACATTTCATATTCCTTACCTTTACAAGTTTTCCAGAGCCGTTTAAGCTGACTTCTTCTGCAAGTTCCGCAGATCCCAACATATCGGCAGCGAACTGGTCAATATGGGCAACTGGCTTTGTTCCAATGGTCTGGAGGGTAAAAAAAAAGAAAGAAAAAAAAAGATTCAACAGTTTAAACAAGTAAAAACCAATTTGGAAGATGACAGGAAGTAAAAACAAATGTTGAATGAGTAATAGGAGAAGCTCACCTACAAAAAAAAAAAAAATACCTCCAAGATTGGTACCTTTCATACCTTTGGCGGTGAAGGGTTGAGGGAGAGTTACTTACCTGTAACCAGGTTTTCAGAGTACATTTTTTTTAAAATAAATATGCATGCAATTATTATTCTGCCACAGGCAGGCTGGGTATTCTTAGTAGAAAACGTTTACTGCATGCTAGAAACGTTCATGTAACATTCCACTTTGTGCATCTAGCTACTTCATTAAGCAGCCAGATGGAAAGTCAATGGAAAAGGGTTTGAATTCCTAAGCGGTAAGAATGAATGAGGTTGCCCTTGAATATAAAGGTTTTACAGCACTACCTGGAGATCCAAACAAGAGTGCACCGTTAAGGCTCACCTCCATTTTTTGTGACCGAGGGGGTCTGTAAGCTGCATACCAGCAAAAACAGCTACGGTTATCCTTTAGAGAGATATTAAAGGACGATACGTGTGGTGTTCCAGCAGCAACACCCTGCTTTGATAAAGACTGGCCTTTGTTGGGATTTCAAAAAGCGAAGTCCAGCTGGTCAGACTTCAGGAAGTTTTTCATCCAAGTAGAATTTTAGGCACCTCAATGTCAAACGTGTGTAAAGAGATAGAGTGTGGTTTAGAGCTTGGCAAGCCTTCCACTCTATTTAAACATCCTTGCCTACCCAGCAGGATCTCTAAGAATTTAGAGCACTCACTACAGGCACTACTGAATGCCAAGTGGGAACCATATTTTTTGCCACTCGTCCTTCTTTAAAGATTTTCTTGAATTCTTTAAGGGGAAGATGAAGAATATCAGTGCCATCAAATTCCACCATCAACTTTCCAGTCTTAAACAGATTAACCCCTTCCATGCGTCAGACGGCCGGGGGCCGTCCGACGTCACCCTGCGGCGGAATTTACGCCGCGGTCAACTGGTTAAAAACAGAGGTTTGTTTACACAAAGTGAGAATTTGTAAAATAGTCCAATAAATCAAATAAAAACTTGATTGAGGGGAGATGGGATAAAAAAAAATATGTAGGATGGTAAAGAAGATAATTATTAGCTGTAAAGATAGGAGATAAATGTCTTGCATTAAGGGTCTTTGATGGCAGTTCTCCCCATTCCATGACGGAAGGATGTTATTAATGCTTTCTGTTTTCTGCCATGCTCGGACATTGTTAGTGTGGATGCAGAGAAAGTTTGAGATTGAGGAATGCTTTAATGTTCACATTAAAAAAAAAACTGCCTCAATATAGAAAGATCATTGGTGTAGGAAAGTGCCTTTTTTTCACAGTCACCCCCATTTTTTGCCTGGTATCGGATGCAATTTTGACAGAAGTGCACCGCATTCCTGCTATCCCTGCCCCCAGGGCCAGTTTCCCTAAAACTGTACAATTGTTCCCCCAATTGGCAATACCTTTAGGATCCCCTGGCAAGTACCTAGTACATTTTAACCTTGGTATCTAGGTCAAGGAGGTTACAGAGAATCTTTAAGGGTTGCAGCATGTATCATGCCACCCTAGGGGACCCCTCCGCCCCAACATGCAAACTGACAATGTAGGCTGCATGCTGGGGTGCAGCGAAAAGTTGAGACACAACATGGCACACCTCCTGTGTGCCATGCCTACAGACACTGAAGCAGCATTGGTAAGTCACCCCTGCAGCAGGTCTTACAGCCCTAAGACAGGGTGCACTATACTACATGTGTGGCCATGCCTGCAGGAGCAGATGTGCAAGTCGATTCTTCGCTTTGACAAAGGAACAGGGAAGCTATTTTGAGAACATGTGCTGGGCACTCGTATTTACGAGCTCCTATGCTACACGATGGCTTCACCAAAACAAGAGATGTTTGGTATCAAACATCTCATATTAATAAACCCACACCGATTCCAGTGATGGATTAACTGATACTTGTACCCAGAGGGTACCTTAGAGGTGCCCACTGAAATCCTAAAGACTAGTGTGTATGCTGACTGGTGTAATCCAGACTGCCACCACAAGACAGGTTTCTGACTCAACAGGTGAGAGCCAGCGTTCTTGGAGGGCAGAAACAACACCTGCTTCGGCAGAGGTGTCACCCCTCCAAGGAGGATGGCTTAGTGATCACATATCAAGACAGGAGGCTTCAAAGGCATCTGCCGCCTTTGATATGCGACCAAAGGCTTTCCAGACAGGGAAAATGCCACACCTTCCGCGGGTATATTTGGCACCAGCACAGGCGAGAAATTTAGGTAGTCAGGAGGCGTGTTCTCCTCTCAGGCAAGTACCACCCTTAAGATCAGCTCCCTAATGTGAACACGAATTTTAGAATTCCACCATCTTAGTTTTGGCAGAGTTAGGCTTATGCCCATTTCCCACAGGAAGTGGTCATATAGAGGGGGTAGACACCCTAAAAGTAGTTCTCCGAGTGGCTACTACCTGTTACTCCGATTAAATCCCCATAAATTGAGTATTTAGGTGGCACCCCTGACACCAGGAACTTAGATTTGACAGATCAAGAAGGGGACAAAGTTACAAGAAAAGCGAGAACTGAAGACTGCTGTGGACTTTTGGTGACAAACCCAGCCTGCCTGCAACAGTCTCGACAATCGTGACCAGCGACCAGTTTCCAAGTACCCTTGGAGACTGCCAGCCCTTCGCAAATTTCCAGCGATCTCCCTCGAGGTAGAGGAGCTACTCCCCTAAGGTCCGCAGGCACCAAAAACTCAAAGCTCGGTTTACCGAGTAGCCGCTACCCAGTCAGTCCAACACAGCAGCCTCCCAGGAAGAGGACCCTGTGCTCCTGGAGGCCAGATCTGCCCCCCCCCCCCCACTGAGTGAGAGGATACCAGGACCAACCAGAGGCACACAGAGCCAATACCAGCGGTATCGGACATTTTGCAGTAAACATAGCCCGTGAGAGTCTAATCCGGACTCCCACAGCACCGGATGGAGCAGCTGTCGAGGGAAGTCAGTCCCGCAGAGACCCACCTCCAGAGTGTTCCAAATTTGCATCCTTAACTGGCGAAGGGCGACAACCACAAGGCCCTAGGACACACAGAGCTATGCCGACCGTACCACTCTGCACACCCAAGCATTTATTGCCTTGGAGTACAACAAATACTTAGCACTACCCTCTAATAAGACTGTACTGCTTGCCCACGCTGCCATAAAAGAGCATTTAGTGTTATTTTTTTTTGCCTCTGTAAAGGGTTGCCTAGACTCTTTAGACAATGTACCTCGTTTTGGCCCACTAGATAAAGAGCCAGCTACCTACAATTGGTAAAGCTCAATTTTCAATGCCGCTACAATGACTGAAAATGGAAATTATGGTGATGTTGCATTTTTAGGTTGAGCCAGCAGGCAGCACACGTGCTGTCGCTTGGCAATCTACTGTGTCAAAAAAAAATCAGAAAGGGAGCTTTTAGCTCCGCACCATTATTTACCATTTGCTGGCATCATTACTCTGCCTTGCTGCCTTCTAATTCAACAGCAAGCGCAACACATCACCTTGTTTTGTGTGGAGCATGGACCGATCAAGTACGGATTGATTAAACTCTGTGTCCACCCGCTGCTTGCACTGTGACTGAGAATCCATTTTTTTTGTTGTTGCCGTTTTTATATAGCACGACCGCGACCCGAAGGTACAGGAGCGCTTTACATGAGCACCACTTACATTACATAAGTTCAAATAGTTTTTTTTAAACCTGGAAAATGAAGTAATTTGCCCAGAATCACAGGCTGTTGAGGCAACTTTTTTTTGTGAGGGGGTGTAGTCTCGTCTATGCGCCACATTGGTTGGCACCCTCCCACACTGGTCATGTGTTAGTAGATTTGGGCATCTGTGAGGTGCGTTAAAAAATAAATAGCTCTGTCGGCTCCTGCGCCTTCAGTTCAGGAGATAGAACAGTCACTGGTATTCATGATTTACACTACTACCATGTACCTTTTAAGAACATAGTAGGCAGTAATGTAGTAGTTAACCTGTATTCGAGTCAGGTTATTCTTTGATGAGGACCATCTAAGTTAATACAGATTACTGGCCGCTGGGTAATCATTTTAAAATGGTCATGTTTATAAGCAATCCTACACAAGAAATATTTATTAGCATCAGTTACTTTATATGGGCACTGGAGGTCACCATAGTAACAGACACAGCCCATAAACGTAAAGGGCTACAATACCATAAACTAGGAGGAAAACAGAAACAAGAATTGGCAAAGCAAATAGATCTCGCCTACACAAAAATGAATATGCTACTTACCAGTATGCATCTGTTCTTGGCATGTAGGGCTGCTAACATTCATATCTTTGCATTAGATCGCCGCCTAGTGTTGGGTCCGGATGATCGCACATTGTTGTCCTGGAAGAGTCTTCGAAGTATCCTGAGATAGGTGGCTCCTCCCCTGGACTACAGTGCGCATGGGCATCGGCTCCATCCCCAGATTGTTTTTAGCCATTGTGGCAGAGATGGAGTGTAAGGTGTAAAGGATGCCCATGCTAATGATTGAATGCAAGAGTATGTCTGCAGCTGCGACAGGCACCGGGGAGGAGGGCGGGCGATATGAATGTTAGCAGCCCTACATGCCAAGAACAGATGCATACTGGTAAGTAGCATATTCAGTTCGAGGCATGTGGGCTGCTAAATTCATATCTTTGCATAGAATACATAGCAGTCCCTCCATTAGCGGCGGTTGCCCGTGCCAGCTGCAGAAGCCTGAAAAAGTGTCTTGAGAACAGCCTGTCCTACAGCAGCTTGCTGCTTGGAATGCACATCAACACAGTAGTGTTTTGTGAAGGTATGTGGTGTAATCCACGTGGCTGCTCTGCAAATGTCTTCCAAAGGAATGTTCCCCAGGAAAGCCATGGATGCCCCCAATTTGCGTGTGGAGTGCGCTCTTGGGGGTATTGTTAAAGTACGCTTTGCCTTTTGATAACAGATTTGAATGCACTTAACAATCCACCTGGCTATTCCTGCTTTGGAAATAGGGTTGCCTTTGTGTTGTGGTGAGAAGGCAACAAAAAGTTGTTTTGTTTTCCTAAAGTGTTGTGTCCTGTCAATATAGTACATCAACGCCCTCTTAACATCCAAAGTATGGAGCATTCTTTCCGCCACCGTTTGTGGGTTTTGGAAGAATGCAGGCAAGTCAATAGTTTGGTTGAGATGAAACTGTGACACCACCTTCGGAAGGAATTTGGGGTTAGTGCGTAGTACTACCCTATTTGGGTGAATCTGTATGAATGGCTCTTGGATTGTGAGCGCTTGCAGCTCACTGACACGTCTTAGTGAAGTGATAGCAATAAGGAAAGCCACTTTCCACGTTAGGAACTGGAGTTCACACGAGTGTAGTGGCTCAAAAGGCGGTCCCATCAGCCTGGTGAGGACCACATTGAGGTTCCACACTGGAGCTGGCGGTGTTCTTGGGGGAATGACTCGTTTCAGACCTTCAAGGAAGGCCTTAATGGCAGGCACTCTGAAGACAGAGAGATGCTGCCTGTTCTGAAGATAAGCTGCTATGGCGGATAGATGTATCCGAATGGAAGTGTACGCTAGTTTGCACTTGTAAAGATGTAACAGATAGCAAATGATGTTAGGGATAGAAGCATCTAGCGGGTTTATGCCATTGGCTGTACAGTGAATGACGAAACACTTCCATTTCGCAGCATAGCATGCTCTGGTAGTTGGCTTCCTTGCCTCCTTGATGATGTCCATGCATTCTGGAGGTAGGTGAAGGTAGCCAAACTCTAGGACTTCAGGAGCCAGATCGCCAGGTTGAGCTGTTGCGGATCTGGATGCTGAATGTCTCCATGGTTCTGCGTCAAAAGCCTGGGCGTTAGGCGCAACCTTTGATGCGGAACCACCGAGAGTTCTAGAAACGTGGTGTACCATGCTTGGCGCGCCCACGTTGGAGCAACTAGGATGAGTGTCATCGAGTGCTGCCTTAGTTTTCTTGCCACTAGCGGTATCAGAGGTGCTGGTGGAAAAGCGTACGCAAATTTGCCTGACCAGTTCATCCATATCGCATTCCCCTGCGACTGTGGGTGAGGGAACCTGGCGGCAAAGTGTTGGCATTTTGCGTTTTCGTTTGTGGCAAACAGGTCTATCTCCGGATGACCCCACTGCTGGAAGTACGGGCGGAGTACTGATGGATGTATCTCCCACTCGTGCATCTGATGGCTGTATCTGCTGAGCAGATCCGCCATCTGATTGTCCTTTCCCGGGAGGTGTTCTGCCATGAGGAAAATGTTCCTCTGAATGGCCCACTTCCACATGCTCTGAGCCAGATGAGACAGCTGTGGCGAGTGGGTGCCCCCCTGCTTTTGAATGTAGTACATCGCGGTCATGTTGTCCGTCCGGACTAACACTACCTTGTTGCACAGATGTACATTGAAGGACTTGAGCGCCATGAAGATTGCCATCAGTTCCAGATAGTTGATGTGCATCATCTGTTGCTGCGTCGTCCATAGTCCCTGCACTGTGTAAGTGAGCAGATGAGCTCCCCATCCCTGGAGAGATGCGTCAGTCGTCAGGATAATCTGTGGCACTGGCTCCTGGAACAGTCGGCCCTTGCAAAGGTTGTGTGGATTCCACCAATGCAGAGAGTTGTACGCCCGACTGGTAACCAACACTAGGTCTGTCAATTGTCCCTGAGCCTGTGTCCACTGATTTGCTAAGCACTCCTGGAGCGGACGCATATGTAAACGTGCGTGCGGGACTATGAAGATGCAGGAGGCCATCATGCCAATCAACTGCATGAACACTCTCGCTGGAAGCGAGTGTTGTGGTCTGAACCTTTGGATTAGAGACTGCATGCTGTCTATCCTGACTTGGTTTGGCTGAGCCATGGCCGTCAGGGTATTGATCGTCGCACCCAGAAACTGCCGGACATGTGCCGGCTGAAGATGCGACTTTGGGTAGTTCAACGAGAAGCCCAGATTGTGAAGGAGGTGAATGGTAGTCGACATGTCCGCGGCGCACTGTTGTTCCGACTTGGCTTGAACGAGCCAGTCGTCTAGGTAGGGGTAGACATGGATGTTCTGCCTCCTGAGGTGCGCCGCTACTGTCGCCAGACACTTGGTAAACACTCTTGGGGCTGTGGTGACTCCGAAGGGCAGGACTTTGAACTGATAATGCTTGCCTTGGATAGTGAACCTGAGGTATTTTCTGTGGGACGGGTGTAGTGGTATGTGGAAATAAGCATCCTTGAGGTCAAAGGTTGCTAAGAAGTCCCCTTGGTTTAACAAGGGAAGAATCTGTTGCAGTGTAAGCATATGGAAATGTTCTGACAGTATATACAGGTTGAGGGGACGCAGATCCAGAATGGGTCTGAGAGATCCGTCCTTCTTTGGAGTAAGGAAGTACAGGGAATATACCCCTGTGCCTTCCTCCTCCACTGGCACGAGCTCGATTGCGCCTTTTTGCAGCATCACCACTACTTCTTGCTGCAATAAGTGCAAGTGCTCTGCGGACATAGGCCGTTGCCTTGGTGGAATGTTGGGTGGAGTGGACTTTAACTCTAGACAATAACCGTACTGGACAAGTTGTCGTACCCACCTGTCTTTGGTGATGTTTGTCCAGACTGGCAGGAACTGCTGGAGTCTCCCCCCGACAGGTGTTAAATGGTCGGGGGGCAGTGACAGAGAGTCACTGTTTGTTTGGGGCAGAGGAACGGGAGTTGTTGTTTCCTCTGCCACGTCCTCTGGTGCTGTTTCCCCGATAACCCCCTTTATTCTGTTTGGGGTACGAGGACTGTGCTCCACCTCTAGTGAACTGCGATTGTTGACCCATCTGTCCTCTGGTGACACCACGTGCACCTGAGCGACGAAAAGTGTTGCCCCGGAACTGTTGTGACTGAAGGGCCCCCATAGACTTAGCCGTTTCATTGTCTTTTTTAATCTTTTCGAGGGTGGTGTCAACATCAGGACCAAACAGTCTATCAGGATTGACGGGCTGGTTGAGTATGGTTGTTTGAATGTCTGGTTTGAACCCTGATATGCGTAACCACGCTTGTCGTCTCAGCATGACGCTAGTGTTAATAGCCCTAGCTGCTGTGTCTGCGGCATCAAGTGCACACTTTATGGCTGCGTTGGAGATGAGTTTTCCCTCTTCTATAAGCAGTTTTGTACCCTCCTGAAACTGCGGAGGCAGGTGTTGTAAAACTTGTTCTAGGGTGTCATAATGCGCCCTGTCATAACGCGCCAATAGCGCCTGTGTATTTGCAATACGCCAGAAATTGGCAGCCTGCGCTGCTACCCTTTTGCCCCCTGCCTCAAGCACTTTGGACTCCTTGTCTGGGGGAGGAGCTTCACCCGTTGTTTGGGAGTTGGCTCTTTTTCTGGCATTTGCGACCACAAGAGAGTCCAGTGGCAGCTGCCCCCGAATGTATGCAGGGTCCGTAGGTGCTGGTCTGTATTTCTTTTCGATGCGCGGATTGACCACCCTTGCCCTAGTAGGCTCTTTAAAGATTTCTGCAGCATGCTTAAGGACACCCTTGAGCATAGGAAGTGTCTTGACTGTCCTTTCAGAGACCGAAAAAGTGTCAAACAGGAAATCTTCTTCCACTGGGTCAGCATGCATGTCCACATCATGATTAGCAGCTGCCCGTTCAATGAGTGCATGAAATTCTGCAGAGTCTTCTGTGGGGGATGCACGTGCACTGTAAGGCTGTGGGTCTTGTCCCACATTCTGGATTCCTTGGTCACCCACGTCGTCATAGGAATCCTGTTGTGCATCTGGGTCATTGATGGGGAAAGTGTACTGGTCATCTTGTCCATATTCCTCTCCCTCTGAGTGGTCAGGGGAAGGTGTTGGACTCCTTCTAGGAGTAGGCTGGATGGGCTCAATCAGGGCTGGAGCGTCCTGTACAGGCCTTTTCTTCTTCAGTGGAATGACATAGGAGTCCACTGGTTGGGAAGTGATCTTTCTTTTGTAAAGGCTCAACTTGCCAGTGTCAGCGTCGATAAAACGCTCTGAATCATCTCCTGAGTCGAGTTGTCGACCTAAAACACCAGCAGACGTGGACGATTCCGATGTCTTTGGCGCCGTTTTGGGCGCAAAGGCTTTCGGCGCCTCTTTTGGCGGCAGAATAAAGAGAAGTTTTCCAGCCGGCTTTGACGGCATGTCCATCGGCTTCTGGGGCGCCGGCGTTGGAGCCGACGTCGCAGAGTCCTTGTCCCGAATTCTTTGTAGTGAAGTGGCGATGAGGGATGCGTCACTCACAGCTGTACTTGGCGCCGACGAGGAGGCCTTCACTTTGCCTCCGCTTTCGACGGCTTGTAGGCCCTTCGTAGTCTTAGCCGTTGATGCTGCAGCCGCCGACACAGAGTCCTTGGACCGATGTGTTGAGCCTCCGCTCTTTGATCCGTGTTGTTTTGCAGGTTCCGTAGGCACTGCAGACTTGTCACCGACTCTTTTGGACTTCGACGGCGTTTCCCCGGTCGAGCCATGCCGGGCGACCGTCTTAGAGGATGCCTCCTCCGTTGACGCCTTCGGCACTGTCGAATCGACAGTTTTCTTCGACTTCTGGAGACCGGAGGTCGACGGAGTCGATGAGGTAGCAGGCTTTGGCGGTTTTGTTGGAGCGGCCGCCATCTTGGATGCACTCGAATCCGTAAGTTTCGGTTTCGTTTTCGGGTCGGCCATTTTAGGCGTCGTCGATACCGATGGTATCAGTTTCGGTTTCGATATGGGCTGCGTAGCAAGGGTGTCCGTGGCCGGGCCTGAAGGCGGGGCCGTGGCTTGCGGTGCAGGGTCTTGGGTAAGGCCGAGTGGCGATCCCGTGACCCGAGCCTGATCCTCGTAACTTTCGGGGCATAGCTCATCCCCGAGCTATCTTCCGCGGCCCCATAAACTTCTTCGACGTCCCCTACCTCGTCGACGTATTCAAGGCCTTGATCCACGACTCCGTGATGTACGACTCCGTCGACGTCTTCCGGATCTGCCTCGACCTCCGTCTCGGGCGGGGAGATTTCAAGATGACGGCTTAGGCCCTCTTCTTCCTGGTCGCCGAAGATGTTATCTGGAGCTGGGGCCGCTTGTCTGGCCTCAAGGCGCACCGGAGCTTAAGCGTCTTCTTCGACCTGAATCTGGAGCAGGCCATGCAGTTGTCCTCGTTATGGTCAGGCGACAGGCATTTGTTGCAGACCGGGTGTACGTCTATATGTGGGTATTTGGACCCACAGACGGGACAGTATTTAAACGGGCTCCGCTCCATGTTGAAAACTTTCGGTCGTGTTGCGATGAGAAGGCCCCGATGTCCGTAGAGTAACTCGACTCCGCAGATTCCGGCTCAAAGAGACGGAAGCACTCTAGACCGTACGCAAACAATACCGACGTAAATAAACGAAGGCCTTTTGGCCTTAAAGAAGCTATTTTTCTCGGTTCCGACAGAGAGACGTCGAGACCGCATCCGAACCCAATGGCGGAAAAAAACAATCTGGGGATGGAGCCGATGCCCATGCGCACTGTAGTCCAGGGGAGGAGCCACCTATCTCAGGATACTTCGAAGACTCTTCCAGGACAACAATGTGCGATCATCCGGACCCAACACTAGGCGGCGATCTAATGCAAAGATATGAATTTAGCAGCCCACATGCCTCGAACTCACTGGCTTAGTCAATATTTTGTTCAGCTTATGGTACTGAAGTGCCGCTGCATTGCACCATGGATAAAAGTAAAGCAAAAAAGTGTTCTGGTGCAGCCAGGACGGACCAGGTCATAGCGCTTTTTCTTTTTCGTTCTAACCATAATGCACAGCAGCTGCGCTGCTGTACAAGGTGGCTAAAACACACTAACAAAGCCAATAGCGGGGGAGGAGCCAAGCTGGCGACCAAGATGGCCGCTTAGGCTCCCGGCTCTGTAGACCTCCTTATCCTGCCACAAGATCCTGTTACTTATCCTGCGCCTATGCAACACCCTCGTACAGATGAATCGTAACGATGCCTGATCGAGTGATCCCGAGCGATCCACCAGCTTCTAGGACGGAGAAACGTCGCCTTGAGGTTTGCGGCCTACATCAGCATTTGAGCCGGGGCCTCGAGTATGGGAGCAGCAGGCCACTAGTTGAACAACATCGGCCATAAATGTCTGGGAGGGACCGGTCCACTGATATGGAGGTGGAGTTTTGCCCAAATCCAGCGGCAAACATCCAAATTGATTAGTGGCGCAAGTGGAGCGATAAAATAGCACAGCGGAAAATATTTGGATCGCCCCAATTCACGCTGCCCGGAGTATGAGCGATTTGGACATTATTTGGGACTCGGCCCGTTGGATACGGGCGCAATCCTGAACATTACCCTGAAATCTCCCAACAAATCAATGGGTTAACAACTGGACTGTGACTTTACACGCTGAGGGTATATCGTAAATGTCATTTGTTCTTGTATTTTTTGACAAACTATAGGTGTTGGGTCTTACTTAGTGTCCTGCTTGTTGTCCCGCTAATATCCTGATTTTACAACTGTTTGATTTAACGTCCATCATTGACTGTATTGCACTTGATAAGCCTTTTTGTTCTTTGTTTTTATATAAATAACAAAAAGGATTTATAAAAAAAAACAAAGCCAATAGCTTTCACTTAGGCAAGATCTATTGGTTTTGCCAATGCTCGTTTCTGTGGGACACCACATGGTACAAGAATGGCCAACCAAGCATTCAGGTGAAGGAATAACCTTTCTTAGTTCTTTTGCTGTGGTAGTAATGAGATGGGCGGCTCCCCTTTTCTTCCATCAAAGGTCCATAGGAGAACCTGCTTATGGTATACTGCACATATGCAAGGTACTACTTCTTGAATATCAAAAGGAGAGCCCCACGATGAACAATTAGGACTTTAACTTGAAGTGAGCTAGAACCCAAAGTATAATGTAAGAAATGTTCATAAAGACTATAGACGGACTGAGTATGAGCAAACTAACTGAAAATTATAACGAGACTGTTGGAATTTTAAAAGGGGACGTGTTGAAACTTCCATTGTAGATACTTGAACCCTACACTACCCATTACCTGTACCTACGCCCCAGCCTTTCCATCTGCCCCAATCTGAAGGAGGAAACATCATTGATTTCCCAACATGATCATTGTCTGCATTAATGCCACTTTATTGCTGTAGATTGCACAGAAATAAACACAAGTAACTTAGCAGCGGTCAAATGTGATGAAAGTACAAGAACGGGGCTCTCTATCATTCATCTGTGCCAACAAATGGACCCATCACTCTCACATAGCCCAGGGAACTTGTTTGCTATTTATATACATTACCTTTACAATTGAGATCTAAGGACTCATGAGAAATATTTGGAAAATAAAGTATATATTCTTAATACATTCCATTTCATCATTGCCGGATGCGTATACAGCCATGGTCAAATAACTGATTATGGAGAATCACAGATACCAGAAGAATACAGGGTTTAAAAAAAGGCGTCATTACCTTGCAGATAAATTCAATATCTTCCCGCTCAATATCTTTGATCACCATGATCTTCATTTTATTCAAAAAATGTAAAGCCAGATCACTGACAGCATCCCTAAATATTGACAAAGAAATAACATCACATAAGCGAGACTGAATCCTGCTAAGAATAGGCTTTTCAAACAGCTTCTTCGAATTAATTATGCACAACACCTGGAGTCTCAGTCATCAAACTATCACTTAACATAAAACATGCTGTTGCTTTTCATAGACGTTGATAAAAGACCAGCAGCTTCTGGTCGGTTTCACTGTAGCCACAAATCCTAAGGAAAATACGTTGCATGGTAATGCAGCCCGCCGTTCGAAGAGTTTCCCTGTCAGATCAGTTTCCTGCCCAGGAGGCATTCTGGGGCAGCCTCTTCTGGAAAAGCTAGGCTAATCTGTCTAGGCTGGAAAAGCTGTGCCACTCAGTAAATTTTTTCCGGGCTGCTCTATTTTTCCTCCAGTGATCTTGACAAACTGGGAGCACAATGGAGATGGTACACATTCTACAGTGCTCTACACCAGAGAAAGATTGTTCTCCTGCCAGAAGGCCATCCAAAAATGACCCCCACTCCCTGAACTTGAGCGAGGATTAACATTTCAACCCGCCCCTCCCAGGCTACAGTTATGCTTGTTAGTTTGGTTAAGGAGTCCATGCCTTACTTGAACCACTTTGGGACAACTGTCTACTGGAGAGACTTCGCTAGACAGGCCCTGCGAGGGCCTGTCTGGCACAACATCAACGGGTGGTTGGCACAGTCTAGGATAGGAAATAGAAGGTTAAGAGGCCAGAAGGTCCAAGATGAATTCAATGAAGCCAGATCAGTGGAGTCTCTTGAAAGGTTGGTAGGTTTGGCTCGCAGTCTGTTGCATTCCCGGCTCATCTGAGCTTGCATGCCAGAAACATCTGTAAGCATACAGACTTTGGTCCCTGCAAGGCCAGTAGGGCAAAATATCAAGTCAGTCATACATTATTTTAGAGGCATCTTCCTGAATCACCCGTGTAGGTGTTGCCTCTAGACGAAAGGTACAAAGTGGGCAACTGAGGACTTGCGAAACGCGTTTCAAATCAGCGAAGAAAGTTCATCTGGCCCTTGACTATAATCAATAGAAAATACAACTAATGCTTGTTCAGAGACACTCAAACGCCATTAAAGGTGTATGTGGTGGAAGAAAGTGTGGAGTCTGGCCTAGACGGGGCACTGGTTTCACAACTCATTAAGGTGCGGATACAGACCATGAAATGCACAGGTAAAGGGTGAAGCAAGTTACATGCATTAGTTTGCAGACTCATTACTAGTACTTACATGATGCATGAATAAAACAAGCATCCTGTAGTACGCTTTGGTCGCAATGACAGAAAACATTATAAACTTTTTTTTAAAAGTAACACCACACTGTTTCGGGAGTGCTCACATTGTTTTAGAAATATATTCTGATAAAGCCATTAGCGCAGAAGGTATCTGGTATACTAACTGAATGAAATTTACTGCTGTAGCTGACTTACCTCAAGATAGATTTCTGGATGAGTAGTACGTTGCATCCAGCCTTCTTAATTTGTTTGATCAAGTTCAAGATATACGCTCTCTCTTCACGCAATACTCTGTCCATTTGTGCATAGTCTGAGACTACAATCTGATTTTCCATCTATTTGAGGAAGGTAGGGGGAAAAAAAAAAAAGTTTACAGCAGTTCAAAAACACAATTTCTAGCAGACAGCAAGCCCTTCCCATGTGGCCCCATAACAGAGGAATGAAGTCATTACACACATTTTTAAAAGCTGCTTTTGGCCAGATTATCAATAATGAATTGTCAACTGTTTGAGAAACGTTGACCAAATCAATGCTCCCTAAATTATGTACACACAGAAACCATCTATCATTATCAACCTCCTGGTCTCCCGCTTCATTGCAGAATCTTTCTCAAGATATTACCACTCATTAGGTGGCTTCCTTAGAGGCCGATTACATGGCTAATTACGAAATTCTAAGGGATTTTAATATTTGGTTTGATGTCCCCTGTATGACCATACACACTGGACAATTTCACTGCTATTAAGCAAACCCAATGCTTCTCACTGTATCCTCATTGATAGGCAAATATTAAACATGTTCAATAAAAGTTCAAATAACTAGTTGAAACCAGAGTTGACAAGTATAAGACGGGGCTGATGCCTCAATGTATTTAGTCGAACATGTTATTGTACTGGATTTATATGTACCTACAGCAAAGAACGCTACAAGACCCCACCATCTCTTTTGAAAACATGGAGAGAAAGGTACAAGTGGAAAGTCGAGTGAAGCAGTGAAATTCAACTTATTCTGCAAATCGTTTTAAGCGGGCCAAGAATAATCTCATGGTACATATTATCAAAGGACACAGGCGAGTGAAGTAGTATCAAGGCACAGGTATGACTAGGATTTAATGCCAAAAGCTCCAAATATTAACCTGGGATGTTTATCAAAGTCTCAGAAAAACCCAGCAAATTAAAATCTGAATTTATACATTTCTGTTTCAAGACCAAAGATTTGCTTCCTAAGCTCCATGTCTAATATCCGAATATAAGGCAAAAAAAAAAGTTGGCACTGATCTCAGGTAGCAGGGCAGCACTTAAATAAAACACAGAACCAATGAAGAAATTCTGATGTAATATGTGGAAGTTTGCGATTCAAGATAAAGAAGTACTATCTTTTGGAGGGTACCTTTGAATTGGTTAGGTGCCACACTTGATCCAGAAACGTCTGATAGCTCTGTGCTGCCAGTAGGGGTAATTAGCTCCAACTTCACCCCAGAGATTAAGTTGTGATGTCATTGGTGCAGTAAAAGTCACACCCAGAGCACCAATATCAATCACCTGTTTGAACAGTGCCTAGATGAGGGGATGGGAACAACATCAACACTAACATGTGCAGGAGTAATAAACTAAACTGCCATCTTTTTATACCACTGGTGCTGCCTGGCAGAAAAAGCTGTACACCAAAGCAGAGGATGCCCCCCAAAAAAATAGGATAAAGTATGGAATCCATGGGAAAAGTATAGATATTAGATGGGTGAAGATAAGAACCCGGGGGAGAAAGAGCGCAGCAGTCCCACAACAATACAATTGCCAGGTTGCCGACCCTTCCCTAATATATGTAATACTGTATCCTTGCTCTGGGAAGTGCTGGATGAGTTGATTTTTTTTGATTATTGATTACTTGTTCAAAAAAAAAAATTCAAAAAATAAGTGAGTAGCTGTTACTGACAACTGTATTGGGACCCATCAAGAAAGTCCAAACTAAATTCAAGTCCCAAAGTGGCGTAACAAATGGAACTGGCAGAAAGAGGTTTGTAAAGCCCCTAAAAAATCTGACAACCATGGGTGATTAAAATAAGGTTTGTCTGGGAGACCTGAGAAAAAAAAAAGCAGACCAGGTGCAAGATATTCTCCGACCATACCAATTGCACAGCCTTGCTGTGTCAAGGACCATGAGACCCTAAGTATTTTGGGAAAGATTCTTTAGAAGGATCGATTTTTCTGCTGAACCCAGTGTCACAAATGTATTTTCTCTCCCTGAACACACGGACTCAGTTGAGAGATGAGGAGCTGACAAGATCATGTTAACCACCTCCAATAAAAGCTAATAAGGAATCAGATTAGTCCCGCTCAATCTTCACGCATCAAGGTGTAAACTCCTGAGAGATCTGGCCCCCATTAGATAGAATGTCTGCTCTGAGCGGGAGATGAATAGGAGCACAGAGGGAAAATTGTAGAAGGTCTGCGTATCAGACCCTTCTAGGAGTGACCCTTCTTGGTCAGAATTGGTCACGCCTAGTCTTGTCAACACTTATTCAATGGGAGGAAAGGTGTAGTGAAGTGGAAACTTTAACGAGTCACCCAAGGCGTCCTGGAATGAATGCTAGAGAGCACAAACGGTCAGGCAATGGGCACGGGTGGCAAAATGATGCTCCCGAGGTGTGCCGCACAGGACGAAGAGGTTTTGAAACACCTCTGGGTTGAAATGCCACTCGTGGTCGACAAGACCCCTCGTCAGCATGCCCAATTTTACAGAATACCCACTTTCAGACAGAGAAGGTGAAAACCAAGTCCTCGCTGCTGGTTGACGTAGCACACTTCGGTCACACTGCCCGCCAAGATCTGGACAGACTGACCGCGAAGTGATGAAAGGAAGGCTTTTTGAGCCATCCCAATTATCCTGAATTCAAGCAGACGGAGGTGCAGTCACTGCTCTTGTGGTGACCACAGCCATCTATTCTTTGGTTCCTTCAAATACACACTACACCCCAAAAGGTAGACACGTCAGTCACCACCATGCTCACTTTCGGCAGGGGACAGAAGGACAGCCATCTAGACAGGTTCTGTTCCATTCCATACAATAAAAGTGCTACAGCATCACCAAGATCCTGATGCAGTCTGTCAGATCTCCCAGATGTTGAAACCACTGCCTGTGTTAGTTACCACTGAAAGCTCCTCTGGTTTCGGGGGGGGGGGGGGGGGTACATGCTCAGGAGGATGCAAAACACCAGACAGGCAGGGAGCAATCAGGACTGGAATCAGAGACCCACCAGAAACATCAGAATCATGTCCAGAATGACCCAGACCCTATGTGGAGGAGGGAATGCTCAGATCAAGGTTGTATCCAATGCCACTGCCACTCCTACTAACAATAGGCACAGGGAGGGCTCCAGATGAGACTTGGGTAGATTGACTGAACAACAAGTCAAACAGCATTGATACCATCATCTCCAGGTAGAATGACCACATCTGTGGCAAATCAGTTTTGCACAGCTAGTCATCCACCTACGGGAATACCACAAACCTACACTTCCTGAGATGGGCTATGGCCACTGCCACCAAGTCCTATGGTGACAAAGTTACAAATCCAAAAATGGTAACATTGAATTTGCAATAAGTGAACAACACCAAAAACAGGAGGTGCCGCCTGAGGGACCACAGGATCAGTATATGAAAATACACATCCAGCAAGTCCAGGGACAGCATCCAGTCTTTTCAATCCAGTACCAAAAAGGTTCTTAGGCAGGGACAGCCTCTTGAACATTTTTCCTTACACAGGTAAAAGTTTTGGAGCTTAGGATCAGCCGAAGACCGCCAACTTTCTTGGGAGCTAAGAAATGAAGTTAAGCACCTCTGTGCAATTTTGTGTTCTGGCATCAATTTAACTGTTCCCTTCTGCAGCAGGATCATCACTGAGGGAGGGTGGGGGCTGGGCTGCTTGGAACTGTAGGGGATAATACTTTCCACGAACTGCAGGACCCATTCATTTGAAATTACGGTATTCCAGGCCTGCAGAACAGAAAATATCCGCCCTTCCACTGGCATAACGTGCTCCTTCACAGACTTCCCCAGTGGCGCAGGTGAGAATATAGGCAGAACTTGGCTGCAGCTTCCCTGAACCTCTTCCCCTGTATTGCAGGATGAGTGGGGTTTGCAGTTGGCCAGTTGAAATTGACTGTAATTGTCCAAAAGGGGAACTCCTGCCAAAGCACTTGAAACTACAATAGAAACATCAGTCCTTCGTTGACTGCAGCTCTAATGATCTTGCAGTGGTCCTACCCTCCTTCAAAAGTATCCGGCTATTCCTGTGTATAAGGCAGGAAGCATGCTGCCCATAATGGACCACCCTTGCGACGTAGCCCCTGAGACAATCGGGTAAGTTGAGGGACCACCAACGCTGCATATCCCAAAAGGCATGGGAGAAGCACCCCAACAAACACGCTGCATTCAGGGAACGCAGAGCTAGAATGCCTGTGGACAATGCTTTCTTTACAACTTCCCCCAGCTTTGGAGACACCATGGTTGGGGAAAGGCCCCTGGGTTCAACCTGATCATGGAAGAAGCCTGTACCACCAAGCTTTTTGGAGAAGGATGGAGGGACAAGAAAGTCGAGTCCAACAGCTGGCATGTAACAATGTGTAATGGTTTGGTTTTCCACCACACACATGGTGAGTTTTTAGACCATGGCTATTTGGATGCTTTCAGAAGATCCACATTAAAAGGGAGGCAGTGCCTCCACGGTAGACAACGCCAACTGAAGCTCATCACTCAAAATGTTAGGCCTATATTCCAATGAAGGGAGAGCGAGCTTAAACACTTTAGAAGCCTTGAGCATGGTATGAAGGATAAACTTTCTGCCAGTGCTGGATCAATGTCTGGTGACATATCAAGCCCACTGGCATTCTGAAAGGCCAAAAGATCGGTTGCATCAGAGGAGGGGATGGGCTCAGTGCCATCAGCATCCCCATGATCATCGGAGGACTTTAAGTCCAAACAAAAAGCATACAATTGTGTTCCAATATGGGCTTTTTGGATTGGGCGCCTCTTGATATTGTTGTTCCTCTAGGAAGCATTGAGCATCTCTCTGGATTTCATCCTCTTGACAGATGGCAGTAGTGTCTTGTGGAGGTGAAGATCCTAACGGCACTGGAATCTACGGCAGAGGTGGCAACCTGGTATACAGTCGAGGGAGGACTGGGTCAGCAGGAACGTCTACACCATCCAAGTGTATGAAACTGGGCTTTTGTTGCAGTAATCTCCCCACTTTATGTCCCTTTTTAGCTACTAGATGCATATTTTCAACTACAGTGCACAGATGCCTGCTATCCAGACCTCAGTGCCAGTGCTCCTTCGTCAAAAAAAGATGTTATCTAATTGTTCTAGAATTAGCTAGAGACTTTAGCACCTGTGTAAGTACCTAGCAAATGGTACCCAGGATACTTAGGGCATGAGTGCTAAAGAGGGTCCCAAAGGGCTGCAGCCTATATTATGCCACCCTAAAGCACCCACACACCAATTCCACACAGACTGCCACTGCAGGCTGCGTGACGTGGTGCAAGCCAGGATTAAAAACATAACATGACACTTCTGCGTGCCATGCCAGAGGCATTGCCTCTAATATATATAAGTCACCCCTACAGCAGGCCTCTGAGCACTACGGCAGGGAGCATTGTATTTTATGTGAGGACATATATACACATGAGTAGATATGCCCCTATGATGTCTAGTTCCATTACTAGACATTACAAGTGAGCAGGAAAGCCATCTTAAGGTATGTAATGGGCACCGATCAAAACAAGTTCCCCAGCTTTAGAATGCCTTCAGTGAAACCTATGGTGTTTGGTATCAAACATCTCATATTAATAAACCCACACTGACTCCAGTGATGGATTTATTAATGCACGCGGTATCGCCTGAAACCTACCACCCGTCTAGTGTGCTGGCTGAATGGTCTAGTCCAGCCTGCCATCGCAGACAAGTTTCTCACCCAGGGGTGAGAGTCCACGCTCTCAGGTGGTCACGAACAATGCCTGGTCTGGAGGGAGGTGTTTTACACTTCGTCCAGGAAGGCTGGTAAACTACTATTCCACAGCAGTGAGCTTCAAAGAGCCCACTGCCTGTGGTATGCAAATCTGGCTTCCCTCAGAGGTGACCCGTTGGTGCTGCCTCGGACCTTGCCACATACTTACCTTACGTCCAGGAGATTGGTCCCCTAAGTTGCTGGGAAGTACCCGTATGCAGTGTATGTTTTTACTCAATAGGATAACATTACCGCTTCAGAAATTGCACTGTGTCCATTTTTTAAAACTAAAAATTCATAACTCAAAAACTATTTACCTCATTCCGATGATCTTGGTATCTAAATTCCTATATACGTATGTGTCATTTTTGTAAGTCAGTGTCAGACTACTTTATTTTAGTGTGGTCTCACTTACTGCCTTTGTGTGTGCAATAATGCCTAACTGTTAGCCCACAGTACCACAAAAGAGCATTTGTGGTGTCATTTGGGCCTCTGTAATTCTTTTGGGGTTTGCCTGAACTCTTTAACCCTGTAGATGGGTGCGAAATTTGGACGGCTTCCGGTCTTCCGACGCACACGCCACCCATAGCGTCGGACGGCCGGGAGCCGTCCGACGCATTTAAAGGGTTAAACAATGAACCTCTTTTTGGTCCACCATATAAAGAGCTCGCTTCCTACACCAGGGGGTGAAGTGGAGCCCCAAATGGTCCAATGGGGCCCAACTGGTGCACCGAAGAGCACTGCTTCTCCCTTGTAACATGTTCAGCATGGCCCGTAGGAAGGAGACAGAATCTGCCCAGGACCTTGTGGTATGCAGGTGCGGGTATCATCCTGGGCGCTGGAAGAGACGGTGTCTAACTCCGGCTCTAAGAAAACAAGCATTTACAATGCAACGGTCTCGCCTTTGCATAACTTAGAGCTATTGGCATTGTAAAGGACATTATTTTTATTTATGTGTTGGTTTTGAAAACCGATAAATAAATGTCATTGTCATTTACAATGCCAATAGCTTAATCTCTCGCAAATGCGAGACCTATTGCATTTGCACCCACACAGAGCCACACACACAGAGCCACAGCAACACACACAGCCACAGCAACACACACACAGCCACACACAGCCACACAGCCACACACAGCCACACACAGCGCCACACAAACACACAGCCCCACACAAACACACAGCGCCACACAAACACACAGCGCCACACAAACACACAGCAACACACACAGCCACAGCGCCACACAAACACACAGCAACACACACAGCCACAGCAACACACACAGCCACAGCAACACACACAGCCACAGCAACACACACAGCCACAGCAACACACACAGCCACAGCCACAGCCACACACAGCCACAGCCACACACAGCCACAGCCACACACAGCCACAGCCACACAGCCACAGCCACACACACACAGCCACAGCCACACACAGCCACAGCCACACACAGCCACAGCCACACACAGCCACACACACACACAGCCACAGCCACAGCCACACACACACACAGCCACAGCCACACACACACAGCCACACACACACACAGCCACAAACACACAGCGCCACACAAACACACAGCGCCACACAAACACACAGCAACACACACAGCGCCACACAAACACACAGCAACACACACAGCCACAGCAACACACACAGCCACAGCAACACACACAGCCACAGCAACACACACAGCCACAGCAACACACACAGCCACAGCAACACACACAGCCACAGCCACACACAGCCACAGCCACACACAGCCACAGCCACACACAGCCACAGCCACACACAGCCACAGCCACAGCCACACACAGCCACAGCCACACACAGCCACAGCCACACACAGCCACAGCCACACACAGCCACAGCCACACACAGCCACAGCCACAGCCACACAGCCACAGCCACAGCCACACACACACAGCCACACACACACACAGCCACACACACACACAGCCACAGCCACACACACAGCCACACACACACAGCCACACACACACACAGCCACAGCCACACACACACAGCCACACACACACAGCCACACACACAGCCACACACACATAGCCACACACACATAGCCACACACACATAGCCACACACACACCCACACACACAGCCACACACACAGCCACACACACAGCCACACACACAGCCACACACACAGCCACACACACACAGCCACACACACAGCCACACACACACACACAGCCACACACACACACAGCCACACACACACACACACACAGCCACACACACACAGCCACACACACACAGCCACACACAACACACACACACAGCCACACACACACAGCCACACACAACACACAACACACACACACAGCCACACACAACACACAGCCACACACAACACACAGCCACACACAACACACAGCCACACACAACACACAGCCACACACAACACACACAGCCACACACACACAGCCACACACACACACACAGCCACACACACACAGCCACACACACACAGCCACACACACACACAGCCACACACACACACACACAGCCACACACACACACACACAGCCACACACACACACACACAGCCACACACACACACACACACAGCCACACACACACACACACAGCCACACACACACACACAGCCACACACACACACACACACACACAGCCACACACACACACACACAGCCACACACACACACAGCCACCCTTTTTGTTGCCTCCTAAGTCGCACAAGTTACTACTTGTGTAACGATATATGTGTAAGAGACATTAGTTAGTATTAGATTCCTTACCTTGGAATATCCCCAGGCGTCAGACTGGATCCGGAAATTTTTGCGTAGCAGTACCCTTGCGCGTCGGTAGGCGTCGTCTGCGGCTCCGCGTCCGTCGTCGCCGTGATGACATCGGAATACTTAGATGCCGCCTCCGCGTGCTGACGTCAGTTCTTAGACACAGCTTTTCCGCGCCAGAAACGCAGAGCCATGTTAAAAACCAACACTGGTGCCATTGAAACTAGGGCCCTGAAAGGGGGGGGACCTTAACCCTAGATATCAGTTCGCAGAACGGGGAGGATGGGTGGGTCGGTAAGGAATCTATCACTAACTAATGTCTCTTACAGATATATCGTTACACAAGTAGTAACTTGTGCATCTGAAAGAGACACATTGGTGATAGATTCCTTACCTTTGAATAGATACCCCAGCAATACCAACCCCGGAGGTGGGTCTGCGAACCAATCATCACACCAGAAAGTCCTGGTGTGGAAAATTAGTACGGTTTGGTAAACATTATCTGCGCCATCTTGCCTTTTCCCCTGATGCCACACTTTGTGTCGTGCGCACCCGCCATTTAAGGTGCCTCGATCAGAACCACCCTCTACACGCCACTGGCCCCCCAGCACAGCCCTTCGCCCTCACAAACCCCCCCCCCCCGCTCTCGCATGCCTTGGGTCATAAACCCCCCC
Source organism: Lissotriton helveticus (assembly GCF_964261635.1). Classification (NCBI taxonomy): domain Eukaryota; kingdom Metazoa; phylum Chordata; class Amphibia; order Caudata; family Salamandridae; genus Lissotriton; species Lissotriton helveticus. The sequence goes on along the minus strand of NC_136067.1, from coordinate 1,634,968,850 downwards.
GCTCTCGCATGCCTTGGGTCATAAACCCCTCTTCAGCGCAGCTCTGCCTCAGAACCCCATCCTGTTCCCAGCGCGACACCTCCCCTCATTCCTTTCATGGTCCCAGGCCCTTTGATACAAACCCCCTTTCCTGTATGCCCGTTTGTCTTCCTCGTTCCCAGGACGCCACCTAGCTCTGCGGATACTGTTTATTGCCCCCCCCTCCCGTACAGTAGGAAGCTTCCCCCAATTAAAGGACCCTCGAATTGATCAAAGCCCCCACCCTATGATATCCGATCAACCCCACACATTCCGTGAATCGGCGGAATGTCCAGCTGTGCGATAATCATCACCTATTGTGACCGGGGTGGGGACTTCAACTGTAAATGTGTGTGGGAACGGGCCTGGAGGGGAGATTCCGAGGATGTCCTTTCATACTTCAAAGCATTACAAGAATGTGTTACCTGCAATAAAATTCATAAACTATGTATAAGAGGCCAGGCCTCAGAGATGCGGTTAGAGCACCTCGTGACGATACTGGCTGTCTGAACTGATGTGTTCTCCTCCGGAGAAAATAAACCTTGTTTCCTGCCTTCCAGTCTCCAGCGCCTGCCTCTTCATTGATTAATACTTTGTGGGTTATAGAGGCGATACCGCCGGGCAAATATTGATTGTCCCTGACCTAGCTTTTACACTGGAGTACGGAACGGCCAAAGAAGACATCCCTCCGGACTGGTCTGCCACAAATGTATTCCACCTGCAGGCGTATACCGATTTTGTGGAGGGATGCCTGGCTGCCAGAATGACATTACAGACTTCAGGAGGCAAGTCAAATGGCCTCAACTGTTGCCGCTCAATTTCCAAGCATGGAGGTGGAGACTGGACAGGTTCGGGCGGAGCACTGTCCCCTGCTACTGCGACAGAAGGTCCTCCTGAAGAGGCAGACGAACCGGGGGATCGACTGACATACTGAGTAGCTTTGGATACCAGTACCTTCGTGCCCAGTCCGGAGCCACAAGGATGACTTGGGCCCGGTCGCGCTTGATATCCTTCAGCACTCTGGGCAGAAGTGGTATAGGCGGAAAGGCGTACAACAGACCGCAACTCCACTCGCGACGAAAAGCGTCTCCGAGCAAGTGCCGCTTTGGAAATTCCAACGCGCAGAACTGATGACATTGCACGTTCTCTTTTGTGGCAAATAGATCTAACAAAGGCTCTCCCCACTGCTGAAAGAGGCCTTGCGCCACATCAGAGTTCAGACGCCATTCGTGGTCCATCATGCACCGACGGCTGAGCTCGTCCACCCTGGCGTTCAGAGAACCTGCCAGGTGTTGAACCATCAGGGTCACGCCCTGATGTTCCAGCCATTGCCAGAGGCGCAGAGCCTCCTGGCAAAGGGTCCACGACCCCACCCGCCCTGTTTGTTGCAGTACCACATGGCGGTGGTGTTGTCCGTGAACACCTGCACTACACTCCCCCGGACAGAGGGGAGGAATGCCTTTAGTGCTACACGAATCGCCCGCAGCTCCAAAAGGTTGATATGGAGCCGGGACTCCGCCGGAGACCAGAGGCCTCTGATCTCCGCCTCTCCCATGTGGCCTCCCAAGCCCGTCACAACTACGTGCTCCGGTTGGGGAAGGGAGAGGGATCTACCGCTGAACCAATCGCGGTCCGTGAGCCACCACTGCAGCGGTCTCGCAGTGCCCTCCGAGATCAAGACATGGTCGGAGAGGTTGCCCTGATGCAGGGCCCACTGAAACTTCAGAGCCCGCATCCGCCACCTGGCGGGATGCAGGAGGCCATCAGCCCCAGAAGCCGCAGCGTCAACCTGACCGAGATCCGGGATAAAGGCTGAAAGAGTGGAATCAGAGCCTGAATACCCCAAACCCGCTGTTCGGGTGGATAAACCCGAAACTGCGCCGAGTCGATAACCGCTCCGATGAAGAGGAGCTTCCGAGAGGGGCACAGGTGTGACTTCGGCACATTGATGGAGAATCCCAGCTGGTGCAGGAGGTCTGCCGTTGTCTGGAGGTGGCTGACGACTGTCTGGGGCGAGCCCGCCTTCAACAACCAGTCGTCGAGGTAGGGGGAAGACTGAAACCCCTAACCTGCGCAGATGAGCTGGGACCACCGCCATCACCTTTGTGAACACCCGTGGGGCGCTGGTAAGGCTAAAGGGGAGCACGGTAAACTGAAAGTGCTCGTGGCCAACCGTGAACCGCAGGTAGCGCAGGTGGGCCGTCAGGACGGGGATGTGGAAATAAGCGTCCTGCAAGTCCAACGCTACCATCCAGTCTCCGGGGTCCGGGGCAGCTAAGACCTGAGCCAGTGTCAGCATTTTGAACTTCTCCTTCCAGAGGAAGCCGTTGACGTTCCGGAGGGCCAAGATAGGGTGTAGGCCCCCTTTGCCCTTCTAGGGTACCAGAAAGTAGTGGGAGTAGCAACCACACCCTACTTCTGGCCCAGGAACGCGCTTGATGGCCCCCTTGGCCAAGAGGGCCGTAACTTCCTCCTGCAGAAGTCGCAAATGATCCCCCGATACACGGTGGTTCTGCGGTGGCATGGCTGGAGGAGTCGCCTCGAAGGGGAGGGAGTAGCCCCTTCGGACTATTTGCAGCACCCACCTGTCCGACGTGACAGTGCGCCAGTGGAGGAGGTGATGGCGAACCCTGCCCCCCACCGGCGACACATGGGCCTGAAAGCACGGACTAGGAGGGTTTTGAGGCGGATGCTGCGGGGGAAGGTGTGGACTGTCCTCGCTGTTGTCCCCGACCGCCACCACGGCGGTTTCCACGGCCGCCACCGCGTTGGGTAATACTCTGCGGTGCGTGGCTGGCAGCACGTGTGGGTACACCCCTTCCTTGGCCGCGAAAGGCACCAGATTGCTGGTGCGGGGCTGAGAGGCCCAAGGACTTGGCCGTAGCCCTGGAGTTCTTAAAGCGCTCAAGTGCATGGTCTGCCTTGTCGCCAAAAAGGCGACGGCCATCAAACGGCATGTCCAAGAGTGTTCTGGACATCAGCCGAGAAGTTGGTGGACTTCAACCAGGCGTGGCGACGAATCGCCACCGTCGTGGCCATCACTCTGCCCAGTGAGTCGGTGGTATCCAGTCCACACCGGATAGAATAACGTGCCGCATCTCGGCCTTCCACAAGGGCTTGGCCGAGTTTAGCTCATACCTCCATTCTGGCAGCACGTTCGCGACCGTATCCCACAGAGAGTGGTTGTAACGGCCCAAGAGGCATGCGGTGTTGGAAGACCGCAGTCCCAGACTCAGGGAGTAGAATACCTTCTTGCCGTATTGCTCATACCGCTTGAATTCCCGGTCAGGCGGAGCAGACGGGAATGCGGTCTGGGAATTGGAGGCCTGGATCACCAGGCTCTATGGGGTGGGGTGGGTGGACAGGAAACAAGGGTCGCCTGGGGCCGGGCGGTGGCGTCTTGCCACGTTCCTATCTACAGGCCAATCTGTAGCGGGCCTGGACCAAGTGCCCAAAAGAACGTCAGTCAAGGCCTCATTAAACTGCAGCAGAGGCTCAGCCGAGCTTGACTGCGGTTTAAGGACCTCAGTGAGGTTAGTCCTCACGGCCGCGACGGGGAGTTCAAGGCCCAAGGCCTTGGCCGCCCGCGTCAGCACCACACTGTAGGTTGCCCCCTCCTCCGTAGCCACAGTAGGAGGTGAGACAAAACCAGTGTCTGGCGAGGTGTCCAGACCACTGGCTTCCCCAAGTTCACCTGTCCAGTCCTCCTCAGACCCCTCCCAATACTCCTAATCACCCATCTCCTGGTACTCAGGGGTGTCAAATGATGGGGCCAGTTCATGGAAGATTAACTCTCCAAACGGCGTAGAGAGCCGCGCCCAGCGCCGGAACGAGGGAGGTATCGGGGACGGCGCCGCCTGAGGTGACACCTGAGGGACCGGCGCCGGTGAGGTCGTTAAGTCAACCGGCCACGACCCAGATCCAGAAGCGGATCCAGTGGGGCCCTGCGGCGCAGAGCCCGAAGGCGCCGGCGGCGTCGGGGCCGAAGCCCCCGACCCGCTAGGGCCCCCAGACTGGTCCGCTGGGCCCGAAGGCGCCGCGGAGCCCGTCGGAGGGGTGAGGGACCTCATGGCCACGAGGATCCGCTCGATCTTCTCCGGCGTCGCGCGTGGCCCAGGGACCGGAGGGTGTGGGGCCGGACGAGACGCTCGCGACTCCGACGGAGCCGCGTGGGCGTTGTCACCCGAACCCCCGGCCGCGTCGTGCGAGCGTCGGGGGGAGTCGGAAGAGCGATGACGTCTCTTCGACTTATTGTGCTTACCTGACGACTTCGACCCTGAGGAGTGATGTCGACTCCCGGAGCTATGGCGGCTCCGCTCCTGCGACCGGTCCCTTGACCTCCGTCCGGACCGGGACCTCTCACAGCGCAGGGTCGACTGCCTGAGCTCGAGTCGCTTGCGGGACCGCTCCCGCCTAGCTTTCGAGGTTAGGGCCCGGCAGTCCGAGCAGGTCTTGTCGTCATGATCGACGCCGAGACAGTGGAGACACCGACAATGAGGGTCCGTGACCGACATCAGTCGTTCGCAATCCTCACAAGGCTTAAAACCTGGCATCCCTACCGTCACCGTTCGGAGTCGAAGACTCGAAGGAAAGATCAAAAAGGATCGTAAAAAGTTTCAGTCAAAGAATGACTAAGGTACCACTTTTTCCGGATCTGCGCTGCTGGCGCGGAAAAAAGAAGAACTGATGTCAGCACGCAGAGGCGGCGTTTAAGTACTCCGATGACGTCATCACGGCGCAGACGACGGACACGGAGCCACAGACGACGCCTACCGACACACAAGGGTACTGCTACGTAAAAATTTCCGGATCCAGTTTGACGCCTGGGGATATTCTAAGGTAAGGAATCTATCACTAACGTGTCTCTTTCAGATATTGTTCCTTAGGGTTTACAAGGGCACCATTGTCAACTCCACACCTCAGATTGAAGGGCAGGTATGGGGGTCACTTAGGATTCCTCGCACCAAAAGGCCTTCATGGGGACCATCTTCTACCACTGTGCTTGTGTCTGTCGCTGGAAGGAGACTGAACGAGGGCGTGTTTTTCTCTTTTCCCATTGGCTGGAATGTAAAATTCCAGCCAATGGGGAGAGGAGAGAAAGAAACTAAAAAACACACCCCTCAATCCCGAAAAGACGGGGCTTAAATGGATAGACAAACCTCTTCTCCAATGGCTGGCCGCTGTTTAGGAAGCCAGCCAATGGAGAAAAGGGGCGGGTTCAAGACCCCCTACTAGAAACCTTTTAACGACAACCCATATACACTTAGGCATTCTCTGGGACACCTTAGAGAAAGTTGCTAGGGGGGAATTTAATTCTAATACCTCTGTTGCAAAACGGGATAGAGAGGTGGCACAGCACCAACTTGAAACCGCATTTGGGAAGCAGAAGAATTGCACGATCACATAAATTTGAGGAAGGTTCTGTGTAAACCCGCCTCCATTAGGGAACACCTTTATACTCTACTGGTAATTGACCTGAGCGGAAATCGACACTGAAAGGCAGGGTTACGAAATAGGAAATAAGGGGCATACGCTTTTAGTGAATGCTTTAAAAGCGAAAATAAAAATACATCACCCCCCCTTAAGCTCTAAAGGACATATCATGATAATGACAAACAAGACAAATAAAATATTTTCAGAGCATACTACAATTCCTTAAATAAGAAGTGACCCTAACAGAACAAAAGTACTTTTTGAAAAACTTACACTTATCACAAAAAACAAAAACACAGCTAGGGGCCTCATCAGCCCCGTTCTTTAATATGGAAGTCCAAGCGGCCATTAAATCAAGCCATTTAAACCACAACAAACAGACAGTTCTACTTGGAATTTATGTAAGGTGTTGCCCCGGTTAATGTATTTCAATCAGCAGTAGAGTCAGGCATGGCCACACTAACCATTACAGAAGCGGAGGTCATCGAGCATCGAAAGCCGGGTCAGAACTGCTAACACCCATGCTAAAAGCGAAGGCACTAAGAAGTTAGTAATAATATATATTAAAAGCGCTAATGGTAGTCAGCGCTAAGTAAAAAAGAAATACTTGCTCTAATTTAATATATGACACATTTGTATTATATTTTTTTCTCATCAAGGTATGCAGTCTCCATGCTTTTGCTACAGACACATGATACCTTTTCCATGTAGAGTAGTGGCCGTTATACATGACATTAAAGCAAGTATTTACTTTTTACTTAGCGCTGACTACCATTAGAGCTTTTCACTAACCTCATTACCGATCTCCCCATATTCTGTTGACTTCTCCTCGGCCTCTCTCCCAACATGGCGCCCGCAACACCCACACGCATGTGCCTTGGGAGGTCAAACTTCTTGTTGAATTGGGTAACTCTCCGCCCTACTCACAACAGGACGCCCCATAACATGATAAAAGCGTGATGACCCCGGTGGTTATCACGCAAGGCATGGAACCATTTTCCACACAGAATCAAAACACAGATAACCTAGTTCCAACAACACACCCGATAGGGCGGAGCATGCTGTCCATGTATGCAAGCTTTTCAGCATCCCATACAGGGGCAGCAAACGCGATACAAGTGATGCAATACAAAGAAGTGATGCAATACAGAGAAGTGACAGCTACGAATAACACCACCTCATTGTTGGCACAGAGTAGGTCTATTATAAAATCTCAACATCTGGACAAACATATACGTTTCGTGATCTATGGGCTAGAGACATTGGCAGATAATATAAATAAATACGCAAGTGGAGCGATTTATGATAAATGTAAGACAAGAGACACAATGGCCGAGCTGTCCTGTCAATGCATCAACCTTTCTCTTACCGGCTACGAAGTGCAGAGGGGTGCTCTTCCTGCCTGCCATATCCTTGGCATTCACGTTGCTTGTGTCCACCAGTCGCTTAACTCGGGACACATCCCCATTCCTGCAAGCTTCGAAGAGCTCTCGGAAGGCCCCGGACACTCCAGCGGCCTCGGCGGGGCTATCCGCAGGACTGGAGCCAGAGGAGGGGCCGCTGGTACTGCCGCTACTGCTGGAAGACGAGCAAGAGCCTGAGGCGACCCCCAGAGGAGAGGGATCGGGGAGGCTAGGGACGCAGGGAACACCAACTATGATGGCGCTAGGGGCTGATCCGCTGGCCTCCCCCTCAGCCTCTGCGTCCAAGCCGCGGCGCGGGGAGAGGCTGGGGCTCCGCAGCGGGGAGGGCGGCACAGCAGTGGCAGCTGGGGGTACCACTGGGGGCGGCGGGTGGTGCTGATCCTGAGCGCGACGAGTCTGCATACTCGAGGATCAATGGCAACTGACTGATTAATGCTCAAGCAGCGTGGCTGGTCAAGTGGATTTTGTGTGAACTGTATCCACGCCGAGAAGCTTCACAGTCAAAACCACTGTTTTGTGGGAGCCTTCAAGAGTTCAGAGGGTACTTGGGTACTTCTGAAAGGATTTCAATGCTGTGAGAAGTTGGCCTGATATATGATGCTCACTAGTTCTAGTGATCATCTTGTATCAGTCTAAACAACCCTTATGGTGATTGGTTGTAAGTCAACCTTATAGACCAGCTATCCTAATGGTAGCATGGACAAAGCAGTCTTAGGCTAAACTCTTTTGGCATGTGAAGCCAGCTGTTTTACCACATATAACCCCTTGAATACCAGATGAAAGGACACCACACAGGTTATGAAAATAAACAATATATTTATTAATAACAAACACCTCTGAACTCTTTATGAGATCAGAGGGCTAAGCACATGACAATCTCTTAGGAAAAATACGACAAAATTACAATGGTGCCCTAGGGGCACGGAAAACTATATACTAAGTAAATGGTATAAGGAAATCGATAGAAGGAATGGAGCTGTCCAGAGGCTGTAGCATCGCTGGGACTACACTATCCTAACTTTAGGTAAGTAATAGGAGGCCCACGGGACGCGGGTGCAGAGTGTGAACTCACACGCGGGATGCGCAACAACGTCTATGGACAGTACAGTTCAAGAAAAAGGTGAGTACGGAAGATCCTGACTGGTTAGGACTAAAACGACTGTGAATCTGGACACTAGGAGAGTTAATCTACCCTTGAGCACCGAAATGCTCTTGTTACCTCACCCACAGGCTGCGGGTGCATAGGTGCGAAGTCGTGTCGGGTTTCTGCGTTTAAGCCTATGGAGCCTGGAAGAAAAGATGCTGCAGGCGACCAGGAGGAAGATGTCCGGTGTGATCCAAGGGTGGATCAGGGATGCTGAAGACCTGAAAGCAGAGGGGACAATGTTCAAAGTCACTAGCCAGTGACTGGAGTGGAACCAGGAAGGAACCAGATGTCGTCGCGATCAGGTGAAGAGTGGACGCTTGACTCTGCAGCCACGTGGACCAGGAGGCGTCTTCGACGACCAGGATGGAGGCACGAGCTGTCCTACGCAGGCTCTCGCTGTCTGCGGTGTCTGTTCCGGATTCGGCGTCGGCGTCAACAGGCCTTGGCAAAGGCAACCCACGCGGTGAGTGAAAAAGGCGTATGGTGCGGACTAGGAGAGGCCGGGGTGCTCTTCTTTTGGAAGGGAGCAAGGGCCAGTCTGGAGCAACCAGACCAGCAGTGTAGTTTTCAAAGATAGTCGTCTAGGAGGTCACTAGCCAGCCAGCAAGTGACCAGACAACGCGTCGAGCAGCAAACAGGCAGAAGGGCCCCACGCAGATCTCGTGGATGCTGGAGGGCTAATCTTCGATGCAGGAGCTGCTCGGGGCTGGGGCTTCTCAATCCCCAAAGCACTTTGTAGAGTTTACCTCAGAAGTCGTGCTGGAAGCGAAGTGCAGTTTCTCCAAGATGGCCGGTCCCACGTGTCTCGTCGCACCCACGGATCTCAGCTGTGCTGCAGATGTGAGTTGAGGTCGGAGAGGTCTGGGAATCCGGGTCTCGTCGGGCTCTGAAGTCTGGATCCTCGAGGGAAGACGACAAAGTGAAGCCGCTGGACGCTTGATGGTGCCTGCAGTTGCAGGGTGGACACTCCTTGCCCACAAGGGAGATTCTTCAGTCTTCTGTGGAGCAGAACGTCGAAGTCCAGAGTTTCTTCTTGTAAAGTTGTTCAGGATAATCTCATTTGGAATGGGACCAGCTCCTACCTTTATCCGGCTAAAGGGGGCTGTACTACGACTAGGTCCCTCCTATGGGTGGGACCAGGAGGGAGGGGTGGTTACACCCCCTATCCTTTGTCCGGCTTCGCGCCAGAGCTGGGGTGCCCCAGCAACTGGTTTGAACCGGTGTATGCACAGGGCACCTTGTGTGCCCCAGGCATGTCTCATTCCTTTCAGGCCTGTCCTACCCAATACACAAAATCCTGTCTGGGGTGGTGCTAGCACCTCCCAAGGCAGGAAACCCTTTGTCCAAGCCTCCCTCGCTGGAAGGACTCCCAGCAGCAGGAGGTCAGACTGGTGTCTGTGGTGGCAGCATCCATTTTGTGATGCCAAGGCTCGAGTTAACTTTAACCGGGGTTCACAGTTACATACATGTCATGTCCCTCTAGAAGGGTGAAATGCTACCCCCGTCACCAGAACTGGCGAGGGGGGGAGTATTCCAATTCGTATGACACCTTACTCGACATGTTTTGATAATGCTATACCAAAGTTAGCATTCAACCGCGAGGATTATAATGCACTTAAGAGTATATGGTATAGCGTTATCATGGAAAAGCTATTAGGACTTGGTTCCGCAAGCTGCAGACGGGCTCAGCTCATGCCAGAGCACCATCTCATATAATTCCCAGCACTCTGCCTTCAGGATTGATAAGGCCTGCCATAGGAGTGACTGATAGGAATATATGTGTCCATTTTGGGGTTAGATATAGGTATACTATATCTACAGCAAAGGGGGATTACACCACCTTGCCCCAGCTGTCTTACCAGCCAGTTGTGTCTGTTTGGGTGGTATAAAACATGCTTCAGCCCCTGGTAGGCCTTCGGTTCACCTATGCCCTGGGTACCTATGGTACACTGTACAGGGGCTGATAAGGTGTCCCAATACCAATTGGTAAATGCACCTAAAGTACATGGATGCCAATTTAGAGAGAGAACAGCTAGGCTGTGGGTCTGATTAGCAGGCCCACAGCCAGGGAAAGTCGTAAACCAGTGAAGCAAAAAGCTAAAATCTGTGGTGACCATAGGATTGCAGACCCTACTCTCCTACAAATGCCACCTTCCTTCGCTGCGTATACCGATTGTCGAACACCCGGGGAGGGGACCCGAGATTCTCTGTCAGGCAGGCGAGGCAGAGAGGAGGCCAAAGGTTGTCATCGGCGCGGCCCAACCTAAATCTTCACTCAGCCTCCGGGTGCGGGACAAGCAAAAGTCGGGAACAGACCACCCCCTTCCCACGCAGAAGGCAGTCGGGGCCCAGTCGCTGACACCAGCCTTTGGCGTACGTGCGAGAGGGCGCGAACGAGCAGCTGGGGCCAAGTGTAGGCCGGCAAAGGCTCCCGTCGCAGCTCCTGGCGGCCATGCGGGCTGATCCAACCGGGCTCTGGCGACGGCCTCCCCCAAGGCTGGTATGGCCTCGGGCGGGTTGAGCGAGCGGCAGTACTGTGAGCTCTGCGGTAAACTCGAACAGCTGCTGCGCTGTGGCCGCTGCCAGAGCTCCTTCTACTGCAGCAAGGAGCACCAGCGTCAGGACTGGAAGAAGCACAAGCTGGTGTGTAAAGGGAACGAGCAGCCTGGTGGCAACACTGCCGCTCCCACCTTTAGCACAGGGATTCTGCCACGCCAGTGAACGAGGGTTCAGTCACTGGGGTCTTTAACACTACTAACGCTGGGGCCTCGACCACCCCTAACACTGCTGCGGCCGCCAGCCCAGGTGGCAATGATACTACACCGGATGTCGCCTCCCAGCAACCCTCTGAGCCACAGCCGCTGGCCGCCGAGGACTACACTAAGCGGTCTGGGCGGTTCATGACTGCAGCCGTCGGTGGGGGCTCGCGAAGCGGGGCACTGAATTGGCAGAGCCGGGGCCCGCCACCTTCGCAGCAACTGGCTCGAGAGTACCTGCTGCCATGCATGGAGAAGAACGGCATCTGCATGCTCGACGACTTCCTGGGCCCAATGGCTGGCGAGGGCGTTGCGCAGAAGGTGTGCGCGCTGCGAGGCACGGGTCGCTTCACGGACGAGCAGCTCGTGAGCCAGAGGAGGGACTGGTCGACCAGATCACCTGGGTGGAGGGCAGCGAGCCCGAATGCAAAGCCATCGGGGCCTGATGAGTTGCATGGACGACCTGATCCGGCACTGTAACGGGAAGCTCAGCAACTTCAGGATCAACAGAAGGACCAAGGCAAGTGCCACCTCTGTCGTCCCTCTTTCACTTATTTCTCGCCATTAGAGGAGCGCTCCACACCACCATGTTTCTCCGAGGTCATGCAGAAATGCCTCGGAGAAACACACGTCATTTTTGGGATTGAGGGGCGTGTTAATCGTTCTCTCCAATTCCCATTGGCGGGAATGTAAAATTCCAGCCAATGGAAAGAGGAGAGAAAGAACCTAAAAAAAACACGCCCCTCAATCCCCAAAACACGGGGCTTAAAACGACAGACGCCCCTCTCCTCCAATGGCTGGCCTCCATTTAGTAAGCCAGCCAATGGAGAAGAGGGGCGGGTTCAAGCCCCACACTGAAAAACATAAGTTCTCGCCGGCAAGACAGCGCAAGCACAGCCTACTCAGGCTGAGACCTAAAAAGAGCAGGGGAGAAACACAAGGTTAAGTCTTGCCCCGTGCTTCTGGGAGAATAGGATTGTTTCTTCTTCTTACGGAGTCTCTATTATTCCTTTGAGGACACGGAGGAGTGAGATGGAGGTATGGGCCTTATCTCGATTCTAGATCAAGGCCTGTCACTCTGACACAATGTTCCTCCCTTGCACTGGACATAAAGAGCTTTGCTTGCCACTCGTAAATGGCCTTCAAATTAATTTTGAGCCAGAGGGGTGGGTACTATATGGCTCCAGTGATGTTTCCACAACGCCACTTCCTGCACAGAGACTGAGCCACCACCCCCTATTGCCCTGGAGAGCTATGGCAGATGTTTCCACGTTAAGTCTGGCGCCTGGGATATTCCATGGTGATGAACATGCAGGTAGAAGTGTCCAAAAGAACCTACCTTTCTAGCATGGGTATTTTTATAAATCCAAGCTCTACCTATTCTGTGTCACTGGACTGGGGATGTTTTGAGAAACAACAAAAAAAGGTCATCTGCCTACTTTGGTTTTTCCACCCTCTAGAGGTGGATGGCCCTTAAACTCTCCCTCCCCTATGAGCATCTAAATTCTATAGCAAAGTTTTGACTTCCTCACTGGAAAGGAGGGTGGATGTATTGGTTTTCCTTTTTCACCTCACGTCATTCTGCCGATAGAATCATATAGAGGTCTCTTTATTGCCCACGGACATGAGAGCGCCTCTAAAAAGAACAAATACAAAGAGCAGACCATGAAAAAACTGGGGGGGGGGGAAATAATACATCGAAGAGACATCTTTAAAAGCATACTGTACCCCAGAGAAGACCGTAACAGTCCATGTCACACACTGAAAATGAGAACAGAGGTGACAGGGCTGAGGAGTACCAAGGCAACACAGCATTGGAGTGGCCAGACACACACATTTATTACAAGTAGCATAAGCTTCTAAAGCTCATCACAGCGCCTATTCGCCAACACTATTTGTTAGAATCAAATGTCAAATTTGTGTTTTTACCCAGGCCCTCTGGCACCATGCAAGAGTCAAAATATGAAACTAACTACATGCTGGAAATCCTGAAATATTTGTCTTTTAGGGGTTCTGAGACACTTGTATGGAAGTGAAAATGGCACGGGAAGCTCACACTTCTGCAGACTGTTTTTCTCCTCAGAATGACATTACACATTAAAGAGGACAATATTTAGCCTTGGTTCCCCAGTTAATGGACAATTGGCTTTCATTAAAAACAGTAATAATCTCATTGGCAGTTTTAAACTTCTTGCTTCCTAAAGTATTTGCTTAAATGTTAGCATCAGTATGAGATGATGAATAATATACTCACATCAGTCTTTGGGGCAGACAAGCAGAACTGAATAAGACCAATCTTTGCCTTCTCCACACGAGATACTCCAGTACTGGCCAACTTCTGAGTCAACACCAAACCTTCAACCATTTCGCAATCATCAATTGTTCCACTGGATAAGAGTGAGAAAGAGGAACATGACACTCATTCAACAAACTACTTTAGTTTTCAGCACATGTTCATCAACCATTTACTTTAACTTAATGTGTTAAAAGAAGAAAGTGCTACCTACCCCAGCTTCTTGACAATTTTTATATCTCTAAGATCCACACCAGTGGCTGTAGCCGGGTCAATCACTCTCATCACTGCATCCACGCTCATTGGAGAAAGCAGGCTAGAGTATTGAGAAACCACCTGAAAGTACCAAAAGAAGAAAGGAAGCATTATTTGTATGATCAAGCTAAAAAAAAAAAAAAAAAAAAAAATAATTTGACCTCTATTACAGAAAGGTGTGGGAAAGGCATGCTTCCTGGGTTACTACGAGTACTCATTTAGAAGTGTATTTCACATAAGAAGAAAGTCATATCCTAAAGTAATACCTGCTATTTGGGTTTCGTGTAGTTGACTCAACTTTAGCTGCCGTTACTTTAAATATGAATATTTCAGATACATCACTGAAATACCAAATTGTTTAAGGAAAACAAATATTCTTAAGCTAAGTAAAGTGTACATCATGCATTCTGAAGGGTACTCCTGAGAATAAAAGGATGTTTTATACCTACACAACTATTTTAAATACAGTGTGTATGCTCTTTAGTGACTTATTCCATTACAGCCTAGGATGAGATACCATCAATGAAGCTTTTGTAAACGTGTGCTGAACGCAAGGGAAATACCTTGTACTGTCTAGACTATCCGCAGATCCTCATCACCGTCCCTACCTCTAATCAAAGATACAGAAATGTGCATCCTGTTCACTTATAGCACAAAGCGAGCGTGCTTGCCTTACCCTCTGTGGTTCTGTTCCCCAACCCCTACTCCCAACACCTCACTGCGTGCAATATTAAAGATTTGAGATAGCGTTACTAACTTAAACTTCACTTCAACAAATGGCAATTAAGTCATGCAGATTTAGGGTTATCCTGAGCTGGGTATGTCTCTCACTCTCTATGGCACAGGTATATTCACTCCTTTCAGTAGGCTTGGGGAAACTAAAGTGTGCCTCCATGAAGTGATAAATACGAAGCGGAAGAGACACTCAACTGACTAGTTTACCACAGACACAAATTAACAGTCCAAAGTTTGGAGGGGAGCCAAACTCTCATCAGTTTGATTACTGCACTCCAATCTGGAACCTGCAAGCACTGGCTGGTCCGAATCATTACTGGGAAATAGGTTTCTGTACTGCAGAGCGGGCAAAGAACCTTTTCATAAGTATTCAAAACGAAGAGCACTCCAATAGACTGTATGCTTTATATCCTTCTGCCTAGATGGACCGGAGCTGAAAAGTCTGTGGTGGATTGAAACGCGATGGAAACTTTAAGAGTGATTGAGAAAAAGGAGACATTCACTCTCAAACGTTGATAATCAATGGTCTGTTAAACTAATCTGAAAGAGAAACAAGCCTAACAGGAATACTTCTCATATTAAAACTCAAAATGACCCTTAACAACCACCCCCAGACAACTCTTTGTAGTTGCTGAAGTGGCTAATCCTCCTGCTCATGTCTTTGTCTGATGTGGAAGATATTACTTCTCATCAAACTCGGCTCTTAATAGCAGATCCAGGGATACTTGCTACAATTCAAAGAAATCTCTCAATGTGGGTTGATAAAAACCATAGCCAAGCTAAAATCATCTAAATCGTTTTACTAATTCAATTCCTAATGACATTACAGAAGACTTTCTTTCAGCTGTTACTTTACTGGACTAATTGGGGCCATAGAACAACCTTCGTTTATTTTGGAAAATGTTATTACAATTTAAAGGTGTGGGTTTAAGAGAGCATACCTCAAAAGCAAAGTATCTTCTTCTACACGTAAACTGAATACTCATTAGAAACTCAGACCGGTTAAGGTCCCAACTTGCGAGTAAAGAAAGTGTGTATAATGCAAGGGATAAAAACTGGATCTGATTCACACGAAATGGTGCAAACATATGCAAGCTAACCATCTTAATTAAAAGAAAATTCTATACGGCAATTCGTATTTGCAGTACCCGTGTTGTAGAGATCTTACATATCCGAAATAGTACCACAAACAAAGGTTGGAAATTATATACACTTAAAAAAAAATAAAGAAATACACTACCTTTGAGTTCAAAGAAGTAGTTGCACTATTTAGCAACGTTTCTCTGTCACTCAACAGAACTGGTTGAGACATGTTGGTCAAGACTTCAATCCCTTTCTCAACAGCCTTCTGGAACGATTCAGAGATAATAGTAGGATGGATTCCTTAAAAAAATATATACAAAGGAAGCACGTGAATGACACAAATGACCCAATTACTGTGGTATTATAAAATATGCTTCCAAGTAACACTATTTCAAAGTTTTTCTAGGCATTCTAGTAAGCCAAGTAGGAAGTCAGTTCTTGAGGGCCAGAGGCCGTCACTTGTTACTCTGCAGTATGCCGTGTGGGGACGGTCCTATACCATTTGTTACAGAGTCACAATATAGGTACATTCAAAATTAGATAGCCAATGAGTATCACTTTAGGCACTTAACTGTCAGGGCTGTGAGGAGGAGCAGCCAAAGTTTACTCCACAAAGTGCAGGGAATTAGAGACTGGTTCGAAGTGGCAAAACAGAAAATAACGCATTAGTAAGTAAGCAAATACTTAATTCTAAATTATAATAAACTAGAAAGTCCTCACATCTTCTTGGCACAAGTTATGAAACAACAAAATCTTTGTACTTCCTGGACATTCGATTCTAGAATTCTGCTAACATTAAACTCAATGGCCAATTTTAGTTTAGGGAAAATACTTTGGGTAACTCTGGCCTTTCTGGAAGCAGTCAGGTCTTTTAGAAACTTATGGAGGTTGACTGGCAGGATACAGATTCACCCATCCCCCTTGGATCAAATATCATGGTGCCCAAGGATGCCCATGAGTGAAAGGCATACCCCTTATTACAGCCAAAGCCCTCGATTCAAAGAGAGCTTTAAAAATAAACATCCTATCTCAAAAACCCACCACCTAAACAAGAACCCAACCCACAAGAAAAATCTTGGTGTCCTTTGTGACCATGTGCCCTTGCACAAGTGTACTGTCGAGGGACACAGTTCTTGAGTTCTGGGACTAGTTAGAGTACATATGATCTGGTTTGTTGCTGCATTTGCTAGTGATTGGATACTACAAAAATTGCATCACAATGGTGTCTCTCCTATAGGGCCTGAATCTCACCCAGAGAGAGCCAAGATGGTACCAGTAGCCACTGGGCTGCTGTAAAGACCAGCATTGAAAATGAAATAGGTCTCGCCTTTGATTAAGTTAAAGCCATTTGCTTTGCTAATGGTATTGTGTAGCAAAGCAAATGGGTTTAACTTGATGAAAGGCGAGACTATTGCATTTTTAAAGCTTGTTTTTAAACCGACATGGTTTCATTGTGCCTCTGTAGTAGGATGACCAGATCTCAAGAAGCAACAAAAACCGGGAAATTTTGTAATATAAAAGTAGGACTACAATTTTACATCCCAGGAGCGGCGTAGAATGACAGCTCTCATCAACATAGAAACACTGAAGAGGCACTAAGGAAATAAATAAAATGTAATTTGTAAAACCAGCATCATACCTGTTAATTAAAATGATTACGTATAAGAGCTGCTAACTAGCACAGCTTAGAACACCCAAAAAAAGTGCCTATTACTGTTTTCAGTCGATACCCTCTAAATACAGGGACATGAGCCAAATTTACCGCAATCTGCCGGGACAGCGGGCGAAAACTGGGACTGTCCGAGCAAATCCAGGACGCCTAGGCACCCTACCCTGTAGCTTCGCCTTCAACAATAATCATGGGCTTAGGTTTCCCAGCACACAATGTGATTTTGGTTAATTTGTCACTTTCAACCGTGCTACTCTGTCCCCATATATACGGTACAGCAATTCCGTTATGCAGTGCGCGCTTATAGTAAATTGATTGCATGCATCTCTCCCACTACCCCCTGAAGTCTCCTGGCCACGGTATGCTTCCACTCCTTTGCTGCCCGCCTCCCCAACACCCCCGGTGCCAGCCCTCACCTTCCATCCCTCGCCATGTCTGCCACCACTCACCTTGCGGGCTCCTGGTAGTGCAGAGCTGCATTCCTCCGGGTCGGGTACATCCTCCTCTTCCGCTTGTGGGGGCAAAATCACTGGGGTCGAAGAGGCCGGGGAGTCATCGTCCCCCCTCCCCCTCAAAAACTATCACCTTAAAAGATCCGTCATCCTGTCTGGGTTCTCATCAGCACCAGCGCCTTGGAACACTGCACCCTCCTCTTGTGTCTGTTTGTCCCTGCCCTCGCTCTACGGGCCTGGAGACCCCACCGCCCTGGTCCCTGGAGCCCTTGCTGCTCAGTGTGTAGCCTCTCGGCCCCTCAGAGGCTGCGCTCACTCTGCTCCGGTGCCAACTCGACTGCTTCCGGGGGAAACGGAGGCCGCGCAGGAAGGTTCCCACCGGGGGCAGAGTGGCAGGGGGGAGCCGGAGGGGCTGGCTGTACGTGGCGAGGGGCAGGGGAAATACGAGAGCTGTACGGGGGGCTGGGGGGGGGGGGCAAGGTTAGCATGGAAGCGATACCACGCCGGGCGAGAGAGCGAGGCGGCCGCGGGGAGGAGGAGAGCCCGAGAGGAAGGCTCCTCGACAGAGAGGGGGCGGGAGGACGCCGAGCAGAGGGGAAAACTTAGAGGGCTCGGTCCTTGTAGAGCGTTTTTAAAGGAGAAACAAGAGCGTTTTATGTATTTATTTTATTTGTTTTTATATAGCGCGGACTTTACCGGAAGGTGTCAGAGCGCTTCACAATAGGAACAGTAGTGAAACATGAGGAACCAGGGGGTGTGTAGAGCTGAGGAGCGGTCTGGGGCGGACTCAACATCTAAGCGAGTCCGCTGCTGCGCACGAGGCAACCAGGCCAGGTGGTGCTGCTTGGGCGGCGGCAGTGGAGAAATTGGCCTGAAACCCGGAGCGGTGGGCGCGACTGCACAGTACCTGGTGGTGAGAGTCTCTGGTGATCGGAAGCTGGAGGCGGACAACATTATCCTTGCTGAGGAAGGAGGCGGAAGGTGAGCGGTGGGACGAGCTGCTGGCGGCGGTGGGCCTGGGCTCCTTGGCGGTGTGGGGCGCGCCGCTGCAGATATACTAATAACGTTCTCGGAGCCCGGAGGGGCCCTGGAGTGACTGCGCCCTCCCTGCCACCTCCCGAACTAGACATAGAACGCCGGGCCGTGCACGCGCACCAGACGTCCTGCCTGGTTGGGTCTAGGGTGCCGGTGGTTCCCGGAGACAATGGGGCTGGTAGCTGCCACCTTTGTTCACCTACTCCCCAGAGACTGGCCTAATTCTCACTTGCGGCCCCCTACGGAGCATGCCAAGAGGCGCCCCACGCTGCTGGAGCACTCAACTGCGCATTAATTATAGTTGAGTGCTCCAGCATCCTTGCGGCGCCTGACATGCTGCGCGCACAAGCTGACACTGTGAAGCGCGTTCACAGACCTGAATCGGCTCGTGCACAGGTCTGTGTCCAGGTCTGTCTCCCTTGGAGGCAAACACGGCGACTATAAGTCTCGTTGGGGGCAGCGCTTCGCGCTGCAACGCCAGCGAGACCTAAAAAGGAGGCTGTGACTTTAATAAGCAGCATGTCCAGAAATATAAATGGTTCACACAGTTCAGGAAAGCCTCCCCCCAGCCAGAAGACCCACATTCCAAGCCAGAAGTGCGAAGCCACCCTGTGACTGAGACAAGGTGGGCATAGGTACAGATTGCGTAAGAGAATGCAGGCTCACCTACCTCAAAGACAATGAAGCAGGCCCTCAACCCAGTTGATGATCTTTCTTATTCCATGGCAGCTGGCATGGGGGCATGGGTAAGTTTCACTCAAGCAGGGGTATATTTACTCTAAGGTCAAATGGAATAGGCTGAAGAGCTCCTCATCCACCAGACACAGATATTGTAGAAAAAGACCAAGAGTATGTACATACAAGACAGACACCATCCCCCCTCACATACAGCATTTTTGGCCAGCACACAGGGTTAAACTGAACGAAGAACTTACTAGTCCACCTCGTACATGTTCTAGACACGATTAAGGCAAGGGACCCCTCTTCAAGGGAAATGAGAGGACCTACTATCAGAAGGAGTGAAATGAGTGGGCAGTCCCGAATCAAAATTGCAAGTAAAACCAGAATCACATTGCCACCATCAACTAAAATCTGAAAGGAGACTGTTGCATTACTCCTGGAAAGTACAAATGCTTTAGCAATTTACCAAAATTTCTCCTTCAGCGCACCTTGAAAGACTTGAGGTCAGTGAACATCCTGCTGAAGCCAAATATGGATAAGCAAACGAAGGGCAAACGGTGAACATGTTTAGTGAAGACCCACTCATGTGAAGAGCGGGCTACCAGGCTACTGTAATATTCACAAATGGTTATTAAAACACCAGGAGGACTGCGAACAGGCTGACAAGGGATGCTCCCAGCCTGTGTTCCAAGAACACATCAGCCAACTGATTACAAAGCTCTAGGTTATTTAGCATTTTCATCTTGCAAAAATGTTTTTGTTCTCCCTCGAACGGCAGCAACCAATTCACTTTCACTCTGCAGTGATTGGAAGAAAAGCACACAGGGCTGCATTTGTTCGTTCCAGATAATGGTCAGGTCATTCGAAACATGTAAAGATGTGATTATCTCTTACTAAATATGAAAAACGTGTGGAAAAGCCAGAGTTTCAGAAATAAATAATGCGGTTGGATTGCCTGCAACTGATAGATGGGCTGCTAAAGCCAATCGCTGTCTGGCGAAAGGAAAAAAATGTAAGGCGCTGAAGAACTCATGGTATAAAAAAAGAATGCATGAGGCAAAACCTAAGCTGAGAAGTTACTTGTGATCGTATCTGTGGTTTAAGAGGCAAGATGCATTTGCTAGCTACAAGTTCGTGGGAAGGCATTATGAGAGCGGGTTTCAGCTTCAAGGTAAGCTAACCTCCGAGTAAGGCTGTAAACGCAAAATACCACTAGGTCTGGTAATACTCCTAAAATTCTGAATGTTGTTCGCTGTAAGGGTTGTTAATATTCAAGATAAGTTTGACTTCCTTTTCTTGTTCAATACAAGTGCAGGTGTGGTTTCAGACCTGGTGCAGCTACAAAATGCTTCTGCAGCTCTGGCAGATGTCAGTCATTTAGTCAAGTCACCAGAACAAAAAACATTTAGCATTAAATCAGTGAAGCCTCTGGCCCTGAGGGAATTCCAGTCTTAGTTATCAAACAGTTTGCTCCTCAGTCATATGTGGACAAGTCCAATATTGCTATCTGATAGATAAGAGACCCATCCATCCCCTTGTATGGGGTGCTTTTCTCAGAGCTGCACGTGGCTCAACAGGAAGCATTCCCCATAATGAAGAACAGAAGATACTTAATCACTATTTTCAAACAAGGTATGCAACTTCTGACCACAGTCCACATAAAAACCAACTGTGCCGACGCTGCGAAGCAAGATGGCCGCATAAGCGCCCGGCTCCGCCGACCTCCGCCGGCAGCTCGGATATCCTGCTCTCTATCCTTTCCTCACGCCGGACTCCCGTGCATATGAAGTGCTCCTGACTCCTGCGGTGCAATCCCGGAATTTCCAACTCACCGGGTGACGAAGATATGTTGTGTTTTCTTTTCGGCCTACTTCAGGGCTGAAGCCGGGGCCTCGATTTCTAGCCCATCCGGGCTAGAGTTGATCAACATCGGCTGTGGGACCAGGGTTGCGTCCGGTCTTCCGAACTCGGATCATACTTGCATTTACGATTGGCTACTCAGTAACCGGCTTCCGCTAAGGACACGGTACAGTGACGCAAGTGCACATCGGTAGCCGCGGTCGGAGGTCCGACGCCCGGAGATCCTGCTGGGGGGACCGGGGTGGACGGGCTTGGGCCCCGCGAGCGGCGAAGGTGTCGATATTGCCAGTTTTGAGAGCACCCACTGTGGTCATCGGCTCCGTGTGTGCCTGGTGCCTCGGAGTTGTCCTCTCCGTGGTTCGAGTCCTGCTTCGTCGCTTCGCGAGAGGGGATGGAGGGGACGGATGGCACACCAACGTTGAGGTTCGTAATGGCCGCCATTGGGGCGCTCCACTCTCAAATCCCCGTCATGTACCATCAGTGTTCTGTAACGCTGGACAACGTCTGTTTGAGACCGGACGACGACACTCCGGCATGCTATCAGCAAACTGTGGTTCCCGTGGAGTACTCTACCTACCATTTTGAGGTCCCCGTGCGGAAGCCTGATTCAGCCCGCTTTGATGACTGGCTTCATAGATAGCGCACCTATGATCATCGTCAGCTTTCCCTGCTTGAACCCTGCTCGGCGGGACATCGTTGCTAAAGGTTTTGATCGCCACAAACAGTTCTTCAGTGACTATCGGAGAGGTTTGCCATTCTTCTTCACTCTTCCTTGCCGGTTATGTGGATGTCGCGAACTTATATCCTGTCTTCGATCCGATTTCATTGACTTGAACTTTTATGAACGCTTCGATTTCCTCATGGTGACTGTGGCCTGGGCGACAAGGGCTCTTGTAAAGAACCGTACTGGCCAGGGTTGACTGACTTTTAGGGTTTGCTAATTTACATGATATGTGCCGGGGTTGTACCTTATAGTGTAACGGGAGTCGGTGGTTTTGTTGATGTCCTCCCCAGGCTGGGGTTTAATACTTTGCTTCAAAACAGTGGATAATATGTCTTGGGGAGGTCGCTGATGGCGGGGGGTATGGGAGCCCGGGAGTGTATTTTTTGTCCTCCTCCTCCGCTTTTCTTTTCCTTCTTTCAGGGCGAGTTTCGGGGCGACAGGCACGCTGTTAGTGGGGTAGGCCGTAGCCATTACAGGGGTGCAGGGTGGGGGGGGATACGGGTTTTTTTTTTGTTATTTTAGTTTGTTTTGTTCTATGGTCCCTTTCTTTCTTTTCAGGGTGGTTGGCTGTTTATCCTCCAGTTACTTCTTACTCTATTGGGCGTCTATACTAACTTTTACTTTACTGTCTCCTAAGAGTGGGTTTTCTGGATGGTACTCGCACTGGATCGCTCGCTAAATCGATTATCCTTTACTCCTTGTCTACCTCTGCTAGGCGTTGCGTTATTACGGCTATATTATTCGTTACCTTCTATTGATTCCGGTGCGAGGTACATCCCCCCGTCTTTAATTGCTCCTACTTATATGGTGTGACGCCTCTTATAGTAATGCCACTACTGCTTTTTCAAAAAAGAAGAAACGAAACCTCTGTATTATCCTGTTTATTGATATCGCATTCTACCGTACGCTGTAACGTTCATCACAGCTGGTGCCAGGGCTGTTGACTGATAAGTAAATTTCCTATTTGATTTGCTGAGTTTACAGCCGGCCCCTGTGGTTGTAGGCCTGTGCTTGTAATGATTTTGAATGCTTCAATAAAGGTTTAAAAACAAATTTAAAAAAACACACCTGTGCCAAAGCATAACTGTCGACTTAATGAACGTATGCAAGGCAACTGGAATATAAAGATAGATCCTCTTTTTGCAACAATCTGTTTTGGATATGCGTTATGCATATGACATTTTAGGTTACTTACATAATTTCAATTAAAAAAGTTTGCAGTGTTGCCAAAATAAAAAGATTTTTAAATGAGCACAACTTAAATCTTACCTTTTTGAAGAAGCCTTGAGCAGGAATCCAAGAGGGCACCAGCAATAATAACAACAGATGTTGTGCCGTCACCGGCTTCGATGTCTTGAGCTTTGGACAATTCTACCAACTTGAAAAAACGAAAGGAAAGCAGGGTTTATTTTCGTTAAAAGGCATAGATCAATTGGTACAACAAGCATTTGCAATGCAATAGGTCTCGCATTAGGAAAGTGTAAGCTATTGGTATTGTAAATTACATTTTTTAAATATGTGTTGGCTTTGAAAATATATAAATTAATAGCATTGTTATTCACAAAGCCAATAGCTTACACTTACCTAATGCAAGTTCTATTGGCTATGGCAATGCTTATTGGTAGCAAGCAAGGACAGTGACGTGGTTGGGCTGAGTGATGTGGCAGTGCCCCAGAGTGATGTGGCGGTGCCCCCGTTTGGTGTGGCGGTGCCCCCGAGTGGTGCCCCTGAGTGATGTGGTGGTGCCCCCAAGTGATGTGGTGGTGCCCCCGAGTGGTGCCCCCAAGTGATGTGGTGGTGCCCCCAAGTGATGTGGTGGTGTCCCCGAGTGATGTGGTGGTGCCCCGAGTGATGTGGAGCGATGTGGTGGTGTCCCCGAGCGATGTGGTGGTGCCCCAGAGTGGTGCCCCCGAGTGATGTGGTGGTGCCTGTAGGAGAGTAGGGTCTGCTATCCTATGGTCACCCCATTTTTTGCTATTTGCTTAACTGGTTTTCGACTTAATGTGGCTGTGGGCCTGCTAATCAGGCCTAAAGCCCTGCTGTTCTCTCTCTAAATTTCACACCATGTACTTTAGGTAAATCATCAATTGGGATTTGGTTCACTCTTATGAGTCCCTGTACAGTGCACTATAGGTACCCAGGGCATAGGTGCACCCAAGGCCTCCCAGGGGCTGCAGCATATCTTTTGCCACCCCTGGATGGCCATCCAAACTGACAACTGGCTGATCACTCAG
The DNA here is from genome assembly GCF_964261635.1 of Lissotriton helveticus. NCBI lineage: Eukaryota > Metazoa > Chordata > Amphibia > Caudata > Salamandridae > Lissotriton > Lissotriton helveticus. The sequence continues at coordinate 1,634,945,051 of NC_136067.1, read as the reverse complement.
CTGGGGCAAGGTTGTGTAATCACCCCTTGCTTAGATATAGTATTCCTACGTCTAACCTTATATCTGGACACATATGCACCTATAAGTCACTCCAATGGCAGGCCTTAACAATCCTGGAGGCAGAGTGCTTGGTTATGTGTGAGATGGTGCTCTAGCATGAGCTGAGCCTGTCTGCAGCTTTCGGAACCATGTCCTTATAGCTGTTCTAGGATATTGCCATACCATATACTCTTAAGTGCATTATAATCCTCGCTGTTATTGCTAACTTTGGTTTGGCTTTATCAAAACATGCCGTGTAAGGTGTCCTACGCTTTGTAATACTACCCCCTCGCCAGTTCTGGCGACGGGGGTAGCATTCCACCCTTCTAGAGGGTAAAGACATGTTACTTCCATTATTCCCGGTTAAAGTTAACCAGACCTCAGCATCACAAAATGGATGCTGCTGCCACAGACAAGTCTGACCTCCTGCTGCTGGGAGTCCTTCCAGCGAAGGAGGCTTGGACAATAGGTTTCGGGTCACAGGGAGGTGCTAGCACCACCCCAGACAGGAGATAGTGGATTGGGGCAGGGAGGGCTGAATGAAACGAGACACTGCCTGGGGCACACAAGGTGTCCCTTGCATAGGCCAGTTCAAACCGGTGCTGGGGCACCCCAGCTCTGGCGCGAAACTGGACAAAGGGAAAGGGGTGTTACCACCCCCTTCCTGGGTCCCACCCATAGGAGGGACCTAGCAGGTAATCCAGCCCCTAGATTTGGTATATAGGTAGGAGCTGTGTCCTTAGACTTTAGATAATCCTGACTGAAACTCTGATACGAAACTCTGGACCCTTCGACATCCTACTTGACACTGAAGAATCTCCCTTGTGGTCAAGGAGTGACCACCCTGTGCAAGCAGGCACCATCAAGCGCTCAACGGTTTGCTTTGTCGTTGCGCCCGCCGGAGCTTGAACACAGAGCCTGACATGAACCGGACTTCCAGACATCCAACAGCCCGATCCACAGCCACAGCAAAGCTGAGACCCGTGGAGGCGACGAGAGACGTGGGACCGGCCATTTTGGAAAGCCAGCGAATTGCTTTTCGTGCAACTTCTGAGGCACCCTCGAAGTTCTGCTTTGGGGATTGAGAAGCCCCAGCCCGAGCACCAACTGCACTGAAGATCACCTCTCTACACTCACCGAGTGCTGCGTGGGGCCCTTTTGCATTTTGCTGCTCGACGCGTCTGTCCGGTCACTTGCCCGTTGGCTAGTGGCCTCTGACGACGAAATCTGAAATCTACAACGCTGGTCTGGTTGCTCCAGACTGGCCCTTGCTTCCCTGCGAAGGAGAAGCCCCTCAGTCCTTGCTGGCCTGAGTTAGAAGCCATCTTCGATTCCTGCGTGGGTTGCATTTGCCAAGGCCTGTTGACTCCGAATCGAGATCCGACACCGCCAACAGCGAGAGCCTTCGTGGGACAGTCCGTATCCAGCTCCTGGTCGTCGTCCACACCTCCTGGTCCACGTGGCTGCAGAGACAAGCTTCACGACATCACCCGATTGCTTCCCGACAATCGCCTGGTTCCTTCCTGGTCACTGGCTAGTGACCCAGACTCTGTCCCCTCTGCTTTCAGGTACTCTTCATTCTCGATCCACCCTTGGACTCAACCGGACTCTTTCTCTCCTGGTCGCCTGCAGCATCTTTTCTCTAAGGCTCCATAGAACTCCACGACGAAACCCGACACACTGACACCTATGCACCCGCTTCCTGTGGGTGAGGGAACACGAGTACTGCGGTGCTCCTGTAAAGAGTAACTCTCCTAGTTTCAAGTGGTTAGCTTCTAGTCCAGTCGAAAGACTCCTAAACCTTTAACTTTCTCACTTTATGCACCCATTGACTTCTATGTGTGCACACGTGTGCATTTAGACACTGCACCCGCATCCCGTGGGCCTCCTGCTCCCTAACTATTGTTGGTACAGTGTAGCCCCAGTGATTCCAAAGGCCCTAGGCCTTACCATTGTTCGTGACGTGGTTCTTATACCACTTTTTAAGTATATGGTTTAACGGGCCACCAGGGCCTATCCATATTTGTGCAACTTCTGTTATATTAAGTTACTTGTTATGCGCTTGTGCTCCTGTGCTCATAAAGAGTTAAGGGGATTGATTTAGAAATAAATACATGTATATTTTGAATATATAAACTGTGTGATGTCCTTTCATTTGGTATTAAAAGGTTTGCATATGGTAAAACAGCTGGCTTCACATGCCCTCTTGAGTTTAGCCTAAGACTGCTTTTGTCCATGCTACCCCTAGGATGGCTGGTCTATAAGGTTGACTTTACAACGAACACCATGAGGGTTGTTTGGACTGGTGCAAGGTGCTCACTAGAATAGTGAAAATCATATACCAGGCCAACTTCTCACATTGGTGTGCAGCGGTTGGGATTTGAGCATGCTGTTGTTTTACCAATTGTAATCTTTGATATCATTTGAAAGATCACATTAGGTACCATAGGTACATATAACAAGACTTAGAATACATAAGTTCTACTGAACTTAGTTGTTGTAGAGGAAAGGGCCTAGCACACCCCGACTACAACTCCTAGAGATGTTCTAGTAGGTAAACACTCAGTGTAGGTAGGTGCACACACCTCACTAGACAGGTCTGGCACAGGTGAACCCTTCAGTTCTCCACCTGTGGTAAGTGACCTTCCCAAGGCACCCTCCAGATATGATATGCTCAACTTAAGAGAGATGAGGTCATTGTGTACCTCAAGGAGGTTGAAACAGGGTTCCAACCCTACAATCCAGCACCTGATAGACGTCCTAGGGGCAGCTGATCTTGAGAAGGCCTCTAAACCAGGCCCCCTAGATAATACAGGTGAAGGAGTACCCTCTACAGAAGATGACTCCCTGACCCCAGAAGTAGATGAGGACGAAGTAGGGGAAGATTCAGATAATGGAGATGATAGCCAGGTCCAAGTCAGGAGGCTTAGCCAGGCTAACCTAAGCTTACTTGGGAATGGAGAAGGGTTGCACCTTCCCAGACCTAACAGTAGACTTAATCCAGGCAATAGAAGGGAAAGATCTCCTTCCAGGGAGTCTCTCCCCTCTAATGCCTCAAGGGGTTCTCAAAGGGGAATGACTTCCCCTCAGAGAAGAGAACATGAGGCTAGGATGAGAGCTGTCCAACTCAGATAGAAAAGGAGGAAACAGCCCTGGCCCAAGCTAAACTTGATTTAGCAAGGGAGCAAAAGTTAAGTGGATTAGATTACACTGGTGGCAGCAATATCCCTAAGGATCAAGACAGGTCCTATGATCATAGAAACCGGAGTAAGATTGTGCCCCCCTACAAAGATGGGGATGACATCCACAAGTGGATAACTGCTTTGGAGAGGGCCTGCATGGTACAGCAGGTTCCCCAAGGTCAGTGGGCAGCAATCTTGTGGCTCTCCTTTTTAGACAAAGGAAGAGACAAACTCCTCACAGTTAGCCATGAGGATGCTAAAAACTACACTGTCCTGAAGAGTGCTGTAATTGATGGGTTTGGCTTAACCACTGAACAGTTCAGGTTGATGTTCAGAGATACCCAGAAGACACAGACTCAGGACTGGACTGAATTTGTTGATTGTGCCACTAAGGCTCTGGAAGGTTGGTTACTGGGAAGTAAAGTTAAGGACTATACAGGATTGTATAATTGGATCATGAGAGAACAAATCCTTAATAATTGTCAGAACAAGTTGTTGCACCAACACCTGATTGACTCAGATCTGACCTCTCCCCAAGAATTGGGAAAGAAGGCAGACAAATGGGTCAGAACCAGGGTTAAGCAGAAACCCCAGAACCAAGGTGGTGACGAGAAAAAGGCAGACCAGAAGCGTGGAGATCAGAAACAAAAAGACCAGAAGTCTTCTTCAGGCCCCCAAAATACTTCTAATGAGGGGGGGTCCCACAATTCCAAGAAAAAGAAGAATGAAGGTCCAAAGAAACCTTGGTGTAATTATTGTAAAACTGCCTCTCACTTGTTTAGTGAGTACACCAAGAAAGGTACAGCCCCTACCACTGCAGCCCCTAAGGCACCTGCACCCCCTAGTACAGTCAGCAGTGGTAGTTCCCAACGCAAGGCTCTAGTGGGGTTAACCATGGGTACTGAGGTGGATCCTGGCCTAGTCAGGACTCCAACTCAGGCTGTCCTGATCTGTGATGTGGACATGGCTATGTCCACTACTGTGAGTCCCAATACTTTGGGCAAGTACAGACAGACACCTTTGATAAATGATAAAGTGGCCCAAGCTTACAGGGACACATGTGCCAGTGTCACTATGGTGACACCTAACTTTGTGAACCCTGGACAGATTGTACTGGGTGATAATTACCTGGTGACCAATGCTAGCAATGTCACTACTACACATAGTGTGGCAGTTGTTAATTTCTCCTGGGGAGGGGTAACTGGCCTCAATAGAGTTGTGGTAAGTGCAGACCTCCCAGTTGAATGTCTTTTGGGCAATGATCTAGAAAACTCAGTATGGTCAGAAGTGGAGTATAGGACTCATGCAGAGATGTTAGGTATTTCAGCACATGTCCTTGCTGTGACCAGGTCACAGGCCAAAAAGTGCTTACCTGAACCAGTGCTGGATCTTGAAACTATAGACCAGACAACCCAAGAGAAAGAGCAAGAGGGTTAAGGCAGTGCCTTCCCCCCCCTGCCTCAGGTTGAGGATCAGCCCTCCCAGGAGGATGATTCTGTGATCAAAGAGGGAACTGTCCTAGAAGAGCTTGAGCCTGATCAGGTTGAGTTTCTTGGGACAGGGGGACCCTCAAGGGCAGATCTGAGGGAGGCTCAATTAGCTTGTTCCTCTCTTGAACCCCTCAGACAGCAGGCTGCTACTGAGGCTGCTGGGAATGCTCAAGGTACCCACAGAGTGTATTGGGATGATGGGCTCCTTTATTCAGAGGCTAGAGACCCCAAGCCTGGTGCTTCCAGGAGGTTGGTCATACCTCTGCAATTTAGGGGCTTCCTTCTTACCTTGGCCCATGATATTCCCTTAGCAGGACATCTAGGCCAGAACAAGACTTGGGACAGGCTTTTCCCTCACTTTCACTGGCCCCATATGTCAGAAGATACCAAGGAGTATTGTCGCTCCTGTGTTACCTGCCAAGCCAGTGGCAAATCAGGTGGCACAACAAAGGCCCCCTCATACCACTACCTGTGGTGGGGGTACCATTTGAGAGAGTGGGGATAGACATTGTTGGCTCAATGGACCCCCAAACAGCATCTGGGCACAGATTTATACTGGTGGTAGTGGATCATGCCACCAGGTATCCAGATGCTATTCCCCTGAGGACCACAACAGCTCCTGTTGTGGCAAGAGCCCTACTTGGAGTTTTCTCCAGAGTGGGGTTTCCAAAGGAGGTTGGCTCTGACAGAGGTGCAAACTTCATGTCAGGATATCCAACTGCAATGTGGAAGGAGTGTGGTGTTAATTACAAATTCACTACACCCTACCATCCACAGTGCAATGGGCTTGTTGAAAGGTTCAACAAGACCCTTAAAGGGATGATAAAAGGGTTACCTGAAAAGCTTATGCGAAGATGGGACATCCTTTTACCCTGCCTTCTGTTTGCTTACAGAGAGGTCCCACAAAAGGGGGTTGGCTACAGCCCTTTTGAGCTTTTGTTTGGGCATCCTGTAAGGGGACCCCTGTGTCTTGTGAAGGAAGGATGGGAGTTACCTCTCAAAAAGCCCAAGCAAGACATAGTGGACTATGTACTTGGTCTCCGCTCCAGGATGGCTGAGTATATGGAGAAGGCTTCTAAAAACCTTGAGGCTAGCCAAGAACTTCAAAAAGCTTGGCATGACCAAAAGGCTGTGCTGACTGAGTACCAGCCAGGACAGAAGGTGTGGGTGTTGGAGCCAGTGGCCCCAGCAGCACTCCAGGACAAATGGTCTGCACCCCACACCATTGTTGAGATAAAGGGAGAGGTCACCTACTTGGTGGACCTTGGCACCCCTATGAGCCCCCACAGGGTGTTCCATGTCAACAGACTCAAAGCATATGTTGACAGGGCAGACATGGGCTTGCTCATGGCTACAGATGGGGAACAGGAGGAAGAGAGTGACCCTCTCCTTGACCTGTAGACTCAGAACCCTGGTGATGGTTCAGTTGATGGAGTGGCCTTGGCAGGCAGCCTCACTGACCAGCAACAACAGGACTGCAGACAAGTTCTGCAGGCCTTTAGACATAGGTTTTCATTAACACCTAGTCAGACTAACTGGTGCACCCATGAGGTGGACACTGGTGACAGTCTGCATGTGAAGAGTAAGATCTACAGGCAACCTGACCATGTCAGGGACTGTATAAAGACTGAGGTGCAGAAAATGCTTGAGTTGGGAGTAATTGAGCCATCAAAGAGCCCCTGGGCCACCCCAGTAGTCCTTGTACCAAAACCTCACACCCAAGATGGTAAGAGAGAGATGAGGTTCTGTGTGGACTACAGAGGTCTCAATGCTGTCACTAGGACAGATGCTCACCCAATTCCAAGAGCAGATGAGCTCATTGATAGATTGGCTTCTGCCAAGTTTGAGCACATTTGATTTGACAGCTGGTTATTGGCAAATCAGGTTAGCTGAGGATGCCAAGGCCAAAACTGCTTTCTCAACCCCAGGAGGTCATTATCAATTTGTGGTAATGCCCTTTGGCTTGAAGAATGCACCTGCCACTTTCCAAAGGTTGGTGAACCAAGTCCTTACTGGGTTGGATGACTTTTGTGCAGCTTATCTTGATGATATTGCTGTCTTCAGCTCCACCTGGGAGGATCACCTGATCCACCTGAAGAAGGTTTTAGAGGCCCTGCAAAAGGCAAGCCCAACTATCAAGGCCACAAAGTGCCAGATAGGGCAGAGTAAGGTTGTGTACCTGGGCCACCTTGTAGGTGGGGGTCAGGTTCAACCACTGGAGAGTGAGATCCAGACCACACAGGACTGGGCTCCCCCAACCACCCAGACCCAGGTCAGAGCTTTCTTGGGCCTGTCTGGATACTACAGAAAATGTGTCAAGAATTATGGGTCCATTGTGACACCACTCAATGACTTCACTTCAAAGAAGATGCCAAAAAAGGTTCAGTGGACTGTTAGCTGTCAAAAGGCATTTGATGACTTGAAGAAGGCCATGTGCTCTGCACCTATCTTAAAGAGTCCTGACTACTCCAAAGAGTTTATTGTCCAAATAGATGCTTCTGAGGTGGGGGTGGGAGCTGTGCTTCCACAACTGAATATAGATGGTAAAGACCAGCCCATTGCTTTTATTAGCAGAAGGCGGACCCCTAGAGAGAAACGTTGGTCAGCTATTGAGAGGGAGGCCTTTGCTGTGGTTTGGGCCCTGAAGAAGCTGAGACCATACTTGTTTGGCACTCGCTTCAAGATTCAGACTGATCATAAGCCCCTCTTGTGGCTAAATCAGATGAAGGGTGAAAATCCCAAACTGCTCAGGTGGTCCATTTCCCTACAGGGGATGGACTTTGCAGTGGAGCAGACCAGGGACTGACCATGGCAATGCAGATGGTCTCTCCAGGTATTTCCACTTTGAACATGAAGACACAACTGGTCAAGGTTAGTCTAATATCCCTGCGTTGGGGGGGGATATGTAGGAGAGTAGGGTCTGCTATCCTTTTGTCACCCCATTTTTTGCTTTTTGCTTCACTGGTTTTCGACTTAATGTGGCTGTGGGCCTGCTAATCAGACCCACAGCCCTGCTGTTCTCTCTCTAAATTTCACACCATGTACTTTAGGCACATCACCGATTGGGATTTGGGTCACTCTTAGGAGTCCTTGTATGGTGTACTATAGGTACCCAGGGCTTAGGTGCACCCAAGGCCTACCAGGGGCTGCAGCATATCTTTTGCCACCCCTGGCTGGCCATCCAAACGGACAACTGGCTGATCACTCAGCTGGAGCAAGGTCGTGTAATCACCCCTTGCTTAGATATAGTATTCCTATGTCTAACCTTATATCTGGACACATATGCACCTATAAGTCACTCCTATGGCAGGCCTTAACAATCTGGAGGCAGTGTGCTTGGTTTTATGTGAGATGGTGCTCTAGCATGAGCTGAGCCTGTCTACAGCTTTCGGAACCATGTCCTTATAGCTGTTCTAGGATATTCGTATAAAAAGAGGGAGGCCCCTTACTCATCCGATACGGGACAAGGGGAATTAGAAATAAAACATAAAAAAAGTCCCAATTGATCACAGACCATAGATTATCAGAGACCTATAGGTACAGGTACACAACTGTATATTCAAGGAACTCAATTTAGACTGGTCATTATATCCATACATTCAAGCATTAATGTGTATTCAGAAAATAATTTCATAAAGCACCAACAACAAGACTGTCACAAATTATTGCAAAAGGAATTCATACATATTTAGTACAATATTTTCAATAGACATTTTATGTGTAAACAATATAAAATCACAAAAAACATTTAAAACCAATATCACAGTACTGTAGAATAAGCTAAAAAAAGAAGCAGTATGTCGACGCAGCGTTTCGGTTTTTTCGAAGTTAGGAACAATTTCCTCAGGACAGTTTCTTAGATTTAGCAACAAAAATGGGAACCTGTCGATTCCACCTTGTAAGTGTATTCCACCAACTTTGGTACCAGGTTGTACAATTTTGGTATTTTGCATTTTTCAAGGCCTGTTGACTCCGAATCGAGATCCGACACCGCCAACAGCGAGAGCCTTCGTGGGACAGTCCGTATCCAGCTCCTGGTGGTCGTCGACACCTCCTGGTCCACGTGGCTGCAGAGACAAGCTTCATGACATCACCCGATTGCTTCCCGACATCGCCTGGTTCTTTCCTGGTCACTGGCTAGTGACCCAGACTCTGTCCCCTCTGCTTTCAGGTTCTCTTCATCTTCGATCCACCCTTGGATCCAACTGGACTCTTCTCTCCTGGTCGCCTGCAGCATCTTTTCTCCAAGGCTCCATAGAACTCCACGACGAAACCCGACACACTTTGCCACCTATGCACCTGCTTCCTGTAGGTGAGGTAACGTGAGTACTGCGGTGCTCCTGTAAAGAGTAACTCTCCTAGTTTCAAGTGGTTAGCTTCTAGTCCAGTCGGAAGACTCCTAAACCTTTAACTTTCTAACTTTATGCACCCATTGACTTTTATGTGTGCACGCGTGTGCATTTAGACACTGCACCCGCATCCCGAGGGCCTCCTGCTCCCTAACTATTGTTAGTACAGTGTAGCCCCAGCGATTCCCAAGGCCCTAGGTCTTACCATTGTTCGTGACGTGGTTCTCATACCACTATTTTAGTATGTGGTTTAACCGACCACCAGGGCCTATCCATATTTGTGCAACTTTTGTATGTTATGTTAAGTTACTTGTTATGCGCTTGTGCTCCTGTGCTCAAAGAGTACAGGGGGTTGTTTAGAAATAAATACATATATATTTTGAATATATAACCTGTGTGGTGTCCTTTCATTTGGTATCAAAAGGTTTGCATATGATAAAACAGCTGGCTTCACATGCCCTCTTGAGTTTAGCCTAAGACTGCTTTTGTCCATGCTACCCCTAGGATAGCTGGTCTATAAGGTTGACTTTACAACCATCACCACAAGGGTTGTTTGGACTGGTGCAAGGTGCTCACTAGAATAGTGAACATCATATACCAGGCCAACTTCTCACAGTGCCCCCGAGTGATGTGGTGGTGCCCCGAGTGATGTGGTGGTGTCCCCGAGGGATGTGGTGGTGCCCCCGAGGGATGATGTGGTGGTGCCCCCGAGGGATGATGTGGTGGTGCCCCCGAGGGATGATGTGGTGGTGCCCCCGAGGGATGATGTGGTGGTGCCCCCGAGGGATGATGTGGTGGTGCCCCCGAGGGATGATGTGGTGGTGCCCCCGAGTGGTGCCCGCGAGTGATGTGTGGTGCCCCAGAGTGATGTGGTAGTGTCCCCGAGTGGTGTCCCCGAGCGATGTGGTGGTGTCCCCGAGCGATGTGGTGCAGCAGCACAGAAACTGAAGCTAAGAACAGGCAGGGTTGATTGAGTGCTACAAAGCACGTTCAGTTTATCAAAGCACAGAATGATGTAGTAGGGAAAAAGCAAGGGGAAACAGGAAAACACAGGGAGAGTGTATAATGATAGAGGCAGCGAGGGCTGGTTCTTGGACAGCAATCAAGTACGGGGTCGAGAAGGCACTGAATGGGAGAAGACGGAAAACACCCAGCGCCCAGGAAGGAAGATGCAAGCACACAAGCAAAACAAGCTCTCGGCATTGCAGTGGCGGGGAGCGCATTCCTTTTAAGTCTGATGCGGGGGAGCGGCAGCCTTTGAAGTCTGATTGGGGGAGGGGCAGCCTTTAAAGTCTGATGCGAGGCACAGACAAATGGTGGTGTTTGACGTGGCTGGCGTTGTGCACGTGCATAGATCACATGAACTGTGTCTAATCCGCCGTTTTGGTAGACTGTTCTTTTCCCCTTACTATAATCTCGCCGGAGCAATGTGCAAGCGCATTGGCTCAGGTGAGAACTAAAAACAGGCAGGAGGAAAATTGTATTCTACATTATGTCATAGGTTTGCCTCTGGCAGTGCACTGTTTTTGTTTGTTAAGAGAGAGAAACCGTGCTGAAAGACCTTGCAACTTTGATAACTTGGTATATACTGTTCATGAGTAGTAAAGCAGTGTCCCAAAGCGCACTCCCGTTCCCTCTCCAATTAAGAGAGCTCTATAGAATGCATGCTACCTCTACAAAAGCACTATCCTCACATGGATGTCCCCTCACTTTACTGTTAAAAACCACGTGCATTATGAACATTTGGATTATCTCAGCGCTTTCTCTTAGCTGCTTGATCTACTGCATTTTATCCACATCCCACCAGTCAGATAACAGTGATGGTGCTGACACCACTTGCAATAGATTCTAGTTAAATGTCTAGTTCCGCCCTCAGTTTCTTCTTCTCAAAACATCCTGTTTAACCTCACGATTTACCAGCCACCTAACCCCATTAATTCACCTATAGGGGATCCCAACACCCATCTCACTTACATGTTCACAGTCTCTCACCCTCACTTAATCTTAATAAACTAACATTTACCGCTTTGTTTCCACAAATTGTATGTCTGGCCTCATGACCTACATTTTTTGCCATCTTCAAACCTGCACATCTTTAGAGCTTCATCGGATTCAATAAGTAACCCCTTATCCAGTTTTGACTTTAACTCCTCCAATACCGCCATCTGATCATATTCTTCTGGATATGTTGCCTCAATCAGGCTCCTCTATCAAATTCATATGAGTGTCTAATCAACAATTACTTTATTTATGATGAGCCTCTTCTACCACACACAGCTGACTGCACAACCTTTAACTTATACTCCATCCGCTGAACTTTCATAACTAATGATGAAGTCCTTAACGCTGGTTCTTTCCAGGGCTACCTTCTCCCATTCTTACAACACATGTTCACCATGCATAAAATAAGCACATGTGTTTTCATAGTAGCCTTACACATTGCCAGAAAGCTCTTTGTGAGAAATAACCAAATATTCTCAAACACAAGAGTTCTCAGACATTCCACACTGTTAGTTACCCTGTTTTTATTGTATCCTTTATTTTACCCATTTTCACTCCTCAAGTTGCTAGTTTTGTATTGTCCCACAACAGAAGATGCCACTTTATCATGCTGTAGATGTGCACACAACTTTGCTGCCTACTTATCCGATTAAATTTACTTGCGATTCACTTTCTGTTAGCTAGGCCATTTCCTAAACTTTTCCCCACACCCTGGAGTATTTTTCCATTCGGAATTCTACTGTCAGATTGCTACTCAAATCTCTCCTTCTGTCAACAAACAATCTGTCCTATTTCTTTACTTCAATATCTGTCTAAAACCCTGGAATGCTTGGTCAACCTTTATCACTCAACCTTCTACTTCCAGTAAAGTCTAGGTTCTGTCAGTGGCACTCCACAAAGACTGAGAAATACAGTTTCTCTGAATATGTACCGCACTTGTTATACCATCGGTCCTTTCTCTAGTTTGCGGAGGTTCCACTGCATTTGATGCCCACTTTACTTAAAATCTCTGGTATGGGTATCTTGGCTACTATCGATTTCAAAGCAGCCAATTTAATTTTTCTTTCATTCCCCTCCTTCCATTTTTAAACCATTTGAATGGATTTGGTGAAAACTCTGAAGGACTACTTACCATTTTGGCTGCTGGGTGCATGACCTGCATCTGCTTCAGAATAGTAGCTCCATCATTTGTGATAGTCACATCTCCTTTCCCATCTTGAATCTTACGAAAGAAAATTCAGACAAATGCATAAGGGGAAAACAATTTGATACACACCGCTAATTCTAGAATCACAGATGTTAATGCAAACTTTTTCTGAATAGGATCGTCATCATTTGGTAATTATAATGGAATAGGGGTAATATGTCAAAGATTCTCTTACCATTTTGTCCATGCCTTTTGGTCCAAGACTAGTTCTTATAGCATCAGCGACAGCTGAAAAAGACGCAAAATTATTTTAAGGATCAGATAAAGCAAATATAGGCAATTGTAAAATTGTCCAATTTCGCAAGTGTAGGGAAATGTGAGAAAAGGAGCAGGATGCAATGCCCTCCTTTCTCAAACAAAGATATCAATATTCAATATATTTATGCACCTAGTACATATTCCTGCTTTGACAGTAACGATAGGAGAAGGATGTACAACTAAAACACACTCCTTGCCACCTCATCTCTGTCACCCTTTAAGTACTGACACTATCCCCCAAACCCAGACAAGTCTTATGGAGACTTGCCAGACGGGCACCATCTCCAGAATTAGACAAGTAAGGCACTTCTTACTGCTAGCTCTGAAATACCAAGCGAAATTGCCCAACCTACATAAACAAAGCCCATCACCCTCAGTGCTGTGTTCAAGATGGAATTTACCACCTACAGTGTAAATATTCAAGTGCAATAGGCAGCAAAGCATCAGCTATAAGTAATGAACAATAACCTGTTCTAGCAAAATTGGGTTCCATGTAAATAAATACCGCTTTTCTTGGTTTGCTGAAGACTATACATATTTTACGATCTATTAAGGAGTATGTTTTCTCATAACTTATTATATTGGTTTACCTAAAATTTGTCAAACTAAGCAACAACTAAAGATAAATAGTTTGATTTCTCATTAAATTATTCTTAGATTGCAAATTCAGATGCAAAATTACTATTAAATATTTATTTTCCAATTGACAGGCACCATTTTCCCTGTGAATAAGTGGAGCTACGCACTATCACACGACAGTGATGAACCCTATGGACAAAAGCAGAAACAAAATTACTCAAAATTGACTGCATTGAATGGTGGGATAGGCTTGAAAAAGAGGTGCCACCATTTTAGTTTAGAGTGATAATTCCTTGGATATCTTTCAGTTAATCCAGATCCTCAGAGCTAGATGTTTGTATCTTCTACAACAAAAACAGTTGACTGTTTAAGGGGGGAAAAAGAAAGCAAACGATATTCTCCAATTAGTAGGTTTGACTACAACTTGACATAAAATCCACCTAATGACAGTTTGGCTGAGAGAATATGGTCAGTGCACCAAAATAGGAAGTACTGAGATTCTTAGGAGGTGTGGAATCTTGGTCCTCATTTCCTTACAGAGGAAATCACACTTTTCCTGATCATAAATGTTTTTTTAGTAAGCGGCCAGTGTATGTTATGCTGCTATGCCTTAAGAGTATAATGAAACATTGCCTTTGGTGTTACCAATCCTGCTAAACACAGGTAAGACTTAAGAAAAAATAGGAAATATTTAAATTAATAATAATAATATCAAACAATTACAGTTCATACAGTTGTAGAGAAGTGTGGCTCAATGGTTAGAGCGGCAGACCCTGATGCAGTAGTCTGGCCAGGACCAGGGTTCAATTCCCGCCTCGGCGGGTCTCACGCTCAATTTCCTCGGACCTGATCATTCTCGCCTCGGTGCCTATTCTAATCATGAGTCCCACTTTGCACCTCTGGGCAATAGCTTGCTTAATCTCTACAACGGTTCCTCGGCGGTATTCGTACAAGCGCCGAGATGCCTACGGGTAGTCGTGCGCTATACAAGTGCGTAATCATTTCATCATAGCATAAAATCAAAAGCGGATTTATTAGCTGCTATCAAAAATGTAACAGATGTTAAGAAATAAGGTCTTAAATAATTCTTAGGAATGAATGAATATTATGCAAGATTTGTTTGTGGCTATGCAATGTTTGTTAAACCACAGAGTTCTTTTAAGCTCTTGGAAGAAACCGTTTGCACCACACTGTTGTGCCTTAATGAAAGCATAGTTCACCCAGTAACCACAACAAGCATTGGAAATGCAATCGGTCTCACATTTATGTGAGTTAGAGCTTTTGGCATTGTAAATTGGAATGCCTTTTAGCCATGTATTACTGAGTATATGTAAATGGTGTGTTGTAGAAATATGTGGGTTGGGTTTTACAGTTAGTTGTGGATTTGTGTGGCATGGAATTGTGTGATGTGGAGTGGATTTGTGTGTTGGAATTATGAGGTTTGGTGTGCTGTGGAATTGTGGATAGTAATCATGTGGCATTGAGTGTACTGGAATGATGTGGAGTGGAATTGTGTGTTATGGATTGTAATTATGTGTAATGGTATTTTCTGATTTGAAGTGGTATGTTGTTATTCTAAACTATTCTATGGGATGGATGACCTTTCAAAGGAGATGAAATTATTGGATATGTTATGTTAGAAAGCAGCAGGGAAAGAGCATCTTATCTGACGGCCACCTTCCAATTCGTTTGTAGCACTTTAGAGAACTGCAGAAAAATTAATTTGATCATCTATTTAGAAGAATAAATAATGTATTTTGCATTCCTTGAGTGCAACAATTGGGAAGGCCCTTGAATATCTTTAGAAGGAATTTCCTTTTGAAAATATGTTTCTGTACTCATTTCAACTACTGAATGATCTGCCATCGAAAGGGTGGAACGGCTACAATTGGCTAGTTTGCTATTGAGAACATGTGATGTAAGATGCTCAAAGAGCTAATCAGTGACAGTGTGACACAGGGACATGAAGCAGAAGGAGAAAGTGGGTGCGTTGATAATCATTTGGCTTTTGAAAGGGAACTGTACGTGTCAATAGCCTTCCTGCCAAAATGCTGCCAAAGATTAAAATTGTGCTTACATTTCTCACAGGCTTTAAAATACACACGGCTAAATGCTTAGGCATCAGGGTTCACAAACAGAAGGAAGGTGGTCACAATTTATATTGAAACTGCACAGAAAATGTATGAGCCCCCAAGACAAGGCTGGAATGTAAATCATATCCAGGACAGTGTATAAATCGTCTATAGATATAGCCATCACATATTTTGGAAGCTTTTGTAGCTGCTATATGCTGAAATGTGTTCCAGGTAATTGCTTCTCAACCTTACATATTGAATGAGTACATGTTGGTTAGCATCCATATCAGTCATGCAGCTCCGGGAAAGGACTCTGTTTGCCAAGGAGACTTTATCCCACTGAACATTTCTATTAATTGGGTCTTTGAACCATTAGAAGTAGGAAAGTCACAACGGTTTCATTAGCCCAGGGACTCCAATTTCAGACATACCGTAAATTAATTCATACACCAGAGTACAGTTGTAAAATGAGCAAGATTCAGTCTTCGCCCTGCGAGATGTGCATTCTGGGATTTGCCCACGATTTAGATTGGGTTAACTTTAAAACACTTTACACAGTCTCAGCAATCGGACCTCTAGAAGGAGGCAGCCTTGACTCTGAAATAAACATGTGCAATCATGTTTGCAAACAATTCACTTTTGCAGCTATTTGAAAAGATGATTTATGCTCTCGACTACCGAAAAACAAAAACTAATATTATTGAAGGGGAAGGGAAGGAGCACGCAGACAGCTACAGAAGTGAATGTAGTGTTGATACCCGATGGAAACTGGATTTGTTTGAATTGCGGTTTAAGTATACCGCTAAATAGGAAAGAATGAGAATGTGAGTTGAAATAGGGAGGTCAAGGCATAGAAACGCACAAGGCCAGAAAAGGCAAAAAGACATGGATGTAAAGAAGGGAGGGAAGAGGGACGAGCATACAATAAATTATTCCACATCTCTGTGGTAGATGAGAAGGAGGGGGCAGCTGCGAGAGAGATAACAGCCTGCAGCAAGTGGAAAGGCAGAGGGTGTGTTTTTGTTTGCCCACAGTGGTTTGCATGAGGGGTGAGGCGTTAGGATAACCCTCAAAACTCTGCGAACACTGCACAATTTCACAAAATCTACCCAGCTTAATACATTTGCGGAAAATTCGCAAATTTAACTTTGTAAGTGAAATTTCCCACATAGTCTGGTTACTCACGTTCCTCAAGATGTTTTTCCATTCACTGTTTCCATACTGCTGTCCGCAGTAAGGCATTGCTTTAATGTTCTGTCGTCTGTAGTTAAACTAGCGGTACTGTACATGACCTGTTCGTGAAGCAGGTGCCTTGAAGGGAGAACGAGCACACAGGGTCCTTCCCCCACCGGCACACACCGAGTGAAAGTAATGAAACAGAAGTAAAATGTAGTTCACAAATTGCACTTGAAATGCACCCAATGTTTAAGATAGCTGCTCTTTGCGATTTGTGCGTTTTCCCTCGTTTTGCAGGTGGTGATTAGCAGCACACACAGAGCCTGCGAGGCTCTTGTCCTTTTTAATGGAAGCGCGCGAGACTCCGATCCCCCCTCTCAGACGTTGGAGCAATCAGGGAAGCACCGTCTTCCTCTGGCGGGTGTGCGGGGTTCTCCTTGGTGCACGGGAGCCTGCCTTCTGGTGTTCGCGCTTCCTTTACTTTGCGCACTACTTAAAAACAAGTATTTGCAATGCAATACGACTCGTATTTACGAGAGACGTATTGCATTACAAATGGGAGCTTCCGTGTTCAAGACGGCACGAACAGGAGTGGGGGGAGGGGCGAAAAATCTGCAAACTGCGGTAGGGGGCGGGGACACAGGGCAGCAAATAGTGTTCGAGTAAAGGGGCTAATCCACTTCATTTAATTTATTTGGGAGTTTTGATACGGTCTGTTGTTTTTCAATGCGATGTAACGTTTTTAATATCACCAGCACTTCCTCACTTCACGCACTGTCACTTCATATGTGAGCACTAGAACAATTACAAAAGTACTTGATATCCCATTTATGCAGTTAATAAATGTGTTGTCTCTTCGCATAACCCTGGGTCCTGTAAATGATTACCTACCTAGTCCAATTGGGACTACCGATTCAGATTAATACTGCCTCTAAATCACTAGTAGCCCTGGCTACCAGAGTACCTTTTTGGCCTCGTTTAAGAAGGTACGAACAGGAGTGGGGGCTGAGGAGGGGGGGATCTGCGAACTGCAGGAGGGCGCGGGGGGACACAGGGTAGCAAATAGGGTTCGAGTAAAGGGGCTGATCGCCTCGGAAGGCGCAAAATGATGACAGACGTCGAAGCGGGACTAACAAGCTAAACACCAATCACAATGCAGAATTTATGATTAAAGCCAATCAAAAAATGGGCGGAAAGTGGGTGGGGCTTCCCCCACTATAGTGTATACAGCATCTCTCGACGAGACAGCGCATGCACTGCCTAGGCGAGACCTAAAAACAGTAAGTTTAAGGTCCCCCAGTATGAGGACTATCCCATCTGAAACTGCTTTTCTTAAAGATTTTCCTGCATGAGAACCTTTGTGGAGGGCACTATTTCACAAAAAGACACCAACTATATTCTTACTGGTCACAATGATCATTAAGCACAAAGGGACCACTGCAAAGAGGTAATCACAAAGTGAAACAAATGCCCTTAAAAGGGCCTGAAATCCATGACCAACAGCTGTCTAAAGGACTTAATCACTAGCAGCGGAACTCCACATTACTATGTTTGTCACAAATGAATCTTGGCTGGTGAAGAAGCTGCATAAGAAAATTTGCTTTGCAACAACAGATATAGGACTCAATTAACTAATCAAATAAAGACAAATGCATTCCATGGAAAGGTGAACCACTACCATGGCGAGGCATCTGATGAAGATGAGCATTTGGGGACAATTGCTGAACACATGCTAGCTAATCGCAACATTTTTCTTCACTTCTATACATCTTGGGGCACTCGATCACAAAAATATCACATTTTTACATAGATGGCATATAGGTTTGCCAGGAACCTGGAATGCAATCAAACTTGCACCTACTCTTCTGTTCACAACAGAGCACGTTGCAACTAGATCTTGATGGGTATCATTGGTTAATCAACTGTAAATTCCTCTCCTTCGGACCCGCAAGAGAGCTCGCTGGATGTACTACTTCACCAGGGATTTGATTTGTATGAATTTATTTAGATCAAGCATATCGTTCAGACATGTTATGCACTGTAACGGGTAGGGAATCAGAGAAACAGCTAGTTGGATGGATACATCAATGGAGTTTGGTATGGTTATGATTAAATGATGTGAAAAACATAACAATGAACCTGGAATTAGACAGATTTTCTGACAGTGCCATGCTGGATGGGAGCAAGCTAAACAAGCACTGGCGTTGCCAATAGGTCTCGCAGTAGGAAAGTTGGAGCTATTGGTTTTGTAAATGACAAAGCCCTTTATGTTTTTAAAATGAAAAGAAAAATAAAAGGCATTGTTATTTGCAATTGTAATAGCTCCAACTTTCCTACTGCGAGACCTATTGGCAACGCCAGTGCTTGTTCCTTCTTAAAGTGAGGTTGCGGCCTGCCACACCGTCCGCTGTGTCAAATTGTGCAGGCTGACGTCACTCCCTCCCCCCTCGAGTATACAGACCCCTCCCCATGGAGACTGGTTAGAAATACAATACTTTTAGCTGGAAAACAAAAGTGCGTTTCTCTGAAGTTTTAGGAAGCGAAATTGCCACAGCCCATTACAAAACTGTCACCTTTGTGAATTCTAAAGCTGAACAAGATGATGAAACAACTTGCTATAAAAAGTAACTTTAAAAACGTGGTTGAAAACAATTAGAATTAAAAAAAATAGAAGGGAAAAATGTATGTAAAAGAACATATTTCACGGGCAGGGCTGGCGCAGAGGCTGCGAGTGTTGCACGCCAGCACGTGGAATCACCGTGGGGCACTTTAGTGCCCAGTGTCACGCGCCTGGCTGGGGCATGTTAGTGCACGCAGCCTCGGAGGCACTCGTCCGTGCGATAAGCACCAGTGCACAGGAGGGGGGTCAGATATGTTATTACATATAGTGTGTGTGGCTTTTGTTATCATATGGAGTCTGTTGGGATTTTGATGGGGCTTGGCGCGTGGAGTCGGAGTAAGACGTGATTACATGGCGTCTGAGTTAGGTCTGATGTTACACAGAGAGGGGGTCGGAGGTGTATTGTGACATCCGGGTGTGTTCTGCGTGGGACATCTTATGTGAATCTGGATGTAAGTGCCAGTACGAAGGGCGAGGGTGGGTCCAGCTAGTGCTGTGGGACGTGTTACTACCTCGAGTCTGGGCGAGGTGTGTTATGTGGAGGCTGGGTGGGATGTGGCATTACGTGGAGTGTGAATGGGACGTGATGGTATGTGGAGTTTGGGAAGCCTTAGTACATGTGGTCTGAGTGAGATATGTTATTACTTTGAGAGTGGGCGGGGCGTGTGGAGTCTGCGTTGCATGTTCTGTTTATGTGCAACGGGGTGAAACATGGTATTAGGCTGAGTGTGGGTGGGAGTGGGTGTAGGATGTGGTAACTGGTGTCTAGGTGGGATTCATTACTATATGGAGCCTGGACGTGTAATGTGGCATCTGAGTGAGGTGTGCTATTATCCAGTCTGGTTTGGATGTCTTATGTGGACTCTGGGTGGGTTGTACAAATATGTGAAGTGTAGTTTAGATGTGGTATTAGGTTGAGGGTGACTGGGAGTGTGAGCAGGATATGTAATTTGGGTGGGATGCGTTACTATTTGGCATCGAAGTGGGTGTGTTATTATGCAGTGTACGGTTTGGATCTGCTATCTGGAGTCTGGGTGGGTTGTGTTATGCGGCATTGGAGTGGGTGTGTTATTATGCAGAGTCTGGCTTCGATGTGTTATCTGGGGTCTGGGTGGCAAATGATATGTGACATTGGAGTGGGTGTGTTATGCAGAGTCTGGTTTGGATGTGTTATGTGGCATCTCTGCAGAATTCGAAGGGGGGAAACGGAGACGTCGGAGAGTGACTAAGAAAGAGGCAGAGGAAGTGAGACAGGATGGAGATTCGAGGGGGGAAACGGAGACGTCGGAGTGTGACTAAGAAAGAGGCAGAGGAAGTGAGACAGGATGGAGAGAGGGTCAAGGCCGAGGAATAGGAAAGATAGGCACATGACGAAAGAGAAATTAGGGTAGACTGAAAGGAAAGGGGGGGGGGAGAAGGTCACAAAAGAAAGACTGGCAGTGAAACAGAGGCAGAGGAAACTGAGGAGGCAGAGTGCGAACACAGAGTAGAAAGGCTTGTGGGAAAAGGCAGATTGTGATAAAGCAGAGACGTATAGACAGACGGACGGAGGTGCGGAAATGTTAACAATGGGATAAGACGGGTAGGAGATGAAAGGCAAGAACAAAAAAATGCGAACAAATGCGTGCGCCGGGAAACTGAGCCATGAATAATTAGGGGAGGAGAAGCCGAGAAGCCGCAGAGCGCACGCTGGGCGAAGCCCTTTGATGTGCTGTGCGGCCGTTAAAAAAAATGCAATTAGGAGGGAGGGAGGCTGATGCGCGTGCTTGTTTGGTCACGTGATTCACGTGAACTTAAAGAAAACCGCAGCAAGAAGCCCTTGGTTTGACGAGGATTTTGAGGACATGAATTCTCGCTCCGCTCAATGCGCTTGCGCGCATTGATAGGTCGCGAGACCTAAAAACTGAATGATAACAGTAAAGTAGTACTGCACTGTGACTAGTTGGCGTAGTTGGTGATATGCTGTCCTTAAAATCAATAATGTAAGACTACTTTGTGTCACCCTGAGCTGCTAGCATTTCGTGGATTTAAAGAGTTAAAAAAAGGGACGAAATGTGTGTGGAGGCAAGAGCATAGTAAAGCTTTCAGTTATTTTAAAGAACTTATTTTGAGTGTAACTGCGTTAAAGCCATTTATGAATTGTGTTAGTGGATGTGAACACTGTCCCTTTAATATCATGTGGTCTGAGGCATTACAGTACCATGAAGCAGTAAACAGAAGCTGGGCTGTTGAGAGACTGAAGACCTTCCTCTGGGGATCAGGTTTTGATCTTTATACTGAGCAAAACCCTTTGATGAATTCAATGGATGCCAATAGAGTGGCAAAAGCATTTTCAAGACCAGTGCATCTAATTTCGAGACTGCAGGAGTATCATTTCACCGTCAAATATAGATCATTTTTAAGTAATGACCAAGCTGAAGGTTTGTCAAAGCCACAGAGTGAAATAGCAGCTACTTAAGCTGAGCGAAAGTTGAGTGTGTTACTGTGCCAGTAAATGCAGTTCAGGGGATGTGATGGAGTTGTAATTAGTAAGGAGTGAATACAGGCTACTTGAATGATGCTGTGTTGAGGGAGGTTAAGAAGCTAAATGTGAGAGGATTCTCATCTGGCATCAATTTAAAGAATGGTTTGAAGTATTTTTTGCATGCAGCTTCAGAATCGACAGCGAGTGGAGATATAGTACCAAGACAGAATGTGTGCCTAGAGAGAGCATTCATGAAAATGTAATACGTGTTGCATGCTGCGGACATTATGGAGCCACAGCTACACAAAATTGTCTCACGCAAATAGATGTCAGTGGTTGGCTCTTTGATCTTTTATGTGCTAGATTTCACTTTAATCTTTATAAATTCATCAACTCCGTTACTACGGATTGGATTTTTGTCGTTTTGGTGTCAATTTATTCAAATGTATTCTATTTTTTATAAAATGGTTTGGGAATTTTCTTCTGTTGCGTTTCCACTTTAATACGGTTTACGTGCTGCATGAATACTTTGCAACATGCCTCCAAGTTAAGCCGGACTGCTTTTAGTGCCACGCTACCCAGGGTTAAGCACAGGCTAATTTAGAGACATTTTGTGATTCACCCTGCAAGGAGTGTGGCGGTTGCTTGCCCAGGACTTATGCCCCACCCAGTCAGCCAACAACCTAATTTCTCACAGCTAACAATGCCAGAAAAGCTTGAGGACATCATTTAGAATGCCCATGGCTGCCTTGGGAGTATGTTGTATTAGCTATAATATGACCTCATAGCTGGGAAAGATAGTTCAAGAAAATATTTGTCTGGTTTGGATTTTTCTCTAGATGAAATGAAACGAAGTGAAGTTAGTAGGATGGACATGAAAAGTAGGATTGTCTTTTTTGCACAAGGTAGTTTTAGGAGTTTGCCTACATCAATCTTAATGGGTTTAGAGGACTGTATACTGGGAGATAATGAAAAGATCTGTAGCAGAGCCCAAGAAAAATGCGGATTGACTTTGTACTTTCTATATAATATACTGCATGTTGGAAATGATGTTAAATAATGATAATGAAGAGCAATAAAAAAAAACGCAAGACAACGGAGTTCAGTGAGTTTAAGAATAGTCTGATTGTTTAAAACGTTCCGATGTTAAGCACAAATTTACAACACTGTATCAACCATGGGGTAACGGTGCAGAGGAGAGAGCGAACCGCATCATTAAAGGTGCTATACTATTGGTGAATAAGGATTTGTGGATTAGCAAGAAAAAATGTTGTTGGCTTTTCGAGTAACTGAATACCATTCTACTGGTTAAAGTCCTCTTGCAGAAAGCATTTGACCGTGTACACTGGCCCTACCTCGAGAGCGTGATGGCACGGTTCGGGATGGGGGAGAAATTTCGGAGCATGGTGTTTAACTGTTATAAGTTCCCGTCCGCGGTGGTGCGGGTGAACGGCTGCGGTTCGGGGCGATTCAACATTGAGCGCGGTACGAGACAAGGGTGCCCCCTCTCCCCTCTTCGCGCTCTACATGGAGCCCTTCGCTCAGAGAGTGCGACAGAATCCGGAAGTGACGGGCATAAGAATGGGCGGCTATACCCACGCGATCAGTCTCTATGCGGACGATGTAATTTTCGCGCTAGAGAGCCCGAAGCGGTCGTTGCCCGCAAGCATAGCCGAACTCGAGGCTTTTGAGAGAGTAGCAGGCTTCAGGATGAACGTGGCGAAGTCCACTACTTTAGATGTTTCCCTCCGACCTGCAACTAGACGCGAGCTGCAGGGGCTCTTCCCCCTACGTTGGTCGCGGGACCAAGTGCAATATCTGGGGATCGCGCTGGCTCCCACGTTGCAGGCAACGGTTACCATCAACTATGAGGCAATGAGTAAGAAGGTTAAGGAAGAAATGAGGAGATGGAACAAGGGGACAATATCTTGGCTAGGACGGGTGGCGGCTGTCAAGATGACGGTCTTACCCCAAATTCTGTACCTGTTTCGTGCTCTGCCTTTACAGCCCCCTAAGGGGTGGATTCAACAGATGCAAACTGAGGTGTCCCGATTTGTGTGGCAGGGCCGTGCCCCCCGAATGCGCCGTGCACTTACTACTCTGGCGCCGGAATCGGGAGGATTGGGGGTCCCAGACTTGCGCAAATACTTCCAGGCATCTCAATTGAGATACTTGGTGGAATGGAGCAGGTTGGAATCCGACAAACACTGGCTCTTCCAGGATCAGGCGGTAGCCGGGCGCCCGTTGCAAGACATTCCGTTTCTCCGCCGATCGCACCGTCCCCCGAATCTCTATGCCTCTCATGTCACACGGGTCCCGTTAAGGGTGTGGGACGCCACCAATCGTGCATTTGATCTCACTACATTCCCTTCCCCGTTCACGCCTATCGTGAGCAATCCCGACTTCACACCGGGGACTGAACCTGGGGGTTTTTCACGCTGGAGGGAGAGGGGTTGTAAGGCACTTTACCACATGTACACGACAGACGGGATTGTCCCCTTTCAAAGCCTGAAAGACGATTTCCAGATGGACGAAAGACCGTATGAGATATTGGCAGGTTAGGCACTGGGCCCTGCAACCACAAGTTAGAGAATCGGCGGACAGGAAACTGTTGCCGTATGAAAAATGGTTGGTGA
Organism: Lissotriton helveticus; assembly: GCF_964261635.1. Taxonomy (NCBI): domain Eukaryota; kingdom Metazoa; phylum Chordata; class Amphibia; order Caudata; family Salamandridae; genus Lissotriton; species Lissotriton helveticus. The sequence continues at coordinate 1,634,920,975 of NC_136067.1, read as the reverse complement.
CACGCACCTCAGACGCGAAACTTATATCCGACCTGTACAAGATGCTGCAGCTTCCACCCTCACATTTCCATATCCCCGGTAGGGAACGGTGGAACAGGGAGTTAGGGAGGACTCTTAGCCATAAGGATTGGGAACAAATATCATACCGAGCACGACACTCAGCTTACCATGTAGGCCTCACAGAAACGTTTACCAAGGTCTCTACTTACTGGTAACGCACTCCAGAACGGCTACACGAGATGAACCGGCTGATCGATGACAGGTGCTGGCGCAACTGTGGGCAGAAAGGCACTCTAACACATATCCTGTGGGACTGTCCAGTTATACAAGCGTACTGGTCGGAGGTACTTGATGAGATTGATGTGTGCTTTGAGATCGAACTGCCCAGATTTCCTGCTTATACCCTGCTAGGCCTCCCTAATAGATTAATGTATCCTTTGAAATCTCGGCGGGGGAGACAGATTGCAATCATGTTGGGCTCAGCTGTTCAGAATATCTTAATACACTGGCGCACACCGACCATTCCCTCTTTAACAGGGTGGCTACACAGGCTGTGGCATGTTCTGGGGATGGAAAAGCTCTCTCTCACATTAGCTGGGGAGGTAGACAGCTTTGAAGAGCTGTGGCAGCCTTTTCACGCACTGCTGTCCACGGAATTCAAGGAAATAACGTGCCCTAGATACCTGAGGCTCATGCCGCCGATGTGAGGAGCTGCTTGATTGGAGTGAATGAGTGTGACCAGCAGGCGGTGCTGAGGAGAGGGTGAGTGCCCGAGACAACACCAAGGCTTTGTTTTACATAACGCTGGACAGAGTAGGGAGGGGGGGGAGGGATTGTTGGGGGGAGTTTGTTTATTCATGGAGGGTTCGACTGGTTTGGGTATGGCTTCTGAAACTTTTTTGCATATTACGACTTACAGGGTCGGGTGCTGGGCGGCCCTCAGAGGCCGAGACATTCGAACTGCATTTCGGAGACGCCTTTGGCGCGAGCACTGACCCGTTGTATAATTGTTTACCTCTACCACTGTACCTTTCTAATAAAAATACTTTAAACATTAAGTCCTCTTGCTATTAAGAGAGGACAGGTAGGTTATTCTAGGAGTAACCCAGAATGGATGGTTAAGAGTAGGATTCATCATTGGATCCCCACAGATGCCAAAAAAATACGTTGAGGCTTCCAGAGTGAAGTATCAAAGGTATTATGATACTAAACAGAGCATGAATGAAGTAATGCAGTCTGTACCTACTTCACCAAAAGAATAATGATGTGAAAAGTCGTGAAGAAGGGGGGGGTGAGGGCGACAGGAGTGTGAGGCACAGGGGAAGAATTAATTTTTGCGTCAGGTGGTGGCGATGCTTGTGGTACTACCGTTCAAACTAAGGCTGACAACTATCGGTGGTTGGCTGATGAGTAATTCCAGAAAGAGAATTCCGACGGGGAAGATGTTGAAGAGATTGAAGTTGTGTTGCTGCGAAACAGTCTTTGGCTGCTTCTGATGCAGTTATTTGAATGACATGTTTGTAGAAAATAATTGTGGGAGTGATTATGGTATTGTACACAACGTGCTGAAGAGCTGCAGTGCAGGACGGGTTGCCCATTGAGAATAAAAGAGTGAGCACTTTTGGTAAATGCATAAAGTTTCCTAGGAAGCTATGTGATTGTTCTTAACATATTTCATTTAAAAGTATCAATTTACCTTGTCTATTTTCTAAATACTTACTACATATACGTTTTGTTCGACAGGGATAGAGAAGTTACTACTATAAGTAGTCTATTTTCTGTTTTGTTTATAGAACATTCAATATTTATAGTTCTGTGTGGTAAATAGTGTTTCTTGGAATGTTGTTTTTTTTTTAGTAGTAGTTGTAAGGTGGTGGGAAGGTGAAGTACCTTTCATTGTGACTGCTCAGGAAAATAAAGCAGTTACTTGGATCACTTTCTTTGCCATCTTCACTACAGTATTAAGTGGACATGCTAGTAGAACCAAAATGTCACTTTTTTGTGACAATACCATAGAATAAGATAAAGGATATCTTATGATCCAAAGATTTGTCTTCTTACTATGATTGGTCTTCAGAAATTTGTACAGATGTATCGTCTTGGTCGCTCATTTCGAGTGCGGGCCGCTGCTCTGTGGAACTCCTTACCCCCGGCAATTCGCGCCATGAGCGATTTGCTCTCTTTTCGTCGCGCCTTAAAAACATTTCTATTCCCTTAGTTAGTGTGTTCTGTGCTGTTTTATTTAGTTGTGTTGTGTAGCTGCCTTGTCTGGCGCCAAGACGCTCCTTAGCTGGAGCATTTGCGCGCCTAATAAAAACCACATAACATAACATAACATAACATAACATAACATAACATAATGATGTAGAGAGTATGCGCCAACATTGTGAGGCTGTATGGTTCTGGTAATGGAAACAGGTTAAGTAGCAAGTAACGAAGATAACACAATTGATGGAGATAATACTGTCAATAAAATAAAAGACTCTATTGGGTGTCTCTCCAACTGTATGATATTGAAAACTAGCTTACGCGTTGCTGCGATCTCAGAAGAAAGGAAATTTAAGGAAACTTGTTATGATAACATTCAATTTACATTGTGTCATTTTTATTTAAACTTATTCATTTTAATATGGAAAACATTTTAAAGTGTTGTTTTAATTCCGTTTATTTAGTCGAGTGCTTGGGATACATGGTATTTTTTGTTTTTCAGTCTGGTGCGTACACAAATAAATCAGAAGGTTTTCCGACGTGTGAGCTGGCCACATACAGTTGTCCATGTGAGAAGCACGGATTCTCCAAATCTAGTCCACACACTTGCAGCGATTGTCCTTGTGCTTTGTTGATGGTCATTACAAAAGCGAGTCGCAATATAAACTGTAAACGTTCAGTATTGGAAAGATTATGAGGGCCCCGGGTGGCCGATATTTAACAAATGTTTCTTTTTTTTTGCTAGAAACCTTCGCGGGAGTGTACTCAACAACTTATCAAAGTTTCATGGTGATCGGATGAATGGTGTAGTAATGCATAAAGGACAAACAGACATACTTTTATATATATATATATTTTTTTTTCCGCTTTAAAGCCCCCCCTCTCCCGGCCAGGAAGGAAGGGGCACTCGCGGGATGGTTTTTCAAACGATTCAATTTATTTTTATGCTTCGCACAAACGCGTTTCGGGAAACCCCTTTATCAATGTGTTCACTATATATAATAGATATGGTGTGGCGCCGCGGCCAGGGCGACTGACTCCGGAATCTGGGGATCACGGTTCGATCACCGGCAGCAGATTAGCCCAGCACCATGTGACTCTGGGCAAAAGCTTGCTTAATCTTCCCGACGGCCCCCAGCGCCTAGAGACCCTTACAGGTGATTGTGCGCTTTACAAATGTGGATTAATATTATTATTAAAGGGTGCAGTACCAAGAAAACTTATATAAAAGAGGGTGTAAAAATACTTGCAAGACTAACAAAAAAAAAAATATATATATATATATATATATATATATAATGTATCGATTAGCTGGTTCATAGGTTAATACATTTTCATGTATATTGTTTGGGGGATTAAGATATGTTGAACATGCTAAGCACGCCACTTGGTTTACTGAATTCTACATACATTTTACTTTGTGATAGGTTTTGGAACGTTAGCCTTTGAGTGTTATAGTTTTTCCCAATAGCCAACTTGTGGGATGGGGGGGGGGGGGGAGCTCTGTCAACTTGGTGGATTAAACAAACTTGTTTAGCCCTTCTTTGATCTAGGACTCTGTAGTGACTGCACGACCTACATACAAGACCTCTTCCTATTGTCCATGTAGGCTTGTGTAACAACTTTGCCTGCTAGGGTTAGTACGACTATCATCATAAAGGAGAAATTGAAACTTCAAGTCCCAGAATCCAACGTGCTATTAGCTAAACAGAACGAACTGCCTAAACGGCAAGCACAATTCTATGGTGGCATCAAAGTCTGTTATGACAACACTCCACCCAGTCGTTAGGGGCAGGTGATTTGCTGGTCATGCTGACAAAACCACGCCTGAACAACGGCTGCAGAATGACGCCTCGCGCAGATGAATCGCACACTAAGTGTGTGAGCTCCCAGCTTATATTGCATGGTCGCCAATAGCACGAAAAGGTCCTGGCAGATAACACTACAGGCCCTGCCACTGTTCATACCTTTCCCGGCTGAGATGTTGCTGAATCGGATCTGCGCCGGCTTGTCTCGGTCCTGGTAAGCGCCCTTGATCCTGGCGCCGGTGCCGGCGGTCAGCACCCGTGGGGTGGCGTATTCGGGCATGGTCCTGGCTGCTGTGCGTGCGGCGGATGGATGTAGATACTGGGCGCCCCCTACTCCAGCCAGCAACCTTCAGTGAAAAGAAAAGGAAGCTTCCAGTGAAACGCCGGTTAGACAGGCGGGGCGTCTCTGACGCCTCTGGTGTGACGTTAGAAGCCCCATCTAAGGCACAACCTCTAAGAGCAACAAAAAAAGGACTAAAGACAGGGGAGCGCAAAACACGCCAACTCGGCGGCCATACAGTAATGCTACACGTTCAATGTAAATGTAACAAAAAACAGGCGAAACAATATCTAAGGGCAGCATATTAAGTGATGTCAACACTTGTATAAGTCCTCCTGAAGACACTGGCATCCGTAAAATACATTACAGTTTGAAGAACACAGCCAGTATATATTTAACAATGGCCTTGACTATACCATCGGTACGATAAAGGAACATGGGTTGGAGGTCCGGTTGTATGAAGTCTAATTTACATTTAGGAACAATAGTGGTTTCGGACCTACGTTAATAGTGTTTTAAAATGAGTACTTCGATATCCGTATATCTATACGTGTAGTGCATTGTGCTCGTCTGTAATACAACTGGTGCTCATGTAAAGCGCTCTGATACATTCGGGTCGAGTTTGCGATATATAAAACTAAATGCAAAAAAAGAAAAACCCACACGTGGTTTTGAAACGTCCGGCTACTCCTACCATGATGCCAAGCACAAAGTCTCTATGGCGACGGCCAACCCAAGTCACATCCTGCAAGCTGACAGCTCATTTTATCTAGCGAGCCGCCTAACAATGCAGGACTTAAAATGCTTTAGTGACAAACGTATCATTAAACGCATGGTTTCTGCGTCAATAATTCGTTCTATCACTTGAAATCTTCAGCAGATAGATGTCACGTTCAACAGCACAATGTAAATCGTTTTCTTAAATATGGCGATTCGCACCGCGCTTATAACAAATACATCATTTTACGACTGCTTATCACATTCTTCAATCGGGATAGCTAGATGGATTCTAAAATCCGAAAAGAAAATAATTTTCTTTTCCGTGGTTACTCATAGTTATTAATACTGCAATATGGCGACTCTATTTTGGCGCCCAGTCGGCTGTTAAACGTGTCCTCTTTCTTTGTATATGGATCTTCTGTCTCTCGCATATTTCCTTACAGGGAGTTGTTGTCAGCGCAACAGGGAGATCTGGTCACTATCTTTCTTGGGTAGGAGAAGAGCAGGTGCGCAAAAGAACTACATACGAACCTGATACCGTGTCTTCGCAGACAATTTACATTTGATATGTAGGTCCCGTCTATTGAATAAAGTCATTCACGTCCTTTCAAAATTTGCAACAAGACATACGTGTAACTGTACATGTCGTCATGGCACTGGAATTAAGTAGCAAGCCTACTCAGGGGTCCGCAGAGAGCTTTCAAGTTTTGAAAATGCCCAGGAGTGAAAATTAATTAGCATACTGTAGTAATGATCACTACTGTAGAGGGTTCAAATATCAAGTTTATTAAGTATAAGTATAACAGGTGCTCCCAGCTTGGCGGCAGTCTCTCACTGCCGAACATTCTAACACGCACTCCCGGAGACAGGGTGGGCTGTACCAAGGGGAAAGAGGGGAAGGGGTGGAGAAGGGGAAGAGGGAGATTACAACACACCTTCCCCCCTAAGGAGAACAGAAAGGAAGGAAATGCGGCGCCCCAGGCGGGGGGAAAACAGGAAGAGGGAAGAGGGATGGGAGGAGAGGAAGCGTGGAGACAGGAGAAGGAAGGAGAGGGGAAAGGAGAACTGGGGCTACATCAAGGGAACAATTGAACAGTAAACTATAGAACTAATCACGTTAAGTTCAGTGTAGAGCTGACAAAAGGTAGTCCCGAGCATTGGTTCCTTTGGTCCACTAGGACCCGTGATAAGTCCTGACCTTTCTCCCAAAGGGATGAACACCCTGAGTGCTACAATAAGTGTTGACGGATATGCCGATCCTTAGAAGTCCACTTCTGCCACTCCACCAACGCATTTCTAAGAACTGCGGGATAAGTCTCAAAGCTGGGGTAGAAGGCAGGGAAAGAGTGCAACCTAACTTTTCCCCCTAGGATCCTCTAAGTGTGAACAAGCTTTACAGTTTATTCCCGCCTGGAGTTGAGCACTCCTCTACTAGTCTTTCCATATCCATCGGGGAGGGTGTGTAGGCAGTAACGCTGTTTTCTACCTTAGGCAGTAACTGGGGCCCGGATACACCCCGCCTGCTCCCTCTGACAAGATAAGACTCTCTCTCAATGTCGTCCTCGATGACTGGTATGGTCCCTCTTCTACCCTCCTTACCTTGGCCATAAGCAGAGTCCATACCTTTTACGAACTCCATTTCAAACAGCTCCGGATCACTAGCATCAGTCTCTACTGACCTCAGTCTGACCTTCTGCTCCCTTCCTTGATTCCCCTGGAAGAACTCCATAGTGTATCCTGGGCCATGACACTCCTGCTTGCTCCAATTATAATCAAATGGACCCTTCTTCCCTGACAGGCCACTGGGTGGAAGACCTATTAATGATTCCTGCATTTCCCCACTCTCACTCTCCATCTTACCACTGTAAGGTCTTTGAAAGTAATTAGCTTTCTTCTCATCCTTATCCTCCGACACTCTTAAGTCTCTTTCTCTTTTCTGCCCACCATAGTTCACATACTCTTCTCTTGTTTCAGTCCTGAACTCAACCGGTGAGGTACTTTGCCTCGTCTCACTGCGATTAAAGAGGTATTTCTTACTTTTCACTTTTTCTCGCTCATTTCTTGCATTTACAATGCGCTGCTCTTTTTTCTCGAATTCTCTGTTTTTCACAACTTCACTTCCACTGCCTTGTCTCTGGCATTTCTTACGTAATTCTCTTTCGTCCACCCAACTTTGGTACATTTCAAGTTTTTTCCTTAGTTTGTCCTTTGCTACTTTTTTTTCCCGTCCTTTATTGCTTGCAGCTTCTTGAAAAACCACCGAACCTTTTGACGGTGACGTGCGAGCGATCCATGCTTCACCCATAGTTGCATCCGTGCCGGCCGCTCTCCCATTAACTGCTTCCTCACGCCCCTGTCTGTGGAGAACTATATCTCTTTCCTGTTCATGTTTGTCTTCATACTCTTTCCTCATTTTGATCTTGGACTCAGACGATGTGGTTCTTTGCCACGTCCCTTTGTGATTGAATTGGTTACTCTTACATTTTATCCTTTGCCGTTCATTAGCTGTAGTAATTATGCACTCTCCCTTTCTTTCGAATTTCTTTATTTCTTCACTTTTTTTTTCACTGTTTTTCCTCTCATGTTTCTTAATTTCTTTTCCATAATCTTTGTTACTTGCAGCTCCATCAATGTCACCCGAATCCTTCAATGTCAACACACGGGTCTTCCGTGCTTCACTGTTTTTTTCCTGTGAGCCTTGGATCTGTGCCAGCTCACCCACGTGTTCTTTTCTTCTTACATTACCTGATATTTCCAATTTCCTTTGATCCTTCCACCCTGGCCTGGTGGATCCTTTTTCTGTTATACATATGGTACTCCAAGTATTATTTCTCTTGTGCATTAAATCCGTTACTTTGTAACCTATTCCATTGATATCCTCCCCTGTGTCCATATTTAGGAAAATGTTGGCCTCTTTGAATTCATCTCCATTTTTTTTTTTAGTTACTTCTCTCTTCCATTTGCTCTTGTTTAACAAACTATCACGTGATCCTGAAACTGAGATCATATATGTCCCTACTCCACCTATGAAGATGGTACACTCCGGGTTTATTCCTCTGGTATTATCTTTCTCTTGGCTTACCATTCTTTCCTTGATCACTCCTTCTCTTTGTACCTTTATCAACAAGACTTGTTTTTTATATTCATCCCACGCACTCCCGATGCCTTCATTCACATTTCTGACTGATCCTTTCGTGAATACTTTTCCCTTTTCATGGTACTTTTTCCGTCCTTCAGTTCCTAAGGTGTGAAGTAATACTTCAGCCTTTTCCTCCTGTATAAGAGATACTTCCTCTTCCTCGACGACTGAAATGTACTCCTCAAAACATTCATTCCATTCACTCCATTCTGTTGTGTTTGTTTCATCCCCCTCCTTAAACAGCACTGGAGGCGGAAAATTATACCTTAGGCCCCACTCCATGTTGAATGCACCGCTATATCTAGTGATTCAAGTGAAGATGTGGTATCCACCACACCTAGACAGATGGCGGTACGAGTGTACTTTGTGGAGTTCTCTGTCGCCCCTAGCAGATTAAAAATAATGCGCTGGCAGAGGGCACTGGGGTACTAAAAGTGAAGGAAACTTTCCTGCTCCACCTACTGTTATTCTTCCTAGCTCCCTGAAATCCCTAAATATGCCTTGCTCGCGCCGCTTGTAGGTTTGTGGCCCTAGTAAATCCGCCGTCCGCGATACAAAGAGGTTACGTGTCCCTCCCAAGGCGTACTGCCTCGAATCTGTAATGACTCCGCCACAGGGGTTCCTTGCGCTCCCTGCACCTTTGCAATCTTCTCACGCCGCTTCTCGGCGCTGCCTCCGTTCCGTTTCCCGCGTGGCCACAGGGGTTAACTCCCTTCCTGGATCACCTGAGTTCATTTATACTGCTAAACGTGCTGCCACAGTTAATCTTCAATGACTGGAACGAGAGCTCGCTACACCCTCTGTTCCTCCGATTTTTCCTCACCCAGCTCAGTTCACTGCAGCCGTACAGTTTCATAGGATTACACCACCGTTCCGTTTCACGCGTGGCCACATGGGTTGACTCCCTTCCTTGATCACCTCAGATAATTTATACAGCTAAACGTGCTGCCACAGTCAATCTTCAATAACTGGAACGAAAGCTCGCTACACCCTCTGTTCCTCCGACTTTTCCTCACCCAGCTCAGTTCACTGCAGCCGTACAGTTTCATAGGATTACACCACCGTTCCGTTTCACGCGTGGCCACTGGGGTTAAGTCCCTTTCTTGATCACCTCAGATAATTTATACTGCCAAACGTGTTGCCACAGTTAATCTTCCATGACTGGAACGAGAGCTCGCTACACTCTCCGTTCCTCTGATTTTCCTCCACACAGCTCAGTTCACTGCTGCCGTACAGTACTATATGAATGCAGCACCTTGTGTTACCCTCCACGCTCCTCACAATGTTACTAAAGTTCGACGATCCCGGACAGAAATAAGCGTGCTTTGGTAAGTATGGCCCACAAGGTGGCAGTGCGATATGACGCCAGCTCAGCTTGAAAACTGCGGTAGACAACACTCACGCATGTCAAACTTTAAGATTAGCCTCACTCCACTTCTCCTCCAGATCAATTTCATAGGTGCACCCCCTTGAATTCAGCGAAAAGTCACTGTACTACTGACAGGGTAATACTTTCATCCAATGTTTCACACACTTATCCTTCCTACGTAATGCAGTAAATTCCTTGAATTATTATGTAGCCTCTCAGTTCAAGGAGGTTCGTAAATTACTCGCTAAATTTCACCTAACGATATATGTCCCACTTGTGAAAGACAACTATCTCAATATGTCGTACCTCCTTCCTCCAGGGTGAGTTATGCAGCCGGCAGCTTCCCTAGTTGGGACGGCGTCTCAGCTCCGCCTTGGCTCCCAATCAGTAACCCTTCTGGTTGAAGACCGCCTCACACTTGTCACCAGGGCGGTAGTGGTAGAAAGCACAGCAACTGACAGAGCCCAACTGACGTCGAAAGAGGACTGTGCCAGAACCGCGCTGCTCTGCCCGTCCGGCTATATTCATCCACAGTACTAACAGCAGGTATACCTCCTCACCCGCTTCTCCTCAGCGTCTTCTGTCACAGTGGTGACCGATTCGTGTCCCGATACCAGTCACCTTCTTCACAGTCGCGTCACCAACAACTGTCTCGGCTCTACCTCCCGCTGCTTCCTGGAACGCTACTTCCACCACCGCGGGATACCGCCAGGGGACACTGGTTACCAAATCCACCGACGCCAGTCAGACCTCATACGAGGAGGAAACGTTCCTCTTTTCCACACGGCACCAGCTCACCTTCACCATTCCGGAATCACCTCGATGATTACCTCCTGGTTTGCCGATATGTCTGCTGTCCAGTGATCTTCAATCGTCAACTGGTGAGTCTCTCAATTCAAAGGTCCGCACAAGCATCACATATCCAGGGGGGAAAGCACCTAACTGACCCTGGCTCAGCTCCTCGTCCTCGTCGCCAGAAATGTAGTAATGATCACTACTGTAGAGGGTTCAAATATCAAGTTTATTAAGTATAAGTATAACAGGTGCTCCCAGCTTGGCGGCAGTCTCTCACTGCCGAACATTCTAACACGCACTCCCGGAGACAGGGTGGGCTGTACCAAGGGGAAAGAGGGGAAGGGGTGGAGAAGGGGAAGAGGGAGATTACAACACATACTTTCTGACATTAAAGGAAGTGGTATCACACAATCTTTGACATCAATGACAACAAAGGTAGCGATATCATTGAAATGTAAACAAAGAATGTAAAACCTAAGGTAGAATTAAAGAGGATGTGGCGTAAGGGCTAGAGCGACTGGCTTGAAGCTAGGGATTCGGGTTTGAGTCTGGTAGAAGGCTCAAACATCCTGTGATTCTTAACAAATCAGTTTGTAAGAACTCTCCACATTGGTGTGGTTGCAAGAAGTTTCATTATTTGTTTCACCAACACAAGCTCTGACAAGACGGACAGCAGTAACGTCTATACCTGTCGGTCATCAGCTGTCAACTGTCAGGTGGCAGTTGACAGCTCAGTGCCAGTACAGGTGGTACGGTGTCCTTGCAGGGACAACCGAAAGCACAACAGTTACCATGTCCACGCAGGGACATAACTAGTGAGATACAACACATCCTCCCCCTTAGAACGCGAAAACATGGGGAAAAAGGGAGAGAGAGCGAGGGAGAGAACGGAGGGAAGGGAGAAGGACCTGGGATGAGTCTGATGAAGCAAAGCTTCGCATATTTTGCGACTTGCCGAATTCATGAACCTCATTTATGTGTAACAAGGTAATAATTTGTACGTCTTACTAATGTTTATTCTATGTTTAAACAAGGTTTCCCGAAGCTTGCCTATGTGTTTTACTAAAATAATTAACTCGAGTTCATTAAAATGGCCGCTGCTTTGAAAGGAGTGTCTGCGCATGCGTCAGTCACACTCACGTGTCCTGATGTGTTTGCAGAGTTGGAGGGAAAAGTTGCGCATGCGTAATGCATAGCTCTGCCAGTAACGTGGTACTGCTCGTGCCACTGCTCTTGTGTATGTATACATGTAGCTAACATTTAGACTGCATAAGTATATTTTATAATGATAAGTTGAAAGTACAAACCCTGTGATGTGTTTTCATAATGTTATTTCTATGTATTAATTTGTTTTCGCTTACTTTTCATGTACCGCGGGGAATGGGGGTCTGACTGAGCCGAATACCATCTTGGAGGGCCTTTCTGCGCATGCTCCTCCATCTGGGGAACTGACAACCTTGGCTGGTGGAACTTGGCCAGCTGGCAGGGATGGGCAAGATGCTCCTGAGAACTGACCTGAAAACCCAGGAAAACTGAGCCATTTGTCCTTACTCGGCAACAATGTAAATTGTCATTGTATTTCCCTGCAGTTTCTCATGGGAACCCCAATCTTGCTAGGCGGTACCTAAAAATGCAAATTAAGCATCCAAATAGTGTGTTATGATTGGTGTGTTACCCAAATCCTACCTTAGGACCAATCCAAATTGAGGGATTCTTACACTTTGCAACATTAGGGGGTGGTACACTGCCCCAAAACAGTATAACTACCCTGGGTTCACCTAGGGAAATTGTCCGACTTGTCTGGTTTAGCTGACCTGTCACTGACCCATCGCACTCAATAGGTGACTGAAGATACAGAGAGCTGCGGAGCACTCTGTCCGAAATTGACCATAGACTAAGGTTCTACTGAACCTTAAAGTGCTGGCGAAGCACTTTGCTGGGAGTTCGCTGACCCAATCGGGGTCTTGATCGATAGCTGCAGAAAGGGTGGAGCGCAGGCGTTGCTTCCAAACTGCGGGTGCGGTCCTGTCCTGAGCGGTCCTGTCCTGAGGGTTTGCTGTCCTGTCCTGAGGGTCCTATCCTGATTCCTAATCTGAGGGTATCCTGTCCTGTCCTGGGTGTCCATTCTGCACCTGCTGTCCTTTGAGGGGTATCCTTCCTTGAGGGTTTCCTGTCTTTAACTGACCCTTGGCCAGGGTTTGGTTTCCACACCAGTCTAGGTAAATACTGCTCTAAATTCTTTAAACTTGCACCTTTCTATTTTTCTGTCTTTTGCTTTAATAAAGATACACCTTTGCACATGTTGATTTTTCCATGCTTTTGCCGCAACTATTGAAACGTAAAGTCATTTGCATTTATTTCCTTAATACGTTCCCATGTTACCCTTCCTGTTAGAAATCATATTTTTGCATTGCAGTTTGTCCTTTTTCTGATATGGTCTAGAACGGCCTTACTTAAACTGTCTAAAGAACTTTTGCCCTGAATGCATAGCGTTTCCTGTTGCATCTCATATTAGCATTTCTATGATTACCCTGACATTATTTCTCTATAGTTATGTACTTTTCATTATCTTGATTATTGATTGCCTTATTCTTGTAAACTTGATGCTTAATGAAAACGAACTTTAGATAAAGATTTTAAAACTTCCAGTTGTCCGTGGTCATTCACAACAGTATTGAATGTCATTTTGAGTTGGTATTTTGATGCCTTTCCTTTTACAACTAGCTCCCTGATCCGTTGAAGTCATAGGTACCCGTGTCGGTGGATGGTAAGTCGGGTACGCTGAGGAATAACAGTAGGGAATTCACACAAATTGGTAGCAGCCCGTGAAGTCGCCTGGTCAATGTATATTGTGAATTGAAAGTATATGGGCCCGAAGCCGGAAACGGCGAAATTATTGGCTGGGTGACCTCGCGCGCTCTATCAGTTTTTCTGCTAGCTGAGGATGGTTAGGGACTAGTTGAAGGTTAGGCAGGATTAGTTAGGCTAGCCAAGTCGGTAGCTGCTAGTATATTAATGCTGCTATAAGAGCGGCTGTTCCGAGGGACCCGATCAATCTCTTGTGAATACGCTGCTTTGAAATTCATGAATTGTTTTATCATCGTTATTCTTGTTCTTATATTGTTATATGTATTAATCCATGCATTTGTAAACCGTATTGTTTTATGTTGTCCGAACTCCCCGGGGAATTGAAAGGGCAAGTGGTGAATAGAATCCATTGTCCTGAGGTTGCAGGCTCGAGGAAAGTTAGGTGCAGGTTAGGATAACCGGGAAGCACTAACTAGGGTTTTTTTCTGAATACATGTGTGAATAAATGTCAGTAACGAGGTTCATTGGCAAAATTCCCATAGTGGCGTAACCTAGTAAGGGTCACATCGGAAGAGTAGCAGGTTCTTCGGAGCTAGGGTGAAAGCAGAGGGGTCCGCTGGGAAACCTTAGACTCAGATATATCCCGGAGAAGTGGATGAGTTTAGGGGAATAACAGGTTCACTAATGCTAGAGTGAAGGGTAGGCGGAAGAGATCTACCCGCAGCGCGTGAAAAGTAAATGGAAGTAGTTTACTTGCAGTAAAACAAAGCTATCCTGTCTAGACACTTGAGCACTGTGGCGAATGTGTATTCGTTGTTAAATAACCAAGCACTGAGCACTTTAGAAAGAAAGAAAGTTTCCGTTACCTTGTGAAGGGAGGGAGTCAGCCGCGAAGCGTCTCTGACGTCACTCCGTGCCGCGCTGGGATTGGTAGAAGCAGCGGGCGGGTAGCGGGGCTAGAATTGTAAAGGAGGGGTGAAGCGCCGGAGCGTGAGGACAGTCACACGAAGGGGCCGCGCACCCATTGGTCGAAACTATTTGAACGCGTGCACCCCATTGGTCGCACGAAATTCCAAGACGCGTTCCGATTGGAGGTGACTTTGTAAACAGAGTTAAGCATAGAAATCGTATGTGGCACTCGTATTGTCCAGAGACTAGACCCGATCCAAGGAACCAAGGGTTTGAAAGGGATCAGTGGAAAGCCAATAGATACGATATTATGTACGGAGCTAAGAGAAAAATGTCCCTTGTAAATAGGGTAAAGAATTATTTCAAAACGGACAAACCGATAAAATCCAGAGAGGGCGTTATTGTCCCGCCACCGAATACTCCCGCCTCGTTCATGATGTTTGACCGGGGGTACAATACCTGTGTGTGGTTGGAAAATTGGGTGAAGTACACAAAAGATGACGGAATATTGGCTTTTCCGTTAGACGGTACTTTCAATGGCAGGATTTTATTTAATTTGAGGACCCGAATGAATGAATTGCATCCCAGACCGAGACTAACGCAGTATGAGGCATTAGAGGAATGGGAGATTGAGGCTTTCGAAAGAGAGAAACCCCGAATGGATAAAGGTCTGACCAAGTGGTACCCCAGGCTAAAACAAGAGACAAGGGATAAAAGGATGAAACAGTGGAGACAGAGTATGATTGTTGAGGGTCTGTTTCCCATGATGCCAGCAGGTAACCCTTCTGTGGGAGAGAAAAGGACAAAAAAAAAATAAGCATTGGGGAGCCCTTGGGGAGTCAGACGATGAATTGTTAGATGACATCTTTACGAGAAGTCCGCCCCCTTCTAATGAGGGAGCCCGACCTTCCAGTACAGGAGAAAATCCCCAGCGTCCATCTATTAAGGAGGAGGACAGATCCCTAAGTAGGGGGGGAGGTGGGCAGGCACTGCCCTATTTTGAAAATCCCGGACCCGCGGAGGTACGAGATATATATCCTAGAATGCCCGTGAGCCCAGAGGAAAAATATTCCCGTGAAAGAACGTTTTTCCCCCGACCTCTTTATGAGAACGAAGAGAAACCATCAAGTTCAGGAATGCCCTTTTTACAGCCTCCATATGGGGAAGAGCGCAGGTCATTTGGTACGGGAACTTTGTTCCCAAAACCAAATTATGGTGGAGGACCAAGTGAAACGCATCCTACTGCCCCAAGTTTTACTCCTCATCTGACCCCACAGATAATACCTGACCGAACATTAGGAAGAGTACTAGACGAAAGGGAGCAAGAGGCCATAGCTAGACAGAGAACAGAAATAATTCAGAAAATCTCCCAGTTAAATGCCAGTCCTGAAGCTTTGACTATTCCGGTAACTATCGGACCAGTAGTTCCGGTGTACGGGAATAATCAAGGTAGTCTAAACCCTCCAGTTGTGAACCCAATCATGGCCCCACCAAGGCAGGAGCCCCTACTGATAGACGATCAGTCCAGTGAGTGTGAGTCTGAAGTTGTGGTCTTGGACCTGCCCAACAAACAGACCGGGAAGGGAGTGCAGAAGAGGCATAATCCTTTTAATGCGAAAGAAATAAAATTAGAATCAGCGTCAGGTACTAGGAGTGTCTCTCTGGTAACTCCGGAAGAAATTGAAAACTGGAGTCGTGAATTAGAAAAACAGGCTCCGCAAACGAAACCTTTAGACCTCTACAAACTGAGAGTAGAAATAGAGGAATTAATGGCAGGAAATGTGGGATTGGACAGATTAAATACCTACTCGGAAGAAGAGTTGCTGTTTATGTGTAAAAGCCTTACAAGAAGTACAAGAGTGCTCCATGAAAAACTGACAGACACGGCAGCTAGTATGGGAATAGATATTTCAAGATCCAAGCCCTTGCAGAAACCATACCGAGCTGAATTCTCAGACAAGGATATAGAGAACTTGAATGTGTCAGGGAAAAAGTTGCAGATTAAAGAGTTGCTTGCGATTTAGCAAAAATGGGGAGACGTAGAACGGTGGAAAACAAGGTGGGCCCGAAAGAAAGATGAGGCTCGATCCAGACAAGCGACACCTGAGTTCCCTTTGAGAGAAGTAGACAAGCCCGAAACGTTATGCCCCATGCGGGAAGTACCAGGTGGGAGGTATGTGCACGTTCCGTGGTCCAGGCAGGATATTGTGTCCTTTACTAACGATTTCCCAAAACTGCGCGAGAAGCCAGTTGACTGGTACCGGCAGGTGGAAAGGTTCGTAAAGGTGCAAAAATGCCTGTGGAAAGACCTGGATGGAGTTTTCGATATTGTGGTCCCGGTAGATCTATGGACCGAGTGTAAAATTGCCATAGGCTGGCCTAGTGAGGAGTACCCGAGGGACTCCAACACAGGGGAGCCGTCAATTGAAGTGATGAAAAAATACGAACAAGTAATGCTGCATTTGAAAAATAAGGTACCCGCAAAGGAAACAGATTGGACCAGGATAGATAGAACAACGCAAGAAAGAGACGAGACAGTGCACTCCTATTATGAAAGGCTGTTGCAGGTGTTTAAAACATACAGTGGTATAGATAACATCGAGATGAAGGATATGACACATTTCATTTACAGGTTTGTAAACGGTTTAAGGCCTGAAATTTGTCAGTGGATAAAAGATAACAAAATCTGTTGGCACTCCAAAAAGATAGACGAGGTCCTGCGGTACGCAAAGTACTGCGAGGACGAGATGGCAGAAAAGAAAAAGGCTCTCCAGGAAAAGGTCATGTGGGCTCAGGTGAAGCTCGCAGAACAGCAGGAAAAACAGTTGAGTAACATGGTCAAAACAACTCAGAACCAAGGTCCTGGGGGTGGGGGAGGAGGCAAGCCCCGGCCCAAAATGAGCAGGGAAGAGGCTATGAAGAAATTTCCCTGTCACCAGTGCGGAGAAATTGGACACTGGCGTAACGAGTGTCCTTATCTGCCTGACGATAACCCCAAAACACCTGATTTAACTCCACAACTCAGAAAGAAAGACCAAGAAAGACTCAACCACAGGTAAAAACGGTTCAGGTGCCCCGAGCTCCTAAGCAAGTACATAGGGGAAAAGGCGCAGAGGGTGATGAGATAGAAGTCTGGGAAAGCAATGAGAACAGAAATGCAGCAACTTCGCAGTATCTGTTAAACGATACCTTCCTTTTTGATGACCAGTACTGACGGGGCCTGAGAGGGGAGGACGAGGAGTGCGTACTTGGCGCCTCCTTGCCGGTAGACCAGTCCGGACCATACATTGAAGGAAAGGTTGACGGAAATGATGTCACCTTTCTGTTGGACACTGGCGCTACCCGTTCTACTGTGAGAACAGTGGACGTTCCAAACCTACCCCTCTCGGGAGAAGCCATCCAACTAGTGGGTGTATCTAATCAATTGATTAGTACTCCTGTTACCAAGCCCATGGAGATCTCAATTGGAAACTTTAAGGAAATGCATAGATTTGTCGTTTGTGACACCAGTCCAGTGAACTTACTGGGACGTGATTTGCTGTGCAAAATGAACTGTACCATCTTTTGCACACCAAAGGGTGTTGAAATTCAGACCCCAGATGAAGATGGCATTTATAAATTAATGCTAATCCAACCCGACTCAGAAATTAAACGAATGACTATGCAGGATTTGCCCAAAGAACTTCAAGAAGCAGTGAAGCCAGAAGTATGGGACTTTACTGGGAAAGATGTAGGGTTAATGAAAAATGTGGACCCCATACAGATAGCAATAAAGGACAATGCAGTATACCCCAATACTAAACCCTACAGGATGAATGCAGAAGTGAGAGCGGGTGTTACTCTGGAAATACAGAAATTGCTAGAAGGAAACATCATACAGGAAGTAATGAGTAGCCCATGTAACTCCCCGATTATGGGCATCAAGAAGCCTAGTGGCAAGTACAGAGTAGTGCAGGACCTACGAAAAGTCAACAAAATAGTGGTCCCCTGCTGCCCTATTGTCCCGAACCCAGCAGTGATTCTGTATCAGATTCCCTGGGATGCTGAGTGGTTCACTGTGATAGACCTGTGTCATGCATTCTTTTCCATTCCCTTGCATCCAGATAGCAAATTTCTTTTCTCGTTTGCCTTCAATGGTCACGTGTATGTCTGGAACAGGGTCCCTCAAGGGTATACAGAGAGCCCCTCTATCTTTAATCAGATCTTGAAAAAATGTTTGGAAACTTTGGTCTTACCTGGGAACTCTGTCCTAGTGCAATACATAGACGACCTCTTGGTGGCGTCTAAAAGTCATAGGGATTGCGTGATTGACACCATTGCCCTACTGAATCACCTGAGTGATAAGGGACATAAAGTGGCCCCTGAAAAATTACAGTTCTGTACAAAGTCAGTGAAATATCTGGGGCACCAGATAGAGAAAGGTGTCAGGAAAGTGACATCCGAAAGAGTGAGAATAATTCAAAAGATGCAGTTACCTCGTACTCAGAAAGAGATCAGAATGTTCCTGGGAGTGATAGGGTACTGCAGGCAGTGGATTCTGGGATTTGCAGTCCTGGCTAGGCCATTGATAAAAATGACCAAGAGAGGAACTTCAGATATTGTAGAATGGGATGATGAAGGCTTAACAGTCTTCACCAAACTGCGAGATTGTCTGTGTACAGCCCCTGCATTAGGAATGCCAGACTATTCCAAAGAATTTGCCCTATTCTGTGACACTCGCGATAATTGCGCGTTGTCAGTCCTGACACAAAATCATGGCACAACGAGAAGGCCTGTAGCATATTTCTCTGCCACCCTGGATCCAGTGGCTGCTGGATTACCAGGTTGTCTGAAAGCAGTAGCTGCTACCTGCGCAAGTTTAGAGCAGAGTGAGTCCATTGTCATGGGACATCCTGTAACTGTGTATGTCCCACATGGAGTGGTAATTTTACTGACCAGAACGAAGACCCAGTATCTCACCCCTAGTCGGCTGACTAAATACGAAAGGATTCTTGTGGGTGCTGCAAATGTAAACATTGTTAGGTGCAGTATTCTGAACCCAGCCACTTTACTTCCCGACCCAGTGGATATGGAAGGTGGGGTGGATGATGAGCATGATTGCATTGATTTAACAGAATTTAATACCAAGCCACGTCCAGACATTAAAGAAACACCATTGCCTGAGCATGACAAGGAATTATTTGTGGATGGTTCATGCCTAAGACATGAACAAGGAGGCTTGAGTGCTGCCTATGCGGTAGTCTCCTTAGACAAAATTGAAGAAGCAGGTTATCTATATCAAATAAAGTCTGCACAAGTAGCCGAATTGATCGCGATGATAAAAGCTTGCCAAATTGGGAAAAACCTACGCATAACAGTGTATACTGATAGTCAGTACTGTTATGGGGTTGTGCATGACTTTGGCCAGTTGTGGCTACAGAGGGAGTTCCTGACTTCATCAGGTACCCCTATTCGAAATGGAAAAGTGGTTCAAGACCTTTTAGAGGCAATCCAGTTACCAAAGGAACTGGCAGTGGTAAAATGTGTTGCTCATCAGAAGGGCATTGACACTGTATCACTGGGAAATGATTTTGCTGATCGAGTGGCCCAATGGTGCGCCAGAGATCGGTATATCATAAATCCAAAATGAGGGGGGCCAGGAACCAGCTGCCAACTTCAGGTGTTTGAAGAAGTGCCCACATGGGATGAAGTGAAAGAGTGGCAGCAGGCGGCACCTTGGCAAGAAAGAGAGAAGTGGAAGGAAGATGGGTGTCGACCAAGACGTGTGGATGGTGTCATCTTGGGCCCAACTGGTATGCCTGTGTTACCTAGACACTTACTTAGCACAATGGCAAGGTTGATACATGAAGGGTCACACATTGGTAGGGACGCCATGATTCTAGTGTTCCAACAGACTTGGTACAGTAAAAAGTTTAGGAAAGTAGCAGAGTCCCTCTGCCAGAGGTGCCTGCCATGTCAAAGGATGAACGCAGGCAAGAAAACTGTGGTGGAACTGGGAAAAATTGGGAGATCAGGGGGTCCCTTTGTGAGAATGCAGATTGATTTCATCACCATGCCCCGTTGTGAAGGGAAGCGATATGTCCTTGTCATGGTCTGCCTATTCTCGAAGTGGGTGGAAGCTTTCCCTACTCCCCAAAATGACGCGCTGACCGTAGCCAAGTGTTTACTGAAAGAACTGATACCTAGGTTCGGGGTTCCAGTCACTATTGAATCAGATAGAGGCAAACATTTTCAGAATGAGGTGATCGACGAACTCTGTAAGGCCTTCGGAATTTCACAAAAGCTCCACTGTGCATACCGTCCAGAGGCTTCTGGAATAGTGGAACAAGTAAATGGAACTATCAAAAACAGACTAGCAAAACTGTGTGATGCATCGGGCATGACCTGGGTGAAGGCCCTGCCCTTGGTCCTGATGGGACTCAGAAGTGTTCCTGACCGCAAGACAGGCCTAAGTCCCCATGAAATCATTATGGGAAGAGTGATGAGACAAGCATGGGTGCCGGGAAGCAAACTGTTGAGTATTACTGATGATTTGGTGCTTGAATACTGCAAGAGATTGGGTGACCAAGTGCGTTCTATCTCTCGCCAGATCGGAGAAGACGCCATCCTCAATCCAACGACTCCTCTCCACAAGCTGGTCCCAGGGGACTGGGTAAAGATAAAGAAGCATACTCGGAAGAGCTGCCTGGAGCCAAGGTGGGGAGAGAAACGTCAGGTGATCCTGGTAACTACCACAGCAGTAAAGTGTGCAGGGGTTCCACGTTGGATACACGCCAGCCACACCCAGAAGGTATTACCAGACGAGGAGCCTGAAGCAGAAGGTCGTCCAGCAGAGGACTCTGCAGGAGCCAGACCGGAAGTAGCTGACAACGTACAGCCCAGTACCAGTCGAGCTGTAGAATCAGCAGACGTTGGCCCAAGAATAGTTGACAACGAACTACCAAGAGCCCAACCTGCTGGAAGGGTCCAAGAAACTGAGCCAGAAGTAGCTGAAGACGAGCTGCCGAGCATATGGCCAGAAGAGTGGATTCCATTGATTGATCTCACTGAAGATCCCATTCGAACGAGTGAGAGACTGTGGGAAGGTAGAGAGTGGACTAGAGAGGAAAAGCAAGGCAAAGGCGAAGAACCTCAGAATCTTGAGATTCATATCAAAACTGAGGAAGGAGAAGGTCAGACAGGGACAGAACAAGTGAATGATACAGAGCAAGTGCTCGATACTGAACAAGTGAAGGATACAGAGCAAGTGATTGATACTCCTCCACTGACTCCTGATATCGAGAAGGGACAGACTAGACATAGTGTAATAGTTCGAGCAGAAGAAAATCAAGAGATCGAAGTGCTTGAACAGGATCAGATAGAATTAGAAGAACGTGTTCAGGAAACAGAAACAGAAACATTTGAAAAACAAACGCAAAACTGTCCTGAACAAGGCCAGATTAGTGACCAGGCAGAAGAAATAGATGCGAGCCCTGGAATTAGTCAGATAGAAGAGGAAGAAACTGAAAAAGAATTGCCACAAACTAATGAAAACAAGAGGGCAAGAGAAGAAAACGAAGTCCAAGCGCCAACTAAAAGACTTAAGAAAAGAAAGCACATTGAGCCTGGATACATAAAGAAATTGAGACTGAGAATAAAAACGGTAGAAGAAAAACGTGCAGAAGAAAGGAGAAGTGCTCGCATAGCAAAACAACCAGAAGACACTTCCAAAAGAAGGAGTGATCGAATAAAAAGACAAAACAAGAAGTACAAGTCACCTGAATGGACACTTGTGTTGGAAGAACTTGAAGATCTTGATATAACTGACGTAAGCGACGGAGAGCCCGTCCCTGAGTACTCTGACGAAGAGGAAGAAGAGCCACCGTGAATTTGCACAAAGTAAGCTACTCGTGTAAAGTCACAAAGAGGGGTCGAGAAACTTCTTCTGAGCAAAAATGTCTGATTCAAACGTGAATGGTAGCCCTAGTTGCAGTCGTTGCAAAACATGCTGCAAGGTATGTGTCTGTAGTATAGTTGTACTGATATTACTCTGGATAGGACTAACAGTTTTCATTCCCTTTGCTGTGAGCAAAAATACTAATATTGTCCCTACTGAAGTTGTAAATACTGACAGTGAGGAGCTAACAACACAGAGTGTAGCAAGACATGAGAGAGCACTGAGACAAACAAAACAAGACTTAGAAGCATCAGATGAGGGAGGACTGCATTATCATGGAGTTAAGAATAAAACACATTTAAATGTTTTCGCAAACTTGTTGATACACTATGTAGAGACTATGGAAATTGAAGATTGCTATGTCTGCATGAAGCTACCTACCTCTGTAGCTGAAGGCGTGACATACCATCACTTGCCGCTGACATATGGAATCTCCTGTAGCATTTTAGCTAGTTTATTTTACAAAAGAGGACCGTTACAGTACTATTACTCTAACAATGACGTGATCTTTTCTGAACTTCCTATACGTGGGAACTTGAATCCTGTACATACCAAAAGTGACGTAATAAGATATATGGGAGACTACTTTCTGACTATAGGTAATATCGACATAGCTGACGCACACAGAGATAACTTGACTTGTTCTTTGCGTGAGCAGGAAAAGATGTTCCTGAACATGGCAGAGAAAAGGAGAATTAAAATACAAAAGAAGGCAAATGACGAAAGTCAGAAAAGACCAAGGTGGGCGGAGAACATGGAAGGCACCTCAAATGGTGGAGCGGGTCCTGCTCTGTTGCTGGATTTTGAAAAGAAAGGCAAGCTATGTCTTCACCGCGAGAAGACTAGCTATTATAATAACATTTTCATTGGTTCCAGTGAATGCGAACATAATTACAAGGAGGTTGGGGTTTCAAAAATGGGTCAGAGCCTGTGTTTCCTGGAATTTATTATATTTGTGGGGACAAGGCTTATTTCAAATTGCCGGATCACTGGTATGGAAGCTGCTATTTTGGCATTGTCTTCCCGAAAATATACCATGTGAATGGAGTTGCTGGAAGCAGTGAAAATACTAATGGCTTAGTGCGTAGTAAAAGAGACAGCATAGGTGAAATTATGGGTAGTATTTTCAGTGCACTGATACCTGGAGTGGGAGTGGTTCTGAACACTCACAGAATTTGCAAATTGTCTACTATAGTGGATGTGTTGTCTACTGACACAGCTCATGGATTTCTGCTGGTCAATACTGAAATGGTTGCGATCAGATCAATGGTTTTGCAGAACAGACTTGCTCTTGATACCTTATTAGCGAAAGAGGGCGGAGTCTGCCGGATGTTGAAGGCGCAACATTGTTGCACTTATATTCCGGACAAAAGTGTACAGCTCAAAAGATACGTGAAAAACATTATGAATTTGGCAAAGGAACTCAAACCACTCGAGGTTGATAGTGCCTGGAAGAGACTGGTAGATGGTCTCTCAAATGTAGGTCATTGGTTTGCTAGCTTAGGTAAAAGCTTATTGTTCAAGGTCCTGATGCCAATTGGAATTATAGGTCTTATCCTATTTTTTATATTTGTCTGTTGCAAGTGTCGTAAACACACCGGAAAGCATCAAGTGAATGCAAGAGGAGTGAAACGAAGTGTGGATGAGCTTGAATTAGAGGAAATGAATAATCAGATATACAAAAGGGTGAAGAATTCTCACCCTACCAAAGATGAAAAGGAGAAATTGAATCGTTTGCTGGAAGAGATAGAGATGTATAAGGTGTAATAAGTTGGCATCTGGTTCCATTTAATTTGTGATGATAGTAAATATCATCAAAGAGGGGATTGATGAAGCAAAGCTTCGCATATTTTGCGACTTGCCGAATTCATGAACCTCGTTTATGTGTAACAAGGTAATAATTTGTATGTCTTACTAATGTTTATTCTATGTTTAAACAAGGTTTCCCGAAGCTTGCCTATGTGTTTTACTAAAATAATTAACTCGAGTTCATTAAAATGGCCGCTGCTTTGAAAGGAGTGTCTGCGCATGCGTCAGTCACACTCATGTGTCCTGATGTGTTTGCAGAGTTGGAGGGAAAAGTTGCGCATGCGTAATGCATAGCTCTACCAGTAACGTGGTACTGCTCGTGCCACTGCTCTTGTGTATGTATACATGTAGCTAACATTTAGACTGCATAAGTATATTTTATAATGATAAGTTGAAAGTACAAACCCTGTGATGTGTTTTCATAATGTTATTTCTATGTATTAATTTGTTTTCGCTTACTTTTCATGTACCGCGGGGAATGGGGGTCTGACTGAGCCGAATACCATCTTGGAGGGCCTTTCTGCGCATGCTCCTCCATCTGGGGAACTGACAACCTTGGCTGGTGGAACTTGGCCAGCTGGCAGGGATGGGCAAGATGCTCCTGAGAACTGACCTGAAAACCCAGGAAAACTGAGCCATTTGTCCTTACTCGGCAACAATGTAAATTGTCATTGTATTTCCCTGCAGTTTCTCATGGGAACCCCAATCTTGCTAGGCGGTACCTAAAAATGCAAATTAAGCATCCAAATAGTGTGTTATGATTGGTGTGTTACCCAAATCCTACCTTAGGACCAATCCAAATTGAGGGATTCTTACACTTTGCAACATTAGGGGGTGGTACACTGCCCCAAAACAGTATAACTACCCTGGGTTCACCTAGGGAAATTGTCCGACTTGTCTGGTTTAGCTGACCTGTCACTGACCCATCGCACTCAATAGGTGACTGAAGATACAGAGAGCTGCGGAGCACTCTGTCCGAAATTGACCATAGACTAAGGTTCTACTGAACCTTAAAGTGCTGGCGAAGCACTTTGCTGGGAGTTCGCTGACCCAATCGGGGTCTTGATCGATAGCTGCAGAAAGGGTGGAGCGCAGGCGTTGCTTCCAAACTGCGGGTGCGGTCCTGTCCTGAGCGGTCCTGTCCTGAGGGTTTGCTGTCCTGTCCTGAGGGTCCTATCCTGATTCCTAATCTGAGGGTATCCTGTCCTGTCCTGGGTGTCCATTCTGCACCTGCTGTCCTTTGAGGGGTATCCTTCCTTGAGGGTTTCCTGTCTTTAACTGACCCTTGGCCAGGGTTTGGTTTCCACACCAGTCTAGGTAAATACTGCTCTAAATTCTTTAAACTTGCACCTTTCTATTTTTCTGTCTTTTGCTTTAATAAAGATACACCTTTGCACATGTTGATTTTTCCATGCTTTTGCCGCAACTATTGAAACGTAAAGTCATTTGCATTTATTTCCTTAATACGTTCCCATGTTACCCTTCCTGTTAGAAATCATATTTTTGCATTGCAGTTTGTCCTTTTTCTGATATGGTCTAGAACGGCCTTACTTAAACTGTCTAAAGAACTTTTGCCCTGAATGCATAGCGTTTCCTGTTGCATCTCATATTAGCATTTCTATGATTACCCTGACATTATTTCTCTATAGTTATGTACTTTTCATTATCTTGATTATTGATTGCCTTATTCTTGTAAACTTGATGCTTAATGAAAACGAACTTTAGATAAAGATTTTAAAACTTCCAGTTGTCCGTGGTCATTCACAACAGTATTGAATGTCATTTTGAGTTGGTATTTTGCTGCCTTTCCTTTTACAACTAGCTCCCTGATCCGTTGAAGTCATAGGTACCCGTGTCGGTGGATGGTAAGTCGGGTACGCTGAGGAATAACAGTAGGGAATTCACACAAATTGGTAGCAGCCCGTGAAGTCGCCTGGTCAATGTATATTGTGAATTGAAAGTATATGGGCCCGAAGCCGGAAACGGCGAAATTATTGGCTGGGTGACCTCGCGCGCTCTATCAAGTCCATGGGCGTCTAGGGCGAAAAAGAGGAAAACCAGTGTAGGCTACACACAAATATAATCTGACAGCTTAACAGGTGGCACCAACTTTCTGCCTGCCCTGCTCATGCTGACTATAGGTGGCGTGTCCTGTGAAGGCGTGACTGGCAACTGCCTTCTGACTCTCTCCGTGGTTTTGCGATGAAGCGACACATCAGCAGGGCCGGACTGGTGAATCCGGGCACCAGGCAATCCCCCGGTAGGCCGGATGATGTGGGGGCCGGTTTTATCAGAGGGGGCCGGTTTTGCTGGGGCAGTCTAGAGTGAATACCTGGCTCTGACTCTGCTGTGATCTTGATCCCTCCCGGTCCTTCTTCACACAGAGGGAAAGTTACGCTCCTTCCCGACCTCATATTCCCTCAGTTTATAATAGATTCTTCCGAGTAGTACTGTCTCTGGGCGGCAGACCTTGTAATTATTAAAAATAAACGTACCTGTGTCTGGCTCTCAGATGTTTGCCTGATATTGTGGCAATGAAGAGATGACACAGCGTCTTGAAGGTCAGTTTGTAGGTTTATTCATTAATATACTGGACCATCAGAGCAGGGCGACTACAGTCTCAGTGTAAGACTGTCAACTGACACATATGAAACTAACAGTACAGAACACATAAGCAACAGTGTTCTTAATTACTAATACTCTAAAACAAACCCAAGACACTACATGGGTCTTCATTTATATAAAATAAAAAAACAAGGAAAACTAAACAATTAGCAAATATATACAGTAAGAGCCAGAAAAGAAAGAGCAGGAAAGAAAAGAAAAAGAGACAAGGAAGATAAAAAGAATTACTAAACAAGGAAAATTACTAGTATTACTTCCTATATCTAGCAGGAATTTGTTTAACTCGTACATTACGCCTCAGGGTATTATTCCCCGTACAATCTGAGTTCAAAGTATTGTCTACACAAGACTTGGAAGTATTAGTATCAGTATAGTTGCTATTCAACAGAGTAGGAGGAATGGTTCTCTTTATTAACAAAGATTTGTTCCACCATTGTCCATTGTTGAGTTTGACCGAACTTCCTCTCACATCCAATACTTTTATTGGAGTGCTAACTTTAGAAAACCCTTTTTGTACATTGTTAGACCTGTCAGCCCTTTGGGTGGTCCCTCCTATTTATTTATTTATTTTTGTACCCTTTTTGCCTTCCAACTCCTTTCATTTTTATGTCCACTTTAATTTTTGGTGTTGTCCTTGGGGTTAGGTGCTACGTTATTCCATAGCTTTTTGAGGCCTAGGTGCTCTGGTGATTACGGAGACACACAAAATGGTGGCCTGTAACTGCCACACTTTTACCTCAGGGACCTGAGCCATAGGATTACACTGGGAAGACTCTAGAACCTTCTGGCCCCTTCTGGTGAACTGGACCTAGGGTATATAAGGTCAGAACCTGGGCGGCCATTTTGTTCAGCAAGGAGTTGGTGGGAGTTCAGGCTGTGGCGTCAGGGGGTTAGAACACTGAGAGGGTTGACTTCTCTAGAGGGTTGCTTCCTTATTGCTGTTATCCCCCTTCTAACCATAGATCTGGCCCTACCCAAATTTTCTCCTGTTAAACCCTGGCCGAGAGTCCTCATAGAATAGGAGGATCTGACCCTTTCACTGGGTGGTCACAGGAGACAGCTGGGGTTCGCGTCGAGCGGACAGAACTGCTTAATTGCCCCATCGGGAGGAAGAGCTGACTGAGGACTCAACTGATCCACTGCATCGGGTTTAGAGGCGGCTCGGTGCTTTTGCCGATCACTAAGGAGAATTGGTGAAAAGGTGGAAGTAAGCGCGGAGGCGTCTGACTCCGGCGCAGGCCCAGTGGAGGACCAGGGGGACGCGCAGAGGGGGCGGAGCAGCGGTGAAGTATCTCTTCCTTCGCGCAGGTCTGGAGAGGAACCTGACGGCTGCCCTGAGGAGAGGGCGGCGCGGCAACACAGCCACTTCTCCCCCGCGCAGGCCCAGTGGAGCGCAGCTATCCGGGAAATCAACGCGTTTGCTTTGGTGGGTGATCGAGTCAGATCGATGTCAGCTGTACCCGGTCACCACAGCGTCCTCTTCCTGCGCAGGCCCAGAGTGTGAAACGGTTTTGCCTGCGAGGGAGTAGACGCTGCTTCAAAGAACCAACAAAGTAGATTAATTAAGTTCCAGAGAGTGAAACAGCTGAAACAGAGTCTAAAAGCTCCACGGCCACAAGAAAGCAGGGATCTGGGGGCTGGTGCGGGACATAAACCCAGAGAAAACGATTCAGGGCCTAGTGGGCGGTCTGATCTCTGGAACCTTAGTAAAAACTGTCGTGTAGCCAAGGGAGCCCAAGTTGACACGACTACTATACTGAGAATTGCCAGTCCTAGAACTATTGCTGGCTTACCTCTAAAGTTAAACCAAAGCCAGAACAATTCATATGACCAGTTCAATTGCATGTTACTGATGAAAATTGATGCCTGTTCTTATTTTACCAGGGGTGAATTATACAGACTACGGCTGTGTCCTCGCATAATCTAATGTTACTAGAAAAGAGATTCATAAATGGTCTCCAGGCGGTGGTAATGTGCAATCTTGCTTCTTTGAAGTGATGTAGAATGTTTTTCCTGCTAAGGTTTGTTTGAATCACAAAAAGTACTGCCTGAAATTTAAAGCATTAAGTGAATTACTGAATTCATTCTCCCCTAGAAAACCCGGTGCTGGTACTAAATGTAATGTCGTATGCTTATTGATGCAGGTAATCAAATGTGGAAGTGCTTAATGTATTTAAACAATTCATGTCCGACGAAATAAGCTAACTTGAGGAATTTTTATAAAGCATTCCCTATTTTTCTAATCTGGTGTGGTGTCATTTTTAGTGGATGGGGGCTGGGTTGCTGTGGAGAGTGTGACGCAATCACAACACAAATGTCTCTGAGAATAGTCCTTACCACTTGTGCCAGGCTACCCTAGGTGGACCGGTGTCCCCGAGTCCAACATATTGGTGTTCAGCGGTGGGATGAGAGCTTGTGCTTGCGTCCACTTGACAGTGGCTTAGTGTGCACCACGTACCTACACCTGGAGTTTTCTCCTAGCGGACTCCCTAATTAAAAGTTTTGTTTTTCCAAATTCTTTCCTGGTGGTGGGTGGAGGTAGCTTTTAACTATCGCCCGTTCCTGACTTCTTCCAAGTAACTGTCAGAGACCCTGTTGACAAAATGGAATTCGATTTGGAAGAGTTGGAGACCTACACTGCGGGCCAACTCAGGGAATTCTGTCAAAGTAAGGGGGTGTTTTTCAAGCGATGTGCTAAAAAGGGGGAACTCCAAACCAGCTTGAGAGCATGGGTGGCAGCTCATCCAGATGGGAGGAAGGAGGAGGAAGACGGGGATCAGGACACTGTCATCGGAGTGGATGGACTGTACCAACCTGAAGGGGGGAACCTACTAACAGGTCCTAGGACACTTTCAAGGGAGGGCAGCAGTGTTTCTGTAAGAAGCTTGACCGAAGCCGAATTAGCTGACCGAAGAGAGGAAAGGCAGTTGAAGTGGGAGTTAGCTAGGTTGGAGAAGGAGAGGGAGGAAAAGAGGCTGGCTCATGAGTTGAGTCTCAGGGAGTTAGACCTCAAGGCCCTGCAAATAGGGACTCCTAGTACTCCTGTTGGTGGCAGCGAACCCAAAGAGATAGCCAGGGAACCCAGACCCTATTTGCCAAAGGACGTAGTCGCCAGCTACAGCGCAGGGGATGACATTGCAAAATGGCTGGCTGCCTATGAGGTCTCCTTAAGAGCCCATGGGATATTGGAAAAACACTGGGGGGGGTGGCTTGTACAAATAAATGCCTCCTGCTAGAAGGGATACACTTTTGGCCCTAGAGTGGGGGGAGCAGACCCACTACCCCACCATGAAAGTGGCGCTGATAAAAAAGTTTGGGCTGACTCCTGAGAAGTACCGACAAAAATTCAGGAACCGCCACAAGCGGGCTACACAGAATTGGGTGGATTTCTTAGACTATGCAAAGAAGGCCCTAGAGGGTTGGGTGCAAGGCAGCGAGGTGGGGGACTACGAGGGGTTGTATGACCTAATCTTGAAGGAGCACCTACTCGAGAAATGTTTTCCCGAGCTGCGACATCACCTGGTGGACAGCAAGCTGACCAGCCCCCGGAAGCTTGCTGAGGAGGTGGACATCTGGGCTAGTACCCGGGTGTCCTCAAAGGGGACTGGAGGGGATTCCCAAAGGACCGGACAGGGTGCTCCCCAGAAGAAAGAGGGGGGAGACAAAAAGAGGGAGTTCTCAAGAGGCCCCCAAAACAGTTTCCAGGGAAAGGGAACAGGATTCATTCCCAAGGCTAACCCGCCAAGAAACCCTCATCCTGACCATAGTCAGCAGCCAAGGGTTGTCCGCTGCTATGAGTGTGGTGGGGTTGGGCACTATAAAGGTGATGTCAAGTGCCCAAAGAGACCACCCCCTCCCACTGGAGGAAAAGCCCCGGGAGTAGCTAGTGTAGTGCTCGGGAGGAGTTGCCCTTAAATAAGGTTACTACCATCGCTTTGTGTAAGGGTATGGCACCATTGTGGCACCCTTAACTGAACTCACTTCCAAGAAGCAACCCCGACGGGTAGTCTGGACAGAGGCTTGTCAGCGAGCCTTTAACACCTTGAAACAAGCAATGTGTGAGGCTCCAGTCCTAAGAGCTCCTGATTTTTCCAGGGAATTCATTGTCCAAACAGACGCATCAGAACATGGCATTGGGGCAGTGTTATCGCAACTCAATGAAGAGGGTCTGGATCAACCTGTTGTCTTCCTGTCCAGGAGACTGCTTGTCCGGGAACAGAGGTGGAGTGCAATTGAGCGGGAAGCCTTTGCGGTGGTATGGGCTCTGAAGAAGCTGCGGCCATACCTGTTTGGCTCG
The DNA here is from genome assembly GCF_964261635.1 of Lissotriton helveticus. Classification (NCBI taxonomy): domain Eukaryota; kingdom Metazoa; phylum Chordata; class Amphibia; order Caudata; family Salamandridae; genus Lissotriton; species Lissotriton helveticus. The sequence continues at coordinate 1,634,890,272 of NC_136067.1, read as the reverse complement.
CACTTCCTGGTGCAGACCGACCACCGACTCCTTCGTTGGCTGATGCAAATGAAGGAAGAAAATCCCAAGCTGTTGAGATGGTCTATCTCCCTATAGGGAAGGGACTTCCGGGTGGAACATCGGCCTGGAGTGGACCACGCCAATGCAGACGGTCTCTCCAGGTATTTCCGCGTTAGTGATGAGAACTCCCAAGGGGTTGGGTAGCTCTCCCCACTTTCAGCTGGGGGGACGCGTGTTAGACCTGTCAGCCCTTGGGTGGTCCCTCCTATTTATTTATTTATTTTTGTCCCCTTTTTGCCTTCCAACTCCTTTCATTTTTATGTCCACTTTAATTTTTGGTGTTGTCCTTGGGTTAGGTGCTACCTTATTCCATAGCTTTTTGAGGCCTAGGTGCTCTGGTAACTACAGAGACACACAAAATGGTGGCCTGTAACTGCCACATTTTTACCTCAGGGACCTGAGCCATAGGATTACACTGGGAAGACTCTAGAACCTTCTGGCCCCTTCTGGTGAACTGGACCTAGGGTATATAAGGTCAGAACCTGGGCGGCCATTTTGTTCAGCAAGGAGTTGGTGGGAGTTCAGGCTGTGGCGTCAGGGGGTTAGAACACTGAGAGGGTTGACTTCTCTAGAGGGTTGCTTCCTTATTGCTGTTATCCCCCCTTCTAACCATAGATCTGGCCCTGCCCAAATTTTCTCCTGTTAAACCCTGGCCGAGAGTCCTCATAGAATAGGAGGATCTGACCCTTTCACTGGGTGGTCACAGGAGATTGCTGGGGTTCGCTTCGAGCAGACAGAACTGCTTAATTGACCCATCAGGAGGAAGAGCTGACTGAGGACTTTGGCAAACCCAGGGGGAGACGGTGAGAATCCGACACCTTCCCCCCGGTTCTTTCACGAACTCACTCCTGCCCTGGCCTGACCCCTGTTACCTGTGTCAGGAAGCGCGGCATCGGAAGCGTTTCCCCCCCCCCCTCTCAACTGATCCACGGCATCGGGTTTAGAGGCGGCTTGGTGCTTTTGCCGATCACTGAGGGGAATTGGTGAAAAGGTGGAAGTAAGCGCGGAGGCGTCTGACTCCGGCGCAGGCCCAGTGGAGGACCAGGGGTACGCGCAGAGGGGGCGGAGCAGCGGTGAAGTGTCTCTTCCTTCGCGCAGGTCCGGAGAGGAACCTGACGGCTGACCTGAGGAGAGGGCGGTGCGGCAACACAGCCACTTCTTCCCCGTGCAGGCCCAGTGGAGCGCAGCTATCCGGGAAATCAATGCGTTTGCTTTGGTGGGGGATCGAGTCAGATCGATGTCAGCTGTACCCGGTCACCACAGCGTCCTCTTCCCGCGCAGGCCCAGAGTGTGAAACGGTTTTGCCAGCGAGGGAGTAGACGCTGCTTCAAAGAACCAACAAAGTAGATTAATTAAGTTCCAGAGTGTGAAACGGCTGAAACAGAGTCTAAAAGCTCCACCGCCAAAAGTAAGCAGGGATCTGGGGGCTGGTGCGGGACATAAACCCAGAGAAAACAATTCAGGGCCTAGTAGGCGGTCTGATCTCTGGAACCTTAGTAAAAACTGTCGTGTAGCCAAGGGAGCCCGAGTTGACAGGACTACTATACTGAGAATTGCCAGTCCTAGAACTATTGCTGGCTTACCTCTAAAGTTAAACCAAAGCCAGAACAATTCATATGACCAGTTCAATTGCATGTTACTGATGAAAATTGATGCCTGTTCTTATTTGACCAGGGGTGAATTATACAGACTACTGCTGTGTCCTCGCATAATCTAATGTTACGAGAAAAGAGATTCATAAATGGTCTCCAGGCGGTGGTAATGTGCAATCTTGCTTCTTTAAAGTGATGTCGAATGTTTTTCCTGCTAAGGTTTGTTTGAATCACAAAAAGTACTGCCTGAAATTTAAAGCATTAAGTGAATTACTGAATTTGTTCTCCCCTAGAAAACCCGGTGCTGGTACTAAATGTAATGTCGTATGCTTATTGATGCAGGTAATCAAATGTGGAAGTGCTTAATGTATTTAAACAATTCATGTCCGACGAAATAAGCTAACTTGAGGAATTTTTATAAAGCATTCCATATTTTTCTAATCTGGTGTGGTGTCATTTTTAGTGGATGGGCGCTGGGTTGCTGTGGAGAGTGTGACGCAATCACAACACAAATATCTCTGAGAATAGTCCTTACCACTTGTGCCAGGCTACCCTAGGTGGACCGGTGTCCCCGAGTCCAACATACATGGACAGGTTTTTTAACACAAACATAATCACCTGATTTTAGACTAACATCTTTAACTCTCATTTTCATATCAAAGTATGATTTCTGTTTGCTCTGAACCGATTCAACCTGTTTCCTAACACTTTCATCAGACCATTAATTCCCTTTTACCCATTTAGTCATCCATGCAGGACAAGAGATGGTAGCAGCTTTTCGTCCATGTAACAACTCAAAAGGTGAAACACCTGTTGTTGAGTGAGGTGTAGTATGGTAAAACCATAACATACTCCTCACAGAATTAACAACTAGACACTTATTGGAAAGAGCCCATTGGATACATTCACCCAACACTCTATTCATATGTTCAACTAGGCCGTTAGTTTGAGGGTGATAGAGTGAACTCTTAAGATGTTTGATACTACAACTTTGAAGAAAATTTTCAAATTCTGAACCGATACATTGTGTGTCATTTTCTGTTATTAAAAACTCTGGATATCCCTCTTTCAAGAAGACATCATTAAGAAACTATATAACTGTCCTAGTAGTTACTTCCTTTACAAACTTGATCTCAGGCCACTTAGAATAATAATCCATGAGAACTAAACCAAATTTTGAAGCTAGATCAAGGGCATGGAAAGGACCTACAACATCCAACCCCAACTTTATCCATGGTGCGGAAGGCAACTCTATGGAGGTAAGTGGAGGGGTACGCAACTTAATAGCTTTGTCGCAACTTGAGCAAATTACACAAGATTTAACATAATCGTCTACAAGAATGACCATGGAAGGCCACTCGATGTGAGGGGGAGGTTAGGCTACAAATGGCGCATAGAACAGGAAATAAACAGGCAATAGAGAGGGCAAGAGCCTGGGAGAGATTGGTTATGGAATTCACACTCCTCGCAGACGAGGATGGAGGGTCCCCTGCACATAGCCCTGGGACACACCCGCCATAGAAGGTCAAGATGAAAGTAAGTCGCGTAACACTAATTGATTGCACACTGATGCCCCACACTGGGCAGTGAGACGCCGCATACCACATAATATCCTCGGATCCAGTAGCGAGATAGGAGTAAAGAAGTCAACCCCTTTCTAGCCCGATGGGGGCTGCACCACTACATGCCTAGGGGGGGAGTGTTGGGGAGGGGGGAAGGCGGGAGGGACTATAGTTGGAATAGTACATAGGTGTTGGCGAGGGGGAGGGCTCCCGGGGGTTTTAGTTTGACCATTTGCCATTGGTTGCACTGCCATTTTAATGGCCCAGAGCACAAGAGGTATGTGTATGCAAATTTCACCGATGCCCATGGACATTAACTTTGTAATAGTCTGGGGGTAGGCTGATGCTCATGCTTCTTCTATGATCCGAGTGAACTGTCCTACTGTGCTCTAATTGCAATAAAAATTGTGTTTAAAAAAAAATGGAAGGCCACCAGAATGATGAACTTACTCTCTTATTCGTCAAAGAAGCCCCTAGATTACCTTCATGAGCATTCTTAACTAAACCTGCTCTCAAAGTAAGAGGAGGATCTAGTTTGTCCCCTCTAAGCAACAGTCCATCTTCAATTGTCAATTCATCAGCAACCTGCAAGAAGGTTTTGAAATCAAAGGACAAATTCCTTTCTTTAGGCCAACCTTTTTCCACAAAATTCATCACTTGAACTAATGAAGCATCATCTTTAAGAGCTTTACGCCATTTCTCCTCTGACACCGAACATAAATGAGGTACATCCACAACTGCAACAATAAAATCTTCCTTATCCTCTTGTTTTATATCTGTTGCAACCGCAACAATGCCCGAAGAACGAGATAAAAAATCTGCACATCCATTTTTTGAACCAGGGATATACTCTGCTGAAAAATCAAACTGAAGAAGTTTAGAAGATAAACGTGAAATTCTTGGTGTAGAAGCCCTGACGTTTTTACCGCTAAGGATAAAAACCAAAGGTTTGTGATCTGTTTGGAGACAGAACTTCCGTCCCCAAATGAAATTTCTAAATTTCATAACAGCCCACCAACATGCCAGCAATTCTTTTTCGATGACAGAGTATTTAACTTCTGAAGTAGATAGCAATTTAGATGCATATCCTATGGTCCTAACTTTTCCATTTTACTTTTGAGTGAGAACTGCTCCTAACCCTACATTACTTGCATCTACTGTAAGAGTACAGGAGAGATATGGATCATAATGTTTAAGGACTTTTGGAGAGACTAATTGCTGTTTTACCCAATCAAACACATTCTGACACTCTCTGTTCCATTCGAAGGTAACTCCTTTCATCAACATGTGGGACAATGGCCTTAATTTGCTCGCAAAATCTGGAACAAAGCGTGAATAGAATTCACAAATCCCAAGAAAGCACTTTAGAGTTACTTTATCAGAAGGAGCTTTTGATTTAACAATGGAGTCCACCAGACTCGCTTTAGGAAAGATCCCATTTCCATTCACCAAGTGTCCCAAGTATTCAACCTCATTTGTCCTGAAAACGCACTTGTCTCTGCGTAAAACAATCCAATTTTTTTGAAACCTGGATAATACTTCTTTTAGAATATTGTCATGTGTACTATTGTCAGGGGCAAAGATAAGGACATCATCACGATAGCCCATTGATGCCTTTCAGAATCTCTGAAATCAAGCGTTGAAACACTGATGCCGCTGAAGTGAGTCCAAAGGGCATTCGTACATACTGAAACGTACCAAAAGGTGAGACAAAAGCAGTGAGGCTTCTTGATTGTGGGGCAAGTTCAACCTGATGATAGGCTGAAGCCAAATCTAATTTAGTAAAAATGTTTGTATCTTTAAGTGTGGCTAACATTTTGTTGATGTTGGGAAGGGGATGGGAGTCTATCCATATTTCCTTGTTCAGACAACGAAGGTCAACACAGACTCTCAATTCACCATTGTGTTTGCGTGCCACTACTAAAGGAGATAACCACAAAGAAGACTCCACAGGTTCAATTATCCCCTTAGCGCACTAGGAGTCCAACTCCTTCTCTAAGTCCTGTCTGATACTAAAAGGGACATTTCTTAGTTTATGTTTGACTGGAGGAGCACCTTCCTTCACAATGATTTCATGTTGGAAACCTTTTATCTTTCCTAGCTCTACAGAGAACACATGTGGATACTTGCTCAAAAGACCTTCAAGATCAGGATGATCTCTTATGGCCAACACTTGATCTTGTGTCCTGGCCTAAGCACAATCCCAAATAAGCCTTGGTGGAACCAGCCCAAAATATTTAAACCTTTGTGTGCTACATAGATTTTTCCAGCGATTCGCCTCCCCTTATATTCAAGAATATCTTCAATGTAACCTGACAGATCAATTTCACGACCTTCATACGATATAGCTTTGCGATCAGGGGGTAACAAGGATCTGTCAGGCCAAGTTCCTTGGTACAATTCCAACGTGATCATGGAGATGCGAGCACCAGAATCAACAAGGAGACGCAAAGACCGATCTCCAACTAAGATGTCAACATAAGGATCCACGCACAATTCTTGATCGTTGCTGGAACGCAAATTTCCCTTATGCGTTCCAGCGCAACGTCTTCAATTTCTTTGTTCTCCGCCCTGCTCCCACATCGTAAAAACTATCGCGCAAACACAGGAAAAGCCTCTCCTTACTTTGAGCGTCGTAGATAGTGATCCGCTGTATGACTGCTCGCTCTTCTGTGGTCAATTCTTTAAATAGAGAGTTTGTGGGTTCTTGATGATGGTCGAGCGCCCGTCGCCATAAAAGATGTGGTAATGAAGAGATGACACAGCGTCTTGAAGGTCAGTTTGTAGGTTTATTCATTAATATACTGGACCATCAGAGCAGGGTGACTACAGTCTCAGTGTAAGACTGTCAACTGACACATATGGATCTAACTGTACAGAACACATAAGCAACAGTGTTCTTAAGTACTAACATTCTAAAACAAACCCAAGACACTACTGATATGTCTCCAGACGATGGCCTTCCGAGGTCAAGGCATGATGATGCATCACGTTAGTGATGTCAGCAGTGCATGCCTGCCTTTCAGTAGGGAAAATCATTATTCCCATTGGATTATTTATGTGGTTGAGGGTGAGCTGATGGATGAGTTGTGGGCAAAGCAGGCTGGGAAAGTCTGTTGAGGTCTGATAAACTAAAGGTGCGTAGCATACTTTAACAGCTCGCACGAACTGACCTGAAAATGAAACCAGATTAAACAAACCACACATATCGTGGCCTGGGCTCACCACCAAATGCAGGCCGACATCGGTGATGGTGTACAGTGCTGCTTTGCACTGGGAGCACTGTATGAAAACTGCCAGCTCCAGCACAGTGCCTCCCAGCAGTGCAAGGTAAGGAAAGTTTAGAAAATGCCTCAAACAGGTGTAATATAAGAAGGCGCAGAGATGTAATTGGCAAGAACTGTAGTTATTATTTCACTCTAGAGGCTTGATTGAGGGTGATTTTTCAGGTAAAAAATCCTAGATACAGTGGTGCAAGGGAGAGTATGTTTCAATGAAGGCAGATCAGAGTAAAGGGAGGCAGAATGGCGTAGAAACGATGGTAGGTGTCTTAAATGAACAGAAAGAAATATGTACTTTGTTGTGAATTTTTAAAAAACAGCAAGGTGCCCCTTGTCCAGCGGCCTGCAGAATGCTACACTATGTGTCTGCACAGCTGCCCCAGGGCCCTTGTTGTGTGCAGCACCTTCAGATAGACCAGGCTTTTTAGCCAACAGCACTTTGCATCCTTACACTTGAAGGCCTGCATCTCTAATGGAAAGTCACTACAAGTTCCACAACGCAACGCGCTGCTCAGCTAGACTTGTGCTCGGGCTCTGTCTGCAGGATTCTGGTGCAGTCCTAGTGTACTACTTAGTTTACTAGTCTGAAGCTCTTCTGAAAAGCAGAACATGGACATGATATTTTGTATTCTGCTGCAGACATGAATCTGTCTGCGCAGGACTAATCGATATGCCAAGCACAAGGGCCTTTGCGAGATGTCTGCACCACGAGGTAATATTGTTTTTCAACCGTAATACCGCAGTCAATTTTCCAATGTTACTGGATTGTTTTTTAATGCACAATAAAGCCCAGATATGTTTCTATTACTTTATTGCACCATCACTGCTGTACCAAGGGTGAAATAAGTGTAGGCTTTAGAAGGGATGTCTTGGCATGCGGTGCAGGGTTCTTGTCAGCCACCCCCGGTCTTCTGATCTTCCTCCCTTTGACCCCCATTCTCTCTGCCATATTTGGTGGACAGAAGAAAGAACACTCCGGGAACTCATAGACTGGGGAGTCTCGGCCCTCAGATTTTATTTATGATACATTAAGCTTAGAGGGTTAATGTGCCAGTACTTAATTTGTGCCGGTGGTTATAGGTGGAGCCTATCAGCACTTGTTTTTGGGGACCAGCACTTGTTTTAACTCATCACACTTGGACGCAAAGCAAGAGGGAGAAAAAGAGAAGAGGAAGAGAAGGACAGAAAAAACTGTGACAAATGAAGATAGCAAACGTGAAAGAGAAGCTACACAAGTGAGATCAAGAGGAAGGGGATGTCTGGTGGTGGATCAAAGAGGCATGAGGTGGCATTAAGGCCATGCAGCCTTGGTGTTTGACTCCTCTGACATTTTGCAGCTTCGAGCAGCACTGTGAGCACCGGCACTTATTCTTTTACAAATTAAGCACTGGATTTTGGGCAATAATCTATCTGGTTGTGTCTCATTACTCTTATCTACCAAAGTTTGCCTCATTTTAATCTCGTTCATAGGCTCCCGCTAGGCTCTATTTAATAACAGAACGTTTACATATTTCCAGTGTTCTATGCACCTTTACATCTTCGCTCGAATGACTCATCAGTCTTTCGAAACAATAGTGTGCACGATTACCCTCGCCACGGCCCATTGCTTACATCTTAAGCATTCATGCTGTACAACTGCAGTACCATTTATGCATCTCTTGCCATTCACCTTTGTGTGCCCCCTGCATACTTTTCCCAGCGTCAGTGACACAGATGGTCTTCCCGCTGGCACACTGGCACCGTTCACCACCTTCGTGCAAACACCGCGGCACAGAGAACACAGTATTTCTCAACTTCCTCGTGCAAAGTGGTACAGCTGACCACCCTGTCGTGGACACAGTGACATGCCTAACATTCCTGCCAAGACCCTGAAGAGAGAGGCCTGATCCTGTGCACAGGCGGCTGTGCCAGCCAGCTCAATGTTACCACAACTTCTACTTTTTAGCACAGTTGGGTTGCTCTGCTCTTCAGTGCACACCAGGAGATTTTTTAACTTAACCTGACATATAAACACAGCTGCCCACATGCCCCCTGATTCCAAGGCTTTCAAGCGATGTCATGAGGGCGAGTGTGCTACAAATATGAGGATTTATTCTATGGCAAAAGGAACATTTTGCCAGGCCTAAAAATATTCTCTTTTACTACATATGTCACCAGAATGTCAGCACAAGCCCTGTCCATAAGGCAGGGTGCAGTATGCAGAGTGCAGTGTATTTAAATGGTTTGACATATACTTTTAAGTTTTATATGTACCGGAATAGGCGAGGCTCAATTGCTACCCTTGTCCTTTGTGTGATTCTTGCATTTTTCACAATCCCATGAGTTGACTTTAGTGATGTACAGGCAACATTGATGGCAGCACCCACACTCTGAAAAGTGTTCCAGTGCCACTGTGCTTTTGTGTGAATTGTTCATGCTTTCTGGCCAGGGTGCCATGTGAGACATTTCCATGTCTTCTGGCTGCCTGGGTGCTTATGTGTGATGTTTCCATGCTTTCTGGTCTGGGTGCTTTTGTGTGCTATTTCCATAGTTTCTTGCCTCAGTAACCTGGAGGCTCATGTATGACATTTCCATGCTTACAGGCCTGGGTGCCTAGGTGTGCCCTTTCCATACTTTCTGGCCTGGTGTGACCAGGCCTGGGTGTGACGTTTCCATAGTTTCTGGCCTATGTGCCCTAGGTGTTAGTTATCAGATGCTTATTTCTTTTTTTAATTTTTTTTATCTGTTTATTGTTTTAAAACACAAACAACACTCAAAGGGACTCGTACAAATACAGAGTATTCCACAGTTCGTGTCAATGAACCTTCGACAAGTATGCATCCAATAGTACAATACAGGTTCCCTCATCATCTTGACATCATGCCGACTATTCCCACCAACCTCGGTAATCCGGTCAGTGATTAACTCTGAATACCAGTGAGTAACCCTTCATGTCCTCGTGAATGACCCACAACTCCCCTCCCCCCACCCCTGCTGCTGGTGCTACTACCTCAGGAAAAAGTGTCACGTGCGTACTACTCTCGTGCCATATTGAACTGGGTCGGCAGATTGTCTACACCTAAAGTCCCATAACCTTTCATGTTGCGGGGATCCCCCCTCACGCTAACTCCTCCCAACCCCGAAAGTGCCATTTACGCCTGCTCCTCCCCCGTTGATGTACCTGAATCTGACTCGGCCTCCGCATCTGCCATCCGGAGATCCGCCACCAGGGCCTCCCACTCCCTCGCTGCTTCTAACGCTCTATCATTGGGATTTATGCGCCTGTTGCATCCTGAGTGAGCTCTCGCTTCCCGCCCACAGTAGCAGCGCAGCCTTCCACCTTACATAACTATGGCCGGCCACTGCCTTCCAATGGGACGTTATTTCCTTTTTGGCCAAGATGAGGCCTAAGTCCAGGAATTTGCTAGTTATCTTATTTTTACTAGTATGTGGGAACCACTGTAATAGGCACACCCCCTTGTCTATATCGATCTGCCGCTCCGTTATCCTACCGAGTGTCCCCGTCACCTCCTCCCAGTATGCGCCTAACTGCGGGCAATTCCATAGCATGTGGACCAGGTCCGCCCTCTCAGCCCGGCATCGGGGGCAGACCGCTGCAGTGAAAGAAACAAGCTAAACAGCTTGCCCTCTGCGCACTGTAGCTGCTACCCTTTTGGGTTACTCAATAGTCACATTAAACAATTGATTTATGAAATTCAAAAAATGAAAACAACGCCAACTGTGGTTTCAGTCTCATTAAATTGTATTATTAATGCATAATCACGATTGTGTTTACAACTCTCATGTTAATTGAGAAAAATTCATTGAAACTTGATGTTATGTTCACATCTACATAATTTTCACCTTACAATTTATGGCCACAAGTTATCATGCCCAATGCATTTCGGGCCACACGGCCCTTCGTCGGGGGCAGTACCTGAAACGAAACATAAATCTGATTGTCGCTTGATGTAATGGTCTATCATCATACAGTGGTGCAGTGTGCCACAATTAATTTTAAACATGTATAAACTTCCAATTAATAAATCAAAGAAATGTTTTTCTAAGAAAAACTGTAAAGAACCTTGGTCATTGAATATACATAAGCAGACTAAGAATATACAAAGATGCCATTTGGGAAAACACATAAAAAAATGCATCCAAACACATAAAGTTAATTGTATGACCCTGTGATGTGAAGTGACTCACTTGTTTGGCCTAAAATAATACCAATGTCTGGAGATTCAGTAAGATGATATGGATAGTAGCGAGGTGATTCAGGGCTTCGTATTTTTGTGCTGAAAAAATAACAAAAAGACATGGATAAATATACCCACTTGAAAAGCGGGTTGAAAAATAATGCTGAACGTGTGAATTAGAATGCCGGGCGCAGGCTGGTCTACCAAAATTTGCCATGGCTGCTTTCAGTTCCCAGTCCGGCCCTGCACAGCAGCAGGAGTAGAAAGTAGTGTGAGAGTACTGTGTGCAGTAGTCTCATTGCTAGGAAACTCGAAGTCTGACTCATCGTCTGACACTGCGAGGGGTGTCTTTTTTTCTTTGTCGATTGTGGTGCGCTCACTGGAGTGTTACAAGGGTGAGATGTTGTCAGGGTTCTCAGTGGTCTGTTTAAAAGCTGAAAGAGCAGAGAAGTGCCACACCTTTCCATCACTCAAAAGTGTAGAATTGCAGTGTACGTTGCGCACCGATAAGGGCGAGGTGTATCTGTCCAGTCCCTTCCTGATGTGCCCGCTCCTTTTGACCTTGACCATGTCCCCTATCTTGAGTTTCACAGGCTTACATCCATGCTTGAGGTCGTATCTTGCCTTGATGTTGGACTGAGCTAGCTCCAACCTTTCCTTGACTCGGTCAGCAGACTAGTGTACTCTTTTAGCTGCTTTGATCCACCCCACATTATCCTTGCTCAATGGTGTTCTGCCCCTCATGAGTCCGAAAGGGCTGTGTCTGGTGGTGTTGCTTGGGGATATGCTGTAAGCCCAAAGAGTCTTGAGTATCTCCTGTTTCCAACCAAGATTGTTGCTGCTGGCCAACTGGACAGTGCCTTTGATAACTCTGTTAAAGCGCTCAACTGCCCCGTTACCTGCAGGGTGGTAAACAGAGGTAGTATTATGCTCAATTTGGTTTCTCTGTACGTAAGTTTTGAATATGTCAGACAAGAATTGTGATCCGTTGTCACTGACTATCTGTTTGGGTAGACCCTCATCGTGAAAACCTTGTCCAGGAATTTGACAACACTTACTGCGTCAGGTTTATTGACAAATTAGAGTTCCGGCCATTTGCTAAAATGGTCTATGATGATTATTACATAACACTGCTCAATGTTTTCTGGTATGGACCCCATGATGTATATGCCAACCCTCTCCCATGGCATGGATAATATATGCAACAGCAGAGTTTTTGCTTTTGTTTAACTTAACATATTCTTGGAGTCTATATACTCCTTTAGTAACACTGTCTTTTACTTATGCAGTTCTCACACTGTGTGTCATGTTTAGATCAACTGTCACTAAACACGTTGGTCCAATAAGAAGACCTGTACTGCAGGGTACATAGCACTTAATATAGCAAGGATGGCAGGCGCTGGCCCCTATAACCACCGGGGACGGGTGATGGTGGTGAGATGGGCTACAGAGACAGCCTAGACAAATACACACATACATGCACACAGCCACACACTCTGTCTCTCTCGATCTCTGTCTCTCTCACCCTCCCTCGAGTCCTACAGGTGAAGTCAATAGTTAAAAAAATCATATGGCCTAGAAAAAAACACAAATCCCCAGAACTCAAGAAATCTGTGAAAACTCTCTTGACCTTTCCCCTACTTTATCAATGTTGAATTGCTGCTGAAATGCAGCCTGATAGTCGTCCCATGTTCGTAGCTATAGAACCTGCTGAATTGGCACATGAATACATTTAGAGACTGCGAGTATCAAAAACCAGGATTGAGCAAAATATAAGGTTCTTTGGTAATAATCTTCTTATAGAAGATGAAATAATACAATGTCTTGTCTTCCAAGCAACAGGGTGAGGAGAATATCAATTCCTGAAAATATCAACAGAGCACACCCAGATAGCATGAGGCAAAATTACTGTTGCCTTTAATAGCACAATAGAAAGATAACACCTACTGGTGGTGTTGGAAGAGTTCTCAAGATTGGTAGAACTACAGTTTGGGAGCACACAAGCAGCAGAGATTATGTTGCTTAATAGAAAAGATGCTGACCACGCATGGATAACACAAGGAAATCAAACCAAACACAGTTCTAATGTTCCAAGGGCACCTGTACAAATTTACAATTAAACACCGCTTGTTCACTTTATACGGACCCTATGCTAACATGGACATTTAGAGAAATAATGGAACCTCAAACATGCTTCATCATTGAAAAGGAGGTAATGAATATAAAACTAGTTTTCCTCAGGTCTTGCCAAAACATTAGGTCACTTATCATGCATTCACAGGGCGTGGAATTTTATTAAACATCTACTTGCCACAGGATAGGGTGACCCAGAAATCTGCATGTCCGATATAAAAATCCTCTTGTCCCTTGTGGTGCAATGCAGTGACATGACAAAATACAGCAGCATGCATTCTCAGTATATCAGAGCTCTACCATTCATATTGTGTCAGGGTTTGAATCCTAAAAGGGTTATGAATATGACACATTTCTAATTATACAGGGCTCTGAATGCACTAGACTTCTATTATGTCATATCTTTGAATCACGCTTTGCTTATAAATAGGCTCGGTTTAGACTAGCTGTTTGGTCACAGTAGAGCTCTGAATATGCTAGCATTTTCACTATGCTGGAAATCTGCTAATACCAAGTTCCGGCTATATCACTGGTGTAGGAGAGTAGGGTCTGCTATCCTATGGTCACCCTTTTTATTTGCTTTTTGCTTCACTGGTTTTCGACTTAATGTGGCTGTGGGCCTGCTAATCAGACCCATAGCCCTGCTGTTCTCTCTCTAAATTCACAACCATGTACTTTAGGTACATCACCAATTGGGATTGGGTCACCTTATGAGCCCCTGTACAGTGTACTATAGGTACCCAGGGCATAGGTGTATCCAAGTCCTACCAGGGGCTGCAGCATGTCTTTTGCCACCCCTGGCTGGCCATCCAAACTGACACAACTGGCTGATCACTCAGCTGGGGCAAGGTTGTGTAATCACCCCTTACTTATATATAGTATACCTATGTCTAACCTTATATCTGGACACATATACACCTATAAGTCACTCCTATGGCAGGCCTTAACAATCCTGGAGGCAGAGTGCTTGGTTTTATGTGAGATGGTGCTCTAGCATGAGCTGAGCCTGTCTGCAGCTTTCGGAACCATGTCCTTATAGCTGTTCTAGGATATTGCCATACCATATACTCTTAAGTGCATTATGAACCTCGCGGTTAAATGCTATCTTTGGTTTGGCTTTATCAAAACATGTTGTGTAAGGTGTCATACGCTTTAGAATACTACCCGCTCGCCAATTCTGGCGACGGGGGTAGCATTTCACCCTTCTAGAGGGAGAAGACATGTTACTAACCTTAATCCCGGTTAAAGTTAACCAGAGCCTCAGCATCACAAAATGGATGCTGCTGCCACAGACACAAGTCTGGCCTGGACGAAACTCCGGCAGGGGAAGCCTGGACAATAGGTTTCCTGTCACAGGGAGGTGCTAGCACCACCCCAGACAGGAGATAGTGGATTGTGACAGGGAGGGCTGAATGAAACTAGACACTGCCTGGGGCAAACAAGGTGTCCCATGCATAGCCCGGTTCAAACCGGTGCTGGGGCACTCCAGCCCCAGTGACACAAAAGGGTGTACAAAAGTTCCCCGGGAAGAGTGACGGAGAGTGGTGTGTGTGCTGGTAAGTGGGGGGAATCCCCTAGTTGGAACTAGAACCCTCACACACCCAGCAAGCTAGGTGTCATGCTTCATCATATGGGTTCTGCTCCTCGTCAGACTGGCGCTGCAATGTCTGACGGGCTCCCGAAACCGGGGCTCTTTATCGGAGATCTTTTGTTCCCGCCATATGGTGCATGCGTGTGAGAGGGCCTGGGGAGTGTGGTCGTGACGTGAATGCTGAATTAAAAAAGGTGAGTCAGTCCACACACTGAATTTATTCTCGTGGTAGACTCCCTTGGTTAAAAACAAAGGAAGGTGGTGTGGGAGGGGAGAGACAGTTACCCTAACACTCTTAGAGTAAACTGGACTGCTACCCTCAATTATTGGTCAACATGTTTCTTGCCTGATGGCAATTCTTCAGGACCTAGTAAGATCGTACCACACAGTGAAAAATGTAGTGAAAATTTATACAAAAGTGAAGGGTCAAAAACTTGCAGGAAGGTATACGACCTTAATTAGTCAGTAATACCAGAATGCAGGCCAGTCGGTCCTGCTGCAGTGTGAATACCTGTGGAAATGAGATTAAATCAAAGACATTATACAGGATAACTGCATTGATGAAGTTTCACCCTGAGAAAAATATATAGTGAGCGCACACACACACACACTAACCGTGCTTGTTCTAAAAACCCGAGCATAAATGTTTGTAAATACTGGCAAACCATTGATGTGATCAATTAGTCCAAGCCATACCATGCATCGGTCGGAAGTGACATGAAGAAACAATTTTGTACAGTGCTTTAAAATCTGAGGAGTGTTATCTAGGTGACCTTACCCTAAACAGGTTCCCTGATGAACCTCTCAGTCTGCTCCCGTGGGACCGGCTGGGGAGGTATGGTACCTAGTTTGCAGGAGACAGTGGTTGTTTACCGAGTGGGTAGTCTACTGGCGCAAAACTGGACAAAGGGAAAGGGGTGTAACCACCCCCTTCCTGGGTCCCACCCATAGGAGGGACCTAGCAGGTAATCCAGCCCCTTGATTTGGAATAAAGGTAGGAACTGTGTCCATAGACTTTAGATAATCCTGACTGAAACTCTGATAAAAAACTCTGGACCTTTCGACATCCTACTCGACGTAGAAGACTGAAGAATCTCCCTTGTGGTCAAGGAATGACCACCCTGTGCAAGCAGGCACCATCAAGCGCTCAAAGGTTTGCTTTGTTGTTGCTCCCGCTGGAGCTCTAACGACAGAGATCGTCAAGAACCGGACTTCCAGACATCCAACAGCCCGATCCACAGCCACAGCAAAGC
This sequence comes from Lissotriton helveticus, assembly GCF_964261635.1. NCBI lineage: Eukaryota > Metazoa > Chordata > Amphibia > Caudata > Salamandridae > Lissotriton > Lissotriton helveticus. The sequence continues at coordinate 1,634,874,622 of NC_136067.1, read as the reverse complement.
TGAGACCCGTGGAGGCGACGTGAGACGTGGGACCGGCCATCTTGGAAAGCCAGCGAAGTGCTTCCTGTGCAGCTCCTGAGGCCCCCTCGAAGCTGTGCATTGGGGATTGAGAAGCCCCAGCCCCGAGCAGCTTTTGCACCGGAGATCACCTCTCCACACTCACCGAGTGCTGCGTGGGGCCCTTTTGCATTTTTCTGCTCGACGCGTCTGTCCGGTCAGTTGCCCGTTGGCTAGTGGCCTCTGTGACGACGAACCTTCGAATTTTCAATGCTAGTCTGGTTGCTCCAGACTGGCCCTTGTTCCCCTGAAAAGGAGCAGCCCATCAGACCTTGCTGGTCTGATCCAGAAGCCATCTTCGATTCCTGCGTGGGTTGCATTTGCCAAAGCCTATTGACTCCGAATCGAGATCCGACACCGCCGACAGCGAGAGCCTTCGTGGGACAGTCCGTGTCCAGCACCTGGTCATCTTCGACACCTCCTGGTCCACGTGGCAGCGGAGATAAGCTTCACAACATCACCTGATCGCAACCCGACATCGCCTGGTTCCTTCCTGGTTCCTTCCTGGTCACTGGCTAGTGACCCAGACTCTGTCCCCTCTGCTTTCAGGTACTCTACAACTTTGATCCATCCTTGGATCCAACCGGACTCTTCTCTCCTGGTCGCCTGCAGCATCTTTTCTCCATGGCTCCATAGAACTCCACAACGAAACCCGACACACTTTGACACCTATGCACCTGCTTCCTGTGGGTGAGGTAACGCGAGTACTCCGGTGCTCCTGTAGAGATTTACATCCCTAGTGTCCTAGTTTTAAGTGGTTAAGTTCTAGTCCAGTCGGAAGACTTCCAAATCTGCAACTTTCTAGCTTTACGCACCCATTGACTTCTATTGGTGCACGCGTGTGCATTTAGACACTGCACCCGCATCCTGTGGGCCCCCCACTTCCTAACTGCTGTTAGTCCAGTGTAGCCCCAGCGATTCCCAATGCCCTAGGCCTTACCATTGTTCGTGACGTGGTTCTTATACCACTATTTTAGTATATGGTTTTAGGGGCCACCAGGGCCTATCCATATTTGTGCAACTTTTGTATGCTAAATTAAGTTTCTTGTTATACGCTTGTGCTCCTGTGCTCATAAAGAGTTAAGGGGATTTATTTAGGAATAAATACATATATATTTTGAATATATAACCTGTGTGGTGTCCTTTCATTTGGTATTAAAAGGTTTGCATATGGTAAAACAGCTGGCTTCACATGCCCTCTTGAGTTTAGCCTAAGACTGCTTTTGTCCATGCTACCACTAGGATAGTGGGTCTATAAGGTTGACTTTACAACCATCACCATAAGGGTTGTTTGGACTGGTGCAAGGTGCTCACTAGAATAGTGAACATCATATACCAGGCCAACTTCTCACAACTGGTATATATCATTGTTCTAATTGTATCATTACTTTCTTCCATACTTTAGTTTCTGATGAAATGTCTTGCAAACTGCCCTGGAAATGGTGTTCCGCTATAATATTGATTCCAAAATATTGCCAGGCACAAATATGGTGTCATAAATATCCTGATGTGAAGAATATCGTTGTATAGAATATTGCAGATAAGAACATTGTTTTTGCAAGTATTTTTTAATTTTATAAAACTATTGCTGTGTTTGATATCATAATGTATATTGTTGTTTTATTTGTATTTATTAAATGTTGTTATCCTTTTAATTTTTGTAATGTATGTTTTAAAAATTCTTTTTTAGGAGTGGAGTGTTGGGTTTGTAAAGGAATAGGGTGAGGAATAATTAATAAATATATAATTAATATGTATATATAATTATTTTAGTAATATGTGAAAAATTGAAACATTCATAAATTGTAAAGTACATTGGGCTTTTTGGGGTTTATTTAGATATTATAAACATATATATAGCATTCATATTATAATTTTATATTTTATTTTTTAGATAATTGTTTGAATCATATGATTTTATTTGGATGAATAATTTAGTTTTTTTGTTTTTGGATGTAATTAATGTCTCTGTGAAAATATGTTATTGGTTGAAGGGGGGCGGGGGAACCCTCCTCAATCAACAGCCACAACTATTGTCAGGGTGAATGACAAAGAGTCACTAAATTACCCTGTGCTGAACCCCCTGGTGACTTGGCACAAATGCAGTCAAGCTTAATTTAGAGGAAATGTGTAAAGTATTTATGCAGCACACAAACAGTAATAAAAAGACAAAAATCACACCCCAATTTAACCAAATAGAGCAAAATTTCTTACATTTGAAACAAAAATCTAATCGGTAGGATCCGAGATGTGCAGTTTTAAATATCGAAGGTACGTATAGCACCTAAAAGTGCAAAGCGCCACTCGCGGTTATCTGGTAGTGCCAGACTGGGTGAAAGTCACACATTCTGGCCATCTGTGATGAAGCTTGCGCCAGATACAGGGACTGGGTTAGTTCAGCTTAAAAAGTTACCTTTTAAAAGTCCAGCAAGAAATGTTCCATTTGTGGGGAAGATAGCCGTGATGAGTAGGCAGAGCGTTGTGGATGATCGTTGCTGTAGCGCGAAGAGCAGGCCAGGCGTTGCAGACAGTCGTTGTTGTAGCATGAAGATCCTGGTGGGCCTCGCGGATGGTTGTGCTGGAGGTTCGCATTGGCGTTCAGTGCGGGCTGCTGATGCTGCTACGCAAAGTGCAGATCTCGCGTTGCCGGGCCACGCTGGCAGTGGCTGTAGAGAAAAAAGAGTCATGTTCACCGGAGCTCCACATTGGCGGTCAACACAGGAGGCGTGAACTGGCCCAGCCGCAGTTGCAAAGAGCCCAAAACTTCAGGATTTCTCCTTTTGTTCAATATGGAGCTGGACTGATAGCCTCAACAAAGGTCCAGGACCTGGGAGGCACATCTTGGTGGTCAGGAAGTCACTCCAAAAGAGGCCAGCAGGTCAAGTTACAGGCCCAGTTGTAGCAGGTCAGCTGATCAGTTGCAGAGAGGCCTGTAGCTCAGAACAGGAGGTCAGTAAACTGACCCTCGGAATCACTTCAGCCTGGGATGAAGGGTGCAGGTCCTTTTTTCCTACCAGCCAGTTGGGCAGGCCACAAGCACCAGGGCAGCCATTTCATGTAGCATCCACAGGTCTAGGAGTGCACTGAAGAGTGGATCTGAGTGTTACCTTTTTAGGTCTCGGCTCTAGATGGCATGCTGTAGCTACTTTGTGGGCTTACAGCCCTCCAATAGGCTTCCCATTTGCTGGCACCATCGTCGCTCCATTTTTCGTTCTCCCTATTTGTCAACGGCATGCATATGTCTTTTCTCTACCTTTATGTTTAAAAGTAGTTGGTCAGGGCTCTCGGGGAGTCCTCCCTGAGAGCCCCGACCAACTGCTATTAGAACGTTCGAGAGCCCTGACCAACTACTTTTAAACATACGCACCTGTCATTTTCATCCATTGTTTCATAACTACTTAAAAAAAATGTAAAAGGGTAACCGGTCCAGCCACAGGTTAGGAACGCTGGTGTTTTGACTAGTGACACGTGGTGTTTTTAGTTTTTTAATCCTTTGCTGATGCCTACCTCCTGTTTGCCCCATGGCTTTGCCCACAGGGGCTGCGGCCACCGCTTCCGCCTCCAGCGCTGCCCCCTCTATTCGTCCCAGCACTGCTCTTTCGCATGGCTGCTGCCAGCAAGACTGCTGCTGTCGCTCGACATCCTGGGCTGCCAGATGGTGGCGCTCTGCTTCGAGACGCTGTGCCTCAGAAGCTCCCTTCTGGGCGAGATCCTGGGTGAGTATTCTTCACCGTAGTGCAGGCACACCCTGCCCTTCAGTCACATTAGGGAATTTCAGAAAAGAAACCAAACTTATCAGAACAAAAACAAAATCCCAAACATTGCTTTGTTCTTCTTGGAAGGCACCCACTGGATTGTAAGTTCCAGTATACAAACTCGTCCCCCAGTTTGTTTATTTTACATTCTTTAAAATGTTTTGTACCACTATGTCCAACAGTCAGTTTGTCTTTTTCAATTCTTTCTACCAACCTCTCTAAACATACCTTAGCTGAGGGGTCAAGTGTTGCTTACATTATTGTTTCTTATACTCTTACGTAGCTGGGTGAGATAGCTGCTCCCTGTGTATACGTTTTGAGCCCAAACAGCGGCCAAAAGACAGCTGAGTTTCTCTTATGAGACGGCGGTACTTGGTATCAAGTTTGCGATATTTTGTGAACAGTCAATAATAATTTGATTTGTAGTAATTGAACTGACCGTGTTCTGTTAGCACAGTTACACACGCAGAATTAATGTACAACTAGTTTACTACAGTGTCTTTGTGTGGGAAAGAAGGGTTATGACACGACTTTTCTGCTTGTGTTTATACTATTAACATGAAACATATACAGATAACCTGTATTACAAGATTCGGTATTAGCACCTTTTGGACAACACACACATAACTCCTACTGCCGTAAGACACCTGTGGTTTGAAATACGCTTCTAATGAATTCGGTCATGAGTGGTTTGGCCACGGTACCTCTTCTCCGAAGAGAAGCTTTTCGCGCTACCTGGCAAAGTACCTTGAAGTCTGCCTTCTCTGTCAGGGGTCTAGTTGTTTAAAGTTGCCTGTTGACTCTACTTAACCAAAGCAACCATGCTTCAGTCCTGGGCTTTGAAGCCATTCTCTTCAAAGTAAGCGTTATAGTAGTCAATGTTTAAACATATTTGTTGGAACATAAAGGGGCTATTCATAAATGTAGTGGCACCAATGCACAGCGCTTTATGCAGGAAACAATTTTTTTAAGGACTCAAGTAGTGTCAATAATAAAGTACTTCTTGCATTGCCCTAATTAAGTACTCCCATTGCTGAGACCAATTGATTATGCCAATGCTTCTTATACCTGGTGCCGCTTTTGAAGTGGAAGAAGCTTCTGGTGTTTTTTCTTTACAGAAGTGGCGTGAATTTCCTGCCTCCTTGCCCTGCCCTGGCCCAGTCTGTTTGAGCGCAAAATAGGCTAGTGGGAAGTTTTTGTGAGTGTGCTGAGCCAGTGCTTTTGAAGTGCAAGTGTGGTAGGTGACAGCTCTGCCCCCCCCAAGACCCTCTATTGCGAAACTGATAGGAAGAAATACAAAAAGGCCACCTGCTAACTTCAGCTAGTCATGTAACTCAGGATACAGGCAGAAGGGATCAAATGGTTAGGAAAAGAAAATACCAACTTTCGAAAAGTGTCATTTTCAGAATTGTGACTTAAAATCCGACTTTACCATTAAAAAGGATTTTAAATTACAATTCGTCAGATACCAAACATGAAACGTCTACCTGCTCCCAGACAAAAGTTATCACTTATTAAATGTATTAAGGAAACCTAATGTTATCCTATGGGAGAGGAAGGATTTGCAATAGTAAATGTAAAACTTAAAAGTACAAGTCCAAAGTACATGCTCAACTTTTTAATTACAACACATCCTGCTCAGTGGGCTGTTTAAGGACTACCCTAGAGGTGAATTACATGATTTACAAAAGAAAGCTTAGGCCTGGCAAAAGGGAGACTTAGCCAGGTTGAAGTGTCAGTTTAAACCTGTACACACAGGATGCAACTCCCACCACGGGCCGCTTCAAATCAGTCTTGACCCAACTACTCATGGGAACAGTCCAGCCTGAACTGCTGAACCGGGTTCTCCCTGGACCGGAAAAAAGCATCCCGGGACCTGTTTCAGGGTAACACCCCTCATCAGCCAGGCTAGCTTGAATCCAGTGGCACAGCGAGCAATGGACCCGCATTTGTGCCTACCCATCCCACTTAGGGCGAAAATTGCTGCGTCATGAGGAATAGGGTCAAGGCTGATTGTATGTGGCTGGGTCCAAACTGGGATGGCGTAGCAAGCAAAAGAACGATGCATTTAACCCAGATCTGTTGACTGGGGGTGAATGTTTTAATTCATTCAGCATTCCGTTCATCATTTGGTGCTGCAGCACAATTGTAATTCAGGGCATCAAATTAGCCATCATGCCAGTGTCATTTACATAGAGCGCTACAAAATTATGCAGGAAAGATATCTCCATATTCAAAAAAGATGGTTTTCATTACAAGTCCTACTAATTGGTTATGTTACTCTTTGTTTTTCTTACCCCTCATCTATTTATTTCTCTTCAATGGCCTTCCCTTTCTTCACAATTAACTGGACAGAGGCATGTCAATGGTTACCTGTATCATCAAAGTTCATACCAGTGGCGTCTGGTGACATTTGAAAGTGGTGAGGCGGAGACTGATAATCATACTGCACCGTAGCGAGCGAGCGTAGCAAGCGAGCCCGAACCCCCCAAGGAGGTTTCAGGGGGATTTCCCCCCGAGAAAATTTTGAAAAAATAGTGGAAAAATGGAGCATTTCCAAGCAAATTTGAGAAAGCAGGAAGGTTAATAAAGCAATTGTGAAAGTGCAGGTATTACATTATTAAAGAGCTGTCATATAACATACTAGGTAGCTGCTTATTCAGTATAACAACAGAGGGAGCTTCATAACAGACTTCAAGATACAATGCTGAGAACCTCACAGATTGTTTTTATTTAAACTGCAAACAACAAAACAAACAACTTTTTTGATTTAAACTGCAAACAACTTTCTTCCCATAGGAGGAATGTCTCTCTACATAGTTGATGATGAGCTTATTTTTTTCATGTAGAATAGTTCCAAAATCTTATTTCAGTAATAACAAGGGTGGCAGACCTTAATGTATACGTGTGGTTATGGCACACATTGTAGTTGTTTGCCTAAGCGTTTGTTTTACAGTATTTTTCGAGTCTGACTTTTTACTGGTAGTAGATGCACCAGATTTTTATTCTGATAGACGGACTTTCATCTTTTCCAGATTAATTTTTTTTACCGTTTGTTCCCGTGCTAGACGGACTTTCATCTTTTCCAGATTATTTATTTTTACAGTTTATTTATTTTTTACAGTTTGTTCCCGTGCTGTCAATAAGTGTGCGTTGTCTGGGGGATGGATTGAAGTAAACCTCTGATGCTAAGGGCCAAACCAGAATAGATTGCAATGTGACAACATGTTTATGGATGACACATATAAATGTGTATTCAAATTCATGTTAACATGTTACAGTACTCGTGTGGCCATATGCACTGTCTTTGCACCCGTCTTGGATTTCTGCAGTTTCTCCAAAGAGTTGCAGACCGTGGGAAATAAGTCTCAGGCAATGTCTTAGTATGGCTGAATCCTATTGTACACTCGTCTGTATCACGCACTTCCCAGTCCCTCATTTGCTAGCCACATGCATTCATTTTTTCCCAACTTCTAGTTGTCTCCCTCCAGTTTGTCTTACTGTTTCTCTCCCTTTCATTCATATTGTCTGCTCTCGTCTTTCTCTCTCGCAATCTCTCTGGCCCACTCGTACCTTTTTCAGACTCACTATCTCCTTCTTTCATAGCACCTACAATCTAGCTGCCACTGCCCTTCATTCTCTCTGTGCCCTTCCTCTCCCCGTGCTCTGCCTGTTCTATGCCTGTGCCTCTCCGCGGCTTGACCTGCTCGGTGGATTGTCGTCTTCCATATCTGCCTTTCCCCTCCTGTTTCTCACCGCATGATCTCTGTCTGCGGCACTCTTCTTCCTCAAAGCCTGCCATCCTTTCTCTCTTACTCCTTCTTTGTGTCTGTTTCTCAGGCAGTTTCTGCCTTCTATCTCCCCTCCTCTCCCTCCTTCCCTCTCGTCCTCCCTCTCCCTCTCCCTCTCTCCGTCTACCTCTCTCCCTTTCCCTCACTTCCCTCACCCTCTCTCCTCTCTCACCCTCTCCCTCTCTCTCTCCTCTGCCCCTCTCTCTCCTCTCTCCCTCTTTACCTCCCCCTGCTCTCCTTTTTCTCCCTCTCCCCATCTCCCCCTCTGCCTGCTCTCCTCTCTCTCCCTCCCCTCTCTCTACCCTCCGTCCTTCGCTCTCGTCCTCCCCCTCTCTTCTTACCCTCCCTCTCTCCCTCTACCCTCTCTCCCTTTCCCTCTCTCCCTTTCCCTCTCTTCCCTCTCCTCTCTCCCCCTCTCCCTTTCCCTCACTTCCCTCTCCCTCTCCCTCTCTCCCTTTCCCTCTCTCCCTTTCCCTCTCTTCCCTCTCCTCTCTCCCCCCTCCCTTTCCCTCACTTCCCTCTCCCTCTCTCCCCCTCTCCCTTTCCCTCACTTCCCTCTCCCTCTCTCCCTTTCCCTCTCCTCTCTCCCCGTCTCTGTCTCCTCCCCCTCTCTTTCTCATCTCTCCCCCCTCTCTCCTCTCTCTCTTTACCCTCTCCCTGCTCTCCTTTTTCTCCCTCTCCCCATCTCCCACTCAGCACCACCACAGCATCACTCAGCACCACCACAGCATCACTCAGCACCACCACAGCATCACTCAGCACCACCACAGCATCAGTCAGCACCACCACAGCACCAGTCAGCATCACCACAGCACCAGTCTGCACCACCACAGCATCACTCAGCAACACCACAGCATCACTCTTCCCCACCACAGCATCACTCTTCACCACCACAGCATCACTCTTCACCACCACAGCATCACTCTTCACCACCACAGCATCACTCTTCACCACCACAGCATCACTCAGCACCACCACAGCATCACTCGGCACCACTGCGCCATCACAGCATCAATCTGTGCAACCATTCAACAACAACTGGTTCAATTAAGTTCTCTCAATGTTTCAAGATTTGTTACAAATGTCACAAAAAGATGTTAATATTTGACTTCTGTTCTTGGATTTTCGTCACAATAAAATACACTGAACATAATCTTCACAAAAGTTTTTTACAAAAGTTTAAGCTATTGCCATTATAAATTACAATCACTTTTATTTAAGTATTAATTACTTAAAAAATTAAAAGCCATTGTTATTTGTAATATAAATACATCTAAGTCACGTAATTACAAATCATGTTGCATTACAAATGCTATAGGTGTCACATTTGCGAAAGTTATAACTATTGGCATTGTAAATGACAAAGATATTAATTTAGCTATTTTCAAAACCAAAACAAAAATTAAAAAATTGTCATTTACAAGACCAATAGCTCCAACTTTTCTAATGCAAGACCTATTGCATTTCCAATGCTTGTTACAGGAGCACTCTACAACATACTTCTATGCTCTACTAAGAGGACAATCTCTTTATTTCAAAACCATCGGTCCATTTTACAAGGGTAAACATTACATCACACTTGATGGAGCCCTCTGGGGAGATAGTAGCAGGATACTTATAATATGGTTGGGAGAGAAGCCCATCAATGATATTGGATGATTGGTATCTACACTGTGTTATGGCCTGTTGCGCTCGCCTTTCAGCTGCGGCGCTTCACGTTGTGGCAGACAGTGGCACATTAACATACTCAGACTCAGTTGGTTGCAATGCCACTTACACAGATTTACACAGCTAATCTGTGAAAATGCCTTAGTACTACCCTTCCCTAGAGTATGTGAAATATTTGCTTCCCCTTTTAAAATACTCCAGTATTTAAACTCCTCCACAATATATGCTTCAAGAATGTTATTATGTAAAGCTCTCTAATGTGTACTACGTCTTAGTGCATCAATATGTAATAGAAGCACACCTAGGGGGTTTATAATTAGCAATATCAAGCAAACCACACTGTGCCATTGCATTGTCTGTAGCAGCACCAGACCAGCATCACTCAAAGACCCGCTGGTCTAGTCTCTTCCCTCAGTTCACAGCCAAGGGCTTCGTACATCTTTCATGTCAGGCTTCAGTGTGACAGATTGACTTTTCCCAGACGAATAGCCATCATTATTTCATTTCCAAAAGGCCTGCTTTGCCACACTCACCATTTAAGTGAACGGGGTGAGCAGGGCACGGTTGTTTCACGGACTATTAACTGCTCACATAACAGTGCACTAAATTAATTTCAGGTCCCGCCTACTGTTGGCTAATGACAAAATGTTCCTAATGGCAACACAGACTTAAGGGCAGCGTACACATAAGTGCAGATGATTTAATCATTATTCAATTAACGCAGCATAGAGAACACATTTGTTGTGTGTGCAAGGGGATAACTACAGCACAAAGCCATGTCGACCGCATGGACAAGGGAAGGCCAGTGTGGCCTGGCACAGAATGTGGCTGACATTGGATCTGCTCTTGGATTTCAGCCATTAAGATGTGCATGGTAGAGCTTTGCTAGGAGGATATTGTGTGAGTATAGATCCCTAAGACAGATACAAAGTTTAAGCCAACAGTTGGGCACGGTTCTTCCACCCCAATGCTTTGCAACCACTTACCAATCGTTTGGCCAGCAGCATACTACATCGGTTACAGGGACGTTTTTTTTTACATTACAACATTGTCCTTTCTGTCTGTCCTTTCCTTTTGTGGTTCCTGTGTCCCTCTCCTATCTATCTTCCTTAGCCCTCCTCCCATCACCACTAGTCTATCCCATTCATTCCCCCTTTCCCACTCTCACCCCGTCTGTCTCCCCCCTCACTTTCTTCCTACCCCCCTCCCCACACCCCCTTGCTCCATCCTCTTCCCTCCCCTTTCTTCGATCCCTGTTCTCTTCTTCCATCACTCTTCCATTACTCCCTTCCTCTCTCTGCGTTTCCCTGCTCTCCCGCTCGTTGTGCCGGCCCTCAGTCAGCTCCCACGCTCTCTTTCACTGTCCTCCCCCTGCCCCCATCATTCTTAGAGTTCCACGTGCCACAGGCGCACCGTGTCTCAGGTGTCTCATTAGACAGGTATTCCTGGGTAACCAAAGCACGCTCAGCTGGTAGAGTCCGGTGCATCACGTGACATACAAGCATCCATCTTAAGATCAGCTTGCATGTGCCCGGCTGCCCCCTGAGGCAGAGTCAGGGAGTTTGTGCCTTCTCTCTTCTCCTCAGCAGGTCCTGCTCCAGCCCCTCCCCCAACCCCCACTAACCTGGAAATCTTAATAGACATCTCTGGACTCTTACTTTACTGCCAATGCTCACACGTCATTAGCAATACTTTCGACTTTTTAACCCACAGCATGTTGCATTCTGGAACTTGTAGTTTCACTGCTAACAGAGGAAGGAATCATTCTAAAAATTCCAGCATTCTAAGTGCTGCTGGCTAAAAAGCCCAGACTCACCGAAGGTGTCACACATGGCATGACGTCACTTGGCGCCCATGTCCGCGCTCCACGTTAAAATTATATCAGACACAGACGCAGAAAAAAAGTCTCAGCGATGATACCATCGTTATTAAACAGTCGTTTTCGTGCGGGATAGTTGTGGAACTGTTGACATTTTAGGATTTTAAACCTTGTTCTACTGCTCTTAGTTAAAAAGCGCACGGCAACGTTTTCAAGGAAATGCTTTGCCCTGTAATGACGCGCGACTTCCCTCCTTTATTATCGACATCGAGACCAAAGTTTATGAATATCTGTCTCAGACCTTCACCGTGCTGCCTCTCACCTTCGTGTCTCCTTGGCATGTCACAGGGCCTGCTTGGCGCTCTTCCAGCAGCGCGCAGGTCTCTGCCGCTGTCTGGATCCTTCCAAGGCCCCTCGTCTGGGCGCCTCGATATCTCCTGCAGCCTGTGTCCCCCACGGTCCCCTTTCACCAACCTCCCTCCCCCCCCCCTTCCCCCACTGGCACTGCCCATTACGTCCTGCCACCGTGCTCTCTCGCTGACTGCGTCATGGTCTGCCACTTTCACTTTCTGCAGCAGTGCACCACGCACGGTGACGTGACGGACAGCGTAGAAATGGCCAATCACCTCGACATGGCTGGAATTAGCCATATAGTGATTGGCCATACAGTGCGGTCCCTAAGCAGAGCGACCAACAACCACGGGCGCCACCATCCTGCTGCAGCAGCCAATCCTGGCGCAGAGTTAACAGCAACACTGCGCCAGGATTGGACTAGGAGCAAGATATTATCTGCCCATTAGTAGACCGGGGGCCCCGGGTCCCTGCCTGGCAGTCCCTGTGTCTCGAGTAGCATAGAGGGGGGGGGAGGGAAGGTCTACTACAACGTGCATGCGCGGGCAAGTAGAAATTTGTAAGACTCCTGGGTTCCACATGCGCATTGTTGCTCTGTCTACTCGGAGTCTCCGACTGCTCTGTTGTGCGCTGCCTCCTCCTGTCACTCTCTCCCTCAGCCCCGCCCCCCACGGCCCACTTCCTATACGATGCCCGATTCTGTCGGGCTTTTCCGGGCAGCAGGCAGCGCGCAGTGCGCTAGATGATTTATTTATCAGACATCGATCGATGCATTTTTTAAAAAGCCTTTAAATGCATTTGTGGCGTGTGGGGTCGTCCATGGCTAGTGGGGCAACGCCCCAACGCTTCCAATGGACGCACCGCCACTGGTTCATACATGTTTATATATGTTTCTCTGTAAACTCTCAAAGGGAATTAGAGACGAAAAATTGAATGTAGAGGCAAAATTCTAAATTTACAATAGATAAAAAAAGGATGGGTGGTAAAATAACCCTAGCTAGGAGAACAATTCCTTTTTGATGATTTAGGGGGCTGGGCCTATTTATCAGTGGACAAAATTAGCCTGAAATCTTGGTGTCCTTTAGCCCAAAGAATATATCCTGGGTGTTGGGCGATAGGAATTTCAAATTACTGGTCCCATAGCTTCTTACTGGTAACTATGACCATTAGAGTGGGCCACAGCTAGCACTACCCCTGCTCTTGGACATGACCGCCCCCTGTCTTGAAGAATTGGCTGTGCAGAATATAAGATGGACCAACTATGATCGCACAAGCAAGGTAAGAGGAACTCACAAGAAGGTGACCTTCATACAGGGAGGTCAATTTCAATTTTTGCTAGTCATTCAAAATCAATACTTGGTTGTAACATGTTGTAGCTGTGTTACAATAGATACAGCATACATCAATGACCTTACCATTGTGCATAACAATTATTTTTCCGAGAAATTCAAGGGCAGTAGTCAGGAAGACCCTGTAGAGATAGGCCCCTCATAGCAATTATTTAATTTGGAGATGCAGGAAGTTACGAATCGGGAGGAGGAAGAAGAAGTAAGCCAAAGCTAGCAATGATAGCTTTAGAAATAACGGCCCGATGGAGGAGGCTATGCCTTTCCCTAGGACTGCATAAAACATGTCCGACAAACGGAGGACCTTCAGAAGAGAAGCAGGTTACAACTTGCACGAACATTTCAAGCTTTGCCTACACCTTCAGTGGCCCAGTGTGACTAAGCTTTGTAGCAGGCCATAATATCGGTTTAACCATTCTAGCTGAAATTCTTGCTTTTGCTATTTATTTTTGGCTAAATATTACCTATGCTGCTGTTTGGAAGCACACTACTCTTGTGAGTAAACACACACACGCATACAGACATTCACAGAGCCCCACGCACTATGCAGTTAATAAAAGTACAGGCAATTTAAAACTAGAGAGCCTGGCATTCTTCAGCACACCTCTCCACCAACTTGAAAGGGCCATTGATGACAGAGACATGACTTACAGCCATCACTACAGCTTGGGTCCTCTTCAAGGACATGTAACAACGGACACCTATTATGTTAAAGCAGCATCTCTCTTGATTTCCGTGGTTGGAATAATGTCATGTTTTTAGGTCTCGCCTAGTGTTGCAGCGCATGCGCTGCTCGCTCTGCGAGGCATATTGTAGTAGGGACAGATGTGGGAGTGCTGTGGAAGCTCCGCACATATTTTTCATTGGCTGGCGTCATCGTCCATGGTAAATGCTGGCTTCCGATTGATAATGAGGCTTCTTAGTCCCGTCTCGTTACCGCCCTTTCTCCTTTTGTGACTGTCCATCAGGACTGGATCTTTTACTTGCGGAGTTACACTGTCTTCTTCATTAAGTCGGTAAGCACTTTCTTTTTTAGAATGAAAGCCAGCATCCTCTTGACAGAACGCATCCCTTGATCCAGTGCTCACATAAACATGTCTGTCACTTGTCTTCGGCCTCCTTCTGTGGTTGTCAACACAAGTTGCTTTGACATTTCTCTCAAATGTGTTGTTACTTGAACTACAGAAACAGTAAAAATGGGCTGTGCCTGTAAGACACCAGGATGCTGTTTCTTTATTATTATTTTGTTTCTGAATGGCTTGTGGAGAAATGCGGTATTGAAGTGCAATGTAGTGATAAAGCACCAAGGCGAAACCCATCAAGCTGCAATCGTTGGGCCACATGCAACCCCCACGACCTAAAAAGTCACACCCTTGTAAAGGCACGTTTTCTGTGCTCCCTGGTTTACTATTGAAAAAGAAAGGTTTTCATGGCACTGTGATAGTACTTGCCTACGTCCAGTGAGACTGTTGGTATTTTCTGAGCGGCAGATGCCTACCTGCTTGTGTGTCTGGAATGAGGAGGCGTCCTTTCATATTTTCCACCGTCCTTCCAGGAGTGCACACCTCTGCCTCACAGACACATCTCGAGGACACAGATGTCCCCGCTCAGTGCACAGCTGTTTTCAACATCACTGACCTGTTTGCGGTTGCTTTATTCAGCAGTAATGTTCAAGCCTGCTAGAAACATTGCCTCAAAATTGTGTTAAACACGTTATTGTACTCCAAGACCTTCACGCTTGCACCTCCTGTCCGATCTCTTGGTGCAGTATTCACTGTTCAAATGCTTTGCTCAGAAGTTTCTCTCAAAGCACGGTATAGACATACCTGCCCCCTCACCCTCTTTTACGGGTGACAGATTCTTTTACCCCCTTGGTGCACTATACACTGTATTTAAAAGCTCTTCCTATTTGACCTTCTGGTAATGTGCTTTGTAATTGGAATGTCTACAAGCTGTACTGTTATCACTGTATTTAAGTGGATTACCCACAATAATAAGCTGTTTTTAGATCTGAGTTGCCAGTGGAGGTGTCTAGGACTTAATGTTTTCAGCTCTTTAAAATAACAAGCATTTGCAATGCAATAGGTCTCGCATTAGGAAAGTTTGAGCCATTGGTATTGTGAATTACATTTTTTTAATTTATGTGTTGGTTGTGAAAATAGCAATAGTAATAGCTAAAGTAATAGCTTTGTCATTTACAATGCCAATAGTTTTAACTTTCACAAATGTGACACCTATAGCATTTGTAATGCAATATGTGATATTAACATTTTTTTGTGACATTTATAAGACAGACGTCATTGTTGTTCGAGTACTTTACGCTGGTGTTTGGATTCCTGTAAATCCCCAGTGTTGCAGGGTGCTTAAGAATTTTGTGATCACAGTGGTACTGTATTCCGGGTTGGGGGGAGGGGAGGAGAGAGAGAGAGAGGGAAGGGAGGGGAGGAGAGAGAGAGCGAGAGAGAGAGAGGGGAGAGAGGGAAGGGAGGGGAGGGGAGAGAGAGAGAGAGAGAGAGAGACACAGGGGAGGAGAGAGAGAGAGGGGAGGAGAGAGAGAGAGAGAGAGAAAAGGTGGGGAAGAGAGAGAGAGAGAGAGAGAGAGAGAGAGAGAGAGAGAGAGAGAGAGAGAGAGAGAGAGAGAGAGAGAGAGAGAGAGAGAGAGCTTGGGCTATAGTATGCGGCAGCGTTGGGTATAAAAAATAAAAATTAAAAAAAGAGGCCAAATTATGCGGTAACAAATGTATAAAAATCACAAAGTTGTATAAAACAATTATCAGTTATTGTATGGAAAGGCGAGGTGGGATGGCGCGACTTGAAAGCAGTAAACCTATTGGAAACCAATGAAGAAGAGGTTAATTGGGGCTAGACGGGCCCACGGTGCTACCAGGGACGTACCAATATGCTGGCTTTACTGTAAAGGTCCTTGGTAGGTCTGCGCGGGCCATTCACAATGTTGAAAACCTGCTGCACACACTTGTAGAAAAGGACTGCGAACGCTTCAACACACACCATTCAGCAAGTGAAATGTGACGAGGGGGAGGAAACGATACGAACTGACTCACCCGAGCTAGTTCAGTCAGACCAATTATAGTTAATTATGCGGTCAAAGCGCCAGACAGGCGAGCGGCGTAACTTGAGCTTCAGATGAAATCCTATTAGTCTGTCCCGCTTTTAATTCTAAGCTTTGTGCCATTTAATTGGGTAATAATACATGAAGTGCAATCTTCAAATTACAGGAGCGTGAAGGGAAGTGCTACATAGGCAGCATTTTATTTTAATGTCAAAACGTCACCTATCCGTAAACATTAAGTGGAACAGCAGCTGTCTAAGAACGACTTTATTCTGTGACAGACAGCTGTGCCCACAAATGAACAGTGAGGCATTAACCGCCCTATTTCAAGTCAGTCGAATATAGGTGCAGGAATGAAGGTGTCTCTTTTCAGTCGTCATCTCCATGACGTCACGAGCTGTTAACAAAACCAAGCGCTGCTGAGTCTTGGAGCAGAGACAGAGGGTCCGAAGCGCTAGAAGCGGGTCCGAGGCGCTAGAAGCGCATCCGAAACAAGGGGCTCGGATGTCCAACAGGCTGCTCCTCTCGCTGGGGCTCGGGTCGGCTCATCCCGAGACCATCACAGGTGTCGGACCCAAACCCTCCGGCCAGACATCCAGGAACAGAAACCAACCGGCAGCATCGAAAGAGAAGCTGAACCCTCGTCAGAGGTTACAGCTGCCAGTCAACACTGCAGGGCACGGGAGCTCTCCAGAGACACCGGGAACTTCCTGAGACAAGCATTGTGCACCCCGAGGTGTGTACATTTCCATGCATAACCTGTTTCTTGTTATAACTGTCCTTTAACCAGTCATAACGAAACCTAAGAGCCGCGCGCGTGAGCTTCTACCGTAGACAGCTCACGTCGCGCGGCTCTTAGGTTTCGTTTTCCTAAGCGCATGGCAGAGTCGCGCTCGCACACATGCGCGCTCACGAGGTCAAATCCGAGATCCGCGACGGAAAGCGCGTGCACCTCCCCTGTCCCAGCACGTGCACCCCCCCATTTACAAAGTATACTAAAGTATACACGAGGTCCCTTCGCTACGCTCGACCTAAAAAGTAGACTTTAGCTCGAGGACCATTCTTTCACCTTAAGCTATTGGCTAGTTGGTGCATCATGCCGCCTTCTAGGTACGGCTTCCACTGGAATGCATAAGGGACTACTTTACATCAGAAAAGTACACTCCATCATCACACTGCTTGTCATGTTCACTAGTTTATCTCCTGTAAGCATTCTAGCCAGAAAGTAATCCTTTTGTGTTACTTTTTACCCCAGCACTGGCAAAGCCTGTAAGGCAGGCTTTAATTTTAATGTGATGAACAGCATGTGTACCTGTATTTACCTGCATCAGCACATTCAAGCCAGACTTATTGGCTTTGCCAATATTTTTACTTTTGCTCCATGTAGTGGTAATGTAATGCTATCCAGTCTACCCACCTTCCTAGAGATTGAAGGCTTAACCCGTGACCTTGACGTAACCCTTGGTTTGGTAGAGAGTCCAATCAAGTGAGCCACCCTGCTGCTACCATAATTAGATGTACTACCCTGGACGAGCTATATATTGGCTCTGTATTTAGATGCTGACCAAAAGGCTAGCAGTAGGCACCGTGTACACAGTCCACAAGCGCCATGTTGCCTTTTTATTTACATGGCATACTTCCTACAGTCACTGTAGTTAGATGCCCTCACCAATTAACCTCTTGTGGGTGCCGCTGTGATATACTCTTAGAGCTGGCATTTGTTTAGATGCATAGCTCACAAGTCTGTGGTGATCGTGTCTGTGCTGCGTACATGCTTCAACAATACAGAAAATAACAATTTATAGGTACGCATGGTCTCACAGATGTATTAAAATGGTGCATCCTCCTCTTTTACTGCAGCAGATAGGATGGGCAGAGTCATGCAGAGTGATGTACCAGACACCTCCAGGTCCAATCTGAGTCTTGTGGTGGTGACCACATTGGAGTGTCTGCCATGGTGTAGTACCGGCCTGCGTCCAA
Organism: Lissotriton helveticus; assembly: GCF_964261635.1. Taxonomy (NCBI): domain Eukaryota; kingdom Metazoa; phylum Chordata; class Amphibia; order Caudata; family Salamandridae; genus Lissotriton; species Lissotriton helveticus. Next base: position 1,634,856,785 of record NC_136067.1, on the reverse strand, counting down.
GTCTAACCGTTTTATTTTCCCTCACTTCAACTTGGAAGGTTGATAAATGACCAAGCTCTAAGCAGCAAGGGGTTTCTATGAATTATAGAAATTGAGACATTGAAGCAGGAGTTGAGCCATAAAGTTGCTTGCTGTGGTTAGTGAGGGGCTTCCCTGCTGAGCACCATGAAGGAGTGGGTGCCTCATTCCTTTTAATATATAAATCTTAGTGCTCATTCTGCTTATTCTCTTTCTTGGCTATTTCCTTACATAGTAAACACTTTGCACTGTTTTGCTTTGAAACCCAAGAGGTGGAAGTGAGGCCATCACAGCAGCAGACAGTGCCCCTGGCATGACTGACTGGTGTGTTCACTCAAAACATGAAGTTATGAGAAAGGGGAGTGAAAAGATTCTCACACACGGTTGGGTGAACATTCACCGCTTCGTGAGGGATTGCTCTGCATCCCTTTGTCTTTGTCTGAGTGAGGGAGGGAGCGACCTGTAGTTTTGGATTTGGGAAGTGGAGAGAGGGGCAGACTGGCAGGGCAGAAGAGCGCTGCATTAGGCTCTTCACGCAGAACACTTCAAGCAGTCACTACTTATAGGCATGTGTCGCAGCTGCTGTAAGAGAGCCGCCGTACCTTCCACACCATCCCATTAATTCCATGTCTCCTTACCAATAATTCCTTGCTTCCTTCTCATTAGTGCACAATCTCCCTTTAATCTGTGCTTCTCAAATACCTAAGCAATTTGTGTTGAATAAACGTTCTCTCCATGCACAACTTCCTTGAATCTTTCCAGTCTGGATTATGCTGTCTCCGTTCCACAGGATGTTCCTAACTTGAGTTTCTACTTTGCTCTCCGTGCCCTTTTATTATCCATTCTTCTACGCCTTTGACACAGATAACCAAACTGCGCTCCTGGCCTTCCTGAAGGCTTCTGACCCGGCTCTATGGTACTACACCCTGCAACATGGCTAGGTAAAAAAACATTGGCATTTATAATGCCAATAACTCCAACTCCAACAAATGAAGACCGATTGCATTTCCAATGCAATAGGTCTCACATTTGTTAAAGTTAGAGCTGTTGGCGTTGAAAAGGAAGTTTTTTACTTTAGCTTTTTTACACCATTGGCAATAGTGCTATGCAAATAAAATAACTCCACAGCAAATAAAAAAAACAAAAGTAAAAAACATTGTTATTTTCAACGCCAACAGCTCTAGCTTTAACAAATGCGAGACCTATTGCATTGCAAATGCTTGTTTTCTTTAGTAATGGTATAATTGAACTCATTGGAGGTATACTTTTTGAAGACGATGAGGGTTGCACAAGCAATTCAGGGACATTGCCGCGATTTAAAGCTATTTTTATATCTTCTCTTAGCTCATGACGCAGATCATTTCTGAAATGTATCTCACATGGCTGCTTTGTTCAACTCAATGACAAAGTGTTACTCAACTGTCACAGACATGCCACAGAGAGAAGCACAATTAAAACATATCTGTACAAATTGTTATGTCGCAGCTGTGATGTAACAGCTGCGACTGGAAGGGCGCCCGATATGTAACTTCCCGCAGGGGAAACAGGGGCTGCACCCCTGTGCTGACTGGGCAAAATAGGTTGGCCCGGTCACGTGAAAGTTACCACCGCGCATGTGACTTCAGGAGACGCGCGTACGCGGCGGCCAGTAGACCCCAAATACCTGGCTCCATGTCGTTCTCTCAGTAGCCCCGCAGACTTGACCACCGGAGACAGTCCCACCTGTACCGGAGCTACCGCTGACAACATCACACTGGCAACGAGGGCGGGCGTGCTTCCACCGTGCTACTGTGCTGGGGAGGCCGCGTGTGCTTCCTGCCAGCGCCGCGGTGCTCGTGCCCCAGAGTTCCGGCCATCAGCACCCAGACTCGGAGGGTCAGGTCAGACGCAACGCTGTTGCGCCCGCAAGCGCTGTACAACACACGCCGAAGGAGCAAAGTGGCCGCATTCCTCGCAGTGAGAGCTGACGCTGTGCTCCGCACCTGCACGTTCTGCCGGCCGACCACATGCGCGTTGCAATAGGCAGTAAGGAACAGCTCAGGAGGCCGCATTGACGCCAGTGTTCACGTGGCGCGGCCGCCCTGGAGTCCGGCTGTGCCTTCCTATGCAGCAAGTGACGCTGCACTCACATCCTAGAGTCCTGCTGTGCCTGCACGTGACACACTTCTTATTCAGCAAGTGACGCTGCACCTACGTCCTGGAGTCCTGCTGTGCCTGCAAGTGATATACTTGAGCAGTTGTCCTCACACTGCCTGGGCAGCTGTGTCATCAGTCTGCACCACATCCTTTGTTCAGGGCATTTGTGACCAGGGCTCGCAGAGTGCCATTGCTGCAGAAAGTTTTCTCCTTGGTACAAGGCAGGGCAGCTCCTCAGCTCCACAGAGAAGATCCACTGTCGTGGTGAAAGGAGTCGCTGCAGCACGCTGCGCTGCTGAGTCTCACCATGCCCACCATCCCACCAATTGAACCGTTTGTGGTGGAAGGTCCTACATCTGCCCAGGCTCCCAAATGGAAGGAGTGGGTGGAACGCCTTATTATCTACTTTGAGGCCATGATAGTCCACAAAGACCAGAAGAGGGCCATGGTGCTGCACCTAGGTGGGAAAGACATTCATCGCATCACAAAGACACTTGTGGAGGCGATGCCCAAGACTCATCACACCCTGATTAATGTGCTCACAGGCTAATTTGAACCCATGGCCAACCAGGACTACAAACGCTTTATTTTCCGTCAGGCCAGGCAACTGCCCGATGAATCCCTCAACACATACCATGCCCTACTCAAGAACTTGGCATCCACATGTGGCTTTAGAGATGAGACGGAAGAAATCCGGGGGCAAATTATCCAAGGGTGCGCCTCGGCGAAGCTTCGCGAACGTATCCTGGGAGAGTCAGGCAAGCCCCTAACAGAAATTCTAACTCTTGGACGCACGAAAGAGTTATCCAAAGCCAGAGCAGCACACATGGAGGCGGCACTGCAATCGTCAGTCAAAGTGGAACCGGTGAACGCAGTCACGACGAGACCAGCAGACAGACACAATAGAAAGCCGTCCAAGAGCACCTGCAGGGTACCCAGCGATACTAAGGATACTGTGGAGGCCCACCTCACAAAGCGGCTGATTGCCAAGCGAAGGGCAAGAAATGTACAGGGTTCAGCAGATTCAATCATTTCGAAAAGGTAAGCAGTATAGAAAACCCAAGCCAACAGTCAACTTGGTACCCGAGGGAGGTGGTGAGTCGAGTGACATGGACGAGGAGGAGGAGGAAGAAAGAGCAGTATATAAGGTACACATGATCGAAGCAGCATCGAGTCGTCGTAGGCGGCTGCCCCAATGCCGCATTCTGGTGGGAACATAAGACGTTATGACTGTCATGTGCACAGGGGCCACCATAAACATAATGGCAGCTGCTCTCTATAAATCCATGCACCCGGCACCCCCTCTCCAGCCCACAAAGATCACTGTCTTTGCGTATGGGCAGGACAAGCCACTGGAGAGGAGAGGAAAATTCAAGACCATGGTGACCGATGAGAACCGGTCGGTCACCACCATGGTGTATGTCACCGAGGATGGACAAGGCATGCTTCTGGGATGTCGAGCCGCGGAAGACCTAGGCGTCGTGACTTTTGCATTCGGAATCCATCAGGAATAGGTCCAGCACATACAAACTGAGTACTCACTGAGTTTGCGTTGGTTTTCGAGGGAATCTGAAGGTATAGAGGAAAGAAGATACACCTTCACATCGACCCCACGGTCCAACCCGTAGCCCTGCGACATCGACGAGTGGCCTTTCATCAACGCCCATTAGTGAAACAAGAACTGATCAAGTTGGAGCAGGCCGGCATAATTGAAAAGGTGCCTGGCCCCAGACCTTGGGTCTCCCCAATAGTCGTTGCCCAAAAACCGAAGCAACCCGGGCCGTCAGAATATGTGTCGACATGAGATTACCGAATGCAGCCATCAAAAGAGAGTGACACATCACCCCGACCATCGATGATTTGATTAAAGAGATTGCAGGGGCGTGCTGGTTTTCGAAGCTCGACCTGCGGTCAGGGGATCACCAGCTAGTCCTGGATCAGGCCTCCAGGAACATTACGACTTTCTCCACTCATGTTGGCTTCCGTAGATACACTTGTTTGAACTTCGGAATATCTAGTGCCGCCGAGGTATTCCAGAATGTCATCCACGAGCTGATCATGGCTATTCCAGGAGTCATCAACGTGAGTGATGATATCATGGTACATGTCAAGTCCATCCCTGAGCACCACTCCCGCCTACTGCAAGTCCTCCAGAGAATCAGAGAAGCTGGACTAACGTTACACCGGGAAAAATGTTAATTCCTAAAAAATAAGCTGCAGTTCTTCGGATATACTTTCTAGGCTGAGGGGGTGAATCCTGACCCTGAGAAGGTCAGAGACATCAAGAATGCACCAGCCCCCGTCAATGTCACAGAAGTCTGCAGCTTTCTCGGCATGGTGAATTATTGTGGGCGTCGCATCAGAGACCGCACGACCCTCACCCAGCCCCTGAGGGATTTCACCAAGGACTCAGGCCCATGGGTGTGGGGTGAACCACAGACCAAGGCATTCCAAGACATTAAAAATGCCCTGTCCGCTGCCACCACCATAGCATTCTTTGACCCACATAAACTCACGCTGGTTGTGGTAGACGCAGGCCCGAAGGGACTGGGTGCAGTACTAATGCAACTCCGTACTGCTGTAGAGGACTGGTCCCCTGTGGCTTTCGCTAGCCGCTCGCTCACTGACACCGAGCAGAGGTACTCCCAGATTGAAAAGGAAGCTATCGCCATTCACTGGGGGTGTCGTCACTTCCATCTCTACGTTTACGGCAAGCCATTTGTAGTAGCCACTGACCACAAGCTCCTGCTGCCTCTTTTCTCCAACACCTCATCGAAACCTCCGCCGAGGATATAAAAATGGATGCAGCAGCTGCAGAATTATAACTGCCGAATTGAATACCAGCCTGGAAGCCGAAACCCCGCTGATTATCTGTCGAGACATCCTAGGAAGGCTACGCCCCGAGAAGAGGAAGATGCGGCAGACACGGAGGAATATGTCAAATGCATCACGGAAAGATCTTGTCCTATTCCCCTCTCAATGGATGATCTGAAGAATGAAACAGACAGGGATAAATGTCTGCAAAGGGCCAAGCAAGCAGTGAAACATGGCAACTGGCACAAAGCCAGGGAAGAATGGAAAATACTCACTGGAAGCACGCCGGATATTGGAAAGTATGTATCATGTCCGTGAGGAACTGACGGAAGACGCCACAGGATGTCTCATGCGAGGACACCGGCTGGTGGTTCCCTCATCGTTGACCGCCAGAGTCATTCAACTGGCCCATAGCGGTCATCAAGGGATGGTCAAAACCAAATCATTATTGCAAACCAAAGTGTGGTTTCCTTTAATGGACGAGCTTGTGGAGACTGCCGTCCGGGAATGCCAGTGGTGCCAGGTCCCTGGAGGAAGACCCAAGCCCGCGCCAGTACTCATCGAGACCTCGGCGTCCCTGGGTGAGTGTCAGCCTCGATTTCGGAAGCCTGCCGGATGGGAGACACACCTTTGTGGCCATTGAAGATTATTCTAAATATCCGGAGATTGAGATAGTCACCTCACTAAGTGCCGCAGGGGAAACATCCTTTACAACGCAACTTTTACCACGCAGTGCCTTTACGACGCAACTTTTACAACGCAAACCATTACAACGCATTGCGCTGGGGGGCGCTCTAGGATAGGGAATAAGTTTAATTTACTGTCCAACACCTTCCCTAGTGTCCACGGGGACTGGAGTTGGAATAGTAAATTAAACTATTCACTATCCAGCACCCCAAAGCGCTATGCGTTGTAAAGGTTTGCGTTATAAAAACCGCGTTGTAAAGGCATGCGATGTAAAAGCATGCGTTGTAATGTCATACATCCGTGCCGCAGAGATCATCCCGAAGTTGGAAAAGGTGATAGCAACGCACAGCATTTTTCAAGAACTCAAAACAGATAATGGACCTCCTTTTCAAGGCCAGGAGTTAGCCACCTACCTAGCTTTGCTGGGCATTAAACATTGACGGATCACCCCTTGCTGGCCGCAAGCCAACGGAGAGGTGGAGCGGTTTATGCGAACACTAATCAAGGTCATCTGCATAGCCCATGAATGTCACCAGCCCATGGAACTAGCTATGTTCACGTTCCTGCAAAATTACCAACAAACTCCTCACACCACGACGGGCTTGGCCCCAGGGCACCTGTCAATGGGACGAGTGGTCACTGACTCCATTCCCCATCATCCCCGGTGGAGCACGGCCCATCCTGATGATCACCGGATAGATCAACAGCGAAGAAGAGCACATGCGCAAGTCAGCCAGCGCTGAGGAGCTCAACAGTTGCTTCTGGGGCGCGGAGATAAATTACTGCTGAAGAATCGCGTGACTAATAGCATGTTCCATCTTCCATATGAAAGACATCCCTGGACTGTCATCCGAGAGGAGGAGAGGTTGTAACAAGGAACATTTCCCATTTCAAAAAATGTCATCTTGCGGAGACTGCATCGTCGGACAGAGTAACGGAGAGACTGAACCGATTCCCCGGTGACACTCCTTCTACTCCCAGTCCTGCGGAGGAAGCTGATGAATCATCATCGCAACCCCTCGCGGTGGACCCTGGCATGTCGATGGACCCTGACACCTTGGTGCCGGGAACTGCGGAAGTGCCAGAAAGCTCTAGAGGATCGTTGCATCGGGCCTCTAGTGAAGAGGCAGACGGAGAGTCCAGTGGTCGGGGAGTCTCCCAGTATCAGCTACGACACAACCCTGAGCCAAGCCGGAACCTGAAAGACTACTTCATGTAAGACCGTTCTTTTTGTATTAAGTATTTTGGCTTTTCCCGTAAATGGAGCTCATACGACTCCCAGGGCTTCCTCACCGCCCTGGCTGACTCATGCCCAGTCATCCACGATCTCAACGACATCGACGGACTAGAACGAGATACTGCCTCCTGGCTAGAGTCGGCTAGCGACCGATTTGCCCCCTTAGTCAAATTCCCCTGTACTAGACATCGGAATTCTCATAGGTGGTTCTCCGACGATCTTAAAGCCCGGAAATTAAAAACACGCCAGTTAGAACGCACCTGGAGACATGACAATTCGGACTCAGCCAAACAATCCTATCTGGCCGCACGTAAAGATTTCAAAACAGCTATCCGTTCTGCCAAAATGGAACATTTTGCCAACAGGATCTTCCAGGCAACTGATAAATCTAAGGAGGTATTCAGAGTTCTGAATGAGTTAACCACTGATGACAGAACCCTTCCAGCCCAGACCCCCACTCAGGAGGCCTGTGATACTCTGAACTCCTTCTTCGTAGAAAAAATCTGAAAAATCAAAAAATCTATCCCTCCACTTCCCCAATTGTTACTACCGGATAATTCCTCTTACAACCCTTCGACCCTCACTTCCTTCCCTGCTCTAGATTCCACCTCCCTGTCAGAACTAGCCATTCGTGTGAAATCTGGTTCTCCGAATGATTGCTGCCCACCTTCTGTCCTGCGGAGTATCTGTCTCAATCTACCAGATAGTGTCCTACATCTAATGAACAGATCTCTCTGCAGTGGCATCTGTCCTACCGCCTTTAAGGATGCCATTCTGGTACCTCTCTTAAAAAACCCAGGGGCGGACATGTCGGAACCGTCAAATTATCGCCCCATCTCACTCCTTCCTTATTTCTCCAAACTCATGGAAGCCCATGTTACCCGCTGCCTGTCCAGCTTCATAGAATCCTCCGGTTATCTCGAGCCGAATCAGGCCGGCTTCAGACCTGCCCACTCCACTGAAGCCGTTATTTTGGCAGTCCTTGACACACTCAGGAGCGGCGCGGACGCGGGAATCCCCCAGGCCCTCGTCCTACTGGATCTGTCGGCCGCGTTCGACACGGTGGATCATAACATCCTTCTCCACCGTGTCGAGCAGGCAGGCCTCCAGGGCGTTGCTCTTGAGTGGATCAAATCCTTCCTTACGGGAAGAACACAGGCGGTCCGCCTGGGCCCCTACACCGCCAAACAAACCCCCACGTCCTGCGGTGCCCCCCAGGGATCTTCCCTTTCTCCACTCCTCTTCAATATTTATCTCCGGCCACTCATTCAGTCACTCTCGAAATGGGATATCGTCACCTACAACTATGCTGACGATCTACAAATCATTTTCTCCCTCAACTCACCACACGCTGTCAAAACCTTTCACGGAGCCATGCCTCACATCCAACTCTGGATGAACCAGAACCAACTGAAGTTGAACCCCGGTAAAACTGAGCTCCTTCTTCCAGGGCTCAGTCACGCTTACTGGGGGCCACAGTTCTGGCCGCCAGAGTTCGGACCCCCCCCCACCCCTGTAAAAGCAGTAAAGAGTCTGGGTGTCATCATTGACACCGAGCTCTCCCTCAGAGCTCAAGTCGGAGCGGTGGTTTCCTCTTGTATGTACCAACTCCGGAGGATTCGCAAAGTCCGCTACCTTCTTCCCCCGGCGGCACTCACCCAAACCGTTATCTCATTGGTACTCTCCCGCCTGGATTTCTCTAATGCCATCCCCACGGCCTACCGCAATTTCTTATACAACGCCTCCAAGTTGTCCAGAACCAGGCGGCCCGCCTGATTCACGGAACCCCCAGATGGCAATCAGCTAAGCCTCTGCTCACGTGCCTTCATTGGCTCCCAGTCGATCGAAGGGTCGCCTTCAAGGTGGCATGCCTCACCTTTAAAGCACTTCACTGCCCTGGTCCCGCTTTCTTAAAATCCTTCATTCGCCCTCACTGTCCCATACGCAATCTTCGATCAGCTCACCGCGATCTGCTGATCACCCCCAAGAGCAAAACCAAGAGATTCGGCGGCCGCCGCTTCTCTCACCTGGCTCCCGCGCTCTGGAACCTCCTCCCTCTCCCCATCAAATCTTCCCTTTCCCTCCTGAACTTTAGGAAAATGTTGAAAACCCACCTCTTCCCCACCTCTGGTTAGATCTCGCCATCTCTGCTCCCCCCTCATCTATTCTGTCTATCAGCGCCAGGAAGCTTCGGTGTCAGCGCGCTTTACAAAACGCACTTAACATAACAAGAATCAAGGGTGGGGGTCCCCATGCACATTTCAAGTGTTGTTGTGTTTGACTGGAATTTCTGTTTTTGGGAGGAATGTTATGTCACAGCTGTGATGTAACAGCTGCGACTGGAATGGCGCCCTGATATGTAACTTCCCACGGGGGAAACAGGGGCTGCACCCCTGTGCTGCCTGCTGACTGGGCCAAATAGGTTGGCCCTGGTCACGTGATGTTAATGTAATAAAGTTACCACCACACACGTGAGGTCAGGAGACACGCGTACGCGGCGGCTAGTAGACAACAAATACCTGGCTCCATGTCGTTCTTTCAGTAGCTGCGTAAACTTGACCACCGGAGACAGTCCCACCTGTATCGGAGCTCCCGCTGACAACATAACACAAATGCTGCCCTCTCTACGAGACAAAACAAATTTGTATAAAATGTGTGATAAACACTTTTTTCCAAAATAATCAAATATCGTGGTTAATTTGACCAGCTCCTCGTCAGATAAAGGGCCAACCAAAGCAGTTGCTATCTTACATAAAGTTCGTTACAGTCACATGGCCTTTACCTCCAGATGGACATAACCAAGAGAAAGGAGTTATTAGCATTTATAATTAAAAATCCCTGGAACCCTGTACAGTTATGTGCCATCGTTAACTTCGTTTAAAAGTTTTCCAGTGAGTGCAAACAAAAATGAGACACGTATTAATGTGCATGTACTAAAATAACATGTACTACGTTGCCTAAAACGCACAAAAGCGACGACATCAACGTGTTAAACAATATCCGTATCATACAAAATTCAGCCTCAACTCCAGGGCAGTAGAACAGCAAATAACTCAGTTCTACGTGGCCTCTTCCTGTACAGAAGCCTTGAGCCCGGGCAGCGTCCCAATGCAACCAAGGAGGGATCACGTGACGCTCTCCCGTCACGTGACTGTACTTTGACTGTCAGCGGCACCATGGCTGAGCTGGAGAGCAGCAAGGCTCTGAGCGCGCTCTTGAACGGTATCGCCCAATGCACCTTCTACAGAAACCCGGATATCACCGAGGAGCTGCTCCAGCGGGAGCTGTACCCCGAGATGCCGGAGCAGGACTTCCGCTCCTTGCTGGACAGAATGCGAGGCCTGCTGAAGGTAAAGCCGCCAGTGAGCGCCTCATGAACAGCCTTGGTATTCCTCATTTTCCGTTTGTTTCTCTACTGGGTGTGCCACACCCCCTCGCATCACACATGTATGTAGGATATGTATTCTATTTGTGGTACTGAATAGGTAGCTACTATAGTAGAGTCATTTTTGGGGACTTATAATCAGAACTGTATAAACCTTCCAAGTAGGGTTGCCATATTTCACATAGAAAGACACTGGCCATTGGTTCACGTTTTAAGATTTTGCAAAAACCTCAACATGATGCATAAATAAACTTAGTATAAAATCGTCTGTTTTCATTTGTAACATGGTATTTCAGTTATTGTTTACTTTAATTAGCAATCGGGCATCATTAAGTCAGATCTAGAACACTTTTTAAGCGTTTTCTTCCTATATTTACTGTTTTAAGTTTGAACTAATAAGGGGAAACAAGCACTGGCAAAGCCAATAGGTCTTGCCTGTGCAAGAGCTATTGACTTGGGCAGTGTGTTTTAGTCGTGTTGTACACCAGCGTGGCTGCTTTTCGTCCCGTCTAAAAGTTATTGTAGGAGAGTGACTTGTCATAGAGTATAGTGTCATGGAGTGGAGGGGTGTAGATTGGAGTAGAGTAGGGTGGCATAGAGTGGAATGTGGTGGAGTGGCACAGTGTAGTGTGAAGGAAAGTGTCAGAGAGTGGAGAGGCATAGCGTGGAGTGTCATAGAGTGCAGTAAAGTGGCGTGAGTGTATGTAGTACAATGGCATAGAATATCGTGGAGTAGAGTAGGGTGGTATAGAGTGTCGTAGAGCGTCATAGAGTGGAGTGGGATCGAGTGGAGCGTTGTAGAGCGGCTTAGTCTTGCAGAGTGGAGTAGTGGTGTAGAGTAGAATGATGTGGAGAGGCGAAGGATGGAGTGTTGTAGCATACCATGGAGTGGGGTAAAGTAGCGTAGAGCTGAGTGACATAGCGTAGAGTGGGCTAAAATGTCATAGAGTGGGGTGGTGTAGCATGGAGAGCGGTAGGGTGGCAGAGAGTGTCATGGAGTGGAGGGTCGTAAATTGGAGTTGAGTAGGGTGGTATAGAGTGGAATGTGATAGAGTGGAATGTAGTAGAGAGGAGTGGCATACTGTAGAGTGTAGGAAGGTGTCATAGAGTGGAGTGGCATAGCACGGAGTGCCATAGTGTGTAGTAAAGTGTTGTGGAGTGTAGTGGAATGGCATAGAATATCGTGGCTGGGTTGTGGTGTAGAGTAGGGTAGCATGAAGTGTCATAGAGTGGAGGGATCAAGTGGAGTGCTGTAGAGTAGAGTGGCATAGTGTCATAGAGTGGATTGGAGTAGTGGTGTAGTTAGAGTGACATGGAGAGGCAAAGGATGGAGTGTTGTGGGGTACCATAGAGGGGAGTAAAGTGGCGTACAGTTGAGTGGCATAGCGTAGAGTGTGCTAATATGTTATAGAGTGGGGCGGTGGAGCGTGGTAGGGTGGCATAGAGTTTCATGGAGTGGTGGGGCGTAGATTGGAGTAGCATAAGGTGGCATAAAGTGGAATGTCGTAGAGTGGAGTGGCATAGTGTAGAGTGGAAGAAGGTGTTGTGGAGTGGCATATTGTGGAGTGTTAGAGTGCAATAAAGTGTTGTGGAGTGTAGTAGAGTATCATAGAATATCATGGAGTGTTGTAGAGTAGGGTGGCATGGAGTGTCGTTGAGTCGTGGAGTGGGATCGAGTGGAGTGTTGTAGAGTGGCATAGTGTCTTAGAGCAGTGGTTCCCAAACTTTTGACTCCTGAGGACCCCATTGAGTCACCACTGGAAGCCGGGGACCCCCAAGCAATTTGTATGAGTTAAATTTCAAACATTAAAACAGTAATTTAAAAAAAATACACACGTGTGCACACAAAACAAATACTCAAAGTACTAAGGATTTTGGGGCCAGATGTACGACCATTTCATTTAGCGCCTCACAATTGGCGACACATTGGAGTGGCGAATTGCGAGGTGCTAAATGAAATGTACAACAGTGTGTTTAACACTGTTTGGGATTCCCAAAGGGGTTGCAAATTGCGAGCTTCATTAATATTAATGAGCCTCTCGCAATTTGTGAGCCCATTGGGAATGCCAGCCCTGCTAGTGATGGTGGCCTGCTGGGCTCTGCAGGCCACCATGTCTCGGACTGCTTTTAAATAAAGCAGTTTAAAAAAAAAATGCAGCCTGTTTACCATGCATTTAAAAAAAAAGAAAAGAAAATGAAACGTTTTCGTTTTATTTTCTAAGGGCAGGCAGAGGTCCCTGGGACTACTGCCTGCCCTTAAAGAATAATTTTGCATGCATTTGCAAAGGGGAAGGGGTCCCTTGGGGACCACTTCTCATTTGCAAATGCATTACCATCTACTTGAAGTAGGTGGTAATTGTGACTGTTTTGCGACCGCAAAACATTTGTACATGGTTTTGAGACTCGCTATTTGGAAGGGAATGCCCCTTCCAAATTGCAAGTTGCAAAACCTATTTAGAGAGTCGCAAACAAATTGAGACTCGCGAAATAGGCTATGTACATGGCCCAATAGGTTTTTCCATGCGCAAACGGGTTCACAAACCCGTTCGCGCATATAAAAACAGATCATACATCTGTCCCTTAGTGTTTTATATTGAAGTAATAGCCCCTCTGTCACATGTATTTCATTTGTTTTATAGCATCTCTCATACCATTGTAGGATGTCAGAGCACTTTACATCACACACATTGAATCACACATGTAAATCACTGTGAAAATGTTTAAAGAGTGCTTGGTCTGAAAAAGCACAAACTCAGGATTCAGAACATAACACAGTGGCTAGCATTGACTATAACATTAAAAATGTATTTCCACCGAAATATATCTTTTTAGCAGCAGCAGGATAATGAATAACTGGGACAAAATAAAAGTTACTAACTGGTAACATGCAGTTTGCAAGCAGCTCTTTGATGACAGTTTATAGGTCCCTCTGCTAGATTACGATTGTCACTTATGAAGTGCACAGTAACAAAAGAATCTCTGTGACAAAGGCAGTAACCACGAACCTAGGCACATAAAATACTGCTTTTTAAGATGCATGTTACACGTTCTTTGCAGTAGGCACATTAACCCTCTGTGCTACATTAGTTAAACCAAAGCTGCCACTGAACAAAACTCTCCTCGCTCTCCAGTAGGTACATTCATCACTGGCATTCTCTTGACACTTTTATTGTTGCTGGAAAGCTGCTAATTATACAAGACACGTTTCTGTGCTTTTAAAACTGTTGCCTATGGACCCCCTGGGAATGTGTCACGGACCCCTGGGGGTCCGCGGACCACAGTTTGGGAAACACTGTCTTAGAGTGTAGTAGTGGTGTAGCGTAGAGTGACATGGAGAGGCAAAGGATGCAGTGTTGTAGAGTACCATACAGTGGAGTAATGTGGCGTAGAGTTGAGTGGCGTAGCATTGAGTCGGCTAAAATGCAATAGAGTGGGGTGGTGTAGTGTGGAGTATCGTACGGTGGCATAGAGTATAATGAAGTGACATAGAGAGGAATAGAGTGATCTTGAGTGAAGTGGAGTTGAGTGGAATGTTTTAGAGTGGAAGTAATCATTACATTTGCACAGACATACTGTTTCCTGATAAAACTATACAGCACTGTGGGCGTTGGGAAGGATCGAGGTCGAGACTATGTCTTGATACAGAAGGTTTTATTTTGTAAGCACGTCTCCTCCTAAATGAAGCCAGAGTTATGCCTCGGTATAATTCTTCTAATCCGGGGTCTTCTTCACTTCAGCCTTCTTTCTCGTCACCCCCTGGTCTGGGGTGATCCCTCACTCCCTTTCCCCATAAGGGAGTGAGGGACCACCCGTTCGTACTTGATGCTGTACAACAAGGTGAACGTGCTCAGGGAGTCTGGAAGTACGGAGCGGGAGATAGAGGGTGAGGAAATATACCACTCTACTCGCCGGACTTTGCCCGTGTCCCTACCCACCCCGCAACCCTATTCCGTACCTTCGAGAGCCACGCTTCTCCTGAAGTGTGGCTGGGCACACCGTGGTAACGTTGGCCTCCTGGCTCCTTCGGACCGTTCACCTCCTCCGTGACTTGTAGCAGCGGCACTCGTACGGTTGTTGTGGTTCCCTGGCTTCTCGTCTCTGTCTCTTTTCTTCACGTCTTCACCGACTCCGGAAGTCTCTCTCTCTCTTCTGCTCTGGTTTCCTTCTTTCTTATTGGACCTGGAGAGCTGACGTCCAGAAAGGAGGCGGTCCTCCCGTAGTTTACGTCCCAGTTAAAGGGATCGGTTTCCAATTCAGATTTGTCTGCTTTATGCGTGAAAAACGGACTCGGGTCCCAGTCATCCTGTTGGGGAAAGAAAAAAGGGAACAGTAACAGGGGGCACAGTCCACCAGTCTTCGCTTGTTTCTAGTGTCCCATGATCCGGGGGCGCACTGTGACAAGAACACAAACGATAATGTATAGAAATGGCATCACCTAGCGTATCGATTTGTTTGGACGTATTAAAATATTAGTTTCCACCACACTTCAGAATTACAAAAAAAATGTGCTTCATTTGTGCTTTCCTAATTCTGAAATATTTGCACAGTTCATTTACGGTTATTTAAATTTTGTTGTGTGCTAGAAGAAAGCCTGTCTTTTCATGCCCCCAGATTGTCAGATAAATACTATCACTTTGAAGTCCCAGAAAGTAAAGTAAACACTAAAGTTCCCTCTGAAGGTAGAGCCTTTCATTTGACCTCTATCTTTGAATGCACAGCAAATGTGACAAGATGAGAACAAAATCTAAAGGGTTGTTTACAGAAAGCATGCACTCGTGGAAGAATACAGTAAACTGGCTATTCTCCACATGAGGGACAAAGGCCGGTTGGACAGCCTAAAACAAATAAAGCCAGCAAATAGAAAGCAAGCAACTGTGAGTTACAAAGCCAATGGTAAGAAATGGAAAGAATGTCCCCAAGAAGTCTTTAGCAACCAGACAGAGGGTTCAACATAAAAATACCATCTTTAAGTCATTTTCCTAAATGTTACTAGTCAGGTGGCAATCTTACTTCCAAAATGAAGAGTAAAGTATGATTGTTAGGTTGTGAACTGTGCGTTTACTATTCTATTAAATTCTGTCAGCACACAAAGTCCAACTGGTCATTAACGGTATTAAATTAATAATGCAATCTGTGTAGAGAAACATTAAAGTGAATGTCACTTTGTATAATTTTATTTCTCATAAATATCAGTGGACAATGACAGAAGTCGATATGGGATGGGGTACCTGATAAGTTAGTCCAAAAGACTTTATCAAGGCTGCAAACGACCAGCATTGTATTGGGATGGTATTGTCCCCTCCATAATGCCCAATCATGTTCCCTTGTCCTGAGTGCTCAGCTGCCACTATCTAGTATCCTATTTTTAGGTTTCGTAACCTGGCGAGGGGCGAAGCCCCTCCCAGATCGAAATCTGTTGTTTTTAATAGTGAGGTTAGGACAGCCTCTGTTTCCAATTGGCTAGCTCCATAAATGGAGGCTAGCCATTGGGAGGCAGAGGCTGTCAATCGCGCTTTCTCACGAAAACGCGATTCGGGGGCGTTTCTGGTGCTTTTTTTTAAGCCCCGCCCCTTTGTCCCGGGCCGCGCTGCGATTGGCTGCCGGCCCGGGACACCCCCGTGACGTCATTCCCGGGCCGCGCTGTGATTGGCTGCCGGCCCGGGACACCCCCGTGACGTCAGCCAATCACAGCGCGGCCCGGGACCTGACTTGTTATATTTTCCTGTTTCTTGACCTATTTTTTCATTCTCCTCTTTTTACTTTTTCTAGTCTTTCACTACTGCGGATAGCTTATTGTCCGATTTCGAATATGTTCACTCCCACATCGTTTCATGTGATGTTTTTCCTCCCTCCCAGCAGAGTTCACTCCTCTGCTTTATCGTCTCTTGGTTCTCTCTCCACCTTTTTCTTTGAGGGATGCTTTTTCGCTCGCCCCACTCATACTTTTAGGAATAGTGTCCCTGTTTACACTGCATTGATAATATCCGACAATCCTGCCCCCCCCCCATGTTTCAGGACGCTCTCGCTCCTTTTCATTATCTTTCTCCACATGAGGATTACTCTCGGGTTTACAGCAGTTGACCAGCAGAGCGTGCGCTTTTGCAAATTAGTTTTCCATCTTCAGATTTGCTAGACAACATGCAATAAAACCGGGTCAGCGCCAGTGCACAAGTTTATCAGTTTGGGAAAGATGCCATTGCAACATTCTTGCTGCTGCTTTTGAAGTGATCTCATATACAGGTAGGACATTTTGGGATTTCGGTAATCGATGTAGTAGCTGTCTTTTATTACTGTAGTTTTACGATTCGAAAATGCTTCAACACTTAGGTGTGCTATCGATCTGGGTGTTTGGAAAACAAAAAAAATACATCTACCCAAGTTCTGTTTAGAGCAATAAGATATTGGACGAGGTTCCCGCCCGTAAATGCGGTTTCTTTGTATGCAGGGGCACGCACAAAACGCATTAGAATGTCCTTTGCCTGATGTTACCATACAAATTGGAAGTTCCAGAGGAAATGCACTTTTAAGAAAAGGAATCATTAATATTGTTTTATGATGGCTCCCTCCAGTCGCTGCAGCTCGGTTCCATCTGAATGCAGACTGTGTCCGCCATGCAAAATCCTCAGCTGGTGCCTTTTGCCGGATTTAGAAGTTAACAGAGGAATAGTAACGGCAGCTCAGGGAGCAATCAAGAGCAAGCTCCTGTCTGTTGTGTAACATTGACCCGCTTCCTTAAATCTTCATGTGACGTAGTTGAGTATCGTTTCTGATGAATTGTAAATCAGCTGATCAGAGTGATAAAGTGTGGTGGACACACCACTAAAATATTCATTTTCTCACAGTGTTTACCTCTCGCCTAGAGATTACAGTCCAGTTTTCACGGAGCCTCCCTTCAACACTCCTGTGACACTAGGATGTGTTAATACCGAGTTAACATTTTTCTTGTATTTCGCACTGTACGGGCAGAGCAGTACTAATTGTTTGAAGATTGTATATTTCTTGATTGTGTCTCATTTTTTTTGCGTGATTTTGTGTTATGATTGTATGCATCTTTAATGTATGCTGTTGCCTCCCCGGTTTAATTTGAGTGCATAGCTAACAGCGCAGGGACCTGGAAGGGGCTCTGCGAGCCTTACCTTATGCTCAGGGAGCAGTCCCACAGATGCGAAATGAACAACCTCCACCGTCCCTTGCCGTCCTCCAGTCATAGCAATGGCACCGACCAGGTTGTAGGTTGGGGTCAGGAGAGGAAATCCTAAACGTTGTAGTGCCTGTTCTCTTGTAGGTAGGCCTGGTTGTATATGTTACGTGGCTATATGGGAACTCATCTGGGAACAGCAACCTGCAAAAATGGTTGACATCAAACTCAGGATTGTTCTCTGGTGTCTCAGTTAGTAATCCACTAAGAAGGAAACTTGAGGTTTGGTGTTCAGGGGAAAAGGAACCAGAAAACAAAAAGTAGGGAAAGGCAGGAAGCACAGCCATTGGAGGTTGTGTATAAAGAAAGGATAAGCGCTCCTGTGCAAGTAGGAAATGAGCAGTGAAGAGAACAGCCTCTGGAGTCACTCCTACAATAAAGACAATGTGCTTGTGTGCGTGTGAGTAGAAAGGTATACATGGAAGCGCTCCTGTGCTGGCACTTCAGGCTCCCCCAGGGTTGATAAGGGTTTATGCAATGTGCAAGCGCTCCTGCGCTGGGAAATCAAATGTGTAAATGTGAACACGCCTGCACTCACCCAAACGGCAACAAATGACAACCCTCTCCTGCGCTTGTGAAAACAAATGCAGGAATGCAAGGGCTCCTGCGCTTGCACAATAGGTAGATATGATAATGCGCTCCTGCGCGTGAGAAATAAAATGTGTGAAGGTGAGCGCTCCTGAGCTCACTCAATTGGCAACAAAGGACAACGCGCTCCTGCAGGTGTGAAAATAAATGCAGGAATGTAAGCGTTCCTACGCTCGACAATATGTAGTATTGACAGCGCGCTCCTGCACGTGTGAAATCAAACTGTAGAGTTGCAAGTGCTCCTGTGCTCATACTGTAGACCCCACTGGTACCGCTGGTCAGTACTCACTGGGCTGCTGCGGTACGCTGGAATCCAAAAGTTTTGAACAGGCCAGCTTCGCTCGATAACAGGTGAATCCCCGATGGATACCGCGGAACAAGAAGAGAGGCTTGCAGGATAGAAATAGAATAACGCCGGAGAGAGAGGGGCGGCGAGGAAGAGAGGGGAGAGTGAATAGAGGGGAAGAGAGAGAGCGACGGGGAAAAGACTTAGAGAGGGGGGTGAGCAGATGGGAGATCGCGATAGAAACGGAAGAGATTCGGAGGAGTGTAGAGAGAGTGAACAAGCAAGTGAGGGGACGGGTGATCGTGATACAGAGGGCGTGTAACCCTTGGTGCAACGTTTTCAGAATAGCCATGGCCTGGCCTTTCACCTCCCCTTTCTCTGTACTGTAAATCTAGCCTCAGACCAGGACTGACAGTGGCCACCCTATTTCCCATAGTCCATTGAACCAGCCAAGTTCCACAACAGTGCTTTCCCTTCTACTTAAACCTGGCATCTCCAACAAGTGGCTTGTGAGCTACCAGTAGCTCGCCGCCTACCAATGAGTAGTTCTCTTATGTGCAGCCTACTAAACATGAAAGCCTTTGCTTGGTCGACATTTTATTAGTTTGTCAAAATTTAAATGCATATATTTGAGACGAAAATGTGTGTGTTTTCAGAACTGACAGGGTGATGTTTGGAGAAAAAGCATTTACATCTTCAAAATAAATTTAAAGCTGTTATTTAAGTTGGAGAGATGTATCACTCATATTGTTACCCTGGTGCATGGTGACTGCTGCTATGGCTGTTATGCATAAGCAATGTAGATACAATGCAAATTTATAGTGTTTATTTACTTTACTGCTAGCAACCCTGCCTAATGCACTGATGTATTTACTGCTGACAGTCTTTGATGGACTATCACATCACTTATAGTAGCTCGGGATACAATGCCAATAGCTCTAACTTTGGCAAAGGCGAAACCGTTGCATTGTAAATGCTTGTTTTATTTTTGCACTGCTTGCGCAAGTCACGGGTGCGCCACCTTAAATAGATGCAAGACGTGTGCTGTGGGCGCCTACCAGTGCACTGAGAAAACCAAACTCACCACCAGATACCTTCATCTCGTATTTCTACTCTCAAAACGTGCCTTTACACAACATTGAAAGGCTAACTCGCCACCGTGCATATCCAAGTGGAGTCACTCTTTATTGATATGGGGCAATGTGGAAAGAGAGACACTCAGAAGAGAAGAGACCCGTGGGCTGCGTAAACACATCTTATCTCAGGGATGGTATACGCTATTGATTGCATTCCAAGCCACTGTTAAAGATGAAACCCTCCTGCCTTTCAACAGGTTACCAGTAACGGATTGAATGACTGTATAACCAGTGGGTCTCACATTTAAATGTCCTTGCTCCTTCTTTATCCTAAATGTGATCCCTGTCCTTAGCAAAGCATCTACAGTAACCCTATTGTGTTTGCTGGCGGAGGCTTTTTGTTTCTTCCCCTTCTCTTCCCCCTGAATGAGATTTGCTAGGTCTTTCCTCCCTATGTCCCTTTGCCAGTTCCTCTAATACCGTGCTACTGCATTTGATACACCATATTGAAGGCAACAAACATAGTCAGAAACTTACCTACTTCATTCTACTGCTAAGCTGTCAAGTGCATGATAGGCCCCACTGTTTATTTATCGCAGTTGCTTGAGCATGTGTGATGCTAATCTAAACATATAGAACTTGTTATATTCATATATAATCCTAACATGTAACTACCATTAAGAAGTTCTCAAAGTGATAAAGTGATAATAGAAAAACGTCTCAACATATGTGCAGTTATCCCTGCCTCATGCTGTACCATGCTCTGCTAAGGTTACAATTCAATAAAACAAATATTAAAAAATAAAATCCGTTTTTTTTGTTGTTTTTTTTTTTTTGGCCACAGTCTCTTGTTACTCCAGCTTGAGAACGAAGGCCTAGTCCTGTTTTTTTACTCGAAAGCAGTCTTGGACTTGGCAGGACTCGCAAAGTATGCTTCCATTGGTCAGGAAGTTGGCTGCTGTCCCTGACATGGGTTCAGTATCTAGTGCATGGGTGGAAACCTAACATGTTTTATGAATCTGTATTTGTGATCAGCATCACAGGAGATGAAGCTTAATGGTTCACTTGTGTAATATTCCCAATTGCCACATTCTGACCCAGGTCTTAGCATTAATATTTCTGTGCATGTTTGTGTGTGTGTCTTTGTATGATCTACATGGTGCATACATTGTGTCGAAGAGCGAATCAGCGTAATTGAGGCCTGGGGGTTTCATTTTGGGAGCCCCGGACCTGTTTATGTGCACTAGTTGGAGGAAAGGTGTTTTCCTAGACAGTGGAATTGTATTGCTGACATTTGTGAAGCTGATAAGAGGAAACCTAGACCCTGAAGTGGGGAAAAATGTAGACCAGCTTCCATTTGGAAATTCAATACTCTAGGTCCTTTTGTTGCAAGAGCTGTTCATGAGTCTTCCTAAGCAGTGAGGACAAAGGGTGGGACTGCAGTCTCTGTTTTTCACAGTGTGTAGGGCTGGTTAGATATTTTTTTGAAAATGTCTTTATTAGTAAGTAGGTAAGAACAGTTGCAGCAGTTTTAATAGCAATAGAGGGCACGTGGTGCATGGTTCTTACATGGTAGCGATGATAGTCAGTTGTCCAACATTTTCAATTTTTTCACATCTATTTGACTTCCCCTGAACTCCCCCCTCCCAGTCCCTCCCTACCCCGGCACTTACATGGATACAATGATTGACAACATTACTTGTCGTGGTCGGATATTTCTAGTACGCAGTGTCCGTTTTACAGAAGCCTACGAAGGACTATACACATTGCAGTATATACAATTTCTCCACTTGGCGCACCCAGAGCTTAGTATCTAACTTCAGTACTTCACTAAAAACAGTGGTGACGGGGGGGGGGGGTCAATGAGTGTCTACCGTGTTGCTTTTGTGGCTAATCATCTGTATTCGATGGGGTGGATGGAGTGTCATTGCCCGCAGTGAAGGCCGCCACCATAGTGTTCCAATCCAGTGATATTAGGGTCTTCCTAAGCCCCCTACGCTCCTCGCGCTGCAGTGTCACACCCTCAGCTTTCCCCCAGCGTGTCACCTCTGACTGCCACATTTCTGGGTCTGGTGGCCTAGTCGATTTCCACCGCATGGTGATGGCGCGCTTGGCAAGCAACATTGCTAAGTCTATAAATCGCGCAGTTACGCTCCTCTTCCGCTCTGCAGGTCCCAGCCCTAACAAGGTATATTCTAAGGAGGTGTAGGGTCTGGAAGGGGCCAGTTTATTTAGTGCGTCCCGAACCGTCTGCCAGTAGTACCCCAATTTTGGGCAGCTCCATAGCATGTGTACGAGGCGCGCATTATCCGCGCCACAGCGGGGGCATGTATCGGGAGTGTTGGGGAACATCACATGTAAACGGGAAGGGGTTAGGTACGCCCTATGTAGTATCATTAGTTGAATAAACTTACATTTCGGGTTCCTGGACACTTACTTGGGAAATTTGAGCACTTGTTCCCATTCCTTGTCTCTAAGCGTTCTGCCCAGATCTCCCTCCCACCTGTTGCGCAATGATTGCAGCAATGTCGCTCTCCCCATTCTTATGCTACTTGTTATCCATTTCGTCAGGTGGCTACCTGACCCCATGAGGTATTGCATTGTGAGCAGGGGGTCCGTGGGGGGTTCCATTCCGCGTGGGGCCCAGGTTTTGGTTTCATAGCGTCGCAGCCCTGCGTGTACGAGGAACAGTCCCCCCGGGTGCGGTGTGTAGTGCGGAAGTCCTCAAAGGACATAAGTCTGCCATCTGTGAAGAGGTCCCCCACTTGCGATACCCCTGCATCGTGCCATATTTTCAGTGTATAGGCTGATAGTGGGCCCGTTCCCGTCGGAATCACCAGCAGTGGTATCGTGGGGGCGTAAGAGGAATCAGGGGCTGTGTACTTCACCGCCCTCCGCCAGTAGCCAATTGCAATCCGGAGCAGGGGCGGCGGCCAATCGGGGATCTCCGCCCTTGGTAGTAACAATGTGTGGACAACCCCTTTCCCCCACTCCGTCTCTGTTATACCAATTTCGTGCAGGTTGCGTCCCGCTAGCCAATAGGCCAGCCATTGCAGTTGGCAGGCGTGGCTGTACGCCTGGAAGTCCGGGACCCCCATGCCACTTGCCGCTGTAGGGAGTTGCAGCTTAGCCAGTCCAATGCGTCTACTACCCGGCCCCCATGTGAGTTCCGTAAGTAGGGTGTTCAGCAGCTTAAACAAGGACATGGGGATCACGAAAGGTAAGCCCGTGAAATAATAGATAAGGCGGGGTAGCACCACCATTTTAGAGATGGTTACCCTGCCCGCCACTGACAGTGGCAAAGCGGTCCAGAACTGTATCTGTGACTTCAGTTTTGCGATCGCCCTCCCCAGGTTACCGTCAATCATATCCTTCGCTTCTCTATATACTTGGATCCCCAGGTATTTGAAGGTAGTGTCCGCAATTTGAAAGGCGTGAGGCGGGAAGGGCAATCGGGCAGTGCCGCCCGTGTCTCTGAAGTAGTAGCCATAGGACTTGGGCTCACTGATGGTTAAACCTGATATTGCCCAGAAGTCCTCAAAGATCTTGGGTAAGGGGTCAAGTCCGCCCCCCAGGTCTCCCAGGTATATGATAATATCGTCTGCATAAGCCAAGACCACGTGCACCGTCCCAGCCCTCTGGATGCCCAGGTGTCGTGCCGATTCGCGAAGCCTACATAGCAGTGGCTCTAACGCCAGTATGAACAGGAGCGGGGATAGTGGGCACCCCTGTCTAGTGCCCCTAGCTACATCTAACTGTGGCGAGATACATCTGTTCGTGCGGACCCGGGCTGTTGGGCAAGTGTACAGTAGTCGTACCCAAGCAATGTATTCTGTCGGTATTCCAAATCGCGCAAGTGCTGCAAACATAAAATCCCATCTCAGGGAGTCAAATGCTTGCTTAAGGTCTAGAGAGATGCAGCCCTCCGTCCCGAGCAGCGCCCTGTCGTGTAGCATTAGTTGGCTGAGCCTTCGCAGGTTCATAGCCGTGCTTCTGCCAGGGACGAAGCCGCATTGATCTGAGTGTATCAGGTGTGGGACATACTGGGCCAGTCTCACCGCAAGAACCTTGCTCAGAATATTATAATCTGTGTTCAGTAGAGATAGGGGCCTGTAATTAGCCAGTTGTGTGACGTCCCTACCTGGCTTCGGAAGTGAAACTATCAATGCCTGCAGGGAGGAGCACGGTAAGCCTTGAGATTTCAGCGCTTCTAGGTATATTGCGTGGAGGCGCGGGGCGAGCAGGTCAGCGTAGGTGCCATAAAACTCCGCTGGGAGACCGTCAGTCCCGGGGGTTTTATTTCGAGGAAGTGCACGTATGGCCTGGCGTATTTCCGTGATCGTGATGGGTCGCGCCATGTCTGTCTTCTGACAGGCCGTGAGTTGTGGGAAAGTCAGTCCCGACATGAATGCCTCATAAGCCTCTTCCGATAGCCGCTGGTGCGGGCCATAAAGTGTCTCATAATAGTCCCTAAAAGCGGTGTTGATGCCTATTTGCGTCGTGACTTTTGCTCCCCCTTGATCAGTAATCTCTAGTATGGGCAAGTGTATTGGGTCATCCCGCACTATTCGGGCTAGTAGGGGTCCTGGTCTTTCAGCCTGCGCGTGTTGCTTGCATGTATATGTCCTGTAGTCAAGGACCCATAGCTCTTCCAATAATATGGCATGTTGTATGTGCGCCTCCTGTAGTGGCGTGAAGGGCAGATTTGTGCCGGCAGCTTCACTTTCGAGCATTGCCAGTCGCCCCTCCACACCATAGAGTCTCTCCATCACAGTGTGTCGCATTCCCACCCGTGTGCCCATCGCCTCGCCCCGTATGTACACCTTGAAGGCGTCCCATTCCATCTGTCGGGAGCTGGCAGTGTCAGGGTTCGTGGTGAAGTAATTTGTTATGGCATCCGTAAGTGCTGCTTTAAAAACTGTGTCCTCTAGTAGGTCTGTGTTGAGGCGCCAGGTCGGTATAGGTGTTGGGATCCTACCCCACTGTATTGTGACTGTAACCGGGTTGTGGTCAGAGAGGGTCTTACCCATGTGCTCTGCTAGTGTCACCGCCCCTAATAGAGAGTTAGTGCTGAACACTCTGTCTATCCTGGTGTGAAGGCCATGTGGTGGGGAGTAAAATGTGTATTCTTTATTAAGTGGGTGCTTACATCTCCATGTGTCAGCCAAATCCCAGCCCTCCGCCCAGTGCGCAAGCGCGTCCGCCTGCCTCTTGCTCTCGGTGGCGTGTAACGGAGAGTGGGACCTATCTAGCGACACATCTAACACTGCATTAAAATCCCCACCAATAATCCACTGGTAGTCAGTCCAGTCCGCTAGTATTCTGTTAATGGCGGTTAAATTCGATTGGCCGGAGTTCGGCGCGTAGACGCAGCCAATCACCACAGGGTAGCCATCCAATAGTCCACGGAGGAAAACGTATCTGCCCTCCGTGTCCACCCTCTTTTTCCACTAGACTGAAGGGAACAGAGTTCCTTAACCATATGGCCGCCCCCCTCGAGAACACTGAATAAGTAGTAGCAAATAGCTGACCCTTCCACTTTTTGTGTAGTTTCATGCTCTCCGCATTGTTCAGATGAGTTTCTTGAAGGCACGCCACCATGACTTTCCTCCGGTTTAGCTGTGCCAAAATCCTATGCCGTTTGTGTACTGACCCCATGCCCCGTACGTTCCAGGTGCATATTTTGTAGGCATCAAGAGTCCCATTGTGGCGTGTACCCGGTGTCGTCTGTAAGCCACGTACTAGAAACAGTGTGCATAGTGTAGAAAGTGTCCCAAGTGCCATCAATACACGTAACCCCACAACTTCAAGGTCCCCAAGTGAAAAGCCTTGAGGTCCGAACTTTAGCGCCCAACGTGGGTGACAGTAAAACCTGAACATGTCTAAGCGGTGGGGGGGTGGATCCCACCGACGCCCGCTATGGGTTCGTTTTGCCACCACAGCCTGCCCTGCGCTGGTGTACCCCCCTCCCCTATCTGCCCGCCCTGGCTCCCGTGCAAGTCTCATACATTACCAACCAGGAGGCTGCTGCTTGTGCAATCAAAGGTCATGCGCCACCTGCGCAGTAATTTTGGGAAAGAGTTGCATGCTGGTGGCAGAGCCTGACACTTCCGTGTGTGTGTCCGAGTCGCCGCTTATGGCCAATACATCATCCGCATCGTGAGCGGCCAATGCAGCCTCCGTCAGTCGGGCGATTTCCGGTGACTCCTCAGCTCGGGCCGATGGTGACCTACCGCTGGCCGTCGATCTCTCTGCGCGTTTCTCACTCATGACGTCTCGCTGCTTCCTGTGGCGGGAAGGTCTTCCACTCTGGCTATCTGCAAACGGGTCCCGCGTGTTCTGTGGTGTCAAGGACACTTCCATCCACTCCGCTGCCTCCTCAGGTGTGTCAAAGAAAAAAGATTTGTTGTCGTGCATTATTTTGAGATGGGCCGGAAACAGCAGCGCATATTTCAGGCTCCTATCCCGTAGCTTCCGTTTCACCCCTAGAAATGTAGATCTGGCCCTCTGCACCGCCGGGGTAAAGTCAGGGTAGATGGAGACAGTTTTATCTTCGTACCTCAGTGGTGCCTTTTCACGTGCTGCTCTCAGTACCTCGTCTCTGTCTTTATAGTGCAGAAGGCGGGCAATGAACGGCCGTGGTGGCGCCCCTGGTTTGGGCGGTGTCGCTGGCATTCTGTGCGTCCTCTCCACGCTATATAATGGGGTGAGATCCTGAGGCCCTGCAACCTTCTTTAGCCAGTCTTCTACAAATTGCGTGGGGTTCCTCCCCTCACTGCGCTCCGGGATTCGCACATTATTGCGGCGGGCCCGCCCTTCCGCATCATCCATCTTGTCCCAAAGCAGTTTAACCTGTTTCTCCACCTGCTCGAGCTTCGTAGAGTGTTCCGTCTGCTGAGGGATCAGATCGTCTAGGGCAATCTTGTGCTCCGACACCTTTTCAGCCAGTTTGCTGTGGTCCGCCCGTAGGAGCGACAAGCCGGTTGCCATGCTGTCCGTGCGCGACTCAAGCACCTCCCGAGACGCCTTGATTTCAGCCAGGATAAGGTCTAGTTTGGCATCTTGCGTGCACTTGCCTGTCGGTGGTACAAACTCCATGTTAGAGGAGGCCAACGGGTCATCTGAGCCAGTGGAGTGGGTGTCTGCATGAGCGCCCTGTTCCTGCATTTTCGCCCTGTTCCTTCCCATGGCTCTCGTCTGCAGATTGGCGGCGTTTAGGCTCTCTCGGCACTTCCAAGAACAGGACTAGCAGCGCTTGTCTGCTGTTTCGGTACGGTCAGTAAGTATAGTCCCAGGACGCAGGCGGCACGGTATTTACAGTTGCCAGCCCCCCACAGCAACACTGAGCAGTGCCCGCCAGGGGTCCGTGTTTAGCCTGTGGTTTGTGGTCGTGACCTATACCTCCCTGTGCTCTGGATCACTTCACAATATTTTACTTGCCAGGGTGTCCGGTATGCCCATCAGTGCTCCGCCTCGGCGCATCCCCCGCCTGGTGGTCCGTCGTGCTCCGTGTTGTTGCGGCCGTGAAGCGGGTGTTCCTCGCGGCGGGGGTCACCGCCGCTCTAGGAGCGAGATGGCTGGCGTCACAAACTGGTCAAGATGGCGTCCCTCTCAAAGCGCCGTTCTCGGCGGCGCACTCCCGCAGTCGCGCATCGAAGGAGGGCTGCCCCTGGGGGGGGTCAGTGCAGGCCTTGGTGTTGCCTATGGTGTTGGGGGCCAGCCGCCTGCGCCACCGTAGCTCTCCCGCAGGGCCGCAGAGTCAAGATCCCAGCAGGCGCCGACGCTACAGATATCGCTGGTACCTGCCTCCTCAGTGCGCACAGCGCGAGCCCGATATCCAGTGTCCTCTCCGCCTCGCTCCCGTGCTGGCCGTGATGTTTGGGGCTGCAGCGGGTACTTCCTCGGCCGTCCTTCCACCGAGGCAGGGCTCTGCTTGGGGTTGGTGGTTTCCATCTGTCTCCGGGGAGCCGATGCCTTCGCGTCCGGCCTGAGTAATCACGACAGGCCGCGGCTTACTCTCTGGGTGCAGGCCCCGTCAGCGCCGGTCGTCGCGCTCCCGTCTTGAGGGGTCTCGGGCGTCTCACTCCGCACCGCTGCGTGCGCCCCGCACTCGGTGGTTGTGGAGCCTGGGCAGGCGTCCCGTAGGGCTCGGGGAACAGGATAATCCGCTAGTTTTAAAGGGCATGCGACGGAGCTAGCCTAAAACCCAACCGCCATGCTTGGCTCGTGGCCACGCCCCCCGGGCTGGTTAGATAAAGCCAGCTTTTCAGTCTCTTTTCCCGATTACTGTTAAGTGTGGCTGTTGATATCCTTGTGCTGAATGCTCACTAGTCTTTGCGCCTCTGTTGTGGGTGTTCTAACCTGGAGACAACCCTGCTGTGAGAAGCATCACTGTAAATACAGAGTTTGGAAGACCGCCTGGAAAGGGCATATGTAAAAAGAACCAATATCTGTATAAAATTGCTAGCAGCTGACCTCCTTGTTGTGCCATGTTTTCTTTGATCAAGGAAGTGGATGCTTTGCAAAGTACCCGAGGACTGCTGTGCAGCTAGATTTAGTGTCCTGCTCACAGCTGGCTTCCCAGAGGTGGGTGGACATCCCCTGGAGTCTAACCTGGCAGGGAGAGCTGTCTCCCTCTCCTGAAGCACTTGGAAGCTGACTTTTCTTACTTTTGCAGGAGATACTGACTACCAGGGCGAGCAATAAGCATCTGGCCCTGGAGCTGTGAGTCCATCTGCCCAGAAGAGAGTCAAGCGAGAGAATGACGGCCATACTCCTGTCTTGCCTACAGTGTCTTGTGCATACTCTGTTTTGCCTACAGTGTCTTGTGCTATTGCACTGTCCTGAATTATGCCAAAATTGGACCGTGTCGCTGTGATTCTGAAGCATTGGGACCATGGCACTGCTGGTGTGCCAAGCAGGTGACGCCGCTGTGACCCTGAACATGACCAGTGACATGGCTTTGTCGTGAAGTGTGCCTGAAACAGACTGCAGCGGTACTGTGGCTTTGCCGAAGTGTGCCTGAGTGGACTGCACCACTGTGATCATGAACATTTGCCCCCAAAGTAAACCAAGCTGCTGTGTCACCAGATAGAATGGAGTCGTAGCCTCCTTGTCACCTGAGAAGTTCAGACGGCGGTCCCATGACCTCGAACACCGCCCGTTGCACACCTTTACTGGAAGAGGGCCTGAGACAATCGAGGAGCGCAGCTACAGCATCCTAGATTTGAGCCGATGTGCTACCATTCTCGCAGCAACCATGTGGTTCTCCAAGAAGAGGGAGAGATACCTGACACATGCTGTTAGATGGACTAAAACAATGACATTGGTTAGAGTGGCATTGCGACTAGAAACTCTAAAAGTTAGCTCCCAAACTCTATATGCCAGAGGGGTAGCACTCCCCTGTGCCTGAAACCCAGCACACTATCCTTACACAGTGTTAAGGAGAAAATTGGGGAGAAAAGGGACCTTTAATCCCAAGTACAGTGGCCCTACGCCATTTGGTTAGTGGCTGTATATTGTAGTGTGTATTATCTTGTTTTGGAGTGTGTTAAAGTATTTTATGTTCTAAAACGATAAGCACTAGGTTGAATAATTAGCTATTGTGCTGCTGGTTAATTGTTGAGTTTTGAGCGTTATGCACCCTACACTACCTCCCTGAGAAGCCTGTGACTGCTCGCCATCAATACCGTTGACACTCTAGTGCTGAAGAAGTTGCTCTGTGCTCAGTTTGAATAGCCATAGTAGGACAGACCCCAGGAGGCCCAGTGTCTGTCCGAGGCAGATTACGCAGTGTCCTTCGCCAACTCGAATGGGATCTGACACATTGGTAAAGCCAACTGGTCAGGCTTATTTAGCCAGAAACAGACACACATATACAAATAGCACAGCAGGAGGCATATGAGTACATACAGACACAGATAGACATATGATAGAGACATGGGTTGGCTGATGGCTATGTGGCTTTATATATGGGTAAACAGATAGTTGGATTGCTTTCAGTGCTTGGAATGGTAGACAGATGGAACGGTGGGTGGTTGGATAAATGTTTAGACACAGATGGCTGGACCAAAGTTTGGGTGAGGGTGGATGTAAAATAAAGAAATTACAGAGCACCAGCTCATCACCACGTGGAGAAGTTATTTTAATAAAATAAAAATTGTCACATAGAGGCCCAGTTTGTGAACTTTGAGCTATTCTTAAATTTAAAACCAAGAATATACTCTGCAGTCTAGGACTTGGAAACTATCATCCAGAAGTGGAGAGTGAAGCTTCCAACCCAGCATGCAAATTGATACTGGCTAAAAAGCCTGGCCTCCCTTGAGGGACCTGGAGCAATGTGACAGTTTGGTAGATGAGGGGTGCTAAGTTGAAATAAAATCTCAGTCTGAGGCATTGCTATGACTGTAGTCCTATTAACTGCTAAAGTCTCTCCTGAAAATGTCCCTATAAGTTTATCTGGAGAGACCTCCACAGCACCATCCACGACTGTTGACATTTAAGAGATGCACATTGTTATGCTAGTTCTCAAAACAACCTGTGACAAAGCCGGTATGTATGGATTTCTTGCATTGTGTGCACAAATGCTCAGATCACACTGCAGGCACACCATAGTAAGCGGAAAGGCAGTACCCATTTAAAAAGCAGCATTGTGAAAGGTGTAGCATTGTGAAAGGTGTGCAATGGAAGCTCAAGGTACTACTACGCAGGTAGGAAGTGACATTCTGGATAAAGATGTAAAGGCCTTTTGTTAGACCTGGCACCTTGGCGTGAGTCTCCCTTCCTCTTTTTGCTGCTGTGCCTCATATGTTTTACTGGTGTTAGCTGCTCAGAGCACTGTGCCACTGCCAATCAGTGCCACAGTGCAAGTGCTCCCTGTATAAAGGGTATATGTGATTAGTTTCCATGATTGGCTTATTTGATTTACTGGCAGACCCCAGTAAAGTGCACCAGGAGTGCCAGGGCTTGTAAATCCAAATACTGCTAGTGGGTCTGCAGCACTGGTTGTGCCACCCACAGAAGCAGCCTTGTAAAATGTGTCTAAGGTCTGCCATTGCAGAACCTGCGTGCAGTCTGCGTGCACTTGCCCGCCCCTAAACCTTCCCTTTACTTCATGTGAGTCACCCCTATGGTAGGACCAAGGGCAGGGTGCATTGTAAGCTTAAGGTAGGACAAGCCCTGATGTGTGTGGCATGCCCTAATAGTGAATTACAGCCATTTTCGTTTTTCACTATTGTAAGGATACCTGTTCTCATAGGCCAGAATGGGCTGCTGGAATTATTACACTCTATAATCCTAGCAGGCTCAGGGAACATGGTAGAAATTCGAGTTTGGTATGCCTGAACTCAGAATAATAAAATACATCTTTTAGCAACGTTTATTTTAATGTTCTGTGTTTGCAAATACCACTTTTAGAAAGTTGGTATTTGCTTGCCTAACCATTTCAGCCCGCCTCTGCTCTTATGTGTATCTGCTGTCTGGTTTCTGGGAGTGACAGGGCTGGGGAATTCCAGGAGACAGGCTGGGCAGCCAGGTGGTGAATAGAAAGATTACACCAGGATGGATATTGCCAAGGACTGCCTGCCGTGGGAGTTGCGATCTTTGTGCGACCCGTACTCTTACCCGCTGTGAAGTGCGTGCCTGGCCGCCCCTGCCCCGTGTAGCTCCGCTCCTCAATTCGAGCCGTAGCTCGTACCGTTCCCCAAGGGCCGCCCGCACCTTGCTTCCTCCCCCCTCCCTCTCAGCCGCACTGTTTGACCTGCACTCCTGCCGCTGGCTCGGGACTAGGAGCGCACCGCACGACTGAAGTACGGCTGCCGTGCACCGCGCTCGTCAGGTTCCCGGCAGCACTGCACTACCAGCGCTCCGCCTGTACGCCTCGTACTGGCCGCCTGGTATCGCGCTGCGCACTTCACCCCGGCATCCCCGCTGGAAGGCACAACAAGGATTAACGCACTGCACTGTGAACGCCTGGAGCCCTGACTGTCCGCATCACCCCCGGAGTCCAGCTCCTATGCCTCGCACCACGACGCCTGTACGAGCCGGACTCACTTCGGGAAGCCGCTGATACGTCCAGGGCCCGCCTTCACCTGCATACGCATCCTGTGTGTCAAAAGCTAGATCCTCAAGGTACTGTAACTGACTCGCACCCCTAGTGGTGTACGCCTCGGACCAGAGAGTCCGCAATATTGTTGTATTGCCTTTTAAGACTGTCCCAACGCAGCACGAATCGCTCAGGGTGCACGAAGCGCACCGAACCCAAGAATTAAGCATCTCTTAAAGAACTCTTGAATCCTAAAAAGTATTGTGGCCTGATTTAAAACGTTATATGGGTCTTGTGCTAAGTCATTTCTGATATATAAAAAAATACCTATTTTTGATAAAAACTAGACTGGTGTCCATTTGTGGTGTGTCATTGAATTACTGTAAGTGGTCATAAATGCTTAACCCATAACGCTCTGAAGTTTAGCCTTGTCTGCTCGCGCCACACTGCCTAGAGGGTGAGCAGGGGTTATTTTTAAGAGTAAGTCCCTTGCCCTGACTGGAGGAGAGGGTCCCTGCTTGTCACAAGTACTCACCTGTGCCAACCAGAGACCCCCACTTCTAACACCTTTACAGGCAGGTGAAGGGTGAATGGGCAGGAACTGGATGCACAGTGAAGTCAGTATGGCATGGACATGATGTACAGACCAACATTTTACTTGCTATTGGGCCTTTCTCAGCTGCCATCCCTGTGCTGGCGGCTTTATCTGGTGCTTTCAGCCTCTGCTCCTTTCTTTCTGCACGAGCAGATCGTGCAGTCCCCTCATGGTTTCATATGTTGCCAGTTACACTGGTGCGTTTAGCAACACAGCACCTTCACGAAATACACACCATACTGACAGTGTCCTACAATATCAATATGGAGAGATTCTCCCTCCTTGTCTTCTTTTTCTTTCTGTTCTTTCTCCTCTTTATTTTTTCTTCTTTCTCATACTCTTCTTTCTTTAGCCTCTTTCTCTTTCTTTTACTTCTTTCTCCTGGTTCTTTCTCCTCTTTCCCTTTCTGTCCGTTTTTTCTTTCGATTTTCCTCTTTGGCATTCTCCTCGTTCTATTTGTCCTCCTATTCCCTTTTTCTTTTTCCTCTTTCCTCCTCCTGTCCAAAGCTGAGGAGAGCAAGAGTAATCTTTGGGTGCATGGTGTAATACAACCAGGAGAATAGGGAGCCTGTGTTAATACTGTACGGTGGCCACATCTAGAGGGATGTGTCCAACTATGAGGGGCCTCATTAGAAGTACTTGGTACAGTTTTATAGGGCTCAGACCAGTGTATTGTCAAGTTCAAGAAACCTCATTTGGAGTAAGGTGCTGTTGTGGATCCTACTGCTGGCCTGTGGTTTCCAAGTCGGGATGTTATCTCTGGTGTTATGCATCGAGGCTCAGGGCTCTCGTCTGCCATAGTATGGCTAGTTCTGAAAGTCCCATTTGAAGTAGTGTGGGGAAGTGTTTGCTTATTCAAGGGTGAGTTTGTGTGCCCGTTTGGGTTGGTTGAATGGCTACGTGAATGAATGTATGGACACTGAGTAAATGGAAGAGTGAGTTGACCAGTGGTCGAATGTATGTATCGATGGCTGGCTGGGGGAGTGGGTGAATGACTGAGTGAGTGAATATATGGGTGAGTGGGCTAATAGTTGGATATGGTAAAGAGCAAATATATGTTTGGGTGAGATTAGTGGGTGGATGAGTGAAAGATTAGTCGGAGGGCGTTTTCTATTGTCTTTTCTTGTGTTGTGGTCAAAGGTGGGCCTCTGAGGTTGGATTTTGTAAATCTGACTTAGCAGCTTCAAAGGCACATGTCATCACACACAAAGTAAAAACCTGCAGAAGAGAGCCCAAGAGCAAGGATATTATGCTAATCCCATTTCCTTGTCATTGATGTTCAAATATCGTATTATTTATAGTAATAAAAGTAGTAGCCTAACCGCAAAGATCATGGGAAGAAAACACAGTGGGCGGGCAGATGGCACATTTTCTTAGGTAGCAAGACACCTTCGATTTCCAGTATCCAGTTTAATCCTGAATATGAGTCATGAAGTCACTTCAGTATATACAGTTCCATATGCTATAGCCACAATATCCACTAACAGGTAGTTGGCACAGCGCAATGACGCAAGGACATTTCAAATACCCAGGAACCATTGCTATTCCCTCTCCGGGGTAACACTCAATTCAACTCTTATTAACTTATCAATCAACCATACTTGAGATTATCTCAGATTCGAGATTTTCTCCACTTCTTTCATTCAAAGAACCTTTTCTCTAACATGAGAGTTGATTGAGAGGTGTTAACATATGTGATGGTTTCTGAAGTGTTCTGCCTAAGGATCTGTGTGTCGTTAGAAGTGCTTAATTTGTATGAAAAAATAGAAGTGCCAGTGCCCTTGTCAGGTTGCCACTACACTTTTACCACCAATCCCCCCTGCCAGCGCTACCAAAACAAAATTCCTAAAAGTGTGACAAGTCAGACTATACCAGACCCCCAAAGCTAAAAGAATGGTTTGGGTGGTAGGTATTGGTCATTTTTAAAGTATTATTAATTAAAACACTTAAACTGTTGTGCTCATCTTCAAATTAGACGGACAGCACCACCATGTGGAGAAGTGTGGCTCAATGGTTAGAGCGGCAGACCCTGATGCAGAGGTCTAGCCCGGGACCAGGGTTCAATTCCCGCCCTGGCGGGTCTTGGGCTCAATTTCCTCAGACCTGATAATTCTCGCCTCGGTGCCTATTCTAATCATGGGTCCCACTCTGCAACTCTGGGCAATAGCTTGCTTAATCTCCACAGCGACCCCAACAACGCTAGGATGCCTGGCTTCACCTTGGGGGTGCCCAGGAGTGGGCACTTCACAGGGAAAAGCCAGGAAGGGTTCCACAGCGGTATGCGTACAAGCGCCGAGATACCATCATGGGTCGATTTGAGCGCTATATAAGTACTACTACTACATTTACTACATGTGGCAGACTGTCATATGTGCCGATGTTGGCAATTAAGTGCTGGTGCGGAGCACCAGAAATCGCCGGTACAAAATAAGCATTGTTCTTCAGTTATTGGCTCTCAAAGATGTTGTTGCATCTAATCTACACTGACAAACAAACACACACTTAACCAAATTTGAAATGCAATTTATGAAATTCTGGATCCAATATTACATATTAGCATTCTAAAAACATATACATTTATTCACTGCAGGTCTACAGATACTGCAGTGACTCAAATTGTGTGAAATTCCTGCAGTAGCGGGGGTAACCATGTTGTGGAACATAGTACAGCAGATTGGTAAATTTGAAATATTACCTGCTTGATTGTTCGTCTTTTTTTGTCGGCGTCAGGTGGGTTAGACTGAATGTCATACCTTAGGCTTGGATAAGAACAGATGCTTTTCCAGTGCCTTAGTAAGGCCTTTCACGTTTTGTGTCTGCTTCTGTTGAAGGAGGTGATGAGTGGCAACCTTCTATCCTTGGATTGTCTGGTGGTCCTTGACTTAAAATGTTCCTGTCTGAATTTCTAAACAGTTATGCCTCGTGCCTCAGTGGGTTTTTCCACTTTTTAAAATCTGCTTTTCATGTCCAGATAGATGTGTCTCTAAAGCTTTCTCTTAACTACAGTTTATACTAACTAGTTGTTTCACCAAGGGTGTGCCCTTAATTTGTGGTCTGGTATGTGTACTATTGGCATGCATTATTGCATTGTGTGAGGTAGGCTTTCAGAAAATATTACTGTCAGTTTAGTCACCTCTAACATATAGTGCCATCCAAAAGTGAATACTTTCTTCAGCAAGAGCCATGGTGAACTGTAAGTGATAGGGGGTGGCGTTAACATAATCATGGAACCACATAGACTGTTGTTGGTGCCAGTCCTTAAATCCAAAACTGCTTCATTGCATCAACCCCAATACAAAGATGTTTTTCGACCATATAAAGTTTGTGTGTATCCATAGACATTACTCTGTTTAGCATATGTGAAGGTGCATATTTGGAACGTATAACAATTCCTTGTTCCTGCCTATACCATTTGTCCTTAAATAGAAAGGCATTTTATTCAGGATAACTTCGTCATTGTGTGTATCATAGTGGGGTCAGAACCGGTGGCTCCTCATTTGTTCCAAAAGTGAAGTATTGCGTTCAGGCGGAATCAGTCGTTAAACTAGCATGTAAGGACCACGTATCAAAGGTGACCAGCATACCTAGCATGCAAGTTAACTTACTCTGTTTGTTCAGTACAGCTTTTGTGTCATATTCAGAAAGGGTACGTTTGAGGCACATTTGAATAGAACATTGTGAGTATACTGGGAGATTTATTTGTTGGGGGGGGGGGGTTCTATTAATAAAATAATTTCAGTGACCAGAAGGAAATTGCCTTGTTTTGAATATCTTTGGCAAGAAATAAATGAATGAAAACCTTGGATTGGGCACAAATAAAAGATGCAAACATTGTCTGTGTGCCTCCCTTCCTCCAGGCTTACACTTTAAATAAAGTATTGATGGCCTTGCTGAGTTTTTCATAACAAGTGCCATTGCTAAGTTCTTTCTCTTTGATAATCCTCACGATTCTTAATAACATTATGTCTTTATGGCCTTCCTTAATCATCAAATATAGATCTGGCATGAACTTGTTCGATGCTTTTCATTCCGCTAACATTATTCTTGAAAATTCATAATTTCTTCCTTCTACATTTTCTTAAACCCCTGTTATACACAATATCTATGCTGATTCCACTACGTAGGCGGTGTGTAGATTTAGGTGGTGGTTCCAGGCTTCTGTCTCATAAGTTGGTGATGATATAAGAGGAAACATTTGTTTGCTACTTGTTCAGTATCAGCTACTTATCTTCCACTGACATTTATGAAATATAAAATGAAACAGAATGATTTTCACTACAATTTGTACATGATTCACATTGTTGTTCTAAGTCTCATTATTGGCAATGTTTTCATTTTTGTGCTGGCCGAATTCAAGATAGGAATCCTGCTTCTTTAGTCCACCTTTGTTAGAAAGTGGCAGAAGTGTTTCAGTAGGATACTCATTTTCCAGTTGCTTCCCTGAGGGTTTTGGCACCACAGGTCATACACTTGGACAAGTAACTGGGAATCCAGTCGGCGTGCAATGTATACCTTTATGGATGCTTTTCTTGTGCGATAGTTGCAGTATTTATTAATACCTAAAGAATTGGTCAGGACGCATCTGATGACTGCATGCCATGCCCGTGCCTGGCCATGTGCATATATCAAAGTAGATTCTTATTGTGATATATGTCCTGCTATTCAAATGAATAATAATCTCACGTTGAACACTAGAACTATATATATACTGCTCAGTGTTAGCTTTGCATTGCATTTTCAACTTCAAAGTATGCACCCAATCTCATATTTCCTGCGTAAAATGGTGTAGTTACATTTCAATCAATTTGTACCTTGGTGTTCTTACTCCTGTTTAATTCAGTGTGTCATGACTGCAGCATATACACTATTTCAGAAAGACCTCTGCGCTTCTGCCTAGATGGGGCGAAGACTTTAGAACCTCTAAACCTTGACTTGTGGCATTTGAGAATATTGCTTTTACTTCCACTGTGACATGACTCAGGAGATCAAGAAGGACTGCATGCTTACTATACAGTACCCAAAGTCGGTTTTATGGTTTCTTATAGGACTGTTCCTAGGTTGGGCATATGGAAGACTGGCTCTTGTTTTGTGGGTGGACTTTCTCAACCACTGCTGCGTGGACTCTGATGAATGTGCTATGGTCAGGTTTAGCAAGACATGTGTGTAGAATCTTCTTTTATTGGGTTGGGTGCTCATGTCACACCATCCCATGGGGTTTGTGTGATTCATTTGACTTTCAAAGATGAACTAATAAAATATATTAATATTTTCACTCTAATGATATATATGATGAAATTACATACTGATGATGTATACCCCCATGTTATCTTTGGCAAGTTTTGTTCTGAAAGCTTTTTACCTGGGCCGGCGTGAGGGTAAATGGTCATTAAAGACAATTAGGCTGCTGTTGCTATGTCACATAGGTGCACGTAAGACATCATTTCTTAATGGTAATTTGGAATTCCTGTTATCTAATGAAAAGATGATTTATGGAGGATTAATAACTTCAGTGATCCAAGTGTATTTGAGAAGTGCAACTTTACTAGCGTGGCTGATGGTCTACTTTTGCTTATTTAATGAATTGTGTACAGACACGTATGTCGATAGTACATTATCCTGGTAAAGGCTGACGTGCAATACCTCACAAGGATGCTTTTTAGTTTTAAATGGTTTTTTATTGAGCCAAAAGAAAGCACAGCAAAGCATTGCAGTACAAAGTAAATGTAACAGGTAAGACAGTCGTGGATTGTAAACACATGTCCATATACCGCTAAGTAAGAATTGGCATAGGAAGCGAGCATTCAATAAGAGCTGGGCGATGCAGATGAGGCACTTGACAGGCAGTTTTGGCCAACATTTTAGAACTAACCAACCCCACAAAACCCCCCCGCCCCACCAACCAACCCCCTTCCCCCCTCCCCAACCAGTGTGCCATACGGCAGAGGTCCATAGTCTTTGGATCAGAAAGAGACATGCCCTGTAAACTTTTGAAGTGATTAGGTGCCAGTCGCCGGGTCCGTAAGGCGTAGCAGTCGTAAGTATTTCGGACATGTAATTTCGTTAAATTCTTTGGACAGCAGCGAGATGAATGGTTGCCAGACCTCTTGAAATGGGGCTGTAGTTTGGGTGAGAGTGGCTTGAATACGTTCCATGCCCAAAGTGAACCAGAGTTTGTGTAGCCACCCTGTGTGAGTGGGTTCGGACGTGGACCCCCAAAGTGAGAGGATATGTTGCGTGGCAGCTTGCATGGCGATGCCCATCTGGCGGCCTCGGACAGATTTCAGGGGGAAGGTAAGTGCGTTGGGTAACCCCAGGATGGCATATGCGGGAAATCGAGGGATCTTGGTGTCAAAGGTCTCATCGATGTCATCTAAAACCGAGTCCCAGTAGCCCCGGACCACCCTGCATTCCCAGAGGATGTGCGTCAGAGTGCCCTTTTCCCCGCACCCCCTCCAGCACAGGTCACTCCTAGATGGGTTCCCTTTATGAAGCCTGACTGGTGTAAGGTGCCAGTAGGTCTCTAATTTCACAGCAGATTCTTTGCCTGCTGTGTTGCGTGTGGTGTGTGATGCCCTGTAGTACACTTGGCCCCATTCTTTAGATGATAGTGTTCTGCCCAGTTCGGTTTCCCACCTTTTCTGACCAGCGGTTTTGTGTAACTCCGTTGGAGGTGTAAGCATTTTATATATATCAGAAATCAGATGACGGTCAGTGTCTTTGGTCAGGAGCCATTTCTCGAAAGGAGTCATGGGGCGCCCCACCAAGGTGACAGTCGCAGAGTCAGTAAGCCAGTGACGCAATTGAAAGTATTGGAAAAGGTGGGGGTCAATGACGTCATAGTGTTGTTTGATATTTGAGAGAGTGAAGAAACCTTGTAGATCAAAGAGATCCCCAGCGCGTCTGCATGCCGTGCCACGCCATTGTGTGAAGGCCCGGGGGCCGTTACCCGGGGGGAAGTCCGGGTTGTCTAGGAGTGGGGTAAATGGAGAAGGAAAGGTGGTGAGGCCGCGTTTAACGGCCACAGCGTCCCATACCTTGGTGACTGTGCGGGTAATGGGAGAGTTGGTGAGATACGTTGGTCTGTGCTTCTTGGGCAGAAAGGGGATCGCCCACAGGGGCCGCCGGGCCATGGCTCTGTCTTGGAATAGCCACCTCTTCTCTGACTCGGGCCTATACCATTCCACTAGGTATCGGAGCTGGGTGGCATGGAAGTACTGTAGTAAGTTGGGGACCCCCAGGCCTCCCTCGTCTGTGCTCCGGTGAGCCAACTGTTTGTGGAGTCGTGCCTTTTTGCCCTCCCAAATAAAGTGGTGTATTGCTGCTTGAAGATCGGAGATGGTGCCTTTTGGGGGGAATATTGGGAGAGTCTGGAAGACATATAGGATTTTGGGTAGGGTTGACATTTTCACCGCTGCCACTCTGCCCAGGAGGGACAGAGGCTGCTTAGACCAACGCGTGAGATCTGCCTTGATCTGGGCGGTAAGAGACTTGTAGTTAAGAGCCGCTGTCGATGTGGTGGAATGGGTGAGGATGACCCCCAAGTAAGGGAGTTCCGAAGTGACCTGGAGGTCACAGCCATAGTCAGAGGCTGAGGCGTGTAGGTGGGCGTTACCCCCCAGTGGCAAAATAAGGGACTTTCCTCTGTTGATCTTGAAGCCTGCGACCGTGCCGAATGTTTCCAGCTTGGTTAGGAAGGCGGGTATCGAGTGGGTGGGTCGGGCCAAAGCAGCTATGATGTCATCAGCGTATAGACTGATGGTGTGTGGTTCGCCCCCGAAGGTGATTCCAGTAATGTTAGGGTTGTCTCGGACCTTCTGCGCCAGAGGTTCGATGTAGAGGGCAAATAAAAGGGGAGAAAGTGGGCAACCCTGTCTCGTCCCACGTTGGATATCGAAGGGGTCCGAGCGTGTCCCACCCAAGCGGACTCGGGCCTGCGGTCGGTGGTAACAACTGGCCACCCAGGACCGAAAGCGGTCGCCGAGCCCGAAGCGGAGCAGTACTTGTTGTAAGTACACCCAAGTCAACGCGGTCGAAAGCCTTCTCCGCGTCGATGGCCACGAGTGCCGCGTCGGAGTCCTGGAAGTGTGTTTTATCTATTAGATGTAGCATTCGTTTAGTGTTGTCGCTACATTGGCGGTTGGGCACGAAGCCCGATTGGTCAGGCTCCAGGATTCCGGGTAGGAGCGGGCCCAGGCGAGCCGCCAGTACTCCAGTGAAGAGCTTGAGATCTAAATTTAGTAAGGAGATAGGACGGAATGCCGAGCAGTGAGTCGGTTTTTTGCCCGGTTTGGGCAGGATGATCACCTCCGCCGCTAACATATCAGGGGGGATAGAACCCGGACCCTCAAAGGAATTGAAGAGTCCGTGAGTCAGCCGGCCTATTTAAGGCGGAACTTCGACTGGGGCAGCCTGGTAAGGTGTCCATCGTTTGAGACAGCAACTGCTGCTGCTGGGTCGCGTAATCGCGCCGCCAGCAGATCACTTTTAAAAATACCCGTTTTTAATATTTTCCTTTCTTTTAATTTACATTTAGCAGCCTACCTTGATTGTAACATTACCGCGCTGCGCCTGGCCCTCATTCCCACACTCTAATCGGTTAGAGCACCGCTATTTTGGCGGGTCCGGTTCTGGGGAGGTGGTGTCCATCCTGGATAGGTTTGGAAGCGCGCCGCCGCCATCTTGGTGCAGGTACATAGGAGAGGTATTTTCTCCGTGAGTCAGCCGGCCTATTTAAAGCTCCACCTCTTTCAACGCGCAGCGGTGACGCGCAGGTGTGGCGCCCTCTCTGCGCCTGAGTCGCGCCAGAGTCCTGCCCATCTGCGCCCGTCAGCGGCACGTAGGCGGGCGGGGCAGGACGGCAGGCTGTTTGACCGCTATTTGGCCTACTTTCATACTGTGCCTTATTATGCTCACTTATTCTAGTGCCGTGCTATGCTCTCTCCGTCCTCCGCATAGTCTCTGCCATCATGTATTCCCCGGAGGAAGGGCTCTAAGGAAAGGCTGCAGTGACTGTGGCTGGCGCCTTCCTGCTTGTAACCACTCTTCTAAGGTTAGTACACCCTTGAATCCTCAATGTATATTACTCAATACCAGATCCCTACCCTGCCATGTTATGGACATCTGGAACCTATTACAGGATTCTAAGATTTCCTGTTTATTCCTGACAGAGACTTGGTTATCTGATTTGTCTGCCCCTGATTTGGCAAATGCCATACCCCCTGCCTATAATATATTTAGAAAAGACAGACCGTCTGGTAGAGGCGGTGGAGTGGCGATTATAGTAAATAAGAGCATACCATGTCGCACCTTTCCGGTTGATAATATTCAGGGCAGTGAAGCCCTTGGCTTCACCCTCCAGCTCTCGTCCTCCCAGGCTTGTACAGGGATTCTTGTCTATAGACCACCAGGCTCGACGGGGTCTTTTTTAGATGAATTACAGACAGCCCTCTCGATTCCTTGTCTCAGATCTAATCACTGCCTCCTGTTAGGCGATCTAAACATTCACATGGATGTCAGTTCAGACCCGGATACCCTAAAATTATTTGATATTACTTCTGTGCTCGGATTAGTTCCTTATGTGCTGGGACCATCCCATAAGAAGGGCCACACGCTGGACCAGATCTTTTCTACTCTCCCTATCGAGATAGATCTCCCTAAGCCAGTTTTGTGGTCGGACCACTTTCTTATTTCCTTTTCTCTCCCTAATATGGTACCAACTCGGTCCAAATTTGTGGGCACGTCAAACCATCGGTCTAAATCTTTCCATCTGTTTACCAGAGAGATGTTATTAAATACCCTAACTAACTTTCCTTGTCCTACATCTGATAATGTTGAGGACTATATTGCCTCCTTCCACCAATGGCTCTTAGAGTGTCTTGAGAGTTCGATTCCGACCAAGTCACAGAACTCGGCCAATAAAAGGACATCTGCCCCATGGTTTACTCCGCAGCTAAAAAAAGCCAGACAAGATCTAAAAAAAGCTGAAAGAGCTTGGAGACGATCTTATGATTTTTCGGAAAAACAGAATTTTAAGACACTGACGAGAGCTTACCATAAGTCAATCTGGGCGGG
The DNA here is from genome assembly GCF_964261635.1 of Lissotriton helveticus. Taxonomy (NCBI): domain Eukaryota; kingdom Metazoa; phylum Chordata; class Amphibia; order Caudata; family Salamandridae; genus Lissotriton; species Lissotriton helveticus. The sequence continues at coordinate 1,634,814,651 of NC_136067.1, read as the reverse complement.
GAAAAAAGCCTATTTAGAATCTAGAATAAATGAGGCGGAGCATTCCAGTAAAGAACTTTTTAGGGTGGTAAAAGACTTTACTTCTCCCTCTGCGTACACCCCCATCCACACGCACTCTGAACCCTGGTTGAGGGATCTGGCTGTATATTTTGTACAGAAAATTATTACTATTCAAGATTCCCTCTCTTCCTCTTTCCAGCGGCAACCTGTGAGTCTGGGGTGTCCCATGTCCGTTCATGGTCCTTTGTTGTGTGAGTTTCCTCCACTGGACAATGCAAGTTCTCTTGACATTTTGTCCAACCTTAAATCGGGATCTCCACAGGATCCGTGCCCAGCCAAGTGTTTAGCGAACTTGGCACCTGTGCTAAATGACTTGGTCAACCCCATTTTAAATATGTCACTCTTATCTGGGGTAGTTCCTAAGGCTTGGAAGAGCGCCATGATCCTGCCACTCCTGAAAAAACCAGCACTCGACCCTCTGGTCCATGCCAACTACAGACCTATCTCCTTACTCCCGGCTCTAGCGAAAGTGACTGAGAGGTTTGTTCACAGATCGATATCTAATTTCATCGAGGAAAACGATCTGTTACATAACACCCAATCCGGTTTCCGTGCGAATTTTAGCACGGAAACTGCGCTCCTCGAAGTCACAGACGCTATCCGGGAGGAGCTGGATGCTGGAAGAAAGGCGGTATTGGTCATGCTTGATCTGTCGGCGGCATTCGACACCGTTCCCCATGCGCTTCTCCTTGCTAGACTCTGGGATTTTGGTTTGCAGGGAACGGTGTGGAGATGGCTTCAATCCTTCTTAGCCGACCGCCGACAGACAATCTGGGCTCCTCCGTACTCCGCTGAGATGCCGCTGCTAGAAGTGGGGGTTCCTCAAGGTTCCATCTTGAGCCCCCTCCTTTTCAACATCTTTATGGCTCCTCTGGCAGCGGTCGCGGAGTCTTTCGGTGCCCGGATTGTCACCTACGCTGACGATACCCAGCTCCTGTTTGTGAGCAACAGGAATGGCCTGTTTAATGACGAGCAGATCAGAGGTTGTCTGAGTGCGGTTTTCGAGTGGTTAGGATACCATGGACTGAAATGCAACTCCGACAAGTCGGAGCTGCTCTTTTTCGGGTGCACCTCCGAGCCAGATTGGAAACCCTGGTGGCCGCAGGAGATGTCTCCCCCAGTTAGCACATCCCAGAAGGCCAAAAATTTGGGAGTAATCATTGATAATGACCTTTCTTTTGGTCCACATATTTCCTCTCTCACGGGGAAATGTTTTGGCATTCTACGGATGCTACGTAAATTTCTACCTTTAGTATCCATTGAGCACAGGAAAATTATTGTCCAGGCACTGGTGGGATCCAGACTGGATTACGCCAATGTCTTATTTCTGGGGCTTCCCAAATACCTGGTCAGGCGTCTTCAAGTCACTCAGAATTCTGCAGCCCGAGCGGTCTTTGGTCTCCCAAGAAGAGCTAGAGCCACTGCTCTTCTTTCGACCTTACATTGGCTCCCGGTTGATAAAAGGATTCTTTTTAAAACTTTGACTACGACCTACAAGGCCTTACATGGCATCGGTCCAAAATATATTTCCAATCGTGTGTCTTGGTACCAGCCTTCCAGATCTCTTAGATCTGCCGCGCTATCCAAAGTGAAGGTTCCCATCATTAAGCGCGCCAGAGCAGGAGGTCGGTCTTTCCGCTATCTAGCTCCTCGTGCCTGGAATGACCTTCCGATTTCTCTAAGACAGGCTTCTAGCCTGATGTCCTTCCGAAAGGCCCTTAAAACATGGCTTTTCCCTTAGACCGCTGCTGTTTTTTTCTTTATGCGTATGTTGCGATTCCCTTCAGTGTTATGTTTCTCCCTCACTTAGTGGGTACCTTCGAAAAAGCGCCGGGATGCTCCAACTGGAGTGGCCGTGCGCTATAGAAGCACAAATATAACATAACATAACATAACATAACAGGGGCCCCTAGGTGACTGAACAATTTGTAAAATCCCGCTGAGAAGCCGTCCGGGCCCGGGGACTTCAGCGGGCGAAGTCTGGATATGGCTGCCGTGACTTCTTCTAATCGAATGGGGGCATCTAGCATCTCCGCGCTGGATTGGGATAACTCCGTAATGGCCGCCGAGGACAAATACGTGTCCACCTCCCTAAGAGGCGGTGTATCAGCTTTATTCAATGAGGCATAGTAGGTCCGGAACTCGTTGGCTATCTGGGAGTCCTCAGTGAGAGCGTTCCCAGAGCTGTCTGTGAGGTCTGTGAGTTTTGTGCGGTGGGCCTTGGCTTTGAGGGCGCTAGCTAGCAAGCGTCCAGTTTTGTTGCCTCCAACGTAGTATGTATGTCGAAGGCGGAGTGCGGCAAATTCCGCCCTGTCCGTGTCAAGGGAGGCCAGCTGGGCCCTAGCCGCCTTTAGCTGCCGCCAGACACGTGGGGCGCCAGTGCGACTGTGGACTCTTTCAAGTTCCCCGACCTGGGTTGTGAGTTCGGACCTCTTTTCCCTGCGATCTCTAGCTTCCTTGGCAGCTATAGAAATGAGCTCCCCACGAATCACTGATTTCAGGGCTCCCCATAAGGACGACAATGACACTTCCGGTGTGTCATTATTTGTCAGGTAGTCGATGATACAGGTGTTCAGGCGCTCACGGATCGCTGGCCGTTGCAGCATGGTTTCTCGAAGTCGCCATGTACCACGGGGGCGGGAGACGACAGGGGCAGTGATGGTGAGCTCTATGGCGTCATGGTCCGAAAGCGCCGCGGGGACAATGTCAACACCGGATACCTTAGGGAGCAGCTCAGACAATCCTATGAAGTGGTCTATCCTGGCGTAAGTGTGGTGGGCATGGGAATAGAAGGTGAATTGTGTCGTGGTAGGGTGTACAGTGCTCCATAGGTCCACCAGGTCCCGTTCCCGCAGCCAGTCCGCCCCAGCGGCGGTAATAGCGCCCGTATCCCCATAGCGGTGTCCTGATCTATCTTTGGTGGTGTCCATGACTAGGTTAAGGTCCCCCCGATAAGTATGAGTGAGTTAGATGACTGAAGGGATTCAGAAAGGGCATTCTTCAAAAAGGCTTCCTGGCCTGTGTTGGGAGCGTAAGCGGACCCGATCGTGAGGTGTAGGTCTCCAAGGTGAAAGGAGTGTGCGAGGAGACGGCCCTTAACTTCCCCTGACTTGGCCCCCACCTTCCCCCTAAAGTGCCTGGAGATCAGGATGGCTACCCCAGCTTTCTTGGTGGGAAGGGAAGAGAAAAATTGTTGGGGAAAGGCACGTGAGCGCAGTCTATGCCAGTCCTTGGGCAACAGGTGGGTCTCTTGGAGTAGGCACAAGTCCGCCCCAGAGTGTTCCAGGTAAGAGAGTATCGCCCGTCGCTTAATAGGGTTATTTAGGCCTTTGACGTTCAGTGTTAGTATCTTCAGTGTGGGATTAACCATTGCTGTAGAGGGTGGGCATAGGTGCGTTGTAACGTGTGCGTGTTACCGGCCTAGATGCACAATGTCGTGTAAGCATCTGCGGCCCGAAGTTGAGCAGTAAGGCAAAGAAATAGTCTCAGTAGTCCAATAAGAGCAAATCCCCCCTGGCACACTGGTTCCCCCCCCCAACTCCCCCCCCCCCAAACCGTCCCCCCACCCCCCCTGTGTATCCACAACTGTTCTCCATGAGATAAGGACATTGTTAACAGTTCCCCCCAACTCCCGCTCCCACCCGAAACCCCAACTCCCACAAGTAAATGGGTACAGTCCCAGTCCTGTCAAGTCGCACAGGGCTGTGGTGAAGTCTACCATTCGGGTCATGGCTCGTGGCGGACACTTCGGCCCCCTGCCCAAACCCCAACCCCCATTCAGGGGGGAAATAAGCTAAAAGTGATCTCCCAAGTATTGCCGCTGTTAGCCTGAGGAGGTCTCTTTGGCCACCTCCGCCACTGCCGTGGCGCGTTCTTGGGTGATAGTAGAGGCGTCCGGTCTCAGTTGTCGTGAGGGTGAGCGTCTGCGATGCACAGTTTGCCATCCGTTGTCCCGGGGCTCTTTGGGAGGGCTTGGGGTCGGTTCATCTACCTCATGCTCAAGGCCCAGGAGGGCGCAGGTGTCCCTGAGCGAACGCAGTTGGTGTAATTTTCCGTCCCACTTGAAGATGAGACGGAACGGGTGACCCAAGGAATACGGAGTTTCATGCTGCCGTAGGAAATCCGTCACTTTACGGAATTCCTTGCGTTTCTGCAGGGTGATGGCAGACAGGTCCTGGTAGAGGGCGATGGAGTGACCTTGGAACTGAAGAGGCTGGGCTCGTCGTGCCTCCCTGAGGATTCGCTCCTTCAAGGGGAAGTCAGGCAGAAAGGCTAATATGTCCGGTGGTGGTGCCGAGAACCGTCTGGGCAGCCCTACTCTGTGAGCCCTGTCAATGCGTATCTCGAAGTCCGCCTCTTCGCCCAGAACGGACCGGAAGAGTGTCTGTAGGTAGCCCGTGACATCGGATCCTTCTGATTTTTGAGGGACCCCCCGGACCCGTATGTTGTTCCGCCTGGAACGGTTCTCGAGATCCTCTGCGTGGGCCTGGAGGTCCATTTGCTGGTCATTGAGGCGCACAATTTCCTGTTCAAGGTGTGTTATTTCCATACTCCTGGATTGATCCGCCTCCTCAACCGCCGCCACTCGCTCCCCCAGGCCCTCCACGTCTCGTCTGAGCTCCCGAACCTCGCCCGCCACCTCTTGTTTCAGGGATCGGAAGTCGTCTCTTAGGGAGTTAAAAAGTGTTTCTAGGAAAGTCCTAGTGATAGGAGATTGGTCCTCCGTCGGTGCAGACGACTGCTTTGCGGTGGGGGGTCCTTACCGGGCCTGGGCTGTGTTTTGGCCAGAAGCTCCGGGAGCGTCTGCGTCCCTTTTTTCGACCGCTGCCCCGCCATTTTGATTGTAAGGTCGCACCTGCCCCCGGCGTCGGAGTTCCGCGGTGGAGCGTGGGTGCGCGGCCAGCAGGTTTTGGTGGGTGGGCCCCCGGGTGGTGCTGGGCGGCGCGGTGAGATCTAATCTGTCGCAACGGGTAGGTGGTGGCCCAAAGGACTTGTTCAGGGAGGATCTCGGCAGTGGAGCAATATGGGGGGCGGTTATTCAAATGTGAAGTGGAGGGGCCTAGCGTTGGGCCCCGCGGCAGCGTCCGTCGGTAGGGACCAAGTTAGCTGTGGGTCTTTGCCACACGTGGCGAGTAGTCCGTGGTGAGACGGATGGGAAGGAAAGGCCACTGAAGCCGATCGCCGGGAGCTCGTGCGTGCCCCCCGAGGTCCATCACAATGCCCCCACCGTGCTCCTCACCTGTGCATAGCAGTGTTCAGCAGTGGTACCGGTATGGGCCGGCTGCTCCGCTCCGGCCGCACTCCCCGGACGCTCCGCTCTTCAAGTGCAGGAGACGCTGTCGCAGTGCCCCCCGCCAGCCAGGGTGGTGCACCGCTATTCCAGTGCTGCCCCAGTAGTTGCGCCGTCAAGGTTTCTCAGCCCACTGTAGTTCACCCCCGGGCGGCACCGGTAGGCCCAAGGCCGAAGCCGGGGGGTCGATTTAGAGGTAGCCGGCGGTGCGGTGCGCGTCGGCCAGGCCGCAGAGCTAGAGACACGCCGCCAGCTGCGGGGGCCAGGCCTCCGGGCCGTTGGGCTGTGTCTGTGGACGTGGCGGTGGGCCGCGGGAGCAGAGCGGGGGCCGCCAAGGTCGAGCACGCCGGCTCCTACAGGGCCACCGCAACAGGCCTCAGGTGTTTCCAGGCGTCCCCCCGGCAAGGGCGATGACAGTCAGGGCCCGGAAAGGGCCAGCAGGGTACAGGCCGGGGGGAGTCGCCTCAGCGGCAGTCGCGCTATTGTCCAGCGGCGCGAGGCTCCAGGCGGGCAGTCCTCGGAGAGCGCGTGCAGGCCCAGAAGCCGGGGAGTCGAGTTTCGTGACTCCCGGCCGGCACACGGCGCCCCGCCCGGCACCTCCCTGGGCCGAGGGGCGCCTCGCAGGTGGAAGTCGGGACCTCACAGGACCTCACCGGAGGGCACGGGTGTGCTGGGTACCTCCCGACCTTAGTCGCAGAAGGCCGCAGGATCTTCGCAGGGCACCAGGGATAGAGCTCGCCGGCTCTCACCAGGCCGTGGCGGTCGCCATGATGCGCCAGCCGCGTGCAGTCAACAGCTCCCCCAAGCTCCAGCACGGTCCCAGCGACCGTAAGCAGGGCACCGGACGGCACCGCAAGAGTCCGGCAACAGAAGCAGCCGATTTGGGCGTGATGGGGAGATCAGGCTGTGTTACAGGGCGAGATTGAGTGGGATCGGGCAGGGAGCCTCCGGGACCTGCGACCGATCACGCCGCCATCTTAGCCACGCCCCTCCACAAGGATGCTTTTTGAGGAAGTAGATTGCAAAGTCCGATTTTTTTGTGGTTTTAAAGTATTTGTATAGTCTATTCTCTGGCTAACGTTAATAGCATTCATGCTAAAATAATTATCATTCTCTTTGTAAATAGTGACCAAAAGCTGATCAGCATCTTTCTTCAATATGTATGTCTGGATATATGGATTGAATGTTATATTGCACAAACCTGTCCAAAGCCATGGAACGCAGCATAGTAGGGGTTCTTTTTTGGTTCTGGCTGCTGAGTTTCTGCCTGTTGGCATCTCCTTCTTGGCAGAATTTCCTGCAGGTTACCTCTCTCTGTTTTCTTTTATTCCCAGTATAATGGAAGATCTGAACACAGCATGTTACAAATTAGATGGAAATGTTAGGAGTCAAGGTGATTCATGGTGAATGGTAACATCGTGACTACAAACATAGTGCCTAAACCTTCAGTGTTTATACATATTTACATGAGAGGAGCTGTGGCGTGTTTGATAGTCAGCTTAATGCTGTGAATTGTCAACTATGTTATTTCAGTGTGGTCTTGAATTTTTAGAGGGAAGGAAAAACCCTCAATTGACTTGTATTTGAAGTTCAGTGTACAAGACCGAACTGTCAATCTGTTCACCTTTTTAATGATTTTGTTGATTTTATTTAGCATTTAACAAAAATAACGCAATGTTATTTCATTGCAGCCACTTCATATACTAATGTTATGCTTAGGCCCACACTTCTGATGTATTTAGCCTTTTTAAATCGAGCCTGGTCACCGCATTCGCTGCTCTACGAGGAATGCTGTATTGGAGTAAGTACGTGCAACTCTGCCCATATTTTGCATTGGCTTGAGTCATTGGCGTTGGTAAATGCTGGCTTTGGATTCGTTAATAGGCTTTTTAGTTCATCCTTAGTATCTTCATTTGTAACCTCCCATGGCGACACCCCCTGTTACGTGTTTTATTACTCTGTAGGCTTTAATTACAGCCTCCAAGCACTATTTTGTTAAATGCAGGATACGCTCTCTCGTAAGGCTTTATTATTATTTTTTCCATAGCACGGCACGCCACAGTGGCGGCCGTGACTTTGGTTTATTTGCTGCGCCCGCATGATTTTTTTCACTTTTGTTTGTAAAAGGACGCCGTGCCGCACTTTCACGTTAATGGTGGTCATGCCCATTTCTCGAGACCAGTCGAGACTAAGGAAAGAGGCACGGCCACCATTAAAGGGAAAGTACGTTATGGGGGGCTTCTGCAAACAACCATTTGCAATGCAATAGGTCTCGCATTTTCGACAGTTTAGTAATTATGAGTCCTATTGCATTGCAAATGCTTGTTTCATATTGACACTTGTAAGCTAGGATTCATAAATGACTAGCTCAGCATCCATGGAGTGTATATCATCTGTAGCCTCGATGCTTCTCATGAGAAAGCACGGCATTTGCCAAGACCCCTAGTGTCTGGTTTCCCATTTCTGTCACATGTATCTTTTCCATGACTCTCTATGGAGTGAGAGTGCATAACAAATTTGAAATGTGGGATGGTTTAGCAATCTCTGCTCCTTGACTTGGGGAGATGAAAAGCTATTTCACTGTGTGCTTACGTTTTGGTAGTTTTGCTTTAATAAACATGTTTTTGGCTTCAAGTAAGCATGAAGATATTGATTTCTTTCACAGAATTAAGCCAGAACTAAGCAGAAGACAGATTGTGGACAGTGAAGAAATTATGGTTGCCAGAAAAAGATGTCCGGAAGGAGTGTAGCAAGTAGTACTCTAGTGGAAGTATGGTGGATAGGTGGCATGATGACATTCTTAATCAACCTTGGGAATCTGTATAGGGCCCAGTATTTTGGTGGTATCCATCCAGTTAGTGGTAGGTCGGAGAGGAGGGAGTGTGACTGGAAATATTAAAGAGGCATGTATAGCAAAGTTGATTACGTTGTCCAGGTGGGACAAAGTGTGGAGTAGTGGGCTAAGTAGTCTAATATAATAATTATCATTACCAAGGAATTACTGAAATATTTGATTTTCTGAAATTGAAGGTGAGGGTATATCTTTCTGATCTTGACACACTTGTGTGTGGCTTCTGAGAGGAGGGTAGAGATACATTTCAGCAGCATCATGTAGGATTCAAACAGCACGTGGAGATTCCTGGCAGAGGGGTTGGAGCTAGTGGGTCTGGGGGAAACAAGATTGGGTTTGGTAAAGTGATTATGGCAGAGGGAAAGTAAATAATTACAGTGAAGAAAGAGAATAGGACGTACTGCGGACAATCCACATCAGGAAGAGGCAGTCAGGTTGCCGGAGCACAACATCTCGATGTGTTTAATGGCCTAAGAGTTAAACCGGTATCTGCTACCGCAGGACGGACTTCTCCCAGGTCAGTACGTAAATCAGAAATAGCAGACCTGCATCATCCAGTGACAGTAAAGTATTAAGGACAGACAATGCTGATTTAAGTAACCCTATTCTCTTTCGCCTAAGATACATGAGGTAGAAGTCCATATGACCTTTGCACTGGTCTACAACTGAGTGATCTTACTGATTCTATCCTTTTCATTGAACTTGGCTCATGACCTAATCCCCCTAAAAATTTTGAGCGGCACAAAATTTGGAACTCGTAACACCTTTTCTCTGAAGACTAATTACTTACCCTGATTCACTGTACTAAAAGCTAAATTGCCTAGTATGAAAGGCTGACTTGTCTATGCATCTTTTCCTTGTGACACTAAGAAACCGTTTAACAGACTTATGGCCACCACAAAACTAAGTGGAAGGAGAGGAACCAACATTAAATACATGCTACACCCAGCACGGCAGTCCACTAAAATGAGTTCTGACATTATTGCGATCTCACAAATGTCTAAAGCTTCACGAGTCTGGGATTGACATGTCTGCTCCTTCAACAAAAGATGCTATTGAGCTGCTAATCACAGAATTTTGCAAACGTATCAAGAGCGTTAAGGCAAGATTTTGCGAAAAATGATAACAAAAAGAACTGCTTGAGACAAAACAATCTACTCTTTCGAGGAATCCACGAACACAACGGTAATAATAAAGTCTAAAATCTCTTACAAGCCTTGTTTTGACAGCGCTCAATGCTGTAGACTACCTACAAATAGTTTTAGGTAGAGGCTATACAGTCTGTAGAGCATTTCAAGTCCAGAAGAATCTTGCACTAGATGGTCTCACAATGATACAGTATTTTAACATAAAAAACACTCTAGAAGCGGTATACACGTCTAAGAAAATTCAACTTTGGGAATACACAATAACAATATGCCAAAATGTCTTAGCTATGACGATTCTGGGATTCAAATAAATGAAATAGGGTGCCTCTTATCTCTGTTTAGAAAGTATTCCCATTCAAAGTTATCTTCACGATCCAGGGGAAACAACAAACAGTGCACACAATGACAGACGCTTCCCGAATATTGAGACTGAAAGATCAAGAGTCTCTATTGAATAACACCTAAAGATTGGCTTAATTGTTCTTGTTTTTTAACCTTATGATCTAATTTATCCCGTCTCTCCTCTCCCTATTCTCTAGGGCTAAAAAATGATGATGTTCCACCAAGTTCATTTATTCAAAATGTATTGATTGGTATCAGTCCAAATGTAAAACAAATATGCATAATTCTCGACATACTGATATAAATGATGTTCATGCTGCCATCAGAAACAATTTTAGTCAATGAAACAGTATATGTTAATGAATTCTCAACCATAGCCAAATTTATTGAAGGAAATCTAGTTATAAGAGGCAATTTTAATATCACACTTGACCTATATCACAATCATTATTCTCCCCTAGCAGCACCTAGGGAACCGTCTCCAGTGCTATTTTGGGGTATCCATGACAATGACATAATTGATGCATGGCAATTGAAACAGACTTGAGCAGGGCAACACGTTTTATTCTAATTTTCACAAAACACATTCAAGGATGGACCAATAAAATAATTCCTAATATACAGATCAATGGTATTGAGCATGGTTGCAGTTGGAATTGGCACTCAAATCCTGTCTGATCATACACCTTTTATCTCCACCAAAACTTAGAGAATGAAGAATACATGAGCTAGCCTTGAGAGAAGAGGCCCTTACATGGACCTTAGCTGACAAAAGAGGTAAATTAATAGATCCCACCTTTTCAGTAAAATGTGTAAAACAAGAAAAATATGAAGAATATCAGAGTTACAACAAGATCTAAAAAGAGTGGGTCATGTAATGACAAAAAGTGATGGATTGAATTCTTCAATTAATGCCAGCCACTGGTAATTACTCAGGGCCGCATCCAAGCTCATCCATCACTTTTTTGGATATTTTAGCGACACTTGTTACTCCAAGAGGAAAGGATAGGCCCAGATGTGGGTCCTATGCACACTGTGTCAGTGGAACCCAGCTATACCTGACTGATGAGCCTTAACTAGGGCGAAACTGGTCCTGGGTTGCTTGTGTACCGGTTCAGGGAGGATCTGGACTGTCAGTTTGGATAAACTGTTCCCACTGAAATAGGGTGAAGACTGATTTGCGTATGACTGGGCCCTAGCTGAGGTGGCATGGTGTGCAAAAGAATGATGCACTGGAATGCGGCCCCAAGTAAATACAAGTGGCTGAGATTAATTCCAGCATTCCATCCATCACTTATTTTGTAAACTTTAGTTGACAAAAATGGCAGAACAGGCTGGATGTGTTTGTTATACATGCCAGACTCCAGTGTCCGCTATGTTTCAAAATGTTATAAAGTCGCCTACGCCGTTTGAAAAACTTCTTATTTCATACCTAAAATCAAAAGTAAACTGCTCTCATATTTTGTATTTACTCTTTCATGCACGCACATCTTGCATTAAAAGAAGCATTGGTAATGTGGATAGTTTTTTCCATGTACATTGGAAAGTTTTATACCAAGCGTCACAACACAACACCATAAAGGTTCACCATGGACAGCAGTGCGACCTTCTTCAAAGCAAAGAATAAATAAAAGACAGATGGTAGTTATTGAAGGACCATCCCATTATTTTCTCACATCAGGAGGACCAATACAAATCAGGTAGCTAACACACTAAACAGAGGGAGTGAGAAGAGTTAAAGGACTGTTCTATGCGCCCTGTAAGCATAAAGAAGTACAAACCTCAAACATCTGATGGAATGACCGTATATTCATGTATTCACATAGGATGATTTACTCTCACCTGCCTAGTGTGGTATGCCTCATGAGTGGGTTCCACATCTAGGACTGAGAGGCATCTGAACACTAGTCCTCAAAGGTTGTACAGTGTCCTAGTTATGGGTTCCCTAGTTTGGGTGAGATTATATCACTTATGTCTACATTTATGTTATCCCTTTGTTAAACTCAGATCTATATTAAAGTTGTATGTCGTGAGCTAAAAATGTTTACTGGGTTCTCCCTACCACACAAATAAAAACAAGCATTGGCATTGCCAATAGGTCTCGCTTGTGGGACCTTATAAGTATTTAGTTTTGCAGCACAATATCCGATTATGCAACAAGGATATTGTGCTGCAAAAGTAAATACTTATAAGGTCCCACAAGCGAGACCTATTGGCAATGCCAATGCTTGTTTAAAGACGCCACGGCATAACACCATTAATATTCTCACCCTCAGAAGAGGTCGGGTTATCAAGCAATGCTGCTGCTTGTAAACACAAGTAGGGGAAGATGGTCTGCTCGTCCTGACAAGCATGCTCATTGTGGCAGGCGCCCTGTGAAGCGCCATACCAAAACAGAGCTCTGTGCCGAGCAGCTGGTGATAACACAAGAAAATGGAGCGCAGAAATAAAACATGGAATAAGCAGAAGGCTTTACGATGATCGGGGAGGGAGCTTACGAATAAAAGCGCCGTGCTTCTAGCGAAGTTTATGTGCAAGTATCAAGAGCAACAAAATACAAGAGGTAGCAAACGATATGTTCTTAGAGGAAACAAGCTTCTCGGCATTGCTGGTTGGGGGAGTGGGGGGGTGGGCGGGGGAGCAGCAGGCAGATGCGAGTGGAGCGCGCGCTGGAGAGGGAGGGGGTGGGAGGACTAGGCAGCGGGAGAGAGGGAGAAAGGAGCGCGAGGGAGGCGTTTTTAGATACATGAAGCCAAAATTACAAGTGAGCATGTTACAAAAGCAAACGTTACGTTATATGAGAGAATAGTGACAGTTGTGCAAGTATCAAGAGCAACAAAATACAAGAGGTAGCAAACGATATGCAATAGCATGCCTGGGGGAAGCTGGCTGGGGAGGGGGAGGAGAAATGAAAGGAAGGCTGTGTTTGCGGGGAGAGAGAGGGGAGGTGCTGGTGTGGGAGGGGGGAGGTGCTGGTGTGGGAGGAGTGCTGCTACGGCAAGGCTGTGTTTGCGGGGAGAGAGAGGGGAGGTGCTGGTGTGGGAGGGGGGAGTTGCTGGTGTGGGAGGAGTGCTGCTAGGGGAGGAGAAGCCCTGGCCGTGAATGCTCGTGCATGTTCACGTGAACTGCAAGAAAACGCCGGGCTGAAACCCCTTAGTTTGAAGAGGATTTTGCCGACATGAATTCGATCCTATCCATTCCTGTGGAATGGGACAGGCTCGACCTAACAAGAGAGCCCAACAACTGACTCAAATTCTCTTTTCCATCAACTTGTTTTGGTGCTTGAATATTTCCCCCTATGGGGGTCAGGCATCTTCCCCAGGAATATAAGTATCTCTTATCAAATATTGTGAAACAATCCCAGCTTCCTGTAGCATGTTTACCAGCCTCAAAAGGGATGGGGGCGATTTGGCAAATTTTCTCAAGCCTCATTCCTCGAAGAGGCCTCACGCTATGCTATTGGTGGATCTATCAGCATGTTTCACATGGCAAGTCACTGTAAATCATATCATGTGCTATGAAACAGGACATGCTTACGCTGCCAAGCCACCCTTGCGGCTGACTGATGTAACCAGTGGGACTGTATAGACCTTACGACCGTGAACCGCACCCTGTCAGGAAAAGCAGCGCAGAGGAGACTGAAGTGAACAGCTCTTACCTCAGTCTGAACCTCTTGCCCTACAGCATGTGTCGCAGACTGCCACTTCATTTATAGCTGAGGTTTAAACATTTACATTAAAAAGTGTATTTTGGATTGTTCCACTTTAGGACCTTAGATTATTTCACTGCACTTATGGCCTATTAAATACACATAAGAAGTGTGTTGTACAATGTGCATCCTGAACTGAATTATTTCAATGTGCTTTCAAATATGATAAACGCGGAAAAATAGGCAGAAGAAAGAAAAGTAACTGTCCAGGGTCAAACTGGTCAAGCTTGGAAGCTGCGATTGAAACCAGAGTGACTGGATCTGGGCTCTGCAACCAGTATTTGTCCTGCGTCTAACAAAATATTCTGACTGGCTGGACATGGTATGCAAGTACATCCAAAATATTCTTTGTTTTCTGTAAGGTGGGGCAACAGCAGTGGAAACATCCCTCTCCATAGAAACAGCTACACCTTGGGCAGAAACAGTGCAAGCATCCTCTTTGAAAGGACAGGTATTGCTAGGGTGACATCGGCACAAGCGTTTCCATCATGGGACAGGTACAAATTTAGCAGAAGCAGAGCAAACTTTACTTTCTCACAGAACAGAGACAGCGTGGCTATAGCAAAGCAATCTTCCATATTTCACAGAATGCAACAAGTGCAATCTTCTGCTTCTCACAGCAAATCCATCAGGGCAGACTAGTAGAAGCTTTTATCAATCACAGAACATCCACAGTAAAGCTATGAGTGATGTGTAGGTTACAGACAGATATCTGGAGCCGGTGCTGCACTCAGTGAGAGGAATGTTATGGCGAAAGAATGAGTGAATATGCGAGTTCTGACACTGTTATCACTTAGGTGACATTCCAGTTGAGCACTGTGAAATTCCTGCTGCTGTCACTTGGAGACCTACAGTAAGTATGGCTTCTTTGGTGTTCCTTGCTTTGAAAAGTAGCTGTTACCTACTAGGTCGGTGTTATTCAGAGCTGCTCCAGACAGGCGCACAGGTGCCATCCTCACTGAAAGGTCTTGAATGTGCATGCACTAGGCGCTGTGGAGTTTCAGCCTCAGTGCTGCACCTGCTCTGTGTCTGTGCCTGTGTCTTGCAAGTCATGAAGCTCAGCATCCCTAGTCACATTTTCACATATGGCGAACTGGACATTCACTTTTTACCTCTGCTCCTATTTCCATGGCGGCAAAGCTAGGAAGCGAATGGCAACTTCCTTATGGAGATTCTGCTTTGTTTTTTTATTCCCCAGTGGCAAAGTATTTGGCTTATCGACTCCGAGTAAATGTACCATGAAAGCAAAATCTAAGCAGATAACCAAGTGCACGGGTTTTGCTGCATATCGACTATTTACAAATTAACTGTGATAATAATTTGAAAATGAGTTCTAGGCAGGACCGCGAGAAAGTTGCTGAGGATTTATTCAAAAACCTGACAGCAGGATTACCTGTGAATAAAGCAGTTACTCAGGGAGCTTTGAAAGTTAACGAAGGATTGAAGACGAAATTTAACCGACTAGAGAGACTAAGAAAATTTGAAATCTCCAAATGGTGGGATGGTGCGACTCTAAAACAGTATATAAAACTTAATAGAGTACCCAGAGGATTGCGGGCCCAAATTTTTCCCACCTATGATGATCTGGAGGTAGACCTACTTCAGATTTGGGAAAAGGAATTAAGTGACAATAGTTTCAGATTAATGAATATCTTAATCGAAAATGCGGACCGCAAAGTGACAAAAACAGCCTTGGAGATAGATGTCCTTGAGAAAGAAATTAGTGATCTAAACCTTCCAGAACCTACTAAGAAAAATTTTGATATCTTGGAAGGAATATTGGGGAGGGATGAGGACGATATTAAACAACGTAAGGCACGCAAATTAAGACGTGACGAGATAGACTATGCCAATGGCAGAATCTTTACTTTTGCGAAAAGGTTCGATGATATTGTCAAGAAAGATCAAGTTAGATCAGGTGCTACGAATCTGACACCAAGCTGCACAAGTGTGGGATCATCTAGTAATCTCTCTAGTAGTGGTGAGGAAAATGTGAGTGGTAACTCCCTTGTGGCACTACCCGACAATGCTTTTTTACGGGAAGTGCAGAGAATACGAATGGGGAACAAAGGAAGCGAAAGGAGAGTAAATCAGGAAACACAATTAAAACAAGGAGAGGAAAAAGGGGAGGGAGGAGAAGCAAAAGGAAGAGAGGGGATGCACACACGATCTTACAACAGGGCCAGGAAATGAATTATGATGAGACTAATGAAATCCAGGTGATTAATCTGTCAAGTAAGAGTTTGTCCACTGAATTGAAATCTGCTTTACAGAAAGGAATGAATTACTGTCCAACTACTGTATATGATGTAACGGATGTGAAGGTTGACTTATATAAATTTGTACGTCACTTGAAATTAAAGAAATTCTTTGCAAATAACCCCAATCCCACTGTATCTAATTTATCTGATAGACCTTTTGGGGATGTTTTGATTGACGTTTTACAAGGTACCGCCCTTTTACTTTCATTGAATGATGATGGTGATACAGTTACTAACTTGTCTGATGTTGCAGCAGAATTAGATCTTTGCACTAACATGAGTGAAGACAGAGGTCTTAGAAATAAGTCCCGCTGGACCCCACAATTTACGAGTGGTAACAACATTGATCTGTTCCACAAAATGGTGATTATGGAAATTGACAAGTGGGACGCATACATGACCAAACATAATTTCACCCCTAGAACATTTAATTTGACAGTTAAAGAACGAAAGGCGCTCACTGTTTTATCTCAAGATCCTGATATCATAGTGAGAAAAGCAGACAAAGGGGGAAATGTGATAGTTAAGGATAGGTCGAAATATGATGCTGAGATCCTGTCCCAACTTGACAACCGGGCCTGGTATAGGAAATTGGACACTAATCCTATGTTTGTGATTGTTAGAGCAATAAACACTGAACTGGTCAGATGGCGGGACCGTGGGTTGCTATCAGGTGATGAATACCTATTTTTGAAGACAGATAAACCTCGCTACCCGTGTCTGTATACGCTGCCAAAGATTCATAAAAATTTGGCAGCACCACCCGGTAGACCGATTATATCGGGTATCGGTGGACCTACCGAGAGAATGTCTGAGTTTGTTGATGGATTTTTGCATAGTTACGTTATCAACTTACCATCTTACATTAGGGACAGTAAGCATGTGCTTAATCTCTTGCATGACTTAACCTGGGACAATGGAATGAAGTTTGTTACTATGGACGTCTGTTCTTTATATACAAACATCTTACATGAACAGGGTTTGGAGGCCCTTAGGAAATTTCTATTCAGACGTCCGGTTGAATTATTGGAGCATTCAGAAATGTTAATTGAAATGTCTAATCTTATCCTTAAAAACAATGCATTCCTGTTTAACGGAGACTGGTACCTGCAAACCTGTGGGACTGCGATGGGTTCTAGATTTGCCCCGTCCTTTGCCTGTCTCTTTATGGGATGGTTTGAGGCGGGGCATGTCTGGGGCCCATCGGGTGCCAAGTGGCAGGAATATATTCTGTACTACGGTCGTTATATTGACGACTGTCTTTTAATCTGGACGGGTACAGATGAGGACCTATCCGATTTCTTGGCCCACATGAATAACAATACATGTAATATGACCTTTACTATGACTTCTGACTTGAATAGTATAGTGTTTCTTGATTTGGAGCTTTTCCATTTTGAGGGGAGAATACAGAGCAAAATGTACCGCAAATCCACTGCGTGTAATGCAATTCTACACGCTGGTAGTGCTCACCCAAGAAGCCAGAAAAATGCTATCCCTTATGGGGAAATGCTTAGGGCAAGGAGGAATTGTACTCTGGATGCAGATTTCATGAACAATGTGACAGACATTGAAAAAAGATTCAAGAACAGGGGTTACTCTGAAAAAGTGTTAATACAAGCTAAAAACAGAGTGACCAAACTTAAACATACTGATACTCTGAAAACAGCTAAGAAACCGAACTCTGATAAGGGGAATAAGTTACGCCTTGTAACAAACTATCACCCTTGGTCGGATAAGTTATATGCAATTCTGAAAAAGAACTGGCCTCTTCTATTGGCAGACAAAACTCTATTGGATTATATTCCAAGCTCACCCAGTATTACATATAGAAAGGGCAGAACTATCCAGGGTATGATTAGCCCTAGTTACCCTAAACAACGGGGTACGCCGAAAACGTGGTTGAGGGATCTCAACATTGGCTCATTTCCCTGTGGCAGTTGTAGCATGTGCCGTATGGCCCTTAAAGGGATTAAGGAATTTAGTTATAATGGTTCACGCACTTTTAAAATTCATCAGCATATGGATTGTTTGACCAAATATGTAGTTTATGTTGTCATTTGTAGATGTAAGAAAATCTACGTGGGTAGTACCATCCGCCCTTTGAAAGAAAGAATGATTGAACATTTCCGTGCCCTTAAAAATATGGATCAAAGGTACCCAATTGGTTGCCATGCAGCAAACTGTGTGGAGTATAAAAAAAGTTTGGGGTTCCAATTTCATGGTCTGGAAACTATATATGGTGACCTTAGGGGCGGAGATAGAGAGCATAAACTGAGACAATGTGAAGCGAAATGGATTCTCAAACTTCATGCGGTGGAATACGGGATAAATGTGGACCATGAACTACATTATTTCCTTTAATCTATTGATGTTTAACTTAGAATCAGCTGAGTATTACAAATCTTCATCTGGTAGACATATATAAAAAAATCACACTGCCATTTCATTGTAATGTATAATATCGTGTTTGGAGTGGAATTACTGGGTTTTAAATGTTAACACTATCTTTGCTAATATCTGTATAAATAGAGAAGTACTGTAACTTACACGGCGCCTGTTGGTGTTGTGATGGTGTGTTAATATTCATGTAGAAGACCTAAGAATTGTCTGTGTTTTCTTTAGATTATTTTAACTAGTGATTTGCAGATTGAGGCCTCAATCTGCTTAAAATGTTTATTTAATCTCTGCACCCATCACGTTGGGTCCTTATGTGTCTTCCCTTTCTCTGGATGTGGTTTCCTCTTCTGGTCCCCCTTATTTCCTTTTAAATAATTTTTTATTATTTTGTTTATTTATTCTTTCTAATTTTCTTTTATATAGCACATTGGTACATTAAGATATTTATGTTGGATTTTGTTTGTGGCTTCCGATGATGACTAGTGTTGGATAGATCAGTCGAGCTTGGGCTAGTAGTCTGTTATCCATTTCTAACCCCGGAGTTGACTAATTCTGAGTTTATAGCCCTTGACCATACGTTATGGGCTTTTTCGTTAAAAGCACTAAACATGTTGCATTTCTTTTCTAAGAAACGTCTTTTCGCTGGCTAGCCTGATTGTAATAGTTTAAATATATTATGTGATTACCATTATGCCCGATATTTTACTACTCCAAGATGGCGCTAGTTCTTGGGTGTGTGTAAACACTGATGTCCTATGTCTATTTCGGGACTGGCAGGATTCGTTTGGCGGGAGCAGGTATTTAAACACAGTATACTAACATTTCGGTTCTCATAGAAAACGAACCCCTTCTGACGGTGTGAGGAGCACTCTCCTTGGTAAGTTTAGGGGCACTTACATGGGCTCAGGCTAATTGTGGTTAATGCGGGGAGCCATAGAAGTGCAGCCTTATGGTTTGTTTAACCGGCTGCTTACTTTGCTTTGTATGTTCACTTTGGGAGTTAGTATGACGCCCTATGTCTATTTCGGGACCGGCAGGGTTAGTCTGGCGGGAGTGGGTATTTATACGCCGTATACCAACACTTCGGTTCTCAGTGAAAATGAACCTTTCTTTGTTGACGGCTTGAGGAGCACTCTCCTTTATTAATTTAAGGCCACTAATATGGGCTCAAGCTGATTGTGGGTAATGCGGGGAGCTAAAGAAGTCCAGCCTTATGTTTTTTTGCTTAACCGGCTGCTGGCTTGACGTTAGATACTTTTTATAGATATGAGTTGGGTCGATATTACCGATTTATATTGTAGCGAGTGACAAATAAGCCCCTTTTTAACAAAATTATTACTTTATTTAATTTCATGACTCTTTTCACACACCTATGGACTAATTTCCGTGGTGTTCTTAGTTAGTATATTGCATTGTAAGTTGCTCTTAATATACTGTGGTGAATTCTGATATTGTATATTGGTTTGTATTTTAATTACAGATCTTAATTATATTTTACTCTACATGAAGAACTCTGAGATAGAAAATGGATTGAGGTAACTCTCCCAACTACCCATTTGAGATGGGTCCCTTTTAAATTTTATTTAGCATTACTGAGCTTTGCTTTTCTTAGATAGGTATAGTATGCTATGATATAGCACATAGGAAAACATGTTTTTAATGGGTTTTTTCCCCTTTGATTTAGTTCTCAGTAAATATTTGAGGAACTAATATCGTCTGGAATTTGTTTACCTGACTTCATATTTGGACTGTATCTTTTGGTGAGTAAACTTCCCGACTCTGGTTAAATTATGGTCCTAGGGTAAGGCAACCCATTATAAAGGGATATGGCCTTTAAGATTTGATCTTTTTGCCCTTTATATATAAAAATCACTAGTAGCCTGACTTTTCGCTTTCACAGCCCTCTACAGCTTCCCGTGTTTTTTGGCTTGCACCTTGGGGTACAAGGTTCTACTTATGATTTGTGTTTGGGTGATCTACTACACTTAGATTTTTTTATTTTTTTTTTCTTCTCCTTTCCTATATTATTTGGACTATGTTCGTTCTCCTGAAATTTATTAATGGCATAGGTTTGTTCTCCTTTTAAGTGATGAATTTAGTCGTTTTTCTGTTAATCCTTTTGTGACAGTCTCAAATCCTGCATACAGTATATTATGTCACATTTCACTTTTTTGTTTTTGGTGAAATGTATATTCACTGGTGATGGTATGGCTTTCCATGTAATGAGAATTGTATATATTATGTATTTCTTATTTTATTGTAGCCCTGAAGAAGTCATTTGGGTAATTGTACCCTCTGACGAAACACGTGTTGGCATTGGTCCTTGATGCATTGGCTACATTTCTATGTCAATTTGAAGGAGATTTTGAAGAATTTTGTTGATATATGAAGAGAAAAGAAATGAAAATTAAAGGAACTTGATTTGACGAACTTTGAAAGAATAATTTTTGATTGTGGTTATCTTTTCTCTTGGGACAATCTAAGAATTTGTATCTATGTGCTCGGGGACAACTTATCTTTGTTAATTGAACTCCCTGGTCTCAGAGGAGTTCTCCCTTTTGGGGGCGCTGGTGGCCGTTTCCCCCTGTTCCCTTGAGCCGCTTTATTTTGAGAATATTACAGCAGTTGTTGTTGCGCAAGACTTACCCAGCCACTACTAGGTTTGTACTGCCAAGTGCACGTGAGTGTGTTGTAGACTCAGAGTAAGGTTTTAGCCCCATCTAGTGGTTATGAGGGAGAAGGCAAGTAATCTGCAATTCGAGAACTACATCTGAGCCAATTATCAAAATTTTTACATCATGCCTACAAACATCGTTTTCTAACTTGTTTGGTGACTTATTAAGCGTAACCCAAAATATATAGAGGGGGCTTTGAGCCAGCACTTACCCCATGACTGGATGGCTTTCTTGACTATCTCGGTTCTCTCGTGATCAATTAATGGCTTTCCTCCCTGTTGTTGTTTGTTCGGCCCCGGGAACATTTCTGTTTTGCATCATTTCGCATTGGATGAGATTTATCGTTTCACTGAAACATAAGGGGAACTTTTATTTTCAGTTTGTCATTCCACAGGAGCGCATTATTGCCCCGAGTGCAGCTGCTTTCTCTTTACTTGTGTGGTGTGGGAGGGGTCAGGAAAGATATGAATGTTACCTGCATGCCTAGTTAGGTTTTCCACACATCCGCGGTCGTGACTACCAACCGCAGGGATCTGCAGGCTTCCTCAGTAGCGGGTCCTCTGCAGTCTACCAGCTCCCTTCTTCGGAATTCTCATAGCCTTTCCCACTGCCATTCAAAATCCAGACATCAGTCTCTCATTCTTCATCAAAACAAGGACCTCCAAGCAAATTTCTCCCACATCTGAAGGAAGTGAGGCCACCAGCACTGACATGGATTTTTCAGGAACCCCACCTTTGATTCCAGATGTGTTATGGTGACAACACAACTCGTTTTCTACCTTCTGAAACCCTGCTCCATATTAGCGACTCGCTGATCCAGAGACCCACCTCAAGTTCATTCCATACTGGTAGGTATTTTACCTTCTCCGTAATCCCTTTGCTGGTGGCTAGTCTCGATTCTAACGGGGTCCATTTATGTAGCTCTTTCATCCTAGTCAGCAGTATTTGTTGATTGGAAATGCATTGGTTTTATAGAAACAAAAGGCGTTGCAAAACACAAGCTCAAGAGAGCAAAGAATGGACTGTTGACTGGAGCCTTAGAAACTGGCCGTAAGATTTCCATTAAGCGGTTAGAGCACAAGCCCCCTCCCCCGCTTCGTAGTAAGTAGTACATTACTGCTTGGACACACACAAAAGTAGTGGGACAAGTATACAACAGTAGGGCCAGGGCTGCGACACATAGCTAAGCCCACGTCATTCAGTTGTTCTGTGTGGTCGTGCTCCATAAGTAGGTCCGCAGTGGGCTCCAAAAGTCTTTTGGCCAACTAGCCTCAGGAACAGTGGAACAATATTGTTCCACTTGGTCATTACAATATACCATATCATCCAGACATTTTCGGACCTTGGAAATGTTTTCTCTGCCCCAGATGCTGGTCACCTGATCCATCTCCAAGAGTAGCGCAAGAAATAAAAATCGCTGCAGCTCGCTCTGTGTATTGATGGTGCATCCTAGGAGGGCCAGTTTGGGGGACAGCAGCACCTATGCGCCAACCATTTACAAAAGAAGGGTGACAACCTGGTCCTGCACTCCTCAGCTTGTGTATCTTCAAAGACATTTCTATGTTGTATGTTCAGGGTGGTGATGTCTGTAGAATAGATTTGCGATGTGTTTTTTTTGTATAACAGATTTTTTTTTTTTAATACATTTAAAGGATGACTCTGTGTGTACATTGTATAGTGCATTTCTGACCAATGGCCGACACTAGGGTCTCATATTTCATTTGACCAGCTGCACATAAGGCCATAGAGGAATCAAATCTAAAGTGTAAACATAAAAAACATTAGAAACATCCCAATACCCTTCCCCCTGCACATAAAACTCGGGCATTGTTTGATCAAATCCAAGCTCTCAGTTGGGGGTACATCCCACGTCAAAATCTGGGACCTTTTTGGCTCAGTTTATTATTCTGGAGCTTGATTCGGTCCCATCCCCACCGGCTGGGCACATCCTGGTACCGATCTTAACATTGGCTCCGAACGGATGCAGCTAGTGGGAGGGACGAAGCACCTCCAATCTGGCACGATTGAATCCCAACACCGGATACGACGGGCCATTGCGCCGAATTGATTCAGGCTGAGGTTCGCCGGTCTGAAGCATAATCTTTATTACCATTTCAGACTGTCATCAATACTCACTTCCAACCCTGTCTTGAGAAAGACCCGCCGCGACAACCTACTGGGGCGCATGAGGGTTGAAACGTCGACGCATATCATAGGTCCAGAACCACCAGGATCTCAATAGGAACACTAGGAATCCTTGGTTGAAATTCAATATCTGGCCAATGAAACACCTGTATATATTTGTACATATGAAATCTCCTTACACTGTATGTATTTCTTCACTCATTGAGCACTTTTTCACTAAAAAGTCACAATATTGCACTTTTTATGACGGTTTTATCATGCATTGTATGTTATCCTTGAATGAAGTAATTCGGATACAAATGGAAGAAATGTTGTTATAATTTGCACAATATAATCCTTTGATCCTACGACTCTGTATTTTGAGCATTTATTTCTCAATTTAGGTGTGTATCAGAGCGCATTTGTGTTAGATTGCATTAATAAGCATTGTTCAAATAACCTGTCTTACCCAACAGAACCACCTTTGTGCCTAACAGTTGCACATAAGGCCATAGAGGAATCAAATCTAAAGTGTAAACATAAAAAACATTAGAAACATCCCAATACCCTTCCCCCCTGCACATAAAACTCGGGCATTGTTTGATCAAATCCAAGCACTCTTTTTAGGTTCATCCCTCGTCAACATCTGGGACCTTTCCGGCTCAGTTTATTATTCTGGAGCTTGATTCGACCCCATCCCCACCGGCTGGGCACATCCTGGTACCGATCTTAACATTGGCATGGAGATCAAATAAATCAGATGAGTGGACCCGATCTCAATTTTTTTTTTTATCCCCCCCTCAGGTTATTTGTCAATTTCTCCATAGCCATAGTATGCCAGATGGTGCACCCATAGTTCCAGTGGTGACATCACCCTTTTCTTTCAAAAGGAATTTATCAATCTCTTGCCTGGTCCTAGAAGGTGACTTAGGAGTACTTTGCCCCCGTTACCCCTCTCCTGTGCATGGGCACCTCTCATGGCACACAGAATCAATGTGGGTTCTCTTTTAACTTTGAATCCCAGCATTGAGTCTATCTATGTGGTTTAGGGTTTGCTGCCAAACCCCCTGGATCGCTAGACAAGTCCACCAAATGTGAAGAAATGTGCCTCTTTCCGGCCACATCTCCAGCAGCAGCCTGTTGTATTTGGGTAAATAGTTCCAAGTTTGCAAGGAGTCAAACACCATCTCATAAGTAGTTTGTATTCCTCCTCTCTGTGCTGCAGGATTTTAAAGTTTTTTCAGAGTGCCTGCCAGTGAGCTGTCTCCATGTATCGGGAGTGGCTCAATTCCAACGCTATATGGTAGAGCTATTTTGGTCTGTCTTTATCGTGCATGAGGAATCCATAGATATTTGCTGTTTTAAAAAAAATCCATAAAACTATTTAAACATAAAAATACACAGACCAGGAATGAGTTTCGTAGTTTTCTCCCTTCACTCATTTTCCAAACGTAGGAGATAAAAACACTTCAAGACCTTATCAAGAGCCACAAATATGTCAATAAATATAGCTTGCATGACCTTGGGCATGACCCCACTGTGAGACAGATGTTTCCGTCGAAATGATGTTTCCTTTGGGACAGATGTTTCCTTTGATACACATTATTTTGCAGTACAGTCATTAAGCCTTCTGTTCTTGTCTAGGCATAGATCTAGCAACCCCAGCTTATCTGAATTGCATGTCTAACATCTAACCCTGTGTTTCAGTTAAAGACTATTTCTTTGGGTAAAGGTAAGATGACAAGAGTAACGTTGATGGCCAGAAGTAACATCAGGAAGCAGGATCTGATAAGGTTTTGAATGTCTGAAACATCTTCCAAGTAAGAGGAGGAGTCTACTATTTCAAGGCCGTGTAACAATGGAGGGGCCCATACAATTACGGCCGGTATCCTTTTATGTTCCAGATTAACATGGGCTGTAGCAGTATTGTTTTTCACAATTTGTCCTACTTTTCTTAGTTGTCATCCTTGCTGGCCTGGAGAAAAGAATGGAGAATTGCTAATTGCTCCTGCTGCTACCAAGGCATCTTCCTACTGGTATGCCAGCCAAGTCTCCTCACTCCTAGAACACCAGGCCTCACCTGTGGAGTACCATCTACTAGTCTGATATGAACTTTCAGGAACAAAGGGCAGTGAATGGAAAGGAGTTGGCCATACAGTGGTTTCCTGTACCATGCCTCCCCTGATAGCCACACTCCCTTCAAACAGAGTTCCCTCTGTTTCATTTAACCACCGCCTGTACCCTGGCATTCAATACCCCACATACCTCTTTGCCCTAACTCAGGAGTTGTCAAAGCCCTGTTGCAGGAGCAACTCCAGAGGATGTGGTGCAGTGGCCTGAGCTACTAACTCGGAAGCTTGGGACTCTGGTTAGAGTCTCAGCGTCTGCGCAACATTCTGTGATCCTGGGCAAATCCCTTAATCTCCTTGTGCTTATGGACAGTGCCTGGATACCCTCACTGGTGATGAGCGATGCTATAAATTTACTAACTTTAACAGACCACGCTCCTGTTCTGCAGCAGTGTGGTGTTTGCACATGAACCCATGTGGGTTTTCTGAGTCCTGACTCATGCTAGAGGACAGTGTCGGGTACACAAGTGTGGTAGGAAGAGAAAAATTAGCATATTGATCCAGAAACTGTGAAAACATTTGAGAGACATGCTACTTAATTCTCCAAAGTAAAGCTAGTGGCCTTTTAGACTCTGTGAGTGTAGAGCAGGAAGGAAATGGGTAGGCGAGGGGTAGTCCTTCATGTTCAGATACATTCAGATTATCCTCTGATGCATCCTGTTGGCCATTGAACCTAAGATCCTGGGATTCATCTTTGCATTTGAAGAAAGCTCTTTACAACGGGAAGATGTTTTTGCAAAACTGCTTGCAGAGCATGTGATACTGCAGTAATAGTCACCAACCTGCATTTCTTCTCGTACTTTCTCCAGAACAATGTTTTTGAGATAGTAACAGAAATCGGATTCATTTATTGATTTTTGATCATATCCACTTGCTGTAAATTACAGGCTACTGTGTACAGTGATAGTGCTGCACCTTTTTAGGTCTCGCCTAGGCAGTACTCGTGTTGTCTCTTCGAGACATGCTGTATTTAGGATATGAATATGTAAACGGTGGTCTCCACGGGGGAAGTGTAGCCCTTGACTTCCACGGCAATAGTATCAAAACAGAGATAGAGTAAACCCCTTACAAGAGTCGGTTTTCAGTAATGCATTTAGTGCATTTGGTTTTATGTATCTTCTCAGTTATGAATATATATATATAAATTTTTTGCGTTTATTATACATTACTCATATCTTACAAGGATAAGGTTCTCATATAAGGTGACTGCACAGTGAGAGTGATCAATAGTGAAAAAAGTGCATACGTGCTATGTACAGAAATATATACATGTGGCTGATAGGGATAGTAGAGTGTTTGAAGTCAATACTCGTCAAGCAAGTATTGATATCCACCATCAAATGCTTAAAAACACAGTTGATATATGTTGATTCATCGACGTTTCGACCCTTGGGCATAAAGCAGGGTCATCATCAGGACGTGAAAAATATACAGGAAGCACCAAAAATAGTGGCAGAAGATTCTACTGCACCCTGCAACATGGCTAGATAAAAAACATTGCCGTTTATAATGCCAATAGCTCCAACTTTGCATGGTGCAGTACCACATGTGGCCAAAAGAAGTCACATATGGTACTGCACCCTGCAGAAGATATGTTCAATCCATCCTACCCATAATGCATTGCATGCAAGACAGTACTATGAGTACATTCAAATAGCTATGTCCAAATTTCAATCCAAATAACAGACTAACATGTCCACCACCCAAATTAATTTCATATTTCTCCAGACTAATTACCCACTAATCCTGTTTGGTTTTTTGGTTCCCGAATAGTGTGCTGCCCACCTAGAAGCGCTTCGATGCCCCATCGGGGTTGGCAAGTGCTATATAAATGGAAACCTTTTCCCTCCTCTATCCCTCCACTATCCTTCTCAATCCAAATAATAGACTAACCTATCCACCACTCAAATTAATTTCATATTTCACTATACTAATTTCACCACTAATCCTTATGGGTTCCGGAGTAACGCGCTACTCGCTGAAAAAGTGCTTTGACGCCTCGTGAGGGGGAGTAAGCGCTGTATAAATGCAATTATAATTAAAATTACAATATGTGGCCAAAAGAGGTCCCATGGGCAACTTTTGGCCACGTAGAGTATTGCACCTTGCAACATGGCTAGATAAAAAGCATTGCCATCTATAAATACAAATAACTCCAACTAAGCTGAGTGCAGTACCATATGTGGGCAAAAGCGGTCAAATATGGTACTGCACCCAGCAACATGGCTAGGTAAAAAGCTTTGGCATTTATAATGCCAATAGCTCCAACAAATGCAAGACCGATTGCTTTTCCAATGCAATAGAGATGCATCTGTTAAAGTTAGAGCTGTTTGCGTTGAAAATGACAATGGTTCTTACTTTTGCTTGTTATACCGTTGGCAATAGTGCTATGCAAATATAATCACTCTACTGCAGTTAAAAAAAACAAAAGTAAAAAACACTGTTATTTTTAACGCTAACAGCTTTAACTTTAACAAATGTGAGACCTGTTGTATTGCAAATGCTTCTTCTTGCTATAGTTACCTGGCACGTTAAAACCGTCATTCAACGAGTTACATGTTTAGAATCTGCTCTTTTTCAGTTTAGTAAGATATGTTAAACTGTATGATGAGCTTCACGTTCTTGTAAGGCACACTATTCTTTCATCTTTCTCTTCCTTGGTCCAATCCCTACTAAATGATGTAACCCACAGTGTTTCCTTTCAGGAGAACATTTTGTTTTCTGCTCCATATAACATAATTTTAATACAACACGTATCCTTCAATTTTCTCTTAAGTCTATCTGAATAGTAAGAACCGTAAACGAGGTATGCATGCTTTAATCTTCCTGTTTTCTTGCTTTTTTTCTGGGACAAATGGGCTTGACTAGGCCCTATTAATGGTTTGGGGTAGGGATGGTGTGAGCATGAGGGCATCTTGTGTGGGATGTATAACTTGCGCATTGCCACAAAGCTCTGCAGGATACAGTTACAAAAAGGAGCCTTGTAGCTTTTGACACAGCTTCCTGGATGGCGAAGATGGTGGATGGGTCAATGAAGTTCCGCCCTAGAAACGCCATCAGCGGTCAGTGCAGAATTGGGCACCTGCGGGTAGTCTTTATTTATATCAGATGGAGTGACGACAGATGAGAAGTCCCTCTTCTGATGTCAGGTGGAGATAGAGGACAGGATGCATAGAACAGGCTGTGCATTCGGACAACTGGTATTCGCGTCTTGTTTGATGTATTTGGTCATGGCCTGGGTCCTTATCCAATAAAGATTACATGCATGTTGAGAGAGCCTCTACTGTATTTAAGACCTCTGCTTTGCCTTCTTGTGCTGTCTGTAGGTTGTATAGCTAAAAGCAATGCTGCGGTGTGAAGAAGCATTCCTCGAAATACTGCCACAGGCTCCCTCTTCCCTGAGACTTGGAAACAAGGAGAGAAAGAATGAGGATGGGAGTCACACCTACTGCAATACAAAAGTCTGGGTTTCAAGGCCTGTTTGAGAAAAAAGTGCATGTCTTGGGGGCTTTTCTATCCAAGGCTAATGGTAGTACACGTACTTTCCTCCCTCCTTGCTTTGTCATTATTTAGTCTGTTTTTTATGTTATTTTCCTTCTCCTCCACCTGGGTGTCCCCTGAGTATGAGGAGGAAAAAGAGAAAACAGACCTGAGCAAGCAGACATTCAGAAAAGAAAGGGTCATGTACCCCAGGCCAGTCTTCCCTGATGCTCTGACTGTCCTACGGAATAATCTGGGCCTTTGTCCAGAAGATTGACCAGGTACAAGCTCTTCTCTTTTTCATCCTCCTCAATCTCATCCTCAAAGTCTGCAGTATTAAACATCCTTCTCAATCCCCCAAGAGCTTTATAAGTATTTTGACATGAAAACAAACTTTGCATTGTCTATTCCTAGTGGTTTGATGGGGATCTTTTGTTAGCAGTGATGTAATGTTTCTCAGAGGATGTTGGTGCCACATAACGGGCTGTGGTTGTTCTCAGCCAAACCTGAGCACCAGCCGTTGAATCTGCCCAGGGTCAGTGATTCTCCCCAAACAAACGTGTATGTGAACATATTAAAATGCATTCTGGATTTTGGTGCAAAAAGAGCATTTTAGTGTTCTCCTAATGGGTTTTTACAAAAAGCAGTTCACAGTGTGAATTTACTTTCAAAGGGGTATACGCATCTGGAGATGTAAGGTGCTGTCCAGGGAGCTGATTGGCACTCTGACCACGTGCACAGTCTTTTCATGTTCAGGAGTTGCAACCCCATTCCACCAAAGAAGGAATGATGCACTCTGGGCTCTTCTCTGAATCCTGATTTTATCAGATCTGCCCTTTAGAGAAAAAAGATAATGAAGTTCTTGAACAATTCATCGCCCTCAAAAGCGCAATAAATGTCCACACTTTAAATAACACAGCAAAAATGTAATTATGAGGAGAATATACAATAGAAGCAGGGCCAAATGTAAATAGCGAGGCAAGATGAGACAGTAAAAAATAGTTAAAGAAACAGTAGGTCCGAGTTGGAGAAGCACAGAAATGCACACCAGCAGAGCTCACAAGCTGTTGTGCTCTAGAAGTGCAAGTCCAATGTATTTGCAGATGTGAGAGTATTGAAAAGGTGTTTAGACAAGATCATCTGAAATACCTAAATTCACTTATTTTCTACAATGAAATAGGCAATGATACTATCTTAAGATCTTCTTTAAAACTCGAAAGTTATTGAAAAAGTTGAGTTACTAGGCGAGTCATAGGTAAACACAAGCACCGAGGCTAGAAGTCTGAGGTTCAGGCCTAGTGTGTGTGGACCGGCCAGCCTGGATGTCTTTCTTCCTGGTCACCCACTCTGGCCCACAAGCAACAAAGACTGGTAGTAAGGGACTTGTATTTTAAGTGTCCAGTGGAGAAGCCTTGCTAAACTTCTATGCCTTGCTAGCATCGCTAGTGGCTAGTCCCGCACAGGAAAATGCAATGTTTAACCACATAAACCTATGTATCACATGTAACATGTCTTGAGATAATTTAAAGAAACCTCCTCTCTTGTAAATAAAAAAGGTGCTAAGGAAGCACTCGTAGCCCGTTCACATCACCAGGCTTCTCCTTGCACATTTTCTTGCCGAAAAGGTTAAAACGGAGCATTGATTATTTGTGCCTCATAGGTAAGCATGAGCTCCTGTAATTGCAGATAAGTTACGCAAAACACTTCATTGACATTGGGATTACTATGACACCCCCTACGTCCCCCGAATTCTCCACCAAGTGGCAGACTTCTGCTCCATACACATACATTCCTCTCCTTTACCCTGCACATTATCTTAAAAGAAGATGTAAGGCACAAAAGCACCATATAAAAACATAAATAAGTGTTGCTGTTCAAGGGCTTCCCCTTTTTGAATAGTAGATTTAACCCATTGGTCCATTTCCCTTATTTGCTGGAAATTAAGCTGGGGATGAATAATTTAAAAACAGGTCATTAGGAGGACGCCTCAGTACAAAACCTGGCTGTGCCTCCTCTCCAGTCAGTGGCGGCTCTTCCGCTGAGGCGGATGAACATCGCCCTACTGCTCTCCGAGCAGTGAAAAAAGAAAAAAAAATGATAACGTAATGGTAATATAATTGTCTTTTTCCTACTGCAGTGGCTCCATTGTTTCCTGGGAGTGGGGCTGGGCCCCCTGACGCCAGAGCAATGCAGGGGGAGGAGTGGTGACGCTCCAGGTGTACACGACATTTTGAACGGCCCTCTCGGGCCACCTATAACAGTCATGCGCACTTGCCATGTTCTTCATCCCGGCTGCATTACAGCCTGCGTGGAGAACATGCCCCAGGCTCCCAAGCTTGGTCTGAGAGCCGAAATATGGTGCTCAGACCAATTACCATGCTGCAGTGCAGCATGCTGATTGGTCAGGGGAGCTTAGGAGCCCGGTGCTTCCTGCTGCCGGACATCAGATAGGACTCCAGACAGGAAGACCAGAGGATCGAGGGAGAGTTGGTGGCAACACCGGCCATAGGCAGTTAAGTGCACCCACCTACCCCCCTGCACCTCGCGCTCCTCACCATCAATATCTGGTAACAGCCGCTACTGCCTTCAGTGCTAGTGATTTCCTTCTGTTTACTTTTAGCGATTCTGGAGAGAAGAAAAGCACCTGGGTATGTAGTGCTGAATTACTGCTGCCTATTGCCATATTGCAGATTGAAGCCTACCTCTTGTACTACTCTGACATGTTCTGACTCCCCCTACAGTCACCTGAGGTTTTCACAGCCAGAGGGAGGCTTAATGTATGGTGCACAATTACACTACGATGTATCTGCCATTCAAGCCTCAGCAGTGTTGATGGCAGGCTAAACCCCAGTGATGTTTCTACCCAGAGAGAGGTCCAGCAGGACTCCATGATGCCATTGAAGCCTAGCATATGGTCGTCCTTGAATCTAAATGCACCCCTGGCACTGCACTAAATGTATGCCATTCTTCCCAGAGCTTCGAAAGTCAAAGCCTATGACTGGATTTTCAATACAGAGGGCTCACTCCTCAGCACCCACTTCACCTTTCTCAGCTTCTGTGCCAACGAGGCACCCGGCTCAGTTTCCAAACCCTCTTCCAAGAGAAAATGAGAATTTTGTGGCAATCCTTTCTTGCTTTATTCCCATGCTTGTTAACAGTGGTGGTTGGTAGTCTTGGAGCGCGACTTGGCATAAATACCTGACCGAATTTCTCCCAGGACCAAATGAAGCCGGAGAACTTGACTTCCTCCAAAGAGATTCGAGAGAATAAAAAATTGGAGTCAAATGATGCATTTTGCATCGCAATTTTCACATATATTTGTTAAAAAGCCATAGACTATAAAAGGGGCGCTCATAAAATATTCCAATAGTTTCACGGAGTGCCAAGCAAACCTGCCCCTCCCAAGGAATGTTAGGGGCGCAGGTGCCTAATAACCTAACCTTTAATAAAATTGTTTAAAAATTGTGCATTTTTCAGCACAATTTTCCTAACCAATTATAAAAAGCCTCAGAAGTTCAGAAACCCTATTTCGTGCTACCTATCATTTTTAATAGCATCTTTCTGCGCCATTAATTTTAACTTCCTTTCTTTTTTCCAATTTGGCCTTTTCAATTAGTTTTTCATATAAAAATTGCTGAGAATCACCAAGCAGGGGCTCGGTAGAAAAACTAAAAAAATTGCATGAATCTTAGAACTTCCGTCCATGATCAGGAGAGCCATATGTTATGTTATGTTATGTTATAACTATTTGTACAGCGCACAGCTACTCTAAAGAGTGTCCCGGCACTAAAGACTTACAGCACCAAATTAAAAACCTAATACCCATGTGTGAAAAGCCAAGTTTTCAGTTTCTTTTTAAAAACAGAGAGATCACTGGTTAGGCGTTGGTCTCTATGTTGATTCCACAGTGCCATCGTTATGGTTGTGGAGACCGTACAGAGCTGGATACCAGAGTTTGCACCAATTGTGGGTCTCAGACAGTATTGGTAATTAACTTTCAAGTATCAGCTTTAAATATACATTTGGAAATGCAATAAATTTGCCATCCAACATCAGTCAGTGTACGAAAATACACATTTTGCAAGCTTTATATCGTGGGACAATAAACTCAATTCTCCTCTCGCAAAAAGCGCGTAATTTTCATTTGAACAAAAATACTATATTCTTGAATAGCATCTTCATTTTTGTGCTTACTGTCCAAATATTAGTTTGTAATTTTCATCAAATACTCACATGGCTAGATTCTGCTTTGCACACTCCTGCAGTATCATCCCACGCCCTGGAAGTTATTATACCAAGAATTGCCAGCAGTATACAAACAAGGGTTGGGCACTAACTATCATGCGATGGATATACAAAGCACACCAATAATCACCACCGGCTATTGCTATGATTTAATAAAGGTAGGTGTCATCATGCCACGGGTGCCCAAAACAGGCCATGAATTACTAATTATGGCAGAGCCAATATTATGCCGGAGATGGATATATCACATTCATGCCTTCAATCACACTCATGCGCACACATGTTACACACTTCTATTTGAGTGACAGCTTCAGACCATGACCACATGTGCCACCCCTACAAGAGAGCGCTAATGCACTTATGTCCTAAAACACCCAATTAGTGTTTGCACTTGTCAGACGAGGGAGGACAAAATCTCAGAGTAGGATCCTGAATGCCTGTAATGAGATAAGCCATGTAGACTCGATATGCACTGTTGGAAGACATAAGGCAGCAATGTCTTTAGTAGTTGTGCATCTGCATCTCCTCGTATACCAGAGATGTTTAAGCTTGGGCCATGGTGGATTCAAGTATATTCGTGTCACTAAGAACGCCTACTGTCCATAGACCGTTTTGTATGCATCCTTTTAATGTTCCTTGGTGGATAAGGCCTAGGGGTAACCACTTTAAAGATGGGCGTTCTCCAATAATGCTTAACAATAGCTGTCAGAAGACACACAATTAATAGACGGAATGTCGAACAAATCAAAACATTCACCACCAGTCAAGAGATCTCGGTTAAATCCATCATTCTTTTGCTCACCATACCACCCCAGTTTAGACCTAGTCTTATGAAAATCGGTCTTGACCTTGTGCCTCATGGAAACAGTCCAGCTTGAACTGCGATGCCAGGGCCTCAGGTCGCAGACTGATTTGCATATAGTTGGGTCCAAACTGGAATGGGATGGTGAGCAAAAAACGATGGGTTTAGGCCCAGATCTCTGTACTGGGTTGAATGTATAGATTTTGGAAAAGGGTTGAATGTATGACATTGTTCTGCAATCTGTCCATCAATTGTTCTTTTTGCCTCTGTCACCCTGAGTGGGCCGGGTATGTCCAGACGTGAGTCCCGTGCTCTCCATGCCACTGGAGTCAAGCTATCCTGGCTGAAGAGGGTGAAACCCTTCAACCGGTCCTACGATGCTTGTTTCTAGTCCAGGGAGGACCTGGCCTGGCAGTTCGGGCTGGACTGTTCCTATTGGGCGCAGGGTCAAGACTGATTTGCATATGGCTGGGTCCAAACTGGAATGGCATGGTGAGCAAAAAAACTATGGATTTAGGCCCAGATCTCTGTACTGGGGTGAATGTATGACATCGTTCTGCGTTCTGTCCTTCAATTGTTCTTTTAGCCATAGCTGTCAGCAAAAAAGTGAACATGAAGATAAAATGGTCTTTCATTATTAGGATACTTACAATTTGTCTGGCGTTACTGAGTATTTTTTGTTATTGTTTTTTTGTCAATCGGATTACTGATTGGTTTGTGCTTTTCAGTGTTTTTTACCAGGGGAGGGACCCAAGCCAAGCTAAGCATTTTTGATGATTCGAATCTCAAAACAAACACAAAAAGTACAGAACCAAGCATTCATCTAACAAATACGCAAATTATGAAATATTTTATTTATTCACAAACAAATATAAAAAAGTTCTACATTTTAATTGGAAGGTTTGGAGTTTTTTTGGAGCCTTTAATACATAGGTAGCTGTTTTTTTATAACATCATTAATGTTATTTTAAAAATAAGAGTTTCGCTGCGTGTAGTGGCAAAAACTGTTTAGGATAATTTTAGGGATTTGGAGTGGTAAAGGGAGGTAAGGGTAATTTTAGGGTCCTGGGGCAGGCAGTGGTAAAGGGAGATAAGGGTAATTTTGGGGTTCAGGTGTGGGCAGTGGTACAGAGAAGTAAGCGTAATTTTAGGGTGTAGGGATGTACAGAGGTGAAGGGAAGTTAGGAGTAAATTAAAAACATGTGTGTTCCCCCCAAAAAGTGTGTGTGTATGTGTGTGTGTGTGTGTGTATATATATATATATATATATATATATATATATATATATCGTAGTTTGTTTCGCATATATACAAAACAACGCTGGCACACCAATCCTTTATTTAAAGAACTGTCAAATGAAAGCGTTCACGCGTTCTGGCTGCCACACACAACCTTGTTCACGACTTCGAGCACCCTCTTGATTTTACTTTATATACTTTTGTTTACACATTAGACCTAAAAAAAGTACAACTAAAGTGCAGTGAAAGGAGTTTCACTAGCGAGGTTGCCATCTTTTAACACGGTTACTTTATAAAGCTTTCACTTAATACAATAATCTGTATTGGCCATTAAAGAAAACTGCTACAAAGTGCAAAGTGCAGGCTTGAGATACAAAGCCAGTATTTTATTCTTAAATTAAATTAATTCGTGTGGCAAGTGCCACAGAAAACTTTCAATAAACACATATAATTTATGGATTTCACTTCTTTTAAATACCCAATAAAGTGCACGATGTTAAAGTAGTAAATATTCAATTCAAATTCAATATTCTATACATGGATAAAATGTTTTGGCAAGTGAATAAATACCTCTCCTAAGAAAATGTTGGTGTGCACCAGGGCATAAAACGAATATTGTTTGATACACACATGTATAATTCAGTTAAAAAAATATATTTTTATGTATATAAACTAAATCTCATTTTATACGATAAAGCATCTGTTTATTTAATTGTTTCAAAAATCAAAGGATTGGAGATGTACTTATCTTAAATTGTATAAGCAGGCCTGCATTACTAGATTCACAGCGTTATAAAATGCAAGTGCTAATTTACCTATAATGCTATATTTGTAATCTGTAGAACATCAGTCTCCTATGCATCTCTAGCCACAAAACCGTTTATTAAGCGATGCATGTATATCTGTACTGCAAATATATTTGGCGGAATCAAGCATCCTAGGACCGGTTTCTGGCTATCAGCTGTCTTCAGCCAGGATAGCTTGGCCCCAGTGGTGTGGAGAGCACGGGACTCATGTCTGAGCATACCCGTCCCACTCGGGGTGACAAATGCAAAAACACAGTTGATGGACAGAATGCAGAACAATGTCATACATTCACCCCAGTACAGAGATCTGGGCCTAAATCCATCGTTTTTTTGCTCACCACACCACCCCAATTCAGACATGGCCATATGCAAATCAGCCTTGACCCTGTGCCCAGGCCCGGACTGGCCATAGCGGGCACCGGGCAATCCCCTGGTGCGCCGCAAGGGGTGGGGGCCGGTTTTGAGCCCCTGGGGGCCGATTTTGTTACAGGGGCCGTTTTTGCAGCATAGCTCCAAAATCGGCCCTGCAACAAAATCGGCTGAAAACCGGCCCTAGCAAAGCGCTCGGCGGCACCTCCAACCCCCCCCAGGGGAGAGGGGGGCCAGCCGAGCACTTTGCCAGGGCAAGTTTTGGTTCCCAGTCCGGCCCTGCCTGTGCCTCATGGGAACAGTCCAGTCCGAACTGCCAAGCCATGTCTTCCTTGGACCGGAATCAAGCATCCTAGGACCGGTTTCTGGCTATCAGCCGTCTTCAGCCAGGATAGCTTGACTCCACTAGTTTCCCCTGCCTAAACGTCCTCCGCTTTTTCACCGCCAACCTAATCCTTATACAGTCGAATTTATGGGATCCAAGTGTCCGCCCACTTCATTACTCTCATGGCAAAAGCTGCAGTCTCTTCTTGATCAACTTTACCCGGACGCATTGCAAGTTTGTGTGAAATTGAGCTAAAGTAGAAGTTCTATCATGCTCTGCGTAATGATGTGAAATACTTTTAGATATTGATTCACTAATGAATAATTATTTTATGTTGTGTCCTTTATCCATCAACACTTTAAAGTAATAGGTGCTATCTGTAACGTTTTTTTCATGAATCTGGTATGAAACTCACCCATTCCTAAGACTGAGATCCTCTCGTCTTTGTTACTTGGCTTAGACTCCTGGATGGATGTTATTTTAAAACATCCCAGAGCTGAGGCCTCACCTTTCATTGTATGGAATATAAACTCTAGGATCTCACAAATAGTGTGACATTTCTCTTTCTTCACCATCTTGCAAGATCTCCAGTGTGTTCTTGTGCTTAGCTTTAGTCTCTGCCCTAGCTCTTCCAAATCCCAATATATAATCCACAGATTCCATTCTTAGGCACGTTAGAACTCTCTGTGCATCACTGTTTGGAACAGAGATCCTGATGAGTGCAGTAAACCGCCAGCTATGTGAATGCAATAGGACACGGTGGTAAGAAAACAAAAGGTCCAAAGTGAAGGCAACGCCAGTTTCCTGGGAGGTGTAATGATTTCCTCTCATCTTAAGCCATAATTAATATGTGGACGTGTCCTTCAAAAAAACTTGGTAAGCGCACCTCTGCTGTTTCTTCCACATCTCTATTACTATGTGAATTGGAACTTCCAAATCCTTTTCACTTACAAATGTGTGAGTTCTCTATCTTGGACTGCCAAACAAGACCCCTGCACTGCCCTCTCCAAACTTCCACCTGATGGGAATTGTTGTGCAGTCAAAGTGTTCCTTTTTGCAACACAAACTGCTGCATATGGGTAACCAGGCAATCTTTAGAGTCTCAAATGGTTGGAAGTGGCACACGTATAGCATAATCTCATGCACACAGAAGCCTTCCTATCAGCTCGTTACACAAATCCCATTTCTAATGCAGTCTTCTGGTTAGTTTAAATCCTGTTCCATAACTGTAAGATCCGATTTCACGTCCTTGGTTACATCTTCCTCCAATTCACTCATGCTTTCCATTGTGTGGTCTACCCTTGTTGTTCCAAGAAGCCACTTCCTGCAGTGTGGGAATGCCTTTAAGCTGCAGTCCTTTGCTTGCGTTAGCCCTACCATGTCTCCCCATGGACTAATCTAGTCTCTTCTGCTGCTGACTGCTTAGGCCACGCTAACTGCACTGTGAAATTAGGGAAGGGGCTTTCTTTACAATATCACCACGGGTCTAAGGAATAGTCACTAATGGATCCCTTCGCGGAAAAGTTAGAGCGATTATGATTCGGTTTTTATCTGTCGTATTCAGCGTATTTTGGGACAGGAACAGACTAATTTGCATACAGCCAGGTTCTGAAACTGGGATGGTGCATTGAGCTAAAAAACGGTGTTGGATCTAGCCCTGATCTCTTGACTGGGTGAGAGTATTCTGCTTAATTCAGAGACTCTGTCCCTCACCACCCCTTGTTGTAAATAGTATTCAGCGTGGAGACAGCATTTTAGTAGGTTTTTTATGTGGAATTAATAGAGGTGACCTTTTATGACTGCACTTGCAGCTAGCGTTTTTATGCACTTTTTTGCGTTCTGCGACTCGCCTAACATCGGAATAACAAGCAACGTGTTGGGCCCTTATTTATAACTTGTACCAAAAGTTGGAATATGGATCAAATATCCATTTATCAGACCTTCCATACCCACCTAAAAATGACTTCCATTATAAAATCAAACTATCAGCGGTTACAGCTCTCCGCCCTTCTGGCCATCAGCCGGCGACTTTATAACCTTGTACTTGGCACACTTCACAAACTAAGTGTGCGGCACCCTTGTGCTGCTGCTGTGCGAGTTGCTGACCACTGTAGTTTCATCATTTGAGAACTCGCTGGTTCTGCCTCTCTTCCATCAGTGCTGTCTTCAGCAGTATGCAGCAGACTTTTTGTTATCTCCCTGTTGGTGCAGAAGGAGTATTGGCCTAGAAATTTGCAAACCGTACTGGTTATGTCAGTAACCACACCTAGGCATGTGAAGGCGTAGCATGGAGTCTGTAAGACTTACCAGAGACTAGCCTACAGTAGTGATACCTGGCTGTGCTTAGCATCTCATTAGACTTGAGGGGCGCTCTTGTGACCCCTGGGAAGTGCTTCACACATCCTTTCCTGTAGTGCAAGGGATGGGCTCTCGCTCTGGCTGAGACTACAGTACCCAAAGCTTGCACTGGCTGGCTCCCATGTTTGACAGTAGTTTATCTTTCAGTATACTTTTAGCGGCACCTGCACAAATGTGCAGTCGGTTCACTAGTCTTCGAGCAAGAAAGAAAGTAAAAATGGAAGGGTGGGCCAAAAAAAGCAAAAAAGGGTCCTTGCATGGAGGCATGGTCTCCGGCCTACTCGTGCCACAGGGACAACGATACTCGAAGACCCGACTCTGCTACCACCGGCTAGTTAGATCTGTCACACACGAACTACGCAAAGGCATCTTCCCCCAGCGTTAAGGGGCCTGCCTGTCTGTGCTATACATTAGAGGCAACGCGGAGGAAGCTGTAATTTGTGGTTTCCTGCTTTGCCACCAGCACCTTCTTCTTGTCCTCTGCTCCAGGTAGGTGTCCCTTTGTGAACTTGATCATCATATATTGTGAATTATTACATCTGCTGTAGTCCAAGAATTCTCCGCTAGGTGGCAGCGAAGCACTGCATGCTTCTACATGCAAAATTCCCAGTCGTCGCTATTTAAATTTGAAGAAAGACATGTGTGCTGCAGGTACCTAACGTACATGTAATTTGCACTCTTCCTACGTCTATTATTGTTGATCGAATAAAAAACATGGCAACCTGGAGGACAGGAGTGTGTCGGTGATTTGCATTGAGGCCACGATGTCCTTAAGGAGAAAGCGACTCTTAATTAAGTACACGCCTCTCCATTTTGTATTCTCTGTAAAGAAACGTGCAACGCCTCTGTTTTTTATGGGAGCAAACACAAGTTATCAGTTGGAGTTAGGCCGGGAGTCCTAATTATTTATAATGAATAGGTTCGGCATTATTTGGCTGTGTGCCCACTGTAAATGTGTTCGTGTGTAGAACTAAGGCTTTAAGTAGGATGACAAAATTGTGTGTGTGTGGTAGGGTTCTCAAAGGGGCGTGGCCGATGTAATTAAGGGCGTGGCTTAGACACTAGTAAGCTAAAAATGTTTGCGTAGTAAAGTGTGCCGCCTGCCTGGTATTTTGCTGCTTCTTTAATTGTATCCAGATATATAATACAACAAGTAACATTACACATACGACAGGCCAAGACTATTGGCTTTGTCAAAGGTTGTTAGACTTATAAGATAAATGAGCAACAGCTTTGGCTTCGTTGTGTATAATATTGAAAATGCTTCAGTTCTGAAAGGATGAGACGAGACTGCGAAAGAATCAAAACGAGTCTCTTTGAAGTTACATCAAAGGCAGTGAAGGGTGGCACTGCTGTAGAGTTAAACAAGCATTTGCAATGCAATCGGGCTCACCTTTGGGACCTTATATGTATTTAGTACATTGCCTGAGTGCTGAAACATCTACTGGTTTTTAACGTGGAGGGAAAGTAAGCACCAAACTGTGTGACACGGCAGGCATGGGAACACATGGAGAGAAATATTGCCTTTCAGCTGGAAATGGTATAGTCCAAAGCTCTGTTTTTAATATAAAATCAGGGCAGTCAGTGGTCATATCACTGAAAATACAAGATTTGAAAAAAATATTATTGTCTACGGGTGCTTGTGGAAGACAATTTCTATGGACTGGAATCTAGAGAATGCTAAAGTGATGCTGGTATTTTACTGACCTCTGCTGGTCGTTTTCTATCAAGAAAATTAAATAGAGGCATTTGCCAGAATAATAGAAAAAAGAAAGTCCCTCAGCAGAAAGCAATTCTGGTATTTTACTGACCTCTGCTGGTCCTTTTCTATCAAGACCGTTAAATGGAGACAGTTGAACAGAAAAAATAAATCCCAAAGCGGAAGCAGATAAGTCCTAGGGCTGATCTCCAGAGCCAACAAAAATACACATATAAATATATACTAAAGTATATCAAAGAGGTCTCGAATGCTCGACCCAAAAACGAAATTAAATTTCACACCGAGGGTGAGGGCAAAATTAGAGAGCCCGATAGGGACCAATCTCAGCACCTTCTTATTAGAACTGCTCGTCCTGAGCACCAGTAGGACAGGGCCTACTTAAAGCATTGAGTATAATACATTTCGACAAACTTTTTTCAGTGTCATTGCTGTTTTTTTGGTTGAATGTTTGAACACCAAACATACTGAAGAATTGCTGCTTTATTCTCTAAATGACTGTGGTGTTGCCATACAGCAACAAAGGTGTGGTTTTATGAAGTCTAGCCTTGAACTTTTCAAACTCCAGAAAGTCTAAGACCTCTTTCAGAATCCTTCAGAGGTGAAAAACTTCCTGGCAATGATAAATCACTGCAGCTTTCATTCCGTACAGAACCCCCACGAAATCTTAGGCAATACAAAACTGAGACATACTCTGTATTCACACTCAACATAGCTTCGTAGCATCTAGAGATAGAGTCCTGTCCGGCAACATCATCAGCCCATGCGAATAACAGAACTAGTCAGTGCGTATCATTTGGGCTTGGAGTAGTAATTCTATGGGAAAGTAAACCAGGCTCCCACATTCCCTTAGGTTTATGAAGCGGGTGCTGACCTCCACAGAAAAGGTGTATTCTTATATAGTGAGGTGATCGCCATCTTCTGGGGTTGTCACCACTTCCATCTGTACTTGGCTGACTCGGCATAGATAGCCAACTACAAAGCCCAAGACTTTTAAAAGATGGATCCTATATCTTCCCTGTTGATAGTGTGAGGCTGAGTTTCCTCCTCCTGCTGACACTTCCATGGGTTCCATCACAACAGTAGAGGACCACAACATTGGCTGTTTGTTGAGACGTTCAGTAAATGGAGACAGATGCAAGGCTGGTGGTGCAGTACTCTAGTCTAAAAGCCTTAAGCATCCAGAAGATTGCAAAGGCTACCCATCCACCAGAACTCACTACGCTGACAGGTTGATCCAGCGGGCTATAGAAAATATATCATAAACTACGCTACCCAACTTCATAACCTATAAACAAAATTCTAAACTAAATATGGACCCATTTATAAACCTGATATATTTTGGGCCTACTGAATCAGGTGGTCAGAATAAATCTATATACACATTATCTACAAACTATATACATATTTATACATTTGCAGAAAGAATATTGTCATTAGAATAAAACCCAACCATTTAAATGACCACCATAGGCGACGTGATCTAGCTAATAGTAACCTACACTTCTGAATAACCAAGACCAGCTTGTTTGTCAAAAGTAAGATTTTATTTTCTAAATTATGGTATATAAGTTGAAAGTTTTATAAATGAAATTTATTAGCAATAATGCAAGCATGTTTGTAATGAAATATGAGAAAAATACAATTTAAGCAAGTGAATCAAATTTAAAGAAAATATATAAAGTTTAGCATTTCTAAAACCTAATTCCCTAACTAAGCTAAATAGATAGAAATTAAAGTAAAGTTCTTTGAGGATTCTTACGTGCTCCACGCAAAGTCCAGCAGCACATCACCCTCATCGGAAAGTCAGAAAGCAGCAGCCAGCCCAACCCTAAGGGCATGACTTTTTATACCTTTCTACGCTAACTAAACTAGCAAAGGAAAGTTTTCAGAAATCCTCGACGTCCCATTGGCTGAGAGTGACAAGTGACATGTCACCCGTTTCTCAAAAAGTTCCATGAAATCATGTCTCATAAAGACCATTGTCTCTTCCACGTGAAGCCAGAAGCTTCCTGCGTTTGCAACTATGTATTAAGTCATCCTCGCAGCTTCCATAGACTTTCATTACACTTCCGCGGATGCCAAGTTAAGGACTGACAAAATGTTCACTTTCGACCTTGGCCATGTCCGACAGAATGATGTCAGCTCATCAGTTTTTGCTTTGTGAATGCAGCTTCAATAAACGTTTTAATTCAGAATGGGCGTCTCGTGACTTTCTGCAGAATTATATGTCAGCTCTTTTTCTGCGGTTCAAATGACTAGGCCCAAAAGCAGGCAACTTATGTTTTCTAGTATAAAACAAACACAAGAAAAGTATTAATGTAAGAAATAATGTAGATTCTGTATCCACCCCATGGTTTACTAATTAATTAACCCACCCAATTAATCAAAATGTTACCTAGCCATTGCAAACAAATAAAGCAGCGTTTATATTTACCAGTCTCCGTTTTTCCATGAGACCCATATGCACCTAGAATAGTAGAAATGACATCACACAGACAAGGAAAAGCAAAACAAGCACATGCTTCTTTTAAGTTTGCAGCAGTTAGTAATGACAAAAACGAAAACAATAAATTATTTTATTATTTTGCACAAACAAAAAGATGCAACATTTATGCACGTTTATGAGCACACATGTTAGTCCCCCCACGTGTAAAGTTTAATCTAAGTTGTATTAGCACGACATATCACAAATCATTAATAATTTTATTCATGTTATGGAAATGTGATTTTGCGAGTTTAAACAAAATTTTGTTTTCTATCTCGCTCCATCAACTCCCTCATCTGGTGATTAACAAATCACCACACCAGCACTCAAAATTTTGGTAAATTAAATTTTTAAGAAATCGATTCAAATTCATTTGTATCAGTAAACCTAAAAGTCTGTTTCTGCATAATCTTTGCAATTAACATGACGCTCTCTATGTAACTCCTGTAACTCGATCTCCCTTTCCTCTTCTTTTCTGAGTTTATAGATTCTT
The DNA here is from genome assembly GCF_964261635.1 of Lissotriton helveticus. Taxonomy (NCBI): domain Eukaryota; kingdom Metazoa; phylum Chordata; class Amphibia; order Caudata; family Salamandridae; genus Lissotriton; species Lissotriton helveticus. The sequence continues at coordinate 1,634,771,341 of NC_136067.1, read as the reverse complement.
TTCTTTTCTCTCAACTGTTTCTTTCTTTTATGTAACAAACAACCTAATTTGGTCAAAATAAAAATGAATACTATTATAATCAAAGGTGCCAGAATCTTGCCAAGAATTGAACTTCCGATATTATGAAACCAGTTTTTAATTGCTTGAAACCTTTTTGAAAGTTTCCCGGTAAAATCTTCTTCTTCTAAAGGAATTATCTCTGAATACATTTGTGTAATATTCTTAATATACATTTCAATATTCTTACTTTCATCAGGTATATATGTACAGCAATGTTGGACATGTAAAATGCCACAGACTCCTCCCTCTTTTGCTAGGAGTATGTCTAAAGCAAGACGATCTTGAATTACCATGGATCTAATTGCAATAACTTCAACATTCACTAATTGAAACCCATCAGCAGTGTCAGTTGATAATCTATCAACTATAGTGGACAATTTTCTGATTCTCCCTGCATTTAGGGTTATACCAACAAAAGGTATTACAGCTTGAAAAATATCTCCCAGAACTTCGGTAAAAGTTTCTCTTTTAGCTCTATTTACATAATTATGAATTTTAAACAATCCTTCTGAATCTCTGTCAACATGAAACACTTTAGGAAAAACAATTCCCACATAACAAGTTCCATACCAATGGTCTGGAAGGTTGTAGTAGGCTTTGTCACCACAAACAAAATAAATCCCAGGAAAGATAGGATCTTTTCCACCTTTAAATCCCCAACCTCCCATAATCTGATAAGTATCTTCACAGTTACTTGCACCTACAAAATAATTATCAAAAAGTGTATTATCTCTTCTAATGCAAAGCTTTCCACTAACTGGTTTGTCTATGTGAATTGCAATATTTTCAAGCATTTTGCCATTTAATTTCTCATCCTCTTTTTGCCAGAAGGCTGACTTAGTCTGCTTGACTAATTCATTTCTCTTATAAATTGCTCTTCTCTCCTCAACCATATTCAAAAATTTCTTTCCTTCAGCACTTAATTTACATGTTAGATTATTCTTGTAAGCATACTCGTAAGTGAGTTCGTTAGTAACAAGGAAATATTCTCTCATCTGTTTTGCTTTCTTATGCTTATTTAAAGCATTGTCAATCTTAACATTAGCAAAAATTTCATCATAATTTGAATAGTAATATTCTAAACGACCAGTTTGATAAAATAAACTAGTTAATACACTACATGTTACAGCATAAGTGAGAGGAAGCATATTATATGTTACTCCCTCAGAAACAGAAGCAGGTAACTTAACACAGACATAGCAGTCTTTTGCATCCATTACCTTTACATATTCACTCAATAGCTTTGTAAATGTATTACTTGAAAAATCACCTATTGATTTATCTTGATGAATGTTAGGCTGATGATCAATAACTTTTACAGATGTACTATGTTTAGTTTGGCTAACCAGAGCTTTGCTTGTTATGTTAACTTTGTGTAATTCTCTATTCATTTCTAAAGGGATAATCACAGCTAGTACCAACCAGAGCAGAACTAAAATGAGCAGACATACCAGAGTCATCTTACAGCATCTTTTAAAAACAGAACACTTTGAAGTGCTCTCCTTAACATAAGGCATTTTTATGTTAGTTTTAGCCTCAAAAATAAAAATAAATTTTAAAATTTATATACACCCCCCTTTTAAAATATATTTTTCTTTTATAACCCTAAACAAGATTTCTTCGACCTTATGTCATACATAAGTTTTCTTCAACTAAACAGTTTTTCTTCGACCTTTTGTCAACTAACAGATTTTCTTCAGCCTTTTGCCAATTTAATAATTCTGTACTTCAATCATTGTCACTAATTTCTTGGATTTCGTTTTCTTCTTCACTACTATCATATATGTCAATAACAGGTGGAATTACTAAGTAAGTCCACTCAGGAGACTTGTATTTCTGGTTTGGTCTAATTATTCTCTTCCCTTTTCTCGATATCACTTCAATTTTTCTTCCAACTCCAACTTCTTTTCCTGGACTCTTTTGACTACTTATTTCCTCTACTTGTTCTATTGGCTTTTTGATCAATCTGACTCTCAATCTTCCACCAGGCCAGTAGTCTGCTTTTCTCACGTACTTCTTCTTTGGTTCAGAATTATTTGATTCTGACTTCCAAGTCCTTTTCTTTCTGTTTTCACTTCCACCTTCCACGTCACTTTCTTCAGTTTCGTAGTCTGAAATTTCAATTGTCTCAGGAACTTCTCTATTCGGCAATTTCACTCCTTCAGGAACTTCACTTTGTCTTCCATCACTGGTACTCGGTAATTCGTTCTCCTCCTCTTCCTCAATTACCTCTAACTTCCCAGATTTCGGATTTTTGTTCCTTACTTCAGAGTTTGTTCTCTGCCTTTCGATACTCTCCTGGTCTGAAACTTCTTTTGGTTCAGCTTCTTTGTCTTCAATAGAGACAACCGAATCCTCAGTTATCTTTCCTTTTAACAGATTCTCTTCACCTTCAGAATCTATTTCAATTATTTCTAAGTCTTTTCTTGTCAGATTTCCATTCACTGGCACAGTTTCCAGATGTCGACTTTCTTGTCGATCTTCGGAATCTGGAATTACTTCACCTTCTGTTCCGTCTTCTGCTTCAGAATCAGAATCATCTGTGGTATCACTTTCAACATCAGAACTCTCAGGAGTTGGTATTGGAATAGTATGACTTGGATGAATCCAACGCTTCAATCCTCTGCACTTTACAGCATTAGTAGTGATCAAGATTACCTGCCTAGGTTTCTGCCATCTAGGAGATAGACAATTCCTTCTCCGATGTACTTTCGTTCTGACCCAATCGCCAGGTCTCAGATCATGAGTCAAAACTTTTTCATTTGATTGAGCTTAAGTTCCCACCTGATTAGACACAGAAGTTACCATATCAGATAACCTTTTACAGTAATCCAAAATTGCACTGTCATTTATACTCAACAGTTTACCTACAGGTACAAAAACTTGCCTCATAACTCTTCCCATTAAAATTTCATGTGGACTCAAACCTGTCTTTTTATCTGGTGTACTTCTTAATGACATCAAAACAAGTGGAAGAGCATCTGTCCACTTAATACCTGTCTCAAGACACATTTTTCCAATTCTGTTTTTGATTGTTCCATTTATTTGTTCTACTACACCTGATGCCTCTGGTCTGTATGCACAGTGTATTTTCTGCTCAATGCTCAAAGCTTCACAAATTAACTTCATCAGTTTGTTATCAAAATGGCTTCCTCCATCACTCTCAATAGTGACTGGAAAACCGTACCTTGGGATGATTTCTCTGAGCATTAGTTTTGCTACTGTAATTGAATCACAATGTCGTGTAGGGAAAGCCTCTACCCATCTTGAGAATAAGCATACAATTACAAGTACATATTTCAAACAGTTGTGTAAGGGCATTTCAATGAAATCTATTTGTAACCTGGTAAAGGGACCACCCTCTCGACCAATTATTCCTGTCCCCACCACTGATTTTCTGTTTGGATTCATTTGTTGGCATGACAAACACCTTTGACAAAAAGATTCAGCAATAGTTCTAAATTTGGTATTGAACCATGTTTCTCTAAAAAGTCTGACCATAGAATCTCTTCCTAGATGTGCAGGACCATGATATAATCTGGCCATGTCAGCAATCAAGCAATTTGGTAAGACTACTCTGCCATCTTTGTAGACCCACACTCCATCTTCTTCACGTGGTCTACAATCTGATTTTAACCACTGGTCTTTTTCTTCATCATCTGCTTCGTTTTGTAAATCTCTAATCTCATGCCATGTTTCTACAACAGTTGTTAGCATTAATGAATTTGAATCAGTTTCTTTACTCCTCTCCCGATTGTATGAATAATTTTTCCTTGCGCAGTACTTTGCTGTTTCATCTGCGAAGGCATTTCCCTTGGAAATATAATCAGTTCCTCTAGTGTGCGCTGCACACTTGACAATTGCAATTTCTTTTGGCAATTGTATTGCTTCAATTAATCTTCTAATGAAAACTGCATTTTTAATTGGTGATCCTGTTGATGTCATGTATCCTCTCTGTGACCAGAGTTGTCCATAATCATGCACAACTCCGTACCCATACTGACTATCAGTAATGATGGTAACTCTTATATCCTTTGATATTTCACATGCACGAATTAAAGCAATCAATTCAGCCACTTGTGCTGAACGAACTCCTTCAAGACATGATGCTTCTTCAACATCTACAACTGTACATACTGAGTATGAAGCTTTCAAGACACCTCCTTCGGATCTTAAGCATGAGCCATCTACAAAGTAGACAAAATCCGATTCAGACAAAGGTCTGTCTTTGATGTCTTTTCTTGGTTTAGTGCAGAATTCCATGACATCTAAACATTCATGTTCTGTCTCAATGTCATCAACAATTTCAGAATCAGGCAGTAATGTAGAAGGATTCAGATTCAAACATCTTGAAATCGAAACATTATCTGCTCCCAGTATGATTTTCTCATACTTTGTCAATCTGCTACTTGTTAAATGTTGAGTCTTACCTCTTGTCAGTAATATTTCAACCGAATGAGGCACAAAAACTTTTACAGGAAATCCCATAATGATTCCTTCACTTTGTTCGAGGCTGATACTTGTAGCTGCAACTGCTTTCAAACAACCTGGTAATGCTTTTGCAATTGGATCAAGAACTGCAGAGAAGTATGCAATAGGTTTCTTTAAATTTCCATGTCTCTGTATTAATACAGATAATGCACATCCTTCTCTCTCACTGCAATACAGTTCAAAATCTTTCTCATAATTTGGCATACCTAAAGCAGGAGCTTGGCATAGGCTCTTTTTCAGGTTCTCAAAAGATTCCATCTCAGCATCATTGAGAATAATTGGATCTTTTACATCTGATTTGGTCAGTCTTTGTAGTGGTTTTGCAATTACTGAAAATCCACTTATCCATTGTCGACAGTAACCTACCATTCCCAAGAACATTCTGACCTGTCTTTGTGTTCTTGGCGGTAACATTGCTTGAATCATTTTTATTCTCTCTATTGTTACTTGTCTTTTCCCTTTTGCAATTCTGTGACCAAGATATTTTACTTCTTGCTTGCAAAACTGTAGTTTTGCTGGGGACACTTTATGTCCTTCTTCTGCAAGGCGATTTAACAGAATTATTGTGTCTGTTATACAATTTTCTCTTGTCTTTGCAGCTATTAACAAATCATCAATATACTGCACCAACGTAGACCTACCTGGTAAGTCTAAATCTTCTAATGATCTTTTTAACAATTCATTAAAGATTGAAGGACTTTCTGTATAGCCCTGAGGGATTCTTGTCCATCCAAGGGTCTTACCTTGGAATCTGAAAGCAAAGATTTCATAACTGTCTGGATGTAAGGGAACAGTAAAGAATGCATTGCAAAGGTCAATGACTGTGTACCATTCAGCATCATGTGGAATCTGAAATAGAATTACTGCTGGATTTGGAACCACAGGACAACATGGAATGACAATTTGATTAACCTTTCTCAAATCTTGTACAATCCTAAATGTTCCGTTAGACTTTTTAACTCCCATAATTGGTGAATTACAAGAGCTACTCTTCATTTCCTTTAATACGCCTTGCTTGATTAATTTTTTCAATTATAGGTGTAATACCTTCAATTGTTTCTGTTTTCATTTTATATTGTGGAGTGTTTGGAAATTCAATTCCCTGTTTCAATGCAATTTTTACAGGATCTACGTTTTTCATTAGACCCATCTCATTCCCAGTAAAATCCCATATTTCAGATTTCACTGTTTCTTTTAGCTCTTCAGGTAAATCCTTTTCTTCAAATGCAGGAAACAATTTTGTTTCTTCTGCTTCCATCATCATCATTGTCATTCTGTATAAACCATCTTCCTCCATTGTTTGTAACTCAACTCCATCAGGAGAACAATATATTCTGCAATTCATTTTACATAGGATGTCTCTGCCTAATAGATTTACTGGACTACTATTACAAACCACAAATCTGTGTTTGTCTCTGTAATTTCCAATTTCAACTGGTACTGGATCAGTTAAGTCTGTTTTAATTTGCTGATTACTTACTCCCACAACTTGGATGGTATCCCCAGAGAGAGGTAGGTTTTCAATTTCCACTGATCTAACAGTAGAACGGGTAGCACCAGTGTCCACTAGAAAAGTGATGTCTACATCATTAACTTTCCCGTTTACATAAGGACCAGACTGGTCAACCTCAAGAGTGGCTCCAACAATACACTCTTCCTCCTCTCTCGGGCACCGTCAGCAATAATCATCAGAATCACTGTCTTGACTTTCTGCTAATAAAAATTGTTGTGAAGCATTTTGCATTTGAACCCTTTGCTGCTTTTGCTGTTTTTGTGGTTTTATTACCTGTTCACTTCCCTGAAATCCCACGTTTGGATTATATTTTTGAACTCCCCCACAATTCGGAAAAGGTGGTTGTGGCAATTGGTCTTGACGATTATTCACCTGTTGTTGTTGCTGTTGCTGTAACTGTCGCTGAATATTAAATTCATTTAACCCCTGTTGCATCTGTAGCTGTTGCTGCAGGTTAACACCATTCTGCATCTGTGGATTCAATAAGGGATTCTTTAAGTTTTTAGGAGGATGAGGACACTCGTCCTTCCAATGTCCAATTTCGCCACAATTAAAACAAGGTAATCTTTGCTTCAGCTCTTCTATCTTTGGGCTAAATTTCTTTGGGAAATTATTACCTTTAAACTTTCCTTGTATCTGGTTTGTATTTCCAGTTTGAACAAAATTAGTGTTCTTATTACCCATGCTGGCAATCTGTTGCTCAGCCACCTTTACCTGAGCCCACATGGCTTTCTCCTTCAGCTTCTTCTGTCTTACTTCTATTTCATCGCTGCAATATTTTGCTTTTCTTAGAATATCATCTACAGATAGTGATTGCCATCCGACAATACTAGTTCTGATCATTTCTCCAATTTCAGGTTTTAGTCCATAAACAAATCTATAGATAAAATGACTCATGTCTTTTTCATCTAATTTTTCATAACCACTGTATTGTTTAAAGATTAACAATAGTCTTTCATAAAAAGAATGAACTGATTCTTTTGTTTCTTGTTCTGTTCTTTCTATTTTAACCCAATCGACTTCTTTGGGTGGAATTTTGTTTTTCATCCAAACAATTACTTTCTCATAAAAATCCATTACAAGTGGATTTGGAGCACCTGTTTCTTTAATTCGCTCAGGTTCTGCTTTTGGCCAACTAATCGATATTTTGCATTCTGTCCAAAGATCAGATGGAACGACAATGTCAAAAAATCCATCTAAATCAATCCACAGAACTTTTGACACTTTGATAAATCTATCAACTTGCCTGTACCACTCGACTGGTTTTTCCCTCAATTTTGGAAAGTCATTTGTAAATAACAGAATGTCCTGTCTCGACCACGGGACATGAACATATCCTCCTCCTGCTACTTCTCTCATTGGAAATTGTTTTGACAATTTATCCAATCTTTCATCTTCCTTCTTTTTCGTCCATTTTACTCTCCATTTATTCAGTTCTCCTAGCTTTTTGATATAGACAATCAAATCTTTAATGTGAACTATTCTTCCCATTGAGTTCAAACTCTCAATGTCACTTTCTGAAAAGTCTAATCTGTAATGCTTTGCAAAATTCTTTTGTTTACTCACATCGATTTCAAGTTCTGCAGCTAGATCCTCTAATTGATCATATTTATTTTTCGTTTTCCATTGAATGCTTTTGCAAATGAATAGTAGTTCATCATCCCGATAGTAATTTAAACTATCTGGGCCAATTGTTCCAATTATTAATTCTTCGATATTCGCTTTTAATTTGGCCACATCAAGTTTTGGTGTGGTTACCCTGACTTCAGGACTCCCTATATCTGATACAGCACCCATTGGTGTTTTTGGAGATAAATCCTCATTAAAGGTTAAATCAGGCATTCTCGATTTAGAAGTGTTTATTTCAGATAAATCTGAATAAAATTTTTCAGCAGGCTTTTGAATTTCTGTATTTAAAGGAATAGTTAATCCAGTTTTGTTTGTTTCTCTTGGTTCAAATACGGGCTGAACAGGACCAATTGTTACTGGAACTGTGACAGCTTCCATGCCTTTTGTCATTCTTTTAATTAATTCTTCTTTAGATCTTAAATATTCATTATAATCAACATCTTCAACATTTCTTGTCTCTCTTGCATAATCTTTTGGAGGTTCCCTTGCTCTTGGAGTCATTGTAAAATGTCTACCTTCATTTCGAGCATTCTCGAATTCTGATCTTCTAGGAGTTTCAGTGATTTCACAATTATTTGGATAAAGTTTAGGAGCTTCACTAATTGGAGGTGCACTCGGTGAAGTTTCAGTAGAAACCACCGGAGTAGACCATGATCTAGGAGGTCTCAAAGGCTGATTAGGCTGATTCTTTCTAGCAGTTGTATATATTTCTTCCATAACTGCATCCTCAGATTCACTTTCCATAGATTTCCCTGTAGGAGTACCCATTACCATTTCATGAATTAAATACAATCCTTCACTCATGTTTCCCTGTCTCCACATTCGCAATCTATCTTCATGAGTTTCTCTTTTCCAAGATGGATTTTTAGAAGGTCTTTTAATTCCACTAGCTTCTCTTTGTAACTGATACATCTCGTCTTCCCACTCAACTAAAGCTTCAAATTGAGTTGGTCTCGGTTTTGGAACAAGAGCATTCATTTTCTCTCGTAAATTTCTTAAAACTCTTACATTAAATGAACCATCATCAGGCCAAGCTAAAACACCGTCGTTTTTAGTATAGCGTTTCCAACTGTCGAACCATAAGACAGTATGATATCCGTATTCACCTTCCATGTACGCTGCAGGTGTTTTATACTTATGAAGTAGTTTACCACCTCGCGTTTCGATTTTCTTGTCAGGTGAAAATAAATTTTTGAATTTCTGAAATAATGTCTTTTTCTCAACATGTTTAAAATGATAACTCATTTTTAAAAGTTAAATTTAATTCACAAAATCGTTCGTAAAATATTTCCGGGATGTTCCGCAAAACAACCAATCCGTGCGCGAAACACACCAACAAGCCAATGACAGTTGAGCTACGTCACTTTTCTGCTCAACCAATAAATTTAGAGTTTTTCCGAAGGACCAATCAGCTCACAGGCCGTCAGAGACTCAAGAGCCAATCAGAATATTGCTTGTGACGTAGGTCACCCAATCCCAGCGCGGCTCTGTGACGTACACAGCAGCTGCGGTTTCTCGCTTCTCACTCCTGGCGCTTACCCCTCCTTCACAAAATCTTTTCACAGCGCCATTTTAAGGACACTTTTCAGTGTAAATTAATTTTTAACGATGACTATAAAGACAACATCTGTTCGTTTCACTATTTAGGATAGTTTACATACATTCAAGTATCCACACTTCGGAATAGACGGCGCTATTCACACTAAGGATAATATTCAATTGTCAGTAGAGTAACCTTACCCCACCCTTCTAACAAGTATAATTATGAACTCGCTTTGCTCTGAACCCACCGCGAAGTGAAAGTTCTAAGAGTTCCACTTGAACATAAAATACAATTCAAACTCGCACTTTTACACGGAAAATTCCCTAATTTCAAACACACATGAAATCCGTACAGGACTCTCACCTGTTTATAGAAATCATGCACCGTTAGCAAAATAACGACGTTATCCGTACAGGGCTCTCACCTGTTTATAGATATGAAACATGAAATCCGTACAGGACTCTAACCTGTTTATAGATAATCATGCACCGACGTTAATTTTACCCTTCACTCAAGCTCGGATATAACTAATACTCTCATCACAGTGAGTTTTATGGAAGGCGCTTTGTCCCTATTCTCATGCTGCTTTGATTTCTTAGAAAACCCTCACTATACAAGATTCAGACCTAGCCCTAAAACTGTGCTGCTCGGCGACAACACTATGGTACACGGCGATACCTCTTGTGATATTCGGCGATATCACTACAAACTGAACAGATGGCTTGCGTGACTAATTTCTCGCCACACAATCTATACCGGTATAGCTTACAGATAGGCACGAAAAACAAACTTAACGTGTGTTAAAACATCGATCCTATTTCCATACCATAACGCAACCCTTAGCAACCAACATATTACCTTGGTTACCTCTTAGCAACCAACCATCCTCTGCTACCAGAGAATTGATCCAGCGGGCTATAGAAAATATATCATAAACTACGCTACCCAACTTCATAACCTATAAACAAAATTCTAAACTAAATATGGACCCATTTATAAACCTGATATATTTTGGGCCTACTGAATCAGGTGGTCAGAATAAATCTATATACACATTATCTACAAACTATATACATATTTATACATTTGCAGAAAGAATATTGTCATTAGAATAAAACCCAACCATTTAAATGACCACCATAGGCGACGTGATCTAGCTAATAGTAACCTACACTTCTGAATAACCAAGACCAGCTTGTTTGTCAAAAGTAAGATTTTATTTTCTAAATTATGGTATATAAGTTGAAAGTTTTATAAATGAAATTTATTAGCAATAATGCAAGCATGTTTGTAATGAAATATGAGAAAAATACAATTTAAGCAAGTGAATCAAATTTAAAGAAAATATATAAAGTTTAGCATTTCTAAAACCTAATTCCCTAACTAAGCTAAATAGATAGAAATTAAAGTAAAGTTCTTTGAGGATTCTTACGTGCTCCACGCAAAGTCCAGCAGCACATCACCCTCATCGGAAAGTCAGAAAGCAGCAGCCAGCCCAACCCTAAGGGCATGACTTTTTATACCTTTCTACGCTAACTAAACTAGCAAAGGAAAGTTTTCAGAAATCCTCGACGTCCCATTGGCTGAGAGTGACAAGTGACATGTCACCCGTTTCTCAAAAAGTTCCATGAAATCATGTCTCATAAAGACCATTGTCTCTTCCACGTGAAGCCAGAAGCTTCCTGCGTTTGCAACTATGTATTAAGTCATCCTCGCAGCTTCCATAGACTTTCATTACACTTCCGCGGATGCCAAGTTAAGGACTGACAAAATGTTCACTTTCGACCTTGGCCATGTCCGACAGAATGATGTCAGCTCATCAGTTTTTGCTTTGTGAATGCAGCTTCAATAAACGTTTTAATTCAGAATGGGCGTCTCGTGACTTTCTGCAGAATTATATGTCAGCTCTTTTTCTGCGGTTCAAATGACTAGGCCCAAAAGCAGGCAACTTATGTTTTCTAGTATAAAACAAACACAAGAAAAGTATTAATGTAAGAAATAATGTAGATTCTGTATCCACCCCATGGTTTACTAATTAATTAACCCACCCAATTAATCAAAATGTTACCTAGCCATTGCAAACAAATAAAGCAGCGTTTATATTTACCAGTCTCCGTTTTTCCATGAGACCCATATGCACCTAGAATAGTAGAAATGACATCACACAGACAAGGAAAAGCAAAACAAGCACATGCTTCTTTTAAGTTTGCAGCAGTTAGTAATGACAAAAACGAAAACAATAAATTATTTTATTATTTTGCACAAACAAAAAGATGCAACATTTATGCACGTTTATGAGCACACATGTTAGTCCCCCCACGTGTAAAGTTTAATCTAAGTTGTATTAGCACGACATATCACAAATCATTAATAATTTTATTCATGTTATGGAAATGTGATTTTGCGAGTTTAAACAAAATTTTGTTTTCTATCTCGCTCCATCAAGGTAAAGGTTTTTGATGGACAACAAACAACAAAACCAGCTCTTAAATGATTGTGAACAGTAGCCGGTACTCGAAGATGGCATGAAGGGTCATCGCAATGGCCAGCCCTTTGTTCAGGGAATGGTTACGCTGGCTAATGAAAGTCATCATGGAACGTTGTAGACAGAGAACATTCGTAAGGAGACATGGTTCCACAATAGCAGGCCTAGGATTGAGGGAAAAATTCACTCAGTGTTTTTATGTAAGGCTGCAGGGCGCATGTGCCCCATGCCTATGATAACAGATGTCTAGACTGGAAAGCCTTGGATGAAAATGAGTGCCAGCCTCTGTATTTTAGAATGTTGGACTTTTGTGAGGGTCTGCAAGATGTATAACACTATGGTCTGTAAGGCCTGTAAATTGGCGTGTGTCCACTCACTTCCCTCAAAGATGCCAGCCACTACTACATCTTTCCCCATGCTGTCATTGTGTGTCTTACTGACCAGTTTACCATGTTAAGATCAGAATCAGCCATTTTGCTACAGTGGATCTGTGAGTACCTCAGTGCTCTGCAGAGGGTTCCCCTGCAGAGGTGCATGCCACCTGCCACCCTTAACACATAATCACAAGTAATTTGAAACTGAAAGATTAACACATGAGCCGGAAGAGAAAGGCAAAATCATCTGACATCTGAGTTGGTGATTAATTACTCATCCAATATTCCCAATATTCTCATGCAGTAAGCCAATAGGCCATTGATGCTTAGCGATGTCTAACAACACTTCAGGCAGCGAGTCAGGAAGTGTGCATGTTTCCCAACCAAGCAGGTCTGCGCCTTGCAGACTGGGGTATAATGAGATTGGCTCTGCCCCAGCAACAGGTCTTAATCTGTAAATTGACTTTGTGTGAAGGTTTCTGGAGATGAGCTTGTAATGCTTCCGAGATCAATCAACATTGTTTTATGACACTCAGCGAGAGCCCTTGTCCATAGCCTTATGGACTATGCTTGCCAGTTTTAATGTGCTTGTCATCTCTACTGGAAGCTGTTACAAACAGGGTCTCTAGTTGGCAGTGGTGTGAGCCCTTTCCAAGTAAGGACCATGCTCTAGTTAGGGTAAGTAATGTACACACTAAGAAAAACCCATTATCACCGCATTGTACTTGGCAAAGGCAGACAGGCTTATCCACGGAGGCAATGTGTAATGTATTTGTACACACAGTAACACAGTCAAAACCCCACAAAAGTCCTATAAACCAGTTCGGAGTAATAGCCAATATCTATCTGAGTAAAATAAGACCAAAACAACATCAATCTAACATACACAAATCATGTTATGGAGTATTCAAAATTAAGTAAAGTTCTAGTTCTTGGGAAACAATTGCTCCGACTGGGATTATCTGGTCGTACTTGGCCAGGACATATCCGCAGGCTCAATCCGACCGCGAGGGTATGCGGGCTGGATACTGGAGTCAGGCAGACCCCAGCACAGTACCTTGGATATGTAAAAAATCAACGATGATTCGAGACAGGGGAGGTGAGGCGCAGTAAAAGCAGGTGATGCGTTGGTTCCTTACTGCTGTGCAGTGTCGTTGGCGCTCTCGGACGATGTGTTGCGCAAAGGAGGTGAGGTGTCACTGTAGCAAGTGAGGCTTCGGTTCCTGGAGGCAGTGCAGGGTCATTGAGCTGCTAATGCCCGGGGACGATGCGAGGCGCTGAGGAGGTGATGCCTCGGTTGCACGTGCAAAACAACAGTTGATGGACAGAATGGACAGAATGCAGAACAATGTCATACATTCACCCCAGTACAGAGATCTGGGCCTAAATCCATCGTATTTTTGCACTCCACACCACCCCAGTTTAGACACGGCCATATGCAAATCAGCCTTGACCCTGTGCCTCATGGGAACAGTCCAGCCCGAACTGCCAAGCCATGTCTTTACTGGACCCGAAACAAGCATCCTAGGACTCGGTTGCACGTTCGGTACCTTGGTTCTTTACTGTTGTGCAGTATTGATGATGAAGTTGGCGGTCAAGCCACTAGTCCTCGGTTTCGCGGCATTGAGGCTGAAGCACTGAGCCACAGCTGTGGCGTCGGAGTGGTGTGTCACGGACGTCGGGTGGTGCAGTTCTTGGGTCTCCTGCAATGGACTGTTATGGAGTCGCTGCAGCATTTTCGGAGCCTGCATTGTAAGTCACAGTCGTTGCGTCGAGCGGGGACCACAGCTTTAGTGCAGGCAGCGGCACTGCATCAGAACTGTAAATAGGTGCTGTTTCCGAAGTTGCTTGGTGTAAGTTTCTTCTTGTAGCACTGCAACTCACTCTCAAAGGCCCAGCAACTGGAATTGGCATCACTTGGCAAATAGAGCGCTCAGAAGATGAGCCCAGAACTGGCGAAGTCTTTGATGGCCCTGAGACTTCCAACAGGAGGCAAGCTCAGCTCAATCCCTTGAAGAAACTTTAAAAAGCAGGATGTAGAGAGCAAGGTCCGGTCCTCTCACTCACAGGACAGAAGTAGCAAGCCAGTACAGCAAAGCAAACAGCAAAGCAGGCCCTCCTGGCAACCCAACAGATCTTCTACCTGGCATAATGACCTCAGTCCAGAAGTATTCCGAGTGTAGGGTGTCCAAGGTCCAGTACTTATACCCATTCTAACCCTTGAAGTAGGAAAACTTCAAAGAAAGGTCTTTGTAGTGCACAAGACACTGCCCTTACTGACCCTGGCTCCAGACCCACTACTTCTTTGTGAGGGGACAGGCACAGGCCTATTCAGTTACAAGTGTCAGCTCCTCCCATCTCTCTAGTTCAGGAAGCTCATCAGCCTGGTGATGGGCCATCATGATATGCAGGACACACCTCAGCCCCCTCTGTGTGTGACTGTCTAGAGTGAATTTACAAAGCCCAACATTCATCCAGTATGTCATCCAATCCAAACATATATTCCAGGGACAGGCAGCGGCACAGAATGCTTAAGGAAGAAAATGCCAACTTTCCATCAACTCCAAAGAAATGTATTGTCCTCTAAGGGACGTCTACTCTCTAGTGGAGATCTGTTACTTTGTGATTATGTTGGGAGTTGATGTTTGTTATGAACTGTTTGACTAATTTGATTCTACATCGTTTCATGACATTTTTGCTGATGTGTTCTTAATGTATGTACCCCTTTTAATTTTAGTATATAAAATATAAATATTTCTACATAATTAGGATTTACCCTTGTGCTTTGTATCGTCTATTCTCATTCAGTGTTGTTGTCTTCGGACACTTTGGATTTTGTTCGTGTAAGACTAACTCATCAAATAGATCCCAATAATTACAGATTTTTCATAAACAAAATCCCCTGTAGACCGCCTTTACCCTTAATTGTTCATTGCCCAAGCCTACAAGGGTTTATTGGGTTTCCCAGACTATTCATAACTTTCTAAAAGTGGCGTTTTCAGACCTACAATGTAAAAACGACGTTCACTAAAAGATGTGTTTTTAAATTATGAGTCCAGAGACATCAAACTCCAATTTTCTATCTACTCCTAATTGGAAAATACACTGGTACGCTGTTACCTGGTAGCTCCAATACTAACCTACGGGATAGATAAACCTTGATGTAGCAAGATTCCGAATTTAACAGTTTTTTACTACCAGGACATGTAAACTCATAAGTACATATCCTACCTCTTAAATACGCTGCACTGGGCACATAGGGCACCGAGGGCCTACCTTAGGGGTGCCTTACATGTAATAAAAAGGCAGGTTTGGGCCTGGCAAGTGGGTGCACTTGCCAGGTCGAATGGCAGGTTAAAAATGCCCCTATAGTCGCTGCAGTGGCAGGCCTGAGACAGGTTAGCAAGGCTACTCAGGTGGGTGGCCCAGTCAGTGCTGCAGGCCCTCTAGTAGCATTCGAGTTATAGGCCCTGGGCACACATGTTGCACTGAACTAGGCACTTACTAATAAATTAAATACACTAATCT
The DNA here is from genome assembly GCF_964261635.1 of Lissotriton helveticus. NCBI lineage: Eukaryota > Metazoa > Chordata > Amphibia > Caudata > Salamandridae > Lissotriton > Lissotriton helveticus. Next base: position 1,634,755,718 of record NC_136067.1, on the reverse strand, counting down.
TGGAGAAACCAATTACCATCAGGTTTTAGACACAGAGCACTTTAGCAGTGGTCAGCAGTGGTAAAGTGCTCAGTCCTAAAGCCAGCAAAAACTAAATTCAGCACACTGTCAAAAACAGGAGGTGAGAAGCAAAAATGTGGTAAACCAGGCTAAGTGATGCCAGGTCTAACATAATGTAACAATAAAGCCTGCAATAACTACTATGTAACAATAAAGAATGCCGTGATTACAGCAGTGCCGAGTAGATTGGTTTACCGGCAGTCGGTCTAAACAGAAGACGTAGCCGAACGAGGTCTTTGTTCACAAGCGCCGGATGGCGCCTGAGGAACGCCGTAAACATCGGGTGTTATTTGGAGTCATTTGGAACAATTAATCCAGCAGTGTCGAATGACTTGGGAAACACCAAAGTTACACCAAACAGTCCAGCTTCTTTGAAATCCCAACCTTCTTGTTACACTCGAATAGTGTTGTCTGGTCCTGATGAGAACCCCATGAATAAGGGGATTTGAAACGTTTACACCCTGGTTTTTCTGTGCCAAACAATTGTTATTGTAATAGTTTTGGTTATTTTGTGCAAATTTAATACAATTTTCATTGAATGCAAACTATTGTGAATGTTTCATAATGTCCACTAGAAACTTGAGGATTAACCATTGTTTTGTTTGGCTGTTGGTTGGGGCATTCTACAGGTTGTGGAATTGAACTATTTTTGCCCCTAGGACAACTATTGTGTGTGGTGAATGTGATGATTGAATGAGGAGGTTGAATTGAATGAGAGTGTTTGAATGTAAGTGGAGTGAAAGTGGACTTAAGGATGATGGGTTAAAACATTTTTGTGCAGTTCTCAAGCTGTGGAAAGTTTTCACTATTTATAAATCATTTTAGTCTATCACGTGTATTAGTATGTTCCCTTTTGATATAAGAAAATAAAAGAATAATTTGTGCTATTGAAATGAAAGCTATTGATGAGCTTATGGTTGCAGTGCTGTATGGTTCTTGCGTCATTTTTTTAAAGTGATTTAAATTGTTGATCAGTATTGGCATTCTGGTTGTTGTTTAGGTCTAACAGAAGCCATGTAAGAGAGATCAGAATTGGGTTAATATGGTCAGATCATCTGGATTCAGATATCAGACGAACAGCAGGATTAATGGCTGATTTTTAAGGAGCAGGTTGAATTTTGGGATGCCAATCAGACAATATGTACCGTAGTCCTTTTGATTACAGGTTTTTGTCGAGAGTGAAACCTAAACTCTTAGTGGCCCATTAGGATGGTGGGCAGATTGCCCCCGCCAGGCTGGTGGTAGCCACCGCCAGCCTGACGGGGGCAATCTGCCTGCCATCCTCACCTAAATGACCCCCCGCCACATTAGTATGGCGGGGGGGGACCGCGGCGGACGGAAAACCGTCCGCCACTTTTCCGTGGCGGAAAAGGTCTAATATGGTGGCGGTGTCTAATAAACACCGCCAGTCATATTAGCATGGGCTTTTTTAGATGCCTTTCCGTGGCGGCGATGCCGCCACGGAAAGGCATGCGGTCTTCACTTTGGACCCCCCTTGCGGGCCCCCAGAGTGAAGGAGAGGTGGGGGGTGCACACGGGGGTACCTGTGGTACCCCCCTGCATTTGCATGGACAAAGCGGCAGGCAACGCGCGGTGCCTGCCTCTTTGTTTATGCAAATGCAACCGTGCATTTTTAGCATTGTGGCAGGCGGTGCTGAGAGCACCGCCTGCCACAATGCTAAAAATGCAGGATGCGCCCGCCACAGTGGCAGGCGCATCCTAATACCCCCCCACGGGACCACCGCCCTTATGGCGGGCGGTCCCAATTACCGACAGGATGGCGGGCGGACTAAGTCCGCCCGCCATCCTAATGACCCCCTTAGTATTTCCAGCACTGGTTGGTTTGCATTACAACTGTTTTTTGCACTTAGCCAAGTTTGATCCAGTGCTGATGGAGGGGCAAGTCTTACTAGTACTCACTTGAATTTGTTGGGAGTAATTGGTCAGATATGGTTCATACCGCTTCAGGGCTTTACCATAGACTGACATTCTCTGTTCTGTAGTATTCAGAAGTGCTGAGTGTTTAAGCGTGTCAGATGTTGCTGATATGTCCAGAAAACAATATTCACCTTTGTCAATTGATGCGAAGTTCAACATTTATTATTTATAACTGTCTCTGTGCTGAAGCTGGATCTGATACCCAACTGGAAATCCTCAAGGATATCATTTTCTATGACAAAGTGATTTACTTTTGTTCACAACACAGCTCTGTATGACTCTTTGGCTACGAAAGAAAGATTGTAAATGTGATGGTAGTAAATCAGATCTTCCGGGTCCTCTTCCAGTTTTTTTAGGATTGGAGTGACATTGTCAGTTTTTAAGTTGTGGGGATACTCGGGTGATAAGTGGGGTTAATCACATCCGTTGGTTATTGGACACGTGGTCCATTCATATACTTCGCCATCTTGGCTTGAATTGAGTCTGGTAAATGGGAAGATGTTCTAGATCGGCAAGAGTGGAAGCCATTTCTGAGTGTGAAACATCCTGGTAGTCCCAGAGCTCAGTTTAATGTTTCGTATTATGGCTGAGAAGAAGTAAGAGCATTCCTTACAGTTATTTTTACTTTGGTATCAAGACAATTGGGTGGTGAGTAATTTGATTTCTTTTTTTTTTTTTCAAAACATTTTCTATCCGATTTTTTGACAGTTTAAGCTCTAATTTAGCAGATGTTGGAATTGAAAATGTTTTTTGCATGCTTTCCAATTGAGTCATAGATGTGTACAGATGGGTTTTAAAGTAAAGTTCTCCCAGTTCCTTTTCGGCATTTTCGCTTTATGCAGTTCTGTGGGATCAGTTGTGTAGATGTGTTCCTCTTCTGTCTTTTTAATTTAAGTGAAGCAAGATCGTTCACTGCATTCATCATGACAGAGCTGTAGTAGTTTACCATTGCAATTGTCAGGTTCCATGGTGAAGTGCAAGGTTTTGTTGCAGTGGAGAACGAAAGACTAGGAAGTGATCAAACAGTCCACTGGAATGGGTTTTTCCATCTTTATGATGCCTTTTTTTTTTAATTAGGAGGTATAGAATCAAGCCTTTTAAATTGTGTCGGTGACGAACAAAGTTGCACAATGCCGTTCTTGGTTTAAAAAGGGGCCAACTGTGGTACACTGCATCTATAGTGTCTCCATGATGTATGTTCAAATCACTTAAGGAGACATTTGCAGAAGTCTTGTTCTGCATGCTAAGAGATCTATTAACTCTTCAAGAAATAATGAATTGTCTCCTGGATGATGGCAAATTATGTGGAAAAAAGTAGGTGTTCATTCAGTGGTGTTCACCTTGATAGGCAAACATTGGAAGGAGGAAATTGAGTTTTTCAGAGGTTTGCATCAGATGGAACTTTCCCTTGGTTTCCCCTTCAAGTCTAAACATTTATTGAGTAGCCCGATTGCACTACCGTCATAACGAAGCTAGATGATTTGGGTCCCACGCTCAACATGGTCTGGCACTTCATGTCACAGCCAAAAGATTAGTAGATGAATGGTCCACAATAAAAGTAAGACCACAATTCCTGGTAGGAACCTCATGATTTCAATTTACATAAAGAAAGGTATTTTGCTGGAGCCTGTGAAGCAAGTTTAAGTGGCCATTCCCTGCAGAAAGCATTGTGCAAAATGTGCACAAGTTGCCAGTTACTCGTACTTCTAGTTTAAAAAAATCGATTCTGTGTCTAGTTCCACAAACTGTTATTGTTACCTACTCGGATCCCTGTATGTTTCATTGTTGCTCTGAATTAACCACATTGGCACAGCTGTGTCACTAATTAATTACTACAGTAACATTAGATACTTCATGTCATACGTGAAGTGCATGGACAGAGTGGTGTGTGGGTCTCTCGAATGGAATTTCAAGGTGCTGCATATCCGGGACTAGGTGTGCCCGCAGACCAGTGTGTTGATCTCAGTACTGGAATGGTAAAGGATACGGTAAATCAGGGTTAGAGTTCACTGGCTATGTTTGGGTCCAAGAACTAAAACTGCTGAATTGTTCCAGGTCATAGTTTGCTTTGTATTCTGTTCAATTGACAGGAAAGCTAACAGGACAGGAATGGGACAGGTCAAAATGAAGGTGCATCAGTAAATTTGTCTGAATGTCCAAGGTCTGTTATGGCAACGGTGTGGCAGGTTGGCATTTGGGTGCAGTGACTTTATCATGGGCTAAGGGTCACTGGCAGGGTAGCCGGTGCCAAGAGTGCGTTAACATCATTGTAAGCAGCGGTCTTACTGTGGCACCGCACCGGGCAACAAGAGGTTGACAAATTACAATAAATGGCCGAAGATGGTGTATGGGAAAGGAAGGGACCAAAAATGCGAAACCTAATTTTACCTGACACTCTCAAATACCGTGCAGTAGAGCTAAAGGTGGCTCTGACTGCTGCTGACTGGGGCTAATTGATGCTCCATACTGGATAGGGAGAGATATTGGGGTGCCAAGGGGACAGGTGAGACAGTTGCATGGGCGATGGTCCGGTCACATGTGAGGGGTGTAGAGCAGAACGAGGACGTAAAGGCGGGGGGAATGTGCAAGGAAGTAGGAAGGACTCTATGGATGGAGACAGTGAGGCACCCATGACAGAGTCAGAGCTGGATAAGTTGTACTGGTAAAGACAGAAGTGCAGAGACCGTATTGGAGGGGAGAGATACAGGGGTAAGGAAAAGGGGGTGTGCATGGAAAGTATGGTCGGGGAAGGAAAACAATTAATTATAAAATGATTCTAAAGAATTAAGTAACGCCCCCTATCCGCTGTGTAAAATTGATTGTGGGGCCTCATCAAATATTTTAACCCCAGACACCATAAAAGTGTCTTGACAGCCCTGGCGGGTGATAGGAAGAGCTCAAGTATGTATGAGGTGCTCGCTTATAGCAGTGTTCTGAGGAAGTCACAGCTTGGACTGATTACGGGGATTCTCTTTGATGACAGATCTCCATACCCTTCTTGGAAGGTTCACTTGAGTGATTTAAATTGTATGACTTCATCACGTCATCGATGTCTTGTCCAGAGAGTGAACGGACTATCCAATGAGGCACTGCTTTAAATGGGCAGGTGCTGACCGGTACTGGGTCCCAGCACTTCTTTAACTTGAAAGCGAGTGTACCTCCACTTCTCAGCGCTCTTTTAGTACATTCAATGGGAGAGTGGTGGTTACTCTACATAGTGAGTACCTGCACTACTGTATTTACACTTGAAGCTCTGCAGTGAGGTGTAGATCTCTGGTATGACGTGGGGAGATGTTCTCGTGCATCTCGGAGGAGTGATGGGAAAAGCAGGAACGCGGGTCAGAGTTTACAGAATTTTCCAGAGCCATCAATAATCATGAGGTAACTCTTAAACCTAACCTTGCTACCTTGCCTCCTTGCGTACTGAATTCACGCACTTCATTATATTCAGTGCTTTAAATGGGAAAAAATAAGTGCAGGTACTCATTAAAAGGAGCTAGAGGTGTGTCAAGTGGGCGGGGATAGGGGCGGGGCTATGGGCAAGGCATGATGATACATAATATGAAATATATAACCGTAAATAAAAGCATAAATCATTCAATCACTTCAAAAGAGCAAAAGTATTTCCGTATACATACATATATATTTATAAACGATAATGAAAGTTAACAAGAAATACAGCCGATTTTGAACTCCGCACTAATTTGTGTTACAATGCCATTTTTAAGCCCCGATTTCAGAACTGAACAACTAAACAAATATCTGGCACTTTTAACTGAAAAAAAAAAGTGCCGATCCTAACATCAGCTGTCACCTCACCTTTTTACATCCCTCCCTCCCCTTCCTCTATGTTCATCATTTAATTCCCCCCCCCCCTCGCCCTCCCAGCCAGATCCATTGCCATTTGTCACTGGAGGTCTGCAGCATTCCCTGCTATGCATTGCTCTTTGGGAGGGAGAGGCGAGGGGGGGTGAGCAGACCAACAGAACAAGAATATGTGTGTGAAAAAGGCCGCTTTATTGAAACAGATGCACATTAACAAATTTAAAAACCTCGGCCAATGCCTTACAAAACTAAACCTCACTAAATAATACTAACTTCCTTAATTTCCACCATCCCACCCCCACCCCTAAAACGTCATTGTCCCCGCCCCCACCCAAGCATTACATCATTACAAATCCAACAATGCAAAACCCCGCATAAACATTTCAACTTATCAAACCCTCCAAACCATAAAACAAAATCCACAGTTTGCCCTCAACCCCTCTTGGTCCCCCAACGTATGCAACCATCCCAAACCGTCAACATGCCCCAATCCCCCAGCCGAATGTGCCAACCAAGTAAAAACCAACCACAAACTTACCAAGCCTGACAAAAACAACTAAACCCCGCCACCCAGAAAGTGGGGGGGGGAGCAATACACCCCCCTTTCTGCTCCCCAAAAATCGCAAATACACTAAAGGAATAAAAAGAAAAGGAAAATTAACCAGAAAACTCCTGAACCTTCAAACAACGAGACAAAACTTCGCGCAATTCCAAGAGGTACAAATCCATACCGAAACGAGAGAGGTGAACACCATCATCACGAAAAAACTCCACCGTATCGTAACGAATGTCACCATGCGACACACGGTCAAAACCCAACTCCCTGCAAAACTTGGAAACCTCTGAGTTAATCTTTTTTCGAGCCTTATCAATTGCTTTGGGCTTATTAGCTCCTCGCCAAGATCTTCTCGGGACCAATTCAGTCCAAAAAACGTGACAACCCGCCCACTGCTGCTTCAATAGAGAAAGATCCTTCTTTATAGCACGTAGAAGAACAACTCCCTTTACCTTGCACAGATCATTTCCCCCAGGTGTATAACTAAAACATCAGGACAATGGCCCACACCCAACCAGGAATTCAGAGCAGGAATCAGTTCCTTCCAACACATTCCCCCCTACCCCTCCAAATAACATTGAAGAGACGTTCATTAAAACCAAGAAATGGACCAAAATACCTATTTCGTGCTTGAATCTGTGCCCACTTCACGAATGAGTGCCCCACAATCCAAATGGTCAGAGCCGTTGACCGGGGACCAGCCACCGAACCTGGAATGAGAAAAGCAGCATCAAATTTTAAGACAAAGAGGATGACGCAAGCGCCTTGCCCGCTTCAGGACGAACATAGCGCCAAAAACACTTGGATGACCAACGCCCAAAGCGCATTATATCTTGCCCAGACCAAACTCGATTATGTGCCTCAGTGGCCGCCCCAATTCGGAAGGAGTGAGTGTCATATTTCTTTTCATCCAGACCAATGCTCCTTAACGCTTTGCGTAGCACCATGCGCAATTGATAATCAGTAACCCTGGCGCCATTAGCGTGCTGAAAAACGCCAGCTTCCATAGCTCCCCCAGAAACAGCACACCATCTTCTGGCCCACTGCAGGGGGCACATCAATAGGGGGGAGGATGCTTCCAACCAGACCCCTTTCCCTTTACCTCTTTGATCCGTTTTTGAACGCTGCAGCCATACATGAACACCTCTCTCGGACAAATGAACATCCCCCCACCCAACACCCAAATGAAACTTAGACCCCAACAACTCAGAAACCCAGAATGCTCCATAGAACATCCACACCATAAGTGTGGAGAACAGACAAACCTCAAAATCATCAGTACAAACATAAGGAAGTGCCTCTACCACCCGGGCCAGGGACTGCCAAGACAAGGGGTTCCGGACTGACTGCTGTGCACTATGTTCACGGGCCCACCCTTCCAACAAGCTACTCCCGACCTTACCTACTGAAGGAGAATAACCCCAAAGGAGTTTACCCATAAAAGAGATGCCGGCCAACTTCCCCACGATAGTAACCTTGGATAACCCTTTGTCAATCAAGTCCAGAATAAATTGAACCACATCATCCAAACGCCTCCAGCCAAAAATTCCCTCCAAGCCAGGTCATATGCGGCTTGAGTAGATGAAGACAAAGAACCTACCACCAACTGTAGGACCCTGTGTTGCTGACCTCCCATAGGTGCTCCGGCATGCGTGTCGGTGTTCTGTCCGCCTCCAAGGCAAGCCCATGGAACCTCTCCCACTGCGAACGAGACAAAGCATCCGCAATGTCATTGTCCACACCAGGAATGTGTAGAGCGCTAAAGCTGATGTCATACCTAAGGCACCCCAACACAAAGACTCGCAGCAGTTTCAGAATCTGGGGATCCCTGGCAGACTGCTTGTTAATGTTGTCCACCACAGCCTGATTGTCGATTCGAAAGAGAACCTTCTTGTGAGCAAAATCCTGCCCCCACAGCGTCAAAGCAACAACCACTGGAAACAGTTCCAAAAAAGCAATGCTTCTGCCACCATTCATCCACAGTTCCGGCCACTTCTCTGCACACCACCTGCCTTGCCAATACACACCAAAACCAACACTGCCTGCCGCGTCTGAAAAAATTTGCACCTCCCACAACCAGTCCTCTTCACGAGCCAAAGGAACTCCGTTAAAGGAATGCAAAAAGGTAGACCACATCCGCAAATCCTCTTTCACTCCAGCAGTCAATCTCACACGGTGATGGGGTAAATGATGTCCCGACAGAGCCCTGCGTAGACTCCTACAGAAAGTTCTGCCAGCTCTCACCACCCTGCAGGCAAAATTCAAATGACCCAACAACACCTGTATCTCTTTCACCGTAACCTTTGGCTTCACCAGCATTGTGTGTAGAAGATCCAGCATTGTCACCTTCTTATCCTGTGGCAAACGAGCCTGCATGGCTCTTGAATCAAGCTTGATTCCCAAAAAAGACATGGTCGCGCATGGACCCATGGTCTTTTCCGGAGCCAAAGGTACTCCTAAATAATCCATAAGTCGTTGAAATGTGTCCAATGCTGCCTGACACTCAGATGATCCCTGAGGCCCCACAAAGAAGTCATCTAGATAATGTGTGACCAGCTCATGACCAGATTGGTGAGTGAAAAACCACTGTAAGAAGGTGCTGAAAGTTTCAAAAAGGGCACAGGAGATCGAACAACCCATTGGCAGTGCTTTGTCCACGTACCATTTACCATGGAAATGGATACCCAAAAGACACCAGTCTTCAGGATGGCCTGGAAGCAGTCTAAATGCAGATTTGATGTCGCATTTTGCCATTTCGGCCAAGGGACCCGCTGCTACCACCAAAGACATGGCCACATCAACAGAAGAATAGGACACTGAAGCTGACTCCTCATCAATAAAATCATTCACTGATGCTCCTTCTGGCCACGATAAGTGTTGAATCAACCTATATTGACCAGGTTCCTTTTTAGGAACAACTCCTATAGGTGAAATTATCAAATCTTCCAAAGGCCAATCATCAAAAGGGCCTGCCATTCTCCCTTCAAAAACTTCTTTATTCAGTTTGTCCTGTACCACTGTTGGAAGCTCATCAGACGATTTTAAATTCCTTTACCAACGCCGCACACGAGGGCCTGTATATCCTAATCTGAAACCTTCACGAAAACAAAATTTCCTGAGCTCGCACATCACTATACTCCGACAGACTGGCCGCCAACTGGACCAATCTAACTGGAGTACGAGCCTTTGGGCCCAACCCCCGAAGCACTTTTTCCCCCTCTGTTTGCCTGGGATTGTTGAGGGGGGCCGGACGTGCCACCACCCTGCTGCGCCCACTGTTGCCCCCCTGTCAGTCTAGGCCCCCGGCATTTGACTGAAGGGTGTTTCCTGCCACATTGGGAGCATTCATGCCGAAATCTGCAGAATTCCCTTGAACAGAACCCCTTGTTAAAATCCCAACAAGCGCCTCCTCCTGATTGTGTGCCTGCCGAGCTTCCCACCCCTCCCCTGGTGGGTTTTCCTTGAAAGGGCCGGTAAACTAACGGTAAGCCACTAGCTGTGAAAATGGTCTTACCAACCGCTGAAACACCCATTGTGTGTTGCCAAAGATCAGTGTCCAATTCGCCCCACTTGGCGTCAGGGTCCCACGCCATACGGGCCCTGAACTCCTCATCATATTGTGCCCAAGCAAAACCACTACCAGTGATCTGAGCTTTCCTGATAACATCCATGTATTTAAATAATGCAACGCAGCGCTCTGGAAACTTTTCGCAGTACACACTAGCATAGATTAAGAAGGCTGACGTCCAGTTCTCAATAGTCAGCGGTACCTTAGGGCGCTTAGCTAGCTCATACTCTTCCTCCTTTGAGCCTTCTTTAGAACGCACCTCCCTATGTAGCAGCTTCAAAAGCTCTACATACTCACCTTTCCAAATCCTTTCTTTAGTGGAAAGCATCAAATGTGCTCCTAAAGGCTTAGTGACACCCATGTAGGGTAACTTCTTAATTTTCAGTTCCTTACTATGCAAAGGATCTTTCCCTTCCCCTACGGGCTCAGTGCACGTGCCACTGTCAACCTTAGCGGCCGCCTTCTCATCATCACCTGTACTTACCCCTTGATCTTTAACATAGCGGCCCTTAAACAATTTACATCCTGACTCACCCTCTAAAGGCTCACCCCCGATCCCCACTGACACCATTTTCGGTTTGGCCTGTGGTTCACGAAGCTCACCTGGATTCAACACGGGGGCTTGCCCAGGCCCCGACCTCCATGTCCTTCGGTCCACGTTGTCCACCATCCGAGGAACCCTTCCTGCGGGGCCGCGCTCTCGAACTGGTTCAGACACCACCACTTTCTTTGCTTGCACCGCCACCGGTGCCTGTAAAATACTAGGAGAAGTATGTGAAGGCCCCCCCAGACACAGTATCACGTATTTCCCCTTCTTCGGGGCTGTCCTCATCATAATCCAATAGTAAAGATTCCTCCATCCGGGGAGGGCTTGGCACCAGCAACCTTTTATGAGCTTTACCAGGCTCTACCACACTGAATTGGGCCTTACCAACCCTCTGTTGAACACTCAAAGGGGGAGCCGACTGTACACGCCGGTACTCCCCTGACTGTTTACCACTCCTGTAAATATTTGCAGCAGACCAATCCATCTTCCGTGTGTGAAGATATGTAGGGGCCAGCGAGGTCGCGCTGGACCTGCATCTGCTGACCGCGCCGGGATCCCCCGACGGTTCAGAATGTGCCGCGCCGGGCTCCACCCTCCCTTCTCCTCGGTGAAAATGGGCTGGACTCCGCCCTACCGAGTCTGCTGTCCCACGCCGGTCCCTAACCTGAAAAGAAAAAGGCTGGACTGATGTGCCGGGACCCTGACTACGAACCACACTAGGACCAACTGACCCCCTTACAACACGTCCCTGCACAATTCCTTTATCCTGCACTCCCACATCAACCGACGGCAAACAAACTCTACTAGGAGGAGGTGAAGGCTCCACCACCTCTTCCCCACTGCTCCAATCTAGTACAGCCTGTAATATAGCTGACGCAGGGCCTACAGATTGTCCTCCAGACACCACCTGTTTCTGCACCGATACATCAGGAGCCTCCAACACCCGACTCCCCACCTTAGGATTATCCAATTGAAGAAAACGCCCTGACTGATCCTTAAAACCAAAACTAACCCCACTTCTAGCCCTACCAGATTCACGAACACCCTCAGACCATGAGGGGAAAATATCCAACCCTTCCCAGGACCCTGCTCCTACACCAAGGCCCTTTTTAACCACCTCCTTAGAAGAAAAAGCACCTGCCTGTAACAAATTACAAGGAGCCAACCTGCTGGACCCTAAGGAAAAAACTGGAGAAGATAACCTGCCTGTTTCCTGACCCTGCGCCTCGAAAGACATATCCACCCAACCCCCTGTCTGAGCCCACTCAATCTCCCCCACAGACCCACTCCGAACAGAAAGTACTTCACCCCTATTTGACACTGCAGGGGAAAACAACAGAGGGCTGAATTGCCCCATCGTACCCTGATCCAAAACGTTCTCCGCCCCCTGCACCGGCAACTGCTTGTGCTGCACACTCACTTCCTGATCCCTCAAAGGCGAACGGACATGCGCAAATGAGCTCACTTCCCTCCCTGACACACTAAAAAGTGGCGCAGAAGCAGTCCCCACCACCTCCGCAAAAACCTGTCCCTCTCCTTCACACGAAAAGGAATGCAGCTGCGGGAGAGACGGGGAGCACATAACGCGCACCCGCTCCTCCCCCCCTCCCCGGGTAACCGCCTCAGATACCAGCGCGGAGGCCGAAGCAGAGCGCTTCTGGCCGCCGCACGAAGCACCTCCCTTCCCCGCTGCGCCGGCAAAATGCCGTCCGCACTAAAGCCGCCGGAGCGAGAGGCAGCTCCTGAGGCATCCCGACAGGCAAAGCCCCAACCAACGCAGGTCTTACCGGCACCAGAGACCGCTGGGCTTCAAAGTTCGCCGCTTCCTTCGTCCTCGACTGGGCCGACTTCTTCGTACGAGAGCGGCCACGCTCGCTCAGAGCCCCCGAGCGGGAGCGCTTGGGGGTGACACAAGCCGCCACCAAAGCGGCAACACCGTCGGAAGCTTGACGGTGGGGCCGCGAAGGGCCCTCCCTATTACCGATGACCAGGTCAAGTCTCCCAGCCTCACTGAGAAGCCGAATGGCTTGCAAAACCCTGTAGTCTTCAGCCGCCATAATTCTAATTAATTACGTCGAAAAAAGACTAATTAAACGCAACGCTAAAAACACCTCAAGAATAAATTCTCACAGCTAACTCCCGGCCACCAGGTCACCAAACCTAAAATGGTGGCCGGGAGGAGGAGCCAACAGCATTTATGCTTGGGCTCCCCTAGTAGGGAAAGAAAGCCCAAAATATCCAAAAACCGCCCAGGGCCTGAACACCCACCCCTCCGCCTGACCCTCCCAAACTGCCCGGGGGGGGGGGACCTCCCAGGGGTCGGCTGCCCCCCCCCAAACCCCCTTGGGCAGGGCTACTTTGAAACCCACGGATTTCTCGCTGTTATGTAAGTGCAGCGATTAGTTGATGGGCACACAAAGGAAAGCAGCTCCTGCACTGTCAAAAACACAAACATGAAAAGAAAAGGTCGATGATTGTGTTGAACTGCCACTCGCTTAAGTGTGGCCAGTGCAGCACCAGCCAGGCTATTTCATGCACCTGACAGAGAGGGAGCTGGGGAGGGGGGCGAGGCTAAAGCATTTGTAGCTGAATGGTCATTACTCGCTTAATCAACAGAGCAAGGTCTGGCTAGACCCTGCTCTGTTAATCACAGCGTGTGACACAAACCCTCCCAAACCCCTGCAGTGTGAGGAATTACAAAGGGACACCTCTGAACTTTACCAGCGTCTCTTCAAAAGTCGACTTCATGGCTTACAAGATAAGGAATCAGAGCGGCATCTGTCATGCGTTGTAGGGAATATAGAACCTGAGCCAGCTGTGCCACCAATGAGGGTACCGGTACTCTCCCTGACAACAAAAAAAGTGCCAGCACTGAGGGCTAAAAAATTTGGAAGTGCCGGTACTCAGTACCTGTGAGTACCGGCCCATTTAAAGCACTGATTATATTTGTGTAAACACCGTTTCCATTTCAGGCTGCGATATTCCCTTAGGCCGCACCCAATTTCCCAAGTGGATTCTTGTCCTATCTTTTGAATTCGTGTAAAATCCGCTCTGCAATCCCTGTTGTCGCAAGTTAGATTTCACTTGCCGCTTGTATTTTCAACATAGAAGAGTGATCTCACTGCCCTGTGGGGAAGGGGAGGGGTGTGAGGAGGGAGCCGTCCATTGTAATATCTGAGTGGGAAAGCAGAAGCTCTGGGTTTCCTCTTCAATGATTCATGTCCTAATGTAGAGGGTGGAAGCCACAGCTGTTTCCTCAGTTAGTCAGAGCCAGTGGAAGGCACGCGCTTCTTCAAGGGCGGGGCCTCTCTCTGACCCCGCCCCGGAAGGTGATGAGCCCTTTAGGAATCGTTCCGTCTCCCTCAACGAACAGTGTGTCCTCATGTAAAACTTCCTTTCAAAACGCCTCGGGCGTTGTTCTTCTTTACTCTTATGCAAGGGACGTCTCCTCAAACCCATAGAGACAGAACAAACAAAACGCCCTCCCTCATTTAAAATAAAAAACAAGCTTTTGCAATACCAATATGTCTGGCCATAATGCGGCGTTACCGGTGTTGCAAGCACACCGCTCACTCACCTTGCACTCTCAGGCGTATGTCTCACTTTGCACTCAAGAAGGCTCCCCTCTCGCAGCCACACCTCTCACATTGCACTCACACAAGCACACCATTCACATGGTGCTCACAAAGTCTCACCCTACTGTCACACATTTCACCATTCACTCACACAGACACAACTCGGTCTACTCAGGCACAATACTCACCCTGCACAAGCACACAGGCGCAGCCCCCTTTATACTCACACCATTCAAGCCTACACTCAGTCACAGCTTTCACTTGGCACACCCGTCATCCTGGGTGTATTCAGACACACATCACACTCTGCGTGAACACTTGCACACCTGTAACCCTGCACTGACTCAGATAACCTTTGCACTCGCACAGTCCCATCCTGCACTCACGCAAGAACTTCCCTCACCCTGCTTGTACTCAGACCAGGGGCGGCTCTAGGCTCATGGCGGCCCTGGGCAGGGAGCGTAGATATGTGGCCCCGGAAGAGAGGGTCCGGGCGGGGTGGAGCGCGGAGGCCAGTGGAGAGGGGGGGGTCAGGGTGTTTGGAAGTGGAACAGAGCAGGAGGCCGCCAAATCCCTGCCAGGGGCCGCCATGCAAATATGTATCCATCCTCAGAGGATTATTATATTAAGGACATATATTGGCGTGGCGGCCCCTGGGGTTTGGTGGCCCTGTGCAGGTGCACAGCTTGCACATGCCTAAGGCCGCCCCTACTCAGACACACATCTCACTCTGGTGAACACTTACACACCCGTAATCCTGCACTCACACAAGAACTTTCCCCACCCTGCTGGTACTCAGACACACATCTCACGGCATGCAGGGGCGGCCTTAGGCATGTGCAAGCTGTGCACCTGCACAGGGCCACCAAACCCCAGGGGCCTCCACACCAATATATATCCTTAATATAATAATCCTCGGAGGATGGATACATATTTGCGTGGGGGCCCCTGGCAGGGATTTGGTGGCCTCTGGCTCTGTTCCACTTCCAAACACCCTGACCCCGGTCCCCCCCTCTTCACTGGCCTCCACGCCTGCGTTCCTCCTGGTTCCTGAGCTCTGGGGGGCACCGCCCCGCCCGGACCCCCTCTTCCGGGGCCCCCTACTTAAGCTCCCTGCCCAGGGCCCCCATGAACCTAGAGCCGCCCCTGCGGCATGGACACTGGCACACCTGTAACCCTGCATGCACACAAGCACCCCCTGCATTGACTCTGGTAAACTCTGCACTCGCACAGTCCATCCTGCACTCGCACAAGAACTCCCCTCACTCTGTGTGTAGACAGGCACAAGGCACATTCTGCACTCACACAAGTTCAATGTATTCTACATTAGTAAGCAGACACACACACACTCGACTAGGTACATCACTCACAGTGCATTCATACACAACTCCCACCCCTACGCTCATAGGCACAAAACTTGCCTTGTGTGCGTATAAGCACTACTCACTCTAGATTAAGACAGACACACTGTTCAAACCTGCAAAATAAAGTACTGCACGTTTTTGCAGAGTACGGGCACACCGTCCCTCTGAGCTGCAGTGGATATTTTTTAAAGAGAGATTCGCAGGTGTGCGCCACATGGGCGCTGGGCGGAAACGTGAATAAGAAGTGAGATAGAGGGTGGGGCGGGGTTAGCAATAAAGGCAGTGTACTTGCAGTGTACTTTACTTCTCACCTGCCACTGGACACCGCTGCAAGAACAATAGGAGGAATGGCTGGAAGGTGGGTTTGTGAAGGGGTAGATAGATAGTTGCGTGGAAGTTGCCTGCGTGAATAATAAACATATGGAGGGATAGCTGGCAAGCGTGATGGATGAATATATGGATGAAGGGTGAATATATATATATATATATATATAAATGAACTGATCAGTGGATGTGTGGTGGGTGTGTGGAAAATGGAATAGATGGATGATGGGGGATGGACAGATGCATGTGAATGGCTTATAGATTAATGCAAAGTTTATGTGTGACTGAACACATGAATGGTTAGATGGATATGGATGAGCAAACAGGAACAAGTATTTGTAATGCAATATGTCTCGCATTTACAAGAGTTTTGGCTATTGTCATTTTATCTGGTCATCGTAGACTTGGACAGTCACAAGTTCAGACCGACTGCGATGGAGTGAGGGCCTGATAGAAGGAACAAGCACAGTCCTGCTGAAAAAAGTTACCTTCTTAAAGTCTTTCGAGCAGAGTGCAAATCTCTCAGCAAAATGTAAGTGGGGCAGGGAACAGCTCTGCCACTTCCACCCTGGCCCTCTCCCAGCTACACCCTGGACCTATTGTTCACTGTCTGGACTAAAACGCATTCCTGATGGGGACGCAATTAATAGGCCCAGGCAGCTGGAAACACCTAGAAAGCCTCAAAGTTTAGGGAAGGAAAACATTTTAACTTTCTAAAAGTAAGTTAAGGGTAATATTCCAACAAGGGAGTCATTTAGACATATACTTCTTCAAATTTAATGTAGATTGTTTATCCCTATGGTGACAGTTCGAGTTAAACACGAGGCATACATCCATTATCTGTAATAAGGCTTCATCAAATGAAACCGGTGTGCACAATAAGCATGTTATCAACAATATTTCTGTATTCCTTACTAACGTTAAAGGATGCATACATACAAAAAACCATCATACATTAATTAACCTTGTGCATCTAAATACAATAAAGAGTCAATACCGCAGATCTATAGGTCAATGTTTGCCAAGCTCCTACTTTGATGTTCATCAGTCCAATATAAAGATTAATCGATCCACGGATGAAGATCCAGGGAAAAAAGTGCACTTTGCGTTGACGTTTCGGTATCCAGTTTCAGTAGTACGCGAGATCATCCTCAAGCCCGTTACGGTTAATGAAATATAAAAATGACCCCATACAAAAACAGGATGTAAATGTTAACCTTGATCGTTTATAATAAAATATACCGAGGCTAATCTGAGATCAAATTTACAGAACCACTTGTAATTGAATAATAGGGAAAATCTTAAAACAAGCTGCAATGAGCAATGATTCAATCACCCGGGAACAGCTGACCTCCCAATGTAATTTCGGCAAGTTAATTGCTGTTTTAACCTCTGATTAATTCATAAATTAGCCTTAATATAAATAAATATATATCTCGGCTCACAAGATCAAATCGAAAAAAAAAATTGGGCACCTACTTCTTCAACAGTTTGTTCATATAACTTGTATGATAAATCAGAAGTGGCTCCATAAAAGACTTACACTTGCAGAACGAGTGAGAGATGCTAGTTCAATACTTTAGTAATTGAAAATACTAACTATTTCCCTTAGGTATTATGTGACAAAAAAGGCCTGCATATCCTTATGGCTTTTTTAGAGGTATTGTGAGGGTTTGAGTGTGATAAATGAGCCTGATATTATTGCATTTTCTTCCAAACATGAATGGACATTGGGGTCACTTTGTGAACAATTGAACTGTTTAATCCATAGCTACCACTGGGAGATTTGATTGACTTTCTGTGGTTCTTGGAAAACAGGTGGCCTCCGACAGCCATATTTAATGTCTTTAAGAAATATTGGATATGCTAGACCTAGAGAATCCTGGCATTCCTTGGCTCTTAACTAGACCACTCTTATAAACTGATCACTGAGCAGAGCTTATAGGGCCCCTTGTCTGTCAGATCTGGACTTTTCAAACATGATCTACTCCGACATCCACAAAAAACAGATTCATCCACTACAACAGGTATGAAACATGTACCTTCCTGTGAACAACTAATAGATAGATAGAATAACGCCTCAACACTCCATCGGATACATATTAGGGTGTAACTCTAAAATTAGAATTATTTAAAGGAGACGAAATCTTAAAGACAGAATTCTTTGTTTATCCTTATTTATTATTGTCTTTCATGCAGCCTGAGTGGAGAACATGCAAAGTGCGCATGAATGTTCGGCCAGCCAGCCAGAGACAGCCAGCCAAACATTCATGTGCTTTTTAGGGAGTGCAAACCACTCCTCTCCTGTTCTGTCTGCAGAGCAGCCCCACCTGCTAAAGCCGCTACAACAAGGGCAAAATAAAATGATAATAACTAAGTTATTATCTTTTTAATTTTCCTTTAGTTACACTGCTTAAAAGTAGTAGGGCATGTGTAGAAACTTGCAGAGATTATTTATTTCTGTGTTTACTGTAATGACCTATAGTGTGCAAAATAAACATTTTGCCATACATATTTCCTTTCTGTGATCACTCTTGATTTTATAAAAACAGACCTGATAAAAGGAAATCAGAGACATGGGTGTCTAGACAGGCTTGCAGCCTTCCATGTATTATTTATAATAGTACTAAATGTGTGTGCAAGGATTCTGCAAAAAGAAGTGTATTCGCACTCACCAGAGTCTATTTGTTCATGTTGTCATTATTTCAAATTTGGAAATAATGGCTTATGTCCGAAAAGGCTTGAGTTTCAAGGGTGCTTTTGTCTGAGCTGCTTAGCTGAGGTCCAAGCATCATTCTCATTGTGCAGCATGCAAGAAAGGATTCAATAAAAGCCCTGCCCCTGGAGGCACCCAGTTCCAGGTCAGCAGACTTCTCCTCCTCCTGGAGCGTAAATAAAGGATCAGTGAAGAGAGACAAGTGAGTCAATAAAATGACTGCATGTACAGCGCATAACAGCGACATATGTGTTTTTTTAGTTCACCTCTCAACCCTAAAGCGCAGCAGCCTGAGGGGGGTTTGTGTTCCTGCCATGCTGTGATTCTCCTGTAGCGTGCGTCCTGTGGTGTCTTGAGCTTATGAGATCATGCTGATGGGCTTATATTAGACAGTGCTGTAGGGAATGTAGTGGATAGAATGTGATGACATAGGCTGTGGAATGTGGAGCAGTTGGAGCTGATCTCCTGGGCTCTTTTTACCTGTAACTGAGGGCTACTTATCTGAATTAATAAATACAAGTAAAAACCATTCTACTGGCTGGGCATAGTGTCTTCACTGATTGGCGACGAGCTGGAGTAAACATTCTACTGGTTGGACCGGTGCTTAATTTGAGATGGTGGTTTTCGGAGCTCATCACCAGCCCTTTAATGTCAGCACCGTCGCTTGTGACATCTGCCACAAAGTGGGGTAGTCTGGCTAATTTAGAGATGACCCCAACAACAGTGAAATGAAATGAAATGAAATGAACAGTGAATTATTCATTCAATAAACATTAAAAATAACTAATTCCTGCCGTCCAAGCCATTCTTGTAGGTTTGGGAGCCTGTAATAGTCCGAATTGTCACACTTGTAGGAGTGTGAGGGTTAGTAGTTGTGTTGTTGCTATCATTGGAGACATAGCAGGGGCAATATGTGGTGCATGCTGCAGTGGCCTCCTGACGTGAGCCCTGGCACTTATTTTATTTTATTTGTTACACAAATTAAGCACTGGACACCGTGTCTTCACAGGCCCCTATAGGTAAATCTCACCTAATAGATCCTGCTGCCCCATAGATAATACAACATTTTTCAATCACCCTGTTCAGCCCAACCGCCACTGGTCCATACCACGACAGTTACCTTTAGCTAACCCAGGGTTTTAGCCAACTGCAATTTGTATGCTTCAACGTATATTAACAGTGGCTGCCGGCATGGCTCGCTGGGGGGAGACATAATAAAAATAATAAAAAATAAAAAAAGTTTACTTACCTTGCCGCCCTGTCCCACGTCTCTGCTCATGCTCTCCTTGAGGAACAGGAAGCACAGCCAGTCCCCACTGACCAATCACAATGCTTCAATGGAGTGCTGTGATTGGTAGGCATCCAGGCTCCCCTGACCAATCACAACGCGGCAATGCAGCATTGTGATTGATTTTGAGCATCCTGGTTCGACGCTCAACCAAGGAATGGGGGCCTGGGCTTGTTCTCCATGCAGGCTGTAATGTAGTCTTCATGGAGAATGGGGGAAGTGCGCATGACTGGTTTGGGCTGCCCGAGAGGACCGATCCAACAGTCACTGCGCACTTAGGAGTAGGCAAACCACTTCTGCCCCTCCCTGCTCCGAGAGCAGAGCAGCGCTACCCGCCGGCAAAGAAGCACAAACATAAAATGATAATAACTGACTGTTATTATCATTTTATGTTTCTACTTCTCGCACTGCTTAAAAGCAGTGGGGCGACGCTGCTCTGCCATAGCGGAAGAGCCGCCACTGTAAACTTAGTCGAACAAGAGAAGCGTCAGTTCCCAGAAATCACTGAGCCATGAACAGAAAGCCTTTTCTCGTGGATTAGGTGCACATGTGTGGTTATTGCAGCTGCCGGCAGTATGAGTCGGCGAGTTGCACCCGGCCTGCGAACGTTCCTTCCCAGTTAGTGTTCCGCTTGCTCCTAGCAGGAGATGGTCGCCAATGACGACTGAAAGAGTAACCAGCAGTTTTCTCATCTCTTTAAAACTGATAAAAAGAGAAGGAATAATAAACACGCACTACTTCCTTATATACTATTAGAACATTGGAATGTTGGGAGCTCCATCGAAAACAATGGAGTGCTCCGGGCTTATAATGGCTGGTATAAGCCTGGAGCTCCAACATTCCAATGTTTCTTTGTTCACAGATCTGGCTGTGAACAAAGGCTTCAGGGAGCCTGAGGAGATTCCAATCCCCTCACGCTCCCATAAGGCTTTGTTCTTTTTTGTTAGAACATTCTGCCCTCTAGTGGCAGAATGTTCTAATAGCCTTATAGCCCTTCGTAGCTGGGCTATACCAGCTATTAAAGTCCCTCTCCCTTGTTAAAGGCCCTCGTCTTCGGCTTGGGCCTTTAACGCTGGAGAGGGCCTTTAATAGCCGGTATAGCCCTCTACGGCGGGCTATAAGGCTATATTATTACTACTCTGTCACAGCGGGCATTCGTTCTGTCGCCTGTGAAAAGCTGAGAGGCTGAGTTGACCTTGCTGGGGCCTAAACCTGCTCCCTTCCGATTCAATGCAAACCTTATATGTGAGCTATCTACTTAATGAGTTTTTTCGCCAGATTGTCCAAATTAACCCAAACAGAAACTGATTTATTAATGATCCCACTGTTTTTAAAAATAGCAAGAGAGTCATGTGGAGACCTGCTTCTCCAGTCTCATTAAAATGACATCCAACTTACTAAGACGTATTGATGCGCCCCAATAAAAATATGGCAGCTCTGCTGAGAAATATTACCACTCTACAATAAATGAAGCAGCCCTGCTGAGAAATGTTGGTACTGTCCCTGTAGAGTACAGCAGCTCCGGTTAGGAATGTCAGTACTGCCCATTAAACCTACAGCAGCTCTTTTTGAAAACTGTTGGGTCCTTAAAGAAATGGCAGCCATCCAGAGAAATGCAGGTTCAATCCACTTAAAGGCGTGGCTGCCATGTTGATAAATGCTTTTGCTGTTCCATTAAAACCATAACAGCCCTGCTGAAAAGGTTTAGGCTTGCTAATGAAAAGTATTGAAGGACTTTTGAAATGTGCAATGACCATAATGAGTACGACTGTGAGAAATAGTTCATGGAGTCCGAGAGCAGTCCGGGTTTTATTTCGAATTTTTATATAGCGCAAACTCGAAATCCCCGAAATCGGGTATCGGAGCGCTTTGCATGAGCACCAGTTGCGTTACGTGAGGACACATTCAATTTCTAGTTCTGTGTCAGTGAGAGTTGTTTACCACTGGTGTGCTGTTACCAGGTTCTGTTGGGCCAAAATTGACCTTTTAACTGTTGAGTTTCTGAAGGTCATTTATTTATTGCACTCAAAGTGGCCTAAGGGGGGGTCCTGTAATTCAATTGGGCATTTGTCACCTTTATCGAGGATGTCATGTACATCTTTGAGAACTTTTAAGGTACCCACTTTTGCTGAAACCAGCCTTGAACCCAGATCCATAGCTGGCCAGTAGACCCTCTTTGGCGATGATTTTATTTAGTTGTTTGATCACAGTTTTTCAGTGTTGTTTCCTTTACTGAGGATGGTGCACACGGGGTGATAGTGTGCCGAGTAAGAGGAGATCAACGTTGAAAGCAGTAGGGCAGATTTCTTTTTTGTCCATTTTTTTTGCCCCGTCTTTCTGAATGTCATTCTAGATGGGGCAATTGAACCAGGGTTGGCAGTGCATTGGTCAAACTTTTTGGAATTATGATGGAGCTATCTGGTCCAGAATCTTTGTGAACTTATTTACATAATCGTTAGCTGTTGTTTCTACGTCTTTTGTGGGGCCTAGCTGTTTGAGGTCGGGGAGTGATGCTTTTTAGGTGGTGGATAGAGTGAATTGCTTCCATGCTTGTACTTGCCTTTTCATGGGATGAGGTTTTGCACTGTGATGGTGTGATTGACTATGTAATGTGACCGGAGAGTAATTAGCCCAGTGGATGCTCCTAGGGGTAGGCATTTAACTCTGTTGACGTCATCGCAAATCAAGTCCAGTATTTTGCTTGGGTTTATAGAGCCATGTTATTCAATTTTACAAGACTATCAGTGGTTGCAGCATGGTTATTGTTGGGATTGCCGCCGTCCCTGTTGAAGTCGCACTATAAAAAAGTTGTTGGGAGAGAGCATGTATGTAACGGATATGTAGTCTGAGCTGTTAACTTTGGAGTAATGCTTGTGTGGGTGAGATCTTGCTTTTAGTTGACCGGGAGTTTGAGGTAGATGCCTAACTTGGCATTCAAAAGTGTGGTGTAATGGGGTGGGCATGACTTTGGAATTGAGTGAGTTAATTAGAATGATTGCAGTCTCGCTGAAACTTCGACTTAGCCACAGGTCCTGATGAGTTTGTCGTTTTTGGAGACAAGGAGGCCAAGGACAGACGATGAGTATACATTTAGCCCGGACTGCGGATTGTGTACAGCTTATGGTATATTATTAGACTAAATATTTTGTGGAATGAACATTGGCTGATCTGGATTTTACGAGTGCGGGACAAATTAAGTTTTGTTGCAGATAAGGCAGAGTTATTAGACTGTGCGTATGGGATTGACTTGGTTACTGCCCCTGAGGTGGTGGTGATTATGTTTGATTTCTTGCTTCTGGTAATGTGGCTGGGGAAGTGATTTGCGTGGGGGCACGTGACTGGAGGAGAAAAGTACATGCTTTGGGGCACTGTGATGAGAACAGTGGGTTGGACAGACTGGCAGGCTTCTGGGGAGGGATCTTGGGTTGTGAAAGTGTAGGTTGCATTTTCATGAACTGGAAGAAGGTCATTATGCCTGTGGATCTGCTGTACTAGATTGAGGCAGATAAAGAGGTCTGTGAAACGCTGGTTAGTGGCTGTGGGTTTCAGTGATATGTTTGCATGTCTTGTCCTCTCAGCAGGCCTGCTGCTTGTCAAGGGTTGTTCTGTGCTGTCTGCTATCTGATTTAGTATTAGCCAGGCAGTCCGCGGCATATAGTAACTTACTGGCTCAGATGGCTCGAATGAAGGCCCATGGTAGGTTTGGGAGGCTTTAGACTAGAGGATATAGTAGCCTAAAGGCCCGCCTAAATATTTGAAGTCCTAAAGCATTAAACTTCTAGATGGAGCTCTGTGCCCTAAAAATCTTCGTGAGGTGGAGTGGCAGGTGGTTATACAAGGGGCTAAGAGCACTGTTCGAGTAGGGACCCTCTTGAATGGTTATGGGCACAATTCACTGGGTCAAAGAGGCTTAGCCACATAGTGGAAGGTAGCGTCTTTGAGAGATGTGAAGCCCACTTGGATGTTAGTTGTCCGAATTACTTAGACCGATGAAGCATAGTGTTGATCAGGGTTGCTTGCATTTCCTTCAGGGAGAGTCCCAAGTCCAGAAGGCATGGGGTTAAATCAGGAAGGTAGCAGCAGTGCGTGGCGGGTTGACAGAGGAAAGCTGAAATGCTCTCAAACACTTATGGGCTGGAAAGAAGTCTGAATGGGGGATGGGCTTACAGATATTTTCTGTGGGCCATGCAGGTCTGAGGTGGCACATGTGGGCTGTGTGGATGGAAGGGCAATCAGTGAGTGTAGATTGTCAGAGTGATCCGCAAGCGCCGTGAGAGCAGGTCGCCTGTTGAGCGGCAGTCTTGATGTTAGAAGATGGCTGTCAGATGGGTCAGCTCAACAGGAATGTGCCGCGTTCTAGTTGTGCGGTAATCGTCTGTCCATAGGCACCTTCTTGTTATGAAAGCTCATCGTCCGTTCATTGGGGTTTTGCATCAATGGTATAGTGTTTGCAGTCCTTATTGATATTACGTGTTTTTAGGATGATTTTTTTGGCCGTACAAGGAGAAGCCATTGCTACAAGTTAGGTATCATATAGTGTGTGGACTGTTGAAAATACTACAGTTGATATTGTTCCTAAGATATACTAATGAAATGCATTTAATGTTGACCAATCGACCGCCAGTTTGGGCCACTCTGTCATGTACTGGCAGATTTCAGGACGTTGGCTATTTATGCCTGCATTTTTGGTTGTTTACCCTGCCCCCTTTTTATTTTAAATGTGCAAGTTGTCCCTTTGTGGTTGCAGCATATTTTATGTGGTTGTTATACTCTGACTGCACCTGGTGCATTTTGTAGGAGTGATGGCCTCACTGGTTTTACAGTGACCGAATATGGATAAAATGTTCTTTCTTTTGCAGTGCTATTTATATTCTACTTTCAGGGCTGATTACCTAAGTATACTAAGTACAGTCTGCGTGATTTCTTGTCAGCAGAAGTCATTTCTGTAGGACAGTTTTAGAATAAAAGCAGACCTAATCTTCACATCAAACCAGTTTCTGCTCAAGGGAAAATCCCCTTGGAACACTTACATAAAACACATGCCTGCAATCCTTCAAGCACATTGTTCAGCCAGTCAGGGTGCAGACAGGGGAGCCTTGGAGCATCCCATCTGTAGTGTCCATGAAAGGAAAAGATGTTGTATTCTGAAAGTTTAATGAATTAAAAAACTGTGGGTGTACCTGCCTTCATCCTGTGGCCAAAAAAGGAAGCACTTTCGAGATTTCAAAAATTATAAATAGCATTAAGATGACAGCACAGAACATGACATCATTTGAAGTACGAATTGTTAAGCAGATCACAGGAAATAACATAACGTGATACCCTAGATCTAGTCGCAATAATTGACCGTGGGGCTATTGGTTCACATGACATCCTAAGAAATTAAATGAAAAAAGTGAACTTGAGAATTGAGAACGGCCTTAATAACCTGACATCCTAAGAAATTAAATGAAAAAAGTGAACTTGAGAATTGCGAATGGCCTTAATAACCTCTCTAACATGTATTCAACCTCTCTAACATGTATTCAACCTCTCTAACATGTATTCAACCTCTCTAACATGTATTCAAAAGCACTGTCTTTATAATAGCTCAGTAAGTCGATTTACCTTTGTGCACTTTTGCTCTGGGTGAGGCCTAGGCGCATGTTTGGGCGAAGAGGGATGCTGGCTGTCCATCCTGATACTGCTCTCAGCAAACCAAGATGCAGGATGGTGTGTCCAGGAGATCACTTTGTGGCAATTGGCCTCACTGTATCTTCTCCTCGGTCCAAACCACATGCATTGTAAGTGAAGGAATAAAGGAAGAATAGTGTGTACTGCATCAATGCATATTCAGTTGCTGCAAGGCACACTTTAACTGGTTATCAGTGGTGCTGGGGAGTGATGGAGGTCATCTTTGGATAGTGTCTACTTGCGCATTCACATAGATTTGTGAATAAGGGTGTGTTATTTTAAACAATCTGTCTGTGGGGACTGTCAGAAGAAGAGGGATAGATTATTCTAATGCTATTACAGCTCTTGATTGTATCTTAGTTGTTTCCATGACCTTATATAGAGTATTTGAAGAAAACACCAACCTCTACCCAAGCTTTGTTGCTTCACTAATGTGAGTGATGTTGGGGCAGTAACCGCTTCCGCGGCTGCCTACTCAATTTAGCAAGCATTTGCAATGCAATAGGTCTCGCATTTACAAGAGTTTGAGCTTTTGGCATTGTAAATGAGAATGCCAGTAGCTTAAACTCTCCTAAAAGCAAGACATGTTGCATTGCAAATTAAATTTTCGGAAATCGCCCCATGCTGCGATTAATGTTGGCCACGCCACTTTTTTAGACGAGCCGCGCCTAAAGGAAGGGGCGCGGCCGCCATTAAAGTGAAAGTGCTGCATGGGGAGATTTTACAAAAAAAAGCTTCTGTTTGTCAAGTTGACAAACAAATGCTTTTTTTTGTAAAAGTGCTCCATGCCGCAGTTTCACTTTAGTAGCGGCGGCACACTTTTCTTTAGACGCGGCTTGTCTAGAGAAAGGGGCGTGGCCGACATCAAAGTAAAAGCGCTGTATGGGGGGATTTTACAAAAAAATATTTGTAATGCAATAGGTCTCCTTAAATTCTTGTAAATGCAAGACCTATTTCATTGCAAAGAAGCGGCTGTGATTGTCCCGGGCTGCTTTGAAAGTGAAAGCGCGCATGGTGTGCTGAATTTTGCAGGAAAGCACATTGTGCCTGCAGTACTAGAAACTCATTAAAGAAAATAATGCTTACAGACTAAATAAACATATATTGTAACACCAGAAGTAAAAGGGCCAGTCCTCATGGGAGTGTTGTATGGCGCTTTAGGATCCGAGTGAATTTTCCAGATTCATGCCCTTATATAGGTACAATTCACATTGCCCTAATATAGGCATAGAAATCATTCCCTTATTTAGGCATAGCCCATGCAGTCCAAATACAGGCATGGCTGCTTCCACCCGTACCAAAACGTCAACGATTTCTTGGAAAATCGGCTTAAGCAGTCAGGGACCTCCCCTTGCTTGAATATTGATTTGTCCAAGAACTCATGTACTTTACAAAGAACTACTATTCCCTTGGGGTTCTTTACTGACGTTATTATGCCTCACTTTATGTTAAACTAGGCACCTTCAAGGTATCAATATGCCCTCACTTGCTCTAGCAAGACACGGTGGTTCGGAGCAGTTTGACTACTTGCCCGACGCAGCTCGCTACAGCAAGTTCTGAAGGAAGCCGACCCTCCAGCTCACGCACTGATCAAGAGGCTCCCTTCTCTTGCCGAGAATCCAGCTCCAGTGTTTCCAAGCTCCCCTTGCGGGGTGTTGGGAAATCGAGTCTCGAGACAGAGATACCAGACCTCCTTCATTCTAAAACTAAAGGTATGGAGCTGATTAGAACCTAAGAGAAATCTTGGATAGATTCTTAGCAAAGAAAACTAAAACCTATGCTCCACCACACTTACTTCTTCCCTCGTACGAGACTAGGTTAGGTACATTGGGGTAGGCGTATTTTAGAAGCAGCAGTTGAGTATTTTTAGCCGTTCTTATATTTTTATGCATTTAGATATGGTTTAAAAACCATACAATGCTCTTACAGTATTATTTTATATCATTGTTCTCGCTGTACGCATTATACTTTACAGTCTGCATTACGATTGTAGCAGTTCACTTTACTCGCATGAGAAAGAAGACTATTCAATAAACCTTTTTTATTGAAAACACCCGTCTCTCTATTTCTCTGCACCTCTGTTGAAATGAAGCATGCACGATTGACTGAGTGAAATTCTTATCTATTGTTTCCGCGACTCTAGAGATATATTTCTTATTCTTGGGAAACAAAGTTGTCATGTGTATGCGGTTGTCAGAAACTAATCCCTTCTTGTTAATTCAAGAAAGTTTCTAGTGACCTCTGAGTTAGCTGGCATTCACTATTAAGTTTAATGTATTCGATAGAGATCTAGTAGCATTCACTATTAAGTTTAATATATTCGATAGAGATCTAGTAGACCTCAGTCCTACGTCTAATCTATAGGATATGTTATTCCAATGCGCAGAGCCTATTGGGAATATAGGAACTACACTACAGGAGGTTACAAATGAAGACAAGATGGTACTTAGGAGGGACTAACTCGCATATTAATGGATCAGAAGCTAGCATTTATGAAGGACAATGACACAAGCCAATGAAAAATAATGGTGGAGAGTGGGTGGGACTTCAAGTGCATACTCGAATACAGCATGCCTCGCAGTGCAGCGCAGCGCATGCCCTGCTCAGACTCGACCTAAAAAGGAGAACGACCAGGATTTTCTTTTAAGTCCTATCTCAACGCGCAACATTCTATAATTTTATGCATTTTGAAAAAAAGTTGTCACAAAAATGATATCTTTAAAAAAATGTGAAGTGCTTGCAAGACATATTTGCATAATACTGAGGGCTAGAGAGCCCAGGTAGAGAATGGCTGCTGGAAAGTGCACAGGTAACTTGCATAGCTTGAAAGTTAATGGTGTGCATTGTGGTATTTGAAGTTCTCTTTTAATCACAATAGAATCAAGACTACAAGTGCTAAAATCTAAAAAAGCAAACTTTGCCTGGGTTAGCTTCTAATGAATGGACCTTGGAAATATGTCATTTCCGGTTGTTCTAGAGAGAAGAAGCCTTCCATGGTCACACTGTCTAGATATAGCAGGGGGAAAAAATCACACTGCAATGCGACTTAGGAGGGCATTGTTGTGACTGTTCGACTGGCTGTACCATGTTTTACAGTTAAACTAAATAGATACCTCTGAAAACCATAAATTAAAATGCTATTTTTTTAGCCTGCAAAAATCTTTTTTATTAATTTTGGGCAATTTTTCTTTTTTCTTTTTACTTTGAATCTTTTTTTGTTTGATGTTTCATACACCTGAGATCTTGTATATTCTTATTCTTACAACATATAAAAACAGTTATATTACAAAACATTTATATATATAAATCATAATTTTTTTTCACATATACACATTCTCCATAAAGAACAAAAGTCTCTTTACTTAGAAATTTTCTTTTAGATATAACACCTTTGTTAACCAAAACACAAGTTAACTTTCAAGAGTCCTATCTTTTCTGTTAGTGTTGACTGGGACCCGAACTTTCTCGGTCCTCGAGATGGCCTGTTTTTTATGATCCTATATAGGGTCGGAGATTATTTGCTTCTCCACAAGAAATCAAAAATAGATTTGTTTTATATTCTTTTAACTGCCCTTTTTGGGGTCAGTGTTTCTTTTTCCTCGAGTTCCTCCGAGCCTCTATCCGTATTCTGCTGACGCGTTTCGACCTTATGTATATGGGACCATGGATTTCAGATTTATAAGGTCTTCCTCAGGGCTCTGCTTTTGTAATTGTAGCACCTCTTATGTACGTGTCACTGATGGCGTACCCTTGCGTTTATTCCATATTTTTATTTAGTTTTAGGGTGTCACCGTTGTGCTTAATCTCAATGTTTGTAAGAGCGAACAGGCATAGGACGGCACAGAAATTCTGTTTTTCTTAGGTCCGTGCTTTTTATTGTTTTTGGCATTCAGTACCTTTTGTTTGGACGATGTCCATTTGGGTTTTCTCCTTCCTTCCTTCGGCTCTGTCTCTCCTACGTCGGAACCGGAAGTGACGTGCTCCCTGTTTTACAGACCTAGTTGCTGAGCCAAAAGTCACAATTGTTGTTTCTGGTCAAAAAGCACAAAACAAAACGACCCTGGAACAACATGCTGTGTACATGCGAAAATTATAATATTTATCTTAAAATTAATTAATTATCCCAACATTCTAAGATTTGGCAAGTATGCACACACCTGTGAACTCTTATCGTATCACCACATGTCACATGATATTGACTCCCTTGACACGGTCATCCAGTGAAGGCCCTATATTACACGGTGGACGACAAAACAAGCTGGAAACCCCTGCACAGAATAGGGTTCCAGATCATGCATGGAGACTCTGTCCAGTAAATGTCAATCAGGGGTTTTGCATCCTCTTCAGGACGTCAGCAGCAGCTTTAGAAGTTTTTGTTTTTAGGGAGGTTGGGAGTGTCACTCCGATAGTGCCTGGCATAAAAGCCAAGCTCCCTCCGTGGTCGCTCCCCACCCATGACTACTCAGACACAAAAGGACTCAGTGCCCCACCTCCTCTCCAGGCACTGCCCCCTTGAAGGTCCCTTCACCACCTCTCACACAGTCACAGGTGTAGCTTATCAATTTCGGGGTGGATGTAAGCTTCAGATTTCCCAACAGTCATGCTGTCATATCATATTCAAATATATTATATGAGAAGCAGCAGGGCATGAGATGGGGGATTAAGGGGCAGGGGAGAGGAGTTCAGACTGTTAAGTGTATTTAAACACAATATTTTTCAAAATAAGCAATATTTTTTAAGACGTCCAAAACAGAGACACGAGAGAATGTGCATGTGTGTGTTTTTTGGTCTGCAAACGTCCCAGGTAAAATCCGTCTGACACCTCATAATTAAGCATGGGCGTAAAATCCGTTCCGCTTGCGGATTTTGCGGATTTTCGGTAAATTCGCAATCCGCGAACTCTCGCGAACTTACCGAAAATTCGTGAATCCGTGCAAAGCGGATTTTTTTGCTTGGTCGCACTTGCCAACTAGAATACTATACAATTTCGCGGGAGTAAACACTTGCGAAAACGTAGATGCGGCGGGCAGCGACAATCTCGCAATTGCGAGATTGCAAAATTTGCAATTTCGCACAAGAAATCCACCAGCAGGCAGCATAAACCTTGAAAATTATGATTTTTATCAGAATAACTCCTCAGGTTGACATTTGCCTGCACTTTTTTTTTGCAAGGAGTCCATTTTGGGGGGGGGGGGGGGGTGGGAGGAAGGAAGTGCCCCACAGTCTCCAACTTCCTGTTCCTGTCCAGCAGGCTGCTCTCAGTGCTTTCTTCATGTGCTGGTCACTTTGATTTGGATCTTGACCTGGAAGCACTCAGCAGGTGCAAAAGTTCAATCTTATCATTAGTAACCATTCCCTGTAGTGCCTGGAAGGATTACTTTTTGTGGATGCTGCTGGATATTTGGATTTTTGCAAAACTGAAAGCACTCAGCAGGTGCAAAAGTTCAATCTTATCATTAGTAACCATTCCCTGTAGTGCTTCCTGAGGGGCCCCTTCAGAGTTCAGTTGCCTACTTGCAACTATTCTATGACCCTGCTCTGACCCTCACAGCAGGCTCAGAAAAAGCAATTACAGATAAGGAAGCAGGTTCCAGCCAGGAAGTTCAAATTCAGAAACACATTAATCAGCCCCTAATTCATTTATGTCAGTTGAGGCAGGGCAGGTGTGCTTTTCCACCCATAATCTACAGTGATGAACTAGAGGGTGGCATGGGTGAGCCAGAGGGTGGCATGGGTGAGCCAGAGGGTGACAGTGGTGAAACAGAGGGTGGCAGTGGTGAAACAGAGGGTGCTGTGATGAACCAGATGTAGAAACAACATGTTCGCGACCGTTGCTACCCGAAAAGTAAGTTCGCGTTTGCAAACTGGTACAAAATCCTCGCGAACTGGCCGAAATCCTTGCGAACACAAAAAAAAATTAAAAATTCGCGAGAGTTCGCGGATTTTGCGGATTGCGAATCCGTAAATACGCAATTTCACGGATTGCCAATTCGCAAAATCCGCCCATGCTTACTCATAATACACGACTGAAAGCACCTGCACCCAACTAATTACTAGATAATACATTTATGGGGGGTGGGTGTACCACCTCTAAAGCTATACCCCTGCACACGGTCAAAAGTTTTTCAAAGTTAACTTGCTTTAGGATAGCATGATAAATGTTTTGAGTAAGACCGAGAATTGAAAACCCCTTGAGAGACAGAGAGGAAACGTATCTGATGACTTAATTTCTACGCTATTTCCGCAGCTTGTTTTTCACACGTTGTAATTTTCAATTGTATGCCTTTCTGTCACCCTAAAAGGTCTAGTCTGCACTAAATACCACAAATGAATAATTTGGACCCTTTTCTAATGCCTCTCTCTGTATTTAACACTAAAATATCATCAATTCTATCGATTATTTTCGCAGTCCAACTCTCCAGAAATCACAGCCAGTTGGAGACAACTTGATTTATTGCACACTTTTGGCACAGTGTACTTTAATTACCTGTTGCAGAGCGTGTTCACAATAGTGGGAGTGTCTGGTTTCAGGATTTCCTCAGAGGGTGATCCAAGTATACACACGCTTGTTTGATTAAGATCTTTCTCTGCCTGTTCCGTATGATGTTCCGCAGGGGTCACAACTGCCACCTTTTCTCTTTAATATTTAATTGACAGACCTTTGCCAATTTTCCTCCATCATGAAGCTCAAGTCCATTCTAACAACGTCTGGCAAAGGGCTGGCTACCTATCTGATGCAATAGACGAACTAGCCCCCCATGACCAAAGTCTACAAGAAATTACATTTTGGATTGATTTCTGCTAAACCAGAACACAAATGAGATACTCTTATTGAGTACAAATAGGTATGGCCTTAGGGCTTTGGCTCTTCTAGCCTTCTTTAGGCCTGCTAATCTGGTGAATTACCTGGTCTGCAGTCTGTGCATTCTCTTTGACCCACCCTTGAAGATGCTTCTCAAATTAAAGCAGTCACTAACAGGTAGATGCATCAAGCATTTTTGAGAGCGCAAACGGTGCGAAACGCAAAATTCGCCCGTTTGCGCCCGCAAAAATGGCATTTGAAATGCATCAAGGTTTCATGCACTCGCAATTTAAGAATTCGCAAATAATTGCGAGTTCTCAAATTGCGATTGCATTTAAGGAATCGCAATTTGTGATTCCTTAAATGCAATGCATGAACCATTCCAAGATTGCGAATTCGCAATCTGGGGACGCTATTTACCGCGAAGTCTAACTATGTGGTAAATAGCAAAAACTTAGAAATATGCACTTTAGTGCATATTTCTAAGTTGTATGTTACACACACACATGTCCTTGGGACATGTGTGTGCGCAACACCAGTGAACATTAGCATTTCAGGGGGTGCAACAGGGTGTCCTTTGGAAACCCTGGCACTCTTGAAATTGCTTCCTTATTTGCGATTCGCTAATTGCGAATCGCAAATAAGGAATGACTCCGCATTCATTCCTATGGACCTTAAGGCCCATAGGAATGAATGGGAAAGCCATTCCTTATTTGCGATTAGCAATTAGCGAATCGCAAATAAGGAATCAGTAGAAATCGCAAAAAATATTGCGATTCCTACATGCATCCCGTTTTGCGAGTCTTTTTAATAGCGAATCCTTAAAATTCGCTATTAAGGACTCGCAAAACATGACTTTGATGAATCTGGGGGTTAGTCAGCCATTTTTTCAGCTATTCCTGCTAAAAATAATTCTTCCACTCATACCTCCTAGAATGTGTCACCTTGTTGTGCAGTTATTGGTAAGCTCGCGCTCAGTCTATGTTAATGCTTTAGACCTGGAACTTTTGTAGTTTCCTTAACCGGATAGTCTAGACTGTTCATAACACTGCTATTCTGCTTCAGTTCCCTCTTTTTAAAAAAAAATGGGACCATGTATCTGCTGCTGGAAGATCATTACATTGGATGCTGGTGGCAGCAGAGCTAGAACTTGTGAATTCCCACTAGAGTTTTAGGTGAACATACCCTATCCATGAGCGGTGACTGCAGGTGATTTAACTATTGATACAGATCGGTTGGACGAACCTGCTTTCCCCTCCCGGAATACTAACCTTGAACAAAAAGTACCTTGTGATAGTGTGATCTGACTGAAACAACAAAAAGGAAGCGTGCACTTTTTCCCTATATATCGCAATGAAGAATGTTGCTGGTTCACACGCAATGCATTCCAAGTTCTAGATCAGGGGTCTCCATCCTTTTGAGTAATAAGAGATACTTATGTTAAAACAAAAATCATCCCAAGCTACCATTATTATTAGTGTTGTAATGGTGACCACATCTGGCAAGATTACATTACTGACCACCATGTCCAAGTTTACCATAATTGATCACCTCAGTGCATCAGTTGGGTGCCATAAATTTTGTAAAAAAGGCTTTGTCAATTTGGAATGTCTATAATCGGGTAATAGATGCCAGAAACAGCTGCAGTGCATCTGGCACAAAAATAATCATATTAGGAATAAGTCTCTGGACATGATTATCACTAAACAATCCCCATTAAATATATTTTGTAAATTCAAGCCATTTTTCCCCAAACATCAGTTTATGAGTTCTGAAAATACACATATTTTGGTCATGGACTACACATTTTTGCCGTACATACGTTAATATAACCCAGCAAAAAGCTACAGTCTGGAAGGTGGTGATGCACACAGGAAGCTACTGACAGGTTGCTGGAGAACTACCAGTAGCTCACGAGCTACCCATTGGAGAAGTCTGTTCTAACTCTTCAGGAAGCTTGTAACTCGCCCTGAAAGTGAAAATAAAACGTTGGGTAGCAGTTATGGCTTCTGGTGAACTTTTCAATTTGTAGACCGCTAGTGGCCGGCCTGCCTGTTACACCACACAAGCCGGCAGAATCGCAAACAATGACCGAGCTCGTTCACATACGCTCACTCATTCACACATGGGAACATATTCACCCATGGACACTGAGCACTGCTCCCCCTACTCCCTTACTACCAAGTGGCTACTTACCCTCTGATCTGTTCCCTCCTGGCCCACATTGTCCTGTGGTGCAGGTGGCAGTATTAGATAATCTAAGAAGAGAGCATCAAGCTCTGGTGACCGCAGCCTTG
This sequence comes from Lissotriton helveticus, assembly GCF_964261635.1. Lineage (NCBI taxonomy): Eukaryota > Metazoa > Chordata > Amphibia > Caudata > Salamandridae > Lissotriton > Lissotriton helveticus. The sequence continues at coordinate 1,634,721,185 of NC_136067.1, read as the reverse complement.
TTGTGGTGCTAGGCCTCCGCGTGTATGAGTAGACACACAGCTGTTGTTTATATCCGTATGCCTCCTGAACCATGGTGACAATGAGCACCAACACGGGTGCAGTCTTGGACTCAAGGGAGAGTGCAGAGAAGGAAAAAGACATCGAAGACAGAGGCGCTCGTATGAAGCAATGACAGCCTCGCGCTCTGTCTCCGACAGGTTCAGCCCTCTCCCCCTCATTGGCTGGCACTTTAAATGGTCATCCAGTGAGAGGCAAAGGATTGGACGGCAGGTATTAGCAGATATCATGGCTCTTAGCGAGTTGATCGCTTGGCTGAGTTAGTGACATAATTACTGCTTTTGGCAGCGGCTATCTGGTACCCTTGTTGATACCCTACAGATTGACACTGCACATGTGACATTTGGGCGATAATGAAGTTGCCCATTTTGTATGCCCACTGGGTGTACTTGTTGCTCTGCTCCTCTTCCATAGCCAAACCGTAAAGTGGGAGAGAAGCGGTTAAGGCTGTCAATCTCCCTGCGTCTCTTCCAAATGTGATAATGCACCACTCTCAGTGGCCCTATGGATGGGCCACCCCTGGGAAGTAGACTAGTCTATATTTTGGACACCGTCTAAGGAATTCTGATGCAGGGGTTTGCACTGCTAGACTTGCCATGTTAAATTTAGGCTAGTGCTAAAAAAAATCTGTTTCTTTTAATTCTATCCATACAGTTATGGTTGGCAGGCTGATCAGCGCCAGGGTATGAATTTAGTGTGCATTATTTTTCTTCCTTAGGGTTAGCAGTCCTGGCGGGATTGCATTGATTCCTTAAAAATAATGTAAGTCCAGTTGTGGCAGGGCAGTGTGACAAGGAACCTAGACATGTTAGCAAGAGATCTGTATAAAACACTACCGTCTGCACCACATTCTGTGCACCAGCATACCACTGGTGAAGGTGTGCTAGGGCTCCAGGATGATCAGCGATTACAACAACAGTCTCCCTCCTTAAGGAGTATTTGAACCATAAAAGTGGCATTCACTTTGATTTTACACCCTAGGCATTCGTGTCACCAATTTCTTCATATTTTGTCTTCCTTTCTATCTTTGCTCTGTTTTACCTTTTATTAGTCATGTGTCTACCTTCTCTTCAGCGTGCGGTTCTTATCCCACATCACTAACAAGTTTGACCAAAGCTGTATCCATGTAGATCATGTTGTCACTTCCTACAGTGACAAACTCCTCATGATGATGGCATTGCAGCCTCTATAGGTAGTTAAGCTAGACTGATTTAAAATAGATGAACCTTTTTCATTGTTCTGCTGCTGAAATTGTCTGTACCTTTGCTAATCTATCTTTTGACTTTTGATCTTGGAAGATATGTGTTTTCTTCATGTGTTAAGGTAATTCGTTTTTGGCCCCAACTGCACCCCAGTCCTACTGTTTTGGTTCCCCTTTTTCATCTTAATAAACACCTAGGGATCCCTTTCTTCATTCTGTGTAGAAATCACTGGGCTTCTTCAAAGTACCTGGTGTACTTAATTATTTGTTTGAGGTGCAACAGAGCTGAAGTCGAGCAGGTACGATGCACCTGGACATATGTGGATTTGGTGAGCTGAAATCACTTGAAGCCACTGTACTGAGAGTAGTGAATCACTAGAAATCTTGGTGAGCATTTACTCTATCAATGTGTAACGCTGCATGTCATTGCTTAGACCTCCATTACTTTTCCACTCTTTCTTTGAAACTCCTATGTCCGTATACCATTACGCTGACCTCCTTCCCCTTACCTGCCCCCCCCCCCCCCCCATAGGTACATTGTAATTACTGTTTATCCGGCACCACCACTTATGCTGCCGTGACCACTCCATTCCTAACTTGTATAGTATTTTGAGATGTTTCTTTCATTGGTGCTCAGGGTCCAGATGTTCAGAGGACCACTGTGGAGAAGTGTGGCTCACTGGTTAGAGCGGCAGACTCTGAAGCAGAGATCAGGCCCGGGACCAGGGTTCAAGTCCCGACGCGGCAGGGTCTTGAGCTCAATGTCCGCGGACTCGATAATTCTCGCCTCAGCACCTACTCTAATCATGGGTCCCACGCTGCAACTCTGGGCAATAGCTTGCTTAATCTCCACAACGGCCCCTACAACACTGGGATGCCTGGCTTCACCTTGGGGGTGCCCAGGAGGGGCTTCTGACAGGGAGAGCCAGGAAGGGTTCCACAGCGTTATACAGCGTTGGGGCAGCTGTGCGCTTTACAAAATACACTACATTTACATTTACTGTCTCTCCATTGTAGCTGCTTTTTACTTACAAACTGAAGCTAGAGAAGCCAATCTTCCTTTCTGGAAAGAGTGTCCATGGCACCCTTCCTACACCACTGACTTACTCTAACCGTAAATGGAAAGAAATCGAATACATTTTAATGGCTATATTAAATTAACAGTAACCCTAAATAATACTAAAACTTTCATTTTAATTAAACAAATACAAAAAAGTAACCTTGACACTGGATCTGATTTTGGCTAATCTAGTTTGTCATTCTTAGTAATAATCTTTGTTTCAACTATAGTCACACCAAACCTTGAATGGAATTCAAAGAGAAAATATAAGTACATTAAAAATTATATATTCCCTTCTTATCCACCTTTTTCTGACACTCTTTCTGGAACCTGCCAAAATGCTCAAGTTTTACTGGATTTCTGAACAGCTATGCCACAGTGGGTGGCAACCGGGTGCATTTGAAAAATCCTTCTCTGTGAACATTCGAGGCTCTGGCTACACTTTGTCTAGTAATGTTGAAATTATATAGTACAGCAGGTGTCTGATGTCAAATATAGTGTACATTGTATTGCAGTATAACTAATGATCAATGCATACTCTGCTTCAAGCAGGCCAGGAAGGCTGGGAAACCATGACTCTCTCAGGCAGAGTGTGCTGGCAAAACATCTATGATACAAAGTTTGGCTTAAAAGCTAACTCCCTCGTGCACATAATACTGAGAACTTTAAGTTACCAGCAGCTTTGTTTATAAAATAACATTCATCTCTGGGAAGTTCACATTAAAGGTCATATGCCAGGCAAAGCATATTAAATTGAGCCTGCACACCAACACCCCCTACAAATCTTTTAACCTATGCATCTCTCGCATTTCTATTATGTGGCTTGTGTGAGCTAAGTTCACTGCAGACACCATCCCGTACACCATGCGACAACACCAACACACCGACCTGTTGTATAGGGCTATCGCACAGCACCACTGGAGCTCCCAATCCAAGTGCTCCCGTGTGTCACTCTGCTTCACCTTGACTATGTTCTTCTTGTCAGAGGAATTGATCTTCTTCTGTGTCCTCAGACCATTAGGTGTGTTTGCTCTGACCTCTACCTTTACTCAGGTTTACACCAATACACTAAACTGAACTCTTCCTGCAGATGCCTACTCTGTAGTGACTGTCCCGCATTGGCCCATCTTTCCGGCATACCATCGCCTCATTCGTCTGGTGAATTCTTGGATCCTCCTCATCTCTCTCTTCATAATCAAGTCATTGAAATGTGGCTCATCGAAGGCAAGCAGTCAGTGTTCTGTGCCTGGGAACTGGCAGCAATAGAATTGAGCTGTGGCTGGACGGCATGCTAGATTTTCTTCATCACATGTATATTTACAGCATTCCTCTCTGATTTGTGTTTTCTAGTATCTGTGCTTGTAGTGCTGCCACTGTGAGCGGTGTGTATTTTCACCCTGGAGCATTCTTGGGCAGTCAGAAACTGCAGAGTGTCTCTATTGACATGATGGAATACTGAGACTGGAGCTGACTGAAAGCTCTGTGTGTGGCACTTGGTTGGTATCTAAAGACTATATGAAGCTGCACATCAGTTCTCATCAATAGCCCCTTAAGGAAATGGTTCCAGGTTACAGTATGTTTATAAATCTAGCCGGATTCTCTCATCTTAGGTTAAAGGAGAAGTCTATAGTTCCCGAATTTTGATCCAAATTCATGGAAACCATTCTTTTCTCTTAAGGTGGTGATGTATCGTGTAAGAGATCCTGATATTGTAGGATAACAGGTGACCACCCACATTTCACATAAAGCAGAAGTATTGTCAGATTTTCCCAATGAAACTGACCTGCCTAGCCAGGCAGATCGTTCTAGATGATTGACAAGTATGGATGAGGGTGTTTGTTATGTTGGAGAGTCTGATTTGCTTTTGCCTCAGGAGAGTATTAACTTCTATGATGTGGTATATTTCCATTGAGGGCTGTGCCAAATGAAAATTACAGCCCCCCCACAACCTGAGGAAGGACTTGTTAGCATAATTTTTCCTTTTGCGTAAACAAAATGGTTGCATGACCGAGTTAGGTGCTTAGTATGTATTCATAGAATCTGTGTAAAGAACTTAATTTTCAGTGTAACTCAAGTGCCTAGTGGTTAAGTAAGAGTAGGTGTACCCATATGTATCTTTGTATTCAGCGCTCAGATCTGCTCAACCTCGGGATCAGAGTGTTGATCATACTGTTTTGCAGAATACAGGACAACTTCACATTTAGATCATATCGAATTGGGGAGGACTAAAAAAGATGGCAGTGGGAAGTAAGCTGCAGAAGCAATGAGAATCGCGTGTTTCATCTTACTTAATGCTGTAAAATTGAGATGAGTCCTCTGGTAGAATAGAGCGACCAAGTGCCACACTGAATTTCCTCCAAGCATTAACATTGCCACTCTGCCCTTCATAATGATCTGTAAAGGGCCTCTCTTCATCATGCACAGTGAACACATGGACACAGAGTTGGAAGTCATGTTAAAAAACATCTTATGGAACTCAATCTGGTGCTATTGCAGACACATTCTGTTTATGCTTCTTAGTCCCTCATCAAAGTAAGAATTTTAGAATCTGGATGCTGGAATGTTGTAAGATACGTCAGGTATGCTGCCAAGGGGCGAGCTTTTTTTGATAGTCTTTTAAGAACTTCTACTGAGGAGGGCTGTCTTTTGTTATCTGGAGACTGAGAGATGACTGGGGCTGTGCTGAATAGATTCCTCGTGCAGGAATCCCCTGGTGAGTTTGGCTGGTAGGAGATCTAAATGAGACTTGGGGTTTCTTTGAACTAGTAATTTCAAGGTGGACACTCATCGGAAAATATTTCCCATGTTTTAGCTAGGATGATTTTTCCTTCAATCTCCAAGAAGAATATTCATACGTTCCAGTATGGCGTTACCTTAAGAGGTGCTTTGCTTCTTACTGCTGGATGCACGCCTCCAGTCCAGATTTTCTGTCCTTTAGCATCAAATGGCTCCATCAAAATTTGAGCCCTTTTGATGGGAGGTCCCCACCTCAAGGAGATCCTTAGTGAAAACTTTGGTTTGCTCCTTCTTCAGTTTTCAGGCAGGGGTGGACAACCGCGAGAACTTCATGATGCTCTCTGCTCACACTTTCCTCTTGCAAGTGGGGAATTTTATGTCAAACTCCCAGGTGTTGATCATTATTGAAAACCACTCTGTGATGCTGCTTGCATGCATTTTTCAGTTGCAATGACCACTAAGTTAAGAGACACCCTAACCTTTCCCATTCTATTCTCTCTTCCCGACCATCCCTCCCCCCTTTTCTTTTTGAGGATTTCACCCACCCTCTGCCACCTGCTTTCCCCTTACTCCTCACTCACCACAATTGTCCTTCACTCTCTCGCCTGGCCCCCTTCTCACTTACTTTCCAATCTCTGCTGTCCTCCAGTTCTTCTTGCTTTGATCTGTTACTTTTCTTAGGTCTTCCTAGCTTACTTACCCTTTCCCAAATGTATCAAAGTGCCCTGCCTCATTATCTCAATGTGCTAAAATTAACTGTAACTCTGTTATTACCAAATCTTGTAAAGCGCTCTGATACTCTTGGGTCCAGCCAGCGCTATATAAAACCTTTAAATAAATAAATAAACCCACCTTCTTCAGCTGTTTCTAGCCCCATCAAGTGACAGTCTTAGTGTCTTCGAGTTCAAGAGGACATTCCAGGTGATAAGGTATTTGTCTTTAGTGTGTCTTAACTGGTGACTGTTTCAGTTTTTAGATTCTTATGATCTTTGTTTTCTTCATTACACACGTCTTTCACTTTTTAGTTCCCTGGGCCGTGCTGCAGCAGGTCTAGCAGCGTGCCTTTTTCTCCACCTCTAGTATGCCAGCTTGCAGAAGCATAAGGAGATTAACCCCTTTGCGCTGGGCTAATTCCCCCACGGTGCGGGGGAGGGGGGCCGCGGTGCTCGTGACGAGCTCAGCACGTCACGCAGCACGGTGGTGCTGTGCTCATGACGAGCTAGGCTCGTCATGACCACGCCCGTTTTAATAGAACGCTCAGCACAGCAGGGAAATTATCTCCGCATGGGAGCGCCGTGGCGGTCATGACTCGCTCAGCTCGTCATGAGCACAGTCCCACTGTGCCTCATGACGAGCTGAGCGAGTCATGAGCACCGAAGGTGTTAAGAAGCACTTAAATAGTGCAGTTTTCAACCTCTGAACCTACCCTTAAGGGGTACAGGGTAAACCTCCATAAGTCAATTTTACTGATTACATCTATGAGAAATTATAGGATCTCATTTGACCATTTGTGACTTTACATCTTCTCTCCGGGAGACAAAGGTGTTTTTTCACTGTCACAAAAGCACTTTTGTACAGGCTGTGAGCACTCATTTAAAGTCTTTGACTGCATTAGTTTTTCAAATTGGTGTAGGCAGTGACCCATTTCCCTGTGTGCTATTCATATACAACTGTGGTCTTACCGAATTGTGAAAGAGATTTCAGAATGCCTCAGCGTATCAGCTGGCATAATGCGCTTCTGCCTCTCTTTATCTTTTCTGCAGTTTAGTCTCATCTAGTGAAGTCCGTTACTGGTGCTCGACCCTATGGCAGCAGTGGTCCACTGTCAGGCTGTGATCTCTACATCGTACCCTTCTTTCTTTAATAGGCGTTTGTTAATCTTTTGAGTGTCCTCATGCTTCAGTTAGAAAGGTGGACATGAGGAACAGGGTCAAGACTGATTTGCATACGGCTCGGTCCAAACTGAGGTGGCGTGGTGGGTGAAAAACGATGGATAGGGATGCAGCCCGAGCGATTGCCAGTGGCTGAGATTAATTCAAGCATTCCATCCATCACCTTATTGTTTTTCCATTTGACGCCCTAAGTGCGCAGTGTCCTGGGCTCCCTGTGCCACTGGAACCAAGGTATACCAGGCTGAAGAACCCATAACCAAGGCAAAACCGGTCCTGGGTTGCTTCTGTTCTGGTTCAGGGAGGGCCTGGCCTGGTAGTTCGGGCTGGAATGTTCCCATGAGAAACCAGGTCAAGACTGATTTGTATATGGCTGGGTCTAAACATAAGTGGCATGGGAAGTGAAAAATAATGGGTTGGGGGCGATCCCGAGCGATTGCCAGTGGCTGAGATGAATTCAAGCAGTCCATCCATCACCTTGTGTTTGCATTTGACTCCTTAAGTGCGCCGGGTATGCCCAGAAGTGGGTCCCTGACTCAGAGTGCCACTGGAAGCAAGCTATACCCTGCTGAGGAGCCCAATATATAGGCAAAACCAGGCCTGTGTTGTTTGTGTTCCATTTCAGGGAGGGCCTGGCCTGGCAGTTCGGGCTGGACTGTTCTCAGAAGGAACAGGGTCAATACTGATTTGCATACGTTTGGGTCCAAACTGAAGTGGCATGGTGTGCGAAAACAAATGGTTTATGATGCTGCCCGAGCGATTGCCAGTGGCTGAGATTAATTCAAGCATTCCATCCATCACTTTGTTGTTTTTGTCAGTTAGTATGCTGGCAAAATAGCATTCAGCAACCTGTCCGATGCTCGGGCATTTATTAAACTGTGTACACCTCTACTCTTTGCAGTTTTTCTCTCACCTTGCTTGCAGTGTAATCGCTTTCCCTTGCATTCAGTGTTTTTGTGGAGCTTTTCTGTTTGCAGGGGCTTTGCTTTTAGGGGTTTCACCCAAGAAGACTCTCTTCCTGGGTGTTTTGGTCTCCATTATGACCAATCCTGTGTTCTTCACATATTTCTAAAGAGGTTGGTTTTTGACTGGGAATGGGATTGTTTCCAAATTTAGAATTAACATTTCATGGTAATTTGCAGATTCTCTGCTTTCCTTTTTTTGAGTGCTGAGGAGATATGCTCCACCGTTCTGGAATTCATTGCGCTCTGCTTCCCTCCCTGATTAGCTAGAAAAAAGTCCTTATTCCACAGTGTAAAACAGAAAGGTTATCAGTGCAGGGCTTGAATTAATCACTGTCACTGGTAATTACTTGGGCCTCGTTTAGTCCGTAATATTTTTACCCAGTATGCTTTTCTAAACAGAAACCGGCGATCTGCAAATCAGCTGTGGTTCAGCTACAGTTGTTAACCCCTCCCATGCTCATGACGAGCTCAGTTTGGCATGAGCCACGGTGGCCGTGTGCTCATGACGAGTTCAGCTCGTCATAACGGTCAGAACGCTCGCACGCGAGGCTAATTCCACTGCTGTGCTGAACGTTCTGAAGAAAGGGGTGTGGCCGTGACGAGCTCAGCTCGGCATGAGTGTAGGAAGGTGGATATCTGACTATATGGTTACCCCAACTTTTTGCCCTGTGTTTAGCTGTTTTTTGACTTAGCCTGGGGCCCTGAATAGCAGGATCCCAGGCCAACTATCTGCTCTCCATATAAAATGGACTCCATGTACCTTAGGTACATACCTGATTGGGTATATCTGATCCAAGGCCTACGTGCCACCCCTGGCTGGCTATCCAAACTGACACCACAGGCTGATCACTCAGCTTGGGTAAGGTGGTGTAATCACTCCTTGCTTAGATATAGTATACCTATATCTGCCCTTATATATAGACACATATGTACCTATATACCTATAAGTCACTCCTATGGCAGGCCTTGACAATCCTGAAGGCAGAGTGCTTGTTTTTATGTGAGAGGGTGCCCTAGCATGAGCTGAGCCCCTCTGCAGCTTTCGGAACCATGTCCTTATAGCTGTTCTATGATATAGCCATACCATATACTCTTAAGTGCGTTATAATCCTCGCGGTTAATGCTAACTTTGGTTTGGCTTTATCAAAACATGTCGTGTAAGGTGGGAAACACTTAGGAATAATACCCCCCCCCCCGCCAGTTCTGGCAGCGGGGGTAGCATTCCACCCTTCTAGATGGAGAAGACATGTAGTTACTGCTTTACCCAGTTAAAGTTAAACAGAGCCACAGCATCACAAAATGGATGCTGCTGCCACAGACATAAGTCTGACCTCCTGCTGCTGGACGAAACTCCGGCAGGGGAGGCCTGGACAATGGGTTTCCTGCCTTGGGAGGTGCTAGCACCTCCCCAGACAGGCTTTTAGTGTATTGGGGCAGGAAGGGCTACAAAATGAGACACTGCCTGGGGCACACAAGGTGCTCCATGCATAACCCGGTTCAAACCAGTTGCTGGGGCACTCCAGCCCCAGCTCTGGCGCAAAACTGGACAAAGAGAAAGGGGTGTAACCACCCCCTTCTCGGGGTCCACCCATAGGAGGGACCTAGGAGGTAATCCAGCCCCTTAGATTAGTATAAAGATAGGAGCTGTGTCTAGAGACATTAGATTATCCTGGACTGAAACTCTGAAATGGAACTCTTGGACCTTCGAAGTTCTATATCGACTAGAAGACTGAAGACATCTCCCTTGTGGTCAAGGAGTGACCACCCTGTGCAAACAGGCACCACCAGTAACTTGCCGGTTTGCTTTGTTGATGCTCCTGCCGGAACCCGAAGACTCAGCGACTCAGGAACTGGACTTCCAGACTTCTCCGACTCCGATCCACATCCACAGCAAAGCTGAGACCCGTGGCGGACACGAGAGACGTGGGACCGGACACCCTGGACTACCTGCTCTTTGCTAAACCGTGCAGATTCTGAGGTACCCTCGAAGTTGTGCATTGTGCAAGGTAGGCTCTAAGCAGCCAATAAGTCAGGGTGCATTGTATTTAAAAAGTTGGACATGTACTTTTAAGTTTTATATGTTCAGTTAGTGAAACAATTCACAAATTTGTATTTTCACTACTGTTTGGCTTACTCCTCCCATAGGAAGACATTGGGTTACCTTATTACATTTGATAAATTATGCCTTTTGTTTGGAATCAGATATAAATATTATGTTTGGTATCTAGGGAATTGGGATTTAAAATACTCTGAAATTACATTTTCTTAACCTAACCATTTGGTGCCTGCAGCCTGTCTTCTGGATCACATGACTAGGTGTAGTTGGCAGCTGACCTATGTGTATTCCTCCCAGACATCCACACAATAGAGTGACTTGGCTGTTGGCAGTATGGGCCATCTAAGGCAGATTGGAGTTGTGCACAGCCCTACTTGCACTTTAGAGACCCTACCTCAGCTGACATACAAAAAACGTCCCATTCGTATATTGTGACTGCAAATAGACTGGGGCCAGTTTATGGAGACACGTTTGTGGAGGAAAAAACTCCACGAGTTTCTTCCACATCAAAGTGAACATCAGATATAAATAATAGGCCTCTCAAACTAACTCTTCAGTTCACTTTTTTGTTTTTGAAAAACCTTTATTGTAGCATTCAACATAAATACAAGCATGTGCCTACAACCGCAGGGGCCGGCCGATAAACAAAATTAAGACCCCCAATATCACAGTACGACACAGCTCATCAGCCGACAACCCTGAGGTCCGGCAGCGATTCAGGATAGAGCTTGTATTAGAATGCACAGCTGAGTCCCAGGATGAGACAGAGGTTCCATTTTATATTATTTAAGAAAGGATCAGGTGCCATACAATCAAACAGAAGAATACGGGGGACAGGGCAAGAAACGGGATATGCACGTAAGAACCGCTATAATGGAACATTGGCGCCAAAGCATATGGATCGATGCAAACGACAATACAATATACATTCAATGTTGAGCGCCAGTTCTCAGGGCCTGCCCACCCGGGAATCAGGATATCATAAAAAGCATAAGCACTAAATACAAGTACACGATAAGAATCCGAATGATTCACAAGCTATACTGATCCTTAAAGGAAGAGAAAGGGAAGGAAAGAAAAAGGCCATAGAAATAAAAAAAGGCAAAATAAAAAACCCCTTTCCAACCCCCCACCCTGCACCCCTGCAAATGGCTACAGCCTAACCCCACTAGCAGCGTGCCTGTCGCCCCTATTAACTAAAACCCTAAAAGTAGGAAAAAGAGTGGAGGAGGGCTTATCCGTTTGGGCTCCCAGCCCCTTTAGTCCCCCCCGCCAGAAACAGACACCCCCTATCACTAAAAGACCAACGTATGACAACACTTATAGAAAAAATTAGGGGGTACCGTAATACACCGCCCAGCCTTTTAGATCAAACAGTTGCAGGTCGAACACCCGTAAAAGCCACTCCAACCCGTCCCGACCTAGTTGATCTTAACCTTGGCCCTTCCGAATCAGCACACGAACCCCCCCCAGCGAGACCCAAAGGCACACAAAGGAGTAATAGAGGAGAAGGGAGTCATCAAGAATCAATCTATGGCGACTCATAGGCAGTGAGTCCACAAGAACTTCAGACGCAGAAGAACTCTCCCTTCTATATGGACAGTCTCAATGTATCTTGCCTAGGAGTCGTCAAGTCACCAAGAAAGGAGAAGACGACCACAAAATGAATGGAAAGTCAAGAACAAAAGTCTCCGGGAAGGGAATGCCTTTCGATACCTCCAAAGTCGATAGTGGTGGAAGGTTCGGCAATACACTGACGACATCGGGAACACCTTCCTCCAGGGCACCATCCGATGGTATCAATACTTGCTTCCTCACGGGGTTCTCGCACGGAGTCAAAATGGCCGTGGTTTGAATGGCTGCAGATTGCTGTTCCAACAGTAAGGCTGGGTCCGGTTCCACCAGGAGCATCTCAGATAGGCGCATGTCCAATTTGCACAATAAGACATCCACATGTGAGAGGGGTTGGCCTAACGGCTAAGGCGCTCGACCTCGGACCTGGGGATCTGGGTTCGAGTCTCGGTAACGACGCCAAAAACCCCCTGTGATTCTGGGCAAATCACTTAATCTCCCCGTGCCTAAAAAAAAACAAAACAAAAAAAATGAAAGTGTGTTCTCATGTAACGTAACTGGTGCTATGTAAAGCGCTCTGATAACTGATTCGGTTCGGTTCTAGTTCGCGCCATATAAAACTCTGCAAAAAAAAAAAACATGTGAATGAAACGCCCTAATTTCTGCCAATATTGACCTCAGTGATGGTGCAAGCACCGTGCGATCTATAATCTCACACCCGACACCAATCACAATCACCTCCCCAGGTGAATCTGGCATCCTCAGGGGGGACAAACAGGATCACGAACGTGCAGATGCAGAGGGTGACCAGTCTTTATTCGCAGCCACGGTCAACCCGGTTAAGGCCGCAGGCCAGAGACCCCGACCTACCGAACCTCGGCGGGCCCAAGACCGGGTCCGCGGGACGGGGACCCCCACCCGCCGCCAACAGCAAGCAGAGTCACTCCTCCATCGATGCTGAGCAATAGAAACGATCGCCACCAAATTCGGGCTTAAACAAAGCCTCCACTCCGATTGACCGGACCCAGCCTGGGTCTCCCGGCCGATGTTGTTGCACTGCAGCCCGGCTGTGAAAGTACTCGAGGCCCCGGCTTCACTGCTGGAGTAGGCCACAGTCTTCAACTCGATGTAACTGCGTTAAACCAGCCAATAAAAGTTCCCTGATTCCACCATCGGAGTGCGGAACAGTTCATGTACACAGAGGCTAGGCGTAAAATCAGGATAATGTACAGGATATTGCGGCGGGATACGGAGGTCGGCGGAGCCGGGAGCCCAAGCAGCCATCTCGTTTGCTGACGTAGCTCCTCCCTTCAGTTCACTTTTGGACCTGTGGAAGGACTGTGTGGACTGCCCTGCTGTCTGTAGTCTTCTGTGTACTTCAGAGGACTGCCCTGCTGCGCGAAGAGGACTGCCTTGCTGCCTGAAGCCTGCCCTGTGCCCTCTGAGAACTGCCCTGCTGCTAGGGACCTGTTTTTCTGCTTGAACCCAGGACTTCCGGAGGGACTCCAAGGGCTAGTTAGCTGGCCTCCTGATCAGAGCTACATGGACAGAAAAGGTTCCGACCATCTTGAACCCGTGCCCTCCAATTGATGCCCCTCCAACCCTGGACCTTTGGAAATGTGCTAAGGATGCCCAGATAGCCCAAGTCCAAAACTTGGGTCTTGGACCATTTTTTTTCAAAAAGTGCTCTGAGAACGGGGAAGAGACCAGGACTTACCTGCTCGCCGATCTACGCAACGTGCATCGCAGGTTGGCCTTACAAGTTGGCAGCTCCCCCGGAGTTTTTCCTCCACACCACCAAATACTGTTCAGTGGCCCCTCGCAGAAGGGATATCCAGCCTCATGGAGCCCTCATTGGATACAACCTGCAGCTTTGTCCTGCTGGATATTTTGGACTTCTATAAAAGAGACTACATCCAAAAGTAGAAGTCTTCACCGTGACTTCGACCAGCGGCTCCTCGAAGCCTCTTTGCCTCAGACACTGCCAGCTGCCTTACCCCACTGTACTATACCCTCTCAGAAATTTTTCTTGAAGAATTATTTTCAGTCTATAGGTAAGTGCAGACCAGGCCCAATCCACTTTTTGTGTATCCGAACTGCACTCCATCACGGTCGGCTATGACTTTAGACTTTGCCCAGGTCTTGTGCTACCAAATGTCCGAGTTGGTGCTTTGATCTTTTACGTGCTATTTTACACGTTAAACTTTAAAAATCCATAAAGCTGATTCTACTGATTGGATTTCTGTTATTTTGGGTTCAAATTATTAACTATATTTTTCTAAATTAGTGTGGTATTTTTCTTGTGTTGTGTTTTCACTTTATTACTGTTTGAAGTGCTGCACACATACTTTACACATTGCCTCTAAGTTGAGCCTGACTGCTTTTGTGCCAGGCTACCAGAAGGTTAAAGCACTGGTTAATTTAATTACTTTTAGTGGTTCACCCTGACAAGGATTGTGGCTGTTGCTTAAGTAGGATTGCACCCCCTCAACCAACAACCCAATTTCTCACATCCTTGTTCTCAACGGGGAATAGTTGGAACACCGCGGCCTCAGCCACGCGTTTTTCCAAATACGTAAGCGCTACCACGTGTGCCTTAACCATGCATATGAGTTGTTAAGGCAGTGCGTGATCTAGCTGCTAGCTGCTGGCTGCCAAAAGCAGAAAGCAGCCAGGCAGCAGGAAAGAATATTTTACATGTAACATTTTTGTTGCACTCTTTTGTGTAATAGTCTGTTATGAGGAGATTAGGTTTATTATATGGTGCGGTTGTGTGACCTCACAATGTAATACACGCACATACCTGCCTTGGGTCCAGTCTGGCTCGTTTGTAAAACCTTAGCTCAACCCTGGGTAGCTGTGGTTTCGAGCAGTCAAGCTTTAACAAAGGAACAAGTGCAAAGCATTTAGTAGCATCAAAACAATTGAATAGGAATTAAACTTTTTAAAAATAGTTCATATTTTTATGAATTTTTAAGCACTAAGGGCCCGATGTAGGTAATTCTTATTTACCACTTCTTAAATACCGAATTTTACCGATTCAGTATTTAAGAAGTGGTAAATATGAAGGGGGAGATGTAGGTATTTCCAGATGTGTAAATACCGAATCTTTAAGATTCGGTATTTACCGAATCTGGAAATACCGAATCGGTATTTCCTATTGATTCCTATGGGCTGTGAAGCCCATAGGAATCAATGGGCAATACCGATTCTGTAATTACAGAATCGGTAATTACCGATTTTAGCAAGGGTGCAGGGGGTGTCACTTTGACACCCTCTGGCACCCCAAAAATAGGCTCGGGTGCCATGTGGCAGGCATACATGCCCCAAGGGCAGGTCTGCCTGTCATATGGGAGAGGTGTGCATGCACACATGTGCATGCACACCGGAATCGGTATTTTACCATCAAATTGGATTTGATGGTAAAATACCGATTATGTAAGGCTTGTGGGACTCAGAAGAGTCCCACCTACATCTGAAATATACCGAATCAGTAAAAATACCGATTCGGTATTTTACAGAATCGGTAAATTTACCGATCGGTAAATTTACCGATTCTGTAAAATTCAGGGCCCTACATACCATTTCTGAATTACCGGTCGGTAACGGCCGAAAATACCGATTTTCGGCCGTTACCGACCGACCTACATCTGGCCCTATATGAACAAAATCCACAAGAAAGTTCCAGAGGTATACATTTTTTTTAAAAATCCTAAATTGCAGTTTTTCACTCAGTCTAAACAAGTATTGGCAACTATTGTGGTTCGCGGTCACTTTAATAACTTGGAAGGCTTTTTATAAAGTTGTGTTCTGATAATCCGGCCTGCTTTGGGTGACCGTCTCTAGCAGGGGCCAAATCAAGAGGGCCAGAAAAGCTTGTGATAAGTTACCTTGCAGTCAAAGCAGTCTCCAGCCCAGTTTCGGGTTCTCTCAGTGAATCACCATGGACCTCAATGGAGTCATTCTGATGCAAGGTATAGAGAATGCTGAAGATGCTGTGGCACAAACACATGGGGAAATGGCTTTAGCCACATAGGCCGATGTCCCTCAATGTGCAGCCAAAAATCAGTTACAACTGGCCTACTGGTCCCCGGTCACAGCTAAACAAGTAGTTCTCTTTAACTGCGGCTAATGTCCATCTTTTGTCACCAATCTACACATTGAGGACTTTCCCTGATCTAGGGAACTGGGTACAACTTTTGAATGTCAGGGTTCAATCTCCCAGGCTGTGCTTCGGCAGAAGTGATTGTGGCTACCAACTTGGCCAAGTCAGCTTCTTCAGCTTTTGTGGCCATGGAACTGTACCAGGTAGTCAGCCAACTGGCTCTCAGAGTTCACCTCTTCTGTCTGGGGGTCGGGAATAACTTTTCCTTGAACCGGGCATTACAAACACAGTCCTTTCTTTGCTAACCCAGAGGCAGCAGATGCAGTCTAGTCTTTGGTGCAACCACTCTTTGCCAGGTCCAGAGAACAGCAGGGCAGGCCTATTTTGGTCCTCTCTCCAGTCCAGATGTTATTGGATGTTTGGGTGATACTTTTATGCCCACAACTTTCCCTCCGGGATGTGGTGACTACCA
Organism: Lissotriton helveticus; assembly: GCF_964261635.1. Lineage (NCBI taxonomy): Eukaryota > Metazoa > Chordata > Amphibia > Caudata > Salamandridae > Lissotriton > Lissotriton helveticus. The sequence continues at coordinate 1,634,705,071 of NC_136067.1, read as the reverse complement.
GCCAATGGGATACCAGGTCCCATCCCGTCTGATGATGATTTCCCACAATGTGTAGCATCTAGATATCCCCGAGTGCAACATTCTGCCTACTCCCAAAATGTCAGGACCCCTCTCTTGGTGTGTGGAGCTTGGTAGCTCACACTAGAGGTCTGACTACCTGAAGGCAATATGCCCATGGGAAAACTGGTTTAGCAACTGTTTGACCCTCTGTCCCCGATGCAAACCAGTTGGCCAAAACAAAAGAGCAACCACTCCTGTGTGTGTCCACTGTTTGTTCTTCAAAGGCGGCTTTCCCTTTGAAGGTCGCCTTTTGGGCTCACACCTTGTTTGGCGTCCTGTCAGGAACTGGTAACACCTCTTCCAGGGACAGTCCTCTAGTGTTCCTTTCTTGGGAGTCGTTAACACGTCTTCCAGAGAGGGCAGAACGCTGCCTTGTGGCCGGAATATGTGAACGGCCAATGGAAATCTTGGGCAACTGAGTAGCAACTTCCTAAAGTTGCCTTTTACTCTTAAATTTGACTTGGCCTTCAAGTCTGGTTTAATGCAACTAGTCTTTTGATACTTTGAAGTACTAACTTTATTAGTCTTTTTCTGAGTTGTTAATGTATAACTCTGCACTCATAAATGGGGATACCAGACTTTCCCCAGTAAATATGATGAATTTGTGGGTTTTCCTGTCAGGACATATAAAAGCATATGCCCTACTTTATAATATAAAGCGCCCTCCCTTCGGGCTCGATAGGCCTACCTTAGGGATGACATATATATTACAAAGGAAGGTGTGGGCCTTGCCATTACATTTGAATGGCGAAGTGGAGTTAGCAGTTGCAAATTGCTCTCTGCCTGTCTGCAGTGGCAGGCAGGGTGACATGTTTTACTCTATCACACTCAGGGTGGCACAATAAGTGCTGCAGCCCCTGACAGACACTTTAACTGTTACCATATATCAGGGAATTTATAAGCAATTTAACTTATGCCAGTTGCACATAAGCAAATTACACATGCACTTTGGATAGTCAAAACACGGGCACTCGGGTATGGTTAGCATTTCCCAGTGCACTCGGAGGCAAAAAACAGCAGAATCAGTCCAAACTTTGGGTGTAATCATGCAGAAAGAGGCAGTTTCTTTCAAGTTTTCTTTTTTTTAAAATTCTTTTTTGGCTTACGATTGCAAAAAAAAATCTAAATAAAAAATAAAAAACAAAAAACATAGTACCAGCATGCCACGGCAGACCTATTGGCTTTGCCAATTCTTGTTTTTGAACGTTTTTTTTTTTGCTTTTTCCCTGCTCACCCTTACAATTCTACCTCTACTGTTTTAAAAAAAAAAATACATCTATTTTTTATTTTTTTAGTTCTTGTTTCCGCTTGCTCCCCTTTATCGTTAATAGTGGATTGGGTGGTAGTCTGGTGGTTTTCAAGGGAGCTGTGCCAGGTAATAGGCAAGTAGCTTGCCCGCTGGAGCGAAGGTAACGCATTATTTGTGCTGTGGAGGAAAAGCGCGCTTGTCCATGCGTGATGGAAGTGGCTGCGAGTCTGGGTACAGAAATATCTCGTGTAACAAAGGTAGGAAGTAGGTCACTGAGGATGTTAGGCGTTTATTGGGCGAACACCCACTTTCTCTTTGTGATGTTTCTTAGGCCTACATTGGATGCTTTCCGTTTCTTAAATTTGCTTGTTTTCTTTTGACATGCATTGTCTAATCTAGGAAAATATTTTGAAACCGAAACACGCTCCGGATCCCGGCTCACGTGGCTGAGCACACATCGCAGCTCCAAGAAATAAGGTTAAGCCCGGTGCACGAGCGCACAGAGAACATTCTTGGTCGCGAGGCAAGATTCATTCGAATGCTAGCATCCGGCGCGCGCCTAGGGGCACCGCCCAGAGCTGGCAAGGACAGGTGCTTTTCAATGTTGGCGGAAATATTGTCTCTTGCTGACTGAAGGTAGCTTGCTTTAAAAACCCTGTAAAATACGTAAAACATATTCCCATGCCAAATTGACATTTTCCTAATGTTTATGTGATATAATACAGCACAGGTCTTGCTGAATGTTAAACGCAGAGAATGCGTAGATGTGCATACAAGCAGTTTCGGCCCTTCAATAATATCCTGGGGCCTTTTAGCATTGAGGCAAATTTACAAATTATGTGCGCTTACATTTCACGTCTTTCCCCACTCTGCATTCGTGGTAGCTGTCGATCCGATCCGCACGAGCTTCTGGGGCGGAACCAGAATTAATTTTTGTGTAGCTTGTTTCTGTGCGCAGTGGCCTAGTAAGCAAACAATAATGATGAAACGTTGAGCAGTGCCAGATCAAGAGTCATAAGACAGTCTAAACTTTTGAAAAGAACGTTTAATCGTGCGGCAAAAAATCTAGCTGGACAAAAACTGCACATTTCTTTGTGGATTGCTGAGCTGGAATTGGAAAACAATTATTCCAAGAAACCATGAATTGGGGATCAAGGTGTGGCAGAGGAAAGGGGTGGAGTCATTAGGGATGGAGCTTGAAAAGCAGTCTGACAGCCAACTATTATTATTAAAAAAAGACATCTACAAAGAAATTGGCAACAAGGACATATGTGACAGCAGATCTCTTCTACAATACTTAATTGGTCTAAAAGAGACTGCATTTTAAAATATTTGACAGGGTTAACTCACCCGCTGCACAGATCGTGTGCTCCTCAATTTTGCTGTGGCTTATAATAACAGAGGTAATATAACTCGCAGTTCTGGTAGAATTCTGTTTTGTCCAGTCACAGTAATGACTCGTAAAGTAGCACAGTCGGTGACTCTGCACATTGTGTAACATGCAAATCGGAGATTTATATTTTATTTAGAGAGGTAAGTGGGTTACTGCTTTTGACACTGAGGTCATTTTGTTACTTCCAGTTCATAAGTTGCAAGCCTTCTAAAATAGCTCCGTGATCTATTTATCGGCGTCGAGGAGCTGCATGCAAACTGTAAATCATGGGATTAGATCCTTATTGTTTTTTCTAAATCTGTTGTAATTCTAAGATTGAAAAGAAAGGTTTATTTGAGAAGTAATAAAACCTAGTGTGTACAATCCCAGCATTACATTTATATCCTGACTTTGTGTTTATCAGTTATATTCACTCTTAACATGTAATATCTACAAGTATGGATGATAGGATTCCTACGCCTTATAACCCTCATTGTCTTATGTAACATTTCCTGTACGTTGATTTACACACTTATATGATTATTATGCCTCTGCGCGTGATGTAAATCGCTCTGACCCTGGGATGAGTAATGGTATAAAAGAGTTCAATAAAAAATAGCGGGTGGCATGTAGATCAATATATGTATGATTACTCATACAAACGGATAAATCCGCTATTCTTATAGTGCATGCCCAGAAATATAGCTGCAGGAACTGGTGTCTGGTGGGATCCCGCCACTTTCCAGCACCGGGGGATTGGAAGTCAATACAAGATTGTGTACATCAAGTGGGTGTTTCATAACTTTTGAATTTTATAGTTACATTTCACATGTTTATAACTGCATTAACTTTCACATATTTAATTTTTTTTAGGTAGAGGAAGGTTGTGCGATTTCCCTAAATTACATGATTTTGAGTTCAGTGGCAATGCCAATATTACAACTCATGTCTCCAGATTCCAAGTCCAAAACCTAGGGGTCATGGATCATCTCCTCCCATGTGTGGGCTTCAGCGGTATTGCTTGAAAGATGTAAATATACCACAGGAATACTCAAATAACCAACAGAGACGGACCACTAGAGAGTGACTAGTTAACCTGGGTAGGGTCTAACACCACAGGAATTGTTTAAAAGAACCCTCACACACCAACCTGGTTGGTGTCATGCTTCATCATTGGGTTCCCAGTTGGGTAGCGAATGCTACCCAACTGTGCTACAACACCTGATTACAATGGAGCAGGTTTTTGGTTTTTGTGTGATGATGTTGTGAGTGTGGTGACGTTACAAATACCTCTTGGAAACTCACTATTTGCAAATAAGTGTCTGGATTATCTTTAGGACCTAAGGATAATCCAGACACTTATTTGCAGTTCTGACATATTATCCACATCGCTTCGTTTTAATCATACTCTGGACCACTGGGAATAAAGTATCGAATAGTGAGTTTCCCAGAGGTATTTTTAACGTCACCACACTCACAACATCATCACACAAAAACCAAAAACCTGCTCCACTGTAATCAGGTGTCTTAGCACAGTTGGGTAGCATTCGGCTACCCAACTGGGAACCCAATGATGAAGCATGACACCAACCACGTTGGTGTGTGAGGGTTCGTTTAAACAATTCCTGTGGTGTTGGACACTACTCAGGTTAACTAGTCACTCTCTAGTGGCCCGTCTCTGTTGGTTATTTGAGTATTACATTGGGAGAAGGACGGCCCACATACAGTCCTGACTCTTCTTTTGTTTTTTAAAATATACCACGGGAGACATTGGCCACCCGCTCAAAAACTGTATAAATCTGGTCAAGCGACTGAAACATGAAGACATTTTGCTTGTATTCTTAGCCAAAATCGACATTGACCTGTATGCTCAAATAGGGTTATGTGCTACCAAGCACTTGTATAAGTACAAGTAATGGATATCTCACCCCTACTGCTTAGCAGTGTTTTTAGGAAAGTTTCTTTATACTTATTCCTAGAGAATAGAATGTTGTCGGCATAAAGTTAGCGGATTTGGATATGCCCAAAACAGTTGACCGCTCAATAACATTGTATCCATCTCAGGAAGACTGCTAGTGGTTCAACTGCTAATGCTTAATGAAGAGAGGGCAGTCAGCATCTGTATTCACATACTAGGAGAATGACAGAAATTATTGCTGGGTTTTGCACACTCTCCCCATCTGTCACACTATGCCACATTAATGTGAGCAAGCAGATACTAACGAAAATGAATAAGGGTTTAGGAAATGTCCCTACTACAAAACAGGATATATTCAAACTCCAAGTAGAATATTCAGAATTTTTTAGAAAGATAAGGCAGAAGATGTATTTTTCAAAAGGAAATGAGGAAAGAGAGATCCCAAAGCCGAACACTGGTCTAAAAGTAAAGTCCACATTTACACTCTTATCATCATTTATGCCAGCAGAGGTACTTGCCTTTGAATCGGCTGCAAAAAAAAACATTGACAGTCTTAAAAATCAGGATTTCAAAATTTATCATGACCTCACAAAAGAAGAACAAAAAGGATAACCAGAGCTAGCCAATCTCAACACGGTCATTATAATGCCAGCAGATAGGGGTAGCCACTATAATATTACTTAAAAATCTGGGCAGGTAAGAGTGCCTGAAGCTCCTAAATGACAAAAGAAATTACAAAAGACTACACAAGGATCCCACCGTGGATAATGTAGAGGATATTACCTGTAAAATAAATGAAGCAAGAAAATAGTTGGATCACACAACACAAAGTAGAATATCTATGTCAAAAACATCCAAAGATACCATACTTTTATATCCTCCCAAAGATGTACATACATAAAAGTCCAGCACCAGGTCGACCCACAGTGTCAAGTATTAGTTCAGTCTCGGAACCAATGTAAAAATGAACAGAATTTTTTTTCCTTAATCCTTTAGTGAGGAAGATGCCGACATATCTTTTTGATACTAAAGATATATGTTAAATCTGCTTGAAGGCATATCATTCAACCCAGAAAGTGAAATACTGGATACAGTGGACGTGGAGGCCTTATACACTAGCACCCCACTAGAGGAGTCATTAAAAGTGTCAGTTTCATTGCGAAGGGATGAGGCATTGGAGTACAGTACACCTAAAGAATTTGTCCTTGACTGTGCACACATGGCAGTAACAAGAAACTACTTTCAATTCAAGGGTGAATTAATTCTCCAAACCCATGGAACATCTATGGAAGTACATTTGCGCCTAGTGTAGCATGTCTCCACATACATAATTTTTAGAACATATATATTTTTAGTGAGGACAATCCATACCGAGACCATATTAAACTATGGAAACGATTCATTGATGATGTCTTTATAATTTGGAAAGGAGACAAGAGCCTCCTAGTATCCTTCAGTAATTGGATTAACGCAACCAATAAATACCAGACATTTACTGTTTCACATAGTAGGAACAAGCCTTCTTAGATTTAAGAATAAAGGCAAAGCGGGATACACTAACATGCAAGGTCTTTTATAAACTGGCAGACCGCAATCATTTATTGCAGTTTGATAGCTTTCACCGGAGAACTCTCAAAGAAAATTTACCAGTAGGGCAATTCTTACATTTAAGAAGAAATTGTACTGAGAATGATTACTACCTAAAACATGCAAAAGAATTAATTACGAAATTAAGAGAACAGGAATACCCATTAAGACTAATTAGAGAGACAAACAGATGAGCTTTGACTATTTCCCGAACGGTATTCTTAAATCGCAAAGAAAAGAAACAGCAAGATAGACTGCTGTGTGTAAAAACTTACAAACCATTTTCGAACATGATGAAGAAAATTCTTAATAATCACTGGAAGATACTCCCCTCAGCATCCTTGACTTATGAACTACCAATGTTTGCCTTCAGAAAAGGAAAATCAATTAGAGACACTCTGGTCCATACCAGACCAAAGACCATATTAGGAAAACCAGTAATGGATATACAGGCAATGTGGAATCTACCCATAATTACAGAGAACTACCCATGTGGTGGTTGCAATGTGTATCGATTAATTTTGAAAAGAAAGAAGTTGAACTTGGTTTCAATGGATTTTAAAGTCCCACACGAATTGTAATTCATACAATGTTTTATACAGTTTTACAGGCCCATGTAACCTATTCTACATTGGCATTACCACTAGAAAGGTGAAAATAAGGATCATTGAACACCGAAGTACCGTCTCATATAAAAAAAGAGAACACCAAACTTACCAGACAGTATTTAGAAAAAGAACATTCTGAGATCGCCCTGTGTTGGGTAGTAGTAGTTAAGATAACAAGCATTTGCAATGCAATAGCTCTGGCACTTACTTGAGTTTAAGCTATTGGTATTGTAATTGACAATGCCCTTTATTTATGCTTTTAAAACAAAAATAAAAGGCATTATTATTTGCAATGGTAATAGCTCAAACTCGCGTAAATGCAAGACCTATTGCTTTGCAAATGCTTGTTACAAGCCTTTTGTAGCCAAGTGAAATCAGGCTCTCTCCCAGTGACCCCATCGTACCAGACTCTTCATTAAGCTTCAGGACTTTCCTCTCCCTTCCTGTTTAGAAACGATCAATCTTTCCCTGTCCTCTGCCTCCATGCCCGGTCTATTGAAGCATGCTAAGTCATTGCTCTGCTGGAAAAAGAATCTCTGGATGCTACGAAGCCTGTAAACGTTTGCCCCATCTCCCTTTTACCTTTCCTGGCCAAGGTAACAGAAAAACACGGTCACAGCATCCTGCCCAAGTTCCTGGAAGAAAATCACATCCTGGATGCATCTCAAAACGGCTTTAGGCCTGCACACATTACTGAATCTGCACTACTTGTGGTAACTGAGAAACTTCACCGTCCACTGGGTGAAGGCAGGTCTGCAGCCTCATTCTGCCCAACCTGATCTATAATGACCTACCCACAAACACCGGAACCCTCAATACCAGTACTTAACGTGTGCGATACCACTGGGTTATGGAAGCTGGGGAAATACGCTATGCTATGTTTTTATTTTGGTCTGTTTGGGGGTATGACGGATCATACATATTGAACTGCCTCACAAATATTGTAGTTATGGTGCACTGCATATGAGCGGTTGCACTGGCCATCGCTGAAGGTGGACAGACTGCATTTGTTTTGATTGGACGCCGGTCTCCAGCCACAGCTTATCTCTAAGCCATGATTGGATACTGCGAGTTTAGTATGGAAGTCGCCAATAACAGGAAAAATAAAGATAGCTGTTATCTCGGTCTCAGTTCGATACTGTGAGTTTAGTAATGAAGTAGCCAGTCAAGGGAAAGGTGAATATCTATCACTAATGCCCTGATTGGGCTCCTTTGATTTTAGTATCAATTTCGCCAATCAGCGATGCAGCCGTAAACGGGTCAGAGAGATGGATGTGTAGCCTGTAAGAGAGGAACGAGACACTGCCTCAGACATGTGTACGGTTATCCCAGGTGGACGGCTAAAGCCATGCTTAACTCACAAAGTCTTCCTGAAAACGTCACTAGGGCAGGCGAGGAGGGGTTGTGGGTGCTGTTGTACATTGGGCTCGACTAGAGGGAAAAGCTCAGTTCTGACAGTAAAAGGCATAGAAAACAAACACTCCACGGAACATTTAAAAAACTGAAATGCACAAGAAGCGGCAGGTATCAGGGAGGCTCGGGGAGGGGCAGGGCAGGCATCTTAACACAGGCTCGAGCCAGGAGGACTATTTAAATACCGGGGTGAGGAGGGGTTAGTGGGTGCTATAATAAAATATGTGTGTTATCGAAATGCTCTAGGGTCAGTGTTTACCTTCCTCCCCCTTTCACACTTATTTAAGACAGCCTGTTACCGTTTGAGAGCACTTCCAGTTACTTTTATCCATTATCGCGGGGGGAGGGTATTCCGCTTAAACGTGCGAGGTCCTGTCGAGTAGTTTCCAGCAGTGATAGCGCACATCTTTGACTCTTCTTAGATATGTCTCTCCCTTGTCTTTCTGCCATTCCTCATCCTGTCTCTCGTCTGTGCCTGTGTCTCCTGCGGCTGTGTCTCCTCTGTCTTCCTCCATGTTCTTTAATCCCTTAAGTGAGAGTTGTTCCTTGTTATTCGGTAGGGGGCTGCTGTCGCTGTTATCATGGGCCCTTTCACCTCTGTCATCGTTAATGGTTCCTTTGAGAATAGACAGTACGATTTTCTCAGCTGCCGCTGGCGTACCACCACTGCGTCCCCTTGCTTGAGGTGCGATGGAGTGGCATATCTCCTGGCGTCTGCATACGCCTTCATTTTCTTCTTGGCCTCCTGGTCTCTGACAGCAATGCTGCTGTGCTCTGGTGGCGCCGTTGCTTATAGCTGTGGTATCCTTGTCCTGCTTGTTCTGCTCAGCATCAGCTCATCGGGGCACCATCCCGCGGAGCTGTGAGGGGTGTTTCGATAGTCTCTTAGCACTTGACAAAGGGTCTGTCCTATTGATATCTGCGCCAGAGTGGCTCTTTGGACAGCCTTTTTCATGTTTCCCATCATTCTTTCCACCATGCCATTTGCTTGTGGCCACAGAGGTGTTATTTTCCTGTGATGAAAGCCTAGGTAGTCCATAAACTTTCGAAATTCCTCCCCTGAGAATGGCAGGCCATTATCTGTTTTAAGTGTTTGTGGGGTGCCCCAGGCTGTGAATATGTCATCCAGTATTGGCAATGTCGCACTTGCTGATGTTGACGAGACTTGTCGCACGATAGGAAATCTTGAGTGTTCATCAATGATCGCAAGCAAGTAGTTGCCCGTTTCTAGAGGTCCATAGAAGTCTGCTGCCAGTTCCGTCCACACTGCCCGTGGGAGTTCTGACATTTGTAGTGGTTTAGGCTTTGCTGGCTGCCCTGTGGTTTGGCAGATGTGGCAATTTGTGATAGTGTTCTCCACCAAATTGTCCAAACCAGGGAACCACATTTTCTCCCGTAGCAGCTTCTTTGTCGCAACCATACCTCTGTGTGATTCGTGCCAAGTTTACAGTTTGTCTGCGCAAGGCCCTTGGCATAACTATTCTTGTTCCTCTCATTATTATTCTGTTCACGGTATCTGATAGTTCTTCATGAACCTTTTTGAACGCCAGCATCTCCTCCTTGTTCACTCCTTCTTCCATGATGCTGTTGTTGTTGACATGTCTCCATCACTGCTGTCTTGTCACCATTTTTACCGCTTGCATCGTGGCATCCCTCCCTGTTTCTTGATCAAGTTCTGCTATCGTTGTCGATGCCGGGGTGTTTTGTTTCAGCACAAAGTCCAGATATTCCTCCACTATTGACATGTCCTGAGGTCTCTGTGGTAAGGGATGACGTGACATGTAATCCGCCAGGTTATGTACTTTTCCTGGTTTGTGCACAATCTTGAAGTTATAGTCCATCAGTCTCATGCCCCAGCGCTCGATGCGAGGCAGTATTTTTGCATTTGGATTTCCATAGATTGTCACTAGGGCCTGATGGTCTGTTATGATAGTGAATGGTTTCCCGTAGATAAACATGTGATAGTGCTCTCAAGCCCATACTACTGCTAGACTTTCTTTTTCTGGCTGCGAGTATGCCCTCTTTTGTGTAAAGACAACAATAGCAAGCTTCTAAATACAAAAAAGGGCTCATATATTCTAGGTGTAGTCACAAAAAAATCTTAATCAATCATAAAAAATTGTGAAAATCACCCACTACAAATGTAAGAAAATATTTTCATTTTATTGACTTTATACTTTTTAAATTAATTCATACTTTAATTAGTCATTCATAAAATACTTTTTTTCATATGGTTTTTTTGTTAGAAAGAAAAGAATATATTCCTATACATGTAGACTCATAACTAATAACAGAGACAGTTATATAGCTTTCCAATCAGGGTATACAACAATGGTAACTGGTATGTATTGACATATCTGGAAGATGATGGCAAGCGGCAGAATAAAAAACTACGTGCGTTTCGGCACTGCTGCCTTCATCAGGAAAACAGTCTATTGCACATACACTAAACTTGTGGAGAAGTGTGGCTCACTGGTTAGAGGAGGCAGACCTGGAAGCAGAGGTCAGCCCGGAACCAGGGTTCAATTCCCGGCTCGGCAGGGTCTTGAGTCCTAAAATGTCCATGGACTCGACAATTCTCGCTCCGGTGCCTACTCGATTCACGGGTTCACACTCTGCAACTCTGGGCAATAGCTTGCTTAATCTCCACAACGGCCCCTCGCGGCGGGATGCCTGGCTTTCACCTTGCGGATACCCTGCTGGGGTTATCTCACAGGGGAATACCAGGACGGGTTCCCTAAGCAAGCGCTTAGAAACCGCTCGGTGATTTGCGCTATATAAATTCCTGTACATTTACATTTACATTTACATTTAAATAAAAAGATATAAGCAACCATTATTTCTAGCTAATAAAATAATTAACACACCTAGAATAACCATAATACATGCTTAGTTAAAACATTTTTAAAATATATACAATCACTACAAACACGGCAAGAAAAACTCTCATTTGATAGAATGCTGTACCCATAGTTTTAACATTTGTCTCATTTATAACATCACTTGATACATGATTCAGATGTATAATTCGGCTTCTGAGTTCCAATTTCATGGATATTTCATACCCTGGTCCATCTACATATCATGAACATCAATATCTACACAATATCTATATTTGTTTGGTGATTTTATTAGTGGGAGTGTTATAAAAACATAAAAAGTGAAATAGATAAATGAAAGGCAAAAAATAGGCAGGTCAATTATATACAGCAACACAGTTTGAAACAAGCAGTAACTACAATAATGTCTAAATTATAAAGTAGCATAAAAACACTGAAAACCCCTTATAAGGAAAGAAGGGATACCCTGTCACGAATGCATACAATAAAAGTGTCTTATTACACAACTGTCTGCTGCATACATTACATGGGTCTAGCTGGCCCCAATATGTTATTCGGTGTCTGGCAGGTTCCATATTACGCAACATAGCCTCTACACGCCCCCGGGTATTTAAAATCATTGTGCCAAGTTAAGGCATAAGTCCAATATTACAACAGTTAATGGCGCATGTATTACATGACTCTATATCGAGTACCAAACGTTGTGCACGTTCTGCAAGCTGTATATTACACAACAGAACAGCAAATGCTCTACAACAGACACACCGTTCTAAAATAGAGTATGATAATGTGATGCTACGTAGTCCAACTAAACTATATATGTATATATTCCTCTCCAGCTAGCTTTACATGCTACCGAGCTTTGCATAGCGCTGTATTGCTGCCAATTTGGCCTCGCAGCGCTGCTCAGGATCTACACTGCAGCAGATGCCTCCTGTACACAGAGCCTTGAAATTAACGTGATACAACAGGCATCTGGTGCATATATCAAACATGCGCGCATATCGTGAAATATAGAGACACTTCAGGTGTAAAATAAATTTAAAAAAATACCGTCCTCGGGGCTCCAGCCGACCCTATATAAATCAAAGCATCGCATATAATAACAAGGCAGCTGCAACTAAAAACAAGCAATAATTCACCGTTGCGGCCCGGGGGCAAAAACAGGAAGTCCGGCATCCTTGCCCGTGACATGGGCGGGGCCTATGATGCGGCCGGAAAAGGCTGGTCTTGCTCGTTCACGCGGGGCTCCCATGAGGAAGGGAGAGCCCTGTGGTAGCGGTGAAAGTCTTCAGACGCTCGAGAGGCAGGGTGTGTTTCTGCAGGGCTCCTGTATGCTGAGGGAGCCCTGCAGAGCGTCGCATTGGAACACCGAGCAGGCCACCAAGAACAGTATCTGCACAGCAGCCCGATGAGTGGGGCTGCATGCTGGCAGAGTGAACGGCGTAAGAGGCGCATGTAAGATGCGCCACACTGGGTGAGTTTGCACGTTTCCTCTGGCCGGGCGGGCCGGGGGGCTTGGTCGTGGTCATGCCAGGGAGCCGGTTTTAGGAGGCGCTACATAGGCTTGCAAGGGAGACAGAAGATGGACGCAGCGCGTGAGTGTACGCGGTGAACACGCGCATTCACTGATCCGATCTGCAGCCTGCGCGTGCCCATCTCCTGTCCCCTTTGCAAGCCCTTGAAAGCAGGCTCGACGACTATAGGTCTCGCATTGCAACAGCGCTTCACGCTGCGTCGCAGGTGCAAGACCTAAAAAGAAGAATGAACAGAAAAAAGCTTTATGTCTATAGCCGTTGCGATTATAGTTCCATCATTAATTCTCAAGCTGCTGTGTAACATTATTAGGAATGGTGCCAACTTTAAGCCGTTGACTCTCTTGGCATGGTACTAGTTCCATTTAAGAGGCTATATTCTTCTATGCCTTACATTTTTGAATTTAACACAGAGGCATAATGTATTCTTTCTTTCCCTTATTGCCTGTGGACATGGAGCCCTATTAGCAGGTATTATTTTTGAAAATGAAACACGCACCTATTTGTATATATTCTAGTGATTATAGTGAGAATATCAACACTTATCTCTGGGATATATAAAGAAATTTTGCCCCCATGGCCTACATGAACAATAAATACTGGTTGTAATGCTCGTTGCCAATATTGTACTTGCCCCACTATATTATTAACCTGAAAAAATTATTTGTCTTATGTAGTTCTAGACATATACCTTGTACGTACTTGAAAAATTGAAGCTTGGTAGAAGTAACAGAGCTTTACTTGATGTTAAAATGAGAAAAGGCAAAGGATCACCTAGAAAAACAGTGAGTTACAATGATATGATTGACCTGAGTTTATAAGTAATATTACTTTTTTATATATACTTTTTTTTTACCGCAAAACAACCAGGGGATTCAAGTACTCACTTGATGTAACACATCTTAAGCTGTCCTAGTGATAGTCCTGTCTTCACAACTCATGGTTTGAGTCAATGTGGTTCTCATACATAAAGAGAGGACTTTTTTTCTCGCTCTGTGTTTAAAGGGCAAAAAAACACAGTCAAGCAAATAGTGTCCACACGATGTCAGCGCTCGATGCGAGGCAGTATTTTTGCATTTGGATTTCCATAGATTGTCACTAGGTCATGATGGTCTGTTATGATAGTGAATGGTTTCCTGTAGATGAACATGTGATAGTGCTCCCACGCCCATACTACTGCTAGACTTTCTTTTTCTGGCTGCAAGTATGCCCTCTCAATGTCAGACAGGCTTTTGCTTGCATATGCCATTATCTTCTTTGGAGAATCTTTGCCTGTTATGTGTTGTGCTAAGATCGCTCCTAGTTCTACCCGGCTGGCGTCCACCGTCGGTTCCGTACATAGCAGTGGATCGAAGTAGGCAAGATGGTCCACCGAAGAATATGGTGCTACATGTACCCAGGGCCTGTATATTAGATTCTACTAGTGGGCTGCATTTCTCATTTTGGCCAGCGTTGGCCCATCTGTATGGACAGAGGGGCCACTCCCCCACTTTTTTCTCCTGATAAGAAGAGTGTCAAACTGAGTAAGGTCAGCCTGTCAGACACTCTTCTTGTTCAGGTCAGGCAGCTAGACATGTTCTAAACGCGCAGATGCCTGGCTGCCTGAGCTGAACTTTGCCAGGCTGAGGATTTCTCAGTCGAGGGGGCTGACCTTCTCAGCTTTGCAAAAGTGCCCTGAGCCCCTCTCCCTCATGACAAGGGGGTGTTTCACAGAAAGCCTCAGACATGGGCGCTTCAGTTTTAAGCCCTAAAGTGCCCAGGGCTGAGTGTCAATTAGTGAACCCTTGTTACAGAGCGGGTTATGGTCAGCAGTCTCACTGACCCCATCCCACTCTGTGACAGTGAAGATAGATTTTAATTTGCAATTTTAAAAAGGCCACAGTTAGAAAATTGGTATTATCCTGCCCAAACAAAATATGTCTTTCTGACGGTGTAAAGGGTCACTTGACTGTAAATGGCTCTGCTTTTGTAGATCGTGTATTGCCTCCAGACATTGAAGCAAAGGAAGCCTAGGTGTGAGGGGAATAGGTCTTCCTGACAGGATGGTTAGGGAGGAGCTGTACACTATACTGATTACACTTCAAAGGGCTCTGCCTGCTGCACACACAGAGGAACCTGACAAAGCCTGCCCTTGCCTTTGTCACCACATACTGTTTCTGGCCAAAGCCCAGGATCTATTGGGGCTAGATCAGGAAATTCCCCTACATGAAGGCTGGCACCAGTTACAAATGTGAGAACTTCAGAACCTCTCATCAGAACACCCCTGGGCTTGTGTAAGATTCAGAAGGAGGACTACCCTATGGTCTGAGGAAGAGGTACTGCCCTGCTGACTAAAGAAGAAAGATTGGACCTGCTTGCCTTGTACCCAGGCTAGCCAGAGTGACTCCAAGTCAGTTGCCAGCCCTCCTGTGTGAGCTACAGCGACACAAGCTTGCAGAGACCTCCCTGCAACTGCCCAGCTGACCTGCACCAACTGGACTTGCCTGAACCATTCTGATGGGATGAGTCCTGATCCCTAAGATGTGCCCTCTAGGTCATGGACTCTTGGCTGGCATCAGTGAGAACTCCTCCTGAGGAAAAGGTGAAGAGACAGAAGTTTTGGGCTCCTCACAACTGCCAAGGGATCTCTTTGTGCCAAATAGTGACCACCTGCAATGACTGTCAATGTGAAGCTCCAGTGGGACCTGCCTTTTTCGCCAACAGTGACCGTCCTTGACAACTAGCAACGCGAGAACTGCACTTTGCGCTGACAGTGGGCGTCCGCGACCATCAACCAACGCAAAACTCTAGCAACGACTGGCTGTTGTACTACAACAATGATCATCTGCAACACTCAAACTGTTCCTTGTGCTGATAGCCTACACCTGGTCACGCCCACCAACAGGAATAGGACTCTTTGTGTGGACTTTGAAGAGTTATCTCTTCAGTGGGACGAACCTGGTCCCTGTATCCGATCTATGCTCCATTGTTGTTGACGTGAACACGACCAGATAATTGTGAGTAGTGCTTTGTGCTTCTTGGGCTGTTTACACCTAAAACTTAAAAAAACCTCATATCTACGGTTCTATTGTTCGGATTCTTGTCATTTTGGTGTCATTTTATTTATTACAATTTACTCTATTCGTTTGGAATTTTTCTTATGTTGTGATTTTACTGCTAGTGTGCTGCATAAATACTTTACACGTTATCTCGAAGTTAAACCTGACTGCTTTTGTGGTAAGCTACCAGAGGGTTAAGCACAGGTTAATTTAGTGACTTCTGTGGTTCACCTTGACAAGGATTGTGTTTATTATTTGAGTGGGGCTTTTGCTTCCACCCCTCCCAATTTCTTATCTCATTTCCTACCAAACCTCTGGTTTTTTAAGCTGATTCCTGATTTCCACAGCACTGACAATAGATGTAGTGACAGGAATGAGAGGTTGGCATGGAGAGAGAGTGAGAAGAGCGAGAGAAGAGACTGAAAGGAGGCATGGGTACTGGAGGAATGGAAAGAGGCAATAACCTAAAGGGAACAGTAAGCGTAGAGTGATGGTAAAAGAAGACGGAAGGGCAGCAACAAGAGAGAAAGATAAATAAGGAACTAAACTGAAAACTGATTGGTGGCAGTGTCAGGTTTGGAGGGTCCACTGATGGGGGAGAGATTGGCCAGGGACAGGAAAGAGAGTGAGACGGGAAGAAGGACAAAGAAGCCTAATTAAAGGGTGATTGGTGCCTGGACAGCGTTAAATAAGGTTTCTGGACTCATAACATACCCTAACAACGCTGGGGAATTTCTGGTGAGATCTGCACCTGAAGGAGAGGCAATGGCAGGGCCTGCACATCTGTACGGACCACTCTCATGGGAAATAGCCATTTATTGGTTGTGGATATTCTCAAATCTCTTCTGGGAGTTTCTGCAATGGCTTTTAGGAGGTGGGAAAACCCTCAACCCCAGCTGCTATAGTGTAAACCTAGCCCATTGGCATATCAACAAGAAGAGTATATTCCAGGTAATCCACGTTGGCGTTTTCCTTAGTCACCGCCCACAGAGGACAGACTCCTGAGAATGCAAACGGGCACGACCATATCTCACCTTACCAGTTGGTTGCGGAATAGTTGAGCGATGGTATAGGACCGCATTAAATAACAATTACAAAACACAAACTGCCACCCTGTACAGAATAGATTTCTGAATTATATTTTAGTGACTTAAAGAGTGCATAGCTGTCCAACAAGGCCTTCCCAGTGTGGCTGGAACAGAACCACCTCAGCAGAGGTCCATTTATATAGCCAGCATGAAGTTGTATACGTAAGATACCTTCTGAAGGGCTGAGGCGCAGATGAAGAAGAAGAGCGTTCTATAGTTTATGCGCAACATTTCTAAATGAGCGACCCATCCCTGCCTGACAGACGCGTGAAACCACAGCAAATTTTTGATTGGACAATCGTAAGACTAATAGCGCAGTAATGGCTACAAGCTATTTGAGAAAGGATGGTCCAGGATAGATTACTTTTCTAGCTCACATTGAGGCTCAAACCTATGACTTTTGGGATAAAAATAGCAAGTGCACTATGTACTGAGCCATCGAGATAACCGCTATGAAATCAAACTCCTTTGTTAGGTTGTCTTCCTAATTCCAAATGTGTGTCTTCTCCATTTTGCTTTCATGAGGTTCTCCATTGCAGTTTTCACGACCTTGAGTGCATGCATTCATTTCAAGGCCTTAAGGTATCCCAATGTCTTACACCACTCGGAGGTATAGGTCTTGCCATGTCACCTTCCCCCAGGCAAAACACATAGCCATCAGCCCGTACATTGTGCCATTTACAAATATAATTACGTTATAATTCAATCTGAATACAGAGTGCTCTTGCAGCTTCTAGGCACTGTAAAGAGCAAGTGTTACTATTGTAGAATTGTTTTAAAGATTTATATTTTTGCGTATCATTAACTGTGCAATATGCTTCTGCACTGATTCAAAATGATTTCTTTTGAAATGAGGATCCTATGATGTGTAAAAATGTATTTAATTATGTGTTTTAGTTATGCCTCATTTTTTGCAGATGCCATCTGGAACAAGATGGAAACTATTTGTCACTCACTCATGCTTCCCACCTTGTGCATCTCTTCTCCCCACAGGCTCCACAGCACACAGTCAAACTGAGGTCATATTAGTATATTCTCATTGCTGTATTGGTTTGTTCACAATGAACTTTCCATGATGGTGTCCCACTCTTACTTGGAGGTGACTACAACTGTGTGATGGATGTCCAGCTGGACCGCTCACTCCCCCCACCGGCAAATGCCCCGATAATTGGAGCATCGCGTTTGTTCGTGGACTGGGCGGCACAGTGGGACCTCCACGATGTCTGGCGCAGGCGTAACCCTACTGTGAGAGTCTATTCGTATTATTCAGGTGCACACGCTCTCCATGTCAGACTTGATAGGTGCATGTTAACTAGCGACCTACTACCCCATGTCGTGGACTCCTGCTACCTGGGACGCACTCACTCGGATCACAACCCGCACACAATTGATTTTACCTGGGAACGCCCACATCCACCAATCCCCACATGGCGCCTCCAGCCAGATATCTTACTGGACGCCCCATTCAGGGAGACACTTTCAACCCATATCCTTCGATACTTTGAAGGATACTTTGAAGGATATTCAACACTGATACTGCGTCTACACCGCAGGTTGAGTGGGACGCCTTTAAAGTGGTCATACGGGGTTGTTGTCTGGGCACACAGGCGGGAATGAGGGGTCAGGTGGACAGGGATTTGACGGCAATGGAGAATACCATGCTAGAGGCGGAGCGCGATGCAGCGTAGGGCGACGACACGCGATTGGTGGCAGTCCGTGCACAACACGCACGTCTTCTGGACAGGTTGAAGAACTTGAATTTTGCCGCACACTCAGCACGCACACACCATACTGGGAATAAACCAGGCAAGCTCCTGACCTGGCTGATAAGGCGAGACACTCAGTCACTACCGGTCATGTCGATCCGAACTACCCAAGACACTCTGGTATATACACAGAGGGCCATACATGACGCTTTTACGAGCCACTATGCGACACTGTACCTCTCCCGATTGCGGGTGACTAGCGAAGATATCTCCAGGTATCTATCAGGCCTACTGTTACCGACGGCCACTAATGCGCAGCGAGCCGAACTAAGTGCGCCACTTGCGGCGGAGGAACTTCGAACTGTCATCTTCTCGCTTTCTAACGGTAAAACACCGGGCCCTGACGGTTTGCCCGCGGAGTTTTACAAGGCCTATTCTCCCATTCTCATCCCTGAACTTCTGCGGACGTATAGGGCGGCGATAGGGGATGCCATCCTCCCACCCACACTTAATGAGGCGAACGTGATATCCCTATTAAAACCTGGAAGGGACGAGCTCAATATGGGTTCCTACAGACCACTTGCCCTCCTTAACACGGACTACAAGATCCTAGCGTCTGTATTGGCTCAGAGACTGGCGCCTCTGGTCCCCGCACTAGTACACACCGACCAAAACGGTTTTGTACCCACCCGTAGCACATCATATAACATCAGGCGGATGTTC
The DNA here is from genome assembly GCF_964261635.1 of Lissotriton helveticus. NCBI lineage: Eukaryota > Metazoa > Chordata > Amphibia > Caudata > Salamandridae > Lissotriton > Lissotriton helveticus. Next base: position 1,634,685,934 of record NC_136067.1, on the reverse strand, counting down.
CGTGTGCAGAGCCTAGCGGTGTCCCAGTGGCCGCGATCAGGTTGCGTGATCCTGGATCTAGAAAAAGCGTTCGACTCCGTGGAGTGGCCCTACCTCATGCAGGTGCTGGGGAAGTTTGAGTTGGGTGCAGCCTATTTGAGAATGGTGGAATTACTTTACTCCGACCATGTCTCTCCCCTGATTTTTGCACTAATGATGGAGCCACTGGCTGCGGAGTTGCGTGCATCTGGCGCGGAGTGGGGTATCCCTCTGGCTGACTGGGTACACTCTGTGTCATTATATGCTGACGATTTACTAATTTACGTCAGAGACCTGACCCATTTTCCAAGTACACTCACGGACATTTTTACTACTTTCGGTGATGTGTCTGGCCTTCGTGTCAACTGGGCGAAGTCAGGGGTGTACTCTTTTTCTATAGACACCCCGGAATGTGACATTCTGGTGGCGGGTGAACGGCTCCTTTGGTACACGTCCACATTTAGATATCTGGGTATACGAGTCTATCGCGACGTTGCTGACCTCCTGGACGGTAATCTCACGAGGGTGATATCGTCGCTTACAGCCCAACTGACCTTCTGGTATTCTCTTCCGTTGAATGTCCCCAGTCGCATCACATTGGCAAAAATGGTCGCCCTCCCTCGACTGTTGTACTTTTACGCAATGAACAATGGGGTTCCGCTGCACTCCTTTGGGTAAATCAAAACTCTTTGATACAATGTATACGTCTCTTAGGGTACTCAGGGTAATGCTCCAACCGTCCAGAGAGAGCAGAAACGTATAAAACCAAGAAGAAACCCTGTAGGCACAGGGTGGTGAACCTGAGCACACCTGTGTGCTTGACTGAGCAAAAGTAATTCAAAACTTAGTATTCCAGAAAAAGTTTTATTCACTTTTCGTTTTTCATTTTTATATTTTTATATATTCATAGTTCCGTTTTACAGTGGTGCTTTCACTGAAACTTCAACTTGTAATTGATTTTTCAAAAATGTGAATACAAATAAATCCAAAGTATTCAGATTCCATAAGGTGATGCCATACATAACTCCTCTCCCCGATGCATTTCGAGCCTAGCGGCTCTTCGTCAGGGGGTACACTGTTAATAAAGTAAAAGAAGGTAATGTAAGAAAGGAACGGTATCTGTGTGAGCGCTAGCACGAAAACAAACGTTCAGCGCTGTGAATATCACCAATTATGCGAGGTTGTTATAAATCACCAGATGGTGTACATGCACGTGAAAAAAGAAGTGGAACGTTGAGTACAAACGGGTCCTTAAAGGATTGAATAGAAAAAATGTAGAAAAACGTGAGAGGTGATCAAGAAATCATGCCCGGAAAAATACTAAACAAAGAACCAAAGGGAACGAGACCGTGAAAGACATAAGTTAAACGCGTGACCCACGGTGAACTTTGTGATGCGCGAATTGTAATTGTAAAAATAACGCACTTACCGAGGAATAGAGAGATAGAAGGACCATGCATCACCGACAAAACCGTCTGTGGTGTATGCTACTCGAGAAACGCCAGCGGACGTGTGTGGTAAAGTGCGGGAAGCCGCAATCGCGTTTGTAAACAACGGTGAGTGAACATAGAAGACAGGCTACAGGGCCACTCCAACACCGGTGAAAACAAACAAGGGACTACACTAGGGTGCACATCTCGGTCAAGTCGATAGAAATGGAAGACGGTGTAGAGTCAATTGAAAGTGAACAAGAACTAAAATGAAAGAGACTAGGTGCAAAAAATGTACATAAAGATACATGCAGAGAGACCCAACCAAATGAAGGAAAACGAAGAGGAATTTCTGGGAAGTGAAAAATAATCAGAGGATAAGAGAAAAGAACATGCACATGTGAATATATGGGTGACTCCATATCAATACATAAGTCTAAGTATGAGCAGAATGGTTGAACAACCAGCAGTCAAATACAATTCAAAGGATGGTATATACAGTTACAAAAAGCTGCTAAATTCCAGGCGTTCGTTGAGCCCATGTGGCACCGTGGTGCCCAGTTTAAAAATCCAGAATAATTCCCTTTGTAGTAGGAATTTTTTGGGATCAAGACCCTCCGGTTTATTTACAGTTTCCAGGACCAGAAAGCGGATTTGACTGTTCGTGTGGTTATGTTGTGTGAAATGTGCTGACACACAGGACTTCAAGTTTTTATTCCTAATGTTACTCCTGTGTTCGTTAAGACGTGTTTTGATCTTGCGTTCCGTTTTGCCTACATACGGTAGGCCACAAGGACATTTTAGAAGGTAAACCACGTTGGTAGAATCACAAGTGGCGTTGGTTCTCAATGGTATCACTTTACCCGAACTCGGATGGTTGATCATAGTTCCTGGTATGATGTTGTGGCAATTTTGGCAATTGTGACATGGAATGGTTCCTTTGTATGTCGTGGGTTCCTTTTTCGGTGGTTTAATGTATGACCGTAAGTTTTTGGATCTTTGATAGGCAAATATGGGCATGTCGTTGAAAATGTTGTTAAAATCTGGTTCTACTTGTAGCAGTTGCCAATGATTTTTAATGGTTTTTTAGATGAGATGACTCTTTGTGGAAAATTTAGCAACAAACACGTTGGGTTGTGTATTTGTTATTGATCTGTCCTTGGGTTGCAACAAAGTAGAACGAACCGTGGATCTGACACGTTGGTAAGCAGCATGAATAATGCTCTGGGGATAACCTCTTTTGGTAAATTTTGTCATGATGGTAGAGCTGTCCTGAACAAATGCCTCTTCAGTAGAAGCAATCCTCTTTGCTCTGAGGAGCTGTGAATACGGTAGATGAGTTTTGAGACTGGATTGATGGAAGCTGGAGTAATGGAGATAATTGTTACGATCTGTAGGCTTGATGTGCATTGATGTTTCCAATTTGTGATCTTTGTTTGTGATGTTAACATCCAGGAAAGTTATGTTTGAACTGTTGTATTGGTGGGTGAATTGAATTCTTTCATCAATGTAGTTCAAATCCGAGATTGCAAATAGTAATTGTTCCTCTGTACCTGCCCAAATTAAAAAAATGTCATCAATGTAGCGATAGTAAGTTTGCAAATGATTGTGCCAATGTGGGACTGAAAGAATGTGTTCATTTTCAAAATCCTGCATGAACAGGTTGGCGTATGCCGGAGCGGCACAGTTGCCCATGGCTACTCCGGTTAATTGACTGTAGAACTTGTTGTTGTATCTAAAGTAACTGTGCATCAAGGTGAATTCCATCAATTCCATTAGGAAAATTTGCAAGTTTTGTGTTTTGTCTGATCTTAACAATGCTGCTTCTATTGCTTGAATTCCAAGATTGTGGGGGATGCAAGTGTAAAGAGAATTCACGTCAATGGTGCATAACAGAATGGGTTTGTGAGGATCAATGCTGATCTGATTGAGTTTGGCTAAGAAATCAGTGGTGTCTTGTAAAAAGCTGGTCATTGATTTAACAGATGGTTGTAAGTGACGGTCAATGTAGGTTCCAACAGGTTCGTGAATTGAATTGATCGTGCTGACAATGGGTCTGAATGGAGGTTTTGTTAAGTGCTTGTGGACTTTGGGAATCATGTACAAGTAGGGGATGCTGGGATGGTTCTTTGTGAGGTAACTACGGTCTCTGGTAGTGATGGTTCCATTACTCACAGCGTTGTCAACGATAGTCTGGAGAATAGCAGCATACTCCTTGGTAGGGTCAACTGGAATTTCTATGTATGTGTTGTGGTCAGCGAGGTGTTGTTGTACACTGTCGAGGTAGAATTGACTGTCCATGATCACTAGGGATCCTCCCTTATCTGCTGGGCAGATTGTGATGTTTTCATTGGTTGCTAGTTGTTTTAATGCCATTCTTTCTTGATTGTTCAAGTTTTGTTTTTGTCTGGAAGGTAGTTTGCAGATTTTGTCAAAGTCTCTTTGTACCAAGGTTTCAAATAAATCCAGCGTTTTGTGGCTCATGGGGGCCATAAAGGTGCTTTTAGGACGTAAGTCTAAGGATGTATGTTCTTCTGTACTAGAAGGAGTTGGACAGATGTTTGAAAAGAAATGTCTGAGTCGCAAATTTCTCATGAATTTAAACAGGCTAGTCTGGATCTCAAGGTTATTCAGGTTGTAGGTCGGGACAAAAGAAATCCCTTTTTGTAGGAATTTGTTTTGGGTAGAGGAAATCGTCGTGCTAGAGATGTTTATAATTAGGTTTTGTGGCTCCTCGTTGACTGAGCTATCGGACGTTGTTGTTCGGTTGTACTTTGTTCTCCGGGATCTCCGGCTGCGTCTGTGCCTACCCCTAAAAAAGGAACTGGCCCAGTGCTTTGTGTGGTAGTTTGACTGGTTGATGCGGCGCTCTGTGATTGAGTACTCGTCGAGTGGCCACCTTGTTGCCGTGGAGCCGGGTGAAATGGTTGTCTCGGTTGTCGAAAACGACTAGAGTCATCTGAGGAGGAACTTTCTCCTTCTGTAGATTTGTTTTGTTGGGTCCTTTGTTGTCGTCTTGCTGCGTATATCTCTGCCCAGTTGTACACCTCCCCCAGTTTATAATCAACGGTATCCCGTTTAAACTTACGCAATTTGCGTTCATTTATTTCCTTGGTATATTTATCTAATTGGGTGGTTATGTCTTCTAGAGTTTGTTTGAGTTCTTCACCGGTGAGTTTGGAGCTTAATTCCTGTTTGAGTTGTGAGACTTCGGTGGTGAGGTCATCTAACATTTTTGACAGTTCCTCCACAATCAATAAAATCAAGTCAAGTGAACATTTATTTAGTATTCCATACCATCTTTCAGTGAATTTGCTGTTGTTTTTACACAGGGTGGATTTTAAAGGAATACGTAGCCCTCTCAGTATTCTTGACACCTTATGATAGCGAATCAGTGTACTGGCGTGAAGACGCTGGTTGATCTCCCTCTTTGCTGCATACAGTAATTGACGAATGTTGGACTGTGTAGATCCGGTGCTCGAGCTCACACATTCCGGTTCCTGGATTAAAGTGTAAATCCGTTCCGTGTCATCAGTGGTGAATTCAAATGTGTCAGCTTTGTTTGATGTCAAATTTGCGATGTCTGCGTATGACATCATATTTGATAAAGTGGGTGCAAGCGGTTTGGACAGAAAGAATGAACAATGAACAGTGGGGTTCCGCTGCACTCCTTTGGGTAAATCAAAACTCTTTGATACAATGTATACGTCTCTTAGGGTGTTCAGGGTAATGCTCCAACCGTCCAGAGAGAGCAGAAACGTATAAAACCAAGAAGAAACCCTGTAGGCACAGGGTGGTGAACCTGAGCACACCTGTGTGCTTGACTGAGCAAAAGTAATTCAAAACTTAGTATTCCAGAAAAAGTTTTATTCACTTTTCGTTTTTCATTTTTATATTTTTATATATTCATAGTTCCGTTTTACAGTGGTGCTTTCACTGAAACTTCAACTTGTAATTGATTTTTCAAAAATGTGAATACAAATAAATCCAAAGTATTCAGATTCCATAAGGTGATGCCATACATAACTCCTCTCCCCGATGCATTTCGAGCCTAGCAGCTCTTCGTCAGGGGGTACACTGTTAATAAAGTAAAAGAAGGTAATGTAAGAAAGGAACGGTATCTGTGTGAGCGCTAGCACGAAAACAAACGTTCAGCGCTGTGAATATCACCAATTATGCGAGGTTGTTATAAATCACCAGATGGTGTACATGCACGTGAAAAAAGAAGTGGAACGTTGAGTACAAACGGGTCCTCAAAGGATTGAATAGAAAAAATGTAGAAAAACGTGAGAGGTGATCAAGAAATCATGCCCGGAAAAATACTAAACAAAGAACCAAAGGGAACGAGACCGTGAAAGACATAAGTTAAACGCGTGACCCACGGTGAACTTTGTGATGCGCGAATTGTAATTGTAAAAATAACGCACTTACCGAGGAATAGAGAGATAGAAGGACCATGCATCACCGACAAAACCGTCTGTGGTGTATGCTACTCGAGAAACGCCAACGGACGTGTGTGGTAAAGTGCGGGAAGCCGCAATCGCGTTTGTAAACAATGGTGAGTGAACATAGAAGACCGGCTACAGGGCCACTCCAACACCGGTGAAAACAAACAAGGGACTACACTAGGGTGCACATCTCGGTCAAGTCGATAGAAATGGAAGACGGTGTAGAGACAATTGAAAGTGAACAAGAACTAAAATGAAAGAGACTAGGTGCAAAAAATGTACATAAAGATGCATGCAGAGAGACACAACCAAATGAAGGAAAATGAAGAGGAATTTCTGGGAAGTGAAAAATAATCAGAGGATAAGAGAAAAGAACATGCACATGTGAATATATGGGTGACTCCATATCAATACATAAGTCTAAGTATGAGCAAAATGGTTGAACAACCAGCAGTCAAATACAATTCAAAGGATGGTATATACAGTTACAAAAAGCTGCTAAATTCCAGGCGTTCGTTGAGCCCATGTGGCACCGTGGTGCCCAGTTTAAAAATCCAGAATAATTCCCTTTGTAGTAGGAATTTTTTGGGATCAAGACCCTCCGGTTTATTTACAGTTTCCAGGACCAGAAAGCGGATTTGACTGTTCGTGTGGTTATGTTGTGTGAAATGTGCTGACACACAGGACTTCAAGTTTTTATTCCTAATGTTACTCCTGTGTTCGTTAAGACGTGTTTTGATCTTGCGTTCCGTTTTGCCTACATACGGTAGGCCACAAGGACATTTTAGAAGGTAAACCACGTTGGTAGAATCACAAGTGGCGTTGGTTCTCAATGGTATCACTTTACCCGAACTCGGATGGTTGATCATAGTTCCTGGTATGATGTTGTGGCAATTTTGGCAATTGTGACATGGAATGGTTCCTTTGTATGTCGTGGGTTCCTTTTTCTGTGGTTTAATGTATGACCGTAAGTTTTTGGATCTTTGATAGGCAAATATGGGCATGTCGTTGAAAATGTTGTTAAAATCTGTAAAAACCATTAAAAATCATTGGCAACTGCTACAAGTAGAACCAGATTTTAACAACATTTTCAACGACATGCCCATATTTGCCTATCAAAGATCCAAAAACTTACGGTCATACATTAAACCACAGAAAAAGGAACCCACGACATACAAAGGAACCATTCCATGTCACAATTGCCAAAATTGCCACAACATCATACCAGGAACTATGATCAACCATCCGAGTTCGGGTAAAGTGATACCATTGAGAACCAACGCCACTTGTGATTCTACCAACGTGGTTTACCTTCTAAAATGTCCTTGTGGCCTACCGTATGTAGGCAAAACGGAACGCAAGATCAAAACACGTCTTAACGAACACAGGAGTAACATTAGGAATAAAAACTTGAAGTCCTGTGTGTCAGCACATTTCACACAACATAACCACACGAACAGTCAAATCCGCTTTCTGGTCCTGGAAACTGTAAATAAACCGGAGGGTCTTGATCCCAAAAAATTCCTATTACAAAGGGAATTATTCTGGATTTTTAAACTGGGCACCACGGTGCCACATGGGCTCAACGAACGCCTGGAATTTAGCAGCTTTTTGTAACTGTATATACCATCCTTTGAATTGTATTTGACTGCTGGTTGTTCAACCATTCTGCTCATACTTAGACTTATGTATTGATATGGAGTCACCCATATATTCACATGTGCATGTTCTTTTCTCTTATCCTCTGATTATTTTTCACTTCCCAGAAATTCCTCTTCGTTTTCCTTCATTTGGTTGTGTCTCTCTGCATGTATCTTTATGTACATTTTTTGCACCTAGTCTCTTTCATTTTAGTTCTTGTTCACTTTCAATTGACTCTACACCGTCTTCCATTTCTATCGACTTGACCGAGATGTGCACCCTAGTGTAGTCCCTTGTTTGTTTTCACCGGTGTTGGAGTGGCCCTGTAGCCTGTCTTCTATGTTCACTCACCATTGTTTACAAACGCGATTGCGGCTTCCCGCACTTTACCACACACGTCCGTTGGCGTTTCTCGAGTAGCATACACCACAGACGGTTTTGTCGGTGATGCATGGTCCTTCTATCTCTCTATTCCTCGGTAAGTGCGTTATTTTTACAATTACAATTCGCGCATCACAAAGTTCACCGTGGGTCACGCGTTTAACTTATGTCTTTCACGGTCTCGTTCCCTTTGGTTCTTTGTTTAGTATTTTTCCGGGCATGATTTCTTGATCACCTCTCACGTTTTTCTACATTTTTTCTATTCAATCCTTTAAGGACCCGTTTGTACTCAACGTTCCACTTCTTTTTTCACGTGCATGTACACCATCTGGTGATTTATAACAACCTCGCATAATTGGTGATATTCACAGCGCTGAAGGTTTGTTTTCGTGCTAGTGCTCACACAGATACCGTTCCTTTCTTACATTACCTTCTTTTACTTTATTAACAGTGTACCCCCTGACGAAGAGCCGCTAGGCTCGAAATGCATCGGGGAGAGGAGTTATGTATGGCATCACCTTATGGAATCTGAATACTTTGGATTTATTTGTATTCACATTTTTGAAAAATCAATTACAAGTTGAAGTTTCAGTGAAAGCACCACTGTAAAACGGAACTATGAATATATAAAAATATAAAAATGAAAAACGAAAAGTGAATAAAACTTTTTCTGGAATACTAAGTTTTGAATTACTTTTGCTCAGTCAAGCACACAGGTGTGCTCAGGTTCACCACCCTGTGCCTACAGGGTTTCTTCTTGGTTTTGTACTTTTACGCAAACCTGCCAATATACGTCCCTGCTCGCATTTTCCGAGAGCTGGAAACCCTCACCAGGTGTCTGATCTGGAACAAGGGGCGTCCCAGAGTTGCGCTGAAGACTCTCTATGCTGCAACGGAGTACGGGGGGTTGTCGGTCCCAAACCACGAACTTTATTATATAGCGGCGCAGCTACAATGGGTCACTTATTGGCTCAGTGGGAAGAACTTAGGAGATACGGCCACGTTAGATGAGGACGGACTACCACGCAAATACACGTGTTATTTCACCCCCTATCTAAGGCCCGCTGCCCTGATCAACTACTCCTCGCTGTGGCGAGGAAATGCTACGCGAGGAGTTTGAAACTCACAAGAACTACCACGCCATACGCCCCTAATTTGCCACTTCTGGGAACACCTTGGGAAGGGGGGGGGCGCTAATAGAACACGCGTTGAGCAGCTGGACAGCAGCTGACTTGGAGAGCCTGGGAATACCTGTTCGAGGACGGCGCCCTGCTATCTTTTACAACACTAGCGGATAGCACGGGACTACCGGCTGGTCAATTTTTGACTCATGCGACACTTCTCCATACGCTGACGCGTGCCTGGGGTGTACTAACAGAGGAGCCTCCGACCCATCTTCTAATTCAATATCTGCACGTGATGGGGAACGGTTCCCACATGATACATTGGCTTGCCCAGGCACTACATATACACACACAGTTCTCGTCGCAGCGGCTGCGAGACAAATGGACCGCTGATAGAGGCCGGGACTGGACAGATAAGGAATGGACGCAGATACTTGCCGGGACATTACATGTGCCACGCAATGCCCGATTTAAAATTATACAATATTACATTGTACACCGTGCCTATCTATCCCCGGACAAGCTCAATAGATACTTTGGGCTAACAACATCGGCGTGCCACAGATGCGGACTTGTAGATGCACCACTCCTACATGCACTCTGGACATGCCCCTCACTGCACTTCTACTGGGCCACAGTATCGGATACTTTGACGAAGGCGACGGGAGGCAGCCTGCCGCTTACATGGGAGGCATGCCTGCTAGGGCTGTTCAGAAGAACTAAACAGACTAAAGTCCGTGAGAGATTCTGGGACCTGGGGCTGATCACTGCAAAGCGACTCATCATCAAGCGCTGGAAGAATAATATACCTCCCCAACCGATCCAATGGCGTACTTCGTTCGACAATTGGGGAAGGGCGGAAAGCACAGCGCTCCATAGGGAGGAGACGGCGGGGCTCCGCATGTATCCCATAGCCCTTGGTTGGGACAGTACCCTAACGATCTACCATCAGGTGTGCCTGCAGAGCGGCATTGTGTAGGTGCTGGTGCCTCCCCCCCCTGCATTCTTTCTCCGTCCCCTGGGCCTCCTCTCTCCCCCCCCCCCCCTGCAGCGCCTTTGGTGGGCCTTGTACCTAGGCCCCCACTGTTGACACCACACTGCACACGCCTGTCCCCACCCGCCTGACCTGACAGCGCCATACACACACACGCTCTTGTCATTGCACGTTGACCAGTCTCTAATTCCTACACCCTTTCAGATCGTTCTTGTTAATTTTAGTTTCTGTCCCGAAACTTTGGATACGTATTGTATTGCCAATATATACTGCCCATTTTGTGATGCTACCGGGGCATTGTTTCTGCTTCGAACTGAACAATTTTCTGATGTGTTATTGGAGACAGACACTTGTTTTTTCCACCATCCACACAAATTGATATTTACTATTTTTTTTTTCTTCTTTTGTTATGCCAGTAGCTTATGATGTTGCCATACAGTATTGCCTCGCTTACTTTACAGTTGCTCTTCAAGGATGTATTTCTTTCTGTCTATGGGCAATCACGGGGGCCAGGGCCTTGTCTATTTTACTACGGCGTACTTCTTCAATTCTTATATATGTGTATGGTTGTGATGTATACAAAAACATAAAATATGCAATAAACCTATTCAAACAAAAATGAACTTTCCATGATGCAGATGTAAAATTGTTACTTGTAATTACATCTTCTGTTTCTTCACTGGATCTTTTTACTTGAAAAAAGTCCTATTGTTAATGTTTGGTATTTTGTTTGAACGTCTTCTATGAAATTAGCAGAGAGGATGCTGAATAATTATTCATAAAGTGGGTTAGCGCTTAAGTGCTAAGTCTATGTGACGATTATGTTCTGTGCTCTGATTTGCAGAACAAAAAGTATACCTTTGCACACAACATGTATCTGTAGAACTGATGATTTAATTTGCAAGAATTTGGCATAAAAAAACCTAGACTTTGGGGGTGGGTCGGAAGACTCTAATATTCAACTAGGGTTGCTGCCCAGTTTCGTTCTGATTTTGGTGCTCATTTGGGAGTTAGAATTTCTTTTTTTGCCTACTCTGTATAACGTTTCATTTGAAAGCCTTAATGGCATATTGACCCTGTACTGCTTAATTTCAATGTTTGTTGTAAAAACCTTTAACTTTTCATTGATCCAGAACTCAGATATTGAATTGACCCCTTTGCTTAATGAGTTGTATTACTGTGCCGATTTTGGTGTTTTTGGAGGTGCCTTAACGCAGATATACATTGCCTCATGAAATTGACACGGTCTCTGATCCAGTAAAGTATTGATTTGGGTAATATTTTAGGGTGTTTACATTTTTTTTGTGTACCATTTTGCTCCCACAGGATTACCCAGAAAAACAAGGCTGAGTTGGTTTTGTTAAAATTCAAACCCACGATGGGTCAATCCCCACATGTTTCACAGGCACATGAACCTCCACGAACCATCCTGGCGTCTCTCTTTGGAAAACGACCCCTAAGTATTAGAAAGGGAATGATTACTTTGGGACTGCACGGCAGAAAGGATCGCACAGGGTGGGACAATAGGGGAGAGGAGCAGGTAAGCACCAGCTAGGGTGAGCAGCAGCTAGGGTAAGCACCAGCTAAGTGGAGCAGCAACTAGTGTAAGCACCAGCTAGGGTAAGCACCAGCTAAGGGGAGCAGCAACTAGTGTAAGCACCAGCTAGGGTAAGCGCCAGCTAGGGTGAGCAGCAGCTAGGGTAAGCACCAGCTAAGGGGAGCAGCAACTAGTGTAAGCACCAGCTAGGGTAAGCACCAGCTAGGGTGAGCAGCAGCTAGGGTGAGCAGCAGCTAGTGTAAGCACCAGCTAGGGTGAGCAGCAGCTAGGGTAAGCACCAGCTAGGGGGAGCAGCAACTAGTGTAAGCACCAGCTAGGGGCAGTGAGCCGTATAGCAGGAATCCCAGGGGAGCGCGGCTCGGAACATTGGGGTGAACTGGAGGGAGTGGCCGGTGAGCATTGGTTAGAGCACCCGGCTCCATTTCACACTAACACCATGTCTATTGCAATAGCGGTTTCCTAATCACACAACCCAACCCAATCAGCCTGACGAAAAGAGATTGATGGCAAAGACATTTCACACAGCTTAAGACAAAAATACACCCGAAAGACCCCAGTTTACGCCACATGATGGTCCTTCATTTACACCCAGAGAACTCATCAGTGAGCTGGTCACCTTCACTCAAACATCCCAGTGAGGTCTGCCACAGTGACTGTTGTCTGCCAGATATCCCAGAACTCAGCTGAGGGGCAACGAGACTTTCGAGAGTCAGACAAAGGGAAGCAATGTGGTGTACATAGATTTATGAAACTGGATGCTGCCATTCCATATTTATGTAACTGCAAAAGGTACTTGTGCCAAAGATGTATCTTTGGCTTTGAAAGAAACCGCCATGGCTCTTGTTTTTGAAGAACGAAGTGAACACACGTTTCTTGTCTAAACATGAGTGTGTTGGGGTCAGCGTTGTGTGCTGGAACGTTAAAGAAGGCACATTTTTCTTTTTTTGCAGTTTTATATAGCGCAAACGCGACCCCAAGGTATCAGAGCGCTTTAAATGAGCACCACTTGCATTACGGACAGGCACATTCATGTAATAGGCACGGGGAGATTAAGTGGTTTGCCCAGAATCACAGGATGTTGAGCCTCCCACCAGACTCGACACTAGTTCCCAAGCTTCAAAGTTGGCTACTCTAGCCGATCAGCCACATGAAGCGCTCTCATGCCATAAAATGTCTGCTCGTAGGTGCTGCCTGCAACGTCTTATGACATTGAAGAGCTGATCTTTTTCTGTGGCTCAGCACATGTGTTGTTTTTATGGACTAGTTATGCTCTCACAGCTTAGTGTTAGTTGTCGAGTGTTATTTCAGTAGGGGATGCAGCCAATGTAAGAACTTTTGAGTTGGGAGATGTCACCTTAAACTCGTTCATTTAATAGGCATTGTGTGAGATATTCTAATTCAGGAGATGTTGTTTACGAGATACAATGTGCAGCTAGCTGCATGTGTGATGTCTCATGGAACTAGAGATATCACTCCATGGTTCACTTAGTAAGTGCAACATGGGCAGTCTAAGGAACAGCAACAGCAGTCACTTTCTATTCAGGTGGCCTGCTGGCCACACGCTTTTCTTGCTTATGGCCAAATATATATATATAAAATTCTTTATTCGGCTTATTCACAAAGGAAAAACCATAAAAGAGACAGTAAATAACATTCATTACATTTTTGTGTAGTTAAAAGAAGCATATTTCATAGCCTTTCATACAAAAAACTAGTAAGTTATAAAAAGAATTAATTATAGAGTTTTCTGTATGGATCTGCACGAAGTATCATCAATAAGGCGTTTATAAGTTTTTCCTATGTTTCGTGATACATTTTAAAAAATTACTCACAAAATAACAGACATTTTCAGTTTCCAACATTTGGAGTCTAAGAAGGGCAGGTCTGCATTGTCTCAGACCCCAATTCCTTAATATTGGTAATAACCAGATTTTTCTGTGTGAACGATGAAATTTACAAAGCATAATCAAATGTAAATTTGATTGTGCTGATACTCCATCGCACGGACAGGGTGGGAGAATAGCTTTCCAACAGTTTTTCAATGGGAACGTGACCAGTCTAAAAAAAGTGTTTAGCCTAAATCTTGTTAGTAGCATTCTCTCGTAAGTCGATAATTGCAGTGTCAAATGCGGGTGAATGCCGTAGGCTATTTGGACCATGTTCGCATGAACAACCGCCGTTTTCAGTGAGTTTGATGCTAGTCTTAGCGTTTCCAAATGTCTTAGCGCTAGTTGTTTGAGGTCTCTTTTTGGAATGTCCGTTATAGATTCTGGATTAAAATAGCAGTTCTCAAGTCCTAGGTCTTTAAGGAAATTTCTTACGTAGGACAGCCACTTTATGCTAGAGGATTTGTCAAGAGCCATCGAGTCAGCGATGATAGACTGGGTCAGTTTATTATTTTCAGATGACCAGATGCGCCGCCACAGCATCACAGGTTCTGTTTTAATTAGATCCTCTATGTAGAGTGTTCCCAATTCCAGATGCATGGCGTATGTTGAAGTGCCTTTCGGCATTGCCAATAGGAATCTAAGAAAAACATTTTCCGCCTTCTGGATAGAGCTGGTGTCGGCGTACCCCCAGACTCCCGCACCATATATGGCGGTAGCCAGGCACTTGGCATTGTAAATTTTTAATAGCTCCACCGGGGGCCTTTTTCCTAATCTCTGGGAAAAGCTCGTTAGAGCGGCTATTGATCTTTTAAATAGATTGCCCCTTGTGACTACGGCTGGCTTCCATGTTAACTGATCATCAATCATGATGCCCAGGTAAGGATATTGGGGAGTAACATCAAGTTTTTGGTCTTCAAGGTAAATAGCTTTTGTTCTTTTTTGGCCCCTGCCTGCTGTCATGACAAAAGTTTTCTTCACGTTCACCCTTAGATCCAGGTTACTCATGAAGGTCGTGTATCTGTTCAGTGAAGATTGAAGCTCGCGAGGGGTGCGCGCGAGAATGACGGCATCGTCCGCGTAGAGCAGAGCGGGAATCAGGCGGTGGTTTATGCGTGGGAGGTCCTGAGCCCCCCTCAACATCTCCCCCTCCAGACCATTTGTATAGAGTGAGAAGAGGAAGGGGGCCAGGACACAACCCTGCCTGACTCCACGCCCTACGCTAAACGGGGCCGTCAACTCGCCATTTACGCCAAATCGTACTCTAGCCGTGGCACCAGAATAAAGTTCTCGTAAGAAATCCAGAAGAGGGGGTTCTACTCCCATTTGGGCAAGGACCGTCCACAGCTTTGCATGTGAAATGCAGTCAAAGGCTGCGGACAGGTCGACAAAAACAATATAGATTTTATTAGCCTTGGCCTGTATATATTTTCCCATTATTAGGGTGAGATTGAGGGCCTGTTCGACTGTTCCGAAACCCTCTCGGAAGCCGAATTGGATGTCGGAGATAATACATCGGTCCTCACTCCACTGCTGGAGACGCTCTAGGATTACTCTCCCCACTACTTTCCCGAGCGAGTCCAGCAGTGATATGGGCCGATAACACTTCACATCTTGTCTGTCCCCTTTTTTAAAAATGGGGACCATTATTGATTTGGTCCAAGAGCTTAGCACTCCCTCATTCACGGCAGCAATTATGGCCAAATACCAGTTTTGGAATTTTTTTTATGAATTAGTTGTTTCCCTTAGTTGTTTGCTTCCTCTGCCTGCTTTTAAAAGTAGTCGGCCTTTAGAAGCACTGTTCACCTAGATAATTCATTTCCCAGCCAGCACATATGTTGGTTATTAGTTGTATTGAGACACTTGAAGTGGCTTCTTCTTTTAATGTAGGAGCCGATCTCCCATACTGCAGGGGTGTCCACAGCCGGACTGAGAACAGAAACCAGCCCTGGCAATTCTACTTGATTGGCCCTAGGTGGGGGTGGGGTAGGGGGGTTGGGTGGGGTGGGGTGCTAGTGTCAAGCACCATTGCCGCTTCTGTTACGGGGCGATATTGCAGCACTGCTGCAAAACTGTCCCCAGTAATAAAACCGGCCACCACGGGTCAAAAACCGGCCCACACCCTACCGGCCCGCTGGGAAAACGCCCGATGCCTGCTACGGCCAGTCTGGCCCTACTGGTGTCCATTGTATAGTCCAGGAAGGTTAGTTCTGCGCCAGATTTTCAGATGTCTTTAAGTGGCATGTAATCTAATGGTAACCTAATTACATAGTAATTGGTTATCCTGAAAAGCATGCATGGACCTGGCCCTCCTGAATGATCGCTGGACCCCCCCTGTTATGCTGGGTAGCCCTAATGTGTGTAAAGTTTCATATCTGCTGTAGTACAAGATTACATGCCAGTGATCAAAGGTAAGGCGATGTGGGTGGTGTCTCGAGAAGTACTGGGTCTTCTCTTGCTGGCAACACATTACAGAAAACTCTGTCATGCATCCTTAATAAAAGGTTTCCCTTTCTCACCTATTGCAAAAGGTAAATGTCTTGAGGCAATACTGTTAATTTTTATCTTATTAGGCCACTCACCTGTGTGGCTTCTGTTTTCTGGCACACAAGTTCCATTGTACTAAACATCTTTGCCCGAGGATTTGGGTTAATAAAAACTGTTCAGAGAATAGGTTGTAGAGCGAACACTGACAAAAGCAGCCGAAAAATGGATGCAACATAAGGGTTGCTTTGTTGTACGAGAATTGCAAAGGACTTCTGGCAAAAAAAGTAAACAGGTTAAGCATTCATTAGCAAGATATCCAAGAAGAAACAATTTCGTATGAGTGCTGGATAAATAACCTCTGACATAATGAAAGTTTACCTGTGGTCGAATCCACACTTCGATTACGAAGACGTTTTATGCTCAGTATATCTGATTCAATTTCAATGTGTATTCAAGCTCTTTTTTATTACAGATGAATATGTAGGTCTCTTTTGTTCCAGTTGACAATCATATCGCTTGGGCAGGTACGCCAAGAGCTTTTTCAAAGCGCATTTATTATGAATATAAAGTCATTGCTTCGTGAGTCATAATGGCAACATCAATGCAAGAGCAAGTACGGTCATTGGTAATGGACCAGTATAATAGTTATATTTGTCCTCACTTCATTCCTCTCTGTCCTCTTCCTGGCTTCTGTTCAAGGAAGCAGGATAGGCTCCCCTAAGCTTATCATAATGCTGCAAAGCAGTGTTGTGATTGGTCTGAGCGAGTTGGGGAATGGGGGCCTGGGCATGTTTTCCACCTAGGCTGTAATCGAGCCTGGTTGGAGAACATGCAAATTGCTCATGAATGTTTGGCTGCCCCAGAGGCCCGGCCAAACCTTCCTGCGCACATAGGAGGGTGCCACCAGTCCTCCTCCCTGCGCAGCCTAGCCCCGTTCCACAAAACTGCCCCAGCACAGAAAAATAAAATGATAATAACATTGCGTTATCATCTTTTTATTTTTCCTTTTTGCTGTGCTGAAAGGTGTGATGTTTCCTCTTTCCCCTGTTATCCCTTCCTTCCCCTTTAAGTTGTACCATTCTCCTTTGCATTCTAAGTTCTGAGAATGTACCCGTTAACATGATTCTCTTTTTGTCAGTTACTTGTGGCTGTTAATGGATGAGGTTTTATTAAACCCACTCTGCTTTGCTGAAACGACTTTTCTCTTATTACATTAAATAAACGAACAATATTATACTGGCGACGATCGGAAACGAAACAACCTCAACATAACAACACATCGATGTTCCTGACCTGCCCCCTCCTCCAGCGGCTGTTTTCAAGATCACAAGAGAAGCGAAGACTTCCCAGCGGCAGCTCTGAAAGTGACATAATGGTGAGGAGAGCGGGAGGTTTCGTATATAAGATAAGGGACTTGAAGATTAATAACTAAAGACTTTACGCGTTTAATAGAAAAAAGGTTAACTGCTCGCGCTTTGCTCTCGTGCTTCACTCTTCAATCCAGTGACGTCAGCCTCTGTTTCATGCGCATGCGTTCCAGACGCACTGACGCCACTCTGCGTTTCAGGAGAGCCACGCTGCGGTTCACTAGAACGCGCTGACAGAGAGCTGCATTTTCATCGAAAAAAAATAGATCGAGTTGAACGCGCTGAAATAGAACACGCTGAAAACACTGACGACATAAAGAGATAAAAGGAGAGCAGTGTTAAATACATTGGACATTGTTCCTCAGTAAAAAAAAAAAAAAAAAAAAAAAGCGTTCCAACAGAATGTACATTGTTAGTGACTAACGCTGCATCTCAAAGGGATTACTCTACATTCAGGAGGATTATCCTTTGTTGTAACACGTTCTATTCATTTAAACAAACATTGGAAAGTGGAACATTCAATTTTACTACCTTAATTCTCCAATTTGCCATGAAAAGAAAATAAGCACAATACAATTCACACTAAAAAAATTTATTTTGATACAAACAAGAGATAAACTTATTCTTACAATTTAAAAAAAAAAAAAAAAAAAAAAAAAAAATGCAAAATGTAACACAACCTGCATTTTTTCTTACAAGTCCAGGGGAGCCTAATGTGAAATGGAAAAAATGGAAGAAAATATTCGCAAATTATGCTAGGGTTTGCGGAACCAACTTGAGTGCTGAAAGAAAACATTCACTTCTTCTTCATTGTCTAGGAGGTGAAGGACAAGATGTTCTTGAACATTTGCCAGACTTATCAGCTGCGGAACAAAGAAACCTAAATGAATACGAAATTGCCATTGTACAACTTGATAGGCATTATCTACCTAGACTTAGTACCATCATGGAAAGGTACCATTTTGGTCTACGTGAACAGAAAAAGGATGAAACTGTAGAGGAGTACGTATCTTCTTTGAGGAAACTTGCTTCCTCTTGCAACTTTGGTCAGACACTTGATGAACGAATACGTGACCAGTTCGTCTTGAGATGCGCACATGACGATATAAGAAAAGAACTGTGGCTAAAAGATGAGCCTCCTTTAGAAGAAGTTTTGACTATTGCTAAACAAGTAGAGCATATGACAAGATGTGTCGGAGAACTAAAAAAAAGAAAAAGAAAAGCCGTCCACTTCTGAGTCTAAAGACGAAGTAAAAATTGACGAAACTGTCTGTCAAGTGAAGAAAATGGAGAATGTCACAAATGATGAGAGGAATGTTAGGCCAACTAATCCTTTTTTTTCTTCCTCTAATAACAGATTTTCTTGTTTTAGATGCGGTCAAATTAATCATTTGGCTAACTCACCTATGTGTCCTGCATTGAAAGTAACATGTAATGTATGTAATAAGAAGGGTCATTTTGCAAAGTTATGCAGGAGCAAAATGTATAATGGTGACAACTCAAGAAGGCGGTGGCCTCAACCTCAAGTAAGGTCAATTTGTTTTGAAGTTAAAGATAACAAATCTGATCATCCCTCTCATTTAGTTAGAGTGGAAGGCTCAATGATAAATTTAAAATTTGATTCCTGCTCAAAAATAACTATAATTGATGAAAAATTGTATAATGAGCTATTTAAAGATAAAGTTAAACTGTTTAAATGTGATATTGTACCGTTGGGGTATAGCGAGAAACCTATTGGGATGGTGGGTTATTTCATGGCAGAAATAGAACTTGGTTCAAAAATCACTGTAGGTAAAGTCTACGTGTCAAAGAAAGGTGATGCACTTTTAGGTTGGTTACATCAACGCTATTTAGGTGTGACACTTGATCCAAATGCCACTCCCCAAGTCAGAATTCAAGAAGTATCTAACCCAGTACAGGACAACAAGAGTGATGAAGGGTTGTCTTTGTCTTTGGCTAAACAATTTCCAAGTGTTTTTAAAGAAGAGTTAGGGTGTCTGCGTGGTTACAAACACCATATTAAATTAAAAGCAAATGCTATTCCTGTGGTGGCTAAAGTAAGGAGGATTCCTCTAGTTGAACAAGCAAAAGTACAAGAAGAACTTGACAAACTTGTGAAAAATGATATTATTGAACCTGTGGAGGCGACTGAGTGGCTTGCTCCTGTAGTTATTGCAAAGAAACCTACTGGCGAAATTCGCCTTTGCATTGATCTAAGAGCTCTAAATAGGGAAGTAGTTGTTGATAGGTTTCCTCTTCCCAACATAGATGAGATAGTCAGCACTTTAGAAGGTGCAAAGTATTTCACCACTCTCGATTTAGCTTCCGCTTACCATCAGGTTGAGCTAGATACTTGTTCACAAGATCTTACGGCCTTTATTACACCAATGGGCACGTTTAAATTTAAGAGAATGCCCTTTGGCCTCGTCTCAGCTGCCTCAGTTTTCCAACGAATCATGGCCAAGATCTTAAGAGGTTTGTCTGGTGTCAAGTGTTATCAAGATGATTTGTTAATCTATGGGAGTAGTGTTCTTGAACATGATAGTCGTGTGTCTGATGTTTTGAAACGGTTAGATGGTGCTGGAATGACTTTGAAAAGAACCAAATGCAAATTTAGAGTTCAAGAAGTTAACTATCTAGGTCATTGTATTACTGGAGTTGGTGTCTTTCCAAAGAAAGAACTAGTTGAGTCTATAGGCAAAGTTAAAGAACCGACTAGTAAAGAAGAACTTCTCTCATTCTTAGGCATGGTAGAATTTTATGGGAAGTTCATTCCCAATTTTGCTGACAAAACACACAATTTGAGGAAGTTAACTGCAAAGAATGTTGTATATAATTGGTCTTCTGAATGTAAGAGTGAATTTGAGTGTATTAAGAAAGAGTTGAGCAAGGCCCCTTCTCTTCATGCTTTTGTTCCGGGTCTTCCCACCGTGATGTTCACCGATGCTAGTGATAAAGGCCTAGGTGCCGTGTTGGTCCAGAAGAGAGATGGAAAGGATTACCTCATATGTTGTTCTTCCCGTTGCCTTAAAGGGTCAGAGTCTAATTACTCCGTAATAGAGAAGGAATCTCTTGCAATTTTCTGGGCTTTGAGAAAGTTTAGGAATCTTGTTTGGGGAACGAAAGTATGTGTACTTTCTGATCATAAGCCTTTGAGAGAGGTGTTTTCAAAGAAGGGTCTTGATGCCATTTCCTCAAGAATCAGGAAGTGGATTGTTTCTTTGCAGGAATTTGAGTTTGAAGTAGAGTATATTCCTGGAATAGCTAACAGGTCGGCTGATTGCTTATCTAGATTGGTTGACAGTGAGAATGTTGATCTTGATGATTTTTGTGAACTTGATGAGGGTACCAATGTGTGTGAAATAACTGATGGAGCAATTGAAGAAAATGAATGGAGGTTGGAGTTGGGAAATGATGATGAGATTTCTCAAGTTATGCTGTCTTTAATGAATAAATCTCGTTTGTCCAAACCTTGGTCGTTAGTTTCAGATGAACTCTCTGTATATGATGGTCTATTGACTCGAGGTACTAAACTTGTTCCTCCCTCTTCTCTTAGAAATAAGTTGTTAGCTCATGCCCATTGTGGTCATTTGGGTATAGTAAAAACCAAAGAGTTTCTACGTATGCAATTTTGGTGGCCAGGCATGGATCTCGAAATCGAAAGAATGGTTAGAGAGTGTCCTGAGTGTTGTTCAAGCGATAAGATCCTGAAGACCAAACAAATGCCTTTGGTTAAGAGGGCCTTACCTAGTCATCCTTGGGATGAGGTTGCTATTGACATTGTGGGTCCTTTATCTGGTATTGCTGATACTCCCTATCTCATCGTTTTAATTGATCTTTATTCGAGATGGATTGAAGTTTCTGCTGTCAGAGAAATTACCTCTGATTCCATCATTAAGTTCTTGGAACCTCTGTTTTATAAAGAAGGTTTTCCAAATAGTCTTCTGTCTGACAATGGTCCCCAGTTCTGTTCCTCAGTCTTTGTTGATTTTCTTAAAAAATGTGGGGTTTCCCATAAGAAGTGTTCACTATATCACCCAGAGACTAATGGTGCTGTAGAGAGGGTCAATAAAACTCTGAAGGAGTCAATTCAACTTGCCCGTGCCTCTGGTCTGAATTGGAAATCCACTCTCCAAGACAGGATAAATACCTATCGCTTTGTCCCCCATTCTTCTACTGGGAGGTCTCCTTTCGAACTATTTAAAGGTAGAATTCCCAATACTTTGTTGTGTCCTGGGTGGATGTGTCTAAACAAAGGTCTAGTGGATAATGACATAGGTGAGTGGAGGACAAGAGAACTGTCCAAGCAGGATGCACGTAAAATATATTTTGACAAGAAGAAAAGTGTGAGTTCTCTGGAGATCAAGATAGGTGATCTTGTAAAAATAAAGACTCCTGTTGGGCGCAAACCGTGGTCCAAGTATACCGATGTTAGAGCTGTTATCAAGGTATTCAAAAATGCTGTAAAGACTGAAGACGGAAGAATCTGGAACAAGAATAGGGTTGTGCTTGTTAATCCTAATTCATTTGTTGATTCTTCTTGTTGTGATACTAGTTTGTGCAATAATTTCCTTTCTCCTTCCAATTCCCAATCAGACAGGTTACCCTCTCCTTCTACAAGAAGTCAAAGAGTTCGTAGTGCTCCGTATCACTTGAAAGATTATGTTTAGTCTACATTACTTTTTGTTGGTATTGCCTAATTTAGTTTACTTCTTCTTTTTGTAAAGAAGGGAGATGTGTGATGTTTCCTCTTTCCCCTGTTATCCCTTCCTTCCCCTTTAAGTTGTACCATTCTCCTTTGCATTCTAAGTTCTGAGAATGTACCCGTTAACATGATTCTCTTTTTGTCAGTTACTTGTGGCTGTTAATGGATGAGGTTTTATTAAACCCACTCTGCTTTGCTGAAACGACTTTTCTCTTATTACATTAAATAAACGAACAATATTATAAAAGGCAGTGGGGTGACGCTCCTCCGCCTTAGCGGAGGAGCTGCCCCAAATTTGTCACCTAGTAACGTAGTCCGAGTATGAGTGTCACGATTGCCAGCTTAGGGGCAATCGAACTACAATCATGGCGGGCCGTTATATACGCGCAGGGATAGGTCGGGCGCGTTAAAGCCCTGCCTCTCCCGTGAGAATGCGCTTCGCGTTCCAGCTTTGGCTCACTTACCCGTGTCACTTCCAGTGCGTCGCGGCCCTTCACTTCCGCGTCGTGTCACGTCCGAGTTTCTCCGTCGGGTCGTCCTTGTCTCGACTCCTCGCCAGTCCGGTTCCTGGAATTCCTGCAAAAGAAGAAAAGAAACGCTGTATAGAATATTAGACCGTGGTTAAGGTAACAGCGCGTTGCGCTGCTTTTTACTTTATTTGTTCATATCCTCTCACTCACCTGACTTGGGGTTGTGACGAGGATTTGTCTCTCCTTCTTTCCTTGTTTTGTTTCCCTTCTTCCCTGGATTACCTTTTGTTGCTTAGACATAGACCAGCACAATAGGTGGTTGGGAGAAGTTGCGGACTATTCTTTAGTTCCATGACGTTCCTGTGGAAATTCAGGTGAGATCCTGACAATGTGCTAGTTACTAGACCATTTTGTGCAGCAAAACGCACTTACAACTTAGGCGGACATACCTCTAGATGGCAATGCAGTTTGAAGCTTGTGCACACGGTTGTATATCCTTTGCCCCCTTTTTCCTTCTGCTGGGAGTATATTGAGTAGAACTGGCCAATACCCATCTTATTTATTGGGCTTGTTGGCTTTGTTGGGATTTGAATTCATAAACTATAAATCGCAGCAGAAGCATTCAACTCTGAGCAATCCCGGTGGCTGTAACCCAGCAACACTATTTTGCACAGACACTACAGCATTATAGCAGTGTGCACCACAATTTCTAGATTTAATGAATTCCTGTTGTCCAGTGCTTTTATTCTATACAGACATACCACGCAAAAACAAGGGTTTAATCCATCATCATTCTTTTGCTCATTTTGCCACCCTAGTTCAGACCTGCCCTATGCAAATCAGTCTTGCCCCTGTTCCTCATCACTGATTTGCATACGGCTGGGTCTGTATTGGGGTGGCGAAGTGAGCTAAAGAACGAGGATGGATTCAACCCAAAACTAATAGTGACGGGGGAGAGTATCTAAAAAGGTTCAGCACTCCGTCCATCATCTCTTTGTGTTTGCTTTGTTCATCCTAAGTTGGCAGGATATGCCCAGAAGTTGGTCCCTTGCTCACTTTGCCACTGGATTCAAGCTAGCCTTGCTGATGAGGGGTGTTACCCCAAACCTGGTTCAGGATGCTTGTTTCTGGTCCAGGGAAGAACTGGCTTGGCAGTTCGGGCTTGACTGTTCCCACGAGGAACAGGGGCAAGACTGATTTGTATATGGCTGGGGCTGAACTGGGATGTGTAGTGAGCTAAAGAATGAGGACCGATTCAACCCAGATCTAATAGTGACTAGGGGTGAGTGTCTGAAAAGTTTAAACACTCTGTCGATCATCCTTTTATGTTTGCTTTGTTCGCTCTAAGTTGGCTGAGTATGCCCAGACGTGGGTCCCTTGCTCACTTTGCCACTGAGTTCAAGCTAGCCTGGCTGATGAGGAGTGTTACCCCAAAACTGGTCCCAGGATGCTTGTTTCTGGTCCAGGGAAGACCTGGCTTTGCAGTTCGCGCTTGATTGGTCCCACGAGGAACAAGGGCAAGACTGATTTGCATATGGCTGGGGCTGAACTGGGTTGGTGAAGTGAGCTAAAGAACGATGATGGATTGAACCCAGATTTAATAGTGTCTGAACCTTCCGCCTCCCTGCTAGCCCCTCCAACCTCTCAGGACTACAAATGAAAGCCACTGTGCCGCCGGTGTGCCAAAGGCTAGCCTGTCTGCACTTGAACCGCACCCAGCGCCAGAACCCCTGGCCCTTCCGGTCACCCACTGATGCACCGCTAAGGAACTCCTGGACCGAGGATACGAAACTTCAGCTGCTTCTACGCCACACCTCGTTCAACCAAAGGACCCTTCACCTGCCGAGATTGACACTTCTTCTGCACCACAACTGACGAGGGATCCCGAGCCACCCCCGCCAAGAAGATTGTGAATGACCCGGAACCGCTCCAATGTACCCTGCTCAAGGCATACTCCGTCTGTAAACACGCCACGGTTATCTAGGACACCATCACCGCCCTCTCCACGGACGTTGCCTTCATCACTGAAACGCTCTTTGAACCCCAACATGACCACTGCCACTACCAAAGTGTACAAGATGATACACCGAGACAGCACCAACAAACAAGGCGAAGGCGTCGCAATCATCTTCAAGGAATCCATCAGATGTATCATCATCCCACGCCTCTCATGGAACACCTCAACTTCCAACTACAGACAGATGCGAAGACCACGATAAGGGGCACCCTCACCTACAGACCCCCGGGACCCCAACCAACTTTCTGCGACATCATCTCAAATTTCATTGCCCCCTAGCCGTCTACTCCCACCACTACATCCTACTTGGCAACCTTAATTTACACATCGACGAAACTAACTACGCCAACTCCATGACCCTCCTGGAAAACATTATTGCACAGCCACACCACAGGACTTCCCCCAACAAACCACGCTATTATACACTTCGCCATCTCTGACGCCCAGCACCCCATCACTTAGCATCACTCCTCCCCCACCATAGCTAGAGCAAGGTTACTGGAACTCAGTGGACTCTGGCTCTCACCACCACTCAAACTGAAGCCTCAACAGACCTCGAATTGGCCGTTGAGAACTTCAGCACCTGGATCACCACAGAGTTGCCCCACTGAAAACTACAAAAACAACAAAACCACAAAACAAGCCAGCTGGTACACCCCAGAGCTCAGGACCACCAAGCACAACTGCTACCAACTTGAGAAAAGTTGGCGTGTCACGAAGAACCCTCCCAACAGAACTTCCTACAAGACAGCCCTCAGCAACTATCACCTGAACATCAATTAAGCCAAGAAAAGCAGCCATCACCAGACGCATTGACACACGCCGGCCAACCACACTAAGGAACTCTTCAAAATAGTCAAGGAATTCTCCTACCCAACAGCCACAGAAATCACCATCCACCACTCCAAAGAGCTCTGCGACACCCTCTCAGACTAGTTCCACAGCAAGATTGCCACCATCTGCAGCAGCTTAGACCCACAACCCACCCCCATTGACATCAACCAACCAGTGAACACCAGCCAAACGATCACCGAACTGGTACCTGTTCACCGCCTGGACCACCAAAGCCATCATGTCTTCCATCCACTCTGGGGTGCCCACCGACCCCTGCCCCCACTACCTCTTAAACCTCAGCGTGAACCCAATCAGCATGGAACTCACCAGCATCCTCCACCTTCCATCTACACTGCAACCTTTCCTGACAAATGGAAACACACAGGTGTCAGACCCCTCCTAAAGTAGCCCTCCACTGACCCCAGTGACCTAAAAAATCATTGATCAAACTTCCCGCTCCCTTACCCAGCCAAAGTACTGGAGAAAGTCATCAAGCGACAGCTAACAAAATTCCTGGACGAAAACCACCTACTGGATGCCTCACAATCAGGATTTCTGGCCGACCACAGCACGGGACTGCACTGATCGTTGCCATCGATGACATTAGAACTCTCCTCAACCGTGGAGAAACTGTGGCCCTGATCCTCCTCGACATATCTGCAGGGTTTGACAACGTCTCCCACAGCACCCTCATCAACAGACTCCACAACATCAGCATACAGCAAGGTGCTCTCAAGTGGATCGCCTCCTTCCTTCCAGGATGCACACAGAACATCCGGCTGCCTCCCTTTACCTCTTCACCCTGAAACATCATAAGCAGCATACCCAAAGGATCATCCCTCAGCCCCACCCTGTTCAACAGCTACATGACCCCCTCGCATACGTTGTTGGATCCCACAGCCTTAAATATAACCTCCTTTGTAGACTACACTCAATTTATCCTCTTGGTCACAGACGACCCCACTAACACCAGTACCAATTTTTACAACGCCTTGCCAAATGTAGCTACCCTTCTTATGACTACATCTGGTCAGCTAGTGCTTGCTGAATCGTGGGAGGGATATGACAATGGAGCACTGTACAGCATCCTTTTTAGGACATCCTCATTCCTCATCCCTATTTCTCGTCCATCGTCCCTGCTTCTCATCCATCATCCTTGCTTCTCATCCTTCATCCTTGCTTCTCATCCATCATCCCTATTTTTCATTTCTACTTCTCATCCATCATCCTTACTTCTCATCCCTCATCCCTTATGTATGTATGTATACTTGTAAAGCGCACTGTTACCTCGTTACGTGGTGTCCTGGCGCTGTATACCGCTGGGGAAACCGTCCTGGCTTTCCCTGTGAGAGGGCACCCCAAGGTGAAGCCAGGCATCCCCGGCGTTGCTGGGGCCGTTGTGGAGATTAAGCAAGCTATTGCCCAGAGTTGCAGAGTGGGACCCATGGTTAGCGTAGGCACCTAAGTGAGAATTATCCAGTCCGCGGACATTGACCCAAGACCCTGCCACGTCGGGAATTGAACCCTGGTCCTGGGCCGACCTCTGCTTCAGGGTCTGCCACTTCTAACCAGTGAGCCACACTTCTCCACTTATGTGCAGTGAGAAGGCTGTATTTTTTTGTGGCTAGACCAATAGAATCCTGCCCTCTCTCTTAACTCTGATTGGCTGTTGCAAACCAATCAGTGTGAAGGGGTGTTTCACAACAATGAAAGTGTGTTGATATGACTAAGGGATGAGGAATGAGAAGTAGGGATGATGGATGAGAAGTAGAGATGAGAAGCAGGGATGAGGAATGAGAAGCAGGGATTATGCATGAGAAGCAGGGCTGAGGATAGGGATGATGGAGAATTAGGGATGATGAATGTGAAGTAGGGGTGATGGATGAGAAGTAGGGATGAGAATCAGGGATGATAGACGAGAAGAAGAGATAATGAGTAAGAAGTAAGGATGATGGATGAGAAGCAGGGATGAGCGATTCGAAGGAGGGATGGAAAGTAGGGGTGATTGAAGAAAGTAGGAATGATGTAAGAGTAGGGAGGATGGGTGAGAAGTAGGGATGAGAAGCTGGGATGAGGGAAAAGAAACAGGGATGACGGAGGAGAAGTAGGGATGATGGATGAGAAGCAGGGGTGAGAAGTGTGATGGATGAGAAGTAGGAATGAACATGTCCTAAAATGGATGCTGTAAACTGTGGGGGATAGAGAGGAATTAGCAGGACTTTAAGATGGCCAACTCGTTTCACATTAGAGCGACTACTTGTGCACCTCTTCTATTTGTAGGGTGCTTTCATCAGTCCCGCACTGACATCGATCACTTAGTAGAGGCTCAGTCACAGCACGCTTACATCGGCGGGGTGTCCGGAGGGATGCAACGACATTCAAAGGGACAGTTTTTCATCAATAAATATAAATCTGCTATCTAGGGTGGTCACATTAAACAGACACAGCAAAGTTAAAAACAAAGTTAGATATATTGGAAACGGAGACTGGGTTTACAACGAGAATAAAGGAAAAGTGTATCTCTAAAGGAGTTGCATTGTTTCTGAAAACAAGAGGCTGTGTGTCAAAGCTACAGTAATATGCAGTGTTTCCAGAGAAAATTGGGCTGTTTTAGAAAAGCGATTCAAAGTTTCTAATTAGGAGATTAACTAGTTGCACTGATGGTAAACTGTGTGCGCAGAAGCAGGCAGAAGTTCCACACCAGGCCTCTCTACGCGCAGCCCAGTGAACTGAATTAGAAACATTTGGTTGGTTACATTAATATACCAAAACTAAAAAGGATACATTTGAAATGAAAACCTATGTATTTTCAGAATTCATTGGCTGACATTTGGAGAAAAAATGGCTTAGCTCCCAGAATATATTTAAAGCTGATATTTGAGTGGTACAAATCAAACTGTGTTTCAGAGAGTTTCACTGTTATTAACTTGACCCAAAGGCATTGCAATTATGGCTGTTATGTTTTGCCCTTGTAGAGGCATTCCACATTGACAAAGCATTGTTTACATTACTGCTGACAACCGTGCCGGAAGCACAGAGGTGATCACTGCTGATAATCTTGCAAATGGTGGTTACTAATGTAATCTTGTCTGATGTGGTTACTAATGTAATCTTGTCTGATGTGGTTACTACTACATCTCTGATAATGTTAGCTGCTCGGGAGGATTTTCATTGAACATGAGTAGCTCTTATTATATAAACATTTGGAGACTTCTGTTCCACACAATAGAAAGATACAGTTTCTATGTGCACTGTCCTCAGTATCTGGATCTGTGAAAGGCAGTGTGTGCCTCTCTGTGAGAGGTGGACCTCAGAAGGACTCCCATGGCTTCTGCATCTCTCTGACACCTGCACAGATAGGGTGCATCTTATTATATATGCACTGTTGCAAAGCCAGGCAGAGGACTACCCAGTATGGGCGGACTTCTCCGGCTCCAGAGAGTAACTGCCCAGCCTGACCGCAACAGACTGCACCTGGGAGATGCGGGTCTGCAGGCGCCGCGGGCTCTGCTTCTTTCCACACAAATCTATGGGGCACCAGATTTGGTGCGTCAACAATAACTTCATTGTCTTGGCTACAAACCATACAATTAAAACTTAAAGTTCATTAAACTAGGCATATAAATAAATAATTAAATATACAATCAATCAATCCGCCTGTAAAACAGATAAAACAATTAGTGGGTTTGAGCGCGATTTAAGAGAAGACTAGAAGAAAATTACCTGGTACGTCTGGCAGATGGCAAAAAGCATTGATTCCTTGCAACGTATTACATTGTATTTCTGGAACAAAGACTGAAGGGACTGTTTCCGAGGTGGGCAGTGCTTGAAATCCGAACTTTATATAAAGGGTTCTCACTAGCTCGGGCTGCAGTAGGTGAAAATATGGTTACATAGTTGAGTATTTTAGATCCAGGTAATAAGCTAACTGCCCTTCCTGTCAGAGCTTTGGGATAAGTGTAGAACACTTTCCAATAATTTTCTTTAAGAGTTGTTACACTCAATTTGTTCATTTGATGTGGAGTATTTCAGTAGTTTGAGGTTCTTTAATTTTGACTCCATCTTACATTTGTCATCAATTTGTGTTGCCTTTACACAGGCTGCTCTATTCATGAAGTGTCTCTGCCCTTTGGACTGCAACGTGTTGAAAAACCCCCTCTGTCCTTGCTTTGAAATCAATCTCAGACACCAGCTGGCCTAACTGCATACAGACATGTCCTGCCATTACCGATTGACCTATAGGTGCTGTAATTAATTTACTTGTGGGTTGGGCAGAAACACGACGTAAGGGGGACGTTCTGGTTATATGATGCTTTTTTTTAATGTTCTCCTATTGGCTAATATTTTGCAGATCTTGTATGTCCATATTAGGTATTTTGCATGCTGGCAGAAGCTAGGACTGCCCCTTTCTTTTATGCTGAGTTTGTAACCCTAAGCATATAAAAGGCCTCTGTGTTTTGTACTCTTTAGACTGCCTCATTCAGTTGCTAAAGGCTTCTGTGTGACGTAGTTTCACTAAATTAAGTTTAATAAAAATATTCTCTTTATATTCCAGCTTCTGTGTCAGATTCTTCTTTTGTATTAGTGAGACCCCTGAGAATGAAGGTTACAGTTCTTCAAATGGCGCGGCCAACGTGGGCTTCATCCGAGAAGTGACTTTCTGAAGGAGTGATCTTGTCAGAAGACTGAAATCTACTGAGGAGGACAGGACGGGACTCTACTTCTCTGTGCACAAGGATTTTGGAGATTCTTTGTCTTTGCAGCCCAGTATATTTCTGATCTTCCTGATTTTGATCCTCCACATGATGTCACTCCTGACTGAGAACCTTTTTGGCGTGAGTATTCTAAAAAAGGACCGTTAGGTCATTTAGAACTTGGCAGTTAGAATTTGGACAATCTTTTAATTGGTAAGAGTAAGGTAGTTTAGTAACGCTTACTGTAGCTTTGGAACTTTGGAATTTGTGTTGGCCAACTTTTGATTTGTATGGATTTGATATGCAAATTGCAATTTGTGTAGACAGGTAATGAGGAGATTTTTCTCTATTTGGTTTTGGTGAACGGTGCACGTACGAAAAGTACATTAAGCACTACTTTGATTATAATATTGTATATTCTACAATATTTTTGGCATGCCTGTTTCAAAGCTCACATAGAGGAATGTGTTGCTTTATTTGGAAAGTACCATAGTGTGATGTGAAATTAATTAGCCGGCTCTCCTAGAAGGAATACCTAAATAGGTAGGTATACAAACATATTTCTTCCTTGGTGATTCTGTATCCCCAGGGAATTAAAATATGGACATAATACATACAAGGATCCTTTGTTCTGTGCAATTTTCTGAATGAAGATATGCAGAGCGATTTTTGGTGTTCTGCCAGCCAAATCTAGTGAATTGAGTGTGTTTTGGCTTCTTGGATATGTAGCAGTCTGTTTTTGCAGTCTTTTGGAACACAATTGAGAAGCGTTTCTTGTAAATATGACTTACAACTAGTATTTACATATGGTTTGGTTTAAGTGCAGTCTGTGGGCTGTCCTTTGTTTCTGTTCTGAGTATTGGTTTGTGGGTTAAATGTGTGTTTAAATGTCTGTGGTTTTCCCATTAGTGCAATTTCTGTAAGTGAATTGCGATGGCGCTATTCACGAATTGCATGGCTAAAGCACGCCGTATTGTGTGTCCTGAGTGTTTGACCCCTTTTCTGTTTATGTCTGAAATGAGCTCAAATGTGTGTTTGTGTTTCTTTTTCATGTTTTCAGTCTGTTAAGCAAAATGTATAAATGCTTAAAAACTAAAATGTATATTCACATTCACTAGGAATAAAAAAGCCCCCAAAAACGAAATTGGGTGTTTTGCAAAAAAAAAAAAAAAAAACTTACAGCATTTTCCTTAGATATATTGTATTCGATATTAACAGGCAAACACATTATCTGAATACATTGGACCTTGCAGTATTGCACACGCATTTTGAAACTTGAAATGTCTTAGTTTTAGTTTTAAATAGACAGCTACCGTGCTTATGTTATAAACCTTGAGAGACAAGCTAAATAGACAGGAATATTTACTCAAGCCAGGACTTTGCCCTCAGTTGCACGGGTGAAACTTAGCATTTCAGAATGTTGTTTTAAAAAGGTTCCAAAACTAAGGTTCATTATTTTGTATTATAGGAAGACATTTCAATTAAGGGTTTTCCTCTCTTTAAGCATTTCTGTAAGTATATTCTTGGCTCTGTTGCTAAATAATTAACCCATGTAATGAAGAAACATTTAAAAAGAAAGAAACAGTAACAGATGCTGAAACAAGATAAGGCAAGTCCAAGGAAACTAAAAAGTTATTGATGTCTTGAACATTGATTGGCAATCTCAGATAAAGATCAATCAGGGAAATTGGCTTTGCGAGGTCAGTTTCAGGTGAAGAGGTCAGTTTCTTACAGTTTAATCTGGTTAATGTGTACCACTTTGTTCGTCAGGCTATCTTTGCAGGCCTACGTGGCACAGAGCAAAAAAAAAAAAAGAAAATGAAGTCAAATTCGAGGAATTACAGAGCCTTAATATGTGGAATTATCAAAAATGATTGGGTTATAAAAATAAGTGCTACAAAATTTGTTTTTTACTATTCATGAAGCTTAATACTTATACTGTGACCTCCTAGCATTATAATTTAATTTAAGTTATGTTACACTGCATAATGAGGACATTAGCATATAGAATTTAACTTGGCGCAGGCGTGAAAAACTCATTTTTCTCAGGATTTGCATGAGATATGTCTAATGTCCAATCTCTGCAATTTGTAAAGAACATTCTGAAGATGATTAATAAGTAATGCAATTGTAGGATCTTTAATTTTAAGTGCCCCAAATATCAAAGTCGAATTTGGGTAAAATTTGGGCGTTTTTGCCATTTACAATAGCTTTAAAGTGCTTTAGGCTTCAGTAAATGCGTACATTTTAGGTATAATACAAATTTGCAGGTTGTTCCCATTTGGGTTTGCTTTTAAATGGCTCAGTGAGCCAATGTGCCTGGTGCAGAGGTTTGAGTTTAATATCAGGGTGGAAGGTTTTAACTTTTGCTGGACCTAACTGAGTCCTTCATCCATTTAAGGTTGATGAAATGAGTACCATTGCAAACAAGCATTTGTTCTAAAAACTGGTATGTGTGTTATGTTCTGCAAATTATTCACAGTAACTGTTTTAATATTCTAAGTATAGAAATAAATTGTAGCCCCTAACAGGAGTAATATATATATATCATGTGTTTTTAAAAAGGGTTGGTTATTGCAGGTTAGAAAGAGTTGGGAAGTTTTTTTTTGTCTTTTTCAGCCTTAGAGTGAGGAAGAGATAGAGGGCTGAGGAGCCCGCAAGGCAGATTTTGACCTTAAGGTCAGTAAGGTAGGATAGGAGTAAGTGTAAACAGATGGAGAAATCATTGCTTGGAAAAGCAGGGCCTCAAAGGGTGTTGGCGCTCGGGACTCGTAGAGTGTCTGTGAAAGAGTTTTTGGGACGTCGAAATTGGGGTGGTTTAGCATGTTTTCAAAAGATGGTTGGTAACAGTTGATATTTTGTGTGTTATGTGCAGTGTCAGCAGTATGTTGAAAAAGATGTTTTTTTTATTTTTTATTATGACTTCTTATGAAAAGAAATGTTTGTGCGTTTTAGATATTTTTGCATTTTATCCTTTTATGAATTGTTCCTGCTGGTCCTGTGTGTCAGAACCGACACAGTAAGTTGTGTTTGACAGCCAAATCTCCACTAACTGGTGATCTGCTGTCAAAAGGAGGGTGAGGATTTTAAGCCTGACAAATTAAGCAGGCCTGAATATTCTGTTTTGGGCTGCAGGTTCACAGTGCATACAGTGCATGCAATGGTGTTGTGTGTTACCGCTTATTTACATATGCTATTGTACTTTGTCTGTGCTTTTTGTGCTTGATATACAGCGCGTATATCTGATGGCTTGGCATATGTGTGTGTTTTTTTTTTGCGCTGATACTAAATTTCACAGATATGATTTTTCGTGCTGTGAACAAGACAGACAACACTTCACCAGTGTATGTCAAATTTGGCTATATAGTATTGAAGTAAAATAAAAGAGATATACAGGATCAACGTGTGTCATCTGCTGTTAGTCACGTTACTGCCCCCCCTTCCTTTAAGGAACAGGCAGCCCTAAATTTATGTATCCTGATTGGACGTAAGGATAAATTATAGATTTGTGACTCTTGTACATGGTGACCTAATTTCTCTATTACATTAGTCAGTTTTGTTCTGCTTCCTAAGTAGTGTATGGCTTTGTACCATAAAGGAAACAAGGCTTCATTTTTCCCTGAAGAAGGAACTGGAACATTAGCGGAGATTACCGTATATGGTTTAGCGGCCAGCGGTAGAGCTAACATCTGAACTATTTTTGATTTTTGTTCACCCAAGTAATTCCTTGTTCTTCCTATAGATTTTTCTTTTGTTACTTCTCCCCTGACCGATGTCGCATCGTGCCTAGCTATTGGGGTTTTTAGCTGTGTCCTAGTCCCATTTCGCTTTTCCATATTCCTTTTTTACCAGTTAGCCCTTTTATTATTTTTGTATTGTTCAGGTTCACACTTCCAGATTGCAGTAATGTACCAGAGACACCCATATTATGTATAATTCCCTTTTGTATGACCAGACTGGTTTTCAAGAATTTTCTTTAGGCCTACTCTGATGTTTTCCAGTCTGACTGTCAGGGTAGTGATGGACCGGTTAACTGACTCAATACTATAGTAAGATAAGTTTTCCACCTCAATAGGAGACACCTTACGTTTTTTTGAATATGACAAATTCAATGCCTATTCTAATTTGGTTTTTAGTTCCTTTTTTCTGCTGCTTTAATTTTT
The DNA here is from genome assembly GCF_964261635.1 of Lissotriton helveticus. Classification (NCBI taxonomy): domain Eukaryota; kingdom Metazoa; phylum Chordata; class Amphibia; order Caudata; family Salamandridae; genus Lissotriton; species Lissotriton helveticus. The sequence continues at coordinate 1,634,651,717 of NC_136067.1, read as the reverse complement.
GGTGGATTAGATGTGTTTCAAATCATGGAAATACCAGGACTCTCTAGTTCTTGTCTTTTGCTTCCACATTTTGATCATTAGCTTTTGTATTGCATAGTCCACCTGATGCACAATTATTAAAGGGAGGTATCTACATGTCCCTGATAATATGTATTATGCGATTTCTCTTTTGAGGTGTTGTAGATAAGGAATTTAGGAACACCTAGACGTGATCATTGAGGGAAAGAAATGTTTGCCCCATTAGACAATGCCACCATGTGTGAGGACATCCATTTAGATAGAATTCCCATGTCGCTATCTACCCTTAGATGGTAGAGGATATGCTCTCACAGGGAAACCCAATTAAAGAGGCTAGAGGCACTGTTTTGCCTACTGCCTTTGTCTTTGTATTGCCTTTGAGAATGACAGTGTATTCTAGACCAGAAATGTCCCATGACGTATGGCCACTCCTTTAAAGATTGCAGGCCACTTGCTTGCAGTCCCTTGTTATACAATGAACTGTTTTGTACTTAATTGAAGGAAACTAACAACTGTGTCACATTTCCTACGTCACTAGGTTCTGCGGGATTAAGTCATAATAACCTGCGTAACTCACCCACAATCCCATCAGTGACAGTTAACAGATGAAAAGTCCCAGCACCCAGACAGCGATCGCCAGCGTGCGATCATTGGTATCTCCAACGTATTGTACTTGCTTCATCAGAAGGCGTTGAACATCAGAGAAGAAGGAGGATCTGGTTTTGCCACAGAACCAGAATTTCAGTGCAAAAGAGCGAAAGAGAAGGATTCTTGTTGTTGTTGAGGCTTCAGTTTTCCACCTGTCATGTGCTGGTAACCTCTAACAGTGTGCAGTCCCTTGAGCCCCTTGGCCTGAGTTTTGGCCACACCCCCCCTTTTCTTTGCTCCAACGGAAGTGCAGTGCACCGGAGGATTCAGGATTGGCAAAAGGCACTACATTGTGGTACCTATGATTAAATGAAAGAGCAGCCCGAGCATCCTCTGACATTCAATAGAGAGTGTTGGAGCCTGAAATGTGTTCCTGAGAGTGACAGTCTGTTGCTCTTTCCCGATTAATAGTACTTGGGTCTGCATGAGATGATCTGTGCCCATGACTAATGAAAAGCACAATATCTGTAGTGCCTGCAGCACAGGAAATATATTGGTGCACTGCATTGAGACATTGAGACTTTCAAGTGAGGTGTGTTTGCCAGGAAGGCACTCCAACGGATACTGAGTAGCACCATTTTCATGAAAGGCCTGAATGAAGAGGCCCATGCGGAAGAAAACAACAGAAGCAGATTTGATGGACAATAGAAGCCTGCCAGAGAGGCTTCGATGGACTCTGGGTATTTCCCGTGCGATTGCATAGAATGGGTGTTTGGAGACTGATTCTTATTGTTTTACTGGCATTGTCAATAGTCGCTGAAATAACTAGCAGCCCTGAAAATGTTTGCAAAATAATTTTAGGATTTGCCTGTGTAATGGCAAGAGGTGGGTCTGAGGTTCTTTAATTTTGACTCCATCTTACATTTGTCATCAATTTGTGTTGCCTTTACACCAGCTGGCCTAACTGCATACAGACATGTCCTGCCATTACTGATTGACCTATAGGTGCTGTAATTAATTTACTTGTGGGTTGGGCAGAAACACGACGTAAGGGGGACGTTCTGGGTATATGATGCTTTTTTGGATGTTCTCCTATTGGCTAATATTCTGCAGATCGTGTATGTCCATATTAGGTATTTTGCATGCTTGCAGAAGCTAGGACTGCCCCTTTCTTTTATGCTGAGTTTGTAACCCTAAGCATATAAAAGGCCTCTGTGTTTTGTACTCTTTAGACTGCCTCATTCAGTTGCTAAAGGCTTCTGTGTGACGTAGTTTCACTAAATTAAGTTTAATAAAAATATTCTCTTTATATTCCAGCTTCTGTGTCAGATTCTTCTTTTGTATTAGTGAGACCCCTGCGAATGAAGATTACAGTTCTTCAAATTTGAACATCCAGTTGCTTCCAAATTATGTTCTGTGTACTCCAGCCTCTGTATTATTTTATAGTCTCTGCACAATGGTATATTAAAAAGTTATATCATTTTCTAGTGTCTGATCAGTCCAAAATCACTACATGTCTGGGGAATTGTAGTACCTCTATCCAATCTTCATCCTCAGGGTCCTGTAAGTTTTTAGTTTGCAGGTGTGTCAGATTTGGTGTATCCACTCAAGGGTTGTAGGCCACGTTACTGTCACGGTGACGAAGTATAGACGTTCTGTAGTTTTCCCAAAGTCATGTATTATAGTATGTGTGAGCCCCCATATTCTCTCCTCAGTGGTAATCTCTGTGTCGAGCATCCTTTCATGGGGTTTTTCATTGCAATCTCCTCAATCTAGAATATGTTTGTGTCAATTGTTATTACTCGATAATCTAATCTCAGCTACAGTATTTTCAAGGTTCTTGAGTGTTTGATATCTACTTTTATGTTGGCCTGGCAGTAAGTTTTGATTGAAAATATTTAAGGTCAGGCTTTCACTTTCCAGGGAAACATGTTGCATATTAGTGTTTTAAGAATTGTTCTCTTGTGCACTTTCTTAAGGGAGACAGCATTTAATGCCAGAAACACTACATGTTGTGTATCTATCAGATGGGATTTTTCTGTGGCCCATGTTTCCTGAAAGCAGCGGAATGCGTAAGATTTAATGAATGCTAGACAATTCTTGACATAGGTTTTCTGTTTCCGGCCAACTATGTTTCAGTAGCACAGAAATTAGCCTTTGTGGGACATGCGAGCCACAAAATGGCATGGTGCAGGTTGCTGGTATATTAATTGGACTAATGGTCCTTCGAGTTTATGGCAGATTTACCTCACTGTTTATTAGCACAGAAGGTAGCTATCCTCAGTCCTTGTTAGCTTGGCTGTGCCAAGCCTGAGCCTTATTGCTGTCATTGCATGGGACATGCATAGACTGCTTTCGCTCCGTTCCGGCAATGAACTTTAACCTGATATACTTTAACCTTCAAGTTTAGCCAGTCTTCATTTGTTCTGTTTGGCCAGTGCATTTACATTTTATGGCCCCATAAAGTTCTGAATGCAACGTGGGTCTTTTGGGATTTGATGTTGTGAGGTTTGATTTGTCAACACCTGTAGTATAGTGGGGTGAGCATTGTAATTTTAATAACCCATTTAAAAGAAATAAGATGATCTTGGGCATGTATGGCTTTTACTAGTGCCTGGGAGGACCAGATGGTGTCAGTGGATTCTATCTTTAAAGCTTTCTTAGGCTCCAAAAGATACACTATGATATTATTTGAAGTCACCGTGTGTAGACCATGAAGGGCTTGATTAATTTCAGCAAGTTGACTCTATCAAGGATGTCATGGTGCCCCCTGGATGAGTAAAAGGGTGTAAAGTAGATAGTATCAGTTCTCATTTGACTGATTGTACGAGGTAATCATCTGTGTGGGCCATGTTACTTGGTTGTGATCTTCATTACTTGGCCATTCGTCAGCCTGTTTCTTTACTTTGTATTTAACAAGTGTTGACCTTGTGTTTTGATTCCTGCACTAGGTCTGTGATTGGATAGAATAGTTCCATTTTGTTTCTTCTGAACTTTCTCCAAAGACCTCAATTCTCAGCACACTCAGGCGGTTGGTTATTTCATCCCATGATTTCAGCTAAAAGTCGGCTAAGGTTGATAGGCTCTGCCTTGATACTTATAGGGATTGATACACTTGTCCTCTATAGATCAGTCTTCAGAGCTACAGGGATTTAATCTGCAGATAATTTTATTGATTTGGTATTGGCCTCCGGACAGTGGAGGTTTTTCCCGTTTTCTCAAGTGATCCCCTTCCGGGGTTTGTTAATTGGTTCTGCTGAGTAGCATTCGTTGAATTGTGGTTATTGGCAATCTATCTGCGGTCGGAATAAGTTGAATATGGGTATGTAATTTGCCGTTTTTGTGTTACACACCCCACTTTTATTATTCTCTTAGTCATATCTAGCCTTTTTGAATGTATCATACTGAGGTGCTTGTGGTGGCGATAAAGTATCACTCACTTCTTGCCATTTTGTTTTTTTTGCTTCTTTTTCCCTCTGCTGATTTATTGCCCAGACGTTTGAGTTTTTTTGCATTAATGCCTCATCCTCCTTGGCTTCATGCCATGGGATTCGTAAAGGGACAATTCATTTGATGGGACTTTTTGGTGATTATTTATACTTCTTTTGCAATCTGCTAAGATAGTCTGAAGCACTGCTGGGAACTCTTGTAAGCTTTAAAAAGAATAACAGGTACAAAAGTCCACTTTGGTGATGCAATCAAATGATTCTCCCACCACATCCTCTTTTATATCCATTCTCCTGTCTATGGCCTACACGCGATGCCATTTCTTGTAATAATGTATTTTTTTGGGCGTCTATCTTTTGGGAGTTGAAATTTAAGGCAGCAGGTCCTACACATAGTCTTCATTAGTGACAGCATGGGTTGCACTGGTGGTGTTGCAGATGTAGGCAAAGGGGTCTTAAAATTTAAAATAACTTTCTGGAGAGAGGTCTTTATGGAGTTTGTTTGGAACAGAGAATCAAGAGGAGGCACAAGTACCCCCGATAGCCGTCTCATCTACATCTTGTAAAAATTAGTTATCATCAGGGTCAATAGGGAAAGTTCTAGACACAAAGACCAAGCAAAAATAAATATAACCAAAAGAAAACCTATAGGTTACTTAATGGTTGTAATGGTAAGGTAACATGAATAGGGAGAGAGTTTCTGATAGCTTTACATTATAAATGGAGACAGGCAGAACACAAAATAAATAGACAAGTATTTGAATGTGCAGAGAAAATATTTAGTAGAATTGAGCAGATAGAAAACAAAGAAACAATGTAGTGTTAACCATACAAATGCTGGTTTGGAGAGAATGAGAAAACAATTGTAGGCTCCGTTAGTAAGTTACAATGGGCCCCATTTCGAAGTGCCATCACATGTATCTAAAGGAGAAGCAGGAAGTTCTGAAAGACACCCACACAAGCCCCCACAAACTCCGCCGACATCTTTTTTTATCCTAAGGACACCCCAGAATTAAGGGGCAAGTGAAAGGTATCAATATGACCATTCTGAACTAGAAACACTAAATTTTTTAAAAGTTTAACATCCCAAACAAACAATTAGAATAATGTAAAGATTGCAAGCATCTAACTTTGCATGCTTGTGAGGTCAAAACTATGCGTTTGGGCCCCATGGAGTACATTCCACTGGTGTCTGCCTATGGCAGAGGGCAGAAGGGGTGAGAGAAAGAAAGTAAAGAACCTATGCAGATGTGCAGGGTGCAATCACGAGAGCCGAAACCTGTTGACGCTTTGATAGACGACCAGTCTTTATATGTGCATTAGTAATTTGTATTTTGATATTTTTTTGTAATTCAAATAATTTTTTAGTTACTGGGCTAGAATTCTGAACTAGGGTTTAGGACTCCCCTCCATTGTAAATGATTGTGTTCTCCATATTCCTCCCTCCCATACACTTTCAGCATTTAGATTCTTGTTCAGCACACTCTCTGAGATATGATGTGAGGCTACTACATAGATGCACCTTCATCCATTTTCCTTTACGTCTAACATCCTACTCGACATCTTCAGGATTGTAAGTTAAATAGAAGCATGAAATGAGTCACTAGTAGTAGTAGATGCTGTCCTTTACATACAAACCCTGATAATTCATAACCAGTTTTTTGTGCTTCCATTTGAAGCGGTGGTGGTGCACTCATACAAACGCTTGGAGCCCTCACACAAAAGTTAAGTGCCCTATTTCAGGTATCATCTGAACTTAGTATTTGGCTACCTTCTGTGAGTCCACCAATGGTTCCTAGGCGATGCCCTGGTTTCCTTTGCATCTTTGAGGGCATGTCTTGCAATGGCAGTGGTCTACGTGACTGCACCAGTTGGATGTGTCAGTGTCACTTGTGCCAATATGGCCCTAATGCTTCCTGCCTCATAATACCATATTGCGAGGCAGGTATAGAGCAGCTATATATATTAACAGGTGTTTGCACCTTAGTGGTAGGGCCTGAATGTCTAGTAGGCATTCTCATATTCATTTGGGGGCTGCTGCCTGGTAGGCTTCTTTCAGAGATGGATGGACTGCTCAGTCAACCTTCAAAAGTGCCCAGTCCAGCTGTAGCCCCTGCCCGATGCGCCAGCTTGTATTTCTCAGTAGGAATGGTAAGTGACCTGTTAAACAGCCCATGCAGAAATGCACTATTATTATATGACTGCCATCGGAAGGTAAAACATGCTTGTGGCATACAGATGTCTTCTTTGTGTGAGGGAGCTGCCCTATAAGATTAGGGAATCTGAGACAATAGTTCGAAAAGACTAGCATTGGCAAAACCAATAGGTCTCGCCTATACAAGAGCTATTGGCCTTGATAATATGTTTTAACAATGTTGTATACCAGAGTGACTGGTTTTCAGCATGGCTAAAAGTTAGTGGGTAAAGGAGAGTGGAATGTCGTAAAGTGGAGTAGAGTGGAGTGTTATGGAGTGGTGTAGAGTGGCGTACAGTAGAGTTGAATGGCATGGAGAGGAGTGAAATGGCGTGGCATGGAGTAGCGTACAGTGTTGTGGAATGAATAGAAAGTTGTAGAGTGAAAGGGCGCCGAGTTGAGTGGCGTAAAGTGGAGCACAGTGTCAGAGTTGAATAGAGTGTCATATAGTGTTGTGGGGTGATGTAAAGTGGAGTGGCGTAGAGGGTGTTGCTGGGAGTGGCGTAGATGGTGTTGCATATAGGGGAGTAGAGTGTTGTAGAGTAGATTGACGTACAACAGAGTAGATTGTCATAGAGTGGAGTGGCATAGAGTGGGGTATTGTGTCAGAATAGAGTGGAGCGAGTGGCATGGAGTGGCATAGAGGGAGTTGCTTAGAGCGTCGTAGAGTGGAGTAGTGTCTTAGAATGGCATATAGTGGAGTGGAGTATCAGTGTAGCAAAGTTTAATGGAGTCAAGCTTCTTAGACTGAGGTGTAGTGGAGTAGAGTTGCCGAAATGAAAGTGGCGTAAAGGACAGTGGTGCACAGCAGATTGGCAAAGAGTGCGTTGATTTTGAGTAAAGTGGTGTAGAGGACATTGGCGTGGAGTGCAGTGATGTAGAGTAGCATAGAGTGCAGCAGCATAGAGTAGAGCGGTGCAGAGTAGATTGCAGAGGCGCAGAGTGGAGTTAAGTGGTGTGGAGTGGATTAGAGTGGCGTAGAGTGAAGTGGTGCAGGGTAGAGGGCAGTGGTGTAAATTGCAGTGGAGTAGAGTGCAGTATACTGGTGTAGAGCTGAGTAGTGCAATGGCGTAGAGAGGAGTATAGTGGAGTGTATAAGTTTGTTTCAGAGTAGAGTGAAGTGGTGCAGGGTAGAGTATAGTGGTGCAGGTTAAAGTGCAGTGGTGTATAGTGGCACAGCATTGATTCCAGTGGTGTAGAGTGGATTATAGTGGCATTGGGGCAGTGGCATAGTGTAAACTGTTTCATAGTAGAGTGGAGTAGTGTTGAGTACAGTGGAGTCGTATAGAGTAGTGGCACAGAGTGTAGTGTTTCAGAGTGGAGTGGTGCAGAGGGAGTGGCCTAGGTGTAGAGTGCAGTGTCATACAGTGCTTTGGTGCACAGTAGATTATAGTTGCAGAGAGTACATTGGCTTTGAGTGCAGTAGAGTGGCGTAGAGTGGTGCAGAGTAGAGTGCAGTGGCATACAGTGAAATGGAGAAGAGCAGAGTAGAGAGACATAGAGTTCAGTGGCAGAGAGTGCAGCGCTGCAGAGAAGAGTGTTATAGAATGCAGTCGTGTAGATTAAGGTGGCATAGAGTGCATTGGTGTAGAGTGCAGAGGCATCGATTGGTGCAAAGTAGAGTGCAGTGTTGTAGCGTATAGTGGCATACAGTGCAGTGGTGCAGAGTAGATTGGTATAGAGTGCAGTGACGTAGAGTGTATCGGTTTTGAGTAAAGTGATGTAGAGAGCTTTGGTGTAGAGTACAATGGCATAAAATTGAGTGGCATAGTGTGGAGTGGCGTACAGTGAATTGGCACAGAGTGGAATAGAGTGGCGTAGACTGCAGTGGCATAGAGTAGATTGTTTCAGAATAGAGTGAAGTGGCATGAGTACAGTGGTATAGAGCAGGGTGTCGTAATGTGCAGTGGTGCAGAGTAGCTTACAGTGGATTAGCGTAAAGTAGAGTGGAGTGATGCAGAGTAGGGTGGCGTAGAGGTCAGTGGCGGAGTGGTGGAGAGAGCAGTGTGCAGAGTAGTGTAACATAAAGTGAAGTGACATAGAGTGGAGTGATGCAGAGTAGAGTGGTTTAGAGTGCATTTGCATAGAGTAGAGTGGTGCAGTGGCATAGAGTGCAGTAGAATGCAGTCAGGCAGAGTAGAGTGGTACAGAGTAGAGTGTTGCAGAGGGCAGCGAAGTAGCGTACAGTGGTGCAGAGTAGAATTGAGTGGCATAACGTGATTTGGTGCAGAGAAGATTGGCGTAGAATGCATTGGTTTTGAGTGAAGTGGTGTAGAGTGCAGTGTTGCAGAGTAGGGTGGCAGAGTGATGTGTCACGGAGTGGTGTCGAGTGCAGTGGTGCATAGTAGAGTAGTGTGGGGTAGTGTAGAGAGGAGAGGAGTGGAGTGGTATAGAGTGTATTAGTGTAGAGTGCATTGGCAAAGAGTTCAGTGGTGCTTAGTAGAGTAGTGTGCAGTGACGTAGAGTATGGTGGCGTAAAGTGCAGTGGTACAAAGTCGTTAGAAGAGGTACAGTGATGTAGGGTGCATAGGTTTTTATTAAAGTGGCGTAGAGTGCAGTGGTTTAGAGTAGAGTGGCGTAGCATAGAGTGGCGCAGCATAGAGTGCAATGACATAGAGTGGAGTGGCGTAGAGAACAATGGCATAGAGAAGACAGTTTCAGAGTAGAGTGAAGCAGAGTGGAGTGGTGCAGAGTAGATTGTTTCAATGTAGAGTAACATGGCTTGGAGTCGTGCAGTGGCGTAGATTGCATTGGCGTAGAGTGTAGTGGCGTAGAGTGTAGTGGCGTAGAGTGCGCTGATGTAAAGTGGCATAGAACTGAGTGGTGCAGAGTAGAGTGCAGTCATGCATAGTAGAGTGTAGCGTTGTAGAGTGGTGCGTCACAGAGTAGTGCACAGTAGAGTGGTGCGGAGAGCAGTGACGTAGAGTACAGTGGTGCAGAGTAGAATACAGTAGTGTAGAGTGCAGCGACATAGAGTTCAATGGTGTAAAGCAGTGGTACTCAAAGTACGGCCCGCGGGCAACTTACGGCCCGCCAGACCTTTCCATGCGGCCCCCATGTGGAAAACAAGCAGGTTCAGAAGCAGTTAGCTTGCCTGTGTTCAAAAATCAGTGTCTACCTGCTCACTTGTGCCCCTTCCCCCATTCCTAATCCATGACTTCACTCACTTGCAGCTGGCAGTGAAAGAGATAACAATGGCATGCAGGTTGCTGGCTTTCCTTACCAGCCCAGCGCAGACATCGTATCTTACCTGCCCCCTGCCTTTCCTTTCCACCTACTGTTAGCTATGGTTGTGTGCTTTTTCTAGCCCTCGCCACCAGCGCTTCCTCTCACCTGATCCACCCTGAGGTCCGCTGAAGTTAAGCTGCCTGCAGAAGGGCACTGTATTGAGAAAGTATAACTCGCGAATCTAACAATCTGATGGAAGGGTGGGAGCTGGAGGATAGAGAAGGTGATTTTAATGAGCCAGGTGCATGATTTATAACATTATTAATATAACATTCAAATATTTGTAAAATGAATAAGGAAATACATGTATTTACTTGCCCCATTGTTCAACTGTGCTTTTTGTAGCCACCCAACATTTAGTTTTTTGGATGGGCTTTTTTCCACAGGAGGTTCAGCTTGTTGTAGGGACAGGTCTGCTCCTGTGCTGTGGTTCTGCTGTAGCATGCAGCATTCAGGTATTGATGTTTAGAAATTTGAACTCATGATCATGGAATATAGTTTACTTGTAAAAGGCAGAAAAAGTGTCTGTATTTTAGTAGGCAGGCCAATTTCCGATCTGGGACAGAAAGCAACAGAATCTCAAACTTTTTTGATGCTTGGGAAATGGCTGTTTTAACATTTTATTGTAGGAAAGGTTTTGCGATAGAAAATGCCTTTTTCATTTCTGTTACTGTGGGTTTGTTGTGCACTGTTGGTGGTATAAGTTTTAACACTTGGTAATTATGAAAGTTTGTTTCCTAATCGCGCTGTGCCTGTGGCTAGGCTACAGTTACGCCGCAGCATAACACGGCCTGTGTTGTACGGCCAGTTAGGAACATTCCTGGGCTGCGGCTCAGTGATAGATTGGAGAACATCTTGACAGTACTGGGAAAAAATGAAGGATTTCTAGGTCAGCAGTTCTGTTTCCTTAAGCAGGTGCTTCACTATGGGCAGGGCAACTGGTATTATGCGATTGTGCGGCCGTGGCGATTTTTGGATAATTATAGATTTTTGGCATTTGCCTCATTATCCACCATCTGCAGCCTAACCAGTAGATTTTATCCTCTCAAAAATGTTTCTAGCTCAAATGGTTCAAAAGTTACTAAAGATGCAGCAACATCTATTACCACACAATGAAAGGCCCTTTGCAAAGCTGCACCTGTCACCTTTTTTTATCCTTATTGCTAATGGTTCCATTCACATGTTTATTTAAAAATGCAGCATTCCATCAGTCTTTTGAACAGTTTATTTAAAGACGTACTTTGTGAATGCCATGCATAGTTTTACTCCACGTGGTACAATTTGTCCACTAGTCTCCCTACCAGGCCCTGGCCTGCCCAATTTAGCCCCGCCCCCAATCACATGCCACACCCCCACCTGTCGTTGCGGCCCCCGGTCATACCCAAGACTGTGCGTTTCGGCCCCTGAGTGAATGTTTGTGAGTACCCATGGTGTCGAGTGACGTAGTGTGCAGTGGCATAGTCGAATGTTGTAAAGTATAGTGGCATATAGTGCAGTGGTGTAAAGTAGTTGGTGTTGGTGCAGTGGCGTAGGGTGCATTGGGTTTGAGTAAAGTGGTGTAGAGTGCAATGGTTTAGGGTACAGTGGCATAGCAGAGACTGCAGTGCAGTCAAGTAGCGAGCAGTGCAGTGGTATAGAGTGCAGTGGCATAGAGAAGATTGTTTCAGAGTAGAGTGGAGTGGTGCAGGATAGAGTATAGTGGTGCAGGGCAGAGGGCATTGGCGTAGTGTAGAGTGGCACAACATTGATTGCATTGGCATAGAGTGCAGAAAAGTGGTGTAGAGTGGTGCAGAGTAGGGTGCAGTGGTTCAAAGTTGAGTGGCGTTGAGTGACGTGGAGTTAAGTGGCGCAGAGTAGAGTGGTGTAGAGTGCAGTGGCATAGAGTAGAGTATAGTAGCATAGAGTGCAGTGGCATAGAGTAGAGTATAGTAGCATAGAGTGCAGTGGCATAGAGTAGAGTATAGTAGCATAGAGTGCAGTGGCATAGAGTAGAATATAGTGGAGTAGAGTGCAGTGGCATAGAGTAGAGTACAGTGGCATACATTGCAGTACAACAGAGTAGATTGCCATAGAGTTCAGTGGTGTAGAGTGTATTGATGTAGAGTGCATTGGCATAGAATGCAGTGGCATAGAGTGCTGTGGAGTGGCAGAGTGTGGAGGGGTGTGGTGTGGAGTGACGCAGAGTGCCATAGAGTGGCATAAACTGCAGTGGCAGAGTAGATTGTTTCAGAGTAGAGTGAAGTGCTGTAGCATGCAGTGGTATAGAGTAGCATGCAGTGGTATAGAGTAGTGTGCAGTGGTATAGAGTAGAGTGCAGTGGTACAGAGTAGATTAGAGTGGCTTAGAGTGCAGTGGCATATATTTCAGTGGTGTAGAGTGGCAGAAAGTGCAGTCAGTGTTCCAGAGTATACTGTCATAGAGTGCAGTGGTGTATAGTAGAGTGGCATGGAGTGTATTGGCATAGACTGCATTGGTGCAGAGTAGAGTAGGGTAGAGTGCAGTTGCACAGAGTAGAGTGGCATAGAGAGCAATGGTGTAGAATACAGTGGTGCAGAGTAAAATAGAGTGGTGTAGAGCGATTTGGTGCAGAGTAGATTGGCGTAGAATACTTTGGTTTTGAGTAAAGTGGTGTAACTACATTGGCATAGAGTGCAGTGGCATAGAGTGCAGTGTAAGGTGGTATAGAGTGGAATGGCACTAAGTGATGCAGAGTGCAGTGGTGAAGACTACAGTGTGCATAGCAGAGTAGTGTGGGGTAGAGTGCAATGGTGTGGAGTGGTGTAGAGAGGAGTGGAGTGGGGTAGAGAAGAGTGCAGTGACACAGGGTGGAGTGGTGCAGAGTAGCGTGGAGTGGTGCAGAGTAGAGTGGAGTGGGGTAAAGTGGAGCTTGCATGGTAGGATAGTGTACTACCAATACAGACAACACACCTTCAATTGAAAAATCCATTACATTTGCACTCACATTCAGTTTTACTGATAAAAGTTTACAGAGCACATAAGATAATGTGTGGAAATATCATCACCCTATCTATTGATTTGTTAGTCAGCATAGTTCATTTACAGACATTCAAATTTTGTTGTGTGCTAAGAAAAAAATAACATAAGTACAGCCTTCCTCAAGCATACCCTATTCAGGATGATTGTCACGTAAATCCTCTCACTTTGAAGTCAAAGAAAGAAAAATAAACACCAAGCTTTCTGGAAGACACAGTCTGACATTTGACCTCTGTCTTTGAATGCCCCTCAGATGTGACAAGATTAGAACAAAATGTAAAGGCCTGTTTACAGTAAGTGAGTTTGTGGAAGAATACAGTAAACAAGGTTTGGGCAACGGGAGGGATAAACTCGAGGTGGACAGCCTAAAGCAAATAAAGCCAGCAATTAGAAAGCCAGAAAATGTGAGGTACAAACCACAAAGCCAATGGCAAGCAACAGACTGAATGCATTCCTAGGTTAACTTTCTGAATGTACCCAAGATGTCTTTAGAAAACCAGACAGGCTGCGACCTAATAAAAAGGGGTTCCATAGATTTACCCAATGTTGTTTTTTATAGGTGTTACTGGGTAACAGAGGTTAAGTGTTGCATAGGTAGACATCATATGAATAATTATCCTTTAGACAATCTAAGCTATTACATTGTTTGAAAAAATGCTTCTATTATTGTTTTACAGTCAAAAATCAAACAGTTCATAGTTGAGCAGTGAATGAACACTCAGGACAATATACAAATATGCCATAGTTAGAGCAGCTTTGTACCACATAATGGTCCAGGTACATATATTTGCCCAGTCAAAAAATCATAGACATTTGTTAAGGTAAGTCCAGCTATAGGATGAACAAATGCACACGCCACTGACATTTGGTGTAAATGCTCATGGTTCAATGGCGTGGGCACTGTACAAATCATGTAAATACCAAAAGGATTCTATCAATGTAAAAATGTGAGTATTTTATTCGTTATCGCTGTAGGGTGAAGACTTAGTGTCTAAGGGTTGTGAAATAAGCTCTCTTTGCAGGTGACAAAAGGAGAGCACTATGTGCTTTTAAAATACCCCTCACACACTATGAGTCCCATAGTGTCATGCTTCATCATAGGGGTCTTCCCGTCCCTCTACGGGGCGGGGCGTGCTGCGACCTACGAGCTACGCTGGAGCACTGAGATATTGACGATAGGTTATGTGTGATGTGACGGTGGTTGTTAATGGTGGGGGTAGGGACCTATTAAAGTGTGGTGATAATACAAAAAGAGGTAAAAATTCCCTGGCTAATAGAAAAAAAATATTTATTAACTTCTCTAGCTGGGAACAGTAAAAAGGGGTTTGAAAAAAGTAGAACGAAATGCGTTAACTACTTGGTCGACATGACATGTTTCATAAGCAGTCCCCCACTGCTTACTCATCAGGACCTATGGTTGTCCCTACTAACAATACTCAATTCTGAATAAATGTTGTATGCCTAAAGTCCTAAACTGGGTGGCAAAAAACCGCCACCAAGTTGTGCTTCTGGGCTTGAGTGGGCCCCAAGTGAAGCGTAAAAAAGATAGACCTGTTGTGGTCCCTGTGGAAAGAAATGGGAGAAAAACAAAAAATACAATTTGTAAAATTCATAAAAGCACAAAAGAAGAAATGCTCTGCGCATAATGATCAAAGACCAACTTAGTTGCGTGTGTCACATAGTGGCATAGTATCCATACAGAAAGAGATATATTGCACTCATACTCTTTCTGAGAGAGAGGTGAACCATTGGTACATATTTTCTTAATATTCATTGTGCTGAGGGTATAATATCCCTCCAATACCTCACACACACAACAGTACACATACATCAAAACATTGCACACACGTATTCTCTGGCTGTCCCAAATCATGTGGGTCTTGGCGTAACAAGAAACCTCGTTGATAAGGTTCTGAGTAGCAAATTAAAAAGGAGAGACAAAACACAAGTCCGTTTTTGAAAAAAACCAGACAAACGGTGACATAATGGCACCTGTTCATGAAATAAATGCAAACGGCATATACATACAGTTGTTTCAATTGGTGTTTGCCCCATGAGTCTGCATCTTAGGGTTATTATCGACGGTTTACTGTGAAGAAACAAACGATAGTCATTTAGACTGCTTGTTTCTCGAGCGCGGCCCATTCCTAGCGTGTGACCAGTTATTATTAGAGACCCCTGATCTAGGTCTGACTTACGTGACCGCTTCCGATAATCCGCATTGTTCCTACCCTGTGGCAGCTCCGTGGGATCTAGGCGAGATGTCAGGATCTCTCTATTTGTGCCGGAAGGGCAACTTCGTGGAAAAAGCTATGTCATCATCCCCGGTCTGCGCTGTTTGTTTAGAGACTAGAGCGTGAACAAAAATGGCCATTCACTATGGTATTGTCGGTGAGGAAAAAGACCCGATCATGCGGTCTTTCTTCTCTCTTCACTCTAGCTTCAAACAAAAGGGTTGGTAATCGGGCAATGCATAAAAATTAAATAGTAAGCGAGCCAAAGTCACTATGTTATTATATGTCTGATAATAATGTCGAAATTGGTGGAACGCCCCCAATGGTGCTCTACCCTCGAGCGGTAGCATTTGTTAGATCGGCATTTGTAAAGTGAAGGGCGAGAAAGGAGGGAGTTTGTTCTACCGGTGATGCTGGGAAACGACATAGCGCCCCCATAGGGTCTCTGCCGTAGAGCATTGGAAAAACCATACTGGGGCAGTGGCGTGCAGAGGATATGCCCTCTTAAAGATAAAAGGGGGCCCTGCTGTCATAAGTATGTTGAACTCGAGGTTCTGCTGGTTATCGTTTGTGTCAACACAATGACATCACTCATTGCAATGCAAAATATTGTACAAATCAACATCAACTA
This sequence comes from Lissotriton helveticus, assembly GCF_964261635.1. Lineage (NCBI taxonomy): Eukaryota > Metazoa > Chordata > Amphibia > Caudata > Salamandridae > Lissotriton > Lissotriton helveticus. The sequence continues at coordinate 1,634,636,384 of NC_136067.1, read as the reverse complement.
ATATATTGTTTTACAATGCAGACAGTCCAGGTGTCGCAAGGGGCTCCTTTTCTCCCATCTCTGGATGGGAGATCGGTGACCCCAGGGCTGTCCGGAGTGCTAAATATAAAGTGAAGGGGCCCCATATATCTTTAGAACACCATCTACCATGTATCAGCTCCTGATATACCCTAAGTTGCTCCTGGCAATAGACAGCATCACAAAGCTAACACCCAAGGACAGGATTGGAGTGGCAGTCCCAATGGATTGCCCCCTCCCCCTTTCAGCTTGGCCAGTATAAGCAGTATAGCAGTGAGATGCCAACCCCAACCAGGGCATCCTTCAGGTAGCCTAGCAAGGCAATCAGTGGAGACCGCTGCAGAAAGAAGTCAATGATGGCGTCGATGGTGTTGAACAAAAACAACCAGAATCTAGCAACGTTAAAGCATCCCCAAGACATATGTAAAAAGTCATCATCTCAGGCCTTTGAGTGAGTGAGTGCATGCTGTTAGGGCTACTAACCATTCCCATTCTAGGTAAGCAAACGTGCATGCCGTACATTCTGTGTACAATAGCGGATAGTGTGCCAATGGAATGGTAGGGCAGGGGCTGGCGAGGAAAGGGGGGACGACAGACAAAGAAAACAAAATAAAAAGTACCAAAAAAATGAACTTACCTGCCGCATCGCGCCCGCTGAAACTCCGCTCTTCTGTTTCTTCCTCGCTGCAGCACAGGCGCCCAGCCTCCCCTGTGGCCAATCCTGACGCTGCCAGAGAGCAGCGTCGGGATTGGCCTGAGCGACCTCAATTGTTGCTCCCAGTATGACTGGGAGCCTGTGACTGATGTCTCCAACTGAGCAATGCAGCTGGGGTTGGAGAGAGCATCACTGTGCATGACTCTCTGGCCGGCCAGAGACGGCTGGCCAAACCGTCATGCGCAGTGAATCACAGTGCGAACCACTCTCCCTCCTGCCTTGCCCCGTGATGGCCCCGGCCCAAGCCTCTTTCAATGGAAGAAAACATAACACCACAATAAACATGTTTTATAATCGTTTTATTTTTCAAATTTTTAGGCTGACCGGGGTAGGGGTGCTCCTTTTCTATAGCGGAGGAGCCACCCCTGTCTGTGTAAAAACGTAATGTGAATCAGTTGCAGACGATTGTTTTGGGACAGCACTCCCGCCTGGGAATAGCAGTAGCACCACTGTAAGGGAGGGGTCCAGCTTGGCCTCCCTGAGGAACATTTCTCTTGGGATACATGCAGGATCGTTATTAAACCATGATATTGAGGTGCAATGTACATACAGCTTTTGACTGTCATGGTCTTCAGGCATTTGTGTCTCTACAAATAATTAATTATTTGGATAGTCAAATTATTTCAAATTAGAATACATTTCTGAAAGTGTATTTACATTATATTTCACAAGTATCATAATTAGGGCTCCCGGTTTTATGGTATTTATATTTTTGTCATTTGTCTGTGTTTATCCATATTTTTTTTTTAAAACTAATTTTACCTGTATTTATCCATATCTTTTTTAGATTTTGTAAAAAAAATAAAGCTGAAATGTGTATATTTCTGCATTTATTTAACCAGTTAATGTGCACTCCTGTCCGAACGCCTGACAGGTTTCAATGATATATACACACGCCGATGGTAAAATATGCACTTGTAAGAAAATATGTAAATTTAAGTATCACGGTTATGCAAATCTACAGCTGTTTTATGACTCTATTAACTCCATATATTTGTTTAATCCCCTTGCCTGTCAATCTATACAGCTATTGGCCTGGTAGTCATGATTGACAGCATTTAGAATTACTGAAAAACAACCCAATTTCCGTTTTTATCCACATTTAAAAATAAATACAGACTGGAAAATAAATGGTTTTCAGTCTGTTTCTGTAAAAATCAGTAAAAACGGAAAACAGGGAGCCTTAATCATAATACTTGATGTAAAGTGACGTGGCAGTGCTCACATGATTATAATGTATGGAAAATACAGAATATAGATGGGATGTAATCGGTAATGGGATACAAGTGCATACTGTGGGCCTGGGTAGAACACATCAGACGTTGCCGTACTTGGCACCCAGTACATGCTGTGTATGGTGCCAGTAATGAATGAGGTGCATTGTGAAAGTTGTGGATGTTTCTGCAGGGTAATAGCTGTGCTTGTTCAGAAGAAATCTGTATTCTAAAAGCTCTGCGAATGTATCAGTAATGGGATGGCAGTGTATGGTGCGAGCAAAATAAAGCTATGTTTTAATTCCTCTGTGGACGGTTCAGTGATGGAGCTGTAGTACATTGTAGAGATAGTAGTATGAAGGTAAATGGTAAAGAATCCTGTGAATGTCTTACTGAGATATCAGTGCATGTTGCAGGTCAGGCAGAGGTGCAGTGCTTTGAGGACTGTGTTAGGAGCTGTGCATGTTGCACGCCAAGATTGATTTTTTTATTTCTGTATTTATTTATTCATTTGAGTTTTATATAGCGCGAACATGACCCAAGAGGGTATCAGAGCGCCTTACAAATGAACAGGTGAACAAAACAGGTAAGCCAGGCAATAATAAACAGTAGTAACTATCACAATAAAAGTACAGGGGGTAGATGTTGCTGATTTGTTTGTATGTTTTAAACTCAATAAAATTTGAATGGAAACAAAAAAGTACAAGTGGGAGTAGAGCCCAGGCGGGGGTGAAGAACTACTAAGAGTCTATAGCCTATAACGCTATATAAGTGATAGGGATGAGATAGACAGGTAAGGCAGGCAATATTAAATAATTATATCAATCTCAAAGATAGTACCAGAAGTAGCAGTACTCACGCGGGGTTACACTGTGTGTCAGTGTTATAGCTGTGCATGTCAGAATAGGTGTTGAGTAAACAAGTTCTACAGATGTTTGCATGGTGGAAGGCATATCCGAGTGAGATTGCGAGTCTCTTAATAGAGAATTACAGTTATTGCCCAGCTATCGGTGGATTGTTAGGTGTTAAGTCCCAAAAGCTTTCTCTTTCGCAGTACACAATTAAACAATGCATTTAGTAATTGTATGGCTTTACTTGGCAGGATTCCACTGTTCTGAACAAAGGCATTTATTTTCAACAAAGTATCAGCTGATAATTCTGGAGAAAAAAAGTTGTAGATACTTTTTGCTATTGAAAAGTGGCCACTTTTAATAGAAATATTGAATATTCATCATTTTGGAATTGATGTGTTTGATGCAATATGAATATCAGTAGGGAGGCACTTACAAATAGAAATAACAGATGCATCCTTTGCACTTGTGAATTTCCTTTTTTTTATGATTAGGTCCTCATCACCTTTAACAAATCTATGCCTGATTCACAAACTGTGCCTTACCGAGAAGGTCATTTCTTGCAACAACACAAATCCTGCGCATAGGCTGCTCAGCCATGTGCAATTCCGTTTTTAATAATAGAGCAGGAACGAGACTCTTTAAGGCCCGAAGTCAACTGAATTAGTTAATCATATGTCGGGCCATCGGCACCCAGTAAAACAAGAGGTGATCCATAGATTTGACACTGCTCCTGTCGCCATACCTGGCATTGCGAAGAAAATTAAATCAGGGCTTACTTCCATATCCAATTTTAACATTTCTTTCATGACCTGACCTACATCTCTCCAGAAGATCCCCAACACCAGGCATTTCAAGATTCAAGATTAACAATACCCTGTCCACACCCGTTCCAGTAACATTAGGTGTCCCACAAGGATACTCCCTATCCCCGACATTGTTCAATTTAGTCATGGAACCACTCACCGCACTGCTGCAAGCATCTATCGTGCAATTTCACCTGTACGCAGACGATACTCAACTCTACCTTAAAATACACACCCCTGAAGACATCAAACTACTCAACACAACGCTTAGGAACACACAGACATGGCTGGCTGAAAAACATCTCAAACTGAACGCTCTAAAAACGGAATTCCTCCTAATAGCACCATCCGCCAAAGTCCCCCTCATACAGGATTGGCTTAAACATCTTACTGCATTCAACGTTCAACCAACCATTGTGGACTCGGCGAAATCATTAGGCATAACCCTCAACTGCAATCTCAATATGCAGAATCATATCAGTAATGCAACTAAGGGAGAACATTTCCAGATCAATACATTGAGGAAGCTGAAACCCTTCCTGCCAACCAATGACTTCAGGACCGCAGTCCAAGCTCTAGTTATCCCTCAAGTAGATTATGGAAGTGTCGCCCTCTGTGGCCTCCCCATATCGACAACTGCACCCCTAAGAGCCTCTATTAATGCTGCAGCGAGACTCATCACTGGTTCTAAAAGATGCTCACACATCTCTCCAGACTTGAAATCCTTGAACTGGCTGCCATACGAAGCTAGAATACACCTGAAAATCGGGTGCATGACGCATAAGGCCATATATCACAACCCGCCCAGTTACCACGCTCAGAAATTGACAATCTCGGGTGGCTCTAGAGCCACAAGAAGCACAGAAAATCTACTACTGAAACCACAAAGATTCAACAAGAAAAAAGCATATAAACGGTCCTTCTCAGTGATGGTGCCCAGGATCTGGAATGCTCTCCCTCCAGAAACCAGACTTATCAAATCCACGGCATCCTTCAAACAAGCATTGGAAATGCAATAGGTCTCGGATTTATTTGAGTTAGAGCTAATGGCATTGTAAATGGCCATGTATTTTAGCCATGTGTTATGGAGTGTATGCATGTGGTGTGTAGTGGAATTATGTGGGTTGGATTGGAATTGTAGCAATGGTGGCCTGCTGCACTTTAGATGAATATGTTTAAAAGTAAAGTGCACCATACTACGATTGCTACAATAGTTAATTGTGGATGCGTTAACAATTGATGTGTGCACTGATGGCTGGTGGTGTGTGTGCCTGTAGAAATTGTGCACTGATGGCTGGTGGTGTGTGTGCCTGTAGAAATTGTGCACTGATGGCTGGTGGTGTGTGTGCCTGGTGGAAGCGTGCACTGCCGGCTGGAGGTGTGTATGCCTGGTGGAAGCGTGCACTGACGGCTGGTGGTGTGTGTGCCTGGTAAAAGCGTGCACAGACAGCTGGTGGTGTGTGTGCCTGGTGAAAGCGTGCACTAACGGCTGGTGGTGTGTGAGTGTGCGGTGGTGAGTGTGCGGTGGTGAGTGTGTGGTGGTGAGTGTGTGGTGGGGAGTGTGTGGTGGGGAGTGTGTGGTGGGGAGTGTGTGGTGGGGAGTGTGTGGTGGGGAGTGTGTGGTGGCGAGTGTGTGGTGGCGAGTGTGTGGTGGCGCGAGTGTGGTGGTGAGTAAGTGTGTGGTGATGAGAGTGTGAGAGTGTGTGGTGGTGTGTGTGTGTGGTGTGTGTGTGGTGTGGTCTTATGTGTGTGGTCTTATGTGTGTGTGTGGTGGACTTAGTTCGAGTTTTCGTACCCTGCACACTCACACACACACTGCCCCTACAAACTCACACACTGCTCACCCTACACACTCACACAATGTTCACCCTGCACACTCACACACTGCTCACCCTGCACACTCACACACTGTTCACCCTGGACACTCACACACTGTTCATCCTGGACACTCACACAATGTACACTCTGCACACTCACACACTGCTCACCCTACACACACACACACACACACACTGCTCACCCTACAGACTCTCACACTGCTCACCCTACACACACACACTGCTCACCCTACACACACACACACACTGCTCACCCTACACACTCACACAATGTTCACCCCGCACGCTCACACACTGTTAACCCTGCATGCTCACACACTGCTCACCCTGCATGCTCACACACTGCTCACCCTACACGCTCACACACTGCTCACCCTGCGCGCTCACACACTGCTCACACTGCACGCTCACACACTGCTCACCCTGCACACTCACACACTGCTCACCCTACACACTCACACACTGCTCACCCTACGTAATACAAAAAGACCTAGCTCTGCCCTTTGGCCTGTGTTGTAATCGTACAGTAAGCTGTGAGCAGTTGCGCTTGATTGGTTGGGGCGTCCCCTCCTTGCTGCTCCCCTCACAGAGTGCTGGCTGCCTCCATGAAGCTCCCAAGACACGTGTTCAGCTGTTCTTTGTTTTAGCTCCTGTGTGTCAGTGCACTGTGTAAGCGCACAAGCATACCCTGCTCTCTCTGGAACACACACACTGCTGAGTCTCTCTCACTCTGCAGTCACTCTCACTATGCAGTCACTCTCACTCTGCAGTCACTCATGCTGTCACTCTCACTCTGCTGTAACTCATGCTGTCACTCTCACTCTACTGTCACTCATGCTGTCACTCTCACTCTATTGTCTCTCATGCTGTCACTCTCACGCTATTGTCTCTCATGCTGTCGCTCTCACTCTGCTGTCACTCATACTGTCACTGTCACTCACATTGTCACTCACTCTGCTGTCACTCTCACTCTGCTGTCACTCATGCTGTCACTCTCACTCATGCTGTCACTCTCACTCTGCTGTCACTCATGCCGTCACTCACTCTGCTGTCACTCTCACTCTGCTGTCACTCATGCTGTCACTCTCACTCTATTGTCTCTCATGCTGTCACTCTCACTATGCTGTCACTCATACTGTCACTGTCACTCACATTGTCACTCACTCTGCTGTCACTCTCACTCTGCTGTCACTCATGCTGTCACTCTCACTCATGCTGTCACTCTCACTCTGCTGTCACTCATGCCGTCACTCTCACTCTGCTGTCACTCTGCTGTCACTCTCACTCTGCTGTCACTGTCACTCTGCTGTCACTCATACTGTCACTGTCACTCACTCGGCTGTCACTCATGCTGTCACTCTCACTCTGCTGTCACTCATGCTGTCACTCTCACTCTGCTGTCACTCTCACTCTGCTGTCACTCATGCTGTCACTTATGCTGTCACTCTCACTCGGCTGTCACTCATGCTGTCACTTATGCTGTCACTCTCACTCGGCTGTCACTCTGCTGTCACTCATGCTGTCACTCTCACTCTGCAGTCACTCTCACTGTGCTGTCACTCTGCAGTCACTCTCACTCTGCTGTCACTCTGCAGTCACTCTCACTCTGCTGTCACTCTGCAGTCACTCTCACTCTGCTGTCACTCTCTGCAGCCACTATCACTCTGCAGTCACTCATGATGGCACTCTCACTCTACTGTCACTCATGATGGCACTCTCACTCTACTGTCACTCATGCTGTCACTCTCACTCTGCTGTCACTCATTCTGTCACTCACTCTGCTGTAACTCTCACTCTGCTGTCACTCATGCTGTCACTCTCACTCTACTGTCACTCATGCTGTCACTCTCACTCTACTGTCACTCATGCTGTCACTCTCACTCTGCTGTCTCATGCTGTCACTGTCACTCATGTTGTCACTCTCACTCTGCTGTCACTCAAGCTGTCACTCACTCTGCTGTCACTCTCACTCTGCAACCACTCTCCTGACACTCATGCTGTCACTCTCGTTCTGCTGTCACTCTCACTCTGCTGTCACTCATGCAGTCACTCTCACTGTGCTGTCACTCTGCAGTCACTCACTCTGCTGTCACTCTGCAGTCACTCTCACTCTGCTGTCACTCTGCAGTCACTCTCACTCTGCTGTCACTCTCACTCTGCTGTCACTCTCACTATGCAGTCACTCTCACTCTGCAGTCACTCTCACTCTGCTGTCACTCTCACTCTGCTGTCACTCTCACTCTGCTGTCACTCTCACTCTGCTGTCACTCTCACTCTGCTGTCACTCTCACTCTTCTGTCACCCTCACTCTGCTGTCACTCTCACTCTGCAGTCACTCATGCTGTCACTCTCACTCTGCTGTCACTCTCTGCAGTCACTCTTACTCTGCAGTCACTCTCACTCTGCTGTCACTCATGCTGTCACTCTCACTCTGCAGTCACTCTCACTCTGCTGTCACTCACTCTGCTGTCACTCTGCAGTCACTCTCTGCAGTCACCCTCACTGCAGTCACTCATGCTGTCACTCTCACTGCGTCACTCTCTGCAGTCACTCTCACTCTGCAGTCACTCTCACTCTGCAGTCACTCTCACTCTGCAGTCACTCTCACTCTGCAGTCACTCATGCTGTCACTCACTCTGCTGTCACTCTCTGCTGTCACTCTCACTCTGCAGTCACTTTCTGCAGTCACTCTCACTCTGCAGTCACTCATGCTGTCAATCTCACTGTGCTGTCACTCATGCTGTCACTCTCACTCTGCAGTCAGTCTCACTTTGCAGTCACTCTCACTTTGCAGTCACTCTCACTTTGCAGTCACTCTCACTCTGCAGTCACTCTGCAGTCATGCTCACTCTGCAGTCACTCTTCTGTCACTCTCACTCTGCTGTCACTCTCACTCTGCTGTCACTCTCACTCTGCAGTCACTCTGCAGTCACTCTCACTCTGCTGTCACTCTCACTCTGCTGTCACTCTCACTCTGCTGTCACTCTCACTCTGCTGTCACTCTCACTCTGCTGTCACTCTCACTCTGCTGTCACTCTCACTCTTCTGTCACCCTCACTCTGCTGTCACTCTGCTGTCACTCCCACTCTGCAGTCACTCATGCTGTCACTCTCACTCTGCTGTCACTCTCTGCAGTCACTCTTACTCTGCAGTCACTCTCACTCTGCTGTCACTCATGCTGTCACTCTCACTCTGCAGTCACTCTCACTCTGCTGTCACTCACTCTGCTGTCACTCTGCAGTCACTCTCTGCAGTCACTCTCACTGCAGTCACTCATGCTGTCACTCTCACTGCGTCACTCTCTGCAGTCACTCTCACTCTGCAGTCACTCTCACTCTGCAGTCACTCTCACTCTGCAGTCACTCTCACTCTGCAGTCACTCTCACTCTGCAGTCACTCATGCTGTCACTCACTCTGCTGTCACTCTCTGCTGTCACTCTCACTCTGCAGTCACTTTCTGCAGTCACTCTCACTCTGCAGTCACTCATGCTGTCAATCTCACTGTGCTGTCACTCATGCTGTCACTCTCACTCTGCAGTCACTCTCACTTTGCAGTCACTCTCACTTTGCAGTCACTCTCACTCTGCAGTCACTCTGCAGTCATGCTCACTCTGCAGTCACTCTTCTGTCACTCTCACTCTGCTGTCACTCTCACTCTGCTGTCACTCTCACTCTTCTGTCACCCTCACTCTGCTGTCACTCTGCTGTCACTCTCACTCTGCAGTCACTCATGCTGTCACTCTCACTCTGCGTCACTCTCTGCAGTCACTCTCACTCTGCAGTCACTCTCTGCAGTCACTCTCACTCTGCAGTCACTCATGCTGTCACTCTCCTGTCACTCTCCGCAGTCACTCTCACTCTGCAGTCACTCTCACTCTGCAGCCACTCATGCTGTCACTCTCACTCTGCTGTCACTCATGCAGTCACTCTCACTTTGCAGTCACTCTCACTTTGCAGTCACTCTCACTTTGCAGTCACTCTCACTTTGCAGTCACTCTCACTTTGCAGTCACTCTCACTTTGCAGTCACTCTCACTCTGCAGTCACTCTCACTCTGCAGTCACTCTCACGTCACTCTCACTCTGCAGTCACTCTTACTCTGCTGTCACTCATGCTGTCACTCTCACTCTGCAGTAACTCCCACTCTGCAGTCACTCCCACTCTGCAGTCACTCATGCAGTCACTCCCACTCTGCAGTCACTCTCACTCTGCAGCCACTCATGCTGTCACTCTCACTCTGCAATCACTCTCACTCTGCTGTCACTCATGCTGTCACTCTCACCTTGCAGTCATTTGAAAATAGAAGAAAACAAGCATTGGAAATGCAATAGGTCTCGCATTAGGAAAGTTTGAGCTATTGGTATTGTAAATGACACTTTTTTTATTTATGTGTTGGTTTTGAAAGTAGCAAAATTAATAGCTTTGTCAGTTACAATGTCAATAGTTTTAACTTTTGCAAATGTGACACCTATAGCATTTGTAATGCAATGTGTGTTGTATTTACATGACTTAGATGTATTGATATTACAAATAACAATGGCTTTTAATTTTGTAAATAATTAATACTTAAATAAAAGTTATTGTAATTTATAATGGCAATAGCTTAAACGTTTGTAAATAACTTTTGTGAAGATTATGTTCAGTGTATTTTATTGTGACGAAAATCCAAGAACATTGCATTTGCACCTACACACACACAGAGCCACACACATATAGATGTGCTGGTGGTGGATCTGGGGGATATGGTGGTGGTGGATGTGGTGGTGGTGGTGATGGTGGATGTGGTGGTGATGGTGGTGGATGTGGTGGTGGTGGTGGTGGATGTGATGGTGGATGTGGTGGTGATGTGGTGGATGTGGTGGTGGATGCGGTGGTGGTGATGTGGTGGATGTGGTGGTGGATGCGGTGGTGGTGGATGCGGTGGATGTGGTGGTGGATGCGGTGGTGGTGGTGGTGGATGGGGTGATGGATGTGGTGGTGGATGTAGTGGTGGTGGTGGTGGTGGATGCGGTGGTGGTGGTGGATGCGGTGGTGGTGGTGGATGTGGCGGTGGTGGATGTGGTGGTGGATGTGGCGGTGGATGTGGCGGTGGATGTGGAGGTGGTGGTGGTGGTGGATGGGGTGGTGATTGTGGTGGTGGGTGTGGTGGTGGGTGTGGTGGATGTGGTGGTGGGTGTGGTGGATGTGGTGGATGCGGTGGTGGTGGTGGATGCGGTGGTGTTGGATGTGGTGGTGGTGGATGTGGTGGTGGATGTCATGGTGGATGTGGAGGTGATGGTGGATGTGGATGTGGTGGTGATGGTGGATGTGGTGGTGGATGTGGTGGTGGATGCGGTGGTGGTGGATGCGGTGGTGGTGGATGCGGTGGTGGTGGTGGATGCGGTGGTGGTTGTGGTGGATGTGGTGGTGGATGTAGTGGTGGAAGTGGTGGTGGATGTGGTGGTGGAAGTGGTGGTGGATGTGGCGGTGGTGGATGTGGTGGTGGATGTGGCGGTGGATGTCATGGTGGATGTGGAGGTGATGGTGGATGTGGTGGTGGATGTGGTGGTGGTGGTGGATGTGATGGTGGATGTGGTGGTGATGGTGGATGTGGTGGTGGATGCGGTGGATGTGGTGGTGGATACGGTGGATGTGGTGGATGCGGTGGATGCGGTGGATGTGGTGGATGCGGTGGATGTGGTGGATGCGGTGGTGGTTGTAGTGGATGTAGTGGTGGTGGGGGTGGTGGTGGTGGTGGATGTGGTGGATGCGGTGGTGGTGGATGTGGTGGATGTGGTGGTGGTGGATGTCATGGTGGATGTGGAGGTGATGGTGGATGTGGTGGTGGTGGATGTGATGGTGGATGTAGTGGTGGTGGGTGTGGTGGTGGATGCGGTGGTGGTGGATGCGGTGGATGTGGTGGTGGAGGTGATGGTGGATGTGGTGGTAGTGGTGGATGTGATGGTGGATGCGGTGGTGGTGGATGTGGTGGTGGATGCGGTGGTGGTGGTGGATGCTGTGGTGGTGGATGGGGTGGTGGTTGTGGTGGATGTGGTGGTGGATGTAGTGGTGGTGGGGGTGGTGGTGGTGGATGCGGTGTCTGGGCCAACTGCATATGGATAAACACACTGTCGCGCTCAACCGGACGGTCAACTTGATACCACTTGTCAATACATTGGGCTGCGCACTTTACTCAGTCATACAAGCTTGGTTTTCTTAATTTACGCTGCACCCTTAATTTAAGCTGTCACAGAAAGTAACCATCCTCTTGGTGTGGTCCAAATCACACAGTTCAAGGATAAGGAGTAAAATCTGAAGTGTGTTGAGCAGGTCAGACTGACCATGTGCACGATGAGGCCACAAGGTGAGTACAGAGGGGTGTCACCCCAAGCGACCAGTCACAGCTGCAGAAACAGGGAGTTAAAACATATAAAACATACACCATCGTCGTCTGGCAACAGTAAACTTTCTCTGCTTATTTGAAAACGTGAAGACATTTTCAAAATCGCCCCAGTGCTGAATCAGCAGCACTGTCAAACCTCAAAGTAAAATCCAGCAACTGTTGGTTACATTCAAAAACGCACGAGGACAATTTAAATAAGCCCATTACATGTGTAAAAAGAGGCAAATGCGCTTCAAGCTCATCACTTGGACTACGTCGCGCAAAGGTTCACACACGTCAAAATGTTTGATGCGAAAATAACTAAAACTATAAATGAAGTAATAGGTTTCTAAATTACAATTGAGAGATTAAAGGGAAATTAAGCAGATTTAGCCAAGAGCTGTAGAGCTTTAACTCGTACAACAAAGGGTGCATTCAAAAATAGCCCTTTAAATAAATATCCCAATTACCTCAAATTTCAACACACAAACAACTGAAAATATCAGGCGATAAGGAAAAATAAAAGTAACAGCTGCATGTAGCTCAGCATTATTTGAAACATAATTTAAATAAATCCTTAAAAAAAACTAACATCATTGCTCCAAACTCTAGCTATTTGAAGGCGGGAGTTTGGTTTAGATCCGTTATATAAGAAAACCTCAATTTGTCACTGAAAGCAAGTGGTCCCGACTGTACCCGTGCTGAGGGAGGGAGGCGAGGGAGGGAGGAGAAATACGAGACGGCCTGCTGGCCGTGAGACGTGTGAAGCAGGGGGCGGGGGGAGCGGATACCTTTGAAGTGAAGCTAAGCTTCACTTCAAAGGTGTGGGGGGAGTGCGGCTGAGGGAACAGACGGCGATTTGGTGATGTGCACGCGCATTGACCTAAAAGCCACGGGCACAGCATCAAATCGCCAAGTTCGGTAAAGTCTGTTTAAGCCCCAATAGAGCTTCGCCAGCTAGGCGCATGCGCCCAGCAGGCGAGCCCTAAAAAAAACCTGCCACCAGCCACCAAGCAGGAAAGGGCAAATGTCTGCACCGAAACAACAGAGGGCAAGGCAATGCGTACTGATGGTTTTTAATGTAAATGACCCTTTGAGGTAAACATATTTACCGAACGCAAATCAATAAAAAAACTAGTACAAAGAAGGAAATGGGTGCACCTGGCTGCTCTTTGGATTCTATAATACAGCAATCACCAGGGTTCAATAGGCCACTGTGCCAAAGCAGCTGCTGCACCAATGCAATCTATACCTCTGCTTCAGAAACCCATCACATGGCTTGAAACTTGTTATTTTCAGGAGCGGCGGTCTTGCACATTGCCAAAGATAAGGATTTGAGAATTTGTTGAAGAACTGAAATAAGTAGGAGCGAAGCTCCATATCCACGTTTTTGGACATGAAAATAGAGGTACTGACATCAGTGCGCAGGAGTAACACTTTATGCATTTTCGATACATCAGTCATGATATCCTGAGACGGGATAAATCACAATGGAGATCGATGATGTCACGTGTTGGCACATAGGAACTATTGCAAGAGTTTCCAGATCCAGTCTGGTGCATGGGGAGATAAAGAAGGTGAAGAATCTGTGATTAGAAGTATTCATTAGCAGGCCTGCCAACTCACACAGTGCCCGCGGGTGTCACATGATATCTGCTCTGTTCACACGGTGTCTCCCAGTGAAGAACATGCATCACCCCTATAGAAAGCGGGTTCCCAGTTCATGTGAAGAGGCTTCACACTGCTAACGTGATTCTGGGGTTTTGAAGCCAGTCCAGGATATTGACTGCAGCTTCAGAATCTAGGTTGCCTCCGCTATTTGTTGTTGTGGGAGGGTATACTCTTAGAGAGTTGGGCTCTAAGCCTTACCTCCTCTTCTTGGTCTTGTCAGCTTAATGGTTTGCCATGAAGTGATGAGCCCGAAGCACAACACCATCTGTCCCGAGGCTTTGACTTCTCCTTTTACACGTAAAAATATTTGCAAAATTAGCAGGTACGCCTCACAAATAATACATGTACCCAGGAGCATTAGAATTATGCTGCAGATGATGACCAAATTATGTGACAAGAAAAAAACAATTATGCAGCATAAATCAGCACATTCATTGATAGTATTATTTCCTTATTTTGTCATATTGCCACCCAGGTTAAGACTGCCTGGGCAAAGGTTTCACCCCACTAGTACCAGTTTAACACACAACTACATAAAAAGCAACAGAAACAGTCAACTATTGGAAAGGGCCTTTCACTGCGAGGCAACACGGGTTGCATGTTTTTGTTAACTTTTGATCCGTTTCAGTTTTAAACGATTTTTTGTTAAAATCTGCAAATTATTCACCAGCACATGATGCATTATGTGAAAAATGCTGCAGTGCAAATCCATACTTCTGCGGAAAACGTCGCCGTTGCAAAATCGCATAATTCCAGTGGCCCTGATTATACACCCAATACGTTGTCAGTTGTGTTGAAAGAACAGAATGTCAGGTTTCCTAATCGCACGATATTTTATCTGCTTCGTGCCCTTTTTACTCTGAATTAAATGAGGGCCTTCCTATTTTGTTTGTTAGGAGAAGCGCGCAGCCTTGCAGCAGTGAGCGCAGATCTGCTGAAAAAGTGAAGTGGCGGCGTGGAGCGGCCCGATGCTCACACAAGCCTCTGTTGTGCGGACCGTGCGCATCCATCTCCCTGGAAGCAAACTCCCTCCTTGAAAGCGGGGCGGGAGCGGGGAAACCCATAAAGTTCAAGTGCTGGCTGAGGAGACTTGCGCTGGATCTGTCAGTGGCAGGCAGTGAAAGGCGACTCCGACCCATACCTCGCGAAGAACACTCTCTGAGATATAACATTCACAAGGGGTTTCCATAAAACTAAAAGGAGAGAAAAAACCGACCCCGGCTTGTAAACCATGGGAGGGTACGCACCTTTAAGCTACTGCCACAGAAAGCCGGGGCCGGAACAGAAGCGTTTGTTTTAACTCTCTTTAAAACAACCATTACAAATGACGCTCAGTATTTGTTACGAGTTGCTTTTACAGTTCCAACCTCAATCCAATCAGCAGTCTCTCGGGGGATCTCGGGACCGCCGCACATTAAACAAGCGGCACTTCAACCGATTGCGAAAGCAATCAAATTGTAAACAAGCTTTGGCCGGGAGGCAGCATGCGCGCACACACAGATGAAAAAAATATTAACTGGAGAGTGCTGAATGCGCGCCGACCATCTGGCTTCAATTACCGCTGCCCCTGACAGCTGGTAATTGATGATATATGCCCTTCTGCTGCTCGTGTCCGCACGGAATATGCAGGAAGTGGAGCAACTCTACAGCCTAAGGCCTATTGCATGCTGACTTCTAAAAAGACAGGCATGCGAGGCCCAATTGCCATGCAGATGGCAAAAAACAAACACGAAAAATCACGAGCATTCAGGAATGTTTGGGTTGCTTCTTGGAGACCCTGATTATAGGACTCTTGGCTCCGCCCACACTGCTTCGCAGTGTGTGACGTAGGCCCGAGCCCTAAAAAGAAGTAAAAACGATCCTCTTGGCTAAATTCACACGAATATAGGCTAAGGAAATCTTGCGACTCATTACTATTCCTTTTATGACAATGGTTAGCCAGACCACCTAGGCACCTCTGTTGCCTTTGCCTTGGCTCTATGGGTACTCATTGGCTTACACCGTTTTGCTCATCTTTGCACAAAATGTTTTGTTAAATGATTCTTGTGGTCTGTGTAACCCCTATGTGTGTAAAGCGCTCTGATATCCGTGAGGATCTTGTTTGCTCTCTATAAAACTTTCAAAATGAATAAATAAAAGAAATCCGAGAAACCACCTTTTATTACATCCTGCCACCTGCCCTCCCGGTTTACGTTTAGACAGCTAACTACATAAGGTACCAAAGCACACACAGTTCAATTATTATCTCTTAATCTTGTCTTTGTTTGATTTCAAGTTATCAGTGGTCGATTGAGGTCCCTTGTATGTTTTTTTAAAAATTATTTTGCACTATATTGGAGTGCAGTGGATTTACACCGAAGGTGGCAGGTTGTTGGTACCATAATAGCACCACCAAGCTGAACAGTTATACTCGGTTTCTTTCTTTACTGCTGAAAAGTGGGGACAGATGTGCAGACACTATAGCATAGCCACCACATTATTTTTGTGTATCTTTGTCTACATTTAGACAGCTTTTGAGTTGTCCAATACGCCCTGTGGAGAGTGAACAGATGATTCCTCTTAAGTGCTGCAGTTTTTTCTATCTTGTATAGCATGTTAAAAGATATTTTCTATAAGTCTTCCAGCGGTTTATCCAGTAAGCATCTTTTCCAGAACCCGAAGGAGGAGTAGATCCTTTGATCTTCTGTTTCACACAAAGCACCACACCTTTTCGTGACCTCTTTCGTTATGGACGAAGAGTGCAGACTTTGAGAGCCTTCCATTGGTGATTCCCAGTAGGTCAGACCAAGTCTTTAGACAGTTACCAACCAGCAGGTTGCCCCATTTTTTTTATCCCAGCCTCTTTGAGTGGAGCTAGAGCATCATTTGGCCCTCTGGAGTTCCAGGCAAATCCCTGATGGGCCAGTTCTGAATAATAGGGATCCCCCATTTTGACTTCAGCCAGGGACAGATTTAAACCGCTGTTACTAAACACTTTAATCTCATCTTTTTAAATCATTTCGGGTCTCCGGGCTAATATAAGAACCCAGCCAAGTTTTCATTAGCCTCTGACATAGCTAACCACTTAACCATAACCATTTACCAGAATTTTTGCAAATAAATGATTAAGTAAGGCTTTGATATCATCTATTAAAGACCTTGGGATGCTGAACGTTTGCAATCAAGTCCATAAAAACACCATTGAACCTGATCGAAGGCTTTGGAGTGGAGTCTCATAGTTTATTGCAAGGTCGATTGAACCATCAGTGTCTGCATTAAATCTTGCCAGTGCCCTGCTGATTACTTTGTACTATTTCTCCGAGTACAGCTGCCAGTCTCCTAGCTAAGGCCCCTCCAAAAATCTTCTTTTCAGCGCTTAGTAAAGAGATACAGGGATAGTACACACAGTATTGCGGATCCTTATTAGGCCTAAATATACTATTACTGATACCACACTTTAAGTCGTCAGGGGGTCCGAGCCATTTAACAGAATGTTATTGTAAAGTGAGCACAAAACTGGATTCACTTCTGTGCCTACCATGCTATAGAATTCCCCTGGTAGGCCATCAGGGCCAGCAGATTTCCTATTTTTAATTTTAGCAATTGCCTAATGAATTTCTTCTACTGTTATCTCTCAAATCAGAGATTCTCGTTGGTCAGTTGTTAGCAAGGGCAGCTGGTATACCTCTAACCACTCTTCAATAATATTCCCAAATGTTATACTTGTTTCTTTATAAAGATCTTCATAAAACATTTGAAATGCAATAAGAATATGTTTAGGCTGTGTAGACTCAATAACTGTTTGTGTGATACATTGAACCTCATTTCGCACTAGTCTAGTTTTCGCTTTCCGGAAGTGCCGAAAGCGAGTAGCCTCTCATTTCTACTTCATTTTTCCCTCTAATAGTTGCCTGCGTTTCTGTTTACATCCTTCTAATTCCAAGCTAATCTTGGAGTAATTGCTAGCCCTATGTTGATCCCCAAGTAATATTTCAATCCGCTCGATCTCCCTCTGCAAAGTCACCTCCTCTTCTCCTCCCTACCTATAAGTTCCAGTGAACATTTAGTCAACATCCCTCACATATAAATGTTGAAAGCATCCCAAACTACTTTCAGGGGGCAAATCGCTAAATTATACATGAAGAAACCAGATATATTTGTCAGTATCATGGTTGAATTCTGTATTTCTAAGGAGCCACCTCTCAAATAACCAGATTTTCATTGGCAGGCTCCCTCCCACATCTAAGTAAATCTGAATTATGATCAGATAAAATCCTTAATTTGCTGCAGGCCTCTGGTCTGCGAATCAGGGATCTATTCTTGATCTGTGCCCACATTTCTTGCTATAAAAGGAGTATACTCTCTGGAGACTCATCCTCTCTCCGCCACACATCCCTGAGCCCTAAGTCATCGCGGATACTTTTAAGGCACCATACCATATTAGGGTAGCTAGCTTGGGGTCTATAATTCGGCCTATCTAGAGAATTATTAATTAAAACGGTGAAGTCCCTACCTGACATAATTGCGGCATTATGCTCTAGTAATTTGTTTAGAACATGCTCTCACTGGTTCTTAGTCGCCTACATTAGGCCTGTAAAAAACGGTACACGTCAAACACAGTATACCAATACTTATTACAGCAACAACAACCCATCTTCCCTTGTCATCTACCTCAAACTTCAATACTTGTATACCTGAGTTGGCTCAAATAAAATGTGTGCACTTTATACACATTTGTGTTATCCATATGGTCACCTGGATCCAACCCTGTTATGTGGTTATGGTCCTCCATTAAAATGCATTTATATGCGTTTCCTGTAAAATAACAAATCATACCCAGATTTCTTCAGGAGCTGAAGAATTCCACTTGTCTACCCTACTCCTATCTACCCCTCTCCAATCTACTCCACTCTAATCTATCCCAATCTGCTCCACTCTTCCCCAATCTACCCCAATTCAAAGTATGCCACTCCAATCCACCATGCTAATCTACCCAACTCCCCCACTCTAATCTACCCCAATGCATCCCACTCTATGCCAATCTACCCCACTCCACCCCACCACACTCCACGCCACTAACGTTTAGCCATGCTGAACGGCAGCCACACTGGTGTACATAATGGCTAAAACACATTGCCAAAACAGTAGCTCTATCATAGGCGAGATCTTTCGGTTTTGCCAATGTTTGTTTAAGTCTGATTAGAAAATACCTTTTGATTTTTCTAAAATGGTATTGAGTACATTTATAGAGGTGCTCAGCCAGCCCTCTTCTTTCTTTGGTCTGTTATGTAATTTATATTTTTCTTCCGCCAACTACAGTATATAGCATAAGTCATTGGGTCAGGCCACTTCAGAGTTCAACTAACCTTACTGTGAGTTGTCATTAGCTTTTTCACAAGCGCACATCCGCATATAAAGTAGTTCCCTTCAGTTCCAGGGTCTATTATGGGAATTAGTGCTTTTTGAGACCCCAAAATATATTTTGCGAGGGTCCAGCAGCTCCACAACAATACATTTTCAAAAATGGCAAAACACAGGAATTGACAAATGCAGAAGGCTAGCATCTAACTTGAGACCAGTTAGCTTTGCCAGTGCTTGTTACGTCTATGGAAGCCACAGGCATCTCAGCCCAGAGTTTAGCTGTGACGTAGAGTGGGCTGTGTGGAAACTCTAGCATATATTCATTGCTTGGGGAGCAAACGCAAAATACAGTCCCACCGGAAAGGCATTTTGGAAAAAAAGGGAGAACGCCTTCTGTGTAAATCTAAAGCACACTTTCCCCATTTGATGATGCGCTGGGCTGTGCATTTTCCGAATTAACTTTCCAACTAAATATCCGGCCCCTGGAAGGACTTCACTTTAATTAAGTAGCCTCCTTCTTTCCAAGTGAAAAAAAACTGGCCCTTAGTTAAACTTCTGTTTGGACACAGAAAACACCCACTTCCGTTCTGCCTTGCATTGGAAACACGCCTGTGAGCTGCCAGGCGCCAAGCCTGGATTCTGCTGTCACCTTCAGAGTTTGTACTGAAGGTCGTGCTCACTTTCCATTTTGAAGATGACAAGGTTTTCTGACACAGTCAAGAATGCAAACAAACAATAATGGCATGTTAATTAAGGTAATGTTCGTCATCTCAAAATGTAACTCCAGAACTAGAGCATTTATAATGGAAGGCCTTATACAGGCGGTTAATGGAGTTAGCTCTTTTATTTTTTCTCTGAGTTGGAGGTAAAAGGAGTAGAAAGTTGTCGACTAAGTTAGTATAATAAATAATAACAATGTTATGTTTCCCTGTAGATTAAAACGCTGGACTTTATAGTCATCCATGCCCTCCACGTCTGGCAGTTTGGGGTTACCGGTGGATTTTAGTTTCCAATACCTTTTATCATAGATCGTGCTTCTCAGTTTTTATCTTCCGCATTTTTCACTTTGTTTGTTTAACGCAATAGGAGATTATGTCCCGAGTTAAGACTAGGGTAAAGCCAAATTAAGGAAGGAGTATCTTCTCTTTCACAGACACAGAATCTGCAGCAGTCACAGTTGACCTGATAGACCACCCAAGAGTCCCTCAAGGCTTTAATGGGAGCGAATGGGTACCTAGGAAACTGTCTGGGTGATGGAGATATCAAATACAACCGTGGATTTCAGAGCTGCATATGATTCAAAACGGTGTTTAGCACTTACTTTAATATATACAGCAAAACCATCTTTGGGAAATGAAAGATTCACTGTTCAGACTTTTAAAGTCTCCTTAAATAGGTGACAATTGGTTTTGAAAGTCAGATTATGATTAGATCAAAAGTAGTCAATGATGTTAGAAGGTTCCTGCCACCATTCATGTGAAGATGGATGTACGTCAGTACAACGCGATCTTTTAGATCGCGGTACTTTACAACGCTGCCATTACAACGCAAGTCGTTACAACGACTTGCGTTGGTGTGCGCGGATTGAGGATTATTATAATTTTATATTTCAACACCAGCCCACGTAACAGTAGGGAAGGTGTTGGAATATAAAATTACAATATTCCTTATCCAACAGTGCCATCCAGCGCAAGTCGTAGTAACGAACGACTTGCGTTGTAATGGCATTGTTGTAAAGGTAGTGCGGTGTAAACACCGCGTTGTAAACGATGTTTTCTGTGAAGAGTGTTGAGCAACATCAATTTTCGACATCAGTAGAGCTAGGTGTGTTGCTTGGCACGGCTGCTCCACAGGGATGGAACGCCATCTGCTATCAAGCCTGGGCCTTTTTATGGCACCACACAGAAATCATGCAATGCGGTTTAAAGAAAGATTGTCCTTCGTGGATGCCCATCTGGGCAGGGATACAAAAAGGCCATCTGAGCATTGGTACGCATTGAATATTCAGATGCTAGGCATGTCCAAATGCCCATTAAAATTGACATTTTTGGTCTTAAGTGGGGGGAATCGAAGGAGGGCAAATGGTACACTGTCCTCGTTTTCAATTCAGAGAGAACCCATTAAGGATTCCTTCGCTAGTCTCTTGTTTGCCCTTGCCATTGAGACTCACTTTAAGGGCTCCAACGAGATGTGCTGATCCATGGATTCAGCTGGGAGGGACTTCAAGATGAAAGTGTTGCTGTATCTTTACGAACTCCTTTCAGTTGATCAGTATCTGAAGTAGTCTGCGGACTGATGCAAATACTACATATATTAGGGAGATTCACAGGCATAAAGGTGAACTGAGAAAAATCCATCCTTTTCCCAGTACAGGTCGGGGAGATGGTGACCGGCTGGCAGGCCAGCATGCACTGTGAGCTCGTGCAATTTAAATAGCTGGCAATTATAATTACATGAGACCCTGTAGCATACATACATTCACTAGTTGGAAGTCTTTGAGTTGACTTGAAGGGGCTTCAAAACTCAATTATAGGACGCCTGAACATTTTCAGAATGGTGGCGCTAGCCCAGATCCTACATAAACTACTGAATTAGCATTTTGAGACCCCCCCCGAGAGGCTCTTTAAGAGGATGCCAGATGGGAAATATCCTTTACAACGCAGGCATTACAACGCAATGCCTTTACAATGCAGTCAATACAACGCAAGATCCATTACAACGCATGCCATTAAAACGTATATCCTTCACTGACCAGCACCTTCCCTGAGGTAAGCACCCGGCGGTGTTGGAAAAGTAATCTTTGCTGTAATGGAACATGCGTTGTAATGGCTTGCGTTGTAATAGCATGTGTTGTAATGGACGTTGCATTGTAAAAATCGTGTTGTAAAGGTATGCGTTGTAATAGATTGCGTTGTAATGCCATACATCCATGCCAGATATGGTGCACTCCTTCTAGCGGGATGGGGTTCCATTAGTTGCACTGCATGTATACTATCAATCCGCTTATGAGGATGGGCTGGGAATTGCTGACCATTAGGCCGATTGCCACGTGATCGTGAACAAATGTTCAGCATACGGAATGAGCCAACCTTCCAGCTGGAGCACAAAGTGTTTCAAGGAACCTTTTTGCTGGCCCTGCTATTTCAAAGTAGTACTTTAAATCTTAAACCTGTCACGAGGCACTGAAGAGAATAGGCTGGGGTGCCTAAAGTGACTAAAGAAACATAATTGTGGGAGGGGAACTGGTTTTCCCAGGTGTGTGAACAAATTGCTCTGCCTACCTTGGATTTAATTGGCATTGCTAGTGTTTGGGACGTATGGGAGAGCAATCGTATCAAATCATTCACTGGCAATTCGTCCTTCAAAACTCACAATGACATAGGTGTTTGCAACTTAAACTCCATGTGTGTATTAAAACAGTAACAATGGCACCCATTGTTAAGAGGATTGATTACTGCACCAGTATGTACCTCACGCTTGCAATGGGACTCATCAAAGGCTTCAGGTATTGCAAAACACTGCAGCTCGTTTCCTTTGCAAAATTCCAAAGTATGAGTCCGCCAGAGGAGCAATTAGGAAATTACACTGGTTGCCAGTCAAACAATGATGCAGCTTCAAAGCTCTCTGTGTGACCTATATATCTTTGCATGGACTTGGGCCAGAGCATTTAAAAAAGAAACTGAAATGATACGTCCCAGCAAGGACACTTCAATCGGGCTTCGCAAGGAACCTGATTGTCTCCCCATTTAGAAAAGCCACCTGGGGTGGAAAGATCTTTTTTAGGGCCACTGCCATCCTTTGGAACAATCTCCTATTCACATTAAAAACTGCTCACTCCTTACTCTCCTTTAGAAAAGCCTTAAACACATGGCTTTTCACTCAGGAGTAGAAACTTTACTGCGCATCTGCCTTACTCCAACTAAGTCACTGTTTCAGCCTAATCAGATTTCGATAGCTCCAAGACACCCCAGGGCAGGAGATCGCGCTTTATAAGTTACATTACATTACAATGATCATGTCCAGCTGCTTCTGTCTCCGTGAGGTTGAGACAATCATTTCCTCTTTCTTGTTGATGCTTTCTTTTAATGCAAATAAACAATTTTATTGGAAAAAAATAATGACCTGAATAATAAGTTATTAAAAAAAAAGTTGATAGCATATGTTCAAAGTTTACAGGGGAGGCTGCTTCGTCCCTAAGATTGCTCATACACAATGAACCAAAAGCACTGTACAAGTGGCTGTATTAGACATTGTTTTAAATGGAGCGCGGATATCTAAGCAGGACTAAGGCTGACTTCCATATGGTTAGTTCCTGTTGCGAGTGCCAAGGTGGACCAGAAAAGGATGGATTGTGTTGCGGCCCACAGTAATTACCAGTAGCGGATACTAATTCAAGCAATTCGCCTTCACATTTTTATTTCCCTTAGTTCGACACGTATGCACAGACTTGGGTCCCGTGCTCATTGTGTAAAGGACTCAGCTGCACCCCTTTGAGAAGGCTCAAATAGGCCGACCCAGGACTGGGGCTGTCTTGCTTCTCAGAGAGCACTTGGTCTGGCAGTTCTCAGATCAGACTCTGCCAGTCTCCATTCGTGGTATAGAGGACCCATTGACTTTCCGGAAAGCCATTAAGACCTTCCTCTTTCCATTGTCTTAGGGACTGTGATTTCTTTCGCCAGCCTTTGTCATTCTGTACAATTAGACTGACAGCGCCGGGACGCCCCTCCGCTGGGGCAGCTGTGCGCTTAACAAAATTATAACATAACATAACATCATGGCTGATTTGCATAAGGCTGGCTCTTGTCTGATGTGGCATGGTGAGCAAAAAATGATCAACTGGATGATGCTCACAAAGTAATCACCAGTGACTGAGTTTATTTAATTCAAGCAATCCACCCAACACTTTTTTGTTTTCCTCCTCTACACTCGGCCGCAATGCAGATTGAAAATAATATCTCAATAAATTGAAAACTTGGATTTAGAAAAAAATATCCAGCAATAGAATATTGAAAACAAATTAGAGACAGGAAACCTTCTAAACCCTCCCTGCACTAATCGTCTCTGAAGGCCAAATACTCTGTCAATAAACCTCTCATTGAATAGACCAACACAGCTTGCTTTCTCCAGATTAAATCTCAATGAAAACAACCTCTTGCACAGTGGTGCACAGATGCCCGCTCTTCCATGGAACATCTCCATTCAGCACACTTGCACAGATGAGGCCTTGTGGAAACCTTGGATTTCAAATGAGAAACATGCATAAGGTTGTGTTTATTTATTTAGTTCTCCACCTCCACACTGCCCAGGATGTTAGAACACTTGAACGTGTATATTGATTCAATATTCCGATGCAATATTTAGATCCAGAGCTTTTCAATCCAATTTCAAGCTAAGAGCAATCAACAATAATATAAACGTCATGGTATCATTCATTCTGATGGGGAGCAGACATTAATCCGTCGATCAGCGTTGTTGCAGGATTACCCAAGGTAAATAAAAAAATGATCGGATGACAAGTCGGAGTTTTATCCCTTGCTAAACAACGTCTTGTTGTGGGTGGAGTATTTTTAGTTGAAGTAAAAAGCATTTTAAGTCAATATATTAATTTGTTAAGAGTAGCACCCTACACTTAGTAGTATCCTGGAGCCATGAACATGGTTTCTGTTTAAACACATGCATATTGCATATACTGTGATTCCAGAACAGTCTAGCACTGTGCATGTATGTATGTGTGTATATATATATATATATATATATATATATATATATATATATAATATATAATATATATAGGATGTGCCTTAACGGCTAGAGCAGCCAACTTTGAAGCTGGGGAACGAGGTTCGAGTCTGGTGGGGGCTCAAGCATCCTGTGATTCTGGGTGAATAACTTAATCTCCCTGTGCCTCATTAAAAAATAGAATATGTTCATCTGTAATGCAACTGGTGCTCATGTAAAGCTCTTTGATACCTTCGGATCGAGTTTGCGCTATATAAAACTGCAAAATATATATATTCGTCATGTGATCAAGGCTTTTGGTAGCCGAAACGCGTCGTGGCAGACTGGTGTTGGGCGCAATAAAACTCTAAACACCACGAGTTGGGTCTCGTCTCGTCTTTACCTCAATTTGGCTGTATGCTGTACTGCTGAGGACGTTACATACCGCATATATATATATATATATATATATATATATATATATATTCACTGGAAAAAAACAAAGGTTACAGGGATGTTATAGTTGTGATATATATATATATATATATCCCCTAGTGGTGGTCGCCACTAGGTAGTTGTAGTGAGGTCAGCTGTTCCATAGGGAAAGCGCTATTTTCTGATATGGACTGTGCCTGGAAAGGTTTGGGGTGATCCGTCAAGTGGGGGCTGAGAAAAAAGTGATATCCCATTTTCCATCGACTTCTTTAGACAAGGCTACACCAAAATCTGCTGAATGGAAGCTAGATCTTAGTCTGCAGATTGTCTATTTTTGTGATTTGGTGTAAATCCGTTCCATGGTTTTGGAGAAATAAAGAGTAAAAAATAATTGTATATCTCGATAGTTGGTATCACGAGAGTCTCAAGAGACTCTCAAGGGAGGGCCAATTTAAAAATAGAGTGTTCTGATTGGCCCAGTGAGCTTTATTTCCCCTGTGCCATCTTGCTCCTGCAGTAGTCAGACTCCCGCAGGAGCTGCCAGCAACATGAGAAAAATGTTTCTGGCAGCAATTACAGGACTCGTGCACCTAGCCCTTGTCCTGACTTTTAGAAACAAAATAATGTAAGGCAGCTGGGTAAGAATACCCTACCCCCTAGGCCCAAAATGGGGTACCCAGAGAAAGCCCAAAACAAAATAATTGGCAAGAAAAGCAGCAATCCTGCGGACTCCCAAAGGGAAAAAAAAATGGCATCTCGGCTGCATTCACTAAGTTTATGTCCATCCCTGGGATGAAAATAGTTTATATGGGGAGGGGTGCCAAACAGCCCCTCCCACGAGCCTCAAAAGGCCAGAGGAGCCCGCCCCTAGGGCTGAGAATACTTAAAATGGGGAGGAGGCCACATGGCCCCCCTCACTGAGCCATTAAAGGCCCTGTGGAGCCCACCCCTGGGGCCATCTTACAAGCTATGTACCGTGGAGTCCACCCCTGAAAAATAGCAGTTTCCCTGCCCCCATCAGTGTGGGCAGGGAAACCCATGTTTGCTCTCTCCTGGTAGGCGCATTTTCAAAACTCCTGCCAAGTGGGATCAAACACCAAGGCCACTCCAGGCAGGCAAGAGCTTTAAAAATGCGCCCACAAAATGCTCCCGCCAGCTGAGAGCCGACTTTTGATCCGTTTCCCTGCCCGCACTATCTGTATCTATGTCAAATCATGCATGAGGTGTCTCTGGCTACCCGTAGAAGCAGCTGGATGAGAGGAAAATTGAGCGGTATAGAAAAAGACAGGCTACATACATGATTCCAGTATTCGCCAACCTGTAATACGGAAACCAGTTGTAGGGGTCAGGATTCATGAGTCCTCCTTATAGAGAGTGTCTCCAGGAAATTTCTGAGCTGAGCCCTCCAAAGCAGGAGTCCCTTTCCTAGTCCTTTTGACGAAGAGGAGCCAAGTCACAGCTCTACCGAGACTTGAATGTAGAGGCAAAGGTGGTAGTAGTAGGGGAGTGGAGCAATAACACTCATTTTGAGAGGTAGATGCAAAGAACCCAAATCTCATAGAAAAAGATAAGACGCTGGTTACACCTGTGCTGGCCATCTACCAAGAGATGACCTGGTTTACCTCAGGAAAGCAGTGGT
The DNA here is from genome assembly GCF_964261635.1 of Lissotriton helveticus. Classification (NCBI taxonomy): domain Eukaryota; kingdom Metazoa; phylum Chordata; class Amphibia; order Caudata; family Salamandridae; genus Lissotriton; species Lissotriton helveticus. The sequence continues at coordinate 1,634,609,779 of NC_136067.1, read as the reverse complement.
GGCCAGTTGTTTCCATAAAAACTATGGTAGGTAGTGTCTTGGCCATCTTTAATGAAGGGAAGGCACAAAAGCGCTGTATTGGGGACATAGACCATATTGGAGGTCAGAGAGTATCCGGAAAACCAAGAGAATTGACCAGTTACAGCTTTCTAAATGAGAGAAGGGCCCCTGGTAGCTACCCATAGGAGGACCCTGAGCAGAGAGCTATAGGAGACTTTGAGCACCTAGCTTGTAAAAGTGGGGTTCCGCCCATAGGTCCTCTAAGGGAGAGGGGTCACAAGGGAGGCTAATATAAAAGTAGAAAGTTACAGGGTTGCACAAAGATGCCCTTTAAAATACAGCGGAGGACAGAGGTTCAAGTTGGGAAACCAGCAAACATTTGCATAAGTAAGTGAGAGTTTGCATTCACTTTATCCCACAATACCAGTTCCTATCCTTCTTTTTTTTTTCTTTACCCTCATTTAGTGTAAAGTAATCTTCCACCTTTTTTCTTACACCTTCTCGGAACACCTGATCCAGGTGGGCACTCGACGGGAATCTCCAAGCGAATGGCTTGATATATGGCTCGGTTATGTGCAATTTGACCAAAACGGGTGTATGATCCGAGAAAGTGCGCGGATAGTGGTCTGTGTCTACAACCCGCGTATGCAAATCTTTTGGGAGCAACCAGTAGTCCAATCTCGACCATGAGTTTCTGTGGTGCGTAATGCATGTTCCTTCCCTCACCATGGGATGCAATGTCCTCCAAGAATCTATTAAATGGAGGTCGTGTATGATGTCTAGCAAAGTCTGTGCAGCTTTGGGATGATGCTCCCGGGACACTCCCTCCCTGTCTAGTGTTGGGGACAGTACTACATTAAAGTCTCCTCCCCAGAGTATTTCCGCTGGCCCCTGTGCTTGTATCTTCTGACAGATGTTAGAAAAGAATTCAGGACTGTCCGTGTTTGGACCATATACATTCACAATCAGCGTTGGAGTACCATAAAGCATGCCATATAGTAAGATAAATCTCCCCTCTCGGTCCACTATCGTCTGGTGTGTTTTCCAATGAAGCCCTCTACCGATCAGGACAGCTACACCCCTGGAATAGGATGAGTACCCCGCTGTCACTACCTCACCCCATCTAGCAGTCCTAAGGGCTCCCGCCGCTGTGTCCTGTAAATGTGTTTCTTGGAGTAGGCAGATATCCACCTCCTTCCTCGAGACATAGAATTGGACCAGTCTGACCTTCCTCCGATCATTTAACCCCCTTATATTCCAGGACATGCAAGTAAGTGGAGCAGCACTAACAGTATTTCCAGTCACAGCGGCGATATCAGGCATCTTTACTGTACATACGGGACCATCACGCTAACATGGCAGAGTCTTGTGTCTGTATCAAACGCATACCTTTCAAAGCAGTGTGTGGCAGTTTAAAATTGAGATGGTGAATTCCCCCCCCCCACCCCACCCACACCAACCACCCAATTAGGTTGTGTCAACACCCACCCCCATACAACTACCCAACACATAACTGTCCACTGTAGTGAACATGTGGGAATCATCCCTGCGGGGTGTACGCAGGTCTGCCGGCTGTACGCCCCTGCACTCTTGACAGGGTGGCCGACTATGTGACATGCGACCCAGGTCCGACCCCGCGAGTGCACCCAGACCAGCCCAGACAATTATAGCACACACTGTAGCCGACCACGCATGCAGATCTATAATGTAAGGCACTAACACATTACGACCCAAAGGCCGCCCATGCCTCCCCCAATCACAGCAATGTGAATCTTGTGTACACTTATCTGGATATCCAGCGCGCAGGGCCTTGCACTTCATTCAATGTCACTGAGTGTCCTTTCAGTCTGTGGGTCCTGTGACGGCGCCTGCTGTTTGTGTTCTTTCGCCATCTGCTTCGCAGACGCGAGTGCAGCCTTAGCGTCCGTGAAGAACATGGGTTTTCCGTGTCCTTGAACTCTCTACTTGGCGGGGTATATCGGCGCATATCGAGTCCCAATTTGCTGAAAGATTTTCTTCGCCGGGAGGAACTCTCTGCGGGCGTTTTGCACTTGACACGTAAAGTCTGGGTATAAGGCTATGTTGTTGCCCTTATATTGGATATCTCCTTTCTCCCTGGCAAGTCTGAGTATCGTGTCTCTGTCCCTATAATTGAGAACCCTCGCCAGTATCGGTCGCGGTGTAGCTCCCGGTTTCGGACGCGGGCCCAACGAGCGATGTGCACGTTCTATTAGGCGCATCTGTGACAGGTCTTGCCCAAATAGATCTCGCATCATCTCTTCAATGTACCTCTCCATATTCTGTATGTCCGTGGACTCCGCAATCCCCGTGATACGGACGTTGTTCCTTCTCGACCTCGCTTCTAAATCTTCGTTCTTTTGCTTAATGAGTTGGAGCACGCCATCCATCCCCCGCAGCTTCTTATCCATTTCCGTTTGGCCTTCCTCAGTTTCCGTGACCCTCGTCTCTAGTACGCTCACTCGACCTTCCTGCTTCTCCATACGTTGGGTGATTCTATCCATCCTTTCAGCCAGGGAGTCCATTTTGTGATCAATCCCCTGGAGGCCTTTTTTAAGCTCTAGAAACATTGTCCGTATGTCGTCTGCAGGCGGTGGTGGCACCGTCGAGCCCGTGGGTTGTTCTTGCTGTCCTCCATCAGCGTCTCCAGCTTTGTTGGACTTTTTGTCAAAGGTTATCTTTGGCTGGCGTGTTTCCGGTTTTCCCATATTTGCACTCTTGTGTTTTCCAGCAATCTCGTCAGCAACCGTTTCGAGGGGCTCCGTGACACTCTATTTTTGTCCCAGCTTTTTTTGTCGCACGGTAGGCGGCATCCGGGCGAACCTCACTGCCAGTCGACAGCCGCCAATCCCCAGTCACCAGTCCAGTAACTTATTTGCCCGGACTATATCCCGCTGGGGGCACTACCAAGAATGATGGCCCGTTCGAGCCGCCCCCACCGACTCTTCTCCAATTGTGCGTCAATCTGCGCTCCCAGCGCTCAGGTGTGCTAAGAAACGCTTGTGCAGATTACCGCACTTTCTGGGGCATGTGAGATCACTCAAATTTGCACAGAGGTGGGGTGCGTCTCAGTGAGTCTAGCCATCTTCTGCCTTTGTAGTGTAGTTCCTATAGTCCCAATAGGCTCTGCGCATTGGAATAATATATTCAGCAGTGTAGACGTAGGACTGAGGTTAACTAGGTCTCTACTGACTATATTAGACTTAAGTTTTTGCCAGCTAGCTCAGAGGTCACTAGAAACTTTCTCGAATAAGCAAGGAGGAGTTTAACCTCCCTGGATAGACAAGAAGGGATTAGCTTCTGACAACCGTACAACATGACAACTTTGCTCTCCCTGAATAAGAGTGTATCTCTAGAGTCGTGTGAAAACAAAAGACAGCTATTTCACTCAGTCAAAGGTGCGTACTTAGTTTCACCAGATTGCAGAGAAAAGAGAGACGGGCGTTTTCAATAAAAGGTATTATTTATTGAGCAGTCTCCTTCCTCATACAAGAGAAATGAATTGCTACAATTGCAATACTTATAGTAAAGTAAAGTGCGTACAGTAAAAGCAGGATTATAAAATAATACTGTAAAAGCATTGATATGGTTTCTTAGCCATATGATACTTTAAAATAGATAAAATATATACATACATATATACATTGACTAATCGTACTCAACTGGTGCTTCTAACTATGCCTACCCCGGTGTACCTGACCTAAGCCTAATACGTGGGAGGAGTAAGTAAGTAGCAGTTTAAGTTAAGTTTGTTTTGCCAAGAATCTGACTCAAGAATTCTCTTTAAGGGTTTAGTCAGCTCAGTACCTGGGTAATAGAAGGCAGGAGGGCTGGTATCTCTCTCTCTCAGGACTCGATATCCCAGTCACCCGCAAGGGTAGGCTGGAAACGCCGGAGCTGGATTTTCTCGGCAGGAGAAAAGACAGCGTCTTTCTCAGCGCGTCAAAAGGGAGGGGCAGCGTCCGTGGGCTCTCGCATCAGCTGGGCTCTTCGGAAGTAGATAGCTGCTCTGCTCCAGGATTACCACTGTGTGTTTGCTTAAGGCAACGTTGGTATATTTATACCTGAAAGGTGCCGGGTTTGACGTAAGGCTGGACATAAGACGTCAATAAAGATGTCACTAAGAACTAGCCGTTCTTACAGTGCTTTAATGGAGTTCTAGGACGAAATCAAAACAATAGCAAGGGGGATTTCCCAGGTTGCTGGAGGCTTGGTTTGTTTAGAGAACTCGGTGTGCTTTCTAGGGGGCTGGAGGAGTAGGCTTTCTTAATGTGACAAGGGAAAAAGAAGAAAGGCTGGGTCCTGTCTCTGACCGGCCGGACCACTCTTATAGAATAAACAAACCAGGTTGCCGGGCAGTGTTAGTTGATTAACAAGTACGCACCTAGTATAATGAATTGCTAGGCTGACAAACCATCTGTGTTTTGGTCACTTGTATTTTTATAAAGAAAGATTATGAGAAGATGTTTATGGCAACAACAAGGATTCACATCACATTTACAAAGGTTCACAAATGCATTGAAAAAACCATAAAGAATACATTAAGTCAAAACATACACATATAACAATTGTGTTAACATAAATAAAGACAACTGTAGAATGCCTCAAAAAAATTCCTTTGTAGAGGCACCAATCCTGAATGCAATTAAACAAGTGGACAACTAAGATGACAAACTAGCCTACTTGTTATGACCACCACTAGATACACATAAAGCGGTTCAACATATGATGCACAACATAGGAAGACACAAAACTATGCAACAATGTAGAGTTGTGTATGGGTTATATTCCTATTGTGCCCTAACAGTTCAGTATCTGGGTGGAACAGGACGCCGACGCGTTTCGAACCCGTTGAGTAGTTCTAAGGGTTCTCCTCAGGACAAGGATTGGAGAGGTCGTTGTCGCTGTGAATTGAGTTAAAAACATGGTGTCAATGGAAAGCTGACTACTACCTCACTTCAACTCAAACACTGTGAATTAATGGATAAATACCTTATTCTGGGAATATCAGGATGCTACCTGTGAAGAAGGTGATATAAACCCTAGTTAGTCCCTGTTGTGTAGGAAATGCTCTGAGCCACTATGTAACGATAAAAAAGGTTATCCCATTTAGAGGCACATACCTTGATGTTTAATGTGCAACGCACAAATGAGGGATGCTGATGTAACTAAGGTCGGGAGGTGCGCCTAAAGAAAATAAATAACACGAAGTATTCAAATTTTATCTCTTGACACAAAACTGTTCGTGATTTAAATTACTCGTGACTGGGAAGCCAACTAAGTCCTACCTTTCTGTGCCAATGATTGATTTACAGCACGAACACAGGCGGCATGTGACAGCATGTGCTACGACTGAATTATGAATAGGGTTTTTATGCCCTTGTATGGATACTATTGATTTATAACCGGACAAGAGCACAAAATAGAAATATCGATTCAGGTTCCTAGATAAACACACTACACCCACTCCACGAATTAATGTCCATCATTACTAAAAACTAAGCAATAGTAAACATATCAAAGGTGCACGTGTATACCGATCCACCCCAAAATACATTATCTGCATATGAAATGGAGTATGCGAAATACATGAAAATGATTATAGGTACTGAACGCTTCTCAAGCAGCGTAATCATTCATTAAAAAGGATGCATATATATATCGGCATGAATGATCTGCGCAATCTACACATGAAATGGCTCTTAATACAGAAAAAAGGTGAGAGACCAAGCCACCTACAAAGCGGAAAATGTGTAATTACAAAGGTGTATTCAGGCAATGCTATAACTTCGGGGTTAGAATATATTTAGTAAATTAAAGCCCCATGACGAATACATAAACATTTCTTTTCGTTATACATAAAGAGTTCATTTCTACATGCATTATAGGGAAGAGAAAATGATTGAATTTAGCCTCGCATTTTGCATCAAAACCTTAAATGAAATAATCATGAGATACGCGCTTAGCAGGTAAAACTTTCACAAAACTAACGCACAGGGACTGCTTAAAGGCATTATACGGTACTTTAAAGATGGAGGCGCGTATAGCAAACACAATTCGCGTCACATGAATACGTGCCTGCGCACACTATTCTCGTGGGCGTGGGCGAGTCTCCCGAACTATTACCGGTAATGGCGCCAAAATCAGCCATAAATAACAGGACGGTGTAAGTGGCTCTCACGGAGCTACACCGCATGACGTCCGACTCAACCTCCTGATGGTTCGAGGCAGCTAGCAAGGTAAGACCGGATAAAATCCTAGACGAAGTAACCGTAAAGCGCTACTTAAATAGAAATCGCCATATTAAGAGTAATGCTAGTGAAAATACCCGTTTATGCCTTGCAGCAATTTCGAAATAACGAAAGAGGATAATATTAAGCAGTTGCCTGAGCGGATTGGCCAAAGCAACCAGACATCATTTAAATGGTGTAAGAGACTTCTATGAAGGCTTCACAGCGTGAATTGAAGAACTTATCAGGACATAGTTTATGTCACCGTAAAAAGGTAAGATGAAATGAGATTCCTAGTATAGTCAGCTTGGAGCTTTGCAAAAAAGCCACAACTTGCCTTGAATTAATATGGACGAGATTGTAACCATATCTCTATACCTCACAGTAAATTGGACCATTTTAAAAGAGGAAGATACCAGGAGGTCAACTGCAATTGACACGTCTGACCATCTACACAGAAACAAGGACTCCCAATGGGGCTTTGTATTCCAATTTTTTAAGGTACGGAATGGCACTAACAAATAAGTCGATAACCCCAATACATAAGTATAAAATGCTAGCATTTCCTCATATATTAGCTAAATATCGCCTTATCTTTTGTTTTACACCACAGTATCCCTGGTTTGGTTAGAGGTTGTCAACAAAGGCACCGCATTTGCGTGTAGAAAATTGGACCATAAGAACATGCGATCAGAAAGGTACATAGCTGCATTGTTTCCCTGACATCACTAACAGTGCCTAAGTATAGGATTAAGAGCCACCATAAATGATAAGTGTATTTCTCCCTCCAGTCTTTCTGAGAGCCAATTGTAATATCAAAGGGGACCAACATCCATAACAGAAAAGACAGAGTATCTAAATTCCTTCTTTTAGGCAGCAAGCTATGGTCAATTCTTTCTGTATCTAGCCGTAACGTAAATAGAGTTAAGACATATTAATGACAATTGCTCTCTCTTTAGAAAACGCTCTTATCGGAAATTGTTTTATAAAAATGGATTTATGGGCCGAATGAAAGCTATGACGACCTGTGAATTAATTTACGCAATTCAGGTAGAGCATATATACCTATAAATATTTTCTGGAATAAGATCATGAACAGAAATTTTGTAGTTTCTATAACGACAGGATGCATATCCTTAAGATATGCCCCTGCCAACAATCCTATGAATTAGAACAACAATACAACCCCTAGCACCTCTCAATGTAGATGTCTCACCTTTGACTAGTAACATATGTAAACCCTCCCTACCACTTTCCTATGGAGTAATACTTATACTCCTTGCCTAAATTCGAGCTCCCATCTGCAAGCATTATAAGCATGTCAGGTTATGAAACTGGTGTAAATATTGTAAATATGTATATAACATGGATGAGAAAATTGTATAAATTGTATATAACTGTATAGTCTTATAGATAACAACAACACACAAATGTATGAAGTGCAATTCAGCTCAGTAGGCGAAGGCCTCTGTATAGTGGGAAATGAAAATAACCTATAGAAAAAATGTGATTAAATAATAGGAATAGGAAAAGTAGTTGTTAGACGTTGCTAACAGACAGAAAATCTGCAGATGAAGTACTAAACTATTATTTTTCATTATTGTAGCATGAAGGTCTTGCAATAATTGAAAATACAGATTTCCTGAGGAAGGCGACTAGCCGAAACGCGTTGGAAAGGAATATATGCTGTATTTATAGAAATCAGGATTGGTTAATTATTGTAAATAGTCATATCAGTTGTCATATTATTTTTGAAACTGTTTTTTTAAAAAAAACCATATATCTATGATGTAAAAGTGTGTTTGAAATACGAAAATGAATTCAAATATATCAATGCACCTCTTTTTGTACTGAGAAAAGAAAAAAAGAAAAATAAGAAAAAATAGAATCTCTGAATACAAATAAAAAACGAATAATATCAAATAAGGCTTCTCTGGAGATTTAATACAACACAATACAACGTCTTGTTCACTACAGAGTAAAAGTACACGTAACCCGGTGTGTGCAGTTCAGTTTTTCCAAAAAGTATGCTACCTTGCTAGGGTTTATCCGTTAAGGCAGGGGCCCCAAATTTTCTAAATAATTATACTCGCGGCAGGTCTGTGAGGGGTCAATTTTAGATACATCAGCACTATCTTTCTTTTTTTGACAACTGTCAAAAAAAATTGCACTTTTTTCACGTTGAATCTCCCTACTTACAGGCTGGTCTTGCCAGCAGGGTTGGTTGTATTCTAACATTTGTGTACAAAGCAAAAAGTATTCTACCTTTTTAATAGGAATCTCATCTTTTTTAGTTATAAATATAACTTTTGTGACATGGCTAAACTATCTACGTTTGGCTTCACTGACGAACAATATGCTAATATGGTGGGAAGCTCAGTCTCGTTTGGAGAATCTACAACATCAGGTCAAGACAAAAATAAGGATGTCAATATACTACTAGGACTAAGAAAGAAACTTAAAAGGATTGAACAACATGGCCATTTCATGCTCCAATATTTGAAGGCCGGAGTAATACCACAAGGCTTAAGAGTACGAAATATCCCAGGTCTTTTTGCACACATTAAAGAGTTCCTGGAGCGCTGGTCTTTAATATCCAACCGGTGCTCCAGGGACTACATGATGTTAATAGTTGAAACATCAAAGGGTATTCTAGAAGAACTAGCTAAGGAAATTGCAGAATTAGAAGAGAAGATCAAAACGTCTGGTGTAGTGGAGGATGTGAAAAAGACACTAGATGAAATAGAAAAAGATCTCAATTCCTATACAGACTATCTAGTAAAAAGAAAAACTGACAAGTTACAGAAAGATATAAAGTTTTTTAAAAAAGAGACAACATACCCTTATCTTTCTGATAACTATTATACGGGCAATGAAGATGGGGTAGACAGTTGGGACAATAGGCCCAATAGATATACAAAAAAGGTTAACACATTCTCAGAATCTTCTGGGTCTGACAGTGAAGGAGCACAATATGATGGAGGATACCAACGTGGTAGACCAAATTCCAGATACCAAGGGAGACGTCCTTTTTTAGGACAGCGCCCATCGAGACGCACCAATTGGAGGCCCCAAAATCAACATCGGTTCCAAGGTCCCCCACAACAGGACTATCAGTACCCAGCACATCAACAGATGGGTTACGACCAATATCTAGAAACAAGAAACAACCGATATTGGAGGAATTAAATCAGTTACCCATATTCAATTTGACTAACCATACACTATCATCAGATACCATCTCGATCTTAGCAAAAGGCTTATCATTTGCCCCTCATTCAGGCTTGAATAAATTTGATCTCTTTAGAGATCTGCAGATCTTTTTAAGAAAAATAAGGTTAAGATTCTTCTTTCATAACAAAGAAGAAAGAATAAAGGAAACTAACCTTTCAGGATTAAGGCCGCAATCAATATTCACTCCTACCCTTGACCAAGTACCACCGCAAGTGGCAATATTTGAACAGGTTATGAATGAGAAATTTACAAACATCACAAAATATGTATCTAAAACCCCGTTCAATTTAACAAGTGAGGAATACAAAGCCATGAATGAGATCAAGGAGAATAAGAGTATTACGGTTAAGACATGTGATAAGGGAGGTGGTATCGTAGTGTATGAAACAACACAATATGTGTCAAAAATGGAAGAGATGTTACAAGATAATCGCTTTTATGCTCCTCTAACTAATGACCCTACCACTCAGACCAAAACTAAAATTAGAAAGCTAACAAATAAGGCACTTAGAGATGGAGAAATATGCAAACAAGAATGTGAATACCTTAATGTGACCAATCCCAAATTGCCAAGTATCTATGGCATACCAAAGATACACAAAAACATTGAAGATCCTCCACTGAGACCAATTGTGACAACCATTGGCTCAGTGACAGAACCCCTGGCAAAATACATAGACGCAATTTTGTGTCCTCATGTAGCCAAGATTCCGGGTCATGTGCAAGATACAAGGCAAATCATAAACCTTGTGGAAAATATTCAGTACTGTAACACATCTCAAATTCTTGTCACAATGGATATTGAGGCATTGTATAGTAACATTCCGATTATGGGAGCATTACATGCAACACATTGGTTCATTCAAAAATACAAAATTCAATGTCCTACGATATTTGTACTAGAATGCCTTAAAATTGTCCTAAATGAAAATGTTTTTGAATTTAATGGCACAGTATATAAACAACAACAAGGAGTCAGTATGGGGGCTTCTTGTGCCCCCACAATTGCAAATATATACATGTCATACTTCGAAAATCAGTTTGTATTTAACGAAATTGCGCCTTTTTTTGAAACTATTGTTAACTGGTCTAGATATATAGACGACGTGTTCTTCATCTGGACAGATAATGAAGACACGTTGGAAGACTTTCTTTTGTGGATAAATGCGTGTGATCACAATATCAGGTTTACACACACTATGGACAGGGAACAAGTCAACTATCTTGATGTAGTAATTAAACATCAAGAGGGCCATCTAGTTGTTGACTTATTTGTCAAACCAACTGCGAGAAATACACTCCTCCATTATGATAGTTATCACCCACATATACAGAAGAATAGTGTGCCATTTGGAGAGTTTTTAAGACTCAGGCGTAACTGTACCAGCATTCTAGATTATGATACCAAAGCAACAAATATGAAAGCAAAGTTCGAGTCCAGAGGATATCCGAAAAAAATAATAAGAGATTCTTACAAACGGGCACGTTTTTATGATCGTCAGAGCTTGCTCCAACCAAAAGAAGTGAAAAGCATCTCCCAACTAATATTTATAACTAAACACACTATGATTAATGAAAGAATCAGGCAATGCATATGTGCTAATTGGCACATTTTAAATGCAAATGTTCCCAAAGAGGACCAGCTACCCAAGCCCATCTTTGCGTATAAACGAAATAAAACCTTGAAGGACCACATAGTCAGATCCAGAATGACCCCCACAAAATCCACTACACAACTATCAGTTATAAATAATCAACCTGTAGTAGGAACCTATAGTTGTTCAAATTGCAAATCTTGTGCTACCGTAATACAAGGAGTGAATTTTACTTTCAATAACCAGCTAATTCAGCCTAGGGACCTAAACAATTGCAAAAGCACAAATGTAATTTATCTCATTTTATGTCCTTGCAAGAAAGGTTATGTAGGGCAAACAGGCAGAGCTCTTAATGTCAGATTGACAGAACACAGATCTGCAATAAGAACTAGGAAGTTAACAGCACCAATGGTGAGTCACTATGTGGAATCTGGCCATACACCAGAAAATATGGCATGGTTCATTTTAGAAAGAATACATGCTAAAACAGGTCAGGATCAAGATAAAATACGCAAGATGAGAGAGGTATATTGGATATTCCTTTTGGGAACAGCAATCAATGGGTTAAATGCTGAATTACCTTGGGAGCAAGCGATTTTATAAATCTAAAATAAGTGAAACGTAGGTGAGGTAACATGATAGAGACAAAAACGTTAGATTAATTTTAAGGTGAAATAGAAGAGAAAGGACATATACTGTATTTATCTGTATTTTCTGTGTTATCTTTTTCTAGTTATTGTTTGCAGATGGAAGCAATCTTTAATCCCACTCCTACGATATGCAAGGACTGTTGGTTATTTAGTTTGGCCAAGAAAAATAAACACACTCAAAGATGGCGCCTGTACAGTATCAATTTACAAACCCTTCAGAGTGATGTATGCCCAAATATAAATAAATAAATAGGTATAATAACCATCCCAGGTTCTTAATGAATTTAGTAAATTCTGCCTTGCGATTAATATTTCCATTGCAAACTAGGATCAAGGGCCATTTATTTAAGTTAGTAGAACAACACATTCAAAGATGGCGTCTTTATAGCAATAACTCACAAGCCACCTACAAAGCGGAAAATGTGTAATTACAAAGGTGTATTCAGGCAATGCTATAACTTCGGGGTTAGAATATATTTAGTAAATTAAAGCCCCATGACGAATACATAAACATTTCTTTTCGTTATACATAAAGAGTTCATTTCTACATGCATTATAGGGAAGAGAAAATGATTGAATTTAGCCTCGCATTTTGCATCAAAACCTTAAATGAAATAATCATGAGATACGCGCTTAGCAGGTAAAACTTTCACAAAACTAACGCACAGGGACTGCTTAAAGGCATTATACGGTACTTTAAAGATGGAGGCGCGTATAGCAAACACAATTCGCGTCACATGAATACGTGCCTGCGCACACTATTCTCGTGGGCGTGGGCGAGTCTCCCGAACTATTACCGGTAATGGCGCCAAAATCAGCCATAAATAACAGGACGGTGTAAGTGGCTCTCACGGAGCTACACCGCATGACGTCCGACTCAACCTCCTGATGGTTCGAGGCAGCTAGCAAGGTAAGACCGGATAAAATCCTAGACGAAGTAACCGTAAAGCGCTACTTAAATAGAAATCGCCATATTAAGAGTAATGCTAGTGAAAATACCCGTTTATGCCTTGCAGCAATTTCGAAATAACGAAAGAGGATAATATTAAGCAGTTGCCTGAGCGGATTGGCCAAAGCAACCAGACATCATTTAAATGGTGTAAGAGACTTCTATGAAGGCTTCACAGCGTGAATTGAAGAACTTATCAGGACATAGTTTATGTCACCGTAAAAAGGTAAGATGAAATGAGATTCCTAGTATAGTCAGCTTGGAGCTTTGCAAAAAAGCCACAACTTGCCTTGAATTAATATGGACGAGATTGTAACCATATCTCTATACCTCACAGTAAATTGGACCATTTTAAAAGAGGAAGATACCAGGAGGTCAACTGCAATTGACACGTCTGACCATCTACACAGAAACAAGGACTCCCAATGGGGCTTTGTATTCCAATTTTTTAAGGTACGGAATGGCACTAACAAATAAGTCGATAACCCCAATACATAAGTATAAAATGCTAGCATTTCCTCATATATTAGCTAAATATCGCCTTATCTTTTGTTTTACACCACAGTATCCCTGGTTTGGTTAGAGGTTGTCAACAAAGGCACCGCATTTGCGTGTAGAAAATTGGACCATAAGAACAAGCGATCAGAAAGGTACATAGCTGCATTGTTTCCCTGACATCACTAACAGTGCCTAAGTATAGGATTAAGAGCCACCATAAATGATAAGTGTATTTCTCCCTCCAGTCTTTCTGAGAGCCAATTGTAATATCAAAGGGGACCAACATCCATAACAGAAAAGACAGAGTATCTAAATTCCTTCTTTTAGGCAGCAAGCTATGGTCAATTCTTTCTGTATCTAGCCGTAACGTAAATAGAGTTAAGACATATTAATGACAATTGCTCTCTCTTTAGAAAACGCTCTTATCGGAAATTGTTTTATAAAAATGGATTTATGGGCCGAATGAAAGCTATGACGACCTGTGAATTAATTTACGCAATTCAGGTAGAGCATATATACCTATAAATATTTTCTGGAATAAGATCATGAACAGAAATTTTGTAGTTTCTATAACGACAGGATGCATATCCTTAAGATATGCCCCTGCCAACAATCCTATGAATTAGAACAACAATACAACCCCTAGCACCTTTCAATGTAGATGTCTCACCTTTGACTAGTAACATATGTAAACCCTCCCTACCACTTTCCTATGGAGTAATACTTATACTCCTTGCCTAAATTCGAGCTCCCATCTGCAAGCATTATAAGCATGTCAGGTTATGAAACTGGTGTAAATATTGTAAATATGTATATAACATGGATGAGAAAATTGTATAAATTGTATATAACTGTATAGTCTTATAGATAACAACAACACACAAATGTATGAAGTGCAATTCAGCTCAGTAGGCGAAGGCCTCTGTATAGTGGGAAATGAAAATAACCTATAGAAAAAATGTGATTAAATAATAGGAATAGGAAAAGTAGTTGTTAGACGTTGCTAACAGACAGAAAATCTGCAGATGAAGTACTAAACTATTATTTTTCATTATTGTAGCATGAAGGTCTTGCAATAATTGAAAATACAGATTTCCTGAGGAAGGCGACTAGCCGAAACGCGTTGGAAAGGAATATATGCTGTATTTATAGAAATCAGGATTGGTTAATTATTGTAAATAGTCATATCAGTTGTCATATTATTTTTGAAACTGTTTTTAAAAAAAAAACCATATATCTATGATGTAAAAGTGTGTTTGAAATACGAAAATGAATTCAAATATATCAATGCACCTCTTTTTGTACTGAGAAAAGAAAAAAAGAAAAATAAGAAAAAATAGAATCTCTGAATACAAATAAAAAACGAATAATATCAAATAAGGCTTCTCTGGAGATTTAATACAACACAATACAACGTCTTGTTCACTACAGAGTAAAAGTACACGTAACCCGGTGTGTGCAGTTCAGTTTTTCCAAAAAGAGAGACCATTCCATCACATATAAATACAGTTATTTGTAAATATGCTAGAGGCTGAGGCAATATATTGTTTCTAGAGTTCCTAAAAATAGAAGCTCTGTTCTCTAAGAATAGTTTTACTTTAAGCAGAGTACAAGTGCCATAAAAAAGTAAATATTTTTGGAATCGGGAAAAAAATAATTTCGTTTTTCAGGGGAAGAAGAAAAAATAGTTCCAAATATTTTCAGTAGCTTTTGTTTTACAAAGCTGAAGGCCGAATTCAGAGTTCATGGAACGCTGTGTGCTTGTTTGCTTTAAAGTTATTCTTTCTGTTCAGGGGAGAACATCATTTCAGACAGACTTTCAAAAAAGCAGTTTACCGCTTCAGGTGAAAGTTCGACCAAGTTGGAAAATGCCGCAACTGTGCAGTCGTGAGAATGATTGCTATCATCGATGTATTGATCAGCATTGTTCACAGAAGGTCGTACCTGGTTGATGCTGCTCTCGACTTGCACTTCACTACCCTTTAATCGCAGTGGTGAAGTTTCCACGAATGCCGTCATCAGGATAGGTAACAGCTGGGGACAACACGATGCATTAGCCGTTACAGGACTTAGCAAAGTATCTGTATCCAATGGTACTTCTGATTGTAGTGTGAGACAGACGTCTAACACGCATTCTTCTCCGCACAGCATACATCTTAACACAGGTAAGATACAATTCTGCCAGATGGGTCTGAATGAATGAAACCAGGTCATATTTAGATCTCTTAGCCGGGCTAATCCTAGGACTTTAGTTATGCGGTCCCGATAGCGTATAGCTAGGATCGTTTCTTCCATTGTTGCTGGAGTCTTGTCTGTGACATGGCTTGCCATAACGAAGCAGGAGAAGCAAAAATAAAATGCCTACTACGAGTCCCAACAGGAGTGGAAGGCCGCCAAAGACCGAATGGACAAAATTAGGAAAGATGCCCAGGACTGCTTTGAAGGGTGTTGACAGTCCCGAAAAAATTGTCTTAAATACATGTGGGATACCATTCGTATCGGACATGTTTAAGATTTGGCTTAACATTTCCGCGAAATGTAAGGGGCAATTTGTTGATAAAAGTTTATGTATATCTGCCGTTGTCCTTGCCACTTGAAGATCATACGTTTCTTTTGATGACGTCAAGGGCACAGTTGTCTGCAAAAGGACAGACTTCATTCTGCTTAAAGTATCAATTCGAATAGAAGAGATATTCAAAATGGGCCACATTTTTCCCTCCCTGTCTGGAGTGTTGTTCGGATACAATACTTGTATACAGCAAGTGACCATGGAAGAAACGTTTACTAGATAAGCTTTTCCTGGCACCAAGCCAGAACATCTGTGGTCCACTATTAGAATGTAGCTCCCGTTAGAAAGCCGTCTAAAAAATGGCTCAATTCGAGTTGCAGGTGTGCCATGCTGGTGGCATGAAAGGTTATTTGAAGTCCCCTCACAGGCCGCATGTAGGTTTATACCCTGACACAGAAGTATACCACTTAGTGACCTTTTACAATTATCACCACTAAGAAATACATTCTGTCCTTTTTCAGTATAACGTGTGTGTGTAAGGTAATTTCCATGATGACTTAATGTATTCTTTACCCAACCTTTCATACTGGCCTGCTCGTATATACTCTTGGCAATATTTAAATTGGAAAGTTGTTATTGGAATAGTTATGATTCCGTGTATTATCCATTCAATGACAGGTCGTTCTGACATTGTCAATGGTAATCTCTCAAGTTTTTCAATGCTCAGAATTGTATATTCCGCTCCTTTCTGTGCCACGCTGATTTGTGTATCAGTAAGGTTAAAGATAGAGAATAATGACGTTGTGTTGATTAAACGCCAGGGCACGTAGCCTGAACGCAGATTTTGTAACGTCCAGCCAAGCTGTACAATAGAACGTAATTGGGACTGACCGTGTTGTAACATTAGTAAGTCCTGTTTTATTATATCAATTGCAGATGATACAATACTGTCCAGTGAGTATATTCTGGAAGACAGAGTCATTAACCCATTGTCCACAACAGAAAGTGATTTTTCCAAATGAATACGGTCAATTTCTCGTATTTTTTCTGCTGTTTCAATTTGTGTTTTTTTTTCAAGCTTCGTTGTATGCCGCATATATACTGGCCGCTATGAAACGTTTTTGACGCTGTTTGCGTGGTCCCATTATGAAATCACGCAAGTCAGCACCTTCTTTAAGTAAAGTCAAGTGTTGCTTAATTTCTGCCAGTGTGGATGTCTGTAGCCATTCGAGGCAGAGTTTTCCTACACTGTATGTCGTAACTATCCCTGGTTGTTGTCTCTGGGAGTATCTAGGGTCTGGCCTGGTCAATTTGAACCCCTGTATTTTGTTCAGGAATCTATCTTGACAGTGATTTGTGTCTTTGGGCCAGATCAACCATTTTTTCCAATCAGGATGTGTTCTGTTTTGGTTTAAAATATGGGATACGTCTTTCTCAACATCTGTAGTGCTATTACTGTCAGGTGTTGGCTTTGGAATAGACGGTTTGTTTAAGTCTTTAATTTTGGCTAGGCCAAGACAGGTTGTCTGTTGAATCGTGTCATTCGAGAATATAATTTGTTCTGGGATCATGCAGGCTCTAAATAATGATTCTATACCTTGGACCTGCCAATCTCTGGTACCCCAGATGGTTTTTGTTTCAATGTTATTTTTCCAAAAATCAAAACCAAATGTGTTCATTTTGTCAAAAAATGTTTCTGAATAGATTAATTTAGTGTTTGTCAGCATGGTTTTCATTCCTGTCCTATTTAACAGTTTGAAATAAAATGTTTCTGCATCACTTGTGTTAAACCCTGAGAAGTATGGGAATTTATCATAAAATGTTTTTGAACTGCCTTTTGGTGGAGTTGCACAATGTTCCCATTGATTATAATTAAAAACATTTCTAGGTTGAGCAGATTTATGCAAATAATGGTTAGCATAGTGATTGTAGCAGTACATCTGTTCATAATTTGATGAACCCTGTAAATAATCTTGTTCTGTAAATTTTGCTGACATAACCAAATCTGACATCATATCATTAATACTTTCAAAGTCCCAATCATCAGAGAATGTGCTCGGTTTTACAAAGTCACTTAATGAAACCTTGAATTGATGTGGATACTTCAAGAGCTCCACCGGCCCATAAATTTCGTAGTCTGTTTTGTCCCAAGCTACCCCACTGGGTATAGGATTTGCTGTGAAATTTACTGATGTTAGTTCTCTTTTCTCGATGTGGGATGACTTGTGTGGCTTTAGGACCAAGTCGATGTTCTGACTTGCTGTGTCCATTCTACTATATTTTCCCTCAATGAAATGTCCCAAGCACAGTACCATGATGAGCCAAAGCAGGAGGAAAAGTACACCTAGTACAAACCAAAATTCAATCCATGGAGAAATCAGATAGGTTTCTTTGAGTTGATGAAAGAGTTCTTTTGCTTTGTCTTTAAAAGTCTTTGTAGTTGGCTGTTCTTCAGGTTCGCTTGGATCCTCTGAAAAGTCATCGAAGTTGATGAAGTAGCCAGATGCAGTTCTGTCAATTGTTGGAATTGCTTCCGGATTTTTATTTGCTTTTGGAATTTTCTTTGTTTTATTAGCATAGTCTGAGGCTACATCGTTGTAGACCGGTGTTTCTTGACGAGCTGTTGCAATTTGGGTTTTAAGAGGCATAAGTTCCATGGCTTTGTTGCATAGTCCTTGTTGATTCACTGTAGGTTTATCAAATGTGATTAGTCTCTCAGTTTGAACCTCTTGTATTGTAGCAAACTTTGGCGTTCTGCTATTTCTTGGGAGTCCACTGGGCCTACTACTTATTATTGGCCACATGATTGTGGTTTAACCAGGTCGATGGATACAACTCGGTTCTCCTTTTTACCAGCAAGGGGCGGTAGTACAACTGATCTTGTTCCGTTGACAGCTAAGACAGGTACTGCTTTTCTGTAAGAAGGCCCAAATTCCTTCTTCACCGCGATTTTCTCTCTGACCAGATCCCCAATCTTTGGAATCCAGACAGGCCTTGCTGGGACAGGTGGTTTCTCTTCAGTGGCTGTTGGCTGCTGTTTTAACTTTATGTTGCTCAGGTCTTTTCTTGTTTCATTTAAGTCCTGTAAAATAGCCAAACGATCTTTGATATCAAAGCATTTTTCTTCTACCACTGAAGTCTGACTATCAAGGTCCTGGATATGCATTCTAGTCCCGAGCAATAGTTCGTACGGACTGAAACCTTTTAGAGAATTTCTTGGCAGATTGTTAAGACTACGTTGGACACTTGTTAAATGTTTGACCCACCCATCCCCCGAACCTAATACCTTTGCCGTTACAGATTGCTTTATGCCTCGGTTTTTTCTTTCCACAATCCCGTTTCCCTCAGGAAGGAAGTGACAAGAGTACCGCAATGCAATGCCCATGCTGGTCATGGCCTCCTTATAAGCTCGAGAGCTAAAAGCAGGATCCTGGTCAGAATGTAGCATGCCAATTGCGTATGTGCCGATATAGACTCGCAAATCTTTTATAACAGTTCTGGCGTCAGCCGAGCGCTGGTGTCTACATTTTAAGTGAATCTAGTCTTAAATAATATACATTGGGACGCATGTTTCCTGTTTAATCATGCGTATAGATCGCCTTATGCTTTCTATTATGTGTTCTGGTACTACTTCGGCCGGTTCGCCACTGCGATCTCTGTTGCAGTTTTCAAAATTTATTGCAAATTTGTGATTATCCACGCTCATTCCCGGCCACCAGTATTCCGATTGTAATTCTGTCAGAGATTCTTTGATCATCTGATGCCTTAGACCTAATCCCATGTGTGCTTCTTGTATTAAGAAGATTCTCCTGTTCGTGTTTGGAATTACCCTATCCCCCACTCCAGGGATTCGAGCAAAAGGAACGAAGTTTGCATCGATTATGTATGTATAATTGAGTGGATAGTTCACGGGTAGCGCTGCACAGTCGTCTTTTGAAGACGTTTTTACCGCCAGCATGGTTTCCCCGTCTATGTATTTTTCTGAACGCTTTTTTGTAGCTACGGAAGCCGATTTAGTTACTTCCGCTGTGGCTGTCTCAGCCAATGAATTCCCTGTAACGTGAACGCCATCACGTTCATGACTCAGTGAATGTATCACGTGAGTCTTTTGTAGTTCTTTCTTTAACAGAACTACTTGTTCCCACAGCGATTTTTGCTTTATTGTGGCACCTGTGTCATCCTTGTAATCGTTTTGAACCCATTTCTGCAAGTCATTATTGTATGATTTGGCGCAGTACTGCGAATCGCACACTATTAGTGTTGGGAATTCGCGATCGGCAATATCTAGCGCCATTTTCAAAGCTATTAGTTCAGTTTGTTGACCTGAATTGTCTTTTACAGATTGGGACATTGTTACCAGAGGTCTCAATTTACCTCCGCGCCACCGGTTTTTAACAACCTCGCACGTAGCGTTATAGGCTTGTTCTCCCCAAACTGAGGGTTCTGCATAACTGTTTGTGTATATTACGCAGGCGTAAAGTTGTATGGGCAGAATGTCGTCAGGCAGAGGATATTCTTTTTCATATGTTAGATATTTCAATTTTTTCATTTCCGGGTCAAAATAGTATTTCACTTTGTCTGTAGCAAGAGAATTTTCCCATTGTATCCATTTTGGATCTAATGCCACGGTAGTTAAATTACATGGGCTTGTTAAAGCCTCGAAGGCTGATTCAGCTGTTAAAACAGTAATCCGTCTGCCTTGGGCCTGGGCTCTTTCTTTTGCTACAGCTGTTTGAACCGCATTTACAACATCTTTCGCGAGACTGAATGTTTTTTCAGCTTGTGAGTACAAGTGTGATTTGTATGCTATTGGTACCGTTTCTCCCTCATTAGAGGTTAGGTACGTGAATCCGCTTCTTCCTGGGATGACTCGGATTACAAGGTTGCGTGTATTATTGCGTGTTTGCAATTTTGTTTTTGTTAACATGTCTGTTTGCAATGATCTCAAAATTTCTGTGCGTTTATGAGTCCAATTGATTGGTTTAAAATCTGGTTTTATTAGTTCGTAGAGAGGTTTAACCCTCTCTGCATAATTTAGAATGTAAGTTCTTCCGAAATTCAGGAAACCTAGAATTGATTGTAAGTTTTTCAGCGTTTTTGGTTCTTGGATTACCGCGCATTTCTCTTAGAAATTGTCTGCCAGGCTTTTGCTTTCACTTGATAATTCATATCCTAAAAACAGGACAGTTAGATGGGCAATTCGCGATTTTTTAAAGTTGAATTTGTAACCCTCTGCTGCAATCCCAAGTATTATGGTGTTCACTCTTTTCAAGTGAGTATCCAAGTCATCATATGTTAGATAGATGTCATCGACATAAGATAATGCCTCATCATCATATATTTGTAGTAACTCTGTTACCCTTGCTGAGAATAATCCTGGGCTGTTCTTGAACTCCTGTGGGAGTCGACAGAATTTTTTCTGCAAGCCCATTATTGAGAAAGCGGTCAAATACCTGCTTTCAGGTGCTATGTTTTGACAAACGAATCCATTTGAGATGTCTAATGTTGTTTTGTATTTTTTGCGCACGATATTATTCATTAGTGCTGCACTGTGTGAGTTTTGTACTGCAAATGTTTTGCAACATGAGTTAAGGTGTCTGTAGTCCAAAACTAGTCGATATGAATCGTCTGGTTTGGAGACAGGAAACAAAGGATTGTTCATTTGTGAGGTGCATGTTTCAATCACCCCCTGGTATTCAAGTTGATCTAAGATCTCCTTGACCTGTTTTTTAGCTTCTTGCTTAATTGGGTACTGCCTCTGTGCAGTTGGTTGACATTTTAACTGGATTTTGTGAGGAGGAGAGTTCTCATCCCATCCGACATGGTTTTTATATAATGCAGGAGCTTGGGCTACTGCCCACTTTCTTGCAAGTGTATATTTTTTATGAATTGGAATGTGATTTGAGAAGGCAGGCATAATCATTTCTTCGCCATGAGGGCACTCCCTGACAAACTCTGGTGGCCAGTCTTTTTCAGCTAAAAGGATGTCATAGCCTTTGGAAAGGTTATCCCAAAATAGACCCCTTATTTTCCTAGTCTTATCTCCCTCTATACGTAATGTTATTTCGTATATCTTATGAGGTTTGCTAACTCTGGTATCTGCAGTTTCCACCTGAATGTATTCATTCGTGTCCACTGTCTCCAGATGATTCATCAGGATCTTGCGAGCTATGCTCACTTCTGCTGCGCTGTCTAGCATTGTCTGAGCCCACTCTCCGTTTTTCAGCTGTGTCCTCAGGATCCTCGGCATGTTTGATTACTTTAATGCTGGCTACCTTCTTTTTTGGAAATTGTAATTTTTTACTTTGATGAGCAGGTTCCTTGTCTTTGGACTTGACGTGCTCTTCCCTTTGTTCTGACCGTCCTCTTCTTTCCGATTTCTGCGAGGAAGTCTGAAAAGATCGAGAGGGACGTGTATCAATATCTTGATATCAATCAGGTTTCTTTAGATTATCCCTATTTCTAAGGTTGTATCTTTTCTCAGAGGGCTCCCTCTGGGGAGACTTGTGTCCTTGGTCCGGAGATCTTTCTCTCCGCCGAGGAGACCTTCCTCTGGACTGGAATCTTTTTTCTTTGGGAGTGGATTGTTTATTTCCATCCCAGCTCTTTTTTGGAGTGTTTAGATTATTTTTAATAAATATCTTTTCAGGATTTTCAGTTAGTTGGGGTTTTACTGGTTTCCCACCCAAACTATCTCTTCCTAGTTCTTCATAGGATTTTTGTATGATTCTGGCAAGTTCAAATGGTTGTTCTGCTATGTCTGTTTCCTTCAATTTCTGGCGGATCGCTGCTTCCCCTTTATGTTGGCTAATAATATAGCCGAGACCTGCTTGAAGTCTTTCAGTAATTTCATACCCAGAGTTAAAGCAGGTTCTGGACCGTATTCATTTTGAATCTGTCTTAGCACATCGGGTATTACCGCCATGGACGGAACACCATGTGTTTTTGTGTAAATGGAAGCAAAGACTGTGCCCCAAGTGTCACAGTCCTCCACATGTGGTGCGATCCCCATTGGAAGGCAGATAGTCAGAATTCTGTGTTTCTCAGTAGGGGTAGTATCCGGGAATACTGCCTCTATTTGAGTGGTTTTTTTGTGCTAACCAGAATGGAATTTGTTCCCGTTTTATGGGTACTTTACTTAGACATGACTGTATGATCTGTGGTATGATTTCATTTGTGTTCCCTTGATGAGGGGTCAGCTGTGGAATGTTAATAGCTGGTTGGACTGTTGAAGTCCGCATTACATATTGGACTAATTGTCTATGTATTTTAATTAGTACTTTTAGGTGGACTAAAAGTTCTGGTATTGACATTTTTTCGATGTCTGGATGTGGTGTGTAGCTGGCTAGAACCGGCCACGTTGCCCCTGGTCTACCTAGTGGACCAAGCCTGGTGATGTGATTATTATGTTTTAGGGCGCCTTTAAACCAGAGCAGGTGCTCTTGGTATTTTAATGGGATTTCCACCTCCTCGAAAGGGGTGTACTCATCCGGAGGTCCCTCTATTTTGTAATAGTGGAATTCGTGTGTGACAGCGTTTGCTGCTGGAAAGTTTATCCATGAATAGAATACCTCTGTCTGCCGATATTCATGTGCCTCAATTACAAATATGACTGTACCACCTCTCGATGTCAGTCCATTTTCTATAAGTTTAAGAGTTATAGTTTTTCTTATGTTGACCGGAATGAGTATTGCATCCGGGTCAGTCTGCAGGAGACTATTGTCATTCTCTAGGAGTCGAGCCGCTATTCTAGCTGCCTCCCTTTCTTCTTCACTTTCTCCCATTTTACTGGCAGAAAGGTTTTTGTTGCAGATCAAGTTTCAAGGAAACAAAGATTAGGTGCACAATATTTTGGAACACTGTATCCTTCAACGTTGACTAAACAAGAAACTATACATAGAAATCTCTTCCTACTAAGTTTCGGCGGATTTTTAACCTTTTACCCACTCCAGACGTCTTTTGGAGTATTTACGGGGAAAAGGGTCTGTGTGAAAAAGCACGACTGAGTTACTCTAACGTCTTGCGTTAGATTTATCGCCTTACCAAACGTTGGGCGCCATGTAGTGTAGTTCCTATAGTCCCAATAGGCTCTGCGCATTGGAATAATATATTCAGCAGTGTAGACGTAGGACAGAGGTTAACTAGGTCTCTACTGACTATATTAGACTTAAGTTTTTGCCAGCTAGCTCAGAGGTCACTAGAAACTTTCTCGAATAAGCGAGGAGGACTTTAACCTCCCTGGATAGACAAGAAGGGATTAGCTTCTGACAACCGTACAACATGACAACTTTGCTCTCCCTGAATAAGAGTGTATCTCTAGAGTCGTGTGAAAACAAAAGACAGCTATTTCACTCAGTCAAAGGTGCGTACTTAGTTTCACCAGATTGCAGAGAAAAGAGAGACGGGCGTTTTCAATAAAAGGTATTATTTATTGAGCAGTCTCCTTCCTCATACAAGAGAAATGAATTGCTACAATTGCAATACTTATAGTAAAGTAAAGTGCGTACAGTAAAAGCAGGATTATAAAATAATACTGTAAAAGCATTGATATGGTTTCTTAGCCATATGATACTTTAAAATAGATAAAATATATACATACATATATACATTGACTAATCGTACTCAACTGGTGCTTCTAACTATGCCTACCCCGGTGTACCTGACCTAAGCCTAATACGTGGGAGGAGTAAGTAAGTAGCAGTTTAAGTTAAGTTTGTTTTGCCAAGAATCTGACTCAAGAATTCTCTTTAAGGGTTTAGTCAGCTCAGTACCTGGGTAATAGAAGGCAGGAGGGCTGGTATCTCTCTCTCAGGACTCGATATCCCAGTCACCCGCAAGGGTAGGCTGGAAACGCCGGAGCTGGATTTTCTCGGCAGGAGAAAAGACAGCGTCTTTCTCAGCGCGTCAAAAGGGAGGGGCAGCGTCCGTGGGCTCTCGCATCAGCTGGGCTCTTCGGAAGTAGATGCTTGCTCTGCTCCAGGATTACCACCGTGTGTTTACTTAAGGCAACGTTGGTATATTTATACCTGAAAGGTGCCGGGTTTGACGTAAGGCTGGACATAAGACGTCAATAAAGAGGTCACTAAGAACTGGCCGTTCTTACAGTGCTTTAATGGAGTTCTAGGACAAAATCAAAACAATAGCAAGGGGGATTTCCCAGGCTGCTGGAGGCTTGGTTTGTTTAGAGAACTCGGTGTGCTTTCTAGGGGGCTGGAGGAGTAGGCTTGCTTAATGTGACAGCATGTGCTACGACTGAATTATGAATAGGGTTTTTATGCCGTTGTATGGATATTATTGATTTATAACCGGACAAGAGCTCAAAATAGAAATATCGATTCAGGTTCCTAGATAAACACACTACACCTTATTAGACTCTCCCACCTAGTCAAACGACAAAGCTAGCGCACTTCCCACCATCGATCTTATATCTCGCCCAATTCAATCCGCAGATGTCGTGGATTGCACCTACACACTTATAAACCGCAGGCTGAACCCCCACTCAGCGCGGCCACGTCACCCGAAAGAAGCACTTCCAAGCTGCTCAGTTTGTGGGGTATCTCTGCAGCGCCACTCCTGGGCAAGTGTTGGACTGAATTCTCGCCTCACGGGACTTCCGTGACCCTTCCGCGGTTAGCCCGCGACTCATTGTAGTCCACACCAGGAAGTGGAGATGCGCCAGGGGGGGGGGCAAGGAATCGCCTCCAGCAGTGGTCCTACGCCACAATAGCCCGTAGCCTCCGCCACCCAGCTCCAGCCAAGATGCTGGGCCCTCCGGTTCCCTCAACTTCAGTCACCAGCCACAAAAAAAAAAAGTTCCAATAGCCGGCCATGTGTGTCCCAAAATGGCGGCCGCTCAATCCAATCTCCGGATCCACACCTATAGTGAGGCCGGCAGCGTCAGATAGTGTAGCCAGCTCTCGGGGGGGGGGCGGATGTTGAAGTACCAGCCCCCCGATCGCGTTCTTCAACAGGCTACTCTAGGCCTCAAGTCCCCGGAGCTCACCAGCGCGTCTCACTGCTAGACGTGCAGCCGTCCCTGCAACTTTTTCACCCGGGCTGTCTCCACAGCGCCTCCGCCACGCCAGAACCCAGGCCACACTTCTTTTATCGGATTATAGACAGATTTATGTTGTCGGCCGGCGAGGCTGCTCTATCAAGCAGCCATCCCGCAGCTCGGCAAAGCCACGCCCCCACCAGTTCCTATCCTTAACAGGTACAACATAGCAAAGTACAGAAGCCCTAATAATAATCTGGATCGATCGAGTCATAAAATGGGAGAACTAGATGGGAGAATGAAGCAAACAGATGGGCCATTTGTAATACATATACATACACACATACAGGAAACTCTGAAAAAGAAGAGGATATGCAAGTAATATTAGGGGCAGTAACTAGAATAATTATGCACACAGGGCAATCACTTGAAGGACTGGAAAATAAAAGGAGGGCTTTCTTATGTGCATTCAGAGAATATATAAAGGGGTTGGAGTGAGAATACATTGTGGGTTACATGGTGAAATGGTTATCCGAGGAACTTTAAATCCATATGGAGGGTGATTTGGAACTGACCAGAGGCAACGGACGTGGTCTCCACTGCCACCTGGGTTCCCTTCAAGATGCCTTGAGGTTCTGGGGTCATGCGAGTGTGGCAAGGAGAGTGTTTTGCTCGCTGTTTGTGGATTAGCTGTGCAAGATGAGAATTAGGAGCTGGCAAAGGACAGGTCAGGCGCAGGGAGTCTGAATATCCAGCTTCCCACAAAATGCACCCTTAATAAAATGCTACTGGGGGCTAGGCCTGGTCACCAGGAGCAAATTATTCCAAAGAAGATCAAAATTGGGGAAAGAGTTTGCCTACTTGAAGGAAAGAAATGTGAAAACCAAGCGGGTGGGACTCTGCCACTATATTCCACATATTACCCCTGTGGTAAGCCAGGGCCAGGTTGTCGGCACATCAATTGTACTTGGAAGAGGTGTGTCCGTGAAGCCCTTTTTGGCCCATGGACCTCATCCCCTAGGGCCAGACACAAAGACATCCCAAGGCACCCAACCTCAAGCACAGAAGACCCATTGGAGTACCAGTGCAGTATATTTTTTCTTCCTCTGGGACCCTATTCCCTGAAGTAGGGACCTCTCTGCTGGGCAAGTTGCCATCCCCGTGCCTGTGTCTGATGGACCATTTTCACCCAGCACCTCATGGCCATTGCCGCAGGAGCAGTAAGAAGAGCTGCCTCCCACGAAGCGGGGGCTGAAAAGAAGATACCTTTTCCCGTGCAGCACAGGAGCTCCACACTGGAAACTCGTGGAGTGTTGGGAGCACTGAAACTCCCACTGCAGC
The DNA here is from genome assembly GCF_964261635.1 of Lissotriton helveticus. Taxonomy (NCBI): domain Eukaryota; kingdom Metazoa; phylum Chordata; class Amphibia; order Caudata; family Salamandridae; genus Lissotriton; species Lissotriton helveticus. Next base: position 1,634,582,761 of record NC_136067.1, on the reverse strand, counting down.
TCCCTTCAAGTCCCTGAGTTTGGGGGTGCTCCAGGTGGGAGCAGGGCACCCAAACGTTATATAAAAAGAACAGAAAAGCAGCGCACAGCCACGGCTTACCTCTGAAGACACTCATTTAAACATTCACTTCTCCTAGACAGAGTACCTCATAATTCACCTGAACCGTATATTTGGTGTATTTTAGTGCTTTTGAAAGGGCAGGGGCACCACAAGTGATGTTCATTGTTTGGGAGGGCTGCAGGCAGTGAAGCAGCGCCCAGAAATGTTTGTAAGGGAAATTGGTAGTATCTCACCCAATGAGAGGAATACATTACGGAGGGAGAGGCTTACCCTGTTATAAAGCACTCCGATAGCTGGAGCTTTAGCTTTTGACTTGAAGTGCAGGGACCTCTTGTAGTTGGTCCTATGGTTGTATTTTGTGGGCTGTAGATTGTGAAGAAAGACTCTGACACACATTTTTATTTGAACTCAAATGCTTTATTGATAGCATTGATATTGAACAATGAACGTTTATCATTATGATGACTGTTATTGATAATTAATACTGTGTTTACTGATTTTAATGGTACTATCAGGTTGAGTCATGACATGTGGTTGCTTCTAATAATGTGGTGACCCCCTGTCACAGCCTGTAAGCTTGCTTATTATATACTGACACCCCTTTTAATGTGTTATATTGACAAGGTATATATATAACCTGTGGTTATTGGTATTAATGTGGTGACCTCTCTGAAACAGGCAGTAGGCCTGCCTTATTTAAAATGACACCCCCTTGTACTGTGATGTTGCATTTGCTATAGGTAGGTTTGAGGACCCACTAGGGGTGTAATGTGATATGTGCGTCACCAAAGGTATTTGCCTTTACCTGTTGTATAGATTTGTAATTAATACATTTGTATTTAGTGGTGTGTGTTATAAAGTACTTTTCGTGGTAAAATAAAAAGCAATGATTAGACAATAATTTATGTAGTGGTGTTGTTGTTGTTGTTGTGCCAGTAAATTGGGATTGGTAACCCACACTACTTCTACTGAGTAGGCCTTGGACTGCTCTACTTAACTACCCTAGGGGAGCCAAATACTACAATGGTGTACAATTGCAGACCTTTCACTTGCATTCTTCACAACTAATAACCCAATGATGCACAGTATTGTTTTTACATTTTTGCATCGAAACAGGAGCCGAACACAATTAACAACCCCCTTTCTGCTCCATAATACATCATTATTAATATAGGTATATAGGCACTGGTGCAGGGATGGGGTTAAACACATGGATCGGTTGTTGAAGATGCTGAAGGGCTGAATTCTGACTGCTGACCTTCTAACATCATAAGGTGTGAGAAATCTTGACATGGTTTGCCATGTTTTAGGTTTAGCGAACTATTACATCCGCACAAGTTGGATGGTTGACAATATTAACCCCTTCCGTGCTCCCATCGGCCAGTGCTGCCTCGACCCGCCCACTCAATAGAACGCGCGCACCGCGGCGGAAAAACCACTGCGGTAAAGGCGTTAAAGCATTTAGGATAGGGAGTAAACTAACAGGTGAAGAATGTGTCATAAAATATGATCAGGGCCTATTTAAAATGTGTGCTGATCTGCATATTATCTGCTGAATTGTTTGTAATTATAATCATTCTGAAACACTTGATTTGTTGGCAAATATGCAAAATAAAACAAATCATAGGATAGTAACATACCAACCATTGTGTGTGAATACTGATTTGGGAGTACAAGGGCAGACAACTCTATTTATCATCATCTACAGATAAGAGATTTTCTGACAGGTTTGTCTGACACCTAACACTCCTTGTATATCAGAACGTAACTCGCTAAAGGAGTGGTGAACGACATCTGTCAGCCCTCCTTTTCTCTGAAAAAGGTGCTTTTCCTTTGGGGGCATAGGTTAGTCTACCGAGTGTGACCCTAATAATATTACATTTTTATACAGACAATTCACAAGCTCCTTCCTGATGTCAGGGGTAATCTTAATATTGATCTTAGTGTTGCAGTCATTTTGATTCAGTTCAATAGGGAATACTTACATAATATCTGTTTGCTTCAATTTTCCTGGTGGGTATGTTCAGCGTTGGTCTTGCCCTGTCCTTACTTGATGTCTTTGGGGCAATTAAAAAAACATATGCAATATTAATTTATATGTACATTTGTAAAGCTCGATCCTTGTTGACCCATACCAGATCCCAAATAGGTAATCATTGAAACACATCCATAGGGACCACCTTTCCCATAACCTCTTGATTTTCTTCAGTACGAGCCGCCTCCTTCCACTATCACATAAATACATATAAATGAGGGAGCAAAGGATGTGCCCATGCCAGTGCCCTGAGATTGTAGAGAATGATTGCCACTGAAGATTACCGTATGCTAAGTCAAACAATATTTTAACATAAAAAAGAACTGCTCTGTGGTTTTGGGGACTCTTGAGTCTGGCTCTTCGAAAATACCTTTCTCGTGCTTTCTATGTGAACTGAAAGGTGATGTTAATGGTAGCCAGAACGTTTGTCTCCTTCCAAGGTGTATGACTAATCCTACTTAAGAAGTAAGTGGTGTCCCCAATGCAAGAGGGCAGACTCGCCGAATAGGTACAGGAGGATATCCAGGCATTGTTAGTCCTGTTGGCTCTATACTAGACAGCACTTAACAAATGGTCTACTGCAGTTGGCAATCTGAAAATGTATGCAATTGTAATTTACGTGAACATTTGGAAAACTCGTTCCACATAATTAAAGAATGTGCCAAGGCAATGTCCAGTAGTTCTTTCCAGCTGTGGCTGGCATTTACGCCTTGGAGGAGGGGTGGGCATTCTTAAAATAATGTATATATATATATTTTAAAAAACGTACCTGAACTCGGTGACGTCCTCGCTTCGGACCTCTTCTTTCAGGTACCGTAAGCAGCAACTCCCTTGGCCAATCCTAGAGCAGCTCTCACTAGAATGACAGCAGTCCTAGGATTGGTGGGAGCAGCCTCACTCTGCGTTCCACAGTGCTCTGGAGACTTCGGCTGAGATGTTTAAAGTGTGCATGTGTGGGTGGCCGTCTCAAGAGGGCCGGCCAAAAAGACATGCACAGTTTAAACAGTGTCATGTCAGCCCACCCTCCACCCTGCTGAGTGAAATGCTTCTGTCACTCAGCAACGACCCCACCCCCGTCCTGACGCTCGGCTCAGGACGGGGAATGAAAAATATAATGGTAATTAGTTACCATTTTATTTTTCATCTTTGGAGGATTTTTAAGTGGGCCAACACTCCTACGTGCAAACGGGGGAGCTTCCCCTGGTTCTTTCTGCATTTTGAAGTTTGATATCCACTCATGAACTTTTATGTCATTCTGGTTCATTATTTCTTGGGTTCCTTGCCCCTGCCTTTGTGTTTTATCCTTACATGTAGACTTTCTCTTCTGTTTATTACTTCTTTTTACTTTTCATCTTGTGTGGAACGTCTTCCTCCTCTGCCCATTTCCTGCCCCTTGTCATTTGGCATCCATGTGAAGCAGAAATCTCTTCTATAAAGCTAAGTTAAAAGGAAATCCCCTCACCTATGAACAATCCTGCATTTGTACTCTAGTCTTGTTTGATGTATCTGGATCTGCTGTTCTGGTTCCTATGTCCATATGTTCTCTATTTGTTAATGAAAGTGTTTTGCAAATGTGTATAGTGCTTTGTCGAAGGCTAGGAAAATCTAGCTCAAGAAAAGTCCAATGGTTTTAACATTTGTGAAAATTACAAAAATCAAATGATTTTCCATAAATCTTCTTGCACTTGCAGCCACGTTTCATAGTACCGGAAGGTGCTACATACTATGTGTACAAAGGCCACATTTAGTGTTTGCGTAACCTGGCAAACCAGGTGCTCCTTTAGAGAGCTGAGACCATAAGAGGTCAACATAAGACTTGGTTTAGAGCTCCAGGTTCAATAGGTCCCTGATTCTGTTGCCTGCATATCTGAGGTGGCCTATCTGATGATGATCACTTTCTCTGCCTCCAAGAATTCCTGGCTGAAGGGGTATCTGGTAGTTTCAGTGGTGCTGAAATAGTACTTCTGGTGGAATTTGTTCTTCTTCATTAGATTTTGTGAAGTTGAGGTGGAGTGCAAGTCCCAACAGATATTCTGATGCACACAGATTGCTACGTGTTGCATAAAAACCCTTCTTCCACCTGTCTAGAAGACTTTTATGCATGATTTTCCTCTGTTGTCTACATAATGCTGTGGGACTTCTACTCATTGCCTTAAAAAATTACGTTTTGGTAATAGGTTTAATGATCAGCTCTTAAATTAGATACGGATTTCAATGGAAGGAAACAATACATTGTCCACAGCCGCCTTTCCCATATGTACCTCCCCCATTCAGGGAGAAAATATCGTGCAAGCTTTTCAGTAATTTAGTTTCTATCTTTTCCATTCAAATAACTTTTGTCATTTGGACGTTCTGTTACCTAGTACATATGCTGAGCTGTCTTCCAAACGTTCTAAAGTAAATAAGCAGTTTGTGAATGTAAAATTCGAGAACAAGAACAGAAAAGAAGAGCAGAGCTGCATCCTGTTTTTATAGACAAAGTCACTGAGGCTGTAGATGCTTCTGAAAAGCAGAGGTAGGTGAGATGTATTTCTGCCAGGATAAGAGGTTGAAATGTTATAAAGCCAAAACAGAGGGGAAATAGAGGGTTGTGTATAAAGATTTTGCTACCACTTATGTTTTGTAAGGTTGGCAGTTTTAAGGTCTGGCCTAAAAGGCAGTCCAAGCTGTCTAGTTTAAAAAACAAACAAATTGTGGGCCTACCAATAATTTACAGTAGGCTCACAGCCAGCCCGTTGATTACAATTGGGTGGTTTTATTGTCACTCTCATTTGCTCACTTCTTGTTCAGTGGGTTTCCTTGTCCATCCTGATCCATCTTGTGTTTGTCCTGCCCATTAAGCATAGCCTCTTTACCTGTCCTCTGAATGTGTTGTACCCTTCTACTGCTTACTTTTAGGAAACTGTTTTTTTTTCTTTTTGCTTAAGCACTCCACAAGAGTATGTGTGTGTTCCTGCTCTCTTTCTTGTGTGTTTCTCCCCCTGGAAAATATCTGCAGTTGAGCGCTCTGTGCTGCTGTCTTGCTTTTGTTGCAAGATCCCTATTGTGTGTTTCTCCCTCTCTAATGCATTCTGTTTTGCTTTCTCACTTGTGTGTTTCTCTTGTTCCTTCCACCCACTGCTTCGTTGCCTCAACCCACAAAGATTTTTTCATTTTTTTATATATTTTCTCTTTTTATGTTTTGTCTGCACAGCGCTTGCAAAATCTCTTGCACTAAAAACAAAATCTTAAAAGGGGCTTAGGACCTGCCCCATACTTACCTGGACATGCCATTTGTTGAGTCCATCGTCACACTAATTGGCATTCTTCTCATTGGCCAGCTTGTCGTCTGCAAGCCATCTGCTTTCATTTTCTGCTCTGCTTTGCCGTCCATGCCATGGCGTGAAACGTGGACCAATTACAGCTCTTCCGGTCACTGGCTGCCAGCTGGTTGGCCAGTGTCCTTCCACTGGCTACTCACTCTGAAGTTACTTTTTAGGTCGAGCCTAGCGTTGCAGTGCATGCACTGCTCGCTCCGCGAGGCATATTGTAGTAGGGTTAGATGTCGAACTGCTGTGGAAGCTCCGCCCATATTTTTCATTGGCTGGTAGCATTGTCTTTGGTAAAAGCTGGCTTCCGATTCAAAATGAGGTTTCTTAGTCCCTCCTTATTACGGCCACCCGCGTAGCTAGGGGGGTGCGGGGGGGGCGGTCCGCCCCAGGCGGCACCTTTTTGGAGGCGGCACCACGCACGGGCCGGCACTGACTGTCTGGAGGACTGGAGGAGGCCGAGGCCCGTTGCGGCCGCGGCGGCCTCTGCTGACTGTAGGGCGGGCGGCAGTGCGGCACTTCACTTACCAGCCAGAGCTAAAGTTAGCACTAAGCAAAGCTGTTCTTATGGGCAATTTGGGCATAAATACTGTAGTATAAACTTGCTGCGACATGTGATGACCGTTGTTGTTGGCCTGCAAACCCCACCCCCCCTCGCCGCACCGTAACAGTGTGACGCGTTACGCGCTCACGCCCGCCCCGTGCCCCCTACGCTCACCCCGCTCGTCGTGTAGGAGTCGGAGGAGTGTGTCACTGTGGAGACCGAGAGACCATTCTCTTTGTTGCATCTTCTTGCCTGCAGCCTCAGCCTGCACACGGCCAGCGGCAGCGGCACGCACAAGGTGAGGATAATGGATATAGAAGAACCTGGTGACCGTGACCGTCCGTCCTCCAATTACAATCACTGCACAGTGCACGACGGGCGGCACGCACCAAGTGTGTGTTACACTCACTCTTTAAGCAAGCACCCAGACAGACTCTTTTTTGCACTCACTGACTCTGCCGTTACTTCAAGGTGAGGATAAAGAACTTGGTGACCGTGACCGTCCGTCTTACAATCATTGCACTGTGCACGACGGGCGGCACGCACCAACAAGTGTTACACTAACTCTTTAAGCACCTAGACTCGTTTTGAAATCACTGACTCTGCCGTTAGTTAGAGGATCTATGCACTTCGTTCTAATTCTAATGCCCAGCCCATTACTGCTGAATTCCCAATTTCCCTTTGGACAACCTGCAAGTCTGGGAGGTGCAAGGAGGGCCTGGAGGGACAAGGTGGGGCGCGTGAAGGGCAATGGTTCCCATTCAGGAACCAAAGGTTAGCGGGTGAAGTGCAGCTTGCATGCACCCCCACTCCCACATCGTCTTCGGTCTGTCCACTACGTTTCCTAAATTCTTCAGACGCCTGTTTTTTTGGAATAAACGCCTTTCTGTGCACATGACACTAGTTCCTCACGCAGCATTTTGCCTGAGGCACGTGCACAGACTGTGGACACACGGTGGCACAATCTCCTCACCGCTTGTCAAGGAGCACAGCTAATTCAATGCGTTCTGGTGTCAATTCTAAAGTCCATTTAAAAATAATCACGGTGGTACAGCGTCAATATACATTCATACAACCTTGTGAAGCTCTCATGTAATAGACGGCCATTTGCATTCTTGAGCAGTGCCGTTTCTCAGTGCTACATTAAAATGCAAACGCTAGACATTAAATCCATACTGCTGGGGTAGAGCACTAGAGCTACCTTTAACACGATCAAAATCGAAACACCTTACCCTCCATTGGGCAATATTAACACACAATCAAAGGTTTAGAGAGCATTGCTTCCAAGTGGCCCCGTGTTTTGTGTCACACTTTAAGCCAAGCCTGCCTTTTCACCAGCAGTGCTTTGCCTTTAGGGACGTGTAGACAGTAAGGTCGCAAACAATCCAGCGGCTTTTAAGAAGAACCTTGAAGAGCCTGCTTGGCCTCTAAGGCTAGCTATCTTACTCTTTGTGGCCCTCATCAACCAGATGCTAGGTAGGACCTAACTGTGAGATTGTATTGTTAGCCCATAAAGAACAGCAGCGACCCTGACCATATTGGCACTTTTTGACCTTAGGATTCGTCTTTTACAGTTTTTGTGCATATGCTCCAAATATCCCTCGTCCTGATGATGACCCATAAAGTCACATTAGAATTGAAACACAGTTGTTGCTGTTGGCAATTAAAGTAATCAAATGGTGACTCGTGACTGTGTGGGGCTTCTGGCAGTAGAGGGACAGAGCTCAGCTTTTAATCCAACCCAGCTGAACAGTCAGGAAAACCACCTTGAAGTGTAAGCACTTAGCGTGTGCGTGGGGGCCCGGGCGCGCTGTGGAGAGTGAGTCTGGCACGCTGGCAGAGAGCAGAGCACCAGGATAGCACCTCGGAGCGCGCGGAGTCCTCCAGTGCCTGCTGCTCCACAACACCAACCGCTATAAGGCTGGGGATTGCCATTCAAACCTCCCAGCGTGAGTCACCAGAGGGGACCCACCTTGGTATAAATAAGGGCAGGGCGCTCAATGAAAGAGGAAGTTAGTACCTCGTCAGGAGTAGTAAGCGCTATATAAATGCAGCTTCAATCAATGTCAAATGCTAGGTTTCATTGTCACTGAAACAGAATACACTGTTTATGACGAGTTAGAGAGCGTCAGCGTTTGCTAACATAAGAGCTCGAAGTGCCTGAGTGATAGATACATCTGCTTCCTGTAACCTGCTGCACAGCTTTTCTGTGTGTCTTGTCTTATGGGAACACACACAGCAGCATCACACAATCTCACACTCTCATGGTTATAGTAGATTTAGATTAACTATCACAAGAGATTGAATACTCTTGTGATAGTTCAGAGATAGTTAGGGAGAGAACCAATGGTCTGTTAGTTACTTTAGTTTTATAGAGGGGTGATGCAGAAATAATTTTGCAACAACCCCAATATACGAACGCTGTGAAGTATGTGATACTTTTCTGGTGAAGGTTCTTCTAGAAAAATAAACCAGGGCATGAGAGTTGTCAAGGAAGACTCAGAATTAATAAAGTTCTTCTCATAAGGGTCATTAAATGCTTGATATTAACTTACACTGGGATCAGTAGGTGCATGAAACATTTCCAATATCCTGGTAGCACCAGTCATCCAAAAGTATTTTGTGTTCTTTTAAAGCTCACTTGTGTATGTACATGTGCTGCCAGTATTGATACCCTGGGATGGTTTGTAATTTGACCTGTTTTCATCCTTCCTCAGTTGTGCAGTGTTGGACCGTTACTTCACCGGGTGGCAGTGTGATGCTGGGGCTCAGTGGTGGACTTTCCTGGAAGTTAGTGGAGTGGTGGGGTAGGTGTGTGGTACTCTGAGCTGGGAGTCAGATGGCAGTGTAACAGAGATACTGTGGTTGTCAGAGGAGAAGTGGTTGTAATGTGAGGGGGTGCTACTGCTTGTGATATGACAAGGGGGAAACAACCTTTACAACGCAACTTTTACAACGCACTACCATTACAACGAAACTTTTACAACGCAAAAACTTTTACAACGCATACCATTACAACGCATGTTTTTACAACGCAAGTACTTTTACAACGCATGCCATTACAACGTAAGTATTGGTAAGTATATAATTATATTTAATATTTTATATGTTTTTTTGTTTTAAGTTTTCAGTTTTTGGGTAAAGGGGTATTTTTAGGGTTCAGGGTCAGTTTTCAGTTTTTGGGTAAAGGGGTATTTTTAGGGTTCAGGGTCAGTTTTCAGTTTTTGGGTAAAGGGGTATTTTTAAGGTTCAGGGTCAGTTTTCAGTTTTTGGGTAAAGGGGTATTTTTAGGGTTCAGGGTCAGTTTTCAGTTTTTGGGTAAAGGGGTATTTTTAGGGTTCAGGGTCTGTTTTCAGTTTTTGGGTAAAGGGGTATTTTTAAGGTTCAGGGTCAGTTTTCAGTTTTTGGGTAAAGGGGTATTTTTAGGGTTCAGGGTCAGTTTTCAGTTTTTGGGTAAAGGGGTATTTTTAGGGTTCAGGGTCAGTTTTCAGTTTTTGGGTAAAGGGGTATTTTTAGGGTTCAGGGTCAGTTTGGGGTTTTTGGGGTACAGGGGTATTTTTAGGGTTCAGGGACAGTTTTGGGTTTTTGGGGTACAGGGGTATTTTTAGGGTTCAGGGACAGTTTTGGGTTTTTGGGGTACAGGGGTATTTTTAGGGTTCTGGGTTAATTTGGTTTTTTTTGGGGTTTACAGGGTAAAAACAAATTTAATAAATTAAATTATATTAATTACAATTAATTTAAAATAAAAAAAATATTATATACTTACCAATACTTACGTTGTAATGGTATGCGTTGTAAAGGTATTTGCGTTGTAAAAACATGCGTTGTAATGGTATGCGTTGTAAAAGTTTTTGCGTTGTAAAACATTCGTTGTAACGGTATGCGTTGTAAAAGTATGCGTTGTAACGTCATACATCCATGACAAGGTAATAGAAAGGGATTATGTAGTGGAGTGATGGGGAACCGTACTTTGGTAGTGACAGTTGGTCATGTGGGTCTCTCAGGTGGTATTGCTATGGTATTGGTGATAGCGCTGTGGTGGAATAGAGGAAGGTGGTATTGTTAGACCAGTTTTACTGCAGTCTGGATTAGCAGGGCATTTATTTTGCGACTGTGCCATGCTGTAATGTGGTTGGATTATATTGTTGGAGAAATGTAGTGCTTGGCTTACTTGTGATTTGTATTGGGTGGTAGTGAATAGTGTTGTGGTGCTTGAAGGTGCGTAGTGATGGAGTTCTGTGCATTGTAATTTTGAAATACTTTAGCCCGAGTTAATCCTTGGCAAAGGGAGCTCTAGGTATTACTAACTATACAAGCTTTGCGTGCTGGGTTGGTTCTGATTGCTAGGTGTGATATTTTCATAATTTTCTTGTAATCCTGATTCCGCCGCCACAGACATTTGCCCCAGTTTTAATCCTTTTAGAGTGTCTCTCTCATTGCTGATTGCTCAAATGGGTGTAATTACACACACATTGTTTTTATTAGATATATCATGAGTGCATGATTGTAAGCCCATTATGAGATTTGACAAACTGGATTTTGCTTTGGGGTTGTGCTAAAAAAGTGGCGCAATCCCAATGCAAAATCTGGGCCTCAACTAATTTTACATTGTTTTAAAAACCCTGCCACACCTCTCTGATGGATGTCACATGTGGTTTTTCTGAGTCCCCAGATAGATCATGCAGTCTGTGTTCTCGCTTTTGTACTGCCAGTCACCGGTGTATTCAACTGTCTAGCCTTTCACCGTGTCATGTATGTGCATGTAACTTGCATGATCGAGGTAACTGTTAGCAGCAATACTATGTGTCTCTCCTCGGAGACTCGGACATCTTCTGCTCACCGTCCTTTTTCCCCAGCACCCCCCCCCAAGGGGCGGCAATCTGAGGGGTAGCCCCGGGCGCCACAAGCTCTAGCTACACCCCTGATTACGGCCCTGTCTCCTTTTGTGACAGCCCATCAGGACTGGATCTTTTACTTGTGGCTTTACACGGTCTGCATTATATTGGATTTGAGCACCATTTTGTTTAATGTTATGCCCCTATTTCGGCCAATTGGTTGAAGCACGCTGCCTGCTGTCCGCTTTTATTTTACTTATTAATCGCGGTCCGCTTTAACTATAGCGGCGGCGTTTATTTCTTTATTAATTTAACCTATTAATGTCAGTCTGCTTTAAGCATAGCGGCCATATTTACTTATGTTTTTGTTCACTAGCGCCCATGCGGCGCTTTCACATTTATGGATGCCGCATCCCCTTCTTTAGACAAACCATGTCTAAAGAAGGATGCGCGGCCACTATGAAACTGAAAGCACGGCATGGGCGATTTTACCAAAAAGACATCTGTTTGTCAAGTTGACAAACAGATATTTTTTTTAATAAACGCGCCTCATGCAACGGTTTTAGTTTAAAACTGGCCGCGACCCTTTCTTTAGGTGCGGTTTGTCTAAAGAAGGGGAAGCAGCATCCATAAATGTGAAAGCGGCGCATGGGCACTAGTGAACAAAAAAACATTTGCAATGTAATATGCAAGACCTATTGCATTGCAAATGCTTATTTATTATAAAGTGTAAAACTTTTAGGTGGGTGCGATGACTGTATTCCGTCTGCTGCCACCACCCACAGGTTTCCATGGCGCTCTCTCCAGTGACAGACCATAGGGTGGGCACGGTGATGGGTGGAGTCCGTGGAAGACTCGTGTTCGGCACAAGCTCTGAGGAAATGCTTAAAACAAGAGCTCGGTCATGGAAACAAAGTTTGCAGCTTGGGTACCTCAGCAGAGCCCGTCCCAGTCTCCAGAGAGCAGAGCCTTCGACATCAGGCCTCTGTTTTTAGAGTGTAGAGGGGCGCTGAGTCATAAAGGTTCTTATGGTTAGGGGTGAATAAAGGACATTGACATAGTTCACACAACAAAATGTACGCCCTGTTGGTCCTTACTGACAGTGCGGATTATTACCCAACTCAACTCTAAGCGTTGGTTTTCATCGACCTTCAAAGGATTAAGCCCTGAGCCAGCCCTGCGGCACTGCAAACTTTTAGCTGCAAAGCCTGCACAGTTCCTAGCAGAGGGCTCTTCAGATGTTTATAAGCGCTATAGTTGGCACTATACCCTATTTAAAGGTACTTAATTTACCAACCTTGGAAGGATGGAGTCCTGAGTTCACCTTGTTCGCTTCCAAACTTTAATGTGCAGATCGCTTCGGGTGGCTGCCACGAGTGTTAACTTATTGAGCGATCTGGCAATTTGTTTACTATTGAAAATGCAAATATCTATAATTAGTTTATCTGTGTCCTTTTATGTAGCGCAAAAGTATGGCAATGGCATCGGAGCGCTTTACAAGAGAACAAGAAGAAGCATATGGATAACTCTTAACAGAAAAAAACAGAAAAGAAAACTCGTGGAACCAGCAGTTTAAATTAGAGGGAAAAGGTCAGGCATATTGGACCTGGACAAACTAAATAACCCCAAAAGGGGATGTGCAGAATTGGTCATAACTTCATCTAACGTTTCTATCAAATACTTTTCGAATACCTTTGTTGCTTTGTGTTCTGGTCAGCAAGCCGCAGGAGGTTTCTACTTTTCACTTTGAGCTGGGCCGAACACAAATGCCTCACTTAAAGGGCCATCCAAACTCCTGTGTTGGCAACTCCCCTGGCTGGCATTAGCTGAAGCTTAACACCTGAATGATAATACCATTGTGGAAACAAAGACATGCAGCTTGTCACTTGAGCTAAACTTTGCTTTGGACTTTGGAGGCAGTTGTTCAAGTTTTTCAGGTTCAGTGTGTAAGATCTATGCATAATCTGTAAGAAGGTCGGACATTGCTTTCTATAGGAGTAATTACAGTGATAAGTATTTAGACTGCGGTTACTGATACATCATTCTTACCACTCAAAGAAATACTTACTGGCAACCTTAGAGTAACAAAAGATTGAGAAAAAATCAACAAGGTTCCACACGTATGCAGGCAGCTCCTTGATGCCAGTTCAGAACTCATTTAGTTATATTAAGGTTTATAACTTTGATCTGCAGGTAACACTAGGATCTCTTTAGGATAAGCGGTACCCCAGTGAGCTGTTTACATAAAATGTATGAACCCCATATTACACATGTGCTTTGCTGCAAGCACATTAACCCTCTGTGCTATTTTATGAAAAGTCAGATCTGTGACTACAGTGTAAACATATGTCTCTACCACGAGCACTAACCACCAGAGCTACCTCTCTGTTATTATATCCTGGAAATTGCAAAGTAGTCAAATATCTCTGCAGCAGGTGCATTGACCCACAATATTAGAATGCAGCCTATTTACGGCTAATTAAGTAAATGAGAATATATCACATTTGTTCTGATTGTCAAATTCTTTGGGACAAAGTATTAAAAAAATAATGTACAAGTTGACTCTGCAACTCATGACTCTGCCCCCCTAACTCCGCCTCTTTCTGCAGTTACACCTTGAGCTCCAGTTTATAGACTCAGAGTATTTTTTCCATTTCCAGCACTGGAGACCCTGGTCATGGGTTTGGCGTCTTTAAGTGAAGCAGTTTAAGGGAAATATCCAGCCAGTTGATCGTCAGCTGATCAGGCTAGAGGCAATGAACAGGCAGAAGGAAGTTTCAAAGGGCAGAGTTTTGAGTAAGTAGAGTACTTCTGTGGGACTGTGAAAATATTTTTGTGCCCTCTGAAGTGTTGCAAAGTTCCAGGTTTTCGTCTTTGATAAAGTTTCCTAGGCTATCGTCTCTAAAGCAACTTATTTTCCTGCTTTACAATATCATTAGGTCAAGCCTAGAGGCAGTGCACATGCACTGCTCTGCAAGGCATGCTGTAATGAGTTAGTGATTTGAAGCTCCGCCCATATTTTTCATTGGCTTGTGTTGTTGCCCGTCGTAAATGCTGGCTTCTGATTCCTTAATGGCCTTGTTAGTCCCTCCTTAGTACCGTCGTGTCTTCATTTGAAACCTCCCATGGTGACTGGCTCTTTTACTTCTGTTGCGACACAGTATGTTTTATTTAGTCTGTAAGCACTATTTTCTTTAATGGGTTTTGCCCTACTGCAGGTTCGACGTGCTTTCCTTACATTCAGCACCATGCGTGCTTTCACTTTTCCGAGCAGCCCGGACAATAGTGGACGCTTTGTTGCAATGAAATAGGTCTCGCATTCAGGAAAGTTTGAGCTAAAACTCTCGTAAATGCACTACCTATTGCATTGCAAATGCCTGTTTTCCCATTTACGAACCAGCACTCCATACGAGTGCATCTGCAGGCCGCCTCTCTCCTCCCTGTGGTCTTGCAGTCTTTCCCGGGTCACACCCTTTCATGTTGTTCGAGGTCCCCCTCCCATATCGTTCATTGCCCGTGCAGTGCTTGTTTAATAAATACTGCAGCCTCTTCCTTGGTCACTCCTCATTATTTCCTCCTCGTGCGCTGCTCGCTGTCCCCTTCCTGTATCATTTATTTTCCATGCCCTTGCTGTGCTTGTTTAAGAAATACTTGTTTTTCTCTGTAATTCATCTGCAGCTCTGGCATAGGTTTCGGACTGTGAACCGGGTTCTGAGTAACATGCCAACAAAAACACACAGGAGCTGTCACTGAGCTCCCTCCAGCATGTGCAGACTCTTCTGGGCAGTCTGCAGCCCTAAGCAGTGGGCTCACATGGTCAGCGACTGGCTGCCGCCCCCCCCCCCCCAAATCCGGCACCCAACACCCAGAAACATGAACATGAGGCTTCTTTATCTTTGGAAGGCGGGGGCTAGTCCCCCGGCCGTATTTATTAAGATATGAAATTAAAAAAGGTTTTAATTGCATGGTCAACAATTTATACAAAAATCAGCAGGACATTAGATTACAATATCGTCAACAAGTTTGAGAGGCTAACCTTAACAAAAATTCTAATACATGTTGTTTCCTAACCAAATCTAACATCCTCATCTTGATTTCTGTACATTTCTGGCCATATGGCAAGGTCGCTAACCGGTGTCCGGTCCTACAAGCTGCGCCTCACCTCGAGCTGTGCGCATGCGCAGTCGGGCCCCGGGAATTGCCCGGTCTACGCCCTGAACTCCATTTACCCACTAAAGGAGGGCCCTTACTCTGCGCCATCCGGTGACGTCATGAGTATACGCGCGCGGGGTGGCTACCAGCCTAAGGAAAGCGTGACTACTCCTACCCGCTCTCCTTTGAAGCATCAATTACCTTGCCCCTGGAGTTCTAGGAGTGGCCCGAAGGCCCCTCCCCCTGGGCGGGAACCTCCATAGGATGATGCCCGCCCCTCAGACCTTAAATATGTGCTCACCGGTCATGACCTTACCGCATGCCCCATACCTAATAAATACGACGACCTATGGGAAAAAATTCTAAAGGACAGCTACACTGGCTAATACATAACAGCATCAACGTAAAGCTACAAAGGGAAAAAAGGCCTAAACACAGTTGGCATCAAAGCATTTTTCACACCGTTCGCTACAAAGGGAAAAAGAGGCCTAAACACAATTGGCATCAGAACACCTTACACACAGTTCGCTACAAAGGGAAAAAGAGGCCTAAACACAATTGGCATCAGAACACCTTACACACAGTTCGCTACAAAGGGAAAAAATATTCCTAAAGCAAATTACATCATCAAAATATACAGTCCAGATAAAGTTCAATTACGCATGTAAGACATGTTAACAATACGCTAGCAAAATTACGCTCAAACTAGACTTTTGTTCCAGGGATGGTGGGTGGGAAAACAAAGAAGCCCCGAGCGCGGGGCACACCGTCCTGTGGGGGAGCGTCCAGGGACAAGGGGGTCTCCCGGGCGCTCCCCACCTCTTTATTCCCAAGGGGCCAGGCGGAGTAGCGACGCCCCTCCGCCCGCCCCTCCAGTAGCCCGCCCCCCCTAACCCGGACATCCTCCATTGGTATCCGGGTCAGGGAGGCCGCCAGCCAATCGGTGGTGGGTCGCGCCCAAGGGCCCGCCCCCACCACCGAGAGGCAAACAAGGGGAAGGGGGGAAGCGGTCGCCGCGCCGCCATGCGTGCGGGGGGGCCGAGGGCCCCCCCTTTTCAGATGTAATCTCTCTTCTGCTGCCAGACTGACAGCACTCACCCTCCAGTGAGCAATAATATTCACTGCCCCACAGTCGCATGGAAAGGAGAAATCAGTCCTGCCTGCTCTACAGTTCTGCTTTTTGTAACCTGGGCGATTAGCTAATCAGTCTCAATTCTCAATTAACTTCCTCAGAGAAACACTAGACTTACTTTTGCTTACTTTCCTTATCTATCAACCGAGTAAGACGAGTATGTTTCACAGCCACCAGATCCCTTAGCATATGTTAGACAACTCCTTTCACCAGTGCAAACAGAAACAGAAACACCCTTTTATGTAAAAAAAGGTAAATGTTTTTATATATAAAATGCCTTCTGCTGAAGAATGTCATTTAGTACCACTAAATATAAATAAGAAGTGTTAAGATCGCCCACCCAAGTGCTACCTCGAAGTACGAAAGGTTGATTCATCTTTGTGCGGATTCTGACGTATGGGTTACTAACAGATGCCATGAGTGACAGTTTAACTCACTGAGCTATAACAAGGAGAGCGCGCAACCCTCAACGTGGCAATGGACGTCGATTTACCAAAATGCTTGGGTAAGTGGAAGTGTCATTAAACATTCTTTGACCTCAGTATCATCGGAGGATATGACATCAAGATGAAGGTGTGTTTCCGACAGAATGTTTTCACATATTCACAATATAGAAATGTACGTTGATCAACAATGTGTGCTTTTCTATCACTTTTTTTGTTTATTCAGATGAGTGGCATTCCTCTACTGAATTTACTGAGAGAATTGGATCCCAGTGAGAGCAGCAGGACGTAAACAGCTCATCAGGACGTAAACAGAGCTCTTCAGGAGACTGCTTGCCTTCTTTCTTCGGACTTTTTTTGCCATCTCCGAGGCCTGGGGTCGCAAAGGAAGTGACAGGTAACCGGGAGCAAGCCAGGGGTCACAGCTGCGACCCCTAAATGACGTAGCCTATGTTAGCCCACCTATATATCCAGGTACGACAGTGCAAAGTATTTTAATAGAGTTGTCTGTACATCGAGAACTTTGCCTGAGGGAATAGAAGCAGGTAGATGCTCAGGTGAACCATCTGCAACTCATCAGCAGCAGAATCGACTACAGCAATACACTCTATGTCGGCATCACCCGGAAACTCCTCAAGAAACTTCAGAACGCCTCCGCCAGACTCATACTCAACATCCCCCGCCACATCACTGGCCATCTGAGACACCTCCACTGACTCCCAGTCAACAAAAGAATTACCTTCTAGCTCCTCACACACGCCTACAATGCTCTACACACCGCGGGACCTGTGTACCATAACCACCACGTCGCATTCCACGCACTCATCAGAGACCTTCACTCTGCCCAGCTTGCCCTGGATACCATCCCTCATATCCGCAAGACCACGGCCGGAGGAAGATACTTCTCCTACCTCACAGCAAAGACCTGGAACACCCTTCCTCACCACCTCAGGCAATCACCATCACTGCCTCAATTCAGGAAGGACCTTAAGACCTGGCTCTTCAACTGAACCGCGGCACCTCTGGGGGACCAGCTCTTGCTCCCCCCCCTCCTCCCAGCACCTTCAGACCCTATGGGTGAGTAATCGTGCTTTACACGTAACCTGATTGATTGATTTGTTTTTTCAGTAGTACCACAAACTCCATGAGCAACCAACAAGGCGTATTTCTGGGGCCAGAGCAGAAGTTGGAGATTTTTGTACATTAGCCAAAAACATTTGACAACCATGGAAACCGATGAGAGGGCCGTTTAATTAACGCCCGTCAGCAGAAAAACAGTGTTAAAAAAAAAATGACATTTGCAAAGCCAACCAGTTTCATCTACATGAATTCAATTGACTTTGTGTCAATGTTTTTGTTACATTTCGCACAGCAGTTGAGCTGCTGTGCAACTTGGCTTCACATTTTTTTTAAGTTGCACCTTTTAGCTGTGTGGTGGAAGCTTATAGCTTCTGTTGCTTCTGGCATATCTGCTCTGTGTGCAATGGAAGATTGCACTGCTTCTATCAATGATAATCTTTAAAGCCCTGATTTCGACTTTTTGGTGGAGCGGTGGCGCGGTTGTGCAAACCGCAGCGCCACCTTGCCACCAAAGGTCACCGCCCGCAAGCCCGATTACGACTTTTTAGTAGTCTGGTGTGGCGGTGCCTCTTTTAAAAACAGTGGTGCCTTTGAAATAGGCACTGCAATGGGACCGCACTACAAGGTTCATGTACGGAATGGACACAAAAGTCCACGTGTGCAGGAACCTATGTGTATGCACACAGGGGGGCACATGTTATGCCCCCTGTGTGCCTTCACATGTGGTGGAGGCACCTTGTTTCCTCTCCTCCAAGGTTTGCATGGAGGAAGAACCTCCATGTAAGCCCTGGAGGAGGGGAAACTTGTAATATGCTTGGCTGGGCCGCGGTGTGTCCCCAAGTATACTGCGGCCTCTGACTGCTGCTCCAGCACCAAGGAACGGTGGTTCAGTGGCGGAGCCAGTGGTCTGACTGGCCAACTCCTAATGGGACATTTGGGCTGCCGGTGCAGTGGTGGCTGGAACCGCCAACACCGTGCCACCACGAGTCTGGCAGTCCTAAGACCCCCAGACTCGTAATTGGGCCCTTACTTGTGCTGTAAAGTGTAACCTTAAAATAATAAAAACAGATTTGACCAAAAAAAAATGTGTAATACTGAAGCCTGAGAAAACCTTTTACAAAAACAAATGCCCTGATTATTGACTTTGTCAATGATTGTTTAATTTTGTGACTGATGACACAGCCTTATGTTAGGTTTGGAATCTCCATAAAGAAACTCGTTCTAGAACCACTGCTCCTGAATAGGATAACTTTCTCTACTCCATATGTCGACCACTGTACATCCGGCTCACTATCAACGTCCCTTATGCTTTCTCTTTTAAAAGTTCTTTACAAATGTATGTTCTGTCTCTGGTGAAAGCGTTCTCTGGGCTCTTGTAACTCCATGATTTCAACCTATTTCACCAATATTTTCCTTGGTGTTTTTAACCAATTTCCCCGCCATTGAAGCCAAGATTACAGGCTTATTGTTTCTACCTTGTTTCTTGCTTATGCTCTTGTGAGCTGAATCTACCTGTGCTTTTCTCCAGCCCTTCTCATTGCTCCTGTTGTCAGGCACCAGTTAGACATGGTTGTAAGAAGTGCTGCAAATAGGCACTTTGCTTCTGTCTGTATCTGTGATGAGTTGTACCTAAGATGTCTTGCTCCCAGACAGTAAATAGGCACAGGTACCAAAATTAAAGTGAACTAGATAGCTAAAGAAAAGTCCCACGTTTGCAGATTGTGGCAGTTATGAACTTGTAAGGGCATACTGTATACTATAAATATTCAGCATGGTATAGAAGACTGCATGGAGTTGAACTTCCTGCAGCAATGGTTGTCTTAATATCAGGGAAAACAACAGTAAAAACTGGCCCAGCAGACCATAAAACAGACCCACAAAAAGCCCAAAAAACGGCGCACACACTGAGCTTTCAGACCAGCTGGTTGGGCACTGCCAAATTGCCCAGTAGGCCAATCCGGCCCTGGTTGCTCCTGATGCATATAGACCTTTGACCCCCACACTTTACAGGGTATTTGTGACACAGAGGTAGATTGAAAGGGTCTTTGGACCCAGTGTCGATCTGTAAATTTGTTTGGTCTCTGCTGCCCCCTTGCATCTTCCCCTTGTAGGATGACCCTGTGGGACACAACTAAACTTGTAGCATTGAAACTTGTGCAGTGGGCGTCTTGCTCATGTGTTGGTCTGTGACTTGTGCGCTGTATCTACTACCTCCTCATCTCGCTTCTCCTATATTCCAGCTGGTTCTCAGCAAAATTAGTTTCCAAAGTGATCCTTTTCTTTCTGGGCGCTACAATGGCCCCACAGAACAGTGCGCCACCCGCCCTGGCTTGGATTCTCCTTTACAGATTGCTGATTTATAATGCATTACCAACAAGAGATTACCTACCACTCTTTGAGGCTACTGAGCAAACGTCGCATGATTCTTCACATGGCGATGTTAAAAGGTCGGTGTGTGAAAGCTCTGCATGAATGCCAGACTCCTGGAGTATAACCTATATGGTTTAACCCCTTGCATACTGATGACGGCCCCCGTCCGTCATGCATCACGGTGGGCGTGTGCTGATGACGGCTGGGGACCATCATGATCCCGCCCACTCTTAAAAACGGCCGCACAGGCGCAGAATTGCGGCCGCGCCCAAGGGGTTAATATATGTCAGTTAGGGCTATTTCATTTATCAAGTACTTACGCGCTTTCCCTAAACTCTATATTTGACAGATAAAAAGGTTATAGCCTGAAAGATGCACAGTGCTTGCTAGTCGGATAGTTTAAAAGAAATACTGTTCTTACAAGATGTAACTTTGAGAGTAATAATATTGTATTTATTTCTAGACTGAAGGAGACACGAAATTCTCTACATAAGATGTTTTCAGTAAAACTCGTCAGAAAGGAAATACTATTCTACCATGAAGTCTGCCTGTGGGATCTTTTAGCATCTACTGAGACCCATGCTTGGTTGTGTGGTCATTATTAACAGCTTAAAGTTTAGTATAAGGCGCATAGACATCACAGTTCCTGGTCAAGTGACTCCCATTTTCAAAGGGTCATCAACATTCTTCTGCTTTTCTACGTGTTGCTGCTGTGCTTCTTAGTGGACAAGTTATTATAACTACCATTTCCCCATCTGGCTAGAAAATCATATACACCCTATTCTATTCCCTCGAAGCTAAATGGACATGGTATGTCTGATAACGAAATAGCTTCACACATTTAATAAATAAGTCATTCAGTGCACTCGACGGCTATTCTGTCGAAGTCCTTGGTTTTTACCTTCCTTTTAATCTTTTTTATCTGCTCAACTTGGGGTGCTGGTGGTTCACTTGTAAGTTTATTGATCACATGGGCCATCTCTCACCTCAACAGCCCTGTTATAATGTGAGGGTGTCAGTGAATTTGAGTCAACATTGTGAGACTTGGGACTGTCTCAAATGTATTCAAATAGGGACTCCCAGGTAGGTTTCTAATTCAATAACCGTACCCCAAGACCACCCCCATGAAGGTTTCTTGGGAGACCTGACCATCAGCTTTTTTTTAGATCTCCTTTCCTCTCAGCAGCCCTCAGCCTGCTCTATTACACACAGCGATCAGTCAATTCAGCCTATGACATGAGGCATCTCCAGTTCAAAAGCACACATCCCAAGGGTGCAAACCAGGCATCTGGTCTGCATGCAACCTCACCCTAGTGTGAAAATCAAAGCACTGTCCAGCTGCAACCCACTCGCGCCTGCCAATCACCATAATAATACAGATAACCAGCCTGTAGATTGAAAGACCTCTATTTAAAAGTGTTTTATTTGGTGAAAAGAGGCTTCAACTACTATTTGTTCTTTTATCTCAGATTGTTGTTTTCAGCGGAGCAAAAAGGTTTTCCACATAAACAGTTGAACAGGGAAAGCCTACATAATTAGCATGTTTCTCCTTTGAGATAAAATTGCTATTTCTGCTCTATTCAGAGATGTTTGTTGATTACAGTTTTTTGTTGAATTGCATTTCTCACGTTGTGTGTGGTTGGCAACAATATCTATGAGGGGTAGAGGTTTGTTGGTTGGTTGGTAAAGCTTCAAAGAATTCCTAACCCAAAAATGTGCCTCTTTTTTGCAGTCTGTTGTGTCAGCTGACATGGATCTCAACCAGCTTGAAGCATTCCTCACTGCTCAGACCAAAAAGCAAGGCGGCATCACATCAGAGCAAGCCGCGGTCATTGCAAAATTCTGGAAGAACCACAAGGCAAAAATCCGAGAGAGCCTTATCACTCAAAGCCGGTGGGATAACAGCCTGAAGGCCATGAACTGGAGAGTCGACTTAAAGTCCCAGTCCCGGCTCGCGGATCAAGTCAACGCTCCTGTGGCCATAGTGGAGATGGAACTGGGTAAAAATGGGCAGGTAAGAGGAAATAGATCGTGCCAAGTGTTCAAGATTTTCACATTAAAGTCTTTATATTTTAATATTTTGAAGTGTTCATATTGCCTTCTGGTATTTTCTGGAACGAATTTTATTTCACATTTTAAAAATGTTTTATGTAATACCTTACTCAGGCTGAAGGAGACACCTAAACAGACACTTAAAACCGGACCACCCTCGTAAAAAGGGCTTTAGACTTCAGCATAGCCCAGGCTTTGACTTCAGTCTATGGTGGGATTACACTCGCCTCAGTGGGACAAATTTAAATATGACCCATCCTGTTCACCTGTTTGCTCCCACATGAACGCTCTGAGGACACTACTTGGGTAGATGTTAGTGCTTGACAACTTCTCCCCCACCCCCCCAATTTTTTTAAAATATATATATATATATAACAGTAGTCCATCCACAGTTTCAGACAGGTAGGCAGAAACAATAGGCTGTTTTTTTGTATTTTATTTTACCGCAGGAGTACAACAGTCTTTAAAGCCTGCGGTTTGACATTCTGGGCTGATTCTGGAGTGAAACGTGCACCTTAAGAGAGGGTGAGATCGGTAAAGCAGGAGGGGAGGGCTGAGGGCTGACATTTTGAAGCGAGAGTACCTTTTAGGTAAGAAAGGTGGTATTTCGGTATAAAGTTCCACAATCCATTACGCAAGAAGTGTCGGTGTGAAGGAAGCGATATGAACAGCAGGGATCCTGGGTAAGACAAAGTTAGACAAAGGGGTATTCACTGCGATGACCTTCAGTAATTGGAAGACTCATCTGTTCTGCTCTCTGAGAAGGTAATTGTGCGACAGCATCAATATTGTGCACCGTGGTGACCAGTTAAGGCTGGACTTGTGCTGACGTATTCAACACATGTTGGCGTTGTTGTTCAAGTGTCACTGGTGACTTCAGAACATGCCAGGATTCACGCGTGACTGTGTTTTAAAATACAAAAAGATGTGGCCCTCAGTCTCTGTGACAGATGCTTGTTCGCTTGAAGTGGGATGTGTAATGGTTTGTACATCAGCTATCTAGAGGCTTACAGGGTTGGACCAAGGGCAGCAGGACTTCAAGATACTTGGAAATGCTGTTGTATTAACCATTGTAACTGTTCAATCATCATTGGATTAGCGTCATGTTAACAGAGGCGGTCAGGCATGGGTGGAGGGGCCCAGGCTGGAGGGCTGTAGCTCTCAATAGTGCAGTAACACTGGGGCCGCGGGGAACCAAGGGGACCACTTCACCCCATTTATGAACAGGGGTAACTTTGATGACATCGCTCCATCCTTTACCACATAACGATACAGATTTACTCGAAATCGTCGCCAAATGTTTAAGTAGGTATCACACCATGTAGTACTTGTAAATAACTGCTTTATTGCAATGATTTCCCATCCTGAAAATGGAGCCCACAACCAGTGCATCTGCTGCCTCAGCCGTATAGCCAGTCTGACCCAAGAGCAGCGCACGCACGATCATGGAACACAGGTCAAAATTAAACCCTTGAAAGCGCAACGTATTCACATGCTAAAAGGAATTACAAAACAAACAGTATTACAAACACTAAAATTCAATCCCAATTCATAAAGGCACACCACCATCCAATTTTTGGAAAATAAAGTTATTAACTATGGAAATATAAAAAATTGACTAAATTCATAATTCTACTAACTATTAAGATAATACGATTGAAAGCAGCATCTCAACTCATGTAAACATCCTACATTTTGAAGGCCTCCCAATGTTTCCTGAGCCCCTAAATTTGAAAAGCACACCAACATTTCTTGAACGATTACATGTGGATAATGGATCACATACAGGTATCTCAGCATTTGCCTATCCAGAACATCATTATCCTCATTATGCATGACATTGGCTGAAGTGCAAGAAGTTTCAGAAATATCATCATGTGTTACATTATTTTCATTATAAGGACGTCATTGCTGCAATTGCAAAGACTTACAAGAACTTCCCACTAAAAACTGGAATTTGAATCATTTGCTTCATCATGACCTTTTACTGACTGAATTTTAGCAGCTTGAACAGGAGTAACTTTGATGACATCTCTCCTGCTCCTCCATCCTTTACCAGATAACAATACAGATTTACTCCCAATCGTCGTTGCCAAATGTTGTAAGTAGGTATCGCTCCATGAAGTACTTGCAAATAACTGCTTTATTACAATACATTCACATCATTAAAATGGAGCCCACAACCAGCTCGTCCGCTGTACACCCAGTCTACAGCCACAGCAGCGCATACGAGATCATGGAACCCAGGTCAAAAATAAACACCTGTAACCTCTACATATAGCATACACAAATGCTTTATATGCTGAAGGGAATTACATAACACACATTGTTCCAAATACTAAAATGGAATCACAATTCATAAAGGTTCAAAACGAACACACCAGGCGATAAGGGAGGTGTCAATTTCCTTGCTTGCATCAGGACCCATGGCATACTTACTACGCCACTCTCCAGTTGTTGTTGCGACTAAATTGCTTCTTCTCCACAGCGGCACACCGGTATATCGTTAGATCCGTGAACATTTTTGATTTGGTGGCGCGGGCTGCAACGTTCTATTTTCCCTTCTCCACGTTCTTTGTCGGACTGCATTATGTGTTCATTGTAAATGTGGTTTTGGCTGGTGTGTTACGTGCAATACAAGTTTAGCTAATGGCTTGTTTTACCATTTGCAGCATGAGTTTATTGTCATTTGTGATACCATTCTATCCTTTACCTCGTCTCCACCAGGTTGAAGTGCATGCAGAGGCACAACTTCCAAACCATCATGAATTTCAGTTGATTAGGCACAATGCACATGTTCTACTCTTTGTTAACTTTCATCTATCAGATTGGTCAAATGATGTGTTGGTCAATGCCAAACATCTATCTTATTCCATGAAGGCCTTGTTCACGGAGGCCGTGGGTATCCAGTGTATCTCCAGGAGACGGATCTGTGTTGGAATTTACAAATATCTAAGTAGGACATATTTATATACAGTGACGCGGATCTGAAACCATTGATGACGTGGATTCAGCCCTCCTAGACGTACATTGCATTGGACAACCCTGATCCGGCCAAAGATACTTTGACAATGCAGATTGACTCTTTTTACTGAAATATTTTAGCGCAGAATTCAAATTCATTTGTCTCTTTAGACATGTAAGATAACTTGTATTATCCACTGTAATTGCTAGCGCATCCAGGGCCAAACTGGGGAACCAGAAGCCGCCCTGGAAAAAATACTCAAACCAGCCTGCTCTCTTCGTCTCCTTGTGTAGTCTCATTCACTTATTCTTTCTCTCCATTCTCTCCTCTAACTCTCTAATTGCTTTCTCTCTTTCTTTCCCCTCCCACTCTCTGGAAACCTCCCGGTGCCTGTTGCTGTTAACCTTGGGGAGCTGGAGATAGTGACAGAGGCACCAAGAGCAGTCCTGGCCTTTCCAAACCTTCCTCCAAGGGGTCCAGTCCACCGGGGAAATGCCCGGTGGAAAAAAATGCCTGTCCGGCCCTTAGCACAGCTTTTCAATTTTGTTGCATTGTAGACCGCTAACTAATACTGAATTTATCAACCCTGAAAGGGTGAAGGATTGAATCATCCAAGCAAGTTAATGTTGTAATCGGCATGTCACACACAGATGATAGCAACAAACACGTATATCGCTGCGCCATCTTGCAGAAATCTTTATTATTTTAAACAGTGAACTAATCCCAAAAATATATTTTCCTGAGTGTATAAAGCGAGTCTCCATCTGGTTTAAATTTCTTATGCCGACAAGTGAAATTTTCGAATTTATCCATAGATTTGAGATTTTCAGCCACGTATACTGTTCTTCAAAAAGGATACAGTTCTATTTTTCTTGCCACTTAAATTTAAAGACAGGCAAGGTCTGACTGGCTTATATAATAGTCTGGCAGTGCCAGAAGGACTGGTCTGCCATGTCCCAGTGTGGGCTCGTCTTTTGCCTGTTTGTGGGCCTGTTTAAGGTTTAGTGGGCCAGTTTTCACTGTTCATTTCTTTGCTATTACCAGAGAGATTGCTTGCACCAAGCTCAACGTCTCCCATACCTTGCAAAACACTTATACAGCGTGTCTTTACAAGTTCAGAATGTTATTCCGGGGCACAGGCCTACTTTCTGTCTCACTTCGGCCGTGAAGAAAGCTTGAATACTTTTACATTTGAATAGTAAGCTTATATCAGTTGATGTATGTTGGCAGCTATCTTTTTATTCCTCATTTGGCACAAAGTAAGCATGTAAACCTGGCAGGGGCACACGATTGTAACTACATATCACTAATGCCGCTGCGGTTGCAAGCGAGTCCTCCCAGTGTGCAGAACTCTTGTTGGCAAAACACTGCCAGTCTGTTTTCTTTATGTTTTGCGTCAAGGTTACTATAAACATTGGTTTCTGCAGTCGTATTAACCCCTTGGGCGTGGCCGCAATTCTGGGCATGTGCGGCCGTTTTTAAGAGTGGGCGGGATCATGACGGCCCCCAGCCGTCATCAGCACACGCCCACCGTGATGCATGACGGACGGGGGCCGTCATCAGTATGCAAGGGGTTAAACAGCATGATGATCCATTAGAGAGCCTTGTGACAAGTCCTGTCTGATAACTC
This sequence comes from Lissotriton helveticus, assembly GCF_964261635.1. Taxonomy (NCBI): domain Eukaryota; kingdom Metazoa; phylum Chordata; class Amphibia; order Caudata; family Salamandridae; genus Lissotriton; species Lissotriton helveticus. The sequence continues at coordinate 1,634,556,155 of NC_136067.1, read as the reverse complement.
TCAGAATGACAGCGTAGGACCTAAAACCACCATCCAGCCAAAGATCTCAAACCCAGCCATGCAAGAATCAAACAACTGGCATTCTCGCATCCTTACTGTTGGTAATTATGTGTTTTTCGAGCGTCACCTACGCTGCCTCTAAGCGCTGTACATAGTTGAACAGTACTCAATTTCCCAAACTCTGAATGATTGAAGGCTGAACTTGACTTCCTGGGTTTCAAAGTCATGACCTGCAGAGCACCCCATGGTCCGTGTCGAATATTCGACTCCCTGAGCCGTTCTGAAGGGTATACGTTGGTTGCTGGTGGTGACTTGTAAGGTTTAAGAGATGGATTTTTTTTCTCCAAAAGATGTCTTTTTTTAAAATCTGGTAACACCAAAGTCCCTCCTCCCTTTCATTAAAGACTTGGACTGGTAAACATGCATCTTCTAAACTGCAACATATTTTAAATTATGTAATGAGATTGACCCAAGCACCTGAAGAAATATTTGTCTATCACTTTATTTATTTATTTTATTTATTTAAAGAGTTTTATATAGCGCTGGCTAGACCCAGAGATATCAGAGCGCTTACATGAGAATCAACAATGTTTCAGAAAAAGTTCAACAATTACACAATAAATCCCCAAAAAAAGAATAGGCAATACAATTAGGAGAGGGGAGAAAGGAGAGAGAGAGGTAGTGGAGATGGCAGGGGAGGTGAGAAAGGGAGGATAAGGGGAGAGACAATAGGGAGAGACGAAAAGAAGTCTATCTAAGGACCGTCAGGGAAGGTGAAGACCAAGGAGGGAATCCACGGCCCATCGCACCTATAGCTAAACCAGGTAGCTCCATCAGGCATCAGACAAAAAAGTTCAGTCTCAATACATTGAGAGAGGGGAGAAGGAGAGACATAAAAAGAGGGAGGATGCGGGAGGAGACGGCAGAAGGGACGAAAGGAAGTGCAACAATGTGGTTTAACAGTAAAACAGAAAAAGATCAACAATTACACCTTACAACGAACAATCAGCACTACATTAGGAGAGGAGATAAAGGAGAGAGAAAAGAAGTGGGGGGTAGGTGAGGTGAGAAAGTGAGGATAAGGGAAGAGACAACCGTAGAGACGAGAGGAAGTCTGTCTAAAGACCGACTGGGTAGGAGACGACCAAGGAGGGAATCCACGGTCCATCTCCCCTATAGCTAAACCAGGTAGCTCCATCGGGCATCAGACAAGGTAATTCGGTCTCAAGTGTCGAGGGAAGAGGTTCGCAGAAAAACAGGATGGGAGGGAGATACTGCAGAAAGACGAAGGAAAGTCTGTCCAAAGACCGGCTGGTTAGGTGACTTTCAAGGGGGAGTCCCAAAACCCATCTCCTCTATAGCTATCAGGTAGCTCCATCGGTCTCTGGCCAAATAGCTAGGTCTCAATAGGAAACATTTAAGGATCATGGATGGCAACATAAATGGAGCGTAGAGGGGAGGGGACAGGGAAGGTGAGAAAGGGAGGATAGGGGAAGAGACAACAAGGAGAGACAAAATGAAATCTGTCTAAAGGCAGACTGGGTAGGTGACGACCAAGGAGGGAGTCCACGGCCCATCTCCCCTATAGCTAAACCAGGTAGCTCCATCGGGCATCAGACAGAATAGTTCAGTCTCAATACATTGAGAGAGGAGAGAAGTAGAGATAATAAATAGAGAGAGGAAGCGAGAAGAGACGACAGGAGAGACGAAAGGAAGTCTGGCTAAAGACCGACTGGGTAGGTGACGTCCAAGGAGGGAATCCCCGACCTGTCTCCCCTATAGCTAAACCAGGTAGCTCCATCGGGCATCAGACAAAATACCTAGCTCTCAAATGACGCAGGAAATTCGCAGGTAAATAGGGTGGGGGACTAGGGTCAGGACAGGTAAGGGCAGAAATCAGTAGCAGGGAAGTGGAGAGGAGTCGAGCAGGGAGGGGTAGGGGGTAGGTAGTTCAAGAAAAGTTACATGGTTAGAAACAGTTACTGGAGCATGGTGATGCATACTCAAAAAAAAGACAAACAAATAACAATGTTACAAAGGTACATGATACAAGACGAATGTGGAAGAAAAGTAAATTTCCTTTTCGACAAGCCATTTTTGCAAACAATCAAGTCATAAAACTGTGTCTAGCTTTGCAAATTGTCTTCTCAGAACGTTTCCTTCAATCAGGGGTGCAACTACACCCGAACTTCGAGGGGAGAGGGGAGTGGGGGGGTTGCGGCTAACACTCCCAGCCAGGGCCGGCTGTAGCGCTGATGGCGTCCAGTGTGCCAGTCTTTTTTTGGCAACCTCTCCCCCATTACCTCTTTCTCCATTAATGTTCTCACTACTACTCTCGAACAGTGCACCTCCTCTCTCGACAGCCTCTCTCAGACGTACATTTAATTTTTTTACAGTGCTACTCATAGTTTACTTACACTCAGTTATGTGATCTGCATGGCACACGTTCTTTGCAGCAGACACATTAACCCTCCACACTACATTAACATGAGTCTAAACTGCCACTAGACAAGCATCTGAGCTCTCTCTCACCAATAGGAACATTAATCACCAGAGTTTTCTTGACATTTTTATTGTTGCATCAGAACTGCTGGATGCACAACTATGTTAATGTGCTTTTAAACCAAAAGTTATTTTTAAACACAGGGCCACCCACCAAAGTCAGCACCAGTCGCACCTTCGTAAAGCAAGCCCTGCTCCCAGCAATGGGGCAGGGCAAGCATTTCCAGAATGGGGTCGGAGCCAGGGCTCGAATCGGGGAACCACGCAGGTGGGTGGCGTCCCCCCACTTATTTTATCGGAAGCTCTGTGCAGAGTAGGGAAATTATTCAGGTTAATTATTACTGACAAGTAATCGAAGCTTTACCACTTCATTCTCTCTCATTCAGAATGCTGCTCACGCGATGGCATCTCTGATGCGATCGCATCTTAGGGGTGAGCGAGGGGAGGCAATGAGTCTGATGGTGCAAGCCACCTTTCGTGACGTCACTTCCTGTTGTGACGTCAGCATCCCCCCCCCACTTCTTTTTTTAGGACTTATGCCCTGGTCGGAGCTAACCGCATAGCCATTATAGGAAGAAGAATAAGTCACAAATTGTGCACTTTAAACATATTGGACACACCTGATAGTATAACCAACAGATTTCTTTTTAGATTTGACACTGTTCCTAGGCTTCCACTCATTGCAAGTCCAGAATAATCCTCACCCATTGTTGGCTGAAGGGACAGTTTTAGTTTATTCAGTTTTGGTTTATTTGTGAGAGTGGCAGGTGAGTGCATGGTGAGAGGAGTTAGTGCAGGGTAATGGTGTGTCCCTATGAGTTCAGGCAGACTATTGTCTCTATGTGCAGGCAGGGTGAACAGAGTGCCTGTGTGAGTGCAGTCTGAGAGGTTTGTCCGTGTGAGTGCAGGGTGAGAGGAGAGAGTGCCAAGTGAGTGGTGTGCTTGTTTACGTGGCGTGAATGAAGGGTGAATGCTATGCCCATGTGAGTGAAGGGTGAGCTGTGTGAGGGACAGGAGTGCCTATTGTGAGTGCACGGTGAGCGATGCAACTGTGTGAGAGTAGGGTGAGAGTAAGGATGCCTTGAGACCCTCATGGATGAGTAGCGTGCTTCACAATTCCCTGGTTGATTGATTGATGACTGCAAGGTGAATGATGTGACCATCTGAGTTTGGGTGCGGGTGAAAGTGCAGAGTAGAACGAATTCATGCATGGTTAGTGATATACTTGTTTGAGTGAGATTGCAGAGTGAGCAGTGAGAGTGACAGGTGGTTGAAGTGTCACATGAGTACAGGGTGAGTAGTGTGCTTGTATGACTGGAGGGTGAGTAGCGCAAGTTGCAGGGTGAGTACAGGGTGATCAGCCCAAGTGTGTGGTGAGTGGCATGAGTGCAGTGTGGTCGCTGTGATGGCAGGTTGAGCGATGGGCTTTCTATGAGGACAGGGTAAGAGGAGGATGAATGGTGTGAGTGCAGTGTGATCGCTGTGAGTGTAGGGTCAGCAGTGAAAATGACAGGTGAGTGGAGTGTCGTGTGTGCAGGGTGAGCGTTGTGCTCGTGTGAGTGCAAGGTAGGAGGAGGGTGAATGGCATAAGTGCATTGTGAGCAGTGTGATCCCTGTGAGTGCAGGGTGAGCGTGAAAGTGAAGGGTGAGAATGAGAAGTGGGTTGTCTGAATGCAGGTTGTATTCCCAGACCCTTGGAGTAACTAAGCAATAGTTTAACATATCTGTAACTCTATGTCAGCCGTCAATAACATGCTAATATGGCATCAATCAGGGATGGAGGAAATAAATAATGTGCTGATACTGCAACAAACTTTCAGTCTTATAATTAGGGTTGCCAGCTAAGGTGTTTTATGACCTAGCCAGTAGAAAAATCACCTGAAGCCGGTATTTTTAACACTTATCTTTGCATATCTCAAACAGCAAATATAAATAGAAAGCACTTTTAATGTGTTCTAGAGCTGCCTTAATCATCCCTGACTAATAATTAAAGGAAAAATAGACAGAATTTACTTACAACCCTATTTAGTTTCAAGGCAAGGCCTTGCAGGCTCTTTAAACTTCAAATGGCCAGTATTTTTCTTTTGGAAAGGTGGCATCCCTACTTTTGATATCCTTTTCCATGAAATGCATTCTCCACCTGTGGCAGTAAAAGTCAAATACAAATGCAAGGAATAGGCAGAGTGGGAATCCAGGGGGTACTGGAACCAGGGGAAAAAACCCGAGCCTTGTTAACCGGTGTACATAGGCATTTAAATGGTCTTTTAAAGACCAGTGACAAACTTGGGTGAGGCAGCGAGAAGATTCCAGACACTACTCAGCTGAGCCCCCGGCAGCTCAAGCTGCAGCAGTGTGGGCTGAGACACACGACCGGGAAGGGGGGGGGGACTAAAGCCCTTTTAGCCCTATAGGCGTTGAGCACCTGCCTTCCATTGAATTTTGCTCTTTCATCCAGAGTTCTTGTTGCAAAGAAATCTTAAAATATTAGAACATGGTCCAGGTTTTTTTGGAGTGCTTTCATTGGGGAGAAAGAGGGATGTGTGTGTGGTGACCAATTATGACAGCAGCCGAAATCAAATAGAAGGGCGGGGCATGGAAACAGCCGTCGACGTGCCCTCTCTCTATCTCCATCTTTATCTCCCTTGACGCCTCCCTGTGCCTGTTGCCATTAAACTTGGGTAGCTCAGGAAAGGGACAGATTCACCAGGGGCTGTCCTGGGCTTTCAAAACCAGCTTCCAAGGGCTCCAACACACCGGGGAAATGCCCGGTGGAATAAAGGGCCAGCCGGGTCTGGTGGAAAAGGCGCATACATGTTTTGACCCTGTAGGAGTTTCATTCATGTGTTGCCTGAGCGTGTTTTATCTATAACACTACTAACACATGTTTTTGAATCACCAGTGAGCCTTCCACGTAGTAGTATGGATATTTCTGTGTACGTCTAACTAAGACATTGAAAGTGCTTTGAGAGCTGGGCCGTACTGCATGACAACGCATAATTTTGTATACCCTATTTATTTTGCTTCAGAGAACTTTCTTCATTTCTTTAAATTTTTTTTGTAGATAAAAATGTTATTGAATTTGAAATTAAAACATTTGCAGCAAGAAAAACAAAAACAGCTTTTCGCACAGTGGTCCGTACAAAAAAGTGACAATAATAGGGAAATAATACTCCCACATACATGAATCCAGCTAGGAATAGCAAGCAACAATGTCAACAACCATATCCATAGGGAAGCCTCAGGAAAGTTCTGTCTTCCACCACCCCAACCCATTTACCCCACACCCTTCGAAACTTTTTGGGACAACCGCGGGCTGCATACATTGGTCGCTCCTGCGCTGCACACCAATCAACCCCCCTGCGCCACCGTGTCATGGAAGGGGCCGACGGGTCCAGCCAAAGGGCTGCAATATCTCGTTTAGCTACCATCAGTGCCGTGGGGAGACAGAGCTTCTCGGCCCTATTCCCGTCCAAACCATCAGTAACACCTAAAAGTATGGTCATCGGGTTCAGCTGGACCACCCAGCCCAGGACCTCAGTAAGTTCAGCTGTCACTAGTTCCCAGTAGCGCGTAATAGCGGAACAGAGCCATACCATGTGATGAAAGCAGTGACAGCAGCGACAGGAAGCATCAGGCCGGAACCCAGAGCGATGAAGGTGCAGTGGCGTGAAGTAAGCCGCATGTATATTGTATATTTGAACTAATCGGAGCCGCGCTGAAGCTGTAACAGTTTATGGGGCCATCAGCGCGTCTCTCCAATCAGCGTTATCTAGGGAGCCTATCCAACCCTCGCACTTATCCCGGAGATAGGAGAGGGAATTGGGGGTGTTATTTGTGAGGGAACAATAAATGCGGAAAATCCCCCCCCCCCACCCTCACCAAGTTGCCAGTCATGACCTGTGCCTCAGGCGGGCCATATGCAGGCAAGGAGGTCCCCTCCGAGATGTGTTTATGAAGTGCATGGCGCTTCTAAAGTTAGCGGTAGAACTGAGAGGCGTGGAGGGAGAACCGGGTCTGCAAGTCTGAGAATTCGTGAATATGGCTCCCGCGCCAGACATCTCCCAGCTGAGAAATGCTGATGAGACCCAGGCTCTAAAATCAGAAAGAGCGGCAACATCTTTGGGCCATGTTCCGCACCACAAAGGGTTACATTGGGTTAGTCTGCCTGACCGGCATGTGTGTGGTGCAGGGCAGCTCGCCAGGCCACAAACACCCCACTAGTAATCTCCGGCAGGGTGTAGGGGATAGCAGTTCTGTACAGCATCTCTCGAATACCAGAAAAACCCAGGGCATGTAATTCCAGGCGGTAGGCCGGATCCGCCCAGCCACCATTAAACCAGTCATGCATGGTGAGAAGCCTGGTCGCCAGATAATATAGATGTAGGTTCGTCATTCCCAGCCCCCGTCAAAGAGCGGAATTCTGCATTGACAAAGGGCCAATCTTGGCCTCCGAAACCCCCCCCATAGGAATTTAGTGGCCAAACCATCTATCTCTCGGAACCAGGACCGCGAGAAGGCGAAGGGCGTGTTTTGTAGCACATAGAGAAAACGGGGTAGCACCATTATCTTAAAAAGAGCGATCCTGCCCATAAAGTTCAGCGGCAGCGTTTGCCATCGAAGGAGATCAGCGTGTACCCGTTTCACCAGGGGGGGTGACGTTGAGAGACCAAACGAGATCAGGAAGGAGCCTCACCCAGATCCCCAAGTATTTAAATAATTGTCGCTGGAGAGGAATCGAGGACTGCCAATCAAAGTCTTCTCTCGACAAATGAAGGGGGACCAGGACCGACTTGGCCGCATTCAATCTGAGACCAGAGACACGCTCAAAGAGACATAGGGCGCGAAGACATCGAGGCCCTGAACGGGCTGGGTCCGACAGAAAGATCAGGACTTCGTCGGCGTAGAGGACGATCTTGTCCTCCGCTAGTAGCCACCCCGCGAGTAGCGGGTCAGCGTGGACGAGAGAGGCAAAGGGCTCCATCGCTAACGTGAAGAGGAGGGGCGAGAGGGGGCAACCCTGCTTTGTGCCCCTCCCAATGGGGAAGGGGCGGGTAAGTGCTCCGTTAACCATCACCTGGGCCCGCGGCTTGCAGTACAGGGTCTTGATCAAATTATGAAAGGGGGGTCCAAATCCCATCTTCGACAACACTGCCTCCAGATACCGCCAATCCACAGAATCAAATGCTTTCTCGAAATCCACGAGGAGCAAAGACAGATAGGGAGTTAGTTGTTGTCGGTGTGCCACCGCCAGTTAGAGCCGTCTGAGGCAGTGCCTGGTACCCCGGGTGGGCATAAAGCTGCACTGGTCCATCTGGACCAACTTGTCCAGGTGAGGGCGTATGCGGTGTGCCAAATCTGAAGCAAATATTTTGAGTTCTGAGTTGATAAGGGAAATAGGGCAGTAGTCAGAGCAGTAAGCCGAGGGGGGTTGAGACTTAGGGATCACCACAATGGTGGCCAGATCCGTTTCAGGAGGGAAGGAGCCGCGATCTGCCGCGTCACTGTACATTGCCAGGAGACGGGGGGATCAGCGTATCCTGGTAGGACGCGTAGAATTCCTGTGGGAGACCATCTTGTCCCGGCGTCTTACCCGCCGCCATTCGGGAGATAGTATTTTTAATTTCTTCCGGAGTAATCGGGAGATCAAGGTCCTCCGCCTCGGCGTCAGTGAGCCGTGGAAGGGGGAATCTTTCACTCCGGAGGAGTTCTGATAGGGCGATGTCTGGAGGCCGGGCATAGTACAGAGAAGCGTAATATGAGGCAAAACACTGGGCCACCGCTGTGGGGTCTGATGGGTTTTCCCTTGGGAGTCCATCACTTCAGGAATAATACGGTTAGCCATAGGATAAGTGGACAAATGGTGGAGGAGCTTTCCATTTTTATCTCCCCATCCATACACTCTCGCCACGGAGGACCACCACAGCAGCTTAGCGGACTCCATGGAGGCCTGTCTCAGCTTGTCTCTGAGAAATGTGAGTCTCCGATCCTGGGCCTCCGTTCTTTCCCCAGGCAGATGGGCCTCCAGCCGGGCAGCTTGGGCCTCCTGGAGCGTGAGCCGGGCCTCCTGCTTCGTGCGTTGGATTTTAAGTTGTCCTTTGGCAAAACCGTGAATAGTTGCCTTAGCCGCCTCCCACAAGGTACCAGGGAACGAAACTGAGTCTTGGTCACTGGCGAAGTAGTGATGCAGCTCAAGCCCTACTTGTTACCGGAAGTCTTTGTCCTGGAGAAATCAGGTGTTAAGCCGCCAGATCTGGTGTGAAGAGGTCAGGAGGCTACCCAGGTGCATAGAAACTGGGGAATGGTCCGATATGCCTCTGGGAAGGATAGTGATGGCTTGGATCGATCGACAATCCAGGGCCGGAATAAACAGATAGTCCAGTCTGGCATGTGTGTGGTGGGCTGCCGATGTGTGAGTGAATATACGAATAGTCGGGTGCCAGAGTCGTCAGGCATCACCAAGCCCCAGAGTTGCAGCCCAGTTCGAAAGGAGTGTGGATTGGGAAACCCGAGAGACAGAAGGGGCTGCAGCAGAATTAAGGTGTGGGGCCATACCCGCATTAAAATCCCCCCCCAACTACGGGGGTCCCTGTGGGCAGGGCGGTGACTAGTGGGGCAAGGTGCCGGAGCGTGGAGGACCACAGAGAAGGGGGAGAGTACACTGTTAGCAGATTCGAGGCTTGGATCCCAATGTTCCCTTCCAGAATGACAAAGCAGCCTCCCGGATTATGTATTACTTTACGCTCAACAAAAGGCCACCCCTCGAGATCCCCGGGTAAAACTAGAGTGCCAAACCCCACCATAGCCAAAGCGCGCAAGGAAGGGGCAATGGTTGCCTACTAGATGGGTCTCCTAAAGCAGCATTATGTCTACATTATGTCGCTGGGCATACCGCAGCGCTGCAGTGCGCTTACCCTTATTGAGGAGGCCATTGACGTTCCATGACAAAATATGAAGTGAGGCTAAACCGGTGCGGTCGTCAGACATGGAGAGGCTGGATAAGTGGTTGAGTACCCGATTCTCGCAGGGAGTGTGGTAGTGTAAGCGCATGGGGTGTAAGACATAGAAGGACAATGTCTGTTACTGTATGGACATTGCAGAATGAGGCAGAAGTGCTGGCATGAGAACAACAAAAACAAACTAAACAAACAATAAATCCCGGGAAACGGTTCCCCCACCCGAACCCAGCCCCCATCCTATACTTCGGGAATGGAAGCATCTGTCGCCCTAACAGTGGAAACTAGTAAAGACCAAACTAAAACGCTTGGGATTGGGAAACGTGGAGCACCCCTCCTCATTGTAGGATGTGCATAGTTAAATCTGTCTGGAGTTGGAGCAGTGATGAGCCAAGCCGCCGTTTCCAGCTGCTCGGTGCGACAGGTCAGTGTCTGGGAGGTCCAGCAGTGAAGTTATTATCACAGCTGAGGGTACCCCCAATATTTATTTCTTTTTGGTCTAGAGGAGGGGGAAATGGCGGAATATACGCTATACAGAAACCTCTGGACTGACCTATCTAGTTTCAACAAATTGGTACAACTCAAAATAAACGTTTTTCTACAAGGACACAGCAAAACTATATCAATACATACAAGAGACAATGTTTACGCTTTATTTATCATTTATTTCTCTTAATTTATAGTTAATTTCAAAAAGCCATTTTTTTGTTATTTTTCAAAATAATTTTTTACACATACAAAAACAAAAATACACATTTTATCGTTCCTATATTTTGGAAGAAAGTGATTTTACAATTAATACACAATACAAAGTTTCATATAATGCCCCCACCTAAACTTTCCATAGTAAAAGTAAAGCTAAATAAAACCGCTTAATTCATTCATCCATGTCAGTCTCACCAATCACTACTCATACATACTATCTCTTACGTACAACGCACAAGGGATCTAGGAAAACAGACAACCAACCGAGTTTGCAAAAGCCCCTAAGGGGGATATTATTTTGATATTAAACACAGATGTCAAGCCCAAAATTTTTATTTGCTATCCTTCTTTTGGGGACCCTTCTCAGTTGGGTTTTCAGTTGTCTGTGAGTGGCCTAGATATGTTTCTGTATAGCGAGAGGTCCAGCAGTGAAGGCCGGGACGAGGTACTTTCAGGATCCAGACGTCCCGAGGAGCCAGACCACCGCACACTGAAGGCTCTCCAGGAAGCAGAGTCGGTGCCGAGAGGGGCCCAGAGGAGAGTCTGAGAGGGCCTGCCTCTGGCCAAGGCGTCTTCGTGAACGGTTGCGTTGGGGCCGGGGCCAGGAGCCTCTTGGTTGCCAGACCCATGAATTACGCTGCCTGATGACGGTTGACGGTCATTGGCTCTCAGGGGACGTTCCTCCATGGCCCAAGTCCATGCCTCCTCAGGGGTATCAAAGAAAAGGGTCTTGTTGGAGAAAACCATTTGCAAGCGTGCCTGGAAAAAAGAGCATGTACTGTATGTTAAGGGCACGCAACTTTTACTTGTCTTCACCAAACGAGCGGCGCTTACCCTGGACCTCCCGAGTATAGTCAGGAAAAACCATAATCGTGTGATTATCATACCGAAGACACTGCTGTTTGCAGGCCTCAGTCAAGATGGAGTCACGGTCCTTAAAGTTGAGAATTTGCATGATGATGGGTCTGGGGGCTGCTCCCGGCAGCGGTTTAAGGGCAAGGGAGCGTTGTGCTTGCTCAATCGCGAAGCGCGGGGAGAGGGAGCCTTCGGTGACCCACGAGCAAAGCCACTTTTCCATGAAGTCCGCTGGACGGCCTTGCTCCACCCCCTCCGGAAACCCCACCAGGCGAAGGTTGTTGCGGCGGGACCTATTTTCAGCATCTTCTGCACTCCGATGCAGCTCTCGGGTGTATGACTGGAGACGGGTGACTTGTTCCTTAAGCTGTTGGATGTCGTCCTCCACCGTGGAGATGCGTGACTCGGTCTCTGTGATCCGAGTCACCGCATTCCGCAAATTTTGCCGGATGAGGGTAATGTAAACCCGGACCTCAGCAATCTTACCCTCCACAGAGGACTGCGAGGCATGTATGGCCTGGAGGATGGTAGTCAGGTCCGCGGCCGGTGGGGCTTCTCAATCCATGGTTCCCCCGACCGCCCCGGTGTCCGTGGTGGTGAAGTGGTCCATTTTGGTCTGGGTGGCCGGGGTCCTGGCCACCTTGTTGCGACCCATGATCGTCACTCAACGTGCCACGGTCCTGCCGTTTCTAGAGACGGTCTCCGCGGCAGGGGGCCACCGATCAAGGTCAAAGGGTGCAGGAGCAAGCTGGACCCAGGGCCCCGGGATCCCACAACAGCCGAAATGTGAGAAGGTGCAGCCACCCCGACGAGGCCCCAGGTCAGGTGCAAGGTCTACGCGCCAGGGGCCCTCAGACCGTACCAGGCTCTCTCAGGGCAGACCAGAGCCAGGGGATGACGGAGGGAATGCTCTGCTAGTCTTCACGCCTCTCAGTAGTTGCCGCCAAATGGATCTCCCCTGGATCACCGTCTCAGTGAGAGGCAGCACGATGAAGGGCCGGCCCAGATCTGGCAGCTAGGGCCTCCGCGAAGAAGGATCTACAGTTCTCAGCAGGTATCCCAAGACAGATAAGGGGTGAATGGGGTGGGGGGGCAGCGTACAGGGCCCCGTACCGCTCGATGCGTGCGGTCGGACACCCACCTCCTCCGCGCCGTAGTCCCTCAGAGTCGGAGTAGTGATGGCTGGGATGTAGGCCAGCAAGGGGACTCCCCAGTCGATAGGCCCAAGGACCGCACCAGGAAGGCAGGCCAGGCCGGGGACAAGGTGCGGCGGAGGATCCCCTCTGGAAACCCTTCGGCAGATGCAGTCGGCACCACCTCACCAGGTTTCCTCCAGGCAGGGGTAGGAAAGCCACCCCAGCATGGCGATGGGAAGGGATCCAGGGCCCAGGAGGTCGGACTCACAGCAGATGAGGCAGGGGGGAACAGCAAGCCAAACCGAACGGAGCACTACCCAGGGCCCAGGTCGTACAAGCAGGTCAGGCGAATGGGGGGGTCCCTCTCAGTAGTCCCAGGACAACCCCCCCTTTGTCCAGACTCACCGCTCTCAGATTCCGCCAAATGCCGGGTCTCCACCCCTCATAGGCCGCAACGAAGCATCCAGGGTCTCCCACCACTGCTAGTCCCCAGCCCCCTGCCACCTGACGTGGCGGCCGGTACCACGGCTGCGCCGTAGGGGAGTTGGGGTGCAGCTGCAGGTGTCTCCTTCGCAAGTGGAGGCAGGGACAGCGCCTCACTTCAGGTGGGTCGATTCGGCGGCAGGGAGCCAGTCCCACCAGGCAAGGAAGGAGGAGGGGGAAGACCGTTCCAAGGAATAGGGAAACAGCCCCAGCCTGACGGTGGGAAGAGTTGCTGGGCCCAGTAGGTCTGACTCGCAGCAGATAAGGCTGGGGGGAACAGCAGGCCAGAGCAGCAGGCCAAACCGCACACAGCACTGCCCAGGGCCCATGTCACACAAGCAAGCCAGGGGCACGGGGTCCCTCTCAACAGTCCCAGGACCTCCCCCCGTCGCCTGGACTCACCGCTCTTAAGTTAGGCCAGCTTCCAGGTCTCCACCTCCTGTAGGCCACAACGCAGCGTCCACGGTCTCTCACTGGTGCCAATTCCCAGCCCACTGCCACCCAATGGAGCAGCCCATACCCTGACAGTGCCATAGGGGAGCCAGGGTGTAGCTGCAGGGTCTACTTCACAACTAGATGCAGAGACAACGCCTCACTACAGGCATGTCGATTCGGCGGTAGGGAGCCGGTCCCATCTGGCAAGGAAGGAGAAGGGGGCAAACAGTTTAAAGCCTACCCCCAGGCTACTGCCCTGCGTCCTGGCCTCAAGCGCCGCCGATCCCCAACCCCCAACTCCAAGCTCCCGCCATCCGATGGAATGGCCGATGCAGCGCCGCAGGGGAGCCAGGCGCAGCTACGGGTGTCTCTGCCGTGGGCAGAGGTCGGGAGGCAGTTTCGCGCCAGTGGTAGGCCGGAGTCGGCCGGAGTCCGCGTGGGAGCTCAGCCTGGCAAGGAAAAGGAGGAGGCAAGCGGTGTCTAAACCACTGCAACACCTATAAGGTTGCCCGCTCCCCAGGGGCCTCTCAGGCAGGGATGTATGATGGTACAACGCATACATTTACATCGCGGTACATTACATTGCGTTTTTACAACGCAAGTCATTACAATGACTTGCGTTGGAGGGCGCTGGACTTAGGAGTAGTATAATTTACTATTCCAACTCCAGTCTACGTACAGTAGGGAAGGTGTTGGATAGTAAATTATACTATTCCTTGTCCTAGAGCGCCATCTAGCGCAAGTCGTTGTAACGACTTGCGTTGTGAAAACCACAATGTAATAGCATCGCGATGTAATCCCCGCGTTGTAAACGATTTTTCCCCTCAGGCAGGCACGGACATCTCAGCAGGGACCCAGGCAGCTCAAACCCAGGCTGTAGGTAGCGGATGGCATGAGGGGGAGGCTATGAACTTGTAGTAGTTGATGCACAGCTGATATTTGCTCAAAGTTTAAACTCAAATTATACTGTTCGTTGGTGCTCTACCAGGAGGCGTCGCGGGTCCTACCGACGTCAAGTAAACATATATAACGTGATGCTAGATAAAATCTAGTGTCATCCCTGAGTAGGCACACATTGGTCGTCGACCTCCCTTCAATGAAGAAAAAACGACTTAAATGAAGTTCCTTATGTTTCTTGGTTTTATTTTGTTTTTCAAAATTTCCTTGTTTCAAGATTTACTTAGAATACGGCAGATTCACATAATTGAAAATTACATCATTTTTCAACGTTGCAGTTCAGACATTGTCTAATGAGTGTGTCCAATGCATTTCGGGCATTTTGAGACCTGCCCTTCATCAGGGACTTGACACTAGAAGCAAAAATGAATATAAACAGAATTTAGTAAATTTATGGTAATCAGATAGGCAAACATATATGGCTGTACGCATTATATCCTAAAAAACATTTTGTCCACAAGAACGATTGAACAGCAATCATAACAGTTAGTACAAAATTGTGTTTCTGACCGTTGGGGCAGAGTTATACATGTGACGAAAAAAAGTGGCTCGGTGTATCACTTACATGCCTGTGTTCAGGATGTTGGGTGAAACCTAAAGAAACAAAGGTTGCAGAAAAGCGAGATTAGAACCACTACGCTAGATATGAGGTGGGTCAAAGTTGGTTCTTTTACCTAGCAACGGGATGTAAACTAACCTGTTAAAAATCGGTGAAATGCTTTCGGTCCGGTACTCGTCTCCGCCAAAAACGCCGGCTGAACACTTTGGTTTGCCGCGTTCATTATATTCAAAACAACTAAATCATGTGACTAGTCACATGGGTCTCGAGACACTGAAAAAAGACTATGATCAGGAAAGGTCTACTCGTGTTACAAGAAAAACTCGTATATGAAGTTTGTTTAAAAGGGAAAATGTAGACAGCCTGCTTAATTGCAAATATATGTTAAATCCTTTTATTAAAGTGAAAATAGCAAACGTATAAATTAATCGTTTGATTATATAAAAAATCTAAAACTGGGGGAAGGTTCGAACTGCGGTGAGAGCAGTCAGAAGTCCTGTGCGCTATTACTAGAGCTATGAGGAGGGTGATGAGAATCGGGTTAAGAAAAATAGTGTCAATGTGTGTGGTGATGGGAAACGAACACAATGACTACAAGCAGGTATTTAGAGCAATACAATCATAAATCATAAATAACATGAGAATTCAATCCTCTCGTTGAGTCCTGTAGGTTTCTGAGTCGATAATTTGTGAATCCAGTAATTCTCTCTTTGCAGCAAAAATTTATTATTGTCTCTGCCTTCAGTTTTCAACACAGTTTCAAGAACTATAAACTTGACTTGGGAGACGTTATGCTGAGACTCCACAAAATGTGCCGATAAAGCTGATTTAAGGTTTTTCAGACGGATGTTTGATTTATGTTCAGTTAAGCGTACTTTCAACTTACGTTCAGTTTTTCCTACATATAGCTTCCCACAGGGACACTTGATGCCATAGATCAGATTGCTAGAATCACAGGTTGCACTGACTTTAAGTTTGATAGGATATCCTTGTGTAGGATGATTGATAATGTTTCCTTTAATGGTATTGTTACAGTTACCGCAGTTTAAACAAGGCTTTGTTCCAGAGAATGAACCGGACTGTATTGATTTGTATTGAACTAATTCTCCCAGATTCTTAGCCCTGGTGAATGCGAAAATCGGTGGTTGGCAAAATGAATTTCTGAAATCTGGTTCCATATTAAGAATAGCCCAATGTTTATTGATGATTCCCTTGAATTTTTTACTGCTAGTTGAGTATTTTGAAACAACTACTGTTCGTGTTTGTTCTTTTTTGATGGAAGGTGTTAGGAGTTGGGCTCTATCCATGTTCTCAATTCTCTTTTTAGTTGTTTCAACTAAGGTCTTCGGGTAACCTCTATTGGTAAATTTGGTTGACATTTCCAAGAGTCTCTGTTGAAGGGTGGTTGAATCTGAGGTGATCCTTTTGACTCTTGCCATCTGGGAATATGGCAAATTCCGTATCAAATTTGGTTCGTGAAAGCTGGAATAAAGAAGCATGTTATTCCTATCTGTTGGCTTAACATATAGATCGGTAATGAATCCTTGTGAAGTTACTGTGATTCTAGTGTCAAGAAAGTTAACTGAGGTATCCGATATGTTCCAGGTTAGCTGAATGCGTGGATCAATTGCATTGAAGTTGTTCAGTTCTTTTTTCAATGATTCCTCCGAATCCGTCCAAATGATAAAAAAATCGTCAATATATCTTACAATCATTTTGAGATGTTTAGTCCAGTTTATGTTGTTGAGAATATGTTGATTTTCATACCATTCCATGAAAATATTGGCGTATACGGGGGCCGCTGAGTTTCCCATAGCCATCCCGGTGAGCTGTTGGTACCATTCATTTTTGATCTTGAAATAGCTATGGTACAAAGTATAGTACATGAGTTCCATGAGGAATAGTTGAAATTGTTGGTCTAGATCTGTTTTCAGTAACGCTGATTCAATAGCCTCAATCCCCATGTCATGGGGAATACTCGTGTATAAACTACAGACATCCGCGGTGCATAGGAGTACTTTTTCTGTGATGTTAAAAGGTATTTTTTGTAGTTTCAATAAAAAATCTGAAGTATCCTTTATGTAAGTTTGTGCTGCTTGTACTGACGGTTGTAAGTATTTGTCAATAAGTTGCCCAATGGGTTGGTGGAAACTCCCTTTGGTGGAAACTATTGGCCGCATGGGCGGATTTTGAATGTCCTTGTGTATTTTGGGCGTCATTCTTAAGGAAGGGCTTTTGGGATTTGTCGTAGTTAGGAAAGTTTTGGTTCTTTCAGTGATAGTACCTTCTTTGTGAGCACGCTCAATGATGTCTTTCAACGTGGTGTAGTATTCCATCGTGGGGTTGGTGGTAAGTTTGTTATACGTTGTACTATCATTAATATGTTCCATTACTTTATGATCATACATTGTGGTGTTCATTATAACGATAGCTCCCCCTTTGTCAGCCTTCGTAAGGATTATTTTTTCATTTGTGGATATTTTTCTTAGGGTGTCCAGATCTTTTTGAGTGATATTTCTTTTAGATGGTTTACGATGTTTGATTTTGTTAAGGTCTTGTTTAACCATATTTTCAAACAAATCTAGTGTTTTGTGGCTCATTGGTGCCTGAAATGAGCTTTGTGGTCGTAATCCCAACAGTTGATCTTTCTCTTGTGGTGGGCGTTCCGGTATGACATTATCAAAAAAGTGCCTAAGTCTAAGTTTCCGCATCAACTTAAAGAAACTGACCTCCAGTTCCAACTGGTCGGTGGACGTGGTTGGTACAAAGGAAGTACCTTTTTGTAGTAGTTGTAATTCATGAGTATTGAATCTTTGGTCACTGATGTTAATCACTAGGTGTTCCGTGGTTGAGTTTTTTTCGGGTTCTTGTCTTTCTCCTTGGTTGTCGATGATGTACTTCGTGTATTGGGAGGTTCCCTTTCTTTCTCCTTTTCTTTTTCTTTTGCTTCTCCGGGGTCTCCTTTTTGGGATTGGCCCTGTTCTAAAAAAGGACTCTTATCAGGTATTTTGCTAGTGGTTGGTTCTACTATGATGCTGGGTTCTTGTGGTACCCTTGTCGGTTGAGTTTGACGTTGTTTTTGACTGCGATCACTATCAGTGGATGAGGTGTCGGTATTTGAATTATAAGGGCGGGTTCTTCGTTTCTGGGCATAGATGTCTGCCCATGTATATACCTCTCCTAGTCGGTAATCCAAGGTATCCCGTTTAAATTTCCTGATTTTACGTTCATTAATTTCTCTTGTATGCCGATCAATCTGGTTTTTAATGTCATCCAAAGTAGCACTGAGTTCTTCTTCAGTCATCATCTTAGAAAGTTCAGTTGATGTATCCTCGATTTCTGTAGAAAGTTCTTCCAAGATAGTAGAAAGCTCTTGAATAATTAGGAGAATAAGGTCCAAAGAACATTTATTTAGAATCTCATACCATCGTTCCTGGAATTTTTTGGAATGTTTACATAGGGAAGGTTTTAGGGCAATCCTCAGTCCTCGCGGTATACGTAAGTTCTTGTGATATTTGATGAGAGTGCTTGCATGAAGTTGTTGATTAGTTTTCCTCTTAGATAAATAAAGTAACTGTTTGATTGTTTGCTCTTTGGACCGACTTGTGGTTTCTTGCGTTAGTTCCTCCCTGATGAGAGAATATATTTGGTCCACATCTTTTGATTCAAATGCAAAGGTGGAGGCTCTGGCCTCAGTACTCTTAGAGATCTCATCATAGTTACTCATGTTGTGAATCAGAGTTTGGTCAAATATGGAAATTCAAAAGTGCGTGCTATCAATCTGTCGGACGCAGAGGAGGTAATGAACTTGTAGTAGTTGATGCACAGCTGATATTTGCTCAAAGTTTAAACTCAAATTATACTGTTCGTTGGTGCTCTACCAGGAGGCGTCGCGGGTCCTACCGACGTCAAGTAAACATATATAACGTGATGCTAGATAAAATCTAGTGTCATCCCTGAGTAGGCACACATTGATTGTCGACCTCCCTTCAATGAAGAAAAAACGACTTAAATGAAGTTCCTTATGTTTCTTGGTTTTATTTTGTTTTTCAAAATTTCCTTGTTTCAAGATTTACTTAGAATACGGCAGATTCACATAATTGAAAATTACATCATTTTTCAACGTTGCAGTTCAGACATTGTCTAATGAGTGTGTCCAATGCATTTCGGGCATTTTGAGACCTGCCCTTCATCAGGGACTTGACACTAGAAGCAAAAATGAATATAAACAGAATTTAGTAAATTTATGGTAATCAGATAGGCAAACATATATGGCTGTACGCATTATATCCTAAAAAACATTTTGTCCACAAGAACGATTGAACAGCAATCATAACAGTTAGTACAAAATTGTGTTTCTGACCGTTGGGGCAGAGTTATACATGTGACGAAAAAAAGTGGCTCGGTGTATCACTTACATGCCTGTGTTCAGGATGTTGGGTGAAACCTAAAGAAACAAAGGTTGCAGAAAAGCGAGATTAGAACCACTACGCTAGATATGAGGTGGGTCAAAGTTGGTTCTTTTACCTAGCAACGGGATGTAAACTAACCTGTTGAAAATCGGTGAAATGCTTTCGGTCCGGTACTCGTCTCCGCCAAAAACGCCGGCTGAACACTTTGGTTTGCCGCGTTCATTATATTCAAAACAACTAAATCATGTGACTAGTCACATGGGTCTCGAGACACTGAAAAAAGACTATGATCAGGAAAGGTCTACTCGTGTTACAAGAAAAACTCGTATATGAAGTTTGTTTAAAAGGGAAAATGTAGACAGCCTGCTTAATTGCAAATATATGTTAAATCCTTTTATTAAAGTGAAAATAGCAAACGTATAAATTAATCGTTTGATTATATAAAAAATCTAAAACTGGGGGAAGGTTCGAACTGCGGTGAGAGCAGTCAGAAGTCCTGTGCGCTATTACTAGAGCTATGAGGAGGGTGATGAGAATCGGGTTAAGAAAAATAGTGTCAATGTGTGTGGTGATGGGAAACGAACACAATGACTACAAGCAGGTATTTAGAGCAATACAATCATAAATCATAAATAACATGAGAATTCAATCCTCTCGTTGAGTCCTGTAGGTTTCTGAGTCGATAATTTGTGAATCCAGTAATTCTCTCTTTGCAGCAAAAATTTATTATTGTCTCTGCCTTCAGTTTTCAACACAGTTTCAAGAACTATAAACTTGACTTGGGAGACGTTATGCTGAGACTCCACAAAATGTGCCGATAAAGCTGATTTAAGGTTTTTCAGACGGATGTTTGATTTATGTTCAGTTAAGCGTACTTTCAACTTACGTTCAGTTTTTCCTACATATAGCTTCCCACAGGGACACTTGATGCCATAGATCAGATTGCTAGAATCACAGGTTGCACTGACTTTAAGTTTGATAGGATATCCTTGTGTAGGATGATTGATAATGTTTCCTTTAATGGTATTGTTACAGTTACCGCAGTTTAAACAAGGCTTTGTTCCAGAGAATGAACCGGACTGTATTGATTTGTATTGAACTAATTCTCCCAGATTCTTAGCCCTGGTGAATGCGAAAATCGGTGGTTGGCAAAATGAATTTCTGAAATCTGGTTCCATATTAAGAATAGCCCAATGTTTATTGATGATTCCCTTGAATTTTTTACTGCTAGTTGAGTATTTTGAAACAACTACTGTTCGTGTTTGTTCTTTTTTGATGGAAGGTGTTAGGAGTTGGGCTCTATCCATGTTCTCAATTCTCTTTTTAGTTGTTTCAACTAAGGTCTTCGGGTAACCTCTATTGGTAAATTTGGTTGACATTTCCAAGAGTCTCTGTTGAAGGGTGGTTGAATCTGAGGTGATCCTTTTGACTCTTGCCATCTGGGAATATGGCAAATTCCGTATCAAATTTGGTTCATGAAAGCTGGAATAAAGAAGCATGTTATTCCTATCTGTTGGCTTAACATATAGATCGGTAATGAATCCTTGTGAAGTTACTGTGATTCTAGTGTCAAGAAAGTTAACTGAGGTATCCGATATGTTCCAGGTTAGCTGAATGCGTGGATCAATTGCATTGAAGTTGTTCAGTTCTTTTTTCAATGATTCCTCCGAATCCGTCCAAATGATAAAAAAATCGTCAATATATCTTACAATCATTTTGAGATGTTTAGTCCAGTTTATGTTGTTGAGAATATGTTGATTTTCATACCATTCCATGAAAATATTGGCGTATACGGGGGCCGCTGAGTTTCCCATAGCCATCCCGGTGAGCTGTTGGTACCATTCATTTTTGATCTTGAAATAGCTATGGTACAAAGTATAGTACATGAGTTCCATGAGGAATAGTTGAAATTGTTGGTCTAGATCTGTTTTCAGTAACGCTGATTCAATAGCCTCAATCCCCATGTCATGGGGAATACTCGTGTATAAACTACAGACATCCGCGGTGCATAGGAGTACTTTTTCTGTGATGTTAAAAGGTATTTTTTGTAGTTTCAATAAAAAATCTGAAGTATCCTTTATGTAAGTTTGTGCTGCTTGTACTGACGGTTGTAAGTATTTGTCAATAAGTTGCCCAATGGGTTGGTGGAAACTCCCTTTGGTGGAAACTATTGGCCGCATGGGCGGATTTTGAATGTCCTTGTGTATTTTGGGCGTCATTCTTAAGGAAGGGCTTTTGGGATTTGTCGTAGTTAGGAAAGTTTTGGTTCTTTCAGTGATAGTACCTTCTTTGTGAGCACGCTCAATGATGTCTTTCAACGTGGTGTAGTATTCCATCGTGGGGTTGGTGGTAAGTTTGTTATACGTTGTACTATCATTAATATGTTCCATTACTTTATGATCATACATTGCGGTGTTCATTATAACGATAGCTCCCCCTTTGTCAGCCTTCGTAAGGATTATTTTTTCATTTGTGGATATTTTTCTTAGGGTGTCCAGATCTTTTTGAGTGATATTTCTTTTAGATGGTTTACGATGTTTGATTTTGTTAAGGTCTTGTTTAACCATATTTTCAAACAAATCTAGTGTTTTGTGGCTCATTGGTGCCTGAAATGAGCTTTGTGGTCGTAATCCCAACAGTTGATCTTTCTCTTGTGGTGGGCGTTCCGGTATGACATTATCAAAAAAGTGCCTAAGTCTAAGTTTCCGCATCAACTTAAAGAAACTGACCTCCAGTTCCAACTGGTCGGTGGACGTGGTTGGTACAAAGGAAGTACCTTTTTGTAGTAGTTGTAATTCATGAGTATTGAATCTTTGGTCACTGATGTTAATCACTAGGTGTTCCGTGGTTGAGTTTTTTTCGGGTTCTTGTCTTTCTCCTTGGTTGTCGATGATGTACTTCGTGTATTGGGAGGTTCCCTTTCTTTCTCCTTTTCTTTTTCTTTTGCTTCTCCGGGGTCTCCTTTTTGGGATTGGCCCTGTTCTAA
Organism: Lissotriton helveticus; assembly: GCF_964261635.1. NCBI lineage: Eukaryota > Metazoa > Chordata > Amphibia > Caudata > Salamandridae > Lissotriton > Lissotriton helveticus. Next base: position 1,634,534,172 of record NC_136067.1, on the reverse strand, counting down.
AAAAGGACTCTTATCAGGTATTTTGCTAGTGGTTGGTTCTACTATGATGCTGGGTTCTTGTGGTACCCTTGTCGGTTGAGTTTGACGTTGTTTTTGACTGCGATCACTATCAGTGGATGAGGTGTCGGTATTTGAATTATAAGGGCGGGTTCTTCGTTTCTGGGCATAGATGTCTGCCCATGTATATACCTCTCCTAGTCGGTAATCCAAGGTATCCCGTTTAAATTTCCTGATTTTACGTTCATTAATTTCTCTTGTATGCCGATCAATCTGGTTTTTAATGTCATCCAAAGTTTATATTCATTTTTGCTTCTAGTGTCAAGTCCCTGATGAAGGGCAGGTCTCAAAATGCCCGAAATGCATTGGACACACTCATTAGACAATGTCTGAACTGCAACGTTGAAAAATGATGTAATTTTCAATTATGTGAATCTGCCGTATTCTAAGTAAATCTTGAAACAAGGAAATTTTGAAAAACAAAATAAAACCAAGAAACATAAGGAACTTCATTTAAGTCGTTTTTTCTTCATTGAAGGGAGGTCGACAATCAATGTGTGCCTACTCAGGGATGACACTAGATTTTATCTAGCATCACGTTATATATGTTTACTTGACGTCGGTAGGACCCGCGACGCCTCCTGGTAGAGCACCAACGAACAGTATAATTTGAGTTTAAACTTTGAGCAAATATCAGCTGTGCATCAACTACTACAAGTTCATTACCTCCTCTGCGTCCGACAGATTGATAGCACGCACTTTTGAATTTCCATATTTGACCAAACTCTGATTCACAACATGAGTAACTATGATGAGATCTCTAAGAGTACTGAGGCCAGAGCCTCCACCTTTGCATTTGAATCAAAAGATGTGGACCAAATATATTCTCTCATCAGGGAGGAACTAACGCAAGAAACCACAAGTCGGTCCAAAGAGCAAACAATCAAACAGTTACTTTATTTATCTAAGAGGAAAACTAATCAACAACTTCATGCAAGCACTCTCATCAAATATCACAAGAACTTACGTATACCGCGAGGACTGAGGATTGCCCTAAAACCTTCCCTATGTAAACATTCCAAAAAATTCCAGGAACGATGGTATGAGATTCTAAATAAATGTTCTTTGGACCTTATTCTCCTAATTATTCAAGAGCTTTCTACTATCTTGGAAGAACTTTCTACAGAAATCGAGGATACATCAACTGAACTTTCTAAGATGATGACTGAAGAAGAACTCAGTGCTACTTTGGATGACATTAAAAACCAGATTGATCGGCATACAAGAGAAATTAATGAACGTAAAATCAGGAAATTTAAACGGGATACCTTGGATTACCGACTAGGAGAGGTATATACATGGGCAGACATCTATGCCCAGAAACGAAGAACCCGCCCTTATAATTCAAATACCGACACCTCATCCACTGATAGTGATCGCAGTCAAAAACAACGTCAAACTCAACCGACAAGGGTACCACAAGAACCCAGCATCATAGTAGAACCAACCACTAGCAAAATACCTGATAAGAGTCCTTTTTTAGAACAGGGCCAATCCCAAAAAGGAGACCCCGGAGAAGCAAAAGAAAAAGAAAAGGAGAAAGAAAGGGAACCTCCCAATACACGAAGTACATCATCGACAACCAAGGAGAAAGACAAGAACCCGAAAAAAACTCAACCACGGAACACCTAGTGATTAACATCAGTGACCAAAGATTCAATACTCATGAATTACAACTACTACAAAAAGGTACTTCCTTTGTACCAACCACGTCCACCGACCAGTTGGAACTGGAGGTCAGTTTCTTTAAGTTGATGCGGAAACTTAGACTTAGGCACTTTTTTGATAATGTCATACCGGAACGCCCACCACAAGAGAAAGATCAACTGTTGGGATTACGACCACAAAGCTCATTTCAGGCACCAATGAGCCACAAAACACTAGATTTGTTTGAAAATATGGTTAAACAAGACCTTAACAAAATCAAACATCGTAAACCATCTAAAAGAAATATCACTCAAAAAGATCTGGACACCCTAAGAAAAATATCCACAAATGAAAAAATAATCCTTACGAAGGCTGACAAAGGGGGAGCTATCGTTATAATGAACACCACAATGTATGATCATAAAGTAATGGAACATATTAATGATAGTACAACGTATAACAAACTTACCACCAACCCCACGATGGAATACTACACCACGTTGAAAGACATCATTGAGCGTGCTCACAAAGAAGGTACTATCACTGAAAGAACCAAAACTTTCCTAACTACGACAAATCCCAAAAGCCCTTCCTTAAGAATGACGCCCAAAATACACAAGGACATTCAAAATCCGCCCATGCGGCCAATAGTTTCCACCAAAGGGAGTTTCCACCAACCCATTGGGCAACTTATTGACAAATACTTACAACCGTCAGTACAAGCAGCACAAACTTACATAAAGGATACTTCAGATTTTTTATTGAAACTACAAAAAATACCTTTTAACATCACAGAAAAAGTACTCCTATGCACCGCGGATGTCTGTAGTTTATACACGAGTATTCCCCATGACATGGGGATTGAGGCTATTGAATCAGCGTTACTGAAAACAGATCTAGACCAACAATTTCAACTATTCCTCATGGAACTCATGTACTATACTTTGTACCATAGCTATTTCAAGATCAAAAATGAATGGTACCAACAGCTCACCGGGATGGCTATGGGAAACTCAGCGGCCCCCGTATACGCCAATATTTTCATGGAATGGTATGAAAATCAACATATTCTCAACAACATAAACTGGACTAAACATCTCAAAATGATTGTAAGATATATTGACGATTTTTTTATCATTTGGACGGATTCGGAGGAATCATTGAAAAAAGAACTGAACAACTTCAATGCAATTGATCCACGCATTCAGCTAACCTGGAACATATCGGATACCTCAGTTAACTTTCTTGACACTAGAATCACAGTAACTTCACAAGGATTCATTACCGATCTATATGTTAAGCCAACAGATAGGAATAACATGCTTCTTTATTCCAGCTTTCACGAACCAAATTTGATACGGAATTTGCCATATTCCCAGATGGCAAGAGTCAAAAGGATCACCTCAGATTCAACCACCCTTCAACAGAGACTCTTGGAAATGTCAACCAAATTTACCAATAGAGGTTACCCGAAGACCTTAGTTGAAACAACTAAAAAGAGAATTGAGAACATGGATAGAGCCCAACTCCTAACACCTTCCATCAAAAAAGAACAAACACGAACAGTAGTTGTTTCAAAATACTCAACTAGCAGTAAAAAATTCAAGGGAATCATCAATAAACATTGGGCTATTCTTAATATGGAACCAGATTTCAGAAATTCATTTTGCCAACCACCGATTTTGGCATTCACCAGGGCTAAGAATCTGGGAGAATTAGTTCAATACAAATCAATACAGTCCGGTTCATTCTCTGGAACAAAGCCTTGTTTAAACTGCGGTAACTGTAACAATACCATTAAAGGAAACATTATCAATCATCCTACACAAGGATATCCTATCAAACTTAAAGTCAGTGCAACCTGTGATTCTAGCAATCTGATCTATGGCATCAAGTGTCCCTGTGGGAAGCTATATGTAGGAAAAACTGAACGTAAGTTGAAAGTACGCTTAACTGAACATAAATCAAACATCCGTCTGAAAAACCTTAAATCAGCTTTATCGGCACATTTTGTGGAGTCTCAGCATAACGTCTCCCAAGTCAAGTTTATAGTTCTTGAAACTGTGTTGAAAACTGAAGGCAGAGACAATAATAAATTTTTGCTGCAAAGAGAGAATTACTGGATTCACAAATTATCGACTCAGAAACCTACAGGACTCAACGAGAGGATTGAATTCTCATGTTATTTATGATTTATGATTGTATTGCTCTAAATACCTGCTTGTAGTCATTGTGTTCGTTTCCCATCACCACACACATTGACACTATTTTTCTTAACCCGATTCTCATCACCCTCCTCATAGCTCTAGTAATAGCGCACAGGACTTCTGACTGCTCTCACCGCAGTTCGAACCTTCCCCCAGTTTTAGATTTTTTATATAATCAAACGATTAATTTATACGTTTGCTATTTTCACTTTAATAAAAGGATTTAACATATATTTGCAATTAAGCAGGCTGTCTACATTTTCCCTTTTAAACAAACTTCATATACGAGTTTTTCTTGTAACACGAGTAGACCTTTCCTGATCATAGTCTTTTTTCAGTGTCTCGAGACCCATGTGACTAGTCACATGATTTAGTTGTTTTGAATATAATGAACGCGGCAAACCAAAGTGTTCAGCCGGCGTTTTTGGCGGAGACGAGTACCGGACCGAAAGCATTTCACCGATTTTCAACAGGTTAGTTTACATCCCGTTGCTAGGTAAAAGAACCAACTTTGACCCACCTCATATCTAGCGTAGTGGTTCTAATCTCGCTTTTCTGCAACCTTTGTTTCTTTAGGTTTCACCCAACATCCTGAACACAGGCATGTAAGTGATACACCGAGCCACTTTTTTTCGTCACATGTATAACTCTGCCCCAACGGTCAGAAACACAATTTTGTACTAACTGTTATGATTGCTGTTCAATCGTTCTTGTGGACAAAATGTTTTTTAGGATATAATGCGTACAGCCATATATGTTTGCCTATCTGATTACCATAAATTTACTAAATTCTGTTTATATTCATTTTTGCTTCTAGTGTCAAGTCCCTGATGAAGGGCAGGTCTCAAAATGCCCGAAATGCATTGGACACACTCATTAGACAATGTCTGAACTGCAACGTTGAAAAATGATGTAATTTTCAATTATGTGAATCTGCCGTATTCTAAGTAAATCTTGAAACAAGGAAATTTTGAAAAACAAAATAAAACCAAGAAACATAAGGAACTTCATTTAAGTCGTTTTTTCTTCATTGAAGGGAGGTCGACAATCAATGTGTGCCTACTCAGGGATGACACTAGATTTTATCTAGCATCACGTTATATATGTTTACTTGACGTCGGTAGGACCCGCGACGCCTCCTGGTAGAGCACCAACGAACAGTATAATTTGAGTTTAAACTTTGAGCAAATATCAGCTGTGCATCAACCACTACAAGTTCATTACCTCCTCTGCGTCCGACAGATTGATAGCACGCACTTTTGAATTTCCATATTTGACCAAACTCTGATTCACAACATGAGTAACTATGATGAGATCTCTAAGAGTACTGAGGCCAGAGCCTCCACCTTTACATTTGAATCAAAAGATGTGGACCAAATATATTCTCTCATCAGGGAGGAACTAACGCAAGAAACCACAAGTCGGTCCAAAGAGCAAACAATCAAACAGTTACTTTATTTATCTAAGAGGAAAACTAATCAACAACTTCATGCAAGCACTCTCATCAAATATCACAAGAACTTACGTATACCGCGAGGACTGAGGATTGCCCTAAAACCTTCCCTATGTAAACATTCCAAAAAATTCCAGGAACGATGGTATGAGATTCTAAATAAATGTTCTTTGGACCTTATTCTCCTAATTATTCAAGAGCTTTCTACTATCTTGGAAGAACTTTCTACAGAAATCGAGGATACATCAACTGAACTTTCTAAGATGATGACTGAAGAAGAACTCAGTGCTACTTTGGATGACATTAAAAACCAGATTGATCGGCATACAAGAGAAATTAATGAACGTAAAATCAGGAAATTTAAACGGGATACCTTGGATTACCGACTAGGAGAGGTATATACATGGGCAGACATCTATGCCCAGAAACGAAGAACCCGCCCTTATAATTCAAATACCGACACCTCATCCACTGATAGTGATCGCAGTCAAAAACAACGTCAAACTCAACCGACAAGGGTACCACAAGAACCCAGCATCATAGTAGAACCAACCACTAGCAAAATACCTGATAAGAGTCCTTTTTTAGAACAGGGCCAATCCCAAAAAGGAGACCCCGGAGAAGCAAAAGAAAAAGAAAAGGAGAAAGAAAGGGAACCTCCCAATACACGAAGTACATCATCGACAACCAAGGAGAAAGACAAGAACCCGAAAAAAACTCAACCACGGAACACCTAGTGATTAACATCAGTGACCAAAGATTCAATACTCATGAATTACAACTACTACAAAAAGGTACTTCCTTTGTACCAACCACGTCCACCGACCAGTTGGAACTGGAGGTCAGTTTCTTTAAGTTGATGCGGAAACTTAGACTTAGGCACTTTTTTGATAATGTCATACCGGAACGCCCACCACAAGAGAAAGATCAACTGTTGGGATTACGACCACAAAGCTCATTTCAGGCACCAATGAGCCACAAAACACTAGATTTGTTTGAAAATATGGTTAAACAAGACCTTAACAAAATCAAACATCGTAAACCATCTAAAAGAAATATCACTCAAAAAGATCTGGACACCCTAAGAAAAATATCCACAAATGAAAAAATAATCCTTACGAAGGCTGACAAAGGGGGAGCTATCGTTATAATGAACACCACAATGTATGATCATAAAGTAATGGAACATATTAATGATAGTACAACGTATAACAAACTTACCACCAACCCCACGATGGAATACTACACCACGTTGAAAGACATCATTGAGCGTGCTCACAAAGAAGGTACTATCACTGAAAGAACCAAAACTTTCCTAACTACGACAAATCCCAAAAGCCCTTCCTTAAGAATGACGCCCAAAATACACAAGGACATTCAAAATCCGCCCATGCGGCCAATAGTTTCCACCAAAGGGAGTTTCCACCAACCCATTGGGCAACTTATTGACAAATACTTACAACCGTCAGTACAAGCAGCACAAACTTACATAAAGGATACTTCAGATTTTTTATTGAAACTACAAAAAATACCTTTTAACATCACAGAAAAAGTACTCCTATGCACCGCGGATGTCTGTAGTTTATACACGAGTATTCCCCATGACATGGGGATTGAGGCTATTGAATCAGCGTTACTGAAAACAGATCTAGACCAACAATTTCAACTGTTCCTCATGGAACTCATGTACTATACTTTGTACCATAGCTATTTCAAGATCAAAAATGAATGGTACCAACAGCTCACCGGGATGGCTATGGGAAACTCAGCGGCCCCCGTATACGCCAATATTTTCATGGAATGGTATGAAAATCAACATATTCTCAACAACATAAACTGGACTAAACATCTCAAAATGATTGTAAGATATATTGACGATTTTTTTATCATTTGGACGGATTCGGAGGAATCATTGAAAAAAGAACTGAACAACTTCAATGCAATTGATCCACGCATTCAGCTAACCTGGAACATATCGGATACCTCAGTTAACTTTCTTGACACTAGAATCACAGTAACTTCACAAGGATTCATTACCGATCTATATGTTAAGCCAACAGATAGGAATAACATGCTTCTTTATTCCAGCTTTCACGAACCAAATTTGATACGGAATTTGCCATATTCCCAGATGGCAAGAGTCAAAAGGATCACCTCAGATTCAACCACCCTTCAACAGAGACTCTTGGAAATGTCAACCAAATTTACCAATAGAGGTTACCCGAAGACCTTAGTTGAAACAACTAAAAAGAGAATTGAGAACATGGATAGAGCCCAACTCCTAACACCTTCCATCAAAAAAGAACAAACACGAACAGTAGTTGTTTCAAAATACTCAACTAGCAGTAAAAAATTCAAGGGAATCATCAATAAACATTGGGCTATTCTTAATATGGAACCAGATTTCAGAAATTCATTTTGCCAACCACCGATTTTCGCATTCACCAGGGCTAAGAATCTGGGAGAATTAGTTCAATACAAATCAATACAGTCCGGTTCATTCTCTGGAACAAAGCCTTGTTTAAACTGCGGTAACTGTAACAATACCATTAAAGGAAACATTATCAATCATCCTACACAAGGATATCCTATCAAACTTAAAGTCAGTGCAACCTGTGATTCTAGCAATCTGATCTATGGCATCAAGTGTCCCTGTGGGAAGCTATATGTAGGAAAAACTGAACGTAAGTTGAAAGTACGCTTAACTGAACATAAATCAAACATCCGTCTGAAAAACCTTAAATCAGCTTTATCGGCACATTTTGTGGAGTCTCAGCATAACGTCTCCCAAGTCAAGTTTATAGTTCTTGAAACTGTGTTGAAAACTGAAGGCAGAGACAATAATAAATTTTTGCTGCAAAGAGAGAATTACTGGATTCACAAATTATCGACTCAGAAACCTACAGGACTCAACGAGAGGATTGAATTCTCATGTTATTTATGATTTATGATTGTATTGCTCTAAATACCTGCTTGTAGTCATTGTGTTCGTTTCCCATCACCACACACATTGACACTATTTTTCTTAACCCGATTCTCATCACCCTCCTCATAGCTCTAGTAATAGCGCACAGGACTTCTGACTGCTCTCACCGCAGTTCGAACCTTCCCCCAGTTTTAGATTTTTTATATAATCAAACGATTAATTTATACGTTTGCTATTTTCACTTTAATAAAAGGATTTAACATATATTTGCAATTAAGCAGGCTGTCTACATTTTCCCTTTTAAACAAACTTCATATACGAGTTTTTCTTGTAACACGAGTAGACCTTTCCTGATCATAGTCTTTTTTCAGTGTCTCGAGACCCATGTGACTAGTCACATGATTTAGTTGTTTTGAATATAATGAACGCGGCAAACCAAAGTGTTCAGCCGGCGTTTTTGGCGGAGACGAGTACCGGACCGAAAGCATTTCACCGATTTTCAACAGGTTAGTTTACATCCCGTTGCTAGGTAAAAGAACCAACTTTGACCCACCTCATATCTAGCGTAGTGGTTCTAATCTCGCTTTTCTGCAACCTTTGTTTCTTTAGGTTTCACCCAACATCCTGAACACAGGCATGTAAGTGATACACCGAGCCACTTTTTTTCGTCACATGTATAACTCTGCCCCAACGGTCAGAAACACAATTTTGTACTAACTGTTATGATTGCTGTTCAATCGTTCTTGTGGACAAAATGTTTTTTAGGATATAATGCGTACAGCCATATATGTTTGCCTATCTGATTACCATAAATTTACTAAATTCTGTTTATATTCATTTTTGCTTCTAGTGTCAAGTCCCTGATGAAGGGCAGGTCTCAAAATGCCCGAAATGCATTGGACACACTCATTAGACAATGTCTGAACTGCAACGTTGAAAAATGATGTAATTTTCAATTATGTGAATCTGCCGTATTCTAAGTAAATCTTGATACAAGGAAATTTTGAAAAACAAAATAAAACCAAGAAACATAAGGAACTTCATTTAAGTCGTTTTTTCTTCATTGAAGGGAGGTCGACAATCAATGTGTGCCTACTCAGGGATGACACTAGATTTTATCTAGCATCACGTTATATATGAGGGGGAGGCTGCCATTTTGGAGGCGAGCGCCGATCGGACAGTCAGACAATCGCAGCGAGGTGCTGGTACCCTGGGTCCCCACAGCCAGGGCCACCGTCAGGTATGTGGCAGCAGTGAGTGGCGCCGGATTTCAGGGCTGGATGGCTGTTAAGATGGGCAGATTGCGGGAGGATAGCGGAGGGGTCCGGGAACACACTCAAGGTGCGACCGTCATCTTAGCTCGCTAGGCCACCACATTTCTTTAATTTGTATGAATAAAAATGTAAATATATTTCTGAAATAAAGGAATAACACATATAATTTGGCAGCATTGACAGAGTTCTTAGAAACAAACATTTATCTTTTTGTCCTGTAACTGCCTCTTCTAGCCTTGTACGCATACATGGATGGCTGGTAGGCCTATTGATTTAGGGTCATCACACTCGGGAGCCATTGTATAACATTAAAATACATCTAAGGCAACTAAGAGGATTATTCAGGGTCGCAATTACCAAATACCTATCGGAAAAAACATTTAAACACTGAGACTCTGTTCGCTACAGTAAATTCAGTTCTATCACACAGTGACGCCTCTTTAAAAAAACAACAACAAAAAACAGTGTGGCCATAAGTTTTAATTCTCTATTCCAGCCCATCCCGGCACAGTGCCATCTCCAGGGCATGATAAATGCATTCCGGTTGCTTTCTCCTAGGCTCTTGTTGCTTTGCAGTCTGTCTTTTTCATTTGTCTGCAACAGAGGTCTTCAAACGTTTCTGTTCTGAGGCCCCCTACTCAAAATGTTTTGAAGCCGAGTCCCCCTCCAAAACTGTATGGAAAGACTTTGGGGAGTGGGAGGGATAGGGCTGAGTGCACGGGCGTGTGTGATCATTTCAGGGGGAACCTTTTCAGTATCTTACAATCCACACTGCATACGAGCTTTTTAAATGATAGAAAACTGAAATAGATCAAATATAATATTCTCTCTGCCTCTATCGACCCTTCTCCACCATGCCTAGTTATCATTCCAATAATTAATCAGACTCTTGGTCCCTCAGAAAAAAGGAACGCCCATATGTTTCCCATCTCTTTGCAGCAAGGGTTCCCTCAGCCAATATGCTATCCACCATTCCTCTTTTATAAAATAATAATCCACATTTGTAATAATCCACATTTGTAAAGCGCACAATCACCCGTAAGGGTCTCTAGGCGCTGGGGGCCGACGGGGAGATTAAGCGAGCTATTGCCCAGAGTCACATAGTGCTGGGCTAACCTGCCGCCGGAGCCGGGATCGAACCCTGATCCCCAGATTCCAGCGTCAGTGGCCCTGGCCGCAGCGCCACAGTCATAATTGTGATGCAATGTGCCCTTCACATCCCTGGTCGCCAGTGCCATTGCACCTGCCACACAAATGAGAGCTAATGATTTGCGGAGCGAGCAGTTCTGTTTGCACCTTGTTCAGACTCCCCCTTCTTCCTTCCTGCCATCTCTCTTAGGCCCACGCTAAGGTGTCTCCTCTGTATCAATGTTCGCATCTCTTGGCCCATTTATGCAATACCCAAATCAATACTGGCACATCAAGGGTACACTTCGCCCTAATACAAGGAAGGAATGATAGTAAAACAGCGATAATAGGGGTTTATTTGAGTCGTCACACCCCTGGACCCCAGTGCCACGGTACTTGCACCACCAATGATACCTATTTCTCTGCCCATTCCACTGGGCCATCATTCCTAGACCTGAGACCCAAAGCAGGCTGTCTGCCCCTTTGTGTCAAAAAGGGTAAAACCCCCCACATTTTATCCCCTTGTGTTTGGAACCTGTTTCACGTAACAAGGGATATTTGGGCCCTAATGCTACCAAGGAAAATGGTTCCCTACTCCCCTTTTTGCTCGTAACATATCCATAATTGTGGTGCAGTCGCCCCTCACACCATTGTCCCGGTGCCATTTCACCTGCTGCACTAATAGTAGTCTTCCTCGCTTACATGTGGATGGTGGTGATGGTGTAGGAATGATTGATAATCGCTGTGTGAATTGGGCTAGGGAACCTGCTATTACCAAAGAGGAGTGGGAAGAGTGTGATGAGGAGGATATGCTTTTTGTCGTTGGTCAGCAAGTATGTAGTGCATGGTTGGCCCGATCATAAAACTTTGGAATCCAGTATGAGATTTTATTGGTGTGTGAGAGATGAGTAGACTATTTGGGATGGAGGAACATCTCGCTCACCTCTCATAAGTTCCCTATCTGGTATTGCATACAAGATAACTTGGCATATGAGGGGCATCTTGGAAGGAACTTCACAAAGGCCAGGGTGAGGATAGGTATTGGTGGTCAGCAATGAATCATCAGATTGAAGGTGTTGTTCAGGAATATTTTATGTGTGCTATTGTAGGACTTGACCCTTTTTGGCTAAAGTTCCCTAAACATTTTGCTTTCCCCCTCGACCTTTTTTTCTGACATGGTGTTGCCAACGTAGATGCTTTTGGACACTTTGCCACTGCTAAACAGTTTCAAAGTGCAAGTGCTCCCTGTGTAAAGTGTAATGGTAATTGTTGTCCATGATTGGTATGTTTGCCTTACTAGTAAAGTCCCTAGTAAAGTGCACTATGTGTGCCAGGGCTGGTAATCAAATGCTACTTGTGGGCCTCGAGCACTAATTGTGCCACCCACACAAGTAGCCTTAAAAAGGGATCACAGACCTGCCATTGCAGGGCCTGCTCGCAGTTTGTTAAACTGCCATGTTGTTCTGACAAGTGCACCCATTTGCCAGACCTTGCCCTTCCCTTTCTCTGCACATCAGACACCCCTATGGTAGGTCCAGGGTACCCCCTGGGCAGGGTATAGTGCATGTGAAAGGTAGGATATGTACCAAGGCGTGTACCATGTCCTGACAGTGAAATAATCTCCATTTCGTTTTTCACTGTTGAAAGGCCATCTTGCCCATAGAACAGAATGGAAAGGCTGTGTAATATGTTTTCCAGCCTATCTTCCCAAAGGCTTAAGATGGAGAGGTGAAGTTTAGTGTGCCTGAACTCACAATGTAAAATCCCATCTTTTTATGAAGGTGGTTTTTACATTGTGTGTTTCTAAGCCACACTTTTAGAAGTGGCTGGGTTTTTGTGCTGTAACATTTCTGTGTCTCTCTGCCTGGTTGTGGATTGACTCTGGATTTGAAAGCAATAGGATCTGGGGAATGTCTTGACCAGTGCTTAATTTGTAAAAAATGAAGTGCAGGTACTCAAATGTTTGTCAGAGGCCACACCTACTTTTCTCTGGCTCCGCCCACTTCATCCACTGGCTCCACCCACTTACTTTATTAGCTCCACCCACATTTTCAACTGGCACTGCTAAAAGTCAAAGGTAATATATTTGGAGCCCTCATCGTCGCACTCCTTGGGACTCTGCTTCCGGCCCCGGCCCAAGTAAGTATCAGCCTCTGTAAGCTTAAGTTAACATAAAGAATGACAGCGCTCAATCAGGAAGCTGCAAGAAATTTTAAATAAATCCTACATTGTGATCCTGTGATGACTGGGGCCTGAACTCCCGAGATCGCAGCGGCCGCGATGGAGCCCAGAGCAGGTCAGTACACCACTTATTCACTGACTGTGAATCATTGCCGGTTTGCCTCCGCTTGAAGAGGAGTTGTGGCTAGGACTGGAGGCTTCCACGGCCGAAGACCGAATTGTCACTCTGCACAGTGACAACGTATTCACTCCAACGAGCATGAGCAGGTGTTGCAGCACAGACAAGCACTTAAAATCACTTGCTGTTTGCTCAGTGCACACCTTTATACTTAGGTCAGCATGGACAGCTTTCTCAGGTCCTGTGCCTGCCTGGTATCTAGTTGCACTCAAATGGTATGAAAATGACTTCATTCCGAGCTGCCTTCCTTGCCCCTATATTTAAGCAATTGTGTCTTTGCTTGAGGAATGACTCGCTAGTGGACATTACTGTAGTTTAACTGAGAGGGAGGTGTAACAAGGAGCCGCGCTAGTTGGCTAATATTGCATGCAATTATAGTGCCCGGTGCCGGTCAATACAGCGATATTTCTAGCAGAACTTGGCCGTCCCGCCCACCTTAGCAGTGCTATAAGGTTACAAGGGAAGTGCCCTTCAATTTCAGATGATCTGCGGCAGTTTTAAAATATTTTTCTAGTTGCTTAAATGCATGTAAATTCTGATATTTATATCATGTTTCCCTCTTCTGCGTTGCTTTATTTTGCTTGTGCGAGTGTCACTCATGGTCGTTGAAATGTCACTCATATTTGTCTGTAATAATGAAAATGTCACACAGCAATCTAAAACCTTGGCAGCTATGTAAAATGATTGTGTAAGTCAGATTAGAACATTTGTGCACGTGACGCTGCTTGCCTGGCACAGCCCCAACCCCCACTGACAGATTTTATGAGCGTGCCTGCCCGGCCTGGCCTGAAAACGAAACTGAATCCTGCCCTGGCTGGGCCTGGCTGCATCCTGTAGTACTGATTCCAGGCAGTCCGGCCCGCAACTGCGCAACAAATAGCCAGTGCAGTCACAGAGTGCTGGCAACAAAACATGATTGTGCACATGGTGATGATCAAACTAGGGCATTTGAACAACATTTAAGCCGTGACGTGACCATGAACAACATTAAAAAGTAAATCTGTAGGCCTCACCTGCGCTGCTGCGCAGATTTATTACTTAATTGAATTCATGATATGTCTGCCGGCCTACGCCGCTATCCCAGGCCCCAATCATCATGTGATAATAATGATAGATAAAACTAAGATAACCAATCACAATGATAATTTAAAAAAAACGTAATCCTGCGCCTGCGGCCCCCGCCGCCCCCAGGCCCTGCCTGCCCTGCCCTCAGTGCCCTGCCTCGCCTCACCTGCCTGCCAGTGCAGCTCATGATGATAATTTCGGCCGGAGCCGTGTGGAGTCTATTTGTGGTGTCATCAATGGGTTGCTCTGAAAGTGGTTGCAAATTCTTTACACATTTGCCTTGAAGATAAGCCTAGCTGCTCGTGCCAAGCTACCGAGGGGGTGAGCGGGGGCTATCTTAGAAGGTGTCCTTCCTTTCCCTGACGTGGAAACGCAGGTCCCTAGTTGGCCTAAGGTACCTACCTCAACCAACCAAGGATCCCAGGTCTAACAGCTATCAATGATAAAATGTGTCACTCCTCAAGCTACCTTCTCTTCTGTAGAGGTTCCTGAACAATCCTGGGTGAAATTAGGTTTGAACAGCATGGGCCCTTTTGAGTTGTAACCATCAATTGAGTGGTGTGTGCTTTTGTTGGTGGATTATGCTTTCAAGCGGGTGTCAACGAGATATGTGAGCGTGATGTGTTTTAAAACGGTGTTGGATTTTCTCAAAGTGAATTTGCTTGTGAAGGTGTGCAAAGGTATTTAGTGACGTTCAATGGGGGGCATTTTACTTTACAGGAAATGAAGGCTTTGTATGCACCCCAAGCTAATGGTCTTGCTTAGCACATGAATAAGGTAGTAAAAGGCACCTCTTTAGGATGTAGTCCGGGAGACGTGGCGGGCACATCGGACCACTCCAAACTGTGTGTCAATAAAATTCCAAGTTAAATCCTGTTTGGTTGCCTTGCAAATAAAATTAGTGTGGAATCAGTTATGAACAGATACAGGTATAGGAGGTACCAGTAGGAGTACAAGAATAGGTATTATGAGAAATATTTAATAAAGTCCAGGAACTGAAGTGAGGGAGATTTGGTTTGGGTGAAAAAAGCACACTGGGGATGTAATGGCTTGACTCAATTCATGGTACCGTTTACCTTTGTATCAGTTAAGTAGAATTTCGTTAGTGTGTGTACTGGTGACTCCTAGAGCAGATTTAGGTTAGTGAAGTGTGATGAAATAAATACTAAGTTCCATGAGGGGGTTCGAGCCTCTGCCAATGCTCTCAATATGGGTGCTCAGTAGGGCTGGGCGGAATTTGCGTAATCATGTTAAGCAAATCTCCGCGAAACGGTAAAAAATCTCCGCGAACACGCAGAAATTGCTTGTTCGCGATGCTTTTTTACTGTTCGCAATCGCTGTTTGCGTGCTCGGGGGAAAATATCTCGCGAACATGCATTTGCGAACGCGAACAAGCAAAAAAAGTCGCGGAACGCAGGATTTTGGGCAATTTCGCGCTCTCAGCCGAACGCGATATTACCCAAATTCCGCAAGCGGGACGGAATTTACCGCCCAGGCCTAGTGCTCAGGAGGGAGACAGCGAGAATACTGGCACCAAAAATCTGTATTTGTTTATGGTAATATCATCAAATCAAGGGTGTTTGCCACATCAAGGAAGTTTATTTCTAGTTTTAAAGACTGCATTATGAATTAACGTGTTGTGAGAAAATTTTGTATTCCACAAGTTTTCCTACTAAACATATGTACATCTTCATGTTTAGGTATGACTCTACAACTTTGTATCCTTGCTGAGGTTCATGTTTTACATTTCTTTTGTTCTGCTCTTATATTTCTTTTGTAGTAAGGGGGTGTTGTGGGCTTAGGTACTGTGCATTAATGTTTTCTTATTGTCAGTCATAGAATACTGGGCATGTTGAGAATGTTGGGGGGCCTCTTGTGGGAGGAAAAGTTATGGGTGCTGGCAGTTGGAGCTAGGGTCAAGCAGAGTCTGTTAGTTGTACTGCCAAGAAACTACATATGTCATCTTATGCATTTTATTGTACTCATCAGTAATCATTGAAAGCACTTGTTTATCTTATACACAAAATTATTATGTGGCAGGCTATCTTAAACTGTGTGTAATCCAATTTTAAAATAACAACTTACATATTCACAGAGCTTTTTCTAACATGCTGGGACCTCACAGCAATGTACATACACAAGTCTCTATTCACACTGCGCCAAGCACAATTCGATGTGTCTCTCTCTGGTCTCACAACCAGACACCTGCAGTGGTCCCATTAACCAACCGACGTTTCATAACATGAGAGTGCATTTTCCACCAATTAATTTAGCTTGCATTTATTTTTCATTTAAGGTTGGTGTTTTTTTTCTAAGCAGTTTTTTGTGTAAGTGAAAAAACAATACAATAATTATAGGATAGTTGGTTGTTTTTAGCGATGTATTTGCTCTCCTTCCTCCTTCCCATCAAAGTTCCCGGGTCACAATTAAGCATATGCTCTTTATGCACTTGGACTAGAGTTGTCTCCTGGCCGATTTTATATTGGCATGATTCTGCCGGTCAACTGAAGTCGGTATTTTTTCCTATTTCCTATAGTACATAATTTAAACAGCAAATGTTTGATGAAAACGCTTTAACATTTGATCTACACCTGCCTTATTGAGGCCTGACTGATAATGTAAACAAAGAGAGAAAGGCATGTTTAAAATTAAATACAGACAAATTCCTATTAAGTTCTATTTGAGTATCATGTCAGGTTCTACTTAACGATCATGTTCCAGTCTTTACGGAATCTTAAAACGTGACCAGATTTCCAGTATTTTTCTCTGGGAAAGGTGGCAACCCAATTTCAACCGCTTCATGTGAAGGAAGCTCTTCTTAATTTGTAAAATATTAAGTGCCAGGGCTCTGACCAGGAGGCCACTGCAGCTTCCACCACGCATCGCCCTTGTCATCGCTGCCAAAACAACTACTAACTATCTCTCTGGCACGTAAATGCACCAGTTCAGATTATTCCAGGTTTCCAAAGCTAAAGGTTTGGTTGGGGAGGCAGGTATGAGCATTATTTTAATGTATATTGTATCTCTATACAACCGTTGTTCTGCTCATCTTTAAATTAGATGATCAGCGCTAACATGTGGTAGACGGTTCTCAGTATGGTGTTGACAATTGGGTCTACAACAAACAAAAGGGTTAAAGGAGGGTCTGAGGGACAATTTAACGACCTGAGCACAGTTATAATCCCCCTGGCAAGCTATAGGAAAAACAACAAATAACTGTGGGTCTAAAGCAATTAGAAGGCTATGTGTGTGCAAAGCTGGCTATGTGTCTGCTTTCAAATTAAAGCAAACTATCGGACATTTACCCGTTGTGAAAAAATATCGATCAGTTACTCGTTTTTTTCCGCCCAGTACATCATTTGGTCTACTCCACAGTAGGTAGTCCGTTATTTATCTCCACAGTTTTAACAAGGAGATAGTTAATTTAGATGGATGTATGGTAGATGTTATTTACTTGTAACTGAAAGCAGTGCATATGTGATTAGTGAAAAGTGAATGTGCTTACGATAAAATTGGATAGTGAACGCAATATGACTTTATTCTGGAGTCCTGCACCTCCAACTATAAAAACAAATAGAGTGCAAAAAAGTCAGATGGCTCAAACAAATAACTTCTGACTGGGTAATCGAGTCGACATGTTTCTGCGGACACTAGAGGTCCAAGTTGGTACCTGCCGCTTCTTCAGGACCCATTAACTTGATTGCTACTGCTCTTACGTGAAAAAGTATATACAAACATATATATATAAAAGAACAAATGTGAACAATAATGCTAAATGTCACCTGTTCACTTCTGGTTTCCCTCCTTATTGGGTCAGAAGGTCCAGATGTAGAATCGCCAACGTACACACACATAGACAAACATAATAACAAAATATGATAACAAGCCATCATTAGTATGGGCTATCACTAACATTACTAAATTGTTATTCTAAGCATATATGGTCAGATGACCTTTATATACAGCCCATTTATCAAAATATCAAGGGCTCACCTTAATTTGTAAGGGGAAACTGCCTCTCCTCACCTGGCAAACAGCTCAGGACAATGGAGCACTGCTCACCTACAAACATCAGGGACTAGCATGGGCAGCGTTTTTGCGCCGAGTCTGGCTAATCTATACATGCACAAATTCGAACAAGATCACGTACTAAACACCGAAAACCCGTATTTAACATCAATACGGGTCTGGACGAGATACATTGATGATATCCTGGTGATTTGGCGTGGCGATGAACCTTCTCTCCTGTCCTTCCACAATTGGCTGAACAACCGCAACAAGTTCCTGCGGTTCACGTTGGAATGCAACCAACATTCATTGGCATTCCTCGACCTGTTAATCACAGCAACATCACAAGGTCTCAAATCAGAACTATATAGGAAACCCATGGCCCGTAAATCGTTGTTACAATATACCAGCTGTCATCCAAAGTCACTACGTGACAATTTGCCATACGGGCAGTTTCTACGTGTACAACGTAACTGCTCAACAAAGGAAGACTTCGAAAAACATTCCAAGGATCTGGCACAACAACTCGGAGAGAGAAATTATCCGAAAAAACTCATTAAACGTTCTAAAAAGAGAGCAGCAAATAATAATCGGGAAGCCTTGTTAGTGCCACCTGTTCCCAAAGAGAAGAATAAAAGACTGACATGCGTTAATACCTTTAGCACAAGGTCAAATGCTATCCACGCATAGTTCGAAAACACTGGAAGATCTTGAACACCGGAATAGATTCTCTTGAACAACCACTATTTGCCTTTAAACGAGGCACCAGTATACGAGATCAATTGATACACACTAGACCTCAAACCAGAGAAGTTCATCAAATAGGCACACTATGGAATATGCCCCCGGTGATAGGGCACCATCCCTGCGGGAATTGTGCTGCATGCCCCCAGACAAAACATTCCACATCTATTGATATAGGGACTGGTCGCCCCTGGGAGCAAAAGCGATTTACAAATTGCAATAGCAGCCAATTGATTTACCTCATAACCTGCCTCTGTTCATTCAGGTATGTCGGAATGACAACACGCAAAATAAGAACAAGGATTACCGAGCATAAAAGCACGATAAGGTGCAAAAAGCAAGCAACCCGACTGACGAACCACTTCATACAAGTGGGCCATAAACCAACTGATTTTGAATGGACGGTACTGGAACAACCTAATATTCCAGCACATATAACTGATGTGTCTAGGCATCTATTCAAAATTGAACAAAAGTGGGTGTACAAACTTAACTGTGACAAAGCCGGTCTCAATGAAGACATCCCTTGGATGTCATTATAACACTTGATCTGATCGTCTACTCTCGGTGGCACATTACTGAATTATTAATGCCTCGTGAGTAGCAAGACAATTGTCCGTGAGACTCACTAAGTGTTCATAGACTATAACGAACATAATACCTTACATCTATGATATTATTCTCATGATCTAGGGTTAATTTCCCTCAGTGATATATCATCTATTTATTGATATCAAGAAGACTATTTCCTATATAGATATAACAGGTTTAAAATTTTTTGCTGGTTACGATTCCTGTTTTGCGTACATCATGACGATTATGAAGTCTTTTGCCACCCGCCCATATCTTGGTAAGGTATTGGCTGAAACAAGCATTCCCCTTTTGGAATGAACACGCAAACATAATTTGCACTTATTTAATTATCCAAACTGTATTTGTTTATGTATCCAGATAGAATATCCTGGGCACTTTCATGAATAGTCCTCTAACACATAATGTGGACTACAACTCCCATGATTCAAGGTAGCCAGATCATGTGAGGTTCGGCATCCAATCAAGAGAGCGCAGGAAACTAATAAGGAAGTTTCAGCCCTGACCGCGATACCTCCCCAAACAGCCCGGTAGGCTGACTGGAGTACCGACGGAGAGGTAAGGGCGAAATATTAGGAGTGAAAGGTAAAACAAATGCTACAAGAAAAGTGCAATGATTTAATTATTGACAGCGGTGAGACAGACTTGGTTGATTTCACACTACGCCTTGGCTTGAGAGATACGCGGTGCAGTCGGGCTCCATGACTGTAGACAGAGAGTACTGTTGCGTGACTGGAACTCGAATTATATTGCAACCGCACACCGTGAAACTCATTCTGAACTGTGAGCTCAGTGATACTTAAGCTATACACCTTAAGAGCGTCCCTTTAGGCCGCGTGCGATATCTATGCAGGTTTACGATACATGAAAGAAATCGGCGTTTAGCTTACTGCCTGCTTGTTAATTACGTGACTTACTAACATCACCTAGTACGATGAGAAAATAAATACAGATGAAAAGTAAACGAGCAATTGCTTGTATAATACAGCACAACGAATTTGAGGCTCGTTATTTAAGTGTTTTTGATCCGCTGAGTCTTTCACTGTCGAGCGGTTACATATTGTATCACAGCTTTTTAATTCTTTATACTATAGAGCGGTGCTCCATTGTCCTGAGCTGTTTGCCAGGTGAGGAGAGGCAGTTTCCCCTTACAAATTAAGGTGAGCCCTTGATATTTTGATAAATGGGCTGTATATAAAGGTCATCTGACCATATAAGCTTAGAATAACAATTTAGTAATGTTAGTGATAGCCCATACTAATGATGGCTTGTTATCATATTTTGTTCTTATGTTTGTCTATGTGTGTGTGTATGTTGGCGATTCTACATCTGGACCTTCTGACCCAATAAGGAGGGAAACCAGAAGTGAACAGGTGACATTTAGCATTATTGTTCACATTTGTTCTTTTATATATATATATATATATATATATATATGTTTGTATATACCTTTTCACGTAAGAGCAGTAGCAATCAAGTTAATGGGTCCTGAAGAAGCGGCAGGTACCAACTTGGACCTCTAGTGTCCGCAGAAACATGTCGACCAGATTACCCAGTCAGAAGTTATTTGTTTGAACCATCTGACTTTTTTGCACTCTATTTGTTTTTATAGTTGGAGGTGCAGGACTCCAGAATAAAGTCATATTGCGTTCACTATCCAATTTTATCGTAAGCACATTCACTTTTCACTAATCACATATGCACTGCTTTCAGTTACAAGTAAATAACATCTACCATACATCCATCTAAATTAACTATCTCCTTGTTAAAACTGTGGAGATAAATAACGGACTACCTACTGTGGAGTAGACCAAATGATGTACTGGGCGGAACAAAACGAGTAACTGATGGATATTTTTTCACAACGGGTAAATGTCCGATAGTTAGCTTTAATTTGAAAGCAGAAACATAGCCAGCTTTGCACACACATAGCCTTCTAATTGCTTTAGACCCACAGTTATTTGTTGTTGACAATTGGGTGCCAATGCCGAGCACCGGAAACCAATTAAGTGCTAGTGCTGAGCACCGGCTCAAATTAAGCACTGGAAGGAAGACAGCCTTGAAACGTAAAGAAATATACCACATTGTGCTCCAGGCCATCTTCATTTGCAAGTACTTACCAGAGGCATTTGCACCCAGAGAGTGCCGCCACGGACAACATATTGAAGCAATAACAATATGAAAGCTGAGAGTAAGGCTCGTATGCAAAACAGACTGCGTTAATAGATTTAAACTGTACCCTCAAAGAAGGGCATTATGAAAATTAATTGAAGATTATAATTGGTGAACTTAAAAGGCATACTTTAGGAAATCTGCCTTTTCTGCGTGGTCAGTATGGATTTTTCACTTTTAGTTGGACCCTATATTTTTGCTGGCTTTAGAATTTTTTACACTTCACCCCTGCTAACCAGTATTAAAATCACTGTGCCCACCCCCCCTCTTTTAAACATGGGCGAATTGGCATACTCCAAATTTGTATATATAACTTACCTATATGTCCCTGTTAGATGGTATCAGGTTTACCCAGGCCTGAAAGTATTTTTTACCATCTTTTATTGTAATTGTAGAACACACATAGCAACAGACATGATCATGCCAAAAGGGGTGCTCTGATCTGCAAATCAATTGACATGTAAAGATAGAACTGTAAAAGAGTATACATAGGCACATATCAGAGTTAAATAAAACAGGTGTGTGGAGGGTCAAGGGGTGTTATTTAGCGACCTGTCACCTTATGCCCCTACTCCTAAACTAACAACAAACGGAGGTGACCAGGTCATGGGTGGTGTGTCGACATGATGATCCCAAAAGGATAATGGGGAAGTGCGTACCAAAGAGTTGAAAGAGTCACTAGAGGCCAATAAAGTTCCCATCTGACCACCCTCTTGGCGGAATTTCATCATCTGGGAATTGTAAATCGACTCAGGCACCGTCCAAACCATAAGGTAGCGGTGCGGAGGTAACTGTCGATACATTGGCCATATTAGTGCTCAAACAAATCATCTTGGTGAAGTGCAGTGCTTAGATAACGATGTGTAAATAAAATTGGCTACCTAGAACAACAGGGAATATTTAGTGTAAGATGTCTAGGTGTCAAAACGATAAAAACCCGCCTGGTTGTCAAAACATGGGACAACATTATGGCGTTGTGAGATGGTCAACATGTTTCAGCCGGTTTGAGCATTGCTCCGGCTTTCGTCAGGACCCAAATTGACAAAATGCCACTGCAAGAACAATACACATAAACACACAAGAATGTATAAGCATAAAGTATGAAGTTGCTATCTGGATACTATTATATCTACCAGGACCTTGGATCCCCAATGTCTGCTGGAGACAGTAAGAGTTCTTCTCCCTGTCGACAAAACACAAAATGAAGATATATAGAATCTACTCAATGGCATACATACAACCCCACCACCTCCCAGTAAACATACAGGAAGACACACATGCGGCAATAATTTACATCCCGCATTTCGGGAAAGCATACTAGCTTAATCATTCAGAGGCATTTCCTGCAAATGATACTCACCCAGCATTATGTGGGTGATGGCCTCACCTCGCCCGGCAACCGCTCGGGAAAACTGAGGCCCCGCTCTAGAGTGTAGAAGAAAAAGGACACAGTAAGTACCAACTTCCACTGTGTCCTGCCAATTGGCTCTACACATGTAACCTAAAAAACGTGTGGGACATTGTGCCTCTTACCAAACTCGCCCCCCGTACAAGACCAGCATTTTCATCTGATTCATAGTGACCCTCAAAATAGGTATAATAACCAATGCAAAAATGAGTTTAGTATTGGCTGAAATCTATATAATGCGTCATTGCTAAAACTCGTGATTGCTACTCACAATGATACTACATAAATACAGGGGGAGACCACAGACTCAAAAATGGTATGGGTCTCAACTAGAAGGGGCCAAAGTGTGGACAGCCCTGAACAGATATGAGGGCTAAGGACGCACTACATACTCCTCCCGACTATATTGGTTCTGCCCATGATTAAATAAGAGCTCGAGAAATAGCTTTAAATGAGGACAGACTGGGCTTACCTGTCCGTCGGTACCCCGCGCTCAGATCGAGCGGAAGTGGAGGTACCGGCTGGACAACCCTCGCGGTTTAAATAACGGAGCCGGTTAGGTACGTGTAAACACAGGAAGTGACGACCGCGGACAAATGGGTCCGCCCCTGGGGTCAATCCATAATGTGCGTGTCTGTACTCACCAGGCCTGCAATGTGCATATAGCATTTCAGGAAAGGATTAGGTGTTTTCCATGCTATCCTGAAAGCCGACCGCTAAGTTGTATTGAACAAAAAAGCTATCAAACAGAGAGAGCGCCAAGCTCTCTGCGCATGCGGTCATCTGGTGATACTCTCCAGGAGGGGCTGTGTGTCCCTGCGCATGCGTGAAATAGAATGAGGGGATTACGTGGTTCTTTTAGTCACGCAAGCTTTTGAATCCCAAAACAAATACAGAGGGCAAAGACATTCTATCTAGATACTCGCGGAGGGAATGTAGTGAATGTTTCTTCATACAGGAACAGGACCGCTTTGGTGCCTATGCGCATGCGCTCTCGTGATAGCCTCATTCGGGGCAGAGAATGAAATCCCTGCGCATGCGTGTTGTTTAGTAAGTGAAGTGTGGGTTATCACGAAGCCTTGTATTTAGATTTTTTTTAGAGAAGCAATATAATAGCATATTTCAGACAAATACCTAATAGTTAGTCGCTAGTATCTACAGAGCATAGCGATCGGAAGTATGGAACAATACTTCCAAGATAGTCGGTCAAGGACTGGAGAACGAGGCAGGTAGAGGCACGGTCCCTCAATTAATTCAGGTGAGCTAAGGGGTAAACGGAATGAGTTTACATCCCAAATTTATATAGACCCGCAACCTAGCGGTTGCTCATAAACTTCAATAAAACAGGTGTGTGGAGGGTCAAGGGGTGTTATTTAGCGACCTGTCACCTTATGCCCCTACTCCTAAACTAACAACAAACGAAGGTGACCAGGTCATGGGTGGTGTGTCGACATGATGATCCCAAAAGGATAATGGGGAAGTGCGTACCAAAGAGTTGAAAGAGTCACTAGAGGCCAATAAAGTTCCCATCTGACCACCCTCTTGGCGGAATTTCATCATCTGGGAATTGTAAATCGACTCAGACACCGTCCAAACCATAAGGTAGCGGTGCGGAGGTAACTGTCGATACATTGGCCATATTAGTGCTCAAACAAATCATCTTGGTGAAGTGCAGTGCTTAGATAACGATGTGTAAATAAAATTGGCTACCTAGAACAACAGGGAATATTTAGTGTAAGATGTCTAGGTGTCAAAACGATAAAAACCCGCCTGGTTGTCAAAACATGGGACAACATTATGGCGTTGTGAGATGGTCAACATGTTTCAGCCGGTTTGAGCATTGCTCCGGCTTTCGTCAGGACCCAAATTGACAAAATGCCACTGCAAGAACAATACACATAAACACACAAGAATGTATAAGCATAAAGTATGAAGTTGCTATCTGGATACTATTATATCTACCAGGACCTTGGATCCCCAATGTCTGCTGGAGACAGTAAGAGTTCTTCTCCCTGTCGACAAAACACAAAATGAAGATATATAGAATCTACTCAATGGCATACATACAACCCCACCACCTCCCAGTAAACATACAGGAAGACACACATGCGGCAATAATTTACATCCCGCATTTCGGGAAAGCATACTAGCTTAATCATTCAGAGGCATTTCCTGCAAATGATACTCACCCAGCATTATGTGGGTGATGGCCTCACCTCGCCCGGCAACCGCTCGGGAAAACTGAGGCCCCGCTCTAGAGTGTAGAAGAAAAAGGACACAGTAAGTACCACATACTGGGTGAGTATCATTTGCAGGAAATGCCTCTGAATGATTAAGCTAGTATGCTTTCCCGAAATGCGGGATGTAAATTATTGCCGCATGTGTGTCTTCCTGTATGTTTACTGGGAGGTGGTGGGGTTGTATGTATGCCATTGAGTAGATTCTATATATCTTCATTTTGTGTTTTGTCGACAGGGAGAAGAACTCTTACTGTCTCCAGCAGACATTGGGGATCCAAGGTCCTGGTAGATATAATAGTATCCAGATAGCAACTTCATACTTTATGCTTATACATTCTTGTGTGTTTATGTGTATTGTTCTTGCAGTGGCATTTTGTCAATTTGGGTCCTGACGAAAGCCGGAGCAATGCTCAAACCGGCTGAAACATGTTGACCATCTCACAACGCCATAATGTTGTCCCATGTTTTGACAACCAGGCGGGTTTTTATCGTTTTGACACCTAGACTTCTTACACTAAATATTCCCTGTTGTTCTAGGTAGCCAATTTTATTTACACATCTTTATCTAAGCACTGCACTTCACCAAGATGATTTGTTTGAGCACTAATATGGCCAATGTATCGACAGTTACCTCCGCACCGCTACCTTATGGTTTGGACGGTGCCTGAGTCGATTTACAATTCCCAGATGATGAAATTCCGCCAAGAGGGTGGTCAGATGGGAACTTTATTGGCCTCTAGTGACTCTTTCAACTCTTTGGTACGCACTTCCCCATTATCCTTTTGGGATCATCATGTCGACACACCACCCATGACCTGGTCACCTTCGTTTGTTGTTACATATCAGAGTTAGCCACAGCATAAAAACGGTACAGAAATATGAAGCTATCAATGTAATACCCAGTGCAACTACATCAGTGTTGCAAAAACGTAAGGGCTGGATGTCTACTGAGGCTAACATGGGCACCAGGGAGCGATAGTACTGTTCGGATTTTTCCTGTGGCTGGTCCCAATCATCAACAGGCAGGCTGCGGAGGAGATAGACTCAGTACGGCCCCAGATATCCTTAGGCTGGGATGAGGGTGGTTGCAGCAAAGTGTGAGTTTTGACAGGGTTGTTACAGATCTTCATGTGCCACAGCCATTCAGTGATGGTAGGGACTCTGGCTTGCCCCCAGTTCATGGCCACTCTGGGTTTAACCTGAAGAAGTGCTATGTCAATGAGGTGCTGAACCTCTGGTGGAACCTTCTTAACATGAATTATCAGGGTATCCATCTTCAATGTATGTTGAGTCATATCGGCTATCACAAGTTAAGAATAGAGGAGCACTCCCATGCAAGGTGGAGGAAACTGGCACCATCCTGACCACACTGCTGGCATTTGTGGGGGATAGAGGGGTCAATTTTATGTTGCTTCTGTAGGGTGTTGTAGGTGTGATGTAGAAATGTATAATGTAAGAACGTATGTATGTAGTTTATAGACAGGTTGCTGTCTTTTTTGGGAATTTCTAAGGTTTTTTTCAAATTCTGTTTTTGTGGCTACAACGTCCCTGTAACCTTTGTTTTTTTCAGTGAAAAAAAAAATATATTTAATGTTTCCTTGTATAAATAGCATGTGCGACAATGTTCATTTTACGCCTTGAATAGGCCAGAAAACGTGAGGCACCCAATTAATTTCTTGCATGCAGATGGCAAAATACAAATAGTCCCCCCTTTCTCATTTGCCACACTGCAATCCTCCAATGAGAGCGATGTATTGGATTGAAAAGAGAACTAATCTGCACTCCGACTATGATATCATCTAAAAAGGCATTGTTGCTGAAGCATGTCTGCCGAGAATAAAAAAAAGAAAGTTCAAAGCCCCTGGCTCAAGGCCGAATCACTTAAAGGCGGACTGTTACGAATAAAATTATAATTGCACTAATTTGTGGTCCGTGCCTGTGGTGTTCCGCAAAATTGGCAATGAGGATCAGAGAGACTTTGGATATATATATATATATATTTATATTCACTGACAAATACACAGGTTACAGAGACGTTATAGTTAGGAAATAGAATGAAAAAAACCTTAGAAATTCACTGAAAAAAACAAAGGTTACAGGGTTGTTATATTTAGGCTCACATTTCACTCATACAAAACCATTGAAATTCTGCAGTTATAGTTACCTGAGCAAACTATAACTTGTGCCCCCGCAATACACTGCTTATGACCTCATATATTACATCTCTCATGAAAGATGGACATCTCAAATAACATCACTGATGACATCATCCACAGAACCATTCACACACCCCCACAGAATCTCACAGACACCCACTAACACACTGGCACACCTACATACCCATTCACAGACCCATATGACCACTCACACACCCACTCATCCATACACACTCACACAACCACTCACCCACTCACCCATACAGCCATAAACATGTTTTTTTCAGTGAATTGCTACTTTTTTAGGTCTTGCCTAGGCAGCATGCTGTAGTCAGGATATGCAAAAAGAACAATTGATGGACAGAATGCAGAACAATGTCATACATTCACCCCAGGACGGAGATCTGGTCCTAGATACATTGTTTCTTTACCCACAATGCCATTCCCATTTGGACCCAGCCATATGCAAATCAGTCTTGACCCTGCGCCCAATGGGAATAGTCCAGCCCGAACTGCCAGGCCACAAAAATCTGGAACTCCCTTCCTCTCGCCCTCAGAAAGAACAATAACCTGTTGGCATTCAGAAAGCTTTTAAAAACCCATTTGTTCGATACATTTTACCAGCAAGCCAATCTGTCTTTTTTCTGATTCAGACACCAGCGCTGCGAGGCCTCAGGGTAGTCTATGCGCTATATAAATATAATTTTCATTTCATTCATTTCATTTCAGGTCCTCCCTGGACTGAAAACAAGCAACCTAGGACTGGTTTCAGGCTTTCAGCCCTCATCAGCCAGAATAGCTTGATTCCAGTGGCATGGAGAGCACGGGACCCACGTCTGGGCATACCCGTCCCACTCGAGATGACAAATGCAAAAAGAACAATTGATGGACAGAATGCAGAACAATGTCATACATTCACCCCATTACAGAGATCTGGGCCTAAATCCATCATTATTTTGCTCACCACGCCATACCAGTTTGGACCCAGTCATATGCAAATCAGTCTTGATCCTGCGCCCAATGGGAACAGTCCAGCCCGAACTGCCAGGCCATGTCCTCCCTGGACTGGAAACAAGCATCCTAGGACCGGTTTCGGGCTTTCACCCCTCATCAGCCAGGATAGCTTGATTCCAGTGGCATGGAGAGCACGGTCCCAGGATGCTTGTTTCCGGTCCAAGGAGGACCTGGCTTGGCAGTTCGGTCTGGATTCTTCCCACGAGGCACAGGGTCAAGACTGATTTGCATATGGCTGGGTCTAAACTGGGGTGGCATGGTGAGCAAAAGAACGATGGATTTAACCCAGATCTCTTGACGGGGGTGAATGTATGATTCATTCAGCGTTCTGTCCATCATTTGTTTGCATAGCGTAGTCAGGATATGGGCATAAAGCTCCGCCCACTTTCCGCCCATCTTTTTAATTGGCTCCTGTCCCCTGTCCTTTGTAAATGGTGGCTTTTCATTGGTCAATAAGCTTAATAGTCCCTTCTTAGTACCGCCTTGTCTCTTCTTGTAACCTCCCATGTGGACACCCCCTGTTACATGTGTTGTTACACCCTAGGTTTTAATTACAGCCTCAAGGCACTATTTTCTTAAAAGGCTTCAGGCAGGACACACACTTGGTCCTAAACTAGGCTGGCAGGGGTTACTTCATTCACTAGAACATCTCACATTTATATGAGACCATCTATAAATTTCCCTTCATCAGCTCCACACAGAGTACAATCTAATCCGAAATGAATGTAATAATTATTTTGTCACATTTCAAAGCTACTAATTGTGTACATGAACATAGCTATTTGAATGTACTTGTAGTACTGCCCTGCATGCAATCCATTATGGGTAGGGTGGATTTACCATATCTTCACTGGATTGGTGTACCATATGTGACCAAAAGAGGTGCCCTTTTGGCAACATGGATAGGTAAAAAACATTGCCATGTATAATGCTAATAACGCCTACTTTGTAGACATGCAGTTCTGGTGCCTTGCTCGCTAGGGACCTCTAGGAGCAGCTTGTGGTACTGCACCTAGACATGCAGTGGTGGTGCCTTGCTTACTAAGACCTCTAGGAGCAGCTTGCGGTACTGCACTGAGACATGCAGTGCTGGTGCCTTGCTCACTCGGAACCTTTGGGAGCAGCTTGCGGAACGGCACCTAGACATGCAATGCTGGTGCCTTGCTCACTAGAGTCCTCTAGGAGCAGTTTGCGGTACTGCTCCTAGAAATGCAGCGCTGGTGCCTTGCTCACTAGGGACCTTTAGGAGCAGCTTGCGGTACTGCACTGAGACATATAGTGCTGGTTCCTGGCTCACTACGCAAGCATTTGCAATGCTCTAGGTCTCACATTACTGAAAGTATGACCTATTGACGTTGCATTATTATTTGCAATGCCAATATCTCAAACTATCAGTAATGTGAGACCTATTGCATTGTAAATGCTTATTTAATGTTATTTTCAGGCCTGGGTGGAGAACTCTGCTCCGCTCGCGGGTTTGCAGAGTTTCCTGCACTCCATGGAGCAGCGATACATGGAGCGGAGTTGTTTCCTCGCTCGCGCTCGCCAACATCAAGTTGGCGAGTGAGGAAAATCCACCTCTTGGCGAGATTTCCCAATGCGGGCGGTCAGATATCTCAATGCGGGTGGTTGCGGATGGTCGCAACCTCTCACGTTGAGAAACCTTCCATTTGCGTTGAGAAAGCTGCCACTCAGATAGAAAATCTACTTGAGCGGCAAGACAGGAAGCAGCACCCTCTTACGCTGTGCATGGTGCTGTTTGTGGTGATTTTACAGTGCGGGATAAACACCCGGTGCTGAAACTCAATGTGAACGGCATAACCAAATGTACTCCGCCGCTTGTGCAACCCCACGTAGCGCAGAGAGTTTTTTTATCACTTCACGGAGTTATGCATAGGGGAACTCCGCAAACACCCCCCAGGCATAGTTATTTCCGAACTATAACATCCTGGTAACCTTCGATTTTTTAAAGTGAATTTCTACGTTTTTTAATGTTATTTCCTAAATATAACGTACTTGTAACCTTTGGTTTTTCCAGTGAATGTCTGTTTTGTTATGTTATTTCCTAACTGTAACGTCCTTGTAACCTTAGTTTTTAAGTGATTTTGTAAGGTTTAAAAAAAATGTATTTCCTAACTGTAACCTCTAAACTTTGAAAGTGAGTGTGTGAGTGTTTGAGTGTCTCGGTGGGTCTGTTAGTGGAGGTGTGAGTGGGTCTGGGAGGGGTTACATAAGTGTCTCACTGGGTATGTGAGTGCCTGAGTGGGTGTGTGAGTGAGTGCATGAGTCTGAGTGGGTTTGTGAGTGGATGTGTGATCATCTGAGTGGGTATAGGAGTGGGTGCATGAGTCGGAGTGGTTCTATGAGTGAATATGTGTGTCTGGGTTTGTTAGTGGGTGCATGAGTCTGTGAGTGTGCACGAGTGGGTCTGTGAGTGGGTGCATGAGTGGGTCTGTGAGTGGGTGCATGAGTTTCCAAGTGAGAGTCAGTGGGTTCATGAGTCTCTGAGTGGGTCTCTGAGTGGGTATGAGTCTCTGAGAGGGTGGTTGACTGGGTGTGTGAGTGTCTGATTGGGCCTGTGTCTGTGTGCATAAGTATCTGACTGGGTCCATGATCAACTGTATGAGTCTTTGAGTATATCTGTGAGTAGGGGCATGAGACTGTGAGTGGGTCTGTGAGTGGATGCATGCCACTGTAAGTGGGTACATGAGTCTCTGGTTCTCTGAGTGGATGCATGAATGCCTGAATGGGTCTGTGAGTGGGTGCATGTGTGTCTGAGTGGGTGCGTGAGTCTCTGAGTGGGTCTCTGATTGGGTATGCGTCTCTGAGAGGGTGGGTGAGTGGGTGTGTGAGTGTCTGATTGGGCCTGTGACTGTGTGCATGAGTATCTGACTGGGTCCATGAGCAACTGTATGAGTCTTTGAGTATATCTGTGAGTAGGTGCTTAAGCCTGTGAGTGGGTCTGTGAGTGGATGCATGCCACTGTAAGTGGGTGCATGAGTCTCTGGTTCTCTGAGTGGATTCATGAGTGCCTAAATGGGTCTGTGGGTGGGTGCATGCGTGTCTGAGTAGGTGTGTGAGAGGGTGCACGAGTCTCTGATTGGGTGCATGAGTGTGAGTGGGTGCATGAGTGTCTGAGTGGATACATGAGTCTCTCAGAGTGGGTCTGTGAGTGGGTGCATGAGTGTTTGAGTGGGTCTGTGAGTGGGTGCACAGGTCTCTGAGTGACTGTGAGTGGCTGCATGAGTCTCAGTGAGTGTGAGAGTGGGTGCATGCGTGAGTGAGTGGGACTAAGTGAGCACATGAGACTAAGTGGGTCTGTCAGTGGACGCATGAGTCTCTGATTGGGTGTGTGAGTGGGTGCATAAGTGTTTGAGTGGTTCTGTGAATGTATTTCTTTAAAAAACTTTTTGTTGATATTTGCGAATTCATTGCGAAGTTACACGCGGCACGCTGATGGTTGCGATTAATTCTCAAATATCTTGTGTGGAAAAAAATTGTTTCTCGACAGATTTGGCACATCAAGGTTTCCTCAAAGACCCCTGTATTGATGCCATGAGGTCGGGTGACATCCAACCTGACCCCTTATGCCACTTTCTCCCATTTCATTTGACCCCCTGGGACTGTTCCGGTGAAATAAAATGGTGGCTGCATCTCTCTGCTCAGATTGTGGTCAGCTAATTACAGCATTCGTGTTGGCATGCATTCGCGATTCGTTGCGAATAGTTTGCTGCCACAGGTATATAGATGTGGATTTCATTTAATTTCTCAAAAACTACTGAACGAATTTAAATCTAACTAAAAAAAGTACAATCTGCAGACCAAAAGCTTGCTTTCTGTCGAATTTGGTGTAATTCCGTTCTGAGGTTCCGGCTGCAGGCGTGTTTAAAGAGCTTATGGGAATTAACATGGGAAACACACTTTTTTTTACCCTCCTCCGATCCCTCCCCCCCTTTCTAGACCCCTGCTTGGTGGATCACCCTGAATCTTTACAACAAGACCTACTTTGGCCCTTTTTTGGAAAATGTCTTGAATATTCATCGAACGGCACCAAAGATATAGGCAAGTCAAAAAATGCTTTCCATATGGAAACTTGTTCCTAACACATCCTCTGCTTTACCAAAAAGATGCTGCACTCCCGGGGATGCTTTTCAAGATTCTTTATTGCAGGCAAAACAAACGCGTTTCGGCGTGACGCCTTCCTCGGTGTTCATTGCACACTGAGTGAAACCGGTTTAAAAACATTGCCTATCGGGAGTAACGATAAAGAAAGGACAAAGGCGTCTGTTGTTAACTTAGACGCCATCTTAGAAAGGTAAAATACTCCTTCATTGCATATATTATTATACAGTATTTACAGAACGAGTGACCTCTCACATTTCATAATTGTACATAACTCATATTTACAATTGATCTTGCCGTGTATCGGCACTTTTCCTTTCTTTACTTTGTATTACCGTTCTCCCTCAAAAAACAGTCTGTTCAGCACGTGTTTAATTTGTGATTGGCAATGATTGACCACATATGTTTCAGAAACAGAGAAGGGACGATGTACCTGCTCATTCCCGCAGGCACATTTTTTTCCCACCTGGGATAGGCGAAACTTTATTGTAGTTGTGTATATGCCACATAGGACAACAATCTTATATAAGCTTGCCGTCCTGTTGCGTGATATTACTCATTATCCGCACAACTATGTTAAATCAAGCCGTGTATAGGCTATACGTCCCTGCTCTGTATTCAAGGCCCATATAGGTCCATTGGTCAAATTGCACACAATTTTCACACTAAGTTACTTGGCATGATGATATTTACAAAAAACAAAACCAGATATGTGACTACATTTGATCATAAATTGTAAGGTACGAAAATCTAGTTGATGTACCCCTAATTTACAATATCTACACTATTTATACTATATACAGGTACTTCAGGTTCATCTATACAACGTCCCAGATGCCAATTCATGAGCCTAGATGTACGGCAAGCTCCTCCCCACTATTCAGTCCACCTGGATGCTTGGTCATAAGATCTATGATATACCGAGACTGTAGCCTCCGAAGCCTCTTTAGCCTATCTCCCCCTCTGATGTTAACGGGTACAGAGTCTACTCGGTAAAATTGCAACTTGTTTCTATCCTTTTGGTGTAACTCTGAAAAGTGGCGTGCCACCGGGTATGCCATGTCCACCTTGTCTATAGCCCTTAGATGTTCAAGGATTCTGATCTTTAGAGGATGGATAGTGCTCCCTATGTATTTCAGCCCACATGGGCATACCAAACAG
This sequence comes from Lissotriton helveticus, assembly GCF_964261635.1. Lineage (NCBI taxonomy): Eukaryota > Metazoa > Chordata > Amphibia > Caudata > Salamandridae > Lissotriton > Lissotriton helveticus. The sequence continues at coordinate 1,634,500,440 of NC_136067.1, read as the reverse complement.
TATACCGCATAGGGAGTGCTACAAGTGATGAATCTCCTTATGGGTTTTAATTCCTTCATCCCAGGCACTTTATATCCTAGGACCCTCTTGCTGTTTGTGCATGCCTTGCACTTTCCACAAGGAAAGAACCCTTTCATTTCTTTCAGGGTCTGGGCTTTCCCTGGTGTGGCTTCAAGATGACTCCTAACTAGTGTATCTTTCAATGATCTACTTTTTCTGAAACTTACTAGTGGATATTTTGGTATATCATCTTTTATGACTGGATCTGTTTTGAGTATATGCCAGTTCTTCTTTAGCATTTTTCTTAACTGATTTGCATCTGATGAATATGGGATTATCATACGAAACTGATTTTTATCTTGGTTGTTCCTGGTCTTATCTTTGCCCATCAATAAGATCTTTCTATCGATGCCCCGTACCTTGGCCAAAGCCTTGTCCAAGGTGACAGACTGATAGCCCCTAGCTCTGAATCTCTTAATGCTCTCCGAGGCAGCCGCATCGAAATCCGCATCCTTAGAGCTGTTCCGTTTCAGTCTCAAAAGCTCCCCATAGGGTATGCTTTGGACGAGCTTGGGGGGATGACTACTCCTAGCTTGAAGTATCAAGTTGTCAGCTGTTGCTTTCCTGAATAAGGCAGTGTGCAGGGTCCCTTCTTCAACGAACACTCTCAGGTCCAGATAGTCCACTGCCACTGGACTAACTGTATCCGAGAAGTGTAAGTTGAAGGTGTTTTCATTAAGGATCCTAATGTAATCATGTGCCTGTTCAGAAGTGCCTTGCCATATGATGACTAAATCATCAATATAGTGATGCCATTGCACCACTCTGCCTCTAAGTCCCCCCTCTATGGTTTTGCGAACCTGCTCCTCCCACCAGCCAACGAACAAGTTCGCATAGCTGGGGGCAAAGCAGGTGCCCATCGCCGTGCCAGACCTCTGTCTGTAGAATTGATCCTCAAACAGGAATATGTTGTTTACCAGGCAGAATTCGACAGATTCAAGCAAAATACTGGAATGCTCCATAAATCTCAGCTGTCTCTTTTTCAGAAAGAATTGTATTGCATTTAAACCATGATGATGCTCTATACATGTGTATAGACTGGCAATGTCCAATACAATCAAAAGATAAGAGTTGTCCCATTTAACCGTTGCAGTTTTGTTCAAAAAACTTTCGTATCCTGTACATAGGATCCTAGTTGTTTAACAAAAGGAGATAGGTAGTAATCGACGAAAATAGATAGATGTTCAGTGAGGCTATACATGGAAGACACTATGGAACGTCCCGGAGGGTTTTTACTATTCTTATGGAGTTTTAGCCCACTCTGCCACCCCAGAACGGTGATGGATTAAACCCAGATCTGTTGACTGGGTGTGAGTGTTTGATTGGTTCAGATGCTCCATCCATCACCACCCCCTTTTGTTCGCCATAAGTTGGCAGGGTATGCTCGGACGTGAGTCCCTTGTTCACTTTGCCACTGGATTCAAGCAAGCCTGGCTGAAGACGGCTGTAATGCCAGAAACAGGTCCTAGGAAGCTTGTTTCCGGTCCAGGGAAGGCATGGCTTGGCAATTCGGGCTGGACTGTTCCCGTGAGGCACAGGGTCAGACTGATTTGCATATGGCCATATCTGAACTGGGGTGGCGGAGTGGGCTAAAGAACGGTGATGGATTAAACCCAGATCTGCTGACTGGGTGTGAGTGTTTGATTGGTTCAGATGCTCCGTCCATCACCACCCCCTTTTGTACCGCTTTGTTCGCCATAAGTTGGCAGGGTATGCTCAGACGTGAGTCCCTTGTTCACTTTGCCACTGGATTCAAGCAAGCCTGGCTGAAGACGGCTGTAATGCCAGAAACCGGTCCTAGGAAGCTTGTTTCCGGTCCAGGGAAGGCATGGCTTGGCAGTTCGGGCTGGACTGTTCCCATGAGGCACAGGGTCAGACTGATTTGCATATGGCCATGTCTGAACTGGGGTGGCAGAGTGGGCTAAAGAACGGTGATGGATTAAACCCAGATCTGTTGACTGGGTGTGGGATTTTGATTGGTTCAGATGCTCCGTCCATCACCACCAACCCCTTTTGTACTGAATTCTAAGTTGAACATATTTTTGCACATGCAGTCTCACAAAAAAATTACTTGATGCCCCGTCACCAAAACTCTAACGTGCTAGGTGGAAAGTATACACAGTGCGCTTAGCACCTTCCCTTCAAGTCCAATCTCCAACATACAACCATGGTGGTATTCTGGGATTTCAAAGCCTCAGTTATCTTTTAAATTCTTTCTGAACATTATAAACCCTCCCTCTAGTGGTAAACATATATGGGATACATGCCGCTGTATGTCCCGGGGAGGCGGGTTGGGCGGGGAGTCACGGAGCCTGTACCGTCTAAGCCGTCATCCTTGCTTCTATTGGTTTGTTTCTTAGAAACAACCAAAATTATGAGCTGTGCAAGTGTTATGTCTGAAATTCAAAATAGGATATACTCCTGTGGTGCTAGATCCTGCAATGAAGAGAAAAGCCCATTAGGAAGCTTCCAAAGCAAAGGGGGCTGGGGCATATAAGAACATTGCAGAAGAAGGGCATAGCAGGTTGTAGTTTTCAATGACAGACGGAAATATTAGGGGATGGACCTTCTAACTGTGTGGGTCCAACAATGATCACAAACATGTCCTGGCACAACAGTCAAACAAACACCCTTGTGTGCCCCTTCTGGAGATGGTGGCAGGTCCCTCTCCTTTTATCACATTTAGTCAACTTATGACAGACTTGGGTAAGGTTCACTGGACAGTGTAGAAGTCCGCATTCTAATCACAGTTCTATCATTTGGTTGTAGGTAATGTTTTCTGTAAACAAACATGTTGTCCTGCAGGGTACCTACATTGTTTATGGTTCAGATTGGCTGCTCTATTGTATAGTAGTTAAAGGAATTGTATAGCTAAACGCCAAGGTAGCAATTGTGTTTGAAAGTGCTGTGTGCGATGTTTTAATCTTTGAAGTTAGACACCAGTCATAAATTGTATGTACTCAGTAGCTCATTAGCCTTGACCTAATCAGGGCACGTTAACTTGTACTAAGAGTCTTAACGAACGTTCTCTGTACATATATCTTACATCTGATAGCCGAGCTAGGTAAATTGCCTTTCAGGGCAGCTTGATCATTGCACCATGTTTTATTCATCAATAGATTTGGTGGCATAAGGTAAGTGCCCTTCAGTTTGTTTATCCATTCATTTGAGTTTACACATTCAGTTGAATTTAAGCATTTCTTTTAGGAAACACTATATTTAGTGACCAGCAATACAGAAAGAATGCGAGATTGGAAAGATGGAAGGCCTTCTCCTAAGATCATGTGTTTCTGCAATGAGTGGGGAGAAAGACAATGATGAAATAACATACAATATATATATATATATATGGTTGTATGTAAGACTATTGAGGTCGCAGTTATTGACCTATACTCATATCAAATGTAGAATATCTGCACGGGAAGCAACATTACTGGTTTCCCACCAAAACAGTTTTTAAAAGAAGAAGCCAAGTAAAAGAATTTCATTTCACCTTATCCATCTGCACAGGAAGTGACAACACTGCATTTCCCATCATCTATCGGCATTAGAAGTAACATCATTACATTTCTCATAATCCAGCTGCACACTGCTCCTTGCGCCCGCTCCCAGGACCTACTTAATGGCGACTGCAACACGGACGTCCGCAGCAGGCATGCCAAAGACTAGCCCATCTGCTCCTGGACCCTGCCCAGCACCAGGATCCCTGGTTATCAACGAGCCACTTCTACCCTATCGTGCTCCTCTGCGCTCTGAAGCCCAGCCCCCGCTCGCCACACTGCTGTCAGCTCGATGATTCCTCGAGAACGGTTCGATGCCAAAATGGGGTCCACCTCTCGATAGTCCCAATCCTGAAAACTATATCAGCACAGGTATTTGAGATGATCAAGCGAGGGAAGGAAAGGGTAGGGATCAGCAGGAAGGGAGATCTGAAAAGCAAACAATACTGATAAGTAGTGCTTCTCTGCAATATTCCTCCTAACGTAATACGTAATGACTTTTGTACCTGTAAACAATAATAATAATCCTCCATCTTAGGTGGCAGAAAAGTAAAACATCAAAGCAATAATTCATCAAATGTAGACATGTTCTGAAAAGAGGAGAAATAGAGAGAGTCTCAATGCTCCATTCTATGATGCTTCGGTGTCATTGCCCCCCCACACTACCGTTTTAAATACCATATATACTTTACATGCAAGCATAAACACCATAAGAGTAATAATGGTCCGCTTCCCAGGGGAAGATCAGAAGACCGCCCGTTGAACCCCCTGTTAATAAGAAGCAAAAACCACAATCACCATAATATCTCTAAGTATGCACATCCCATTTGCTCCATGGGAATCAGGGTAAAACAAAACCCATGTGTTGCAATGTTTTAGAATATTGACTCCAAGAAAAATGTCATGTCTTTTTCTTCAGTAATACTGCACCTGGTGTCGAAACTGACAGATTTACTGAACGCGTCCCTAGCAGTGCCGAATTCCGGCACAGCGAGCGGGATAGAAATCAAGGCAGGGCAAGTTTCGAGAGTTTTTGGTGCAAGTGCACCCTTACTGGACAGCAGGCAGAAAAGGGCAGCATGCAGAGCGCGCTGCTCGGTTGAATAATCAGCAGCATCTGTCCTCCCCGGGGCTCCTTAACTATATCCACTTCGGGGGTCAAACACGCTTCTTCCCATGCAAACGTGGTTGCTTCCTCTTTGCCTCATGGGAATTGTACTCCGGGTCACTTTCTTCCTTTGTCGCGCGTCTGACTTCGACAGCCTTGAATGAATTAAATGAAGGAAGTGTTATTGTTTCCCTTGAGGCATCCAGTCATGTCCACCACCCCACAAGCTGGGAAAGCTTCTCTCTATACCAGGTGAGACTGGTCTTGTGGTCAAATAATGCGCATTGTGAAGAGACTAGGGGCCTGTGCACTACATCAGTGACTGTGTGTGTAACACTGCTGCCACGTCTCACCACACAACATGGAGGTTGAGTTCACATGCACCTTCTGCAAGTTCTCATGCACGCTCCCACACCCAACATTAACCACTCCCTCAATGACAGCACCCAGCATTCCACTACCTCACAAAACCAGCCTCCCCCTCACGCTCAAACAGATCAACCATCACCCATGCAACACTTGCATGCATGTTCTTCAACACCTGCAAGCATACCAAACACACCACAGAGGTATGAAACCTACTGCACCCACTCGCCAGACCTGCTTTTGCTCATGGACACATGACTAAACCCAACTTCTGCACCAAACTTTGCTACAACCATCCCCGCCGGCTACAAGATTACCAAGAAAGACCATCGCACAAGGCCAGAGAAGGAGTCCCCATCTTATTCAAAGACCTCTTTTTGGGTAGCTGTTGCGCAATATAAATTTTAAAAACTAACCTGTTCAAGATGCGCATCACAGTCAACTTCTCCCTTGGTTAAACCCATGTATACCAACCACCAGAACCTCGCACCCGTTTTGCCAGGGTCTTGGTTGCACCCCTGATCATCCACACCGGAAGTTTCATTCTTCTCGGAAGCCTTAACTTCAGTGCTTAATTCATATAATAATAAGTGCCAGGGCTCTGACCAGGAGGCCTTTGCAGCTTGCATCACCCATTGCCCCTTTCATCGCTGCCAATGATGGCACCAAAATAACTACTAACCATCCCTCTCACCTGCAAGTGCAACAGTTCTGATTATTCCATGTCCCCAAAGCTAAAGGAATGACTGTGGAGGCAGGTATTACTAATTTTTAATGTATATTGTATTTATAAGCAACAGTTGTTCTGCTTACATCTAAATTAGATGAGCAGCGTCACCATTTGGCAGACTGTCAGAAGTGTGGTGTTAACAATTAAGTGCTGGTACCGAGCACAGGAAACCAATAAGTGCCGGTTCCGAGCACCGGAAACCACCGACTCAAATTAAGCCCTGCTCAACTTTCATCTGGAATACTGCACCAACCAACCCAAGCTCTGTGCTCCTTTTAGAAAACCTCATAAACTGTGTCCTTACCCAGCCTGTTACCAAACCCACCCACACTGTAGGACATCACCTGGACCCGATTCTCTCCCCAAACAGCAACATCACAGTCAACAAGCCAACAATTATGACCTGAACAGACCACGCCCTAGTCAGTTTCAGCATACCCATCCTGCACCACCACAGACCTACCACCCTTTAGACCCACCTGCCACAGCAAGAAAAGCATCCCAGAAGAAGACTGGGCTTCCGCCCTCTCTGCGCATCGGCCCGAACACACAAGCAATTTGCTGAAAAGCCATCAAGACCTCAACAGCTGGATCACTGTTTCCCCCACCCCTTGGCTTTCCTCAACCGTAGCTCAACGGCAAGAACCCTACGACATGCCAGCTGGTACACAGGGGAACTCTGGCTGATGCACCACCACTGCAAGCAACTAGAGCACAAATGGGGAGCAAATCAAGACAACACTAATAATGACATATTCAAATCCGCCTTAAAACGCCTTAAAACGCTACCACCAGCAGAAATGGAACACCATACGCACCACTCTTGAAGACCGCATCACCGTTGTCACAAACAGCAGCAAGAAAATCTTTGTCATCATAAAAGATTTCACCACGCCTCCTGCAACTTCTAGTAATTTCACCCCCTCGCAAGACCGTTGCTACATCTTGTTGTAATTCTTAGTAAGAAAATCATCTCCATGTATGGCAACTTCAACCCTCAACTAGACTGCTTCCCCAACGCAACTCAACTTCCTATTATGGCCAAAGAACAAACCCTGACCTCGTGGCCCACCATCACGACCATCCAAACTGCCATTACCATGAAGGCCATCCACTTGAGGGACCCATCTGACCCTTGCCCCACCACACCTTTACCAAAGGTTTCCTACCTTTCAGCAAAACATTAACCCATCCTCAACATCTCCATCGATTCAGCCACTTCAAGGACACCTGAAAAAACACCACGGTCACTGTCTTGCTCAAGAAACCACATGTTGATTCAGCCATTCTCTCCAACTACAGACCTCTCTCACTGCTACCATACCCAGCAAAGATCTTAGAGACACTAATCGGCCAATGGCTCAGAGACCACCTCAGCAACCTCCAGCTCCTCAGCACCACACAGTCCAGATTCTGGCCCAACTACAGTAGAGAAACAGCATTCATCTCTGCCTTAGACAACATCCAGATGAACCTTGACAGATGAGACACAGCAGTCCTCATTCTTCTGTATCTCTCTGCAGCATTTGACATGGTCTTATAACCATTTTCATCAGGTGCCTGCATGAGATTAGCATCCAAGGACCAACTCTCTGCTGAATCTGTGCCTTTTTAATGGATAGAACACAAACGGCTAGCCTGGCACCTTAGTCCTCAGAAGCCCGCAAAATCATTTGTGGAGTGCCTCAAGGGTTATCGCTCAGCTCTAAGCTCTTGACTACATACATGATCCCTCTGGCCAACATCATCCGCACACACAACATCAGCAATCTTTCTTACGATGAAGACACGCAACTCATACTTTCCTTCTTAGACAGGACCCCCAACTCATACTTTCCTTCTTAGACAGGACCCCCCCACCACACAAAACAAGTACATTGCCTGCATGAACAAAGTCACTAACTGGATGAAAGCCCACTATCTCAAGCTCAAAACTGACAATACAGAAGTAGTTTTGTTTAGCCAGAACACCTTGCCATGGAACTCCAACTGGTGTTCGGATGAACTCTGACCCACATACAGCACCCATACCAGAAACCTTGGATTTATCATCGACCGCACAAGTCAACACCATCACTGCATCCTGCTTCCATACCCTGAAGATGCTGAGAAAGATCTTCAAGTGGATTCCTAGCAACACTAGAATAAATTTCACCCATGCCCTAGTCACCAGCAAGTTGGACTATGGGAACACCCCCTATGCCGGGTTCACCAAGCAACTCACAAGAAGACTAGAAACCAACCAGAACCCGACAGCCACATCCATCCTCAAACTCTCACACAAAACTCAAATCACACCACACTTTAGGGAGCTCCACTGGCTCACAATACACAAATGCACTCATTTCATACTCATCACACACACATTCAAGGTTCTTCAATTAAGCACCCTACCCTAGGCAGGGCTAGGCAAACACACCTGCGCAGCACCAGGATACCTTCACTGGGGATAGTGCACTTTACAAATGCACATAACAAAACTAGTAGCAATGGATATCCTAAAGATTGTAGTTTTAGAGGTTGATGTCAAAGCTTGATATCTTAGTAGTACACCATACATAACACATACCATATGTGTTACACAACATTGTGTTTCTGGGTTGGGAAGAGGTTGAAACAACGGTGGCGAGAGGGGTTGTCATGATGATGAAACCATTATTTCTCAGCCAACTTTGAAATATATTTCATATTACATTGTTCTCTGCGAAATATGGGTTTTTATACCTCTGCATTCTGTGCACTAAAAGTACACAAACAAAATATGCACATATATGTACATATGTATATAGAGATATAACATTTGTTTGTGGACAGAGTGGAATCCTGGATTAATACTTAAGAGAAATGCACACTAAAAGGAATCCAGTGCTTTCTTAGGTAAAACACAGCATCTCTGAGAAAACCTTGGCTTACCCCTAGCAGCAACAGCTCAAAACAAATGTTAAGTAGGTAGCACTAAAACAAGATTAAACTCATAAGACAAAACAATAAAATTCCCAAGCTAATTTACCTGGAGGGGAAACAAATTGAACGATTAAAGCAAAAATCCCAACATTTAAAAAATGGGTAAGGGAATAGGAGGTATGATTATTTAAAAAAAATAAAAATAAAAAGCCCATTGAAACGCTGGGGTATAAAATTCAATACATGTCTGAGCCCATTACAAAATGTGGCCACCGACGGCATTACAGCACCATTCTGTCTTATGGGATGGCAGCAACTGAGTCAGTTGCCTTTAATGCTTGTTCACTCGAATGTTTCAATATTCCCAGTGTGCTTCTGGTAGGGGTGGGATTCTGCCACAGTTCAATGGCAAGCCTTCTGGGAGTGGGGTGAGGGTCTCCTACCACAATTCAATGGCAAGACAGATTTGGGTAATTATTGCATCATTAGTAAGCATGGGCGGATTTTGCGAATCTGGCGTACGCGAACGTGCGTATTTACGGATTCGCAATCCGCGAACTCTCGCGAATTTGCAGATTTTTGTGTTTTTTTGTGTTCGCAAGGGTTTCTGCCAGTTCGCGAGGTTTGTGTACCAGTTCGCAATTGCGAACTTACTTGTCGGCTCGCAACGGCCGCGACTATGTTGTTTCTACGTCTGGTTCATCATCACAGGGTCACAGCACCCTCTGTTTCACCACTGCCTCCCTCTGGTACATTCTCACTGCCACCCTCTGGTTGGTTTATCACTGTAGATTATGGTGGTGAAAAAAAGCAAGCACACCTGCCCTGCTTCAACTGCCATGAATTAATTTGGGGTTGATTAATGTGTCACTGATTTTTAGGGCTCGGCCTACGTCAACCCTGCGTCAGCAGGGGAGGCGGAGCTCCGAGCTCTTATGTTATATAAAAAAAAAAGTTTCTTTAGGGGTCCGGGCTGCAACATTCCTTAGTGCGCGCGCGTTTTTTATGGCATCTGCATAGTGATTCGTCTTCGCTGTGCTGTGTTTTTAGTAGCCTTGACGCAATAGGCTTAATGTAATTTGTCCTTCGCCATGTTGGCATTTTCTGTGTGGTTACGCGCACAGCAGTGCATTAATTTCAATTAGGAGCTGTCAGGGTGCCGCGATAATGTAATGCAGATGTTGTGGGCGCGTTCACCAGTCTGCAGTGAATGGCGCGCGTTCGTGCTTTTCTTGTGTTTTCTTTCCGTGTAGGGCAGACGTGAAAGGCATTGTCTTAAGAGCAGAAGGCCATATATCTTCAATTATCTCGCCATCACGGCGGAGATAATTGAAAACATATGCCTGGAGTGGCGCGCGCGCGAGGCCGAGAGCTGAGCAGGATGACTCCATGCCACAGTGTAAGCAGTGCTTAATTTGTAGAAAATTAAGTCCCGGTGCTCAAAATCTTTCTTATGCGGCGGCCGCAACTTCTCACAGTTATTCACCTGGTTAAATTACTACGCCACCCAATTGTACCATTGTTATGGCCACTGCCTACACTGACAACTCGGAAGCAGCCAGAATCAAAAATAAACTACTGCTTGAGCATCACGACATCGACTATAACAGTCTACTTATTTCACAACTGCATTCATTCAAACAAAATGCATTTGAAAGTGCGTTCCTGGGCAAATTGCTTTCATGTGCCGAGCATTACGATCTGCTGCAATAAAGAGGTGTTTTTTAGAAACAAAGTTGGGTACACTGTTAATTGCTATATGTAACAAATTCAGACCATTCAGTTTAGCGTGTAGAAGCAATTTACTTGAGAATGGTTTTGCATGAAAGTATAGCCATTCAAACATGTCAAGGCAATGGATTGTCCAGACGGGATTAAACAGTCCACCTAAATACTTTTTTATTTATTTAGTAGTGAATTTATGAGCGTTTATGTAGTGAATGCCACCTGGTAGGCATACGCCTTTTGGTGCAAGAGCTTTACATTCTTAAAATGTATTAGTTTGTAAGGGTAGTCCACTGTGCCTCGCAGCGCTTTGGTCGCCTTTGACTATGAACATGAAGCAGCTTTGGAAAAGTGCGTTTTGCCTACTAGCCCCGAACTAGTTATAAGTACAGGGCCAGTGTAATGCCCCCAATAAGCAGCGGGTGCTGGTAAAAGGTAGCAGTGGGCATTCTTGGCACAGTGGTGCAGTGTGCAGCCTGCAGTGGAAGGTAACCACGAGCGCAGGCAAGTGAGTGTGCCCAGCACCTGTCAAAGACTTTAATGCCTCTGGGCACAGCCCGGGTAACTTGCCGTTATCGTGTGTGTAGTGAGTGCAGAGTAGTGAGTGCAGAGTAGTGAGTGCAGAGTGGTGAGTGCAGAGTGGTGAGTGCAGAGTGGTGAGTGCAGAGTGGTGAGTGCAGAGTGGTGAGTGCAGAGTGGTGAGTGCAGAGTGGTGAGTGCAGAGTGGTGAGTGCAGAGTGGTGAGTGCAGAGTGGTGAGTGCAGAGTGGTGAGTGCAGAGTGGTGAGTGCAGAGTGGTGAGGGCAGAGTGCAGAGTAGTGAGGGCAGAGTGCAGAGTAGTGAGGGCAGAGTGCAGAGTAGTGAGGGCAGAGTGCAGAGTAGTGAGGGCAGAGTGCAGAGTGCAGAGTAGTGAGGGCAGAGTGCAGAGTGCAGAGTAGTGAGGGCAGAGTGCAGAGTAGTGAGGGCAGAGTGCAGAGTAGTGAGGGCAGAGTGCAAAGTAGTGAGGGCAGAGTGCAGAGTAGTGAGGGCAGAGTAGTGAGGGCAGAGTAGTGAGGGCAGAGTAGTGAGGGCAGAGTAGTGAGGGCAGAGTAGTGAGGGCAGAGTAGTGAGGGCAGAGTAGTGAGGGCAGAGTAGTGAGGGCAGAGTAGTGAGGGCAGAGTAGTGAGGGCAGAGTAGTGAGGGCAGAGTAGTGAGTGCAGAGTAGAGTAGTGAGTGCAGAGTAGAGTAGTGAGTGCAGAGTAGAGTAGTGAGTGCAGAGTAGTGAGTGCAGAGTAGTGAGTGCAGAGTAGTGAGTGCAGAGTAGTGAGTGCAGAGTGCAGAGTAGTGAGGGGAGAGTAGTGAGGGGAGAGTAGTGAGGGGAGAGTAGTGAGGGCAGAGTAGTGAGGGCAGAGTGGTGAGGGCAGAGTGGTGAGGGCAGAGTGGTGAGGGCAGAGTGGTGAGGGCAGAGTGGTGAGGGCAGAGTGGTGAGGGCAGAGTGGTGAGGGCAGAGTGGTGAGGGCAGAGCGGTGAGGGCAGAGCGGTGAGGGCAGAGCGGTGAGGGCAGAGCGGTGAGGGCAGAGCGGTGAGTGCAGAGTGCAGAGTAGTGAGGGCAGAGTGCAGAGTAGTGAGGGCAGAGTGCAGAGTAGTGAGGGCAGAGTGCAGAGTAGTGAGGGCAGAGTAGTGAGGGCAGAGTAGTGAGGGCAGAGTAGTGAGGGCAGAGTAGTGAGGGCAGAGTAGTGAGGGCAGAGTAGTGAGGGCAGAGTAGTGAGGGCAGAGTAGTGAGGGCAGAGTAGTGAGGGCAGAGTAGTGAGTGCAGAGTAGTGAGTGCAGAGTAGTGAGTGCAGAGGGCAGAGTAGTGAGGGCAGAGGGCAGAGTAGTGAGGGCAGAGTAGTGAGGGCAGAGTAGTGAGGGCAGAGTAGTGAGGGCAGAGTAGTGAGGGCAGAGTAGTGAGGGCAGAGTAGTGATTGCAGAGTGCAGAGTAGTGAGGGCAGAGTAGTGAGGGCAGAGGGCAGAGTAGTGAGGGCAGAGTAGTGAGGGCAGAGGGCAGAGTAGTGAGGGCAGAGTAGTGAGGGCAGAGGGCAGAGTAGTGAGGGCAGAGTGCAGAGTAGTGAGGGCAGAGTGCAGAGTAGTGAGGGCAGAGTGCAGAGTAGTGAGGGCAGAGTGCAGAGTAGTGAGTGCAGAGTAGTGAGTGCAGGTGCAGAGTGGTGTGTGCTGTTGAGTGCAGAGTGCTGTGTATTGACAATGTAAATGACAATGCCATTTATTTATGATTTAAAGAAAAAAAAAGAAATGTCATGAGCAATGCCAATAGCTCTACCTTTAATGATGCCGAGACCATTGCATTGTAAATGCTTGTTAAACTTCCAGTCTGGCTGGCACCTGCTTCCTTCCTTATCTGTAATTTGCTTTCTGTTGCAGTGCAATTTTTTTTCACAGGACCTTTATGGCCTACTTGTAGCTATTCTATGAGCCTGCTGTGAGGGTCAGAGCAGGGTCATAGAATAGTTGCAAATAGGCTACTGAACTCTGGAGGGGCCCCTCAGGAAGCACTAGAGTGAATGGTTACTAATGTTAAGATTGAACTTTTGCACCTGGTGATTGCTTTCAGTTTTGCAAAAATCGTTTTCCTGCAATTTCGCGCGAGTTGCGTGGCGCGAATCCGTGCGAGATCGATTTCGGAAGCCGCGAATTCGTGCAAACACACCATTTGTTTTTTTGCTGCGTGTTTGTTCGCGTGATTTTTTGTGTGTTCGCAAGCTGCTTGTAGCGCAATGTTTGCGAAGTTACCCTAGCGGTCGTACATGGGCTCGGCCATCTTGTTTGCGTGACGTAGTTCCGTTTCCGGACGCTATGTGTAATCTCGCACAGTGTACGGCTCGCTAGTACAATTTCGCGTGTGATCGCGAGGAAAATCTCAGGGGAGAGGAGTTGGCCTAACGGCTAGGGCGCTCGACCTCGGACCTGGGGATCTGGGTTCGAGTCTCGGTAACAACACCAAAACCTCCTGTGATTCTGGGCAAATCACTTAATCTCCCCGTGCCTAAAAAAATGATTGTGTCCTCATGTAACGTAACTGGAAAATATGTAAAGCGCTCTGATACCTGATTCGGTTCGGGTCTAGTTCGCGCTATATAAAACTCAGCAAAAAAAATAAATAAAAATCTCGTGCGAACTTACCCACGCGGTCGTGAACGGGCGCGGCCATCTTGTTTCTCATTCATTGCTATGGTTCTGGGCATGCTCTCTGTATCCTTTCTTAATCTCTGCCATCCTTTGCTTGTTTGAAGTTTTTTTGGATCTATTTTACTTATTATCTATCCCTCTATTTTTCTAGCTCTATATTTTTGTGTTTTCTGCTACTTTTTGTTAATTTTAAACTACTTTTTTGAACGCTTTTCTTTTCCTCTTCCCTGTTCTATTTCTTCTTTCTTATTTTGCTTCCTTTCTGCCCAGACCATGGCAAAGGGAGCCGGGAAGAAGCCCGCAAAGGGGAAGGGTCCCGCACCCCGTGCCCGGCTCCCGTGCGGGTGTTTGAGGGGGGAGACAGTTACTGCTCGGGAGATTTTTAGTGCGGAGGAGGTGGCCGCACTAATCTTTCACATCCAGCGCCGCCTCCCCAAGACAGGATCGCTACCGGCTACGGGAGCGCCGGAAGCGGTGGGAGAAGGTGTGCCGGGCCATGTTTGAACACTCTGGGGTCCGGCGCACCTATAACCAGGCCACCCACCGCTGGACGGATCTCATGGACCGGGAACGCGACTTGCTGGACGTGCTCGGCGTAGAGATCCCCGGGCTTGGTGAGTAGTAGTAGCTATTTCTATCTATTTCATCACTACTCTGTTTAATCCCGCTCTGTGTGTTATTATATTGCAAATTTTTGTTTTTTACCAAGAGCAATAATGCTGCCGATTACATTGTAGGTAAATTATATTTCAAAATCTTCTATGCATTTCAGGTGCACTGCTCTCCTTCTCAGTAGCCTTGCTACTATGCTTATTTGTTTTCTATTTTGTGTTCATTTCATTGGCCTGAGAAATTATGTATGAGTGTAGTGTAAAGAACTGCGTAATGCTAGACACTAAGGGTCAGATTTTCAATTACCGGCGCATCCCTGCAAAGTAGCAGGGATGCGCCAGTAATTGTGCGCCATGCCACCACCACCCATGGTGCGCCGTATTTACAATGTGGCGCACCATGGGCCCAAAACGTCACAGAAGCCTTACGCATCTGTGCCGTAAAGGCGGCGCATTGCTGTAGTTGCGTGCCAACGATGGCGCAGCTCCAGCAATGCTCTGGGGTGCCCTATCTCCCCAATGCTGCATCAAGCCGTACGTCGGCTTCAAGCAGGCGCATGGTTTGAGTCACGCATCATTGTCCTAAAAGTGACTGATTGACATCTTGTAGATTTCCCTCAGCCACTTTTAGGATTCGTTCCTGCGCAGGAACGCCCTCCCTTGCGCCGGAACGCCCCCTGATGGCGCAGGGCTTTACAACGTGATGCATCTCCCATATGCGTCACTTTGTTAATATACGCCGCACCATGGCGCCTCTTTTGTTCTGCCGCTGCATCACAAAAGTCACGCAACAACGGAGCAAAAGAGCCGCAAGGGGCTTCTAAATCAGCCCCTACAGACTCAAGTCCAGTCCTTCCTTTAGACACATGGCTATAAGAAGAAATAGTGGTGGTGGTCGGTGGATTGATAGTTTGAGTATTCACTGGTCTGCAAGCACGATGGACTTTGTCTGTCACTTCGCATGCTGTGGACTGCTGCCTGCCAGGCCTAGGCAAACCTTTTTAGTAGTTTGTTTAGTGAGTTACATAGGAACTTTCCAAGTCAACGGTCCGCAAATCAAGCAATACTAATAACGTAGTAGACCACATGAGATCGGTCAATATATCCCGTGGAATAGTTGTCTATTTGCTATTTCGCCAAAATATTTTGTTATTGTTCTTTTGAAATGTTTAATTTTGTTGACAAATATCATCCATGTTTTCTGGTCTTTCTTTCTTTCATGTTGTACATCAGCTCCCCCCAGGGGCAAGAGGACACAGAAGGAGGAGGAGGGTGCTGTTCAGGATGCAGGCCAGGATCGGGCAGGCGAGGGCTCCTTTGCTGGCCCCAGTAAGTTTTAATTTTAATATAGAGTACCTATTTTTTCCTAGCGTTCCTCATTCGATTTTTTCTAAATCGTCTTTGATCTTCTTGTAGACTGGATCTAAATTCTTATCCTGCCTCGACTATGACTCCCTGTGGTATTACTAGATTATTCTTATTAGTCTGTCTGTGTAGCTAACTAAGATAGCACATTGGGCAATTCCATTGGACTCCCATTCGAGTCAGCAATAGCTCTATGCACTGAGTGCAGTCCTCTGGGATTGTCCATAATGTCTTTTCAAGTCTTCTAAATGTTTATGCTTTGACAATTGCCAACAATAAAAAGGTGAATGACCACCAAGAAAGAATAAGATACTACTTTACTTTTGGTTTGGATAGTAGGACAATCCATTCTACTACTGTTGCAGGGACAAATCTGCACAAACAGAACTATGGACACTAAATAATGCATTGCTAAGCTTATCAATTATAATAGGTGCTGTTAGACTTTCCACATACCTCAGTGATAACAGACTTTGTAGTTGAACCCCCAATCTCCTTACTGACTAGATAGTGTGGCAGAGTCATTTAGCTCCCAAAGTCACCGATGATTGATCCCCAATGATGATTAGATTATCCAACGCAGGACAAGAGTACGGAGTCAGAGTCAAGAAGTGTCAGAGGCACGGACTCATGCTGCAAAAATTCCAAAACCTTTAGCTCATCCACTCTAGTCTGGAGGACCAAAAACCACAGAGTCTATTTAAGTTTAAAAGCTTTATTAAAAGTAAACACATTTATTAAAATCAACTTTGTCATAAAACTAAACGTTTAACTGAAAATGGAAAAGTGCTTAGTGCTGACGCGATTAATTGGACACATTTCTTGTGGTCGAGCCGAGCTTTCACCTGGTTTGAACTTGATCCTGCTCGTGTTCTTAGAAGTGAAGCTTCTGTCTGTTAGGAGAAAAAGTGGTGCGTGTTAAAAATAAAAAGCAAGCATTCATCAGTTGTGCCAAAAAGTGCAGCAAGACAACAGCCTTCCCTGGAAAAAGGGACATTTTTACTTTAGAGTAGACAGTCACAAATTATTACATTGTATTCTGTTTTTTTCACATTTCTTTATTCCTCCTAGACCAAATATTATATAGTAGTGAGTGGTGTATTCTAACATTCTTAAATGTACTTTGTAGGTGGAACATCTGGTGGTGGGGCCAGCGCGGAGGTGGTGGTATTGGACGAGGGGAACAACTCTGGGGAGGAGGCGGTGCAAGTGCCGGACGTGCCTGTGAGGGTTCACACGGTGGTGGCGGGCAGAGGTAAGCTATATATTCCTTACTTATTGAGATTGAAGACTGCATAGTGTGCTTTCTGCACAGGTGTATTATAAATCAACCAGGTAGTAGCCTCCTCTAAATGTACTTCGACTTAGCTGTGAAGTTTTTGGCGAGAAGAATCCCAATAAGATCTGAGATGAACTTGATGGATGGGATGAACGAAAAGCGAAAGAAGGGTGTAAGTAAGTGTGGAAGGACGAGAAATTTAATGATGACTGGAAAAGAAGAAAGATATGTGTTTGCTTGGTCCCCGAGATGGCTGGGAAGGAAAGAATATGGTATGGTGCATGGCTGGGTGAATGATGAAGCAAGGATGGGTGGAAGGAGAACAGCCTGGGTGGGTGAAACAGAAACTGTATGTGTGCATATACTTTAAATGGATGGATGCCTGGATCATGGTATTATCTGACTCTTAGATAGCATATGTGTATCTAGAGAGAGTAGACGGTCACTGGATGAACTAAGTGTTACTTTGAAGAGCATGTAACACCGCACCCGCACGTCCGTTCCAGTGTAGGAACGGCAAGGAAAAGAAGTTGTAATTTTGTCCAAATACTACCATGAATAGTAGCAGTAGTTTGTATTGCAACTGCAAGCACAGCATATATCCGGTTATTACGGTGGACACTCCCTACCTCTCTTAATAACTTTAGTTTAGTAGTAGTACGTCATTCATGTGTGGGTGTATCACTGTTCACTCAATAATAAGCAAAGCACCTAAAGTCATCCCATATGTCATCAAATACATCCCAAGTGAAGTGATAGATAATCAGATTATTTAGCTTCTTCATTTTCCTTTTCTAGTACTCATTTGCACTGTAGGGTGAAAGCTAAATTAATTAAGCAGTAGCCCTTTTAACAGAGTTTTCTCAGTGCCACCTGTAATAGAAAAGTAAGAGCTTCACCACCTGCATGTACTGGACCGGTACAGTAACGCAAGTCTGTCTCACTCATCATGGTGTGCGTCTGTTTTTCTCGGGTGCAAGTTCACTCCGCTGGCATTATGCCGGCTTGCATAAGATAACGTACCAATTTTCCTAAACAAGAGAGAAGAAGAAGAATAAGACTGGTGTAATGTCATAGTCGACTGTAATGGAAGTCCATAGTGCTCATGGAATTTGTTCCTTAAACTCCCACAAATGTTAGAGCAAGGATGAAGAAGTGGGAGGTTAGATAGATACTGTCCTCAATAGTTATGTACTGTGCTTTCAATTTGCTACTTGTACTGTGACACAACTTTCTGCTCAATCATTTTGTGTTAATCTTAAGGAGCATTGGTTACAGACTATGTCTTTCTTTCTTCATATAGTTGCTCCTTCCAAATCAAACAGAACATCAAGGAGGGAGCTGGCTCAAATGGCCCGGCAACGGAGGCTGGATGCCACTGTCGCCGAATATCGGCGGCTGGTGGCCCTGGAGGAGGAGGAGGAGACGCAGTCTACCGGTACAACAACAACATCCACTGGGACAGCTGCATCCTCCTCCGTGCCCCCACGGGCTGCCAGCCAGCGCAGTGCTCCAGCGGTACGGAGCCGGGCTACCAAAGCCAACCGCCACCGCCGAGCAGCAAAGACAGCAGCTGCCCCCCACAGGAGTTGCAAGGCACGCCAGCGCCGCTTATGCCTCAGAGTGTCCTACCTGGAGCAGGAGGTGCATACCTATAAGAACTTGGTGGAGGGCCTCCGCTTCGACCATGCCACCCTCCGCAAGGAGTATGATGCCCTGGCTGCTAAAGTCAACAGCACCCTCCCGTAGTGTAGTGTCCCTTGCCCCTTTTTTAGAGACTTTTGGGGGGTGGGAATTGGGAGTTGTGTTGTTTTTGGGACTTTTGAAGGACAATCGTTGGGGTTAGGGAGGGTCTTGCGGGAGATTATTTTGTTAGGGCTACAAAAATATACTTTTTGAAACTTTATCTGACCATACCTGTTTTTTACTGCTTTTGAGTCTGGTGGGTGGGGGGTTAACAGTAAGTTTGTTTTCCTGAAGAGTCCTAGGACTTTAGTAGTACTACCGTCAATCTCTCGTCTAGAAGTGTGGCTCAGGGGTTAGAGGCGGCAGACCCGGAATCTGAGATCGGTCCTGGACCAGGGTTCAATTCCCCGCCTCGGCGGGTCTTGGGCTCAAAAATTCCACGGACTCGATAATTCTCGTTCCGGTGCCTACTCGACTCACGGGTTCACACTCTGCGACTCTGGGCAATAGCTTGCTTAATCTCCACTATGGCCCCTCGCAGCGGGATACCTGGCTTTCACCTTGTGGATACCCTGCTGGGGTTATCTCACAGGGGAATACCAAGACGGGTTCCCAAGGCAAGCGCCTTGATGCCTTCGGGTGATACGTGCGCTATATAAATCGCAATACATATTCCTAATACTCCATTATACTACCTCCCACCAAACGCTTATCTTACCTGTAATTTGTGTTTGAAAGAAGGGCTAGGCCCAGGGCTGGCTCCACGGGAAATGGCGATTAAGGTTGGCAATCCTGGGCGGATGAAATGTCCTCATTGCGGTGGTGCTAGTGGTGTGACACAGTGGCAGTTGCATGCCTATGGAAAAAAATAAAATGAAACCTGGTTTGTCCTTACTGTAGCATTACAACTGTACGATAGAGAATATAGCAGGTGACAGTACACTAGAACAGTGCCACACAGAGCCTAACAAATGGTAAAGTATTGAAAGTATAACTAGTACTTGCGTTGAATTTCTTTGACATTGGCTACTACTACAAGAAATAGTACTGAAGCTGAGTAAGTCTAGAATATATCCTCGGATTCCTTCACCAGCCTGTTGCTATGACCTTATTCTCCCCAGCAAGTGTGTGGAATTATTGATGTCATTTAGTCACACATCAAGCAAAACCACACAGCCCGGGGGAAGAGGGTTAGGGTTTGGAAAATGGATGGTAATGGGGGTTTCTTTTTGGGTAGGTTTTGTTGAGAGAAAAAAAAAGCACAGCATGGACAAACAATAATTGAAGATTAAGAAATCTTTGGGTACATAGCTAACCATGAATCTTTTAAGTGACATAAAGGAAGTGCATGCCCTACTGCATGCATTGTTACTGAAAAGTAAGTAGTACTAGAATGCCACAGTACAGGGCTGCAGTGTTTTCACTTGCCTATCTCTGCACTCAGAGAAACACTTCTTACATTAAATTAGGTTTAAAAATTAGCCGAAGTAAAACCTATAGGGTGGCTGTAGGGATCAATTTAGAAGCAGAGAGAGATCCAAGAAATGCAGTCACACTCATAGAAGAAAACAATGGATACTGTATCTGTATGTTGTTGTAGTTGTCCTGTTGAATTTGGTAAGTAAGTTGCATGCAGCAAACAATTCCTCTTATTAGCGGCACTCCTCCATTCCAGCTGACGCTTCGTCCATCAATGTTGGTGACCAGAAGACACCCTGTCCACTGCCTGTCTGGTGGATGCTGAATTGCGGCTCGCTAATGTGAAGCCTGACTCCATCCTTTTTTCCCCATTGCACAGACTGAAACCCAGCCTGTAATTATTGAACGAAAAACAGGAAGTGCTATTACAACACCACTGATAAATAAATATAAGGTATGTACGCTGTGTAGTGCAAAAAGTCACACTTTGATTTTCCTAATAGACAGTACAATATTTTTGAAAGTGCGTACTCTGTCTGAGTCACCTTTTGAAGGATAAATAAGTATGGGCAAATTAATTTAGCGGATCTTTCCCCTCAAGCTAGGTGTACTGTAAACTGTGTTTTAGAACAAAATTAGACCTTCCCAGCAGTGCTCCCACCCAGACCCTTACTAAAGCCAGTCGCAAAAATGTAGAAGACCCCCAATCAGATCTCAAAAAACGAGGCCTAGCAGAAAACTGGTGACAAAACGTACTTTGAAAGTAAAAGTAGGCCCAAATACCCCCTTACCCACCGTGGATTGTATTCAAACCACTTGCAAGCAAGCAAAAGTATCCATAGCCAGCATCGCTCCAAGACTCGAAACCCCCCCCACCCAAACACATGCAATAGAAATACTGCTAACCCTAACGAGCCCTAAGTTAAGAATAGTGGCAAAGGCTTTCTTTAACTATGCCAAATCCCCCCTTTCCCACCATACTACTGCTTTTGAGTCTGGTGGGTGGTGCTTTAACAGTAAGTTTGTTTTCCTGAAACTTAAGTCTGTGTCATTTTCTTCCTTTAAGTGTAAATGGCTAAATGTTTTCAACACTAAGTGCCTCTCACAGAGTAAGTGATCCCCCCTTTCCCACCATGGATTTTCTTCAAATCACTTGCAACAAAAATTACACATTCCCACGAGTGCTCTAAAACACCAGAACTCAGTTGCAAAAATCAAGAACACCCCGAAACACATGCAATCCTGCTGTTAGGGCTAACCCTAACGAACCCTAAGTTACAAAAAGTGCCAAAACCTTTTTCCTCATGGATGTTGTTTAAACCAGTTTTATCCGGTATTAGACCTTCCCAGCAATGGCTCCAGAGCCGTCAACCCAGGCGAAAACAAGTAGAAGACCCCCAAACAGCCAAAAAGCAAAAGTACAAAAATGTGGACTTAGTCACTTTGCTGAAAATTTGCAAAATCACTCAGCGCGCGCTCTGCAGCTAGGCCCTAACTCCCCTCTGCCTCCATGGATTTCCTTCAAACCTCTTGCTATCTAAACTATCCATACCCAGTAGTGCTCCCAGACCCCGAAACCCACCCACAAACACCAGGAAGCCCCCCAAACAGGCCCCCGAAAACGCTACATTGAGCGAAAAGTCAGAAAAGGCAAAACCTTTTTCCTCATGGATGTTGTTTAAACCAGTTTTATCCGGTATTAGACCTTACCAGCAATGGCCCCAGAGCCGTCAACCCAGGCGAAAACAAGTAGAAGACCCCCAAACAGCCAAAAAGCAAAAGTACAAAAATGTGGACTTAGTCACTTTGCTGAAAATTTGCAAAATCACTCAGCGCGCGCTCTGCAGCTAGGCCCTAACTCCCCTCTGCCTCCATGGATTTCCTTCAAACCTCTTGCTATCTAAACTATCCATACCCAGTAGTGCTCCCAGACCCCGAAACCCACCCACAAACACCAGGAAGCCCCCCAAACAGGCCCCCGAAAACGCTACATTGAGCGAAAAGTCAGAAAAGGCAAAACCTTTTTCCTCATGGATGTTGTTTAAACCAGTTTTATCCCTTCCCAGCAATGGCCCCAGAGCCGTCAACCCAGGCGAAAACAAGTAGAAGACCCCCAAACAGCCAAAAAGCAAAAGTACAAAAATGTGGTTAAAGTTTTAATTATATTAACTTGTGCAAAACAAAGATAGACAGAAACACAGGAATAAAAGTGAATAAGTACGAAAAAGAAAATTTCGGAATTCATTGGCTCATTTTCAGGCCTCGGTGTCAGGGAAGAAGAGTTCGTCCTCATACTCTGCGAATTCAGGCAGGAGTAGGTCAGTGTCACCTAACACAGAAGAAATTCCCTCATCTAAGTTGCTGTCCTCCTCGTCTTCTTCAGTCGTGCGATCTGGTACTTTGAAATCTGGTGGTATGAGGTGCTCATTCATCTTGTTCATTGTCAATATCTCCACATTTTTGGGCGAGAGGCGGGTCCGTTTGCAAGTTACAATGCCACCAGCAGCACTGAAAACACGTTCAGAAGACACGCTTGCGAGTGGGCAAGACAAGTAATGTATAGCCAGGCGGGTGATCTCTGGCCACAATTCTTTTTTCCCATGCCAATACGCCAATGGGTCAGCATTAACATAGACCTCTGTTGAGTCATTCAGATAGTCCTGCAGCATCGACTCAAAGTTCTTCACGGTTCCTCCACTTTGCTGAATTTTTGCTCGGACCTTTTGAGAACCATAACCAATCTCAGCTAGCCAATCCTCTTCATCACCCGATATTTCTGTTGTGTCTGGTGCAGATGATGCGGTTGCCGGTGTGTTTAACGGCTGAGAGGTCACTTCTGCCACAGCCACAGGTGCAGAAGTGGAGTCTTTTGACTGGGGATGGCCTGCTGATGCTGATGTACTGCCTTTTCCTTCAATTTGCTTCCGTTCTCTTTCAAACCTGATGGCTGACCAGGCTATCCAACGTTTGTACTTTTTAACATCTTCATCACCAAAAGGAAATAATGCACAGCCTGCCAGCGCCTTTTTGTAGCGTGGATGCAGAATAGTAGCACAAATGTAATGCTGTTCTGAGTGGATCTTTTGAAGACGTTCATCGCCAAGTAGACGCTCTAATAATTTCTCCGCCAAAACAAAAGCTTCTTGCTTTTCTTCATCTTTTTGAAACTTTGAAGACACCGCCTTCAGTTTGTGCTCCAGCATGCGCAACAATGGGATAGCTTTTCCCAAATTACAGTCCTCCCTGCTGACTTCACGCGTGAAGACCTCAAAAGGACGAAGCATTTAACCTCAGGTCCTCCTTCACAGCTGTACCCATTGTTAAGAAATACTGATCGAGTACCGTAAACTGCTCATACAGACGCTCAAGCATGTAGAAGGTTGAGTTCCAACGTGTTGGCACCTCCTGGATGAGTGCTTTCACTGGCATTCGACGTTCATGTAGCAGGCTCCTCAGATGCTTCCGGGCCTTAAAAGAATGGCTGAAATGGTTGCACATTTTTCAGCAGGTGACCACTAACTGGCATGCTGGACTGTCTTTCTCCAAGAATTTTTTCACAACCAGGTTTATACAGTGCGCCAAACACGGCACTCTGAAATAGTCAGTCAGTTCCATGGCCTTAACTACATTGGCGCCATTATCCGTGGAAACATAACCAATGCCGCGTTTTTTTGGAGACAGCCAGTGAAAGACCTTTGTGTTGAACTCATTCAAAATGTTTTCTGCTGTATGACGTAGCTCCAAGCCAAACATGGCTAGTGTTGCATGTTTCCGAGCAGCTTTAAAAACTTGGTCCAGGTCAGCACCTGCGTTTAGCTTTGCTTTAACCCCTGAAAAAGAGACCCAGTGTGCAGTGATGCACATGTAATCAGTGCCTGCCCCACTGGTCCACATGTCTGTTGTCAGATGTATAGTGTGAACAGCACTCTTCTGCAAAGCTGCCCCAATCACCTCCAGCACATCTTCATGTAGTGCTGGAACCGCAACTCGGGCAAAATAGTACCGGCTAGGAACCTTCCATTGAGGGCAGAGCGCTGCCACTAATTCGAGAAAACCAACCCCTTCTACAAAAGAAAAAGGGAGAAGATCCAGTGCTAGCATTTTAGCCAGCTTAGTGTTATACAGACGCACCATTGGGTGGTTGCGGTCATATGGCGCGTCTGAAAAAAACATTGTTTTAATGTTGCCCTGGACCATTTTACGGGATGATGATGATGATGACTACTTCGACCCAGTTACGCTCGCTGATGAACTTTTTCGCATTGGTGTCTCACTCTGTCCCACACTCTTAGTGTGGCTCCCAGGGGTACTGGGTGTAAGTGAAGTGTGTGACACTTCTTCCTCCTCGTCATCATCAGATGGAACATCAAAGTTTTCTCGACTTGCAATTCGGGCTTCCTTGATCTCCTTTAGGTGCGCAAACCATTGGACAGCGTGCTGTCTCTCAAGATGACCTCTCTGGCCTCCAGTCCCATAGTTGGTACCAAGCTTACCACGACTAACTGCAAGCTTACAAATGCTACAAATGGCTATGTTTTCCCTTTTTGTGCAAACACTAAAGAAGTCCCAAACTGCGGACTTGAAATGTCTATGGGGGCCGGAGGAGGCGATACTGGTGGTGGTCGTGCTGCTAATGCCAGATGAAGTGGAGGATGTGTATTGCTGAACTTTACTATGTTGTGCACTTTCACCACCACTAATTGAGGTCGAGGTGGATGGAGGTCCCTTCTGGCGAGTAAGAAATATGGAAGCGGTAGGTTGTGGTGTACTAGTTAACATCAATGATTCTGGTGTTCCCATTGCCTCCTCGTCGACTTCATCATCACGCTCAGCAGCTTGTCGGGCTAGGGTCAAAATGTATGTTTGCTGCATGCCCGCTGGGGCTTCAGTGACGTTAGTTATGACGACTGCGTCGTCGTCGTGAGAGTCTTCAGCAGCAGGAGTATACGCCACTTCTTGTTGAGCGTCATCACACTCCATAACTATGAGAGTTTCGACGACCTTCCTTTTACGCTTAGCTACCTTTGTCAGATCATGGTGTGCCTCCTCAACCTCACTCTCAGACGGCAGTGGTGCTGGTTCCCAAGTAAGATCCATATCATCAGAAGGAGGTGGGCTTGAAGAAGATGTAGACACCAACACCCTTGATCTTTTCCTTGCTCGGGATGTGGAAGACAATGAATGATCATCAGGAGGAGTGGCTTCCTCGAATGTTACCTCGGCTTGATTGTCGATTTCCAGATGTGCCCCTACTTCTGGAGGAACAACTATTGTGGCCACTTGTTGTGCCCTCCATGCACCTCTGCTTGCTCCTCTCCTTGCGCCGCCTCTCCTTCCACATGTACTTGGGCTTGTACTTGCACATGTGATTGTTGTTGCGGCTGTGGTTGTTCAACACTCGTCAGATGAGTTACAACAACCTGTGTTGATTGAGGGACATTGCTGTTACTTTCTTGCGTCGAGCCAACATCACTGGTCGATGGTGATTGAACAACTATACTGGCTGCCTCTGCAGCACTCAAGGACTTGGACCTAAGTTGGCGTGGTGGTGGTGGCACTGAGCCCAATGGAGCGGAGGTGCTGCTCCCAGCTTGGTCCCCAGCAGACCCCGCTGCTGCTGCAGACGTACTTTTTTTATCCCAAAAAATTTGGCAGTCATCACACCAGTCTCCTTGGTAAGTGGCACCACTTGCTTCTTCTGCTCCTTACTGGCAACTTTCTTGCTAGAGGAGCTACGGGCAACTTTTTTTGGGGCCATCTTCTTCAGATGTCACTCTGAACAGCAGGCCGCAGTTGCACAAGTTGCAGAGTTGTCTATGGCCACACGCACACTTGACGTTGTGCTGCACACACCACAACAGGACTTCTTCCTGGCACTGGTGGTTCTCTTGTGCACCTACAAGCAATGGAAGACAGAGGAACATCAGTTATACACCCCAAAAAGTCGAAAAAACACACAAAAATCAGCACAATCCCATTCCCAGCCCATCCATGGCCTCAATGGTGTTTAAATTCAAGAAGACACCCCACAGAAAGACTAGGCCCATGCACCACTCACACTACCCCTGGGCAAAAGGCCCCACCAGCAGCCCCAAAAAAACGACAAAAAACACACAAAATTCAGCACAATCCCAGCCCATCCATGGCCTCAATGGTGTTTAAATTCAAGAAGACACCCCACAGAAAGACTAGGCCCATGCACCACTCACTACCCCAGGGCAAAAGGCCCCACCAGCAGCCCCACAAAAACGACAAAAACACATAAAATTCAGCACAATCCCAGCCCATCCATGGCCTCAATGGTGTTTAAATTCAAGAAGACACCCCACAGAAAGACTAGGCCCATGCACCACTCACACTACCCCTGGGCAAAAGGCCCCACCAGCAGCCCCAAAAAAACGACAAAAAACACACAAAATTCAGCACAATCCCAGCCCATCCATGGCCTCAATGGTGTTTAAATTCAAGAAGACACCCTACAGAAAGACTAGGCTCATGCACCACTCACTACCCCTGGGCAAAAGGCCCCACCAGCAGCCCCACAAAAACGACAAAAAACACAAAATTCAGCACAAGCCCAGCCCATCCACGGCCTCAATGGTGTTTAAATTCAAGAAGACACCCCACAGAAAGACTAGGCCCATGGCCCACTCACTACCCCTGGGCATAATGGATGAAAGCTAGGCAAAATAAGTGCAGGCCTCAGACACTGCCTCTCTTCAAAATGGCCCCTTGCACCCCAAGCACATGTTGCCTGTACCAGCACTCAAGATGGCCACCACCACCACCCACATGGCCAGTCCACATCAACAGTACACCCCAAAAAGAAACGAAAAACACACAAAAATCACCAGAATCCAATGCCATCCAGGATGTTTACATTAAAAAGACCCCACAGGCAGACTCAGTCCATGCACCACTACCCCTGGGCAAAAGGCCCCACCAGCAGCCCCAAAAAAACGACAAAAAACACACAAAATTCAGCACAATCCCAGCCCATCCATGGCCTCAATGGTGTTTAAATTCAAGAAGACACCCCACAGAAAGACTAGACCCATGCACCACTCACTACCCCTGGGCAAAAGGCCCCACCAGCAGCCCCCAAAAAACGACAAAAAACACAAAATTCAGCACAAGCCCAGCCCATCCATGGCCTCAATGGTGTTTAAATTCAAGAAGACACCCCACAGAAAGACTAGGCCCATGCACCACTCACTACCCCTGGGCATAATGGATGAAAGCTAGGCAAAATAAGTGCAGGCCTCAGACACTGCCTCTCTTCAAAATGGCCCCTTGCACCCCAAGCACATGTTGCCTGTACCAGCACTCAAGATGGCCACTACCACCACCCACATGGCCAGTCCACATCAACAGTACACCCCAAAAAGAAACTAAAAACACACAAAAATCACCAGAATCCAATGCCATCCAGGATGTTTACATTAAAAAGACCCCACAGGCAGACTCAGTCCATGCACCACTACCCCTGGGCAAAAGGCCCCACCAGCAGCCCCAAAAAAACGACAAAAACACACAAAATTCAGCACAATCCCAGCCCATCCATGGCCTCAATGGTGTTTAAATTCAAGAAGACACCCCACAGAAAGTCTAGACCCATGCACCACTCACTACCCCTGGGCAAAAGGCCCCACCAGCAGCCCCAAAAAAACGACAAAAAACACAAAATTCAGCACAAGCCCAGCCCATCCATGGCCTCAATGGTGTTTAAATTCAAGAAGACACCCCACAGAAAGACTAGGCCCATGCACCACTCACTACCCCTGGGCATAATGGATGAAAGCTAGGCAAAATAAGTGCAGGCCTCAGACACTGCCTCTCTTCAAAATGGCCCCTTGCACCCCAAGCACATGTTGCCTGTACCAGCACTCAAGATGGCCACCACCACCACCCACATGGCCAGTCCACATCAACAGTACACCCCAAAAAGAAACGAAAAACACACAAAAATCACCAGAATCCAATGCCATCCAGGATGTTTACATTAAAAAGACCCCACAGGCAGACTCAGTCCATGCACCACTCACTACCCCTGGGCAAAAGGCCCCAACAGCAGCCCCAACAAATCGACAAAAAACACAAAATTAAGCACAATCCCAGCCCGTCCATGGCCTCAATGATGTTTAAATTCAACAAAACAGTTGTATCATGCACCCATAACCAACCCTGGTCCTATTGGATACTGTGGCTACCCACAATATATTTTATTTAATGTTCTGAAAAAGTTCCAAAATTGTAGTTGCAGCAACTTTAATGCCCCAAACAAACTTACTTGTGAAAGTTGATTTCTAATCCAAAAGTGATCCAAAGAAAGTCAAAAAGGCCTCAAATCCAAATATCCAGCAGCACCCACAAAAAGTAATCCTTCCAGGTCAAGGTCCAAATGAAAATGACCAGCAAATGAAGAAAGCACTGGGAGGAGCCTGCTGGACAGGAACAGGAAGTTGGAGACTGTGGGGCACTTCCTCCCCCCCCCCAAAAAAATGGACTCCATGCAAAAAAAAGTGCATGCAAATGTCAACCTGAGGAGTGATTCTGATAAAAATCATCATTTTCTGAAGGTTTATGCTGTTTGCTGGTGGATTTCTTGTGCAGAATTGCAAAATCTCTATTTCGCGAGTGCGAGATTGTTCCAGCCCGCCGCACCTACGTGCTCGCAATTGCGAACTCTCGCGATGCTTGCTGTGCAAGGTGGCAAGCCGCGATTACGTATTCGCGGGCGCCAAACTCCCGCGGGATCCCGCAGCAAGATCCAAAATGGCGCAGCACTCGCAAAATATCGAGAAAAACAACTTGGCAAACGCTGAATGACGGAAAGTGAACGCTGTGCGCCACAATATTGTATCACCAAGCAAAAAAATCCGCCGCGTGCGAATTTACGGATTTTCGGCAAATTCGCGAGAGTTCGCGGATTGCGAATTTGCCGAAAATCCGCAAAATCCGCGAGCGGATCGGATTTTACGCCCATGCTTAATCATTAGGGCCACAGCTGAGTCTCTATTTCTTTATTTGCTGAATATCTTCACCCTCACCACTCCTAAAGCTCACACTGCTAGAGCCAGCTTCTAAGGTACCAAGTAACAGATTGCAGTGGGAAACAGACTCAAGCACTCACTCCAGCAGGGTTGCATCAAAGGCTCTGTGCTCAATTCTTTCTGGTTCTTCTGGAAAAATACTCTTACTTCCCTTTATGTCCCTGGGACCACAGGACGCCACCTGGTTTGGCCCTTAAGAAGCACTATTAAAGTTAGGATACTAAAGCACGTAAGAGCAAAGTTGTCATTCATTCCCCACGAAGATGCAATCTGTGGAAAATTAGTACGGTTTGGTAAACATTATCTGCGCCATCTTGCCTCTTCCCCTGATGCCACACTTTTTGTTATGCGCACCCGCCATTTTAGGTGCCTCGATCAGAACAACCCTTTTTTTGCATGCCACTGACCCCCGGCATAGCCCTCCTCCCTCACAAAACCCGCACTCTGACAAACCCCCGCTCGCACATGCCTTGGGTCATAAACCCCTCTTCAGCGCAGCGTTGCCTCAGAACCCCATCCTGTTCCCAGCGCGACACCTCCCTTCATTCCTTTCATGGTCCCAGGCTCTTTTTATGCAAACCCCCTTTTCCTGTGTGCCCGTTTGTCCTCCTCGTTCCCAGGCCGACACCTAGCCCTGCCGATACTGTTTATTGCCCCTCCCCTTACAGTAGAAAGCTTCCCTCATCAAAGGACCCCCGAATCGATCAAAGCCCCCACCCTATGAGATCCGATCAAACCCCCACATTCCATGAATCGGCGGAATGTCCAGCTGCGCGATATTCATCACCTGTTGTGACCGGGGTGGGACTTCTGCTGTATACGTGTGTGGGAACGGGCTTGAAGCGGGGGTTCCGAGAATGTCTTTCCGTACATCAAAGCATTGCCACGAATATGTAATATGTAATAAAGTAATAAACCTGTGTATAAGAGGCCAGGCCTCAGAGATGCGGGTAGAGCACCTCATGACGATACCTGCTGTCTGAATTGTTGTGTTCTCCTCCGGAGAGAATAAACCTTGTTTCCTGCCTTCCCGTCTCCAGCGCCTGCCTCTTCATTGAGTAATAATTAGTGGGTTAAAGAGGCGATACCGCCGGGCAAATATCGATTGTCCCTTGACCTTAGATTCAACAATTGGCGTCCCAAGCGTGGGGCCCATCAGCGACTCGTGGATCCAGTGGGAGAGGTCCTGACGACAGAGTGAACGACTGCAACGATCGGGAGAGCTCTTGCCCAATAGACCCTCGTCTGGCAGCCGATCATCCGAACTTCACTGGTTCCGAACAGACCTCTCTCGAGTGATCTACGGTCCTGACTGGGAACCATCAGGAGTGCTGCGAGGAATACAAAGACAAGAGGATGATCGGGCGCTGGATTCGGAAGACAAGAAACTGTCCATACGGTCCGGGTAAGGTCGTGTAGACACGACGAATCACGAAATAATTGTTGATTGTTCAGAAAATACTAGTATTACTCTTTGTTGACTCATTTGGAGATTCACTGTCTGCACACGGAGAAACAGTAGGCTCTTTCCCTTTTGCAAACAGTGAAGGATAGGTAACGCAGCCGTCGTGCCTATTTTTCTCCCCCACTGGTTTTATTATTTATTTGACGGCTTATTTTCGGGAGACTCCCTCTCCCACACTGATTAACTGTTTTTGGCCCCGAACTACTGTTCGCGGATTGTTTTCTGGAGATTCTCTGTCTGCAAACAGGAAATAACAGATTCCTCTTTACGGATAGTGAAAGGGTAGAGGACGCAGACTTTTGCGCGCCTACTTATTCTCCCCACTGGTTTTATTTTATTTTATTGGTTGTTTTTGTTATTGGTTCATGAGGTATTCACTGCCTGCAAACAACGTAGAATAGAAATATTCTGTCTAGTCTTTGCGCGCAGTGATAAGATAGGCAGTGCTGACTTTTTGTCCCTCGTCGTGAGCTGTCATGTCTGTCTTCTCCCCACTGGTCGATAGCTGGTTCAGCCCGGACCGTTTATTAGAGGTGGATCATCTAGCTCCGCTGGAAGGCACCCCTAATAAAGACATGTTCGTAAACTATGGATTAGTTACCATAGCCTATAGTAAACTGTGGCACAGGTATACCAAAGAAAGCCAAGAGAAACAGTGGCCACTGATAGGATCCTTCGATCTTGATAAAATAGAAACGTTAGAAATAGCCCTTCGTGATAGTAAGACAACGCCCGTTATGCTCGACTGCCTCGGTATGTGGCACAAAGAAGCAATGCAACGAAAGAATAGAGACGAGGACAGAGCAGGTAAAGGAACATATCGACAGGACGACCTCAGAACACAACGTCCCGAAAGTAATCCCCCGACACTACGCACAGGACGGCAAAACCAATGTGCTTTTTGTAGATATGCCGGGCACTGGAAAGCCCAATGCCCGACTCTACTGAGCGTGAATAGGAGCAGAGGACCGACAGGAATAACAGGCCGTCAGAAAGGGAAAAGGCGCGAGACAAAGATGAATCAGACTGACTTGAACAGGCCAGATAGAACCACCACGTTCGATTATGCCCGATGGCACCGATTTCGCCAAGCCGATTTCAGCGACATGTTCGAGTCCTCATAGATCTAACAACGATAAGACGGGAAAACCCAGTGTAGCTCTAAATTGGCAGGCGACAAACCCCGAAGAAAACAGAAAGAATAATGTACACACATGATCAAGCATCCTTACGTTTAGCCAAGTAGGGAAAAGTTTAGGGTATTTCGAGGTAAGGGTTACACAAGTATCCTTCGCCGATAGGACTAGGGATATTGCCTATGTCTGAAAACCTACTACCTCCTTTTCTTCCGCATCCTTATAGGCATATAACTAAAGCCTGCCCCATTGCTCTAACAAAAAGTACGCGCAGCTTATAGAAATAAGATAATTATGGCCAATAACTGTTTTTATGTTTGTCTTGGGTCTTTTTTTATATAATATTTGTACTGTCTCCCCGTCTGAGTTTGTGTGTACGTAATGCATGAATCTGCGTCATCCCTCTGCCTGCGTTATCATGGTGCTTAAACTTCTGTTAACAGAAGCTTTAGCATGGAACAACCTGGAAAGAAAGGAGTGGGAAAACGAAATCCGTAGGCCACTTATGAACTTGAACTTTTATTTAACATAACGGACAAGAAACAAATAACAATACGTAATAATAACACTTAATAATGCCCTAACAACAGAAAACGTTTGAAACAAGAACGGTAAAACTAGAAAATGAAAGTCAGCAGAACATTCGCCCCCCCATTCTGGAACCTTCCAAAGTAGGGCAGGGTTACGGCTACGCCCAACCGGCAGCAACCCATATAAGGCGGGTCCTGCTGCCAACAGTCGGTCAGGAAATCATAACATAGGGTGGAGCCGGAGGAGAGACAGGGGCCGGCAGAGCCCGGCCGCAGCGGCCCTGGGTAGTTGCAGGCAGTCCCGCCACATGTCCTCCCGGTCCGGCCACCAATGGCCAGGGACCGGGGCCAACTGGATCCGGCTGCAGCCGATGAGCCAAGGAACCCGTTCATGGGGCCAGAGCAAGGGGCGTCCGGCCGACATCCACCGGAAGCCCGGTCCAGA
This sequence comes from Lissotriton helveticus, assembly GCF_964261635.1. NCBI lineage: Eukaryota > Metazoa > Chordata > Amphibia > Caudata > Salamandridae > Lissotriton > Lissotriton helveticus. The sequence goes on along the minus strand of NC_136067.1, from coordinate 1,634,467,897 downwards.
GAAGGACGGGACACTTCTTTCTTTTCCCCTCCGTAATGGCCGCAGCAGCACGCCCGGCGCCACTTGAATAATGGCTGCGACAACTCTGGGGGAGGGATGTCTTGTACATACCTCCGCGAAACTTAGTCCAGGTCGGGCTGGGAGGGAGAGGCGACGCGGACGAGCCTCTCCCACCTCCACGGATAGGAGGTTTCCCAGCCCCCGGCCCAGCGCCGAACTCCTCCAGCCAGGCGATGGTGCCAATACCTGCGTAGCACCGAACATACCATGGTGGCGCCCCAGTACTTGCGCAGCACCGAACATGCTCCGCAGGTGGCCATACTTCCGCAGCACTGGGCATGGGACTTGTGGAGCACAGAGTGTGGAGAGACCATCGTGCATGCCCATGAAAGAGAGCGGCATGGAGCGCATCGGGAGAGGGGGACGGCGCGAACGAGTCTCCCTCGCCCCCCCCAGGTGGGGGCACCACAGCTGCGCCCTAGCCGAACGTCCTGCTTCCACAACACGGAGTTCCATTCTCTATTTGTCCCCAGAAAGGTCTCTTCCACTCTCGCAGACTCGACGAGGGGGGGCAGCTGCAGGCCTCAAAATGGCGTCTGGGTCCGCTGGAAGGCGGGCCTCGGCCGCTAGAGTAACTTTGAACAGCAATGTAACTCGGGCGCTTGCCCACCGGGACACGAGCCCCCACCTCCGACAGCACCCCCACAGCCTTGAAGATTCTACAAACGTCCCAGGAGCCCTCGGCCCCTGCAGGCTTCTGGTAAGGGGCAACTGCCTTGATCGCTAACAAAACAAGCATGACATTGCCACTCTTTCTGTTAGCATGAATTCTCGAACTGCCGAAAAGGACTCTGGTCCAACTGCCGGTTGTAGGAAACATTTTTTTCTGATGCTACTTCCGGACTAACCCGGCCCCGCCCAAAAATGGCGCCGGTAACAATAGGAACTTACGAACGCCACGTGGTGTTTTCTTTTTGCTAATAAAGAAAAACTTGATTTTCTGAGACATGTACCTGATCCTTTGTATGCTTGACGAGAAAGAAAGAGAGTTCACTCGACGAACATATAAAAGGACTCCGTTAAAAAATGTTGATTACAAATGTACGATGTATTATATTTTTTTAACTGATGTATAACCTCGCTTATGACGCACGTACACGGTATACATATAGGAAATCTGATTGCAACTAGTCTGACGGTGCTTCTAAGTTATGAAATAAATGCCCCCCGATCCCCCAACCAATTTATAGACGTTTTAGTTTCCTACGAGTGAACGAATAAACCTTTCTAATGTTTTTTAATGCTGCAAAATAACCCCCTACTGTACGCACTTTAGCCATTGCCGCGTCCGGCCAAGTACGACTGCACCTTCATAAATCTACATGCTGAATGATTTTGCAAAATAAAGGTTTCTCAAACTATGAACGGGTATTACATGCTTTATTTAAAATATGGGATCGGCGGGAGAGTTCTTTTCTGTGCACCCTACTCTGCTCTCTCTTTAAGGTTAATAGAAGATGGTTGCCCAGCCCCGGATGGAGGATCGAATCTGAGACACGACACTCTGCCGTCAAATATGCGACTGACTCAGGGACTCGCGCATGGAGAAAGACCTCGACTTCTGGGGATGGGTAAAAGCGAAATGGTGTAAAAGATGGAATATAAAGGTTGGGTAAAGTGAAACGATGTAAATGATAAAATATTATAAAGATACGACACTCAAAGGTACGAGGGAACAGAGTTGACCGAAGAGCTGATAAACCTTAGAACATCACAGCGTTGAAAGAGGTTTAAGGACCCCAATAGCTAAATACACCTACCAACTGGAAACCTCGCACTAAGTGCTTCTGATTCTCTAATGTTTCCCTACTCACAGCCTATAAGGTCACACTGCCCCCACCCCCCCCCCCCCCTTGGCTCCAGAAACCAAAACCCCAGGGATTCTATCCCGAGGGGATAAGACGAGTATGAGGTAAGTAAAGGACTTTCGTACCCGTGCTTTTGATATGCTCGAATGTTGTCCCCCTCCCCTCCCCTCTTTTTTTCCCCTCTACAGGCCACACCGGAATCACGACCGAAGTATGGTGAAGATCTGAAGCCTTGCCATGTCTGATACACGAGGCGGACTAACACTGCCTGGTGGCACCTAAACACACCCACAAGCTGCTCTTTTTACCAAAAGAGCCAATAAAGTTTATGACATGATGAAAGCGATCACCCTTGATCCGTGTTGCGTGAATGGACACCTGTCACGTATGTCTGAAACTATGAGATGATGTTTGTGTATGACTGACGCGTTGACTTAACTGATTAACGGACCGAGAATGCAAGAAATGCGACACAACGGTGCCCTTTTTTCTCGATGCATGTCCCCTGTACCCGGCCTAATGCTCGTCCATCCCAAACTGCATGCTTTCAAAATTCTAACACAGACCCATAATGCCTTATGTTGCGTAATGCGTTGAATAGCCTGTCTTAATGCACGGCCACTCCCCATGTCGCACGTGTACTATTTAGCCTGTTGTTGCACATCTCTCTCTCTCTCTCTCTCTCTCTCTCTCTCTCTCTCTCTCTCTCTCTCTCTCTCTCTCTCTCTCTCTCGCTCTTCCGAACGACCAAGCACCTAAATTGGCAAACCGCCACCCCTAGTGCCCCACCAATTGGCCCCAAATACCACAAGTATTTGCTCAAAATTTATCCTAAGTAAAAATCACCCTGACGCCGTGTCACTACCTCTCCTTTCTGCTAAATTGATGAAACCGAGATTTGGCCAAGAGGGAAAGGACAGGTAAGACGACTGAGGTTCCCTAATCTGACCCGAAATAAGGGAACTACATGTCAGCGGCTCCTGTGTTATAAAAAGATGCCTCAGATAACGCGACCTTCCCCGTCCCGAATTGTCGCAATACCCAAACAGTAAAGGTGATCGAAACATCCCCATCTTCCCAGAACACCCCCAGTTTCGTATCAGCTACCCCAGACGGGAGTTTAAAACTGCCCCTCACCCCCGGTTGTAAGAGATGGGTCGATTTACGCCCTTACCACAGTTTTCTATGTCCCTAGTTGTTTTCCACAAGACCCCGGTTTTTTAATTAAGTAGTCAGGTTGTAAGAGGCTATGTAGGAACTAGAACGATGTTTGCAAAATTAAGATTAGACCGAAGTGAAGAAATCGTTGCAATGAACCCTGTTGAAAGTAAAATGGTTTAGCTGAAAGGCAGGATGCATTGATAGAATGAAAAATGTTTAGCCTATGTTCATCTCTCAGAAAGATACCTATCAGACCATGGTGATAGCACATTGCGTTTTTTGATATAAAGCCCAGGAGAACGGCATAGCTTTGTAAGGCTCGTACTAGGAAGGTGGGTCTCCGTCAGAAGAGCTGACGTAACTGTAATGCAATAAAAAGCACCAGATCTCGTGCCATGACCGGGCAGAAAAACACCATTGTGTTCTCATTTACCTGGAGCTGGGAGAGAAATAGACTTATGTGATTACCTTCCTCTGCCAATTCTCTAAAGACTATCTTTTCAAACTCATTTAAGGGTACGACTGTCGGAGGAAAGAAGGACCGGATGTGGGAGCACGTGGCCTGACTACAGACTATGGAACATCTGCGACATTGGCCAAGGCGAGACCGCGACAGTAAGGAGCTGCAGGACGAGGCTCTGTTTTCGACAAAATAAGAGGAAAGGGCTGACCTGATGCCCCTGCTCGATGTCCAATATATGCCGAAAAGTCCCGGCTCCCTAAACTCGGTCATGAGCCCGCCTACCTGAAATTTTCCGTCCCCCTAGTCTGTTCCAGATCTGGCCCTGCTCCATCCCCCTTTTTCTCCGACCTACCCTAAAGGACTGCTCACACGCACATTTCTTCCATCTGAACCTTTTTGACAGCCAACTCAAAGGACACAGGGCGAAAAGGACCTTTTTGACCAGAAACGCGAGGAAAAGGTCGTGCCCTGCAACGCGGGACCTAGAATAGAGCTGGACCCTTAGCTCCACCGCCGGTGCTCCACAGCGCCAACAAAAGACGACAAAGAATGCTGAGAACTCATTTACTTCGAACATTGACACCCTCAATCATCGTTTCTGCTATGTCTCAATTCTCTCCCAGCCACCATTGTATTAATTATGCTCCACCATTGTAACATGAACAGAACTCACATATGTAATGACCTATCAATTCACATTCCAAACGACTATAAGCAACTATGAAATGTACTCAATGCTCTCACTACAGAATCATTTTTGTCCGTTATCACATTACTATGACTTTCCTGCAAATGAGTTTTTATCGATAGACCCGCCTCCTAAGATGAAAGATTTCAAAATGTAATGTCTATAATTTCTTCACCTGGGTACCTACTTCTTTTCCTATGACCACCACAGTCGACATGAATTAGAAATAGGCCAGCAAGATGTCTTGGATATGTTAAAGGGAGGACTGTGGAAAATTAGTACGGTTTGGTAAACATTATCTGCGCCATCTTGCCTCTTCCCCTGATGCCACACTTTTTGTTATGCGCACCCGCCATTTTAGGTGCCTCGATCAGAACAACCCTTTTTTTGCATGCCACTGACCCCCGGCATAGCCCTCCTTCCTCACAAAACCCGCACTCTGACAAACCCCCGCTCGCACATGCCTTGGGTCATAAACCCCTCTTCAGCGCAGCGTTGCCTCAGAACCCCATCCTGTTCCCAGCGCAACACCTCCCTTCATTCCTTTCATGGTCCCAGGCTCTTTTTATGCAAACCCCCTTTTCCTGTGTGCCCGTTTGTCCTCCTCGTTCCCAGGCCGACACCTAGCCCTGCCGATACTGTTTATTGCCCCTCCCCGTACAGTAGAAAGCTTCCCTCATCAAAGGACCCCCGAATCGATCAAAGCCCCCACCCTATGAGATCCGATCAAACCCCCACATTCCATGAATCGGCGGAATGTCCAGCTGCGCGATATTCATCACCTGTTGTGACCGGGGTGGGACTTCTGCTGTATACGTGTGTGGGAACGGGCTTGAAGCGGGGGTTCCGAGAATGTCTTTCCGTACATCAAAGCATTGCCACGAATATGTAATATGTAATAAAGTAATAAACCTGTGTATAAGAGGCCAGGCCTCAGAGATGCGGGTAGAGCACCTCATGACGATACCTGCTGTCTGAATTGTTGTGTTCTCCTCCGGAGAGAATAAACCTTGTTTCCTGCCTTCCCGTCTCCAGCGCCTGCCTCTTCATTGAGTAATAATTCGTGGGTTAAAGAGGCGATACCGCCGGGCAAATATCGATTGTCCCTTGACCTTAGATTCAACAAATCAATCATCAACATCTTCCTCTTTTGTTCTAAGGTACTGTGTAAAGGAGGTACTCTTTGTCAAGCACTTTAAGATCATATAACTTACTTGTTCTCTCTGAGCCTTCATGGCTGAGGCACAGGCATATGAGTACATTCCATTGGAGTCATAAACCTTGCAAACCAAAGTGGTCCTTCAGCAAACTTTTCATAAAGTTCTCGTGTTATGCACCGCCAGTTCCAGACCTGAAAAAAATGGCATGCAATAGACTCACTCGCGGTTGATTCTCAATATGGTCCAATCAGTTCACCAGCATTCCGTTTTTTTATCAGGCCACAGTTAACCTCCTTAACCTCCCTCACCTCCATTACTCCTTAACCAGGCTTGTACACCGTGTCACCCGATATCCTGTATATCTTTAATCCTTGTATTCAATTCCCCAAGAGGTTTGTTAATATTATCTTTATTTTGTTGTCACCAGTGCTTCCAACATGCAGCAGTGTTTCCAAAAGCACCTGTGATGTGGGTGAGGAGTGTCTGGGAGTTCTTTTGAGTTCTCCCAGTGTTGCTGCCTCTTGGATGAAAAAAAGGCAGAGCAGCCCCAGCCACCATTGTTGGTGTATCCGGGGAGCAACAGCCCGTTAGAACCATGCAGTGGCCCCCTATCATGCAGTTGACTATCTCTATCAGCACCTCCAGACACGAGTAGGCTTCATTGCCAGTCTTCACTTGGGCAAGTATTAATAGGCACTACCGGAACCATGCCTAGATCGTGCCCTCAGCGTTGCTGTCTAAAGCTGAAAAGCTCCGTATGATCCTCCACTCCTCCAGAGATCTTTCTTCAGCATTCTACAACTTTATGTGCAGGCTGCCTGACTTCAAAATGGCCCCTGTGAGCGCCACACAGTGAATGCATTGGCTGTCTTACTGTAGCATGGCAGCCCCACACTCCACCAGAACAGGGGGCAGGCTGCCTGACCCTAAAATGACATCAGCCTAATCTCTCCAAGAAGACCTCAGTACCCACTGCAGGTGAGGCACACAGAGGACATCAGTGATTCTGCTCTTTGGCCCCTGCCAGCATTAGTGCTCCACCCAACAATAAAGGCACAGCCATATGGGTGCTTCAACAACAGGTGGCACAGAGATGCCCAAAGGGCCTTCACTGGCAGTGAGGAAGGGGTTGATTGGACCATGGAAGGTGCTATTTATTTCAGCCAAGCCTGAGGGGAACCCCTCCAGATCTGGGAGCCCTTTGTGCAAGTAACCACATTGCTCCAAGGTATGGCCATACCCCCTCAAAGGATTTTTTAATAGTGCTCACTATTGAGGTGATTGCAATGACTTCTAATTCAGTCCTAAGAAAATCCCCATAGCTAAACCAGGCTTCTTTTTCAGTATTTCCTGCTGTTCTTCTGTATACAAATCCAAGGAATCTATGCTCTGGGGTTCTTACAAGACGGTAGGAGCCCAGTTTCAGTTTGTTGAGCTCCAGCCGTGGGATGTTCTGTTAAAATAAAGCCACTTCCGTAGAAAACTAACCCTGGCCAGTTCTGAAGCCAGGTCTCCTCTCTGAGAGCAATAATAGTTTGGCTGGAAGTGGACACCATCAAAGACCTCAATTTCTCCAGAACCATATTGACTACGAGCAAGCAAATTATCATGATCCCAGTCTGTTCTTTGAGATTCTCTGAGGAAGATGTAGTGCTTGGACTCGATGGCTGGTGACGCGATGAATTTGATGATGGTGTTGCAGAAGCCGGTGTGTGGTCCTGTGGATCTGTAGGGGTGGGTACCTCTGACTGTCGTTCTGTCAGTGTGGAGTTGAAATTTTAGGTGTTCCTTGATCAATGTGGTGTTGTCTACAGTGGTGGTGCAGCGGATTGTTTCTTTGTGGATTATGTCAAGCCCCCTTAGTGTTTGTTGGTGCAGTCCCAATGTGTCATCTTATAGCCATTGGGCATTGTGGTGGCGATATTGGGCGGAGGGGAGGTTGAGCCAGGTCTCTGTGATGAACGTCATGTCGGGAGCGAGGGTGGAGATGGTGTCACAGACTTTGGTGGCAGGTTTGCAGAGTGATCAGGTGTTGAGCAGTAGGCATGGGAAGGGTTCCGGGGCGGTCATGGTCGGCGAAGTGGGAGTGGCGTGGATTTCTGGGAGGGTGGGATATCTTGTGTTGCAGGTGAATGGTCCTACATTTATCGAGGAGAAACAATGCAGCCTTCGCTGTTGTGGCGTCTGGGGTCCGGGTCTCTGAGATCTGCATCAACGTTCCTGTGGGTTGCTGGACGACCAGGGTTCCTGGCACGGTTGAGGCACGGACGGGTGCAAACAGGCTTGCCTTTAGCATGCCAGCGGCGCGGTTGCACTGCGACCTCCATTAAGTAGGTCCTGGGAGGTGGAAGGGTCACTGGAGGTGGTGGGTTTGGCTGGTGGAAGACGGGAGGGAAATAGAAATGGCAGGAAGCGAGTGGGCGGTGGGGTGGCACAAGAACAGCAAATTCTCCGAAAAACAGAACAACAAATAGCAAGCAGAAACAAAACAAACAAAAGTGCTTTAATAAGGCCTATGTGTTGGTGATGTCTTCCAGATCAGATATTCTTACAGGTAGATTCATGAAAGGAAAATCGGCTCGCAAAGGGCCAGATTCTGCGAATCTGGCCCTTTGCGAGCGCAATTTTTGCATTTGGGATTCATCTTCCCAAATGCAAAAATCGCTAATTGCGAAATCGCATATTTGCGAGGAATTGCATTTAAGGAATCTCTATTTGAGATTCCTTAAATGCAATTCATTACCCATTTTTTTTTGCGAATTCGCTATTCCTGGCCGCTATTTACCACGAAGTCAGACTTCGTGGTAAATAGTGAAAACTCCAAAAATTGCACTTTAGTGCATTTTTCTGACTGGTATGTTACACACACACATGTCCTTTGGACATGTGTGCGCGCAACATCTGGCTACATTGCTTTTCAGGGGTTACTTCAGGGTGTCCTTTGGACACCCCTGGCACCCTTGAAATCGCATCCTTATTTGCGAATAAGGAATAACTCCCCATTCATTCTATGGGCCTTTAGGCCCATAGGAATGAATGGGGAGTTATTGCTTATTTGCGATTAGCAATTTGCTAATCGCAAATAAGGAAGATGTAGGAATCGCAATATTTTTTGCAATTCCTACATGAATCCCGTTTTGCAAGTCCTTAATAGCTATTCCTTATGAATCGCTATTACAGACTCGCAAACGGGACTTTGATGAATCTAGCTGTTAGTCACTAACCTACGGTCCATGGTTAGGCCAGCATTTGAAAGAATGCATTTCACAAGTATTTTTTTTAATGTATTTTATTATTATGCATGGCTGTCACTGAGAGCCACAAGCGGGAATGCCAGATACTAAATTCGGTAGTTCACTGCTACTATTTAGCAATAGAGGTTAGCAAAAACTGTTACCCACTACTTTATCCCTCAAAAAAGATTTCCAGACGGCTGTGGAAGGGCTCTCAAAGAGCATGTCAGTCCATCACTGGCAAAGCAGAGAGAACATCAGGAGAGGATGGGAGAAAAGGGTAAACAGAGCGAAAAGGCCATGTTAAATATACACTCCGTCCACATCAAAGACAACTTTAGCTTCCTTCTCACTGTCTGTAAGATGTCACTCAGAACCTCTTGAGGAAAAACATCCCCTTTATTCACTGCTACCACTTGCTGCTGTATCGTTCCTGGTGAAGGGATAGCTGATGTGATTGTCGGGACTGCTGCCATCTGTGGACCCTCTTTCCCAACAACAACAACTTCTCGCGGCCCCCGCTGCGCGGGAGCCGCTTGCCTTTGGGAATTGTGAGGAAGACCGGCCCCCAGCCTGCCCGCGGGACTGCGAGGACCAGCGAGCAGTGCGGCGCTGATCTGCCGCAGCTGGTCCTCTTCCCGCCCCCACCTCCTGGCTGAATAAATTCTACTGTGGACTACGCCTACCTGGTGCTGCTGTATCGTTCCTGGTGGAGGGATAGCTGATGCGATTGTCGGGACTGCTGCCATCTGTGGACCCTCTTTCCCAACAACAACAACTTCTCGCGGTCCCCGCTGCGCGGGAGCCGCTCGCCTTTGGGAATTGTGAGGAAGACCGACTCCCAGCCTGCCCGCGGGACTGCGAGGACCAGCGAGCAGTGCGGCGCTGATCTGCCGCAGCTGGTCCTCTTCCCGCCCCCAACCTCCTTCCTATTTTTTATTTATTTATTTTATTTTATTTTTATTTATTTATTTATTTTGAAAGTTTTATATAGCGCGGACAAGATCTTCGCAGATATCAGAGCGCTTTACAAAGAATAGTACATGAGGGAGTATAGTCAGACATATAAATCAATAGGTCAAAACAGTACAACTAGGTGGCTACAAAGCCAATCATGTGAGTAATAAACAGCTAATACAGATAATCAAAATAAACAAATCGATGCAGAGTATTCACAGTGTCTGAGATAAAAGCTCAAGTGTATTTTGCCATGAGGATAGTTTTTACTTCATTTTTAAAGAGTGTAGTGGAAGAGATAAGCCTGATTTCGGGCGGGAGTGAGTTCCAGATCCTAGGCGCCATTCCTGAGAAGGAGCGCTTATATGTTTTTTCCTTCCGGAATCTTCGAGGTTTCAGCAGAAGATTGTTTGTGCCTCTAGTGTTTCTAACTCCGCCAGAGATTGTCAGTTTCTGAGCGAGGTATCCGGGTGAGTTTAGGTGTACCGCCTTGTGTGTCATGCAGGCGATTTTCAAGTGTATTCTGGCTTCAAAAGGCAGCCAGTTCAGGGATTTCAAGTCAGGGGTAATATGGGAGTGTTTTTTTGACCCAGTGATGAGTCTCGCTGCAGTGTTTAGAGAAGCTCTCAGGGGTGCGGTTGTGGTTAGTGGGAGTCCGCAGAGGTCGGTGCTGCCGTATTCAATTCGAGGGATGACTAGTGCTTGTACTGCCGTTTGGAAGTCTTTGGCTGGGAGGAAGGGTTTAAGTTTCCTCAGAGTATTGATCTGGAAGTTCGCTCCCTTTGTTGCCTTGCTGATATGTTGCTGCATGTTGAGATTGGTGTCGAGTGTTATGCCTAAAGATTTTGCTGAGTCCACGATGGTCGGTTGGACATTGAGTGCGGTTAGGTGTTTAAGCCAAGTTTGAGTGGTGGAGATCTTCGTTGGAGGTGAGATCAGCAGGAACTCTGTTTTCAGGGCATTGAGTTTGAGATGATTATCGGCAAGCCAGGATTGGGTGCATCTGATCGTTGAGTTCAGGAGCAAGATGTCTTTGGGGGACTGTACTTTGAGATAAAGTTGGGTGTCATCGGCGTACATGTGAAACTGTACATTGGATGCTTGTAGCAAGGTGGTGAGCGGTTCCATGACTAGGTTGAACAGAGTTGGGGATAGAGAGGATCCTTGGGGGACGCCTAGCGTTACGGGTATTGGCGAGGACATCAGGTTGTTGCTCTTGAATTTCTGCGACCTGTTGTGAAGAAAGGAAGTGAACCACTTTAGAACAGTTCCAGATAAACCCATTCTAGCGTTTAGTAGTTCTAGTAAGTTCTCATGTTTAACGGTGTCGAATGCTGAAGAGAGATCAAGGAGGATGAGGAGGCAGGTCTCGTTTTGGTCTAGCATTTGAAGTGCGTCGTCAATTATGTGGGTCATAGCAGTTTCTGTACTGTGTCCTGCTCGGAAGCCTGATTGGTGAGGGTTGAGGAGATCAAATTGTTCAATGTGTTTAGTCAATTGTAGTTGCGCACATTTTTCCAGCAGTTTGGCGAGAGTGGGAATATTGGTAATGGGACGGTAATTGTTGAGATCAGAGGGGTCGGCTGTAGGTTTCTTTAGAAGAGGTGTGACCTGACCAACTTTGAGGGAATCAGGTATGCTTCCTTGTTGGAGAGAACTGTTGATAATTTTAGTCCAGAGAGGGAGCAGCAAAGGGGTAAAGTCTTTTACTGCGTTAGCTGGAAGGGGGTCCGTAAGGTGATTGGATGGTTTCAGGGTGCTGAGCAGTTTGCCAATTTCTTCTTCCGAGTATGTGCCAAAGGTTGACCAAGTAGCATTGTTTTTTGGTTCAGTGGGTGCTAGGCACTGGGGTTTGGAGTAGAGGCTTGCATCAATGAGGAGATCGCTCTTTATGTTGTCAGTTTTTTGGATAAAGAAAGCAGCGAAGTCTTCACAGGAGGGTGCCTCACGCTCAGTGTTGAGTGGTTGGGGTTGATCCTTTGATTGTGTTCTAATTAGCTCAAACAGTTTTCTCGGGCGGTTTTTTGCTTGGTCGAGCTGGAGGCTGAAGAAGTCTGATTTTGAGCGTTTTATTTTCCTGAAGTAGGCGTTTCTCTTTTTCTTCAGATCTTTTAGGTGCATTGCAGAGAGAGCTGATCTCCAGGTACGCTCTGCCAATCGCATGTCTCGTCTATCCTCATTGAGACTCCTGTCGTACCATGGATTGGAGATTTTAGTAGAAGCTCTTTTTAGCTGCAAAGGTGCAGCCTCATTAATTATTGAGGTCATAGCGTTGAGATAATGGTCAGTCAGGGTTTGAACGTCCGTAGCGCCTGTCGGTGGGAGTAGGAGGTTGCAACTGTTAGGGGGCAAACTTCCTGCTTTGAGTTTTTTCAAGTCTCTTTTCCAGACTTTGGGCTTGGAGAGTTGAGCCGGGTTAATTTTAACTTTTTCATTGATAAAGAATGTGACAATATGATGATCTGACCAGTCACAGGGTTGGATGGACTCGAGTTGGATAGAGTCCTCTTTGGAGATGATCAGGTCGAGGATAGAACCTTTCTTGTGGGTCGGGCTGTTGCATATTTGGGTGAGGTTAAGGGCATCGAGGAAGTTTTTAAGACTATTTACCACCGCGTCATTGCGATCGTTCCAATGGAGGTTGAAGTCACCAAGATATATTTGGGTGAGCTGCCTTCCGGAATTGGTTGAGATCATATCCATGATTTGTTGGGAAAAGGTGAAGTTGTCCCTGGGTGGGTGGTAGATGCTGTGAAGCGAGCATATCGGTTTGCCCTCACTAATAATGTCAAGGCAGATGTATTCCCAGCATGTTGGGGATGGTAGGGAGGTGGAATTGACTTTCTGAACAGAGAGGTTGTCCCTGTAGATGCACGCAATTCCACCACCTATTTTGCCTACTCTGTCGAGCCTGATAATGTGGTAGTTGGGGGGAACCAGAATGTCCATTATAGGTGTCGAAGATTCAGTTAGCCAGGTTTCAGTCAGAATGATTAGGTCAAGGTCCAGCGATAAGAGGAGATCAGCAATGGCGGCGGAGTGTTTCGTGGCCGATCTGCAGTTGAGGAGGGTGCATTTGAGACGGGGTGTATTGAGGGTAGTAGATGGTTCTAGAGAGAGAGGGACATTTCTAAGGTTATTGGGGATGGAGAATCTGCTGTTTAGTGTGGTGGGTCTAAGGGGGTTTGAGTGTATCGTGGGAATGTTGAGGTGTGGGGTGGTTGTGTTATTTTGGGGTGCTGTGTTATTTTGGGGGGCTGGGTCATAGGAGCGGAGAAGGGTGAGTGTGTCGAGGTCAGAAATTGCGTTGTGTGTGCGACGAGGGCGACTGTTGCGATTGCGAGCTGGGATTGAGGTCAAGTTGGGGGAGAGTTGAGTGAGAGAGTTAATCGGAAGGGTGGGGGACAAGTTGTGCGGGGAGGTGTATTTGTGTGAGGGGTTGCAGGGGCGGTAAGGGGGACGAGGGCAGTTACTGCGCCTCTGACCGGGGATTGACGCCCGTTGTAGGGCTTGTTGAGTGACGGAGTCTGCTGGAGGGGTAGGGGACAAGTTGGGAGGGGAGGTGGGTGTGAGTGAGGGGTGTAAGGGGTGTGTGGAGAGTAGTTCTTTGATGATGTGTATGTCTTCTTTGATCTGAGTGAGGGTGGCCATGATGTAGTCCATCGTGGGGTAGGTGTTGGAGGGGGTGGTGGTGGACAGAGGTGAATGGCTGACCCGGGAATTTGTGTGCAGGTGGGAGAGTAGGCTGGTGTTCGAGCAGGCCTGCGTTGTGTTGGTGTACGGGATGGTGTTAGGGAGGTGAGATGTTTTGGGCGGGAGGGGTGTGGCTGGAGTAGGAAGGAGGTTGGTGGTATGAGTGAGGGCATTGATGGTAGGCGGGGAGGACAAAGTGTAAGCTGGGAGAATGTTAGTCGTGATGAGGGTGCGGGATGGGTAATGAGGGCTGAGAGTAGGAGGGCCCAAGATGGTCCTGTTGTGGGGAGGGGGTGTTAAATTAAGAGGGGAGGTGAGTTCTGCGTAATTGGTTGGGGGGAAATGGGGACTGAGAATGGGGGGGTAAAGGGGGGGATTTGTCGAGGTGCGTGATGTTCTGGTGCTGGACTAGGTTAGGTGTGTTGTGGGTGGGAGCTGTGCCGTCAGGGGTGAGCCGAGTGTTAATGCCCGCTGTAGGTGTGAGAGGGGTGTTGATGGTATGTGTGGAGGTCCGAGGATTGGTAGAGGGGGTGGGAGTGTGAGTGGTGTATGAGGGGGAGCGATCTGTGTCTGTGTTTGAGTCGTGTGTTACATCTGTCTGGTGCTGAACTGGGATAGAGGTGTTGTGGGTGGGAGATGCGAGGTCAGGGGTGGTAGGTGTGTCCCTGATTGAGGAGTATGTAGCTGTGAGGTCATGGTTGGTGCGACTGGAGGAGATATGAGTGTTGGTCCGTGATTTGGAGAGGTGCTCTTTAAAAGTGGGGAACAAATTGTCTATTAGTTCCAGGTTCCTGTCTGTGGATTGGGATAGGACAATCCCGTTATTGTAAATGGTGATGGTGGCTCTGCCTGGAAAGAATAGGGATGGTGTGATGGAGAGAGTTAGGCTGTGAGCGGATTTCCTGGTGGAGGAGACGGTGAGTAGGGTGAGGAACGCTTTTCTCCATTGAGCTCTGCGTGAGGTGTGGAAGATGATATCAGTGTTCAGGGATCCATTGACCGGTGAGAAGTAGGTGTCAGCAAAGGGGGTTTCAGGGTGTGACCTAAGGAAGTTGTGTTTAAAGCGTTTAGCAGCTTTTTTGGTGAGTGACGGTGGGTAGTTGATTTTATATGTGTGATTGCCGATAGGATCCATGTCGCAATGATGGTTTAGTTGGGTATGGGAGAATGCACTATAGTGGTACACATGTGCAGAAAAACCAGTATCTACAGTAGGTTACACAGTACAAAGTTACACAGTACAAAGTTACACAGTATAGAGTAGTACTAGTGATCCATCAACATAACCAAAGTATAAGAATGTGCGAGGAAACAAAAACATACAGAAGTTGTAAAGTACAAGTTATAAAGTACAAGAGTGGCACTAGTCAGATCCTCCAGGATTTCGCGATTTCGCGATTTGCCACGAAATCGGCACTTTTGTAAAAATGCCGCGATTTTTACTAAAGTGCCCGCGAAATCGGCACTTTCGTAGAAATCGCGGCATTTTTACAAAAGCCGCTATATCCAGGGGGGTCTGTAAACAGTCCAGCATCGCCCAAGCAGCGGAATGTGTGATGTGATCGTCTGCAGTCGTTAACTCCGGATTCAGACCTGTTGCAGAAAACAAAATGCAGCGCCCAGTTAGGATATCTGTGCATTTACACCACCCTCTGCCAGCCTCTTTTATAAACGCTGCCCCGCCTCCTCTCTACTCGGAAAGTTAATGATTTAACACACAACCCCCCATTTCCACGCAGCGAGTTAACTCTCTCCTCCCCCCTGATCCCGAAGCCATTACACAAAGGAGAGTCAGGATTATCTGACAGGGGCCCTTGTTATCCCTGCAGGAGCTGAATGTGTCCAAGATCAGCCAGTGAAAGAAACTGCACGGCCGGCCTGGCCCCAGAGGCATGTCCAGGCACACAGTGCACGGGAAATAAAGACGCCGCGCAGCAGGTCTGGACAGGGGAGCCTGAGCCTCTGCACAGCTGTCCAGGGTCCAAGCCCGGGGACAGGCAGAAGAAAAGAAACCAAGACTGCTGGCCTGGCTCCGGAGGCATGCCCATGGACAAGCTGAGAAAGGGAACTAAAGTCACTCCAAAGAGAGCCTGGCTCTGGAGGCATGTCCAAGGACAGGCTTGGAAAGGGAACTAAAGTCACTCCAAAGAGAGCCTGGCTCTGGAGGCATGTCCAAGGACAGGCTGGGAAAGGGAACTAAAGTCACTCCAAAGAGAGCCTGGCTCTGGAGGCATGTCCAAGGACAGGCTGGGAAAGGGAACTAAAGTCACTCCAAAGAGAGCCTGGCTCTGGAGGCATGTCCAAGGACAGGCTGGGAAAGGGAACTAAAGTCACTCCAAAGAGAGCCTGGCTCTGGA
The DNA here is from genome assembly GCF_964261635.1 of Lissotriton helveticus. Taxonomy (NCBI): domain Eukaryota; kingdom Metazoa; phylum Chordata; class Amphibia; order Caudata; family Salamandridae; genus Lissotriton; species Lissotriton helveticus. Next base: position 1,634,452,317 of record NC_136067.1, on the reverse strand, counting down.
GGCATGTCCAAGGACAGGCTGGGAAAGGGAACTAAAATCACTCCAAAGAGAGCCTGGCTCTGGAGGCATGTCCAAGGACAAGCTGAGAAAGGGAACTAAAGTCACTCCAAAGAGAGCCTGGCTCTGGAGGCATGTCCAAGGACAGGCTGGGAAAGGGAACTAAAGTCACTCCAAAGAGAGCCTGGCTCTGGAGGCATGTCCAAGGACAGGCTGGGAAAGGGAACTAAAGTCACTCCAAAGAGAGCCTGGCTCTGGAGGCATGTCCAAGGACAGGCTGGGAAAGGGAACTAAAGTCACTCCAAAGAGAGCCTGGCTCTGGAGGCATGTCCAAGGACAGGCTGGGAAAGGGAACTAAAGTCACTCCAAAGGGAGCCTGGCTCTGGAGGCATGTCCAAGGACAGGCTGGGAAAGGGAACTAAAGAGTTACATCTAACTTAGATGTAACTCAATGAAACTCGCAATTTAGGATTTTGCATGACTGTGAATGAGTTGTTTTTGAGTAAGTCCCTTTCTTTCCATTATTTTATTTCTGGCGTGCTGCAGCCTTCTGCAGTGGATGCTTAATGCTGCCACAGCCTTGTTCCTGTTTATGTAACTTGTCTAGTTGGCCATCAGACTCAATGGGCTTTACATTTTCTTATCCCACGGGGACATCCACATGTCTTGGCCGTTTGGAGACATACATTCCACGTCGTTTGATTTTTCACCTGAATCAAAACCTTGCACTTGAATTCCTTTCTCTGTGGTTGTGCCTGAGGTTTGTTTGCACTTCGTAGTCCCAGCAAGCATTGCCTTGAAATATCGTTTTTTTTTAGCCAGGAGGTTGTGTTGTATGCTTGATTCCATTTCCTGCATGTAATGGAGAGAACAAAGTAAAATAGTTATGCAGCAGCATAACCATCCTCTGGATTCATCATAATCCTTGTTTGCTTTTTTCAGAACACACAGCTGCTCTCCAACGATTCTTTGCTTAATGGGAAGCCAGTGCAGGTTTTTTATATCCAGAGACACTGAGCAGAATTTGGGAATCTTTAGCAGAAATCAAGCTGAAGAATTTGGAGGACCTGCAGTTTGCTGATATTGTCAGGGCTTTAAGTGGGCCGGGTCTCATGGGTGATGAGCATTGGCCAGACCCTCCAGTCTTCAAAGATGTTGGTTACTTTACAAAATATTGTGTTTTCCCTCACCTTTAACAATCATGCGCAAAATGCAGCAGTGCTAGCCAAATCATGTTGGCTGATACAACAACTCTGCTTCTCATTTAGCGCTTAAAAGATCAGAGAGCATGCAGATTACATCAGTCTAAAATGATGAACCCCAAACAGTAGTGATATCATAAAACATTTTTCCAGTATAGATGATTGTTGGACAGGCCACATGAAGGGCTCGCTCCCTCCCCGCAGGACAGGGCCCGGGCCACCGTCAGCACCATTGCCCGGCCCAGCCGCCATCTTGGACACGGCACCACGCGGCCGCGCGGCCTCAGCCCGACCCCAACCCTGGGCCTGGCCAGGCCCCGACATCCCGGCACCACCCTCCACCCAGGAGGTGAACGGCCCACTTGGCAGGTCAATGGGAGTACGAAGTGTCGATGGCTCTCCCCCGCCAGGTGCCGAGCACCCCCAGCCTCCTCGGGCGCTGGCTCCGCCCCCCTGCTGGGTGTCTGGACTCCCTCATCCCGGACCTCCCGACCTCCAAGAGCGAGGGTCCGGACATCAAAGGGCGCCAGACCTATAACTGGGGCAGCCCCAGGACAGGAAGGCAGTTGTATCCTGGAGTCGAGAGACACCGCGACGAACTCATCCTTGACGGACTGTTGGCGCTGCCACAGCCCTGCCTTGTGAACTATTGTCCTGCCTGCTGGCGCTGCCGCGGCCCTCTGTAACCTTCATCCTCGTTGGGACCTGCTGGCGCTGCCGCGGCCTGTTGCAACCTGCATCCTCGTGGGACCTGCTGGCGCTGCCGCGGCCCGTTGTAACCTCCATCCTCGTTGGGACCTGCTGGCGCTGCCGCGGCCCGTTGCAACCTGCATTCTCGTGGGACCTGCTGGCGCTGCCGCGACCCGTTGTAACCTTCATCCTCGTTGGGACCCGCTGGCGCTGCCGCGGCCCGTTGCCACCTACGACCTCTTAGGGACCTGCCGGCGCTGCCGCTGTCTGACCCATCCGAACAGCGAGCACGAGGATTGTGAGCTATCACCGTTACACACCCGTACCCGTGGGTACCAAGACTGTCCCGCTACCCCCTTCCCTTACTAGAGACTAGAATTGAGAGGATCATCGTGTCCTGATCGCCTTGTATCGTACCACACTACTACCCGAAGTGCCTATAAAAGGTGTTACCCTAATCTTTGTGTGGTGTCCATCTGTGGGGGGGAAGTTACCTGTCTGTGCGATCACTGTGCTCGGCCGGCCCTCCCGGTCCCCGTCTAACATTGGTGGCTAGCGGCGCGATCCGAACCAACGCGTACCGTACAGACAGTAACTCACCCTACGACTAAAACCACAATGACGACCAAAGAGAGCGGATCGGCGGAGAAGTTCCAGATGGAAAAGCTGGAAGAATACAACCACCGAGAGCTCAAACAATTTTGCATGGACTTAGGCATTGCTACCACCGGGCTAAGCACAAAAGAAGACTTCAAAAACGCCCTAGAGGCCTGGACAGAGACAAATACCGCAACCCCCCGGGACCCCGCAGCCCCGGAAGTCAACACCACCCGGACGGAGGAACGGAGAACAGGCCCCTCCCATGAAGAGATCCAAGAGCGGGAAAAAAATAGATTACACGAGTTAGACTTGGCACGACTCAGATTAGACGGAGAATTGAAACTGGCGGAACAAAAAATAAACTTAGAACACTTACGGCTCAGAGAAGAGCGAGAGGAAAAACAGAGACAGAGAGACCTCGAAAAAAAAAGACTGGCATACGAGCACGAGTGCAAACTAGCGGAGATAGAAATACGCAAACTGAACAAAAACCTAGGGGTGCCCGAGCAACCGCACTCCCCGGGTCCTACCGAGCAGAAGGTCCACATCCCCAAGGATGTGGTCCGAGAATATCACCGGAACGACGACATACAGCAGTGGTTCAAGGCCTATGAGATTGCCATGACCGCCCACCGGGTCGCTCGAAGTGACTGGGGAGCCGGTCTATGGGGGAGATTCGTCAACGAGGGTCGTGATGCCCTGCTGCAGCTTCCGGACCATCAAATGACGTCCTATGACCACATGAAGGCCGCCCTCCTCAGTCGATATGGACTTACACCCGAAATGTACCGCCAGAGGTTCCGCAACTGCACCCGGATCCCAGGTACGACGTGGTTGGAATACGTGAACTATTTCAGCAGAGCCTTCGAGGGGTGGATCAAGGGTAACAACGTAACCACTTACGAACAACTCTTCAATCTCATTGTGTGGGAGCACCTCTCCAACAACTGCTTTGTCGAGCTCAGGCAGCACCTCCTCGACAGTAAATTGACTGAACCCCGGCAGCTCGCCACCGAGGCTGACCGGTGGGAGAGCACCCGAGTGGCCCGGAGTGGGCCGAATGAGCAGAACAGAACCAACCAAGGTCACCATCGTCCCCGAGGAGGAGGAGGAGGCCCGGGCCGGGGCAGAGACGCCGCCCCGGCCGCACCCACTAACGCCACCCCGGCCCCAGCAGGCCGGGGAAACCCCCCGATGCGCCCGGGGTTCCGAGCTAACGTGACGTGTCATCGATGCCAGCGAGTCGGCCACTATGCCAGTGACCCGACCTGCCCGAAGAACCAGGCCCCCGGGCCCCGCCAGATGGCGGCCGCCGCCCTGGGAGAAGAACAAGTCTCCGAAGACACGGAGACCTATGAGTCGGAGCAGTTCGAGTGGGAACCCGCCGCCATGACCCTGGCATGCCTGGGAGGAAGAGACATGGTCCCGCGGACTCCCCTGCCCGCCAACACTCGGAAGTACAGCCAATGGGTGAGCATCAATGGGCGCAAGGCCGAGGCCCTGCGTGACACCGGGGCCAGTGTGACGGCCGTCCGCTGTCACCTGGTGACCCCAGAACAAATCCTACCAAACGTACTTTGCCCCGTCCGATCGGCAGATAACTCGGAGAGCCTGTGTCGGATGGCCTGCGTCCCCTTCGAATGGGGAGGAGTGTCCGGCATGCTGAAAGTAACTGTCCGTGACGATGCCCCCGTAGACTGCCTCCTGGGGAACGATCTCGAGAGCTCCCCGTGGGCCGCTGTGGAAAGAAGAGAGCATCTGGGGATGTTGGGTCTCCCGGACTGGGCGTGCGTAACCACCCGGTCCATGGCCACCCGCACCATCCCTAGACCAGAAGAACCAGAATGGGCAGCACCTCCGCCCTCGATCACTCCAGAAGAAGACTTCCTCCAGACCGACCACCCGGACCCCACCCCAGAGGGGTCCACACAGCCCCCCGAGCTTCCCGACCTGGCTCAGTGGCGTCAAGCAGGGGGGCCCACCCAGGAACAATTCCGGCAGGAGCAAAAGACCTGCCCCTCCCTCGAGGGATTGCGACAGCAAGCGCTCGCCCAGAGCCAAGGAGACACCACCGGGGCCCACTGGGTTTATTGGGACAATGATCTCTTGTACAGCGAACAGAAAATCGCAGAACTGGGGGCCGGGCGAGTGCTGGTGGTGCCCCTCCACTTCAGAGACTTCCTGTTGAACCTAGCCCATGATGTCCCCCTGGCCGGGCACCTGGGCCAAGACAAGACCTACCACCGCCTGGTGACTCATTTTTTTTGGCCCAAAATGAGAAATGACGTATCCAACCATTGCCGGTCCTGCCCGACCTGCCAGGCCAGTGGGAAGAGCGGCCGCAAACTCAAGGCACCCCTACAACCATTCCCCGTGGTGACCACCCCGTTCAAAAGGGTGGGAATAGACATTGTGGGGCCCCTGGACCCCCGAACAGCACAGGGACATCGCTTCATCCTGGTCCTGGTGGATCACGCTACCCGCTATCCTGAGGCGGTCCCCCTTCGTACGATAACAGCCCCAGTAGTGGGTCGAGCCTTGATGGGGATCTTCTCTCGAGTGGGCTTCCCCCGGGAAGTCGTCAGCGACAGGGGTACGAACTTTATTTCAAAGTATATGAAATCCCTCTGGCAGCAGTGCGGAGTCACTTACCGATTCACCACCCCCTATCACCCCCAGGGGAACGGACTGGTCGAGCGGTTCAACCGCACCCTCAAGGGGATGATCATGGGGCTGGAAGAACCCCTACGCCGCCAGTGGGACGTGCTACTACCGTGCCTCCTCTTCGCCTACCGAGAAGTCCCCCAGAAGTCCCTCGGCTTCAGCCCCTTCGAACTCCTGTACGGACACCCCGTTCGCGGGCCTCTCAGCCTAGTGAAGGAGGAATGGGAAATGGCCCCCCTAAAGACCCCTCCGGACGTCTACAAATACCTCCTGACCCTCCGTAATCAGACCCGGAAATTCAGGGAGATCGCTAAAGCCAATCTGGAGGCCAGTCAAGAGGACATGAAGAAGTGGTACGACCAACATGCCTCCTCCATCGAGTTTGAACCGGGTCAGCAGGTATGGGTGATGTCCCCCATCGAACCATGTGCCTTGCAGGACAAATGGACGGGGCCCTTCAAGGTGATCGAGCGCAGGAGCCCCGTCACCTATCTCATCGACCTGGAGTCCCCCCGGAACCCCCTCCGGGTCCTCCACGCCAACCGACTCAAACCCCACTTCGTGCGCTCAGAGCTCAGCCTGCTGATGGCTACCGACAGTGGCGCAGAAGGAGACTCCGAGCCCCTCCCTGACCTACTGAGGACCCGGGAAAGAGATGGTTCGGTGGACGGGGTCCGACTCTCTGAGGCCCTGACCCCAGAGCAGCGTCAAGATTGCCGGGCCCTCCTGCTGCCGTTCGCAAACCTGTTCTCTCTCGCACCCGGAGTCACCTCCTGGTGTCTGCACGACGTGGACACGGGGGACAGTCCTCCTGTTCGACACCGGGCGTACCGAGTACCGGATCGGGTACGTACATGCATCCAAGAAGAAGTCTCCAAGATGCTCGCCCTCGGAGTCATCGAACCTTCGGACAGTCCCTGGGCCAGCCCGGTCGTCCTGGTCCCCAAGGCCGCGGCCCCGGGCACCACCCCTGAACTCCGGTTCTGCATTGACTATCGGGGTCTGAAGGCGGTCACCCGAACCGACGCTCACCCTATCCCCCGAGCAGAGGAACTAGTCGACCGCATGGGGGCAGCCCGCTACCTAAGCATCTTCGACCTGACAGCGGGCTACTGGCAGATCGGCCTCACCCCCAGAGCCCAAGAACGTTCCGCTTTCTCCACCCCGGATGGGCACTACCATTTCAGAGTGATGCCCTTCGGCATGAAGAACGCTCCAGCCACTTTTCAAAGACTGGTGAACCAGGTATTGGCAGGCCTCGAAGAATTCAGCGCCGCCTACCTGGACGACATCGCGGTATACAGCCGCCACTGGACGGATCACCTCCACCACCTCAGAGAGGTCCTGCAGGCCCTCCAACAGGCCGGCCTCACCATAAAGGCCAGCAAGTGCCAAATCGGCCAGGGGTCCGTGACCTACCTCGGACACCAAGTGGGGAGCGGTCTGGTGGCCCCCCTCCAACTCAAGGTAGCTGCCATTCAGTCCTGGCAACCCCCCGAGACACAAACCGAGGTCCGAGCCTTCCTGGGGCTCACCGGATACTACCGGCGGTTTGTAAGGGACTATGGCAGCATTGTGGGGCCCCTCACGGAGCTCACGTCTAAGAACCACCCAAAAAGAGTCAACTGGACTCCCGACTGTCAAGCAGCCTTCGAGACGCTGAAGGCCGCCATGTGCACCGCTCCTGTGCTCCAGGCCCCCGACTACAGCCGCGAGTTCATCGTGCAGACCGATGCCTCCGACCAGGGTATTGGGGCCGTCCTCTCCCAACTGAACCCCGAGGGAGTGGACCAACCAGTGGCCTTCATCAGCAGACGCCTACTGCCCCGAGAACAGCGCTGGAGCACCATTGAGCGAGAGGCCTTCGCGGTGGTATGGGCCCTCAAGAAGCTCCGGCCGTACCTCTTCGGAACCCATTTCCGGGTACAGACGGACCATCGGCCCCTGCAATGGCTCATGCAGATGCGGGGGGAGAACCCCAAACTATTGCGATGGTCCATCTCCCTGCAGGGGATGGACTTCACTGTGGAACATCGCCCTGGCCAAGACCACGCCAACGCGGATGGCCTGTCCCGCTTTTTCCGCCTCGACGAGGAAAGTCCCCAAGAAGATGGGTGACTCTCCCCGCCTTCAGCTGGGGGGGACGCATGTTGGACAGGCCACATGAAGGGCTCGCTCCCTCCCCGCAGGACAGGGCCCGGGCCACCGTCAGCACCATTGCCCGGCCCAGCCGCCATCTTGGACACGGCACCACGCGGCCGCGCGGCCTCAGCCCGACCCCAACCCTGGGCCTGGCCAGGCCCCGACATCCCGGCACCACCCTCCACCCAGGAGGTGAACGGCCCACTTGGCAGGTCAATGGGAGTACGAAGTGTCGATGGCTCTCCCCCGCCAGGTGCCGAGCACCCCCAGCCTCCTCGGGCGCTGGCTCCGCCCCCCTGCTGGGTGTCTGGACTCCCTCATCCCGGACCTCCCGACCTCCAAGAGCGAGGGTCCGGACATCAAAGGGCGCCAGACCTATAACTGGGGCAGCCCCAGGACAGGAAGGCAGTTGTATCCTGGAGTCGAGAGACACCGCGACGAACTCATCCTTGACGGACTGTTGGCGCTGCCACAGCCCTGCCTTGTGAACTATTGTCCTGCCTGCTGGCGCTGCCGCGGCCCTCTGTAACCTTCATCCTCGTGGGACCTGCTGGCGCTGCCGCGGCCCGTTGCAACCTGCATTCTCGTGGGACCTGCTGGCGCTGCCGCGGCCCGTTGTAACCTTCATCCTCGTTGGGACCTGCTGGCGCTGCCGCGGCCCGTTGCAACCTGCATCCTCGTGGGACCTGCTGGCGCTGCTGCGGCCCGTTGTAACCTCCATCCTCGTTGGGACCTGCTGGCGCTGCCGCGGCCCGTTGCAACCTGCATTCTCGTGGGACCTGCTGGCGCTGCCGCGACCCGTTGTAACCTTCATCCTCGTTGGGACCCGCTGGCGCTGCCGCGGCCCGTTGCCACCTACGACCTCTTCGGGACCTGCCGGCGCTGCCGCGGTCTGACCCATCCGAACACCGAGCTCGAGGATTGTGAGCTATCACCGTTACACACCCGTACCCGTGGGTACCAAGACTGTCCCGCTACCCCCTTCCCTTACTAGAGACTAGAATTGAGAGGATCATCGTGTCCTGATCGCCTTGTATCGTACCACACTACTACCCGAAGTGCCTATAAAAGGTGTTACCCTAATCTTTGTGTGGTGTCCATCTGTGGGGGGGAAGTTACCTGTCTGTGCGATCACTGTGCTCGGCCGGCCCTCCCGGTCCCCGTCTAACAATGATGAAATGCCTTCCCACAAGTCATGAAACAAATGCTGTTGTAGTAAGTGATACCAATTACAGTGGCAGCTCCTCTGCTATGCGGACTACTTTCTAGGCAGATATAGACATGTCCTGGAGCAAAATGCCATCACTGATAACGCAGCTAGGCAATGGTTAAAAGGGCAGTGTCTCAGGCCATATTCTATAGGTGGGCGGGGCCGAAACGTGAATGACATTTGAAAAGATCACTAGATGGAGACGGCCTGAAAGTCACTCTTTAGGTATATATGTATTTATTTCTATTACGATTTTTTTTTATTGAACATGTTAACATTATTAAACATGAGTCTTATTAGCTACAGCTGTGTCTATGCCAATATAAAGTGTCTACATTGTAAATAAACCAAATATACATAGATTCATGTTGTTAAATAACTCAAAAAACTAAGATATCTGTGTTTGTTGTAGGAAAAGTGGCCAAATAAAATGCCGGAAAATTGCCGCTAAATTTCCATATTTGTGCCGCTAAATTTCCATTTTTGTGCCCCTAAATTTGCTAATCCATGCCGCTATATCCTGGGGGGTCTGACTAGTGATCAACCTTTGCATGAGTCAAAAATCAAAAATCAAACGTAACATTATTTAGCACCCAACATATATGAGGTAGCAATCTGTGCATTACAAATGTTCAGAATACAGGTAGAAGTGACACTAGTAAGCAATCAGAATATATGAGGTAGCAATATATGCATTATAAGTGTTCAAGCTACAGGTAGAAGTGACACTGGTGAGCAACCAGAAATATATGGGGTAGCAATCGGTGACTTACAGGAGAGAGGAGTGAGAGTGGATGCAGGTTGCAGAACTGTGCAGAATAGTGTAGACTGCAGAGGAAGCATGCAATATATGAGGTAGCAATCGGTGCATAACAGGAGAGAAAAAAGGAGGATTGGTGCAGGTTGCGTAAATGTGCAAAAATAGTGCAGAAAACAGGTGTGAGTATATTACTGGTCGAATATAAGAATAGAATACAGGTGTAACCAGTGTTGTGCATGAATCAAAAATCAAAGATGACATTAGTTAGCAACCAAGGTATTTGAGGTAGCAGCCTGTGCATTGCAAGAGTTCAAAATACAGGTAGCAGAATAATACTGCAATAATAGGTATATGTAGCAATCTGTGCAATACAAAAGTTCAAAATACAGGTATAAGCATAATACTGCAATAATAGGCAGACATTCTTTCATATATGAGGTAGCAATCTGTGCATTACAAGTGTTCAAAATTTAGGTAGAAATATAATGCTGCAATAATAGGCCAACATTCTTTCACAAGAAGGTCTAGATACATAACTGAGCATAGTACTCGGTAGTTGAGCTTAGTCAAAGATGATAAGTTCTTAGTGTGTGAACAGATAATGATGAAAATGACTAGTCCAGGATGGCCGCCCAGGTGAGAGACTAGTCTAATCTAAAATGGCCGCCAAATAGGTGTTATAGAGCCAGTAGTCCTCTGTTTGTTGCTGTTGCTTAAATAGCAGAGAGGAGCAGTTTCCCTTCAATCATGCAGGCAGGGAGCATAGGGGCGGGGATTTCATTTTCTGTTTGAGCAAGCAATGCTCAAGGCTAGCTGGGAGGAATTCTTATCTCGGTGTGGGGGAGTTAAGCTGTGGAGCCTCGTGGACATCAGAGGTACGAGGGGATTTATTGCTACAGCTTTATGGCCCCAGCCATTTTAGGGAGGTAGTTATTTTTTAAAAAGTGAGCAGGCGGGTGGGGGAAATAAATACCTTAAGTCTCTGTGTGCCTGTTGAGTCTGCCAGCAGAATTTTTCAGCATTGTTTTAGACCAAGATTGGCTCGATACCTTCAGATTCCTTGATATATGTGAATTGCAAATTGTATACATTGAGTTTTATGTGCGTGATCTCAAATCAGGGCTCCAAGCCTGTATTGCCCTGAAGACGTAGACTCTCTCAGCCCTCCGGTGCTGTGGAGCGGAGCGGGCGGGAGGGGGGGACCGTCGCCGTCGCCACGTCCCGGCCAGGCAAAGCACCCAGCGACCAGCGCCTTGAAGCGGGCGGGAGGGGGGGCCTCTCTCGGCCCTCCGGTGCTGTGGAGCGGGCGGGAAGGGTCCGTCTTTGTGGTCTCGTCACTGCCCGGCAAAGCGCCTAGCGACCAGCGCCTTGAAGCGGGCGGGAGGGGGGGGCCTCTCTCGGCCCTCCGGTGCTGTGAGCGGGCAGGAGGGGGGGGGGGTCCGTCGTCGTGGCCTCGTCCCGGCCAGGCAACACAACCATAGGTTTGCAGGCAGGCTCCTGGACAGCCCCGGCCGCTCAGCCCAGCACTGTCTCGCAACTGCTCCGGTGCAGCGGGGAGGTTGGGCTCCAGGCGTCGCAGCCTGCGTCCTCTGCCATGAAGCGGATGGGCCACTCTCTCAGCCCCCCGACGCCGCAGGGGCTCTTCTGTTGTGGCGCGATCCGGTCGCTGGCTTAGTGCTGGCTTAGTGCAGGCTCGGCAGGCTCCCGGGGCTTGAGCTGCACAGTCCAGCAGCGCGATGGGGGTGCCTGAAAGCGCACAAGGCGGTTCACGGTGCCTGCTCCCGTTGCAGCCTCATAGTCCAGCAGCGCGACGGGTGTGCCTGAAGGCGCACAAGGCGGCTCACGGTGTCTGCTCCCGTTGCAGCCCCTCATCCACGCCTCTGACCCCTTCCTCCTAAGCCGTGTGCATCGCCCGAAGACTGGTGGGCTCCGGACCTCCGTCCCAGGTCCTGTGTAGAGGCGCTGCAGCCAGGCGAGGCGGGGCAGATTCAGCTGCGACCGCTCAGTCGTGTGTGGATCCCTCAGAGCTCCGCAGGTTCCAGCCGACTCCGACCCTCCGCACCGACTCACCAATCAATCCTCCGTCCCCGAGCTCCAGCTGCCCAGTCTCGGCAAGGCGATGGGGGGGTGTCTGCAGGCGAGCGTCCAGGAGCAGATCACAGGTCTTCACAGGCTCCCGATCACCCGATCTCCGCCATGCAGGTAAGCGTGAAAAACCAGTTACTTTTCAATCCAGTTACTTTCACCATCCAGTTACTTTTGGTAGTGCAGTTCCTTGAGGCTGGTGGGTGCTTAGCAGGGATAAAGCCCGAATTGGGATCCCAAGCACCGGGAGCTCTTTACAGGAGCTCCTACCAGGCAGCCATCTTGGCTTGTACACTATTTATTCATTACACTGCTGGTCCGGCCACCATCCCGGACCCCCACTACCGACCTGGCTCCAGCGTGGGCCCCTCACGACCTAAGCACGAGGCCGCGCCCGACTCCATCTTGGGCCCACCACGTCACGACCACGTGGCCTCGGCCCCGCCCAGGCCCCAGCGCAGCCCAGACATCGAGGCACCAAGATCCACCCAGGTGGTCGAGTGGCCACTCGACAGATCCCGGAGAAAAGGGTGTTTCGATGGCCCTCCAGCCGTCCCCGGACGCCTGGTTTCGATCGCCCTCCGGCCTCCCTGGGCGTGGGCTCCACCTCCCTGCTGGGTGTCTGGACACCATCATCCCGGCCCCTCTGACCCCCAGGCGCGAGGGTCCGGACATCAAAGGACTCCAGTCCTATATCTGGGCCAGCCCTGGATTAGGACGTCAGTTGTATCCTGGACTGGAAAGCCCTGCCGACGCTGTCACGGCCGACCCCAGAAGAACTCATTTCCTGGAACCTGAGGAGAACTTGAGAGCCTGCTGGCGCTGCCGCGGCCCACCTTTGCCGAACCATCTTTAGAGCCTGCTGGCGCTGCCGCGGCCCACCTTTGCCGAACCATCTTGAGAGCCTGCTGGCGCTGCCGCGGCCCACCTTTGCAGAACCATCTTTAGAGCCTGCTGGCGCTGCCGCGGCCCACCTTTGCCGAACCATCTTGAGAGCCTGCTGGCGCTGCCGCGGCCCACCTTTGCCGAACCATCTTGAGAGCCTGCTGGCGCTGCCGCGGCCCACCTTTGCCGACCCATCTTGAGAGCCTGCTGGCGCTGCCGCGGCCCACCTTTGCCGAACCATCTTGAGAGCCTGCTGGCGCTGCCGCGGCCCACCTTTGCCGATCCATCTTGAGAGCCTGCTGGCGCTGCCGCGGCCCACCTTTGCCGAACCATCTTGAGAGCCTGCTGGCGCTGCCGCGGCTCAACCTCTCGGAACCCCCGGCTCGAGGATTGAGAGCTGTGCGCAGGGTATCCCTTCATACACCCCAACCGAGACTGTCCCGCTTCCCTGACCCCCCTTTTTCGAGACTTTACAGACCCCTCGGTCTACTTGTACATATCGCTGGGAACCAGCGGCCTTTATTTCCTGATAAAGTTTACGAACTCGACCTCTAGTGTGGTGTCCATTTGTAGTGTGTGGTTACTCTGCTGTGCGATCCTAGGAGAAGGCCCTCACCCAGGAGGCCTCTCAGTAACGCTCGCTACTTCTTGACGGAGAGGTGGACCTAGGGGTGGTCAGTCAGACATCTTCTGCCTCCCCGGGGTCGCCTTTCTAACATTTAATCATTTAATTTAATCATTTAACCTATTTAATCATTACCCTGCACGCGGGACGCGCGCGGGTGGGCGCCGGGCTAAGCCCTGGCAAAGGGCGGGCCGTCTAAGGCCGATGAAGGCCGGGCTGGGCCCACCCTCTTACTTTTGTCTCCTGTCTACAAACTGTAGATATTCACACATCCAGTGAACTCACTGTCGTGAACAGGTACGATTGTGTGATATTTATTGTAAGGTGTTGGCTGGTAGTGGTTGTAAGTCACTATGTCTTTGCGGTCTGGAAAAAATCGCAATATTACCCTTGCTACTTCAAACTGGGTGGCCACTGGAACTCTGGATTACTTCTTTAAGAGAGCTTCAAATATACTTGAAAAGTAAATTGCTTTTGTGGGGAAGCGTTTACCTTTGGATTTAATAACGGGTAAGCGATCCTCCTCAGTGCAAATAGGGACGGTGGCCTCTCCGGTGCCCACAAACCACTTAGGGGATAGGGGTTGAAATTAGGCTGGTGGATGTTGAGGAAGATTTAGATGGCTCTAGTATTGCTTCATCTCCTTTGAGTTTGTCTTCCAATAGTGGTAATACTGGTTTTTCAAACTCTCCGAGGTTATCTATTCCATCTTCCCCCAACTTGAGTCAGAGGACTCCAGTCAAGATTAAACCCACCAGTAAGAAAAGAGGGGGTGGCCCTATGAAGGCCCGTCAAGCAAAAGTACAAAAGAAGACTCAGACTCCGGCCTTGTCAGTTGTTGTTCAGCCTCCTATCCCTCCTAGGGCTCCTCCTTTAATAGCCACTCATTCCCCTGATTGTCCTATTGATGAGGGTGGCCTTTTGGGAAAAATGTAAATCCTGGTGAAATCCTTGATGTTGCCACTCTTAGAGAGAACCAGGATGATCAATTCAAAGCTAGACCAGATTGAGAAACAGGTCGGAGGTAATTCACTCTTATTAGCCAACCTGGCAAAAGGTCTGGTCATTAGTAATCCCTCGGTAAATATTGTAAACTCGACGTTGCCCACTAAACAATGCCCCCCTTGTCCTACAGTCCTCATAAATGTCAATCATGTAGGCCAAAAGTCATTACGTAAATCCCCCAAAAAAGTACAGATATCTTCTCTATCACAGAAGATGTCAGCTCTTAAAGCAGTACCTAAACGAAATATGAGTAACCAAAAGGGGGATATAACGGAATCAGGGGAAAAAACTGGAACTCTCTCAAAGTAAGACTGATAAGGAAAATGGGATTACTGTCTCGCAAAACATACATAGACCATCCAACAGAAGAGTAGATTTACCGCCAGAATCTGCCCCTTTTGTTGTTATTGTGGCAGGAGTTCCTGAGCTTTCCGGGGGAATAAAGGAAGATCATCGAGCCCTAAGAAATAAAGTAATATATTGGCTGTGTATTAATAGACCTTTGCCTGCCCATGTAAATGGAGAAATCTTAAATGTAAGGCGTGTAAATTGGGTTGGTTCACGTCCAAAAGATAGAAAGGGGGATGCTATCATTATTAATTTTACAGATAATAGAGCAGTGAGGCACATTGGCGACTGGTATGATGCGAGAGGTAGTGAATCTATCTCTACACATTGTCTTAGTTACTTTTACCCGCAGACGCCAGCCCCATATCCCAAAGAATGTTCATTAGGAAGGCAGATTCTAAATAGGCACGGCATAGAACATTATGGCCCTAATCAAACATTTTTTAATCACCCACAAAGATTTCTTCTAAATCAGGGCTTCCACACATTCAATACAGTACATCAATGTTTTAATTTACCTACCTTTAATCATTTTTCAATGCTTTATGGGTTGGAAGATGTGGATTGACTTCATCCGACTGCCATTGGGAAATCTAGTATTCCTGTTAAACCTGTAGTGCCTGAAATCTCAATGACAGGAGGTTTAGATGTACAGGAAGAGGATATCAGGGACAAACCCCCATTAATGCAAACCATCCAGAGAGCAAATAATATGGTAAACCAAAATAAAGTTGGAATCCCTATGGGAGGAGCTATCCAATATATAGAAGAAAGTACAGTGGAGACACATGTAGACGAGGTGCAGTTGGGAGCCAATTGTAGCCCTCTGGAGGATAGTTTACCATCAAATGAAGGGCAATCACTTAAATTTATGTTCTGGAACATTGCGGGCCTTCGTACAAAGGTTGATGATGGAAGTGCCCTAAACTTTGCTCATAACCATAGTGTTATCTGTCTCCAGGAGACATGGGCCACGACTGAATTGCACCTGGTGGGATATAAGACCTACTTTACTCCAGCATTAGCAGCCACCTCGGGTAGGGCGAAGGGAGGTTTGTCGGTCTTTATAGCCAACACAATTCGGGGATTGAAAACAACGGTTCTACATTTGGATCCAAATTATCAGTTGCTCAGCCTTTCGTTTAATAATAAAGAGATCAACCTTCTGCTTAATTTTTATAATAATCTAGCGGAAGGACAGGCCCTGAACGTTCTGGGTTCCCTACGACACAAGTTCTCCAAGCTGACACAGGAGGTAGGAGGTAGAGCGAGGGGGTGATTTCAATCAGCACCCTTGCACACGCAGTAATAGCAACATTTGTGAGTTGGTGGACGAACAAGAGTCAATTGTGCATTTTTAGCCATACTCCTACGGGGGCATATATAAATGAAGTGCTTTCAGATCTGGGGCATATGATGGTGAACAAAGTAAACGGCTAGATCCAACCTTCTTGGGGAGGGGTTGTGAGACCACAATAGATTACATCCTAGTATCAAACACTCTGGCAAATAGAGTCATGAGCTTTGATTTACTGGTGAATACATTAAGTTACCATAGTGCTCTCAGCCTAGAACTTTTTCTAGATCATGCCCAGCAGTTCACACAGATCATAGCTAGTGTTTTAACCCAGAATGCTTTACATTTAGCCAAGATAAACTGATATTCCCTAAGATGGGAGAAGGTAGATGCTGGGGAAATAACCAGAAAAGTGATATGCGCAGTATACCCTTCCATAGTTAAATGTTTAGATCTGAGAGTCCCGGAGGACGAAGTCCTACATAATTTTGAGATAATTTTGGGGAAAACAAACAAATTATTAACGGCCAAGGTAAAAAGTGACCGTCCCAGGAAAACAGGATGGTTTAATCATAAATGCACGGCAGCACATAAAAAACTGAAATCAGCCTAAAAAAAACAAACCGAGACCAAGAAGAAATAAGAACTCTAAGAAAGGACTACAACATAGCATGTAAAGAAAGGAAGGCCGAACTAAAACAAGCCCTATGGGACCAACTGCGTGAAAGTTCTTTAGATAAGAATAGTGAGGCTTTTTGGAGAGCGGTAAAAGCTCCCTTTTTAGTAGATCGTAAAAATCTTCCAACCATAGAAGTAGCCATTGAGGGATCAGTCTGGGTGGATCACTTTTCGAAAATATTCAAGAAAGGCCCAGAACCAGTAGGGGTTGACGCAGCACTTAGTGATAGCCTCCTGACGGTAGTTTATCCCATCTCGCTAGAACTTGCCATAAGCGAGGTTATTCAAGCGTTAAACGCAAGCAGAAACGGGAAAGCCCCGGGCCCTGATGGGGTTCCCGTAGACTTTTTCAAGTATAAAATAGATCTGTGGGCCCCAACATTGACTAGGGTGTTCGGGGCAGTAATGAAGAACGGTCTGCTGGCCTCCTGGACCAAATCCATCATGGTTCCCATATTTAAGAAAGGAGACAGGCATGAAGTGTCCTGCTATCGCCCGATTTCACTGCTGGACTCGCTGGGCAAGGTGGTGGGGAGAGTAGTGCTTGAGCGTTTACAGCAGTGGGCTGACGATGGTGAGATTCCTTCTGATCTCCAGTTCGGTTTCCGGAAGGGGTTTTGGGACGACCGAGCAAGCCCTAAATTTATCAATGCTGTTGGGTAAATACGTTTGTGCAAAGCAGGGCAGGTTATACATGGTGTATGTTGACCTGTCTGCTGCTTTTGACTGCGTCTCCCATACGAAATTGTGGTCCGTCCTTTCAGAAATGGGCGTTGATGCCCCTCTGATTGGCTTCTTGAGGGAACTATATTCGAATGCCTCCGCGAGGGTACGTTTTGGTGTAAAAGGCGAGTTGTCTGAGTCGTTCAGAGTAGAGCGTGGTGTCCGGCAGGGTTGTGTCCTGGCCCCCTTTCTCTTTTCACTCTACACAAATGGACTGGAGGTGGCAATGTTGAGGGAGGGCCAGGATCTACCTCAAGTAAGAAACCGCCCGATACCCGCTCCGCTCTATGCGGACGACGCCGTGATACTGGCCCACACTCCTCGCGAACTGCAGAAGGCGTTGGATAGGTATGCTACTTTTATGGGAAACCTTGATCTGCAAATAAATATAAAAAAGACGTATGTAATGGCAGCTGGTTCAGGGAAAAAAGGGGGTAAAGAGATATTCCTTGATAAAGAAAGACTCGAAGTTACTGGCCAATACCCCTATCTAGGCATCATAATCGATGATAGAATAAATTGGAAACCTGCAATTGAGGCCAGGAAACACCATCTATTGCGAGCAATTGCTGCGCTCATAAGTTTTTCACAGAAGTTGGGAAAAAGGCCACCTGTAGAATTGTTACATATCTATAGAGCCAAATGCCAAACGACAGCCCTCTATGGGGCTGGACTGTGGGGGCATACCAATACTAGCTCCTTACAAATAGCAGAGAACACCTTCTTAAGATTTTTTATTAGCGGCACCTAAATGCCTTTCCTCGTTTGCGTGTCATGCGGAATTGGGGATCCCGTATTTGGTGGATTTGGCAAAAATACAACCACTTTTACTTTGGCGAAGAATTTGGACAACAACGAAAAATTCACTTACTAAGCAAATAGTGGCAGATTGTATGTCATTAGATCATTCAGCGAAAATTAGCTGGCTTATGTATGTGAAAAAGTTTTTGACCGACCTGGGGCTTGGAAATTACTACTTTGCTCCTGAGAGGATTTCTGAAATATCCAGAAAGGAATTGAAAGTGAGGGCATTGAGCCACGTAGAAGAGATGTGTATCGCCACAGAAGCAAGAAAAGCTTCTGTTCAACATTCAATGGCGATCCAGACCACGCTTTCAATTCAACCATACTTAACATATGTTTTGTCACAATTTGAGCGATTCCTTCTGGTAAGATTCAGATTTAATAACTTCCATCGATTGGTTGCATTTCCAGCCAAAAACAGTTGGGATCGAACTCTAGCACTTTGTCCATGTGATGGAACATCAGAACAGTCAACCATCCATACTATTCTGTTCTGTAATTTTTACGATGGTCATCGTAAGCTCTGGTTGTTGCCGTTGTTAAAAAAAAAATGGGCTTTAGAAGATGTCGCCCAGCCATGCTGCGATTGCAGTTTTTAGAGTCTGAATGGATCTGTAAATACAACGTGTCATTTCTGAAATGTATTTTTAAACATAGAGTAAATCTTTGATAAGTTTTTATCCCATTGAAAATATATGAATTATCAGAAATTAGCAACAATGATGTATTAGTTAGCATGGTTAGGGTTCCCCAATGTTTTGTATGGATATCACGTTGTTTATGAATTGTAATAACTTTTTTTTTTTTAAATCTATGTATAACGATGTTTTTTATCTGTGATACTTATGGTTTTTATGTACTTTAGAAACCGAATAAAGAAAGAACAACAACGACACTGCTACCACTTATAATTCTATAGATCTTATCCATGGATAAATTCACAGACTCCTATCAGAATGGGCATGAGTAGCCGGGCGCTTTGATTAGAGCACTCTGAAAAATGTTGTCACCAATTAAGTGGATTTGATGGAAGCAAGGAAACTGGACTCACTTTTCAGCCAATATTTTTGTGAAGAGCTGTGAAGTTGGTAAGAACATCTTAGCAACTGTTATTTTCGTTGGTACTGATGCATACTGTTGCCATGGACGTCAGTTCACAAAAATGTTGAGAGGTAGCGGAAGCGACATCATGTGACCTTTGACCCTGTGACATCACAGGAAGTGACATCACCGCACCTTTAACACTGAATTTCACACACCACAGAGAAAGTGCTACTCTGGTCACACCCACAGAACTCAAAACACGTCCCATATAAGGCACATGGCAATTGACCACTGTTTCAATCAAGTACTCCCGCACTGTGTACCACCCATCCACAAATGTGCCTCGACTCTTTATCAGGTATACGAAGCGCTATGTAATTGCAATCACGATAAAATATTGCTTAATCTCTATTAGAATTACAAAATAGAGTAATAACCCTACCACAGAATGTGTACTCATTATGCTGCGTAATTTGCATTTATTTTGCCGCATACTTTAGTCAACCACATTGCATAATGATGCATTCCTATACTTTAGTCAGCATAGCTCACAGGCCCACAATGGAAGCTAGGTTCCAGCAGAACTGGAAAACCAGGAAAGCCTACTGAAGATACACGTCTTCTAATTCCTACCTTTTCTACTAAAGAGGAGTGTAGAAAGTGAGTTTATATTTTTGTATTTGTTTCCTGCTTTCACAGTGGCGGCTGGTGACATTTGAAAGTGGTGAGGCGTAAAATGCTAGCCATACTGCACTGTAACGAGCGAGCTCGAACAACCTAAAGGGGGATTCGGGGGGTTCTCCGCCGAGAAAATGTTGCAAAAAGAGTGGCCAAATGGTGCATTTTCAAGCAAATGTAAGAAAGCAGGAAGGTTAATAAATCAATTGTGAAAGTGTTTTGCTGTATAATTTTATAATCTACTGCACTTTAAATGCATTTTAACAAGACCACACATTATTATCACATTGTATATCCTTATTAATGCTGCAGAGGAGTGATTAGCATTTTGAGGCAGACAAAAGTCGATGAAATGACCGTCATTGCTCTAGGTAGTCAGACACTGAAAATTAAAACGCCCAAATGCAAATCTGCTTGTTTATACTGTGATGTTTACGACTTGGCTGGAATTTTTAAAAACGGGCCGGAGAGTGTCCGATGTTTAAGGTCTCAGAAATAAGTTCAAATAACTGCATTATTTGGACTAATAACGAACACTGGCACTTAATAGTAAGATGGCTTTCCGCAGCAAGGAAACCTGACACAAAACAGATGGCCCGACACAAAACAGATGGCCCCTGCGCGCCGCTGCTGGCTCCCGAGAGCAAAACGCTCTGGGAGTAAACATTTCCCAAGAAGCTGGGACATCCACACACCTTTGGCCAATTGCGTGCTAAAGCCAGACGCAAAGGCCAATAGCGTGTGAGCACCACATGCATGAGCTTCTACTGAAGCTGAAGTGATTCCAAGAGGTCGATTTCCTATGCAGGGCATGTGCGCTGTCATAGGCTCGACCTAAAAACTTTAAAAAAAATTGTTAAACAGTATATATGCCAAAGTCTCTCCAACAGTGTTCAATATAATTGTCTCTTAAATGTCTCCAATCCAAAAGTATCCATAAGTTACCCCACTGGTAGAGTTATGCAAAGCTCTTGATGTCGGGTGATTAAGTATCCTGTATTTGTTGGCACAGTACTGATTTTTCACCATTTCTCCCGGGTAAGTTTCAATAAATTTAGCACAAGTCCTGGTTTTAAAGAACATTGTCTGAACACTGAAGGAGACATGTTTTCTTGTATTCCAGTGCAGGATTAGGCAGCAGCCCTTATGAGAAAGGCTTTTAATTAATAAAATGATTATTTGAGTAAAATTCGCAATTAATTCCCCTTAATGACCGACTGTGTGTTCTGTATGATGGTGAGTGCTGTCAATTAAGAAATTCAGTTTCAATCAAATGAATAAACCTGACTTCCAGCTATTATTTGATAAACAAAAAGCACTTATGGTTGGAATGTCAGTAAATGCCAGAGTTAATAACTGGAAAAATATATTTTTAGCACCCTTTATTTTAATCGTGAGCCTGTAGGGACTGCAGCTATCTCTTTTGTGGACCCCCTACAGCGAAACTCATTACTAGAGTAGCTCAGAATAATTTCCTCCATTTTATTTTCAGCTTTGAATCAGGAATAAAATAAACCTTTTTTCTTAGAGAGGTGCAAGTAGGACCAGCAACAAGAAATCCTTTGTAAGTAGTGAGCACTGTGTAAATGTCATAATTCATATAAAAGAATACATGTCTGCATCTGAGTGTCCTGAATATGGTCTGCAAGAAGAACAATTGATGGACAGAATGCAGTACAATGTCCTACATTCACCCCAGTAGAGAGTTCTGGGCCTAAATCCATAGTTTCTATGCTAACCATGCCATTCCAGTTTGGATCCAGCCATATGCAAATCAGTCTTCCTAATGGGAACAGTCCAGCCCGGACTGCCAGGACAGGTCCTCCCTGGACTGGAAACAAGCATCCTAGGACCGGTTTTGGGCTTTCAGCCCTCATCAGCCAGGATAGCTTGACTGCAGTGGCATGGAGAGCACAGGACCCACGTCTGGGCATACCCATCCCACTCGGGGTGACAAATGCAAAAAGAACAATTGATGGACAGAATGCAGAACAATGTCATACATTCACCCCAGTACAGAGATCTGGGCCTAAATCCATCCCCGAAACCAGTCCTAGGATGCTTGTTTCCAGTCCAGGGAGGACCTGGCTTGGCAGTTTGGGCTGGACTAGACAGGGTCAAGACTGATTTGCATATGGCCCGGTCTAAACTGGGGTGGCATGGTGAGCAAAAGAATGATGGATTTAACCCAGATCTATTGACTGGGGGGTAAATGTTTTGATTTGTTCTGCATTCCGTCCATCAGTTGTGTGTCTTTTGCTGAATATGGTCTGAACATGCTCTGGAGGGATCAAGCAAATCTCTAGCACACGCTGGTTGAAGTAAATCAATTACATTAAGCAGTCAATAATTGCACATTAAACCATATGCTTTTGCCATGCTAGGGAAATTCTTTTGTTCTTCTTTTCGTCTCTTGTTCGGTTCTTTTTCATGTTTCTGTAGAACAAGAGACGAAAAAAATAAAGAAAAGAAGTTTAAGACCCTTTTGTTTTGGTTTGTTATTGTGGCGGAATGTGTTTACACCAGCCTTGAAGTTGGTAATCCATTATTTTCTGCAGTTATACCATTGTTGAATCCCACTTTGTATCAAGGAAGTCGTTGCATAATGCAAATTTTCGCATCCCAAACTTGGATTACTGGGAATTTAAATGCCCTATTACTAATAGAACCAGATGATTTCAGTGAGCAATGGAGAGAAGAAATCAGTGATATAACTTCTTAACGTTTAGCTGAATCAGTAACTCATGCTGCTTTCTTACACATGCTAAACCCCAAGTCCCCTTTATAACTGTATGTCTTTTGTACTAGGCTCTCAAAAAAATGTAATCAATTTGCAATACCAAGGCATCTGGGTGTAGGCGATACTGATCAAATGATTCAGCATAATCCTGCTTTTCCTTCAGCCCCAAATAGAGGGATTCTTAAGTGGTAATATCAGGAGCCTATGTCAAATCTCTAATTTAATCCTGAACCCAAACTGATATTGTTTAAAATAACTACCTATATGCCAGTAAGAGAAGCTATTGCAAAACATTTGTTTAAGTGAACATCTCCATCAGTAAGCTATCAGAAGATCAGTAGTTTATTGTAGATGTGTCTTTGTGGTGCAGACTATTCCTGGTAAAAGGAGGTTGATGAGGGTCAATAAACAAATGGCTAGCCGACCCAATTTCGATTCACACTTTATATAGAATAAATAGTTCTCCAGATTTGCTTTGCTTATCATTCCATGGATGTACAAGTATGTGATTAGGCTTTGTAACTGTGTGCCCTCTGTAGTGCTTTCTCTTATGTATACATCTGTTATGCCTCGTTTGAATACATTCATAAAAACATTGAAAAGTAGTGGGACATACCAAGATTCTGTGGGTTTCTTTTGTAGGACAATTTTAGTTGATTTATGGACTTGTCATATTGCAACTATGGTATTGAACTGTTCTGTGCTGTGCTGAGCATGTCAGAAAGACGTATTGCTGTTTTACCCAACCTGTCCTGACAATTGCAGCCAAATGTAAATTAATTTTTACACTGAGGTGTCAGACTCTTTGACTGCAACCTGCAGAATTCTGTTTATCTTTTTTGCGTTGCTCTTTTTTGAGTGCATCACCCTCATTGCTGTACTCCTTTCTTGCTTTGCATAAATCCTCTTCTAGGGCCCACATTATGAGTGGCCCATTCAAATTCCTCTGCTTGGTAATTGCCATTACCAGGGGCTCTGTAATTCCGTCAATGGGTGAATTAACGGGGATTGTGAGATTCTGGAGAATAGCATGCGGGAATCGATGATTCCTCGCCAATTCACTCATGATTTCCACTTGGTTTTCATATGACGATTGAGGCAACTGTCAGCAGCTGAAATCTGTATGTGAAGAATATAGAAGGTATCATTCTGATGGACACTGGGACCCATTAATGCCCTTAAAGGAGAATAGAGCATGGAGTGGCCAAAAGCGACATAAATTGATTTGTTGATGAAAGCAGCCACCAGTGGCCCAGTTGCCATTTTAGCTATGTGGCTATTAGAAGCTGTCACCCAATATCACCCGGCACAGACAAATGCTGCACAAGTCCACTATACAGATCTACTTGAGGTCTGGGCTTCATACTTCCAGAAAACCTTCAGTCGAGTGAAGCAGCAGATGTTAATTTCTACATTCCAAGACTTTTGATTGGTTGAGCCAGTCAGCATCTGAAAGAGGGAGTTTACTAACAGAATACTGGGTTTTAAATATTGACCTACCAAAATAGCGTGGCCCTAATATGGACATTTAGAATATTGTGAATATAAGTTCACTATACTTAACTTCACATATAGGTAACTTGACAAGATAGTAAGTGCATACTTACCCATATATACATACATACATTCATGATATTCTGTACAATATTTGTGTCCGCTGTTCTGATATACAACCTATAGAGGGTGCTTTTAAATCTGTTTATTTTCCCTGTCGATTGTTCCCGGGGCCCTTCAGGACAAAGATAAATACAGACTTGTATTAAACGAATAAATGCAGCTTGGTGTGCTTGCTTAAAGCTGGCAGTGACGTACTTTGTCTCAGCGAACACCAGGTTAGCACGTGCTTATCTCGGCTCACCCAGACCTGCTGCTTGTCACGTGACGGCTCAGTCCGAGGACAAACGAAAGAGCAGAGATCTCGCGCCAACAGACACTAGCCAAGAGAGCGAACACGACCCCTCAAAGAAGAGGTCTAAAAGTGACCCTTTGAAGCATTCCACGAGCTGTCTCGGCTCCGTGCAAGTTACCGTTTGGGTGATTCCCTCTTCTTAGTTTAATAAATACGTCGATGTAATGTAAAAAAAAAAAACAACGAAAATGCCGGCTTTATTTATAATATTTATTTATAATAGTACAGCATTGCCATAGTTGAGTTGTCAGGCCTCTCGACTTCAATTTGGGGCCAGAACATTCTATAGGAATGGCTAGAGCCAGTAATTCGGAAAGATTCAAAATATGTAGTTTGTTCTCTGACAGGTGTTAGCTCTGTCA
The DNA here is from genome assembly GCF_964261635.1 of Lissotriton helveticus. Taxonomy (NCBI): domain Eukaryota; kingdom Metazoa; phylum Chordata; class Amphibia; order Caudata; family Salamandridae; genus Lissotriton; species Lissotriton helveticus. Next base: position 1,634,427,869 of record NC_136067.1, on the reverse strand, counting down.
GTGGGGCTGTAACAGTTTTCATAGTCTGGGTGCTGCCGTCATGGGGATTGTGAATAATCCTAGTGTCCACAATGAACCAGCAAAGCAAGCGAGCCACGCCCATTCACCAGGAGATGTGTAAGGGTGGGGTATGTCGCTGGCGTATTTTAGAGCACACTGGAAATATCTTACTGCAGGCCGCGGTAGCACACGGTCATTCACAGGCAGCACGTTTTCCACTGAAACAGCAATAGAATTCGAACTGACATAGTTTTAATGATAAAACTATAAAGCGCTCAAACAATAATTTGCGGAAATCGTGTTTCAGCAAACAGTTATTTTTTATTTTTTTATTTTTACAGAGTTTTATATAGCGCAAACTTGACCCGAATCGGCTATCAGAGCGCTTTACATAGCACCAGTTGCATTACATGAGGACACATTCATTTTTGTTAGGCACAGGGAGATTAAGTGATTTGCCCAGAATCACAGGATGTTCAGCGTCATTGCCGAGACACAAACCCAGTTCCCCAGATGCGAGTTCGACCGCCCTAGACAGTAGGCCAACTCCTCTCCCTAAGTTATTAGCATTATACATGGCAGCACCTCTTTTGGTCAGATATCATTTGCACCTCACCAAGTAAAGTGTCTTGATTTGCTATGATCCTATTATCTCCTATTAAAATCTTCCTTTCCATCACACTTCAGAATTACAACAATGTGCTTCCCTAACTGCTATGTTTTAAAATATTTGTACATGTTGTTTACACATATTTAAATGTTGCGTGTTAGAAAAAAAAATGTCATCCTTCAGGGTTTCCTTTCACACTTCTTGTACCCCAGCACGATTGGCATATAGTTCACTTTACAAATTCTCTAACTTTGCAGTCAGAGAAAGAAAAGTAAACACCAGTCTACATGTTAGAAGAATACACAATAATTTGTTAGAAGACATAGCCTGACAGTTAACCTCTGCATTTGGACACAAAGCAAATGTGGCAAGATAAAAATATAATGTAAATGCATCTTTATTGCTTAATCACCTTCTTAACTGCAGCATGTTTTAGAGGGTGCTGTAGCACCCCCAAACCCGACCTTCCAGCGTCTGACTCAGGCCTGAACAGACCAACTAAAAAACATAAATCAGATCTATCTTGCATACACTGCAACAAGACCCATCTTATACTGACGTTCCCCCCGACAACGGTGGTTTATTAAAACATTAACGGTTACCCCTTGCACGCTGCGCACATTTTCGCGCTGTGGGGGTGGTTTGAATAGTGGGCGGGATTTGGACGGCCCCCGGCTGTCCTCCGCACACACCCACCATGACGTAGGACGGCTAGGGACCCTCCGAAGCATGCAAGGGGTTTAATCCTACCTGTGTAGAAGTCAAGAGACTTGGTGGATCGTGAGGGCGCTCCCTCCAATCACTGCATTTTGTCTCGAAAGAGATCATGAACAGTTGACCTGTAAACAGGTGTTTGTAATATTCTAATATTTATTGTAGCTTGCTTCTTTGTCATGTGACGTTTCCTCTACTTCTTTAGAAGTTGTCGTCACTCATGCCCGTTCTTTTCCCTTCACTTCCTGTCCCAAAACGAAAGCTACTACTACATGGCACCTAATCATTCCCTGCTGACATTTTATATGCTACATAAGAAGGAATAGTGTAAGGGGGCCTTATTACTCCAAGGACCAGTAATTATTTGTAAGTTCCTGTACTTGCACATTAAAACTCTCAAATAATTGTGGGTTTCCTAAATAAAAGTCAGCACGATAACACTACTCACCCTAACGCTGCAAGTCAGACCACTCCCTAAGTTGGCACTGCATACCCTGGCACTACAGTCTCTGGGAGTAAGCATCTTGACATTTTTCACTATCCTGAGATATCCTGATGGCACTTCCGAACATGACTTTGCTCTTAAAGATACTGCTCACACCCTGCAGACTCGTACCCCGCACCCTCGTACTGCAGATATTGACACTGCGTTGAAAGTACGGTACCTGGGTTGGCAGTGTCTTTTTTAAATGTATTTATTTATTTATGCGTTTTTATATAGCGCGGACTTTACCCGAAGGCGTCAGAACGCTTCACAATAGGAACAGAAAATTATAAATGAACAAATTACAAAAGCAGGCGATAAGTTACATGAGGTAAAAGTGACAATTGTGAGCAAACAAAATACATGAGGTAGCAAACAGTGCAATACAGGAGGAAAGAGTGACAAGTGTGCAGGTTACAAGAGAAAACAAAGTACATTTAGAGGTAATATACTGCAATATATGCTAGACACAGAGGCACAAGAACAAACGTTACGTAGGCAAAGGTGGCACTTGTGCAAGTATCAAAAGCAAACAAAATGTGAGAGGTAGCAAACAGTGTGTTACAAGAGAAAAGTGGCGTGTGCATGTTACAAAAGAGAACCCAACACAGATACAAGGTGTTGGACCTGGGGTTACCAGTCTACATAGGGTAGCTTGGCACAGAGTAAGAAGGCCTATCTCCCAAGGTACATGTGTAAAGTTTGCGTCACCCCCTTCAGTAACCCAACGTCCATCCACTAGAAAAGAAAGACACTACACCAGTCTTATGAAAAATACGAGCTGTTTTATAAAAATAAGTTCTCTGTTCTTTAGCATGTAGCGTTCCAATACATAAACAATCAAATGATTACACTTTATAGAATGGATCAAAGGGATTTAGCTCAACAGTATATATATCATTCTCTTACATTTAGAATCTCAGGGTTGTTATTTTCAGCAGGATACCCTCATTGGCAAGTACCCCGCTTGCTCTTCAACAACCTAGCTTAAAAGAACAGGAATATCTGCATTACAACAAGCAGAGTAATCATCTACGGCATGAGGCTCATATTAGCGACCGTCTCATTCTCCTCAATGATCCCCTGTCCAAGATCCCCCTTGACTATACAGTAAGGGACACTCTGTCTTGTCCCAACATCAGTTACACTTCTATGAGGCACTTTCTTAGGTTACTAAAAAGCTCCGGGTCACTCTTAACAGATTCAGTTAATGGGACGAGTTCCCTCTCTCTCTCACTCGAAAGCGCCTCCCTCTGCTTAGCGGCACTCGGGAGGTGCTGGCCCTACAGTAGCTAGGCACCTGAAATTAATGCGAGTCAAGAAGGGGGCAGAGGTCGGGGTTCCGCTTCCTTCTCCCGCCCCCACTGATGGCACTCCTTACTGTCGATGATAGATCCTGGTTGCCTGTCCTTCGGCTGGGCACGTGCAGTTCCCTGAACCGGGGAAGGCTCTGCTGCCAACGGATTGCCCCCGCTTGGTTTCCACAATGCAAGCTTACCGCGCTGGTACCGCGTTGGCTTCACCGTTCCTCAGGCCAGCACCCCGCCCTCCCGGGGTTCTTCCTTCGCCGTCTCCGAGGAAGTCAGGTCTCCGCCCACAGCCAGCCTCAGTCTTCTTCTTCCGGGGGGGGATTCTCCTCACCGGCTTGGCAGGACTTCCGGACTCCGCCCACAGCCGGCCTCCGTCGGCTTCTCCTCCCCTTCCGACGCGGTGAGGACAGCTGGAGAGGTCACTCGCCTCCGCTGTGCTTTACCCGATAGATCTCTCCTCACAAATCCGATAAGCTTCACCCACGACAGGCACGCGCTCCCACAGCTGTTGGTCACGCTACCGCCAGGGAACTCCTCCACGGCTCCACAGTGCCTCTATCGCAGTGAGTGGATCTTCAATCACGTTTGCTCTTATGTAGTGATGCCACATATGACAGCTGTCCACCGCATACAAGGTATAGACTTGGAACACTTGTATAGCGTCAGGGGTAGGGGTCAGTCCCCACACAACAGGGCTTGGTCGAGGAGTGGGGGGCACGTCACTTGAAGAGGCCGCCGGCTCAGAAGTCGATCTCCCCTTTCTCAGTGCGCTTTCCTCCCACTAGATCGCCTCACTCCTTTCCTGACCAGTTTCACAACAGCTCACTGGACTCTACAAAATGGCTGCCCTGTCCCTGGCCTTTTATAGGCTAGCCTCAGGTCACTAGAACCAGCTGGAAAGTTCTAGAGTCCCCCTATGATACCCTATGGGCCCCTTCTCCTGAAGTTTCAGTTATGGCAGTTACTGACCACCATTTTGTGAGTCTTGTAAATTCAGTCAGGAAGGCACCTAGGCCTCAGGAAAAAGACTATGAGGGCAAAGAGCACCTAACCCCTAAGTCAACACCTGAAAAGTCCAGTGGACATAAAAAAAAATGAAAGGATTGAGGGGAGAAAAGGGGGCAAAAATAAATAATAAAAGGAGGGACTATCCTAAGGGCAGACAGGTCTAACACAAGGATACTACTGCAATAAAAGGCATACACTCCAACCACACAAACACACTGGGAAGGCACTTCCATAGTCATGGAGAAAAGAGTTTTCAGTGATGGGAGGTCTTCCTTCAGATAATAGAGAGGGCGTGAATTACTTTAGGAGGTGTCTTTGGAGGAGGAGAACTTTGAGGTCCGTTTTGAAGACCTGGGAGGAGGTGGTGGTCCGGAGCTGAGTGTCCACTGATAATACAGACGTTTACACTTCACAGAGAGACACTGCACACTAAAGACATGGCGTGTGATGGGAACAAACAAATAAGCCATGATGAAGATGAAAACTTAGCTCTAAACAATTCTAACAGTTGACGAAACAACCGATATTTTTTCACTGCTAACAAGTTCACAAGAATATCTGTTATCCTATTAGAAAACATTATTACCACAAGTATATGAATATATAGAAGAAAATATTCTCTATTTGAGATATAAATGAGAACATTTAATAGATTTGTGAATTTGTTATATTTATGTAATACTGAATCCTATGGACAGTTTAACAATATTGAAGGCTGAATGAATAAGTATGACTGAGCGCTAGGGTTGTTACATCACATTTCAACAATGAAAGTCTTTTAATTAATTTGCCTGACATATACGTTGGAATGTATATTTATGATCATTTTTTACTCTCTTTTTGATACAAATAAAAGATTCTATTGTCATTTGTGATCTGGGTTCTTGTATTTATACTTTGATGCCCCAATCTTATGTTGTTGCCTAAGTATTTTTTCATAAACTAAGACATGACCACCATGACATAAGTCACTATGTTGCTCTCACCTACGAATCCTGCAACCCTCACAATACGCGCTTATCTTGACACGATCCATTGACACTGTAGGCAATGACACTGCACGCTGAGGCACTGACATCGTTGACTGTCCATTTAAATATTAATAATGTGCCACTCCCCGACACACTCCAACTACCTTCACACCACACATAGACTCTGATTCTGCTGATAGTGCCCACTATCACTGATCAGTGATTTTGCACACTATCTATTCTCCCAGGGCTCACCCTCACACTTCAGTCTCAGCACTGTCCACAGTGACCATGCCCAGCACTGTCCACAGTGACACTGCCCGCAGCCTATGCAGATCTTGGCAGTGCAGTCCATACGGCTCCAGACCCTGAAACTGCACATGCTAATACTGAGAGGGCACAATTACACTGTAGACCCTGGCACTGCCCGCCATGACAGGACACACTCTGACACTGCACGTTCTGACACATCAAAGTATAACTGCTCCTTAACGCTGCAGACACAACACTGCCACCTTAAGCAATTTGTGTGATCCACTGTTTACCATTGAGCACAGAGTGAGCCGCACATTACATAGGCAACCCTATGTCTGCCTTCACCTTTATAAGATCCATACATCCAATAAAAACAATTGAATTCTCTGAAAGAAAATCAAAGCAAAGGAAAGTTAAAGATGGCAATAGTGTCTACAGCAAACAACCTAATAAGACCTAGTTATTCTAAACTTTGATCTTACTTTAACATGATCTTTCATGACAATCTGCACTGGAATTTGCATGTAGATAGAATTGCATCCTTTCCGTTCATCAGTGGTCCACATGCTTCACTAACGATGAGCCCCAGGTTGTTTGTTGAGTTTGTGACTTAACTATGCAACTGAAAGTAATACGTACAAATATTATCCAACATTCTTGCAGTTAAAAATATATATCACTGCTATGTTGAAGAAATGCAGGAATTGCTCTAGGGTTTTCTAAGTTCTGCTTGAAATTATCAATATATCTAATTGAGTAGCATATCTTGTTTTGAATCCTTCTCAGAGGATCCAATTTTTTCTCATGCAATCCGTCCAGGGTTACGTTGGATTTTAAATATTGCTAACTCTGTCACTTCCGTGTATTATTGTTGTGCAAGCATTAAGAACTACATAGTGCACTAAACATCCACGCTGTGCAAAACATTAGATTCAGAATGTGTCTAGGCAGGATTATTTCAATATATTTGATAGTCTATGGTTTTTATGCCATTGTCTGCCACAGAACACTTTAGCCTTACTAGTTGCACTGTAGGCAAGAGCATATATGGTTTACATATCACCCCTGTTCAAGGGTACAATGAGGACTAGAGGAGGTTTGTAAGGATATGCCAAACAAGTAACCAATTACTGATACAGCACAGATCGGGGGCCACGGTTTGGCAGATTTTTGCTATTGAGAATATATAGCTGGAAGTAGGGGTCCTTGCTCAACTTTCAGAAACAAGCCCAACTATCCTGTAAGATGTATCTCTTAAGGAATACACGTATCTAATCTTCCATGTCCCATTTGTGCAATTTAAGTTCATATTATGGCTTCCAATGTCCGAGCCCATGATGTCAGTGGGTATACATCTAGGACAAACCTCTCTTCATCACATCAGGGTGGCTTTTGCTACATCGCTAGGTGGAAATTGTTCATGACCAGGAGGCCCAGTTACTTGAGGGTTCACCTAGGGATGCAGTCTTTAACTTTACATTTAATTGCCAAGGCACCGAGAAGTGAAGAAAGTGACCAAGCAAGTCACTTTAAGGCCACTGCACTCATTTTTGCGTAACCAATGGAGGGCCCTTCAGGCTTGGAGGATTTAGCAATGTTCTTAATCTCTTCGATTACCTAAAAAGCAGTGTTTTGTGTCTCCTAAAGTCTATGGCAGCGGCTCTTAACTCTTTGACTTCTATAGACCTCCAGTGACTCACTACTGGGAGCAGAGGACCTTATCTAGGCAATTTCTACCATTCGATCCTCCAAACAATACACAAAAATACAAAAACAAGTATACCTCAAGCACAATCAAATTGTAAAAATATTTCGCAAAACAAATACACACAAGTCAAAATTTTTATGGGAAAGTTTAAGCTTTACAAATTTTAGTTTAATTTACACTAGATGAAACAATTGTGCTTGGCTCAAGCTCATTACTGCTTTTTTTTTGTTCTTAAATGCATGCTATCTTTTCGTCGTCGCATAACAGCGTTTCATTTGAGGACGTCTAAACTTTCTTTGCTGTACTTGTGCTGCTCCCATGAATCAAGCCACCTTAATTTTAGCCACCAGCTTCAAATTGCTTCAGAGAGCCTTTAAAAATGTTCAGTTTTAAATGTTGTGTGCATGTATATATACTTAGCTAACTTGCTCATTTTATTTAATTGTCTAAACAGTCATGGACCACCTGGGTTAGTGTAGCAGGCACCAGGATAAGAACCGCTGGCCTAATGGATTAAGTTGACCAGTGCAGATGATGCTGCAATACTCTTGTGAAGCCTTAATAACGGCACTCGCCATGAAGGCTCACATTGTCCTCTTTAGGTTGTGTGTATTTGTAAAGCGCATTATCACCTGCAAGGATATCCTGGCGCTGAGCAGGTGTGTGTGCCTTGCCCTGCCATTTGTAGGTTGCTTAATTGAAAAGCCAGGTTTTCAGTTTCTTGTGGAATTCCAGAAGTGAAGAGGAGGCTCTGATGTGGAGTGGGAGGCGGTTCCACACTTTAGGACTGATGTAAGAGAACGCCTGTTCTCCTGTTATGTTTCTGTGTATGCATGGGAAGCGTGCAAGTAGGAGTCCTGCGGAGTGGAGGTTTTGGGTTGTGGCCGGAAGTAGATGCGACTGTTCAGGTAGGTGGGGCCTACGTTTTGTAGTGCCTTGAATTTGTATATGAGACTTTTCAAATGAGCCGGTTTGCGTATCAGGAGCCACTGGAGGTCCCTGATGTTTTGTGTAATGTGAGTTCTGTGTGGGCGGTTGACAAGGTGCCTGGCTACTGATTTCTGGATGGTTTGTAGTTCATAGAGCTAGTGGTAATACCTTTGATGGACAAATGATTCATGGAGTCAGAGTTGCATCCAAGGTGAAACCTACATTTTGTAGGAAGCCCCTTATGAATTTAGGGGGGAACAGAGCTGGGTTGTAGAGTAAGGGAGGATGCTAGAGGGATGTTCTTATGTGCCCCTGACACCATTATGGTGCATTGAGTATATATGGTGAATTTGAATAAGCATGGGTGGATTTTGCGGATTGGCAATCCGCGAAATTGCGTATTTACGGATTCGCAATCCGCAAAATCCGCGAACTCTCGCGAATTTTGCGGATTCCTTTTTTTTTTTGTGTTCGCAAGTGTTTCTGCCATTTCGCAAGGGTTTTTTACCAGTTCGCAAACGCGAACTTACTTGTCGGGTAGCAACGGTCGCGACCATGTTGTTTCTACGTCTGGTTCATCACAGCACCCTCTGTTTCACCACTGCCACCCTCTGTTTCACCACTGCCACCCTCTGGCTCACCCATGCCACCCTCTGGCTCACCCATGCCACCCTCTAGTTCATCACTGTAGATTATGGGGGGAAAAGCACACCTGCCCTGCCTCAACTGACATGAATGAATTAGGGGCTGATTAATGTGTCACTGAATTTGAACTTCCAGGCTGGCACCTGCTTCCTTATCTGTAATTGCTTTCTGTTGCAGTGTAATTTTTTTAACAGGACCTTTGTTGTATACTTGTAGCTATTCTCTGAGCCTGCTGTGAGGGTCAGAGCAGGATCATAGAATAGTTGCAAGTAGGCAACTGAACTCTGAAGGGGCCCCTCAGGAAACACTACAGGGAATGGTTACTAATGATAAGATTGAACTTTTGCACCTGCTGAGTGCTTTCAGTTTTGCAAAAATCCAAATATCCAGCAGCATCCACAAAAAGTAATCCTTCCAGGTCAAGATCCAAATCAAAGTGACCAGCACACGAAGAAAGCACTGGGAGGAGCCTGCTGGACAGGAACAGGAAGTTGGAGACTGTGAGGCACTTCCTTCCTCCCCCCCCCCAAAATGGACTCCTTGCAAAAAAGGAGTTATTCTGATAAAAATCATAATTTTCAATGTTTATGCTGCCTGCTGGTGGATTTCTTGTGCGAAATTGCAAATTTTGCAATCTCGCAATTGCGAGATTGTCGCTGCCCGCCGCATCTACGTGTTCACAAGTGTTTACTCCCGCGAAATTGTATACTAGTTGGCAAGTGCGACCAAGCAAAAAATCCGCTTTGAACGGATTTACGAATTTTCGGCAAGTTCGCGAGAGTTCGCGGATTGCGAATTTGCCGAAAATCCGCAAAATCCGCGAGCGAACGGATTTTACGCCCATGCTTAAATTTGAATATGGTTGAAGGATTACCCCTCCTCCCTCCAATCCTCTTTCAGTTTCAGTTTTGAACATGGGTAGCTACAAAGCTTCTTTCATTTTCAAAAACGTTATTGTCAAACCCTTTATGATCAGGAAGAGGAGCCCCGGATACCTGCAGATCAACTTGGTTGTGCTCAAACGGTGTGTGCCCAGTTTGATCCTTGTTTGTTTAATAGACAAGGAATGATCCAAACTATTTGATTGCTGTCAGAATTGAACTTACACCAGAGGCAGCCTCTTCTGCTCCTCATCATCAAATTTTGTGGATTGATCGAGAAGACCAGCAAGGGGCTTTGGTCCTCACTGACCACCTGTGGAAAGTTATCAATTTCCTAGAGATGAGTGGTCTAATTGATTCTGACTGGATCGGAGATGAACAGATGTGTAAGTTCGTTCTTCTTTGCAGCAGTCTGAGAACATAAGTTGCTGCAAGGCTTTACTGGTGAGGTGTTCAGTGATGGAGAAATATTCCCTGTCTCATTGCATCAATTTAAATGTCAAGGCACCTGGTCATATGCTCACTTGAAAGGGGGAGGCAGTGCAGTGAAATTGCTGTGTGGGATTTAGTCAACTAAAAGAAGTTTTTTCCTTTTTGCTTTTGAAATATTATGATCCACTCACAGCTTTCCCGCAGAAACAGTGACCACTTTGTCGTGAGCAACTAGTACTTTATGGAGCATTTCTCCTTCTCCTGTAGGGTTTTTCCAGATTCTGGCCTCAACTGTGCAGTTTACTATTTTTCACAGCTTTACAAGATGCATTGATCCATTATGGTGATGTCTGTTGCTTTAATTTGTGTAAATGTACTAAAATAGTCAGCACGTGGCCCTATGTAACTATACGTAAACTTCAGTGTAACTACAGAGATCACGTTTTCACTTACAGTTCAAACACACTTTGTATTGTTTGCTTGTGTCTACATTCTTTCATTAAATCCCAGTTCTATGTAATAGGCATTTAGGCTGTTCTTCTGTGGTCTCCCAGAGTGTATACCAATAGGTCATTTGCTTGAGCTCAGGGCTGAGTTATTCAGAAGGGCAGAGCTCACCTGGTAAGAGTGAGTGTCATGTGAAGCATGAACAGAAATTTTTTGTTCGGTCTCTCTCCTTCTTCCATATTGGTCTATATTAGTAGTGTTAGAGTTGGACCACGTGATAAGTGTATCTCCAGGAGAAGGCAACCTGGAAAAGTGAAAAATTGTGTTTTTCTCTGATTTGATTTGAATACTATTAATGCACAACATATATCAAGTAGGCTTCTTAGCTTTAAGAATAAAATCAACAGAGGGTGTGGGAGGAAACTTGTTACTGTTTTTCCTTATTTCGGATGATACACCTTTTTTATGTCATTCCTATTTGATGCAAAGTGACATGTGTTTTAGGGTATAGTGCCTTACTAGTTGACTGTAATAACTACCTCTCAGGGTATAAGCCTTTAGGGCCTAATGGTAATTGGTTGTAGGGCCTAATGGTATTTGGTTGTACGCATTTTGTGTCAGGATGTATTGTTTTCCAGAGCTGTGTACACATTTTGCGTTCTGACCATAATTGTGTGAGCTATTCATTAAAGGTGCTTGTGCTGGGGTCGCTGTTTAATATATTGGATGCCAGACAGCCTTGCCCAACAACAGCTCACTAAGCAGCCTGGAGTGGTATCAGGTTACTATGTGTTTTCAGTCAGGAATGGTTAGCCATGCCAATCTTATCAAGCAGCCGGCTTACTCAAGCAGAACCACGGTTACAACCTGTGTCCTTCAGAGAGAGAGGGAAGAACCATCTACTGGTCTTGGAACCATGCCCTTCCCAGAGATTTTCTCACCAAAAAGCCAGTTCAGCTCAGGCACGAGTGCAGTAACAAGGTATGAAGAGCTCTTTTACAAAGCTTGGCAGATCAGAAAATAATAGCAGGACGGGATTTTCACAGACTAATAAGATATAGCAGCGATTCCTAACCTTTTGACTTCTGTGGTTCCCCAGTGAATCGTTACTTGAATTCGAGGACCTTCACTGAGCCATTATTCGAAGCCGGGAACACCCGGCCTCTGCAGTTTCTATGATTTGAACCTTAAAACAATAAACAAATCTACAAAAACAAGTATACAAAAAACAAAAGCTCAAATATTGAAATATTGTGTTTAATTAAAAATCAAATGTAAACGTGTTCAAATTTTCAGTTTGTTCTTAATTTTAATTTATTGCTCTATCAATTTTAATATATTCATTTTAATATCATTTCATTTTGTAAAACAGCCACAGACCCCCTGAGTAGGACTTGTGTACCCCAGGAATCTTCTGACCACAGGTTCACAACCACTGAGATATCGTGCTTGGTATTTTTATTCTTTTTCCTAACATCATTTACCCTTTTCTAATATTTGTTATTATCTTGCCTCTTGAAATCCATGTTTGCTACAAGAGTTTGAGTATAACCAATCCCCATTATCATAATTTCCTATAATATGTTTACTGACTTGGTGGGTCTGCAACAGGGTCGTTTCCTAAAATTTATTGCAAGTTTCGGGCAGGTCTGTTGTTCTACAGGCACCCTTTTTAGAGCCAATAGCTCAATGTGGGGGTGGAAATATTGATTTCTCATTTGTCTGCAGAAATAAACCTATACCCACATCTTTGGGAGCTTGGGAAATCTCACGAGATGTGCCTCAAAAAAGTGGGTTGTACAAAATGTGAAGGAACTTCACATCATAACCTAGCAGAATAGATATGTCTTCATGGCCTTCCGGAAGGTGATATGTGAGCTAATCTGGCTTTGATGGAGGAGCAAATACTTTCCTAATGTGGGAACCAATAAATTACATGGTGAAGCTCTCTCCCAGACTTGCATGTTTCACCTTGGGGACCCACATTGAGATCTTTTAGAAGAAAGGGGAGAGCCCGTCTCATTCAGATAGAGATCCTCACCCAAGATGGTGCCATATGACTTGACCTTATATAGAGATATTGGTGCTGCTCCCATGGTTGCCAGACGCCACCACCCCAGTGTTCCTTGTTCCAACCAAGGATCATAATTCCAGCTTTGCAAACATTCAACCTTCAAAAACAGGGACTTGTACTGTAGCACTGCCGACAAGTAATAGTGAAAAAGGGCGAGGGATTCAAGGCATTGGTGGTCTCGGTGAATGATAAACTGCGTAACAGCCACATATGAAAGCCCTTTGCATCCAAAATATCAAATGAGCTTAGAAATAGGGCAGATGTGCACATTAAAAAGCATAATTGCCAAGGCAAAGCTCTTGAAAGATCCACTCGTATAAAGCCCTACACATCAAGAGACCCGAATACATTAACCAACGCCTGACTTTCCACCAGCTGATGATGAGACACGTACAATCGGATTCCCTCTTCCTCGCAGAGGCCCCCCGGATCTGCCGAACCCACTGTCGTGGACGTTCCTTCACCCACCTGGTGGCCACGGCTTGGAACAACCTCCCCCTACACCTCAGGAGCACATCTTCGATCCAGCAATTCAGAAAAAAACTCAAGACCTGGATGTTCGAATGAACAAACCATCGCTCAGCAGCCAGCTCCTCTCAGCACCTTGAGACCCTCATGGGTGATCTGCTGTGCATTATAAATTATTGATTGATTCGGTTCCTTCAATGATGTCTCTAGGTCTTTAAACTTGGGTGTGTTTTGCCTGACCTTGAGTTTGTCCCTCCAGAATTTACAAAGAACATTGGAGGATGATGCCATCCAAAGCCAGTACTTTAAAAGGAGAGCTCGGACATCATGGCTCACTGTATCAAAAGAAGCGGAGGTGTCCAATAGGACCACCCGAACGGAATTTCCTCATCCAAAATGGTCCTTAGGTACTCAGAGGTTCAAATGTCAGTCTCCCTCACCCACATGGAGTGTTCCAAGCTAAGTTTCTTTTTGCAGCATCCAGTAATCTGTATGCAGATATTGTTACTTGGCTGGTCAAAGTGAGTCTAGTGGAAACATTGAAGGTTAACACTATCAATGCTACAGCAATTCTTGCTGGGTGCTGGACTACTTTATTTCCCATTGTTCATGACGAGCTCAGCTCGTCGTGAGCACACAAGCAGTGTAGTGCATGACGAGCTGAGCTCGTCATGAGCATGGAAGGGGTTAAGCTAGGAGACCCGAGTTTTAGGCCCTGGAAAATAATTTTTTCCTCTGTTACTTATTTCCGTTTTGTATTATAATTTTGAGTGCTTAAAATATGGAAACGCCGGAAAATATGTTATATAGAAAACAAGTTTGCATATATCTGTGAACAGACACACAATAAAAATGGGAACTAACATCTTCTCATAACATATTTTCATTTTTGGTTGGATGTAATTAGGATTTCTTTCTGCTCACAACAATAATATCTTTTTTATTTATGTTTTTTAGGTTATTTATATAGTGCAGGCAAAACCCTCGTAGCACCTCACAGGGCTTGATTGAGACAATATAAAAAATAAAAAAAATAGGATTTCTCTTTGCAAATTACACTTAGTCTTTCAAAATATGCCTAACTTCACAAGGTTTACTAAAGTATTATCTTTTTAGTAAATTGGTGGAAAAGCAGTTGTTTCCAGATTAGTACCCAAGGCAAGATACTAAGAGCAAGCATCAGCAAAACCAATAGGTCTCGCCTTTTGGCTTTGACAATGGTTTTCGCTGACTCTGTTCAGCATTTAAGATTTAAACACAAACAGTGATGTGCCTTACCGCACAGGACACGGCAAGTGAAGGGACGAGGGTGAGAGCAGTAGAATGGGCACCTCCTCCGAGTAGGTTGCGGAACCTGTGGACCACCCGCTTGCGACCGGCCCTCCGTGGGCTATAATTGACGACGCAGCGGGGAAACCAGCAGATAAAGTACAGCCAAAAGTACGGCGTGAGGGGGGGAGAAAAACAACATGGATTACAGGAGGGGACGTGAGCATGTTGAACACGGACAACGGGAGGGGGGCGGGAACAAAAATAGTAAAGTGTGAGAAAATCCTCTGTGGAGCTCTAACGTGGCATGGCTTTAACCTACACGTCAGTTCTAGAAAGAACAGAACCTTAATGCAGTTCTGTTTCTAGGGCGGGAGCATGTTGCACATGGACAAAGGAGGGGGCGGGAGCACATTCAATGTGACAACGGGAGGGTGGGAAGGAGCATGGTGAACACGGACAACGGGTGGGGGGTTCGAGCAAAGTGAAACAACAGGAAATTAAACAAGCAAAACTACGACCCGTGAGGAATGCAGCTGCCACCCCGCGCGGCGCTTCTCACTCCCGCAAGCAAAACGCTGTGGGAGTGAACATTTGCCCAAAAAGTGGGACATGCGCCCACTGTTAGCCTTTTGCAGGCTAAAAAAACAAAATGACACAGGCAACAGCAAACCAAATGCGTGAGGGGAGTCAGTCCCACAAAGAAGAGTTTAGAGTGATTACAAGAAGCCTCGCAGAGCAGGGCGTGCACGCTGGTTCAGGCTCGACCTAAAAACATTGGGGCCTGTACTTATTTGTTTCAAAGTAAGCATTGACGCTGCCACTGGAAACGAATTTCTAACTCTACAGCCACTTTGTAAAAAAAAAAAATTCACGTATTGTCAACTTTTGGTTGTGATTTTGTTATCTAGGAGAATGGTTCACTTTAACATTTTTGGGAGAAATTCCCCAGCAAGTCTATAAGCCGGCCCCACTACCCCCCTCGTCGCTGCTGCTTTTATTATTTATTCTTTTTTTGACTTTGCAGTTTTCCATATCACAAACATGATCCAAAAGTATTGGACTGCAGTATGTGCTCAACAGTTACATTACACAGTAACTCATTCATTGTCGTAGGCTGAGGAAAGAGTAAGTGATTTGCTAAGAATCACAGAATGTTGAGCCGATGCCAATCTTTTTCGCACCACATGACTAGTTCATTGTCCTGTCCCCCTCACATACAAAAAAGTGATATGAGGTGGCCTGCGCTCATCGCATCCTAGCTCTTTTTTTAGTGACTGTTAGCCACGCTGAACAGCAGATGTGCTGCTAGACAACATGGCCAAAAGGCAATAGCTCGGGCATTGCTGAGACCTATTGGCTTTGCCAATGCTAAAGTTTGGTGTTGTAAAGTGACATTGAAATATTGAAGCTGCCTGCAATTTGAGTGCTTTGCTAATGTGGTGATGTCGTTTTGTGTCTTTCACAAATAGTAATAAAGCGCTTGGCACAATTGTAGGGATTGTTATTTAAAATAAAACATTAGTAGCAAAAGAGCTTCTTTGGCGAATGCTGTTTTTAAATTTAACGTGTATTGCAAGCATGTGGTAGCCACGTTAGATGGCAAGATACATATTTTTCCTTTTTTTGTCCACATGCTGGCGATAATAATTACATTTAAGCATCGCACCAGCTTGCCAAGTCGAGAGCTATTGGCTTTGACATTTCTTGTAATCATTCTTCCTGATTTCTCTACTTTATGCAGAGTTTAGTTATACTTTGTATTGCATTTTATAAGTTTAAGCCTTTGTCCCCATCTAATCTTGGTTCACTGCTTCCCAGTGTAATTTAGAAAGTATTTCTCTGCGTGAGGCTCCTTTGATGGCTTTTAATTGCTTCTACGAGTCCTCATTAACTTTATCACCCTTTTCATAGCCCTAAAATCATATTGAGCATCCTTGCAGCAGCTTTGTGAAAACATACCACAGCAGCAAGTAAGGTAATGAATTATTCACGCAGGTAAGTACACTCTCTTCATTGAAGGAATCTTTACAACCTGACACAATTTATATTTCCTTAAGGGTCTTGGATCATTTCACTGCCTTGTTGCTTGCATTGCAGTGCAACAAGACACTGTTGCACTGCAATGCAAGCAACAGTGCCTTGTTGCGTGCATTGCAGTGCAACAGTGCAATGCAAGCAGCATTTTAGATTACATCTAAAACATCATTCAGTGATCACTCGTGCAATTCTTTGCCTTACAGTCATCGTATGCCTAAAGCAGGCGTTTTACGTTTTTGTGATAACTCCAGATCTTAAGTCCGTTCAGGCGTCCATTTTAGGGGGAGGCCGTCCCAAAGTCATTGCCAAAACCCACCCACATAAAAGCATCATTGTTGCTCTTTTTTCTGCAGACCTCAATTGGTATTTGTTGGGTCTGGCATAGAGGTACTTTTTCTCCCTCTAGTACTGGACCGTCTGGCTGCTTGTTCTCCATCATGGACAGGGGCGTAGCTTCAGGTAGTGGTGTTACACCCCCCTTAGAAATGTTTTTTTTTCTGGTAAATAGTTGGGTTCAGGTGCTTTCAGTCAGGCATGGTGAGAGGACGGTCTAATTTTGCCAATCAATCAATTAATGAGGAATTTGTATAGCCGAGCAACTCACACATGAGGGTCTCAAGGTGCTGAGGGGGGGCTACTGATCCATCTGGGCTTGGAGGGTGAGTCGAAGAGCCAGGTCTTGTGATCCTTCCGGAATTAGGTCAGTGACAGGGATTGACTGAGGTGGAGAGGCAGGGTGTTCCAGGTCTTGGTGGCAAGGTAAGAGAAGGATCTTCTACCAGTTCTGGTCTTGTGAATTTGTGGGACTGTGGCCAGGGCATGTTGGGTGGAGCGAAGTTGTCTGGAGGGTACGTGGAATGAGAGACGGTGGTCCAGGTATGCTGGTCCTACGTTGTGGAGAGCTTAGTAGACTAGTGTAAGGAGCTTGAAGGTGATATTCATGTTGACTGTGAGCCAGGGGAGTTGTCGAAGGTGTTCTGTGATATGGTTCTGGCAGGGCATGTCAAGGCCCAGCCTGGCTGCAGTGTTTTGAATGTTCTATAGTTTCCTGAGCTGTTTCAGGGTGACGCCGGCGTAGAGTATGTTGCTGTAGTCCAGTCTGCTGGTGATGAGTGCATGGGTGGCTATCTTTCTAGATTCTGCAGGGATTCATCTGAATGTCTTTCGAAGCTGGCGGAGAGTGTGGAAACAAGATGAGTATACGGCATTGATCTGGCGTTTCATTGTGAGCAATCCATTGTGACCCAGGAATTTTTACACACACACAGACAAAAACGCACACACACTTTCTCCCTCTGTGTTATGAAAGTCTTCAAAAATGTTGAATATTTTACAAAATATTGTTTTCTTTCACTTCGTACCTCTACCAGTCCGTATTCATCTCCATTTCAGCTGCCCCTTAAGCTCCTCTCATGCGACTTGATTGTTGTATAATGTATTCTAACATGGTATGCCATCGTGATTGTTGGAAAATCTGAAGCCTTACCCATAATCTCACTGACCAAGCTAGGTCACGGTAGCATCGCAGCGCTTCTTGTCTGGAATGTAAACGCATCGACATACAGCTGCCCAGGAAGGGCTCTCAGATGACAGCCTGCCTGCCAACCTTCCCTTCCCATGTCTCTCTCTTAACTCTGGATCCCTTGCTACCTATTCTACGGGATGTCATAGAATTGCTGCAGGACACCCTTGGCCGTGGCGTCCTTGCCTTTAACAGCAGCATGACATGGCCTGCAGTAGGGACTCTTGCTCAAACAAAATGGCAAATCTTCCGACCAGCTGCATGTGCTCATCTCAGCAGGCAGGTTTCCTACATCCCACTTTCCTGATTCTGTTTTCCTCTCATAAGTGTTCTACTCTTTCATTCCTCACCACTTGCCTGTCACCCTTCTCCTATTTCTCACGGCTTCTCCGTTCCCCATTGTCATCTAGCGCATTGGAAGGTAATTTCAGCCTTGCAGAATGAGCAGCCCGATGGAGGACCAGTGTGTCACTAGGTCTTAAGGTACTGAAATGCTGTTGTGAACTGTTTCTGTTGTTCCCATTGCCCACCCTGGTAGGTTTCTGGCTCTGGCAGAATAGTGGCTATTCTTGGCAACTTACAGGCATCCATGAAATGCTGTACATTGCTTATCCTAGGTAAAATGTTGGCCCTCACATAATGGTGGTGTTTCTTGCAACTTGTTGTCATCTGTGTCATAATGCCACATCACGTAAAATGCAGGCCCTGGTGGTAATCCCTATCATATTTGGGCATTTATTATACATTGAAGCCATTCATCGTATGTTGGTGCCTGTCTCTGCCAAGTTGCTGGTCCTGACTAAATGGTGGTCATTCTTGACATGTTATATGCATTCTCGGCACCGTGATGCCCACCCAAAGCATAATTGTGGTTCTGACACAATGATGGTAATTCATTGCACAATGTTGGTAATACTTGACGTTATGTGGGCATCAAAGGCACCTGCTTTAATACTGGCCGTGGCTTAATGGTGGTATTTCCTGGAAAGCTGGCAGCCACAGGCAGCCACATGTCTAGAACATTCCAGGAGTTACCATCATGGTACAATGTTGCCAAGGCATAAATGTTATGTTATGCAGATTTGTATAGCGCACCCATGAGGTATCCTGGCGCTGAATGTAAATAATTTTGGATTCCCTAAAGTTTGTGCAGACCCATAAAAAAGATGAATGACCCCAACTGAACATATGTGCTGTGCACGCTACTGTAGTCGCTTAGCCAATCTAGGACAGATACATTTTTGCCAATGCGCTGGTTTTGGAGAAAGTTGGGCAAGTCAAAACCTATTGCACTCATAAATAGTTATTTAAGGTGTTATGGCAGCTAACCATAAAAAAGGCTTGCCATTTCTCGTTCAGTTACCATTGTACTTTTGCACGTCACCGCACGTGATATCACCACAACCCATACTTATCCAAATCTGCGAGCTGCCATCCTTCGTATACCACCACATACCATAATACAGTATCTCACAACTCAAAGTATCATACATCTTCATTTAGCAACACACTGTAAGCACTATCTCCAGCTTTCATTGACCACGCGACAAAAGCATTGAAAACCTGCTTAGATGGACCTAGTTAATATTAAGAGACGTGTTAAAATGTTTCAGCTGGCTTCTTTCTTCCCCAAAGGGATGCTCTCATCTGTTTGTTTAACATTTATTAAAGTCTAATATCCTCCTCCCTAGTCTATAGTGTTGGGCTGCCGTTCGAATAAAGCTCCTGTAGAACCTTATTTAATCTCTGCATTGTCAGGACCCCTTTTCAAGATCTAGATATAGGCATACAGTGAATTAAAAAATGGATAAGTAAGAGGGAATTATTCTTCCCCCTGAAGTGGTGGAATAATGAATACTTGTTCCTCTATTGTTTTTTGTTGTTGTTATATAATGTTGCTGATCTTACTGATCCATGATATCACATGCAAAATATTTTTTCCAGTTTATGTAAAATTCTTAACCTCATTCTGCACAATCTTCAAGAAACTGTTGAGCGGTCATTGGGTAGTCCCCTATTTAAAACTTTTATATCTGGATATCCACAAGAAATAGATGAGTGAAGTAATGAAAACAGTGGCGGCCAGCACGGATCAGGGGCGGGAAGGGAGGTGGCCAGAGGGGCTTTAATAAAAACAAAAAAACGTACCTGTTTGCCACTTCCCTCCTTGTCTCTAGTCGGTCATCTCTTCAGGCCGGAACATAGAAGCAGGAAGCACCCGGCTTCCAGGTTCCCCATAGCCAATCACAAAGCTGCAATGCAACGTTGTGTTTGGTCTGAGTGCTGTGGTTCCGCGCTCAGCCAGGGACAGGGGGCCTGGGCATGTTCTCCACCCAGGCTATAAAGCAGCCTGCGTGGAGAACATGCAAAGTGCACATAAATGTTTGGCTGGCCCGAGACGGCAGTCCAAGCATTCAAGCACACTTGGAGCAGGCAAACCACTCCTCCCCTGCCCTGCTCTGAGAGCAGAGCAGCCTCACTCCGCCAACAGAGCTGCTTCAGCAGGGAAACATAAAATGATAATAACAAACTATTATCATTTTATGTTCCCTTTATTCACACTGCTAAAAAGCAGTGGGGCGACGCTCCTCCGCCTTAGCTGAGGAGCCGCCACTGAATGAAAACAGGTATCATTATTCCTTGTGAAGGTAGGGATTAGGTTGAAGTCAATGTAATTAATCCACAGTTGTCAGTACACAGTTGATACTTCACCAGGTATCTGGTGAGTATCACTTTACTTCGCCAGATAACACCGCACACTACCACATGCCACACAGCAGAAAACAACACTACTCTCCACACACCGTGGCATCAGAAGTGCAAAACACTACTAAATCACAAAATTCCAATCATCAAAACAATTTAGGAGAGGCCTCCTCTGGAGAGGATGGTGGATTCTCCATCCCTAGAGTTCTTGCTCATATCAGTCTGAATTTGTCCCTGAACTACCTAGGAGTCCTGCGGGTGGCTGGTCCATTTGGTCACCTTTCAAGTGGAAGTAGCTATTTTGTTCAAGATGTTCTTTCTGTTACAGCATCTGTCAGGATTCTAGGTATTCAAGTTAACTCGCAAATAATTAACTGATTAGTTAATTCCAATAGAGGCGGCATATTATTTGTAGAATGACTCATTAAGGCACACCGTGAAAGTCTTATGTTTTGCGTAAGTCATGAAGGAAACTCATGCCTGATGGATGTAGAACACTCTTCAAGCCAAGTGGCTCAACCCTTATTTCATGGGTGTCCAACATTGATCCCATCAGAGCTTTTTATTTTTTTTCAGAACAGTCTCCAACTGATTCCCATTTACATGTGTTGTATATGCATTACTTTTGTGTACATTTTGTCACTTATTGCTCTCATACATACATGGCATGACTTGATTTTCATGACCAATACTTGAAATGCATATCTTAATGGCTAGGGTATGACTGGCCTGTAGGGCAATCAGACAGTGGTTGGTGATGACAGGTTAGTCTGTGAGCTGTTTAGTTGGCTGTTAGTGGGCCTGTTTTATAGTCTGCTGTCCCAGTTTTTTCTGTTAATTTCCCTGATATTAAAACAAACATTGCCTGCAACAAGCTCAAATCCATGCAGTCATCCATATATTGCAAAACACTTATACAGCGTGTCTTTACACGTTTCAAACTGCCCCAATTTGCACACATGAGCCTCTTTTATCCCAGCTAATTCGCCAATTGGGGCCACTTTTATTTTGGTGCTTTAGCGCTCGGGCCTACTTTCTGCCCGAGTCTGACCCGGTTTATGGCGTCTTTACATTTAGTGAACCTTTTTCTAGTACTCAGTTGAGCCCAAAAAGCTTTGGACCAGGAATGGGCAACGAGAAATTGAAGCAGTTTTTTGCTACCCTTGCAAAGAGCCTTTGATGCAACTGCTGCCTTTGGACTAAGACTGGCATTTCAAAATATATGTATGCCAAATTTTATTCTATACCATTAACTAAAAAATTCCAAAAAGGATCACAGTATTAAAATCAAAACAAACACATGTAATTAACTTAATATTTAGAACTCTGACTATAAAACTCATATTATATTAGTCTTAATGCCAGTCTCGGGAGGTGATTGCTCAGTAAGCCCAAGGCACATCTGGTGGCTTATAACCATTCATGAAATATTATTTTATTGTTTTTCAGTAATCTCAGGTGAAATTGTGGTTTAGTCGTATTGGTTAGCCATATTCTGGGTAGTTGTAAGTATTGGTGTATTCGATCTTCGCCGGGCCGAGATTCCACACGTTCTTGCCTTATCCATTTAGTTTCCCAAATATCAATTCTTTTGTTTTACTGGTGTTGACATGGATCCAGCCGCCCTCACTTTATCTCGCATGGGTCTCCTTCATATAGTGTAGTGAACTGCCATCTTTAAAGACCCTTTGTAGTCCCTTATACCTATAAACTTATTGGTACATATACTAAACCCTCTCAATCATTCTTTTGCATGAAGGGAGTTTCCCAGGAGTATTCTTCATCTTATTCTACAGTACTAAATCCTTGGCCCCACACCATTCAATTGCACCACATGTAGCTACAATACAGTAGCATGCTTGTCTTTCTCCTTCCTTTTACATAATTATACTAGGCTTTTAAGTCATGCACACTGAGCTTATTTCCTTCAGTTCTACGCTCTCTGTAGCATGCTGATGTTTATTTGTCCTAAATAATTACAGATTTGGTTCTACGTAAAAATAACATTTGGCTCAGCTGCCCCTTCAACTCCACCCCTGTTGGTCGTGTCCACCTAGAAGTACTTGTTCAGGCGTTACCTTTTACATAAAGGAACTCTATGTACCTCTACTATGAGGTAAGTCATTGATCTGGTTGTTTTAGTGCATTTTTCTGTTTTTATTAACCCCGAACAAGCTTCCCATAACATTCACCCTCCTTTTAAGGTGAGAAGCATGGTCGGCGGTTATTGTCCTATTTCTACCTTTATTGTGTCACAATGCAAAGAGCTGCATGGCAGATGAGCTACTTACAACTGATAATGCAGGAGCTGTTATCTGTGAATTATTCTGTTCTGTGCATTTAACACCTCAACACGCAGTACATTATTTTGGGGTTCCTTTGCAGGTTTCTTCGGTAGTGGATGAGTTAGAGGGTGTGTATATTGGATTTCAGTGCAAGATAAAAGATTTCCTTTCTAAGGAGATATGCACCTCTGTTGCAATGGGATTGGATATTTTCACAGCATTGCTGACTTGTATCTTGATCAGATGTGTGCCTTAAATGAAGGTTTCCAACTGTATGGCTTCTGGTGCCAGGTTGTGCAAGCACCAAGCCACTCTCTGAACCACCCGGAAGAATGCACACCCCAACCCCCCTCTGTGTTTGAATCCCCGTTTAACTATGTTGGTTTGAAGTTCAAGAAGGTTCAAGTCCTCAGGCCCACAGGCATCATACAGACTTTAGGTGAAGGGTGAGGAATGTCTGAGTGCTGTAATTTCCTTCTGCCCGAAAAACATTGGAGTGGTTACCTAATGAACGCCTAAATATGATGTGGTATCATTTTATCAGAGGTAACTGGAGACCGTACCTTCTCTATGCATTGCTGCACTGTCTCACAACAATGTTGGGAAATATTGTTTACTCCAAGCAATGTAGCGATTGGGCAAATGGGAGTGGCTGTTGTTGACCTCTGAAATATGCGGTGTGCTTTTACTGGGACAGATAGAGAGATTTATTCCTGATACTGAGCTGTTGCTTTACCTGCCTTTTCAGGCATGCCAAGGTTTACTAATATGATGTTGCTTTTGCTAGGAAACGCAAGGGACTTTATAGAAGAGTTACTTAAATTTGTGAGAAAAAGCAAGAACTCCGAGAAGGAATTATTTTTATATGAACAAAGCTGGCAATGTCTTTCTAACACGTTTGATTATAATTTACCTTAGGTCTGCTAAGCGTAAGGTTAGAGTAGACCATATATTTTGAAAGCTATGGTTGTGAGTGCATTAAACATCCCAAAAGGATTGGTTATAGCAAAATGGTATATACATTAAGGAATAGCTTATAGGCAAAAACTGGATACCAACAGATTTAAGGAAAGAAGTGTGAAGCTTCAAGTTATTTATGGTCTGGGTTTTAGACATTAGTAAAAATGGATAGACTTGAAGG
This sequence comes from Lissotriton helveticus, assembly GCF_964261635.1. NCBI lineage: Eukaryota > Metazoa > Chordata > Amphibia > Caudata > Salamandridae > Lissotriton > Lissotriton helveticus. The sequence continues at coordinate 1,634,403,969 of NC_136067.1, read as the reverse complement.
GTTTGCTGGTTTCCATCAGATTTCCAATTCTGAGTGCTGTATATTTGGCTGGTGTTTCCGGAGAGGGATCAGACTCCTGGTTCCTCATGCATGGCAAAAGGCCAGGGATCCAAATATAACACGCCTAACAGCAAGGTCAAATGCAAAAAGAACAATTGATGGACAGAATGCAGAACAATGTCATACATTTACCCCAGTACAGACATCTGGGCCTAAATCCAGACATCTGGGCCTGGCTCACCGTGCCATTTCAGTTTGGACCCAGCTATATGCAAATCAGTCTTGACCCTGCGCCCAATGGAAACAGTCCAAGCGAACTGCCAGGCCAGGTCATCCCTGGACGAGAAACAAGCATCCTAGGATCGGTTTCAAGTTTTCAGCCTTCATCAGTCAGGGTAGCTTGACTCCAGTGGAATGGAGAGCACAGGACCCACGTCTGGGCATACCCGTCCCACTCGAGGTGATAAATGCAAAAAGAACAATTGATGGACCGAATGAAGAACAATATCATACATTCACCCCAGAACAGACATCAGGGCCTAAATCCATCGTTTTTTTGATCACCATTCCATTCCAGTTTGGACCCAGCCATATGCAAATCAGTCTTGACCCTGCTCTCAATGGGAACAGTCCAGCCCGAACTGCCAGGCCAGGTCATCCCTGGACTAGAAACAAGCATCCTAGGACCGGTTTCTGGCTTTCAGCCTTCATCAGCCAGGATAGCTTGTCTCCAGTGGCATGGAGAGCACAGGACCCACGTCTGGGCATACCTGTCCCACTCGGGGTGACAAATGCAAAAAGAACAATTGATGGACAGAATGCAGCAAGGTCAAAGCACAAATGAAAAGGGAAAGGTGAATTGGCTGTGCATATGAATATCCTGTTGGGATTGTATTCCATATTCGGAATCCGCATCCCATTCTTACTAGTCATTGGTTTTATGGGCCAAAGAGAATTCTACCACTCACCGTGGATTTATGGACTTTCACCACCTCCCCTGATCAGTTTGCCCGAGCGCACACTTAGTCTCCTCCAAAATTGAAGTCATCAGATATTCATTTACAAACACCTTCACTGCAAACTTTATCCTATGAACTTCCTATGATTAGCATTGTTTTTTTATTTTGTTCCCGTCACTAAATATTATACTCTGTCTATTGATGGCTCCCTGAAGGCATCAAACTGTTCTAATGTAGTTATACACATTACCATATAATCGAGAACATTACCACAGTGGCTCTCTCTCACTCATTCTTTAAAAAAGGCCTAGGCTTCAAGCCCTTTCCAATGAATCTCCAACTTTCAATTTCATTGAGGTATAATAATAGAGCTATATATATCTGTGTTGGACACAATGCCATGCTCATTTGGTTTCACTTCATATTCTGATTGGCTCATGGGACCAATCCTGCAACTTTTTGGACACATCTGCAGTTTCTTTGGTGCAGGCTCACGGTTTATGATAAATTCTTTTTAACTCGTGGCTTCCATTGACACCCTAAAACCCCCTCTGTTACACAGAAAAATGTTTTGAGGAGTTTGGGGGAAGAGCACATTTCTGGCTTGGCTCCAGTTTTTTTTGCAGGCAAGAAAGCCTGTTTCTTTCAAGATGGCTCCAGTTGACCTTTGAGCACCTAATCCAGTGGCTTTCTGCTCTTTAGTTTTGCTGGCTGAGGTTTGATATGCATTCTCACACGTAAAGTCACCCATCTGTCTTTATGATTACTAATCGCTCTAGTACTAAACAAAAAGATGTTACTTTCTACAGGATTCAGAATTACGTGCATTTAAAATGGATTTGAACTCAGCAGTCACAAAAATATGATTTTTTTACTATTAGATGTATGGTACTCCACACTTCCCTTGTTCTCGTTATTTTCTTGCTTCCATCTCATATTATTAATCAAAGCTAAAAGCACTGGTTACTCTCTTGATCATCGTTTGTTGTGTTACCCGTATATGTAGCCACTGAGTTGACCGGTTTGTTTTTCACTTTTTTACCTTGTTCGAAAAAGTAATCAGCTGAGTGCCCCTGGAATTTCTTTCCACGAGAGAAGTTACCTTTTCCTGATTAGTTCAGTGCAGTGGCCTCATTAATGAGCTGCCTAAGCACAGTATTTCAGAATTGTACATATTCTTGAATGTTTCTGTCTTCTCTGTCGCTGGGACTTGTTTTTGTCCTAATACATACAGGATTCAGGCAGCTGCCTGCTCGTTTACATTTGCAAAATGTACAATTACTGCTATGCCTGTTTCTGACTGTCTTGGTAGGTGAAGATCTTGTGCCTGTGCCCAGTAGTCCATGGAAGGGTGTGTGTCCCTGCTTGCATCTTCTGTGACATTTTCTGGGAAAGATTATTTAGGATGAAGAGAGAGGATTATGTCATCTAGGACTTTAGAGTGGAGTCTGTGCAGATTAACTGGTACAGAGGTGGGGAAGGGGAGGGGGAGTGTGCATGTATGGTTGCGTGTGTGTGCATGCGTGTGTGGTTGTGTGTCCCTCACTCAGTGGTCTCAGGTGTCTGTTTTACTGGCGTAACTCTGTTGTTTCTTGACTACCCAAACATGGAACACTCATGTCGTTTGCTGGCCCTGGGGAAGGAGATTTGTTCCGAATGATCCACTGTTGCCCTTTTGCAGTCCCCAGGGTCAGGTAAGTTCAGCGTCACTATACTTCGTTCCCTGGTGGCGAGGTCCCCTACCGTCCAACCACCAAATGATGGTGTTCTCCTTCAGGGTATTCCTCGCACAAGCTATTGCTTGTCCTAGCTCATGGAATATTGGTTCACTGGTCATATCCCTTCCGTGTTTGGTTTAGGCAGCCAGGGCCGCCAGTGGGTCACACTTCAGTCTCACAGCTGATTGGAGGCACTTTATTTACTGGATTCAGCCGATTGAGCTCTGAACCTGAACTGCTCCCATCCTAGTAGGAGTGCAGTGACGCCGACACACCGAGGGTTTGGCTATTTCTATCCCCAGAGGACTGATTTCTGTCCCTTCTCCTGTATACTGATACACCCAACAACGTCAAAGGAGGTGATACTGTGTGGAAAGTGTTAGCATGAGGCCCGGTTAAAATTTGTACTTTATATACTTGCTGGAGGACAACTAAGGCAGGATTACAGTTGCTACGTCTACTTTACACTCCGCCATAAGCATGGTGAGTTTTCAATTCTGTTGACTCTATCGTTGGAAGTTCTTATTGTAGTCTTGAAGGCATCATCGATCTCTGCCTCTGGAAACGGATGTCTGAAGTGGGAGCCAGTTCTGTTCTTTGCTTTGTAATATCTGAATGTGATTACAACAGAAATACAATTTGAGTATCTTTATGTTTCTACAATGGGCGTGGCACTTTTATAGTAAAGGCATGCTTGATGAAGTGTTAAAGATTTACAATATTGTGCTAAACAAAGAATTTCCTTACTATCGGAAAATATATCTTATTTTTATTCTTTTAAGGGTAGAGAGGCGAAGATATGCATTTACTTTCTTTACTTTCAACTCAACAGCCATTATAAAGAACTAAACACCAAAACTATGCTTCCCAGAACCCGGAAGTTAAATGTAAAATTAAGAAAAAAACATGACCTTAAGTGCCCAATTGTGTATCAAGAGTCCATCAAAATCCTTGCAAGGATCCATATCAACCTCTTTCTTTGTAGTAAGTCACCGATGTCGCTCCTTCTACCATTCCGTCTGCGCTACTCCTGTTTACAATCCTGTCCTGCACAAGAAGCTATCAATTTCTTTTATGAAAATGCTATCCATCCATATCAAAATAGTAACTTATTTCAACACCGAGTATGATAGCTTGCATTCCCATTGCAAGGGGATCAAATTGACATTAAAGTATTGCAGTCAACGAGAGGGAAAACTTTTCCTTAGCAGAATTCAAACTGTCCTTCCCAATAGCTACCAAATGTTCTATTCTATGTCAGGACTGGGGTGAGGATTAGGATATTTTAAAGCTTACCCACTGCCATTGATGCTGTCTCTGGGACAGGTTTTAAAATAAACCAGCTTAATTATAGTCTGAAGACCAATCTGATGTTCTCCTGATATCCTCCAACCTACATTTGAGTCAAAAGGCCATGACCCCATTAATCGAGTGTAATCTAAAAAATGCTGTATCTGGACAGGCCTCATGAAATATTCAGTGAATCTACTGTGCAAGAGAAGGTGAGGACACCACGCTAAATTGTCATACGCCCCTGGGTCTAATCTTTGTGGCCATGTTCTAATCAAATGTAGGATTATGAGAAAAATTAGAGGAAACACAACTTGAGTGTTGCGTTTTGTCTGTTTAGAAATTATAAACATGACCCTTTCAAGGGAAAAAATTCTACCAGACAAAGCCAACCATCTGACATCTGAGACACGTGCTGGAAATCAAATACGGAAGCATGCTTAAAATGTCAGAGCTCTTCATTGTGGGCAAATCCTTGTTTGCAGCTGCCCAGCTATTGGAGTGGTGCAAACCCCTGTTGATGTTCCACAGGTGGGAGTACATGGCTCTTGTGGGAAGGACAACTTATACCCTTCAAAGTTTTGAAAATGAATGCATGCCCCCCCAGCAACTAAACCATCTACCTTTATTGACCCGCAGAAAAAGCTGAATGAAAAGAATCAACTATTCTATAAACTTGTATTTTCTTTGCCAGTTCGGCAAAATTGTTCACAATATCAGCATTGTCCATCATGCAGAATGATCGCTCTCTTAATCCACCCCAATAGAACTTCAGGATCTATGATAGTATCTCTGCACATTCAGCCATGTCCATTATATCTGTTACATGGCCTCTAAGATTCAACAGTTTTCATTGCATGAAGATCAGTAGCCATAAATACCTTTTTTAGGCTATGTTAATTTACCTAGGAATATTGCCATCTTTGATCCAGATTGTGCATCTGTAATAACCTGCTATCTCCTGAGGGCCTTGGGCTCTTCGCTCTTAGGTGGTTGCGTACTTCCTTATTCATCTATTTTCTAATCCTGTTCTGTGGGTAGAGGACCACTTTATCGCAAGGAATCCATTGACATGACCTCAGGAGATGAAGACTGTCCTGGTTGAAAAGACCTTCTTGTCTTTGTGCCCGTGCTGTGGTCATCAGTCTTGAGCCTCCTCTTCACTTGAGGACACATCTTTCTCATAATCTACATCCTACATGCTGATGTTAGGAGATCCAGTATTAAATCAAATATGATGGGGAAAAGGGCACAGCCTTGTTGAGTAGCACTGTGCGTGGCTGTTTAATGTAATGACAGGTGAGAGGGAGAATAATGTGAAGTGACGGATGCACGTTGTATTAGGCTGCATGTGTATTAGTTTAGCAGAGTGAGTACGTAGTGTAAATGTCGTCTGGTCATCCTGAGGGTAACTTCTTCAGTCACACTGACATGAGGTTAGATAACTTTAGGTATTCCCTGGCAGCAGAGTGAGTTATAGAGGAAGCTGAAACTACCTGAGACAAACTGGATAGGAGTATGTACGATCTGAGTCTGTGCTTGGAAGGGTATTTGTCCGGCTGAGGGAGTACGGGAATCTGCAGGTGCCTCAAGTCGCAGTGAAATCTATGAGCACTCAGCACACCCAACATGTGTATCAGTGAGTTCCATGTAAGGCTGCAGTGCAACTAAAAGATGGTCAAGACATTACACAGTTCCTGAGCCACTGCCAGTTGTAAACTGTGAAGAGCTTGACCCATCACCTCTGAATGGACAGATGAGGCGTGGACGTTTCATTTGCGTACACAGTGCGGGGGAAAACCCCTGCGGGGTGGATAGATTAATCTGGGGTAGCTCTTTATCTAGGCTGGTAGGGTTGGTAGCTCCACATGGACTTGTGGCAGACAGATATAAAGTCTTGATGCCTTTGTTCAAAGACTTATTTCATAAATGTTTACAGTTTTGCATAGTGCATCCCAGCCTAAGGAAGGCGAGAGACTACTGAAGATACGATGCAAGTCATATGGTAGCTAAAATAGCCACGAGACAGGCTATAAACCAGATGTAGCACTAGTAACTTTCATAAAGTGATGAATCACAAGGCAAATTTGACTGTTTAATGAAAATGTTATTTGGACATTAAGTATAGCCAGTAGGAACTGGACCAGAATATCCATGACAGTTGTGAAAAGAGGGCTAGTACAAGTGTGTAGGGGGTACTGTGTGAAGAGGTCTAAAAGACTGGATTCAACAGAAGTAAATTACAAGAAGCAGTGTTTACAGGATAGCAAGTAGAAGAGCAGGGGTAAAATAAGAGGGAATGGTGGAAATACTTTTGTCTAGGCAACAGTGAATCAGAAGAAGAAATGCAGCAGAAAATCATCATTACATGGGTGCCTAGATTGCATATTGTTTCATGGTTGAAAAGGAAGAGGGCTTCCTTAAGAATGTGTGCCAAAGTGAAGCTTCCTGTGCCTGGAATGCTACCAGTGAAGCTTTCAGGGTTTGATGGCGGTAGGCAAGAGTCTAGTCATGGCAAAATTGACTAAGATGGTCAAAGAAGTAGACTTATAGAGGAAGACACGCAGAGCAATTTAGAGATTGTGTGGGAAGGAGTGAGGAGGCAGTGAGACCATGAAAATGTTGCAAAGCACTAGGCAATCTGTGTAAGTGGAACAAACAAGTTCCGGGGCACAGGGGAGACTGAGCAATGTCGGCATTTAATATGGAAATACAATAGGCGCGTGCCCTCGAGAAGAAAGCAAAGCAAGACAGTGGACTAACAGCTAATAAGGAAAGGCATTAGGCTATTAGCATATGGCTAAGAGAATGCAGATATGAACCAGGACATGGGGGGGAGTAGGCAGACATTGCTGATTAAGCCAAAATTACTTCAGGAATCCATCTTCAAGTTGGGGGTACAGTGAGGAAAGAGGATAACTAAGATAAGCAGGGTGCATGTAGGAGTAGTGTCATCAACAAAACCTGTCCTATCTGTAATAGGCTCTCTCAAAACAACCCCTGCCTCCTAATTAGTGAGGATATTTAAAGTACGCTGCATTTCAACGTTACTAACAGGGTGTGCTTATCTCATTTCTACAATCATTATTGTGTCTGTGTCTTCACGTATTCCAACCACCTTTCCAATTCTAAAAGTGTGTATGTAGGAGTAGAACAAGATTTGACCAGGCTATAAAGAGGGGAAGGAATTGTGGAGGCGTGCAGGCCCCTTGGGTAGGGGCCGAGCACCACACATTACAATGACCTGCCGGATACAAATATGCTTACAGTGGGTGTGATCACGAGCATTCCACAGCCCCTTTATTAATACATTTTGGCCGAGCCCAGCCTCCTGGGTGCATTTTGCGAAGCCATTAAATCACGTAGAGGTCGGTAGCACTCTACATCCCTCCTCAAGTCAGCTCACAGAGGTAAACTTCAGTCGGGTGGACTCGCCAACCTCCTCCAGCTCGCATACAGAGTGAGGATTGAGCTTGGTTCAGGGTGAGGTCGCAGGTTGTACAGCTCTGTCGTCCTTGGGCCATGGTACTAGATTGGGTGTGGTTGGGGTACTGTTGGCTCGCTCATAACTGTTCATGCATGATGCCTTCCGGCTGGAAAACGTGTTGTCAGGGTAATCACTACTCTCTTCTTACTCCCAGCTGATATGGTGGATCAGAACACTCCATGCCCCTGGTTACCTTGAACCAGGACACATTCCTGGTCACCCTGCAGTCACCATCGTCTCTTGAATTTGGGTGACCTGCCAGGGTTCTTGCTGGAATGGGGTCTGGAACTTGTTCCCGGGACTGCAATCCTTAATGAATACTAGGTCTCCCACTCAAAGCATTTGTGTTACAGCCCTAATTTCTTTAGTGGCTTTCTCAATGGTGTCCCTTTGTTTCCTTGCACAGCTTCGTCGTCCAAAGCGGCCGGGCGCCAGCAATGGCTCCTGGGGATGTTGTCACAGGTGGGGCCCTTCAGCAGAAGGTCCACCGGGCGAAACCCGTTGTGATGTGTGGTGTTTTCCGGTATGCCATCAGAAACCTTTGTATGCAAACGTAAAGGTCTTCTGCCTGATCGACCCCGGTGCAGAGCATCCTGTTGAGAGTCCTCAGAAATCTGTTGACCACCCCATTCGCCTGGGGCCATTGCGGCATGACTTTTCTGTGCCACACCCTGAGGTTCTGAAGGTAACTTCCAAAGTCTTGGCCTTGGACTCCTGACCTCTTCCAGTAGTCGGAACAGGGCAAATGTCCTATCCATTACTTGTTTCAATGATCAGAATGTCATGGACTGTGTTAATCAGGCCACTGGATACGCAGAGTGATCGTCCATGATGATGACAGTAGACTCACGTCTGGAAAGCTACCAAAGTCCACCTTTGAGTGAGTTCAAGAGTGAGTGCGGAAGTCTTCAGTCGCAACGAGGGTAGGCGCCTCTCTTCCTCTGTTGATCTGGCATGGGATGCGTCTGACAATATTGCCCACTAGCTCCTCTATCCTAGGGAACCATACTTTCCTACTCAGCCTAGATTTGGTCTTGGCTTTCCCTTGGTGTGCCATGTCAATAACCGTTTTCAACAGTCCTCTTGGAATAACAATGTCTATGGGCGTCATCCAGGAAACAATTCTATGCCCTGCATCGTGGGGCTTAAATTACCTTTTGTGAGCAAGTATCTGAGTCAGTTGCCAATCCGATCTCTTCTACCGTCATTGCCATGGGGCAGGCATTCTGTAATACCATGCAGACTAAATTCTTCAGAACACTCGTCCATAACTTTTTTACCTCTAGTCTGTGGGTGCCATGACAAGACGTCACCTGAAATGTGGGCACTAGGCCGGTATGTGACCTCGAAATCATACCTCTGCAACTAAACAGCCCACCTCTCAATCTTTAGTGATTGATATCGTGACATGTCTGCGACGAACAAGACCAGCAGCTTGTGATCTGTGACGACACAGAACCGTTGTCTGCAGGTAAAGGAACTGGTGGCAGCCCCATTGGTTGACCAGGACTTCCCCTTCGGTCTGAGCATACCTGGCTTCGGTCCCCGTGAGACCCGTAGGTGATTAGGACCCATAGCTATGGTCCTTTTCTTGTAGCATAACAGCTCCTAAACCAACGGGGATGGAATCAACCACCACTTAAGTGATGCGTGGGGACCGCAGTATACAATGGTTGCATCACCTATGAGGACCCTCTTCACCTGCAGGAATGCTTCATCCACTGTTGTTCCACTGCCATCTGCTTTTGTGAGGGCCTGCAGGGGCTCCAACAGGGGCGCCAGGGTCAGGATAAAGTACTTGCAGTATGTAAAAGCTGAGGAAGCTCTTTACCTCTGCTTCACTCCGCAGCACCAGTGCTCCGTAAATTGCCTCCACTTTCTTTGGGTCTATTTGCTTGATATTCTTAGAGAATATATACCCAAAGAATTTGATGGACTGTCCGAAAAAGGAGTAATTTGTCTTGTAAAGCTAGAGCCCATGGTCCGAGAGCCAGGTCAATGCATGTCCACACAGAGGTGGATGGTTCCTAGTTGTCGTGGCTTGGGCGCACTTACCATTGAGGACACCCACGGGGTAGGGCCTGATACTTTCTCTATCATGTCGAGCTGCTCTTGTTTTAACAATTCTTTCTCCACTAGGGGCCTTAAGTGGGTGGAAAGGGACTCATCGGTGCTGTAAGGCCACTGAGCAGACTGTGTGCGTCCTTCAGGAGGCCAAGGCTTTGTATGAGTCTTGGAAAGTGCCTTAGGATATCTTCTGCATTGTTGTCATGAATATGATGGGCAAAGAATGCATGCCCTAGGTTTTCAGCAGTAGAGTGCCTATTCCTTTCTTGGGGACATGGAAGTGGGTATGTACTCTCTAGGTACGTACTCTCCGGTCACCTTTCACCACTACTTGCTCAGTGATTCCAGCTAATGGCAGTGGGAACCTGCTGCTGTATGCTGAAAACTGGAATTTTTTGGGCTCGAGCTGAGGGCGAGAGCGCAGCTTTTCAAATTTTTGTAAGTCCATAATGTTCACCGACATCACAGTGTCGATCAGGGCTGGTTCCGTTACCTCTCTTATCATTATGGGGTATATTGGCCCCAGCTTTCTCGTGCCATTCTCCGGTTGAGTCCCAAAGATGGTGAAAACATCTTCCTTACTATCCACTGTGCTCCTGCCTGAGCGTGCACCCACACCGCCATTGTCTGAGGTGTTATCGTCTACCATGCGGCAGTTTATCAACGTCGGTTGTCGTGATTTGCCCTGAGGTTTGTGTCCTTTCTCCATGCTCCTGCAGACATGGGCATAGTGGTTCCTTTTTCCACACCAGGGGTGTTTCTTGCCTCTAGCTGGGCAGGCGTCCCTTTTGGTGTGAATTACAGGTTGCAATTTCCACACTCAGATGGAGTTGAGGTGGTCTGTGCTATTGCATGTGCATGCCTTGCCTGTGGGGAGACATTAGCTACCGTTTCCTCTTTGATCTGTATGGAACAGGTGTGGCAGGAACTCGCTACCTTTGAAACTCTGTTGAGGGCTAGCTCCATCTCTTCCACTCTGCTATTTGAGAGTCTGCAAGCAGAAGGATTGCATCCAGGGTCATGCCAGGCTGTCGAAGGAGGAAGCACCTCAGGGTGGGTGATCTGCAGCTGTGAATGAGCTGCGTGCACTTCTTTTGCTTGATCATCATTCACCGCATGTGCTGGCAAGGTGTCGTAAGTAGGTGCAAAAAGCATTGATTTTTTCGATTTCTCTCTGGTGGGCCTGATGCAGTTTGAACCTTTCAAAGTTTGGATTTAATTGCAGGTTGAAGTTTGTGTTCAGGGCCAGCATAGCCGCATCCTAGTTGACGTCCGCTTCCTTCCCTGGCAGGATCCCAAAGAACTTGAACATCTCCCCACTTCCAAAGTGCAAGAGAAGTGGCATTTTCACTGTTCCATCTATCTCCCACGTCATGTGGGAGTAGTTGCTCAGTCGGCCGGTACACATGCTCCATAGGGATGCTGCCATTGCTGTGTCAGGGAGGTGTGGGAGCTCTAGCCATGCGGCGATGATGGGGCCACAGCATTCTGCTAATGAGCCATGTCGAGCACACAGAGGGGGTGCCATAATGGGGGCGCCTTGGGTGGGATAGAAGTGTCTGAGGTAGGGAGTGCGACTTCCCAACCGTGAGAAAGCTCAGATGCAAGGATGTTGAAAGAGGCATACTCCGGGCCAAGGATCGTGCTGGATTACCGTCAGCTGGGCCTAATGTAGCAGTGGTTCTAGGCAGCAGTACCCTCAAGAGACCACCAGGCGGAATGTCTTCTCACGATAAGGAATCCAAACACTCCTCACCTCCGAAATTGGAAGGAATTATCCAAGGTACAGGGGGTTGCACAGGCGACTCTAGGCAGGCAGCAGCAGCAGGACGGCTCACTCAGTCGACAAGCATCCATGGTAGCTCTTTGCTATACAGTGGGGGCAGCCAGTGGCAAGCCGACCTTCTCCATAGGCACGTCACTGCCAGGAGCTAGCTAGTGCCGATCAGAATGACACTTGGGAGGCACCTGGGAGTGACGTGCAGCAGCTGGGAGGCAAGTGGGTACAGAGAGCTGAGGCCGCACTCACCCTCAGCGGGGATGTCACCGAAACAATTCAAGAATGCGGGCAGGAATCCGTCCTTGTTGCCAATGTGAAGGTGCGCGGGCATCTTGGGCACGTCTACGGACCATACTTTACAAAGACACACTGCACATAGATATGCTCACAGTGGGTGTGGCCATGAGTGGTCACAGCCCCTTTATTAATACCCTTCGGCCGAGCCCGGACTCCAGGCTAGTATTGCATAGTCATCAAGCCACGTAGAGGCTGGGTGGCACTCCACAGGAATGAGAGGTGGGGTTAAGCTGAGTGGAGGTGTGCACAGGCAAGCTACATGGTAGTCACAATCTCATGGTCATGATGGGCAGCGGCCAAAAAGTTTGTCTTGTGAAGTTGGGATCTGTTGAAAAGTAACAACTTGAGCTCTTTTGGGATGTAATGGGGATCCTGACAACATGAACTGAGTGCATCTACTATGTCCCAGTTAGCAATTACAAAAAGAACAATTGATGAACAGAATGCATAAAAATGCCCTACATTCACCCCAGTACAGAGATCTGGGCCCAAACCCATCGTTGTTTTGCTCCCCCCATGCCATTCCAGTTTGAACCCAGCCATATGCAAATCAGTCTTGACCCTGCGCCCAATGGGAACAATCCATCCTAAACGCCAGTTAGCAAGTAAGCAGTGAGTGCGGGAATTCTTCAGGGTGTCCACTGGTCCTTGCCCAGAAGTCCCCCTGCCGATACCTACCATAACATACTCCTGCCTCTGGGCTGAGCCCCATTGCTCCAGTTTTAAAGAGGATCCCACAGACGCTGCTTTTACTCCTTCGCTTCTGATACCGACATCTGGAGTTTCTCCTCAGACGAGAGCTGGTCATGTACAAAACACACTTGTATAACCGAGTGCCATATGCTGTCATTCTTGCCTCCTACATTTTTATTTTATCTAACGTAAGTCGACACAATACAACAAATGTATAATTCCACATAAACATTGACCCTACCGCATTGTTTCCCCGATAAATACCTGCACTCTACTTATGGTTGCAATATAAGTTTAAATTGTATGTGTTGGAAAACATGTTTATCAGAGGAGATAGTGCACCCACTCTAAAACCAAGTGACTTAAGAGAAGCAATTTAATGATGAATAACATCCTTGAGGTGGGAGGGGGTGTAATTCAATCCGAAGCGTTAACACACTGGCTTTAATGCGTGGCTGCTTTTAGCAGCTTCAGAGTTGTTCTGTGGAGAGCCCTTCATCCGTTAAAAGACCGCCCTCGGAAGAAATGATGACGCAATAGATGCAATCAGGCACTCTAATGCATCCCGATTAATCTCTTGCTTGGTTTTCCAGCATACCGCATCTTTTGCTGTGTGTATTTGCATCTGAACATAACATTTTTCATTAACTCTATGCTCTCAAGGGCGATATGCCCGGCTGCATACTGCCTTACGTCACAATCGTCACCTTCACCCATTTCCGGATTTACAGCACCCAGGTTTTATCTTTTGGGGTTTTTTATGTCCATGATTAGAACGATGAGAGGAGAATTACAAGTCCCACCATCCAATGTGTTGGTGGGTAAAATACTACGACTAAGTGATGGTAACTCTTGTGATACGGTGTCTTTTGCCACGTGACAGCTTTCCTATAGGTTTGGATGACCAGATAAGTCCATGAAATTAGACCACTTCTCTTTCGGTACTGTCATTCCTTTTAAGAAATGTTGCACCCTTAAACTTGTAGTCCTGTCTGGGTTTCAATTAAAGGACTTCTTTTTTAAGTTCAAGAAAAGGTTTATTGAAAATATTAATCTGATCACAAAAACAATACTTCGTATAAGCAATCAGTTGTTAATGCAACATACAAGAAGGTGTGGTAAAGAATAATAATGGTATACAATGCTCATTAAAATAGTAAAAAGATAATATAGAAGAGGATAGGAGTACGGTCAAAGGTTCACAAGAAACGTAAATAGCAATGTAAATCAAAAAGACATAATTCTAAAAGATATTATAGGAAATTATAAATTAAGCATAATTGTAAACAAACAATAGGAGGTCAAGGAGGCTTGGAAACTTCTTGTTGTGAGAGAGCAGGTAAAGAGGTTTTCTTCATGGTATCCCCTAGAAATTGTGTGAACAATTAAAGGACGTCTGATAATGTTGATTTCTGTCTATTTTGTGTACACTCAATATATAATTCAGTTGCTTCTAGGAGCTTCTGAGGGAAGCAAGCCTGATGGCTGGGGATTTAACAAAACTCTTTTCTTTCAATAAAAAATATCTGAAAAAAAAAAAAATAAGTAATACGTTTTAGACTGCACTGGCAGTATCCCTGAGACATGGCCCATTGTGCCTACTGTGCCCGTCAAATGTTGCTGCTTCTATTTTCAGGCCTACTTCAGATTCTGTCTCTCCTCTCTCTAATTGCATTTACTTGCTGAAAACAACAACCCCGACCGGTTCTCAAAAGGCGCATTTAGGAGCCGTACTGTGTGGTCTGTTGGCTTAGAAAGCCTTTGAACAAGCACTTACTTAGAGCTCCTCTGGCTTGCCAACACGCACTTATGTTTTTTGTGTGGGCCATGCGGGCGGATTTAGGGGTCTTGGCATTTCTAACGGTACATCAGCAACTTGTTTATCGGAGAGAGATTTCTGCTCCCATTAAGTGGGCAAGGAGACATGCTCACGTGTTTTCTGTCCCCGTAACGAGGTTTTATGAGGTACCAGGGAAGAAGCAAGCATTGGCAAAGCCAGTAGGTATCAGCAAGATGCTATGTAGCATCGTCAAAACCAAAATAAGTACATGAAAAGCACGATGACGCATCTGGCTACGTCATTTTTTTAGGTGTATGTAGTGGCTCAGCAAGCAGGTTATATGGTCTCTTGTGCAATGAAGGAAATTAGCCCTTGGGTGATGATCGAATTATAAATTATATATATATTTTTTTATATATATATATATATATATATATATATATATATTTCCTGTGTGGAAAGGGAACAGGTGAGGTAGGAAAAAACGTGGTGGGGGTGGGAGACAGCAGCATGCAAGGAAGAAGCAACATGGAGGCTGGGGTAGAAGCACAGGAGGGAGACCGCAATACTGAACAAGGAGGAGTTTGGCAAGGGAAAGAACATGAGACAGAGCTTGCAGCATACAAGGGAAACAGTAGTGTGTGAGGTAGGTATTTACGGGGCAGAAGCGCAAGAGGAAAAGAGCTGGAAAACACATGCACTTTCATGCAGTGCTGAGCCAAAAAGAAAATGTAGTTATTTTAGGGGCTGTTCCTCAATAGGACCGTTGGGGGCTTTGCCCTGCCACCGGAGTGCCTCCCCCTTTTGCTCCATATTAAATGTAAATAAATAATTATAATTCAGGTTTTTTTTTAGCCGCAGCATTGTTTTTTTTTAGCCGGAGGCGGGGTCGCAGGATCGGACGAGTGACTGAGATAGCGCATGAGGAGAGGGACTTATGATTGACGGCTGCAAGGCATGATTGCAATGCAGGCTTACATGGGCCGTCAACATATACACTGTCAAAGTGCGCATTTCAAGTTGGCCGGCTGCCTTTCTACAACCAGCCTGACATGCGCACCAGAGGCCTCTCACCACCAGCGCAATAACTGAGCCAGGGTATCACAGCCACAGCCTCCGGACTACTAAGGAGCGCTGGGTTCGCCTGACCAAACCAATCCTAACGCTGCTCTCCTGTTATTTTGTTAACATATTGATAGAGCGCGCGGGTCACCCGACCAATAATTTCGCCACTTCCGGTCTTCGGGCCCATATATTTCAAATCACCATATACATTGATCGGATGACCTCACGGTCTACTATCAATAATTTGTGAGTTCCTTTCGTTATTCTTCAGAATACCCGACTTACCATCCACCGATGCGGGTACCTATGACCACAATGGATCAGGGAGCTAGCTGTAAAAGGAAAGGCAGCAAAATACAAACCCAACAAATAACATTCAAATTCTCTTTGTAAATGACCACGGACAACTGGAAGTTTTAAAGTCTTTATCTAAATTTCGTTCTCAGAAATCATTAGATTTACAAGAATAAGACAATCAATAATCAAAATAATGAAAAGTACATAACTATAGAGAAATAAAGTCAGGGTAACCATTGAAATTCTGATATGAGATGCAACGGGAATATGCTATGCAGATTTTAGAAGAAGGTTTAAGAAGGGACATTCATTAAGGAAATCAATCAATCAATCAGGTCATTTATAGAGCGCACTACTCACCCGTAGGGTCTCAAGGCGCTGGTTTGGGGGGGGGGGGTGCCGTTACTGCTCGAACAGCCAGGTCTTGAGCTTCTTCCTGAAGGAGAGGTGGTCTTGGGTCAGGCGCAGGTCGGTTGGGAGTGAGTTCCAGGTCTTGGCGGCCAGGTAGGAGAAGGACCTTCCTCCTGTTGTCGCTCTTCGGATGCGGGGGACGGCGGCGAGGGCGTGGCTGGTTGATCTGAGGAGGCGTTTGGGGGTGTAGAAGTTGATCCGGTTGTTGAGGTAGCTCGGGCCTTGGTCGTGTAGGGCTTTGTGTGCGTGGGTGAGGAGACGGAAGGTGATTCTCTTGTTGACCGGGAGCCAGTGCAGATCTCTCAGGTGTCCGGAGATGTGGCTGCGTCGGGGGATGTCGAGGATGAGTCTGGCCGAGGCGTACTGGATCCGCTGGAGTCTCTTCTGGAGCTTGGCGGTGGTTCCGGCGTAGAGGGCGTTGCCGTAGTCCAGTCGGCTGGTGACGAGTGCCTGGGTGACCGTCTTCCTCGTCTCGGTGGGGATCCACCGGAAGATCTTGCGTAGCATGCGCAGGATGTTGAAGCAAGATGAGGAGACGGCGTTTACTTGTCTGGTCATGGAGAGGGAGGAGTCCAGGATGAAGCCCAGGTTGCGTGCGTGGTCCGTCGGTTTGGGTGCGGTGCCCAGGGCGGGGGGCCACCAGGAGTCGTCCCAGGCGGAGGACGAGGAGCCCAGGATGAGGACCTCCGTCTTGTCCGAGTTCAGTTTCAGGCGGCTGGTCGTCATCCATTCGGCTACCTCTCTCATCCCTTCGTGCAGGTTGGCTCTGGCGGTGGCGGGGTCGTTGGTCAGGGAGAGGATCAGCTGGGTGTCGTCGGCGTAGGAGATTATGTTGAGGTTGTGTTGGCGTGCGATGGCCGCGAGGGGGCTCATGTAGACGTTGAAGAGGGTGGGGCTCAGTGAGGATCCTTGAGGGACGCCGCAGATGACTTTGGTGGCCTCTGACTTGTACGGTGGTAGGCGGACTCTCTGTGTTCTTCCGTCGAGGAAGGAGGTGATCCATTCCAGTGCCTTGTCCTGTATTCCGATGTTGCCGAGGCGCTGTACTAGGGTGCGGTGGCAGACAGTGTCAAAAGCCGCGGAGAGGTCCAGGAGGATGAGGGCCGCTGTTTCTCCGTTGTCCATCAGAGTTCGTATGTCATCGGTGGCAGCGATGAGGGCGGTCTCGGTGCTGTGGTTCGCTCGGAAGCCAGACTGTGAGGGGTCGAGGGATCCGTTCGTCTCGAGGAAGGCGGCCAGCTGTTTGTTGACGGTCTTCTCGATGACTTTGGCCGGGAACGGGAGGAGCGAGATGGGACGGTAGTTCTTGAGGTCGGTGGGGTCTGCTGTGGGTTTCTTGAGAAGAGCGCTGAGTTCGGCGTGCTTCCAGCTCTCAGGGAAGGTGGCGGTGTCGAAGGAGGTGTTGATGATGTCCCGCAGGTGGGGTGCGATGACAGCGTCGGCCTTGTTGAAGACGTGGTGAGGGCAGGGGTCAGTCGGAGATCTGGAATCGATGGAGTTCATTGTGCGGATGGTGTCTTTGGTGCTGATCGGAGTCCAGGTGCGAAGGGTGGTGGTGGGTGGCGTTGTTGCGGTTGTGGCTTGCGTTGGTTGGTTGCTGAAGCTGTTGTGTATGTCCGCGATCTTGTTGTGGAAGTAGGATGCGAGGGAGTTGCAGAGGTCTTGCGACGGGGTGATGTCATTGTTTCCGGCGTTGGGGTTGGAGAGCTCTTTCACGATGTTGAAGAGTTCCTTGCAGTTGTGTGCGTTGTTGTCCAGCCGGTCCTTGTATGTATTTTTCTTGGTGGCGCGGATCAGTTGGTGGTGTTTCCGGGTGGCGAGCTTGAGGGTGGACATGTTGTCCGTAGTAGGTTCCCTTCTCCAGACTTTCTCGAGGGCTCGACAGTTCTTCTTGGAGCTCCTGAGTTCGTCGGTGAACCATGGTGTTCTTCTGCTGCAGGGTCTGCTGGGTGGTGTTCTCAGAGGGGCGAGTTCGTCTGCGCAGTTGTTGATCCACTTCGTGAGGTTGTCGGCGGCCTGGCTGGGGTTCGCTGAGCCGGCAGGAGGGTGCTGGCTCAGGGAGGCGGTGAGCTGGTCGGCTGTGATCTTGTTCCAGCTTCTTCGGGCAACCTGTTGCTGGTGGTGGTGGATCGTCGTTCTTCTGAAGGTGAAGTGGACGCAGCTGTGGTCCGTCCAGTGGAGTCCTGTTGCGTGGCTGAAGGTGACGTCTTTGCTGGAGGAGAAGACGGCGTCGAGTGTGTGTCCGGCGAGGTGGGTGGGGGTGGACACCAGCTGCTTGAGTCCGAGGTTGGCGAGGTTGTCGAGCAGGCTGATGGTGTTGCGGTCGCTGTTGTTCTCCAGGTGGAAGTTGAGGTCTCCGAGGAGGATGTAGTCCGCGGAGGGGAGGGCATGCGGGCTGATGAAGTCGGCGATGTCCTCGCTGAATCGTGTGCATGGCCCCGGGGGTCGGTATATCAGGGTGCCTCTGAGGGTGGTGTTCGGGTTGGTGTGGATCTGGAAGTGCAGGTGTTCAGCGGTGGTTAGGGTGTCGTCGGTGTTGGTCGTGATGCGGATGGTGTCTCTGTGGATGATGGCGATGCAACGGGAATATGCTATGCAGATTTTAGAAGAAGGTTTAAGAAGGGACATTCATTAAGGAAACAATCTTATGCACGTACTAGAGATTCCCTATTGGAAGAGTTTATACTATGGTAAATTCAAAGATCCTATATAACTATAGGAGAGTCTATGAAGAGAAACACGCTATGCTTTAAGGCAAACGTTCTTTAGACAATTTAAGTAAGGAGGTTCTAGACCATATGAGAAAGTGACAAACTGCAATGCAGAATATAATTTCTAACAAGTAGGGTAACATAGGAACACGTTATGAAACCAAATGCAAATGACTTTATGATTAAATGGTTGCGGAAAAGCATGGAAAAGTAACATATGCAAAGGTATGTCTTTATTAAAGCAAAAGACAGGAAATTTAGAAAGGTGCAAGATTCAGAGTTTTCAGAGGAATATTTACCTAGACTGGTGTGGAAACCAAACCCTGGCCACGGGTCAGTTAAGGACAGGAAACCCTCAAGGAAGGATACCCCTCAATGGACAGCAGGTGCAGAATGGACACCCAGGACAGGACAGGAAACCCTCAGATTAGGAATCAGGACAGGACCTCTCGGACAGGACCCTCAGGACAGGACCAGCACCCGCAGTTCGGAAGCAACGCCTGCGCTCCACCCTCTCTGCAGCTATCGATCAAGACCCTGATTGGGTCAGCGAATTCCCAGCAAAGTGCTCCGCTAGCACTTTAAGGTTTAGTAAAACCTTAGTCTATGGTCAAATTTCGGACAGAGTGCTCCGCAGCTCTCTGTATCTACAGTCACCTATTGAGTGCGTTGGGTCAGTGACAGGTCAGCTAAACCAGACAAGTCGGACAATTTCCCTAGGTGAACCCAGGGTAGATATACTGTTTTGGGACGGTGTACCACCCCCCAATGTTGCAAAGTGTCAGAATCCCTCAATTTGGATTGGTCCTAAGGTAGGATTTGGGTAACACACCAATCAGAACAGACTATTTGGAGGCCTATTTTGCATCTCTGGGTACCGCCTAGCAAGATTGGGGTTCCCACGAGAAGTCGCAGAGAATACAATGGAAAGAATACATTTCGATACAATAGAACATAATCATGATGCTTTTGCTGGGTGAAGGTGCACTTTCCCATGGTGGCTCTGGCATCAACCTTCTTTGGCCTGAGTTCAATGTCGTGGCAGCCTCTAGTGATTCTGCGCAGAAATACCCTCCAAGATGGACTCCCCAGCCCCAGCACCCCTCCGAGTCGAGGATACATGAAAAGTAAGCGAAAACAAATTAAAACATAGAAGTGACGGTATGAAAAACACATCATTGGTTTTGTACTTTAAACTTATCATTATAAAATATACTATGCAGTTTAAACATTAGCAACATATACACGAACACAAGAGCATTCACCACGTTATTCACGAAAGCTGTGTATTACGCATGCGCACCTTTTCCCACCAAACTTATAACCACGTCAGGTCACGTGAGTGTGATTGACACATGCGCAGAAGCAATTTTCCAAGCGGCGGCCATGTTTTAGGGACATGGATTAGTTGTATTAGAAAACACATATGCAAGCTTCATCTACTTCGTTCGAATATAAAAAAATAAAAGATTAGTAAGACGTACAAATTTATTAATTGATTACACACGGGCGAGGTTCATGACTCGAGCAAGTCGCGATGCGAAGCTTGCTCTATCAATCCCCTCTTTGATGATATTTACTATCATCACAAAAATAATGGAACCAGATGCCAACTTCTCACACTTTATACAACTCTATCTCTTCCAGCAAGCGATTCAGCTTCTCTTTTTCATTTTTGGTAGGGTGAGAATTTTTCACCTTTTTGTATATCTGATTATTCATTTCCTCTAATTCAAGCTCATCCACACTCTGTTTCACTCCTCTGGCATTCACTTGATGCTTTCTGGTGTGCTTACGGCATTTGCAACAGACAAATATGAAAAATAGGATAAGACCTATAATTCCAATTGGCATCAGTACCTTAAACAATAAGCTTTTACCTAAGCTAGCAAGCCAATGACCTACATTTGAGAGACCATCTACCCGTCTCTTCCAGGCACTGTCAACCTCGAGTGGTTTGAGTTCCTTTTCCAAATTAGTAATGTTTTTCACATATCTTTTGAGCTGCACACTTTTGTCCGGAATATAAGTGCAACAATGTTGCGCCTTCAGCATCCGGCAGACTCCGCCCTCTTTTGCTAATAAGGTGTCAAGAGCAAGTCTGTTCTGCAAAACCATTGATCTGATCGCAACCATTTCGGTATTGACCAGCAGAAATCCATGAGCTGTGTCAGTAGACAACACATCCACTATTGTGGATAATTTGCAAATTCTGTGAGTGTTCAGAACCACTCCCACTCCAGGTATCAGTGCACTGAAAATACTACCCATTATTTCACCTACGCTTTCTCTTTTACTACGCACTAAGCCATTAGTATTTTCACTGCTTCCAGCAACTTCATTCACATGGTATATTTTCGGGAAGACAATGCCAAAATAGCAGCTTCCATACCAGTGATCCGGCAATTTGAAATAAGCCTCGTCTCCACATATATAATAAATTCCAGGAAACACAGGCTCTGACCCATTTTTGAAACCCCATCCTCCAATTACCTTGTAATTATGTTCACATTCACTGGAACCAATGAAAATGTTATTATAATAGCTAGTCTTCTCGCGGTGAAGACATAGCTTTCCCTTCCTTTCAAAATCCAGCAACAGAGCAGGTCCCGCCCCACCCTTTGAGGTGCCTTCCATGTCCTCAGCCCATTTTGGCGTTTTCTGTCTTTCGTCATCTGCCTTTCTTTGTATTTTTATTCTCCTCTTCTCTGCCATGTTCAGGAACATCTTTTCCTGTTCACGCAAAGAACAGGTCAAGTTATCTCGGTGTGCGTCACCTATGTCTATATTACCTATAGTCAGAAAGTATTCGCCCATATAGCGAGTAACGTCACTTTTGGTATGTACAGGATTCAGGTTCCCACGTATAGGAAGTTCAGAAAAGATCACGTCATTGTTAGAGTAATAGTACTGTAATGGTCCTCTTTTGTAAAATAAGCTTGCTAAAATGCTACAGGATATTCCGTATGTCAGGGGCAGGTGATGGTATGTCACGCCTTCGGCCACAGAGGTAGGTAGCTTCATGCAGACATAGCAATCTTCAATTTCCATAGTCTCTACATAGTGTATTAACAAGTTTGCGAAAACATTTAAATGTGTCTTATTCTTAACTCCATGATAATGTAGTCCTCCCTCATCTGATGCTTCTAGGTCTCGTTTTGTTTGTTTGAGTGCTCTCTCATGTCTTGCTACACTCTGTGTTGTCAGTTCTTCAATATCAGTATTTACAATCTCAGTAGGGTCAATATTAGTATTTTTGCTCACCGCAAAAGGAATGAAAACTGTTAGTCCTATCCAAACTAATATCACTATAATTATACTACATACACATACCTTGCAGCATGTTTTGCAACAACTGCGACTAGGTCTACCACTCACGTTTGAATCCGACATTTTGGCTCAGAAGAAGTTTCTCGACCCCTCTTTGTGTCTCTGCTCGAGTAGTTTATTTTGAGCAATTTCACGGTGGCTCGTCTTCTTCTTCGGCAGAGTACTCAGCGACTGGTTCTCCGTCGCTTTCGTCAGTTATATCAAGATCTTCAAATTCTTCCAAAACGAGCGTCCATTCAGGAGACTTGTACTTTTTGTTTTGTCTTTTTATTCGATCGATCCTTCTTTTGGAAGTGTCTTCTGGTTGCTCTGCTATGCGAGAACTCCTCCTTTCTTCGGCACGTTTTTCTTCTACCGTTTTTATCCTCAGCCTCAATTTCTTTATGAATCCAGGCTCAAGGTGCTTTCTTTTCTTAAGTCTTTTAGTTGGTACTGGAATTTCGTTTTCTTTTATTGCCCTTTTATTTTCATTTGCTTGTGGCAATTCTTCTTCCTTTTCTTCCCTTCCTATCTGACTAGTTCCAGGGCTCGTATCTATTTCTTCTGCCTGGTTACTAAACTGGCCTTGTTCAGGAGAGTTTTGTGTTTGCTTTTCAAATGTCTCTGTTTCTGTGTCCTGAACACATTCTTCTAACCCTATCTGATCCTGATCGAGCACTTCGATCCCTTGATTTTCTTCTGCTCGAACTATTACACTATGTCTAGTCTGTCCCTTTTCGACATCAGGAGTCAGTGGAGGTGTATCAATTATTTGCTCAGTCCCTGTCTGACCTTCTCCTTCCTAAGTTTTGATGTGAATCTCAATAGTCTGAGGTTCTTCGCCTGTGCCTTGCTTTTCCTCTCTATTCCACTCTCTACCTTCCCAAATTCGCTCTCTTGTTCTGATTGGGTCTTCTGTGAGGTCAATCAAGGGTATCCACTCCTCTGGCCATATGCTTGGCAGCTCGTCATCAGCTACTTCTGGACCAACTTCTGGGAACCCCTCAGCAGGCTTGACTCTTGGTAGCTCGTCATCAACTACCCCCGGACCAACGTCTGCGGACCCCTCAGCTTGACTGGTACTGGGCTGTACGTCGTCAGTTACTTCTGGTCTTGCTTCTGCAGGCCCCTCTGCTGGACGGCCTTCTTCTCCAGGCTCCTTGTCTGGTAGTACCTTCTGGGTGTGGCTGGCGTGGATCCAATGGGGAACACCTGCACACTTCACTGCTGTGGTTGTTACCAGGATTACTTGGCGCTTCTGTCCCCACCTTGGTGCCAGGCAGCTCGACCGAGTATGCTTCTTGATTTTGACCCAGTCCCCTGGAACCAGTTTGTGAAGAGGTGTCGTTGGATTGGCGACGGCGTCTTCTCCGATCTGGCGAGAGATATAACGCACTTGGTCACCTAATCTCTTGCAGTATTCAAGCACCAAATCATCAGTAATACTCAACAGTTTGCTTCCTGGTACCCACGCTTGTCTCATCACTCTTCCCATCAGGATTTCATGGGGGCTCAGGCCTGTTTTCCGGTCTGGAATACTTCGGAGTCCCATCAGAACCAGAGGCAGGGCCTTTACCCAGGTCATGCCAGATGCATCACACAATTTCGCTAGTCTTGTTTTGATAGTCCCGTTTATTTGTTCCACCACTCCAGAAGCCTCTGGATGATATGCACAGTGGAGTTTTTGCGAGATCCCAAATGCCTTACAGAGTTGGTCAATCACGTCATTCTGAAAATGTCGGCCTCTATCTGATTCAATAGTGACTGGAACCCCGAATCTAGGTATCAGTTCTTTCAGTAAACACTTTGCTACTGTCAGTGCGTCACTTTGGGGAGTAGGGTAAGCTTCCACCCACTTTGAAAATAGGCAGACAATGACAAGGACATAACGCTTCCCTTCACAACGTGGCATGGTGATGAAATCAACCTGTATTCTCACAAAGGGACCCCCTGACCTCCCAATTCTCCCTAGTTCCACCATTGTTCTCTTGCCTGCATTGAACTGTTGACATGACAAGCACCTCTGGCAGAGGGACTCTGCTACTTTCCTGAACTTTTTGCTGTACCAAGTCTGTTGAAATACCAGAATCATGGCGTCCCTACCAATGTGTGATCCCTCATGTATCAGTCTAGCCATTGTGCCAAGCAAGTGTCTGGGTAACACAGGCATACCATTTGGGCCCAAGATGACACCATCCTCACGTCTTGGTCTACACCCTTCTTCCTTCCACTTCTCTCTCTCTTGCCAGGGTGTCGCCTGCTGCCATTCTCTCACTTCATCCCATGTAGGCACTTCTTCAAACACTCGAAGTTGGCAGCTGTTTCCGGCCCCCCCCCGTTTTGGATTTATGATCAGTCGATCCCTGGCGCATAATTTTGCCACTCGATCAGCGAAATCATTTCCCAAAGATACAGGGTCAAAGTCCTTCTTATGAGCAACACACTTGACCACTGCCAATTCCTTTGGTAATTGGATTGCCTCTAAAAGGTCTTGAACAACTTTTCCATTTCGAATAGGGGTACCTGATGAAGTCAGGAACTCCCTCTGTAGCCATAATTGGCCAAAGTCATGCACAACTCCATAACAGTACTGACTGTCAGTATACACTGTTAGGCGTTCGTTTTTCCCCAATTTGCAAGCTTTTATCATAGCGATCAATTCGGCTACTTGTGCAGACTTTACTCCAAATAAATAACCTGCTTCTTCAATTTTTGTTAAGGAGACTACAGCATAGGCAGCATTCAGGCCTCCTTGTTCATGTCTTAGGCATGAACCATCCACAAACAATTCCATGTCATGTTTAGGCAAAGGTGTTTCTTTAATGTCTGGGCGTGACTTTGTGCTAAATTCTGTTAAATCAATGCAGTTATGTTCGTCTTCTTCCCCATCTTCCATATCCATTGAGTTGGGAAGCAGAGTGGCGGGGTTCAGAATGTTGCACCGGACAATGGTTATATTCGCAGCACCCACGAGAATCCTCTCGTTTTTAGTCAGCCGACTAGGGGTGAGATACTGAGTTTTCGTTCTTGTTAGTAAAATCACCACTCCATGCGGAACATACACAGTTACAGGATGTCCCATGACAATGGATTCACTCTGCTCTAAACTTGTGCAAGTAGCAGCTACTGCTTTTAGACATCCTGGTAATCCAGCAGCCTCTGGATCCAGGGTGGCAGAGAAATATGCCACTGGCCTTCTGGTTGTGCCATGCTCTTGTGTTAGGACTGACAACGCGCAATTATCGCGAGTGTCACAGAACAGGGCAAATTCCTTGGAATAGTCTGGCATTCCCAACGCAGGGGCTGTACAAGGACAATCTCGCAATTTTGTGAAGGCTGTTAAGCTTTCATCATCCCATTCTACGATATCCGGTGTTCCTCTCTTGGTCATTTTTATCAAAGGCCTAGCTAGGACTGCAAATCCCAGAATCCATTGCCTGCAGTATCCTATCACCCCAAGGAACATTCTGATTTCTTTCTGAGTACGGGGTAACTGCATCTTTTGAATTATTCTCACTCTTTCTGACGTTACTTTCCTGATGCCTTTCTCTATCTGGTGCCCCAGATATTTCACTGATTTTGCACAGAACTGTAATTTTTCAGGGGCCACTTTATGTCCCTTTTCACTCAGGTGATTCAGTAGGGCAATGGTGTCAATCACACAATCTTTATGACTTTTGGACGCCACCAAGAGGTCGTCAATGTATTGCACCAAAACAGAATTTCCAGGTAAGACCAAAGATTCCAAGCATTTTTTCAAGATCTGATTAAAGATAGAGGGGCTCTCTGTGTACCCCTGGGGGACCCTATTCCAGACATACACGTGACTGTTGAAAGCAAACGAGAAAAGAAATTTGCTGTCTGGATGCAAGGGAATGGAAAAGAATGCATGACATAGGTCTATCACAGTGAACCACTCAGCATCCCAGGGAATCTGATACAGAATCACTGCTGGGTTCGGGACAATAGGGCAGCAAGGAACCACTATTTTGTTTACCTTTCTTAGGTCCTGAACTACCCTGTACTTGCCACTAGGCTTTTTGATGCCCATAATGGGTGAATTGCATGGGCTACTCATTACTTCCTGTATGATGTTTCCTTCTAGCAGTTTCTGTATTTCTAGGGCAACACCTGCTCTTACTTCTGCACTCATTCTGTATGGTTTAGTATTAGGGTACACTGCATTGTCCTTTATTGCTATCTGTATGGGGTCTACGTTTTTCATTAATCCTACATCTTTCCCGGTAAAGTCCCATACCTCTGGCTTCACTGTTTCTTGGAGTTCTTTGGGCAAATCCTGCATAGTCATTCATTTAATTTCTGAGTCGGGTCTGATTAACATTAATTTATAAATGCCATCTTCATCTGGGGTCTGAATTTCAACACCCTTTGGTGTGCAAAAGATGGTACAGTTCATTTTGCACAGCAAATCACGTCCCAGTAAGTTCACTGGACTGGTGTCACAAACGACAAATCTATGCATTTCTTTAAAGTTTCCAATTGAGATCTCCATGGGCTCGGTAACAGGAGTACTAATCAGTTGATTAGATACCCCCACTACTTGGATTGCTTCTCCCGAGAGGGGTAGGTTTGGAACGTCCACTGTTCTCACAGTAGAACGGGTAGCGCCAGTGTCCAACAGAAAGGTGACATCATTTCCGTCAACCTTTCCTTCAATGTATGGTCCGGACTGGTCTACCGGCAAGGAGGCGCCAAGCACGCACTCCTCGTCCTCCCCTCTCAGGCCCTGTCAGTACTGGTCATCACAAAGGAAGGTATCATTTAGTAAATACTGCGAAGTTGCTGTATTTCTGTTCTCATTGCTCCCCCAGACTTCTACGTCATCACCCTGCGTGGATTTTCCCTTAAACACTTGCTTTGGTGCTCGGGGCAACTGACTCGTTTTTACCTGTTGTTGGGTCTTTCTTGGTCTTTCATTCTGCGTCTGTGGAGTTAAATCAGGTGTTTGGGAGTTGTTATCCTGCAAATAGGGACACTCGTCTCGCCAGTGTCCAATTTCTCCGCACTGGTGGCAGGGAAATTTCTTCTTAGCCTCCTCCCTGCTCATTTTTGGCCGGGGCTTTCCTCCACCCCCACCCCCAGGACCTGGATTCTGAGTAGTTTTGGCCATTTTATTCAATTGTTTTTCCTGCTGTTCTGCGAGCTTCACTTGAGCCCACATAACCTTCTCCTTGAGAGCCTTTTTCTTTTCTGCCATCTCGTCCTCACAGTACTTTGCATACCGTAGGACCTCATCCATCTTTTTAGTATGCCAACAGATTTTGTTATCTTTTATCCATTGACAAATTTCGGGTCTTAAACCATTTACAAACCTGTAAATAAAATCTGTCATATCCTTCATCTCGATGTTATCTATACCACTGTATGTTTTGAACACCTGCAACAGTCTTTCATAAAAGGAGTGCACTGTCTCGTCTCTTTCCTGCGTGGTTCTATCTATCTTGGTCCAATCAGTTTCCTTTGCTGGCACTTTTAGTTTCAGATGCTGTATTACCTGCTCATATTTTCTCATTACTTCCTTCGATGGTTCCCCTGTTTTGTCATCTCTTGGGTATTCCTCACTAGGCCAAGCTATGGCTATTTTACACTCGGTCCATAGATCCACAGGGACCACTATGTCGAAGAACCCATCCAGGTCCTTCCACAGGCATTTTTGCACTTTCACGAATCTTTCTACCTGCCTATACCAATCCACGGGCTTTTCGCGTAATTTCGGGAAATCGTTAGTAAAGGATACAATATCCTGCCTGGACCATGGAACATGTACATATTTTCCACCTGGTACTTCGCGCATAGGGCATAACTGTTCCGGTTTGTCAGCTTCTTTTAGCAAGAATTCGGGAGTCGCCTGCCTAGACCTGGCCTCATCCTTTTTCTTGACCCATCTGGCTTTCCACCTTTCCACATCTCCCCATTTTTGCAATACGGTCAATAGTTCCTTGACCTGTGCTTTCTTCCCTAAAACATTCAAGTTTTCCAAATCCTTGTCTGAGAAATCTGCCCTATATGGTTTCTGCAGTGGTTTTGATTTTGAAATATCTATTCCCATGCTAGCAGCAGTATCTGTCAGTTTTTCATGAAGTACTGGGGGTATTTCGGGTGAGACTCTTGCAGATAAACAGCATTTCGTCTTCAGAGTAGGTAAGTAAGTAAGTAAGTAAGTAAGTAAATTTGGCTTTATTCGATTTACATAGGAAATCATAAAAGCATACAAGACAGTTAATATCATACATTATTAAAACTGTTTCAACTTTAAAAATAAAAAAAAAATAAAAAATTGGAAAAATTTATAACGAATCTATAAAACCTTTTCCATGTATAAGAGGTCAGCGATGAACATGTACTCGAAAGGTCGCAGGTTTAAAGAAATTCTAGCGAATCTACACATATTAGACTTACACCATCGAGTTCCTGTATTTTATCACTGACATTAGAAAGCGAGAAACAGCAAAGATTACATGTACCTCATCTAGCATTAGTAGCTTCAAATAGGCAAATTTACATGTTCTTATGCCCCATGATTTAAGAAGGGGTAAGAGGAATAATTTCCTCGGGGCAGAGTAAAATTTACAAAAGAACATTATATGAATGTTACTTTGCGAAGAATGGTCATCACATGGGCAAAGTAAATTCGCCAGAGTCCAATCGTTGTGTTTTGGAAGAGTGACCATTCGGAAGAAGGTACCTAAACGCAGCCTTGTGAGAAGCATACGTGGATACGGTGAAGTTTCGGTCCTGAGATACTTTTGTAAACCTTCCACAGGGGTTATTTTTTGATACAGGAGGGTAGAACTCTTGTGTTTCTCGGTATTCCATCTTTCACTTTCCAGTTGTATAATTAAAAGTTTTTTAAGAGCTGGCCTGGACAAGTTTTCTAAGGACTCTGGAGTGTCATAATATTCAGGGTGACCAATTTGAGAGAACATCAGCTGGACATGACGTAACCACTTGATTTTGGGGACACCATCCAAGTTTTTGCAGTCCATAATGAGTTCTCTATTAAGTTGGCATTCCATAGTGGTCCAGATTTTGTGCCATAGCAAACATGGTGATAACTTTATAGTGTCGCTAAGGTATTTGATGCCAGTCTCAATATGGGTGGAAAAAGTCGAAGTGGATTTGTTCACGCCTAATAAATAACGGATAAAAAGATTCTCACAGGTTTGTAATGAAGACACATTTTCAGAGCCCCATAAGCCTGCTCCGTAGGTGACTGTCGCTATACACTTTGCTTGATAAATCTGTAACATCTCGGCAGTTGGTTTTCCCCCAATTTTTACTGCGAAAGTTCGCAGGGCCCCAATGGCGCGGCTAAAGGCAAGTTTCCTGGCAGATACTGCATGTTTCCAACCTCCTTTTCTATCAAAGACGACACCTAGGTAACAAAAGGTGTCTGTGCACTCAATTCTTTGATCGTCCAGATATATCGAACATTGTGGCCTTTTATATTTTTGGGTGCATGCCATGGTGAAGGTTTTAGAAATGTTCACTTTCAAGTTTCTCTTCCCCATGTAGAAAGAGAATTCAGTTACTGCTCTCTGTAGCCCTACCTTAGTTCTAGACATAATTGCCGCGTCATCTGCATATAAAAGAATGGGTACAGGCCTACCATTAATTGCTGGATAGTCACTCGGAAAATTTATTAAGTGCTCTGCAATAGAGTTTATATAGAAACAGAATAAGAGTGGCGCAAGTATGCAACCTTGCCTAACCCCTCTATTTATGGGAAATTTCTGTGTGCATTGACCCTGGGACCCGAACCTCACTCTAGCTCCGGCATCTCTATATAGTTCTTTTATGAATATGATAATATTAGGATCCACCCCGATAAGTTCCAATGTTGACCAGAGCTGAAGATGGTCCACACAATCAAATGCTGTGCTGAGGTCAACAAAGGTAACAAACAGGTCCCCCTTCTTGGCCTCAGTATATTTGGAGATCAATAGGGACAGATTAAGGCATTGTTCCTGGGTACCCATTCCCTTACGGAACCCATATTGGGTTTCGGAAATAACCTTTTTCTCTGTCTCCCAATATTGAATTCTCTTAAGGACGATCCTACCTGCAATTTTCATAAGACCGTCCAATAAAGATATGGGACGGTAGCAAGCAGGATCGTCCCTATTCCCCTTTTTAAAAATGGGCACTACAATTGCATCTGACCAGGTGTTAATTAAGCCACATTTGTTTCCCATATTTAAAACATTAGTTAAGAGGGGGGCCCAAAAATCGAGGTTTGTTTTGTAAACATCCACAGGGGTGCAGTCAGGGCCAGGAGCTTTCCCTGATGGGCTTTCCCTGATGGCATTTTCCACTTCTAGTTCAGTAAAAACCAAGTCGATTGGGTAGGGGGGTACTAGGGGGTCAATTGGCTGGTGATCATAAAATATATTATTCAAGGAAAAGGGTTCTTTCTGTTGTATCTGAGTAACCCCCTGGCTATTGGAGTAAAGTTTGCCATAATGTTCCACCCAGAGGTCTGCCGTGATTGCTACATCTATGGAATTTTCACTCACTTTTGTGTTATATACCGATCTTATAACTTTCCAAAAGAGGTTAGCATCCTTATTGCTTGCGGCTTCCCCCAGAGCTTCCCAGGCCTCCCTTTTCATTTTGGCCTTGCGGTGATTAATTTCCCTTTTGTACTCTTGTCTGGCCTTGGAGATGTGCACCCTGTCTTTTGGAGTCGCCTTTAGAGCTTTCTTCAATTTCTTCAGGGCAGCTGTGCAGCTAGAATCGAACCACCCACGTGTGTGTTTCTCGTTCTTTTTATGGTGCCTCGTTAGTGTTTCTTTAATGTGACGCTGAATATTAGCGAAAGCTGCCATAATCGCCTTTGGATCCCTATCCTCTTCTAAACAGACCAGTATGTCTGTAAAGCAAAATG
Organism: Lissotriton helveticus; assembly: GCF_964261635.1. Lineage (NCBI taxonomy): Eukaryota > Metazoa > Chordata > Amphibia > Caudata > Salamandridae > Lissotriton > Lissotriton helveticus. The sequence goes on along the minus strand of NC_136067.1, from coordinate 1,634,373,197 downwards.
ATATGAGGCTATGGAAAAAGGTTAAAGGATTCATTTTTTCCCACTTTATCACATAGCCGTTTATTTGTGTTAAAGTGACCTCCAGTGGATACAGCGGCCCACTAGATTCCTTTGCTTTCTCCTCTGTAATCAATACCCCAAAAGAAATTGGATAATGATCGCTCATTGGATCGTCCCCAATCTCCCAGAAAGTTATAAAATTGGGGTTGATGGGGGATGCTAGTGCAAAATCAATTATGGTTTCACAGCCTCTGCCATTATATGTTGGGGCAAAGGGGACTGGGGGGGAACAAGCCTGATTAATAAAAGTGAGGTCAAAAGAGAAGATAATACTGTTGAGGAGGGACCCCAGCTTAGAGTGTGAAAAATGAAAAGGGCCATCCTCCTCACGGTCCGTAAGGCCGCACAAACCTGACTCGGAAAATGGGCAGATGGCACAGTTAAAGTCTCCCACCCATAACACTAAGTGGTCCCCCCTATTTTGATCTCTCACTTTATGAATGTAGTGTGACATTTTGTTCAAGGTCTGTTCCATTTCATTTACTGGCATATTATTATAAAAATTTACCAATATCACCTTTTGTGTGGTACCCCATTTAAATGAAAGAATTTGAAAGTATTGGTGGGAATGGAAGTCATATACCTTTATGTCTCCCACGTTCGATATATATATGGACAAGCCCCCTTTGTTTCGGCCCTGGGGAGAGGGAACAGCAGGTGAATGGAATGTTCGGTACCCCAGAATGTGACTTTCCACAACAAGCCAAGTTTCTTGCAGGCATAGAACGCCATGCTTTCGTATAATCTCTAGCCATGGTTTATGGGTGATCTTATTACCCAGGCCTGCTACATTCCATGATATTAGTGAGTGGTTTGAGTCACTGTTTTTCTGCAGTGGTTGGTCAAGATTTCCCTTTGTGTCAGTCGAAACTATGGAGTGTACCGTCTCTAGATGTTGTGTGGCGCACACAACAAGGGGCCGGTGGACTGGGCATAGTTCTTCTGCCCCCCGGGAATTATGATTTTTATTTTTATTTACAGTTGGGTAATTATCAGTGTTACTGATCTTGGTTGAAAGATTTAAAGTGCTCGACCGGGGTGAAAGCTCAGGGATTTCCAGTCAATCCACCTGATCTAGACATTCATACCTGTTCATGGTGGGTGCGCCTTCCCACCAATTATTATTGGTTTGCCATCCCTGCGCGATCCCCTTCCCTCTATGATTGTGGGCTATGGACCAGCCACCAGAACGCTCCACTATCTGTTTGGGAGGGTAGAAAAAGGTAAGGGGTTTAGTCACAATCGAAAGGTGCATCGCATGTGTGTCCCATGTGGTAATAAGGTGGGCTGTATGGGGGTCTGCAAATGACACCACAATACAGTCTCCTGGTATGGTTTTATTAGTGCGTCCCACCCATGGGACTCGCCTAGCCATTAAGACCCTGCTTGTAGTGGTATGTGGATGCTGCCTGTTGGCGTTTAGCCAGTGGATCACTTTGTTCTTTAAGGACCACTGGGTTTCCACGGTGTCAGGGGCAAGTGTAGGTACCCCAGCCAAAATGGCAACATAGGGCCCAGCATCGGGGGGGAGGTCAATGTAGCCCCCACGAAAGTTTTGTTTATTTGGATATTGGTCAAGTGTACGCTGTGAAAGGGGAATAATAGGCTTGGTGACATTTTGATCATTTCTAGAAGAATTTTTGGGCTGCACTTTTATTAGGGGTGATTTTGTATCAGGATTTGCTGAGCTTAATGGCAAAGAAACAAGAACATTTGGGATTTTCCGGGGTTTAGGAATTGGAGTAGGTTTGAGTGATAGGGAGGGCAAAGAAGAGGGGAGAGTTTTGGGAGCTGGGAGTGCCCCGTTAGGCACTAGTACCGATTGAGTGCCAGCATTTGAGGCTGATACGGGTTGGGAGCCATCTTTTCTCGCCTGTGGGAGACCCTCGGTGATCTGGGGGTATGTGGCTTCCAGCTGTTTTAGGCTAAGCGTGGCCAAGGAAACTAAAGTTTTATCCATTTCAAGGAGGTGAGTCTCAATACGCGACAGTCTTAATTCAAAAGGTGACAGAAGTTGTTTCAGAGTGACCCAGACTGTTTTGAGGAAATGTTCATCCTCACCTACCTTGCTCAAATCCCTCCCCGGATCGTTCTGGGCTGCCGATGTTAAATTGTCACCAGAGACAGTATAATTCTCTACAACCGGAACAGAAGTGGTGTTAAAATGGGTAGGATCACTCTCCCCCCCTATTTGCTGAAAAACTGAAAGTGAGGTTTGTTTAGAGTCCCCTAATTTGGGCAGAGTTCTTCTAGAATTGAAGAACTGATGCCTAGCGATTTTAGCTTTCTTGCGGTTATAGGCAAGTTTAGCTAAGGTCTTCCTTTTCGTGGTTTGGCGATGTAGGTGTTTACTTTTTGCTGCCGGAAAGGAGGGGGCAGGGATATCCCGCATAATGATAGGCTTTTCCTGTGCAGTAGAAGAATTATTCTCAGTAGGTTTAGGGGACATAGGTGTAAAAATAAAAGAGGAATCTAATGGGGGTGAAGAGGAAGAAGGATAGGAATGATGAATGTCGGCATGTACTAGCAAAGGGAGGGGGTGTGCAGCCTGTTTGGGGGATGCAGCGGACGCAATGTGTCCCAAAGATGATTTTTTAGAGTTAACAAATGTTTGGGAGAGCCTGCGCGCAGCGTCTAGCTCAATAGAAACCCTATTCTGTATTTTGGTAATTTCTGTGTCTATTGCCAAATTTGTCTTTACTAGAAAGTCATCCAGGGTGCCATTTGGCTTGGTCAGACCCAGTGCGGTCTTACTGCGGCTCCCCCTGGTGCACATAATCTATAGCAGATGTATATCTTGTGGCGTACTCACTGATGTCAGATGGCAGGGCCGAAGTCAAAAAAGTGCAAACCAAGGGGGGTGGGCCAGGCCAGTCCTCTTAGGCCTCGAACGGCCTCAAACGGTCCCGCCCTTGTCCCGGGCTTCTCCCGGCGCCCTCCCGCGCGCTCCCGCGCAGCGGTGTTCGCGCTTTGTTTTATAGTTGCTACAAGGTTGCTGGGAGTGTTAATTAGGGGGCGGGGCGAGGAGGGAGAGCAGCCCAGGTGGAGCGGGCGCGGGTTCCTGGGGCTCCTGGGAAATGGAGTCCCAGTCCTTGTGCTCGCAGCCCTCGGCCCCTGTTTTACCCCAGCAGCAGGCTCCAAACACAGAGAAGGTCGCCCCTCTGCGAAGCGGGACCCGCGCAGCGCGTTCCGCGAGGCGTGGAGGTTGGAAGCGCAGATTTTCCTCACAGAGTCCAGGGAGGCAGTGACAGGTTACAAAGTGATCCCACGAAGTGAAGGGCAAGCCGGTATTTGTCTCACCGGTCTGTTGGGGGCAGGGCGAGGAGGGAGAGCAGCCCAGGTGGAGCGGGCGCGGGTTCCTGGGGCTCCTGGGAAATGGAGTCCCAGTCCTTGTGCTCGCAGCCCTCGGCCCCTGTTTTACCCCAGCAGCAGGCTCCAAACACAGAGAAGGTCGCCCCTCTGCGAAGCGGGACCCGCGCAGCGGGTTCCGCGAGGCGTGGAGGTTGGAAGCGCAGATTTTCCTCACAGAGTCCAGGGAGGCAGTGACAGGTTACAAAGTGATCCCACGAAGTGAAGGGCAAGCCGGTATTTGTCTCACCGGTCTGTTGGGGGCGGGGCGAGGAGGGAGAGCAGCCCAGGTGGAGCGGGCGCGGGTTCCTGGGGCTCCTGGGAAATGGAGTCCCAGTCCTTGTGCTCGCAGCCCTCGGCCCCTGTTTTACCCCAGCAGCAGGCTCCAAACACAGAGAAGGTCGCCCCTCTGCGAAGCGGGACCCGCGCAGCGGGTTCCGCGAGGCGTGGAGGTTGGAAGCGCAGATTTTCCTCACAGAGTCCAGGGAGGCAGTGACAGGTTACAAAGTGATCCCACGAAGTGAAGGGCAAGCCGGTATTTGTCTCACCGGTCTGTTGGGGGCGGGGCGAGGAGGGAGAGCAGCCCAGGTGGAGCGGGCGCGGGTTCCTGGGGCTCCTGGGAAATGGAGTCCCAGTCCTTGTGCTCGCAGCCCTCGGCCCCTGTTTTACCCCAGCAGCAGGCTCCAAACACAGAGAAGGTCGCCCCTCTGCGAAGCGGGACCCGCGCAGCGCGTTCCGCGAGGCGTGGAGGTTGGAAGCGCAGATTTTCCTCACAGAGTCCAGGGAGGCAGTGACAGGTTACAAAGTGATCCCACGAAGTGAAGGGCAAGCCGGTATTTGTCTCACCGGTCTGTTGGGGGCAGGGCGAGGAGGGAGAGCAGCCCAGGTGGAGCGGGCGCGGGTTCCTGGGGCTCCTGGGAAATGGAGTCCCAGTCCTTGTGCTCGCAGCCCTCGGCCCCTGTTTTACCCCAGCAGCAGGCTCCAAACACAGAGAAGGTCGCCCCTCTGCGAAGCGGGACCCGCGCAGCGGGTTCCGCGAGGCGTGGAGGTTGGAAGCGCAGATTTTCCTCACAGAGTCCAGGGAGGCAGTGACAGGTTACAAAGTGATCCCACGAAGTGAAGGGCAAGCCGGTATTTGTCTCACCGGTCTGTTGGGGGCGGGGCGAGGAGGGAGAGCAGCCCAGGTGGAGCGGGCGCGGGTTCCTGGGGCTCCTGGGAAATGGAGTCCCAGTCCTTGTGCTCGCAGCCCTCGGCCCCTGTTTTACCCCAGCAGCAGGCTCCAAACACAGAGAAGGTCGCCCCTCTGCGAAGCGGGACCCGCGCAGCGGGTTCCGCGAGGCGTGGAGGTTGGAAGCGCAGATTTTCCTCACAGAGTCCAGGGAGGCAGTGACAGGTTACAAAGTGATCCCACGAAGTGAAGGGCAAGCCGGTATTTGTCTCACCGGTCTGTTGGGGGCGGGGCGAGGAGGGAGAGCAGCCCAGGTGGAGCGGGCGCGGGTTCCTGGGGCTCCTGGGAAATGGAGTCCCAGTCCTTGTGCTCGCAGCCCTCGGCCCCTGTTTTACCCCAGCAGCAGGCTCCAAACACAGAGAAGGTCGCCCCTCTGCGAAGCGGGACCCGCGCAGCGGGTTCCGCGAGGCGTGGAGGTTGGAAGCGCAGATTTTCCTCACAGAGTCCAGGGAGGCAGTGACAGGTTACAAAGTGATCCCACGAAGTGAAGGGCAAGCCGGTATTTGTCTCACCGGTCTGTTGGGGGCGGGGCGAGGAGGGAGAGCAGCCCAGGTGGAGCGGGCGCGGGTTCCTGGGGCTCCTGGGAAATGGAGTCCCAGTCCTTGTGCTCGCAGCCCTCGGCCCCTGTTTTACCCCAGCAGCAGGCTCCAAACACAGAGAAGGTCGCCCCTCTGCGAAGCGGGACCCGCGCAGCGGGTTCCGCAAGGCGTGGAGGTTGGAAGCGCAGATTTTCCTCACAGAGTCCAGGGAGGCAGTGACAGGTTACAAAGTGATCCCACGAAGTGAAGGGCAAGCCGGTATTTGTCTCACCGGTCTGTTGGGGGCGGGGCGAGGAGGGAGAGCAGCCCAGGTGGAGCGGGCGCGGGTTCCTGGGGCTCCTGGGAAATGGAGTCCCAGTCCTTGTGCTCGCAGCCCTCGGCCCCTGTTTTACCCCAGCAGCAGGCTCCAAACACAGAGAAGGTCGCCCCTCTGCGAAGCGGGACCCGCGCAGCGCGTTCCGCGAGGCGTGGAGGTTGGAAGCGCAGATTTTCCTCACAGAGTCCAGGGAGGCAGTGACAGGTTACAAAGTGATCCCACGAAGTGAAGGGCAAGCCGGTATTTGTCTCACCGGTCTGTTGGGGGCAGGGCGAGGAGGGAGAGCAGCCCAGGTGGAGCGGGCGCGGGTTCCTGGGGCTCCTGGGAAATGGAGTCCCAGTCCTTGTGCTCGCAGCCCTCGGCCCCTGTTTTACCCCAGCAGCAGGCTCCAAACACAGAGAAGGTCGCCCCTCTGCGAAGCGGGACCCGCGCAGCGGGTTCCGCGAGGCGTGGAGGTTGGAAGCGCAGATTTTCCTCACAGAGTCCAGGGAGGCAGTGACAGGTTACAAAGTGATCCCACGAAGTGAAGGGCAAGCCGGTATTTGTCTCACCGGTCTGTTGGGGGCGGGGCGAGGAGGGAGAGCAGCCCAGGTGGAGCGGGCGCGGGTTCCTGGGGCTCCTGGGAAATGGAGTCCCAGTCCTTGTGCTCGCAGCCCTCGGCCCCTGTTTTACCCCAGCAGCAGGCTCCAAACACAGAGAAGGTCGCCCCTCTGCGAAGCGGGACCCGCGCAGCGGGTTCCGCGAGGCGTGGAGGTTGGAAGCGCAGATTTTCCTCACAGAGTCCAGGGAGGCAGTGACAGGTTACAGTTACAAAGTAGGTATTTAATCTATCTAATCCTACGTTTCCTGCCATCAATTCCTCTATTTCTATTCTCAGCTTGTAGAGATCTAAAGGTTTCGTTGGGGACGCTTGTTTTTCAAATTCTTGACTCCATCTTTCGATTTCTTCAGGAGTCACCAAGGTGACACTCTTAGTACCTGAGGTCGATTCCATTTGAATTTCCCTTGCGTTAAAAGGATTATGTCTTTTCTGTATCCTTTTTCCGGCATTTCTAACGGGCAGATCTAGCAGCGAGACCTCCGACTCGCACTCACTTGTCTGGTCATCTGCAATTAATGGTTCTGGTCTGGTCGGTGCAATGACAGGAGTAATTACTGGAGTTTTTGGACTTCCTTGACGGTCCCCGTACAACGGAACCACTGGTCCGATAGTTACTGGGATCGTCAAGGCTTCAGGACTTGCATTTAGCTGTGACATTTTCTGTATTATCTCAGCTCTCTGGTTTGCTAGCGCTTCTCGCTCTTTCTCTTCTAATAACCTGTCCAATGACTTGTCATGTAACACCTGCGGTGTTAGAATGGGAGCATAACTCGGGGCAGTGGGATGTGTCTCACTTGGTCCTCCGCCATAATTAGGTTTCTGAAACAAACTTCCTGTGCCTAGAATTCTCGGATCTTCTTCATCCCGTGGCTGTACTAATGGCATTCCTGAACTTAAGGACCTCACCTCACCTCCGTAAGGGGGACGAGAGCAAAAATCTCCTTCCCGTGAATGTCCCATCTCCCCACCAATTGGTCTCCTTTGGTAAATACTTCTGGTTTCTACGGGTCCTAGATTCTCAGTATAAGGAGGAATTAGATAATCCCCTCCTACACTTGCGGACCTGACCTCTTCCCTTTGTAGGGGTCTCCGGGGAATATCTCCTGCACTCGAAGGTCGGTGTCCCTCATTATAAGGAGGCGGACTTCTCATGCATATGTCATCTAACAATTCGTCATCTGATTCTCCTAGGGGCCCCCAGTGCTTGGATTTCTCTGTCCTTTTTCCCCCCCCAGGAGGATCTTCTGCTGGCATCATGGGAAACAGTCCCTCAACAATCATGCTCTGTCTCCATTCTTTCATCTTTTTGTCTCGGGTTTCTTGTTTCAGTTTTGGGTAATACTTTGTCAGCCCTTTGTCCATTCGGGGCTTTTCTCTTTGGAAAGCCTCGATCTCCCATTCCTCTAATGCCTCATACTGCGTTAGTCTCGGTCTGGGATGTAATTCATTCATTCGGGTTCTTAAATTGAATAGGATCCTACCATTAAAGGTACCTTCTAACGGAAAGGCCATTATTCCGTCATCTTGTGTGTATTTCGCCCAATTTTCTAACCACACGCATGTATTGTACCCTCTGTCGAACATCATGAAAGAGGCGGGAGTATTTGGTGGTGGAATAACAATGCCCTCTCTAGTTTTGATCGGCTTGTCCTTTTTGAAGTAATTCTTTACCTTATTGACAAGGGACAATTTTCGCTTATTTCCGTACATAATGTCGTATCTATTAGCCTTCCACTGATCCCTTTCAAACCCTAGGTTTCTTGGATCGGGTCTAGTCTCTGGAGTATACGAGTGCCACATACGATTCCTACGCCTAACTTTGTTTACAAAATCACCTCCAATCAGAATGCGTCTTGTAATTCCGTGCGACCAATGGGGTGCACGAGTTCAAATAATTTTCGGCCAATGGGTGCGCGGCCTTTTCGCGAGACAGTTCTCACGCTTCGGCGCTCACCCCTCCTTCACAATTCCAGCCCCGCTACCCGCCCGCTGTTTCTACCAATCCCAGCGCGGCACGGAGTGACGTCAGAGACGCTTCGCGACTGACTCCCTCCCTTCACAAGGTAACGGAAACTTTCTTTCTTTCTAAAGTGCTTAGTACTTGGTTATTTTACGACAAATACACATTCGCCACAGTGCTCAAGTGTCTAGACAGAAAAAGAGTTGTTTTACTGCAAGTAAACTACTTCCATTTACTTTTCACACACTACGGGTAGATCTCTTCCGCCTACCCTTCACTCTAGCATCAGTGAACCTGTTACTTCCCTAGACCCATCCACTCTTTCCGGGATATATCCGAGTCTAAGGTTTCCCAGCGGACCCCTTTGCTTTCACCCAAGCTCCGATGAACCTGCTACTCTTCCGATGTGACCCTTATTAGTTTACGCCACTATGGGAATTTTGCCAATGAACCTCGTTACTAACATTTATTCACACATGTATTCAGAAAAAGCCCTAGTTAGTGCTTCCGGTTCTACCTAACCTGCACCTAACTTTCCTTGAGCCTGCGACCTCGAGGCAAGTAGATTCTATTCACCACTTGCCATTCAATTCCCCGGGATTTCCGACAACACTTAACAAACCGTTTTACATACGCATGGATTAATACATATAACAATATAAGAACAAGAATAACAATTTTCAAACAATTCATAAATTTCAAAAGCAACGCATCTCAAGAGAGTGATCAAGTCCCCGAAATGGCCGCTCTTATAGCAGCAATAATGTTAGCAGCTACCGACTTGGCTAGCTTAACTAGTCCTACCTAACCTTTAACTATTCCCTAACCATAACTCTGCTACCAGAAAATACTGATAGAGCGCGCGGGTCACCCGACCAATAATTTCGCCACTTCCGGTCTTTGGGCCCATATATTTCAAATCACCATATACATTGATCAGATGACCTCACGGTCTACTATCAATAATTTGTGAGTTCCTTTCGTTATTCTTCAGAATACCCGACTTACCATCCACCGATGCGGGTACCTATGACCACAATGGATCAGGGAGCTAGCTGTAAAAGGAAAGGCAGCAAAATACAAACCCAACAAATAACATTCAAATTCTCTTTGTAAATGACCACGGACAACTGGAAGTTTTAAAGTCTTTATCTAAAGTTCGTTCTCAGAAATCATTAGATTTACAAGAATAAGACAATCAATAATCAAAATAATGAAAAGTACATAACTATAGAGAAATAAAGTCAGGGTAACCATTGAAATTCTGATATGAGATGCAACGGGAATATGCTATGCAGATTTTAGAAGAAGGTTTAAGAAGGGACATTCATTAAGGAAACAATCTTATGCACGTACTAGAAATTCCCTATTGGAAGAGTTTATACTATGGTAAATTCAAAGATCCTATATAACTATAGGAGAGTCTATGAAGAGAAACACGCTATGCTTTAAGGCAAAAGTTCTTTAGACAATTTAAGTAAGGAGGTTCTAGACCATATGAGAAAGTGACAAACTGCAATGCAGAATATAATTTCTAACAAGTAGGGTAACATAGGAACACGTTATGAAACCAAATGCAAATGACTTTATGATTAAATGGTTGCGGAAAAGCATGGAAAAGTAACATATGCAAAGGTATGTCTTTATTAAAGCAAAAGACAGGAAATTTAGAAAGGTGCAAGATTCAGAGTTTTCAGAGGAATATTTACCTAGACTGGTGTGGAAACCAAACCCTGGCCACCGGTCAGTTAAGGACAGGAAACCCTGAAGGAAGGATACCCCTCAATGGACAGCAGGTGCAGAATGGACACCCAGGACAGGACAGGAAACCCTCAGATTAGGAATCAGGACAGGACCTCTCGGACAGGACCCTCAGGACAGGACCAGCACCCGCAGTTCGGAAGCAACACCTGCGCTCCACCCTCTCTGCAGCTATCGATCAAGACCCTGATTGGGTCAGCGAATTCCCAGCAAAGTGCTCCGCCAGCACTTTAAGGTTTAGTAAAACCTTAGTCTATGGTCAAATTTCGGACAGAGTGCTCCGCAGCTCTCTGTATCTACAGTCACCTATTGAGTGCGTTGGGTCAGTGACAGGTCAGCTAAACCAGACAAGTCAGACAATTTCCCTAGGTGAACCCAGGGTAGATATACTGTTTTGGGACGGTGTACCACCCCCCAATGTTGCAAAGTGTCAGAATCCCTCAATTTGGATTGGTCCTAAGGTAGGATTTGGGTAACACACCAATCAGAACAGACTATTTGGAGGCCTATTTTGCATCTCTGGGTACCGCCTAGCAAGATTGGGGTTCCCACGAGAAGTCGCAGAGAATACAATGGAAAGAATACATTTCGATACAATAGAACATAATCATGATGCTTTTGCTGGGTGAAGGTGCACTTTCCCATGGTGGCTCTGGCATCAACCTTCTTTGGCCTGAGTTCAATGTCGTGGCAGCCTCTAGTGATTCTGCGCAGAAATACCCTCCAAGATGGACTCCCCAGCCCCAGCACCCCTCCGAGTCGAGGATACATGAAAAGTAAGCGAAAACAAATTAAAACATAGAAGTGACGGTATGGAAAAACACATCATTGGTTTTGTACTTTAAACTTATCATTATAAAATATACTATGCAGTTTAAACATTAGCAACATATACACGAACACAAGAGCATTCACCACGTTATTCACGAAAGCTGTGTATTACGCATGCGCACCTTTTCCCACCAAACTTATAACTACGTCAGGTCACGTGAGTGTGATTGACGCATGCGCAGAAGCAATTTTCCAAGCGGCGGCCATGTTTTAGGGACATGGATTAGTTGTATTAGAAAACACATATGCAAGCTTCATCTACTTCGTTCGAATATAAAAAAATAAAAGATTAGTAAGACGTACAAATTTATTAATTGATTACACACGGGCGAGGTTCATGACTCGAGCAAGTCGCGATGCGAAGCTTGCTCTATCAATATCAATAAGAGTGCAGCGTCTGGATTGGCTTAGCACATGTGTTAGGCCTCTGGTCTAGTGGTCCTGCACGTGAGGCAGCAAGGGGGTGGGGAGAATCAGGTCCACGTAACAATGGCCAATCACTGCATGGCTTTATTTTGAGGCTATTCAGTGATTGGCCTTTTCTGTTTCCTGCTCCCTTCCTCGCTCTTGGTGCGCTGCGCCACTAATGTCATCGCGCAGGAGGGAGTGGTGGGAAACAGACCAGACGAGCTGTAAAACTTTCCATCATGGAGCCTCCGACCTGACCCCGCAGGACGAAAGGCAGCAGCGGCACTCGGAGTCAGAGACACCACCTTGTAAAATGAATTTATAAGAAATTAAAAAAATGATGACTGTCTGGATTCTGTGCACGTTTTCAGAAATGAGCTTTGAGTAAGTCAAGCAGTCTGCATGCTGACGCCAACGAACGGGTTCAAGGCTTTATGACTCAACATCAGTAATGCATGACGTTGTGGCAAGTAAAAATCGTATAATTACTATTGTAGCTTGTTTGAGGGAATTTTAATTAATTGTGATAATGTTGTGCTTTTATCTGAGCTAAGGTGGGTCGTGTGACATGATCCATGAAGCATTTCGGACGCTCGTTAGAAAACAAACTACCTCATCGTCCCTCCCTCGCTTCCCTTCCTTACGTATTGAGGCATTCCTGCCTCACCAGACACCCATACCACGTGACTCCAACGCATGGAGTATATATAGCCCCCTCCAACCACCTGTAATACCACATAGACCAAAACCATACCAAAAAAGGTTGACCTGGACTACCAGGGAGGGAGGGGCGTAAGTAATGGAAGCGAGGTAGTAGGACTCAGAGTAATGCAATTACCGGTAAGTAATTGATGCATGTACACCTGCCCTATTACCTGCTGCGTCACGAAAAGTTACAAAACGATGGCACACCAGGCTGGCACAAACAAGCACTTAGAGTTTGAACAACGAGGTTAATGTTTCTCTCAGAGACTCCTCGTTGTCCATAAATATTAGTTCCCTTGCAAAGACTGAATGCCTCTCAGTGTTTCTGTCCAGCTTTTAATCATTCAGAGTCTGGAACTTCCTGGCATCATCCTCACATGGCCTCACCCAGTGCCACTGCCAAGTGCTCTTACTGTCTACATTTGTCCAGGAGAACCATACATCTGAGAGTGATAGTTAAAACAAATAAAAATCAGTGCTTAATGGTTGCCGGTAGTGGGCCATGTCTCACATTTTTGGAGACCTGGACTTATCAAGCAGAACCAAAGCCAATAGGTTTGGCCTTAAGCAAGCTGTCTCCGATGGAAAAATAAATTAAAAAAAAAGGAAATTATGCAGCCATATCAACACAGCGGCCATATGCATGGAATAAAAATTGAAGAAAACAAATTACTGATGTGTTAGATTTTTTGGTGTTGTTTTTCAAATACAATACTTTGGGTGCCGCTCGTGAACAGAGACTCCTTGCTCCTGCTAATCGGGAACTTGGCATACTTACTTGGAGGAAACGCCGACTTGGGGCGCCAACACCGGACCAGCGGGACCGCGGGACTGCGAGGACCAGGTAGCATAGCGGCATAGTCATCGGCCGCACCTGGGTCCTCTTCCCGCCACGCCTCCCTGCCCTTTTTAGCGCCTCGCGTCCCCCGCTCGTGAACAGAGACTCCCTGCTCCTGCTAATCGGGGACTTGGCATACTTACTTGGAGGAAACGCCGACTTGGGGCGCCAACACCGGACCAGCGGGACTGCGAGGACCAGGTAGCATAGCGGCATAGTCATCGGCCGCACCTGGGTCCTCTTCCCGCAACGCCTCCCTATTAAGCCACGCCCACCAACGCGCATGCGGGACGCACACGTGCGAAGCCCGGGCCAAGGGCGGGCCCGTTGTAGCCCGTTCGAGCCCGGTGGAGACCGGACCGGGCCACCCCTCTTTAGCCTTCGTTGGAACCACTGCAGCTAGTTACCTGTAAGTACCTTCTGTCGAGGGAACGATTACTGTTTTAACTAAAGCGCATATATGTAACATGGCTGTACGGGAGTCTAGAAGTAAAGGTCATAATAAACCCACAGAAACACTGGATGATTTCATAACAAAAACCAACTTAGTGATTGACCAGGGTATTAAGCAATTGGAACGCAGGGTGTCGCAGGATCTTGCTTTGGCCAAAAGATCCTCGTTGGGGCACTTTGCGAACGCTCGAACACCAGAAGTTCCCAGGGTTCTAAATACGGATAATGCACACATGGACAATGTTCTAACCACTGCCCAAATGTATTCACCTAGACAAGATTTGGCTCAAACTCCCCCATGCACCCAAACGATCCAACAGGACCTTTCAGTGCGATTGGACACATCCACCCTGGAAAATACTCCGGAGAGACCGATCACCCGCCAGTTCCATGGCAACCGCACGGGCGCAATTCCTAAGAAAAAGCAGCCCATTGAAAAAAAGACCGGAGCTAGACCAGCTAAAAGCCGTCGAAAACACGTAACTCCACCCAGTCCAAAGGATGCCGAGACGCAAAGCACAGCTTCTGCACCCGACTCACCTATGCAGTTGGGAAATTTTAACGGTAATAATATGTCAGGCACAGGTCTTTCCAGGAAAGATCTATTGACATAGGAGGCCAGCCTATGCAAGAAAATTACTGCACATCTGAGTGCCCTATTACGTCCACTGGTAGAGAGACTTGCCAGTATTGAAAGCCAACTATTTAATTTTGAACAAGTAACAGTGGCCACTTTAAATAGTTTGGTTAGTAATGCATTCGTACAGGGTAACCGGAGCATGTCAACCGAAGTGGGAGGGGTTGCGACGCACGAAAATCTTACCACCTCTGTGACACAACAAGTTGCTGTTAATCCTACTAAATTCACGGGGGGGTTAGGGGGGGTAAATGTATTGCCAAATAAAGTGGGTGGGGGGCTTAGGGCTGATCAGCACACAGTGCTCAGTAGTGTAGGAGGAGCACAGACTAACACTACTTCTCACGAAGGGCGGGCCATTGTGGATGCAGGTACAAGCAGGAGAATTCGAACAGAACCCCAAGTGGACTTGCCACCTGAAGTCAGTCCCTATTTAATCATTCTAACAGGGGTCCCAGAAATTAGCACGCCGAATGTTGAATCATATCCAACCTTAAAAAATAAAGTTATTTGCTGGCTTAATGCGCATAGACCCCTCCCTCCACACATGAGTACAGAAATATCTACGGTCCGTAGGGTGGGATGGGTAGGGCGTACTCCCAAAACTTTAACCGGCGATTGTGTACTGGTCATCTTCAGGAATCCACATATTACAAATTACATATGCAATTGGAACTTACCTAATGTTGGCACAAAGATAGAAGTCAGACCCCTCTCCTATTTTTACCCCAGCAAACAACTGAGAAACCCAAATGAGGGCTGGTCCCTCGTATCTCACCGTCGAGCGGCGAGGGGAGGGAAGAGTTGGGATGGCCACAAACCATTTGTCCAGAACCAGATTCCATGCTACAATAGGTTCAGTGGCTTGGACCAGGTCGACTGACTCACTAGGGTCGACCAGGATATACAGGTTGAGGCCCAGACTCACTCAGTGCTTGTTGGGGATGGCCGGATTCTGGTGGAGAAAGACCAGGTAAGCGAGCGGTCCGGAGCCCAGAATCCCTCAACAGGGAGCTCCAGGAGTGGTAATATGTATGTTTTGGATGGGGCAGTTGAAGATCGCTCACCAGTATCGTCCCTACCTTCTACCAGCGCTGAAAATTTAATTGGGAGAGCCAACATCACGCCGCATTGCACACGGTCTAGTTTAGGGAACACAAAGTCTATGTCAATTCTATCATGGAATGTGGCAGGTTTACCAAACAAATTGGCCTGCCCAGAGTGGGGCACCTTTGTGGACGGTAGTGATATATGTGTATTCCAAGAAACCTGGGCTAGGGAGGACCAACATAGAGTGGGATTCGCAGCATACAATATTGCTGCACGAGTTCAAAACTTGTTGTGTTATCCATAAAAGTCTCCATAATTTAGGACCTGAATATCTGTCCACTAAATTTGCGCCATATAACCCCATTCGTACTCTCAGATCCAGCCAACAGTTGTTGCTAAAAGTGCCTAAAATCATCAAGACCAGACTAGGTGGCAGGGCCTTGTCAGTAGTAGGGCCTACACATTGGAACCTGCTCCCACTATCACTAAGGCAGTGTTCTGACCACTTGAATTTTAGGAAAAATCTGAAAACTTTTCTGTTTAGTTTGGTCAGTTAATTATCCTATTTTGTTCAGAATCATTGCACCAATTCTTCTGCTAGGACTATTGCTTATCAGATCTGTCGTCAAAGCGCGGAGATACTCCTTCGGGAGGGATTCATAGCGCTATACAAACCCGCAAATAAAATTAAAATAAAAGATGGGGAGGCAAGGGACGCCCATCGGGGGCCTCACAATCTGGGTTGGCCTACATTTGGGCTGCTCGGGCGAGACTATCCCGACGCACTCTGATGATATCCAGTGTGTTCTCCTGTCCTGGCCAAACCTCTACAAACTTGCCATCGTAAATGTTTACTCACGGCCGACAAGTGTGGCAAGCGAGTCCAAAACCATCGAAGAGTTATCATCCTTCCTTGGCTCCCTTAGTAGGGACATCCATTACTTGGTCGCTGGGGACCTGAATTGCCATTATGAGCCACTCAGAGGTCTAAATGAGGGAGCACTGACGGGCGAGGATGAACATTGGGGAATTCCACCTTGCCAGTCCCCTCATCCGAAGTCATGGTCCCCTCTGGCCATTCAGATCACGACCCTAACTCTGAATAATTCCATTAGGGCTTGTAACGGTCGCATGCCTTCTGACACTCCGTCCAAGTGTACCTTTAACAAAAGGGGCCATGAATCAAGATTGGACTATATTATGGTGGAGGTATGTCTATGGTCAAAGGTCATTGACTTCGAGGTATTGTCTAGGGTGGACAGTGATCACAATGCACTGAGCCTGAGGATAGAGTGCCCATGGGCTAGGGTAAATGGAATGGAACCTGGCCTGGATGCGGTAGATGGGTTGGTTATAACTAACAACAGGCGCAGAGTCAAGTGGGACAAACTGGTTGTATCACGAGATGCACTGCCCATCTATATAGTGCTGTTGTACCCATTTTTGAGAAGGTGGGCTCCTTAATTTCCCAGCCCCTGGTACCAGATTTTAACGACAACATGCAGTGCGTCCATCAGGATCTAGTAGCCTGCCTAGCATAATTTCTTAATCCCCCGGGCCCCAACAGGAGGCGTAGGGTGCCTGTATCCACATGGTACAACGCCTCATGTAGGAAGGTAAAATCAGAGCTCATCGGGGCCCTTAAAGATGGGAGAGACAAAACTAATATTTGCACCCTAAGATCACAATATAAAGAAACAATGCATCATGCTAGGAAGGAGTGGGACATGGACAAATGGTCTAATCTTTCCTCCTCACTAGACTCTAGAGATGCACGCAGATTCTGGGCAATAGTTAGTACAGGGTCAGGAGAGCCTAGATCCGCAATCGAACCCAATATAGGGGCGGGGGTCTGGGAGCGTCATTTCAAGACCCTATACGCAGCAGTTGCATGTGTTGAATGTTCACTGGTAAATACACCTAAACTGGGGGAAGGCGATGAGCAGGAATTCTTAGTCGAAGAAGTCCATACTGCCATAAGAAAGTTGGCAATTGGTAAGGCCCCCGGTCTAGACAGGCTGCCCGGTGATCTATTTGGAGATCAATCGTTGATCTGGGCCCCTTACCTTTGTGCCCTTTTCAACGCGATTTTGGGAGATATGGAGATACCGGGTACTTGGTTGGGAGCGGAGATTGTTCCAATCTTCAAGAAGGGTTCTTCCCTGCTCCCAACCAACTACAGGCCCATTAGCCTTATAGATGTCCCTCCAAAAATCTTTTCCCGACTAATTCTGGATCGATTACAAGAATGGATTGACGAGCATGATATCCTCAGTCCCTATCAGGCCGGATTCAGGAAAAAAGTATCTACCGTGGATCAGATTTTCCGTCTCTTAGTGCTATTTTGGAAGACGGCAACACTGGAGGGTGGCAGCCTCTATATGGTTTTCGTGGACCTCCGGTCCGCGAGTGACCTAGTACCTAGGGCCAAACTGTGGGCGGTGCTCTTGGATATGGGAGTCAAAAACGCAATACTGGTCGTCCTGATGAGGCTGCATACACAAAATTATGCCCAGGTTAGATGTGGGATGGTTGGGGTGCTGTCGTCCCGGTTTCCGGTTGCCAGGGGGGTCAGGCAGGGGTGCGTCCTGGCACCAACCCTATTCTGCCTTTATGTGAACGGTGTCATATCGCACTTGGATGCGGGTCCCAACAATGATGCACCAAGACTGGCAGGCAGGAGGGTGCCAGCGATAATGTTTGCTGATGACACCCTCCTGCTCTCCAAGTCCCCTATGGGGATCCAGCGAGTGCTGGATGGCTTCATCGACTTCTGTCATTGCCGTGGACTGGAAATCAACGCTGATAAGACTAAATTTATGATTTTCAGTCCTCCGGCACTCACCTGCCCAACACCGCTCCTGGGTATGGTTAGATTGGAGAGGGTACAGACTTTTCAATACCTGGGGGTGAGGATCAACGAAAACCTTTCCTGGGGTCCCCAACAGGTGAAAGCCCAACTTAAACTCTCCCATTTAGTGGGTGGCATCCTTAAATTGGCAAATACATCTACTTTCAAGCCAGTGAGCCCCGCACTGGAGATCTATAAAGTAAAGGCAAGGGCATCGGCACTTTATGGTGGGGAACTTTGGGGGCACTCCTGTAGGCCTGATATCGTCAAAGTTCATGAGGCAGTTACTTGCACTCCCTCAAAGTACTCCTCTGCTCCCACTGAGATTGGACCTAGGACTGAGTTTTATCCAGGATGAGCTAGCTCTAAAACCTTTAAGGTTTTGGCGCAGGCTATGGATAACCCCAGAATTGTCCAATTATAGGCTTGAATTAAAAGATGTGCTGAGCCATGGTAGCGCAGCAAGAATCCCCTGGCTTGTATTCGTGAAAAACGAACTAGGAAAAATGGGACTATCGTCCCTCTGGCACGATCCAGAACGGGCATGCAGGGGGGTTTCTGGCAAAATGCTTGCGAAGTCCTTCATGGATTATAAACAGAATATATGGTTGCAAGACTCCAAAATTGGCTCCCTGACAACAACTTTTTTAACACTCAAACACTCTTATGCTTTTGAGGAGTTCTTGAATGTTATTTATCCAGTAGGAGCTAGGAAGTTATATATCCAATGGAGGCATGGATCACTACCGCTAGGGACATTCGTAGGCAAGTGGTCGACTTCCACGAGTAAATCTTGCCCCGGGTGTGGTGTGACCAAGGAGGATGAAATGCACATGCTCTTCTTTTGCCCTGCTTACAGAAAAGCCAGAAAGTACTGGCTGGTACCCCTATGCAAGAATATGGGTTTTGATAAATGCTCTGTTGCAATGAGAGTTTTTAAGACAGATACATCACCAAATATAGTTTTTGCACTCTCAAAATACCTTTTAGCAATGTTGTCCAAAAGATCCTCCCTCATCACAGTGGTACCCAGGGGAAATTTTACACAGTACTCCGTAAATAGTTTGATAATCTGTTTTTATGAAAATAATTTTATGTTTCTTGCTTTTGTATATTGTTTTTACTGCAATCTTTTATGACTGAAAAAATGTCGAAATAAAGATTTAATGAAAATACTTTTGGTTGCACCAAGCATGTTATTATAATTATTATTGTTATTTTCGAAGGAGAATAACAATGATAAATCACCATCTATCGAAACACTCAACTTGCAAGGCAGCTAATATGTCACTCTATCACTTAGTCCCTCCCTAACAGCAACATTCAAAAGGAGATAGAAAATTGAAAACCAATCTAACATTGCTCTCAAAGAACAGACAAAATCAACAGCTGGAATTTCAAGTTAATATAAAAAAAATTAAATAAAGTATAACACAGTTTGAACTAGGGTTATCACTAAAGAGAAATGAACAATGTTTAGGTTCTCAGACTTTTTGCAGTCATTCAAAGTAAAGGGAGCACATGGGTAAAGTGGGATGACACACTGTATGCTGGGGGAGGAAGCAAAGACCAGTAGATAAAGTATGCTTGCCAAAAGCCATCTATGTATGTATACATGTTTTATAAAACACCAGTCTGATGATGAAGTTAAAGCTGTCTCAAAGTCCAGACCTAAAAAGCAGAAATGAAAAAAGAACCTGTGATAATGACATAAAGAAAAAGTATAGTAGTGCAGTGGAGAAAAGAGGATTGAATTGAAATTAAAACAAACAAGATGATGGACGGAATGTTGCACAATGGCAAAACATTCACCCCCAGTCACAGATCTGGGTTTAATCCATCGATATTTTGCTCACAAAGCCTCCCCAGTTCAGACATGGCCATATGCAAATCAGTCTTGACCCTGTGCCTCATGGGAACAGTCCAGCCCGAACTGCCAAGCCATGTCTTCCCTGGACCGGAATCAAGGATCCTAGGACCGGTTTCTGGCTATCAGCCGTCTTCAGCCAGGATAGCTTGACTCCAGTGGTGTAGTGAGCAAGGGACCCACGTCTGGGCATACCCTTCCCACATAGGGTGAACGGCAAAACAAACAAGATGATGGATGGAATGTTGCACAATAGCAAAACATTCACCCCCAGTTACAGATCTGGGTTTAATCCATCGTTATTTTGCTCACCAAACCAACCAAAGTTGTTTTTGAATTGAAATTAAGGCACTACAGTCTTTCCACTCATCAAGCCCTGCCTTTGGTAGCACTCCTGGGGAGAGCTCCTAAGAAAAACGATGGGCCCCACGCTGCTATTTCTTCTATTAAGCACTGAACTAAACTTTCCTTCAACAAAATAAGATGCCTTATCAACATCGAAAAATGAACAACAGTTTTAAGGACATTTCCATTATGTAGTTATATCTGTAAATTGGGTCTTGAAAATAAACTCAGATCTTGTTTAATGCATTTTGATTAACAGCATCTTCAGGGGATTAACATTATTTAAGCTGCATTAGCAATAACCTCAAAATCAATATTAAGTGAAAAAATAGGCATGTATGCACTGCATAGCAGCAGGCAAGTCTTGCTCCCTGAAAGAGAGCGCTTAAACCAATGAAAATGTTCCTGCCATCCGAGCGTTGGTCAATATCTACTTAAATGACTCCATTGTTTTTGGGATTAATGTAAATCGAAAATATTCTAAAATTCACAGGTTAAACCATTTGGGCCGAGGACCATTTTGGAAGAGATTATGTAGTTAATATGCATTTAGAGCATTTTGTAGAAGACCTGTTAGCCACAACCAATCAGCCATGTGTGTAGCAGAACAGGTGACTGTATGTAGCTGATGGTGTCAGGGAGTTGGTGTTTTCCATTTAATTAGGGGGGTTGTGCTGTCTCCGGAAAGTGTTTGCAGGGAATGTTTGTATAGATGACAGTGTTCAATGTATAATACTCCAAAGTAAATGTTAGAATACAACTTTGCAGATACTTTAGAAGGATGGCCTAGTCACTTACATGCATCATCCAGCTGGAAATATAATATTTTGATAATTCACATTTTTAATACTTTAAATCCCCCGCTCCACACATTTTGTTTGCTGTAGAATGTAGTTGACCCACAATAGTCACTCTAAGTGAGGGTACACGCAGAGTACTTTTCTTGTGCTATAGCCCACAAATCTATCACACCTGTATCAGGTCTCAGCACTGAAGCTGAATTCAAAGGCGATTACATTCCTATTGAGACATCGTTGCTGGAGATTGGCCCAAGTCAACATTGATGGGTGCTCCTCCCCAAGCTCTTTGTCCCTGAATCTATTAACTCCATTTCATTCATAACAGGGGCTCTGCCGTAAGTTGCAAAGAAACAAAGCTTCTTGTATTTGCCAGTCCATTCTCACTGATTGAGACAGGTATGACGCAGGCGAAGCAGAAGGAGCAAATCCACCCTTTTTTGATGATCAGCAGCTCACTGGCCTAGGTTCTTGCACACTAAATGGAACCCACTGCTGCCACTTGCCTTAGTATGTATTCTGCTTTGGAGCTCCATCACTGCAGTGCCCACTCCTGTGATGTCATCAGATTCTCTTCTCAAAAACTCAGTGACCAAAAATAGAGTACTGGAGTAAGCCCCGAGGTCTTAATTCCATTCCAACAATAACTGGCATATGCATGTCGTCTGTCTCCTCCAGCCAGAGTGTTCCCCTGTGACTGTGAAATTTGGTCCATGCAATTTCTCTGTATCCAATTGCCAGCAAGTGATGTTAGATACCTAAAATCATGACTAGTCCTGATTAGAGCATTTCTTTGAATGTTTATAAGGCTGAGCAAGGTAGAGATGGTAACAGTACCAATCCCATCCAAAAACAATAATCACTGGCCTAGACGCATTGAACCTGCATCAGATTGTCCCCAATCCGACACACACCACTGGCCATATCCTAGATGTCATTTTTGCTAATACTGAACTATTTACCTTTCAAACTATAACTCCAGTCACATGGTCAGACCACCACTTGCTTGCTTTCCAACATAAAACAACGCTAAGCGGCTCACCTAAAACTACCTTACATCCATCCACCTATCGGCTGTGGAACAAACTCAATTTGGAACACTTGGAAACACAACTAACATCCAGTATAAATCTGGAAACCATAAGTTCTGTTCAGAATCTATATGAGTGGCTACAGGAAGCTTTTGACATCCTGATACCACTCAAAACCACACAACAGAACAAAAGAAAAAAAGCGGCTTTGAGAAACATAGAAATAAAAGACATAAAACAACAAATTAGAAAGCTGCAGCGTACCTGGCTCAAAACAAACGCCAAACAAGACAAACTTCACCTACAAAAAATTAACAGATTATATAAGTCGGCTATCAAAAAAGCTAAGAAAAGGTACTATTCAGACAGAAATCAAAACACTAAAAGTGCAAATAAAGAATTCTATAAAATACTCAATGAATTTCGAAAACCAAATTGCCTAGAAGGAACTCATCCTGTTACTCAAGATTTCACAGACAAACTGGCAAATCATTACACGGACAAAGCAGACACGTTGGACTCGTACTTACAACAGAAACAAAGCACCAGCACTAACCCTTGTACTAAACAACTATCCAAGAATGCTCTAATCAAGCCTCTCCGTTCCTTCCAACACATCTCACACGATGAATTTATGGACCAGGTCAAAGCAAGTAGGCCTGCCGGCAGCCCTTCTGACACCTGTCCGTCACAAACTTTCAAGACAATTCTTTTAACAACCTCTGCTGCCATTCCAGTAAGAAGAATCATAAACGATTCCTTAACTACTGGAATATTTCCTGAAGAACTCAAAAAGTCATACATACGCCCTTTACTGAAGAAAACAAACTTGGACCCGCTGAACCCTGACAACTACAGACCCATTACAAATGGACCTTTCCTGGGCAAACTGATAGAAAGAGCAGCGTTCGCCCAGATGTCACAATTCACATGTTCACTTCTCAAATTCCATATTCCATATTCAACTATACTAATATACTGCCCAAAATAACTGAATAACATATCTACTACTCAAATTACTTCATATTTATACTATACTAATTTTCAACACTAATCCTTTATGGGTTTCGGAGTGGCGTGCTACTCTCCAGAAAAGTGCTTCAACACCCATCAGGGGTAACAAGTGATATATGAATGCAAATCTTTCCTCCCCTTTTATCCATCCGCTATCCTTCTCACTCCAAGTAACAGACTAATATCCACCACTGAAATTACCTCATATTTCACCATATTAATTCACCACTAATCCTTTATAGGCTTCCTGAACAGCATGCGTCAACAAGCGAGCGATAAATAAATACAAACCTTTGTCCTCCTCTATCCTTCTGCTATCATTCCAAATCCAAATAACTGACTAACCTATCCACCACTTAAAATGTACTTGCATGGTTCACTATACTAATTCAACACTAATCCTCTATGGGTCCCGGAGTAGCGTGCTACCCGCCGAAAAAGCGCTTCGACGCCTCGTCAGGGGTAGTAAGCGCTATATAAATGCAATTACAATACAATACAATACAATATCCATAATATGAAAAATGTAATTGGAGGCAGTGTCAGGGAGGCGCCAGGTAGTGGAGAAAAACATTTCTCCACTATCTCCTTCTACACTCCTTGCTGCGGCAAACGGCATACTCTCTCCAACACAAAGGACCCTCGCAGTCGAGTTCAGTTTTATTCATTTATACTCCTTGCATTGCATCACTTATATGCCTTGTGCTTAAATGCGCCATCTACGTAAACAGCTTTCAACATGACATGAAACTACTTTCTCCAAAAGGAAGGTTCTCTTAACTACCAGGTACTGCCACTTTGTAAAAAACCTGCTCACCAAGCAACTGCCGAACCTTATCGCTTCCTGTGCTGTGTTGCACCCCACCACCACATACTTCTATGTACCTTGTTTTGGAATCTACATACAGATTTTAGCAGATAAATGTTTAAGCTAACTAATTAACTAAACAGTGCTGCAGCTTTTGCAGTGGAAAAAGAATAAGCAAGTGCGTTTAGGGAGCCAGTTTATCTTACAATTTCTTTGGCCTCAGCTGCTCTGTACAGCCATGTTCTCTCTGGCTGCAGTGGTTTGTGATTGAGCACTGCAGGTGTTCCACTTCAGAAGTTTCCAAATTGTATACAGCATAAAATAAATTTGTTTTCATCATGTCCTCTATATAGATCATTTGTTTAAAAGTCAACTGCAGGGATGCAAATGACATCATCCCTTTTCCTGCTGCCTTGGACCTTTCTGTTTGTTAAGGACGGGATGCTTAGAAGATCTGTTAGGTTTTGTTATTGATTGCCTTAAAAAAGGGCATCTCCTTATACTAGCCATAGTGCCACACTGGTCTGAATTGTTCAAATCAAAGCTGTTGCATGTCTCCTTTAGAAGGTTGTAGGTAGGAGGTAAAAGCCACACTAGGCAAACAAAACTTCATTAGATATCTTGATCATTATCTTTTCATTGGCAATCTTGATCATTACATTTCCAATTTCAAGATGGCCGACAGGTGAGGCGCTCCGGCCAGGAGCTCCTGGCTAGGGATTGCCTTCCTGGCTCAAATACCCTGATATCTACCTCCTACTGAGACCCTTTTACTCACCTGGGGTCAAGTTTTACTGCAGTCCTCGTCTCTCCAATCTCCCGCATTTGGGCTCAAGATCCTCGGATGAAAACGTGATGGATGTTCTGACCGCAGAGCCCAAGCAATCATGGCCGATGCCCAGTGGAGCTGCCTAGAGAGCTATAGGGGGGATTGGCTCCGGTTTCACTGCCTCAGCCGTCACCTACCCAGCCAGACATCAGGCACAGTTCTCTTCGTCTCTCTGCTGTGTCCCCTTCTTCCCCTGCCTTACTGACGAAACACAGATGATTTTGCTTATGATGGTCGGCAAAATGTCTTTCTTCCTGGGTGGCTGCTGGGGAGATGGCGGGCGATCTCTACTCCGGCCGTTCGCCTACCTGCCGGACCTGAGACGCGGTTGCCTGGCATCCCGCTGCGCAGGAATAAAAATCAACGAGAACACACCAAAGAGATCTACGCTACGCTGCTGCCCTGCACCACTGAGCTTGCTTTCCTTTTTTCTGAGTGGTTCGCCCTCCTGATTCCACAGCTGCCGTTGCTCTTTCGGGACTGCTGCCGGGACGCCCACATTTACTTCCCCTGACTTGGATGGCCCGGGAGAGATTGGCGACCTTCAACCTTTCCTCTCACCAGAACTGACTGCTGCCTTCCCCATTCAGCTCTGCTTATGGGGTAGGTTTTAAATGCTGGCTTTTTTAATTGGATTTTTGTCTACCCGCAATCCCGCCTTGCCTGGCGTCCTGCTTGCACCTCACAGGGGCTCCGGCCTAGACGCAAGGATCTTATTTCCCCCGACAGAGCCGCCTCGAAGGCGGCAGGATCCTGCTGCCCTCCTCACCGAGTTTGTTTCCCTTTTCTGCATTGATGCGCACTCCTGATCCCTTAGCTGACTTCTCCTTCGGGCTGCTGACTGCAACTTTCCGACTTTCCCTGGATTTCTGACGACTTGTGAGGGATCGACGACCTCCAGGCTTCCTCCATTCCAGATCTGGTGACTGCCCTCCCCATTCAGCCCTGCTCCTTGTGTAGTTTTCCTTGTTGACTTTTTTACCAGATTGGTGTTTGCCCGCAATCCCGCCATTTTGTTTCAAGGTACTTGGGGTCCATGAATCTGGATCCTCCATCTTACGGTCTCGACATACTCCCAGACTGATTCATGCCACTGGTCAGCGCCTTGTACCACCTTATTGGAAATCTGAAGGAAGATTCCAACTGTACGTAGCCAACATCCTGGACAACAATAGCAGCAAGGGGTAAGGAACTGAAGAAAAAAAAAGTATGCCGCAAAGCATCCATCACTCATAAATGTCAGCTTATATATTATTTATGAAGAAACTGACAGCACAGGAAAAGATTCAACTTCATCTTAGATTGCGAGCCTCAGGCAGAGTTCCCTGAACACACCACCATCTTGGAAAAGTTCATAAAGCTTGTCCATGGCCCTCCCGTGTATTTCATGGCATCGGCCTACCAGGCGAAGACAAAGCTCAAGTGTAACCTACTTTGCCCAATGCAGAACTCTGCTGTCCTGTCACTGCCCATCTCTTCTGACTCTTCACACTGATTGTGGAGTACACCTCTTAGTGTTTAGACCGTGGAAACAGCAGCAGGACATGAGATTGCTCATCCACGCACTCAGCGCGCCATCCTGCAACATGCCCTCTGACTGCGTGGTACATGCACCATCTTCTTGTTGATGTTTGCGTGTACTGTCACACAAACTGTGTACTGATTCTATGGAGACTTGGACTTGCAGTTTTACTGCAAACCACATGACAGAAGGCTGTACGGAACCATGCATCTAAAAAGAAGATGGGAAACCCTGGAGGGACGAGGAGGTAAACCAGGAAGGAAGTGATCCTCCGTTAATCTAAGGAACCAATCAAAAATAACAAAGCCACAGTTTGTGGCAGAGAGGAACCACCACTTGCGGACATGATCCTTCTGTTGGTGAGGAATTATGTGGCAGTGATTATGTATCGGATTTCGTACCTACAGAAATATGTCATTGGTGTACAATGGTATTAAAAATGCCAACCTCTCATTTATAGTACCCTATGCAATGGGTATTCCTTCAGGTTGCAAGCCACTGCCTCAATAGCTAATGGAATCTAAAAGCGGAGGCAGCAGGCATCCCTGCTTTGTGCCCCTTTTTCATTTCAATGTTTGTTGATATGTCTCCTTTAAGTTTTACTCTGGCCTTGGGATCTGTAAGCAGCAGGGAGATCCACTCCAACACACCCTATCCCTGTCCCATTCTGCGCAGTCATGAAAACAAAAAGCCATTCCAGCGAATCAAAATGCCCTCTCCTCGCTGCATAGGATAGCGACTGCTGAGAGGTCAGGCTTGGTCTAGTGAAGCATCGCAAAGAAATTAAGGAGGTTTTTAACAGTAACATGTCGGAGTATGAAGCCACCTTGATCCAGCAGGACCAGTTCCGTTCTATAAGGCTGGAGCCTCAAAACAATAATTTTGGTTAGTATTATGGTGACCTATTCCATGTTTGAAAAGTTTTGGCAGATTCAATGTCAGAATTCAAGGGCCCAGCGGTAAACGCTGCAGCACGTCCAGTGGCACAGGGGCCTAAGGGGCCCACTGAAACCTACAGTTTGCTTTATATTATTACCTATATAGTAGTCATGGGGAGATGTGCCTATTTTGCAGTAGAGCCCATGGTGCCAATGGCAAAATTAGAAGCAATTCAAGGACAATCCTACACCTGCATACAGTACAAGGTGATACAGAGGACAATTCATGCTCCTGTGTACTGTATATATTGACACCTGTACATATTTCGGGTTTAGGGTTAGGGTTCTGTGAAAGGAAGCATCAGTGGCATCACACTAAATCTGATTCAAAATAAAATATCTGAATAGTGTGATTGTACTCTCCTGGCTAAATAGGTGTTTTTTGGGTAGATAAGTATGTTTTCCACCTCCCGGCGGATTGCTAAAACACTCTTTAGGTTTGGGGTGTGCCCACTCTGTCCCCCCATGGCTCCAGGAACATAGATTCTAAAACAATGTCTGCAGACTTCCCCCCACAGACATCCCAAAGTGTTGTAAGAAACAACAACCTTATCCATTTATAAAATTGTGAAGACTGCCCAAATGACTATTAAATTGTAGTTTTGAAACCATTCAAAATCTACTACATGTTCCCTAATTGCAGGTTTTCTTAGCACTGAAATTCTCTAATTGCAGGTTTCCTTAGCACTGAAATAGAAAACCAAGCAGATGAAGCGCTACTGGATCTCCTACTCACCTCTGCAATAAATATTGTCCTAAATAACTGGAAGGACACACATAAGGCCTCCTTCAAAGGTTGCATTAATTGGATCATCCAACCTAGAGGTGCAGACAACATCGCCCTCCATCAGTCTCCTTGGAAATCGTCTGCAAGACATATCTGGGACAAACGATAACTATTTCGCCACAAATAAACCACCATTACATGCTGTTGGAGTCGCGTAACTGGTTTTCCCTCTCTCCCAATATGACTCTTACAACCACTAAATCTCATAGGTCGTCCTTTCTCTCTCATTTCTGCTCACGCCAGATGCATGTATATTTATATACGAATCATGCTTGGGATATTATTCCACACTTGCTTAACACTACGTAAGGTAGTAAGGGATTTAAGGACGTAATAAGAGGCATCTGAAATTACAAGGATTACAAGGAGAAACCCTCCTCAGCATAGGCAGGTTTGAACTCATACGGTATATGTGTCGATAGGGTAATCAATCAAGCCTCATACAAACCCTCAGGAAGGTTCAGCAAAGTTCCATGTGACCAGTTCCAGTTTATTAAAGACAGCAATCTGTCTCAGTCTATCTCTGCTACAGTAAATCACAGCAGCATGACGTGAACCATTCATCCAAAAGGTTCAAACTGCGCTAGCACACCGGTCAGCAGCAAATCACAGTATTACACCACAAGTCTTCAGATGTCCTAGTTGTCGCCGTAACCCTTTTGCTCGCTCACTCACACCCTCGAGCTCCAAAATTTGAGCAATTATACTCCATACATTTTCAGTGTGACACTCCCTGGCATGACCAAAAATGTCAGGCACTTGGTTTCCGTTGGACCGACAAAAATGAGACAAGTGTGATGTGGCAGGAAAGAAGATACAAATCCAGAAAAATTAAGTAAATTGATTACACATCTTCATTAAGTCATGTAGGCATAGGACACGTTGAACAATGGAATATTTCAGAAGAATAAGGCTAGAGTCTGACAACTCACTTTCCCAAGCAGTAATAATGAAGGTTTGGCATATGGACAACAATGTTGCCCAAGCTGCAGACGGTGCCCTTCCCTGGTCCATAGTGTGGTGCCGCAAACTGGCAGCCAAAATCGCCCTCACTCTATCTATCTATCACCCTCGCTCTATCTATCACCCTAACTCTATCTATCGCCCTCACTCTATCTATCTATCGCCCTCACTCTATCTTACCTTTGCCTCAAATTGTAAAGCGCTCTGATATCCTCCGGGATCAAGTTCGCGCTATATAAAACTTTATAAATAAATCAAATAAAGTTGTTCTAGGATGTTGCTAATTTGTATCAATCTTACAAAATGTGCACAAAGGATGTCAACGGAAAAAGTTATTGGTTCAAATACATTTTGCAATTCCGGTGAGTTTTCCCATGGGCTTTCAAACATTCTGTCTATGACTTCACTGGAAAAAGGGGAAGTAAAATATGAGGCCTACATGAAATTCAGCTATTATACAACAATAACCACGTTAAATTGTGAATCACCCCTTAATAAGATACCAACATATAACTTCAGAAAACATTAATAAATATTTAAGTTCTGAGCAAAATTAATATATTTAAGTATAGCGTACACATATAATGTTTGTAAATATTAACGTTTCACATCTAGAAAAAGTTATTAATCTCACCATATGAATGAATTGTAAACAAATCTAGGACCCTATTTAAATATTCCCGATGTATGCCCTTATGCGGTTATATCGAATCATATCCTTATAAAGGCATAAGAAACATACCCATATTAAGTCATAGCCAATGCAGTCCAAATACGGCAAGGCTACTCCCATAGACTCCTATAAAGCACAATGTGTTCTTAAACAAACCAAGCCTCCAGCAGCCCGGGAATTCCCCCTGCTTCTGTATTGATTTGTCCTAGAACTCCTGGAGTCCTGAAAGAACTGCGAGTTCTTAGTGACGTCTTATGTCCAACCTTACGTCAAACTCTGCACCTTCCAGGCATAAATATACCAGCATCTGCCTTAGCAAAACACACGGTGGTTTGGAGCAGATCGACTATCTACTTGTGCGACGCCCTGTTGTAGCGAGTGCCGAAGGAAGCCGACCCTCCCATTGACGCACTGAGAGAGACGCTGTCTTTTCTCCTGCTGAGAAATCCAGCTCCAGTGTTTTCCGGTCATCCTAGATCGAGTCCTGAGAGAGAGATACAAGACCTCCTTCATTCTATAACCAAGGTACAGAGCTGATTAAACCCTTAGAGAATTCTTGATTCAGATTCTTGGCAAAACTATCTTAACTCAAACTGCAGCTCACTTACTCCTTCCCACGTACTAGGCTTAGGTTAGTTACACCGGGGTAGGCGTATCTTAGAAGCACCAGTTGAGTACTGTTAGATATGATTTTATCATTGTATGTATTTTAACCATTTTAAATACCGTATGGCTTAGAAACCATACCATGCTTTTACAGTATTATTTCATAATACTCTTTTTACTATACGCACTTTACTTTATGATAAGTATTGCAATTGTGGCAACTCACTTCTCTTGCATGAGAAATAAGACTGTTCAATAAATAACCTCTTTTATTGAAAACGCCCGTCTCTCTGTTTCTCTGCACTTCTGGTGAAACTAAGCATGCACGATTGACTGAGTAAAATAGTTATCTATTGTTTCCGCGACTCTGGAGATATACTCCTTATTCTGGAGGGAGCAAAGTTGTCATGTTCAAAGTTGTCATGTTTATGCGGTTGTCAGAAACTAATCCCTTCTTGTCTATTCAGGAAAGTTAACACCTTCTTGTTTACTCGAGAAAGTTTCTAGTGACCTCTGAGCTAGCTGTCATTCATAATTAAGTCTAACATATTCAATAGAGACCTAGTCGACCTCAGTCCTACGTCTAAACTATCGTTTATGTTATTCCAATGCGCAGAGCCTATTGGGAATATAAGAACTACACTACAGAATATTATTCAGGGTTTACATATACGCATTTAGAGAAAGTTTCACGAAAACACTTAAAACTGTATAGCACCTACTTTGCTTTTGTCATTTTCGGTGCACACATGAGCTAATCATTTTGCGTTTTCTCATGGAAATCAAACCGTTACACATTTATTTTCTTTTAGTCTTATTAATATCACATTCATAATTATAAAAATCTAACTCTAGTTCTTGTTTAATGACCACATCTATTGAATTTAACTACAAAATATTTCAAACTATCTTCCCATTTGCATGCTTTTATGATGCAGAATCTGATTCACTGTTTGTAATTTTTCAATAACCTGGAACTTAAACACACGTTTGTCATGTGTTAAATGAAATTTCTGCTCCATCAGTGGCAACATCAGTGGAACTTCACACTTTTCTCAGTACGTCATTTTTGTGAGGACATCTATAGATACTGTCTTTGATGATGCAGCTTTTAACATCCATGCACTGTCTATGAGGTTTATTAAAACATACTTATTAATCTGTTTTCCTATAAAGTATTGATGAAATTAGTCTACTATTACAGTAAAGAACGGCCTTTTTGTCTTCCGGTTGATACGCACCATTTGTTCTTCTTTTGTCATTGATACTATCGTTTTGTGATTGCGTGCTGTGCTTGTGAGAACATAAATTAGCCGTCAGTCCTATCAGCTGCCGATTTGCACAGACCCGCGGCTGATAGGGGTAGCAGCAGTTTGTGATATGGCTTTTCGAGCAGTAGCAGCATTTCCCACCCCAGCGCCTTGAGACCCTCACGGGTGAGTAGTGCGCTTTACAAATGATATGATTGATTGATTGATATAGGATCGTCAGCCACGTTCCCATTCCTATCCTAGGGATGCGAGTAGGGGTAGCAGAGTTGTCCCAGATGGGACATGAGATGATCAGGGAAGCTAGCGAATCCTGAGTGATGTCATTCCAGTGAAAAATAACTTGTTTTTCAATGTTGTGATGTGACGTAAGAACAATGAATGAACAACGTATAGAATTACAGATTAGTAACAGTGCGTAATGGGGATGTTTTTCACCAAGTGGTTTTGAGTGACATCAAATAAACAACAAGAGGGAAGTGCGGGTTAACGAAGATGCCATTTGGTACCCTGAGATGAGGTCTATGTTGCATTCAGAATCCCAAGCTGAAAAACTTCCATTATTCAGTTTTTAGGTTTCGGCTACCGTCGCACTGCGTAAGCAGTGGGCGGAGCCGAAATCTTTTGTCTGTAGTATGGGCGCCTGAAGACGCCCCTGTCCTGCATTGGCTGGCCTCGTAAATGCTGGCCAGCCATTGGAGGAGAGGAGCGTCACTCAGTTCAGGGCCCGCCTTGACGCGATTCGGGGGCGTTTCTGGGTCTTTTTTTAAGTCCCGCCCTCCCCTCTTCCCATTGGCTGGAATTTTACCTTCCAGCCAATGGGAAGGGGAGAGCACGCCCCCGAATCCCTACAGGACGCTGTGCTTTCCGAGCAGCGTCTACCGAGGCCATGAGGTAAGCCTCTGCCCCCCTTTTGTGCCGTTGTTTCTTGTTTTTTGCCTTGTAACCAAGAAAGTATTTAGAGAAAGCATGGACATGAAACTGTACTGTGTTTATTTTTCTGGACAGTGCTTTATTCACGTCACAAAGGTTTAAATTCCAATAAAAATGTTATATTAAAAAAGTACATATTAAAGAGAACGGTGAAACTTACTTTTATATGTAAGATTAGGTAACTTAAAACTTAGGAGTGGGATTCATACTATATTGCAAGTCGACGTTTAGAGTTGGACTGTACAGCAGAATGGCGATCACCGCGTGCATATTCTACGAGATACGTTAGCACTCTAGCTCTTTTTTCAGACGTCGTACGGGAACATTCTACATATGAGGGCTGGCCAATGCCCGCCTTTTCAATTAAGTTGTACGCTAACATTCCAGTTCCAAAATGTCCGCCGTGCACAATGACAGAAAAAAAAAGAGATTCGAGCTGAGGGGAGGAGCGTTCTACTTCCTCGAGCGTGCGCAGTGCTTGCATCCTTCTCCGTCCTGAGCGCGGGAGTTTGACTGTGTGTCTGCATTATGGATTTGAGCGAGTTTGAGAAAGACAACAGCTGCAGCAGCAGGCTCAGCTCTGCTGTGCCTCCTTTGTGTGTCAGCGAGCCGTGTTGCCTGGGAATAGATGAAGCGGGCCGGGGCCCAGTCTTGGGTGAGCGAGCGGCTGGTCTTTGGGAATGGATTACGGGATTTATGTTAGGAGGGGGTGACAGACTGGTGGGATGTGCGAGTCCTCTTGAAGTGGGTGGGTTACGTGGTATGACAGACCTTTGCAGGCAGGTCCTCTTGTAGCTGAGCGGCTGGCTCTTAGAACCGAGCAGTGTTGCCATTCGTGCACCCAATATGTTCTAATTGCTGCACAAAAACGGAGACACTGGAAGTTTTGGCAGTAGCATTACTGGTGCCGTTACATAGAATTTGTTTTCAAAGATTAGTGTTTTCACATGCATTAATCAAACTGATGAGATTGAAGTGAATCAGGACTCTGACTCTCCGAATGCGCTGCGTTATTGCACGAAATCTTATGGTTGGAAACTAAGTGCTATATTACGTAAACAGGCGCACGGTCCAAACTATAATCTACCTCGCTTACTGTAAGTATACTGCTAGCTAAGAAAGATACAGTTCTTCCTTTATATTCACTAGAACGTGCTTTGAAGTGCTTGTTTTGGGATAGCCCATTGGCTGAGGTTCTGGGTATTCTCAATTCCACAGTGTGCAGACCAGCTTGTTTTATAGGTAGCGTATATGTAGGCTGGTGGTCGTTTCCCATGAGTCACTTGGCTCATGTCCTGGGGCTTCAGTATCCCTAAATGACCTGGGTCTGGGTGTACTGTTCAACAGGCACAGAACAGATTGTACTTATGTGCACTGTTGGAACAGGCCAATGGTACCCATCATTGGTTCGTGAGCTGGAGCACCCATGCAGTCCTTACCACTGGCCTTAGGTGGTACCTAATACTATTGTCTGTGGCCATTTGAAACCCCTTATCCCAGTCTAGACAGGGCCCGTGCTTTTCGCACAACTTTGAAGGGAAGGGTTGCAGTGCATGTAGTGACAGGACCTGGATGCTCTCGCACAGCAGTTGGTACAGGACTAAAGTGCTGCAAAGTTTGTATTGTCATAGGTCCCCTCAACTCTCAATTGATTTGGGTCTGCCATTGGTACAGGTCCATGGGCTTCATCAGAAAGGCAATGAAGCACCCCTGTACCTATTTGTTGGTCTGAATGCCCCCCATACATTTATTGTTCCAGGCCTAGACCTCACATTCAGATATTGGCGGATGTTGTGGGATGTGGCATGCTTATGTTGCCACAGGCTTGGAGGCCCTATACTCCCATTTCACATATGCTTCCATGTATTGATTAAACTGAGTGAGACTTATTTGATTGGTGGGAATCCCCATACCCTCATGTTTTAAGTAGCACAGCTAGTTTTACGTTTTGGTTGCCTTCCATTGTATGGTTCAAGGATATTTCTTTTTACCAAATGCGTTGGGTTTAGTTACACAATAGGATGCTTTATTTAACACACTGTGCTGGCATCTATCAATCATTACGCAAGGTGAATTTTTTGTAGGTGTTATCTTCTAACATGTGACTTGTTTCTGTTGATGGCTGCACACTCTCTTTATGTCCTGTATCCGAACCATTTCACTATTTAGCACTTTTACAAAGGCGAAACCGTTGCATTGTAAATGCTTGTTATTTATGTGTAGTTTTAAGTTGGATAAAAAGCTGTTACGATAAAGTCCAGGGCGAAATGTAGTATTGAACAGGGCCGGACTTGCCGCAGTGAGCATCGGGCATTTCCCCAGGAGGCTGGAAGGGTGGGGGCTGGTTTTGCAGTGATAGGTACCGGTTTTGTTACTGGGGGGCGGTTTTGCAGCGGTGCTGCAATATCGACCCCCAGTAACAAAAGCAGCAGTGCTTCACCCTTGCACCCCGTATCCCCCTGGGGGAGGTGGGATAGGGGGTAAGGGAGGCTGCTCCTACAAAACTGCCAGGGCTGCTATGGGTTCTCAGTCCGGCCCTGGTATTGGAGATTACTTTATTTGTCAAAAAGGAGCGGGCAGGTACATGAACAGAGCATCTCTGTGACTCTCCAAGTACTCAGTTAAATGTCCCCCTTGTAGCTCTGACACCACCCGTTCTACATTTCACGCACATGCACCATGCCTACCCAGTAGCAGCTGGTGACTTTTGAAAATGGTGGGGCAGATGCAGTACTTAAAAGTGAAATCATTTTGGAAAGAAGGACATGCTGAA
Source organism: Lissotriton helveticus (assembly GCF_964261635.1). Classification (NCBI taxonomy): domain Eukaryota; kingdom Metazoa; phylum Chordata; class Amphibia; order Caudata; family Salamandridae; genus Lissotriton; species Lissotriton helveticus. The sequence continues at coordinate 1,634,338,457 of NC_136067.1, read as the reverse complement.
ATTTGAAAGGCAGAGGTGATCGGGGGACATTCTATATCACGGGTACTCATAGTACGGCCCGCGGGCCGCCAGCGGCCCGGCAAGCCTTCCCTGGCGGCCCGTGGACCTGGCAGACATCGTACCAGTGTTTTAAAAACACATTTCTAAGTGTCTGCAACCGGAGCGAGACACTGCTGCTCTGTGGGGGTCGGTTGGGTGATTCATTCAGGTGATAGGGAGAGCGGAGCTGCAGGGGCCTAAGAGGTGAAATACAATAAAGCCCCATTAAAATGCAAATGGTCTTTTAAAGACCTGTTAAGTGCTCGGGTGCGGCTCTGTGTGTGTGCCCGGAAGCTGTCTCAGCCGGGCCGACACACAGGGTGAGATGCCGTTCCTGTCGCATGCTGACTCATCGCTGAACCTAGGGCTCGCAGCAGCAGTTTAGCAGAGGAAAAAGGACTGCAGCCCCAAAGCTCCGAAGTCAGCAGCAAGAAATTCCTCAAGTTGGGGCGCAGAGGGGAGCTACCATGACTGACATTACAATTGTCAAGGAAGGCTGGGTGCAGAAGAGGGGTAAGTGTAAAAACGGAAGCATTCACTCTGTATCAAAAAGTCATTCTCAACAAAATGGAAGCAGTTCTGTGACCACATTTAGAGAAATGACCAATCGATGAAAAATGCAGTGAAGGGATGAGAAATGTGCAAAGATAGTTTACCTCTTATAGACAGGATAGGTCGGTGTGTTGTTGTTTTTGGTTTGTAACACATGATTTGTTTTATAAGGGGTTAGCTGTTTTTGTATTCACTTGTCTGCAAGCATGTCTCTTCTGGCAATCATTCTTGAAATGAGGACGTTGTAAAAGTAGTCTTGTTTTGTATTATTTTGGTCAGCAGGTTTAAACGCAGAGGCCTACCATAATCTCTCTGTTTTAGAAATTAAACGTTTACAGCGTTTTGTTCCCATCAACCAAAAACAAGTTTGTGTGCACCCTGCCAGCCGTAAGATTTTCATCGCCAACAAAACAGAAAATGAATGATTTGCTTCTGTTTTGCCATTATTGGAAGGAATTGTTTTGTTTCTAGCATTCAAATCTGCTGATTCCTGAGGCCCAGCTCGGTATCCCGTTTTTTTTAGAGACTTGTGGTGGTTCTGTATAATTGAGAACGGAAATTGGGTTATTGAAGTCCCATGGGTACACAGTGGGTATTTTTCACTTGCTTTTTGCACCCTCTAGGCATCTGAATCTGGAACTCGCTTCCTCCATCGCTCCGTGTCACCATTTCCACCCGGATCTTCAAAGCGGACCTCAAATCTCTTCTATTCCAAAGACACTTTCAGAACTAATTTATAAAATGCATAAACAAACAAATAAATAAATGACAGAGGGTGACAGAGGGAGGTAGAGGGATGGATGGAGAGGGAGGGAAAGGGAGGGAGACAGAGGGTGAGGGAGGGAGGGAGCTACAGGGAGGGAGGGAGAGGGAAGGGGAGTGAGGGAAGGGGAGAGAGTGAGGGAAGAAAGGGGAGTGGGGGAGGAAGAGAGAGAGGGAAGGGGAGTGGGGGAGGGAGAGAGGGAAGGGGGAGAGGGAGTGAGGGAAGGAAGGGGAGTGGGGAGGGAGAATGGGAAGGGGAGTGAGGGACAGGGAAGGGGGAGCGGGTGAAGGGGAGTGAGGGTGAGGGAAGGGGAATGAGGGAAGGGGAGGGAGTAAGGGAAGGGGAGTGAGGGAGGAAGGGAAAGGGAGTGAGGGAGGGAGAGGGCGAAGGGGAGTGAGGGTGAGGGAAGGGGAGTGAGGGAAGGGTGGTGAGGGACCGGTGTCCAACCTCATGGTCACAGTTTTTAGGTTTCGACCTGGCCGGAGCACTGCGAAGCAGTGCCCCGCCCAGGCGAAAGCTATTGTTTACACTATGGGGGACTTGAATCCGCCCCTTCTTCCATTGGCTAGCTCCATAAATGGAGGCTAGCCATTGGAAGACAGAGGCTGTCAATCACGCTTTCCCGTGAAAATGCGATTCGGGGGCGTTTCTGTGTCTTTTTTTAAGTACCGCCCTCTCCTCTTCCCATTGGCTGGACTTTTACCTTCCAGCCAATGGGAAGGGGAGAGCGCGAAAAACACGCCCCCGAATCTGCCGGCCGGGACACCCCCGTGACGTCATTCCCGGGCCGCGCTGTGATTGGCTGCCGGCCCGGGACCTGACTTGTTTGTTTGTTCTCTCCTTTATGAGGTAAGTTGTGCCCCCTCCTGCCTGCTGTCCGTGTCTTTTTCACCCCCCTCCCGCCCGCTGTCCGTGTCTTTTTCACCCCCCTCCCGCCCGCTGTCCGTGTGTTTGCCCCCCTCCCTTCTTTATATGCAAGCATGCATAATCCCGCAGGCAGGACGGAACCATAAAGCGATAATCCACACGAGCAGGCGGCAGCAAGGGATGCCGCAATCTGTCACCCCCTGGTGCCGCGAGAGGTAACGGACCGGTCGGTGGGTCCGTGCGCACACACAATGCCGAGGATGGAGACCCCCCTGCCTCCCTGAGGACCCCGAAGCTGTGTGCGCGAGGCCTCGGTTACTCCCTTCAGGATTTTATCCCTTCGCTCGCGAAGCAGCAACCCTCTTCAGTGGCAGGGCGGAATCCTACCCCACACACCCAGTCTGGTCCGATGCACAACCCGGAGCCATGCAGGCACAAACTGGCACGGCCGGGCGGAGCAGGGAATCCGCAGATGGCAAATACCAATTTCAGAGGTGACAGCAAATGCAAGAGGCGCTGCAGCCGATACCAGCTCCAGAGGAGGCGGGAGCAGAAGGAGGGTCTACAGGGGCGTGCAAACCATAACAATAAAACACCCAGCTGGCCACCTCCTCATCCTTCCCCTCGCTGGCTGCTGCCCCAGCGTAAAGGATGCGGCAGGCAGTGCGCGATAGCCGGCCATTCAACCCGCTCTAATGGCAATGCGGTGTGTGTATGAGCGGCGGATCAGCGGGCTTCCCCCGGGTCCTAGAGCGCACCCGTTCGCTGCCTGGTCTGAACCAGGCTCAGCTGACAGCTAATACAATTATCACAACCTGTCAGCTGGGATTGGCTGTCCGCCTGCCAGCCTCGTTGGGAAACGGCGGCCGCAGTCCAAGGGAAAAGGCGAGGCCCGAAGTCAACATTAGCTCAATTGAATTGCCTCTGAAATACTGTTTACTGTTGACAAATTTTTTTTTATTATGCCCCCCTCCCGCCCGCTGTCCGTGTCTTTCTTTTCGCCCCCTCCCGCCCGCTGAATTTCCCACTGAATTTCAAGGAGCGTGATGCTATACTGCGCATTTCTCGTCAGAAGGGTATCATAAACTACTAGGGAAATGTTCTGTCTTTTTATCCCGATTTTATGGCCACAGTCCAGGCGGCGCGGAAAGAATTTCAAGGTGTCAAAAAACTACGAATGAAAGAACAAATTCCCTATGCAATGCTTTACCCCGCTCGCCCTCATATAAACACAGATGAAAATGCAAAGATATTCGCAACCCCGAAACTAGCTATGGATTTCGCCAAACCGCTGAGACGGAAAAAGCAATCTTCTATCACTACCTCAGATGTTGATGATTGATATACATACTAGTTCTATGCACCTCACCCACTCGGCTACAGGCGTGGCCACATTTGCCTGAAAACATGTTACTTATCTGTATTATTGTGTTGGGTGGCGAGGTCGGCAGACCCGACTGGTGCTTGTATACGATGCAATGGCTAGTCTCACAAACGAGCTTCTGTTCATTTTTATTTGTCTATAATGTCACCTGTATTTTCCATTGTGTTCGTGTCTTTGTTTTCGCCTGTACCTCTGGTGATGCAAAGGAGGAGTGTACTAACATGGGTAGCACTACACAAGAACATGGGAAATGACAAACTAATGGTAACTTCCAATCTAAGAAATGTGTTTGTAATTGGTGATTCTTGTTAATTAAGACCATCTTTAGTTTGTAGGTTTCGTTTGGGTGGAAGTCTTAAAGCAGCACATGCGGTTTATGTGCGGCGAACTGGTTGCACCTATTCAATGGACAGTTTTTCACCCACGGCCAGTTGTTGCTGGACACTTACAAAACAGTGGTCTCCAGTCTGATTCACGTTTATGGAGAGAGTTGCTCGGAGCTGTCTAAAACTGCCTTACCTTTTGTGCTTTTAGCTTTCTAATGTAAGAAGTTGATTCGGTGTTCGGATGTGTGGGCAGTGCAAAATGTTTTGTTTGTTCGTTTTTTCCCCCTCAAAGCACATTTCTGTAACGGGGAGGCTAGTGTTGGTAGCAGGTTTAAGGGAAATTCTGGTGCTCAGAAAATGCACGACAGGACCTTTTAGTATCAGTTTTCAAACGACTTGAAAACATAGCGTCTGAATTTGTCCTCACTTTTTTTTTACTCCAGAGGCTGCCTCCCCCAGTGGGAGTGTTGCCCGCTTCCCTCGCTGCTGTGCTGTGTTTTCATCCTCCTTTGAAGCAGGTCTCTCTGGGGATTTCTCGGGTGACTGTCTTTTGGCCAGTCTTAGATGGTAAAGCTATTGGAACTTGTGCATTCTGTTTTTATTCACGTTTAACATGCCTGTTTTTCAGATCTCCTGGTCCCCTCGTTGTTTTCCGAGTCTTACTGAAACGTTATTTTTATGTGCAGCACTTAGATGCGTTTGTAATCAAACCAGACTTTCAAAATTCTCATGCGTGGGCATTTTCTTGCCTTACTTGTATGGAATTGTATACAGAAACTTGCAAGAAACTGGTATGAATTTAAAGGCCCGGTGTCCCTTATTCTGGCGTTTTTGAAGTGTGCACTGCCTAGGTTTAATACTATGTGCTGCCCTTTGTTCTCACCGTAGCACGAGCCTCGGGGTGTAAACAGGCGGTTACAGGAGGAAGAAATACTGCTGGGTAGGTGCTCCGGACTCCTTTAAATAGAAATGAATCTCCCCCCAACCCTGGTGTCCGGTGTAAATACGTTCTCTTAAAGTGCCTGGTAGGTTCACGAGATTCATGTGGATGAACCAAAACTTGGGGATACATGTAACATGGTATGAAAAAATGTATCGTGATATTCTGTCAATGCAAGTAGGAGGGCGGAGGTGGTACTGTTTATCAAGTAATGAGCATGGGCGGGAGGTTTTTAGGTTTCGCCTGTGTGTGTTTGTGACTGCTCCTGGGTGTGTGTGTGTGTGTGTGACTGCTCCTGGGTGTGTGTGTGTGTGTGTGACTGCTCCTGGGTGTGTGTGTGTGTGTGTGACTGCTCCTGGGTGTGTGTGTGTGTGTGTGACTGCTCCTGGGTGTGTGTGTGTGTGTGTGACTGCTCCTGGGTGTGTGTGTGTGACTGCTCCTGGGGGTGTGTGTGTGTGACTGCTCCTGGGTGTGTGTGTATGTGACTGCTCCAGAGTATGTGCGTGTGTATGTGACTGCTCCAGAGTGTGTGTGTGTGTGTGACTGCTCCAGTGTGTGTGTGTGTGTGTGTGTGACTGCTCCAGTGTGTGTGTGTGACTGCTCCAGTGTGTGTGACTGCTCCAGTGTGTTTAACTGCTCCAGTGTGTGTGTGTGACTGCTCCAGTGTGTGTGGTTGACTGCTCCAGTGTGTGTGTGTGTGGGGGGGGGGGGGCTTTGGGTGTGGCTGGCTCTGGGTGTGTGGGGCTGGGTCTGTGTGTGTGTGTGTGTGTGTGTGTGTGTGGTAGCAATTGCTGTCTGCTGAGGTCGTCCGTAGGGTACAATAGTTCTCACATTTGCGAGAGGTTAAACTATTGGCAATGTAAACTTCTCCAAAGGCGAAACCGTTGCATTGTAAATGCTTGTTTTTGTTGCTCTAGCCCCGCCCCCTCCCCCACTGACCCCGCCCCCACCGGTGCGGCCCTCGGACACAAACCACACTGTAAATTTGGCCCCCGAGAGAAAGTTTGTGAGTACCCATGTTCAATATGTACGTGTCCACCTTACTGTATTGGAAGTTATAACTGATAGGCTCCGTTCCTCCTGTTGTGGGGTGAGTGCGTTGTCAGCGCTGCTTTTGTTTTAACTACATTTTTGTGATTGTGCAGTGGGGTGAGAGCAACCCTATGCAATCCACACCTTGAAGGGTGAGTACACTGTACACTCTGCTGTGAGTACACTGTTGCCGAAAGCACATTATGTGCTCACTGTTTTCAGCTTGATCACGGGGTTTCTCTCGGACCGGGTTCAAGCTGGTTCAAGGAAGGTGGGAAATACGAACCAGCGCAGGAAGCAGTACTTGAAATCCCGCCTCCTATTGTCATAGGGTGACTGTATCAACGGTCATCCAGTCAGAGGAGGAGGCGGGACCCTAGAACTAGAAGAATGTTCTGAGCTTAGCTCCGGGCGAGCCGAAAATCCGACCGAAGTCCTGGAAAACCAGCTGCTTCAGGTAGCGCCTGCTTGCCCTCACCACTGCCTCACAGACACACTCTGCACATGCGTGACTTGGGCGATATCGAAAACGGACGTCCACCACACATGCGCAGGGTGTGTTTGTACACTGCCGTGCTGCACTGCTACCAGAGTGCCGCAGCTTCAGACCACCAGTCTCCTATCAATCTCTTTCTCCTTCTTCTGAGACTGGTGGTGTTCTGCCCCATAGTCCCTCATGCTGTGCCTACCACATTCTACTACCAAATATAGGGCCATATGCATGAGCACATTTTCCCATAGACACAGAATGGGCAAAACCCTTTGATGCATCTGGCCCATAATTCAACGCCACGTGTGTAATACAATAGACATAACAAAGGCCCAAAACTATTTGCCCTGCTTTCACTGCTAAGCAGGTTAGAGCATAATGTCAAGCCTTCCATAACATGGCCTCCCTCAAGCCATCCTTAACATGGCCTCTCCTCCCTGCCCAAAATGTAAAAAAGAAAAACAGAAGGCCTCAAGCCACTAAGTACATACCTAGAGCCGAGGGAACCATGTTATCTGAAAACCTGGCTAAGTGGAAGATGAGACCTTGGAGTGATTTAAAGTCTCTCTTTGGATACAGAAGAATTTCCATATTGGATCAAAATCTGGGGTGAGAAAAACAGAGATGCCACCAAAACCCACCGCCCTCTATACCATCCCATACCCTCCTCTCCCAAAGTTGTCCCCTCTGTCCTCCATCAGAGCATAAAAAGCAGTGCTGCACTGACAGGCTGTTGGAGAGGCCTTTCACAGCAACATGGAATTCCTTCATGAGGTAGCAACAGTGGGTAGCAACTTTTGTTAGCTACAGGTTGCTTTGTCACAGCAGTGAATAACCAGATTTAGATCTGGTGTTCATGCTAGTGGCTGTCCGTGAGAACCATACATATCTAACAAATATCCGTTTCAGAGTACAATACCTCTTGCTACAACCAAGAAGAGTGTAAGTAACCCTCTCTCAATGTACCCCTTTTCTAGAAACAGTAGGACCATTCAGTGTATGCTCGACAAACGTCGTGGGTGTGTGTACACTAGGCCAGGGCGGTAAATTCCGTTCCGTTTGCGGAATTTGGGTAATTTTGCGTTCCGCGGAGAACACGGAAGTGCCGAAATTCCATGGCTTCGCAGAACTTTTAGCTTCTTCGCGCTTTCAAAATGCGTGTTCGCAAGATATTTCCCCCGAGCACGCAAACAGGGTTCGCGAGCAGAAAAAAAGCATCGCGAACGGGCGGAACAAGCAATTCCACGTGTTCGTGGAATTTCTGCGTGCTCGCAGAGATTTTTACAGTTTCGCAGAGCTTTGCATAGCACGACTATGCAAACCCCGCCCACCCCTAGTGTACACCAAGCTGTTATGTAATCCCTTTCTCAGATGGCCTTTGGTGGCTGATACCTGTGCTCAGGCTAATATACATTTTAGAGCTTTTAGTGGCATCTTCGTGTTTTCCCACCCATGATTTTGATTTTACAAGGATATTCTTCTGTATCAAAAGGCCTGTGATCACTCCAAGGCCTCGTGTTCTGCTTAGCGTGGGTTTCCAAATGACACGGTTCCTCTGCTCTGGTTGCGTTTTGTGAGTTGGTTGTTTTTTTTACTGGAATTTGCCTTGTGGTTTCCTGCCCGTTTCTCGCTATAGCATGCTTTCAATGTCTGTAGCTGTCTGCTCGTTGGATTTTCAGGGAACCACTGAGTCACTGTTATGAAATGAAAGTTCTTGCAGAGGGTATTAGCCAAAGGTAAATGTCAGCCAACAAATTCACATGCATAACCCTTCAGCCGGAAAAAATGTCTCTAATCCGCTTCCACAAGAAAGACGCGGCTTGGATGGGAGGTGTGCGCGAGAAGCACAGTTGCACCATCAGATACAGTCAGCGAATAGACTTGCTGTGATTTCTAAGTAAGGTGTACAGTATTTAAAAAGTAAAACAAGGACTGACCTGTCGCCTGCTGAGTCAAAGACAGAGTGGCTGCTTCAAGCAGGCGTAAGCTTGCCGCTGCCCTTGGGCAGCAAATTGATTGTAATAGGGTGCAATATTCGCTTTTGTGCCTGTCTCACCCGCTTAAAGGTGTCATAATATAAGCTCAGATTGCTAAACCAAGTCTTATTTAGAAGTCGTTCTCCTCCACCCTGACATGTACAAGGTAGGAACTACTGAATTGATTAATTCTTGGCAGAGCTTAATAAGCATTGGCAAAACCAATAGATCTGGCCTCTGCAAGCCTTTGCAAAGAGATGGGTAAATGTTTCATTTTTTTTATTTTTTATTGCAAGCATATGCCACAAAAATAAAATGAAGACGGGGAAATAAGAAAACAAGGCGCTGGCAGAACATAGTAGCCATATGTTTGTAAAAAAAAAAAATATATGGAAAAAACCATTGCCTACCATTTTAATAGAACACCACATGCGCTTCCTAGCAGGCAGATGATTTGGTAATAGGTATAGAAACCCGTTTTAGTTTTAACGTATGTAAGAGGAAAATATGATTCTTATTGGGGCGATGGAAAGGTCCTATTAGCATTGAATCATCGTAATCTGAAGATATAATTTAAACACCTACGGATGATAAAAAAAAATGAGATCAAAAAGGAAAGAAAAATGCATTTTTCACACTAGCCATTGCACTGAAGTGCACTTCTTTATAGAAAGCAGTGCATGTGTGTGTCAAACAAAATACTGTCCCCTTTAGTGCAATACGGCCAATGGCCGAAGTAGGCTGATCCTTTGCCCCATGCTGTATTCTTTGGAAGCTAAATGTGAATGACAGTAGAACAGACCGATGACTGAAGAAGCCTGACCAATAGTCCTTCGGTTTAGGTAGATATTATATTTTATTTATGATTTCCTTTTTTATGTTAGGCTGGCTAAGCAGCTATAGCTGTCTTCAGGCCAGGCCTACAAAGTGCCCATACACGCTATCAGTATTGGTAAGAACTAGCTCTACAGGGTGCAGATAGATGTATAAACTAATTCTACTGAGAAGCTTTTGAAGAGCATAGTGCTTTACATGGGAAAAAATGGCGTGATGACTATGCACAGGGCTCCATGTCGTCTCCTTAGAATAGCGCCCTCATCTGCCTAATCTTGCTGCAGAGTTTATTCAGACTCGGTAGAGCAAACTCTTGATCTTGATTTCAGTGTGAACGCAGCTTCACCCCCTTCAAATTATATTCCTTGGCTATAATTGAAGAATGTATTTGAGGTCTGATCTCTGCAGTGACTGACTTTACTCAACCCTACTTTGCTACATTCACTGCTCCAGAGATGCTACGAAAATCATGAATCGCCCTTCTCGCCAGCAAAACGTCATCAGATCTCGGGATAGGCAAATTACTTCTACTGTTGAAAGATTCTGGGCAAGGTAGCCTATCTTCAGCCGGAGACATTAACAGAGAAGCATGGAATCCTAGGTGAATGGGAGTCTGGGATTATAGCTTCAAGGGGAACATAGACTGTTCAAGATGCACTTTCGAAAATTGTGGCTCCCTTACGCTGCACAGTACCTGTGGCACATTCAATATCCCTTTGCAGTGTATTGCTATTTATATATTGGCCTACGTGCCTCTGGGATCTGGATCAGCAAAGACACAGAGAGTGTCATTATTTGAGAGTCCTTCCAAGCATCAAGAGGGTCTCTCATATTTTGTTGGTATTTGTACTCAACTTCTCCCTGAGTTACAGTGTTGCGAGGAAGTAACACCGGCGGAACCATGTGCAAGTAATTTTCAAGCTCGCTGGCAGGAACATTTGAGTTTGTGATATCCTTATTACATCAAACCCACACACAGATGAGGTCCAATGGGAAATCGAGAGCAACTTTGGAAAAGTACCAACAGATATCCAGTGCTTCGACTGATATTCTGCACTGTTTGTTTTTCAGTCGCTCAGCAGGTCCATGTATCTTTAGATCTATGAGGTAGTCAGATGCTCCAGCTACCACCTAAGACGGCTGTGGCAGCCCCAACCGTTCCTCTCCCAGGAACACCTTCAGTGTCATCACTTGGCCATTAATGGACCCACAATCAACAGTTTCAATTCTCTTTACAATGGCTCAGCTGAATTTCTCATACATTGCTTCCAAGCTCTGTAAAACGTGGTCGCCACATCAGCAACTTCTATATGAAACTAAGTGTACATCTCACCGGCCTTGGAAAAAACACGTTTGCTTATCGTAAAGGCACGTGTCCACTTCATAGATATAGACATATGTAAATGAGCATCCCTGCCCCAAATTCAACAGGTGGGTTAAGATTTACATCGTTTTGAGAGCCTATAATCTGCAGGTAGCCATTATTTGTTTTTGTTGTGATGAGGCTGACATGTGCTGCCCCCATCTTAGTAGCCCACTATTATGGAATAAACTGCTGGAGAATCTTTGATTTGCCCGACAAGCATACATAAGATAGATACACAGATGTACTGCATTGTAAGGGTATTTATATTGCACTTACTATAACTAATGAGGAACGAAATGCATTTACGGCTAGGTAACATGCTACTCTGTAAGAGTGCTATGGATGGAAGCTTGTGTGTCTGCCATGTGGCTGTTGTAATGCTCCTGCATCTCACGCAGGCCTTGTGCAGTCTTGCGACATGGAATCTAAGATACGTCAGATTCCATGTGTTTGTTTGAAAAAGGAATGTTCTTGGTTGTGACAGTTACTTTCTGGCCAGCTATGAAGAGTTTGCTGCTTTCCCGTTGTGCCTAATATAAACCTTTCTCGTGAAACATATCTGTTGGTGTGTGACTCGTACTTTCTGTACTACAATTTTGGTGATGAGCTGGCCAGAGGACGAGGTACGAGCTGAGTTGAGCCTTCAGAGCAGCAGCTGTGAACAGGACCCTGGTGTACATGAAGACGCGCAGGCCATGGGGGAACACAACCAACAAGGAAGCCACCTCTTGTTCGGCAGACCTGTGCGGCAAGTAATTGAGGACGGAGGTACCCCCATTTTGTCTTGTATACTGCGGGCCTGCGCAGTACTGGTTGCAGTGACGTGTCGTGCATGCGCATCACCACGATCAGTGGCCATCTTCGTTTGAGTGGACGGCGTGACACATAAGACAGCCATCTTAAATGGGGAAATATTAATACTGTTGTCTGGGCAACGCACAACTTGGAACGGTGATGGGCACACTTGAGAAACTGAGGTGTTCACCTTCACGCTGCCATTAATTACTGCCAGTATTATGGTGTACCATGGTCACCGACAACGCACATAGACAACGGTTATGTGCACACTAGAAAATTTGTATTTCATAGTATTTGTCATTTTCTCACTTTTTTAGCCCTGACCTGCATCTTTTCTACTGTGATATGCTCAACATCTATGTAAAGAGGCGTATTATGTAGCGGTGATGTTCACAACTTAAAATTACTACTTAAAAACATAAAAAGGGGAATGTTCTCTTGCGTGTTGCAGTAAAATTATTCACATTAGTGTATAGCTTGGTGTACACGACGGTGATAGGCACACCTTTCCAATATTTTTAAGTTATATTTGCTGTGGACCTTACGGGACTTGTATGGTGTTATACAACTATTTATGATCTAGTGTGTCATTGCTTGTTGTAAAACATGGCAGCTTCTCATGTTTCTGTGGTGTTAGCACCGTGTTTTTAGCACAGGCTGGTGCTCCACCAATTACATGGGAGGATTAGATCTTATTGTTCAAGAATTATTTAGAGGCCTTAGACAGCCAGGATTCTATTCAGCACAGAAAAAAAGCATGAGGAATTGAAACTTTTAAGCACCTTAGGCAAAGAGGGGAATCATGTATTTTGATATTTACCACAGGCTCTTGAACCCAATGGCCAACCTATTCAGTGTGTATATAAAGAGACAATACGTAGATTGAAAATTAGATATGCAAACGAGGAGAACTTGGTCATGAGCAATTATACATTTTACACTCCACATCAAAGAGAGGAGGAGTCAATTAATGAGTTTGTGACTAGGTTAAGTAAACTGTCGACCAAATGTCAATATAGTGGTATGACCGATGGACTCACCCGGAGGAACTGTAGCTGCATTGGAGAAGTCTTCGGCAAAACCTGATAACGGTTTTGTATAAGATAAACCTATTGTCAAAACTTGCAACCGGTGTGGGAGTACGAGTCAAATGGCAGAATCAAAGTTTTGCTTTGCCAGTAATAAAGAATACATGAAGTGTTGCTGCATTGACAATTTTGCAAGAGTGTGCAAATCTAAGGGGTGTTGCAAAGTGGCTGCTGTCTCAGAAGTTGTGACAATGCAATCTGAATTCCATGAGAGAATACTTAGTGTCGGTGGTGAGGGAGAAATTGTGGAGGAAGAGAAACAGGCCCAGAGCTGTTTTTGAAATATATAGACATCCCATCCAGCTCATGGTGGAGACTGGTTCGATCTATACTATGATTTCTAAATCTATGTTTGAGCATGAGTGGAATGAAGTAAAATTGAAAACCCAAGTACATTTCCCCAGGAGGATATCAGGCACAATCTATTGATTAATTAGGTTACGTAGATGCTCACATTGTTTTTGTGAATAAACCTATTCAGGGCAAAGTGTACGTTGCCGAGCTGTGACCCTCAATTTTAGGGTGGTTGCACGAGTACGACATCCATGTAATAGTTAACCCTAGGGCTTTGACACAAGTTATGGCCAAGATTGACAAATATTTGTTTGATATTCTGGGCAGTGTGAAACACGTTTTTGAGGACAAATTGGGCCAACTCAGAGGGTATGCTCATAATTTTTTTTTAAAGAGAAATGCTGTACTGGTGCAACACAAATTCAGGAGAGTACCTATTGTGGTTCGGGAAAAAGGTCAAAATGCTAATCCAGGAAATGTGAGACAAAGGTGTCCTAGAACCTGTAGAGGCTTCAAGTTGGGTGTCAGCTGTTGTCATTTGAGGAAGTCTGATGGTAGGCTAAGAGTTTGCGTTGACTTCAGGTCCCTAAATCAATTTGGTATAGCTGACACTTTTCCCTTACCCAATATTGGGGAGCTTGTTTCAGTGCTGAAGGGTGGTAGATACTTTTCAAAGTTAGACTTGAAGAGTGCGTGCTACCAAATAAAGCTTCACCAAGATTCCAAATCTTTGATTGTCCTGGGGATCTAGACGGATCTGACACTTCAAAGCCAGGGGTGAGCAAGAAGTAAAGGATGAGAACACTGTAAAAGTCCAACTGCCATGGCAACCGAGGTGGGACTAAGAAGATGTCTGTTAGGAGTTATGAATCTGTGATCCACTAAGTAGAAGAGGAAGGTGCAACATAGAGGATCATCTTTTGCTGACTAAATGAGGAAGTCTGCCCTGCGAGGAGACCACGTGGATGTAGTGGAGCCCACTTCAGAGTGAAATGCCGTCCATTTACATGACAGCTATGAAGAATAACCTACAGACCAGGGTATACATGCAACTGGCCCAAACCATGACCTAAAGATAAATCACGAGCAATGCAACTACAAAGAGAAAACTTGGCCAGGATGTAAGGTTTGAAACACTGAAATACAGAGGCACTTTTGACAGGAAGATTCTAAAACTCTAAGAAACTGGTTAGGCAGATCGGGAGAACGGAACACAGGAGGACTGGGTTTATGAGGGAATCTCCAAGATAGACTGGAGTTGTGTTTATGTTTAAACCAGTTTTCTGTTATTAGACCTATTAGTTTACAAAAAAGACACAGGTGGAAGGTCCAGATGACCAAGTGGCCGATTAAGGATTTCATAAGAAGGTGCAGAGAGATACCTCAGCAGTAACTGCACTAACTAACTTTGGAACGTGTAGCTGGATGTAGGACTAATGAACCTTAAAACTAACCTTATGAACCTTGAAAAGTACAGCGCTGATGAACCTTAGGGATCGAATGGATTCCATATAAAATATATGTGGCATAAAGTACCCTTTTTTTGTACATTATAAGGATATTGAAAGTCACAGAGGAGGTCTATCAACATATAGAGGAAGAAGGTTGAAAGCTATGTTCCTTCATATGTCATGGAACTCCGAAGTGACTTACTATCTTTTTAATGTAGGGCAGAATTGCTTAAATCGGTTTATGGGAAAGGGAATTTGTGACCATGGATTATAAGCAATAAAATAAAATACTTTCTGCCCTACATCTATGTTGGGCTTTCATTTTCATTGTAGACCAGAATAATAAATGTAGCACCTGTACTGAGAAATTAAACATCCAAAAAGCAGTTATTTTTTGCAAAAAGATATTAGAATCAGTTTAATTCAAGTCAGATTTAAAAAAAAAAAAGCTATGGCTCATATTTTGTAGTGCAATGTAGAGATTCTATCTTCCTTGCAATGTCCAATAGTGTGGACAAAAATAAACAAGTTGCCATAAATATATTTTTTCTGCTGACCATTTTTTCTTTTTAGAGAAATATATTACAAAGAAAAGCATGTTCCTGTTTTCCTTGTTTAAACTGCAGCTGTAGTTGTGCTCTGTGACCCACCTTTCACTTTGATTGCTAGCCCTTGCAGGAGGCATTGTGACATCAGAACTCAACTTTAATAACATATTACGGTTGATCAGCTACATAATTTCTTTGCTACAGGTGTCTAGAGACTCCACAAGTCATGTATTATAAGGAAATCGGAGACAGGCTTTTATACTGGTATTGCAGCCCTCCATGCATTATATATATATATATATATATATATATATATATATATATATATATATATATATTCGAAATTGTCACTTTCAAACGCTGTTGTTCAGGCAAAAAACAAAAAGTGGACCCGCAACTCTTGTGCCAATCAAGTCATTATTATTGCATATCACCGACCAGCCAGTCCGCCATGACGCGTTTCGACCCCCCCTGGGTCTTGATCACATGACGCATTGTCAAGGAGGAGGAGGCTATTTAAAGTGCAACTAACACATTTGACCCTATGGATCATAGACAGCAAGGAATTACTATGCTTCTCTTAATACAAGTTAATGCATGTGCAAAATTAGGCAAAAAACAGTACAGGATATTATGTAATTATGCCAAATAAATAATCCTTCTGGCTTAAAAAACATTTAGACATATATATGTCTAAAACAATATTACATGTGCAAATTACGCAAATGCAATGTAAACCTGATCTGTAAACATTATAATAGCAGCGTTGAAATATAGCAGCATAATACAGTATAAAAAAGGTCTATAAGCAATATAATAGCAGCATTTGAATTATAACAGCATAATACATATTGAATGTGCAAAAATTGTCTTACAGCCAATTGTAAACTGTTATGTGCAAATTTCGCAAATGATACGTAAACAAAGTATGTAAACACATTCACAGCAGCATCGAAGTTATGGCAGCATAATGCATTCATAATGTGCAAAAATGTGTAGCAGCCAGTTGTAATAACTTAATAAAACCACCGCCACCATAGCTATTGCACTAGAATTATAAAAATATAAATAATTCTATTTCATAGATATCCAAAATTTAAAACGTTATATACAATCTTGCTCACATCTTGTTACAAAAGAATATGCTATGCCACCTGGGCAACTAATAGCCGTAATGTTTTATTTATATATTTAAGCCCCAGTGGGCATTTATGTATCCCGTACTGTTGTTGGTCTGTTGGATTTGTCTTTTACCTGTGTATAAAAATAAGTGTGCATAATCTCCCCTATTAACTCATAATGTGTGAAAGTGTAAGAGTCCAATACTCTTGTCACATAGTATCTCTAAACAAGCATTAGAAATGCAATCGGGCTCGGATTTATTTGAGTTTGAGCTAATGGCATTGTAAATGCCAATGTCTTTTTGCCATGTGTTATGGAGTGTGTGCATGTGGTGTCTAGTGGAAGTATGTTGGTTGAATTGTAATTTTACCAATGGTGGCATGCTGTGCTTTATATGAATATGTTTAAAAGTAAAGTGTACCATACTGCAATTGCTTGGTGGAAAAGTGCACTGCCGGCTGGAGGTGTGTGTGCCTGGTGGAAGGGTGCACTGACGGCTGGTGGGTGTGTGCTTGGTAAAAGCGTGCACAGATGGATGATGGTTGTTGGTGTTTGTGCATGGTGAAAGCATTCATTGACGGCTGGGGGTGTGTTGTTGTGTGTGTTGTTTTCTGTGTACTGGTGAGTGTGTGGTGGTGAGTCTGTGGGGGTGAGCCTGGGGAGTGAGTGTGGTGGTGAGTGTGTTGTGTTGAGTGGTGACAAGTGTGTGGTGTTGAGAGACTGAGGTGTGTGGTTTGTGTGTGCGTTATGTGTGTGTGGTGTATGTGTGTGTCTGCACCGCCAATCTGCACCGCCACTCTGCACCGCCAATCTGCACCGCCACTCTGCACCGCCGCACTGCCACTCTGCACCGCCGCACTGCCACTCTGCACCGCCACTCTGCGCCGCCGCACTGCCACTCTGCACATCCTCTGGCAAACTAAAAAGGTGAATTGGAGCCTTCGGGTACGGGGGGGGGGGCAAGTAATAGGACCTCGGTGGATTTTTGCAGTCATTCGTGGAGTAAACTGGCATTACCCCTTTTCCGGATATCTTAAATACCATGGAAATTGTAGGGTGGAACTCCCCCCCCCAAAAACGAAGGAACGATGGTCCACGTAAACAGGGTGGGAAACAAGGAAAAAAAACAGCAAAATGTAGATGATGGTGTGTACTTCAAGTGCTTCTCTGGAAGTAAGGAAAACAAGCTCGCTCTCGCCCCTGCAGACCAAGGCAAAGGCCAGACCCCTTCACCTTAGCAACTGAGCAGCATACACTTGAACTTGTTCATGGGGAGGAGCATAGACACCCCTACGGGGACGTGGGTAAAAAGATGGGTAGCTGTGCTGTCTGGGCCCGTGTCCAATCGCCACAGGCGAAGAGCACAACCCCTCGTGGTTTAGGGGCTTACTGTCAAACCAGCTGGCTCAAATGCAATCCCGAGGTGCCTACCTTGGGCACAAGGCTGTTCAAATCACTAGGCCCATGTGCCGCCATTCCTCGGGCAGACATGTGCAATGCTTTGAAACTGGCAACATGGCAATGCGAGTCACTACAATCAGCAGCAGTATTCTCAGGCTTGGTGCTAGATCGGGCACATTCTGCTGGGCTTCCACTCAGCCGAAGAGAAATCACGCTGACGCTTGCAGGGTCGGAGAATCGTCATAATCACGATAAGACTGTTCAAAACACTTCCATCAAATTTGACAGTTTATCATATTCAAAAATAGTGGTGAGGGGCGGGGTGAACGACACTAGTCACACTACCATACATTTGATGAGTTACTTATGCAGCTGTTTTTAGGCCCTCCTTCCCAATACATTGTCTAAGTAATGAACTGCCATATTGTAACCCACGCACCCCCCATCCACCCCAAGAGTCCTTATGGCACGTTGGTGTGTGCATATACCAATAATAAAGGCAAAGGCAAAGACACTTGAGGGAATATTTGAGAGTCCGATACACAAGCCGATCGGGTTGAACGGACATGAACTTCCATTGTATAGCAGCGTGCTCGGGCAGGTTGTACCTCGCTTCACAGTGCTTTGCTAAATAAAAGGCTTACACATTTAGTTGGACAGGCACTTATTACAATATAAGGGGGCATTTCAAAAATGGTTTCTACGGGGAAGCCGCGTGGGCAAATAGCCTAATGTTAATGGGTTGTGCACCCGCTAATCTAACTTTTGAAACAGGACGGATAAAGGAGCTGCATCAGATCTCCCGAGCGGCAGGATCCCCTCTGTACCCGGGATGGTTAGCGCTTCCCACGCAGACAATGTTTTAAGAAGCCCTGGAGGAGCCTCGAAGAGGAGGGGGGGGGGCAGACCTCGAGGCTCATATCCCTCTATGGAGAGAGGGTCAGTGAAGTGCAAAGGTTCCTCATGAATACTTGCCGTGCATAAAAATAGACAAATCCATCTGCTAGAGGGTGGAGACCGCAACAGTCAATAAGCATAGGGGGAGGTTGCCAGGTGACCGACATTTTTTTTTTATCTCGCCGATTCAAGGTGATTTTACCAAGGATCCCAATCCCGTGGGCACAGAAGGGGGTTGTACTGGAACAATAGGGACGGGTATATTAATCCCCGAAACTCATTAGGGGGGCCGTGTCGGGAAGCGAAAGGTATCACTGGAGATTATGAAACATCGCCACTCATCATTTTACGAAGGGCAATTCACACCCCCTGCCAAAAATATTGACAAGTAAATATGCAGAGTTCGAATACAAAAATTACACAGGTTTCTCAACACTTGCAATACGGGACCGAGGGTGCAATGCGAACATGGACAAAACGTCGAGAAGCCGAGATTAGAACCCAGAGCAGACACTCGCCGGCGGTCCGACACCCACACAGACTTATTCCGTGAATAGGTGGTACAGCTTAACTGGCAGCACCCATGCGGCGACGGGCCTTTGAAGTCCAACCCGGATACAAGCGGACATTGCAAACTTGACGGAACTGACAAGATCTGTGTATGGCCTGACAAAAATAACGCAAAAAGTAACCTGGATTGTCGGATGTGAAATAAAAAGCATTCGGGCACTTCGATTAAATGAACGCAAGTCTCCAAGCACTCAAATATCACACCTTGGCTGCCGCATCCCTAGCTACCAACTGTGCGAAACCTTCCTTTGCACGTCACGGTGTGTTTACCATATTGTCACCAGGGTCTCCTCGGAAAATAAATAGCGTTCTACTTTGAGACACGTCCTTTCTGTTGCGGTGAGTGTACACGCGTACTTTGAGGATTTCATCGAATACTACATTCAACCGCAAATGCAAAAAAAAAAAAATGCGTGTCGGTTTTGAGATGAAATATTTGATCTGTCAATGTTGCATTTTAGGCATTGTCCTGTTGTCATCACTAGGTCCACCCACACAAGTGTGGCACTCCTTTTATGGAGAGCCATGTGAGAAGTGGGTGGAAGGAAATATGTTGACCTCTGCAGATTCCAGCTATTTCCCTCACACATTTGAGGCAAAATGTGTCTTTAGCCAAAGTTGAGGTTTGCAAAGGCTACTGGGTAAAAACTCCTTGTGGGATCCACGCAAGTCTCACCACCCTGGACTTTCTCAGGTGTCTAGTTTTCTGAAATGTTTGGGTTTGGTAGCTATCCCTGGGTGGCAGGAAAGCCCAGACCTAAAACCCACAGCTACCCACATTGTGAAAAAAGGGTTGGTTTTGAGTGGAAACATTTAATATGTTCATGTTGTGGTTTGGACCTCTTCCTGTCGCGATGCCCACTCACACAAGTGGGGGGTAAAGGCACTGTCTATATCATGAAAAATGTAGAAATACAGAAAAGTAAAACATGTGTAACTACCAATTAGATTTCTCTGCATTTATGGCTCCCAAATGTAAATAGTGTGCAAGAAAGAAGCCTTTTAACAAAATGCGCACTACATTACATGATAGTATGGGTAATCACAAATTCAGATGTGTACAATTAACCACTCGTTCTAAGCTCAGTATCTTGTGTACATTTCAGAAATACATAGGTATACTTATTTTTCATTCCTCTTATTTTATTATATGAATTGCTGTATAGTTGGTACACATGAAAAAAAACATTGTAAGGTATAGCTCAGTTTCTGACTCTGTGTATTGTGTGTTTTTGAAGAACTTACAAACCCTATATATCTCCGAGACTAAAAAGGTCTATCTGGCCTTTCGAGAAATGTATAGCTTTCTGGAATCATCCATGGGTTTAGTCCCTGTTTGTACCACACCCTGCAAGTAGGTTGAAACCGCAAAAATTTGGGAAAATTGACTAAAGGGGACTCTACAAACACTTTCTACCTTTAGAATCCTCAGGATATTAGAAAGAAAGGCCCCACAATGTGGGATGAATACCTTATGTGGGAAAACATTTATTAAAACTAAGCACCTCCCGTATCAAAAAAGGTTTCAGGATTGATGGTGCAAAATCCTCTGCAGCTAAGGTGTTATGGTACAGAGGTGGTACACATCAGATCAGACAACGTGAAGATCCACTGGAAGTCAAGAAATTCACAATGCCATTCTGAAACAAGTTCTTCTGAAAGATAAGACATGGAATACATTAGTGAACTGTTATTATCTCTTGAAACCCCAACCACATTTTAGTGTTGTGTGTGGATGGTATAGACTGCTCAAACTGCGTTGCAGCAATTTTGTAGAAAAAACGTGGTCGTTGATGGATCAGATAATTATCACTTGGATTGGTCTGCAATATACAGTTTAGGCCATATTGAACTTCAGCATTGGAAAATGCCCAGAGGTGAAGAAGAAGCGATCTTGCATCAACTATAGTAAGTGCTCTATAGTACTTATTGAATGCTGAGCAACAATTCATACTGTAGAGAGTTATGGAGCCTGCCATTGTATATTCTCTGATGTGTCCACCCAGGAGCAGCATTGAGAACAGAATTGGAATGGGCATTATGCATCCAACCATATTAGATGTTCTGATGGGTGCACCTTGGCACAACTCGTGCAGAGTTCTTAAAATTCCAGCCATATTAAATTATGAACTATTTCAACATGGTGTGGCAAGGAGTAAACCCATAGGAATTGGCATTATACAACAAGACATCGTTTGTCTTGTGATGGATCATTGGGATGCGACAGAGGAGCAACCATTGTGTCGAGAGCTAGAGCATAAGCCTGAAGAGTCCATTCAGGAGCGGCACGGTGCACTTGTACAATCATCCATGCTATTTTCTAAGTGGAGCTCAATCAGGAGCAACAGGAAGCAGACAATAAGAATGGGTATGGTACACCGTGCCATAGTTATGCCTTGATTTGTCCACCGTGAATTGACAGACCGCCAACCGTATGTTCAGCCACAGTACCATAGAATGTTTTGGCCTGGATTTCTCTATGTATAGCCCAGTTGCCTTGAGTGAAAAGGTTTACCTGAAGGTTGTAAGTGAGTAGGCTGCCCTGCAAAACTCATTTCAAAACTAAACAACAGTTGTGTTTTAATGCCTTGACCCAACAGTTTAAAGTCACCTTGCAGTAAATACAGGTACCGTCTCATGTCTGTTACTCTAGGCAGCCACCTACTTTCCAAATGAAATGCCCCTTCTCATCCTTGCTGCTGAAGTGAGCAAAGCTGAATCCAGACCGTCAAGTTACCCTGAATTTTATATATATATATATTACTATATGACAAGAACAGCATAAAAACACCAAGGGTTAGCATGAAAATGTTCTTACGGTTCATAAGGGAGATGGCGATAGCGGGTTGGCTCCTTAGGTATATACATGTTTGGAGATAAGACACAGAGGTGGAGAAAAGAAATATCCCTAATCAGGCAACATATGGTAATGTGTTAACGAAAGCATAACAAAATTGTTATTTACTGAAGTGACCTCTCAGCCTGTGCCTCTCCACCTGTCACAGCCACAACACACAATCTACACAGAACACACACGAGGCATCATATTCTACAGAGTCTAGGGCAAATCACAAGCAAGGACAGAGGCACCACACACAAGAAAGAAATCAGAACACATAACCCCCATTCTAAATTAACTTCAGTGCCTTTGCCGTGTTACATAAATCACCTCTAGAATGGCCTGTGCCACATACATGCCCTGCACATTGGGTGTCCTGTCTTACGAAGGGATAAACTATGAACTACTGGAGATGAAAGAAGTATAAGAAACTAATCCCACCACCTAGAAGTCATAGAAAACAGAAACATATAAGCTTTCTCCTGCTAGCTGTCACGTTTGCAAAACAGCCCTCTTAAAACCATCATACTAATCCTAACGTGATGTCCTTCCAGGAAGGCATCTATACTTTAAAGAGTCTACCTTGTAAACTAATATGTTCTCCTGTCCAAGTTATCTGTTACCTCTTCTCTCTTTCCCTGCTGAGATGTTACTTCTGCTATAGTTATTTGTTAGGTGCGCTGCTGCCCACAGAGCTTAGTGTGTGCTATATAAATATATTTAAATAATACATACATAACGATAGTCACCACACTTAAAATAGGGGCTTTCTGATACACATATTTATTTATTTTATTTTATCTTTGTTCCCTTGCACAGCATTAATGTCTTGCTTCAACAACAGCAGGAGAGGATTGCTCCAAAAGATGAATGACTAGTTAAATTGTAGCATTTTCTGCTTGTTTATGACCAATTCCATGGAATATAAATCTTCATCCGCTGATCAGAAAAGGTGGGTCTTCACAACTTTCCTGGATTTCGCAAAGTCTCATGATGCTGATTCTTT
This sequence comes from Lissotriton helveticus, assembly GCF_964261635.1. Lineage (NCBI taxonomy): Eukaryota > Metazoa > Chordata > Amphibia > Caudata > Salamandridae > Lissotriton > Lissotriton helveticus. The sequence continues at coordinate 1,634,315,874 of NC_136067.1, read as the reverse complement.
TGCAGTGTCACAATGATCTCCAGTGTCATTCTATAGATTGAGGTATGTCTGTATGTTGTAAGCACAATGCGAAAGACCACTTGATAACATTCAGTGATTTAGTCTATCAAAGCCATGTATGTATTCAGCTGGATCTGTGAGGTGCCTGAGCAGTGTGATATGCTGTAGGTGAACGTGGGACTGGACAGTTTTACTTTGGGAAGGATGAAAACAATCCTTCCCATAATAAGTATACCCGCAACAGGAAATCAGTGGTCAATGGTGTTTAGGTTGCTGAGAGTGAGACAATGAATTGTGGATGGTTATGTTTGTGGTAATCGGTTCTGTTGCTCATCTGGGGCTCTCCCTTGATTGGCAGAATCTTAGTGTTCTGCTCCAGGTAGAATTATATTTGTTTACTTATTTTGGTTTAAGTACCATGGAAACGCTAGGCAGGTCAAAACTGTGTCTGTATTTTCTAGTATCTAGTCATGGCACATTTGAAAGTATCCTCCTCAAGAAGACACAGTGATTAGTCTTGAAATGAGAAGAGAAATGACTATTTTTACAGCACAGACATTGGTGGGTGAAGAAGGCTTTTTGGGTGAGTTGATAACATGGATACATGCTCATCAGAATCAAGAGCTATCCTGATAGAAGTTACTCTGCAAGGTTCTAAAGAATGGTGTTGTGTAATTAAGGAGTAGGTGATATATTGGTTGATTGTACAATGTAGGTTTTCTCAAGCATGCCCTGAGGCTTTTTCACAGTGGCTGTGAATGGTTTGCGTGGAGGAAGGTGTGCGGTAGTCTGTTATCTTTTGGAAAATAAGTGATTAGTGCCTTGGGAGTGTTTGCTTTGAGATGGCATTAGAGTCTATCAACAGGTGATTTAGATTTAAGCCATTCCTAGACTCCGACTTATTTTTCAGACCTTGTATACCATCAGAGGGGAATGGATTAAACCTAGCTCTGAACATTTTTGTTTAGAATATTTTAGTGAAGTCGGTGTTTTGAATGTCTGGGTTAGCCTGTTGATTAGAAGGTCTCTCCCACAGCATTTGGTGGGCACAGTTGCTGTGCAGTACAAGGTTCCTCAGGTAGCTAGACGTTCATAAGTAGATGGCGAAACCATGAGAGAAAGAGGGGCTTGAAGATAGGATCTTCTGTTTAGTGGGAACAAGAGGACAAGGTTGCCATATCATGGGTGGAGGTTCATTATGTGAACCCATGTAGAAAGCTTATGTCTGCTGCTGTACTCTTGACTATGTAGTCAAGAGGGTTGTAAATCCATAGATTCAGATTGTCCCCTAGGACTGCACAGTTATACGGATAAGCTTGAGCATCAATGCAAGGCCAAATGTCTTCAGAGAAATAAATTAGGGAACTGGCCGGTCACCACAGGAGTGAGAGGGGTGGAGGGGCTAGTGATGTCTTTCAGATTTTGTAATATGATAATTTCTTGAGATAAAGAATTGAACTGGACCCTTCAGTGGGAGCAAGATTTCACTTTACAGTGTTTTTTCAGTTTCATATGCTTTTATAATGGCTGTGAAAGAAAGTAAAATCCTATCAGAATGGCTTCCATCATATTATATGGGTCGGCCAATGTATAAATGTATTCTTGTCTTATTAGTGTTCCAGGGTTCTACATCTAACATCATGATGATGGTCAATACTGCACTATGGTGACAGTGATTCCAGGGAGGTGGTTAATTATGTGGTCCTACCAATGCAGCTGAGTTGTTAATCACTATGTGAAGGCGCTTCCACTAATTATAAAATGCTGATCAGTACAGCTGGAATAATGCTCAATACCGCTAAGATTAAAATACAACTCCAAATAGTTGAACCAGTGCCCCCCTTTCTACTTATTATTTGCTGGAGCTAAACCTTTAAGAATTGAGATCCTCTTTTGAACCACGCTACCAGAGATAGTATACCCTCTTGAGTTCAGTAAAACAAATAAATTGATCCAAAAGCGCATTAGCAGCAGCAATAGAGACAATGGTTCGATAATTGCCATTTCTTTGTCACACAGATTAAAGTGATACCAGTAATCCTCCACTTCCCTGTGGTTAAACCTGGATCGCCATTAGACAGACTTCATATTATCAGAGCAACTCATGTTTTGTTCCCACACTAGTGCACTGCCCAGCATAAGGTAGCAACCTGTGAACTATACAGATAGGATCAACAGGTACTGCCAAATCGGAACTGTGTGGCACATTTCTGCATCACTGATCACATTGTTAATATCCTTAATGTAATGGCTCATGGGCAATGCTTTTCTATATTTGCTAAAGTAAATCAATACTAAAAACCATTTACAGAATGCTGGAGGCAGTCATTCTTAATCTGTAGTGAAACCTCTATAATAAAATAAAATGAATTTGAGATATCTTACCCAGTAGCAGTCGTTATAGTTAGGTCCGTATTTCCATGGAAAATGTGTTTTCTGTGTTGCTAAGAACTTTGGCATCACTTGATGAAACTTTCCCAAAAAAGTGCTCTTTGTTTGCATAGTTTGTGCATGGAAAATTACAGGGTGAATCGCTTAGATGGGGGTCGAGAAAAAAGGGGTACCCAAAACGCAAAATCTCCATGCATTTTCCATAGTCTTCTTTAAGAAGCACAAACTCGAAAACAAAATGATCCCTTTTATGCTATATATAACTAGGTCACCTATGATCAATCAGAGTGCACTGAACCGAAATTATACCAATGAATGTATAAAAGTAAATCAGACAAACAAAATATTGTTTCCTCTATGTATATTAAAAATAATTTATTATAAAATTATATTTCACTGCATTCATGAAATACATATTTCATAATGATCCATAATGAGAAGGAATTACATAAATTCCAAAATTATTTATACAATGTCCTAATTGATCTAAAATATACATATACACAAATACATTTGTAAAATCAATTCACATAACACACATTAAAGAAATTTTTTCCTTTCCATATGGATCTCTACCGCATTAATAATCTAAAACTTTTGTTTATGAGATTTAGATTTATACATTCCTTGGTATAATTTTGGTTCAGTGCACTCTGTTTGATCATAGGTGACCTAGTAATATATAGCACAAAAGGGATCCTTTTGTTTTTGAGTTTGTCTAACTACTCAGTCCCTTCTTGGCTTAATTTGGGTGACTCTCTGTTTACGGAGTTCTTTAAGAAGCACTACAGCAAAGCCTATTGAACGGAAGTACACCAAATTTGTCAGGAAGCTAAATCTTGCTCAGTAGATTGTGCTTTTTGTCATTTGGTGTAAATCCATTCAGTAGTTTTAGCGAAATTGAGGTTTAAAAATATTTGTACATCCGGATGGTTGGGTCCTTAAGAGCCTCTTGAGAGTCTCGCAGAAGCGCCCATTTAAAAATAGTGTTCTGATTTGCCCAGGGATTTTTTTTCTCTTGAACCATCTTTCTCCCTCAGGAGTCAGATTCCTGCAGGAATGAGCGCTCTGGTTGGCTTTCAACAACATGGGGCCTAATAAGGCTTGGGAAGAGGTCCCTAGAGCCCCCTCCTCTCTTTTATTATATTTTGCCCCAGAGGATGGGGTGCCCTGGGCCTAATAAGGCTCAGGGAGGGGGACCACACGGCCTCCTCTCCTTTATGATGTAATGCAGCCCTGGGCGAATGTGGTCCCCGGGACCTAGTAAGGCTCGGGAAGACAGGCCACATGCCCCCACCTTCTCTTTATAATGTAATGCAACCCTGGGGCCTAATAAAGCTCAGGGAGGAGGGCTACGTAGCCCCCCTCCCCTTTTAAAAAACGCACGCCCACCAGGGGATGGGTTCCCCAGGCCTAATAAAGCTCAGGGAGAGTTGCCACCTTCTCTTTATAATGTAATGCAACCCTGGGGCCTAATAAAGCTCAGGGAGGAGGGCTACGTAGCCCCCTCCCCTTTTACAAAACGCACGCCCCCAGGGGGATGGGTTCCCCAGGCCTAATAAAGCTCAGGGAGAGTTGCCACGTGACCCCCCTACCTGTTGTTATTGTATTTAGCACCCTCCTCCACTTAGATTTTGGGCCCGGGGGATGAGGTATCCGGGGCCCAAGAAGGCTCAGAAAGGGGCCCGCAAGCCCCCCGTTTACATGTATTTGGCCCCGGGGGATGGGGTCCCAGGGGCCTTTTAAGGGACCCCCTTTTGATTGGATCTGACCTACGGGATGGGTTCGAGAAGTGGCACTCCCTTCCCTTAACATATATGTTTTGGCCTCGGGGGATGGAGTCCCTGGTGCCTGATGCCAACCCTACGCTGTGCACACCAAAGGCTGTGCATGTTGGGGGGTTGGCAGCCTGCTGTGTGTTTGGACACAGGGCCTGGCAGCACTTACTTTCATAGCTCTAATGCCATACCAGTTTATAGAGCAATGTGTACAATAGAAGCTTGAATGATGTAATCAGTTATGTCATCACTGATATAAATGATGTCATAGAATATATCATGAGTGATGATATCTGTGAAATCATTAGCAGTGCATGGCGGGGTGCAACTTATAGTTAAATCTGCTAACTAACTGGTGAATTTCTGTGTTTTTGAGTACACAACGTTAATGTTATCATTCTACAGTCATTCCAATGACTGTAGAATGATAACAGCTTATAACAGGCAACACGGTCAAGTGAGGAATATTTTAACAAAACACTGGCATTTAATCCGTAATGACCCAGTGTTAAGTAAAATTGTGCCAGCCAGACCCTTGATAATGTTCAGGAGAGCGAAGTCTTTCAAACAAATGTTGGTAAGCAATATGGCACCAAAATAGAACGCCCCATAACATCTTAGTTGCATAGACCAAATGGGTTTATAAAATGCACAAAGTGCAAAGCATGCCATCATGGTAAGAACACGACTAAATTTGTGAGAGGTTGCTTAAAAATAGAGAAAAACATCAAAGGGCAGTTCAATTGTAAAACTGATTTTGCCATTTATGCTTTAAGTTGCCCCTGTAAATTACAATATGTGGGAAGCACGATCCTGCCAGTGCACAGAAGGGTGCTACAGCACCTTCGAGCCATTAAGAACATAGACAAGGCATACCCGGTGACTCGTCATTTCGCTACACATCATGATAGTGATGTTGCAGGTCTCACCTACTTTGTAATTGATGCGATTGCCCCAAGTGTTAGAGGGGGCGATAGAGAAAAGTGCCTAAGGAAACTAGAATCTCGGTACATTATGGAATTAAATACCAGAGTACCGACAGGTCTTAACATGGAAGAGAACCTTTATACGCATCATTAATGTGATTTAGCTTTAGTGGCCATTTAAGAAATATCTGTAAAATGAATCATGAACCCTTCAGAATATCTCTGTTATAACATGTGTTATGTAATTATTCTTTTTGTTTTGTTAGATATTGTAATATTGGGGTGCTTCACAAGTAGTTTATTCACTTGTTAGTGTGACAAACGAGGGTTGAATTAACATGATACAGACAGGTCGGTAAGATATGCCCACTGGGGCTGAATTGAGAGATTGTAGTTCACGGCCATCTTTGCCCACTGTGGCGTAATTAATTGGGTTGTTCAATACATGAATTTTGTGTCATTTAAATTTTAGATGACGATGAGTTTTGAAATTTATATGAATTTATAAGGTTGTACAAAGATTGTATTTTCCTTGTATGCATTATACCTAAATGGTGATAAAGTCGACTGTGTTTCTGCAAGGTTTGCCAAAAAACGACGAGTCTGTTTTCTAATGTACCGAAATTGTAGTTTTCACACGTCATTCATCACATGCACGGTTTAAAATGGTGGATTTCTGGCAAAACGCTGTTGGTGAGCAAGCCTGCTGGATCAGGGGAAACGCTTCCGACACTGCCGATCAATTAAAAATCTGTTAAGAACTATTGAGACGTGGCGTTGTCATTTCCTTATGCTGTAAGGAGCGTACCTTTGATATACATATATATTTTTTTGCCCATTAGTATACGTGTACCAATTAAAATGTTCAAACTTACGTTGCTAGTGTGCGCCTCGTATCGTGACTCGGAAAAAGTGAAGGTCACATGCTGGAATATATATATATATATATATATATATATATATATATATATATATGTATCTGTATATATATATATATATATATTAAAAAACAAAGTTTAAAGGTATGTTATAGATAGGTCAAAATGTCAGTTAAAACATACAGCTTTAAGCAACCGAAACGACTGAAATTCAACAGTTATAATTATCTCAAGTAACTATAACACGCACCACTTTCACGCACAGTGTCGTCATCAATCATTACAGATGTTGCAGTGATGTTATCATTGAAGTCATGCAACAAGTCATGAGTGATGTAATATTGGAGGTAATTGGGAATGCATGATGCGGGCATGAGTTATAGATATTTTAGGGCACAAGTTTTGTTTACCTGAGATGACTATAACTGGTGAATTTTTAGTAGTTTTGTTTGTTTAAAACCCTATCCTTTAACCCCTCCGCTGCGCTGAGTGTTCCGTGTTGGTGCGGAACGTTCTATTGCATGGGCAGGGCCGCGGTGTTCAACGGACGTGTGCAGCACTACCGAGGTAGTGCACGCGACGTCCGTTGAACGTGGGCAGCACTCAAGGGGTTAACTGACATTTTGACCTAACTATAATTTCCCTTTAACTTTTGGTATTTTCAATAAATTTGTGACGTATTTTTTTAATTTAAAGTAAGATATTATTACAAATCCAAACTATGACGTCACTTTAACCTTTTTCAGTGAATTTCTGTGCCATATTTTTAATGAACATAAAATAAGATGTACACAGTGTGTGTGGAGTTGGGCGTAGGACCCTGCCTGGCCTGTGGGCAGGGCCTGCACCCAACCCCCTATGGATGTCTAAGCACTGCAGCACATGGCCTGCAGCCGTGTGCTGCATGGGGTTTGGTGCAAGGTCTGGCATGCATTCAGGTGGTGCACCCAACACCCCGCAGGCGCTCAACACCCTGATGCGCATGGCCGTTGACTGTGAGCCATGTGGGGATGAGGGCATGGCCTGTGGCCCGGTCCCGCACCCAACCCCCTGCAGATGAACCACTCATGCGCACAGCGTGGAACGGGGTTGGGGCCCAGCCCTGCAGCCAACTCCCCATGTGCATGCATGGCTAACAGTGTGATGCAACAATATAAAGCATGTCATTTGAAGTAGGGCAGACCTACTGACATTAGTAGAAAACAGACAAAAAAATAAATATATAATCGGAATAAGTCTTGTTTATTATTTACAGTGCCTATCACAGCGTGGCCAGATTTAGGGCAGATATTAACTGTTTAGGACTGCTTATGATGCTATGGTTTAGGGATGCGATGGTTTTGTGCATTATTTCCACTGTAATGGTGTTTTAATAATAAACCATATACTTTCATCCATTGATTCATGTGACCTCACTGAGTTTGGGATACACATTAAGAAGAATTCATGTTCTCCCAATAACAAACCCAGCTGCAAAACATTGATGCTAGAGGCTTTCGCATCTTAATTGTAAGCCCTTTTTGCTGAATAGGCATACTCTCCTTCAACCCGTATTAATCTTGTTTATTAACGAAAGTTGCATCCATTTTCCCACAAAATGCTGATTTTAATCCTGCCCGATTTGTGCATAGCTTTTGGGCTCAGGATTGGGTCCTGGAGAGCTCCTGTGACCTCGAAGGGTATTAAGAGCCTGTTTACTGCAGCATTACACCGGTAAGCCTCGCCTCTGCCTGCTTGTTGGGACTCGCCTGTGTAACATAAACCCAGCGCAAATAAAAATAAATAGATTTTTGGCCTGGCAAGTGTTCCAATTTAGTTTCCCACTGTGTGGCAGATTTTGTGCTAAGGAATGCCTTGGGAGGAAGTCGGTTAAGCCGCAAACCTGGAAGCGCCAGTTTTGTATTAAGCCTTTTTGTATGCTGATCCGCTTAAATGGTGCATTGTAGTGTAGACCATCTACAGGATGTACTTGTTGTGGGCAGTGTTTTTGAGGTCGGGACAATGTGGGTTTTCTTCTCCTGAGCACCACTGCTAATTTGTGAAAACAAGATATTATATTAAGCCTCTAGCTTCCTTCTCCAGCTGTAATCACAGTAAACTAATGGGGGTACCATTTTCCGCTTGTAATTTCCTCGTCGAATGTTACATCTGTAATCATTACTGACCTGTAATAAGAGAGTAATGTTTGATTTAGCAAGTAATCTTGTTATTTCCTTGTACATCATCTCAATGTTCCTGCTGCCTGCTAATGCTCATCAGTCAGTCTAATGCTTAGCTTTTTACAGAAAATGCACTAAGGACCAGGGAAGAGGATGGGGGTAGGCGGAATGGCGGGAACGGGGAAAAATGTGTGAAAAGAAAAAATGCTGGGTGGGGGAGGAGTTTGTTGTAGACCTTGGGTAACCACCACCCTCCAGGTCTTTACGGACAGTTTCCAGTCCTGGACTTCAGTCAGTCAATCAGCATTTATAGAGCACAGCACGGTCATCCCTTGGGATATTGGAGCTCTGGGGTGCGAGGTCTCCGTCGAAAAGCCAGGCCTTGAGGAAACAGCGGTAAGAGGGAAGAAACAAGCACAAAAGGGCAAAACAGAGGGCAGAAAAACGAGTGAGCATGGATGTTCCCTAATTTGTATCAGGCAATGGCCCCAAGCAAATGAAGGGACATTGTCTTTTGATAGGGCAGGTGCACACCAATGCGAACAATAGTCACAAATGCTATGCATAAGCGTCTGTGACCCCTTCTGTAATGATAAAGTGCCCCACAGAGCACAAAGTGTGAGTACAAATACCTGCTGTGCTCCAGCTGCATGATCCCTGTACTGCAAGGACGTTTCCCCTGTTAGCCAGTGCAAATTTGAGCCGGTGGTTTGCTGTGCTCAGCACCGGGACTTAAGTATCAACACTGGTACTTATAGAAATTCACCACATGGTGGCGCGGTCTGTTTAATTGTGAAATGAGCACCACAAAAGTTGTTTTATAATTTACTAGCAGCCCGTCCCGACGTTGTCCGGGTATGAAATAGAATGTGTGTTATGTGTGTATTTGGCAAGGGCAATTTATTTTAAAATTTCGCGGTAGACAACATTTTTTGTTTCATTAGAATAGGGACGGAGAAGGGCTAGCTGCAGCCCTGGTTGATGTTAGCAGGCGCGTGTAATTGGTGTAGTGATCCGCCGCCTAAGCCCGGCTACAGCCCTGGTTGATGTTAGCAGGCGCGTGTAATGTCGTTGAATGAGAGAGTTATCAGCCGCGGGTAAATCCGTTTAATGAGAGAGTTCAGTGATAGCGAGTAGGAGAGGCTGCAGTAATTGTCCCCGCAGACACGCTCATTTGCGTGTTCCCCCGCTTGAGGCCCAGATACAGGCCTGTTTGATGTTAGCAGGCGCGTGTTTCCCCGCTTGATGCCCAGCTGCAGCCCTGGTTGATGTTATCAGGCGCGTGTAATTAGTGTACTGATCCGCCGCCTGAGCCCGGCTAGAGCCCTGGTTGATGGTAGCAGGTGCGTCTAATTTCGTTGAATGAGAGAGTTCAGTAACAGCGCGCAGGAGAGGCTGCAGTAATGTAACTTATCAGGCCTCCAGCTGAACGCGTTTGTCATGCCCCCAGCACACGGCCACAGCAGACGATCTTCTGATTAATGTACGACCCACATGGCATGAAGGGCGGAACATAGCACACGCCCCCAGCGTGCCCCTTGATGCTGCGCAGCAGCGTAATTGGCGCTTGTATGTACGACTCACATGGCATGAAGGGCGGACACACGCCCCCAGCGTTTGTCACGCCCACAGCCCACGATGTGATGGCCGTACCACACGCCCCCAGCCCACACCCACAGCACAACGCAGACATGCCCACAAGGGACTACTTTGCTGGCACCGTTCTTTTACCTTTTAAATGTATATGGTGTCCTACGGTACAATTGTATGTCTTGCACTGTATGATTGTGATGAACACCGCTGTTTCTTGAAAAGGTAATAAAAAAAATTAAAATAAATAACATTTATATGGTGGCCGTCTGCATAGCCTTATGTCCTTCTGCTGCAACTGCCCTTTCCAACGCTGTATTGGGTGTTGTGATTGTTGCTGTGGTTACTGAGATTACCCGCCTCAAAGGCTTGGGCTCTCTCTTTATAATATTAGTATGGACTACACAATAAAAATGACTAATATCTGCCACCTGAGCCATTATTACAGCATTGAGTGGCCTGGAATAGCCAGAATTATCACACTTGTGGAGTGTGATGGTTAGTACTTGTGCTGGTACTGTACTTGGCAGCGTTGGCAGAGACAGTGGGTGGTGCAAGCTGCAGTGGCCTCCTGAATAGGGTACTGGTACTTAATTTTTTATTTTAACATATTAAGTACAGCTGTTGTCGCTGTCAATCCAGACTTCAACTTTCTATTCATGAACTGCATTATAGTCTCTTGAGACACATTTTCCTCCCTCTCCCTGGGGAGCAGCTTTTGTTCATTCTTCTTAGCTCAGACCTTCTTTTTCTCATTCATACCTATTGGAGTTTATTTTAACACTTTCATTTGCTCAAAGTGCTGTTTGGTCTTTCTTATACATCATTTAATGTTTTTCAAGATAAGGTTGGAAAGGGATTGTTCACCATTGATATGCATGTGTAAATTTGGCATGATGTGGCATGTACTTTTTGTATAGGACATTTTATGTTCTTACCTTTATGCATTGAAAATAAGTGAATTATTTTTGTGTAAATAGATTTTTGTATTTCTCTATTTGCCCTGTAAATCGTAATATTCAATTTTTCTGTCTATACTGCTTTTTTTTCTGTCTGTGTATAACATGTGGCAAATTGTATATGCTTTTATACTATTCAAAAACTAAAGATTGTCCCCGAAGAAGTGACTTGAATGTCACAAAACACGTGTTGGCCATTTTCCTTTGGGTTGATCAACTCAAATGCTTCTTTTTTGTCTTGGAAATAAATCTGAGATGAACAGCAAATATTTGTTTCTAAGAACTTATTGAAAACGTATTCTACTATAAAAAGATCAAGTGCTTTGGTGAAGGCACCACTTAAGTTCTGAGGTCTGGTTTGTCTGATTATTAGTGTCTTTTCTCTCTCTATGCTTAGTGTATGGTTCTGTATCTATGTGTCATGGGTGGTATTCTTTTAGGCTATTTATCATAAGTAGTGGTCCAACCCTCCGTGTCACAAGCACTCAACGCCTCCTTCATAAGGATCAACACTATTGTAATATTTAGGACACCAAACCTTAAAAGGAGAAGTAAAATATGTGGGATATTTCTCCACTTCAAGTGCCATCCTGAAAGAAATGTTTTTTTTTTTTAACCAGGTCTGTAATATATCAAACATTTGCATGAACACTGAAGGAAGTCATTTTCATGGCATGTCAAAGACATTATTGATACTCCGTTTGAATTATAAATAAATATGTCAGGATTTTCTAAACGCTGCAGGCAATAGCTGTTCCTCAGTTTATTATTTTCAGACATTAATTGTCCGGGTAAAAATTGATACCAAAATACGTCGGTGAACAACTGAAATATCACCATCGAACTATCAATAGTGACGGTCACAGGGAGCACCACATGTGACACCTCTTTTAGTAACCTTAGATTGTTTGTGCTAGAAGCATTTTATTAATTTGCAATTTATGAAGCACATTACCGAATAAGTGGCAAATGCGGCAAATTCATTACCAAGTGGAAATTTGCAGGGCTGTATATTCACATCTTTCGAGTGGTTCCTTAATTATCTAAGAGAAATTCTTATTCATTGTTGATTAGTGATATAAATGTACAAGAACTGCAGGCCCTATATACAGTGCGTTCTAGGCTGTGCTGCAGGGCAGGCAGCCCGCGCGCCCATTTCCTAATTGATTTCGAGAAGCCTTTCGCCTCAGTAGGATGGTCCTTCCTTCTCGAGGTCTTCAAGCTAGTGGGGTTTGGCCCCAAGTTCCGGTTTATTACACGCCGCACCAGTGGCACAGGGGCGTATAAATAGAGCCCTGTCTGATGAGTACCCGGTAGCTGCCCCCTCTTCTTGCTCCTTTTTAGGTCTCGCCTGTCGATGCGCATGCGCATCGAGCAAGCGAGACTATGGTGGCTTATCCACTCTTTATCCAACTTGCAAGGAATCGTGGCGATTCCTTGCAGTGCACGAGAAATTTAAGCTCAATGCGCATGCGCATTGAGCTTAAAAGCGCGTGCACATGCCCCCAGCCGCCTGCCTTGCCTACTCTCCCAGCTGGTGCCGCTCCACCCCCTGCGGCATCAAAGGCTTTCACGGCCGGCCGGCCGGCCATGCTTTCAGTTTCACGACCGGCCGGCCGTGTGAAGTACATTTCAAAGCCCGCTCTCCCTGCTCTGCCCCCTGCTCCGGCCGAGACGCATTTCTCCTCCCTCCTCCCCCCTCCTGGGTCAGGTTACCCTGCTTTCTCTTTCGCTTTTTTTTCACCCGGTGACATTGTTGCCTTTAGCCCTTCCCTCACCTCCTCAAGCCGTTACTCGTTGCCTCTTACTCTCTCTGTATTTTGTTACAATATTCATTTATTCTTCATTCAGGTTTCCGCAATACGGACAATACTTGTTTTGTTTTTGGGAACCCGGTAGAAAACGGTGAAACATTTTGGATGTAAGTTTCCTTCATTTTTTTTACTCCTTCAAGTGGCGCCATCACTAAAGAAAATCAACAAACATTGTATTTATCAGTATTGTTTTTATTGCGACTTCAGAAAAATAATGAATGGCTCAGTTTAGATTCCATATTCGAAGTATACTGCAAACGTGAAAAGTGCAGTATTTCTACTCGTATAATAAAATATGTATATTTTTCCTTAAAATAATATTACTTTAACTCAATTTTCATTTGAAGTTATGTCTGTATCAAAATATAACCACTTCAATATTGTCGTTCCGCTAATAGTATACCCCACAGTCTTTTGTTAGGTCTATTGGCGAGTTGGCTACGTCACACCTGCCGCTTTGTCCAGCCCTTACACGCATGCGCATGTCTCTATGGCGTGCTGTTGGGCTGTGGTAAGGCCATATTGGCCGGTACGGCGCGAGTAAGGCTGTAAAAACAGTGTGGATTTTTACCACTTGTTGGAAAACATCTGGCTTCGTGAGCCCCAAGCAGACGGGAGGCCGCCCACACCCAGGTAAGTGCAAGTTAAAAGACGGACAGTACCTATATGCAGGATATTGGCGGAAGCGAGTGTTAGTAGTGTTTAATGAGCGTAGTTATCCTCATCTTCCTCCGCATGTAGTAAGGCGCCCATGAAATAGAAAACGGGACCTATACCCAAGTCTGTTGTTCATTCGGACCTCTTCTTTTCAACCTCTTCCTGCACCTCAGTGATGTCAGCAGCTTGGAGTTCCCACCCGTCACTTTCAGAGTTTGCGTTCTTATCCTGTTGTGACTTCAAAGAATCTGCTGCAGACCATTCAACAACAAGTTTAATTTAGACTTGAGCGTCGCTGCCCTAGTATCCTCGCTGCTTATGACAGAGTTATACTCTTTGAATGGTATCTCAAGCGCCGGCCTCTAGCACAGTTACCAGCTGTGGCATCGGTGCTTGCACAAACTGCCAGAACTTTGCTTCCCATTGCTCCTCTTTTTACGATGGGTCCAGCCGCTTGTATCTAGCAGTTTGAGTCTTTCTTTAGGTACGATGGTATCCTGTTGCGCTTATTTATGTTTCTGAGAGAGGTTATTTCAGTTAAAACATGTATATTCCACTGAAAAATTTGGTTTAAAAAAGCCTGCAGTTCCATTTCAAACTCATTGAGAAGCCAATAAGTGTTGCAAAGGATGACAGCCAACTTTACAATTATACATTTTCCTTCTGGTTTAAAAAAAAAATCAATGTTAGGAAAGGTAAAATGTGAAATTAATTTAAGGGCGTAACTTGATGTGCAATGGGCATGTGTTAAACAGACAATAGTGCCAGTAAGGCACACTCCACCCCGCCGGAGCCTCGCATCACTCTGCAGTCTCTGCCTCGCGCCCGCCATTGCCCCCTCCCCTTCAAGGGGACTGAGCACGTGCTCTCATTATCTCACCTCCCTTTATAATTAATTTACGGTCTTTGCAACTCCCCAGCCATATGTTGCTTTGTTTTCGCTGCTTCTTTGTTGTTGTGTCGCCACACATCCGCCTCTCACCGCACCGACGCCACTCACCCTCACTCACCCTCAACCCCTCACCCTCACTCACCCTCAACCCCTCACCCTCACTCACCCTCAACCCCTCACCCTCACTCACCCTCAACCCCTCACCCTCACTCACCCTCAACCCCTCACCCTCACTCACCCTCACCCTCGACCCCTCCCCTCAACACCTCACCCTCACCCACCCTCACTCACCCTCAACCCCTCACCCACACTCACCCTCAACCCCTCACCCTCAACCCCTCACCCTCACTCACCCTCAACCCCTCACCCTCAACCCCTCACCCTCACCCTCACTCACCCTCACCCTCACTCACCCTCAACCCCTCACCCTCACTCACCCTCAACCCCTCACCCTCACTCACCCTCACCCTCACTCACCCTCAACACCTCACCCTCACTCACCCTCAACCCCTCACCCTCACTCTCACTCATCCTCACTCACCCTCACTCTCACTCATCCTCACTCACCCTCAACCCCTCACCCTCACTCACCCTCAACCCCTCACCCTCACTCACCATCAACCCCTCACCCTCAACCCCTCACCCTCACTCACCCTCAACCCCTCACCCTCAACCCCTCACCCTCCCTCACCCTCAACCCCTCCCCCTCGACCCCTCCCCCTCAACCCCTCACCCTCACTCACTCACCCTCACTCACCCTCACCCTCACTCACCCTCACTCACCCTCACCCTCACTCACCCTCACTCACCCTCAACCCCTCACCCTCACACAGTGCAATAGGTCTCGGAGCATTTGAGTTAGAGCTTTTAGAATTGTTTATGGCTTTTTTTATTTGTAATTCTTTAGCATTGGCTACAGGAAACAAAAATGCTAAAGATTTACAAAAAAAACCCATAAACAATTCTAAAAGCACTAACTCTAATGCTGCGAGACCTATTGCATTTCCAATGCTTGTTGCTCTTGCCATCAAACCATTGGCATGGATTATTCGCATTGATGCGCAGATAAGGGGATGGCGGAGGGCCGATCAGCTTGAGGACAGAATAGCGTTAGATGCAGACGATGTCCTTCTCTTTCTCAAGCACCCAATTATGTTGGGGCCCGGGTGTTAGAGATCATTTGCCTCTACGAAATGGCCTCTGGTCTGTGAGTTAATCAAAGCAAATCCCTTCTCATCGCGATCATACAATCAATCAATCAATCAGAGAATTTGTAGAGCGCGCTACTCACCTGTTAGGGTCTCAAGGTGCTGGGGTGGGGGGGACGCTACTGTTCGAACAGCCAGGTCTTGAGTTGCTTCCTGAAGGCGAGATGGTCCTGTCAGTCGGAGGTCAGTGGGGAGGGAGTTCCAAGTCTTGGCTGCCAGGTAGGAGAAGGATCTTCCTCCGGCGGTGGCTTTGCGGATGCGGGGGACGGTGGCAAGGGCGAGGCTGGCAGAGCGAAGCTGGCGGGTTGGTGCGTAGAATGTGAGGCGGTTGTTGAGGTACGTTGGGCCCGTGTCGTGGAGAGCCTTGTGTGCGTGGGTGAGGAGTCGGAAAGTGATTCTCTTGCTGACGGGGAGCCAGTGCAGGTTCTTCAGGTGGGCAGAGATGTGGCTGTGGCGGGGGATGTCCAGGATGAGTCTTGCTGAGGCGTTCTGAATGCGCTGTAGTCTTTTCTGGAGCTTGGCTGTGCTTCCGGCATAGAGGGTGTTTCCGTAGTCTAGGCGGCTGGTGACGAGGGCCTGGGTGACCGTTTTTCTGGTTGTGGTGGGGATCCATCGGAAGATTTTTCAGAGCATGCGCAGGGTGTTGAAACAGGACAATGAGACGGCGTTGATTTGCTTGGTCATCGTGAGGGAGGAGTCAAGGATGAAGCCCAGGTTGCGTGCGTGGTCTGTGGGTTTGAGGGCGGTGCTCAGGGCAGGTGGCCACCAGGAGTCATCACAGACTGACGGGGATGGTCCGAGGATAAGGATTTCCGTCTTGTCTGAGTTCAGCTTCAGGCGGCTGAGCTTCATCCATTCCGCGACGTCCTTCATTCCTTCCTGGAGACTGGCTCTGGCGGGGTCGTTGGTGAGGGAGAGGATCAGCTGTGTGTCGTCCGCGTAGGAGATGATGTTGAGGTTGTGTTTGCGTGCGATGGCCGCGAGGAGGCTCATGTAGACTATGGAGAGTGGCAGGGGCCCATACCTATTCGATGGTTGAACATCTGATACTTGGGCTTCCACATCTCCATTAACCGGAACCTGGCCTGGTACCTCCACCTCATGCCCCTCATCCGCGATATGAAGCGAGATTTCCAGAAGTGAGACCTACTGCCTCCTAGTGTGTTGGGGAGAGTAGCTTTGCTCAAGATGAGGATCCTCCCCTGCTTCCTCTATACCCTCCAGTACTTTCCATATGCCGTCCCCAGTAGTTAGTTTCAGAACTTCAATGCTTCCATCTGCGACTTTCTATGGGCAAACCTCCGTTCTCCCAAAATGTTGAGTTGGGGTAGGCAAGCGACGTATGATGGTGATCTCGGGTCTGCTGATGACGGCTCGTTTACTGGACAATGCAACGAGTGATCACCAATGGCTGATTAACAAGGAGCTGGGATGACCCGGCTGATCGACTGGAGCTTGCTCGCTTGGGCCTGGAGACTCTCATGGGTTGCTCTATGGGAATTCAATACCCCTATCCCTTCCTTGCCTGATTGTGGTGGTACTCAATGTGTGGCGTGCAGTCCTGCACTTCACAAGATGGGACAAGTCACTCATGCAACTCACCCTCCTGTGGGAGGGACGCTGGTTAAAGCACACATTGCAACTTGAGGGCTTTAGGGGGTGGAATAGGATTGAGCTTTCTACCCTTGGTGACGTCTGGCAAGGTGGACATCTCTGTTCCTTCCAAGACCTGTTACTGCAGTTCTACTTAGCGCACTCCCAATTCCACAAATACCTACAGCTGCGCCACGCCCTGTCCACTCACCTGCAAGACTGTATTGTCCTTCCTGAATTTAGTCCACTCGAAGCTAAGGTGCTCATGGGTCAACTTGGTAAAGGGGTGATTTCCTGTATCTATTGCACATTAGTCATTCACACCCCGGAGGACACTCCAGAGGAGCAATGGTTGGGCCCCCTGGAGGCGATTGACCGGCGACATGCTTGCACAGCACCTTCGGATATCGTAGTTTTCTCCAGACTGCGTCTCCCCCAAATGTGTTAAGTGCATACTTGTTGCCTTACACCCTAGCATATGTGGTGCGCAGGGGCTCTCCTGCATCCTACTCGCTTTCGATGCCCTGCTGACTTCTTTCACGTGGATTGGTCCAGTCCCCGACTGCAGTGATTTTGGTGGGGAGTGGAGGCAACCCTTTCCCAAATCCTGGATAGAAAGGTGGAACTACCACCGATGGTCAGCCTTTTGAGTATACCGGAGGACTGGGAGGGCCCTGAGCTGAGTTCAAAACCCAGTATATTCTGGTGAGGCAGGCTCAGAAGTGGGAGGATCCTATGTTGTGAGCACAGATGTTGAAGAATATGTTTTTTAACAGTGCTGATACATAGTATCTAGAACAGGTTTGAGCTAACTACAGAAGATCATGAGGGAAAGCCATTCAAAATCAGAAAGACTGGCTCAAGTCTTGAGAGGCTGATATTTTTGATTCTTTACACAGCCATTTTGGTGTGGCATGATGAAGCAGGGGCCTAGGAGTAGAATAGAGTGTCACTGTTTTCTTGAAACCAAGACGAACAAAGTCTCTTGTGCTCAAGATTGCTGGCATGCGTCTTAGAGTGACAAGATAAAGCAGCAGCCTGACACCAGAATGAAAGGAACGACTGGGCTGCTTAAAAGGAGGCAAGACGAGAAGAATCCTTTGTTCACTCTGAAAAGCAATGGTGCCCTGGTGGCAGGATAACAGGAGCTGCTGCAGGCTGTGTTGAAATGTTGATGTTTCATGAATTCTCACTAAATAGAGACATCTACTCTGCCATCTTGGGGTCATGCATTTCCTATGCAAAGTGCAATAGAATGTCAGCTTATGGCAAGCCTCATACTAAAATGAAAGGATACATTTTGCAGCAAAATGTTTAAAAACTGCATATTGATTTATGTATAACAGGCATATGTGAGTTAAATATTTGAATTAATGGTGATTGATGGTCCTTTGAAGCAGTAAAATAGTACATCGCCCATTGCTAATTAGGTGAAAGGACGCACTTAACAGCCAATAGCATGGGTAATAGTCCTCTGAGATGGAGCCAAATATCCACTCTATGGCAGGGATCTCACTGAAGGCGTGACTACTGGTGAAATCAATGTGGCAGGTTTACATGGCAGCAATTGCCTTCAGCAGTAGGAGGCTCTCAGTCCGGATGCAGATGGGGGGCTTGGATGGGCAGATGCAGCCTCAAAGCTGGTTATCACCGAGAGGGTGTCTTTGGCATTTTAGGCCACACCCGATTCCCCAGCTTCGAGGTCGACAGCTCTTTGGCAGTTGTGGCATACAGGCTGATTAGGGCATCTGCAGTGACAGGAAATCCCGAACTCCAACATTTTACAACACCAGTCTCTCAGGCACAGGGCAGGATTACGATAACAGAACAGTGCTTAGTGTAGTTCTCATCAAAACTTCGCTCCCTCTCAGGTGTCTACTTCCTTTAGTTATTTCTCAACCAGGAACATTCTGGGTCTTCTCCTCTTGGGCAGTCTCTCCTGCTGCGGGGCCAGACACACTCCTTTGTTCTCTCAGTAGGCTCTCTGTAGACCCTTGGCTCCTCGAGCAAAAAGTGCAGACTTTAAGTGCATTCTCATCCCCTCTGGGAGACTGGTTGTCAGATAGACTAGCCATGGAAACACAATAGTCCTCTGAGTATGCTGTGGAGAAGCACACCTTTCCGTCATCATGAACTTCAAACTGGAACACGATTGGATGGTTTGGATCCCACATTTGAGCACATTTTCCATACAGTGGATGTGAATCCAGTGTCTGAGGTTTTAGAATCGGTTTGGGTTGGTTCTCTATTAAGATGTTCCTCTGACTCAGCTTTTGTGCAAGGTGGTGCTCTGACAGCAGTTAATATGGCACTGGCTCCAAGCAGGAGCATCCAAGTAAGGGCACAATGATGATGTGTAAGATTTCTGCACCAAGCTTTCTGTAGCAGTGATCAGAAACAGACAAAATGGCAGGCCCTGCCTACATACGTCCTTACCTTGAACAGCAGAAACTTCAGCCTCACCCCCTTTTATTATATACCAAATGGCAGTGCTCAGGAAGAACTTATCAGCAAATTTTGCTAACAAGTTGATCATTGAATGTTTAAGAGTAGCCTTTTTTTCCATTTTACCTAGCATCAGTGTCTGGGCCGCCCCTCTCCAGTCACAGAAACGCAGTCTGTACTCTTCCTCTGTCTGGAAAGATGCATCCACGTCCATATTGTGCCATGTTAAACCAGCGGCCATCCAACATGGATCCCACTGGTCCCAGTATTCAGGTTACCCATACACGTACTGCACACACACACTTTCTCATCACACACATGGAATGTCAGTGCAAGTCCTGGATTTCACATAACAGTGAAAGTTTGCATACGAAGGATCAATAAACCGATCTTTCCTTGACACACAGAAAAAGGTATGGTCCCACTAATGATTCATACAGGTTGGTACGCTGCCACCACCGTATTATGTGACTTACCTAGGGCGTGGGAATAGTCCCATGAGTGCTATGAGAACATACTTGGTGCACCCCCCACCAGATCACAGAACAGGGTCTGGACCTTGTGTTATCAGGGAAAAGGCTAGTTCCCTGCATACATGCAATATTAGCACGGTGAAAGGGACAAATAAAAGGTCGGGATAAAAGGTTTCACATGCAGTGACTTTCAGGGCAGGGGTGCATGCGTTTTTACCATACAGAAGGCATTCTATCCCAATAGTCTTGCAGACAGCTGTACTTTGAAGCCAGACCTTAAAACGTAAGTTGATTTTGATGTTAAAGTTCACGGGTATCAATATGAATCTTTTTTTCATAAATAGGCCTAGTTGTTTTTCTGCTAAGTGTGAATTTCAATCGGTTATCTTGTATTAGTGAATATAATGCCCAATGTGATTTTATTCAGTTGTGCTTCATAAATTGCTATTATGAGTAATTGACTACTACATGGACAACCTTCTTCGTGCACATGAATGTTGTGGTTTGATGTCTTTTGTAGGCCGCAGCACACACAGCCCATCCTTCATGTGTAAGGAGGCCCTTTTGCCCTGCCAGATACCTCAGTGCCAGGAGTGGAGTCTCACTTGGCAGGTACACCTTCCATATTTGGCTCAGGCTTATTTACCCGCCCAAAGTAATATCCGTGCTCTGCTGTACACACCTACGCAAACTCTTTCTAATGTTCTTTCTGGGTCATTAGCCTACTTGAGTTCTTAAATTGAAGCCAGAGACTGAGCTAATGAGTATTAATTGTTGTCTATAGATTGCACCTTCTGTGTATCATGGGAACGGGTTGCATCTGCTTTTACTTATGCCATTTGCTGCTGTCACTGTCATGCTGAGTGTTCCATTAGGAACAGATGGTTAAACAAATGTAGTGGCTTGTTGTTGCAACATGGGCATTTTTTCTGATAGTGATGGAAATTAGATTGATTGCTGAATTTTTATCACCGAGTAAAAGACATGGGTTTATGCAATGAACCCAGCTTTACCGAGAACTGTACTATAAGAAGTAATACTTAGTTTGTTTAACTTTTATTTTTGTTTCAAGTCTACTTTGTGTTAAGCAGTGCCTCGAACGCAAGGTCTGGTATGTTGAAGCTCGGGTCAGTGCTAACGTGATCAGGGCTTACAGAGCTCCTCTGGTTAATAGTTGTTCAGTAGAAATTCTCTACCATGTAGGGTCAAAATCCTGTTCCCTGGAATTCAGTGTTAAGCTAAGAGCTCAACGGGTATCTGTCTTTCTGATGGAGATGTTCAGCAAAATAGTGGAGCAATATGCCCTGAGGGTGCTATAATGGATAAGGTGCCTGTATCTTGAAATCTACTAGTTGTGGTACTGATTTTGCTGTGATGGGACATGCACAAGTATCGGGGCCCAACGGCAAATCACAGTGGTAGTCACAGAAGAAAAGTGTGAGGACTATTTTAATATTTGACCTATGGCTTCACTGCTGTGTGAATGCCTAACCCTGTCATAAAAAAACATTTTAAAATGTGGACTAGAATGCAGCTTTGAGCCTTCACCAGCACCTGAGAGTAATTTAAGAATTACTTTACCTAACCTAGCATACTCTACATAATCAGCCTTCCATACCTAACCTATGAGCCCTACCAGTCCTAACCTATCATAGCTAAAATAAATAACTGCTCCTACCTAACCTACCACAATATCTCCAGCATGTATATCTTGCGCTTCATCTGACGTGATGTTTGTAAAAAATGGTTTAGCTATTTGTGTGGGACCTTAAATGGTTCTAAAAGCATTTGTGTCTAATTGGACGAAATCCATAGCAATGGCCTGAGCTACTGCTGCCTGCTTTAGGAAAGTGGTGTTTATAACTTTAGAAGGTCACAAAAACGTGATGCTGGTATTTTAGAAATAGTGAGACCTATTCATTTTGCCAATGCTTGTTTGACATTAAGACAGATGTCTCTCTCCATTCATTCATTTATACATGTGACCTTGCCGCTCCATGTACCCATCAGTGATGTATTTGAAATTCAAAGAGATGTTACACGATGAGTTGAGCTAGTGGACGCTGGCGTATGTTGAACAGTTGAGAGTGAAAGGGAGGAAACCTGGCCTACTATCCATGAGACATTAACCATGGAGGGTTTGAAGGGCAGACACTGATCACATGGCATGTGTGGTTGAGAAGAACGTATTGGATCCACTCCTCAGCAGTTTATATGAGTCTCATACACAGTCATTTTAGGAGAATGCCAAGATCTACTGTGACAAAGGCAACGTAGCGGAGATGAAC
This sequence comes from Lissotriton helveticus, assembly GCF_964261635.1. Taxonomy (NCBI): domain Eukaryota; kingdom Metazoa; phylum Chordata; class Amphibia; order Caudata; family Salamandridae; genus Lissotriton; species Lissotriton helveticus. The sequence goes on along the minus strand of NC_136067.1, from coordinate 1,634,293,823 downwards.
GCCAGGGCTGCCTGCTGTCCTTCCACAGAGTTGATAAAGTAGTTTCTTTTGTTTGCTATTATAGTTTCAGTTACTCTCTTTATCCTGACTAGCAATCTCAGTGCAAGTTGTTTTGTTCCACATGTTTATGGAACTCAGTTGTAACATCCTGAATGAGTTTGCTACGTAATAGAGATTCAGTATGGGCTTCAGTTGATGAGGAAGTCCAATGCAACTGAAGCCTAACTCCATTGGTTCAACACCGCTTCTGTGCCCATTCCACACACCTACTAACTTGATCCCCAGTTAACAACCTTTAACCCTCCAAGTCCATAAATGTTGACATAAACCCAAGTTCAACACCAGGATCACCAGTGTCCAGTGTCGCCCTGGCACCAGCACACAATAGTTCAAGACCAACATTAAGTTGTCCACAGTCCACCATGACTCCCAGTTCACCACCACCACCATCTCCTGACTTCAGCATGCCTAGATAAACCTTATCTCCCTATATTGGCACATCTTGTCCCTCAGTTAATCACCCAGCTCCACAATCCCTTTCCAGCGTCAGTTCAGTTATTACCACCCCCAAATTATCACCACCACTAAGCACCGTCAACAACCATCGTACTTCTTACTTGACACCCACCCAATTTCACCACCATCACTAACCACTTCCCCCAATTTACTAACACCAGCCTCCCTTGTTTACCACCTCTAATCACCTTCTCAACACAATAAATAAATACCTCAGGAACATCGGGCACTGTCATTGCAGTTACTTGTGGCTCGATGTCCTAACGTGTTTTCAGTCTCTCATGGAACTCTGGAAAGGTCCAGAAAAAGGAGAATGTTATGTTACCTGATTGGTGTCATCTCCTGCCTCCCTCCTATGTGGTTCCTTATTCAATTTAGCGGGGTCCTTATTTTCTGAACATTGTAATACTGGATATGTTGCTGTGATTTTTGTTTACCCTGCAGGGAGCTATAACTCGGGAAGGAAAAGGTAGAGAAAACACCTTTTCTAAACTGAGCTTCAACTGAGCCTTTCCTTCTTGCAGATGTTCAGCCAAATTGTGACTTCTGATATTTGCTAGTTCCACCACCATTCCACTCCCAAACTCCCTTAATTGCTGGAAAGGGTTTTGTAAAAGTGGATGGTCTTTCCAGCTTGGTTTTCAGTCAGTTTGTTCGGGCAGTGTCACAGGTTCAGGAGGAGCTTTCATGCTACATGCACTCATCTTATCTCCATTCTTATATCTTTCAGGACTGCCGTTCTCCCTAATACAGAGGTAGATATCCATACAGGATTCATGTATTGTTGTCTTTGATGGATAGGATACCCTGACACTGCAGGGAATGATGGCAGCCGTAGGCTCAAAAATAAGTGTAACTACGAAAAATAGAGAAGCTTTCAGGACCACTAGATCCTGGGGGAGCTGCTGATGATTGATGGGGTTCTAATTCTGAAACAGTCTGTCACTTTTTATAAGCAGCAGTGAAGAATATTTGTTGTCTAGTTAGATGATGTTGGTCCCAGGCTATTCCTTCCAGAAAGAAACTAAGGAAATGCCCCATCTATCCCTATGGTGGACCATAGCAATTATCTCCTCTATGGTCCTGGTAGCTTCTGGACTGGCTGCTGGAGGAGTTCTGGTAATGATAGGGTCCAGCTCAGGTAGTGTGGTGTGGAAAATGTTTTAGGATAGCTTTGCCTTCGGTTTTCCTATCTCTATGACTCCTAGGCCTGGGATGGTAAAGACTTTTATATAGTAAAATTGGTGTTAATGTGAAAGAAGCCTTGCAGCCCTCGCTGGACTGTATACAGTGTTCTTCCGGATACTACCATTTAATCAGAAACCTGTGGTCAACTGGTTTGGTTTAGTTAGTGCAGTTCAGCAACCTTTTGATGATTCCTGGCATGAGCATCAAAGGCAAATCATTGGCATGATTAAACACCTGTAGGCATAAACAGATCTAATCGGGCTAACAACAGTTCTTGGAGATCAGTGTTCTAGGAATATAATGAAATTTCAGGATCTACTTTTTTGCTTCATGTGTCCTTCACCTCTTATCGGGGTTGTTGGTCAGAGAAAGGTTAGAGTATCTGGACAGTTGGTGGATACATGCAACTTCAGGGCAATGAATGTCACAGAGTATAGGTTCCCCTCTTGTGATTTGAGGTTTTCCAGGATTCAAGTGTGTCTGGTGTTGCTTCCACTCCTATGGGCCACTAAGATGAGAAGTTTCTGTCTCAAGATGAAGAAGGCCAAAATATTGCCAGGGAAGTGGCTTTAGACAGGGGGTTGAGAGATTGTCTTTTTGTTAAGGGTTGCAAATGAGTTACGTTTTTCTCCTGATAGATATTGGATTATAATGTGTGTTTGACCTGTCAGCCTTAGGGTGATCTTCCCCTAAACCTTTTGCCTTCCTCCTCAGTTTTTGCAGATCTTGTTTTGCTGGCCTTAGGACTCTGCATACTTTACCCCTGTTTGCCATCACTAAAGTGCATAGGCTCTCTCCTTAAAACATTGTAACATTGGCTCATCCCCAAGTGGCATATTTCATTTGCTTATAAGCCCTAGTAAACTGGTTGTATGTGTACCAAGGGGCCTATAAATGAAATGCTGCAAGCGGGCCTGCAATACTTCTTGTGCCACCCACTTTAGTATACCTTTAAACACATCTTAGGCCTGTCATTGCAGCCTGCACGTGTGCAGTTTTAAACTTCGATTTTGACCTGGCAAATGAACCGATTTCCAAACCATCCATTGTAATGCATATACGTTATCCATGGCATAGGCCCTAAACCGCCCACAGTGCAGGGTGCAGTGTATTTAACAAGTAGGGCATGTACTTTTAGGGTTTACATGTTCTGGTAGTGAAAAACTCTTACAATCATTTTTCATTACTGCAAGGCCTACCTCTCCCATAGGATAACATTGGAGTTACTGTATTACTTTTAATAAGCTGTAATTTCCAAATGGGTCATGTTTGGTGTCTTTGGAATTGTAATGAAAAATCCTAACTTATGGTGAAGTCAGATTGTAAAATACAATTTTGAAAATGCCACTTTTAGAAAGTTGCCATTTTACTGTCATAGCCATTTAGCTCCTGTAGCCTGTCTCTGGTCACATGACTGGATGTAGCTGACAATTGGGTTTTGTGTATTCCTCAGACAATAGAGAGCTTAGGTATTCCTGGATGAGCCATCACTGGCAAGATGGTAGGGCGGAGCTGGGGCCAGCCCTACTTAAACTTGAATAGGCTGTTTCCTGCCTCTACACAAACGGCTGTTAGTCTGGAGCCAGGACAGGGAAGGCAGGATGCCTGGGGACTTCAAAGGGAATTTTAGAAGCTTCTCACACCTTCTAGAGGAAGTCTACCATGTATAAAGATTGGACCTCAGACACCACCTCTTTGGTACACTTCTGGACCTGAAGATACTCTGCCAGGAAGAAGGACTGCTGTGCTGCTGAAAGGAATGCCCCTCTGCTGGACTGCTGTCCTGCTGGGCTGCGGGCTTGCTGCATTGCTGCCCCGCTGCCCTCCTGCCGGAGTCAGAGGAATTGGACCTGAACCCAGGACTCCCAGAGTGACTCAAAGAGCTAGTTTGCTGGTCTCTTATTTAGAGCCACAGGTACATATCAGGCTCACAACCACCCAAACCAGCAGCCTGAACTAGGTGGAGGTGGTGCCCCTCAGGTCTAGGACCCTTGATGAGGTTGCAGAGAGGTTGATTTAAAGTTTTTGGGCTCTTTAGGACTGCAAACGGGCCCATTGGCACCGAAACTTTGTAACTTGCAGTCAGCCAGCATGAAGTTTGATTCAGCCGACCTTTCGTCCTACAGAATCAACCTCTCTCGACAGCAATAGGATCTTTGCTCTACAGTGACGCCCTTTTGAGACTCCAGACCTTCTCTTCATGCTACATCGACGACTGTCCGTGACGTTTCCCTGCTCCTTGCGGCCCCTCCACTGGGGACGGGACTCTTTGCGCTGGACTGAGAAGGTAACTCTTTAGCGGGACTAACCGGAATTTGTGACTTTCTCCCAGTCTTGCCGCGAGTGGAGTATTAAGCTTTTTGGCACTAATTACACTAAAATCTTAAAGAAATTCATAACTCCAGTACTACTGATTAGATTTTTGTCATTTTGGTCTTGTTTTATTGATTAAATGTTACTCTTGTTTTCTAAACTGGTGTGGGATCTTTTTGACGGTGTGTTTTCACTGTTACTGTTTGTAATGTTGCACAAATCCCCCAGTCTGGTCGTCAAAATGGTGGCCGACGGACCTGGGTGAATGTCCTGCGCCAGTCTCCAAGGCAAAAAACCTAGGGGTGATTTTTGACAATAGGCTGACTTTCAACAGCCAAATCTATACTCTTGCAGTCAGTTTTTGGAGCATACTAAAAATGATTAGGAAGATTTGCTCCTTTATTCCCCCTGACGCTCTAAAAACACTAGTAACCACCATTGCGCTTTCCAGACTAGACTATTGCAACACCCTTTACGTGAGGATTCAGACCCAACATCTGAAAAAACTACAACGCCTGCAGAACGCAGCAGCCAGAATAATATTGGACATTCCCAAATACGAATCAGTCTCACCCCAATTAGGAGCGCTACACTGGCTGCCAGTAAGAAAAAGAATAATCTTTTAATCACTGTGTATTGCGCTCCAAGGCAGAGGCCCTCTGTACCTGACATCACGTATGAAATAAGATGTGCCTTCTAGGAACTTGAGATCTGCTCAGTCAAAACTGCGTCAAATCCCCAGATACAGACCGGCACGTTGGGGAGGTAGGATTTTCTGCTAGGAACAGCAAAAATATGGAACCTCCTGCCACTGTTGATCAAAAACAGCACGTCACTCAGACTCTTCAGGAAATCATGGTTATTTCTAACTGACCTATAAGACCCGCTTACAAGCGCATTCTTGCTACATACGTCCGGCCAAGTCCTCAGCGCCAAGACGCCCTCGGGCATTCGCTGCGCTTTATAAATTTAAAAATCAAATCAAATACTTTACACATTGTCTCTCACCTAAGCCTGACTGCTCTGTGCAAAGCTACAAGGATTTGAACACACGTTAATTTAGGGTTGCTTGTGACACCTCCTCGAGGAGAATTGTGGTTGCTGTTCGAGAAGGGCTTCACACCCCTCAACCAGTAACCCAATTTCTTACAATAGGCAATAGTCACACTGGACTTAAATGTTTTACCAGCTCATATGGTTACAGGAGCTAATATGCAGGTTTCAGCCCTGGAATTTGTTTCTTGTTTTTGGCTCTTTGATGTATTCATTATGGTTGATGGAGTCGGGTGGGTGGCTACATAGGCATCAGGACTCTGGTTATCTTTGTCACTCTGAAAAACTTCTTCCCTTTAGGCTAAGGACAAAGCACCTTTAGTGGGCTGTTGTGGCTAAAGAGTGTTTCCTCTCCACCGACCATGATTAGGCTTCAGGTTGCAGTTAGTCCTTTGACTTCTTTATCGGATCTAACTATGTGCCTGTTCGTGAGGAATGGCTCAAGTTCTTGTGCATTGGGTTATTAGTGCAGGAAATGCTTTGACCCTTGTTATAGAAGGACACCCTCATGTGTGAATCACTTGCTGAAGATTCTCTGTGCAGGTCAGTATTCAACAAGACCTGCAGCTCTTCACGTGTGTGCACTCATGTGTCCTAGAGTGAGAGTGCAGTATGTATGCCTATCTTCCCATCAACTTGGTTTGAAGTGGCACCTCTAGGCACTGTCTCACAAATGTTGTTGTGGTAGGGAACATTCGCTTTTTCACCCTTATTTGTTTTGAAGCTGTCTGACAAGTATGAAATGTGACTGTCCCTGCCACCCTGAATACGCAAGTTAAGCTGGACATCTTGGCACTTAATTTGCAGACAAAGTGGGTTCTGTCACGCTCAATGAAGAGGAGTCTACTTGAAGAATTGGACCTTCTTGGACGCAGATGGAGAACTTACATTCTCGTGCACCTCGAAGACAGTCACAGTGTTTGGTCAGGTCCCGCTCATGACCCGAGTTGCTGGGATGGGTGATGCAAGTGTTCGGTGCTGCTATCTTCTGTGTATGCACTCCAGCGGTGTCTTTATCTTTTCCATTGGAATACATGAGATAAAATGTGCACGCACACTGATATGGGAGCAGTCTTTTGTTTAGATGCTGGGAGAGGGGTGAAGACATGTTGTATAGCATCAAGATGTTCAATGACTTAGAGTTGAATAGAGGGAGTGATTGAGACACTAACATTTTAATTCCTTCCCAGTGATCTTCAATACCACAGATATCCCTTCTTCGTTTGGGTCTTAACCATCCTCCACTGAGATGTTCTTGGGCCTCCGTCTCAGGTGTGCTAGAGTAGTCATACAAGAGACATTAGTGGGAGCTCCTTTATGGTACTTCCTAGAGGAGGGCATGTGGAAGTGGGATGCCATGATCTTCTAGGAATTCTGGATGTTAGCAATAGGTTACCTCTCTAGTGATGTGGACACACGACGATGAAGCCTAGCATGTACGATTGAAGAAATGAAGTTTACAGGTATAAGCAGAGGCAGTGTCGCGCATTTCATTAGTGTTGTGTTCACTGCATTCTTGTGAATTGTATTCCAGCAAACGTCACAACATTAATTGTCAGTGAACAAAATCAGAGAGAAACTAATGGTAATCAACTATCTTATTGGCATACTATGATACAATGTATAGAAATGGCCTCAATATTGAATTGGTTGACTTATGATTAAGAAAATGTTGTCTGAAAAGCACACAACTTGGATTGTCAGAGTCTTAGTATTGGTGGAAAAGGAATCTGTAATATTATGTTTGGTCCACTTTTCACATGTTTTGGCACCAGTACCTTTTAGAATGTGCGAAGTGAGTCTAAAAGCATGGTGCTCATTGGCATATATCAACTTTGTATATGTTTTCGGGCTGGGGTTGAGAACTGATCCAACAGACATGGAGGGAAGTGGCAAATGTTAGGTGAGTATGTGGAAGTGCAACAGACGATTGGTTGCTATTGGTTTAAAATAAATAAAGTGATCACTTCATGCCTTCTCACGGGTGTTTATTTTTGCACTTGTGTTTTGTGACATTTGTTGCTGGTTTTGCATCAGAGAACTGTAGCAAAAGGAGATGAATGGATAATCCCATCAACAAATCTTTGTGTTCTTATAAAATTATAGGCCCATCAAACATAAGAAACGCTGACGCTAAAGAACACATAAATATTTTGTAGTGAGGAGGTCCACGCAGGTAGGATGTAAATCAGGAAGCTTTATTGTAGATAGTTACAAGTAGATAAGATCTTGTAAAGCAGCCCCACCAGGAGCAACCTGCCTGCTGCTCAGCCCATGCTCAACTGTCCCTTCACCTCACAGGCACCCAACATTCCGAGGCACATCATGACTCCAACATTCTATGGAGCACTCAGCACAAACACTGGCTGAGCAGCAGGTGTAAATCACATGACAATAACAAGGGCAGAATACTACATATTTGTTAATGGGACTAGCCATTCATCTCCTTTTGCTGCATATAAAGTGTCTGGTAGGATGTGGAAAAAACTGGGCTGTTAGGCTGTGTTATGGTACATTTACATTGACCATTCCCTCCTTACAATTGTGTAACTCAACTTATGTCATTCCAGTTTGATGTGTTATTTCACTACTAGTCACCACTCGTATGGGTTTCTACTAGTGAACCTCATATTTGCTGTATGAAATGTTTAGCTGTGATCTAGGTATTTAGGTCCCTTCTCTGGGTCTACGTTTACCTCGTTGTTTGCTTGTATGAAAAGAGTCCAACTGAAGCAAATCCTGCGCAAGCCCTGAGCACTCTCGGCGCATGATTCTGCCATTTTGTACCTCAGGGTAAGTCACGTGGCACTCTAGTGTTGTGTACAGTTATTACTGCACGTGTTCAGACTTGGCTGTAACCCGCAGGTCACACGCAGCATCAAGGCCGTCTTTGAGTAGTGCCTTTGAGAGGTTAATAATAAACCCAGTTTTAAGGTGCCAGGAGACGGTTCACTTTGCGGCTTGGGCTATAATCAGCCATCACTGTTGTTTTTATATTACTGAGTAATGGAAGAATGTCAGACATGAGAGGAGACGAATGATTAACTGTGGAGCTATCCATGCTCCTTCATTGATTGAGACCTGGTTTAAAATTCACTTATAGTAGCATCTGCCTAAATCTGAACACGACCTTCCAGGAGTCGGGGTGGGGTGTAACACAGGCCCTTAAAGCCCCTGTGCTGCAGAGGGGCTCCTACACTTCAGGGGTCCCAAACGCTTCAGAAGGACCTCATTCTGCCCATGGCCAATCATGAATGTCTATGATATTTCCACAATCCTGCAGGTGGGCCCATCTTTTTCAGTTAGCCACTGCCACACTTCACATGAGTTAGAGTAACAAATACTGACATAGTGCTATGAACATAAGAGCAAACGTTCCCTTTTCCCAAGTTTGAAGAGTATACCCTAAGACTAGTGAATCAGATCAAATAAATCTGTGATCTAAATGTATAAGGACAAAATTAAATTTCACAGTTGCTAAAGTACAAAATCATGTGTGAAGAGAAACAAATATAAATATATAAAATCCAACAATATTAAAAAGGAATGCTTATAAAAATGAGTTTATTAAAACGTTTTAACAATGATACCACAAAATTCACTATAAGTGATTAGCTAAAACACACTGTTTTTACATTATTAAAAAACATTTGTCAATTTACAAATATTACAAAAAAGAAAAACAAACTGTCGACGCTGTGTTTCGGTAATAAAGTATTTTGTCACCTTCTTCAGGACAATAGAGCAATTTCGAAATCTGAATAACAATAAAAACACTATGTTAGAAGCGGAGAACATTCCTTTTTTTTTTTTTTTACAAATAACGAGAACACACATTTTTTTACCAACTTAGAAAAATAGTTCTCATTGAACTTTTATCAAGCTATATTACGGTTATTTACAGTATCTGAGGGTTCTAATGGTTATTTTATGGTTTTATTTAAAAAATAGCAGCACCATAACGCTGCCTCACATAAATTATTTAGTATGAATGTTAATATTAATACGACATACCTTTGGCCGTGACTCTGTAGCCTCTAGATTATCATATGTGGCTTTTCGGGGGGGAATCAATTTCTCATGTGTCATCTTTAACGACCCTGAGGACACTGTTACTGCTCCCGAAGTTTTACAAGTGAACCCTGAATTGGTCCACCCGCCTGTAAACTCTGTCTTTCTTCAAAAACCCGTATTATTACATGATGGGTCTCCTTTTCAGTATATTCCACTGTAAATAGTTCTACAAAAAATGGTTACACATTAGTCAGTCCTTTTTCTTAGTCTCTGGTTTAGCTGAAGTATTAATGAAGCAAACCTAACCTCATTGAAAAAGACACCTGCCCACCTGTATAATCCACTATTTCCTTGCAGACTTGGCCTATTGATGATCCCCTTTATTTAAAAAAAATTCAGTTCCACTGTAAAATAGGAAAATAAGAGACCTTGGTTTATAAACTGCCCATTTTGGTCGTGTACCCTATCCTTTTTAGTTCTCATTGCTATTTCTCACCTTATACGATTTGTTAGATTCGTAGAATATGAAGCAGGAGAGGCACTATTAATCTGAGCGCACAGAACAGTGGCACTGTCCTCTTAAAGCTGAAGTTTATTTATGAAGATGTATTTTTAGCCCAACAAATCCAGGTCACTTATCCTCATCATGTTGAGAAAGTGAGTCTCTCTTTCCTGTTTCCATGGGTAGCGCCTAAGACCATGGCTTTTGCATAGCAAGGGGTTCAGGAGTGCGCAAACCTGTGTTACTCATCCATAAACCTCCTAGACCATTACATGTAATGTCCTCACAGGTAAACTCCTCAAATGACCTCCTGTCAATGGCTTGCAGCAAATAAGTATGAATAGGGAGAAGGAGGAGGAGCACTCTCATATTAAATATGTGTGTAATGAAAAGGATTTCCCAATGAAGAAGTCAAAAATGAGATTGCGCCTTTACATCAATTGTAAAACAACATTGAAATGAGTTAAAAACATTAGCAACATGGAACAACTTCTAGATTTTAAAACATCATGGCAGTAAGAGTATACAACATAATAATACCATACATTTGTGTACCTTCTTTTTGTTGCAATCCTATATTTTAAGTATACTTTGTAAGTCATGTAGTTTTTGTAGATACATTTTGGATCTAAACATACTCCTATGTGTGTCATTGCAGTTCATGCATAAGAATGACGAGTGCTACAGTGCATCTTCAGGCTGTGCTAAGCAAAACCATGATTGGGGGACCTTCTGGAACATTTAATTAAATTTAATACAATCTATTATTTGTGTTTCTAGTATACATTTCCAACGATCACTTGGCAGTTTATGCCTACGATTAAAAGATTACCAACATTGGGAAGCAATTCGGTAATGTGCAGTTCGTCAGTTTTAATTAAAGTTTGGAGGTTATGGAAGGAGTTAGTCGGATTTATTCTTAAGTATGCAAAAGTGAAGTTTTTTGAAGTGACTATTTAAAATAAGATGTATGCAAAGCGAGTTGTGAATGCTAGTAATTATTAAAAGACAAGAAAAGAAAGAAATGGGATTTGAGTGAGTCAATAGACAATTAATAGCCTCTGTAGTTAATCCCACTAGCGGGCTACTGCTGTCAGGGGTGTTTTGCGCCGGGCTATGGATTCTATTAACCAAACGTATCCTTCAGTTTCCATTATATATATATGCATACAGTTTTCCGCCTGGTTCCAGATTACGGAACAGTCACTGTTTGTGCTACGGCACACTTCTAACCCCTCCCATGCTCGTGGCGGAACCGCTCCGTCACGAGCCTCGGGTGGGCTGTGCTGGTAATGGAGCGGTTCCGTCACGGCCCGCTCGGCGCGCCTGCGCGGTGCGTTCTATTGAGCGGGCAGGGCCGTGACGGAACCGCTCCGTCGCAAGCACAGCCCACCCGAGGCTCGTGACGGAGCGGTTCTGCCACGAGCATGGGAGCGCCGCGTGGCCCCCCCCTCCCCCCTAGCGCTGCGGCGGAATTGCCACCGCAGCGAAGGGATTAAACAGTCTGGGGCAGTGCGTCCTATTACAAGTACTATGCTTCCTCGAGGGCAGTGCAATAGTAAAATATGGAACAGCTTTGTGAATCAGTGGCTCAGCCTTTCTCTTTGCTGGTGTCCCCTGCTTGTACTTTAAGGAGAGAACAGAGATCCCTCTGCAGGAGCTGCAGTGAGTGACTGTCCATAACAGGGCACAGGCTTAATGCAACGAGTTTCTCGCATTAACATGGGGCAGGCCCCATGCTAATGAAGGAACATCCCCTGAAGATGGCACCAGAGATTTACGTACCTGGCACTATTCAGTGTCATCTTGAGAATTTGGGGTTCCTGTTAAAAGCATACTTTCAGGGCCCCTGTCCAGAACAACTTTGTATTTTATAACCCATTTTCTGTTCATTCAGTATCGAAAACAATTAAATAATTCATTAAGTGCTGGATGGACAAATATTAGTGATAGCGATTTTTTTTGTGAATCCCTATTTGGTAATCGCTATTACCAATGTACAAAAGTAATATCCGTCTCAGCGATTTGTTGTAGTGGGTCACAAACAGATTTACCTCATGTACATTAATGAGGTAGGTCAGTTGCAATTTGAAACCCACTAGGATTCGCTGCCATCAAAGGGATGGTGGCCTGCTGGGCTCAGCAGACCTCCATGTCTGTCATTGCTTTTAAATAAAGAGGTTTTTTTATGCAGCCTGTTTTCCTTAAGAGAAAAAGGGATGTGTTAAAAATGGAAAGTTTCCTTTTTCTTTTTTAAGAGTAGGCATAGGTCCCTGGGACCTCTGCCTGCAATTAAAAAATATATTTTTAAACATTCTCAAAATGGAAGGGGTCCCTACGGTGCCTCTTCCCATTTGCAAATGGGTTACCGGTAACTTTGAGTTTTGCAACCGCATTTCAGTCACAAAACATTTAAACATCCTATTCTGATTAGGTATTTGGAAGGGACTCCCTAAATGTGCCCCTTCCAAATACCAAATCGGTATGTAGCAGCAATTCCAAGTTACGATTTGGTAACATGTTACAGAATCGCAATTTGGAATTAGTACATACCAAAATGCATTTTTGCACTTGGACATGGACCGATTCGGCAAATCGGGCCGTTTGCGACTGCAAAAAATGCTTTGTACACCTAGCTGTAAAGGTTAAGTTGGATAAATAGACAGATGTGAGGTAGAGAGGAATTTCCATCCACAGGAGGCACCTTGGAATGTGGGCGCCCTGGGCAATTGCCCACTTTGCCCATGCCTTAAAACGATGTTGGGTCTATCTGTATTACAAAGGTGGGTGCACACGAGTCTGCACCTCTTTCTGTGAAACTATGGTGTCCTAGGGTGCAGAAAACGAGCACACCTGCCCTTTTCGCTCCCATGCCGCTTTGACTAATACGGGACCAGGTGGCAATTCCAAATGCGTAAATTGTACGCAAGTTAGTAGTACTTTTTAAGAGCGGATATTGGAGTAAATGTCAGCTTAGGGCTGTAGTGTCATTCCCTTCAAGCCCCTGTCCTCTGGCCCCTGCTTCAGGGCACAAGTCCTAAAAAAAGAAGTGGGGGGACGCTGACGTCACAACAGGAAGGGAAGTCACGAAAGGTGGCTTGCACCATCAGACTCCTTGCTTTCCCTCGCTCCTCCCCTAGATGCGATTGCATCAGAGAAGGCAGCGGGTGAGCAGCGTTCTGAATGAGCTCCGATCTCGCCCCAGAGAGGCCAAAGAGTGAATGGGTGGCTCAATTTGCTCCAGTTATCGAACTCCTGGTAAATTAAGTGGGGGACGCCGTCCACCCACGTGGTACCCCGACTCAAGCACTGGGCAGCAGGATACAATGCATGGGCTCCCACCTCACTCTTGAATGATTTCTCAGGTAAATATTGAAACCACCTGTTCTTGCAAATGCCGAGGCCTCCATCTCTGAGCTTCGTAACAGGCGTTCTTATGTTAACAAATAGTACAATTTCACTGCTAAATTTTTGGGTTGGGCATGGGCCATTAGAAGGAAATCTCTTGCACAATAGTAGGCTTGTTGAGATGAACCTAGGCCATTGTCTGCTCTCCCAGCTAATGAGAACCTGTTCTTTTTGCGCTTATACTGGCTAAATAATTGTATGAATTTTAGGTTTTAATGATGAATTTTAACATCTCTAATGTCACGATGCTTTATCATTTTTAAAAAAAAATCTTGAGGTTGTAAATATGTTTTAAAAACTTGTTACTGTGGATGTAATGGTTTTAAATGTTCTATGCTTTTATGAGTTTTTTACCTCGAATAAAGCAAATTTGACTTTGACTTTGACAATTTCACTCCAGTTCAGCAGGAACTGAGCAGCCAGAACCATAGCAGAAAAAAATTGCACGTCTGTCATATCTGACTGTCCCACAGTGAATGACTTCCTGCTGGAGATAAAAAACACAGAGGCTGCTAAGAATGAAAACATGCCCTCATCAGCTAGTGTGGCCTATAAGGGAGACGTTTCTAATATCCCCGGGCTCAACTTTTTTACCCAGGCTGCATGTCGTTCCGGCCTCCATTGTTCTCGGCGTGCCGGCGCCACATTATCCCTTCCCGCGCTCTCATCTGACCGGGGCCACACAATCGGCCTCGTAGGGCTCTGAATGCGGAGCGCTCAACACTTGTCTGGTGCTCCAGAGGGGCGGCTTCCGTCACCCGAGCTCTCTGATCTCACTTTACCTGCAGGGGAGGTGACAGCGTCCCTGAACACCTGTGGGAATGTCAGATCGAATCCCATTCAAGACACCTTCAGGCGCAAGGATACAGAAAATGGCTTTTTATAAAACAAAGAAGCACGCGAAGGAGGAGTGGCATTTAGGAAAAGTTCAAAGCTTTTTTGTTTGAGCCACCAGCTTTACGTTTGCCCCAAATGCTTTTATAAATGCTTTTTTGGGTAATAAAAAATATCAATTCTAACCATGATGTCCGCTTAAGTTAGTGTTAGCTCTATTTTATCTTTCGTTGTGCGTTTTTTCTGTTTAGCTCTTAATTTGGAAATTGTGGTTTCATTTCCACAAACTGTAGACAACAGCGAGGAAAAGAGGTCAGAGGAGTGAACAAAGCGGTACAAAAGGGGGTGGTGATGGACGGAGCATCTGAACCAATCAAACACTCACACCCAGTCAACAGATCTGGGTTTAATCCATCACCGTTCTTTAGCCCACTCTGCCACCCCAGTTCAGACATGGCCATATGCAAATCAGTCTGACCCTGTGCCAAATGGGAACAGTCCAGCCCGAACTGCCAAGCGGAGGAGGAGTGAACAAAGCAGCAAGTCTGTAGCTCAGCTCAGGTCTGTGTCTTTGTCAGCGCAGCCCTCGAGCAGACCTATTCTCTCTAGGAGAGTGGGGTTTGTTCTCCCCTAATTGGCTTTTTCTTCCTGGTTCTTTCAGCGATTGGCACAGCCAGAGGGTCATTTAACTCTCTCACCCGATGCTGTTGCCGTTATGGTGTATCTATCCGCCTCCAGTGGAGTGCTTGCATTGAAGTCTATAAGGGACTTTTTTTTTTTTTTTTACTACTATATGCCTCTCAGTCGCCTCCTTGGTGCTCATTCCAGCCCCTTCGACTTTTTCCACTTGGGTCGGTCGCTCCCCCTTGTTCCTTCCCACCTACTGCCACTTTCTGGTGTGTCTTGTTGCTCCCCGTTCACCCGCCCCTCTCATTCTGACCTCTCAACCCCATCCCTTTTGCACAGGGCTTGATTAGAGGGAAGACACGGTAGATGCTGTCTAGCCACTATTTTCAGAGGGTAGACACCGTCTACCCGACTGCAAAGCTGACCACTTTCAGCGGAGTACCACATTTCTTTCCTACTTCTCCCGGAATTCACGGAAATATGCTGAGCTCGTCCCGATGTAATTTTCTGACAGCAGGACACTTTCACCAGCGCCTCCACGTTGTCTGCTTTTGTTCTACACAGCAAAGGGCTGGCAGGGTTGGGGGCTTATCAGATTCCAGCTTCACCCATAAAAAAAAACAGGAGTTAAGGGGCCATTAGGCCTCTTTTTGTTGGAGTCAGGGCCAGTTCTATGATTTGCGAGGCCCTGTGCCAAAAGGGAATGCACGAGGCCCCACTAATTTACTCAAGGGAATGCGCAAGGTCCCTCTAATTTACTTAGGTGATCCCTTGCAAGGAAACCATTCAGAGACACCGCGGGAGGCCCATTGTACAGGATTTTAGGGCCCCCACAGTTTTAACTTTCAGCCCAAAGGCAATTCTCACACCTCCAGCCTGATAGGTGTAAGAATAGCTTGTGGGCTGAGAGTTAACACTGTGGGGGCGCTAAAATCCTGTGCAAAGGGCCTCCCGCAGTGTCTCTGAATGAGTCTCCTTGCAATTGGGACAAGGGAAAGTGTCTCCCTCCCCTAGCCCTCCAGACACCATCCCTGAGAGGCCCAGGGTGGGGACTCCTCCCATAGACTCTAATTGCAAGTAGACAAGGAAACAACAGGGCACACGATCGGTTCGGGGCCCCATGCTGGTGGGCTGAGTGCGAGGCCCTGGGCAGCTGCCCATGCCTAGTGCCGGCCCTGATTGGAGTATCCTGCCTGGGAGCTTTCAGGAGCCTCATACGTAGATGCAATGGTGGGGAAACAAAGGCTCACATCTTATCACTTCACAGGTACTTAAGAGAGATATGGTTTTCACTTTGTTCAGTCACTGTATAAAAGAGATAAGCAAGCACAGTTCAAAGTTTATTATGTTTTGGCTCTCAATGAGGGCCACATAAAATTATACACACCATTATACAGTAAAAATAATAAAGAAGTAACAAACATACAACAAGAAGAAAACACTACAATTATCAGCAATTAAAGCAAACATCAACAACTCCCTGTCATCATTAATAAATATTTAAAAACCCTTTAAAAAATTTAAAAATTCTAAAACAAAACAATTCATTTGGAGGGCAGTAAAGTGCATGTAAGAACAATTTAGCATTTACAATTCCCAATTGTAAACAAATAGGTTTTAACCATTTATGGCGCAAAGAGCGTAATACAGGACAAATAAACAAGACGTGATTACGATCTTGTACAGCGTTATTACAAAAATTACATAATGGGGATCCCCCATACCACTTTGCTAGTAGTGAATTAAGAGGAAGCAAATCATGTCGTAAAAGGTACCATAGTCTACGAACTCCATGGGGAATATTCCAGATAAGATATTGTTGGGTCTGCTTGGGGATATATGTTTTTAGAAGGGATTCCCTGTCATATAATCTGGGTTGGGCAAGGGTATCCAACTTATAACATAGTTCCCACGACGCACTTTTTAGTTTAGCTTTTAGTTCTAGGGGAGAGAGTAAAAATAAGGTACTCTCATCCAACTCTAATAGGGCTACTGCATTCCTAAAGTTTTTTACTAATGACGAGAATTCATTAAAATTGCCCAATAGTTCCTTTTTAATGACTTCTCTTAGGGTACCAGGTTTACCTCTAGCCAGGCAGGCTACCCATCTTACAAGAGCAACCAGCCCCTGTGCCCAACAACTTCGAAGTCCGAATTCCAACCTACATGAAGAAGTAGAACATGCATTATTAAGAGATGAAACTTTCCGCAGTACCCTTCCTTCCATTTTTTGAAGAAATCCCCAATGTTTCAGCTCTACTAATTCGATTCCATATAGTAGAGTAGCTGGAACTTTTGCTCTAAAAACATCCAACAAGAGTGAGAAATGCCTCTTCCCGGTAGCATTGTATAACGAACATAACCCCATTCCATGGGCCAGTGCTTTGCGAGAGTTATGTTCGATGTGGGGGTTCTCACTAAGATTCGCTGATATTATTTTGCCTAAAAAGGTATAAGTTTTAACCACGTCGAGTTTTTGTCCCCCAATAAACCACTTATAACTTCCTGACCTACATTTTCTCTTACCAAAAATATACATGATTTTACTTTTCGATGTATTAATTTTCATATAATGTGCTACAGCAAATTGGTTCAATGCAAGCAGACGATTAGATAAACCCTTCGGGGTCAAATCTAAAACAAGTATATCGTCTGCATACATTAGAATAGATATAGCAGACCCTCCAATTATCGGTGCGAGTCCCTCACAAGCGGAAATAGAGGTTGGTAGGTCGGCCATATATAAAGAGAACAATATGGGCGCCAGTATACACCCTTGTTTAAGCCCATTCTGGGAGGGGATAGATGAAGTGAGACCCCTTTCCCCACCTTGTAGCACCTTACACCATGTGTTCGTATGCAGAGACCTAACCAGTTCAAGTAGGTATCCTGGCATACCCAACGCGGCCAGCTTTCTCCACAGCGATGGACGATCCACTTTGTCAAACGCTGTGGAGAAATCAATAAATGCGGCATATATGCCACCACCACGGACACATACATATTTGTCAGTAATCACCTGCAGTAATGTCAGGTTATCTAACGTTCCATGTTCTTCACGGAAACCTGTTTGTTCCATTGGTAAAATCATATTAGTTTCTGCCCATTCCACGATTAACATTAAAAGGCATTTAGCGAAAATTTTCCCTATTGCATCTAATAAAGCTATTAGACGATAATTAGATGGCATCCCCCGATCACCCTTTTTAAATATCGGAATTAATATACTTCCCCTCCAGGAATCGGGGACAGTTCTTGATAAAAAGCATGCCTGAAATATTGGGAGAAGAATCCTACTCCAAGTAGTGACATCCTGCTTAATTATTGACATGGGGAGTTCATCTGGACCCATAGCTCCGGTAGAGCGCATACTCATTATCACGGAAGCTATGGTTTTTTCAGTAGGGAGTATTATTTTTTGCTCACTATTTGGACCCAAGTTACATATATCCTCCATCACACCATTCGGAGCATATAATGTAGTCACAAATAGTGTCCAGACGTCTTCGGCAATGGATATTGGACTGGGAGTTACTATGGAACCACAGCCTTTCCTTATTATGGACCAAAATTCTCTAGATTTATTATAGGTTAAAGCCTCTCTTAATCTAATCCAGAGAGAGTCTTCTTTTTCTCTTTTTAACTTAGATCTCAATCTAACTCTCCTACGTTTTAATAATGCTAACTGACGCTCATTTTCCCCAGATCTATTAAGATATTGTTTCCTGATAAGTTCATTTATCTCCCTATTCAATAAAAATAATGAACTAGGAGAAAAATGAGGTCTTTTGGGATTTCCCTTTTTCTTGGCTAACCCAGTAATTTTTATAATGAAATTTTCGAGTTCTAAAAATTCTATACCCTCCCACTGATCAAGTTCAAGTAAGGTTTGGGCAAGGAGGTTTTGTACGTCCTTCATATTAGTAGAGCCCCAAAAACATCTACCTGACTTTCGATCAATGGAAAGATCTCTATTCTTTAGAGACCAAGAATTAGTTTCAGGGGGGTTTAATGAGATAGTTACATTAATTAGTTTATGATCGCTCAGAGGAGAGTGAGAGATCACCATGTCTTTAATAAAGGAGAACGTATCATAGTCCGTAATGGCGTAGTCCAAAATGGACTCACCCCTGAAAGATCCATGTGTATAATTAGCAGGAGTATCTGAGGGCATTCTGCCATTAATAATAAGCCCTTCTACGAGGCTAAGTTCCTCCAAGAGGATCTTACCTCTTTTATTAGTTTTTATTCTAGTAGGCCAAAGCGCTTGGGGTATATTATATGCTTCTTCCTTAAATATATTTCTAAACATGTCTAAAGTAGAGTTGGATAATTTGCTGTTTAAATCACCAACCAACCGTATATAGGGGGGGTGTTCAACCTCCAATAGTTGTTTAACATAGGAAAACATTCGCTTTAGAACTAAATTAAAAATTTCCTCAGGAGGAATATATACATTTACAATAACAAACGAGGACCGAGTACCCACTTTGTCTAGGTTACAAATAGTTATAGACTGAAAAAGATTGCTAGAGTCTGAGAAATGAGTAAATTGCCATTGTAAAGAGGTGGATAAAAGACAAGCAATTCCACCTTTTGCATGGCCTTTTTTAGAAGGTTTTGCGGGAGCCTCCAGGACGAAATACTCTTTCCCTACATAGGGGAGATTTTTACACCATGTCTCCTGGAGACATATTACATCGGCGTTTAAAGAGGATAAAAAGTCAAATTTCTCAGGGCAATTATACAGACCAGCTGCGTTCCAAGAGACAATTTTTAAATTATTGTTAAAGATGTTGGAAGAGTCGTGGGTTACTCGCGGTATTGGTAGATAAAACCCCAGGTAACCAATTCCACATCTGATTGTCTTCTGTTAGAGGAATATCTGTGTTGTCAGGTAATGGGAGGACCTGGGATACCATTCGTTTACCTCTAGAGACCCAGATTTTTAGGTCTTTATTACAGGATTGATGATCATCCTGTGTGAATACTGGCTTTGTAATACTATCTCTAGAGGAAATACGTAAAGCATTATTATAGTAAGGTAACACGTCAATTCCTCTACATTGGAAAAATTCCGCCTGTTGAAGAACAAGATTAGTAATTATTTTTGAATAAAATGTTACCCTTGTTCGTTGCCCAGTAACTAATCTTATCGGTAGGACTAAATCAATATCATTTGATAAAATTAGTTTTAGACTATCAATCTCTTTAAAGCAATTAAGCAGCCAAGACCTATTCATTTTTACGTCCTGATCAAACAACGGAAAAAAATCCAGTGTCAGTGTGTCCACACATGTCATAGCGCTTTTTACAGGCTGAATATTTAAACCTCTAGCTATATCAGGCTGGGGCCGGAAAATTGATGCCGTTGGATTTAGTACTTTTGCCACAAACGGGGAATTTCCCGTAGCATCAACCATCAATGATAGAGGTTCAGGCGCATTTAACACAGGACATGGGATTACCTCGTTTGTAAAACCCACAGCGGAGGTACCCTTCAATACATTATTAGCCGAGTCCTCCTCCACCTCTTTAATGGAAATATTCAGCAGTGAATTCTCCCCATTTCCTGATTCATCTCGCACTTCAGATATTATGTGTTTTTGAAAAATGATTTGCCTTGGTCTTTTTTTCTTATATTTGCGTAGTAACTTCCTATTTTTCCCTTTTAATTTTACTTTTGTGATTTTAGTCCCTGTCAACAATCCTTCCGGGTCCTTTTTTTCATGAGTAAAGATAGGGAAAAGTTCATTTTCAACCGTTTGTACTATCTCTACCAAACTATCTTCCTTGACAATATGTTTTAAATCTTTACTCTGTTCAAGGGAAGATAAGATAGGGCTCTTAAGAGGCTTATGAATGTCTGCCTTTACAGACATTCTCAGAGGGGTATTAACCTCCAAAGGATTGATACGATCTACCACATTTTGAACAGCAGGTTCAGTAGGAGGTATTATTACATTCGCAGTTTTTTTAGCCAACATTTCCTTCAATATCTCAGTCACAGAAGACAGAATACAGTCAGAGCTCACAGCAAATTTACCAAGAAGAAGCAGTATAGAGGACAAGATTTGTTCAAGAGCTATCAGAGACTCAGAAATTGGCTTCTCATTTTTTGGATAGCTAGATGGAACAAAAGAGCAGATCCCCGATAAATTGAATTGAGGAGACTTCAAATCACTATGAGATGATAAATTGTCTTTGGATTTGATTGAAGGAGTGCTGCTATATAGCAGCATTCCGGATGGAGTTGCTCTAATTGGAGATTTACTGTCCCCAACCTGGGTCAAAAGTTTCCTGTCCATATACCGACCACAAAGATCAAAGTCAATACTGGTGGAAATAGATACATCAGCCATATCTTCCTCCACCTTTTCTCTTTCATTAGTAGTGTTATAATGAGGAGTTGAGAGATTTACTTCATTTAATTGAGGCTGAGGAGACTTATTTATTTCAGTCAGTAAGTCAGTGTTAAAGTCCATTTTCACGCTAGTTTGCAATTGCGGTTGTGGTAATGAATCAACATCTAAAATTATTGGGTCTTTTGAAGGTTTATTCACAGATTTTTCCCAAATGTGTTCCAACTGCATCTGACCTTTCAATAGTGCACTATTTTCAGACTTTTTCCTCAGGAGAATGGGTTCAGATGTTGAACATACTTTTTCCCTTAAAACTTTCCCAGAACGTAATTTCTTTGTTGACATGATGCCAGTGAGTACACCAGACCTTAAGCAGGATAAATAGTCCCGGATAGAAACACAGACAGATTAAGAAAATTATAAATATAGATCCACAGGGAGAAGCAAATAAGTTCACAATAGCGGATAACAAATTACAGTCGGAAAAATCAATCCGCGTGTTTTCATTCAAATATTTACTGCAATGAACACCGACAAGGTTATGCAGGAAGGTGAAATGAAAAATACCGGGGCCCAGCCCGGCCTACCTCGGCCACTGAGGGCCACAGAGGGCCCGCCCTTTGCCCGGGCTTAGCCCGGCGTCGCCCGCGCGCGTCCCGCGATGCGCGTTCCTACTGCTCAATTATCGCCAGGTGAGGGGGGCGTGTCAGGGCGGTGCTCCAGGGCCAGATGATTTGGGTTCCTGAAGTCCTGTTGTAGATCACAGTCCGCCGACCAGCAAAGAAATGCGAGTGTTTCCCGCAAAGCGGGAAACGCGAGCAGTGATGATGCAAACGCTGCTCTGGAGTTTGGATTACAGCACAGCTCAGTAGCGCCTCCAAGAAAAAAGCGCTAACAATATCCTTTTCACCAACAAGGGCTCTGTCTCCACACACAGCAGAACGGAGCACAGAGTAACAGCGATTACAGCGGCATTCACCTCGCTCCTGCGCGCCTACTGCTCAATTATCGCCAGGTGAGGGGGGCGTGTCAGGGCGGTGCTCCAGGGCCAGATGATTTGTGGTTCCTGAAGTCCTGTTGTAGATCACAGTCCGCCGACCAGCAAAGAAATGCGAGTGTTTCCCGCGAAGCGGGAAACGCGAGCAGTGATGATGCAAACGCTGCTCTGGAGTTTGGATTACAGCACAGCTCAGTAGCGCCTCCAAGAAAAAAGCGCTAACAATATCCTTTTCACCAACAAGGGCTCTGTCTCCACACACAGCAGAACGGAGCACAGAGTAACCGCGATTACAGCGGCATTCACCTCGCTCCTGCGCGCCTACTGCTCAATTATCGCCAGGTGAGGGGGGCGTGTCAGGGCGGTGCTCCAGGGCCAGATGATTTGTGGTTCCTGAAGTCCTGTTGTAGATCACAGTCCGCCGACCAGCAAAGAAATGCGAGTGTTTCCCGCGAAGCGGGAAACGCGAGCAGTGATGATGCAAACGCTGCTCTGGAGTTTGGATTACAGCACAGCTCAGTAGCGCCTCCAAGAAAAAAGCGCTAACAATATCCTTTTCACCAACAAGGGCTCTGTCTCCACACACAGCAGACAAAGAGATAAGCATACACTGTAAAGATGTCAGATGTGTTGTTTACCCCAGTAATTACACAGATAACAATTTAATTACCACTATTTAGTTTTATTCTTTTATAGCTCTTCAGCTCTACAGTACTGCTAAAGCGCTATAAAAGAAAGAAAACAAAATAGTGGCATTTAAATTATTTGTGTACATGTGATGTAAAGCACTCCTACTCCCTGAATTGGGATGACTACTCATCCCAATGCAGGCTGTCGGAGCTCTTTACATCACATCTACAAATTATACATCGACAATAAATCATATGTGTGTTAATACCAATATAAAGGATGTGTTAGATAAGATGGTGAGGGTTACAAAGTGTAGGAGCCACATGTCAATCATACCTCACTGTGCTATATTAGAAGGATTACAATTTATGAACCGCAAGTAACAAAAGGATCTCGGTCTTAAAAGCAGTAACCTACTTATCCATTTACATAAAACAAAAATCTGTCATCTGTGTGTTTCATAAAGTGCCTCGCAGGAGACATATTAACCCTTTATGTTACTTCGATTCAAAACTAGGACTAGGCAAAATACTCTCCAGCAAAAATGCATTATCCTCCAAAGTTATCTTATCATTATTATTCCCTGACATTTAGCTGGCACACAAAGATCTCAGCAGCAAGTGCCTTAACCCCATAAGATATTTTAATATACAAACATTGCAACCAATTATGCAGAACAGATTTACTGCCACGTTTCTCTTTGTTGCCAATTTATTTGCAACATGGTTTAAAAAAATAAATGCATAAATTGAGGCCCAGATTTTACATCAGGGTTGCGTCAATATTTTGACACAACATCAGTGCAACATTCAATTTGTTAAATAATGTAATGCGCTCAAATGTACTCTTCATAGACCTGCTAAATATATATGAGGTCTTAAGATCTGAAGTCACTTCCTGTGATGACACACACCTTGATGTTACTTTCTGTGATGTTATGCTCCGTGATGTCACAACCATTATGCCTAACTTGGTGAGTCCCCCCCCCCTTCTCTTTTTAGGACTTGAACCCTGCTTTTATGTGTGTTTTGCCCCCTGTTTCTTCTGTCTGGCACCAGTCTTCTTGACCTTCCCTCTTGCTGCTCCTCGCACCATCCCTCCCCTTTTCAGTGCCCTCGGGCACTAGGTCTGGGCATTCATTTTTCTCTCCTTATTTTTTATTTGAAGTGAGTGGCAGGAGTTTTAATTAATGGTTAAAGATTTCCCTACCTTTCCAGCCTTCTATTTCACTGTCCTTTTTTTTCTATATCAAATGTAACTCTGGTGGCAACAGACCATTCAGGATTGTCTTTTTAGGTTTTGCCTCGGCAATGCGTACGAAGTACGCATACGCTAGCAAAATCTTATGTTTTGCTCTGTGGGGTCGGGTATCCGCCCCCTCTTCGCCCCCTCCTCCCATTGGCTAGCTCCATAAATGGAGGCTAGCCATTGGGAGCCGGATCTGTCCGTCAAGGCCGGACCAGATTCGGGGGCGTTCCCGAGAATTTTTCCCTTTTGGCCACGTCATGCAGCGGTGGGCGGGGCTTTTTTTTGGGCTCGTCGAGGTTTGTTTGGGCCATTTGGCGGCCGAGGAAGTCCAGGTGAGTGGTTCCTTTCTTGTCCCCCCTCCCGCTGTCGGTTCGTTTCCCGCCCCCCCCCCTCCCGCTGGCCGTTCCTTTCCCGCTGGCCGTTCCTTTCCCGCTCCTCCCGCTGGCCGTTCCTTTCCGGCCCCCCCTCCTGCTTCTGTGTCTTTCCCGCCCCCCCCCTCCCGCTTTCGTGTCTTTCCCGCCCCCCCCTTCTCCCGCTTCCGTGTCTTTCTCGCCCCCCCCTCCTGCCCCCCCCCTCCCGCTTCCGTGTCTTTGATCTTTGGGTGTCCCAGTAGAAGACTCTTCCCTCTGCTATTTACGGGAGCATGGTTTTTTACTTGCTTGCAAATTCTGATCTGATGTAATGGGCCCTGCATTTTCGCGAGCTCCAGTGGTGTAATACTTGGAGGTCTTTGTTTTAAAGGGTGTGAGACTGGTTCAGCCTTGCTATTATCTGCGTCGCGTGTTGGTCTGTTAGGTAGGTATCTTCCTTGGCTCCGGGCAGCAATCGTCAGTTTTAAGAGTTTTCAACGAGTCTGAAAAGGGGGTACGTTTGAGAGCTTTCCGACACCTCAGATTTCCTGGTATCAAACATCCTGATGTCTGTAAAACTGATATCTGTATGCCCAGTTTGTCAGTGTTCATAATAGTTGCTATTGTTATTGCTGGCAAAGTTCTGTAAAACTTGCCCCAATCTGATCCATTAACGTTCACTTTTTCTTTTCAGCTCTGGGACTCTAAGTCGCTTTGCGTCAGAGGCCACACTTTTGTATGTAGTTCTCAGAAGTTCAGGTGGTGTTTGATTCCGTGACTGGATTCAGTAGTATACTTCTGGTCTGCAGCTTGGTAACCTCTTCTGACATTTCCTGGATTTCTATGCTATTCCTTGCATGAGCTGAAGCGTTGAAATTAGGCCTTCTTGCCCTGACATGAGGCCTGAATGATGGTGATTCCCTGTATCCGTCCAGGAATAAGTTGTGATGAGAGTGCCTTCCGTAGGTAGCAGTGTTTCGTTTAGTGGGTTTGCCTTAGGGCTAAATTTGTGCAATGAGTGTTGGACTTTGGCCGATTGCTGCGCTGGAATCTCGATTCTCTCCCTGGTACCTTATTAGCTTAACCTTGAGGGACGGGGTATCTCCTGTTTTGGCGGCGCAGGGGGAGGACTCAAGGCCACTGAGGGTCCTAAAAAAAGCTAGCTCTGGCAAAGATCCTTGAATGTGGGGGACAGGGAGATGTTTTCTATTTCCATATTGGACATGATTGCACTGTCGCTTAGGGAAAGGTAGGTCTAAAACCGTGGGTGCCCCACTAGGGCATTTTGGTGGTGCTCCTAGGAGCTCAAATAGTCTCTTATATTGTGTTTTTCGGTTTTAGTATGAGGTTTCTCAGTCATTGACGCTGCTGATTTGCCTTGGGTTTGATGGCTTAGTACTTTTATAATTTCGATCTCTTGCCCTGCGTTGTGGTCAGTAGTTGACGGCAGACATGGTTCCTGTTTCTTTATGTGCTGAGCTAAACAGATCGTTTGTTTATTAATTTCTTTTTTCTAAACATACTTTGCGCTCTATCAAGGGCCATTAACAGGAGAGGGCTGCGGGATCTCCTTTGAAGAGTTTGCACACAGATGCCGAAAGAGAAGCAAAATACGACATAACAAGAATGTAGGCTTCAGGCCTATGTGCCTTTCCTTCATTTGCGGGCTACGCTGGTACTCTCTCCTATTTTTCCATTGTTTAAAAATCTCTGGTTCTAATTCGACCGCTTTGTTTTTTGTGAGCGGTGATTAAATGGAGGCGCCTCTGAGCTCAGGGGTTCTGCCCTACGGCCACCTCATGCAGTCGGAGCGAGAATGCTGCTGGCTGGCAGCTGGCAGTTTGAAAGAAAATGGTGGTAGAATTGTTGTTAATTTGTGTTTGAAGGTGACGGGATAGCTATACTCTGGAAAATTCTGAGGACACGACCCTGCCTTGGCTTGATTCGTTCACTGTTGGGTAATGCGGCGGTGTTCGGGGTGTCTCCCAGCCACCTGGGGGCCTTTGCAGGGTAACTTAAGTGTTGGACAAGTCTATGTATGGCTGTATATATGTATAGCTTGATTAAAATGTGTCCCTTGTTTATCGGCGGGGGGGTAGGCTCACCCTGCCGGGTCCTGCTTCCTCCACTCCAGCCTCCGCCGGGTACACCAAGTGCCAAGGCTGTCAGACCCACAGCCAGCAGCCCACCCACAGCAGTTCCCGTTCACTGACAGCCACCATGCCTCCGAATAATTCAGGGGCGATCCCAAGCCTCCGAGGCTGTGTGTGAGGCCATTCGTAGATCTCACCAATGATGATAAAACAGCGCGGGTACGAGAGGCTTGGCTTGCTGAAGAGGGGGGCATAGGTGGCCTCAGGCTGTCTCCCCGCGCGCACCATCACACGCGCCCACCCACATGCACCCACCCACTAGGAGTCAGTGGAGAGAGGTCATTTAAGGCAGAGATTGAGTAAAATTAAAGTAAAGAAATCCATGCCCCTCGGCCTCTGTTGGCGTGTCCACTAAAACTGGAAGTGCTTTGGAAACGTTACGCCCCTGTAGTAGGCGCTAGAAGCAAATTGGCGCTTTTACCCGTTTAGGTCAGAAGGTTCTCTCCATGGAGTTTTTAACCACCTCTTTTATTGTACGAAAATTGTGTTTACGGTAGGAATCTTGTACAGGAGACCTGGCCTATGTAATTTTACAGTATGGCTGAAAACCATGTCAACTAAAATCCTGACCAGTCAATTTGGCTAGTGGGTGGGACTGGTCCACTGTTTGTGCCCACAATAACTTGTTGTCGCCTGCTTGTGCCTCCGTTTTCGTGCCCCTGTCGCCTGCTTGTGCCTCCATTTTCGTGCCCCTGTCGCCTGCTTGTGCCTCCGTTTTCGTGACCCTGTTGCCTGCTTGTGCCTCCGTTTTCGTGACCCTGTTGCCTGCTTGTGCCTCCGTTTTCGTGCCCCTGTTGCCTGCTTGTGCCTCCGTTTTCGTGACCCTGTTGCCTGCTTTTGCCTCCGTTTTCGTGACCCTGTTGCCTGCTTGTGCCTCCGTTTTCGTGACCCTGTTGCCTGCTTGTGCCTCCGTGTTCTTGACCCTGTTGCCTGCTTGTGCCTCCGTTTTCGTGACCCTGTTGCCTGCTTGTGCCTCCGTTTTCGTGACCCTGTTGCCTGCTTGTGACCCTGTTGCCTGCTTGAGAGTGCGAGTCCAGAGTGCGAGTCCAGAGTGCCAGTGAGTGGCTGTGTATGTGTAGAGCTATGTGTGTGTGATACTATGTGTGTGATGCTGTATGTGTCTATAACAAGTTCAAACTGTGCACCTCTGTACCTGTGTATGTGTGCAGCTATGTGTACAAGAGCTAAGTGATGCTGTGTATGTGTGTGTGATGCTATGTGTGTATTATGCTATGTGTATGTGTGTAGCAATGTGTGGCTGTGTGTGTCTGTAGCTGTGTATGTGTGCAGATATGTGTCCAGGAGCAGAGTGATGCTGTCTGTGTGTAATGCTATGTGTGTGTGATGCTATGTATGTACAATACTGTGTGTGTGTGTGTGTGGAACTGTGTCTGTCTGTATAATTGTGCATGTCTGTAGCTGTGTGTGTATGTAGCTGTGTATACAAAGCCTGTCAATGTGTGTAGAGGAGGAGCTCTGTGTGTGTGTGTATAGCTCTGTGTACATATACCTATATGTGTGTATAAGTGCAAATGCAATAGGTCTCACATTTCGTAACTATAAAGCTATTTACTAGTCAACGACAAAGCCATTTGTTTATCTGTTTTACAAAAAAAACATGCACAAGCAAGTCTGGGAGTGTGCATGATGCGAGTGCCTCCAGATATTATTTGCCTCTAGATATTATTTGCCTCCAGTCTTACATTTAGAGCACGCGTTTTCCCAGACAGTCTTTGAAAGCTATTGAACGAAAAGAGGAGGAATCGAGACAGACTGTTTATGATAGCAATGGACAGAGGGGACTTGGTATCGAATCCAACAGCGGCCATGATGCTATGGAAAGAAAGGACAAAGCATATTGACCCACTGTTGACACTATGGAAAGAATGGAGGAAGTATCAAAGAAAGACAGGTGGAGCATAAGAACCGAGCTAGGGGATGCTCATCCATGAAAAAGGAGGCTGCTGTTCTTTCCATGCCCTCAGAAAGTTCTCTTTAGGCCACAGGCCCCTAGATTTGAAATGGCTTGTTACCTACCATTTTCAGAACAAAGAAAAGGGCGTGGCAGTTATTTTGATGAGGAGAAAAGATAATGGGCCAGAAGGTGTGTGGGGGGCTCTGTGTGGGTGTGTGTGGGGGGCTTTGTGTGGCTGTGTGTGTGGGGGGCTCTGTGTGTGTGGGGGGCTCTGTGTGGGTGTGTGTGTGGGGGGGCTCTGTGTGTTTGGGGGGGCTCTCTGTGGGTGTTTGTGTGTGTCACTTGCGAGAGATAAAGCTAGTGGCATTGTAAATGACAATGCCATTTATTTATGTTAAAAAAAACATAAATAAAAATAATGTCAAGAGCAATGCCAATAGCTCTAACTTTCACAAAGGCAAAACCATTGCATTGTAAATGCTTGTTTGTTTCCTTGTTACTGAAATGATCGAAAGAGTACAAGGAATGCTCTTGCCATTCGACCTTCATTTCACATAACAACAAAAACAGGACTGCAATGAAGGCAAAGGAGTCTTCAATACAGATAGGCTTTCATTTGTGACGTGCGTTTGACTTTAATGTGCTAGCACTGTATTTTCATGGGTTTTAGCACATTAAACCCGGACCTAAAGACTTTGTCAATGCTCGTTTTTGTTTTGTATTACTTAATCAGATCCTATCCCATCCCCTCCAACCACTTCCTTACGTGTATAGATAGGTCTTAATAATATCGTCACTAGCCCCCAGATGCATCAAGCATCCATTTTGCGATTCCTTATTAGCGAAAAATAAGGATTCGCCAATAAGGAATAGCAAAATGCTATGCATAAAGAAATCGCTAAAAAAATTGTGATTTCTTAATATTCCTTAATTGCGACTCGCAAATTGCTAGTCGCAATTAAGGAATACCTCCCCATTCATTCCTATGGGCCTAGAGGCCCCAAGGAATGAATGGGAAGACATTCTCAATTTGTGATTAGCAATTAGCGAATCGCAAATTGAGAATGCAATTTCAAGGGTGCAGGGGTGTCCAAAGGACACCCTGTTGCACCCCTGAAATTAATCTGTGCACATATGTTGCACACACACATGCTGCCCTAAGGGCATGTGGGTGCACAACATGAAACTTTGAAAAATGCACAAAATGCATTTTTCAAAGTTTTTGCAAATTGCCATGAAGTTCAACTTCATGGTAATTGGCTCCCCCTATTAGTGAAATCACATTTTTTTTTACTTTGTTGCATTGCATTTAAGGAATCTCAATTTGGGATTCCTTAAATGCAAATACAATTTAAGGAATCTCAATTTAGAGATTCCTTAAATTGCGATTTTTGCATTTGGGATGATGCATCCCAATTGCAAAAATACAGGTCGCAAAGGGGCAGATTCTGAGAATCTGCCCCTTCGCGACCAGATTTTCCTTTCATGCATCTGGGCCTATAGCAGGTATTCCTCTTTTCCTTGTGTATGATCCGCGCATTAAAGTGTGCTCCAAATAATGTGCCTCTAAAATAATCATTGCAAAAACTAGGCTTCGTATTCTTCTGTGTCAAGTGAAAGAGATTTTGCTGCTAATGTCACGGAGTCATTTCCCCCAAATTTCGAAGGGGTCATACAAATGTAGACGGTGGCATGCTAAGTATGTGTATGTTGTCAGCAAAGGGGAAGTCTCCTAGAACATTTCTTGTTACATGAATCCGAACCGTTCCATCCATAATCTCATGGCCTTTAATAAAAACTTCCCAAACCATTTAAAAATTATCCTAACAGGTGGCAGCAAATTATAACGAATTGCTGCCATGCTGATTAATCTGCAGCTCTCCCTTCTTCCAGGAGCGACAGAAAAATACCCCAACATCCTACCCTTCTTTCAGTGACAAGTCACTGGCCCCTCTCAAATGCTTTTTCTCTGAAAGAGCAGGTTTCTGAATTGAGCTGCCGGAGGTCATCTTTCAGCCCTGTTTGGAAGCACCTACGTGTTCATGTTGGAGGTAGGGAAAAAGAATTGGAGATCTTTTCTTCAGGTACTTTGGAACTTTTTGGCTACAAATCTTTCTTGATGGCAGTGGCCAAAATGAGGAAAGGAGTAACACTCACCTAAGACTTACGGCCTAGATTTGGAAGGCTGAGTGCGAAAAAGATTGCGATAGTGAACTTGGTGAAAGTTATGTTATGTTATTGAGTTCATAGAGCGCTGCGGTTACCCGTCGGGGTGTCCCGGCTCTAACAATAAAGAAACATGAAGAGCAGAGAACAGTAAAAGGAAACAGATCAGATAGAAGGGCCTTATTGTCGGAAGGATCTGAGATCGATCAATTTAGCAACTGCCGGTCTTAAAAAGCCATGTCTTGAAGGCCTTCCTAAACTGAATGAGAGTGGGAGGCGGTCGGATAGTGGCTGAAACCTCACAGGTGTTTCTTCCAGCCCACACTCGTTTGTATCTAGGCGCTACCAACAGTTTAGCCTCTGAGGAATGCAGATGATGAGATGGAATGTAGTTGTAGAACGTCTGCCTTAGTTACCCTGGTCCATGTTGGTGGGCCTTTTTGTACACTAAACATAGAGCTTTGAAGGTAATTCTCTTGCCAACTGGCAACCAGTGCAAAGTTTTTAATGCCTCTAAGGCAGAGGAGAAATGTGGAGCTCCCAAGGCCAGATGAGCTGCCACATTTTGTAGTGCACTCTGTAGCTTCCTCAAGAGACCGCTATCCAGTCCAAGGTAAAGGGAGATGCAATAATCCGGGCAACTCAGTATGGTCGCCAGGATCACCACTGTATGGACTGATTTAGTCAGTAAGGAGAGAATCTTCCTTAGAACCTTAAGCAGAAAAGTCATTTAGTGGTGAAAGTCAAGGAGCATTGGAACAGCTTATGACGTGCATCAGGAGCCAGGTAGAACTGGCCACTCATTGCTCACAAGTGTTCCACAGTACCTTTAAATATTCCCACAGTGGGTGCATGCTTTTAGGGCACTGAAGGTGTACAGTATCAGACATGCAGATCATCACGCCTCCAGCTCAGTTTTTACATTTGCCTGGAGGACCTATGCTTAAGTCAGAACAGAAGGATGAGAGTTTTGAGAACTTTATTGGCTTTAGATGGGGATGTGTATACCAGCTACAGGAAGCTTTCTTTATTTAAGCACAGCATAAAGACAGAAGGTGTTAAAGCATTTGCCAGTAAAAAGTGATACGACAGTGACGGTGAGGTAGTTGAATATGTGGTGAGGATGTTTGATTCCAGAGGTAATCCTAGGCAGAACATGGCGTGGAAAGGCACAGGGTTTACTAAAGAGGACAAATGTCAGAGAGAAGGGGTTGAATATTGTATGGTTGTGCTGCTGAATCTGGTTGCCAGGTGCGATTACAGATTCCCATGGTAAGATGGTCTAAGCACATCAACCAGAGAAAATAAATATTAACAAGCATTAGCAAAGCCAATAGGTTTTGGTTTCATCTGCGTATTTTATATGGCTATTTTGAATGCATTATAAATTTAGTAAAATAATGAGACTGTTTTGTATGTTTTTAGGTTTCATGCGTAATGGTGCTTGCACCAGTGTTAGGTTTGACATATAATGGTGCTTGGACCATTTTGTCAAACATATTGTTTTCAATACATTCACCATACATATAAAGAGGGACTTCTGGTCCGACTTCTTCCACTATTGGCTTGAGACATTGCTGAACACTTCTTGGATCATCCCACAGTAGCACTTTTTTGTCATGTCTTTTGGTTAGCATAGATGCGCCTTTTTCTTTTTTTAGACTCACACACTTAATTCTTTATTTCAGTCGTCGTTTGTATATGGGGGTACGGGTGTGAGGGAGGATTTTCCTCACTTCCAACACTGTAGTTATGGTTCTACACTAAACAACATGCTAGTTACACTAGACTTGACCCTGTTAAACTGTAACATAAATAATCAGGCAATAACATGCCCCACATTTACAGGAAGAGACGCAGGATCTTTTATAGATCATATTCTTTTGTCTAGCAGTGGAGACTTTACCGATTTGTTTGTAAATGAAGAAAGTCTCAGCGACCATAACAGCATCCGTGTTACCCTCCTAGGGCATGGTACCTCGACAGTTTCAGGTGAAAAATGCTCTACTGACCTAGTACCTATAAGACCGAAGGGTCTAAGGATTAAATGGACTGGATTTAATTCTAAGGCTAAGCAGAAGGAGGTTCTTACTAGCTGTAAGAACCAAATTAGTTCCTGTCTAGATAGTGACTGTGACCCCGGTTGCTTATTAGTCGACTTTGTCTCCATGAATAGTATTATTGATGGTATTTTTACTAAGGCCCCGTCATCCAATAGTGGTCCGAAGCAGGGGTGGTTTGATAAGAGCTGTATAGTCGCCCTCCGAGAATTAAAGAAAGCTTTAGGTATCAAACCACGTGATAAGGAGGATATACAATATCTTAGGGCCAGATATAAAATAGCAATTAATAATAGGAAAAGGGTATTACAGATTGAGGCGTGGGATAAGTTGAAGGAAGCAGCTGAGACCAAAAACTGCAAACTTTATTGGGAAACAATTAACAGTCCTTTTCTCAATAAAGAAGATGTTCCAGAACTAACATCATATGTGGCATGCAGCGATTGGGTCAGTCACTTTTCAAAAATTTTTAATCCGGAAGGGTTACCCCTTGTGTCACTGTCACCTGAGTCTACCTCTTGGTTACCCCTCCCGTTGGGAATAACATTAGAAGAAAGCCATGAAGGAATTTCTATTAGCAAAGGAGGCAAGGCCCCTGGCCCTGATGGGGTCCCGCTGGATTTATACAAAGATGAACCAGCTCTGTGGGCTCCCATCCTGGTGAGGATATTTAATTGTGCGGCAGAAACTAATTTCCCTTCTACCTGGGGTCAATCGGTTATTATCCCCTTACACAAGAAAGGTAATAAGTCAGAGGCCTCCAATTATCGGCCTATTTCATTGTTGGATGCCTCTGTAAAAATAATGAGTAGGATTTTGCTCAAAAGGCTAGAAAATTGGGCAACTGATTCAAATATTTTAACTAGAGTCCAATACGGCTTCCGGAAAGGTTTGGGCACATTGGATCAATGTGTAAATTTGGACCTTTTAATTAATAAATATACTGTGGCCAAAAATGGCAACCTCTTTTTATGTTTTGCTGATTTGAGTAGCGCTTTTGATTTGGTTAACCACGCTATTCTTTGGGAGGTTTTGCTTGATGCAGGGGCACCGAGGGAAATCGTTCATTTCTTAGCTAGACTTTATGAAAAACTCTCCTGTAAGGTCCGCTATGGTACCCTAGGTGAATGCACCCCGTTTTTCAAAGTGTCACGGGGCATACGCCAGGGATGTGTTCTGGCCCCGCTTTTATTCTCCCTTTTTATCAATGATGTCGACCGTTCTTTGGTTGACATCCCAGCAGACGCTCCCCTGATTGGTGGTAAACCGGTCCCGCTGTTACTTTATGCGGATGACGCTGTTCTTTTATCGACAGATTGGCCTCCAGCGCTTAATTGATAATTTTATGCAGTTTATTCAAGTTAGGAGGCTCCGAGTGAATAAAACCAAGACGTATGTTATGTCATGCGGTCAGGCAGCAAAGCAGTCAAAGCATACCTTTTTCCTGGATAAAGAAAAACTGACTCATGTCAAATCCTTTTGCTATCTGGGAATTACATATAATAATAGTGGGACCTGGACCTCGGAATTTGATTCTATTAGATTAAAAATGCTGCGGTCCACTAGCAGTATCTTTCGATTTGCCTCTAAGCTGGGCTCACGAAGCATTCCAGACATGATGAACATATACAATGTTTGTTGTGTCTCTTCTGCACTGTATGGGGCAGGTGTATGGGGCCACAGCGAGGGTACATCCCTGCAGAAGGAGGAAAATAAGTTTCTTAGGAGGGTGTTATGTGTTCCCCCTTCTGCCTCTGTTCAATTGATCCACGAAGAGGTCGGGGTCGAGTTTATTTCTGACTTAGCAGCAGTTCGGCCACTTTTATTGTGGCGTTCTATTTGGGCTAAGCCAGAGACTCGATTCACTCAAGATATTATTCTTGACTGTATAGGTTTGCACCATTCTTCACGCATACAGTGGTTGAGATACATTCATCGTTGGTATCTCCTTCTTTTTAATATTGATGTGTTCCGTGAGCCAGAAGAGGTTGTTTTTATTTCAAAAAAAGAAATTAAGACAACGTTTCTAAATTTTCAAAAGGCAGAGCGAGATAAAATTTCTGGTAATCTTATTACCGTGAAATTTTATAAAGACTTGAATTTAATTTCGGGGCTCCAACCCTACCTTGTGTATGTGACCCGGCCCTCTCATCAGTATGTTTTAACACGTGTCAGATTGGGTATC
Organism: Lissotriton helveticus; assembly: GCF_964261635.1. Classification (NCBI taxonomy): domain Eukaryota; kingdom Metazoa; phylum Chordata; class Amphibia; order Caudata; family Salamandridae; genus Lissotriton; species Lissotriton helveticus. Next base: position 1,634,259,302 of record NC_136067.1, on the reverse strand, counting down.
GTTCACCATTTGGTTGCATTTCCAAACACGAGAGCCAGATCAGAGACACCCTGCCCGTGCGACAGTACTTCCCGCCAGAGTAGTTGCCATTTTCTACTTTTTTGTAAATTTTTTCATTTTCTTAGGTTAAAATACCTCAAACCGATTTTTATAAAGTATAATATTTGTACCACAGAAACTGCACTGATATTTTTATCCTCATTAGAGAATGAGGAGATTTGCTTTTTTTCTGGCTACTTTTATTTTGAAGTGTACAGCTGCCAGGAAAAGTATTGTACTATAATATCTTTTATACTTACCTGTCTGTACCTATGCTATACAGCTGCCAGGAATTGTATTATGCTGCTATTACCTTTACATTCCTGTCTGTATATATATGTTGTCAAGTTTTATACCAATTTTAGTAACTAAGGTATTATTTTTACTTGTTGATGTCCACAGTATGTTTTGATTATTTAAATTGAAATGTACAGCTGCCAGGAAATCTCTATCAAGTAAACCCTATTGATTCCCTGTCTGTTCATCTATGAATGTCTTGTATTTTTGTAACAGCCTGTTGACTTAAAAATGCAAGATTACTTTTTAATTGTTGCACACTAGCCTTTGCACATCTTCCTACCTCCTTTCTTATTGTTGTTCATATGGCGATTTTAATATTTTAACTATGTATCTTATTATGCTTGTATGATTTGTGTGTATCAAATCGAATAAAAGCTTTTGAAATTGAAATTTGAAATTGAATTGTATATGCAAATAGTTTGTTTTTGTTTTGCCCTGCAGGAGGAATTTTTTATTTGCTTTTGTCTTTGACGCACTGCATACCTTGTGTAAAAGATGAAGAACATGACCAAGGCTTGTGATAATTGTTGGACATCTTTAGAAGTAGTGTTTTAACCATGAATGAAGGAGAAGCCTGCTTAAAGAGTGAATGAGAAGTCTTATCTATTGCAATTTATATTAAGAAATGTGTGATTCTCAGATATGTTTGTTAAAGACAGTGAGCCATCCTCCAGTCACACCAGCAAGGACCATTTGGGCCCATATTACATGGTGCATAGCTCCTTTTCCACCACGACGTAGCATTAAATGAGTCCGTCGGGTGCATAGAGGGACAGTATGCCCTATTGCAAGTAATGCGCTGCCCCCGGTGCAGCGTTGAACTTGCGCTGCCTTGGGGGCAGCGCAATAGGGGATGATAGACTGGTTGACTGAAGCAGCTGGTTTGTCTTCCTCTGTGCTGGCGGCACTGGCCTGCTCTTCAAGGAATCATGTAGGCAGATGCAGTGAGCGACTGCACCCACCTGCAGAGGGATGCCTTGGTTATGTTATGTTACCTGAGTTTATATAGCGCACAGCTGCCTCAGCGAAGAGGCATCCCGGCACTGTTGGGGGGTTCCATGATGGAAGCAGGGTTTGTTCTCCAGGGGCACACTTTGCATCAGTGCACCTCCTTATGCTCTCTGCCTCTGATTTCCCAGTCCATAATTGGCTGCAGGCGCAAAGTGTTTCTCTCATTAGTATCAGGCCATGTCCCATGCTTATGAACCTGGGAAAAGCACCGGTTCTCTATGTGCTCCCACGCTATCTGTACTACAGAACAGGGTGCACAAATGTCTGCACCTTATTCTGTAATACTACAGTGGCCCAGGGATGCAGAATACTGGCGCACAGGCTCGTTGTGCCCAGTGGCACTATTTGTAATACAGCCTCTGAGGTCTGTCTTTGACCTAGCAGAGTTCAATGTTAGGTTTGTGCCTCCCCCTTTGATGACAACATATGGTCTATGAGTGCTTTATAAAAAAAATTGTCATGTTTTGTGTGGCGTGAGGAGTATGAAAGCATATTTTGCAATGTTGAAAGAGGTCATCCTATGAGCCAATTCCAGAATCCTACTCTTCAGGCCTTCTGATTCCACCAGCAACACCAACCTCCTTACATCTCCTCCTTCCACCAATTGGTGGAATGCAATTAAAGGTAAAAGAGCAAAGATTATATCAGAGTTAGAGTAGTTCCGTTGTTTAAGGGACATCCAACCCTGATAGCGCAAGTGTTCCTTCTAAACTGCCCTTTTTCGTGTCATGGGTTATCTTTAATGTTATTTTATTTTTCTGTAGCTCGCAACTCTATTACGCCAAGCCTGGATTTCGCCATTTTACGTTTAGACCGCACACTAAAGCAGGGGGAGGTCTTGCAATAATCCACAGAAAATCCCTAACCCTAAACTCTCTCTTTCTTGGAGATACATCATCATTTGAGCTGTTGGGAGATGAAAGCAAGCTTGTAAAGAGATTGCTGGTAAAAACACTCCTATTATACCATCCATCAGGGATAAACACAGTCTTCCTGGAGCAACCCATGAAAACTATCACAATCAACGCTACCGAAGGCTCGCATACAATACTATTAGGAGATTACAACCTGCATTGGAACAACAACAAAGACCCCACAGTGACTGCACTCACTAAACTGCTCTATGATCTCAACATGATTCAAACATGCAATGAACCAGCTCACAACAAAGGTGCCACACTTGACCTCATCATCGCCAAACCGGGATCAGTAAATCTGCTAGACATCACCCCAACTGACTGGTCTGACCAACATCAAATTATTTTTCAAATATAGACACAAGAAACTAAAAAAGGTTCAAACGAGAAGGGAGAAAACGTGGATGAGGGACCACAGCTGTATAAACAGAACAGAACTGGTAGGACTATGCCAAACCTCTTTGGAACCTAGGACTGACCAAACATCAGTTCATGAACTGATATACCTCTAAAACAGCAGTATGACCTACATAGTCCAGAAGGCTGCTCCGTTACGTCTAAAAAGGCACACAAAAAACCTCAGGTACCATGGTTCAGCCAAAACATAACAACGAAAGAAGAAAATTAAGACATTTGGGAAGAATTTGGAGGAAGGGCCCAAATACAACCCATCTCAAACAGTTGAAAAGGCACAGAACTGCATACAAGAAGGCTATCTTAATTGCCAAAACATCAGCTATCTGATCTCAACTAGACAAAGCGAAGAACAGGCCCAAAAACCTTTTAACATAATAAAACAACAATCAGGAAAACTTGAAGAACCCACAACTACTAACAACTCAACAGACATCTGCAAAGCCTTCTCCACTTTCTTTAAAGACAAAATAACATCTATAAGCAACTCTATCTTCAGCCAACCTAGTACCCAACCTGGAGAATCCATCAACCCCACTCTCGCAGCAAGAACCCTGTCCAACACTCGCCATCAGTCGTAGGTGAAAACGGAGCCTTATGGAACAGTTTTTATCTGAGGAGGAAATCCAGAGATTAATGCTGTCAATGAAACCTACCACACATTTCGAAGACCTCAATCCCTCTCACCTAATGAAAGAGATGCACAAATTAGTAACTCTCTTGTGGACAAAAATCGTAAACACATCTCTCCAACAAGGATCTGTTCCAGAATGCCTGAAGATGGTCAAAGTATCCCCTCTGCTAAAAATAACTGGGCACTGACCAGAATTACTTAAAGAAGTTCCGACCAGTATTCAGTCTTCTGTCCTTGCTGAAGTGGTAGAAAAATGCAACCACGATCAGCTATACGAACACATCCAACATTTTGACCTCCTGGACAAACACCAATCAAGTTTCAGGGCTGGACACCATGCCTAGGTTGCAACTCAACATCCTAAATGATATACACACATCTCTGGATGAAAAGGAATCTTGTCTCCTAATACTTCTAGATTTAGTAGCTGCATTTGACGTGGTAAGCCACAAATGCCTTTGAGAAAATTTTGAATTCAGAATGGAATTGTCAGGAGCTGTCCTTAACTGGTTCACCTCCTTCTTGCAGAACCGACAACAGAGAGTCAAAAATGGGCACTGATGGAGCGAGATAGAAAACAAAATTTTGTTTAAACTCGTGAAGTCACATTCCCATAACATGAATAATAATATTAATGATTTGTGATGTATTGTGCTAATTCAATTTAGATTAAACTTTACACATGGGGGGACTAACATGTGTGCTCATAAACGTGCATAAGTGTTGCATCTTTTGTTCGTGCAAAATAATAAAATAATTTATTGTTTTCGTTTTTGTCATTACTAACTGCAGCAAACCTAAAAGAGGCATGTGCTTATTTTGCTTTTCCTTGTCTATATGATGTCATTTCTACTATTTTAGGTGCACTTAAGTTTCATGGATTCGTGAAGACTGGTAGATATAAACGCTGCTTTATATGTTTGCATTTGCTAGGTAACATTAGACTAATCGGGAGGGTTAATTAATTAGTAAACCTAGGGTGGATACAGAATCAACATTATTTCTTACATTAATACTTTTCTTATGTTTGTTTATTACTAGAAAACATAAGTTGCCTGCTTTTGGGCCTAGTTTGCTCGAGTTTGCTAAAGCTGAATTTTACTTCTGCAAAAGTCACGAGATGCCCATTCTGAAAAAGTGTTCGTCAAAGCTGCATTCACTAAGCAAATCTGACGTGCTGTCATCATTTTGTCGGACGTGGCCAAGGTCGGAAAACGGTGATAAAGGACAATTTTGTCAGCTCTAACTTGGCACCCGCGGAAGTGAAATGAACACTGTGAGAATATTATTTTACAATTGTTGCAAACCAAGGAAGCTCCTGGTTGCATTCGGAAAAGACAATGGTCTTTAAGAAATGTGACCTAATGGAAGTTTTGAAATATGGGTGACATGTCACTTGTCATTCTCAACCAATGGGACATCGTGGATTTATGAAAACTTTCCTTCGCTTAGATTAGTTAGCATAGAAAGGTATAAAAAGTCATGCCCTTAGGGATGGGCTGGCTGCTGCTTTCTGACTTTCCGATGAGGGTGAAGTGCTGTCGGACTTTGCGTGGAGCACGTAAGAATCCTCAAAGAACTTTACTTTATTTTCCAATTATTTAGCTTAGCTAGGGACTTAGGCTTAGAACTGCTAAACTATTAAAACCTTACTTAAACTTTGTATTTCTTACTTTAACTATATTTTTCTCATGAAGCTTTTCAAACATGTTTACTTTAATGCTAATAAAATTACAATAATAAATTACATTTGAAATACCATAATTTAGTAAATAAAATTCTTACTTTTGACAAACAAGCTGGTCTTGATTATTCAGAAGTGCAGGTTACTATTAGCTAGATCCCATCGCCAAATGGTGGTCGTTTAAATAGTTAGGAATTGTTATAATGATAATATTCCTTCCACAGATGTATAAATTGTATATAGTTTTTTAAATAAGGTGTATATAGATTTAATCTGACCACCTGATTCAGTAGGCCCAAATATGTCATGTTTATAAATGGGTCCATAAGTTAGTGTAGAATTTTGTTTATAGGTTATGAAGTTGGGTAGCGTTGTTTATGATATATTTTCTATAGGCCGCTGGATCAGCACCACCACCACTTCTGATGTAGCAGACATTGACTGGGGCGTTCCGCAAGGATCTACAGTCTCACCAACACTCTTCAGTCTATACATGGAACCACTCACTGAATTTTCGTTAAACAATCAGTAATCTCATACCACATGTATGCGGATGATACACAGCTATACATCAAAATTCTCCTCTCATAAAGCTATCCAGAGACTGGAATTACACCATGAAGAAAACACAGGAATGGCTGGCACACAACCATCTAAAAGTAAACCTGACAAAAAACGAATTCACTCTCTTCTCCCCTCCTTTTAAATCCCATCACCAGCAACTTGGGTCTCTTAATCTAAATTTTCTAAACTGCACACCAACCATCTGCGGCTCTGTAAAATCACTAGGTATCACACTAGACTCTAATCTAAACATTCAATCCTACATACAAGCGGCAATGAAAAGCGCTAACCTACTCTGCACTCACTATTCAATCTAAAACCCTTCACACCGCCAGATGACTTCAAAACAGCGGTTCAATCACTAGTGCTCTCAATACTGGATTATGGGAATGCCAAACTCATAGATCTACTGAAAGCCAGCCTAATCCCAATGAAAGCAACAATAACCGCTGCTCACACATTGGCATGACCACATCTCACCATCACTCAGAACCCTCAACTGGCTCCCAGTTGAAGCTAGGATCCAACTGAAGGTGGCTTGCATAACGCACAAAGCCCTTCATAACTCTGGTCCTCAATACATGGCGAATAGGATCAAGCTCTCTGGAGGCGGAAGGGACTTGAGAAGTGGTAAATCCCTAATACTAGAACCACCAAGATTCAAAAAAAGGAAAACTCATGGACGCACGTTTGCTGAATCTGCTCCTAACATATGAAACTCCCTACCACCCTCATCGGGAGCAATTACTTCTCTCAGGTTTTTCAAGAAGGATGTTAAATCCATACTACTAGAAAAACATGTGACTTAAGAGAATGATTTTTGAAACTGTTATCCACTCTACTATATACTGCATCGTATTGGTCTATACTTTGCGTTATGAATACTACGCACAGAGTTCCTTATTTTATATTTGTATCCTATTGGTTTATACCTTAACACAATAATTTTGTACAAAATATCATATGTCACAGGTGTCTCAATGTGCTGCAACCCTCTTCATCTCGCTTGTTGTGCAGCTGTCTGATACCGAGATGGTCATGTTCACGCTTTATAAAACATAATATATAAATAAAATAATTAAACTTGAGTAGTGCAGCACTTAAAAGAATAAGAGTATTGTGGTTACCTAAAATTAGGAGGTGCTTTACAAATGTATTGTTAACTAATTGAAACGAGAAGCATTATTTCTCCTTTCCCATAAAGATGTATGACACCCCTAAACATTCAATGACAACCCATAAAAGCTTTACAGGATACAGCCTGACTTACAGTTAATAATATTGCCAAAGGACAGTGTCTATTTAGAAAGCAATTAAGACAGTCTCATTTCTGTATTATTGCTTTCATTTCACTCTTTTGTTTTTAGCAAACATGATTTATTTTTCTTGGTTACTTTACGCAGACTCTGTTGAAGCAGCTAATGGCTAATTAATACGAACAGGCCTGCCCTGCTTTTCATACCCTTTTGCAGCACAGCTGCAAAACCGGCCCTCAGAAACAAAACCAGCCCCCACCGCTGCAAAACCAGCCCCCATCCTTCCAGCCTCCTGGGGAAACACCTGATGCCCAGTACGGCCGTCCGGCTTTAGCTGGCATAGAGTAACTTCCAAGAGGCCAGAAGAAATGGATACAGTACTCTCTATCACTCACCAATGCAAGAAATCCTAAGTCATGTCAGAGCCTGAAATAGTAGCAGCAGTGTTTGATTTTTTAGCACTAAAGACTAGAGTAGACCATACTGAGGAAGAAAGCTAACATCTGAGCTTCTCACAGAGACTTGCAAGAACATGCAAAGCCATGTTGGATGAGGGCCTAGCTATTCTCAACACACTTCAAATTAGGACTAAATTTGCCCAGGCACCAAAACACGAACACATCACAAGAAGAACCTAATCAAGCCAGATGTGCAAAAGCCACAGGATTTCTCCTCACGAACCCAAACCACATTCTACATACTGGGTGGGACAGTTAACCACAGAGCCTAATTTGAGCCGGTGCTTGACTGCAGTGGGAGCCGGATATTGACTGCAAGCAAGAGATAGAAAAACACAAAAAGGGGAAAAGACAGATGGAAAACAAGCGCTGCAAAGGGGAAAGTATAGAACATCAGTATTTCTACAAGATTATTTTATTTCCCCCCTAAAAACGTGGGACAAGTAAGATGGAGTTATTCTCTTGAGACAATTTGCTTGCAAGAGAACATATTTCATACAAGGCTTCTGAATTAGCTATGGTTCCATGTTGTGTCTGCTTCCAGGCAAAGGTCATCTGTTGGGTGGGGAATTTTGTATGATCAGTAAACGTGGCAGAGTGTACCCATCAAGACAGATAAGAGGCTCTGGGCCACAGTCCGATGAAGGGTGAGAAGTATTTACTGGCTTACCAAGTAAATAGGCATAATGTAGATGATTCTGGGAAGTGATCAGAGCTTTTACTAGATCTACCAGGCCAAGTGTTTTTTATGTTGTCTGTACTGTAGTGATTTTAATGTACTTGTTTATCCTGCTAGTGATCGTTTTTAATAAACAGGGAATAATAGAATGGTCAAGTTTTGTGCTGCAGGACTCCGTTCGCCAGAGATTCTGAATTTGGGGGATGGATGGCCATCTTTGTAAGGGGAATTGGCTGTGAATTGGTAGTATTCAGGGAAAATGGGCTGTCTTGCCACATTCTCGGTCTGGGTTTGTATGTTATGATCAGCCTGCTCAGTTTTCAGGAAAGGGTAGGCCATCGGGAGGGCTTGCAACTTGGCTAGGAACTACCTTAGCTTGTACTTCAAAGTTGACTGATCTTGGGTTCCCCGACGTGCTGTGCGTGTATTTGCAATTCTCAGATGATTTTTCACTATGGTTGTACAATGTCTATTGTCGACATGAGGGCAAGATGTGTGGTTTACCTGTTATTGATGTAATTAATGAGCACCTTTCATCCCTCCTGGTAAATGCCTATAGAATTGTGGTAGGGGATTTTAATTGCAATTTTGAACCTCTTGGTATTACCACTGAAGCACTTAGTGTAGCAGAGGATAAAATATGGGCAATTCCGGAGCTCACACTTTTAACAATTAAAAAATGGTCTACTACAACCTTTCATTTAAATGCTCTTACCCTCATCAACGGCCTTTGTGCCTGCAATCGGAGGACACCATCAGTCAGAGAAGGGAATGTCACATTTAATTGGCAAGGTGGGGTTAGCCGTATTGATTAAAACTTGAGAGATGTCAGTCTGTAGTCACTGGTAATTGACATGGAGGTGGTATCCAGGAAGGACAGCGGCCACAATGCCTTAAACCTCTCCCTAACCCCACTGGGCCCTAGTATTGCATCATATGACCTAGAACCCCTCGATATGAGGCTTCTCCCATCTAGTAATAGACGCAGGATGAGATGATGCGTTATCGCTGCTATACCTGCCCTACAGGTCAAGCTGTAGAAGGCCATTGTTATAGCTTTGGAAGCAGTGTTGGCACAAGGTGGGAATGCATTTGCCGCTTTGGTATGGGGGACCCTTTCTGATATTCATAGCACCCTGCTCCGCACTGTAAAGGAGCTTTCATTGGTAGAAGCTAGGACTCTGCCCAAACTGGTCCATGTGGTGAAATGTTTTAACAAAGCATGTCGATTAGCCAGGGGGGTTCTAACGACTGCTATCGGGGGGATCAGATCAACTATTTATGGAGCCAGAGCTTCATACAAAGTTGCACTGGGCATGGCTGAAAGAGACCATAAAAAGGCCAAATGGGAGGCTTTATTGGCAGGATCCAAGGGGAAAGACCATTGCTCCTTCCGGCAATGAGTGGCCGACAAGGGCTCAGATTGTACGTCCCTGCTATGTAGTAATATAGCGGCCGATGCTTGGGTCGAACATTTTACAAGCCTTTATGCCCAAGATGCATGAAGGAATGAGGGGGTCTTGCTACCAGCTGCTGGCCCGACATTGAGCCTGACTGGAGGGGTAAATGAGGTACTGATTTTGGACAACCATGCTAAAGATCTGACTACCATGGGGTTGGGGGGAAATGAGTCTCAATCATCCAGTGTTTTCCCTGTTTATGGCTCGTCCCTCCGGATTGACCATGCTCCTAGTCCCATTACATTGAATTAAGTTGATACGGCAATAGACTGGATTACACTCGGGCTTGACAATGTGTTTAAATGTGTTTAAAGCTGAGAAGGAGATTTGGTGCCCCTATTTTGAGCTTCTATTTAATAACATCATGAACGGACTTACCGTGCCACGGACGTAGGCAGGGGATGAAATTGTCCTAATATATGTTATGTTATGTTAAAGGATTTGTAAAGCGTCTGGTTACTTGTAGGAGTTTCTCCGCGCTATATAAGAAGTGCACGAGGTCGGCCCCGTCAAATTATTGTCCTATTGGCTTTATCGACAGCTCACAGAAGTTTTTAAGCTGAATTCTATTGAGTTGATTGTAAACATGGATTGAGGAAGTGGATGTGTTGACACTCCTCAAAGCATGTTTTAGGGCTGGGACAAGCACGATTGATCAAGTATTACAACTACAATTAAGTTATTGGGGGGGGGATTTTTGTCATTTTTGTTGTCCTATGGTCAGCTTTTCATTTAGTTACCATTATGGGCCTGTGGGCAGTTCTAAGCCACATGGGGGTCCGGAAATACCTAATTGATGTGTTTAGTAGGCTTCACCTGGATAGTTATTTATTTATTCATTTATTTTGGTCCTCATACATGCCATCAGACCTGATAAACTCTAGATGGGATCCCTCTGTGCCTTCCACACAAACCGAATCGATGGCGCCCTGGATATATCTGTGCCTGGCAAACAAAGTTCAACCAGAGGTAGGGCTGCCTCCTGGTCCCACTCCCGTTCTTTTGACTAAACGAGAGGCAAGTTACTAGGGAGGACCGGACAACAAACCTCTGGCATAATCATAGGACTGGTGTTATTTTATCCTCCAGGTCTCCAAGGCTGCCCAAACCTTATTACAACTAGATTCATTGCAGGCCATATCAGACTGACTTGTCATGATAATATTTTTAAGACAGTCTGTAAATGTGGGTGGGGCCTCCGATTTCCATGCCCTGCAGATTTCCCTCCTGGCAATAACTATTACATAAAATATCAATTTTGAGGCGGGGGTACTTATACAATAATCCAATGAGAGTCCAAAAAAGACCAGAGTAGTGATAAGTTCAATTGGTCTTAGTAATGTAATGTAATGTAAAATGCATTTCTATAGCGCAATCTATCACTCCAAGGAGCATCTTGGTGCTTAGTACCAACCCAGAATGGAAAAGGGTGGATAGCTGAGGCAATTTTCCAAAGAACTTGCATCCTATTACACCAAGGCTTTACAGGCAACATCGGTAAGCATGAAGATCCAGGTCTTCAGGGCTTTCTTAAAAAGAGATTCTGATGAAATTTGCCAGAGCGGAAGTGGCAGTTTATTCCAAGCTCTAGAGCCCAAAACAGCAAGGGATTTTCCACCTTTGGTGGCGAGTCTGAATTTTGGAATAGCTAGTAGATTCTGGTTGGAGGATCTCAAACTCCGAATGTGAAAGTGGCGTTTAAAACTTTTAGAAAGATAGTAGAACCTCCTCCAGGAAACCACATACCCTGGCCCAGTATAAAGCAATCTTTGGACACCCCATGAACATGTGTTGATCGTCCACAGCGTGATCTTTACATCTGGGGCAATAGTATAACCTTGTGCTCATCTTCGATAGTTTCCCTGGTGTCCAATACACTCTATAAGTGGTATACAGGTGGTTCCTTCTGAGATTTGCTGGTTTAATCACTGTTTGAGACATAGTGTAGGAATCACACCAAATTTTCCGGATTTCCTACCGGTTTTCTGTAAGAAGAGTACCCCAAAGATTCTCCAACTCGGAATCCAAACATGCCCCCGCTTCTATAGAAGCTTTACACCAGAAGGAAACCTCCCGCTTCCATAAACCCACTCTAGAGATAGAATCAGAAGGCATACTATATTCTTCATTGCCCCATGATTGTGTTGCCCACCAACCAGAAAGCTGATAGAACTTAAATCTCGTTAAAGTCCCATTTCTCAAATTGGAGAGGGACTCCCAACTCATAAGCTGTGAGCTTTTACATAAGTCCCTCCACAACCTGATACCTGCTAGTTTAAGCGGCTGAGACAGTAGGTCTAACAGACAAGCAGGGGTCCCAGGGGAATCCCAAATCGGGGCCTGTAAGGTGTAATATGATATCCCCAGTATTCACCTGGATAGTTATGCCCAAGTTAGGTATGACCCTGTAGGGGAAGTGATAGATCCTATTCCAGTGACTAGGGGGTGAGACATGGGTGCGTATTAGCACCCACTTTGTTTTTGTTATATATTAACGACTTGATTAACATGCTAGAACAGTGCAAGCATGATGCCCTGTGTCTGGTGGGGAGCTCTGGGGGCATATTAATGCCATCGACTTGGAGTGGACCGAAAATCGTTTCCTCCGACTTCTCACCAATCTTCCCCCTAGCACTTAACTAGTGCCACTTCGCTTAGATATTGGCATTCGTCCACTTACCTATAAAGTACAACTCAGACCTTTGAAGTACTAGGGGAGGATCTGATCAACAGCCGACCTACTATTCTATTGGCTGGGCTTGGAAGAGATCACAAAACTCCCCTTAAACACCAGAATTCCATGGTTGGGGTACATCAGGAAATCACTTGAGGAGATCAGGTGCGGTGGCATGTGAGCTCACCCAAAAGTGTCTAGTGGCATTTCCAGGTCTATGCTCAAGGAGCGGTTTTGGAGATACATAGATGGTAGGTTGCATAAGTATGGGGGAGTAGGTACCCTAACTTCTACCTTTTTCGAATTTAAAGACACATACCTCTTGAAAAGGTATAGGGACACAATCGAGCCTCCAGGTGGCTAAGATACTCTACATTAAGTTCCGAATTGGGACTTTGCCACTTTGATCATTTACTGCGAAGTGGTGGCGCACCCTCGTTGATGTTGAACCTGACCTAAGCTGCCCATTTTGCCAGAGGTCAAGTCAAGTCTTAGACTGTGTAACAGTAGATAACCATTATATGAGTTGTTAGATGCAATCCACTCTCATCGTAATATTATTGTGATTATGCAGCTAGTCCTAATTGTGGGCATTATAAAATGTTAACTATTTTGTATTTTACATGTTATTTTCCCCCTATGTGCTGCTAGCCTTAACTGTGGGGTTTATCAATATTTCAACTATTTTTGATCTTATATGATAAGTTTTTAAGTGATTTTATGCACGACTTTACAGTTTTAAGCTGTTGTGTTTGCTTTTATGGCAATTGCCAAAATAAACCTTGATGACGATGGTAGTATTCACCTCTCACCCACATTACTCTGATTTAGGTTTGGTATTGTGCTTTCAGGCATTATTAAATCACGCCTATATATCTAGTCATCCTCAAAATATCAAGATACACATCCAGTCTTTTTGATGTGAAACGATTCGGAATGCTGTTTAGCAAAGGTGCCCGAAATGGGCTTTTGATCACCCCAATGTTTGAATATGGAATGTAGGCAGTGATTATCATAGGCGATATGAAAATGTATTGAAATTAACTTGGATACGGCTCCAATAGCTACTCTCTGGGACACCCTCAAGGTGGTTAGGGCCTTATTTAGAAGATGGCTTACCTTATCAAAACGTGACCAGTACCTCTTCTGTCGTATTACAAGTGCCGTAGGCTACAATGCCTGTGCGGATGTATGTCGTTAGCACGCATGCTTTTACAACGCATGCCTTTACCACGCAACTTTTACAACGCAAGTCGTTACAACGACTTGTGTTGGGGGGCGCTGGATAGTGAATAGTTTAATGTATTATTCCAACTCCAGTCCCCGTGGATAGTAGGGAAGGTGTTGGATAGTAAATTAAACTATTCCCTATCCTAGAGCGCCGCCCAGCGCAAGTTGTTGTAACGACTTGCGTTGTTAAAGTTGCGTGGTAAAGGTAGTTCATTGTAAAATTTGCGTTGTAAACGCTGTTCACCGCCTGTGTTATTCAGTGTACGGGACATCAGCTGCAATTGTGATGCTTTTAAGGGTTTTAACTACTAAATTTAAAGGGTTGATGTGCAGAATCGGGACTGTACGAGTCCCAAAAGACGCAGTCTCCTGTGCAAATAAAGACAACCTTCCTAAAATTCAGAGCCAAAATCAAAAATCTTTATTAAAAATTCAGAATCATTACATAAGGCAAAAAGTAGTTAGATTCAAATCAGCATTAGCAGGGCATAACAATGTAAATTACTAGAGGCCATCAAATAAGGTTCTTCTTCACCAAAGCAACTAAAGAGCCAAAACCAAAATATAGCGCAGCAAAAAATCAGCATGAATGTACTCATTTCATAACTCGGTGAAAGCCTAAATATAAATCAGCAAGAGGACGACATGAAGTCTGTCCCTGAGGGAAGAGCCAAAAGTTCTAAGTCTAAATCAGCAGAGGTCTAACGTGGAGACATCCTTCAATTATGAAAGCAATGTCTATAGAATAAGATAACTGTTTGACATATAGACGACTCGATTCGAAAGGCAGAGAAAATCTACCACACATCTCAGAAAGGGCACATTTTATAGGTTTCAGGCAGTGAATAACCATACATTCGGTATGGTGAGATTCAGCATCATAGGGATGTAGTAACCAATAATAAAACAAGAAAATATAAGACATCAAATTTGAAACAACTTAAGGAACACCTACTTTAAATAGTAAATGAGAAAAAAATAACATTACCTTTATCGCGGAGTGGAAACAATACTCAGTACATTTTTTATGGTTTCAAATAATTGTAATTAAATTATATACACATAAATATACACTAGCATTTATTGTCATTATTAGTGGCAGGCATAACCCTCTAATTATGCACCATTTAGAAGCAGAAAGTTTGACATGACCTGATATACCTATGCATCTTGTAGCGTGATATATAATGTTCTCCTTATACAAATATATCTTACTTATAAAAGGCGACATAGTTCAAACTACATTGATGTGTACTTGTATAAGGACAGTTCTTTCCCACGCCGTGAGAAGTATAGTTTGTCATGTCTGAATATACTGTTGAGGTGCATTCTGAATAACTGTGGAGAAGTGTGGCTCAAATGGTTAGAGCGGCAGACCCTGATGCAGAGGTCTGGCCTGGGACCAGGGTTCAATACCCACCTCGGCGGGTCTTGGGCTCAATTTCCTCGAACCTGATAATTCTCGCCTCGGTGCCTATTCTAATCATGGAGTCCCACTCTGCGACTCTGGGCAATAGCTTGCTTAACCTCCACAACGGCCCCAAAAGCGCTGGGATGCCTGGTTTCACCTTGGGGGTTGCCCAGGAGTGGACACTCACAGGGAAAACCAGGAAGGGTTCCTAAGCGGTATACGGACAGCGCTGGGACACTACCTCAGGGAAGTAGCTGTGCGCTCTATAAATACCGGTACATTTACATTTACATAACTCCTAAAGCAGACTCTATAAAGGGACCTTGAATATGTTACAAATACAGATACATTCAGCACACAGCTTCCTTCTGGAGGAAGACAGAGTAACACATTTGATTTGCAACTTCCTAGAGCACATGAAAATTAATATTTTTTTTTCTCAAAAGGGAAAAAACACAATTGCAAACACGAACATGAACTCTTATTCATGTGAAAGAAAAGCAACACTTTTTCTTCAGCAACTTTAAAATGGATGTCAGTGCAAGTAGGCTGAGGCCCATTAATGTCAATTTGAGGCCTAGTTATGCTAACCTAAACACAGCTAAATAAACATTAATACTAATGAATAAAAACTCTTTCTCAACAGAGTACCCTGTCCGCCTGACTCTAAATAAGGCCCGTAGTGTCATGATCCCGAGTAGTAAAGAGGCCAGTGTTGAGCCTGATGTTTTGTGGTGACTGGTGGTTGATTTGGAGCTGAAAAAGGGTTTCATGCTTGAGAAGATCTAACTTTTGCTACTGAGTTAAAAGTACATAAATTGCTGCAGGCAGGTAGTACATGTCTCTTTCAACAAATTAGGAGCAGAGCCACTAAGGCTCTGCAGACTTGGCTATTGGAAGTGCTGTGTCATTATAAAAAAGCCAAAGTGAGCACTATGGGATTTAAAACTACCAATACATAGGGGTTAAAGGACATTTCATGATTCTTCTATTTCTCAGCTGCCGTAGAGGAAGACTGGCTGAATTGATGTGGAGAAAAGGTCCAGGGGCCTCTTTCTTTGATCATTTTCTCGTGCTCTGCTGTCCTATATGAAATCTTAATATCAAAAATTGCAATTTAAGACACTAGAAGTATTGTTTTCTCTCTGGCAGCAGTGATCGAAACTGTTTGGCCACTTTAAGTTATTTGCAGTGCAAATCTCTATTGGAATATTTAGGGCAGCTGTATAGTGATGAGATGCTGTGCATATTTAAGGATCTACAGGGGGAATATGACATCCCTATGGCGGGGGTTCTTTAAGTACCGTCGACCGATGACGTTCTGGCGCAAGTGAGGGTTGGAGAAATTATTTTGGATAATCTGACACTGGTTGAAATGATGATTCAGGATGAGAGGGTTACACACAAACTGTTTTATAGAATGCTTTTTGGAAATCTGAATGATGGTTTGGAACAGCAGCCAATGACATCGTCGGCAGGACTGGGGAGATCGAAAGCATTACAACGGATTGTGGTTTGGGGACCACAGTGAACCCTAAAATAAAACACTTCCAGCTGACCCATGAGTTCTATTATACAACACAGAAATTGTGGTGAAGGATGTGCTCACCTTAGCAGGTGGACCATGGTGGTGATGAGGTAGATCACCCCACTCAAGAGGGAGTATGTCACGGGCCTTTCCAAATGCATATGTCCTGGTCCTCTGTTTTCCTGTGCATTGCTTGGGATGGCACATGCCCTATATATACTCAGAGCTGCTGCCTCCTATCTTGCAGTAAATCCTTTCCCCTGTATTTTTTCCTGGGTCTGAGTCCCTTCCCAGTACCCACATCCCTATCCCTCTTGTTCTGCTTCCCCTTCTTATCTTCTAGAAGCTCTGCATCTATCCTAGTATCCCAGTTTCTCTTTCTCTGACCTTCTCCTCATGCTCTACCACTGCCCGAGTGCGCATTGCTCCTGTCCTAATGCCATTGTCCTGCTTCTTGACTCGCCCCTGCCTCCTCACCGGCTCCCTCCCACGTCTGTCCACCAGCGATCATGCAATGCCCTGAGGCGGAACCAAGAAGTGCTCATCCATCCGGGGTGCAGCGTGGGGCAGGGCAGCTTGGACCAGAATGGGTGAGGGAAGGACTGAACATAACCCTGGTCTAGCTGTGGAAGTTGCATCTCCTCCAGGTCAGGCAGTGGGTACCGGTGACCTTAACACACATATTGGGAGCTCAACACCCGCCTGGGGCAAGCAACAAGGAGCAGAAGCTTCTGAGGAATTTTAGAGCACTAAGGAAGCTGCTAGTTGTATTAAAATAGAAGCATTTAAAGAGGTGGAGAGGGAGCGAAGTAAGTAATGAATGTTAGAGAAGGTGAAAGCGGGGAAAGGGAAAATGTTCAGAATTGTGTGTGTGAGTAAGTGAATGAGGAATGAAATGGGTAACTGTGACAGGAGTATCAAAGAGTGGGTGAGTGAAAAGAGCAAGAAGACTGTTCAGCTAGAAGAGTGTGAGAGTGCGGTATGTCTGACCTTTTTGGATCCTGGTAGGACCCAGAACACAGCTGCTTACCCTACGTTTTCCTGCTTTTACCTTTTGACTACAAGCTTCCATGGACACTCATATCTGAAATGAGTAAGATGATGAGATGCAGAGCAGCAGCAGTTCTGGAAGGCAGTGTTCTTGGACATCCCTGCCCGGCACGATTGTTTCTGCACAAAACCCTTTTTTCCAGTGTCTGTTTCAGTACCACCGGAGACAGAGGGCTAGAGTCAGGGTATCTGTGACTGAAGCTGAGACTGTTCCAATGGCTGTAGTTGGTCTAGGTATGTGTGACTGGGGGGCCTGTATTGGCTCTCCTAGTGCTTTTTCATCCTCAAGATAGCCCACGTTCCAGTGGAACTTGCTAAAGAGAGCACCCTCATCATACCAGCCACACTCCTAAGACAATGAGATCATGCTCTATTCATGCTCTTTTCATACTCATTGCTTTTCTCTTCTTATCAGGAAGTGGTAATTATAAAAACTGTAGTTCTATACATAGGTTGGGTGCCTACCAAAACCACATTGCATAAAATAAGCCAATGTCACATTGTTTTTTTAAAATAATTTGTATTACTTTCCTCATGGCAGAATCCGAAATCAAGGAAATCCTACAGTTATTTACACAGCACACAATTTACAAATGCTCACTGTGCCCTTATGTCAACATAAAATGCTGTCTCTCTACAGTCCAAATAAAATATATACAGTATCAATTACATTAATAGCTACTCCAAATGCACATCCTAGGTAGGTGTTTCAAGTAAACTATAAGATTTTGTTGAAGCACCAGTAGCTCTTCCACTTCCCTCAGATCATGGCAAATATCCGGGGAGAGTCCGGGTCGGCATAAATGACTTTCTCAGCAAACATACATCAGTCCTTTATGTCCCATAGAGCAGCAAATCCAGAGGGCTTCTGTTTTCCTCAAGTTTGGCTGTATCACATGTAGATGCCTTGTGACCAGTAGCACAGAACACTTTTGAATGTCTTTAGGTTGGGTTCATCTCCCCAATTTCCAAATAGAAATGTTTTAGCCATTCGTGCCAATCGACACCAAAGGATTGCTGACTGATGACCCGTAGCCTTGTCCCGGACTATCACAAGCAGAGGGCGTTGCTGTAGAAAGTGAATAAAAGTGCCAGAAGAACCAAGCCTCCTCTGGGAGGGCGGGACATAATTGCAAATAGTGCCGTATGACCTAGTAGTGCTCTAGTGTGTCATATTTTCCTGAAATTGGGAGAGTGCCTTTATCACAGCCACCCGGTCCCAGGACTCCCAGATTCCTAAGTACTGTAAGTCAACTCAACTCAAT
This sequence comes from Lissotriton helveticus, assembly GCF_964261635.1. NCBI lineage: Eukaryota > Metazoa > Chordata > Amphibia > Caudata > Salamandridae > Lissotriton > Lissotriton helveticus. Next base: position 1,634,240,728 of record NC_136067.1, on the reverse strand, counting down.
AAATCTTTATTTTGGTACGTTAAGTACCATAAAAGATGCATAAAATATATTATAATTACATTACAATTTCACAATATACATTAAATGGATCACAAGATCACATAACGGAACTTATAGTTTATAGGTAGTACATTCCATATAAGTCCTGGACACCATTTCCGGGTGAAAAAAAGTCACGTTAAAACATTTAAATAATTTAAAAGCTAAAAAGGATTGCGTATCATAACTTTACTAAAAAATCTGGTGATCCAACATTGAGACAGTTAGTATATCATATATAAATATTGAAAATATTCTACTTCATAAGTATCCAACAATATTACTAAGAGGATTGCACCTGATAAATAGATTCTACGACTTCAAAGTTTCAGACCCAATTTCATTCTCATAAAATTAACAGTCAGGAAGAATCTACTAACACCAAAGACTATAACCTGACTGGTATTAGTTTTTAGAATTCTTCCAGCTTCTTTGTGGGATCTGGAACCTATGTTCCGACAATGGGCAAAATATCCACCTTTTCCTTGGTATTGCATAAGTTGGACAAAAAAACAAAATGTGTAACTCATCTTCCTTTGCCTGGTTTGCATATAAGGTACACAGATTACTACTACTATTGGACCACCTCAGTTCACAAACATTTATCTTAAGCGTACCATATCTGAATTTCATATAGATTGTCTTTGCTAGCGGTGGGTGAATCTCGTCCAAAAAGAGTTCAAAAGATGCTATGTCTTTGAACAATAAGAAATTATTTGTCAGAGATCCATGTGTTTTTATGTTCACTATCTCATAACTCACATATGACCAGAATGATAGCTTTAGAATTTTCTTTGAGGACGAGTTCATTGATACTGGTTCATTCCAAAAGTGTGCTAAACCTATTTTTACTAACCAGGATCTTACATGTTTAAGCCATTGGACTTTGTTACAGCAATCTAGATCCATAACTTCTTTTAGACCTCCTTTATAGTCTGACAGCACTGGGATCGTCCACAATCTGACCCAGAGCATCAACGGTCTCAAAATTGCATGGTGGTCGATGCGTTTCATATTCAGGTCTAAAAGAAGGGGAATCAACGGGGTACTGACTGGTAGTTATAACAACGCCCTGAAAAACGTATTCTCTCCAATTTCAAAGGAGTTTCTACACATAGGTCCCCATAATTCTGCCCCGTATAGTACCGCTGATTGTACTTTAAATTTAAAAATCTCTAAAGCCGGGGTGACTGCTTTATTCAGGCTATTACCATGTCTTTTCATTATAGGTAAAGAATTTTGTTTAAACACTATTTTGCTTTTTTCTATCTGGCTTCTCCATGTTAGTTTCGAATCCAGAGAAACCCCCAGATAGGTAAAATTCTGGACACATTCTAATTTTTGTGCATTTAACGTCCGGTTTTCCCTAAATAATTTTATGGGCGTTTAGGGCCATATATTTTGTTTTCTTTGCATTCATCTCTAGGCCCTTTGTGCTGCAGTATGCCTGAAACCTCTTCAGTAGATTCTGTAGGCCCCGGGGTGTTTGAGAAATAAGAATGGTATCATCCGCGAAAAGGAGAGACGAAACCCGTTCGCCCCCCAATTTTGGGGAATCATTATCACAGTCCTCCATACAATAGGGGATGTCGTTGACAAACAAGGAAAAACGTGTCGGAGCCAACGCACATCCCTGGCGGACTCCCCTCTTTATTGGTACAGGTTGTGATAACTCCCCATTCGGTCCCCATCTAACTTTAGCATAATTGTTCATGTGTAATTTTGTGACCAGCTTCAATAAGTCAGCTGGTAACCCCTGGCATTTAAGGGTCTCCCATAACAGTTCTCGTGGGGTTAAGTCAAACGCCGCCCGAAGGTCAACGAATGCTACATACAGGTGGCCTTTTCTTAGGGTAATATACTTCCAGCATAAACAACAAAATCTTAGTACCTGATTGATGGTACTTGTTTTAGCTCTAAACCCTGCTTGATATTTTGTGAGCGCCAACTCTTCTTCCATCCATATATTAATACGATTTAAAACATGCCTTGAAATTTTTTGGGGGAATATGTCAATTAAACTAATTGGGCGGTAGTTAGCAGGGTCATTCCTATCGCCCTTTTTAAAAATAGTGATGATTTCTGCCCCTTTCCAGGTGTCCGGGATTTCTGCGCCAGCAGCGATAACATTACATAAGTGATTTATATATGGTACCAAAATATTTGTTTCATGTTTAAATTCATCACCTGGTATTTTATCAAGCCCAGGGGCCTTCCCATTTTTGACCAAGGCAATGGCTAATTCTTTCTCTTGATGGTCAAAGACTATGTGCATGCTCTCTATAGGTGCAGATGGTGGTGTATGTACAACCTGCAGAGCCTTATCCCCCTCTGGGATATCGTATAATTTGGTGAAGTGGTCAATCCAAGTGGCCTCATCAAGGAAGACCTCTCGTGAGCCCTTTTCTTTTTATTACCTTTTGCCACTATTTCCCAAAATAATTTTTGGTCCTTCATTTTGGCCGCTGAAAGCATACTTGACCAAATTTCTTAGTCCCAAAATGATTTGGCTTCAGCCAGGGTTCTCTTGTATTCTTTTCTAGCCTCTTTAACTGCCAATACATTGTTATTTTTAATCGCCTGAACTAAAGTTAACTTTACAGTGTGGCACTCTTTATTAAACCAAGGTTTACCTACAGACTGGGAATCAGTTACTCCTCCCATCTTTTTTGGTCTTTTGGTCATTAGTAGTAGGAGTTCCTTGAAAAACATTTTGTGTAGGTCTAGAAATATCCTAGGCTCGTTTTGAGAAATGTTATACGTTCCAAATGTGTTGGCAAGAGAGCTATAAATGTTTGCCACTACATCTTCATTCTCCACTATATATGCCCATTTAACTGCACGACGATTATTGCTAACTACAGTGTTGTCTGGGGTAGCATGCCACGTTCTTTCCATGACATTCTGTCCCAATAGTAGGCTTCTAGAAAAACTAATTTCAAGTGGGCGATGGTCGCTATCTGTTCTTGCTCTTATTTCCATGTCTACAGCAAATGACCATATATCCGAGGATAGGATAATTTAATCAATTTTGCTCGGGCAGTTGTATCTAAAGAAGGTTGGGGCTTTGGTGCTATCAGATGGTAGGCGCCCATTACATGCCCTCATCCCGTGGCCAGCCATTACCCTTGTGATTTGGAGGGCTAGGACAGTGCTAGCAACTGTCCCACTACTGGACAGTGATGGTATATTATTGGCACTGTCTTCGTCCTCTAGCAATTAATCTAACCCTACAATGGGTTCAAAATTGCAGTTCAGGTCTCCACATATTATTTTACTTGTTCCTGGATCTAAAGCATTTAGAAGTGAATCCAGGATTTCAATTGTGTTAGACTCCCTATAAGATGAACATGGTCTATTGTAAACATTATATAAGTATAGCACCTTTTTGTCATTAGTGACTATTTTCACTCCTAGTATGTCTAAGGAGTCGATACTTAATTTACTAATAGTTATGTCAATAGTCACTCTTACCCAAATGATAAGGCCCCCAGACGGTCGACCCCTTACCGATGGGACTGCATTTATTTGGTAAGTTTTATATCCTACCCTGTGTACAGTTTTCATGGCCCATGTTTCCTGAAGTATACAGATGTCGCTGGTATTTATGTAATTGTTCCATTCCGGGTCACTTATGTTTGATCCCACTCCCGCTACGTTCCATGATATTAACTTTATCTCAGAGGGACCATTTAAATTAAAAACACTAGTTGATGGAGGAAGACCAATAGGGCTGGCAACACTAAGTACATTATCTGCTGCCTTAAATTCTGTGCCACTAACTTCCTTCTGTAACATTATTCCGCATAGTGAACTTAGGGTAGGTATATGGGACTGGTATACGTCACCACCTTCCATAACACGTGTACCAATCCCCTCTGTAGTGCAACCTGTGTATGCCATTTCCTTTTCCTTGGCCATATGCAGTAATTGTAGTCAGTCAACCGCCTCTAAAGATGATAACTCATTAACCTATTTGGAGTTTCTAAGAAGCTCAGTGATTCCAGATTTTGCATTGATTTTGGCACACTTGGTTTATAAAAATAACCTAGTGGTAAAGCTTGCATAACGGGGCTTTGTGAAGGGGGCTCCTCATGTACTTTTAATATCTTACGGACCGTGTGAGGGTATCTAAAATTTACAATTATACAATCCCCATGAATGTCTTTTGGTGATACACGTACCCACCCTACCCTTCTCACCATCAGTATTTCTCTACTTCTATTTGGATGAAACTTTTTATATTTGCAGATCCAATTGACAACTTTATTCCTAAGGTTGTCCCATGATTCTTTTTGGTCTCTTTTTAGGACTGGGGCACCTGATAATACCAATACATAAGGAGAGGCAGCAGGCGGTAGGCTCAAAATATCTTCATTTGGCACCAAATCAGTCCCCTTTGGGCTATGAATAATCCCCTCTCTTCCTTGAATCCTTATATGTTCTATATTCGTAGTAGCAAGTACTGAAGCAAGTGCAGGGGCAATATTGCTATTGGTTACCAGCGAGCCATCTACCCCAATGCTGTCCTCCTGTATCAAAATAGAACTTGGGTGGTTTGTATGGTCTACAGCATTGATCAATTTATGGCTATCCATACATCTGCTCTCCAATTCACTCAACCGACAAGTACCATCTTCAATCAACCCCCTGCCCTCTTCAATAGTTGTACATAATTTAGTAGACAATTTATCTAGTTGTTCTACTTTGTCGTCAAGAACTATTAATCTAGAGTTTAAACATTCATCTATCTGGGATTGTATTGTGTCTAAGGCATTTTTAAAACATTTCCACCATTGTACGATCTTCTTTTGCCTCCATCCCACTAGGTTTACCAAAATTCATATCATAGTCAAAGTCAGTTTGGGTTCCCAAGGATCTGCGTCTTGGTTCGACCAGTTCATGCGTGTGCACATTGCCATCCCCATTCTTACAACCCACAGGTGTACTTGGCTTCCCTTTCTTCCCAGCCGGTTTTTTCTCCTTGAACTGGATTTTTGGTTTGGCTTCCATATCTGTACCAGACTTCTGTGTCAGCAGTCTAGTAAAAATCCCTGCTAACTCGGGGTCTTTATGTAAGGTCCCAGGGACGGTGTAATTTGTGCTTTGTTGCGATGACAGTATATTGTTACCCTCGGTCTGATGTGGAACAGTAACCGGTACTTGGCTGATAGGCTTACTGAGCATTTGACCATATGTTGGAAGACTAGCCCAGCGCCGAGACACCATTCGTGGTATTTATTGCGCTTTATAAGTTTAAAAAATAAATAAATAAATAAATAGATGGGTCAAGTGAAAGTCGTCGCTTAGCAAATTCAATCTCACGACACACTAATTGTTCTGCTCTACTTATAAAGTCATCTAAAGAGCAAGTTACCCCTGGCCTCCCACTCATCTCAGCCATAGTTTCAACTCTCTAATTTGGTCAGATTAGGGAATACTTGTATTATCCTCCTTGTACCGACACAACTGGTAGCCCATACAGTCTGTAACCAAAAACTAACTTAAATAATCGACTGGTACCTTAGCAGGGATAACAGCCAAGAAGGGTTGCCCAGCCCGGCCTCTTCTGGCCTCGAACGGCCGCAGACGGCCCCGCCCTTGTCCCGGGCTTCTCCCGGGCGTCCCCGCGCGCATCACGAGGGACCAAGCGCTGCTTTAAGCGCCTCCTGGCGCGTGTGTCTAGCGTCGGCGGTGTCGCCGCAGCAGGAATCCTGGGAGCTGTAGTCCCGTCCTCCGCCCCGGGGAAATCAGCGTCGGCTCCTGTGGTGCGGAGCGTTTAGGTAAGTCTACCTCAGTTCAGCACGGCGTGGCGGGGCCCAGAAAAGGAAATGACACACGGGGCCTCGGCTCCAAGTGCTGCTTTAAGCGCCTCCTGGCGCGTGTGTCTAGCGTCAGCGGCGTCGCCGCAGCAGGAATCCTGGGACCTGTAGTCCCGTCCTCCGCCCCGGGGAAATCAGCGTCGGCTCCTGTGGTGCGGAGCGTTTAGGTAAGTCTACCTCAGTTCAGCACGGCGTGGCGGGGCCCAGAAAAGGAAATGACACACGGGGCCTCGGCTCCAAGTGCTGCTTTAAGCGCCTCCTGGCGCGTGTGTCTAGCGTCGGCGGCGGCGCCGCAGCAGGAATCCTGGGACCTGTAGTCCCGTCCTCCGCCCCGGGGAGATCAGCGTCGGCTCCTGTAGTGTGGAGCGTTTAAGTAAGTCTACCTCAGTTCAGCACGGCGTGGCAGGGCCCAGAAAAGCAAATGAAACATTTTTGGATAACTGAAAGCGGTAAATGAAGCCAGGTAGAGGTGTCCATTTTGTTAGTGGAAAGACGGTTGTCTTAGCCCATTTTATTCTATACCACAAACATAACCCATATATTCTGAAAATAGCTAACAAATAGTTCAGCTGTGAAAACTAATAATGTACATTTTGATGGAAGGAGAAGCACCTACCATAACCTTGGATCTCTCTCCATAAGTCTAAAAGTCCATTTGTGTTTGCAGAACCACTTTGCCTCAATCCACAGGCAACTCTGGGGAACAAGAAAAGAATTGTCCAATTCTTTGTCCATGACTACATTAAAGTCTCCCCCAGTATCAAAATTGTTTTAAAGAAATTTAGAAATAAAGCCCCCACCCTTACCAGTGTGCGCCTGAAGACTACAGGGTAAATGTGAGGCCGCAGCCATCAGTTCCCCATTCCATATACTTGTGGCTGCAGCAAAGCATCCAAAGGGGTGGATGCACATAAAGTGCACAACAAAGGGGTTGGTCTTCTAAGAGCTACTCCCCTGTGAGATTCTGTAGTATAACCTGCATGGGACAACAGCATGATTTACATCCACCTATAAAACTGCAAGCATATGCATCTCTTGTAACAAGTCTATATCTGGCAACTGCAGGGTAAAATCTGGAAGGCATTTCTCCAAAGGGGTCCCCTTCAGCTCCACAGTCCCAACGACCAGAAGACCACTCTTCATATATATATTTATACAGTTTTACATAGTGCAACCATGGCCTGAAGATGTTCGCTCTCTTGACAGAATAAGAACTAGTGATCCATAAGAAGTTGTCATCTGCAAAATAAATTAGAAACTGTGCATGTATGGAAAGAGGACTATAAGAAAGGAAGCAGAGGAGGCAGGGAGTGTGTTATGAACCAGAAATATATTCCAGTCCCTGCAGTGAGTAATAATCCAATAGGGGGTGCGCATGTAAGCATAGACCAGCAGAGTAGGAGTGTGATGCAACCCTGAGCAGAAGAACATAGGGACAGTGTAGGGAACAAAAGAAGCAGAGGAGTAAGCAAAGTGGGTGGGGTGGGGCTCAGGTTCAAGACTCCCAAATTATAGCCCCGCTACCAGTGAAGGATTGTGCTATTGTACCTTTTATTTTGAAAACTGGGAGTTCCAAAAGTAGTGGGTTTGAGCTGTGTAGCTCACCACGGGTTTTCATTATCAGTGCTAACCGGCTTGCAATCAACAAATAGCTGTAGAAATGTAATTTTTGTACACAGATGTCCTGAAGAAGGTACCTGTTTTGGATGTTAGCCTCAAAAAAAGCTCTGTCAACGTGTTTTGAAAAATGTCTTGTTACCAAACGTATGCCTGAGAAAAGTTTGGAATATCATGCATGGTTCAGAGATAGGATTTGAGTGACAGAAGCACCGGCATCATGTATTATATTGTGTTGTTATGTATGGATAATGATGAATGACCAACTATAGGAAAATGTTTTATTTAATGTGAGTGGTGACATTAAATATATAAATGTTTGATAGTTTATGCTTTATGATATGAATTTGGTGGATCACCCTATTGTCGTGGTCAACATTAAAAATGGGATTTTCAACGACAAAATGATTTGATTAAAATATAAACAATGTAAAAAATAGAATAATGGACAAAAAAGTGACCGGCAGTAGAAACACCAATATCTCTGGCCAAAATTTGCCAACATATTTAAACAGGCATTCAGAAATGCTGTTTGTGTACACCAATGCTGTTTATCACATTACAGTGTGCCCTATTTCCTTTGTCAGTGCTGTGGAAAAAATATCAATAAACAGATTGTATATGAACACAATACATAGGGGACAAAGAATTGAATGTAACAAACGACGCAATGGTTCTGTGTGCTTTTCAGAAGTGAAATAGGCCCTCCTGGGTTCCAATGTAAGCAGTGTTTGAAGGTGGAACGATACACCATTGGCAAACCAAGCAGCCAGTAGCATGAGTGGAATCAAAGCCCACTCTGTTTATATTTTTGGTAATATCATGCCTCGGAGACAGATGCCTGTCAGTTCAGACCTAAGAACCCGTGGCTGTAATTGTGCATGGTGTTAATAGACCGTTAATTTGTAATTATGAGCTACTAGTTTTTCCAAACATAAGATGGCATGTACCTTGTAGCATGGGATGGTATGTGAAGCCAACCTTAGCGTATGAAGTTAGGCTGCAAAGCAATAGAGTATGTGTTGTAGGTAGTGACTTGAGTTTCAGCTTCACCTCTGGCCTAGTCTTCGCTTCTTTACAGAAGTAGCAAACAATGCAGAACCTTGATGCTTTTCCAGGTGCTTCCTTTCCAGTTTTTATTCCTTTTTTAGGCCTGTTCCAGTGACCGCTTCACCTGTTTCGTTAGCCTCATGTTATTAAATAAATCATAAATAAAAATACACACATGCATAGAATGGCTTTTGGTCAGCGTCTCCATTCATTTGTCTATTCAACTATAAATGTTAAAATGAGAAACTTGCCTCTCTGAAGAATGGTTAAAAAAGTAGAGCTGTTGTGATCTGCAAAGCCAAGCCAACTTGCAATTTGACAGTCAGAGCTATAAAGAGAGTATTTGCCAAAACACAGTTGGGGAGTAGTATCGAAGGCTCTGCAAGTGCTTCGGGTGTGTGAAACTCTACCTGCTGCTGACACCCTTGACTGCCGTTGTCTACCTGTGTGCCTGTCGCCCGCTGCCGCATTTTCAGCATCCCTGTGCGGTCGCAGTGTGGTGAGCGTGCCCAGGGGACTTCAATCCCCAGCATCAAACGCGGCCGGAAGCCGCGCATGACCGTAACGTGCCAGGAGGCGCATAAACTTCAGCCTCATCCCCGCCTCGCGGGACGCCTGGCGAAGCCCGGGCAAAGGGCGGGCCGTCTATGGCCGTCCAGGGCCGGATAAGGCTGGGCAGGGCCCCATCTCCAAGGCTTCTACCTCCGTGGTAAGATTTCCTACCCATTAACTCTGTAAGCAATCATCATAGTCATTAATTGATTATGGCTCGTATCCCTGGAAGGGGGGGTAAACAGAGCACTACAGGACTTGGGGGAAGCTTAAACGGTACATTGGACAATTTTTTCAAAAGAGCTGCCAGGGTTTTTGACAGAGAGATTGTACGCACGGAAAAACGCCTATCACATGAACTTATGGGAGCTAAGCGCTCCTCGCTAGGGGACTTGAAAAATGCTGTTTCACCAGTCCATGATGGGCCAAGAAGTCTAGTTACGCCAAGCTCTAATGGACAAGAAGGGGTACTATATGAAGATAAATCTATTGACTTGGACGCTGAGCTATCACCTTTGAATATTTCCTCATGCAGTAGTCTATCTTCAGAGGGCTTCCACCCGATAGTGGCCAGGAAAAGTGTACAGGCCACTGACTTACAAACTTTAGTACCTACCTGTCCTAAGCCGGTTGGCAAAAGAAAGAGGGGGGGGGGGGGCGCCATTTGGGCAGGAAACCTAAAATCATTAAATTGTCATATAAACCACGTATACCAATCCCTAAAAAAGCCACCACTAAACCTAATAATACAGTAAAAAGTCTTATAGCTACGGACACCCTGGGCCCACAGCTACAAAATATTGCGCAAAGAACGGGGAAAGAGAAAGAGTTAGAAATGACATTTTCTTATATGACTGATTTATTAAGATCTTTTACTCTTCCCCTGATAGAAAGACTAAGGGTCATTAACGGAAAACTTGACGCCCTAAGCGAAACAACTCTAGAAAATACACAAAAGCTGGACATCTTAGTACCACCAGAATATAATAAGGATAGTATGCCTGAGCATAGCAATACCCTAGCATCTGATGCTATGCCAGCTATCTGCACAGTTACTAAGGTTGTAGCTAAAGATCGAAATAATATCGGCCACCCGCAGAAATCTGCAGGAAATAAATCCATTGAAAATAGGTCACAAAACACACCAATAGTGAAACCAATTGAGAATAAGGGGGCAGACAATGGGCATGCTCAACTGGAAGACCGGGTTCCTTTGCCTGTAATTAATTTACCGCCTGAATCCTCACCTCTGGTATTAGTTCTTGGAAATGTACCGGTATTGAATAAGGGAATAAGGGAGAACCATGGTCAGCTCAAAAATAATTTGGCTCATTGGATTGCAAATAACACCATTGAGGGTAGTAAGATATGGCATAATATCATAATGGTACGAAGGGTGGCTTGGGTGGGCAGGACACGAAAGAATAAAACAGGGGACTGTGTTATAGTGAATTTTAATAGCCCTGAACCAGTGGGGAGAATTCTTAGTGAGGTCATGTCTTATGCAGGGACACGGAGACAAGGAGTTGAGATTCTTCCTCTTGAGTATTTTTACAGAGATTTGAACAGAGCAAACCCCAATAGAGGTAATGGGTGGGGATACAACAGGATACCGCACCCACAAGCAAGCCAGGGATGGGGATATCCTAGAAAGAGTCATTCATGTCACTCACACCATATACAGCGTGGATATGTGGGTTATGTCCCAGTCTTTGAAGGACTAAACAGGTTTACAGCTCTTTCCGGTCTTAATGACTGTGATTGACTGGGTGGTGATAAAAATAAAGCAACACAGATATCCACACATGCCGCGCTGTTGGGGAAGTCTCCATCACAGTATGTCTCGCTTGATCATGCAATCCAGGGCAATAGAGTAACAGGAGAAGTGCTTACTCTGCTAAGTTCCCCCACGCTGGAAACAGTTACCATTAAAGAAAATTTACCAATGGATAACTCATTCAGGACCACGCCCACTGTAGGGGATAGCGAGGGCACATCACTAATGACTCCGAATAGTAAAGAACGCAAGTATAAGCAAGAAGTTATAAGGATGGGTTTAATGTCAGATCTTCAGTGGGTGAGCCCCGACAATGATAAATCACGGTCAAACAGTTTTCCCCTAGGCAGCGGGGTGGCCAAGTGAGGATTGTTTCCTGGAACGTGTGTGGGCTAGAGAGCAAAGTACACAATACAATTTGGGGGGAGTTCGTGCAGGACATTGACATCTTATGTATACAGGAAAGTTGGTTCATAAACGAGAAACACCTTGATGGCTTTAAAACTTTCCATATTCCTGCAGTACGTTCTCGGTACGGTAGGCATAAAGGAGGGATATGTATTTATGTGTCCAATTTGTTAAAAGTTGTCAAGATTGCTAGTAGAAACTGTTCATATTATTTTCAACTGTTTTCTGTTATTTTAAACCACCGTGTAGAGCTACTAATAGGTAATTTCTATAATAATATAAAGAACGAGGACTTTGCAGAAGTCTTGCACAAATTGCAGGTGGAATTAAGTGGCCATAATCTGTCTAAGGAGGAAAATACCATATTTATATAGGTAGGGGATTTCAATATGAACATATGTGACCGTGAAACATGTGGGTTTCAGGATTATGGAAGGGGAGAAAACGTGGGTAGGAGTCACTTTATGCATACTGAGAGAGGAGAGATAATAAATAGTATAATGGCCAATTTCGATCTTGGATTTGCTAATATGCTGTGTTCTCCCAAGGTTGATTTTAGTGCCACATTCTTAGCTAGGGGGTTTCACTCCGTCATAGACTTTGTGATTGTACAGAATAGATTTTCTAACTGTGTGGAACATTTTGACATTCCCATTATTGGGCTAAGTGATCATCTTCCCCTTAGCGTGACTATAAGCACCTCAGAGCTTACTAGCGTTTCTACTATTGAGTCCCTGACCTGATCACAAAACATTGTTATAGCACGCCAAAACGGACTGACTTTAAAATGGAGCATTGTAGATCCGATTAAAAAATCTAATGAAATTATAACTACGGCTCTTAAACATATTATGGTCTGTCTGGATGAGAATTCTTCTCATGAACAAACCCTGGAGGCTTTTAGTAACATCACTAGTATCATCCAGGACAAGTTAACCGGGGCACAGAGTAATAACTCTAACAAAGGGATGGGCTGGTTCGATTCTCGGTGCACTAAGGCGTATACTGCCCTTAAGGTGGCCCTAAGTAACAAACCATGGGGAACATGACGTAATAAGAAACTGTAGGAAAGTGTACACCCAGGCAAGGCGCCAACGAAAGAAGGAAATCAAAGATTTAGCGTGGCAGAATCTGCTGAGTGCTTCACAGTGTAGAAACTCCAGATCCTTTTGGCAGGCAGTCAACGCACCCTTTTTTACTAAAAAGGAGGCGGCAAGGATAGATATTGCCATAGATGAAAAAACTTGGATCGATTTTTTTCTCAAAGGTCTACAGAAATACGCTGGGGCAACCCACGAATGAGGACGAGGAAAGAGGGTATCTGCTGAAAGGGGGTGGCTATCATCCAATAACTATGGAGATTTCCCTTGAGGAAGTACAGTTAGCACTACATGCCAGTAAAAATAATAAAGCCCCGGGACCAGATGGGATCCCTAATGATATCTATAAACTAAATACAGATCTATGGGCCCCACTTTGCACACGGGTCCTTGAGGCTTGTTGTGCTAAAGGCTTTATTGGTACTTGGTCGGAATCGGTCATAATACCAATATACAAAAAGGGGGATAGGGAGAGTCCATCTAATTATAGACCAATATCCCTAATAGACTCCCTTATGAAAATGGTAGGGAAAGTGGTCCTAAATAAAATGCAATCATGGGCCGATGAGCATGGCATCTTAAGCCCCGTGCAGTATGGCTTCCGGGAAGGGATGGGTACCGTAGAGCAGGCCCTAAACTTTGTTTTGCTTCAAGCGAAACATACTCGGGCTAAAGAGGGATGTCTTTATGCAATTTTTGTTGACCTCTCTGCCACCTTTGATTGCGTGATACATACTAAATTGTGGCAAATACTTGAGGAGATGGAAGTTGAGCCAGCCATTGTATCATTTTTACGGCAGCTCTATTCAGGGGCAACGGCTAAAGTAAGATATGGGCTGAGGGGAGTGCACGGGGTCCTTCACCATAGAAAAAGGCGTAAGACAAGGCTGTGTGCTGGCCCCTTTTCTTTTTTCTCTCTATACGAATAATCTTGAGGTTGAATTGAGGGCCAGCAAAATAGACTCCCCACGGTTTGGTAACAAGCAGATTGTATCACTTTTGTACGCGGATGAAGCGGTATTGATGGTAAGAACGAAGGTGGGTGCGCAGAAGGCCCTTACAAAATATTTAGAATTTATGGAAGCCAGGGGCCTTAACATCAATGCAAAGAAATCATATGTGATGCGCTGTGGCAAAGGTTGTGCTACCTGTAAATACCTCAAAGTTTCAGGACTTGAAATTGAATACATTAAGACCTTCCCATACTTTGGGGTGTTAATTGATGGTTCTGGCACCTGGGGACCTGAGGTTAAGAATAGGACACTATCCTTTAAACGATCAATAGCAGCACTGAAGAACTTCTCCTCTAAGTTGGGTAAAAAAAAACCTGAAATCATGCTAAAAATTTATGTTGCCAAATGCAGAAGCATCGCATTGTATGGGGCAGGGATCTGGGGATACCAGGATACATCATTGTTACAGGTTGAAGAAAACACATTTTTTAGATACCTGTTAGCTCTCCCAAAGGGCACCTCAGTTTTTAACTGCCATGCGGAATTAGCGATGGACCATATTACAGACCTGATTAAAATGCAACCTGTTCTGCTCTGGCGCAGAGTATGGGTCTCAGAGGCTCCTGGCCTAAATCAGGATATTATAAGGGATGTCATGGGCCTAGATAATGCAAAGCGCATTGTCTGGCTTGAGTATATTAGGAAAACACTAACTGACCTCCAACGGCCTGAGCTATTTAGTAACCCGGACTTAATTAGGAATGTTTCGAAAAAAGAACTGCAGAGGTTATGTATGGCCCATTTCGACTTACTAAGATGTGCAGGGGAGATAACGAAGAAAACAGTAATTGATCACCAATCGTCGCTGACCACCTATACAGTACAACCATATCTAGCCATGAGTACCGTCGGCTTTGACCGATTCATTCTGACCAGATTTAGGTTTAATTTATTTCACCGGCTGGTCACATTTCCAAGTAAAAATGATTGGTCTCGAACTTTAGTTCCTTGCCCCTGTGATAACATGTCACTGCAATCCACCTTTCATGTAGTACTGTTTTGCAAACTGTACGAGAGGGAGTGAAAAAGATGGATTAAACAGTATTTGAGTCAAGGTGCTTGGCGGCAATGCAGACCTGCGTTTCTCAGTTTGCAGCAACTGGGAAATGTTACTTGCACTATGGTGATGACTGGATTTTTAAAAAATGTTTTAAAAAATCGTAATTCAATGATTAGCTGATTCATAATAATGATTTAATCCTATCTTAAGATAAATGTTATTTATTGCTAGATGAAATGTAATGTTGTATATATATGTATTGTTGCTTTTATGATTTTAAATTACAAAAATCGAATAAAGCTAATCTGAATCTGAAAACACAGTTTTACAATGTGAAAACTGCCAGTGGTACAAGTAAGACTTCAACAGTTGTCAAAATGAAATCCATCTGATTCACCAAAAACGAAAGTGAAACTCTACCACTTCACCACTTGTTTTGTAGGGGCCCGGGCTACCTGGCCCAGATCTCCATGTGGCTGGGACGAGGCTGCATCATTTAACAAGCATTTGCAATGCAATAGGTCTCGCATTAGGAAAGTTTGAGCTATTGGTATTGTAAATGACAAATTTTTTATTTATGTGTTGGTTTTGAAAATAGCTAAATTAATAGCTTTGTCATTTCCAATGCCAATAGTTTTAACTTTCGCAAATGTGACACCTATAGCATTTGTAATGCAAAATGTGTTGTATTTACGTGACTTAGATGTATTGATATTACAAATAATAATGGCTTTTTTAAAAAAAATAATTAATACTTAAATAAATGTTATTGTAATTTATAATGGCAATAGCTTAAACTTTTGTAAATTACTTTTGTGAAGATTATGTTCAGTGTATTTTACTGTGACGAAAATCCAAGAACAGAAGTGAAATATTAAAATCTTTTTCTGACATTTGTAATAAAGCTTGAAACATTGAGAACATATTTGAACCAGTTGTTGTTGAATAGTTGCACAGATTGATGCTGTGGTGTTCACTGATGCTGTGGTAGCGCATAGTGATGCTGTGGTGCCCCTGAGTGATGCAGTGGTGATGCGATGGATAGATAGAGTGAGGGCGATAGATAGAGTGAGGGCGATAGATAGAGTGAGGGCGATAGATAGAGTGAGGGCGATAGATAGATAGAGTGAGGGCGATAGATACATAGATAGATAAGAGTGAGGGCAATAGATAGAGTGAGGGCGATAGATAGAGTGAGGGCGATAGATAGAGTGAGGGTGATAGATAGAGTGAGGGCGATAGATAGATAGAGTGAGGGCGATAGATACATAGATAGATAAGAGTGAGGGCAATAGATAGATAGAGTGAGGGCGATAGACAGACAGACAGATAGAGTGAGGGCGACAGACAGACAGACAGATAGAGTGCCATATACCCGGTGGAAGCGAGGACAATGTCCGATGTGACTGCTTTTTGGGGGGGGGGGGAGTAAATATTGCAACTATCAGAGTTCGCAAGCCCTTCGGTGCTTTGGGCCCTGATGCCACTGCACCTGCTGCACAATTGTAGCTACGCATCAGTGTAGCGCTCCGAAGCCTGTCACCAGGTCCACGCTCCATAGGTATGCTAAATAAAATGAAGTCCAACTGTTCTCCATCTTGGAGAAATATTGCTCCATTCAGAGGCATCTTATTATAGTAAGGGAAAGAAGGGATCCATTGAGATCCATTCCTCTTAAAACAGCTGTGGGAAGTTTGCTGACAGGGAGCGCGCGAGGGCAGAAGGCGAGGAAGAAGAATGGGGGGGGTTTGAAGATAAAGATGTCTCCTTGCTGAAAAGCAGATAGTTGTTGTGTCACGGGCAAGGAATGGGACTGAGAGGGGAAGAGGGGAGATGAAAACATGCGGAGGATTGGGAGGGACTCTGTGAGAGGGTTTGAAGCCGGTGTGTGAGTGTAATGTACCGCTTTGACCATGTCCCAGCGATACAAAAGGGGATGATGGACGGAGCGTTTGAACAAATCAAACACTCACCCCCAGTCAACTGATCTGGATTTAATCCATCACCATTCTTTAGTTCACTCAGCCACCCCAGTTCATGTCCCAGGGCATGCCGGGAGGAACCGGTGAGTGACCGCGCAGTGATGGGACGGAGTTGCATAGATGAATTACAACTCTCTGCTAGTGCTACTCCCCCGTTTATGCACCTCTCTCTCCTCATTCACGTAAAGTGCTGCGCTGCATGGCTGGCAGGTGAATTTTTAAGATGTAGACTGAAATCAATTCTTCACCTTAAACAAGGTACAGAGATCTCAAGGTATCGCGTGTCAGGTGCAAGTACCTCATCCAGTTTTTTCTCCACATATTTACATTAGTCCTTTACATTGTGAGAAGTGAAATGGCAGGTTTTAGAATACGGAGGCAAATTCAGAATAAAATGTTCTTCTCAGACTGGAAGCAACATTATTTAATAATTTTGACGTTCTAAAGCTACTGACGGGCAACACCAAAAACCCCTTAAATTGACATTCATCACAGATGCTCTCAATCCAGCATCCATTAGGTCCTCAAAAGCACCCAAACACCACTTAGGTGCCTTAAGATGACCAATCCTCCATTCCACACTATCCAATGCGAATATCCAAGAAGAACATCTGGATTCAATATCTAAGCATTCCGAGAAGTCTTACTAGAAATGCCAATTTTGTTTACGAAGGCTCAGGCTATAGTTTGACACAGCCCTTTGCTCTCATTGTGGTCTCTGTTTATTTATGTAGGTTCTGTTGAGAACGACTAAATAAGATTTCAGTGAAGTGCATAAGAACGAATAATTAACATAATACAATCTAATGTTGAATAAAAATAAGGCCTCATAGGTATTTTCGTTTTTAAGACAGGTGCTGTCCGGCCTGATTTAGAGCAATTGTATGAAGTGGTTATCTGCCTTTGCATGGCTCCAGGTAACTGTGCTTATATCGTATATATATATATATATATATATATATATATATATATATATCCTATTCATTCAAAATATCGGAAGGGCTGAGATTCTAAAGACTGCTGTTTGGCCAGAATAGATGATCTCAAACATAGAGGTTTGTTTCCTCTATCGGATGACACTGTGGTGTCCCCTGGGCTTTCAAAACTTGTAAATCTTGGCTTTCACTCTGAAAACTGGAAAATGGCACACGTGGAACGGTTTCCCCAAAAACAGCTGGGCATCTGAAAAAGTAAAAACACTTACTACTTCCCTTGTGTTTTTCCTGAAACTGGCCACTCTGACAAAGGAGTTAAACTGCACTTGGGAGTGAGTTGCTCTGTTTAAGTGGCTAGCCCATGGAATCTAGTCTTAAAAAGGAAAAAAATAATCATCTCACTCAAAAATAGTATATTCTGCGGCTTTAATATTTATGAACGTTTCGTGCCTGTGTGCAAATAGGAAACAGTGCCAAACCACACTGCTCAGCACAAAGAGGCATTCATTTCCCAAAAATCATGTCACTTAGTTGGAGAGGAAGAAGAGGTGCTGTTTGCTATGAGGACCGAGAGCCTTGGTGAGCTAAGGGCCTTATTTGTATGCAAGACGGCTTCCCTCTGGGCCACCGCTAAATTTGTGCTTCAGAACAGCAACAGAAAAACAACAAACCAAACCATTTAATATTTCATTGAATCGATGGAACAGCATCATCATGCATACCTCAGCCGGGAGCGTACAGATTATGTGGTAAACATGGCGGGATTATCTAATCTCACTTTATACCCAGTTCTGGATTTCTTTGCTCGGCATGCACCTCTGTAAAAATCCATGGAAGCAACACTTGCAGCAGCAATTTGGGGTGGAGTGGGGTTCATTTAACAATACAGATGCCGCAAATCAAAAGAAAATAAAGCTGAAGATCCGCTATGAAAATTTACTCGCATTGTATTTTCAAGTTAGCAATTCGGAACTTCTGCTCTCTGAGGTGCAGAAACTGAAATCGTCCAAAAGTAGGTAATCCAAGAACAAAGCACTACACGAAAACATTGACATTTAAATTAGCGAGGCTTCCAATGGTTTTACTGTGGCTCAAACCATAGCACAGACGTCAGTCTGATCCATTATCGTGCTAAATGAGCGTGCTCGTTTTCAGATCGGGGCTGGGACATGGCCCTTTCTGGTCACTGAAGTTTGCGTTTTTAAGCTTTTGCGAAGATTTAAGTTATTAGGTTTGCCGCCTTCTGTGCAAAGTTTCTCTTTGCAGAGTAGGCTCATTTTCCATGGAATAGAGTGCAACCAAGTTGGAACAAGTACTAAAAACAAGTGACGTCAGGCGGGCGCACGCACTTCTGCGCAGGCGCAGAGTGTTCTTGGCCGCGTCTCCGGCTCCGCCTGCTAATGGCGTACAAGAGGTGATGGACGGCACTGGAGTCCCTGGCCGTTCCTTGCCGCGTCGCCCCCGTCCGCCGTAGCAGCACTGGAGCCCCTGGCCGCATCGCACCCGCTCATCCACTGGGAGCCAGGCAGAAGGAGCCCGCAAGAAAAGAGCCTGATGAGGTAAGGGGGGGGGCGTGTGTGTATGCAGTGTGTGCGCGCGTGGGTCTGCGTGTGTGTATGCAGTGTGTGTGTGTGTGCGCGCGTGGGTCTGCGTGTGTGTGTGCCTGTGTATGTGCGCATGCGTGAGTGTGGAGTGTGTTTGCGCAAGGGAATGTGGCACAAGAGGGGCACGGCGCCGTGCGCGCTCACGAGGTCAAATCTGAGCAACTCGGCGCTCGTGCACCCTCTTGTGTCCACATTCCCAGAAACGGGTGACAATAGATGTCTTCGCTGACTAAGCAATGCTTCGCATTGCTTACGTCTAGCTCGACCTAAAAACTCCTGAGGATTCCCATGGCGTGGGATGCTCTACCGCTTCATCATTTGTTTATGGGTGCTGGACTATCCATCCCAAATCTCCCTAAGGCTAGGAGGTGGCCTCTTCATTTCCTGTGCTGGGTGGGCACTTTAAAAACAGCTGAGGATCCCTGCGGCGTGGAACAATCTACCTCTTCACCACTTGTTTGTGAGGACCAGGACTACCTGTCCCAGATCTACCTGTGCCTGGGATGTGGCTGCCTTATTTCCTGCGCCAAGCAGGCGCTTTAAAAACTGCTAAGGATTCCGCTTCTGGGCGCATGCCCTGTGAAGACTGGGCCATCATTGGGCCTGACTGTGCCCATGTGCAGCCGAACGAGGCTGGGCTGGGCCACCACCCTTAGATCTAACAACTGCCTACTTTGCTGATGCCACAACCACCTGCGAACAGAAACTATGGATAAGAGAAAATGTGTTTCCTTACCAATGTCCCCTAAGGATCGCCTGATTACAATTTCAATAACTAGCTTTCTAACTAACGCTATGGGTGCAATTAATTCCAAGATTGAGTGTGAGGAAGAAAGACTGGGGACAACTAAAAAAGCACTTTCCAAGGTTAAGGAGGATCAGTTAGCCCTAACTACTTTCACTGAGCATTCAGTCAATTAGTCCATTTGTCGTGTACAGATGGGCGAGGCATCTATTTACTGCATTTTCACTGGCGATTTGCTTATGACTAGCAACGATATTCCAACTGATACTAATGAACCCTTGTGCTCTCCACATTCCACCAAAATAATTGCACCCTGCGCCATACGAATATTCGCACATGGAAAATGTCTATTGGAATAAAATTTCCACCCACGTCAGTGACTAGTCCATTACCCCACAACAGGCAACATGAGCCAGGATCTACACCATGCCAAGTATTAAATCCCAAGTGCACTGGAAGCAATATGGAAAATGAACTAATCAAGGTCCTCGAGGGTGTGCTTACGCCATTGATCGACCCTAATGTTTCACTACTTAGAGGGATAGACTCAACACTGAAGAAACTACTAGAGTTTGTATGTCGCCAAATACTGTTAGGACGCATGAGGGCTCTCATAATATAGGTGGTGATAATGGAACAAGGGGTGAGTCCCGGAAACCAATCATTATAAAATCCCCAGTGGAAACCAGTATGTCAAAGGATCCTCGTGGTATCACCAATTTCACAATGATCCGAAGGCATACTACTCAAGAGCCAAATGCAGAGGTCATACTGCCTTCTTGAGATCCAGAAACAACAATGCCCCGTTATGTTAATTCTTTCCATGGGGATACCGGTAATAGACAACATCCTAAGATGCTGCAACTCCAATCAGAAGCCACACCTTTAGTGATTGTGCTAAAAAAAAATATCCAACTTTACAATCAAGTGAAACTGTAGACAAATGTCAACTAAAAAAACAAACCACATAGAAAATTCAGCTGTGACTTCTTATACAAGGACATATTTGCTGTACGGAGAGCCTTTGTTGTTGCTTGTCTTAGAGTTCCAAGTCCCTGCTGCTCAGCCAGTGAGTGAAATCATTGGGTGGTTGGAATGTTAGGAGTGCTTGTGCTTGGATGAGTGGCCAGTTGGCGTGAGCCTGGTGGGGCTTTACCTGATTTACTTGTAACCTGATCTGAACCTAATAAACCTACATCTTTTATAACGTACAAGACTACATCCTTGATTGTAACAGTATTCTGTGTGGGAAATAGCCCCAAAATGGATAATCAGGATTGTCTTGTAATCAATTTCAGGGATCCGCTGCTTGCTTGGTTTTTTACTCCAGAGGCATATGTATTTAGGGGGAGGAGCTCTGTAGAGCAATGTTAAGGTAATTCTTCTTGGCTACTTCTATAGGCTTAGTAACTTTATGCCCAATGGACCAGCTGTCTCACCAACATCGCTTTTTATGCCGCCAACTAATGTGACTCTTGATCGATTTACCCCACTGGAGCAGGTTGATTGACTCACTAGTATTAAGGTCCCAGTTGGGAAAAGGAATCCCGAGATACATGTAATTGATAGTGAGACTAGGGCAGCATTTCGGGGACCAGTTTCCAAGGAAAGGCCATTAAATGCCCTAAGGTAAAAAAAATGGTCCGGGTCTGTAGAATTGTGTACACATCCTTTATGAAATCATATCTATGTTGAAGATCATGTCCTGCATCTAGCTAAAAACACAATTACCACAGATTTGATTTAGCCGTTCCATCTTTGCAAACTGAGGCAGTGTTAACTTCCAAAATAAGTTCTGTGGTGGCATGTGACCAGTATTACTAGTAAATTGAAGGATGACAACGGAAGCAGCCTGTTAAGGGATTGCCATATTGCATGCCTACAGATAACCTGGGCACATGATAATGTTCATACTAATGGGTTCCACTCACTCCCTTGAGACACCTGCTATTGCTTCTAGAACTGGACACCATATGGGAGGTCTGCTAACTTTAGTGTCTGTCTCTTTAGCGGGCAAGAGAAACAACAAAACGTACCTTAACTCACCTTGTTTTCAAATTATATGCTTCTCCCTTTGTGGTAGCTCAACCATTCTTCTTATCAAATTTTATCATAATAATTCAAATTGTATGAATTTTGATAAAGCACACCCATTGAATGTGACCGTAAGTGCTGTACTTGGAGAGATAAATGGGGATTTTGTTGTTATTTGGGAGGGAGGGGGTAGACAGTAGACTTTGTTCATTTCAAAGAATGCTGTGTTCCAGTAAACTGGGTCATAAGAATGCGGACCACCTGCATTTTGAGCATAATCTCTGTGGGGATCTTTTAAATAAGATTTTGAGTGGGGTTGACATAGTACTCACCCTAGATTTAGTTCCACTTACAGCCTTGCATCAAGCTACCTTCACTAGAAGAGGTGCAGGCAGTTTGATTGATTTTATAGCTGTTTCAAATCAATGGTGCCAAAAGGTTTTTAAATTTGTAATTCTTCAGACATGACTGAGCGATCACAACCCCCTGGCTTTAAGATCATCCATAGGCCGCACTCAATTACAGCACACCCTTGTTTTCCCTCAATAGAGGCAGATAAGAATAGAGGGGTTCTGCGCAAAAGGTCCACTATAGATTATGGCCACCTACTTACAGATTTGGTTGTCAGGAGCAGCAGAAGATGTGTCTAGGGACTGGGGAAAATCCTGCTCATTTGCTCAGAGCCTATAATGAAATCTGTAAAACTGTTACTGAGCTCTTAGTTTTACCGTCATCTTGTTGAGAACCAAAGAAGAGCAAATGTTGTTTAATCAGGGCTTTTAAAAGGTCACCAAGAATTATGGAGGAGGAAAGAATATGCAGACTACACTATAAGACGCGATGAAAGAGAGAAATAATATTATCAAGCAGGAATCTTGGGAGCAATGACATGAGGCCTGTGTTAAGAACGACGTGTCCCATTTTTGGAAAATCGTAAATACAACTTTTTATTTTTTAAGAGAACCATCATAAAAGAATGGATACAATCATTCCACCACACCTGTTGGTGACATACTTCTCTATGGTGTACAGCAGCTCTATGTTGCCTGACATGCTGGTTAGTAATGTTCTGAACACCCATTTTAGGTAAATTCAGATTTTCCGGTAATCAGCCTAAAGGAGGTAATCCTGGCAGTTGATCGGTGTCCGAGAAATAAAGCCCTGGTTCCAGATGGGGTCTCTAGTGATTTGTTTAGGAATAACACCTGTTGGCCCCTATTTATCATGGTCCAACTCAATCATCACCATCTTTCAGAAGGAGGACCAAACAGACTCCTGTTTCTATCATCTCATTTCGCTCATTGATTCTACCACCAAGGTGCTAGGCAGAATTCTACTAAGGCCGACTGGAGGTTTGGGTTACTGAGATAGGCATACTCTCTGAGGAACAGTATTGGTTCAGACAAGGCTTGGGGACTATAAAACAATGTTTGATTCTTCACCTTTTAATCAGTAAATACACTAAGGTGAAGAGGAGTTGTATGCATTTAGCATTCATGGATCTCAGTTCCACGTTTGACTGTATAGATTGAGTCAAACCATCGGGGGAGGATGTTAAAAATGGGAGTGGACCTCCCTGACTGTGCACCCCTGATTGTGCATCTGCTGATTCAACGTCTTGTGGATGTGACGGGGTGCTTTAGGTACGCTTCTCATGTGGGTGGCACAATCAGTGCTGCAGGTCACCAGTAGCATTTGATTTACAGGCCCTGGGCACACATAGTATACGAGGGACTTACCGGTAAATCAAATATGCCAATCGTGGATAACCAGTTACAGATACAATTTACACAGGGAGCACTTTCACTTTAGGCCTGATCAGCTGTAGTAAATTGCTCGGAGTTCTGAAACCAGTAAAACCAAAATGAAGCACACAGTCAAAAACAGGAGGTCAGAAGCAAAAAAGACAGGGGAAAAACACACCAAAGATGCCAGGTCTAACAACCATACTTTCCGAACTCACATATTTGAAGGTGCTTTCATATGCGGCAATGAACAAAAAGGAAGCTTGGTGCAATAAATCATTTGCCTAGGATTGCACAATTAGTTCACACAGGGAAGCCTGGCATTGATCCCAGATTTTCAAGTTTCACAATATGCAATTCAACTACTAGATGGGTTTCACTTTCTGACTTCGAAGAAAGTTGCGGACGGCATGGTTCGTGGGTGGGGGGGCGGCGGCAGGTCGCACGGGGAGCGGAGGGGGTTTAATTTAATAAATAATTATTAAAAACTTACCTTTCCGCCGGCCCGGTCCAGCATCTTCTTGGCTCGTGCTTCTGCTCTCCTTCCTCCGGCAGGAACAAGAAGCAGGCAGCCGCCCTCCCCTCCCCTAAACCAATCACAGCGCTGCAATGGCAGTGTTGTGATTGGTGGGGACGCCGCCCAGCCAGGGGCTTATGGGGAGACCATGTTCTCCATCAGGCTGAATTGCAGCCTGCATGGAGAAAGGGCAGAGTGTGCATGACTGGTTTGGGTGGCCCCAGAGGGCCGACCAAACAGTAATTGCGATCTCCGGAGTAGGCCCACCACTCCTCCCCTGCTCTCAGAGCAGCCCCGCCCCCCCACAACTAAACGTAAAATGGTAATAACGGGCAGTTATTACCATTTTATGTTTCTGCTTCTCGCACTGCGAGAAAGCAGTGGGGCGATGCTCCTTAGCCCTAGTGGAGGGGCCGCCCCTGTTCAAAGATGAATGCTTTGTCCTTAATGTTTTGAGATCAAGAGGAGAGCAGGTGAGTGATAGCATCCACTTTTTATTTTTTACAGTTTTACTTAGTGCGATCTTTGCCAGGGACCAAAATGCACTGCACAACAAACACATACTACGTTACACATTTGTATTACTTTTTGGTCAGGGAAATTTGCTGCTGTTCACAAGATGCTAAGAGGGGAGGCCGGGATTCGACCCTGATACTCCCAGGTAACATGGTCAGCAACATTAGCCAGTAGGCTACATAGTCTCCTGTGAATGTTTGACTTGTCTTGGGCTCAAGATGTCAAGAGTACCTCGAGGCGAGCCAGACATCACATTCAAACCTGGCTCGAGTTTTCAGTGGCTCGCCTACCTCTAACAAAAATAGATTGTAGTGCCCGGAGCCCATGTATTCCACCCATCGCCTCGCTTGCACGACTGCCTTACCTTGCATTTTCTCATTGGAGGAGTTAATCACCTCTGACATTTTTATTATTTCATGTCCCTGGGCTTCAGTTCTGTTCACCGAGTCCTCTCTGCTCCTGAAAATGTCATTATAGTTCGCATGAGGATACTGTAACTGTTCCGGTCGCGGGCAGACCGTGTGCCTGTGTTCTTTCTTGTTCCAGCAGTGGAACCGCTTTTTCCCTTTCTGATTCGAGTACACTCAAAAGAGCGGGAGGGTATATCCCCACAAAACGGCCACTCTGATGCTGCAGAATACAAAACACGCACACGTGCTACTTTGTCAGTCTCCGGTCTGCGTCTCCCCTCGTGATGACCTGCAGTGGTTCCCACCGAGTACACCGCCCTGCCCTGCCCCTGATAATTTAAATGAATGGAGCTCCATTAAATCCACCCTGGGCCATAGAAAGAAACGCCCCAATTGGAACCATGTACCTGCCATTGTAATCTAACACACCTTCCACTATGAAGTCACTGGAGTAGCTTGTGCCTCCAGGGCGGAGAAGCCCTCGCTCCGCCCGCACATGCTCAACAATCCACACTCAAACTTCAAACACTTTCCCACCGGATAAAAAATCCAGATTCTGAGAAATATGTAACCGAGCAGCAAGTAGCTATTATTTTCCAGCTGCTTGGTGTTTCGTCTCCTCTTTTGCCTCCCTCCTTGGGATAGTAGGGCGATGCACCCTTTGCTGGGGCAACTGTTGCGCTCTACAAGACACGATAACATAACATAACATGCCCATCACCCCCATTAGTACCAGCCGCCTCTGGAATTGAGAGTTTGTCAATCACGTTTTGGCTCAGCCCACAGGACTATTTTCTTTCATCTGATGCTATTGAAGCTTAGTGTGTATCTTGCTCCCTCTAATCATCTATCTTTCCGCCTTCTTCGAGTGATTACTTTGAACTACATGAGGGATTGTTTTACAACTAGTCTGTCAGCTCTTCAGTGCTTGCTTTAGCCCCTTCCACTTTACCGACGCGTGTCAGCTTCTCCTTTCTTTTGTCCTTTGCTCATTATCTCACCCACCTCTCCCTCTTGTTCCTTATCCACAGCCAAGTCCTTCTTTCACCTGTCTCCACCTCCTTTTTTGTTGTTTCGTGCTGAAACAGAACTGAAACAACCCACCCCTAAACTGTAAAAAAAAATAAAAAAAATGCTATGCCCTTACCTACCTGAAAACCCTAAAATACCCTTTCCATCCTTTCCATACCCCTTAATGCTCAAAACACCCGTACAACAATACCCCACCCACCCGTAAGCCAACCCTTATCACCGTATACTCACCCTTTTTATCACCGTATACTCACCCTTAAACCCACACACGCATAGACACACACACACACACACATATATGTACATACGCACACATTACACACTCCTATACTTACCATAACTGTACGTACTATGCTTGGTAAAGGCATGTGTGGTAAAGGCATACACGTGGTAAGGATTTGCATTGTAATGGCTGTGTGGTAACGGCATGCATGGTTACAACTGTGTTGCAAAGGATGTTTCCCAAAGATTCGGCAGATACCTTTAACCGCGGCGGAATTTGTGCCGCGGTGCGGGCGAAATAAAGGGTGGACTTGGTTCGGATGACCCCCGGCCGTCCTCCGCACGCGCCCACCGTGAGGTCGGACGGCCAGGGGCCATCCGACGCATCCAACGGGTTAATGGACTGAAACAGCGATTAGCATCTGCATGTCCTAGGGCAGATCCGCACATGCTGCGGAGGTACAGCCGGTTCCTATGTGGTCTTGTCTAAATGCCCGGGGTCTAAATTACAACAATTGACACACGGTAGACTTGTAATTGGTGAAAGGGATCTTGGGAGAAGAGCCACAGAAAGGTATGGTGATAGCATGGTTTTGCGCAAAAAGATGCTGGTGAGTCGGTGGATAGCAGACTGTTACTTCCACCCACAAGCCCTCTGAAGTGCCACCAGAGTGGGAGTTTGTTGAAGCAGCAGACGTATGAGGCCAAGTCAAGTCAAGTCAATTAATTTATATAGCGCACTACATACCCAGAGGGTCTCAAGGCGCTTGAGGAAGGGTGGGGAATTACTTGTCGAATATCCAGGTTTTAAGCTGCTTTCTGAAGGCTAGGTGGTTTTGAGTAAGGCGGAGGTGAATGGGAAGGGAGTTCCAGGTTTTAGCCGCTAAGTAGGAGAAGGATCTTCCTCCCATGGTGGTTTTGTTGATGCGTCGAACAGCAGCGAGGGCTTGGTTGGAAGAACGTAACTGGCGGGATGGGGTGTAGAAGGAAAGTCGCGTGTGGAGGCATTCGGGTGCAAGTTCGTAGAGTGTTTTGTGTGCGTGGGTGAGGAGGCGGAATGTTATCCTCTTATTGACAGATCACAAGTGCACATTTGACTGAATCAACAGTGATGAGCTCACATCTTTTGTGTCATTTGACAGGTTATTCAAGATCTGGCTTCGCCCACAAGAAAGAGTTGACAAGTTCCCCAGCCCTTTCTACTTCATTAAGAATCAGGGCGTTGCAAAACAGCCTGCGGAGCAACAGTTACTGGTATAATTAACACACAGACACTAAATACAGCCTGTTGACAGCACTGTCTTTGGAAATCTCTCAAACACATTTGATGAAGAAGCGGATGAACAGCAGGATAGTGCACTCTCATCTTTATTTATTTATTTATATTATTTGTAAAGAGCCTGAATCACCGCAGATGGGGTATCTTCGCGCTGCGGACTAGTAGAGGATGCTGACCAGTATGTCTAGAACAGAAGTGTTTTAAATTTTTTTCTGAAACTTAGATAGTTGTTAGATTGGCGGAGGTCCAGGGGTAGTTGATTCCAGATTTTGGGCGCAAGATGGGAGAATGATTTGCCTCCCCATCTGGTTTGTCTGATGCGGGGATGACGAGAAGGCCTTTCCCTTCTGAGCGGAGAGTACCTGACGGGGTGTATTTAGTCAATTTGTCGGCCAGGTAGGTTGGTCCTAACTGGTGTAGACCTTTGAAACTATGCAACATACTTTGAAATGGATTCTTTTGCGGATTGGAAGCCAGTGGAGTTTGTGTAGGAGAGGAAGAGACGGGGTGCGGTGAGGGGCACTGGTGACTAGGCGAGCCGCAGTATTCTGCACCACTTGAAGGGTCTGTAGGGCTGAGTCTTTGATGGAGATCAGCAAAGCATTGCTAAAATCCAGGCGATTTAGTACCAGAGCATGTATAAGGATCTTCCGAGTTGACGAGGGGAGAAAATGGAAGACTTTGCGCAACAGGCTGAGGGCATGAAAGCAGGAATGTTTGGTGGCTGCTATATGGTCATCCATGTTCAGCTTATTGTCAATCAGGACTCATAAGTTTTTTACCACAGGTTTGGGAGAGGGTGCTGCACCAAGTTCTTCCGGCCACCAGCTGGGAGACAAGCTGGTGACTGCGTCAGTGAACAGCATAATTTCCGTTTTCCCCGTATTGAGCTGTAGGAAATTGTGGCTCGTCCATGAGGCGATCGTACGCATGCCTTCTGCAAAAATCTCTTGGATGTTGGGAATATCTTTGTCATAGGCCAGAAGTAGTTGTGTGTCATCTGCGTAGGAAATCGGTTTGAACCCGCTGTTCCTGAGTAGCGTGGCGAGGGGGGCAATGTATATATTGAAAAGAGTGGGGCTGAGGCATGAACCCTGGGGGACTCCCTTGGTGACGGAGGTGGTGTTTGCTTTGAAGGGTCCCAGATTTACTGTTTGGGATCTATCCTTGAGAAAGTCTCTCAGCCACTCTAAGGCAGTGTCTTGAATGCCTATTGAGTGTAATCTATCTAAAAGAATCTGGTGTGAGATGGTGTCGATTTATGTCACAAGAGTGGACAAGTTTCGCTGATACATAGCCGTAAGCCATGAAAAAGCATCTTTCTCATCCCTAGCGTCATGGGTGTTGCGTCATTGTACTACAACTACTGATGACCAACCATTGATGACAACATCTCAAGAACGAGCCGCATTCCAACCAACTTGTGTCTACACAAATGTGGGCAACTTTAATTCCCAAACCAGCAAAACAACGGTGTTGGACCACCTCCCCTTCTACCCTAACCTTGCACTGCGCTCCCTCGGCTCAGCCTTCCCCGCTCCCCGATCTCGCCTGATGGAAACAATGTTGCTTGATCATGTCTCACTTCAGCCTTACCCCCCTCCACCACAGACCTTTTTATTTTGTTCATATCCACTTCGTTGCCCAGTCACTTTCAGAATGTAGTAGTCCATTTTGGCTCTCTTTTGTGTTGATGAAGGACACAAACCTCACAAAAGGGACGCAAAAGAATGCTTTGCATCAAACCCATCAAGCGAAGCAATAACTCAAATGAACAGAGTGTAATAAAAGGGTGGCACCATTATACTTTGGCGAGTAATTCAGTGGTTTTAGGTACCTACTTGTACAGGAAATGTAGGTAAATTGGAAAAATATGTGTGTGTGGCGTGACAACACTAAGCCTTATTTGTCAGTATTCGCTTTCTAAGTGTGTTTTTGTAATGCTGTTATGCGGTTTTTGTACAGGGCATCTTTCACCATTTCCTTGGCCTCATCTAGTTACTAGGTGTTTTGTCATGCAGATTGTTGTATGTTGGTCCTGCTTTATGGACTAGTAGAGCCTCTGTAGGGAGGTCGGAGGTGAGTCTTCCTGTCATAGTGCCTTGTGTGTTCTTTTATGTCTTAGTGTATTCCCTGCCTTACCGTGTGTCTCCCTGTGCTCGTATTACCAGCCTCCCTATTCTAGCGTGCTTGTCTAGTGTGTGTGCCAGGAGTTAAGTCTGTTCCATGTCTCAGTGTGAGTGTGTTGCACAGTGCTGTCCAGTACTCCCTCAGTGGTCTCCCTTTTAACTCTGATCTTCCTGATTTCACTGTTCCTTTATTTCCTAATCTGTTCCCCCTGTTTACATTCCATGTACAGAGAGGGATTTGTGGAGCTTTTTAGGGCTTGGCCTAGCGTACACTGCGCAGCAGTGACGCGCAGGCCGCGATCTTATGTTTTTCAGTACTGGGGTTGAACCCGCCTCTCTCTTCCATTGGCTAGCTCCATAAATGGAGGCTAGCCATTGGAAGAGAATGATGTCAATCAGTCTTGGAGCAGATTCGTGGGCGTTTCTGTCTTTTTTTAAGCCCCTCCCCCTTTGTTTCGTCATTCAGAGGTGGGCCATTGTGTTTTTTTTTACAGGGATGTTTTTCGCCATTGCTAGCGTCTCTGTTGCCGGGATGGACGTAGTGTTGCTGCTCCCGGTCCCCTCTGGAGACCCCCGCTTGTATGTAGCCTTGTTAGTTTTATTTTTCTTCCTGCAGGGCTTTGTGCGTGTTTTCCCCGGGAACATGAGCCCCTCGGTGACAGCCGACGAGATCCAGCAGCTCTTCGGGGACAGGAAGCTGCCTCTGGTCGGGTAGGTCTTGCTCAAGTCCGGCTACGCGTTTGTGGATTACCTGGACCAGAACTGGGCCATCCAGGCCATGCCGCACGAGGGACCCTCACCTCTCGGGCAGAGTCCTGGGCAGGCTCGGGTATTGTGCGCAGGGATGGGGATTAGCAAGCCACAACAGCCCTGCGCCTCGTCCCAGAGACAGCCCGTGTTTGTCCCTCTCTGCTGCTGTTCCCGTCCCTAGAGCAATGTCTGCCCCTCTCTCTAAACATGGAAGAAGGACGCAAAGTACGACTACTCGTGAAACTGCATTCTGCCGTCCCTTCCTATCTTTGCTGCCAGCGACGCCATCACTGGGTGATCTGGGAAACCGAGGACATCGGAGCCGGGGAGGGTGCCTGGGACAAGGTGGCAAGCTAGAGTGCTGGGGCCCGCTCAGGGGAATGTGGTGGCAGTAGTTGTCATGAGGAGCTTTAATGTGAGCGTCATCTGATTATTTATCTCTGGGCACAAATGAGCGGCCCCAAACACGCACTCCACTCCTGAAGGTCGGTGCTCTGAGCTCGGTATCTGGAGTTCGCAGTCAAAAATCCAATCCTAAAATCACCGATAAATCAAACTCGCACCTCAGCCAAGACTGCTCCTACCGACCTGCCCAGACTCAAAGGAGCCGCTTTTCCAAGACGACCACTCGCCTGCCTCACCCCACAGGCGGACACGAACCCCCACACACATTGCATGCACGAGCTGTGTGTGTGAGGGGCACAGGTGAGCCCGCTCGCCGCCTGCCCCAGCAGCAGTGTACCCCATACTTGACGCGTCTGGGTGGGTGGATGGAGGGCCTGGGCCCTGGCGCGTGACACCCACTGTCCCCTGGGGGTGAGCTTCACTATCCGGCACCCTGGGGTGCAAGATTCTGTCGGACTCCACAGGGTGTGAGCTCCACTGTGTAACCCCGGGTGTGTGTCCTCTACCCGATGCCCTGTAGTGTGAGGCACACCATTCAACCCCCTGAGGTTCCCATCTCACTGTCAGAGACACATCAAGTGCGTGAAAAACACAAGGCAACAGGATGTGCCTAGCTTTTTATGGACATTATGATATACTTTAAAGTACTTTACGACCGTTTAAAAAAACTTTTTGATAAACATGTAGAGCGCTTGATGCTGCTTCGAGTTGCAGACATTTACTATTGTCTTAAGGTTTTTTTCACTAGATCAGCAAGACTAGTGTGTGCTCTCGATGTTCGTCATTTCGAGCTTTCCCAATCGCGGGGGTTCTAATGTGGAAATCACTTCAGATCTGTATCCTCTCATAACGCCCCATACTCAGCAGTATTTGCTGCCCCAACACTGTGAATTAGGTGCAACACTGTCCAAGAAAGTCACACGTGACTTTAAGCACTGCCCGACAAATCCCATATTCCAGTAATAGGGTCGATGCACTCCTCGTGCACTCCTCCCCCTACACACAACTTTGCCATCGCACCTCCATCTTGACCAGCAGTACTATGCCCACAGCTCTTTGGTGTGTCTCCTCTACCAACCATTCTCCCTTCCCTGTTTCCATCTGGGGGGAGAGCATCACTAGCTGCAGTGTGGGGGGAGGGAGCTTTGTCAACATGAGCGAGCGCAAATGCAACCTTTGAAAGAGCAGTCGTGGCGCCCTCTCCAACTAGCCGAAGGTTGTGTGCGGAGATAGATACTGCGAAGTTCAGCGGTGGTGAATGTGAACGCATTGTCTCCTAGCAGCACTAGGACGGGCTTTGTTAATATTTGTGCCTCTGGTAAAATCCACTCCCCCATCGGTCTCCACAGCTAAAGCGATAGATTTGCTGCTGACAGGGGCTCTGTGGCACTCTTCTGGTGCAGCAGTAAGGAGGCTGCCTTATCCTCCCCTCACTAACATAACCACCCTGTGTGCCATTTGCAGCATGTTTGTTCTTTAGAGTTTTTAGGCTCCCATAGTGAAACCGGGGGCCAGTATACATGTCATCTTCAAGCGTTGCTTCTTTCAAAGCTACGCTGGGACACCTAACTGTACAGCAAGATCTCCAGAATTAATAGTCACGTAATGTAGTAAAACTATTCACACTTCACCAACAGCTAATGCACTTGCAGCAGAGTGCGCGCTCCACCGCCATGCAGAGCTCATCCTCCGCCTCCTCTAGCAAGTCTGGCATCGTCATCTCGCCCTTCCGCCTGGAGGAGCTCAGCAACCGGCTGGCGTCTCTGCAGCAGGTGAACAAGGTCCTCAAGATCGAGCTAGAAACCTACAAGCTCAAGTGCAAAGCCCTACAGGAAGAGAACCGTGACCTGCGCAAGGCCAGCGTCAGTGTCACCATCATGAGTACAGGGGGCGCGGGGTCGGCGTCACCGTTATGAGTCCGTGCTTGCGGGGGCGGTGTGTGCTTGTGTCTTCCCTCTTGGTGTCGCTGGTGTTTTCTGTGCCTCTGTTCCCTGCTTGTCATCCCGGTTTTTCTGTGCCTCTGTGTGCGTGGCTGTCTGTGTGTGTGTGCGTGGCTCTATCTGTGTGTGTGCGTGGCTCTGTCTGTGTGTGTGTGCGGCTCTGTCTGTGTGTGTGTGCGGCTCTGTCTGTGTGTGTGCGGCTCTGTCTCTGTGTGTGTGCGGCTCTGTCTCTGTGTGTGTGCGGCTCTGTCTGTGTGTGTGTGCGTGGCTCTGTCTGTGTGTGTGCGTGGCTCTGTCTGTGTGTGTGCGTGGCTCTGTCTGTGTGTATGCGTGGCTCTGTCTGTGTGTGCGTGCTCTGTCTGTGTGTGAGCGTGGCTCTGTCTGTGTGTGTGCGTGGCTCTGTCTGTGTGTGTGCGTGGCTCTGTCTGTGTGTGTGCGTGGCTCTGTGTGTGTGTGCGTGGCTCTGTCTGTGTGTGTGCGTGGCTCTGTGTGTGTGTGTGCGTGGCTCTGTCTGTGTGTGTGTGCGTGGCTCTGTCTGTGTGTGTGCGTGGCTCTGTGTGTGTGTGCGCGTGGCTCTGTCTGTGTGTGCGCGTGGCTCTGTCTGTGTGTGTGCGTGGCTCTGTGTGTGTGTGCGTGGCTCTGGCTGTGTGTGTGTGCGTGGCTCTGTCTGTGTGTGTGTGTGTGTGCGTGGCTCTGTCTGTGTGTGTGTGCGTGGCTCTGTCTGTGTGTGTGTGTGGCTCTGTCTGTGTGTGTGTGTGTGCGTGGCTCTGTCTGTGTGTGTGTGTGTGTGCGTGGCTCTGTCTGTGTGTGTGTGTGGCTCTGTGTCCGCGAATACTCGCTACTACTCACCTATTGCCATTGTAAATGACAATACCATTTATTTATGTTTAAAAAAAAACCCATGAGCAATGCCAATAGCTCTAACTTTAATAATGCTGAGACCATTGCATTGTAAATGCTTGTTTGGAGAATGGGGCGAACTCTTCCAAGACCCAATTTACGAAAAACATTTTAAGGCGAAAAGTATTTTCCTGCTCCCTGCTTGTCATCCCGGTTTTTCTGTGCCTCTGTGTGCGTGGCTCTGTCTGTGTGTGCGTCGCTCTGTCTGTGTGTGTGCGTCGCTCTGTCTGTGTGTGTGCGTGGCTCTGTCTGTGTGTGTGCGTGGCTCTGTCTGTGTGTGTGCGTGGCTCTGTCTGTCTGTCTGTGTGTGTGGCTCTGTCTGTCTGTGTGTGTGTGTGCGTGGCTCTGTGTGTGTGTGTGTGGCTCTGTGTCCGCGAATACTCTCTACTACTCTCTAATACTCACCTATTGCCATTGTAAATGACAATACCATTTATTTATGTTTAAAAAAAAAAAAAAGAAGAAGTTCATGAGCAATGCCAATAGCTCTAACTTTGATAATGCTGAGACCATTGCATTGTAAATGCTTGTTTGGAGAATGGGGCGAACTCTTCCAAGACCCAATTTACGAAAAACATTTTAAGGCGAAAAGTATTTTCCTGCTCCCTGCTTGTCATCCCGGTTTTTCTGTGCCTCTGTGTGCGTGGCTGTTTGTGTGTGTGCGTGGCTCTGTCTGTGTGTGTGCGTGGCTCTGTCTGTGTGTGTGCGTGGCTCTGTCTGTGTGTGTGCGTGGCTCTGTCTGTGTGTGTGCGCGACTCTGTCTGTGTGTGTGCGCGACTCTGTCTGTGTGTGTGCGCGACTCTGTCTGTGTGTGTGCGGCTCTGTCTGTGTGTGTGCGGCTCTGTGTGTGTGTGCGGCTCTGTGTGTGTGTGCGTGGCTCTGTCTGTGTGTGTGCGCGACTCTGTGTGCGTGGCTCTGTCTGTGTGTGCGTGGCTCTGTGTGTGTGTGTGCGTGGCTCTGTCTGTGTGTGTGCGTGGCTCTGTCTGTGTGTGTGCGTGGCTCTGTCTGTCTGTCTGTGTGTGTGGCTCTGTCTGTCTGTGTGTGTGTGTGCGTGGCTCTGTGTGTGTGTGTGTGGCTCTGTGTCCGCGAATACTCTCTACTACTCTCTAATACTCACCTATTGCCATTGTAAATGACAATACCATTTATTTATGTTTAAAAAAAAAAAAAAAGAAGAAGTTCATGAGCAATGCCAATAGCTCTAACTTTGATAATGCTGAGACCATTGCATTGTAAATGCTTGTTTGGAGAATGGGGCGAACTCTTTCAAGACCCAATTTACGAAAAACATTTTAAGGCGAAAAGTATTTTTCAATGGGTCTAATCACCATAAAGTGGTTGGACATGTTTTGCATAATCAACGTTGTACCCCAGTCCTGTCCTAAATAGGGTCACGTGATCAAACCCATAGACCTTGCCAGCAATGTCTAATATTCTTGGAAGAATTAACTTTGTCTTGATAGAGTGTAAGTTAGTTAGTAAAATGCTTTAATTTACAGAGTGAAATTTATTTCGCCTTTCGTTTCTTGTTAACGTGGTTGTTCTATGTATGTATATCAACTACTTTTGACTTGACTTATCTGTTTGTGCATCGTATCCACTTGTTAGGCACTCCAGTGCTTCAAAGAAGTGTAACTTTAAATGTGGAAAAGTCCAAACATAAGTGGAATGGTAGAAAACAAATAGTGTAGCAAGTAAAACAAAGACACATGAAAAGACTTGTGGTTCTCTTCTTAGTATATGTACCATGATGTCAAACTCCCACTTCCAAGGTGTGGCCTCTTCTCCTTCTCCTTCAGCCACCTCGCTCTTTAGATGTTGCATGCAGACTCAAGAGACCAGAATCACCTGGATGCGACTGACCTTCACTCTTGCTCAAATCTCAGAATATTGCGCACAGGAAGGGAATCTGGGCGCCTTTGGGCCTCCACTGGTAGATTGGACATGCGCAGTGGCGTAACGATATTCAAGGGGGCCCTTCTGCAAAATACAAGGAGGGCCCCCCTTCTGGCATACTCAGGAGCTTGCAGGCCAGCATACTTTGCTGAGGGGCCCCCAGGAGCTCGCTCCTCCCGCACTGCGGGTTCTGTGGGGCCTATGTTACGCCCTCGGCATGCGGCCTCTGCTACGTGTTATTTCAACACCGCACATGTTTTGCTCTCTTTTCCTCCTTCCAGTTATTCTCTTTCTATGAAAAAGGGTGATAGCGGTGACGAAAGAGCAACTGTGCCACTCTGAAGGCCTACTTTTAGAAATTGATGGCCACAGAGTGGATGCTGAGGACAAACAGTAGGCGCATATTCCTTTCTAAGTGTCATGGATAATATTTTCGAAGACAAATCCATTCAGTAACACCCATCATTCCTATGGGTTGATGGGCCTAGTATACATGATGGTAATTCTGCTCCTCATACATACAGCACAGAGCAGAGGCCATCAAAGAGGAGGAAGAGGTCTGCTGGCATAAAGCTAAACTGTAGCACAGAGGAACTCATTATGAGTTGGACGGTATTGATGTGATATTTATGACACCCGACAAAACGTGTCTCCACTGGATCGGAAATTATTGGGTGTGATAATTACCACCCAAGTACGAGCCTGCCACTCAGTAATCCACATGACGTGTTATTTACCAGGTATTTTTCACGGATAGATATCTGCAGGTGTGACCTGCCTATTTTTGTCCTGGGGATGCAATCTACTTATAATTCTGATATATTTGGTAACTGTAATAACTGCATGTATCACAATTCAACGGCCAACTCATAATGAGGGTCTTGGTCTATTTTCATTTATAGTTTTGCGAAATCTGTTTCTAGTTGGCCAGGTAGTCTTCAGTTGCTTGACTCCACTGTTTATCTTCTAGCCCACATAACGTGAATACATGACTTCTCTGAGTATAATCTGATTAAGAACCTATTAAAATCAGAAAAACATATGTGTGTGATTTTTGGGTTCCCTAGTCTTATGTTGTACTGAATTAATGCACACATTTCTTTATGACTTTATTGTACTTAATTATTAAGTTATTTCTTCATCCAATATGCTCAAAAGTATGTAGACATCCATAAATTATTTTGTTATACAGTTGATGTTTATTAGAAAACATACAAATAGTTTCTACATGATTGCATTAACATATGAAGTAAATAACTTAACGCAGTCTCATATCCTTTCCCTTTTAAATTACTTATAATTTAATCATGAACTATACTTTGCTGTGTAAGGCCTTTCTTTCTATAACCATAATATATATCTTTTAAAATATTTGTGTACTCCTAATTTGTTTAGAGGGACTTGTGATTGGTCCCTGCATCTTTTCATGCCATTTGGTAACTGAAAGGGAAATACACTGGGTTAAAAAAAAGTATAGAGTATATTTTATAGAGACTGTGGCCATGTTTTATTGACGAATTTGAAAGTGCCTGGTATTTCTCAATCCTATCGCTAAGCAAAGCACTTTCGGTAACCTAATAACTTCTAGACCATTATTCACTTCCTGATCAGTTGTTTATGTTCTTTGGCTATCTGAATCGCTAAAGATGTCACAAATTCTCTGGCTTGTATGAGAGAGCAAATGGGCTATTTCTAATGAGCTCGAACTATCTGTGTCTCATGTAGGCAGACATTAAAGCAATGTCTAGAATCCATTTTCTTCCTCAGCCCCTGTTTGCTTCTCCTAGTTGTGGAATCCAATGGTTTTATACTTCACATTATCATCTTGCATCTCTCGGGCTCTTACCCCTAAGTCCAATGGTAAGGTTTCTACACCTTGAAGGTTGTCCAAAAATTTACTTAAATACTTATACAAATGTGTGTCCATTTCTAGCCTCATTGCTTAATCGAATAGCTTAGTGATGTTTGTTATGGTTCTTAATTGTGTGATTTTCTGGTGTCTTTCTTTGGCTTACATAGTAAGTTATTGGTTGTTTTTTTCCCCATGTGTCACAAGTATTTGGTGACTCCTCTCAATCCACATCTAAGATCGAGAGTTGTATGTGACCTTTTAAGGTTGATGGTAGATAAGCTGTATAATCTGAATATTTCAGTCAGGCTGGTCTGAGTGGGGAATTATTGTGGGCATTTACATACGGCTCTCATCCCACAGAATAATATATGGAGCAACCTGACACTTCAAACATCCCTTAGTATCTCTACTGTATTTTGTAGTAAAATGAATGTGGGTCCAGATCTGGTTCATCTATTACCTATAGTTCTTCTTCCTCCTGCTTTTCCTTGTTGTGCTTGCTCAGTATCCAGGGCTCCACAGAAATTCCTTCTTGACTCCCAAAAGATAGTGGCGATTCTCCCTGCAATGTGGTGGGTCATCTTAACGTTAATACTATAAACATGTGGTTGAGGACCTCTGAGAGTCCACGAGGCCTACTCAGGGGTTCTGCAACTGTTTTACCAAATTAAATACCATAACAATTTATAAACTCAAATGAATAACGTATATAGAAATAAGAAAGCAAAATTGACAATTTGAAATCTTTTTATATATTTTATTATTACTTGAAACTAAATATTTAGATATTTGAGAATTTGTTTGGTGATAACTTGTTTTTGTATTTTTGTGTACTCTTTTGAGAAATTGCTGTGGCTGGAGGTCCCCAGCTTAAATAATTGCTCAGTGGGGGTTCCCGGAATCCAGTTATGATTCAGGGGGGACAAACATCAATCAAGGTTAAGAACTGTAATTTCCTCTTCTTCCTAATTTGGGTGTAACAGCTGACATCTGGATTGTAACTCCAATGGGATGACAGACAAAGTTCTACACTCACTTCCTCCAGGTTGATTTGGCTTCGAGATTTAAAGTACCTGTATGAAGTCAAATATGCTCTGATTGAGCTTAACATTATTGGCTGAAGTTAAGGTGTTTGTTTCTGAGTTTCTAAATATTTGTAATCTCTTCATTACGTTTCCCAACAATTCAGAGCGCTTCTTTCCAGGTTTGTTGTTCTTGTTTTTCTTGTAATAGGGTGGTCTTTGCTATGATGTTGTTTATACTTCCTGAAACCTCCTTTCGCTATGTGCCTTGTTGGCTCTGTTTTTTTCTACAGTTGGCCATCAGCCTGGAACTGGATCTGGCCCAAGCATGTAGGTTTTACTTAGTTTTCTGCTCTGACATTTCTGAATTAATGTGTATTCCCCTTCTGACACGGTTTCGCTGCTCTTCTGCTTCTCTGTCTCCCTGGCCCAAACTTGGCTACACGCATCAAGCCCACGGATCACTGATATCCGCTGTTTGAAAGAAAAAAAAACATTTCACACAAATCAGCATTTGAAAAAACAGTACATTAAATGAAACCTCCTTCTTGAAATTTGAAAAAGGCATTACAATTTGCATTGTTTTACAAAATAAAGTTCTGTCCACTGCCCAACGTTTGAGAAGTAGTCTAAAAACCTGATGGTAGATTGTTCCCAGTCTTTGGCCCGACTAGAAAAGACTTTCCATTAGGGTACTTTTTTGTTTTGCTTGGCAGTTCAACTAATAATAGTGTTTTGAATTAAAATGTACGTAAACATTATTTTCTCTTTTTTTGCTTTTTCTACTCATTTAACTACTTATGGGCATGTAATACTGCATGATTTTGTTGGGAATCATGTATCAGCATATCCTAACATATAAATCTTTTTCTGAGCTCCCTAACCAGACTACTCTGATTAGTTGAGTAAATTAGTTTGCGTTGGCCCAGGTGTAAAGGCCAGTACTACCCTGTTGGTCTTTCGCCACATGAGCTGGTGGATTGATTTTCTAATTATTAAGGAGCGGGGGGGGGGGAGTTGGGCTATGGCAGATGAATTTATTTATGTATTCATTGAATTTCAGAGCGCAGAGCGCATTACGCAGCTGCTTGATAGTGCTGTGTGTAGCAGATCAAAGTGGTTGTAAATTCAGAAGATATTTGTGAGGAGAAACATAATGGCCTCCGTCGTCAGGATGATCAGGGTACTCTGTGTGATTATAGTAGATGGGATGAAAAAGTTTCTATTCATTCCAATGGGAAAGCTTTGGTTAGGACAGAAATAGTCGCCCTTATGGAATATATTTCTTCTGAACAGATCATGCTGTCCTGCAGGTGTCTTTGCTGTGCTGGCTGCTTCTCTTCATGATCTGTTTTTTTTTCCTACTTGTGCTTTGTGACTGGTGCCCTTTGCAGCTCCTAGTCGTTGCACTTTATGCACGAGCATGCCCGCTGCTCCTCCTTTGGGATTTGTGCCTTCACTTCCAAAATGATCTATTTTGAGGTTGTTCTTCAGATAGCTGAAACTGAAGGCCGTGTTAAGGTAGAGATTTCATTTCGAGGCAGAAACTTAACAGGGCACTTAAAGTAGGCACTTAATTTGTTTCTCTTCATATGGCAACTACACAGTTAGGTATACTAGTAAATATATCCTCTTGTGACAGGATTTTTCTAACCTTTATATACATCACATGTTTTAACCACTGAGAACCCTGGGCTGAAGGCATAAGGCGTCTGT
Organism: Lissotriton helveticus; assembly: GCF_964261635.1. Lineage (NCBI taxonomy): Eukaryota > Metazoa > Chordata > Amphibia > Caudata > Salamandridae > Lissotriton > Lissotriton helveticus. The sequence goes on along the minus strand of NC_136067.1, from coordinate 1,634,200,719 downwards.
AAATCATGATTGTGACCAGGCTCGATTAGGAGATTTTACTGTAGATCAGGGGTCAATTCTGTGGACCTTAACTTGCCCAGCGGCTGGTCATGCTGCCCAACTCTGTGTAAAGTTGGGTGGCTTTAAAATTCTTGACCAGTTAAGTTGAAGTGGCATTGGCCTTTTATGTTGTAGGGATGTCATATTTTCATTCATGTGAAACCTGAAAACCTCCTGGAAAAGTCAGGAATTTATTAATATTAACTTGGCTTAAAGTATCAATTGCTGCTGTAGTGGATTTCGAATGCTTTTTAGTTATAAGCTCTTAGACAAACACCCACTTGATTTTGGGCAACACTGTGGACTTGGTACTATTTTACCTCTGCAATTCGGTTGAACTATTTGCATTGTAGCATAAAAATGACAGGGCTGTATGATTTTGTTACTGAATACATTTAGTAAGTAGTTTCTAATTTTTTGGCTGAATAGTTTTGATACCTTGATTACCTTAACATTTTGTTGAACTCCGCAAAGCTGAACAGATATTGATACTATTGATGTATGCACAGAAGATCTAGCATCTGTGTATTACTTAAGTACAGTTTATCACATTCCTTAGTTTATTCTAGAGCTATTAGTTAAGTGCAATTGTTCTGCTTCCTTCTTTTTGACTAGCAATGGTAAATGTAAGTTTGCTTCTGTAGCTTTAGATTTTATAATACAAAGCCACTGTTCTGCCAGTGGTACCTAGATATTCTTCTCTGTGTTTACCACCCTTGTTCGATACGCATTGGAAGGAGGTGTGTGACTAAACATTTCAACTAAGCAAACTTAAGCGTCTAAATCCCAGCATATTCAGCCTTGATACCTCATTCTGGTCTTTCTGTAATAAAGCCTTTTTTAGGTCTCGCCTATGCAGCGCGCATGCGCTACATAGGAAAAAGACCTTTAGAAATCGAATCAGTTTTGCAGTAAAAAACATGCACGTATTGCATTGCTTTGAATCGCAACGCATGCACGTTTGGCGATTCCCTTGCGGGAGTGAGCTTTAAAACCATCTGTTAGTAATTAACAGAGGGTTCCTGTTCGCTCCCGCAAGGGAAACAGGTGCAGGCCCCTCCTCTCCCCTTCCCCTGTTGCCTCTCGTCAAACTAGTTTTTTTTTTTTACTTTGAGCGCGAGGCGCGCACGCTGGTTTCACTTAGCATGTGGGCCTAGAGCTCACAACACCACAGCCATTTGGATACCACTTTGGAATTTTGCAGATTGTTGTTGATGTTGCTTTATACTTCATTGTGTAATAGCCTATCTGATCCATTATGTTGCCTAGTCAGACATACTACACACATGCCTTGGTAGTCCCAGCTTTCTTGTTTGTTGCCGCTGCTACTCTTCATGCTGCTTCTATAGACTTTCATTCAAACAGAACAACAGAGCTGCAGGGCTTGATCGCCAGTGCTGGATCACTTGGCGCAGTCCTGATGAAGAACAATACACCAACTCTACCGTAATGTAATTTGTGCCGATCAAATAGTGACTGCATTTCCGTAGTGATACCTCAGACAGTATCCTCAGCAAGGACAAGAGTGTCCGCCCCAGAAGAAAAGTAAAAAGCCTCCCTGCAATAGGTCTGCAAAAAAAAAACCAAAAAAACGAAATGTATCACATATTAGATGTTCGTGCATCTGAAACCTAAGCCGCAATGACCCACGTTCACTGGGTCTAACATCTGGCCCTCAGAAGCGGTCATGCATCTTACCCGGTATATGGGTAAGGTAGAATGTGGTGTTGCTTCGGGTGAATGCTGCGTAGGGAAGGAGCGACAGTGCCCTCTTGTGGTACTTGTGATGTACGCCACTTTAAGCTAAAGCACACCATTCTTCTCACACCAAAACAGTCAGGTTCAAAATATGAGGAAAACATAACATGCAAAGCACAATCCCTGTTTTCCTCACATTTTCTCCATTTATAATGCAATTTCACAAAGTATTATTAAGGCTGTGTTGTGTCTGCTATTTTCAACCACTAGCTGGTAGTTTATTTACAATTAATTCGGCAAGTATTTGTCAGGTTTCGGAGCATTTCTGATTGCACCACTATGGTACAAAAGCGAGATGGAATTAAAAATTAAAAAGCATTGCTATATATGTGTATATGTATATGTGTGTATATGTGTGTGTGTGTGTATAGGTGTATATGTGTGTATATGTGTGTATATATGTGTGTGTGTATATATGTGTGTATGTGTATATATGTTTGTGTGTATATATGTGTATGTATATGTATGTGTATGTGTATATGTGTGTGTATATGTATGTATGTGTGTATGTGTATATATATGTGTGTATGTTTATATATTTATTTATTTACATGACGTGGGCTACAGACACAAGGAACCAAACCCATAATAAGCTGAACTCCACTTCCTCTAAGCAATGCCGTTTCCCTACTAGTACAATAGTTCAGTTACAGGATATAATAATAACAAGCATTGGCATAGCCAATGGGTCTCGCCTTTGGGACCTTATAAGTGTTTAGCCATGCAACACTTGATGTTGCACTAAGGATATTGTACTGGATAACTGAGCACTTATGGGGTCCCAAAGGCGAGGCCTATTGGTTATGCCAATGCTTGTTTTCTTAAAATATCTAATTGCCTTGTCCCAGCTGAACTGACAAACATCAATCTTCTCACCAAGTTACACTCAGTGTAGCAGATTTCCATGCTGTAGACTTCTCTGCTGTTTTCTTACAAGTGTTGCTTAAAAAAATGGCATTGATGTTGGCTCTATCTACACAAGTAGGGGTGTGGAATGTAAGAAAATATCTAGTTGTCCATGGGACACGTTACTTCTTTAATCTACTTAACCTGTACAAAAAAAAAAATCTACTTCTTCCTTTAGTACCATGTAGTGCAACAACACATTATAGCAGCAAATTCATTATAATAGATCTGATGATAGCCTCCCTGATTATGGCTGATCCAATACAATAGCAGGGCTTGACTACTAGCAATTTGCTTATTTTGCCACTTTTTCGCAGGTCTACATACTGGGACTAGAGGTAGTAGTCCGCATTCGCACAGTTGGAATTCCATGTTGATTCTTTGCAATCCTACTAACTTGCATGTTTTAATTTATTTCAGTCTGTGGTAAGGAATATGGAATCCATCAAATAATTCTCTAATTGTACACTTAAGTCTTCAATCTTAGTCCGAAACCCTCTATGCTCAAATCTATCTGGCAGAATATACCACTCCTTCAATTATATTACAAATCCCTTTTTGACTTGTTTTATGGGCACAATTCTCAATAATTGATAGTTGGAACCTCCAAAAGATAAGGAGGATAAATCCAATTGAATTGCTGTGATAATATTTTGGCTTCTTTGCGCCCTCTTGTAGCTAGAAAACCGTTTAAAAAAAGAAAGTGTATCCATAGGGATTTTCTGGACGAATGCTACGTTTTTTAATTTAAACTAGGCAAAGCAATATGTGTAACTTTCAATAATGATGAAATACATCAAAACGCACCTTTCATTTTTAAGAGGCATGGCGCATAAAAAAACGCAATTTAAAATTTACACCATTTTGTGTTAACAAGTAAGTGAAACCAACCCCTCCCCCCCCCCCCCCCCCCAGACAGCAGTAATCTGCTGTAAGCTGTTTAAAGTGTGTTTAATAGGGACTGTGCACTTCGTTTTTTGGCCAGGAGAGGGAGTCAAGTTTTATACAAATAGTGTTGTTGGAGGACACGTTTGTTGGGGCCTTACCTGCAGAAGTCCAAAGTGTGGATTGAGCCAGTCTGTCTCCTAGGAGATTTCAGAAGAGATGAGCAGCTTCCAACTAACTGGCCAGCAAACCTTGTCTGAGGTTTGCCGGGACTTTATATAGTCTGATTTTGTTATGTTTTTTTTTGCTTGTAGAATTGATATTTATTTAAAACGTTTAAACAAAGGATATAAAATATTTGGAATTGCACAGCAGAGGTATAGCAGGCTCGTTTCATTATACTTCATTTACACGTTTACTCATTTAATTGTTCGCTCCTTCATTCTGTCAGTCAAGTATGCACCAGTCCTCACTTCTATGGCTGTTTTTAACCTGAGCACAGTAGCATACTTCAACACTATGGTGGGGAGAGGACCCCTTGATGTGCCCTTCACATATTTCACTCTGACTCTACTTCAGTAACAGTCTAGTCATATGAAGACCAATATCAGATGAAGCCTGTAGGCCCTCCTAAAGTTCATGGTTATTCACAAACAGAGTAAAGAATATGGGCACATCCCGTCCAGATGTCGACAGCTTCCTGAATGTGCTTCAAGGCAAATGACTGGCACAACAGCATCTTCCTGGAGTATGCTCTATTGCCCCCATAACCCTACCACCGAAACCCAATACCTGGAAAAAAGTCACTTGTTGGCAATGTTTTAGCAACACAACTCACCGGGCTTTTGTATAAAGAGATGTTCAATAATAACTTAGTAAAAGTCCTTCTGAACAATTTCAGCGGTAAGTGAAACCCACTGGGTGCAAGAACTTCATATTAGGAGACGACGCAGCAACACTTCCAACAGCAGGGGCAAGCTTTGCAACAACAGGCACAGCACCAGGGATCCAGCTCGGACTACAGCAGATCTTTGTGGCGCTTGTCCAAATCAATGGTGTACATCTCTGTGGGGTGATTTCCGTTTGGGAGCGTCTGGCTGGCATAGGGGTTATAAGGACGTCTCCCCGACTCCTGGGTTCTGATTGGTGCACCGCTTCCTACACCAGAATGCTGGTATGGATTGTTGTGACTGTCCTGGGGGGCATACGTAGGATAGGTGGGCACCACAGCAGGGTTTGCAATGACGGGTCCTGTAAAGTCTTCCCCGGGATAGTTCCGAACAAAGCTACTTTTGAGCTGGGCACGAGGGATAGTCACATGGGCGTATGGGTTCTCAACACTAATGCCTTTATCCATGTCTTTAAGTTGAAACCAACTGGTTCTAAAAAGTGGTATACAAGAGCCCGGAAAACCAACAGGAGGTGCAGCTAAGACACTCTACAGGACCTCTTCACCAAAACACCTTACGAAGAAACCAAGGAGTTGTAACTTTCAGGTGCCCACTGATGAACCACGATTCACAGGAAGTCTTCCAAATTAATACCTGTTTGAGCCTGTCACCAGCGCTGCAACAGGAGACGCTTCCTGTCTGGGATTCGGTCCGTCGCCTCCGACACGGGACTTCAAGGCGCTCCGTTAGACACGACCAATGGAACGAGCCAAGACCCTGGGGAGACCCACACCTGAGGCTCGGCACCGGGGCGCCTGCTCCCCGCTCCGTCTAGCCGACACCGCTCTCCCATGAGGCCCAGGCTCTGCGCCGCTCCCCTGTTATGTACATGTGTACACTGATTGGTGGTTGTATCTGATGTTTCTATTGGAGTAGGGTTAGTGTCCTCATTGGTTGGGTATTTGAGGGTTCTGATTGGTTTCTGGGTCTGCGCTTTAATCAATGAAGAGTTGGGACTAGTGCTAGAATTTCTATTGGAAGTAGTGACTAGGGCTTCCTGTGTTATTGGTTGTTGGGACTAGGGTGGGACTAGGGCTAGGGTTAGGCCTTTAATTGGAAGTAGTGATTAGGGCTTCTGGTGTGATTGGTTGCTGGAATAGGTGTGGGACTAAAAGTAGGGTTAGGCTTTCTATTGGAAGTAGAGACTAGGGCTTCCTGTCCCATTGGTTGCTTGGACTAGGGTTGAGAGTACTGGGAGGGCTAGGGCCTCTATTGGATGTAGAGATCAGTGTTTTTTAAAGCTGATTGGGTGATTGGACAAGGGCTAATATTGGCTCTAAGGTCCTCGTCTCCTATTGGTACTGGATTTTAGGGCTAGTGCTGTGATTGGATAGTGTTAGGGCTCGGGTTCCCATTGACTGAAGGGGTCACCTGACTACTAGGACTATAAACGGCCATGGCTTAGGGCGTCGAAGCTAACTGTGGAGAGGGCAAGGGTGAGTGCCTGTTTGAGTCTGTCCAGGGTGGAGAGGACAAGGGCGAGTGCCTGTTTGAGCCTGTTGGAGACTGGTTGGGACCTGGGCCAGAAATTCTGCCTATTTTCTCATTCATTAATACCCACCCTATGTATTTGTGCCTCTGTATATAAGCATTTATTTTCACCATAAATATGTGCCTATCTTTGTGTATTGCTTTGTATAAACATGTACAATAATTGTTATAAAACGAAAGGAAAAAAAGTCATCTTTGGTCAACATGTACTTGCTTCCATTGTGCATCTATGTACCTCCATGTACTTGGATCTGTGTGTCTGTTACTTTTCTCATGAAAAAGCATATCCAATGAACTACCCTATTTCTCATCCGCTACCTCGATCATTATCTTTAATCTTCATATACTTAACTCCTTTATGCATCTATATACTTTCAATTTACTTATGGATCTATATATTTATCACTTTCTTCTAGTTTGGCATTTCCAATGCACTACCCTATTTATCAGCCTATACTTCTCTCAATATATCTTCTAGCCCAACTTTCTGACTCATCTCAAACTTCTTTCTACTACTCTATTCAATTCACTACCCTATCTCTCACCCTATACATCTATCATTATATCCTCACCCACTCTCTCATTTATCCCAAACCCCATGACACTATGTTCCCCAAAATAACTCTTTCTTGACTCTCTCCCACTCTACCCCTCCTTGCATCATCTGACACCTCTTTTACTATACCGATCCTCCAAAACAAGCCTTTCTAAACTCTTCCCTCTGACTCTTCCCCTCCAAAAATCCTTTTTACTCATCCAAAAGTCTCCTCCTACTGCTGTGACCTAAAAAAAGAAATCATTCACTCTTCTATTCCTCCACTATCCTTTTCAATCAAAATAACAGACTAGCATGTTCACTTCTCTAATTCCATATTCCACTATACTAATTCACAACTAATCCTTTATGGGTTCCAGAGTAGCGTGCTACTCGCCAACAAAGCGTTTCAACACTTCATCAGGGTTACAAGCTCTATATAAATGCAGACCTTTTTTCCTTTTTTACCCCTCCCCAACCCTTCTCAATCCAAATAACTGACTAACCTATCCACCACTCAAATTACTTCATATTTCACTATACTAATTTTCAACACTAATCCTTTATGGGTTCCGGAGTAACCTGCTACTCGCCAGAAAAGCGCTTCAACACCCCATCAGGGGTAACAGGTGCTATATGAACGCAAACCTTTCTTTCCCCTCTATCCCTCCGCTATCCTTCTCACTCCAAATAACTGACTAATATCCACCACTCAAATTACTTTCATATTTCACCATACTAATTCACCACTAATCCTTTATGGGTTTCCGGCGTAGTGAGCTACTCGCCAAAAAAAGCGCTTCAATACCACATCAGGGGTTAGAAGCGCTGTATAAATGCAAACCTTCTTTCCTCTTCTATCCTTCTGCTATCCTTCCGAATCCAAATAACTGACTAACATATCCACCACTTAAAATGTACTTGCATGTTTCACTATACTAATTCAATACTAATCCTCTATGGGTCCCGGAGTAGCGCGCTACTCAGCGAAAAAGCGCTTTGACGCCTCGTCAGGGGTAGTAAGCGCTATACAAATGCAATTACAATACAATGTCACTTAGTGATGGGACAAGACTTGCGCATCAGTTATATGGTGCATTGAAGTACGTAACGAATTGTGCCAGAGAGTCATTCCACTTTGTTGTTAGCTCCAGACTGACATGGAGAGGTGAGTTTTAAGACCTCTTCAAAAATGTAGGAAGCCTTTCTCATGTTCCTATGATTGCATTTTCTGAGGTGTGCATGCACAGCCTGGTTTTAGGAAATTTAGTGAAAGATGTACTTAGAAAGTTCCAATAGCCACTGGGGGTGTGTGGATAATGTGACACATCCTCAAAACATAAACCCAAGTTATTGGGTTCTTAGATCTAGCTTGTGGCTGTGGCTCCTGGTCAATACGGTCAGAAAAAAACAGAAGAAAGAAAAATTTCTTTCTTGAGTCCCCTCACTACCAGGATTTCCCCACGATGACATGCTTCATCATTGGGGCCATCCCAGCTCTCTACGAACTGGGGCATGCTACGACTTGCGGAGTTACGTAGGAGCACTTGTGTGGTGCAATGTGTAGTGGAGTGGGTGTTGGTGATTTAAAAATACCGTGCTGGTGGGCCTAAACTATTTTATTCCAGCTCCTAGGTAGGTATGGTTAAAAGTGGGGTTGACACTGTGTACCAATCTATAATGAGAAGGGAATCAGTGTGTGGTCGACGTGTTTCGAGCTTCCCCTAGCTCTTCCTCAGGACCACACAGGGAACAGCCCTGTGTTTGCCACTCCTGTTTAAACCTCAATAGGAAAAGTAGAAAAGAAATAAGGAAAAAATAAGGAAAAAATAAGGAAAAAATAGTGAACGCTGCTACTAATAAAAGCATGCGTTTAAATACATACGATTCCTAGTTCTCTTCGTATATTTGTCAGCGTGCGTAATAGCACATCATGGTCTGGGGGGGGGAGGGGGTGGTGTCTCCCTTTTGAAACAATCTTCAAGACTGGGGACGCCGCGCCAGCACACCTACTTCGCTTTCCCACCGGACCGCATCAAGATGCATAGTCATCCACGAAAAAGTCCTCCTACGTAACTCTGCAAGTCGTAGCACGCCCCAGTTCGTAGAGAGCAGGGATGGCCCCAATGATGAAGCATGTCACTGTGGGGAAACCCTGGTGAGTAAGGGGACTCAAAAAAGACATTTTCTTTCTTCTGTTTTTTTCTGACCGTATTGGCCAGGAGCCACAGCCACAAGCTACATCTCCATGAGCCCAGGGGAGGACAAACAAAGACTGTGGGCTACCACCGGCTGAGAGCTGGCATGCGTCACTCACATTCCCCTCACTACCATGTTTTTATTTTAATTTTATTTTTATTATATTTAAAGAGTTTTATAAAGCGCTAGACCCGAAGGTATCAGAGCGCGTTACATTAGGCTCCACAATGTAACAGAAAATGATAACAATTACACATTATGTCAAAAAATACACAATACATTGAGAGAAGAGAGAAGGAGAGACATAAATAGTGGGGGGGTAAAGAGGAAGTGTGAAGTGTGAAGAGGGAGGATGAGGGAAGAGACGACAGGAGAGACGAAAGGAAGTCTGTCTAAAGACCGGCTTGGTAGGTGACGTCCAAGGAGGGAATCCACGGCCCATCTCCCCTTTAGCTAAACAAGGTAGCTCCATCGGGCATCAGTCAAAATAAGTAGGTCTCAAATGACGAGGGAAAGTTCACAGATAAACAGGGTGGGGACTAAGGGCAAGAACAGGTGAGGACAAAGGTCAGTAGCTGGAAAGAGGAGAAGAGTAGATTGGAGAGGGGTAGGGGGTAGGGGGAAGGGGGAGGAAGGAGATAAGGTCAGGAGATATAAAGGAGGGTTTGCCCAAAGACTGCTGGGTAGGTGATGGTCAAGGAGGTAATCCATAGCCCATCTCTCCTTTAGCTCGCGTGGTAGCTTGGCTGGGCATCAGTCAAAATTACTAGGTCTCAGCTGTCAAGGGAAAGTTCTAAGAGTAAAGGTCCTGGTGTGTGAGCGGGAACAGGGTTGAGTGAAGGCTGGTCGAGGTCTGAACAATGGCCAATGATTTTAGATCAGGAGAGGAAAGAGTATCGCGGAGGGTCTCACTGAGGCGGCCATCTTGAGGTGCGGCAAGGGGGACGAGTCCATGAAAGTTCGAATTCAGTCAGCCCCCATGATTCTCTATAGCCCAGAAGAAAAGTGGGAGGACGGCCATCTTGAGACCAGGTCTAAATGTTGGGGCAGAGATTGTTTAGCCAGGTCGGCGTTCTTTTGATGAGTAAAACACCATGGTGCAAGTGAGGGGGGTGTCCGTGGTGTGAGAAGAAGCCTGCCTCATTTGGATGGACCGGGGGTCAGTCATGTAGCTCCGAGTGGTCGGGACTTACCGGGTGGCGCCCATCACAGGGTCAGGCCAATCCAACAATTGAGTGGTGGTGAAACTTTCCCAGATGCATACCGACTGGCCGTAAGATAAAAGGTGAGATGTTAGTCGATCAAGATATTGAGTGTAAGGCACAATCCGGTTTAAATCAAGTCTGGTTTTGTGAGTTATCAAGGGAGAAAAATTCTCCGGGGGGGGGGTCCCTTCAGCCATCTTATGGTCAGGTAGTCTCAACTTACGAGACGGTGCTCATTGTAGGTCCAGGCCGGTGTCTTCATTCAACGGTCTCCTTCGGTCTGGTCATGATGGGAGGAAGTCGGGATTTGCTCCGCTGGGTGTTCCGGTGCTTGGCGGGGCGTAATAGAAGTTGTGGGGAGAGCTGCGTGTGGAACAGGAGCGGCCATTTTGGGGTCAGTCAGTCTCTCTTTCGGGACGGCATTCTGGGCAGGGCAGCAAGAACATCTTGAAGTTTCGAAGATGACGTCTATTATGTAGTCCATATAATTTCTTTTAGTGTTTCTGCTTTCAGTAGACTCATCTCCCAACCAAATATTTCATGCACAAATGTTCCCAAACTATACATTTTTCTGAAGAACCCAGGCACAGTCACGCCATTGTGAAATCTCTCTTGCCCCTGATGCAGCTTCTCTAGGATGCAACACTTATTATTTTGCAGGTATAATTGGAACATCTTACATTCGTGCCCAAGTGATGACAGCAGATTTGGTCGTTCTCACTAAACTTGAATAAATGAACTAACCTTGCTCCTAGCATGCCAGAATGTCAATCCTGTTCTTCTGTAAACAGCTTTATGCTACTTCTAAACTGCTTCAGTTTGCAAGCCTGCCTTGTGAACACTCACAGTTGTTGTGATTTACATTATAATATTGGTGTCCCAGATTGTCATGTAACTTGTATGCGATATGGAGACCCGATTCATGCTCGGGGTTTGGATGTCGATGTGTTGATCTATTGATTGTTGCTAAAAGAATGACAATTAATGGTTGTCTGTTGGGTTTGGAAGACTCCTTTCTGGTTGCAGTGAGGCTTACTGTGCGGTGTGGTGTACTTAATATATAATACGTATACGTTTTAAAAAAGGAATGTAAATGATTGGTAAGAAAGAGATCTAAGGGCACAATCCTAGAAAAGGCATATGTCAAATCAGCATCTTAAATACTCCCCATCCTAAAACAAGCATTGGCAAAGCCAATAGCTCTGGCCTTGACAGGTGGTGCAGTGGGTAATGTATTTTTCTTGCGAGTATATGCTGCAAAATTAAAGGGAAAAAAGAAAACAGGGCAACCTAAGCATGGATACCATGTGCCTGTGTTTAAAATTAAAAACAAAATCACTGATGTGGCCATTTTGCGATGCAGGTTTTTTAAAAATAATAAGCCATTCGGTTGTGCCATGCTTTGTATATATTATTAGTTGTCAAGGCTAAATTACCACCTAACCAAATACTCAAATCACAGGAAGTTACAATGTTGTTTAAACATTTTATAACTTTAAAAAGTGGCTGGAAATAAATCACCATCTAAGTGGGCAGGCAAAATAAATAGCCAGTATTTAGTGTTAACATAACAAAAAAATAATCTAAAAGAACAAATTTTAAGCATGCTTTGTTACTGAATAGGCAGGTACTATTTTTAGGTGAATGTGAACAAATGGTGCACAGGCCTTGTGGAGTCAATCAAAGTGAAGGGAACCATTGGGTAAAGTGGACCGACCAGTTTCTCCATGCTGTGGTAGGCAGAAGCAAAATGCGAGTGCCCATTTAACATACCAGGGATGACGCTTTATGCCTAAAATCCCCTCTCTGTTTGCATATTATGTGTATATTTGTAAAACAAATAGTCTGACGAGACAGCTTGAGCTTTCTCAAAGGTCCGACCTAAAAATAAAAGGAAAGGTAATTTCATTTTGGAAAATTTGAGTTTGGCAAGTTCTTACCAGAAGTCCCTCTTGAGTGTTGTGTAAAAGTATAACGTTTTTCAAAAGGCTCCAGTACTTCAAGCGGTTACTAGGCAGCCGTTTTGAGTCCAATCTGATGGCTTCAAGACTTCACAAAACTGTAGTTCCTCAAGCCATTACTAGGTGTGCCTTGAGCCATAGGTGCAATTGCTTGAAATGTCATTCATAAAACTCAACCTGGAAATTTGCATATACACTATGGCTATTCTAATGATGAGTGTTTTTTTCTATAGAATAAATTAATGTTTCAAAGCTGGTTTATGATGATGAGTCAACATTACAACTTTCAATAATGCCTTGTTACTTTTGTAAGTAGTTATTGACACTCTACTGTATAAAGACACTAGCAATCACTGGTAAATTCAAGTTTTTAAAATTGTTACTCTTGGAGGAATTATTTTTAGGTGGATGTGTACATGTGCAATGGAAAAAATGCAGTCACTCAAAGTGAAAGTATGCCATGGCTGAAGTGAGATGATCCACTAACCTATACTTTGTGCTGTGGTAGGAGGGAGCATATGTTGAGTGCTTTTATTTAAGCAGGATATATATATAGATATATGGCATCTACAAGCGGATCCCCATCCTCACCTACACATAAATCAAGCTGCTGCTTGTGTGCTACTCAAAGGTGGACAACCTTGGAGCGACAATATATATATATATATATATCTACCATACAACCAGATTCTATAATCCTGTGCAAATTAGCTTCAGCCCCGTTTGTGTGATTACACTTGTATGCAGCACTTCATTTGTAAAATAAACATATACATTAATAAAAAAGGTGGGGGTGGCTGAGTTATTCTTAGAAGTTCAGTGCCAGCTTGTCGAATGCCAAGATTAGCAAACACGTATAATGCTATTGTATTCTGTTTTTGGCGTCGTCTTTTGTCTGCTCTGGACGTCAGATTTGTTCTGTCTGGTTTAAAATGTATGCAAATATAAGTTGTATTCGACTGTACACATTCTAGGATGTGGAAGAGTTGGAGAAAGCGGTGATCGAACCTTCCTGCGTTGCTAGACCAGCATCTGTTGGCAGCATAAACACACTTTACTTTTTCACAATATGTCTTCCATATACTAAGGGCCAGATGTACGACTGTTTTTTGCTGCAGTTGCAAAGTGGTTTTAGGCCCGTTTGCGATGGCAAAAAACACGTGGGCCATGTACAAACCCTATTTTGCGAGTCACAAACAATTTGCGTCTCGCAAAATCGGGTTAGCGACTCGCTATTAGGAAGGGGCGTTCCAAGGGCTTCCCTTCTTAATAGCGACTTCAAAACCAATGTATGAATGTTTTGCAACCGCAATTGCGATTGCAAAACACGCGTAGTTTACCACCCTTCTCAGAAGGGTGGTAAAGCACTCGCAAACGGGAAGGGTCCCCAGGGGACCCCTTCCCCTTTGTGAATGCGCAAATATTTTTTTGATGGATCCTGTTTTACTTTAAGGAAAACGGAGTGCATTTGAAAAAAAAAAATGCTTTCTTTAAAAGCAGTCCCAGACATGGTGGTCTGCTGACCCCAGCAGGCCACTATCCCTAGGAGTGCCAGCCATTCCCAATGGGGTCGCAAATTGCGACAGCCTCATTAATATTCATGAGGCATGCAATGTGCAACCCCATTGGGAATCGCAAACAGTGTCTCAGACACTGTTATACATGAATTTTGCGAGTTTTTGCGACTCACAATTTGTCGCCATTTGCGAGTCGCAAAATTCAAAGGTCGTACATCTGGCCCTAAATGTCTAGGTTTGATTTCATGTTACGCCTCTTTCTTCCATCCCCATACTTCCTCTTCATTTCATTCTTACATGGTTATATGTAGTTTAGATTAGATTAAATTTATAAAGTGCAATGATTGCCCAAAGGGCTTCTTGGTGCTAGCGGCAGAACTACAAAAGTCACCAATAAGAAAGATAAAAACGCAGGGAAAATATTAGCAAGGGGAGGAGAAGAACCAGGTTTTTAGCGGTTTTCTGAAACTAATCGGGGTCGACTGAGACCTGAGATTCAGTGGCAGTTGATTGCACAGTGTAGCCATGGCATGTATAAAGCTTCTACCGCCCCAAGAAGCTTATGAACCCTAGGCACTACCATAGTCATAGATGAAGTTGAAAGTAAACATCTATTAGGAGAGTACCATCTCATTTTATTCTTAAAGTATTCAGGGCCAGTTCCCTGAAGGGCGTTACGTGCCACACAAAGCGATTTGAAGGCGATTCTACTCTTAATCGACAGCCAATTGAGCTCTTTAAGTCCACTACTGGCAGTGGCAGACTTGTATTTAAGATTTTTCAACAGCCGGACTGCCGCAAATTGCAGCCTCTGAAGCTTTTCCAACAAACCTTGTTGGGCTGAAAATAGATGGCATTACAGTAATCCAGGCGCGAAAGCACCAGGGAGATCACCACTGTAACTTGAAGATCAATAGGAATACATTTTTCATCCCTGCTTTCTTCTTTTGCCTGTTTTCCTGTTCTCTTCCTCCCCCTTTCTACCTTTGTTTATTTTTCCCTGGGTCAAATACTGATGCTGAAATATAAGTTCCAGTCCCCAAAGAGAATGTCTGTGCCGACAACCACCTGCATAAGTTAGGTACAGCTTACCTGCTACAACAGGGAGCACTAAAGAAAGTGGCTAAATTGCTGGTATTAGGCAGTAATATTAAATATCCATCAACAGTCTGTATATGAAGTCTTTCTCTTGATAAAGGTATCTAATTCAAGAAAGATTTTGACTGAACCATAAGAAGCCATTCAGCGCATATGATGGCCCAAGTCATTCTGGCGTCAGTAGCCCCCCGCCATAGACGGGAAGACTGTGTAGAGTCCAGCAGAGGCGCAACTAGAGTGAAATTTCGGGGAGAGCTACTAAAAATGTCAGGTGTGGGGCGGAGGATTGGGGGGGGGGGTAATTCTTCCAGCAATCGGCGGAGTGAAGATGCAGGTCTCTAAGAAATTGTGAAACAACAATAAAGCCTCATTTACAAGTAAATGGTCTTTTAAGGACCTGTGAAGTACTCAGGTGCGGATGTGTGTGTGCCCGGGAAGCTCTGTCATCCAGGGCTGACACACACGACGGTCAAATTGGCCTTCGCTAAAATAACTGGGCTTTTGTTTATGAGCAAAAAGAATTGATGATTCCCCTGTCTGGCCTCGCACATTATTTCATTCACAAATCTCCCAATTTCAGAACTGAACGTGTTGGTAAAATGAAGCAAATTGTTGACTCGCGGACTTATCAAACTGACAGATGTGGGATCCCTGTACAGCGGTCACAGTTTCCCTCTCGGCCACATGTGCGCGGCAAGCTGCACTTACTACCGCCTGCTGTGTGCTACTGTAGGGGAATTCCTAATGCATATAGTGGGCTTTTTCTCGGAAGGAAAAAAAAACACGTTTCCGTTGTAGAGGTGAGCTGGCAAGTGGCATTGAGTCACAGTTGGAACAAGGTTTCAGCGGGGGCGCTGGGTTGCTTTTGAGTCATGTCTGTAGTCTGTTGCCACCTGCACTGAGCCCTCTCCGCTCCCTGTACAGCAACAGACCACCCAGGCAGTCTAGGAAAGGAATGTAGCTCCCTATGAAAGTGGCATATTACCACCCTGCCCCCTGGCAATGCTACCCGGCACAACCTGCCACCCCCTTGATTGTGGTGTCTTAGTATTGCCTGGCTGTAGCTACGACACTGCGTACAGACTCTTACTACCTCCTGTTTCTCCCATGGGAGAGATGCACTCCTTATGCCTATGATGGGTTTCCATTTTTTAAAGCATCCATTTTAGTCGCATCATGTTGTTGTCCACAGCTCTTCGGGGTGAATATTTGAGACACCATGCTGATATATCAGTACTGAATTTGTCTCTGTGGTTGCAGATGGTGGTTGCAGGTGGTGTTATCTGGCCTAATTTTGGGGGAACAGGATATATCTAGTTCATCATCAAACTTTGACCTAGAGCAGGAGAGAGAAATGCAGAAAAGAAAGAACAGAGGATGACCAGAAATAAAGTAACTGTGACAAAGGGAGACGACAGTGATGAATAAGAACCCGCAAAAGTGACCTAAATAGAAAGGAAGCGCGGGCCGGTGAAAGAAAGATGCTTGACGTCGAGTCTAGACTTGGTAGCCTTGGTATTCGGGGGCGCATGGTATGGGTTCCTGAGAAAACCTTTTTGTAAAATTGTAAAATAAGCACTGGGTGCACTCTTGAAACCTTTGAACATTTACGCTTCAGAACTAAAAGTGCTGTGAGTATAGGCCACTTATGTCCATACCCAGAGATTCCTACTTCTCCCGTGTCTTGTGTGTTCATCTAGATGCATGTTTTTATTTTCTGCCTTGGGCTGTTGTATTTACATCTGACATTAGCCAAGATCAGTATGTATGTGTGTGTATATATATATATATATATATATATATATATATATATATATATATTGGCTGATCTAGAGGGGAGTAGTTATGTAACAACCGTTAAGAAGGAGGACGATAATATTGGGTGGAATACTGTTTTGGTAAAAGGAGAGAACTGGTTGGGAAAATGATCACAATGTTACAGAAAAAAGGTATGGAGGAAGGGTAATGGTGTTTTGGTCGGAACTGTTGGGAACTGTACATGGAGGGTTTCAAATTGGTTTGTGGCCAAATGTAGAACAGAGAAATTTAGGTTAAGACTTATTTGGGCGAATGTTTGTAGCGTATGACTACGCGTGTAGAGCGAAAACGCTGATTATAGATTTGGATTATAATATAGCACGTTTCTTGGGATGAATTGTTTAACACGTAGTAAGTACTTTAGTCTGAATGCATAATCTAATTTTTTTTTCAAATTTATAGTGAACCCCTGAAGAAGGGCATATAAAAAGCCCGAATTGCATTGGGTAGAGGAGACCTATCACTACAGATGAGTATATGTATGTGGCATGCAACAGAAAAAGGCTTGTGGGCATATCTACCGTTTTAGAAACTGTTTATACATATACGCTTCACATGTAATATGATGAAACGAAATGAACATTTGGAATAATCAGAATAAATGGATTACATTTGGATTAATTTGTTGGATTTTGGTTACATAACACGGATTATGCTGTGCGTCGGACTTTGGAGTGAAATCATGCTTCAAAACAAACTGTCCTAGTTTTCATACACGTGGTTATAGGGCAACCACGGCTTTGGGCTGCACGCTACAACTTCATAAATTAGAATAACCATGGGAAATTTAGAAAACAGGGGTGCACTTGGCCACCCCCTTTTTTGTATATTGACTACAAGTCTGCCCTCATTACAAGTTGCAGCCATGACTACTGGTGATGAAATATTGTTACAATGTTAAATGTGAAGACGACAGAATAACTATTCATCTTTCGGAACCTGCACTTTGGAAAACAAGATGAAAGTGGTTTGGACGTTAAAGGTGTTTAATTTTACATACCACCGAGGAACTATAAGTTCGATCAACAGTCACGTGTTTTAGATCGTAAGTGTATCATTTCATAATCGACGTACGAAACTCACACCTAAGGGTGGGCGGGGTATACGAATGAGAAGCTTGAATTAGTCTTGTGGTTGATTTAAAAAAACAAATGAATAAAGGTGAAGGTAATCACAAACGATTTGGTGTATTTGAAAATTAAGAAGAACGAAGGTTGAAACAAAGCTTTATGGGACTTGAAGTAATGAGGGAGGTGCATTTAAACGGTCAGATTCATTGGATTGGCTTATTTAGAGGGGAGGGGTTATGTAACATCCGTTAAGAAGGAGGACGATAATATTGGGTGGAATGCTGTTTTGGTAAAAGGAGAGAACTGTTTGGGAAAATGATCACAATGTTAGAGAAAAAAGGTATGGAGGAAGGGTAATGGTGTTTTGGTCTGAACTGTTGGGAAATGTACATGAAGGGTTTGTGGCGAAAGGTAGAACAGTGAAATTTAGGCTAAGACTTGTTGGGGCGAATGTTTGTAGCGTATGGATACGCGTGTAGAGGGAAAACGCTGATTAAAGATTTTGATTAAAATATAGCACGTATCTTGGGATGAATTGGTTAACACCTAGTAAATACTTTAGTCTGAATGCATAATCTAATGATTGTTTTTTTAAACTTATAGTGAACCCCTGAAGAAGGGCATATAAAAAGCCTGCAATGCATTGGGTAGAGGAGATCTATCACTACGGATGAATATATGTATGTGGCATGCGACAGAAAAAGGCCCGTGGGCATATCTGCCGTTTTAGAAGCTGTTTATACATATAAAATAAATAAATAAATACGCCTCACGTGTAATATGATGAAACAAAATGAACATTTGGAATACTCAGAATAAAATGGATTAAATTTGGATTAATTTGTTGGATCTTGGTTACAAAACACGGATTATGCTGTCCGTCCGACTTTGGAGTGAAATCATGCTTCAAAACAAACTGTCCTAGTTTTCATACACGTGGTTATAGGCCAGGCCACGGCTTCGGGCTGCACGCTACAACTTCACAAATTAGAATAACCATGGGAAATTGAGATAACAACAGTGCACTTGGCCACCCCCTGGCGAATGTATACTATGCTTCAATGGCTACAAAGTATATTTTGCAGTAATACCAAAGGTAATTCTCTATTATACCCCTGCATAAATTGCCAAATGGAAAGGTGAACCGGGATAGTGTCCTAGAAGTCCATTCCTCGTGGTGCTTGTAGCATGTGCATGTTCTCTTTAATGATGTCCATAGAAGTATGTTGTGAAACATCTTTAATTGTTTAAGGAAAGTATCATTGCAAAATGTGCAACCAGATTCCAGTCTGATCGTGTTCAGGTCAACAGCTATTTATTCAGAGAAATGTCCGTTTTGCGCTATTATCTATTGAAAAATGAGTTGCTACACGTCAAGGGCGATTAAAAGATCCTTCAATGATCTGGGACTGGTGTATCTACGTTTTTAGAATGTCAAATGCCGGAATATAACCACCAAAATAAGTGATCGATCTCAATCCAGAACTAGCTGTAGCATTACTTTGAGAAAATATCGAATAGTGTGCCATTCTCATCTTTTTCTTTCAAAGGTGAGGAGGAAATTTGTATTTATTTGTTTGGTGAGCACGGTATCCTGTCATCTTTGGGTCTAAATTCCAGATCTAGAAATATCAACCTTTCTTTATTCATGGTCATGATAAGGTCAAGCATTTATTTCCTTTTCTGTGGTTTTCTCTATGGATATGCTTTCATTTCAGTTGTTGTTTGTTCTCAATCGAATCTTACATTGCCTTAAAATATGCCTACAATACCATATTGATAGATTAAACTCTCTTCAAACCGTAGCTGATGGACCTTTAGTGGGCTTACAGGATCAAATTCATATTTGCCATATTGAAGTCTCTCCACAGACTCCCAATTTACTTGATAATTTTCTTTGATATGATTTGTATGATAAAGTGTCTAATATTTTCTCCCTTATCTAAATGTCACTAATGCCCCCTAGTCTAGTTCTTCCTTGGTGTATAGCCTCAAGCTACTGAGGTGAGACACCCATCTTATCCCTACAGATATTGAAATATTTTTCATGGAGGCTTCTGGGATGTTGGATTCTTCTCTATCCTGACATAGCTCCCAAACTCCTTAGCCGCCCTGCCACACATCCATGTTAATGAGTAAACCTGGTATACTACACATTCAACAATCACGTATCAACCATGTTTTCTTGCAAGCTGCTGTAATGCAAATATGCACAGGAGAAGGTCCCAATCTGTTGGACCAAATGGTGCCTTGCCAGCACCTGCTTTTGCATCCAGATGATAGGGTAAGGAGACCCAGTCCGGGTCCTCGTTAGGGCCAAGAAGGGGAAGGGGATGTCTTTTATTTCAAGAAATAGTGGATTGTGATTAGACGTAATCTTAGGGCAAATGTCCACCTACATGTTGCTCAATAACTGGGATGGAGCCATGGCAATGTTTTGTATGAGAGTAGTGTATATGAACCCCAGAATAGGGTGTGGATCTCGTCTCGGTAGCGTTGACGGCCTGCCATACATCTGAGAAAGAATGTACCTGCAAAATAATTAATATTGCTTTCCTTACTTTAAGCGTACGTGGGTATGTTTAGTTATTTGTGGAGTCAATTCATCACCAACCACGATTAGCAATCCAGGCCAAGCAACGAGCTCCATTGCGAAAGTATCAAACTTCTGAGGATCATTACAACTAGGGCCAAATATGACACATTTACTATCTGTGATACAAAAGATAATGGTCCTAGAACCTTATTCACAACAGCAATTTAGTCAGAACACCTAGTTAATTTAAATAGTATGTTCAATGAAGAGCCTAGAGATTCAAAGAGTACCACAGTTGAATATGTAATGAGTTTCCACCTGAAAATAAGTACATTAAATTGCTTGGTGGACACAATATAATTTTGGTCTGTTGTTGTCTGTTTGTCCTTAGAAAGTCTGATGTTTTAAGAAAAATTGATTTAAGTCTTGGTTAGGAGCTTGCCCCGAATTTTGGCTCTAGGCTCTTCATTGAACATAAGAACATAATATTTAAATTAACTAGGTGTTCTGACTAAATTGCTGTTGTGAATAAGGTTTAGGACCATTGTCTTTTGTATCACGTAGTGCCCAGGTCCAGGACTAACCTTGGGAATACCCCATTTTTTTAAATGGACATTTACTATCTGTGACGGGATCAAACTCCAACAGAGTTATTCGACGCCTCCTTCTTTTTTCAGCCATGGTCCAACTTGTTTGGACAGAACCCAACTTGTTTCCCAAACTAGCAACATCATGGACAGTGGCTTGTTAAATTCAACCTTTAAAAGAAACTTGATCTGCTGCATCAATCTATTTTTTTTAAAATTATTTTATTATATCTACAGATCTGTGATTATTTTCAAAGTGACTTGGTAGAGTCAAGGTCAAAGGTACTTAATACGGCCACTGAAAGCCATAAAAGCAAACATTTAAAAGTAAAGACATTTCCTCAAAGATACAATCAATTAATAAAACCAAGATCACACAGATAAATATACCAAAAACAACTGTACAAATCAACACTTGATAGGGAAAAACATCAAGTTTGTCCAGATAAATTGGATTTACTAGATCTCTTTCTCTCTGAAGCGCATAAAATCACTATCTGAGCATTCTTTAACGTCCTATCATCCTCACAGAGTAGGCGATCTGGATCTCTCAGCACAAAGTAGACATCTAGGACTGGTCATACTGTATTCCTGGAGATGATTGAACAATCTTTTTTGCTGGCTAATACAATTTTGATATCTGCCAAACAAAAATGTCAGCACTTTTAAACGGTCTCCTTGCTTTATTATACTTTGGATAAAATATCTACATGGAAAGATGAAGGACAGGAGCCATTTCCAAGGTGTTCATTAGAGTTTTGTTGATGTTGTACATATGTTCGCTACTTGCCCCAAATTTCATTATTATTGGTCGAAAATTGTTAGGTATCTATCTAGCAGAATCCATGTCAATTTCACCTTGATTAAGAATATCATGATGTGTATTGACTGGTGTGACTCCCGACCAATATATGCCTATCCGGTTTATCTCAATATTCACTGCTAAACTCTGTATTGTTCGAGAATGGAAATCTTCCAGCCCACTCTCCATGAAGAAGTGGTGGACACTTTTTGTCATTTATTTGAGAAGGAAGCTGCGGTTTTGAAAGCTATGGGGGCAAAAAGGTGGAAATTGACAACGAGACACCTGGGAGCTGGTTTTATAGAATAAATAACCTATATTTATTTGTATTGTATGCCATGAATTTGCTGTCATTGATTTGTTGTGCTAATATAAATCTGTACCTGTGGTGACACTCAATCTGATATACCTACATCGAAATGTTAAATATGTAGTTGTATATTTATTGTTGCTCTATTTTTCTAATAAAATGTTTTTCTAAAAATTGAGGTTGGGGACCTTCATGGGCAGGTTAGTGGAGGGCAAACAGATCATCTCAGGGCACTGGGAGCGAGTGATGGAGTGGGGCAGTCGACTAACAGCACGAGAATTGAATAGACAGGCGTCATGTTTTGTCTTTTTGCAAAGCACTGTGTTAGAGACCTGTTAGGATGCATATACTTTGAATACTTTACCTCTCCCTGGTACACAAAGAGTGTTTAACTCTTGGTGCAGTGCTCACAGCTCTACGAGAGACAGGAACATCAGACCATGTAATGCTGATCTGCTCATCGACTGCTCCAAACACATAAATCAACATTTTGCTGACAGTCGGCTGTCAGAGGATGTTACAAATCTAGGATCAGAGAATCTGAGAGGACATATTAGTTGCAAGAACCCTCCGGTCAGCTCTCGACCCTGAATTTGGCTCATGGCTGCTCTGACCTGGGCTTCAGGTCACATCCAGCTTCCCACTGAGGTGAAGGCAAGCATGCATTACTTTTAGAAGTGACTCACCGCCAGTAACTGACTTCCACTGAATACCACAGATAAATGTTCTGCTTTGTCTTGCACAAGATGCACCAAACTGAACTGCATTCCTCGTTTCCCTCTCCAACCAAATATTTGGGCTTGACGTAAATAGATGCTACTTTAAAATATATATTTATTTCCTATTGTGTTTCCCCCACCACACAGGGTTCATTATTTTTTTTCTTCCTCTTCCTTCATCCCCACTCTTCTCAATCACAGGAAAGACTGTTTATTAAGAGGGTCACTGTCTGTTTTTTTTGTTGTGTAAAAATAATGATGGGTGCATAAGCTTATCGGGCAGAAAAACTATGGCAAGCGTTTTTGTTGTATGCAACTGGGATCTTGAGCAACCTCTCCATCCATATGAGCAACCAATCGAAGGCTGTGAGCGGAGGTGGTCTGTAGTGGGCAGTACAGCCTACTATGACTGTTACATCCCTGCCCAAGGTCTGCCCCGAAGTCCCGGAAGCCACGAAGGTCCCCGGGCTGTTACGATGAGGTAAATATGGGAGGTCCATCAGCTCCTTCTTGGAAGCAGCGGGTGGATGGTACAGAGGTGACTGGTGACCAAGACCGAGGAATATTTGCATGGTGTATACTTTGGTAACACCAGGATGCTGTACTTAGAATATTGTTTTCCTAAAACATTAATTATTTTCCTAAAACATTGTGCACTCTCGCCATGTTTAAGTGGATAAGAGGAGAATGGAGAAGTAGTGAATCCAAAAAGAGACCCATTTGTAGCACTAAAGAGGATTTTAATATGGGTCACTAATAACCATTTGCCCTGGGGTGGCAAGAAATCAGCGAGGTCCCCAAATTTGCTATTAGTTTGATTAGATGACTTGCAAAAGTATTTTTCTTTCAGAACGACCCAAGTAGGTGTCTGTGTTAGTGGCCTTAAAATAGTACAGTAAACAACGATTTGCCCAGGCACATTTGAGTTGTGTGAGGCCAACATGGCGGAATTGCGGTTTACTTCAGATTTCATGACCTAGGTGAGGATGGGAACAGATCCCAACCCTTGGGATTTCTAAACAGCGCGTTGGGCTGTGTGTCGAGGAGTGTATGAACTATACAAAGCCGATTGGCTTTGTCATTGCTTGTCCCATGTGGCTTTCCAGATTCGATCTGTATAATGCAAGGTTTCATTATTGCTGTGGATGCTTTTGTTACAGATATTCGCTGCCTCGAAGGCGTGGGTAGCGGGAGTTCCCCAGAAGGTGGTAAAATTCATTTTCCTTTCCTTTCATCTCGAGTTTATTTCAGGTCGTGAGAAAGTGCCAGGCTCCTCGTGAAACCGCTCCTCTTTTCTTATCTAGTTTACCAGTTTGAAAGAGTCAGTCTTCCACGTGAGTAGTCTGGCTGCCAAACCCCACCCGTGGGTGAAGGCTGTTGTAGTATTTTCCTGGCACCGAACTCTGATCAAATCTAACATATTGCAGGCACTCACATACCACTCTTCTGTATTCATCGCCCTGCCTCACTGAGCCAGGAGAGAGTGCCATTTCTAGCAAGAACAAAAATAGTTAATCTGCCTCTAAAGGTCATTATGAGGAATTTGCAGCCCATTGACTTGGAAATCTGGGTTTGCCAACTCTGCTGGCGTGTCTTTTTATCGACTGAAAGTGGCTGGGCATCCTCCCCAGCGGTGCAGCGGTGACGCACATAAATGCCCCGGCGCTTACTATGTCCATTTAAAGCCTTTTGGGCCGCTCTGCCCTGCCAACCAGCAGAACAGTTTGTTTCTTCCAGTTCTGATGGGCAAAATACCATTTTTGACAGGTACTTAAAAACGCCAGTAGCTAGAAGTGCAAATAATACAAAAACATAAGAGCGAATTTATGTCACTGTTCCTGTAATTTAGTTGTAATATGTCATTAAGACAATATTGAGATTAATGACTGATCTTGTGCTGTAATCACAGCATGAAATGATACAAATCAAATTATACAAAGCCATCTGAAACAAATAAGGACAAAGCCAGTGGTTTTGGACTTTGTATTGTTTGGTAGAGAAGAATACACTTATGCCCAGAACACAAATAGTATTCCTTGACTATCACAGCCACAGGCTCCATTGTCACAGAGCAGTAAACACACAGGCATGCATGCATAATGACAAACGGTTGGACACCTGCTTACGAAGACCAACAAAGCTACTTGCTCCGGTGCATGGAAACACATAGGCGACATCTGTCCACATAGACCAACTGATGTACAGCCATGAACTCAGATCAACAATCATACATAACATTGTGCAGCAGGAGATAGTCTAATGTATGGCCGTGGCTGGGAACACTGTGCTTTGCATGAACATGTGCTGTGCAGAAGTGGAGCACAGAGTGATGTACAATAGAATTGTATGAGATAATTATGTAGCAGATGTGCATAGAATGTGGGTGATTTGCATCAGGCAAGCAAGCAATGGGTGACGTGTGTCATGGAGCTACGGGTGACGTGCTTCACGGGCACACTGGGTGACGTGTGTCATGGAGCTACGGGTGACGTGCTTCACGGGCACACTGGGTGATGTGCTTAATGGTGGCACTGAAGGGTGTGCTGTAGAGAAGAACGTGCTTATTGTATCAGTTGGGTGAATGAATGAACGGGTATTTATAAAGCGCTCTGTTACTCCACGGAGTGTCCTGGCGCTCTGCACCCAAGCCCACACATAGAAGGCCAAATCAGTTTAGACTTGGTTCAATAACCATGTTTGTAATCCATTCCTGAAATGAGGCAAATCTGTGATGCTCCGAATCTCAGAGGGAAGTGTGTTCCAAGCTGACGGGCCTAAGAAGAAGCAGGATCTGCCACCAGTCCTAGCGCGTCTTATCTTAGGAGTTTTGGCCAAGAAGGCTTTGGCTGAACGAAGGCATCTGGAGGGCGCATAAAAACTAATGGGTGCCCTAAGATATCCGGCGCCTGTCTGATTAAGGGTTTTATGGACCAGTACGAGAGTCCTAAAAGGGATTCTCTTTTTAGGTCTCGGGCTATAACGCGTTTGAAAAGCGCGTTCTCGCCAGAGAACTATAGTCGGCGTCTCAGCAGTCTGAGAACGCCGAAGGGAGACAAGACCTGGCCGCGCGCAGGGTTTTCTCATAGGATAACGTTGTGCGCGCGGCCAGGTCTTGTCTCCACGGCATTGCAGGGCAGACAGGATCGCGTCGCGCGCCTCTCTGGAATGCAGGGGGAGTCTGCAGAGAGGCGTGCGGCGCTGATAAACAGCCATGTTTTTTTTTTGTTTTTCCGTCCCGTGTGTGAGCTTGGAATGCGGCTACATTCAAATTACAAGCATGCTGGCAAGACTCGTATCCAAAATGCAGAGACATAAAGCTGTTCTGGAGGATAAATAAGACCTGGCTCCTCAAACAATTTTATAAGTAAGATAAAGCGATTCATTGTAAGTTATACGGACAACAGTTTGCCCGGAAAGCTTAGGCTTCTAACTGCGACCTGCCAATCACCCGTAGAAGAAAATGACTTAGGAGGGCGACTGTAGGAATCGGACTATAGAAATAAATCAATTTAATGAAATATCGAGGACGCATGGTGACAATCACGTGCAGTAATAACCAAGATAAAAGCCGTTGCCAAGTGCAGTTCGTTACACATTATGTGAACCTTGTGACGGTGACGAGCCGAGTCAGCATAACGGTCCCGGCCTGCAGGTTACACACAGATCTTTGAAACCTGTTTGTTGATTGGCATCTCATCTTGATTAAAACTTGTTACCTGTGGAATAAACGTGCTCCTCCTCGTCCCCCACACACATGCCATCTCACACATCTTCTACTTCATGAACCCCTGCTAACTGCCTAAGTGCTAAAGGGATTCCAAAGTGGGATCAAGTCACCCCGTCGCTGACGCTACTGACCTCTGCCCTCCTTTTACAGCGCTTACCTCACTTCAAGATGTGCTGCCGCCTCCTCCACTTAGCATTACATGGTGCTAAATATGCTCTGGTCAGAGAGGTACACAATCGAGAATGTTCCCCATAGCGCTGCTTTGTTTCCCAGCCTCTCAGCAAGCTAACCACGGCTCGCGCCGCTGGTGCATGGACCCGCTGTGCGCTGCATTAGCAACTGCTTCCTTCCCACCAGCACAATCTGAGTATTAATACTTTGCCCCCATGTCCCTCACTCCTCGAGTTTGCACCGACCTCTGTTGGGTTCACTCACAGTTTTAAGCAACGCAGCTTTGAATGCAACATAACCACTGTTACACTGATGCGTATAGCGTAAAACAGATACCACATTCACAGGGTCTAGTCCTGATCGAATCCTGCCTGATAGGTCACCTGTATGAGGCAAGGACAGACGGGGGGCTGGGATTCAACGGTTAGAATACTGCCACCCGGTGCGCGAGCCCTTACATAGTGGCGGGACAAATTAAAATAGAAGTGCTCGGACCACCGGCTGGAGTGTAGCCACGGCAAGCGATTTCACAGCCTTGGTTGGCAGTTCTATAGCACATGTACTGCCATTAACATGGTGTCGGGTACATTTGATAGTCGGGGGCGGGGCGGCGCAATCATACCTCCCGCCTTAACAATGTGCTTAAGACCGCACACACATGCAAGCACCTACACAATAACACATTTCTATATTGCCATGCAAGTACACAAGCAAACACAAATATAAGCCCACAGATGCATACACACATATATAGGCACTCACGCAGGCGACACAATTGCAAATGGTTACATTCGTCTACATAAAAACGCACACTCAATGCCACACAGAAACATGTAAAAGTTTGTTTAGATATGCCACGTGGATCCATGCACACACGAGGCATACACGGTCTCAAGCCAACACACACATCCAAACGCGCAGACATGGATCCGTGCACAATGTGTCACACACACACATGCACGGGCAAACACGACCACCTGTTCACACATTCATCACTGCTCTTGTGCTGCATGGAATATTACAGTTGGTGTTGCAATATTTAGCAATGCCAATAGCTCAAACTTAATTAACCCGAGACCTATTGCATTGCAAATGCTTGTTTATAGGAAGCCAGTGCAGTGCCTTTAGATGTGGAGACACATGTGCTCTCGAAGGCAAACCCAGGGGAGAATGTGCTGCCGCATTTTGGACCACCTGTAATTTGTTAATACAGTAGTCAGGCAGGCTCAAATACAAGGCATTGCCATAATCCAGCCGGGATGACACCAGCGCCTGTATCACCTGTTTCGTGGCTAGGGAGGACAGAAAATGAAGAAACTTTCTTAATATATGGAGTAATCCAAAGCAGGACCCTACTAATGTTTTCACCAGCAGTAAGAATGAAAGGCCATCATCGATTTTATTGTCTGAATTCTTCACCGAGTTCGCTTGGCCCCCCGGAAAGGGGATTTCAACAAGCCAAAAAGATTGCCATGATTCCTGGGCCTTAGTTCCAAAAAATAACAGCTCTGTTTTTTTCTGTATTATATTTGAGCTCATGAGAAGTTAGTCACTGGAAGACAGCTGCCAAGCAAGTTCTAATATTTTCACTAGGGAACCGTGTCTTACAATCCCATGAAAACAGAAGCTGGGTGTCATCAGCATATAAAATAATTTTTGCTCCCAGGGCCTCCGCAAGTACAGCAAGAGGAGTAAGATAGATGTTGAATAAAGTAGAGCTCAAAGCCGAGCCCTCAGGTACTTCAACTGGCAATCCACGCTGTTCAGATCAGAAAGGAGGAGCCAGACCTCTTTCCCGCTTCCTGCAAGGAACAATGTCAGCCAGCCAGCCTAAGGCTGTACTCGCAATTCCAATATCTTTGAGACGGGGCAGTAAAGCGCCATGGGGTAACTGTATCTAAGGCCGCTGAAAGATCTAACATTATCAGCAATGCCTCCCCTCCCCCCCGAGTCTAAAATACTCCTGTTGTAATCCACCACCTCCAATAGCACCGTCCCAGTACTGAAACATGGGCAGACGCCAGACTGACTATAATGTAATAAATTGTTTATTTACAGGTATCGGGAGAGCTGAGATTTGACATGTTTCTCCAAAACATTTGATAGAGCTGGGATAAGGATATAGGGCTGTAATTAGATAATTCGGCTGGGTCTGTTTGAGATTTTTTAAGCAGAGGCAGGATCTTAGCCTGCTTCCAGGTCTGGGGTACCAATGCTGATGATAGCGATTCATTCTAGAGTATATTGGCTAAAGAGTTAATCACTCTTGCACCCAGTGCCAGTACATTAGGGGGGCAAGGGTCAGCCGGAGAGCCTGCCTTGAGGCTTTGGATAGCTGTCAGAGAGTCTTCCAGAGAAATAGGATCAAATTTGGAAAGAGACCCTATTGAATTTAGGGGATAACTTGCACAGATACGGTCTGAGCTGACACCATTCGGTAACCTGCTAGAAAGGAGACTGTCCTGGATGTTCTTAATCTTGTCACAAAATAATTGTGCCAGCTGCTCACACCATTCAGCTGATGGTTCTTGACGTCGGAAACTTGCTTGCCGGGACATAAAGCTTTGTACAATTATAAAAAATTATTGTGACTTGTTCCCGGCTAGTTCAATTCTGTCTCCCTAATATGCTTCCTTTGCTAAGCGGACCTCCCTATAGTATTTGTTTAAAACAGCCTTGAACTGAGCTTTACGGATGAGATTATAAGAGATCCTCCATTGTCTTTCTAGAGCCGTACACTGTTTCTTGCCTTCTTTGAGGGTTTCAGTATACCAAGGACATGAAGGCCTGACTTGATTTCTGTTAATAGCCCCTTAGCTGAATCTCCAATCCAATTGACCAGGATACTAGTGTCAAGATTCACGTCTCCTGACAAGGGCAGGATTCTTGCCTCCAATGTTCTAAGCAAGTCCTCTGACTGGATCTTATAAAAAGCGCTCTTGAAGCACGGTGAGCTTTCCCTGCCCACACCCATTGAAATTTGATCAAAAAGTGATCGGTCCAGATTTGTGGGCTGGGGGCGTCCACTTGCAGAGACTCATTCGACAATATTTGGTCCAACACATGTCCTGCCCAGTGCGTAGAACTAGATATAAATACGACTGTCCCAATGAGGCAGTAGTGTCATATAAGGAGGCCACCTCACTATCCTCCTTTTTTCCATATGGAGGTTAAAGTCTCCCAATAGTATAACGTGGGCATAACTCAAGGTCAAATGAGCCAAGTCATTGTACAGGAAGTTGAGAAAACGGCCTGCATGACCCAGGGGCTGATAAATTAAAGCTCCCGCCAGAGATTGATGGGAACATTATGATGTGTATTTCAGGTGTACATTAAAGGTCCCCGCAATCACAATAAATGAGAAAGAGGACAAGAACTCAAGCACGTCCTCCTAGCTTAACATTTACATCCCAAAAGGTGCATGAGTAAAGAATGGCCAGCAGCGGCGGCTTCTCTGCTAAGGCTGTGGAGTGACGCCCCACTGATTGTAAAAGGAAATATAAAATGAAAATAACACAACTTTAATAACGTTACGTTATTATCATTTCGTTTTTCTTTAAGGAGCCTGAGTCAGGTTAGGGCGGGGCTGGGTTGCGTCACAGGGAGAGGGAGGAGGAGTGGTATAATGTGCATTTAAAAGCGCATGGCGGTTTAGCCGGCCATCTTGGGCCGACCAAACATGCGCACTTAACATGTTCTCCATCCGGCTGTATTGCATAGCCGGGTGGAGAACATGCACAGGATCGCACTCCCTGTCTGAATACCGAACCAGGCTGCTCAGAACAATCACGACACCTCCTGCATGCTGGTGAAAGTAGTGTTGTGATTGGCTAGGGGAGTCTGGGAGCCTGCATGCTTCCATGCTGCCGTTAGGAGAGAAGAGGACGTAGGAGACGCGGCAGCCCTTCAGCTAAGTGAACTTTTATTTATTTTTTAAATCGAGTCCCTCCCTCCCCCTCCCCAATACTACATTTCCAAAGTGGCTGCCACTGGTGGCCAACAGTGTAAATCACAAGGAAGTCACAGAAAAATCCCCTGGGGGGGATCAAACAGGATATTTGAGAGCTCGCTTCACAATCGTCATGGACATCATGGGCAGGATAAGGGCCCACCTCCCCTTTATTCTCACAATCATCAAGGAGTAGGTGCAGACTGGCAAACCTAGGTAGCCCCCATCAGCCTACCCTGACCATGATGTTCTTAAGCATCCATGAATAGCTTGCCTTTGCTGACCTACAGTATAGAGGTATGAGAGCCTATGCCTCATTTGTTTGCATAGCATATATGCACTGTTTAGGCAGGGAGGTCCTTGGCCGTGAAGAAGAGTTTTGACCTGTACGGGCTTAGATATCGGTCGAAACATGTCTGCACCTTTTGTGATTTATATGTACATTAAAGGCATTTCATCTCCTACCTTTCTACCTCCATACATTTAAGCACTTGGTCAACACAATCTTTTTTTATTGTGAGTAAAACATGAAGATACTGGTGTCATTTAAGATAGAGCGACTGCCTGAAAAGTGTTTATGTTGTTTCCAATTGCCAGGTCAACTGAAGATGGGTGTAATTCACTTTAAAGTGCTGGGTATGGTACAGATGCATACTTTTAAGCAACTAGTCATTCAGTATTTATTGGTTTCAGCTGGCTGTTAAAAAGAAAACATGTTTCTAATTTGCTAACATTGCAGGCCCAGCTCTCACAATAAACCAGTTTCCCATTTCTTACTATGACGTTCAAAATTGGTGGTGGAGTACAAGTGTGAGTGCACAAGAATTCGTTTGTTGTTTATTAAGTTGACAATGTAATGCATTTTCTTTTTTTCTGTTTGCAAAATATTCAAAGTCTTTCCATTTGGACACTAAGGATCCAAATAACGTAATCTTTCTAATGGGAGTATGAAAAAGATGAAATATGCTGAAATACTTTGAAATCCAGGACTCATTTTAGTGAGCCAAATCTCGTATATTCACAAATGCTCTTATTGCAAATGAATGACTATAAAATGGCTTTTGGCTATAGATCTGTCTAGCTGTGTAAACGTCATGCAATCAATTCATCAAAGGTGTAATTATAAGTACACAGAGTGGGCTTTGGGCCATCTCCAGTAGACCACTGGCTTTCATCTGTTTTTTATGGTTTGCTATTGCTTGGAATGGTTGTCAATCAAATAAATGACATTTTATGAATAGTTACATTATCCTTTTGTGTTTCCATAATTTTCTGGTAGTGAGAATTACGTAGACCTTTTTGTCAGACTGTATAAGCGCCATGATTTGTAGCTTTTATTTTAGAGCCTGTGTGCAATTTTTGCTGTATCTAATTTGCTCACAAAATGACATTTTAATTACTAATATAAGGCTCTTTTTTGTTTAGGACGGGCATACCTTGTGGATACCATAGCATGTTATAAAGGCATGCATCTAGTCATTAATCCGCCTTGCACGTTCATTACATTTAATTTGCAGTCATAATAACGTGTTGGACTCATTCACAAGATAAGGATGAGCATTTACATAGGCTTTCTTCTTAAAGCAGCAACGAAATACTGATCCCTTGTCAAAATAATCAACCTTACAATATTTTACGTGATTGGCTTTTTCGTTCACTACTTGCAATGACAATGTCATCCTCTGACTCCTTTTCACAAGACTTGTTATCTCTGCTAATGCACTTTCTTGAGCAAAGGTGCCCTTTTAGGTTTTGACTGCAGACAGCTTTTGGCCTACTGTTTCCAGTACATACCATATGCTTAGGGTGGTCTTTGCCTCAGCCCTTTCTCATGGTTGGATATCATTGTTGTCTTTCTATGGTGTCTGCTCTTGATTTGAGGCATTACGTTCTATTCTTTCACACCAAAGACCATTTCAGTGTCAGTGTTCTTATTGGATGCATTGCGTCCATCCATTGCTGCTTTGAAGGTACTCTTCCTTTCGTCCGTAAGCATTTGTTTGCCTCCCTCCCCGCCCATCTCTTTTTGTGTGGTGTGTTGTCTTCAGTGGTTAATTTGTAAAAAAAATAAGTGCCTGGGCTCTCGTCAGGAGGCAGCTTGCTCCTGTCCATTTCTCCAGTTAGCGCCGCCTAAAACAGAACCAACTACTAACCATGAAAGTGGGGAGAGGATGTGGCGTAATGCCCAGAGGTGCCGACTTCAGAAGTGGGGAACCAGGTTTGAGTCTCCGCGTCGGCTCAACGTCCTGTGATTATGGGTAGATCACTTAATCTCCCCATAAATAAATGTATCCTTAACTGGTGCTCATGAAAAGCGCCGGTGTTGATGATTAAGTGCCAGTGCTGAGCAATGGAACGCACCGGCTCAAATTAGGCACTGGTTGCCTTCCCTGGCTTCTGTTCATTGGTGCACTGTGCCTTCACCTCTTTGCCGTGTTCTCGCCTCCCCACACCATCATCAGTTAACTTCCCATCGTCACTTTGCGCACCTACCCACCCCTTCAGAAACCGAATTGCTAAATGTCTCGAACTTTTTTTGTCCCTTCACCTCGCTTTTGTTGAGAATGCTATATTTGCACTTTACTTGGTTTGTCCCTAGTAGGAACATACACGCTATCAGTCTTTGTGGCACAAGAGAGTACAGCCTTCTGCTTTTAACTGAAAGGTTTGCAGTACCAGCCAAATGACTTTTTACGTATGCCTTTACTTTGCAAACTGTAATACAGAAACTCAAAAATAAAACTGAATATTGAAAGCTATGTGCATTAGAGATCCAAATATGGGCAATTTCCATGATTGAAGGTGTCTTAAACTAGGCTAAAGTTCATGGTTTGTTTTTGCTACTAGACCCAGCCATGGTTTCATTACTAATTCTGACTAGTGCATTAGTCAATAGGGTATTGAGAGGGGAACTGAAAGTTGTCTTCTTCCGTTCTGTATTGTGCTGTGTGTAGCCTGGTTGTGATGACTGTACCACTCTTAACTCATGAGGTGAAGGTGATATTGGCGACGAAGGAAAGGTATCCCCCCATTATTTTGCGTCACAGGCGTGATCATAATGCTCTCTATTTGACGACTGCACACTGTCTTAACTAACAAACACCCAATACATTTATTGATTAAAACTTAGATCATCAATGCACCCTTACTTCTCCCTCCCTTTCCCTTGTTTTTATCACAAACTTGTTTTACCCCTTACTAAAAGTCTATTATCCAGACCCCAAGGAAAGAATTGAAGTGTGTGTGTTAAAGGATACAACCGGAGACCTCTTCGGTATCTGGCGTGTGATGGCCGAAGGCTGGGTTTACGAAGTTGACCTAGCAGTTATTATCTGAAACCAAATTCTATGCTGCTTGGACAAAATCAGAGCCCTTCGCAGGTTGGTAAATCACTGTGCGACTGATTTGTAGACAAGGTGGAAAGCTTGCACTGCTTTAGTTATTCCCCTAGGAGTTTCATAAAGAGTGCACCTTACCCTGCCCCTTCAGGCTACTTGATGGTTTTGTAAAGATAGATAAGAACGATAGATCACCTGCAGTTAAAACCCAGCTGGATACTCGGTGTGCCACGCACACGCCATTTCTCACTCCCTACCATCAGCATTATGAATCCTATGAGAGCAGTAGCCTAAACTAGACTTCTGCAACGAGTGGCGCTTAGCTGAATTAATATATGTATCCCAAAATTGAAAAGCTTATATTTTAGATAGAAATGTGTGTATTTTCAGAACCCATAAACTGATATTTGGAGAACAGTTGTTGCATTTCAAAAAGATATTTAAAGCCAATGTTTCAGCCATAAATCGCGAGGTATTGCTTTAATAGTATTACATTGCTGCTAGAGGCATTGTAGATATGGCTTTCATGTATAAACCTTGTAGAGGCATTCCACAATGATAGTCATTTTTAGGTCTCGCCTAGGTAGCTCTTGCACTGTCTATTCAAGACATGCTGTATCTAGCTGCCCATCTTTTTCATTGGTACCTGGAACTGTCCTTTAGAAATACTGGCTTTTCATTGGTGAATACACTTAGTAGTCCCTCCTTGTAGAATTTTGTATCCTCCTATGAGGACTGCCCTTCTTGCAAGTGTTTCTTAGTGTTCAGGTTATTTATACTTAGAGAGAACTCTTTTTTTAGTTGGCCTTCCTCTTTGCTCGTTAACTGCTCTGTTTAATTGTGCAATTAAACTTTGGTGGTATCATTTACTTGCCCTTGCTTTATCTCCATGTGCCTTGCCCTAACTGCTCCCACAACACTGCTTTGGTTGCTTCATGTCCCTTACTCTCCCTGTGCCTCTCCCCTCCCACAACACTGCTGCAGGCCCCCACCACCCCTCCGAGGCCACTGCTGTTTTGCTAGTTTTTTGTTACTTTACAAAAGCTTTTATTCATATAGCACACCTAGCCATGGGCTCGGGGAAATTAAACAATCAGCCCATTAGCACAAGATGTTGAGCCTGACAGCAGTCTTGAAAACGGATCCCCAGCTCACCAGTCTGCAGCTCTCACCCCTGCGCCGTATCCTGTGCTTAGCCATGTTGCAGCGTGCAGTACCATAGTTGGCCAAAAGAAGTCCCAAAGACACCTTTTGACAGCCTGTGGTATTGCACCCCCACAACACACCTTGTTTTAACGTGGAGTCGGAACTGCCATTTTCACTCCCAGCACTATGGCACCATTGCAGGTGTACTTCATAAACACAACGGAGTTCTTTAATTTATTAAGGTGTGGCGGGCATATCTATTGCATAGGTAAAAAACACTGGCATTTAAAATGCTAAAGGCTCCAACTCGAACAAATGTGAGACCTGTTGCATTTCCAGTGCTTGTTACATTAGCAACCCTACCTGATGCAGTGAGGTTTTCACTGCTTGTAATCTTGCATGTTGTGGCCACTAATATAATTTTGTTTGACGTGAACAATTACCCAAGGGTGTCAAGGCGCTGGGGGCTGTCGGGAAGATTAAGTGAGCTATTGCCCAGCGTCACACAGTGCAGGGCTGATCTGCCACCCACGCCGAGGATCGAACCATGAGCCCCCAGGTTCCAGAGTCAGTTGCCCTGGCCGCTGCGTCACACCTCTTCCCGTGGTCGCTATTACTACACTAATAATATTAGTTACTCAGTATAATTTTTGTTAAATAGAAATAGCTCTTATTATACAACATGTTGGAGGCCCCTGACCTAAACTTTTTTGGAAACTCCAATTTAATGAGTTTTCCAAACTTCAGGTAGTTTTGCTGTCCTTGGAGATCTGGATTCATGGCGTTCCATAATTTGGTACCCTTGACTCCTATCAAATCTATAGCTGCAGATCACTGAGGTTATGTATATGTTTGATATTGGAGAAGAGGAAAAGTTCAACCCCAAGGGGATACTCATTTTCAGTAGCCAGTTTTGGGGGGTGTAGCTGTCAACAGAAATACAATTACACTGTGGAAGAGTGTGGCCTAGCAAGGGGTGGAGAAAGGCCCCAAGTGTGTTTATTTCAGACTGTCCCTGTCGTGATATGTGCTAAAAAAAAAGTACTTTTGTGGATTCAAAGGTTAATTTTTGTCAACAATATTTATTTGGCTTTTCATGTCATCGACATTTCATCAACCAACATAATAAGTAAGTGAATAAATGATCCACTAACTACCTCCCTCCGTCTGCCTCCACAGTTACGAGTGAATAACAAAGTCTCATAACCATAGTCGCAATTAACAGAAACTACAGGATATGGCACCTTCGTTCCACATTTTTACAGATGTCCCAAAGGCCCGTGGCGCACCATCTTGGGGAACAAAGGGTCTCCAACAAGGTTCCCCAATTGCTTTAAAATTCCATATGTTACCTTTCAAGCGTATGCGTTAAGTGTTCCTTAGCACAGAATTTCCACAATGTCTAATACCAGATTCATTTTAAAAAGCAGATAATTCAAAACGTGCAGCCTCAAAAAAAGAGAAGGCCCTGAACAAAAAAATCAGTGCGGACATTTCAAGGCATGCAGGGTGTTTACTTGGCTGATTCCGTATGTTTTTCCAGCCTTGATTTTGAAGATGCACCATGCCCCTTTCTTTGCCCACAAGAGCCAGGTTTGTCAAATTCTTGCAATAGAAGGTCTGATTCATAGCAGCTCACTGCAGCAGGCGCAAAATGTAAAACCATGTGTGGTTAAATAAATCTCAGTTCGTCCAGCAAGCATGTGACACTTAATTGACAATTCCATTATGTTAGGACACTTACAATCCTGCTAAAGAAACTGATTTTCTTCTGAGCTGGGACACCAGATAAGCAAAATATGTTAGCAAAAGGCCTTGTCTTGGTACAGGGCCTTACACTGTGTTTTTTGGACAGATTCTGTAGGTTCTGTAGACGGATGTGCAAGTCTTCATTTTCACATGGCTACCAGCTTGTAATGTTGGCTGATTTTTATGTTGCTACCAGA
The DNA here is from genome assembly GCF_964261635.1 of Lissotriton helveticus. Lineage (NCBI taxonomy): Eukaryota > Metazoa > Chordata > Amphibia > Caudata > Salamandridae > Lissotriton > Lissotriton helveticus. The sequence continues at coordinate 1,634,164,056 of NC_136067.1, read as the reverse complement.
AATATATTCCACTTATTTTAGGAAACATTTTGCTGTTTACCTTAATCCCAAATATGTTCAACTGCATTGTATTTTTATTCTGCACCGTTTGGATTTTTGCAATCAATTCTACATTTCTTCGGTGGTGCATACTTCTGTACAGTAGAGTTCATAGTGTTACTTAGTTCAATATTGCCTAATAGGATTGGTGTCACTACAACGCGTTTTTTTACAACGCATTCCGTTACATCGGAATTTTTACAACGCAGGATCCATTACATCGGATGCCATTACAACGCATGGCATTACAAAGCAGTTGCTATTACAACGCATGGCATTACATCGTAAGTATAGGTAAGTATATCTTTTTAAAAAAAATGTAATTAAGTTAATTTAATTAATTTAATTTAATTAATTTAATTAAAATACATTTTAAAATAGTAATTAATTTAATTTAATAAATTTAAATCTGTTTATTTAATTTAATTTTAATAAAAATTGTAATTAATTTGAATTAATTAATATAATGAAATTAATTTAATTTAAATATTTTTAAACATTATAATTAAAATAAATTAATTAAAATATTTTATTTAATTTAATTAATTTAATTAAAAAATGTAATTAATATAATATAATTAATTTAATTTAATTAATATATTTTAATTAATTTATAAATGTTAAATATAATTTAATTAGCCCTAAGCACAAACCCAACCCTGAACCCTAAAACACCCCTGTACCCCAAAACCCAAACCCTACCCTGAAACCTAAAAACACCCCTGTACCCCAAAACCCAAACCCTGCCCTGAAACCTAAAAACACCCCTGTACCCCAAAACCCAAACCCTGCCCTGAAACCTAAAAACACCCCTGTACCCCAAAACCCAAACCCTGCCCTGAAACCTAAAAACACCCCTGTACCCCAAAACCCAAACCCTGCCCTGAAACCTAAAAACACCCCTGTACCCCAAAACCCAAACCCTACCCTGAAACCTAAAAACACCCATGTACCCCAAAACCCAAACCCTGCCCTGAAACCTAAAAACACCCCTGTACCCCAAAACCCAAACCCTGCCCTGAAACCTAAAAACACCCCTGTACCCCAAAACCCAAACCCTACCCTGAAACCTAAAAACACCCATGTACCCCAAAACCCAAACCCTACCCTGAAACCTAAAAACACCCCTGTACCCCAAAACCCAAACCCTACCCTGAAACCTAAAAACACCCATGTACCCCAAAACCCAAACCCTACCCTGAAACCTAAAAACACCCCTGTACCCCAAAACCCAAACCCTACCCTGAAACCTAAAAACACCCCTGTACACCTGTACTTATTTTAAAAATTACTTTAATTAATATAATAAATAATAAATTAATAATATTAAAAAACATAAATAAATATATTTAATTATAATTAATATTAATAAAATTAAAAAAAATTAAATACTTACCTATACTTACGATGTAATGCCATGCGTTGTAATAGCATCTGCTATGTAATGCCATGCGTTGTAATGGCATCCGATGTAATGGATCCTGCGTTGTAAAAATTCCGTTGTAAAAGCCTCCCGTTGTAAAAGTTGCGATGTAACGGTGCATCACCGCCTAATAGAGTCAGAAGATCTTTATTCGGTTATTAGCAGAAAACAACCATAAAAGCACAGTTTAATAAACATCATAAAAACTGAATGATTAAAAACCACTTTGACCCCAGGTATAAAACACAATTGATCTGTTGAAAGATACATACAACAGTATCAAGCGTTAACCATCCATGCTGACTCTAAATTTTAAGGCTAATTTAAAAAAAACAATTACGAATAAAGTGCATTTATTATTTAGCAGCTGTAGGTAACAGAGGGCAGGTTTAACCTGGATTAAGTTCAGTCTTTTGAGAAGAGGCTTGAGGTAAACCCTCCGGGGAATATCCTAAAAAGGGCAAAAAAATAAAAAGTGCACCAAATCCTGCGGAGACACACAGTCGCAACCGCAGGAAGGTAGCACTTGGCCTTGGTGGCTGCCTCTTGGAACAGCTAGCAGCAAATGAAAGAGGTCCAGCCGAAACCTAATTAACAAGAAACGGTCAAAGCTCGACATTGGCCAAGTTAAGTAAGGTTCCATGCTTAGTGTGGTCTGTAGGACAACATAGTTTCTATTACTGCTTTTCTTTAGTTCCACCTCCTCCCGCTGAAAAAGCTGCAAAAGAGAAAAGGTGTTTTTCACGAACTCTACGTCGGTTACAGTGATGGAGTCGGGGTTTGAGAAGAGTTCAGGACGCCCCAGTGCGGAGAAACATTTTTTCAGATATTTTAGCCACGGGATTTTTAACATATTATCCCATGTCAGTGCTTCTCTCAGGAGCTGGTGGTTTAGCGGGAGGTCCTTATTTAGCCAGCACTTCAGCCAGAATGTTAAAGGCCGAAGTGCAATGATGTCACCTAAATAAGGAGAGCCAAGCTCCTCGTGCACTATGAACTTTGCAGTTCCTCTCGGGACCCCCAGGAGCTGTTTCATAAAATTGTTCTCCACTACTATCAAGTCCTTAACAGTTGTGTGCCCCCATAACTCACTTCCATAACAGCCTATTGCCACACTCTTGGCCTGATATACTTTTAAAAGAGCGGCAATTGGCCGTTTCCCCATTTTCCTCGCAAAATTAAAAATTTCCGCATTTGCACGTGTTATCTCCCCTTTTTTCTTCTGTACAGCGGGGCCCCATTTCAGTTGGTTATCGTACAGGACCCCCAAGTATGAAAAAGTTTTTGTCGTGGGAATCTTCTCCCCATTTACATAGAATGGTAACTCCTTGTTATGTGCTGTACCTACGTTCATAACAAATGATTTTGAGTTATTAATGGAGAGATCCCGGGATTTCATGAAGGTAAAAAAGGTGTCAAGCAGCAATTGAAGCCCTTTTGCGGTCCTTGCCAGCAAGACGGCATCGTCCGCGTAAAGTAAGACGGGTAGCCTTTTGCGTCCGACGTAGGGATAGTCAACACAAGGTTTTTAAAAGAGTGTTTTCCAAGTTATTAATATATAAATTAAAAAGAAACGGGGCCAGGATGCAGCCCTGTCTTACACCCCGGTGTACTCCGAATCCCCTGGTCACCTTCAGGTCCTGGGTGTATCGCACATTAGCTTGGGTGTCCTAGTGTAAATCCGCCAAGAAATTGACCAGGGTCTGCTCCACCCCCATATTTCTCATAGCCTCCCATAGTTTAGCCCAGTTGACATAGTCGAAGGCTGACGAGAGGTCCATAAAAGCCATGTGGACTGTGCCCTGACGTGCCAACGTGTATTGCCCCAAAACCATGTATAAGTTGAGGCACTGAGAGATGGTAAAATGGCCTGGTCTAAAGCCATACTGGATTGGGGAGATTGTTATTTTCGTCAGCCCAGGTTGTTACTTAGTTCAATATTGCCTAATATTTAATCTTAATTCTTTTTTTGTCATATTTTTTTCCTCTTGTCAATGTGAGTTACTGTGCATCGTGCCAATGATAGGATATCTACGGTTGTATGACATTACATCGCATGCCTTTACAACGCGGTATTTACAACGAATACCTTTACAACGCATAATGCTTTTGGGCGCTGGATAGTGAATAGTTTAATTTACTATTCCAACTCCAGTCCCCGTGGATAGTAGGGAAGGTGTTGGATAGTACATTAAACCTATTCCCTATCCTAGAGCGCCCCCAACGCAATGCGTTGTAATGGTTGCGTTGTAAAAGTTGCATCGTAAAGGCACTGCGTGGTAAAAGTTGCGTTGTAAAGGTTGTTCACCGATATCTACAGCATTTATTTGCATGTAAGAAATTGTTGATTTGATTTAATGCATGTAATCTGTTTTGTTTTATTTTTTTAGAGATTGTTAGGATTTATTGTGTGTTGAAATACATCTCTTTTACTTAAAGTAAAGTTTATTCATATGACTGTGTTCCAAAGAATGACTGATTGTACATACATTATTTGCTTCTATGGTTACATAGTACTACATAGGTCATGGTTATCCCTAAATACAGGATCTGTTATTTCTTGTTTTTCTGTCAGCAACTGTTTCTAAAAAGAAAACAAGTATTCTCTGTAAGGATTTATGAGATTGTGACACTTTTCAATTGAAAATAAAGTCGCTGTACCCTCAGTGTTCTTTATAATTCCAGAGTTCACCACATAGGTTTCTTCATGTGTAGGATATTTCCTAACTTAACCTTAACAGATCAGAATCTGCCTGTGTAGTATTGTATCTTAAATGCCTTTTAGCGGGTCAGAATTGTGGCTGCTGCTTTTGGTTTTGTTGTTTGCTTATAGTGAAGTGCCAGTGTTTTCACATTTTCTTGGTGTCTGTTCCAATATTCGCTGTACAAACTATAGAGTTTGAAAAAAAATATTATCAAATTTGGGGGCGAGCGGGTATCTGGCGAGTTTATGATGTGGTTGCTGGTCCCTAAGTTTACACATATTCTGGTCACTTTATTTTTTATTCTTTATTACTTACCAGTCAGTGTTTATGGGACTCGTGTACATTATGCCACAATAGTCAAACCCTTCCATAATTAAGACTTTCATTAGCTGCACTCATTGGCTGTGAGAAGGAAAAGTGCAGTAATAGAAACGTTCATCCGCCTTATCTCTCCTTCGCGAGCCTCACTGGCTCGAGGTGGAGAAATTGATTTAATTCAAATCCCTGTGCTGTGTGCGTAGAGCACGATCAGGGGTCGGCCCCCGATAACTTCATGAAATGATGAGACCACATCAGCAGGCTCACCCCCTACGTTCCAATGATGTTTCCCTATGCACTGTTCCCAAGTCAAACGGACACACATTGGAGGCCGTACTTCGCATACCAGGGCCCTAAGCTTTGAAATGCCCTACTGGAACCCTTGAAAAGAAGCATCTTGCTGACCACTTTTTGAAAACAGCTGAAGACCTGGATGTTTCAAGTCAGCATGGTCTGGTTAGCTCCTACCTATCAATAAAGCGCTGGGAAACCCTGTGTGGGTATCTGAGTGCTATAGAAATGACTTTAAAAAACAAGGATAAGGTTATATTTTGATGTAGGGACAATTGTAAGTTGATGCCAAAGATCACAGAATTTCCCTTTTTAGGTCTCGCCTGGCGTTAGCAGTGCCCATGCGCTGCTCTCGCCATGCGAGTGCCTTCTGGAATCAGTACACTTTCGGAAGGAACTTTAAGCCCCACCCTTGTTTTCACTTGACTCACGTCATCGTTTATGTTAAACGCTGGTGTGTGATTGAAAACCGGGCTTTGGGGTTAACTCCTTGTCCACTTTTAGGACGGCCCAACTGGACAGGCCAACGGCATCTTGGATTCCCGTGACGAATGAGGCCGTGCTCTTGGCTCGTTTAGTGGTGCTGTTGTGGACAGTCCAGTGCGCCGGACAGAGTCTCTCTTTCCCGCTACTACTGCCTGAGAACTGCGGACCACAGCATTTCTAGCCTGACAAGCGTGCCTTGTTGTCTTAGTTTCCAGCCCTTCTTCTCTGTTCTCCACTCCGGCGCTGCTTCACGGGCCGCCACCGCGCTTGTTATTCTCTCCATTGAGCATGCTTTGCCTGCTCCTTGTGTTGTCACAGAGCTCCTTACAATGACAGATTCCTTGTCCTTTTTATGCACATGCTTTTATTTCCTCCCGTGGTGGTGGTTATTTCGTTCAGTTTCCTGTCCTTCTTCTGTGTTCTCCACTCCAGAGATGGGAATGACTCAGAGTTGCTGCATGAAGCTAAGCAGATTTGTGTCAAAGCGATCCTCTGCGTTTTAGAGTGCATCAGTCGGGCAGCCCCTTGAAACATCCTGCAGCAACCTACACCACTGTTATGCATAATAATAATCGTTTTCTATATAGCGATTAATACCACAATTCAACATTTGTAAGTGCTCTTAATAATAGGTACATTGTATTACCCAGTTTGAATCGTACTTAATTTATTGACCTCTGAATGATGGAGGACTAGGTCTGCATTACTGAGATTCGAACTCGAAACCTGCCGATCCCCGCATGGTTGGCGTAAAATGTTTGGCATAAGGGCTTGATGGCTCCCATGATGTACCCCAGTGTCCATCAGACCATCGCACGCTGAGAATTGTAATGGATCGATAGATAAGGTGCACCATGTGCTGCACCTCTTAGTCCTAGTCTGCTCCTGCAGCTCAAGGGAATTAACTCAGTAGTTGAGTATATAATGCTGTCATTTGTGCGTACATAACTGCTGAGAGAAGTTTAATTTTGACCAACGAAGTTCATATCTTTGTAATATGTCAAGTCTTTCGAGTTTCCACAGCGAAAATAGGATAATTCTGTCTACTAAAAAAATGTTTGTGAAGAACTCTCCTGTTAATTCAAACTTCGCCAAATTCCCAACTTAGTTTGCGGACAACCTTAGTCTGAATAGTAGGTTACAATTTCAAATCCTTTCAGGGCGACCTTAAGCTGGTGACTTTAATATACAGAGGAACAAATGAGAATTTCGTCCAGACCTTTTGTTGAACTCCGTAACAATTTAATCATTATTTGCGAGGTATTTAAGAACAGCCCCACTTTGTTGTATAATGTCTGTCTCAGTGCACACCCCCGTTTACGGAGTCTATCTTCTACAAATAAAGATAAACGGGTATCTTGTTATTGTAGCAAGGGGACAGGCTTAACGTATATTCTCAGCTGGGGATCAGAGTGGAGTGGACACCCATGCTGATCAGGTTTCGGACGTAACAATACGAACCTTAGCAGGGGCTTTGTCAGTGGAAAGTTTGAACCCCCCTTTCCTCCAAACAGTCCTGCGGTTTATTCCCAGAGCACAAGTCCTAAAAAAAAAGTGGGGGGGGACGCTGTCACCGGAAGTGACGTCACAACAGGAAGTGATGTCACAAAAGGTAGCTTGCATCATCGGACTCATTGCCTCCCCTTGCTCACCCCTTAGATGCGATTGCATCTGAGAAGCCAGCGCGTGAGCAGCGTTCTAAATAAGTTCCGATCTCGCCCCCGAGAGGCCAAAGAGTGAAGTCCAGCTTTTGGGCAAGGAGGGCGGCGTCCACCTGGTAAAAACCCGGTAAAGTAAGTGGGGGGACGCCGTCCACGCGCGTGGTACCCCGACTCGAGCCCTGTTTATTCTCTTCCCATACTCTACCCTGCTCATTCATTTGTTTCATTTACTAGCTTGCTTGTTACTGACCTTCCTTTCTGTGTCGCAGATCTTGCTGCATCGGATCTCTGTAGTCTCTATACGAGCATGGCTGCTAAACTGTACATGGCAAAGCCTGCTTCTTTCCATTCCCCACTCCTGCATCTCTCTCCTTGCACAGGGTCCGGTTTTAACCCCTTCGATGCGGATGACAAAGCCAGCTCGTCATGGGCGTTACCTGCGCTACGCGCATGACGAGCTGGCTTTGTCACAAACCGCGGTTTTTTCAAATTTCAGCGCGCAGCGGGAAAACCCGCTAGCGCGCATGCGGTTAAAACACACTTGTCTACTTCCTTAATGACTTTAAGGGCCACAGCATCGGACTGTAATGGGGCAGAGCAAGGAGATTACATGGTTGGTGCTTCGATAACAAAAGGTTAAGAAACAACCTTAAGGCACCACCTATTGCCGAAAGTAATGTGATACAAAAGACCAACAAATTGCCATTTCTGATTTTTTGAGAAGTGCTCTAGAAGGCAAATTTCTATGCTGCCTGCACTTCTAAAAACCATTACCCTGTTCCTGGTCATCGATGTGGCACATTAAAGCAATAGTAGGCAGGTGTTTATGGTGCTGCCTTAAGTGGGTGCTAGGATTCATCTCAGGCTTCACACATACTGTTGCTAAGGCAGAGGGAGCACTAAACGTCAGCCTGGGGCTCTGAAAATACCAAAAATACCAACAATTCCAGGTAATGCTCATACCATGAGCATACCAATGACTCACCTAAAGATTGTTTTGTTGTTTAAATGTATAAATTACTTAGGAGGCCCACACATCAATCTGCTGTACCTGTCGCTACATCACTGAAAGGCAGTGTACCTGTTTTAATAAGGGAAGAAACCCTTATCCCGGTTGCATAAAGGTTGCCTCTAAACTACCATGGGGTCAGATGGGACCTTTTCTGAGTGTAAGGAGGACAAGCAGCTCACCTATTGCACCGAGCCAGAGGGCCTGAGTGGACACAGCGCCAACAGCGCAGCAGCGCCAGAGGAAAGGACGCCAAACACCGCCACCAGCCGCGCCCCCGCCTCGGGACTCCAAATCCCGATAGGCTCAGCGGCGGCGCGTTCCCCGACGCGTCATACGCGCCGGGAGGGGCTGCATAAAGCAGGCAGCCCCCAGCGTCGCGGGACGCGAGCGGGACGCCCTGGGCTAAGCCCGGGCAAAGGGCGGGCCCTCTACGGCCCTCCAAGGCCTGAATAGGCCGGGCCGGGACACCCCCCTTAATCCTGTGTCCCATTCCTAAGTCTTGTAACTATGGCCAATTTAGGAATCGACGCTCCATGCATGGGAGAAGAGAGCTCAATTGCCGGCCCTTTGGATAAATATTTCACCAAAGTAAAACGCGATATCGATAGAGACCTTGCCTTGGCAGAGAGGCGCATGTTAAGACGCCAATCTATTGAGCTACTTAAAAACAACGTGCTCATATCACTTTCGACACCTATTCCCGAGCTCAGCCCACTTAATTCTACCATAAAAAACACGCTAGAGGATTTAATGAACACAGATAATGTGCCCTCGCTCTTCCAATCCTATTTCCCCCCAAACAATGGATCTTCGCCTCCATCCCTTCTAAAAACAGATAATTTTACAACTAAGGAGTCTGCTGACTTAATAGATTTGGTCACGCCAAACCTCCCAAAAACAGCGGATTTTGTGGGGCCTGATATAATAGACATTCCTTCCTCCCAAGCTACTTCAAAGATCTCTATGTTTCACCCTTCCCCAGTGGTAGTAAAGTCTGACAAAGTCTCTAAAGGGAAACATAAACCAAAGAAGAACCAGGTTATCATACGATCCCCACCAAATAAACGACGCAAAAAAATGCTAACAAAAAATAACACCAAGTCTCAATCCTTGGCTAAGGACACACTCACAAAAGAACTACTACAAATTGTAGAAGGATTACCAAAACCATCATGGGAAAAATTAACATCGTGCGTCCCTCCCACAATTAAAGACTTTGTGGATGCCATGGAACATCTAGTAAAAGCATTATTAACACCAATACTTGAGAGAGTGAAAAGAATAGCTACGGAATTGCACACTCTCTCTGAGACTCTGACCCAACCCCAAGAAATAAAGTCTAACCCTATGTTAAAAACTGGGGAAACATCTAAGAAAGAAGCAAATACTAAAAAGAATACAGTAAATCATAATACCATCAAAACTGGGGGTGGGAAACCCACTGGTCAAAAATTAACCAAAGATCAGACCCCAAAGAAGCCAACCTCGGCACCAAATCAAAATAATGCCCTAACGGCAGGTCCTACAAAGAAGTCACTAACAACGCAAGGAACAGCCCCTTCTTCCAAAGCGCCTCCCCACATGCAGCCAAATGTGACACAAATTAATTCTCTTATTGCCTCAGCAAAAATGGGTAACATCACTCCTACTCAGGGAAAAATCCATTCTTTTGTGCCACAGGATAAATGGCCAGGTAAAAGACATGCCGATCTTCCTCCGGCTGCATCGCAAAATGTCATCATACTAACGGGGGTCGCACCACTATCAAGTACAGGAGGATATGAAAATCACCATAGTTTAAAAAATAAGGTGATTTTCTGGCTCAGGGAAAATAGGCCCCTACCCCCTCATATAAACGGGGACATAATCATGGTGAGAAGAACCAATTGGGTTGGCATCCGCCCGAAAGACATAGATGGGGATGTGGTCATTATTACCTTTAAAGATCCTAGGGTCATTCCCCATATTACAGATTGGTTCTCGGGTCTCCACAAGGGACCGATTCGGCCAAAATCCTTAGATTACTTCTACCCAGAACCTTTAATGGCTTCGAGGACACACAAATCCTATAACTCTAAACACTCATTTGCTCAGCATGGAAAAAACTACCCTATCCAGCAAGCAAGAAACCAGATACTTTTCCCCTTAAACGATCCTTTTTTACAGCCTACTCCACAGTTCTTCCCACAGGGAAATGTCAATCGTCCCTCTTTTTTCCATTCAAATTGGAATTTACCCTGTTATAATTTCTTTGAGCCCCTTTGTGGTATGGAGGATGTAGAATGACTCGCTCAAGAGAAGCAAGCAAAGGGTGGCTGTAAGAGTCCTGAGAGTACTAGCGTTGACTCCAACCATACGCAGGTTAATTACCAAAGGGCTCTAAATAAAAATTCCCCTCCAAACTGGGTAATAAGTGGTTCCCAACCCACTGAAAGGGGCAAAAAGAAAAGTCCAACTTCTAGCCCTATCAGTATCAATCTCAATTCATATTTGAACAATAATGCAGATAGGAAAAAAACCTCTAACTTACAGTTCCTCTCTTGGAACTTAGCAGGACTCCATTCTAAAACTAGTTTACCGGATTGGATAAAGCTAGTAAATGATTTTTCAATCCTTTGTTTTCAGGAAACTTGGGCGATCTCTCCTACCCACCTTCAAGGGTTTAAGACTTTCCACTCACCGGCCGCAGCGACCAAACAGGGCAGACATAAGGGGGGTCTATGTACCTATATTAGTACCGTAACCAGCCACAGGGTTAGAAAAATACTATTGAGAGATTCCTTCCAAATAATAGCTCTGAACATCGCCCCGTCATTGTCATTGATAATTATCAATTTCTATAATAACCTACCTGTAGATCAACTGGAGAAAGTTATGCAAAATCTACATCACGCTTTGCTTAGGTTCAAAGAAAACATGGGTGGAGAGTCTGCCATTCTTTTTGCGGGCGATCTAAACTGCCATATCTGCCCAAACATAGAAAGAGACGCCTGTGATATTTATGATACTGATGCATCAGACCCAGGACCTTCTACCTTTAGCCATCTCATGCACACAAAATCAGGAGATCTTATTAATACTTTCTTGACCTCTTTTAATCTACACCTGGTAAACGAACTCCTCCAGACTCCATGCCTCCCTAAACCAACTTTTCATGGGAGAGGCAGGAACACAATCATAGACTTTTTATTCTTCTCAAAAGCACATGCGTTGCTAATCCGAGATTGGAAAACACTTGACCATCTATATAGCGACCACTACCCCTTGTCCATGATTATTGACCTAGTGGGATCACCGGTGAGTCCCAACTTATACAAAGATACCTACGAACAACCAATCATGCTGGGAGCCAAAAACGGTTACTGTGTTAAATGGGATAAAATCAACCCAAATAACCTCCTCAAGAATCTAGTCAACAAAAGGAGGGAGGAGATTGACACCTGTCTCTCAATTGAGGAGAATCCTGAAAAAGTCTGTAAAGCTTTTATCACAATTCAGGGCACCCTCAAAGAACTTTTAACAAGACAGTACAAAACAACTACTTTCGTTCAAAATGGGTGGTTTGATTCAAAGTGTACAAAGGCGTTGAATTCCTTAAAGAACTTGCTGCGTCTTCATCCTAAACCACCTCTAGAAGTACGCCAGGCAAGAAAACAATATCACCTAGCCATTAAACAAAGAAAAAGGGAATTGAGACAGGAAGCATGGCATAAATTGGTGGAAATATCAAAGTTAGGCGATATGTCAGCTTTTTGGAGATTCATTAATTCCCCTTTGCCATGGGTAAAAATGCCAGAAAGGAATCTGGACATGGCAATAGATGGAGACATGTGGGCAGACCATTTTCAAAACCTTTACACTAAACCTGCATTTTTAAATAACTCTAACCCTGATCCATTTCCTATAATTTTAACTCAGGACATTCCGTCCCAAATCTGTTTCTCACTAGAGGAGGTGGAATCAGCTATTAAGGAAAGCCCCCCAGGGAAGGCTCCTGGACCAGATGCAATCCCTGTGGATGTGTATAGGGCAGAGTTGGAGTTCTGGGCCCCCCTGTTGACTACCGTACTTAACTCTATAAATACCACAAAGCTCCTGCCAACATGGAGAGAGGCCATAGTAATACCTATCTTTAAGAAAGGAGATAGGAACCTGCCATCGTGCTATAGGCCCATATCCCTCCTTGACACCCTAATGAAAATTGCTGGTCGCATAATCCTCAAAAGACTAACAACCTGGATAGAGGATCAAGACGTACTATCCAAACTACAATACGGCTTCCGGTCAGGCAGAGGTACAATTGAACAGGTCCTTAATTTACATCTAATTAAGACAAAATATATTGACATTAAAAGGAATAGTCTGTATATAACATATATAGATCTTACCTCTGCATTTGACTGTGTCATGCACGACCAACTATGGGACACTTTAACCCAGCTTGGGATGGATCCATCAATCCTTTTTTTCATTAAGGCCTTCTACCAGGAGGCAGGAGCCAGAGTGAGATACGGACTGAGGGGAGAGTGCTCGCCACGTTTTAATATCAATAGAGGGGTCAGACAGGGGTGCATTTTGGCCCCTCTGCTTTTTTCCCTCTATATAAACGCAATTGGCGAGCATCTTAAAACCTTTGAGTGTGACTTCCCCAAAATAGGGGGCCAACCAATTCCAATTCTGCTCTATGCAGATGATGCTGCAATTCTATCACAGACCAGAATGGGCCTACAAAAGGCAGTAACAGCCTTCACGACTTTTATGAAAGCCAAGGGCCTTAGAGTGAACATAGCAAAATCGTACACTATGCTATGTAATAAAAGACAAAAAGCCCAATGCCCCATTTATATTGAGGACCAAAAATTGGGGACAGTAGAAGCCTTTACATATCTGGGAATCTGTCTACATAGAAAGTTAGCGTGGAAGGCTGCTATAGAGAAGAGAAAACTGGCCTTTGTAAGAGCGACTGGAGCCCTCCGGAATTTGCTGCCAAGATAGGGGGCAGACCTGTTAAACAACTACTGATCATATACAGAGCGAAATGTATATCCACTGCTGTCTACGGGGCTGGCCTGTGGGGCGTGGATAAAAACATTTCATCAATACAAACTTTGGAAAACCAATTTCTAAGGTATCTCCTTGCTGCCTCAAAGGGAACCTCTGTATATAAAATGCACATCGAGCTAGATCTTCCGTATATAATAGACATCATCAAAACGGAACCCCTCCTTCTCTGGCACAAAATTTGGACTACTCATGAAACTGCCTTTAATAGAGAGGTGTTACAAGACATTCTTAAATTGGAAGGGGCTAAACATTTTAAACAAACTAACTGGCTAAACTATGTGAGAAACTTCTTTTTTGAAATCGGACGCCAAGAGTGGTTCTTAAATCCATCCTTACTAGAAAACATCTCGCGAAAACATCTGAGAAAGATTTTAATGGACCACTTGGAAACAGTCAGATGGAACAAACAAAAAATTTCTGACATGATCCTGGCATACCAACGGGTGACACCCATCAAGGGGCTTCAATTATACCTATCATCAGACATTCCATGCTATTCAAGGATGTTACTCACGAGATTTAGAATGGGCTCCTTTTTTCGTCACGTAACATTCCCAAAACCTAATGATTGGTCACGGATCATTTGTCTTTGCCCCTGTGATCTTAGTTCACAACAGTCAAATATTCATACCATCCTGTTTTGCAAGTACTATGGAGCTTTGAGAAAAGCCCTTTTATTACCTTTACTAAAGAGATGGAATATTCGCACATGTAAAACTGCTTTTGGGCGTCTAAAGGAACTGGAGGATAAAGAGGTGATAGCCAAAATGGAACAGTTTTTAAAATCAGTGATAAAATTTAGGAAAACTTTGGATTGAGACTGGTGACATTGACCAACGCCTTTCTGTCTTTTAAATTGTCCTGTCCAACGTACATGTTTCTTAATTCTCCCAGAAGTTTTCACTGGAATTTTAAAGGAATGATTTTTAACTAATTCTTAAATATATATGTATTCTTGTTTTTTAATTATGTATATGAGGTATGCTTATATGATATTTTTTCTGAATATCGAATAAAGCTTATTTTGAACCTTTGAACCTTTGGATAGGAAAGAAATATCCTAGCTGTCAGTATACAAAAAATGTGGATCATGCTTTTTACACCATGCCCACTAAAAAGCTACATAGATGTTTTCTAATGCTATAGAAAAGTGTCTTGCTTGTGACGTATATAACAAGCATTTGCAATGCAATAGGTCTCGCATTTGCGAACATTTGAACTATTGGCATTGTAAATGACAATGCCTTTCATTTGTGTGCTTTGCAAACCTGCAGGAGGTGCGTGAACACACACTTTGTACATATAGTCGTTGCTTAGGAGAAGCAATGCTGGCAGTAATGCACCTATTTTACTGCCAGCCTTGTTTCTCATAAGCAAGGACTATAAGTTTAAAGTGCGGGTTTACACGCCGCTTCCAGGTTTTAAAAACACAGAAATAAAAGTCATTGTCATTTACAATGCCAATAACTCAAACTCCTGCAAATGCGAGACCTATTGCATTGCAAATGCTTGTTTTAAAATGCAATGTGTACATTGAATATTATTCCATGGTAATCTGCTTCCTAAATATTGACTGGTGGTTGCTTTAAATTTTGGCAGTCATGTACACTGGCGACTCGTGGGTTTTTTAATACCCAGTAGCAGAATCTCTGTTTGCCTCTTTTCAAAGAGATGTGGCTCTCTTTCTTTCTGTAGGATCTGTTGTTTGGTTGCCTCCCAAGCCTGTAAATCAAATGTAACTTTGGGTGTTGTTTACATACGTATAACAAGCACTGGCAAAGCCAATAGGTTTTGCCTATGCAAGATCTTCTGGCTTTCTCAATATTTTTTAAGCTATGCTGCACAGGCTGCTGTGCAACATGGCTTGAAGTAAACAAAAAAGCGCTATGATGCAGTCAAGATTGCTTTCGATTCAGCCTCATGCCTGCCTTCATCCTTCTTATTGTAATTCTGAAATTGGCCTAGGGCAGCCCTTTTAAACATACTCTGTAGTATCCCAACCTTCATACAGGGTCTGTACACTGCAGCAGCAGAGTTGCCACAGAAAAAATAAAATATCTCATTTAAAGATCTTTTCTCACTCTTATGTAATGAATGGTTTTTCTCTCACTAAACATGAGTTAAAAGGCACTGGCTGAGAGTGTCTTGCCAGCATACAGTCAGACTTGCGCCCTGTTTTGTCACCTAATCCCATCCAAGTGTATTCTGTGCACATCTGTGAATGTGGCTATTGTAGCATATGCATTGTACTTATAAGTGGAACAAAGTGATGAAGGTGGAAGTGTATCACAAGAGATGCAGGAGGGAGGAGACCTAATTAGTGAAGTGAGAACAAAGGAAGCAAGGCTCCTATAGAAATTCGATTGTGTCGTTCCTATAGCACTGCTACTTAGTAGATAGTGGGGGTAAATTGTTCAGAGTGAGAAGGGTCTTTTAGGTAAAACCAGCCTTTTATCTCTTTCTTGGTCACTGTCTTTGTGACTGTTCATAGCCAGGAGCAGATTGTTTGCACCTCTTTGTGCCTCTGTCGTGGGTACTCTAGTCTGGAGACTACAGTGCTGTGAGGAGCATCACCCCACACAAAGTATGTGTCTACAAAACTGCATAGAGCTGTATTCGAAAAAGGAAACCACTCCAAATCAGTTCTCCTGTCTGCAGAATTCTGGGGGAAAAAATAAAGACTGCTGTTCCTCCAACATCCCTGCGTTGGAACATCTCACCTTGATCCTGCTAAATGGTATACAAAGCTTTCTGGTCAAAGATTTTAAGCATAAAGCAGATGGTGTGTTAGCCCTCTCAAAACACACGGCGGCCATTGCATTTGGCATTTCTGACTTCCTTTAAAATAAGAAGCCAATCTAGAATCTGAATGTCACCAATACTGAGCTTATCGCACAGGCGCGCAGGGCATTGCTTAACGGGGCTAAAGGGAGGGTCTACAGGAAACGAATGAGCTCAAGGCAGATGGCCGCTGATTCAGGTTTTAACTCCAAACTCTAGAAAAACAAGCATTGGAAATGCAATAGGTCTCGGATTTATTTGAGTTAGAGCTAAAGGCATTGTAAATGGCAATGTCTTTTAGCAATGTGTTATGGAGTGTATGCATGTGGTGTGTAGTGGAATTATGTGGGTTGGATTGGAATTGTAGCAATGGTGGAATGCTGCACTTTAGATGAATAAGTTTAAAAGTAAATTGCACCATACTGCGATTGCTACAATAGTTAATTGTGGATGCGTTTACAATTGATGTGTGGACTGATGGCTGGTGGTGTGTGTGCCTGTAGAAATTGTGCACTGATGGCTGGTGGTGTGTGTGCCTGGTGGAAGCGTGCACTGCTGGCTGGTGGTGTGTGTGCCTGGTGAAAGCGTGCACTGGTGGTGTGTGTGTGTGTTTGGTGAAAGCGTGCACTGACGTCTGGTGGTGTGTGCCTGGTGGAAGCCTGCACTGACAACTGGTGGTGTTTGCGCCTGGTGAAAGCGTGCACTGACAGCTGGTGGTGTTTGTGCCCGGTGAAAGCGTGCACTGACGGCTGGTGGTGTGTGTGTGTGGTTGTGTGTGTGATTGCGTGTGTGGTGGTGAGTGTGTAATGGTGAGTGTGTGGTGGTGAGTGTGTGGTGGTGAGAGTGTGGTGTGAGTGTGTGTGTGTGTGGTGTGTGTGTGGGTGTGTGTGATCTTATGTGTGTGGTCTTATGTGTGTGTGTGTGTGTGGTGGACTTAGTTCGAGTTTTCGTACCCTGCACACTCACACACTGCCCCTACACACTCACACACTGCTCACCCTACACACTCACACAATGTTCACCCTGCACACTCACACACTGCTCACCCTGCACACTCACTCACTGTCCACCCAGCACACTAACACAATGTTCACCCTGCACACTCGCACACTGCTCACTCTACACACACACACTGCTCACCCTACACACTCTCATACTGCTCACCCTACGCACTCACACACTGCTCACCCTACACACTCACACACTGCTCACCCTACAAACTCACATAATGTTCACCCTGCACACTCACACACTGCTCACCCTACACACTCACACAATGTTCAACCTGCACGCTCACACACACAGTGTAAGCGCACAAGCATACACTGCTCTCTCTGGAACACTCACACTGCTGAGTCACTCTCACTCATGCAGTCACTCTCACTCATGCAGTCACTCTCACTCATGCAGTCACACTCACTCATGCAGTCACACTCACTCTGCAGTCACTCGCACTCATGCAGTCACTCTCACTCATGCAGTCACTCTCACTGATGCAGTCACACTCACTCATGCAGTCACACTCACTCATGCAGTCACACTCACTCTGCAGTCACACTCACTCTGCTGTCACTCTCACTCTGCTGTCACTCTCCCTCTGCTGTCACTCTCACTCTGCTGTCACTCTCACTCTGCTGTCACTCTGCAGCCACTGTCACTCTGCAGTCACTCTTACTCTGCTATCACTCTCACTCTGCTGTCACTCTCACTCTGCTGTCACTCTCACTCTGCACATGATCATGACAGATATCACACAAACTCCTGTAGTTGCACTCATGGGCTACACGGCAGATATACCCTCGGCATGCCAAAGATTCACGGCACTGAGCCTTTTATTAGCTAAGCGGAGGGTGGGGTGCAGAATGCAGGTGGGACGGAGGGAGGGCGCCCAAATGTGAAGTTTGGATCGGAGATCTCCTCCTATGGCAAGAACAGATATTGATATATGCAGAACTACTGCCCACAGGTCGAGGCCAAGAGATATTAGGACCCACTGCACGCATGCCGGTTTACAAATCCAGAGGCGACTAGTGATACTATGAAGCTCCTCACCTCCAGCGATTAGATCGAGACGAAACTCGGAACATATACACGCTCCTGGAAACTTGGGGCTAGAGGGTAGTAGGAGAAGACACCCCTGGACGACATCACTATTGCAGCACGTATTTTGTTCTATAAAAATCAAAACATATACCCAGAGGGCTTGTAGAGCAGCTCAGTACTGAAGTACGATATACAATAAAACAAGTGGCAAGCAATTCTAAAAACTCAAACTGACCTTTGATGAAAGTCAGGACGCAGCGGGGTTAGGATCAGCTAGTTACATCGCGGCTATATGCTGGATTGCCGGAGAAAATCGCCTTCGCCCCCCCCCCCTGAGTTCTCGGAGCAAAACATGGAGGCGGGGTTGTGCTGAGCTTCGTTGCTGGAAGACGTGCGGGGAATTGCTGGTACGCTGCTTGCCTTCCGATTTATGAGACCCGCTGGCTCTTGCACCGAGAGAGCGGACCCCGTTGCAGACTGAGGAGGTGCTGCAAGACGTTCCTGTCGGCTGTGGGACCCGCAGCCGGAGAGACGACTGTGACGCTGCGGTGGATCGCCTAGAAGTAGGAGGGCACTGGAGTCCTTGTCTGGTGACGTGGAGGCGGCGGGCATCTGTGGCGGTAAGATTAGGAGCCCCGGGGCTGGCAAAGTTACTGGCGAGGTGGCGGGAGCAGCATACTGCAGCACCGCCTGAAAACCTGTGGACTGGCGTGTGTGCGCGGGCCTTAATATCGGCCGGCTGGGCTGAGGAGACACCCTGGGGAGAGTGAAGGCGGGGCGGTGCTACGGCGAGGCGGCAGATGAGCCGCAGGAAGGTGCGCTGGCCCCATTGCTTGAGAGGAGGACGGATACCAGGGGCACCATATTACAGATAGCAGGAGAAGCAGAGGAGTGCAACAGCGACTGGCCTGCTCTCCCACGAAAAGGTGTGCGCCCTCTAAATAAAAATAATAAAACACTCAATGGTGAAAATGAAAGCGGGCGTGCAGTTAAAAGGCGGTCGGTATCCAGCAATCTGGCTCCGACTTTCCGGTTTGGCCGGCAATGCTTCCGGGTCGCCGCAGGCAGCGCGGCGGCCCGCCCTGCACGGGGAAGTGAGGCAGCTTTCGAGGAGGACAGCACTGGCCGCGCGCAAAGCAGACACGGTAACTATAGGCCTTGCGTCACGAGCAAATCACTTAATCTCACCGTGCCTAACAAAATAAGGAAGCTGCGCGCTGAGCGCTGCAGATTTGTGAACGCGCCCGGCCATCTGTATTCACTAACGGAGGCACCCTGACAGCTCCTAATTATAATTTATGTACTTCTTTGCGCAAGCACGCACGAAATATGCCCAAAATGGCGGAACAAAACTACATTTAGCCTATCACTTCAAGCCTATTAAAACGAAAACACAAGGAAGACGAATCACTGACCAGATGACAGAAAACGCTAAGGAATGTGTGGAATTTCTCTCTCCAAGGCCCTAGGAGATACACTTCTTTTTTTCTCCTTTAACATTAGTTCTCGAAACTCCTCCCAGTTTCACTGGGAAGGAGTCCGAGCCCTAAAAAAGGGTTTCTTTCAGTGACTAACAGATTAGACTGAGAGACAGCTGAGTTTCAGTGTACGAAGACACCAGGGCCTTGTTTATGCTTCATCTTTGGGTCTATGCAAAATGTAGGTATTTGGGCAGTTTAGCAAACCCAACAAGACGCTGGCAAATGAGGGCCATTTTAATTTTTTTCTTTCTCTTCCTGTGCTCACGGCTGGTGTGAAAGGCCACCTCCACCAAACCGAGAGACAATGAGACAGAAAAGCTACACCTGCTCCCCACCCCGACTATGGAATGCAAATCGCCCCTAACTCTGCAATAAAATAGATTATACAGTTTACTTGTGTCCTCGCATCAATCTCCAAACTCTGTGAACTCAGTCACTTTTCTCAAAATATACTGGCTCGGTAAAGCATTTCTGTTAAAAAATTATTGACACTCTCCAAGAACTTGTAGTGCAGCTGATGTCTTCAGCCCTTTGGCTTTAAAGAAAACAGCACCATCAAATACCAAAGGGCAGTGCAACTGATGTATGCAGTCTGGTACTTCTCCTCAGCCGATGGTAAGAGTGAACTCCCAGCTAGTTAACACTGGTCAAATCCAATGAGGACAGTTACGCACGAGGGGTCTGTCAGTAGGCATCCGTTTTTAGGTCGAGCATTTCAGACCCCTTGTATATACTTTAGAATATACTTATTATATACTTATATGTGTATGTACTTTGTGGGCGCTGGAGATCAGCCCTAGGACTTGTTTGCTTCCACTTATGACTTTTTTCTGTTCAACTGCCTCTATTTAACTGTCTTGAAAGAAAACGACCAGCAGAGGCCAGTAAAATACCAGAATTGCTTTCTGCTGAGCGACATTCTTTTTTAAAAATTTTCTGGCAACTGCCTCTATTTAACTTTCTTGATAGAAAACGACCAGCAGAGGTCAGTAAAATACCAGAATCACTTTAGCATTCTCTAGATTCCAGTCCATAGAAATAGTCTTCCACGAGCACCCGTAGACAATAATATTTGTTTCTAATCTTGTATTTTCAGTGATATGACCATCGAAGGCCCTGATTTTATATTAAAAACAGAGCTTTGGACTATACCATTTCCTGCTGAAAGGCAATATTTCTCTCCATGTATTCCCATATGTGGCGTGTCACACAGTTAGGCGCTTACTTTCCCTCCATGTTAAAGAACAGTAGATGTTTCAGCACCCAGGCTAATGTGCTGCATAGCTAAATACATATAAGGTCCCTACGGCGAGACCAATTGCATTGCAAATGCTTGTTTAAGCAAGCGGTCAGACAGGGCTTTGGGGTTGTGACAACAAAACATGCTTTGTGTCCTCGCCGTTTGAGCTAAGTTATGCATACTCAGGTATCAGGGCGAGTTCTTCCAAAGGAGTAAATGATCTCATTGTGTGCATCCCCTAACACTCTTCTGGAGCAAGCACACTCTGTGGTCTCTATGCAAGAGTAGGTAAGAACTGGTGGGGAGGCAGTAAGTCAACACACCTCATAAGGTCTCTAGATTTACCTTTGCCATTTCAGTCTGAATAGCCCCCTAATACTTTCGGTGTAGGTCTGGCTAGATA
This sequence comes from Lissotriton helveticus, assembly GCF_964261635.1. NCBI lineage: Eukaryota > Metazoa > Chordata > Amphibia > Caudata > Salamandridae > Lissotriton > Lissotriton helveticus. The sequence continues at coordinate 1,634,143,109 of NC_136067.1, read as the reverse complement.
GCGTGGCTATGTTATTGTTACAATTATTACAAGTAGAAATGGATTGTGCTTTGGCTCTATCGCCTTATCAATTGACATATCATTCCGCCTACGAGGAAAAGCTTCTGTTGGACTGCATGAGGGAATATTTTACATCTCAAAAGTACACTAGATCACCATGCTGTCTGTCACAATCAATCTGTTATATTCTATGCGCGCTGTATAGGGAAGTGTTCATTTTTTTGCCATTTGTGTTCCCCATCGCTGGTAAAGCTAACAGATCAGGCGTTAAAGTGATAGACAGTATTTGTGAATGTCTGCCATTGCAAGTTAATAAAGAAAACAATGGTCCCTAAGGGGGAAGTTTGAGCCTCCGCTTCCTTGGCAACCATGTATAACCATCAATAGATTGGTTTGAACAAGAATCAAATCAAATGTATTCAGTTAGTTTAATAACAATAAGGTTAAAGTGATTTTCATATATTGAATGGCGGTACTGTGCTCCTAAAAATACAGTGGCGCATTGAAAGTGAAATAGGTGAGTTTAAAATGTGCACGTGCTATACAAACAACATATGTACAAAATGTATGACTGATATGGATACAATTGTTGGTGAATACCATTCTGAATCAGAGCATCATGTTCCAAATCAAATTAAAAACAGTCCACTAGTATCTTGTCGATGTTTCGACCCCATAGAATTACTTATATAAGGGTCGTCATCAGGAGGAAGAGAGATTATTGGAAGCGCCCAAAAATCATGGTAATCCCCTTGTAGGTTTGTAATGTAATGATGTGAGGGACTAATCACCATAAATGTCAGGAGAGCATGCCAGGAAGATTTAAACATGGCTATTGAGGTTTACCACCATGAGGGAGGTGTTCGTGTATGCAAGAAGACTGGTTTTGGAAAGGCAAGAACAGATCTACTGAAGGTTTGTTCTCTTTGAGGAATCCCTCTCAGAACAAGGGGAAGCACTGGCAGACTTGACTTTTAAAAATTAATATCTTACTAAGAATCACAATGTGTCTTTCATTACGCCTTGCTGGCGCGCTTTACTGGTGGTGATGCAGAATCTTGCATTGTCCGTCAGCTTTTTACTAGGTTGCTATGCGTGCCAGTACTGGTTACCATGACACCACCGTCAGTTGCCCTTTCCATCTTTCAGGGGACTTGCTCAGCACTTTGACCATCTCCAGGCTCGTACCACCCTCTGACCCAGTATGTCTCTGGAACCGCACTTGACTCACTTGTGGTCTTCAGGCCTCCACCCTCTTCCCCATATTCAAATCTCAGCAACTTTCCAGTGTTGCAATACATTTTTAACACCACACAACACGTTCTGCCCCAGTATACATGTGGTACATACAGTGTGCTACTTACAAACGATTTGTGGATCCAACTCATTTATAGATGAAGACAATAACGTAGGGAAGGAGAAAAAAACGAAAGTGTTAACTCTGCCAGAAGAATATGGAGGCCGTGGCTCCTAGCTGCTGGACAAGGCAGGCTTACAATCCTTCATTACATTTGGGCTACACTTGTCCAATGTGTGAGGCCAGCTACTATGGCCTTTGAACGTTCCGTACCCACTTTCTATGTTTGCTCCTTGTTTTTTTGGTACATATGGTGTGCCTCCTATGTGTGTGTGAGGGATGTTACACTTGCTGCTGGCTCTGCTTATTCTCTGAGTCTCCGGGTAGCTTAAATTTGTGCCTGTCTTTCTCATGTACTGTTGTTGTCCCTGCAACTTCTAGGAAGGCTGTTTCATGCACTTATTGAACAACATTTTATCCAAGCTTTGCTTGTCTCTGTTCACTGTTCCACACCCGTCTGAGTCGGACTTTCTCAGAAGAACTCAAGATATCAGGGCGGGTGCTCACACAAACCCGGCCTAACAGCTTTGGGTCAGCTCTCTTCATGCTATGCTGTTCAAGTGTCATTCACCTTTTGCTTATGCCCACCATACCATACTGCATATCGCAATGGGTCAGCCCACTTCATCCAGTGGTTGTTTTGCACTGCGAGTGAATGCATTTTACCTGATACCATGTGAAAAAGGATGCTCACCAACATTGGGTGAAACAGGTTGCTTGTGTTGTGGCTCCGAGAGGTCCTGGCTTGGCAGTTCGGCCTAGACTGTGCGTACCGTAGTGGGACAGAGACTGCTTTTAACAGTGCTGGGTCTAATATGAGGTGGCCTGGTGGGCAAAGAAAAGATGGACTGGGATGCGGCTGCAAGGAATTACCAGTTGCGGAGAATAATTCAAGTATTCCTTCATCACCCACGGATAAATAATGGGAAGGGACCAAAGAATACACTCAGAGAGTCTCTAAAAATGCAAGTCAGACATATTACATTTAACAACCTACACGCCACATAGATAACATTTAGAAGGCTAAACCACATACCTGGAATGGAAACACAAATGTGTTCGTGATGTGGCCGTATAGATACAGACTTTTCACACATGGGTGGCTATGTGGGGTGCTAACATATTATTGGGAACAAGTAGTGCACCCATTGAACTCAGTGGTGCACAGGGAACCCCTATTCACCATAGGTGTGCCTCTTGGGGATGTTTCCTCGGTCTAAAGCAAGCAGAGCTGCTCATAGATTTTATTGACTTGGTCTTTATATTGGCCAAAAGGTGCATCGCCGTGTACTGGAAATCAGATGAATCACCACCTTTGGCAAGTTGGAAGCATGAGGTCAGTAAATGGGTTAAGAGTCAAGTAGAAATGCAGGAGGTTAGGAAATACCCGATAGATGAGAATTTAATTGCAAAATTGACCACCTTTTAGCATCCCACCCAAGACCATCATGACGCACTAAAAGAACAGCAAGCACCCGGACACAGCTTTGGATTGGTAACTCGGGCTCTCGGGCAATGCCCGAGTGGCCGGTATCCGAATTCCACCTGTGGGCTGCTTTTTTGAGCTGCCTGGGGGGCTGGTTTGGTGGTTTCTGCGTTGCTCAATGCCACCAGTGGGTTCTGTGTGGCCTTTCTGGAGGTAGATGGGCATCCATTACCTCCCTTTTATTCAAAGGCAGAGGTGTCACTCCCTTTCTCTTGCTGGGCAGGCCCATTAATGTATGCATATTGAGCGGGGACGGGGCCTGAGCAAAAGTGGCCTCACTTGTTTTCAGGTGTGTTTCACCAGTGTAAACTAATCTGGGCCCCCCATTTTATAAAATTTCGCAGAAGCAGTGGTTTGCGGAAAGGCAATATGTAAATGTGGGGCACTTTTTTTTAGCGTGCCCGGACCGATTTTTAAACCCAATTCAACCCTTCCCGGACACACTGAGTAGCACCAGTAGGAGAGCATAATGTAATTAGCACAAAGAAACAAACTACAGACCTAGGTCTAGCTCAACCAATCCACATGTACAGTCAATTGCGAGGTGGTGCAACACACTTCCTGCACCCGTCGTCCGGAGGTGCGAATCACAGTCACAATTTTTCAGGAGAAGGCAGAAAGTGCACTCGTAGCAAAGTCAGACACGTAAGCAGTAGTTCCCAAAAATACTTCTTTTATTCAATCAATCCTTAAAAAACGGCACACAGCCAACGCGTTTCGTTCCAAATAGTGCCACAAGGGAACTTCATCAGGGCTCTTGAATATCCAACCAATTGGCAATGATAAACTATGTGCTTGAAGAAATTAAGTCTTAAAAGGCACAATCCGCCTGGGACAGTCTCGATAAAAATCTTACACTATTAGGTTTGAAGAAGTGTCTCTAGAACGGTCTTAAGGGTAGTGCATTCAAGTCACCACTTACATGTCAATGGATCCTGACTTGTACTCTCTAAGGAAAGAGTCCATTAACCGTCATGATAACCGGCAAAGCCGGATTGATTGAATAAAAGAAGTATTTTTGGGAACTACTGCTTACGTGTCTGACTTTGCTACGAGTGCCCCTTCCGCCTTCTCCTGAAGGAGAGCATAACATATCTGGGAGCATATATTGGGACAACACAGGGAGGTGGTGGAAAGCGAGGAACTTGTGAAAGTGGAAGTAATCGAACATTATTTTCTTGTTGAATTATAAAAATTGTTCGAATTACAAAAAAAGCATACAATAGAATATGTTGTGTCTGACTCGCCAGCCCTATGCACGAACGGACAACACGGTTGCATGGGGATGGACTGGCAGGCAAACTACAGAATCTTTATTTTAGCACAACATACATAGCACGAGACTCTCTATAAACAAGCGTGATATCTGATGCAAAAAACTGTATACAATGAATCGTAAATACTTAAAATGCAATAAACCTTTTTTTCCACAAAAATAAGCATTCCTTTCATCACATTTTTGTATTCACGAAATGTTAACTGGAGTATTTTTTTCTTTTTTACTTTTGAAGTTTTTATATCTATTGCATATGCTTCCAAAAAAAAGTAAATACATGGCATCCCTTCCTAGGTTAGACCTATTGGCTTTGCCAGTGCTCGTTGTTAAAATGGCCTGCACCTGGCTGATTGATTAAGATGTTTTGTTATAAGATGCTCAAGTGCTGGTAAAGTAACAGCTGAAGCTTTCCTTTACCGGATGCTCAGAAGTGGAAGGGGGGCGGGAGCACACGTAGAAAGGGTTTATTTAGAACTTCATCAGAAGAAGGTGACGCATCACGCATGCATGTCAGTGTTTCCAAACAGGAAAGAGAGGGATAGTGGAAAAAATCAAGGGAATTTATTTTCCCCAATGAGTAACATTGAGACGAAGGCAGGTTTACGCTTGAGACAACTAAAAATTAAAAATCGCAAGTCTCCTGACTGAAAAGGGTGTGTTAGTATTTATATTTGGCTGAAGAACCGAGAGATGCCTCAGCAGCAGAGCACAGATCAGATGTGGACTCCTGTTCTTCTGAAAGATTATGGTTTCCCGCCACGCCAGTACCTTGGAGGTGGACAGGCGCATAGATCACGTGTTTGCTGCACATAACACCGTATTCACGATTCCAGGCGGAAGTTGGCTCAGGGTGTCGGACTCTTCACTGGGGGTTGTCTTGTTTCCCGCCCGTGGTAACTGCAGTGCCGAAACTAGGTCACTAGTTGTCTGATATAGACACAGACACCAGAGAAGGCGCCGGCTGCTGAACAGGAGCACTGTTTGAACACAGAGTACACTTCGAGATTCAGAAACACGAGCCTTCGCAGAGGGACTGCCGCCATTTCTACAGGGGCTTAATGCAGGCCCTGTGCTGCCCCTGTGGCGGGAGGCATGGCGGGCATTCGGCCTAAGGCCTGCACATTTCTATGTGGTTTCTATGTCCCAGGGCCCCCTTGACAGCGCACTTAGGGACGCCACACCATTTCAATTTATGCATTTCAAGGAAATAGTCAGAAATTTAAATAACCCCACTTTGAACCAAAGCTGTGGCACCATGCAGGCGAAGCAAGTCATTGAAACCCTCCCCAGAAGAGCTTGCTTGTCTCTTCTATCCAAGTATCAATCCATTCAACCTTCCATCCACGCACTGATATCCACAGTTTCACCTTTGCATTCTGCCAACCATTCAATCTTTCATCCATCAGTCAGTCTGCCAGCATTTCGTCTGTCTGTCTGTCCATCCGTCCACCAAACCATATCCAAATCTATCTATTCATCTCCAAACCTATCCATCCATTTCACTCAGTCATCCATCTTTTCACTTACCCACTCTTCTTTTATCCATCCATTCACCCATCCTTTCAATCATTTATCCTTTCGCTCATCCATCCTCCCGCTCATCCATCCTCCCTTTCACTCCATTTACCCTTTCACTCATCCATCCTTTCACTCATCCGTCCATCAATTCACCCTTTCACTCATCCATCCGTCCACTCTTTCCTCCAGCCATCCATCCTTTTACCCTTTCATTCCTTCCTTCCATCCAGCTTTTCACTCCATCCATCCCTTCACTCATCCAGCATCCTATTACTCACTCATTCATCCATTCTTTGTCTAGTCATCCCTTCTCTCATCATCCATACACCCTTTTACTCATCCATCTACCCTTTCACTCATCCATCATTGTACCCTTTCACTCATCCATCTTGCACCCTTTCACTCATCCATCCTTGCATCCATCCTTTCATTCATTCAACCATGCATCTATCCATTCATCCATTCTCCCTCTCACCCTGTAACGTTAATTAAGAGCCTTTGTCCGCGAGCTGCAGACAGAAGGAAGAGGCTGATCAAGAACCCTGAGGGGGGTGGGGGAGAGAGAGATGCCTACCCCCCTGATGCAACTGCATTCCTAATACCCTCAAGCCACACAGCTCTCCCACGTGTTTGACCCGCCACCTAAACCCTCATTTGCCTCTGCAAAGGACGTGTGCTGTGACTTTATCAAATGTCCCAGTTACAGATAATTGTTATACAGTAATTCCATATACACTTGAAATCTCTGGCCAACGAAGAGGGGCCATTCCATCAAGAGTGTAGGTGCGTGTCTCAATTCAGGGCAGTTGCAACGCATGCTCTTGTTAGCGTTATATATTCTGCATTTCTGATATTTATCTGAAACCTGATCCAGAAAACCTAGACATTATGGCAGTGATTTCGTGATAATGGGGCTGACTGTTTATGTAACTAACTCTGCATTGTAAGTGTATTTAAATAGTGCCTTTAATCCCTGATGAGGTGCAAAAGCACTATTGTGGGCGGGTAGCAGGTTGGAGTCCCAACGATTCAAGAGTGTTTGTCATGTGGCCTATATTCAATCAGTCAATTGATCAGGGGTTGGTAAAGTGCAGCTGTTCACCCGCAAGGTTCTCAAGGCACTGGGTGCTCCGTTGAGTGCAGGGGTTGTCCGGAGAGCCAGGTCTTGAGGTCCTTCCTGAACTGGAGCAGTGTGGGGACTTGCCTGAGGTTGAAGGGGTAGGGGCGGGGGGTGGTCGGTCGGTCCAGGCCTTGGCTGCGAGGTAGGATAAGGACTTTCCTCCTGTTCTGGTTTTGTAGATGCGTGGGACATGGCCAGCGAGAGGTCTGTTGATCGGAGGTGTCTATTGGGTGCTTGGAAGGAGAGGCGGTTGTTTAGGTATGCTGGTCCGATGTTGTAGAGTGCCTTGTGTGCGTGAGTGAGGAGCTCGAAGGTTATTCTTCTTTCGATGGGGAGCCAGTGGAGATTGCAGAGGTGTTGGGTGATGTGGTTGTGATGGGGAATGTCCAGGATTTGTCTGGCTGCAGCGTTTTGGACGATCTGGATTTGCGAAGTAGTTTCTTGTTGATTCCAGCATAGAGAGCTTTGCCGTAGTCCAGTCTGCTACTGATGAGGGCATGCATGACCGTTTTTTGAGATTTGGGTGGGATCCATTCGAAAGTATTTCGGAGTATGCGGAGGGTGTTGAAGCAGGCCGAGGACACTGCGTTGATCTGGCGGTTCATCATGAGTGATGAGTCTAGTATGATGCTGAGTTCTCGTGCGTGGTCCATAGCGGTGGGGGGATTCCAAGGGCAGGGGGGCCACCAGGTGTCATCCTATATGGAGGGGGTGGAGCCAAGGAAGAGGACTTCTGTTTTCTCGGAATTGAGTTTCCTAATGTAGATGTTGTGCATGAATACCAGAGCTGTGCTGTTTTGTTATTTTCGTTGCATCTGTGCATGAACTTCAAGCGAAATGGACACAGTCATGCAAGTTGTTCTACATTACATGTATATTTCATAAAATGTTTATTGAAATAGAATTTAAGCTATTCAAAAAGGATATAAAATCCATTCTTATCTTCTAATGCGTTGACAAACCTTGGCCTACCCGCATTTCTGTTCTGGCCCCAAACATACGAGCAACAAATAGACCTTGTAACGAAACATTTAGTGAAACCTCAAGAAAGCAAAACCATGAAGGCATTTGAAAACATCGTAGCTTAAACGTTGTTTAAAATAAATTATAGTCACATAGAAACGACACGCACGCTTCAATACATCTGAACAAAGAACAAACTGAAACTGTAAAATATCATATTTCTCGAGTCCCAATTTGCTTTGGACGGTTGCTGGGAGAGCGTCACTTTTTGAGTACGCGGTTTTGGGTCACTTGCTGATATGGCAAACTTGCTGTCCGGAGCCAGGGGCGTTGCAGTGACACCGAGGTGCCCACTCCACCTCACTTGTTGCTGTTTTTTGCCAGGGGAGGGGGGGGCTTTTTTTCCTGGCATGCAATAGGGCCCTAGGTATCCTTACCACACTCCTGTCCTGATCCTGTGCTGCGTTTTCTTTAACCGCCGGAAGTACATGCCTTTTCTGAGGTTTTTTAATTTGCATTGCTTTTCACAAGGTGAGAGGGAGACTTGTGGGGCAAATGTGGCATTAATGTTCATGGCTGGAAGAACAGGTAGCTCAGTGTGCTTGATCAATCCATGCATTACCTGCAGGTAAAGTTAATATCATGGCAGACTCAGCTTTTCGTCTTTTCATTAAAATGAGTACTCTTGACTTTGGTAAGAATAACGCCAATTCTAGAGCTAGGAAACCATTGTTTGTAGAATGCGATGTATAAATGATGCTGATTATTATGATGATTACTTACCACACTGTAGGAAGCTGGCTCTGTGTATACAATACCAAAGTAAGGTATAGTGTGCACATAGTCCAGTAGATCCCCAGAGGCACAGCAGAAGCAAAGGGAGAGGTGTGGCGTGGCAGCCAGAGCAGCTGATTCCGGTGCTCACGGTTCGAAACCTGGTGCCGCCAGGAGCTGAGGTCAGCACCATGTGACTCTGGGGAATAGCTCACTTTATCTCACCGACGGCCCCTAGCACCTTGAAACCTTAAAGGGTGATATGTTCACGCTTTACAAATATGGATTATTATTATTATTATAGAAGGTAAAGTAGATAATACCTTACTCTCTTTTGTGGTAGTGTGGTTTAGCAGTCAGGCTTATCTGGAGAGCTGCGTTAAGCATTTGTTGTACACATTCAGGCAAGAAATGATATCACACACTCAGACTAAATCCAGACCAATTGTTTGTGCAAAAGGTTATTCTTTTGTTTTATTTCTAGAACCAACATGTACTTACTACCAGGCAAGTTAAACTCTTCATACAATGTGGCTTTTCAAAATACAGTGAACACTGGTTTTGCATGAACATTCAGATTTCTTTTTCAATTGAGAAAACAATTTGTAAACTGATCACAAATGCTTGTAATTACTTTTTGATTACTTTTAGATTACTGTTATAGGTTTGTATGAAACACACTTCAAACACAGTTAACACAGGACATTTGTAAGCAGATTAACTCTTGTGCAAGCAATATGTTACTTTTTGTGCAGTACAAGACAGTTAAACACTTAGAAGAATTTTCTGTAAAAACCCACCATTCAGTCCTAAGGGAAAAACGAAGGGTTAAGTTTACAGGTGAGTAAAACGGTTTTAGGATTGGAGTTTTGGAGGATAGAAACAAAGTTCCCCAAGGTGCAGGTTGGCACTCACGGGGCACCACCAGCGGCACTTGGGCATCTGGGTGCAGGGTGCCAGTGTTAGCCAATAGGGCTAGAAGACACTTTGGTTGGGGACTACTCATGGGCAGGCCACTCTGTCTCAGAAGCCAAGCTCCTAGGGTTAAGGTTGGGGCAAAGGGGGTCCCAGGTTGACACCAAGTCCACACCACCAGCAGCGAAGGGGCGGCTGGGTGCAGGTTGCTCAGGAGGTGTCAGAAGCTCAATGCTTTTCAATGGAGGGCGCCGGTCACGGAAAAGGACTGCAGGCTGGAGCCAGAAGACTGGATGAAGGGAACCAATGACTGGAGGATGAAGATGAAGAGTTGCTGTACACCAGGACACTGTCGGTTGGGCACCTCAGGCCTCAGGAGCTGCAGGTGCAGGGTTGTTCTTTCATGTCGAATTATTCTCACCGGTTCTGTTCACATTTGGGGGGACCCATCAGGATGAGGATGCAGGCGTCAAGGAGAAGGTGGGTGGATGTCGTCCAACACTGGCACTCAGGTCAGGATCGCCGGGAGGACCTCGCTGGGGTGTTGGGCCACTTGGACTCGAACCGTGGGCGTCGGGTGCAGAGTGGTGAGGACTTGCCGATCCGGCTGGATCTGAGTCCTGGCTGGGGTTGGTGTTGGACAAATTTGGTGTCCACTGGAGATAGAAGTTCTTTTAGAAGGCAGGGCAGGCCCCCCGGATTCTTGGAGGTTGTCGGGTGCAGGATATGCCAGGTTTAGCTCGCAGGGGTTCAGAGTAGGAAACAGGCAGGTAGCGCTGGGACCAAAGCAGTTGTCATCGTCGTCCTCTTCTACAGCATGGCTCTTCATTCCTTCTCATTCTTTTCTCGTCGAATCTAAAGAGGCAAGGAACAGGGGTGCCCCTAAATACAAGATTTAGGGGTTTTACAGGGGTGTGCAGGTTGGGAACAATGGGTCCCTTCCCTGGGGTGTCTACACCCACTAGTATGCAACCTTCCAGTGGGAGGGGGACTTAAGCATCTTCCTGATTGGAGGGGTCCCCCCACCTACAAGATGGCGGGAACTGAGATGTGTGCTTCACCTCGCCTCCCCCACCTGAGGGGTGGGGTTGCCAAAGGTGGGCACATCTCCCTTACTGACTAGGTTTTCCCGCTGGTTCTCGTCCCCAAGATGGGGGTTAGAACTGGTGGGAGCCAGTTGCTGGCAGCAGCAAAAGGCTAGGGGTAGCTAATAAAGGCGGCAGGCCTTTGAAGTTCCCTCTTCGATGACCCTGCCCATCCTGGAGGAGGAGGCATGACACCTCTGCCCAGGATGTGCTTTGTCTTGGACCTAGAGAGGAGGGCTCTCTCCCCAGGGGCCCAGAAATCTGTCTGGTGTTGGCAGATGGCTGGGAGCCAGTCAGACACCATACCAGACTTGATTGTTTTTCGGGGGCATCTCTAAGATGCCCTCTGTGTGCACTTTTCATTAAATCCAACACTGGCATCGGTGTGGGTTTAATGTGCTGGGAAGTTTGATACCAAGCTTCCCAGACTTCAGCTAAGCCATCATGGAGCTGTGGAGTTTGTGTTGACAAACTTCCAGCCCATGACTCAAAATGGTTACACTGCACTTACAATGTCTGTGAATGGCACAGACACTGTAGGGCCATATTGCTCTTGCAGCTATGTCCTCATCAAGACATGGTGCACCCTGCCTTTAGGGCTGTAAGGCCTGCTAGAGGGGTGACTTACCAATGCCACAGGCAGTGGCAGTGGGCATGGCACACAGGATGTGTGCCATGTCAACTCTTTAGTTTGGTCTGCACCAAAACACCCAGTCTGCACTGGCAGGGTGGGTGTGTTAAGGTGAGGGGTCTTAGAGGGTTGCATAATACATGCTGCAGTGCTCAGAGTCATTGTCTGGTCACGAGGCCCTTGTTACCAGGGGTACATTTTACAAGGGACCTACAGGTGGGCCAGAATCTTGCAAATTGTGGGTACAAAGGTACAGTTTTATTAAAGAACACAGGTGCTGGAGCCTGGTTAGCAGGTTCCCAGCACACACTCAGTCAAATTGCAATCGGGTATCTGACATAAAGTTAGGGGGTAACCATGCAAAAAGCGGCACTTTCCTACAAGATTGATTTCAGATCCTGTAAGCTGACTTGGATAAACAATCTGACTCCCCTTGCTCATCAGCTGTATAACTAAATACGTGTATATGATCTTCAACAGAACAGAGAGTATTATACCTCTTTGTGCTGTTCTGGCGCCGACATAGTGCCTGTAGTGCTAACTATTATATGCATTGGTGTCCCAGGGGCTTGGATGTTTACTGTTGCACTAAGTTACTCCTTTGTTCATTTGACTCCCTGGCTATTCCAACAGCCAGGAGTTACCCCAGACACCACACCTGTCATGGAACACCTCAACTTCCAACTCCAAACCAACAGCAAAACTACCATCAGAGGCACTTTTGCCTACAGATCCCCAGGACTACGCCCCGACTACTACAATGCCATCCCCGAATTTATCGCCCCACTTGCCATTGACTCCAAACACTACATCTTTCTCGGTGATCCCACCTTGACGACCCCAAAGATGCAAACTCCGCTCACCTCTAGGAAAACATGATCAACATTGGTATCACCCAACTAGGCACTGACCCACACACTGCGCAGGACACATGCTTGACTGGATCTTCACTGCCAGCAACAGAGTCAAGTACAGTCATGCCACCGAACTCTCCTAGACCGACCATGTCATCATTACTTCACCATCATAGGATCCCCATGTACCACCACCTGGTCCCCAGCGCCTTCCACCGCAGCTGAAACATAGTGAATGAGACCCAATGGACGGATGTCCTCAACACCACCCAGCTCGACTCAGCAATCTACCTTGAACAGGCCACCCCGATTTTCTCTGTCTGGATCACCAACTGTGCCGACAGATGCGCTAAACATCAAGCCAGCCAAGTCCAGCAAATCCACCAAACAAGCCAGTTGATATACACCAGAACTCAAGGCAATGAAAGTTTATGAGACGTAATTGGAAAACGTCTAGAATGAAGATCGCACACCAACAGGGATCCCACAGACTGAGCTACCTTTAGGCCAGCCCTCAACAAATACCACCTAAACCTAAACGACTCAAAAACAGGCCCCCTGGCTGCCACATAAAAGCAAATTCCAACCACAGCAAGGAACTCCTTAGCATCATCTGAGTTCTCATGCCCATCAGCTACTGAGAACACAATCCCCCCTTCCCAGTAACTCTGCAACACACTGGTGGACCACTTCCATAGAAAGATATCCACCATCTACAGTAACTTCAAACCCCAACCCACTGATCTCTACAACCTCCTCACACTGACTGACACCACCCACAACCACCCATTCACCGCATGGGAAAAGCTGACCACCCAGAGTACCGCAGCCACCATGAACTCCATCCACTCTGGAGCACACCCGGACCCTTGCCCCCAGAACATGTTCAATCTCGGGAGCAAGGAGATCAGTGGTGAACTCGCAGCAATTCTCAACAAATCCATTACCATAGCCACCTTCCCCAATAGATGGAAGCACGCAGAGGTCAGACCCCCTCAAGAAACCCTCCACTGACCCGAGCGATACTGAAGAACTATCGCCCCATCTCTCTGCTCCCATTCCTTGAAAAGGCTATCAAGCCATTTATTGGTTGCCATTATCCTCATTAATAATATCTCAAACGCATTGGAGTGGCAGTTTGGTGCTAATGGTAGTGCAAAAAATAGGCGCAATTGTGTTTTTTTTTTGTACTGATGACACACATGGTGGACCCACCACTGTTTTATAGGTGCTACCAGCACCTCTAAAAAGTAAAAAAAAAAAAAGTGCCAGTAGTTTGGCAAGATATACACAAAACATATTTGCATATATTACTCCCAGTGTAGGAAATGAGGAGGATCCAACTGGATCTGTGATCTATTAATGAACAGGATCCAGTGAGGCCTCAGTGAAATATCTTGAGCTTGTCCTTGTGTCATTTGCTGACATCGGGGCACGTTCAGGGGCACCTGCACTTTGTCAGTCTTTGTGTTCACAGCAGCAACCTGCAGGAGGTAAGGGAGGTTTCTTATTTCAGCTACTCCGGGCCCAACACAAATGTTTCACTTATCAGGCCATCAGCACTCCTTTTGTTCAGTCAGGGTGGGTGCTTGCTGGAACATAACACTCTGATGACAAATGGCTTGAAGGGAAACAAAGACAGATGCTCAGCTTGCTGTCACTTCATACGTCCTTAAAAGGCCGTCTAAGATTTGGAAGCAGGTTTTTGACCTGTTTAACCTCTGTATGTACGATACATGCATGCACTGCAATCATGTCAAATGTGTCTGAGTGAGTAACTGCACCAATAACCATTTATGTAGCACTTAATGTATTTTACTTTAATTTCTTTTATAGCTCTACTCACCCATTGCAGGATAGAGGAGCGCTTTACATCCCAGAGATGATATACCAGTGCAATGAATCATAGAAGTGTGTAAGTCAATATATAGGGAATGTTACACAAGGCAAGGAGGGGTAGCAGGTGTAGGAGTCCTGTATCACCCAGACTGATAGACATTACAATTAAAGAGCGCTTGTTCTGGAGGAACCCAAAGTCATGATTTCAAACGTGTAGGGCCTACAGAATGCAGTGGTTGGGGTTGTCTCCAGTATTGAGTCTGTATCACTACCACAAGGAGCCCTTTTGTAGCAGTCTTAGATTAATAAAAGATTTTAAAAAACAGTACGGTCCTTACAGTTTGCATGTGGCTCCTTGATGCCGGTTCATAACCCACAGTGCTATATTACAAGGATTTTAACTTGTGGCTTGTAGGTAACATGAGGATCTCTGAGACAAAAGCAGTAACCCACTGAGCTATCAGCTCACAATACACAACAGTGACCTGCCTTTTACGTTCTGCTTTGGAACGGGCATATGAACCCTCTATGCTATTTTATAATGAGTCTGACCTCTGCTTAGTTCTCTCCAGTAAGTGCACTAACCACAAGAGTTATCTTAGTCATATCCTGGAAAATGCTGTCTGCACAAATTATCTGGTGCAAGATATTTTAAAATGCAGCCTGTTTGTAACAAGTAAGCCAGAATTGAGTTACTGTCACATTTGTCCTTGTTCCCAACTTCCTTGGGCCAGAGTTTAAAAAAACAGACCTGTTTAAGGTGACCTTGTAGTGTAGCTCCTATTTTCCCAATAGGCTCTGCGCATTGGAATAGTACCTACAGCAGTAAAGGCCTAGGCCAGACGTTAACTAGGTCTACTACTGTCGATACTAGACTTAATTTTTGGGTTTGCCAGCTAAGCTCAGAGTTCGCTAGAAACTTTCTCGAATGTTCAAGGAAGGATTAACTCCCCTGATTAGACAAGAAGGGATTTAGTTTCTGACAACCATAGAACATGACAACTTTGCTCTCCCCTAATCAAGAGTCAATCTCAAGAGTCGTGTGAGCACAAGGCAATTATTTTACTCAGTCAGTACGTGCATTCTTAGTCTCATCAGAATGTAGAGAAAAGGAAGAGACGGGCGTGTTCAATAAAAGATGTTATTTATTGATCAGTCTCTTTTCTCGTACAAGAGAAATGGATCGATATTATTGCAATACTTATTGTTAAGTAAAGTGCATACATTAGAAGCAATAGTATAAAATAATACTGTAAAAACATTGATATGGTTTCTGAGCCATATGATGTTTAAAAATGATTAAAATATATTTACATACACATATACATTTGACTAAACGTACTCAACTGGTGTTTCTAAATACGCCTACCCCGTGTACCTGACCTAAGTCTAATGCGTGGGCGGGAATAGAAAGTTACAGTTTAAGTTAAGTTTGTTTTTGCCAAGTGAATAACTAAAGAATTCTCTAGGAGGGGTTATTCAGTTCTGTACCTGGAACTTAGGATGAATGAGGAATGGTATCTCTTTCTCTGCTCTCGATATTCCAGGCTGCCTGCGAGGGCTACCCGGAAGCGCCGGTGCTGGGTCTCTCGGCTTGAGATAGCAGCGCGTCTCTCAGCGCGTCAGGAAGGCGGGGCTGCTGCCAGCGGGGTCTGCTTCTGCTCTCGGCTTCGGCAAGGGTGGCTGCTCCGTCTTGTCACCACGCGCGTGTTTGCATAGGGCAAGGTCGGCAATATTTATACCTTAAAGGTGCCGGGATTGACGTAAGGATGGACATAGGTACGTCAATAAAGATGTCATACGACTTGCTCGTTAGCACATTCTTTACTAAAGTTCTCTGTGAAATCAAAACAATGGCCGCACGGATTATCCAGGTTGTCATAGGTTTGATTTGTTATGAGAACGTCGTATGCCTTATCAGGGGCTGGAGGAATGTCGCTTGTCTAATTAGATCTCAAGCGTTATGACCTAATCAGATAACACGTTCCTGTGCCGTAGTGTGACTGCGTCAGATAACGGTATCTGCATCATGGGGGTTTTCTTGCCTCATGGGCTGACTGTTAGTTAACTAGCTAGGTAGTTTAACCAGAATAGGGTCAGGAATAGGGGGATCGATTCAGAACCTATAGAAATACACGACACCCACTCCACGCTAACTATGGTCATATCTACTAATCTATGCATAGTATAACATAGTACAACATACTATAGAGTATAGTGTATACCTTACCACCCCAAAATACATAAATGCATTTTGAAATTTTCAAATATACTGAAAAATTGCAGTCATATATATTGTATGCACTTAAGCTATGAATTAAATGCAAAAGTAAACACGCATTTTATGCATCATTGCTTGTTGGTATATGAGAAATACACATGAAATGGCTCTTAATATGGCTATACAGAAAGAAAAGTCGAAACCATTTCATCACATAATATATTTTGTGAACATACCAGCGGGCAGCTAAAGTCTATATAAAGTATCTAAAAATAGAAATCTTAGTTCTCTAGGAATAGTTTCTTACTTTAAGCAGAAGATCAGTGTCCCGGGGAAAAAATATATAGAAAAATTTTTTTTTAAGGGCTTGCTGAAAAAAGTTGCTGTCCGTGAACTGGATTGTAATTGTTCATGTGACTTTATTTTTAAAGTTGAAGGCCGAATTCAGGGAACGCTGTGTGCGAGTTTACTCAAAAGTCTCTATTTCTGTTCCGGAGAGAACATCATATCATTCAGGCTTTCGAAAAAACTGTCAACAGCTTCATGGGAAAGTTCCACTAAGTCGGAAATAGGGGTAACCATGCATTCGTGCGCATGATTGTCTTCATTGACATTCTGATTTGCATTGCTGACAGAAGGTCGTACCTGTTCGATGCTGCTTTCGTCTTGAACTTCACTACTCTTCAATCGCAGTGGTGAAGATTCCAGGAATGCCGTCATCAGAATTGGCAGCCTTTGAGGGCAGCACAGTGCGTGAACCTTGGTAGGAACCAACAGTGTATCTGCATCCACTGGCGCATCCGATTGTAGCGTCAGACAGGTGTCTAACACGCATTCTTCTCCGCATAGCAGGCACCTTAGTACAGGTAAAACACACCTTTGCCACATTGGTCGAAATGATAGAAACCAAGTCATGTTTAGGTCTCTAAGCCGGGAGAGTCCCAGGATTTTTGATATCCGGTCCCGGTATCCAATGGCTAGGATCGTATCTTCCATTGTCGCGAGAGTTTGATCTGTGACATGGGTTGCCATAACGGAAAATAAGGACTAGGAATAGGATTCCTGCAATTAGTCCCAGGATCAGGGGAAGTCCGCCAAAAATCGAATGGACGAAATCTGGAAAAATACCCAGTATGGCTTTGAATGGTGTTAATGCCATCGAAAATACTGTCTTAAATACCTTTGAGACCCCAGTGGTATCAGAAATATTTAAGATTTCGCTCAGGATTTCCGCGAAATGTACGGGGGAATTAGTTGATAATAATGTATGTATCTCTGCAGTCGTCCTTGCGACTTGTAGATCATACGTTTCTTTAGATGACGTGAGCCTTGTAGGCGTCTGAAGAAGCACTGTTTTCATTCTGCTTAAAGTATCTATTCGAATAGAAGTAATTTTCAAACCGGGCCATGCCCTTGCCTCCCTGTCTGGAAAGGAGCTGGGGAACAAAGAACGTCCACAGCACTTGACCTTCGCCGTCGTAGTGACGAGATAAGGAGTCCCGGGCATAAGACTACAACATCTGCGGTCTACAATAAGAATGTAACTCCCATTATAGAGTCTTTGAAAGAATGGTTCTATTTCAGTTGCAGGTGCGCCTTGTTGGTGACATGAAAGGTTGTATGAATTCCCTTCACAGGCTCCGTGCAAACTAATACCGTTACACAGAAGCGTGCCGCTTAGTGACATAGCACAATTGTTGCCACTAAGAAACACTTTCTGTCCTTTGTTACTGACACATGCATGTGAATAGGGCAGGTTCCAAGTTGTTTTAAGGTACCCCTTTCCCAATTTCTCGTACATGCCAGCCTGTATATATTTTTGGCAGTATTGAAACCTGAAGGTTGAGATTGGAATATTTATGATTCCGTGGATTATCCATTCACTGACAGGTCGTTCTGACATTGTCATTGGTAATCTTTCTAGTTTTTCAATGCTCAAGATTGTATAATCAGCACCCTTCTGCGCCATACCGATTTGTCTATCAGTAAGGTTAAAGATTTGGAATAGTGACGTTGTGTTGATTAAACGCCAAGGCACGTAGCCTGAACGCAGATTTTGTAACGTCCAGCCAAGCTGTACAATAGAACGCAATTGTGACTGTCCATGTTGTAATAACAGTAAGTCTTGCGATAATATATCGATTGCTGAAGACACAATGCTGTCCAATGAAAAAATTCTGGAGGACAGAGTCATTAACCCATTGTCCACTACAGAAAGTGATTTTTCCAAATTAATACGATCAATTTCACGTATTCTCTCTGCTGTCTCAATTTGAGTAACCTTCCAGGCCTCATTGTATGCTGCATATACAGAGGCTGCTATGAAACGCTTATGACGCTGTTTGCGTGGTCCCAGTATGAAATCACGCAAGTCAGCACCATCAGTAAGTAAAGTTAGGTGTTGCTTAATTTCAGGCAGTGTGGAAGTTTGTAGCCATTGAAGGCATAATTTGCCCACACTGTAGGTTGTTATTATCCCTGGGTGATGTCTTTGGGGATATCTAGGGTCTGGCCTGGTCATTTTGAAACCCTGTGTTTTATTCAGGAATCTATCTTGACAGTTATTTGTATCTGTGGGCCAGATCAACCATTGTTTCCAATCAGGATGTGTTCTGTTTTGGTTAAGTATATGGTTTATGTCTATTTCTTCATCTGTTTCAGAGCTATTGCTAAACATTGTTGGCTTTGGAATAGACAGGTTATTTAAATCTTTGATTTTGGCTAAGCCAAGACAGGTGGTTTGTTGAACAGTGTCATTTAAAAATATCATTTGTTCTGGGATCATGCAGGCTCTAAACAAAGCTTCTAAACCCTGTACTTGCCATTCTTTTGTACCCCAAACACTTTTCAAATCAACATTTTTGTCCCAATAATCAAATCCAAAAGTATTCATTTTTTCAAAGAACGAATCAGAATAAATCAATTTTGTGTTGGTTATCATGGTTTTCATCCCTGTCTTGTTTGACAATTTGTAATAAAATGTTTCAGCATTAGTTATGTTAAAACCTGAAAAATATGAATATTTGTCATAAACGGTTCTAGAGCTCCCTTTTGGAGGTGTAGCACAATGTTCCCATTGATTATAATTTAAAACATTTCTAGGTTGTGCAGATTTATGCAAGAAATGGTTACCATAATGGTTATAGCAATACATACTATCATAATTTGTAGAACCCTGCAAATAATCATGTTTTGTAAATTTAGCAGACATTACTAAGTCAGACATCATATTATTTATACTTTCAAAGTCCCAATCATCAGCAAATGAGTTTGGTTTTGCAAAATCACTCAAGGAGATCTTGATTTGGTGTGGATATTTCAGGATCTCGACCGGACCATAAATTTCATAGTCAGTGTTGTCCCAGGCTACCCCACCAGGTATTGGAATTGCTGTGAAGTTGGCTGAAGAAAGTTCTGAAGAAAGTTCTCGTTTCTTGACGTGTGAAGATGTGTGTGGTTTGAGGACCAAGTTGATGTTCTGACTTGCTGTGTCCATTTTAGCATATTTTCCCTCAATGAAGCGTCCCAAGGTAAATACCATGATGAGCCAAAGTATGAGGATAAATGCACCAAAACCCACCCAAAATTCAATCCATGGAGAAATCAGATATGTTTCTTTTAGTTGTTTCAAAAGTTCCTTTGCTTTGTCTTTAAAGGATTTTGATGATGGCTGTGTCTTTTGTTCACTGAAGCCGTCAGAGGAATCATCGAAGTTGATGAAGTAACCAGATGCAGTTCTGTCAATTGTTCCAATTGGTTCAGGATTTTTGTTCTTTGCATTTTCACTTGGTACTTCAGTATAGATTGGTGTCTCTCTGCTAAATGTCTTTATTTGGGTTTTCAGAGGTCTTAGTTCTATTGCATTGTTGCATAGTCCTTGTTGTTCTTCTGTAGGCGTTTCGAATGTGATGAGCCTTTTTGTTAGGACCTCTGTACTGGTAGCAAACCTTGGTGTTCTGCTACTTATTGGGAGTCCACTTGGCCTACTGTTTGTTATCGGCCACATGTTGTGGTTTTACCAGGTCGATGGATACAACTCGGTTCTCCTTTTTTCCAGCAAGTGGCGGTAGTACAACTGATCTTGTCCCGTTGACAGACAAGACAGGAACTGCTTTTCTGTAAGAAGGCCCAAATTCCTTCTTTACCGCGATCTTCTCCCTGACTAGATCCCCGACTTTTGGAATCCAGACAGGTCTTGCTGGGACAGGTGGTGAATCTTCAGTGGTCGTTGGCTGTTGTTTCAACTGTATGTTGCTCAGGTCTTTTCTTGTTTTGTTTAAGTCCTGCAAAATAGCCAAACGGTCTTTGACATCAAAGGTTTTTTCTATTACCACTGAAGTCTGACTATCAAGGTCAGAGATCAACATCCTAGTTCCGAATAATAATTCGTACGGACTGAATCCCTTCAGAGAATTTCTTGGCAAGTTATTTAGACTACGTTGGACACTTATTAGATGTTTGACCCACCCAGCTCCCGAACCTAATACCTTTGCCGTTATAGATTGCTTTATGTCACGGTTTTTTCTTTCAACAATTCCGTTCCCCTCAGGGTGAAATGGACAAGAGTACCGCAATTGCACGCCCATGCTGACCATGGCCTCCTTATAAGCCCGAGAGCTAAAAGCAGGACCATTGTCCGAATGCAGAATGCCAATTGCGTATGTGCCGATAAAGACCCGCAAATCTTTTATAACAGTTCTGGTGTCAGCCGTTCGCTGGGGCCACATCCATATGAATCTCGTGCATGAGTCCACTGCGACCAAGATATATTTATAGTTACCATCCCTTTGTAAGGGACCGCAGTGGTCTAGATAAACACATGCTAATGGTTTATCCGAGATTAGAAGGGGCGTCTGTGCTGGACGTCTCACAGTTGATACTTTCATTTTTTGACATATTTCACATGCTAGAACATAGTTCCTTGTTTGTCTTCTCATTTGTGGCCACCAGTATCTCTATTTTAATAATGATACTGTGGCTGAGACGCCAGCATGGGTAGAAGCAAGCCCTTCGTGTGCCGCTATTATTAGTCCTAATCTGTGTTCCATGTTTGGAATTGCCCTATCCCCCACTCCAGGGATTCGAGCAAAAGGAACATTGTTTTCATCAGTTATGTATGAGTATTTTACTGGAAAGCCTTTAGGGAGTGGTTCTATCGAATCCTTTTCTGAAGCGCTGACAGCTTGTAATATTTCGCTGTCTATTTTTGTTTTTGACCGGGTGACGGCTGCTACGGAAGCCGTTTGCACAGCTGCTTTCGCGGCCTCATCAGCCAATGAATTCCCTGCAACGTGAACGCCATCACGTTGATGACTCAGTGTATGTATCACGTGAGTCTTTGGTAGTTCTTTTTGTAAAAGAGCTACTTGTTCCCAGAGCATTTTATGCTTGATTGTGCCACCTTTCGCATCCTTGAAACCGTTCTGAAGCCAGATCTGCAAGTATTCATTATAAGACTGAAAGCAATAATACGAATCGCACACTATAAGTGTGGGGAATTCTCGATCGGTATTTTCAAGCGCCATCTTGAATGCTAGTAGTTCAGCTCGCTGAGCTGTGCAATCTCCTAGAGATTGTGTTTTAGTGAGGGTTGGTTTAAATTTCCCTTCGTGCCAACGACCTTTAACAATCGCGCACGCAGCACTGTAAGCTTGTTTACCCCCTACTGCGGGTTGTGCTGATCCGTCTGTATATATTATACAGCCGTAGTGTTCTAGAGGCAGAATTTCGGTTGGCGGAGGACATTCAAATTCATATTGGAGAAATTCTTGTGTTTTTAAGTAAGGATCAAATTCGTACACCACGTCTGTTGCAGCAAGAGAGTTAGCCCATTGTATCCATCTCGGATGGAGTGCTTTAGCATTTGGAATGCTTGCCTTTGTTACCGCCTCTAAGGCTGGTATTGGTGTCACGATTACTATTCGTTTACCTTGTGCCAGGGCTCGTTCTTTTGCTATAGCTGTCTGTGTTGCTGTAAGAATTTTTTCCGTTGGGCTAAATTTCATTTCAGCCTTAGTGTACAAGTGTGATTTGAATGCAATTGGTACCTTATCTCCCTCATTAGAGGTTAGGTATGTGAATCCGCATCTCCCTGGGATGACTCGGATCACAAGGTTGCGTGTATTATCACGGGTTTCTAATTTTGTTTTAATTAGCATGTCTGTTTGTAAGGATCTCAAAATTTCTGTGTGTGCTTGAGTCCAACTGGATCTTTTAAAGTCTGGTTTAATTAGATCATAAAGGGGTTTGACCCTTTCTGCGTAATTTGCAATATATGTTCTTCCGAAATTTAGGAAGCCTAGAATTGACTGTAGGTTTTTTAGTGTTTTAGGAGCTTGGATTACGGCACATTTCTCTAGGAAATTGTCTGCCAGGCTTTTACCTTCACTTGATAACTCATATCCTAAGAATAGGACCGTCAGATGGGCAATTCTGGACTTTTTGAAGTTGAATTTGTAACCCTCTGCAGCGAAACCAAGTATTATGGTGTTCACTCTTTTCAAGTGAGTCTCCAAATCATCATCTGTTAAGTAAATGTCATCGACATAAGATAATGCTTCATCATCATATAGTTGTAGTAATTCTGTTACTCTCGCTGAGAATACCCCCGGGCTGTTCTTGTACCCCTGGGCTAACCGACAGAATTGTTTTTGAGTGCCATTTACTGAGAAAGCTGTTAAATATCTGCTCTCTGGTGCTATGTTTTGACAAAAGAATCCATTGGAGATGTCCAAGGTTGTTTTGTATTTTTTGCGCACTATGTTATTCATTAGTGCAGCACTGTGTGAGTTTTGCACTGCAAAGGTTTTGCAACATGTGTTAAGGTGTCGGTAATCCAAAACTAGACGATATGAGTTGTCTGGTTTGGCGACCGGAAACAAAGGATTGTTCATTTGTGAGGTGCAAGTTTCAATCACCCCCTGGTATTCTAGCTGATCTAGTATTTCATTTACTTGTTTTTTAGCTTCTTGCTTAATTGGGTACTGCCTTTGTGCAGTTGGTTGTGATTTTAACTGGACTTTGTGAGGAGGAGAATCCTCATCCCATCCTACATGATTTTTATATAAAGCAGGTGCTAAGGCCACTGCCCACTTTCTAGCAAGTGTGTATTTTTTATGAATCGGTATTTGATTCGAGAAGGCAGGCATAATTACTTCTTCGCCATGAGGGCACTCCCTGACAAACTCTGGTGGCCAGTCTTTTTCAGCTAGAAGGATGTCATAGCCTTTGGAGAGGTTATCCCAAAATAGTCCCCTAATTTTCCTAGTCTTATCTCCCTCTATACGTAATGTTATCTCGTATATTTTGTGGGGCTTGCTAACTCTGGTATCTGCAGTTTCCACTTGAAGGTATTAATTCGTGTCCACTGTCTCCAGATGATTCATAAGGACTTTGCGAGCTATGCTCACCTCTGCTGCGCTGTCTAGCATTGTCTGAGCCCACTCTCCGTTTTTCAGTTGTGTCCTCAGTATTCTCGGCATTGTTAACTACCTTGATACTGGCTACCTTCTTTTTTGGAAATTGTGATTTCTTTTTCAGTTGAGCAGGTTCCTTGTCTTTGGACTTGGCGTGCTCTTCTGATCGTCCTCTTCTTTCCGATTTCTGCGAGGAATTCTGAAAAGATTGAGAGGGACGTGTATCAATGTCTTGATATCTATCAGGTTTTTTAATATTATCCCTATTTCTAAGGTTATATCTATTCCCAGAGGGGTCACTCTGGGGTGACCTTTGTCTTGGGTTTGGAGATTTCTCTCTTCGCCTAGGAGACCTTCCTCTGGACTGGAATTTCTTTTCTTTAGGATTGGATTGTTTATTTCCATCCCAGTTCTTTTTTGGTGAATTATTATTATTATTATTAAAAAACATTTTTTCTGGACTTGTAGTCAGTTGCGGTTTTACTGGTATTCCACCTAGACTATCTCTGCCTAGTTCTTCATAGGATTTTTCTATGATTCTGGCAATTTCAGCTGGTTGGTCTGCTATATCTGTCTCTTTTAACCTCTGGCGGATCGCCACGTTTGCTGCTTCACCTTTTATGTTGGCTATTAATATAGCCGAGACCTGCTTGAAGTCTTTCAGTAATTTCATACCAAGAGTTAAAGCAGGTTCTGGACCGTATTCATCTTGAATTTGTTTTAGCACATCTGGTATTACCGAAATGGATGGAACACCGTGCGTTTTTGTATAGATGGAAGCAAAGACTGTACCCCAAGTGTCACAGTCCTCAATGTGTGGTGCGATTCCCATTGGGAGACATATAGTCAGAATCCTGTGTTTTTCCAGCGGGGTGGTGTCAGGAAACACCGCCTCTATTTGGGTAATTTTCTGTGCCAACCAGAATGGTATCTGTTCCCGTTTAGCTGGAACTTTACCTAGGCAGGATTGGATGTTCTGTGGTGTAATTTTATTTGTGTTCCCCTGGTGAGGGGTCAGCTGTGGAAGTTTAATCGCTGGCTGAATTGTTGAAGTCCGTATTACATACTGAACTAATTGTCTGTGAATTTTTAGTAGTTGTTTTAGCTGTATTAACAGCTCTGCTGCAGGCATTCTTTCGATGTCTGGATGTGGTGTGTATCCGGCTAAGACCGGCCACGTTGCTCCTGGTCTTCCTAAAGGACCGAGCCTTGTAATGTGATTGTTATGTATTAGGGCGCCATCAAATAAGAGCAAATGCTCTTGGAATTTGAGTGGTACTTCCACCTCCTCGAAAGGAGTGTACGTTTCAGGAGGTTCCTCTACTTTGTAATAGTGGAAGTACTTTGTTACAGCATTTGCTGCTGGAAAATGTATCCATGTATAGTATACCTCTGTCTGCCGATATTCGTGTGCCTCAATTACGAATATGACTGTGCCACCTCTAGGTGTCAGTCCATTTTCTATAAGTTTTAAGGTTATAGATCTCCTTTTAATGACCGGAATGAGTATTATATCCGCGTCTGCTGCTTGCATGGTAGCATCAGCATCTGCTATTTCAGTAGCTAATCTAATTGCCTCTCTTTCTCCATCACTGTCTCCCATTTTACTGACAGGATGGTATTATTTTTATTTGCAGATCAGGTTTCTTATGGAATCAGAGATTAGATGCACAATATTCTGGAACTGTTTTATCCTTCAACGTTGACTAGACCAAGAACCATACATAGGAGTTCCCTCCTGCGAGGTTTTGGAGGATATAATAACCTTTCACCCACTCCAGACGTCTTTGGAGTATTTGGGAAAAGGGGTCTGAGTGAGAAAGCACGACTGAGTTACTCTAAATGTCTTACGTTAGTTTTATCTCCCTTTCCAAACACGTTGGGCGCCATGTAGTGTAGCTCCTATTTTCCCAATAGGCTCTGCGCATTGGAATAGTACCTACAGCAGTAAAGGCCTAGGCCAGACGTTAACTAGGTCTACTACTGTCGATACTAGACTTAATTTTTGGGTTTGCCAGCTAAGCTCAGAGTTCGCTAGAAACTTTCTCGAATGTTCAAGGAAGGATTAACTCCCCTGATTAGACAAGAAGGGATTTAGTTTCTGACAACCATAGAACATGACAACTTTGCTCTCCCCTAATCAAGAGTCAATCTCAAGAGTCGTGTGAGCACAAGGCAATTATTTTACTCAGTCAGTACGTGCATTCTTAGTCTCATCAGAATGTAGAGAAAAGGAAGAGACGGGCGTGTTCAATAAAAGATGTTATTTATTGATCAGTCTCTTTTCTCGTACAAGAGAAATGGATCGATATTATTGCAATACTTATTGTTAAGTAAAGTGCATACATTAGAAGCAATAGTATAAAATAATACTGTAAAAACATTGATATGGTTTCTGAGCCATATGATGTTTAAAAATGATTCAAATATATTTACATACACATATACATTTGACTAAACGTACTCAACTGGTGTTTCTAAATACGCCTACCCCGTGTACCTGACCTAAGTCTAATGCGTGGGCGGGAATAGAAAGTTACAGTTTAAGTTAAGTTTGTTTTTGCCAAGTGAATAACTAAAGAATTCTCTAGGAGGGGTTATTCAGTTCTGTACCTGGAACTTAGGATGAATGAGGAATGGTATCTCTTTCTCTGCTCTCGATATTCCAGGCTGCCTGCGAGGGCTACCCGGAAGCGCCGGTGCTGGGTCTCTCGGCTTGAGATAGCAGCGCGTCTCTCAGCGCGTCAGGAAGGCGGGGCTGCTGCCAGCGGGGTCTGCTTCTGCTCTCGGCTTCGGCAAGGGTGGCTGCTCCGTCTTGTCACCACGCGCGTGTTTGCATAGGGCAAGGTCGGCAATATTTATACCTTAAAGGTGCCGGGATTGACGTAAGGATGGACATAGGTACGTCAATAAAGATGTCATACGACTTGCTCGTTAGCACATTCTTTACTAAAGTTCTCTGTGAAATCAAAACAATGGCCGCACGGATTATCCAGGTTGTCATAGGTTTGATTTGTTATGAGAACGTCGTATGCCTTATCAGGGGCTGGAGGAATGTCGCTTGTCTAATTAGATCTCAAGCGTTATGACCTAATCAGATAACACGTTCCTGTGCCGTAGTGTGACTGCGTCAGATAACGGTATCTGCATCATGGGGGTTTTCTTGCCTCATGGGCTGACTGTTAGTTAACTAGCTTGGTAGTTTAACCAGAATAGGGTCAGGAATAGGGGGATCGATTCAGAACCTATAGAAATACACGACAACCTCCAGACTCTGCACCTTTTGATTCCACTACCTTTCTCCTCTACACGATAATCTCCAATGTATGGGGAGTTGCACCAGTGTGTAAACTGGAAACAAAACGACACACTGATGCCTAGCTGAGATGTCATTTCCACTGGAATGTTTTTGCATTCTCAATCTGCTCCAGGAACTTCCAGATCATGCCCTTTTTCTCCAGAAGACTTAATACCAAAAACCTACCCTTTGCATGCTAGGCTCCGTCTTTTCCTATTGGCAGGCATTTGTTAATGAGATGGGTCTGGGGTGGAATACGTAGGTCCAGGATCTTTATTGTCCTTAACACTCATAGTTTGGATGGATTATATGATCCAGTCAGCTAGGAGGCATCTGTGGTGCTGTCTAGAAAAGTTGAAAATAGAGAAAGCTGAAGGACTAAAAGTACAGGCATGGATAAAATGCTCTTTTAAGATATAGATAAGACCATCACCAAGAGGGCTTATTTAGGTACTGGTGCAACGCAGATGTCATGGTTCAATAAGTCTTCTTTTTTAGGTCGAGCCTAGACGTGCAAGCAATGCGAAGCATTGCTTGCTGTCTGCTCGACGACTATTGATGTCCGTTTCTGGGAATGTAGACACGAGTCGGACGCGCGCTTTTCCAGTCTCAGTTTTGTCCGTGTGAGCGCGCTTCTGAGACGCGCTTGCGCAGACGCACACACAGCCCCTGCTTTCGCTTGGCTCGCATGCACTAACGCCGCCCACACACACAGCCAGCCCCCACACCCCTGCACACACACACACACACACACACAGGCGCGCGCACACATACACACGCTGCCGCCCCCCCACCCCCCTGCACACACACACACACAGACACGCACACACACAGACACGCACGCATACACACGCCGCCGCCCCCTACCCCCCCCCCGCACGCACACACAGACACACACCCCCGCCCCATGCACCGGGAGATCTGCCATACCACCGAATCGGTACTTACTGGTTAGGCGCCGGAGCGGTCAGCAGAATCTCCACCTCTTCCTCCTTGTACTCCGGCCCGTCTAGAGAGTCAGGCTCCTCTGCAGCTCCGGGTGGAGGAGGCAGTGGTGGGAAGGCGGGCCCGGCTTCAGGGGAAGGACCGATAGGATCATCTCCCGCTGGGGAAGAAGGTGGCAAGAGGGGCTTCAAAACCGGCAGCTTCCCCCAGACCGGGGGCGCATCCCCGCCATCCTCCGCCAACATCACAGGGAGCGGCGGTTGCAGGCCCCCAGCGTAGGAAACAGGCCCCGCGGTGCACACACTGGGCGGGGGGCACTACCAGGAGCGGAGTCTTCCAAACGGAAGAGGAAAAGGGGAGGAGACCCACAACGCAGCACAGGGAGGCGGTGCGCGCCAGGCCTCTGTGGCTGCCTGGAACCTGTGCGCGCGCTCCCCAGCCTGTCGCGAGCACGCCTCCTTCTGGCTACTAGCTGTGCGTGCACTGTCCCAGCCGCCGCAGTCACAGCGGGCCGCCTCGCCTCTCAGCTGGATTCGCGGGCGGGGTGGGGGGCGGTTCATAGGTTCTATCTGCCTTCCCCGTTGAAAAAGAGGGTTCTTCCCATTCTTTTCATGTCTGGACTTGGAGAGCGGGAGTGCTAAGATTGTTTCCATTGCAAGGTATCGGTAGGTGCTGTCCCTGCCGACGTCCAGCGCGCAATGGACCCTTAGTATCGTGACAATTGCACCACGCTTTGCTTCCCGTCTTAGGCTTCTTCCCTGTCAGCCGAATTCCACAAATCGGGCCGTGGCACGCCCGACAATGTCCCTTTTTGTAGCGCCTCTTGCCAGCTCCCCTCGTGACCTCATGGAGGGATGGCCATCGCGGTCTTTACTGACCCGAAAACGAGTATTACGTTTTCAAAGCCACTTAAAATAGGTATTTTACAGATTTATGACTAGCTGGAATCCGTCCTTTCATTGAAACCTCTTTATCAACGCGATCGGCTGATGTTGAAGTCTGGTACGCAACAACTGGTTCAAATATGTTCTCTCAATGTTTCAAG
The DNA here is from genome assembly GCF_964261635.1 of Lissotriton helveticus. Lineage (NCBI taxonomy): Eukaryota > Metazoa > Chordata > Amphibia > Caudata > Salamandridae > Lissotriton > Lissotriton helveticus. The sequence continues at coordinate 1,634,114,367 of NC_136067.1, read as the reverse complement.
CTTTATTACAAATGTCACCAAAAAAATGTTAATATTTCACTTCTGTTCTTGGATTTTCGTCACAATAAAATACAATGAACATAATCTTCCCAAAAGTTATTTACAAAAATTTAAGCTAGTGCCATTATAAATTACAATAACTGTTAGGGCGGGGGGGAGAGACCGGGAGCGCTTAGACTATTGCCCTCCTCCACTTCCCCGTTGGGTGGGGTTTCCTTTCTTTCTCCTTTTTCTCTGTTTCTTCTATATTTCGGGTTTGGTTCTCGGGCGACAGGCACACTGCTGGGGAGGGGGCCGTAGTCATCTGCAGCGGTGCAGGGTGGGGGATTGGGGGAGGGGATTTTTCGTTTTTATTTGTTTCTATGGCCTTTTTTCTCTTCTCTTATTTTTCTTTGGCTTTTTCCTTTTTCTGGGTCAGTGCAATGGGTTTCCTTTGGTATCAATCACTGCTTTTTCATCTGTGCCTCAATTTTCGTGGTGTTCTCTGGGTCTTAGGGTGGGTGACTAGCAGGCGCGAATTGATCGTAATATTCCCTCACATCCTGAACCGCCTGTTCCAGCGCCATTGATTTGACTGATTACTGTTTACTGTTGACACGTTTACTATTCTGCCTGCCCTTTTTCGTTGCTGGGAAATTGTTCGGCACCTGATCCTTCCATCCTATACTATAAAATGTAAACCTTTTACATCCTGTTTTTCTAATTGTGCTGTTCAGTGACCAAGAGTACGCTAGCATGGTGATTCTGCTCCCCGAGGTGCTGCATGTGATTAAAAATTGCTCTCTGTTAATCTAACTGCTTAGCGGCCAGCCCCGGGGGTTGTAGGCCCATACCTGTATTTGGTTGAAATGTCAATTAAGGTTTTAAAAAAAAAAAAAAACAATGTGTTATTATCATTTTATTTTTCCTTTTAGGCAGTGGGGCGGCGCTCTTCCACCTTAGCGGAGGAGCCACCACTGCAGTTGAGTCTTCTCCAGCACGTCTCGTCTTTAGTGCTCCTGGAATGGCAGGAAGTGGTTTATCAGAACACACATTTGTTACCAGTAACCGGCACAGCGACATCTTCGACATCTTAACCTCCTTCTCACTAACAGAAGCCTGCAACCAGAGCAGCAGCTGACAGCCAATGAGTCAAGGAACATTACAGCAACAGTTTCTTGCGAAACTTTGTTGGATCCGGTTACTGTTCGCAGGTCTCAATGTCCATGTATTGTGTACAAAATAATACCAGCATTCCAGCAAAGATAATAACACCCTTGTGTTTATTCCGAGATGACACATTCCAGCCTTGCTGCCTTAGTTATATCCCTGTGACACAGATCTATCTGTCTATCTATCTATATTCACTGTAAAAAATAGTTTAACTGTAACCCGTGTCCTAAAGTAACTCTAACTCGTGTCCCAACAATGCAGTGTTGTTAACAATGATGTTGTTTCATATGCAGCAGTGATGTTATGAATGATGTCCTAGAACATGTCATGAGTGATATAATATGGGAGGTAATTACAATTCCTGACTAACTTCAGTTAGACGTTCGTTTTTGTCAGTGCATTTCAATGTTTTTTCCTAACATAAATTAAGATCTCCATTGCCGTGCACGGCTTGGGGTTTGGCTTAGGTCTTGCCCTAGCACAGGTGCCCAACCACCACGTTTGACTATTTTATTCAACAATATAAACAGTGTCATTTTAAGTAAGGCAGACCTAAAGGCGTTGTCAAAGAATCAAAATACCACAATATAAAAGTGGCTGAACCTATATGGTTTATCAGAGGGTCAGCACATCAACATATATATAGCAGACCTATGGTTGTTTTTCAAAAAGTAACCTATAGCTATAATAAAATGTATATTTCATAAATTTGCACATTGCAATGTTTAATATTAGTGATTGTCTCAAAACATTTTTAATAAAGCATTAAAGAACAGATTAAACATGGTGTTGAGTCTTTTAAAGGGCAGCCATATAACCAACCACAAGGGGTCGCTGCACTCCAGCTGAAGAGCACACAGCTGCAGCTCTGAGTGCTTTAAAAACAAGCATCAGCAAAAGCCAGTTGGTCTGGCGTTGGCCGCCAGCCTTCTGGCAATTCTTATTTTGTTATGGTTTTTGGAAAAGGCTTATTGTTTGGGAGTATGGCAGGATCTCGTCAATTAAAAAAAAATCATTTGCTACAGGCACAAAAGTTTTCTTTTGTCTAAAAATCACACACATTACCATGATACTCCCTGGCACTGAAAGGAACTGCTTAAAAAGTCAATCAGTCTGGCATTGGCTGCAAGCCTGTTGCCTTTGAGAAGGAGAAAGCCCACATTTGTAAAGCGCACAATCACCCGTAAGGGTCTCTAGGCGCTGGGGGCCGTCGGGAAGATTAAGCGAGCTATTGCCCAGAGTCACATGGTGCTGGGCTAACCTGCCGCCGGAGCCGGGGATCGAACCGTGGTCCCCAGATTCCAGCGTCAGTCGCCCTGGCCGCGGCGCCACACCTGAAAGAAAGAGAGTGCAAGAAAGAAAAGCCAAGAAAGAAATAGGGCAAGAAAGAAGGGACAAGAGAGGCAATATGAAAGGCATAAAAGAAGGTAAAGAAAACAAAGTGAAGGAAAGAATGAAAGGGAAACAACGAGGAAAGAAAGAAAAGGAAAGAGAAAGAAAAAGGAAAGAAAGAATGGAAGAAGGCAAGATCAAAGAAGGAAAGAGAAAAGAGTGAAAAAGAAGGAAAGAAAAGGAAAAAGAAGGAAAGAGCAAAAATTGAGATGGGGAGGAAGGAAAGGAAGATAGAAGGAAGAGAGAAGGAAAAAGAGAAGAAGTAAAGGAAAAAAGAGAAGGAAAGTGAAGAAATCAAAAGGTAAGAATGAAAGTAGGCAAAGGAAAGAAGAGGGAAGAAAGAAATTAAGAAAGAGAAATAGAGAAGAAAAAAGAAGGAAAGAAAGAACAAGAGAAAGAGGGCTGCTTCCTGCAGCCCTCCACAAGATAAAAAAATTGTGTTGCCTCTGTTGCAGGGCATCGTGGGGTGCAAGGAGCATTGAATAATAAATTAGGGGTTCCTGCCAATCATTTCTTCTTCTTTTCTTTTTTTATGGATGCCTCTGGGCACCCACAACATGGCATACATTGGGGGCTGCAGGATAAATCCCAAAGTCCCTGTGGTCCCTGCTGGTTACCCAGCCACCACCCATTGTGGTGCCGGCAGGAGCCAGTCATTGCAGTTTTTTGTGGGCACCCACACTTTTTTTTTTAAGTTGAGGGCTGCAGAGAAAGCCCCAGGCTTCCACAGACCCTGCCTGCTGCCAAGCCAGCGCCTATGGTGGTGCCCATGGGAGCCGGCTCTGTTGTTTTACTCCTGCCCGGGCGGGAACAAAGTTGTGTTTCTTGTCAGGGAGAGTGCAGGCAGAGAATAAAGTCTTTATTCCCTGCCTGCACTCTCATGGGCAGGGAACAGAGGCGTATCCTGGTCGACAGGGTTTCTAGGATACTGTACACATCGGGCCTTGGGGGATTGGGTCCATGGGGCCAAACTATGGGTCGGGGAAGGGGGCTTGCCGCCTTCCTCAAAATGTAGAACTTGGCCATGGTGGATGAGGTTTCCGGGGCCTAAAAATGGCTTGGGAATGGGAACCACATGTTCCTTTCCCCAAAAAATATAGGTGCCTACCACCCGAGCCCTGGACCATTTTTATCCGTTCATATTTGCTGCGGATCCAGGGCATTGATAAAAATAAAATAATATATTTTGGTCCAAAAGCCCCCCTCCCAACCAAGCCTAGGGAGGCAGGGTAACCTTACCTGCCCCCTCTTTGTTTTTAATAACCTTTTTGCAGGACAAGTGACTGAGTCCCTAAGTCCTAAAATACCTTCCACCACATCTTTGTAGATGTGGTGGCAGCGAATCAGATCATATTTTTTGATCTGTTAGATCTACAGATCCTCAGTGACGAGAAATATACTAATATTTTGAACCATAATTTCTCAAAAACTACTTAATGAATTTAGAGCAAACCACAAAAAGCATGCTTTCTGGAGCGAGATCTAGATTTCTAACACATTTGGTGTAAATGTGATCACCCGTTTTGGCTGTAGCTGTGTCTAAGTTTCCTTTAGAAAATTGCATGGGGAAAATGCATTTTGGGTTCCCCACTTTTTCTCTGACTCCACTTTATGAATCACCCTTAAACTTTTCCATGATAAACTGAAGTGGATGAGTATTTGTTTGTGGTAAGTTTTGCGAAGGTTCATCAAATGGTGCTAAATTCCCTGTGGAAACGTGGTTGTAAGTATAACTACCAAGTGGCGAGTACCCTTGTCATTCTCAGCTAATTTTCATTTAATTCTAATGTCCCTTTAACCTATGTTTTTTCCAGTGAATATATATATATATATATATCACATCACTAGACCAACCTGGTAATGAACTGCAGTTAGCTGTTCAAATGCACGTGAGCTGATTCACCTTTATTCAATAACACTATATTATCTAGAGTGGCTAGGACAGAGCAATGCAATCCCATTACTGCTGACAATATGTTTTGTTTCTGCTGCAGTTTCAACTTTTATTTTTCTTTGCAAATATATGCTTACAGTAGTTACTGTTTATTTAATTAATTCGCGTTTATACTGCAGTGCAGAGAAATCACTCATCTATGTACAGTCCAACAGTCTCTGGGCTCACTTGAAGAATGAGGCTCAGTGCATCTCCAAGCATATATATATATATATATTGTGTACTGGTCTGTGTTCATTATAGATGTTGAAGAAGCTGGTTCCTTGAAAGATGGAAATGACTTTATAGCCCATGCCCTAGCATCTGGGAGGGAATTTCTCCGTTATTGAGAAATGCTTAACCACTGGATGGTTCCTGCCATGGTGGGTATTGGCATTCACCACGAGTGTCCCCGGTGCTGTGGTGATATTGCACTCAATAGGATAGCCAAGACTCCCATTGTGTACTAGACTGTAGAGTGGTAGCACAATGAAGCATTCAGAACTTACCCTAGGAAGTGGTGTTATGTTTGGAGTTAAGCTGCACTATGAGAAAGTAATCGCATAGACTAAACCCATCTTAACCGAAGTATGGAGCTTACACCGTAAGGCCTTGTGCTTGGGAAAACATTAGAATGTATGGTCATTATTGTTTTTTGGAGGTGGCTATGACGCACCAGACTTAGGATTCCTTACAGGTTTTGTTCGGTTTTCCATAAGTTTTGGTTTCCACATTATTCTCCGATGCCAGAAAGGGGTTGACAGTGTGTCTTATGGAGCAAATAATGTGACTGCCCTTTGTATTAGCTTGTCCTCTAGTTTGGGGTCAAGATAGTAGCTCAGTAGTCTGCACTTATTCTGTGATTGTAAGCCCAGTAACTCATATGAAACTGGTGGCAAGAGGAGCTGAACTAAGCTAATGTTCTCTGGGGAGACTGACATACCTTGCATCGCCAGGATCCATGGCTTAGTGAGAGGGGTTTTAACGTACACGGTTATGGGGAACAGACTAGACTCCAAACTGGCCACATACAGTTCGTGGTGCCAAGATGGCCCCAGTAAAGGGGCAAGCCAATGCATTTACTCAGATATATTGCTGATACAATGTTGAAGTCTGGGATAGAAAATGTTTGAATGTACCACACCAGGGGTCATCGTATATAAGACATCAAGCCAAATCTTGTGGTGAAATTGATTCTCGTATGTGGGAATGGATCTAATAATCAACATGTTCTTCATGTAGGTAGAAGTAATACAGAAGTGTTTCCTGACGGACAATCGCTCTCTTGCCTAGAGGGTGTTCACAAAGAAAGTGAGAGAAAAACCTGTTGTGTGGCATCCCTTTACAGAGCATGCCCGTCTGAGGCATGCAAGTTATGTAATCCACTTAGAGGTGGCAGACAGTTTTGCCTTTTTTAAGTTCAAGATAAGTTTATTGAAATTAGGGAATATGTTGATACAGAGAATAAAATAGCAATAAAGTTAAAGTATTACACACAATAAAGTCATTCAAGTTTTAAGGAGTACAAAGAGCTTTAAATAAAATTCAATCACTTATATCATGTGTGAAAAAGTAACAGAGCCATAAAAGAAAAGAGTCCTTAAAAAGAGGAACTAGCATTCTTGCTTAACATACACTTTTCAGATTAATATACGATTAAACTATACACTATCAGCATAAAGGAAGTCATGGAGGTTTAGTCACTTCCTGTAGTGGAGGAGTGAGAGACAGAGAACATCATGCACTTATATCTATAAACAGCGTGACAGGTGCCCATAAATCTAAACGTTTTGATGCCAAATGTAACGGATATACAAATGTAGTGTCAAGTCTGTGATTGTAACCGACAGCATACCACCATGCTTGATATGACAACTTGGTAAAGTCCTTCCAGTTCTTTGTAATTTGTTGAAAGGCTACTGCTAATAACAAGTCTATAATCTTTACATTAGAATCACAATGTTCCCAAACTGGGGATAAACTACCTAAGAAAATATGTGAAACAGAGAAAGGGTGATTTGAATTGAAGATCAGATTAATTTGATACCATACTTTTTTCCCAAAATTATCAACTAAATTGCATGTGAAAAGCAGATGAAATAAATCAGCATGTGGTGAAGAACAGGTCCAACACGCTTCTGGGAGTGCATTATGTCTTGATTTGAGGATGAGTGGTGAAAGCAGGAGTCTATTGTATATAAAAAAAAGTGTCTGAGTAGTGTTCGCAGCCCTAGAGGACTTCCTAAATTTGAGCCAGATTTAATCCCATAACTCCACAGACCAAAAGTCTCTAAAACTTTCTCCCTAGATATTTCTGTCTTAGTTTTATCCCTGGGAGTACATAAGCTATGTAAAATTGTATATATGACAGAAGCCCTAGGCTTGTTAAGTAAGAGCCTCTGCAGTGTATCTACAAGGACAGATGGGGGGGGGGTAAGGTCCTGAGAGTTTATGCAATGTGTATGGATAGTTTGACTAACTTGTGTTAAAAGGGAACATTTGAAGCAAACAGATGAAGGTAAGTTAAAAGAGCTACTAGCATGTTCAAAAGACAAAAGCTTGCTTTGATCATATAATTGATGCACCCAAATCAGGCCTCGTTGTCTCCACGTTTTCCAAAAGATGGGTTTATTATTTATCAAAATGGAAGCATTGTGCCATATTGTAGAATTTAAAACTGAAGCCCAATGACTGAAATTCGTAGAGGAATCATTCAGTAAAATCTTAGAAGTATGTTTAAGTTTGGGGGTAGAGATAGACTGTGGTTTACGTGTGAAAGACAAATATTCTTGGAAGGAAAATGGGAGGATGAAGGATTGTTCAAGCGTGACCCTTAGGGGGCAGTGTGCGGAAGACTCAGAGAGCCACCTCGAAGCTTGATGTAAGAGGAAGGATTTATGGTAAATCGGAAAGTCAGGGAAATTTGTCCTCCCCCCCCCCCCCCCCCCCCCCCCAATTTTGGGCGAATCAATTTTGATTGTAGACATACGCGATTTCTTGTTACTCCATAAAAAGGATGATAATATGGAGTTAATTTTTTTAAAATATTTTAAGGGATAGACAACGGAATGTTAGAGATTGTGTATAAGACTATAGGAGAAAGCATCATCTTTATGGTATCAAGGCGTTCCCACCAGGTCAGGTAAGGAGGATGCCATTTCGTTGTTAAAGAGGATAGCCATTTTACACAGTTGTCCATGCAACGTGATATTGTTCCTGAAATGGAAGAAGTGGAATGCATACCTAAATATTTAATGTATTGGGGACTCCATGCGAAACCTGAGGTGGTAAACTCAGCCTTAAAAGTATATTTTGTGAGGGGTAATATTTCACATTTATCTTTGTTTAGTCTATAACCAGAGAAGTATGCAAAGGAATCAACTTCTTCTAAAAAGGATGGAGGGGAAGATTGAGGTTGTGAAATAAATAAAAGGACATCGTCAGCATATGCAGCCATTTTGATGTTAGTCTCCTTAAAAGTAAAACCATGAATATTAATATTTTGAAGGATTTTTAATAAAAACGGTTCTAAAGCAAGATTAAAAAGAAAAGGCGATAGTGGGCATCCCTGTCTGACTCCTCTACCCAGTCGAAATAGGAAGAAATACCACCATTCGCACATACAGCCGTTCTCGGTTTAGAATACAAAATATATATTAGGGAGAACATTTTTGGACCAAAGCCTAACCACTTAAGGGTACGAAAAAGATAGGGCCATTCCACTCTGTCGAATGCTTTTTCTGCATCCAGGGCTATTGCCGGCAAAGAGTGAGGAATGTGGGAGGCTTTGGAAAGGACATAAAAAAATAAGCGAGTGTTATCTGTGATAAGCCGTCTCTTCACAAAACCAGGTTGTTCTCCGCCTACTAAGGCAGGCAGCTGAGATTCTAAGCGTGATGCTAAAGCTTTTGAGAAGATTTTATTGTCTATATTAACCAGAGAGATGGGTCGGTAGTTTTTGCATTGTTGGGGGTCCTAGCCATCTTTAGGTATAAAACATATAAGGGCATCCAAAAAGGAACCAGGGGATTCACCGGATTGTAAGAAGGCATTTATAAGAGTATGTAATTTGGGAATGAGTAAATGTGCAAAGTGGGTAAAGAATTCTACAGTAAAGCCGTCCGGGCCAGGAGCCTTATCTTTTTTTAATGTTTTTAAGACAGTAAGGAGCTCTTTCTGCGTAAGGTCAGATTCTAAGAGTGATAGGTCAGGGCGAGTGTCAGGGGTGTATTGGATGTCGGACAAAAATTGAGAGATGGATTGATCAGAAGAGAGAGTTTTAGACGTGTTTTATAAAACTTGAGAAATTCATTTAGGATATCTACATCTTTAAATTTCAATGTGTGGTTTCGATCAAAAATAGATTCTATATTAAGTTTGTTGTGTTGTACTTTTAAATAATTAGCCAATAATTTCCCAGCCTTATTCTGGCCACCATAGAATTTCGCACTAGACTTCAATAAATAATTAGACGCATTATTAGTTGTATCTCGATTAAATTGAAATTGAACTTTTATGAGTTCAGACAAACATGTTTTGGATTTGGAAGAATAATAGGAGTGCTCCAATCTCTTTGTCTTGGCCAGCAGGTCATTGGTGACCTGCTGTGCCCTTCTACGTTTCTTAGAAACAAATCTAATAATAAAGTCTCTAGCTGATGCCTTAAATGCATTCCAAATCACATGAAAAGGCATAGAATCTAATTGGTTAAATAGGAAGTATTTGTTAAAAAAGGAGGCAAAGGACGATGTGAAAACAGGATCTAGAAGCAGGGCGTTGTTAATGAACCATTTTCGAGATAAGTTAGGCTTCTGCAATACATCCAGGTTAATAGTGACGGGAGCATGGTCGGATATTAAAATAGAGCCAATATTTGCCGACACCAGTGATTGAGAAATATTATGAGAGATAAAAAAAGAATCTAACCGTGACTGGGTGTGATGTGTTGGGGAATAGTAGGAGTACTCCCTCAACGTGGGATTACCAAGTCTCCAAGCGTCTATAAGCTTGTTTTCTTTGATTGTTTGTGTAAAAGATTTATGAGTTTTATGAGGGACAAAGGGAGTTAACGAGTTCCGATCTAAAAAAGGATCGAGAATTTCGTTGCAGTCTCCTGCAAAACATTGTGTAATTTGTTGGGTCAAAGAAGTCCAAAAGGAGGAATCCCCAACTGTGGGTGCATAAATATTCAACAAAGAGATTGGAGCATTATCCACCATACATTTAACAAATATCCATCTGCCCGCTGTATATGCACATTACGATAATACTTTAACAGGAAGGGAATTGTGAAAAAGAATAAGAACTCCATTGCGTTTACCATCACCCGGGGTAAGAGAATCTCTCCCACCCATCCTCTTTTTAGTTTAGCAGATTCTTCAGCGGTCAAATGAGATTCTTGTATATATGCAATATCTGTTCCCAATTTAGTTAAATGAGTTAAGACTCTCTGTCGTTTAATAGGTGAATGTAAACCTCTGACGTTCCATGAAACAAGTTTTAAAGGCATAAACTAAGATTAGAAATATATAGTAAGTTACGACTAAAGCAAAACTGTGAACAAGTTAAACTATACCAAATACTTAACCAACTGTGTGCAAAATAAATCAACCGTGATGTAGAAGAGAATTGAAGAAAGAGAAATGTATAATGAATAATCAACATATGAGATGTGAGAGAGAATTTCAGGATCATGAAAAGAGTTAAGAGAAAAAGAGGTCGAGAAAAGACAGTGCAGGGGAGAAGGAGGTAGAGAAGAAAGAGAATAGTACAAGAGACAAGGGAAACAAATTAGATGAAAGACTTACATATAATCCAAGACATACGAAGGGTGGGGGGCTGTGAGGCCCCATGGGAAAATGAAGTGCCCAAGACTCAATCAGGAAGGTGGAGAGGAGAACAGAACCAACAAACGCTGGAACATAGGGGAAAGGATGGCACGCAAGGATAACCAGTAGGGAGAAAAAGAAGTTAAATATATAATTGAGACAGTATTTTCATAAGTACATTTTGTAAGCTAAGTATTAGCTATCAAGCATATTCAATAACAGAATTAAGGGTCATAAGAAGAATATACGCATATCAGGAGTTAGAAATGTCTACTTAGAGCTTGATGAAGAAGTTGTGTCCAAAGAGTCGGCGTGGTAAGAGTATAAGAAGCTTTTAAGTTTTATGGGATCTTCATAGGTGTTAGTGTTATTATTGATGGTTACTTTGAATAGGCAGGGATGAAATAAACCAATCGAACAAAGTTGAGGTCTTAGTGCTAGGAACTCCTTGCGTCGATCTGCAGTTGATTTGGCATAATCTTGAGAGAAGAATAAGGAATTTCCTGACCAAGTAATATGATTCATTGCCTTTGCCGCTGATAAGATACGTAGCAAGTCGGTGTACTCTAAAAGGTATAGAATCACTCCTCTTGGTTTTCTTGCTGTAGAGGAGGATAATAAAGGTGATGCTGGAACCAATCTGTGGGCTCTCTGGAGATTAAGAAGAGTGCCTTCCGGTAACTTAAGCAGCTTTGGAAGAAAGGATTTAAAAAAGGCAATTGGATCCGAGCCTTCTGTTCCTTCAGGAAGACCATAGATGCGAAGATTATTTCTCCTATTTCTATTTTCCACGTTTTCGATTTCCTTGTGAAGCATTGACACCTTTGAACATAAACAGTCCACCTTAGAAGTAGAGGAGTTTAAGTAGTCCACATTTAGTTCTAGTGTAGTAACACGTTCTTCCACATTAGACCATCTGTCAGAAAGCATCTTCAACGAATGGTTTTAGGGCCCTAATTTCTTCTAGTAGTATATCCATTGTGACTGATGTTTGCTGTTTAGGAGGAGAAGGAGGATCCTTTTTCAACCTTTTAGATGTAGTTTTAGTAGCACCAGAGTTGAAGGTAGTAGATGATGTCAACACAACTTTAGGTGAGGTATTTGCTGGATCATCCATGGCAAGGTAGCTGTAACGTGAGCTGGTGGTGATTGAGAATCCTCGAGAAGAAGAGTTGGGTTGTGTTAATCCTTTAGGTAATCTTCCCATTTATGAGGATAAAGTGAAACTGCAACGGACTCTTGCTGCCTACCTTGTGGAGCACAGCGGACCTGCTGCTAGCGAACTTTCCCCTCTGTACCACCGCCCACGCGGGTCCCGCAGCGCGTCGACCGGCAGAGGGCTGTACCAGGACCAAAGGAGGAGCGCGAGGGCAGGCAAGTGTTCCGGCGGGGCTGCGAGCAAGGCAGGGGACTCCAGTGACCAGGAGCCCCTGCGCGCCCAACCAGCAACACCTGGGCTGCTCTCCCCGCTGGACACGCCCCCCCGCACACGGATTGAAAAGTAGCCTTCTCCCCAGCGTCTGTGGGACACTTCAACGGACTCTTGCTGCCTACCTTGTGGAGCACAGCGGACCTGCTGCTAGCGAACTTTCCCCTCTGTACCACCGCCCACGACTCGCCGGACCCGCTTCGCGGGTCCCGCAGCGCGTCGACCGGCAGAGGGCTGTACCAGGACCAAAGGAGGAGCGCGAGGGCAGGCAAGTGTTCCGGCGGGGCTGCGAGCAAGGCAGGGGACTCCAGTGACCAGGAGCCCCTGCGCGCCCAACCAGCAACACCTGGGCTGCTCTCCCCGCTGGACACGCCCCCCCGCACACGGATTGAAAAGTAGCCTTCTCCCCAGCGTCTGTGGGACACTTCAACGGACTCTTGCTGCCTACCTTGTGGAGCACAGCGGACCTGCTGCTAGCGAACTTTCCCCTCTGTACCACCGCCCACGACTCGCCGGACCCGCTTCGCGGGTCCCGCAGCGCGTCGACCGGCAGAGGGCTGTACCAGGACCAAAGGAGGAGCGCGAGGGCAGGCAAGTGTTCCGGCGGGGCTGCGAGCAAGGCAGGGGACTCCAGTGACCAGGAGCCCCTGCGCGCCCAACCAGCAACACCTGGGCTGCTCTCCCCGCTGGACACGCCCCCCCCGCCCATTACCGTATGACAGCACAGCAGTAGTACTACTAGGAGTACAGTATCCCCGCCTCGCGGGAGCGACCGGGAGAAGCCCGGGACAAGGGCGGGACCGTCTTAGGCCGTCAGTGGCCGAAGGAGGCCGGGCTGGGCCCTCTCTCTTGATTCTTTCCCGTGCCATAACCAAGGAAATGCCCTCGCCTATACACCGGGAAACTCCCTCAAGGGATGGAGCCTCCGCTCCGGGACTCTGGATAACTATTTCAAACCTAACAAAGGTGAGGCGGACATGGATGGTCCACTTGAGAAACGCAGGGCGGAGCGCAGGCGCTCAATTGAATCTATGAAAAACAGGCCCTTGATTGACATCAGCCCCTTCCCTATCACCCAAGAGGGGGGTATGCTACCCAACAGTCCAAATATTTCGACACTAGAGGATTTCCCTGTCCTACTAAGGGAAATCCCCCCCACTTCAGGGATAGCGCTTGCACAAAACATAGAGCCAGCCCCCCTAGAGACTTCTCATTCTCCCGTCAACCTGGTAACCCAAATTCCACCTACCCTAATGGCCAATAAGAGTAAGCCCAAAATAAATGTAGTGGTGGAGCTACATAGGCCCCCACCCAGCAAACGTGCCCGGAAAACAACGGGGGGGTGGGGAAAACCCAAAGTATCCCATCTGGATTTTGGCAAGAAACGGCCAAATACTGTTCTACCGGGGAAGCATACGGAGATAGTGCCTCCTTCTAAGCTCCCAAATACCGGAACCACTGCCACCACCAAAGAACAAGAGGGTACTACGCCAAATCCAAATAATCCACTCTCTGCTAAGGGGAACATTGAATTCCTACTCCGCTCCCTTCTACAGCCCATCACCGACAGCTTAAAAAAAGTCGAGATTAGGCTCACCTTACTAGAAACTTCTCTTACCACCCTGAGCACCCTAGTAAGTAAGCAGACAAAGCTAGTGGAAATCTCTCCCCCGGCTGAGGAACCTTCCAAAGAAGATGCCACTATTAATGCCAATAGAGCCCCCCCCAGAAGCATGCCATCTGCTCCCCCTCTGCAACCCCTTATGGCCATTCAAATCCAGGCACGGCACAACAACCAAAGCCCCAGACCCACTCATCAAGTGGATTTGACCTCACATAGCTCACAAATAGAGTCCTCTGGAATGCGTCAGGGCCATGTCAATGTTCCCCCACTCACGCCCGCTTGTCCAACTCCCAGACCCCGGAGGCCAGACCTCCCACCTGAGGCCAATAGATTAATGGTGGTTCTAGCGGGTGCCCCTCACCTAAGATCAGGGGAAAATGAGGACTACCAGTCACTCAAGAAAAAGGTTATTAAATGGCTTAATTGGAACCGACCCTTGCCTCCCCAATATAATAACGAAATCATCATGGTGAGAAGGGTTCCATGGCTAGGGAAGACTAGGAAAACTATAGTGGGGGACTGTATCATGGTAACCTTTAAGGACCCAGGCACGGTTCGACACATTTGTAGAGGAATGAACCGATCCCTGGATTCCACCATACAGACCCTCCCAGTATCTTTTTTCTTTCCCCCGATTCCTAAGCGCCAGGCTCCAATATACGATGACTGGTCAAGGGTGGAACATAGACGAAACCACAAAGGCTCTGTACAACGCCCGTATTTTCAACCACCGGATACACCTTTTTGTGATTTCAATCGCTTCAACTGCTTGGACAGCTTGGATGGTGTCGACTGACTTACTGCCTGTAAGACAGCGTCAGGGGTTCTGGGTTCCCGTGGGTCGTTGGAGCATTTCACTTTGTCCTCCGGTCCAAGTTCTGGCCTATTGGATGATCCACCTGCCATAGATCACGGCAGAATCGAATTCTCTCACCTAGCCACTGATGGAGTGGCTGCAGCTGAGGGGATAACTTTGGTTCCCCTCCCTGTTGGCAAGGGGGAGAGAGGAGCTATGGTGCCACATGTAACCCATGCTGCTCCCGCCCCAGGCCTTGCAATACAAGAGGAGCCAGGACCTACCTCTTCCAACCCTTGTGTTTTGACATCTCCCACTTCTGAACATCTGAGGATAATCTCCTGGAACATCGCGGGACTAGCAAACAAATTGGAAGAGCCGACCTGGGAAAAGTATATAGAAACTGGCGACATATGCATGTTCCAGGAAACCTGGGCTAGAGAGGACCATGGACACCAAGGCTACACATCATTCTTTATTCCAGCTAGGTGGGAAGGTAAAGGCCGCCCTTCAGGGGGCCTTGCGACATGGGTTGCTGCTCATCTGGGCTGTGTGGCATCACGGCTCCCATGTAACTCTGATGACATCCTGGTGGTCTCATTAACATGGCCAAACAAAGCAAACCTCCTGTTGGTTAATATTTATTCCAGGCCGATGGGAAAGACAAAAGAATCACCGACTTTTAATGTACTATTGAACTTTTTATCTGAACTGTCGACTGATTCATACTATGTGGTGGGTGGGGATTTTAATTCTCACTTTGAGCCACTCCCCGGCCTCCAGGAAGGGTTCTTATCAGATGAAGAAGCTAGGTGGGCAGTACCAGGGGTTGATGTTCCATCTCCGAAAGCCTGGACCCCATTAGCGTTGCAAATCACTGCCCTCACCTTAAGGTATGGACTTAGAGCGTGCAATGGGAGAGTTAACTCGGACATACCAGGTAAAAATACCTACAACCGCCGGGGAAGAGAGTCACACTTGGACTATGTTCTGGTCCAATTAGCGAGGTGGTCAACTATACTGGATTTTAGGGTAATAGACAGGCTGGATAGTGACCACAATGCCCTTGAGCTAGACCTTGTTCATCCAGCACCTCAGGGCTTAGTGACCCAGGAAGAAGGGAACCACCCCACGCTCCTCATAGACAATAGTAGGAGAAGAATTAGGTGGGAGCATATGGTTACAAAAAAGGACAAACTCCCACTGCTCTATGCAGAGATTACCCCTATTCTGGAAATTGTCGGGGACCTTGATAGTGGGGCAAGTAATATAGATATAAGTAGTAAATTGTCTGATGCCCACAAGGAACTTATAAAAGTTGCGGCACCCCACTTCACATGTAAGGTACGAAAGTCAAGAGAGAGGTGCCAAGGCAAAATCCAATGGTACAATGCGGCCTGTAGACGGGCCAAAACAGAACTCCTTGGAGTAATAAAGGAAGGCAAAGGAGGGGAACGCCTTAAGCAATATAGGCAAGCCTACAAGAAACTTCTCGCCCAGGCTAAAATAGAATGGGAGGAAAACCAGTGGGAAGAACTCACTAAGGCCCTAGCAGTGCAAGACCAACGCCTGTTCTGGAGAATGGTGAATGGGGGATCAGGGAGTTTACATTCGGCAGTGGAGCCCAACATAGCTCCTGGAGTGTGGCAGGCCCACTTCCAGTCCTTATACAGCGCTGAGACCGGAGAACTTCCTGTGTCAATTGAACCAGAGAGGCAGGGCTTTCAGGTGGATCAAATAACACTGAGCGAGGTCGCCGCTGCCATTTCAGGCCTGGCTTCGGGGAGGGCCCCTGGGCTGGATGGGCTACCGGGAGACCTGTATAAGCAGGAGCCCACCGTCTGGGCGCCCTACCTCGCTGCTCTTTTTAATGGTATCCTCGGTGGGATGGAAATCCCTAGTACTTGGCTGGGGGCTGAGGTGGTCCCGATTTTCAAAAAGGGATCCCCCCTCCTCCCAGCCAACTACAGACCGATCAGCCTGATAGATGTAGCGCAGAAGTTGTTCGGCAGGGTCCTCCTGAATAGGCTTCAGGAATGGATCGAGGAGGCAGGCGCCCTCAGTCCATACCAGGCAGGCTTTAGGAAAGGGGTATCGACTGTGGACCAGGTCTTTAGATTGAATCTGGTCTACTGGAAGACAGTGAGGTTCGAGGGTGGCAGTTTGTACACGATTTTCGTGGACCTACGAGCCGCCTTCGACCTTGTGCCCAGGGGAAAACTCTGGGTCATTCTGGCAGGGATGGGCGTACCACCAGACATCTTATTGACCTTGCAGAGGCTGCACCATAACAATTATGCCCAGGTGAGGTGTGGGAGGTCGGGGGAGCTGACTGATAGATTCCCCGTGGGCAGAGGGGTAAGACAGGGCTGTGTGCTGGCGCCGACCCTGTTTTGCCTCTTTGTTAACGGGGTAATCGCTCATCTGAACGCCACCGACTATACAGATGCCCCCAAACTAAATGGCAACAGTGTGCCCGCAATAATGTTTGCGGACGACACGCTGTTGGTATCTAAATCCCCCATGGGCATCCAAAGGATACTTGATGCCTTTGTGGCCTTCTGTCAGGACAGAGGACTGGAAATCAATGCCACAAAAACCAAATATATGGTATTGAATCCAAGCCCCAAACAGCGCCCGAATCCCCTGCTGGGAGCAGCAAGGCTGGAAAGAGTAGCCACGTTTGAATATCTCGGCGTGACACTCAACGAAAATATGACCTGGGGGACCCATCAAACTAGGGCTAACCTTAAACTAGTACAAATTACCGGGGGAATCTCCCGGATGATGACCGGTTCGACCTATCGCCCATTGGGGGCCCTAATTCAGATATATAAAGCACAGGCCAGGGGGGCGATCCTGTACGGGGCTGAACTGTGGGGCCATACCCCATGTCGGAATCTGTCATCCACGGAAAACAGATTCATAAGACAAATTACCGCACTTCCTTCTAGCACCCCACTTCTCCCTCTGAGGCTTGATCTAGGGCTACGGCCTCTCGCCGACGAGATAAGTCTAAGACCCATCGCCTTCTGGCGCAGGCTTTGGAGCAGCGACGATCTCGCCGACTATAGGGCGGAACTGGTCGAACTATTAAAAAACCCTAAGGCGCTCAGTATCCCCTGGGTCCAAAATATCCAGTCAACTTGCACAGATCTGGGGCTCCCCGAATTGTGGACTAAACCAGCAGATACAGCACCTACAATCTCTAAGAGATCTCTGGCGAATCTGTATCATGAACACAAAAGGGTAAGGGCTTTAGCTACCCAGACAGAGGGGTCCCTTTCTTCCAAATTCCTGCAAAATAAGGATCTCTACGCACTTGAAAAGGCTTTTGATCCCATATATCCCGTACTCACTAGAAAGTTATTTCTACAGTGGAGATACGGTACATTGCCTTTGCGCTCCTTTTCTAGCACCTGGTCGCAAGTCCCTTCCACTAAGTACTGTCCCCTTTGCGTCGACAAAGAGGAAAATGACTTACATGTGATCTTTTTCTGCCCAGCATATAAGGCAGCCAGAAAGTACTGGTTGCTGCCTTTGATTAAGAACTTGGGTGGCAGGGAATATATACCTATGTATAGGATTTTAAAATGTGATGTTTCCGGCCCAATTGTTTTTGCGCTTGCCAAATTCCTTACAAATGTTTGGTATACGCGTAATTATCTTTTAAAAAATGCTGGGTAGTTGCAGATTTGTTTTATTTTTTTAACATTGTCAATAATGTTTGATGTGGATCATCAAATCATGCACTGATGTTTTATCAAATGTGACAGAATTTATGTGATTTTAATGTATGTGTATCTTTTATGACCAATTGGTCGAAATAAAGATTGAAATGATGATGAAACTGCAATATCAGTGATAACGAGATCCCAAGTTGAAATGTTTCAGTATTGTGCTCCCTAATGCATTATGGAGGAGCAGTAATTTAAGAAGACGCAGAAAAATTGGTGCAGCTAGAGAAAACAGTTGCAACGCTGTATAGATGCTTCTAGTGAAGAGTCAATGAATAAAACAGCGTAAATGACAGTCAAATCAGGTCGCTGAATTTACTTCACTTGCAGAGTAATACAGAGTGGTCGTTATTAAATGTGCAGGCTATGTCACATCATGTAGGTTTGGCTAAAGTCAGTAAATACGCATGTAGAGTTGTCAGAAACCTACTGTTAACGGAACAAAACCATGAAAGCAGCGCCTGGAAAAGAGAGCTCTGTCAGCGAAATTATATATCAGTAGCAATCAAAAGCTCAATGAATCCGCATCTCACTGAAATGAATTTGCCTGTACTGTTTACATATTGTGGAGGGTATTTCTCTTGGTATCATAGGGTATCAAATCCACCATACGTGGCTTACTTGTTTAGGTTGATTTATAACATTCCAAGAAGAAATATGCGATATGAACAAGAAAAGGCAAACTAGTAATAATGTGACACAGAGGTATGTAAGCGTGACAAAAGCATTCCCCAACCGAAGTATACAGGCATATGTAGAAAGTCAGCGTTCTGAAACAAATTCGAATGAGTAATGCTGTGAAATGGCGGCTGTTGAATGGAAGCGCTGCTATCTCTTAATTATGTAACTGGTATAATCATTAAGCAGAAAAAACATTGGGGGAATATGTAGAGCGCTCATGCACTGATATTGTCAGTCATTGGTGAGATGATTTCGGCAGGAAAAGCATTTTGCGCGATATAATGGGAGCTCTGTCAGCGGTGATGCACAAAATGGCGGGCGCAACATCAGCCGTGCCGCGCCACAACTCACAAGACCGGTAAAAGTGCCTCCAGCGCCGTAGTCACCATGAAAAACAGATCTCCATGAAGCTCAAGGCTTCCGAAGCATATTCATCCGGTTTGAAGGCTGTGAGGGTGAAGGTTGCCTCGTTCGGGCCGATTCTGCTCCCGCTGACCCAAGAGAGCTACGGGCGAGTCGCCATCTCCGTCCGACAGTTTTGCCTTTTCAGAGTGGCGCTGTGGTATGTGGTTCCCATAGATCCTCCATGACCCCACAAGGAAAAGCAGGTGTGAAATGCTCCACCCTGCAGGTGTTTTCATGCACGCCCCACAGGTGGGTGGGACTGACCTGCTCTTTTGGACAGACTGGTCTTTCCCTATTGGAAAGCCATGGAGTCTGGCTGACCTCTCTTAGTGAGGTTCTATATCAGCCAAACTGTGCAGCCGACCCTTGCGGGAAAGAAGCTGGTGGACCCCTACCATGACACATATCGTGCTGCCCTCTGGCACAATGGATGTCAATTAGGAGTTTGCCCATGCGACCCCTGGCAGAGCCCTTGCAACCTTTGTGTCCGGATTTGATATAAGCAGTGAGACCAGAAAGTGAACAAGGCTGCTTTCGAAAGAGAAGTGCCTTTTCGAAAAGGCTGCAGGTGTTTTTCATTAAAGCAAAGCAGTGAATGGGTTTATACGTGTTTTCCCTTTTGTACTGCATGATTACAAGGGTCAAAAAAGATATGGATTTCCAGCCCCATTGGAATAGCTGAAAAGATACAGGTCACAACTTCATGCAGGAAACAATCAGTAGCCTGGTGCTTCAGCTATGTAGAAAGAAGCCTCTTCCTTATCCCCTTTTAGTGTATGAGTTACCCAAGAAGACGTGTATAGCTTTCCCAGCATTAGAGACTTGTACTCTGAGGCCAAAATGGTGTGTGTGGTGCAACATGAGAGGTGTTTCCCAGATCCCTGCAATGGTAAACAACTGTTACAACGCATGCATTACAACGCATGCTTTTACCCCGCATGCCATTACAACGAAAACACCTTCCCTAGTGTTGCACAGACTGGAGTTGGAATAGTAAATTATACTATCCTAAATTCCAGCACACCCCGACAGCAAGTCGGGGTAAAAAATTGTGTTGTAACTGCATGCGGGGTAAAATCTTGCATTGTATCATCATACAACAGCCTGCAATACCATGCCCATGAATGTGCCACTAGCTGCAATGTTATCATCAAGATGTAACCAGTGCCAGGCATTGAGCAGACCAAAAGTATTTTTATTGTCTCACTACCACAATGACCCAGCACCTGTAGAAGACAATGGGATCTCCAGCAGGTCAGACAGCACTTATTCTTGCCATCATTGCTTGTAATGGAGTAAAAAGAATGCAATTTAAGGCGATTGTTGTTCCCTTCAGTTTTTGAAATTATTAAATAGTCTGGCAAGGTTGAAATGCTTTTGCATGCAGTGTATTTAGGGCTGAAATAAACATTCCACCTGTGTTTATGAAAAGATGTAACACCGTAATAAAATAAGAAAGCGTGAATTATTGTCAAAAATATTAAAGGGTAACAGTAGTAGAACGTTTTTACAAATCAGAGCTATACTGGTTTTCCAGTTGACAAGTAATGGTTTCTGGACCAGCATGGACATATGATTTTTAGAACATGTAGCTAGCACATTTCTGTCATAATAATTTTGTTCCTCTGTAGACCGGAATACTCCATTTCTCATGTTTTAATGTGCATCCTTCAATTACTTTTTTTACAGGGTTTAAACAACTGTTCCCTATTATGATTTTAGTATGACATCCTATCTGAACTCTGCGTGGTTTAATCTGCTAACCTGATACATTAAACAGTACCTTCTGCTGTCAGAAGACACAGAGTTTGAAATGCATGAAGAGACCATATGTCATTGCTGCAAATGCACAAAATGCACCCCAATTAACTACAAAGTAATTAGTGATATTATGGCTGATCTGCATGCCAGAGAGATTACCTGCACCATGCACTGCATTAGATGACCCTAAAAATTATCTCAGCGAGAGGAGCACTGAGTACGCCTTCAGGGACTGTCTTATTTATTTTTAGTGTTTTATAGAGCACGAACTTGACCCGTGAGAGTATCAGAGCATTTTACAGGGTATACAGAGGAGTACAAACAACGTTAAGGTGCAGTAATATACATACAAAACTGTACAGGGGGATGACGAAGGGCCGGGGTGTAGGGAACATGGGGATACTGGTGATACACAATACTAATACAATCATCTTTAAATTCGGCAAATAATAGGAATAAAATTAGTAAACAGTAAAAGTAAAAATAAGGGACCCGAAAATTCTCTGCGGGGAGAGTTGGTGGTCTAACGGAGAAGCACTAGTCTGAGAAACATCAGACTTATAGTCAGGCATGTCAGGCATTAGACAAGGAATTAACCCATGAGGAAGGTTTTGGCCTCCTTCTTGAAAAGTGCGAGAGAGGGGATTCTTCTGATGTTAGGTAGGAAGGAGTTCCAGATTCTAGGGGCTGCCCCGGGGAATGCCCTATTATAGGTTCTTTTTTTCTGGAAGAAGGCGGGTTGGAGTAAGAGGTTTCTGGCAGACCGGGAGTCCCTGCTTCCTCCAGATATCACTAGTTTTTGTGCCAGTTGTTCTTCGTGTTTTACCTCACCCTATTTCTGAAGTTGTTTCTGGTCCAACACATCCTTTTTTTAACTGTCTAAAGTTGTAGGAGGTCTTTCCATATATTGAATAAAAGACATTCCACTTTTAGGTGGTGGGAGGGATACTTAACAGGTAGGGGCTGTTTCTTTTCAGTGCAGCATAGGCACTTCTTAAAACTCTCTGCTTGCTTTTGTGACAATAAAGAAACATTCAGTTGACCAACCCAGATATTGACTGGGTCTTCCAGTCTGTCACTGTCAATTGGGCCATACATCATTTTTCATCGTGCTCTTCGGAAGAAGTGGGAGGAAGGTCACGGATCCCAGTAAGGGTAGCTTCTCCTGGATAGGTATGGTGCAGTGTCCTAATGTAATATATTAATGTGCCTCTGGGTTTCTAGGGCAAAGGACACAGGCATTCAATATAACTAGGGGCATGCACGTGAGGGGAAATATCCATGTGAGTGCAGAGTACTTTATGGATAAAGGTACTCACAGGGTGATGAACATCATTCCACCTACCTGCATGGCTTGATATAGAGAACCAACCACTGAAAACGAATGTGATGATGTCACAGAAGAGTTGTACACAATTAGAGATTGCACACATCTTTTCTGTGGCCTCCTGATAGCAATGAAACCCAAAATAATAGGAGGGGGACACCTGTAGAAAAGAAGAAATCAATCTTATACAATGCAAAGAAACCATCTATAATCAATTTTCTTTAATCACAAAGTGTATTTTAATGTTTTGTAAAATCCTTTTGACAAATATATCTACCTGCCTCAAGCACATATGTAACTCTTTGTGCAACATACATGCATTCAATGTGTATATGTTTCAGAAAATGATGAAGTTGAGTCAAAAAAGGTCCTTCCTATCGGCAAGCCATGCTCCCCATGCACCTTTTATTCAATCAATAGCTCTAGAAATGTGTATGTAGCCTGTACAATAGGTCAGAATGATGACTTTAATCTGGCGTCTGAGCCCTTTGTAGAATGTGCTGTTACAAGTGGAATGTTTAGACTAAACGTCAGTCTTCTGCTATCTGTAAAATAAGCACCACTGCGCTGTTGAATCATAGCACCTGCCATTACTAAATCAACTAGAGAGCATTCCATGTTTTGTTGGTGCTTTATAATCTGAAAAAACAAATGATTACAGTTATCATGATATTTCAGCTCTATACATAAGCTACACAAATCAGTGATTAAAGTAATTACATTTCCAGGAAAGGCACAGTTTCATGAGCAATCGCTCAGTTGTTAGGGGTGGAACACATACCCATCTCTGTAGCTTGTGTGCAGATTAGCTCCGAACAGGAAAACGCCTCACATGCACCACCCTGGCTAGTCTCTAATGATGATGGTTTTATATGGTTGTGCCTAAGCATGTGGAGGTTGTTTGTAGGGCATTTGACTGTACATTTGGCAACACAGTGGATGTGTCTGGCTGTACTATAACTGAAGTTTTTGCCACTGGAATATGATGATTGCACAGCTCGTTTGTTATAGCTAAGCTAAAATATGGGTAGTAACTTAGTATTATTAACTTTGTTATATATATTATTTCATTAGTCTTTTATTGTAGACCTTAAAATGTGTCACCTCCTGTAGGGTCATCAGGTAAAATGGTCACATGACACAACTTCCTGTGATGTCATGAGGGGGAGGGTCAAGGAGTGAGGTCACTTCTGCTACCCCTGGCATTTTGGTGAATTGACGTGCATGTCTGGCACTCCCTGAGAGAATGTGTGTGACGTCACTGTTGTCTTGTGGTGAGCTGGGCACAATGAGGACACCCCCATACTGAAGAAGTTAGCTCATAAACCCAAGACCACGTGTGCCATCTTTAATGTTGTGCCTGGTGTTAATGGGCACCAAGTGCAAGGACCATTTCCTGCATTTGGTGCCCATTGTCAATGAGTGCTCCTTTTGTATTCTGAGATCCTATTAGCAGATAACATCATGAATTAAAAGGATGTATATATCTTTACAAAAATGGCTGAAATAGTTTGCATTATGCATCTTGTTCAGTAAATTTGTAGAACTATTTTTAATGTATGTTCAGTTGCATATACTAGAATTATGGTTGTGAAATTTCTATTACCTTTTTAAATGACTGAAGTTTAGTGATTAGGGGCATTAGTCAAAGTCACAGTGTAAAGTTTTCTGTGTTACTAACTCACACTACTGGCACTTTAGAAAATCTAAAGGTGCGCCTTTAAATTAATACATTTGATTTCACAGACATGATACATTTTTACCAGATTACACTGAATCCACACACTGAGTCCATACACACACACTGAGTCTCTACTCATATGCTGAGTCTATACACTAATACTGAGTCCATACTTTTGTACTTGGTCCATACACCTATACTGTGTACTTACACTAGGAACATATATTTATCATGAGAATTTATACGTAGCACTGTGTCCATTCGCATACACTGCGTACTTTCATTTACACTTACACTGAATCCATACACTTACACTGACTCCATACACTTACGCTGCGTCTATACACTTACGCTGAGTCTATACACTTACCCTGAGTCTATACACTTAAGCTGAGTCTATACATTTACGCTAGTCTATACACTTACGCTGGTCTATACACTCACACC
Organism: Lissotriton helveticus; assembly: GCF_964261635.1. Lineage (NCBI taxonomy): Eukaryota > Metazoa > Chordata > Amphibia > Caudata > Salamandridae > Lissotriton > Lissotriton helveticus. The sequence goes on along the minus strand of NC_136067.1, from coordinate 1,634,090,174 downwards.
GAGTCCATCCACTTATACTGAGCCCATCCACTTATACTGAGTCTATACATTTATACTTAGTCCATACACTTTTACTGGTTCCATACACCTATACTAATTCCACCCACTTACACTGAGCCCATGCACTTACACCAAGACCATACGCTTGCACCAAGCCCATACACTTGCACCAAGCCCATTCGCTTACACCGAGCCCATGCATTTATACATAATCCATACACTTAGACCGAGTCCATACACTTATACTGGAATTCCATCCACTTATGCAGAGTCCTTAAACCTATACTGATACAATTACCTTGAGTCCATACATTTATACTTAGTCCATACACTCATACTGATTCCATACACCCATACTGATTCCATACACTCATATTGATTCCATACTCCTATACTGATTCCATACACGTATGCTGATTCCATACACTTGCACCGAGCCCATAGGCTTACGCCGAGCCCATATGCTTGCACCGAGCCCATATGCTTGCACCGAGCCCATATGCTTGCACCGAGCCCATTTGCTTGCATCGAGCCCATAAGCTTGCGCCTAGCCCATACGCTTGCACCAAGCCCATACGCTTGCACCAAGCCCATACGCTTGCACCGAGCCCATACGCTTGCACCGAGCCATTCGCTTGCACCGAGCCCATACGCTTTCACCGAGCCCATACGCTTTCACCGAGCCCATACGCATGCACCGAGCCCATACGCTTGCACCAAGCCCATATGCTTGCACCAAGCCCATATGCTTGCACTTATGTATGCACTTACACTGAGTCCATGCACTTACACGGAGTCCTTACATTTACAATGAGTCCATACCCTTAGACTGAGTCTATCTACTTATACTGAGTCTATCTACTTATACTGAGTCTGTCTACTCATACTGAGTCTATCCACTTATACTGAGTCTATCCACTTATACTGAGTCTATCTACTTATACTGAGTGTATCCACTTATACTGAGTCTATCCACTTATACTGATCTATCCACTTATACTGAGTCATACAGTTATACTAAGCCCATAAACATACAATGAGTCCATACACATATACTGAGTTCATACACTTACACTGAGTTCTTACAATTACACTGAGTCCAACGAGTCCATACACTTATACTGAGTCCATACACATATACTAAGTCTATCCACTTATGCTGAGTCCATAAACCTACACCGATACAATTACTCTGAGTCCACCATACACTTATATTGCGTCCATGCGTTTAAACAGAATCAATCTACTTATAATGAGTCCATAAACTTATTTGGTGTAGTTTCTGGTCCACTCCTGTAGAACTATTATTTTCGACTTAAGTTTCACTGTTAAATACAATCTTATCAGTCTTAGTCAAAAACAGATCGCACTGCAAAAATACAGTCCACGCACCTATATGAGTTAAAGACTAACATCTTTCTTCTCTTGCCCTTTTCTGTAGGACTCTGAATTTCTGTGCTTGGAGTTTGACGAGGCCACAGTCGGCCTGATGCTGAAGAGACTGTCCGAAGTGGAGGCCAGCATGACTGCCCTGACTCACAGCAGCTGATCCCCTCCCTGCCTGCAAAGAATGGACTTGAAAGCCCCAGAGACAGCAGCATGTTTGCCTGTTGATGCTCATTGGTCTGTACAGTGCGACTGTTTTTGCCTGCTGCATACCTTCTTGCGAAAAATAAAGGCACCGAAGCATTTTCTGCTAGCTTTGCCTCAGTTTGTCCTCTTCTTCACTATCTGTTCTGTATTTTGAATGATGAGTGTGAATTTTCGAGAGCTGTTTATAGAGCAAGCCCCAGCCGGCGGGCACCTCACAGAAGGAAGGTGTAACCTTACACTAAATATGACAACACAGCTCCCAGGTGACGTGATGCAAGGCATTGTTTACCAGAGCTTGACTCCCGAAGACGACTACACGGAGACAAATCCCACATAATACCGACAACACAATTACCAGGGGTAGAGACAGTCCAGCACCAAAACACAAAACAAACAAGTCGGCACCCGGAAGAGGATCATGTGGCGAGGGGGTCGGTGATGCTGAGGCACAGAACCCCAGGCTGTGTGACGGCTCCGAAGGAGAGCGCTGTGAGGCAAGCAGCTGAGCGACAACACGTCTCCGATGACAAGTCTTGTGCCTTGCATTTTTTAAAATTTTTTATCCATACATTTCTTTTCTAGATCTGTCAGGCTGAAACAATAGCAAACCCAACAGGATGATGGACGGAGTGCTGAAACTTTTCAACAATCTGTCCATCATCTTTTTGTGTTGCACAGGGAGAAACAATAACATATGCTTAACCCAATCCGATTGCTAAATAATTACATAGTTAAAACTGTTACCATTTCCTATACGGAGACACAAAGGGACAAACTGCCAAGCTACAATTTATTTCGGTTTGATCATCTTGGCTTCTGCAAGAAACATCAATCCTAGATTTGCAGGGGAGTTGGTACATGTCAGAATTGAAATTTTTGTTCCGGCTCTGCTGCCCATGACTTGCTTGACCTGTGGCAAACGCTTCCTAGTTTGCCAGTTTCTACGCATCACTCACACACCTGTACAGGTTTAGAGTTCTAAACTTCAGTCCAAAAGGTTTTGTAAACTTAGACCAAGTATAAGGCTTCGTACATAGCTACACAACATATCATGCCTGTTTTGGCATGTGATAATTATCCTCAAGCGCATACGCAGAGCTTCTTGGCGCTGACGTAAAACACAGCACACTAACTGGGTAAACTTCTTAAAACAGCCAAGATAGAGAAGACTAGTGTAGTCATTAAAAGACACGTTTGAATGTACAGACAAGCTGCCATCCTAGACTGCGCAGGATGTTGAGAACAAGTACAGATAGTTTGAGGCAGCATCCGTGATGTCATAGGCCATGTAGTGGGATGTCACCAATAAAGGCAGATGTTCAGAGTACAACTTTCTGTACATCTTAGTGTTTGAGCTCTTTGCCTTTTGTTTTTAGAGGAATAATTGACATTGTCTAGACTGGGATATAACAAAGTTTTATTTCTATGAGAAACCAAGCAACAAAACAATAAGCAAGAATGGTCTAGCAGTCTGAAACCCCTCTCAATAGGTCTTCTGTGTGTGAACTCTGGTAAATGTACATTTCTCCACTTAATCTACATAACCTCCCAATCCCAGTGTGCAACCATGATAAGACCCCACAAGTCCCACCATTCCTGCTACCTGACATCCGCATTCTTGCTACTCAGGAAGCAAGTACATGTTGATGACCCTTAGATTTAACGCAGTGGAGTAGTGTGGCTCACTGGTTAGAGGCGGCAGACCCGGGAGCAGAAGTCGGCCCGGGACCAGGGTTCAATTCCCGACGCGGCAGGGTCGTGGACTTGGGTCAGCGGACTCGATAATTCTCGCTTCGGTGCTTACTCTAATCAGGGGTTCCAGTCGGCAACTCTGGGCATTAGCTTGCCTAATCTCCACAACGGCCCCATCAATTCCGGGGATGCCTGGCTCCACCTTGGGGACTCCCAGCAGGGACCATCCCACAGGGAAAGCCAGGACGGGTTCCCCAGAGTTATACAGCACCAGGAAACCTACGGACGGGTAGCAGTGCGCTTTACAAGCTCAAATACATACATACAAACGCAGAGATGAGTATTACATTGGTAATTCTGCAGCTGGTGGATAGAATTTAGTGTATTGCACATATGCAACATGGTCTTCAGATATTTCCTTTTAAAATGTTTGTGATGTAGATCAAGAAGTTCACTGCTTGCTTTAATAACTATAGATGAATGAATGAATGAATAAAATATTTAATAAAGCGCTCTGTGACCATGCGGTCATCCTTCCCATGGTTAATCTTTCGGTCTGAAAGGATTCGCTGTTAGGTTTTTTTGTAATGCCTCAGTGCACCCACTTTGGCTAATTATCAATGTGTTGAAGACTAGTTCTGATTAAAAGCAATATTTGAGATCATCATCGAAGGTTCTTATCCATAGAGTTGTCTACTTTGGTGTCGCCAGTTGTCATTGTCATTCACACTTTGCATATTTGTTTCTCAAGCAACAGGTAAGCGCGCTAAGCACCATGTCGGTAAGGAGAGGGTTGAAGACAACTTACTTCATGAGGTCTATGGCCGGCACCACCTGAGGATAGCAGATACCACTGACCACATGGGATGATCTGAAAATGCAAAGCAGGGGTCAGTGGGAAAGGGCTGGAAATGTAGCCTCCATTATAAAAGCTACGGCGAGGTTGCATGTGGATGTGCTAAAGCACACAATGATGTGTAATATTGTATCATGGGAATAAAAGAAGACATTTCATTTAGATGCTTGTGAAGTGTGCACAGAAGAAATAGGGACGCAAATACCTACAAAATTTGTAGCCAGGTTAAAAGCTAGTGGGGGGGAAACGGTGCATGCTCATGAAAATAGCCTTAGCGATGGCAATATGGGAATTAAAAAGTGAAGCTTGATGTTCTCTTTACAAATTACTCACAACACAAGGAGGGAGGTACCCTTGGAACCAATAAGGGACCGGGTAAGTAGTGTAGAAAAACAAACAGAAAGTCCCTGGATGATGGGGGTATACCCTAAGGCGTAAGGTAACCTAGCCACAAGGCTTGGGGGTTATCTACGCTTTCAGAGACAGAGTTGTATCAATAGACTCAACATACCATATTTCTAATAGAGGCCAACAGTCAGTGTAAGAACCCTAGCTACAATTCACACATTAGTTAAGAGACTATAATCTTCACCAGTATAAAAACAACAGTTTATTAAAAACAATACAATTTCAATTTACAATAGAGGAATAAAGAATTTTTTTACAATTAAGTACACAATTAAAAAAAACAAAAGTCGACGCGGCGTTTCGGTGTCTTGTGTCGATGATAACACCTTCTTCAGGACGGGGTTTGTTAAAAAATCTCTCAGAGATTTATTCCACCTGGATATAAAGATTCATATGTGTGGTCTGTGCTGTATCAGGGGTGACCACCGTATATCTGTAGGTTTAACCACATGTAACTTTTGTGGTATCGTGTGGACAGGATTCCAGCTTATTCATATACAGGTAGAGGTGTTCATATCGTTTTCATTTCCTTCTACTAGTTCGCTTTTATTTCCTTTCCTTGTAGATTTTCGGAATGGAACTATTTGTATTGTCTTTCTGCTGGGTATCGGCCTCCCTGTCATCTGGTTCCTGATACAGCTTCCTCGTGGACCACACATATGAATCTTTATATCCAGGTGGAATAAGTATTGATAAATTCCTCCAATGAAGATAAGTCCATGAGAGGCAGAGTAATGATAGAAAAAACTGCATCCTCATGATATTACATATGCTCCGAATCCCTCAATCTCTGAGAGATTTTTTAACAAACCCCGTCCTGAAGAAGGTGTTATCATCGACACAAGACACCGAAACGCCGCGTCGACTTTTGGTTTTTTTAATTGTGTACTTAATTGTAAAAAATGTCTTTATTCCTCTATTGTAAATTGAAATTGTATTGTTTTTAATAAACTGTTGTTTTTATACTGGTGAAGATTATAGTCTCTTAACTAATGTGTGAATTGTAGCTAGGGTTCTTACACTGACTGTTGGCCTCTATTAGAAATATGGTATGTTGAGTCTATTGATACAACTCTGTCTCTGAAAGCGTAGATAACCCCCAAGCCTTGTGGCTAGGTTACCTTACGCCTTAGGGTATACCCCCATCATCCAGGGACTTTCTGTTTGTTTTTCTACACTCTTTACAAATTAGCACATTCACAGTGGATGGGCAAACAGACCAACCAGCAAGAGGGGGTGATTGAGCCAGAACAGGAGGATGTGGGAGAGATGGCCTGTCTACCTAAACAATAGAGCAGTCTTCCCCCAAGTGTTTTCCATTTGCCCTTTAAAGGCAGCTTCTCCTTTGAAGCTCGCCTTTTGGGCCAACATCTGTGCGGCTCCCTGCAGGAGGGAGATAACACCTCTAATCCATGAAGACCCCTATTCTAATCTTTCCTGGGAGTCGTTAGCACATCTCCTGAGGCGAGCAGAAAGCTGCCTCGAGGACAAACTCCATGTACTTCCATTAAGAGCTTAGGGAACTAAAGGCAACAATGTGGCAACTTTGTAAAAGTTGCACACTGAAACAAGTTACATTAATTTTGACTTGAGTATCAAGTCGGGCTCAGTGTAACAAGTGGTTTGATAACTTGGAGCACCAACTTTGGTTGCACCGTTCTGCTGAGAGGTCAACAGTGTAACTCTGTACTCACCAATTGGGCAACCAAGTCTTTCCACAAGGAAGATGGCAGTTTTATGTTTTTGCTGTCAGAACACATAAAAAAACGTATTCTGCCCATGAAATATGCTGCACCTTGCCTTGGGGCTCGGTAGGCCAGCCATAGGGGCGACTTACTCAGATTGCAGGGCAAGGCTTGGCTTTGCCATTGTTTTAAATGGCAAAGTCAGGCAAGCAGTTTAAGACTGCTCTTCCAGTCTGTGATGGTGGACTTGGATTCTCATTTTACCCCTGTCATACCCAGGATGGCACAACCAGTGCAGCAAACCCTGGGATGACTCTCTAACGTACATGCCCTCAGTACCCTTGGTACTGAATACTAGGGAATTGTAGGTAAGCTAGTTTATGCCAGTTGGGTATAAGCCAATGCAATGTACACATTTTAAGGTCAAAGCACTGACACTGAGGTCTGTTTAGCAGATCTCACTGCGCTCTTAGAGTCGAAAAAACAGCAGAATTAGTCCAAAAACTTGGGGGTGACCATACAAAAGAAGCATTTCCTTACATGCTACAATAGAATTACCCAACCAAGATCCAGAATCGTTGTGAATAAAGTCCTTCATAGAAAAAGAAGAGACTAAATAGAAGTAGTTCATTATATGGCCATCATGTCAATCAACAATCTGTAAAGGACTAAAATGGTTTTTAAAACACAATCATATACAACACACAACCAATGGAGAAAATAGCAGAGCAAGATATTTGTCAGCCTAAGAGGACAAATACTTTTTCATCAGTACGTAGGCCTACAGCTTCTTGTTATTTAATCCCAGAATATGTATAGAATCTAATTGTTTTAGAAGTAAAGTTCCTGTCCCCACCAGAAGTATTCCAAGGTACAGTGTCCATAGCATGCTATTTCAAAACGTTGCATTTCCCTCCTTGATGTTCATGGAAATATCTCGAGGCAGGGTGGGATTCACCTTCACCCTTGTTCTTGTTTACCGGACAGCCCTACCAATGCTGTGTTTAGGGTATGGATAATCTAGGACATAAACTGCATAATCACACTTTCATGTCATACTAAAATTTATTTTGATCCATTTACCTGTATAAATGGGTACTCCTAGTGTGGGTTTTCTATAACCTGTTTACATGCTTTATATTATATTTGACAGCAATGAAATCGAGGTTTCCCCTTTATTCACATATCCTGCTGTTTCTCTTTTGACTAAATTATGATGAACGGATTTAACTTTTTAAACGTGATGTAAGGTATCTTGGATTGGGGATTCCCTATTATTGGGTCCAGCGTAATAATCTTCAAATGTCTAGCCATTATTTTTAGTACCAGCTTTGTTCCCTTTAATTGGTCAGTCACATATGGGAAAAAATTCAAATATGATTGATAGAATTTGCGATTTTCTGAATCATGATTTAAATCAGCAGAGGTATACAAAAGCCTTAACACTTTCAATCTCATTAAGCACGTTTTTAAAATTCCTATGTCTCAAAAACTACTGAACAGATTTACACCAAATTAATGAAAGCACACTTTCTGAGAAAGGCTCTTCTTTTATGCCACCAGTGTCACAAATCCGTTTGAACAGTTTTTGCTGCGGGTGCAAGCAAAAATTCCTTTGAAAGGTAAAATGGATAGATTTCATTTTTTTCACACCCATACTTTTTTCCCTCTCCACCTAAAATTTGCATGCTTAATTTTAGCTGACCACACCACGGGATCTCAAAGTTTGGTGCAGACCTGTGCACTAGGACACAATTTATAGGCAAACGGTAAATGAATGACGCTGAAATAATCAACATTTTTGTATAAAAGTCAATAACTCATGAAATATACAAAATGAGTAATGTGCAATATGGACCTACATTACCTTCAAGGTGTTCTAGTATTATTTACAAACCACAAGGCCAAAGGTCTCATGGTTTGCAAATATTACCTGTAACTTTTTGTTTGATTTATATGCCTCCTCTTTTTCGCTGTATAGTAAATCGCTGTAATACTCCTGTGGGTCTTGTTCACGCTCTATAAAACTTTTAAAATAAAATAAATAAATTGCCATTTTTTATAGATTTTGTATGAAACTCAATATTTCAAGAGTAAGCTGAAGACAATAAAAGACTCTTAAATTTCCCCCAGATTGAAGGCACCAAAGTTATTACCATATGAAAAACTTTGTGTCCACCTCTCTTTAATTTTGCCCTCCTTTGATTAAGCTGCATAAAACGTGACGTAAGAAAAAATCAAACCTGCTAAAGGTTTGCCCAATTTTATGTTGATTCATTAAGACCAAAGGCCATGCGCAGGATGAGTTGGCCGCTTGCAGATGTTTGAGTACAGGACCTTGCCACCAGCCAGTCCCTGCAACAGATGTCTGCTGCGATGGCCAAGACTGTGTGCAGAGGGGGTTTGACACCAGTGAAATGTTGGGTGCACAGAACTTTTGGATGTGGTATATGATCAAACCCCCCACAAAATTACTCTGCTCATCTCTTTATTTTTTCACTTGTACAGATGAATAGAGACTAATGTGCAACATGTTACCATTGTAGTTTGCGGGAATGAGCTATAAGAGGGAATTATATGATCTATTTTTTGCACTTGAACTTATATCATGCACTTTGACCAAGTTGTATTAGGGTGCTTTAAATCTGAACTGGATAACAAACCAACGAAAAAATTACATTAACATTTCACAATGCGAAATTTGAACTATAGCCTAGGGAATTGGGTGGTTTAGAAAGTGTTGTTGAAGCAAGACATTTAGGATGGGTAGATGGGCAGTAGAAAATAGTGTTAAAAATTTGATTGAGATAAAGTAGATTTGGGTTCATAGGATAGATGCGTTTTAGCTGCTTCTTGAAAGTAGTGAGAAAGGTTATCTTTCTTAGCTCAGATGGCAGAGAATTTCATGCTAAGTGCCAGCTCCTGAGGAGGATTGTTTTTGGGCTAGGTTAGTTTAGAGATGAGGGATTTCCAGGAGGAACGTGTCATGACTGATCGTTCCCTTAAACCATCAGAGATAATCAAGGGGTTTGCTAAATGTAGTGTCCCCTCCAGCCCGGGTGCTTGTAAATGATCATGCCACACACCTACACTTGTATTACACATCTTTATTCCTCAGCGTGTAACTGTTAACTGAACCTTCTACAGCATGAATTCTATCCACCCTCCCAAGCACTTAATTTATTGTTCTACGGAGTCTGCCAGGGACCAAAAGGGTCTCCTCATCACAAACTGACAAGATACTATGTATCCCCTTTAGTTAAATAAAAAGTACAAATAATAGATATACACATCACAACTTTTCAATGTCATTTTGGTGCTTGAGTCACTCACCCAGATCCTGTCCTGTGAGGCTTCAGAAATACAGAAGTGTTCATGACTGGCACTGATGACAGAGACATTGATACCATATTGGGCTCTCCAGATTTTCAGATGGATAAGCCTCACTTCTGACAATTGGAGTGGGTGAATGTTGAGGCAGGTGCTTGAAATTCAAAGAATCTCTCGTAATGGACTTTCCATAATGGTGAGCATTCACCATGTGTCCTTTACTAGTCACAAACCTCAATGTGGCCAACATCAAAAGGACCATCCGACTTGTGTTTCTGTATCTGCCCAACAATGACATGGTCTCCTCTGTTGAACATAGTGCTCCTAGCATTTGTGAGATGAATCAGTAGCACAAGGTTTATCAATATTAGTAGATCTTTCAACGGTCCATTGTGGCAACTTGGTTCCTATGGGTCTGTCAAACATTAAGGTGGCAGGGCTATCAGATGTGGTAGAATGGGAAGTTGACTGGTATACACGAAGTGTACACTAAAGAACTGATTTGAGGTCAAGCTTTCCTGGGGCAGCACACTGAACAGTCTTCTTAAGGGTGCTCATGAACCTCTAGACAACACCATTTACCTGTGGTCAGAGAGGTGTTTTTCTGATGCTTGACATTCAGATGAGTGAGAAAATCTTTAAATTCTCTGCTATTGAAAGGTGGGTCATTGTCAGATTTTGAATTCGAAGTAATACCCCATGTTACAAAAATACTTTCTAATATTTCAATTACTCTGTCATGAATATTTGATGACTTCTTTTACAGGGGGAAATTCATCAACAGTGACAAGTAGAAGATGTCCATTGTCAAGGGGTCCAAAGAAATCAGTTGCAATCTTCTCCCATGCATGCTTTGGGAGATCAGACATGTGTAATGGATGCGTTGTGGTTTTGGATGCCAATCAGTTGCACAAATGACAGGCCCTTAAATCATTTTCAACTCTTTCATCAAGACGAGGGATCCCACACTTGGTCCCGTAGAGCCTGTTTAGTAGCAACAATTCCTTGATGTCCCTCATGTGCCAGTTCAATGACTTGTCTCAGACTCTCAGGTATGACAATTCTCGCCCCACATAAAATGATGCCTTTTAGAGTGACTAAAAGGTGTTCCTGCACATTTTTGAATGTCTGGTATTGTAGGTCATGAAGAGGTCGAGGATGCTTTCTCCACAATTGATGAGCAATGATGTCTTTGAGGATTTGCACATCTCTGTCAGTGCTCGTGGCAACACAGATTTGTTCTACCAATATGGCAGAAGGTGTACTGGATTTCACGATGAAGTTAATATAAGCATCAGCCGCCTTAGAAGTAGTGTCGTGACACAGTATTCTTACATGTGAGAAGTAGTCAGTAGGATTTCACATCTTTTCTTGGACAATGTGTAATTAGATAATCATATTCCTGCAGTCTCAACCCCTACCTCTCGATGCAAGGGGGCATCTTGACTTTAGGATTGCCGAAAATGGTGAGCAATGCTTAGTCGTTGGTAACAACCGTGAATTGCTTCCTAAGCAGGAAAAAATGAAAATGTTCACAAGCCCACACCACAGCGAGGCTATCTTTTTCACGTTGTGTTTAGGCATGTTCTGTTGATGACAAACTCCTGCTAGCATAAGCCACAATGCGTCTTGGTGCATTGAGATGTCCAGTGTGATGGGCAAGGATGTCACCCAACCCACTGGGCTTGCATTAACCGCAACCTCCCTCTGCAATTTCGGATCAAAGTATGCCATTTCAGTGGTGTTCTATATTGCATGTTTGATTTACTTGAAGCTTTGTTCACAGTTACGTGACCATCGAAATAGAACATTTTGTTTTGTTAAGTTTCTCAGTGGGGCACTCACAGTGGCAAATCATGTATATACCTTGAACAGTAACTTGCCATACCAAGGAAGGATCACAGCATAGTTACATGTTGTGGGGGAGAAGTTGATGACAAGGGATGTACTTTACTTGGATCTGGAGTCAATACCCATCAGAAAAATATGGCCGAAAAACTTGAGTCTTGTTTTATGAAACTCACACACTTTTCTGTATTTAAAGTGAGATCTGCATCAGCAAGTATATGACACACGTGTAAGAGCTTTATCATGTTCTTTCTTCGTGGCCAGAGAAAATATTATGTCATCACTGTAATTGAAAGCCTTTGTGACTGGCTGTATTATGTGACAAATGGCATCCTGAGAGAGTTCTGCAGGTGAGGATCCTCTGCAATTTAGTCTTAACTTAATTCAAAACAAACCAACATGAGACGAGTACCTGCAATTTTCTTCCAGTTCAAGTTGATGATGCCCTTTGTTCAAATTGTAGTCGGAAAAGACTTTGACTTAATTCAGCTGTGTAAACATGTCAGTAATGTGCGGACCTGCATGTCATTTATTTTCAATTGCCTTGTTTGCTTGGCGCATATCAACGCAGATGCGCAACGGGCCTCCACTATCCTTCGGCACTACCACCAATGGGGACAGCCATGGCGTCAGACCAGTGGATTGCTCAATGATGTCATGTTTCAATCATTTCTTTCTCAACGGACTCTTGTAAATGAAATGCAAATCTACGATGTCGTTGAGTAACAAAACAGATGTCCTCATTTATGTGAAGTTGCGCTTTCGTTGCCTTACATTTTCCTGGTACATGAAACAGTGATGGAAACTGATTCACTATTTCATGATAGGCATTGACCTTGTGGTCTACAGAAATCCGCCCCTTGTCAGCAGCAATGCTGAAACTGAATAAACATGCACTCAACGAAGTGCCTAGCAGGACATGAATTGGTGCCTGTACTTTCGTCTTTTTATTTTCACAGTTGCTATAATTGAACCATGACTTTGCAGTGATGTCAAAGCAGCCCACGTTTACACTTTGGTTTTCGACAGGGTTAAATGGGGCACTGGAGAGAGTTCAGTTCCTTGAATTTTTCATCTGTCATAATGTTTATTGACCTGCCACTGTCTGTAATAAAAGGTATAAAGCATCCATTCACTTTCAGTGTGATTGTGGCACAATGTCCAAATGAATTTCGTACTTTTACTTGTCCATCTAGATTCAACTGGAATTATTCCTTATAAGAAGTTAATCCTACATGCGCATGTCGTTCAGTGGTCAACATTGAAATGGCACACCCATCTTCCTCACTGCCACTAGACGATGAAACCTATAGATGAGGAAATTGAAGACAATCAACGTTGTCTATTTTCTATTTGCTTCAACTGATGTTGCTGCTTAGCCTTGAGGGCATGGTTGGAGCACCTCTGGAACTTTCGGCATCCATTTTGTTTTCTCACCGTGACACACTTGATCTTTCCTACATTTTGTTTTCTCAACTTGATAACGTGATGCTCTTGAACTTTCCCTCACTTTGCAAATCGTTACAAAATGGTTCTCTTTCCCGCAGCCTTTACATATGTGTCTAATGGTGGAACATTTACCCTCATGTGGAAAGGAAAATCCACATCGAAAACACAAATTCTTTCTCTTTGGAGACATTGCTTTATGGCTTTCTACCTTGTATTTCAGCTTGTTTTTCTCACTCCACGCTGATTCATTTTGGGCCATTCCGGCCTCCGTGTTAGCTGTTTGTGTGTCGGCTCTTTCTTCGCTCTAGCAGCCAAGAGTACTCGCTCCAAGATGAGTGTCTCTTTCAGCAGACGTCGTCTGAAGGAATCTGAGAGACAACCATCTATTACTCTGAGACACATGGCCTTCTCATCATTGAACTTGTTGAACGTTAAATACTTAATGAACAAATCAAGTTTTTGTTTACAAACCTGTTCATTGTCTCACCAGTTCTCTGCCTTTCCTAACTAAAGATGTTCCTTTCGTAGTCTACATTTGGCAATAGATTGACTGTATAGGTGAGTAAGTATGTGTTAGTATTGCTGATATTATATTAATAAACTAAAACATTTAAATTGACATTTAGATAAATAATGACATTAAATGCAAATATAACTTTTATATAATTTTCATTGATGTATCAGCATTTTCTCTCTTGTCACAGCGCAACAAGCCCTTCAGCATCCCTCTGATTCCCTCCTCTGCTTGAAATAAATGCCCACAAAACAAATGGAATAATCTTCAAGAACTGTTGCAAATATACTGTCTGTGATATGTACAGCTGAGTGACAGAAACTCTGGCTCTTCCAACACGCGTTTCGTCCTTTCAGATTTGATCAAGGCTGGTAAACTGTGTAGGTTAAAGGCTAGGTTTTTTGAACGTTCATGGCATAGCTACTTATTCACGTATATGTACCTTGCATTCAACATACTCACCAATCTTGTTGGGAACTAAACCAAAATAGAGTCAGTTGTGGTCATAGTCAAGGAAGTGGGCCTGCATCTGAATGGTTACTGTTAGAACTGGGGGTCTCTGTTTGGCAGAGGTAGGTACCACTGTCCAAATAGGGACCCTTGCTTCTAGTCAGAGTAAGGAGGAACAACTCTTTAGATTACCCCTGCTCACCCCCTTGGTAGCTTGGCACGAGCAGACAGGCTTATCAAAGGCAATGTGCAAAGTATTTGTACCAACACACACAGTAACACAGTGAAAACACCACAAACTGACTCCACAACAGTTTAGAAAAATAAAGATATTTAATCTAAACTACACAAGACCAAAACGAAAAAAATCCAACATACACAGTTCAAGAATATGGTTTCAAAAAGAGTTCATAAGGTTGCGTTAAAATAATCCAGTTGCGTGAAAACAGTTCACAGTTGCGTCACGTTTAGCCAACAGTACCTTTAAATGCGACAAAGGTCCAAAACAGAAGCTGGTACGGTGGAAAACAAGCGATGCATCACTATTGAGACCTTGGGGTGGCGATGCGACAACCCCGCTGGATGAAGCGGGCGTGTTGCAACAAATCCAGTCTGTTTGGGGAGGGAGGCGATACCTTGTATGGATTCCGGTGCGGAGGTTCCGTAGTGAAAAAGCTCGCAAAGGCACAATGCGATTAACTTTGGGGCCTGCGACAATCTCCGGGGCGACGAGGTGGTCCTGCGGCGATCTTCCTCTCGCAGCTCCTCAATGCGATGGCTCTGTGACGATGTTCGCAGCAAAGTGATGCGGTCCGCAAGCAAGCAGTACGACGATCTCACCCTGTGACGACAGGCTCTGCGACGATACTCGCAGCGATGGCAATCTTCCTGCACCGGACTGGTGCGTCCCGCAAACGAAGGATGCGACAACTCTGGCAGCGGCGACAGGCGCTGCGACGATCTCGGCCTTCGTAGCGGCGGGAATTTCTTCGCACTGGCAGGGATGCGCTCCGCAAGCAAGCGATGCAATAAAACTTGCAGAAAGTCTTTAAAATCTTGGTTTCCAGCTTCCCAACACAGGTATAACTTCCAGAGGCACCACAACGGGGTGAAGTCCTTTTGTTCCTGGGACTTCTTAATAGGGAGCCAACTCTTCTCATGCCCTTGGAGATACCTTCAAGCAAGGGGACAAAGCACAAAGCAAAGTCCTTCCCCTCTCCTTGGCAGCAAAGCAACCGCAGGTCAGTCCAGCAGAGCAACAGCAGGACAGTCTTCCTTCTTCAGTTTCAGCTTTCTCCTTGGCAGAGGTTCCTTCTTGATTCCAGGATGATCTAATTTTCTGTAGTCAGGGGTCCTGTACTTATACCCCTAAAAGTATTTGATCCCTTTGTGCAGGAGGGCTCTGAGCCCGGTCTGAACCAGTTCTGGGTGTTCTGTGAGCAGTTTGTTTTCCTGGCCTCTCCTTTCCTTTCCCTTCAGGGAAAAGGGCATGGTCGTCAGCCGCCCAGCAGGAGGTGGAGTCAGCATTGTGGGAGGCAGGCACAGCCCTATTCAGGCCCAGGTGCTAACCCCTCCCACCACTCAAGATGCAGATGCAGTCATTCAGCCTAGGGCTGACTCCACCAGCCTCCTGGGGGCTCCCAGTCTCTGTCACTCTCAAACCAGACAGTCAATTCACAAACAGGCCAAGGCACACAGAAAGGTCAGACAAGAGAACAGCAACATTCTAAAAGTGCTGTTCTCAAACACAGGATTTAAAAACAACCTTTCCTAAAAGACGTGTTATTAAATTCTGAGTTCAGGGATACACGACTTTTATGTCCTATCTTGCTCCTCTGGGATGATATGCCGGTAGCCACTGTAGCCAGCATTCACCATGATGGCCTATGGGGCAAGATAGCCTTACAATAGTGAAATACGAAAATGGCTGTAATTCACTACCAGAGCATGTCACCTGCACTAGTACATGCTCTATCTTTCACATACACTGCACCCTGCCCAAGGGGTACCTTGGGCCTTCCATAGGGGTGACCAATGTGTACAGAAAGGGAAGGGTTAGGCCTGGTCAGTGGGGACACTGACCAGGAGGCAGTTCACAGACTGTACACAGGCACTGCGGTGGCAGGTATGAGACACGATTTTAGGGCTACTCATGTGGGTGGCACAATCGGTGCTGCAGGCCCACTAGTAGCTTTTGTTATCACCAGCCCTGGCACACTCAGTGTACTTGACTAGGGACTTCTTGGTGACACAAATATGCCAATCATGGATACCCAATCACAATAACAATTTACACAGGGAGCACTTGCACTTTGACACTTAACAGCAGTGGCAAAGTGCCCAAAGCATCTAAACCAGCAAAAACGAAATCCAGCACAGCATCAAAAATACAGGTGGTAGAGGCAAAAAGATAGGGGGAAACCACGCCAAAGATGCCAGGTCTAACAGTTACAATGTTAGAGGCAAGAGTGAAGACCAAATGGGAATCCGGCCATGATAAGTTGTCACAATTTAGGGACCACCTGGACTCAGAAATGTGCCCTTTTTTGTGTTCAATGCACAGTAACTTCCCAACAATATTGGTACCGCAGTTACCGAGGTTGCACAGTAACAAAATACAACAAGCATTTACAATGCAATGGTCTCGGCATTATTAAAGGTAGAGCTATTGGCATTGCTCATGACATTTTTTTTTAAAATCATAAATAAATAGCATTGTCATTTACATTGCCAATAGCTTAATCGTTAAATAAATGCTAAAATGCGCTTCTATGGAAAAATGCCTGCTGCTTGTGTCCTAGCAACCAGAGGTAGAGCGGAGGTTCTCTCACTATTATGTTTTGACCTAACTAGAGTGGATTTATCAATTTGGCATGGCAAACCACATAGAAGTACACCTTGAACAGTCAATGAAAGGCCTGGTTCTCCAACCTGTGTAGGTCCTTTTACGCGCTGTGAAATGCATCCATGCTCCCTTGAGTGACAGCTCTGTGCATCCATTCCAAATAGAGCACGAGGATTTTGGCACGATGTGCTGAGTCCAAGTGCTAGTATTGGGAGGACACAGACTTTAGAGTGACAAGGAGAAAGACTCCGATTCCGAAAGGGCATTAAAGTGGATCAGAGCTGGCATCTTCCCTGGAGTCCAATCATATCGCCACCTCATACGGTGCCCTGAGAGTGAGTACTCTGACGCAGCCAGTGACAGACTGCAGTAGTACATAGCAACACACAGCGTTCTGGAGCCAAGGAAACTCCCAAACATTGTTTCCTGTATGTCATCGCCAGACACTGCGTCCTGCAGAAACCTTTCAAAACTTGAGACGAGAGCAAGCCGTGGATGGCGACGAAGACACAAGCAGAGTTTTTAAAAGAAACATCAGCATGTATATCCCCCTCCATCGAGGACAACTTATCACATATATTGTATTACTGTATTGAATAAAAGCCTATAGGTATGAGACACACCCATGATTCATTGTGCATGAATTGTATGCATGCCTCACAATTGTTTTTGTTTCGGAGGTAATGCAAAATAGCTTTCGTAGACCTGGTGAAGACAGTACATTCAGAAATCTAATGGTTGCATTGTAGAGTTGAAAATACGCATGCTTGTGGGCCGGGAGGTCAGTCATGATACGTTTTGAGCTGGCGTTTCATGGGCAATTCCCTGAGCTGGCTCAACACATGCGTCATTACATTTCCAGGACACAACTTTTTCTGTCTCACACACGCACTTAGTTTCCGTAATAATAAAACCCCAGTCCAGTTTACTGAACATTATTGGACATGTGCCGGGGAAAAATACTTTTCGTTCCAATTCCAATAATTTGAGGGAAAAGGTCTTTGCAATACAAATGTGAAAACATTGCTATGTTGCCAAACCCAGCAGGTACAGTCATAAACATCCTGCAATGATTTCCTTTAACAGGAACAGCCTCGTCCAGTTTCTGCTGCCTGACGTTTGCTCTCCTCGACAACACCTGACTGCTACCCCGCAAACCGCAGCCGCCATTTCCAAAGCAGGCGCATTCACAGTAAATGATATTCTAAAACTCAGGAAAGGTCAGATTGAGACTCCGACTTTACGTCACACGACCTATTACAGTTATTGTGGCCTGAGTCCATGTCCCCGTCCTAGCCGCCGCCCGAACGTAAATGTGATGCTACAGCAGTTGTTTCTGAAGCTCGCACATCCAAGTGTACCACGCATTCTACAAGAGACCAGCTATAAAATGCAGCGAAATATGCATGGTTAGTGCTGTCAGCAAAGGTCAGATTGGGACTCCGACTTTACGTCCCACAACCTATTACAGTCATTGTAGCCCGAGTCCATGTCCCCGTCCTAGCCGCCGCAGTTGTTCTAGGCAGGCTTTCAGCTGCTTAATCCAGGCCAAGGAGACGGCTTCCCCCAGTATCCAAAGCAACATTGCTGCATGGCGCGGAGCTGTGTGGCATAACAATCGCATAACAAACCGAGAGTTACGCCGCCCGAATGTAAATGTGATGCTACAGCAGTTGTTTCTGAAGCTCGCACATCCAAGTGTACACACACAATCTACAAGAGACCAGCTATAAAATGCAGCGAAATATGCATGGTTAGTGCTGCACCACCATCTTTCTACGAGGCGAGGCAGAAATGCCTTGGAGTCATTTTTCGGATTGAAGGGCGTGTTTACGTTCTCTCCTCTTCCCTTTGGCTGGAAGGTAAAATTCCAGCCAATGGGTAGAGGAGAGAAAGTAAATAGAGAGAAGCTTAAAAAAACGCCCCTGAATCCGAAAAAGACGGTGCTTGGACCGAGTGATGCCCCTCTCCTCCAATGGCTGGCCAGCATTTACTAGGCCAGCCAATGGAGAAGAGGGGCGGGTTCCAAGCCCCCTCTAAGTAACATTAAATCTCGGGCTCCGCCCACTGCTTCGCAGTGCGACGGTCCGAGACCTAAAAACTGTTTCCATGTACAAGATAGTGATAGTCACTGTGTAAAACAGAAACTATCTCCATACCCATGTTAGCTGTACAACCAGTTGAGTGACACAGCATCAGCCGAGGGAGCTGTAACATATCACCGCAACTGGATAAGTTGGCTAGAGTAATACATGTCACTTCCTGATCCAGTATTATAATCATAAACCACCAGAGATGGTTGACCTGGTTGTCATTACCAAGCAATAGTCAAAACCTTAATGCTCAACTTCCCTCATCTGATCTGGGACCACAGGATATCATCATTTAGTCCACAGGTATATTGCAAAATTATTGTTACTTGGGGATAACTTTTATATCACATACTACCAGGTGTCATTTTCATTGTGGCCCAGTTCAAAGAAATGTTTGGTCATCCTAGTGATGGTTTTCTTACAACTAGTGGTACTGCGCTGTGCATTTATTCGTATTTGCACCTTCCTGGATATAAGTTCTTTATATTATAAGCCAAATAGGGAAATTATTTAACATAAGGTAGGTAGTCCAAGGTCAATCTAGGTCCCTTTTTTAGTGGGACAGCATGTATTGTACTGGTCATGTGGATGGTATCCCATAACAGGAGGTAAATTCCATAATGTTCTTTGATTAGACACCAGTGTCTTAGCCAGTGGTCTTGAATGGACTATAATGTCCTTGATATTCATTTATTAATTTTGTTTTTATATTTGTTGCAGTTTAAAGCAATTAATAAGGCAAAATGTTGGATCATGGTTGTGGTCCTTTGTTTTTTAAAGAAAACATGGTTGTTCCAGATCCCGAAACCCTGAATTTAGTATCTGCCAGTATTTTTTTGACCAGTTTTCTTACATTGTTCGAAAAAGGGCTATATGTGGTGACACAAATCAATTTGTGTTGGGTGTCCTAATCTTATCTTGTTGAAGTTGATTGTGATTGTTGTTGCTTCTTCTTTTTGGTGCTGTTTTTGTGAATCTCTCAGGATAATCCCTTGCCAGTAGTTTTTCAGTCCGTTTTCGAACATGTTTTTGTTAAATGTGGATGGCAGTTCAGTTTTACATTAAGCTGTAAAAACTGGCCACATTGAAGATCTTCCCTAAAGCGTCTGGGGTCGAAACTACCAAATCGGAGCAAGTTTTTCCAGTTGATAAGTTTATAATATACTTCAATTGTCAAGTCCCTGTTTGCTGTGAAAATCTGTAAATCAAGGAAATTAATTTCTATTTCATTGATGGTAAAGGTGAAATCCAGAAACTAGTTCATGCTGTTCAGCCATTCAGCAAACCCATGGGCATCTGCAATGCCAGATGACAAAGATGTCTTCAATATATCTTTTCAAAAACTTGAAGTTATTTTGAAAGAAGTTGTCAGTATTAAATACAATCTCAAATGTGTACACATACCAAAATTCTAAGCTAGGAGCAAAGGTGCTGTCTGTTGAAGTGTCATGGCTCTGTAAAAAGAAAGCTCTTTGGAATTTGATATAGTTCCTGGTTAGTGGCAAGCAAGATTAATGCAGTACAAACTCATGATAGTGTATTGAACTCCCATAGTATCTCTTAAAATAGAGAATCTATATCCTTGAGGGCCTCTTCTTGGGGGATGCTCGTGTAGAGAGCATCCACACCCATGCTTAGTAGCAACTCCTGTTCAGGATCAAAGGTGAGATCAGACAAAATATTTAACATTTCCTTAGTATCTTTTAAATATGGCAGCATTTTTTCTACCGGTGGCCTAAGATACGAATCACAGAATCGTGAAAAAGGTTTTGAGAAATGACCCAATGCCTGAGACAATTGGTATACCCGGTGGTGGATTGATGTTCCTGTTTACCTTCAGTAGTGTATAAAAATAGGGGTTACAAGGTTTGTAAGAAGTCTGCTTCATGTTTTGTGGCCCAGTTGTTGTCAAGACCCATGTTTACAAGGAATTTTACCTCTTCTACAATGCCCAATGTGGAATCTCTGGTTATTTTCTTATAATTCTTTGAACCCCAAGCGATTTGGTGTCTTTTTATCTGTACTTCTGTAGTAGGGGATCTCTGTGTATAGTCATAATCTAATGAATAGTCCCGCTCATGTGCGGGGACCCTGGAGCAATCAAAAATAATCTCTTAAACTGTCTTCTTGGCAGTCCTGCATAGACACTTAAGAGAGAATTTAAAGACAAATAATGCAGCCTATGCATGCAAAGCTACACTGTCCAGTACTTCAACTAGAAATGCAAAGGCTATTCCACCAATATCACATTTAAACCTGTCTGCCAGGTTTCACCATGGAAAACACTTCCCCCCTTCACCAAATCCTTGGAATGATAGAGAGGAAGGGCAGGACAGACAAGCCCCCATAGGCTGCCATTATGTGGCTTAAAAAGGGATACCGTGCCTTTAAGAAAACTTTCCAGAACTCTCCTGGTATCCCAGAATGCACAGCAACTCCCTCCACTTTCAGTTCTTTTTTCCGGCTCCTGCTAGCAGGACCCGGGAGCATTGAGATCTCCCTTTTTGGGTGTTATTCTAATCTTTTTGCACTTTAAAAGTGTTCAGAGTGTTTTCACTTGACGTCCTTTGGCCCTTTCTGCTCTTGCTGGTGTTTTTCTAGTAAGTTTAGCCACTCTTTTTTATCAAATATGCCATCCCTTTTTGATATGTGTCCAGCTTGTGCTGGAAAGAAGGCCAAATCAGACAAGCACAGGGTGTGCATTCATTGTCTGCCCCCTTCTCATGTCCCAGAGGATTGCGAGATCTGCCAACAGTTCTCCAACAGGACCATGAGGGACAGGGAGAAGACTTGGCTTCAAGGATTGGAGAAGCGAAAGACAGCGTGACCAAGGTGGGTCTGGGCATGAAGGGGCTCTTTCCTCTGCCCGTGCTGAGGCCTCTGGGGGCCTCCACAGTAAAGAAAAGGCCAGAAAACGACATCGTTCTCCGTCGACGTCGATGGCCTCGATGTCGGCGTCAAGAGGCATGACCACGGTGTGTTCCCAGTCTCCCCAGGGCTCTGGGTCGAAGCGGCGTCATCGTTCGACGTCGAGGGGATTGACGTCGAGACCTCCGATGAGGTCGACGTTGAAGACAACTTCGTCGTTGAGGTACCACCGACGTTGAGAGGGGTCTAGCAGACACCGGCTCGGGCCGTCGAGGCGCACCGCCGGTCGTCGTCGACTCGGCATTCGTCGGCGAGGAGGCGTTCCTCGACGTCGAGAAAGAGATCTTCAACGTCGAAGAGGTCGGCGTCGACGCGTTCGACGTCGAGAAACAGATTGGAGTCAAGAAGAAGAGAGTCCAGGTCCCGAAGACGTTCTAAGGCCAGGACAGAGTTCCAAGACTCCGTTATCAGCCTTTCTTCTTCAACCACGAGCTCACGGTCGCGGCGGCACCGTCGCTCGTCAAGGAAGCGGTCGGCCTCAAGTTCTCCTTCAAGGGTACGGAAGCCAAAGAGACAGAGGGTGGAACAGTCCCCGGGCTTGGGGTACTCACACGCCTACTCACCCTCTAAGCATGGAACACCGCCTCCTCCGTTACCTAGGGGCCTTCCCCCGAGGATACCTACACCTCCTCCGCCTCTGAGGACACCTACACCTCCTCCGAGGAATCCAACTCCTCCTCCTCCACCTCCTCCTTCGAAGTCTTACTCATTACATCTACCTACGCCACCCTCAGACCCTCCAAGGCCTAGGCTGCCGCCTCAGCCTCCACAACCCGCGCCTGTACGGCCAGTGGATCGGCCAAGACCAAGGAGACCGAGGTCCCGCTCCGGACGGAGCAGGTCCAGAGATGATCGTCGGTCGTCTACTAGATCCAGACTACGTCATAGGAGAGACAGGTCCAGGTCCCGCCGCACGGAGTCATCTAGTGCCAGGGACTATTCCCCGAAGCTTTTGGATTCCCCTCGGACGAGGGTGTCTCCGGTGGACGGCATTACCTCCTTTCAGGAGGTCTTGTTGCGAGGAGCGCAAAACTGGGCATCACACTGGCGGTTCCTACGCCCTCAACCTCAGTTATATTCGAGACCCTGCATAAAAAGCAGCTGTCTCGTCCTCTACTACCTTTGGTGCTAGGGCTAGAAGAACCAGCCATGGACCTCTTCCTTACGCCTGCTTCTACGAAGTCTGCACCGTCGAGGCTACAAAAGAAGTACAAGGCCCCTGAGTCGGACCCTGCTTTTCTGCGTGTGGATCCTGTACCGGACTCAATGATAGTGACGGCAGCAAGGAAACAACATTCCACCGCGCCATCATCGACGGTGCCTCCTGACAAGGAGAGTCGATTAATGGACTCAGCGGGCAGGAGAGTATGTGGTACGGCCTCCACGTCCATGAAGGCCGCCAGTGCCTCGGCGTTGTTGGGGCGGTACGATAGAGCATTGTGGGAGTCCCTGCAGCAGTTCGCAGAACATCTTCCCATGGAACGCAGAGAGGACTTCCAGGAGATCATCACGTGGGGATGATGGTCTCTAACCAGATAAACAGCTCTGCGGCAGATTCCTCGCTGTTGGCAGCCCACGGGTACTGCCACGGTATTAACCTGCGCCGATACGCTTTGCTGCGTCTGACGTCGCTGAAGCCCAAAGCTCAACAGAGGGTCGCCAATCTGCCCTTTTCTGGAGCGACCCTGTTCGGCAGACATGTGGATGAGGAGATGGCCTGCATGAAGGCGGAGGCTGAGACCCTGTCGGCTGTCGGGTTAGAGAAGCCGAAGGAGCAAAGGAAGACCTACCGCCCGTTCCAAAGGCGGTACGGGGCACAGGGCAGAGGACAGGGTCGGCAGGCTGGACAGCAGAAACAGCAATACCAGCGGCGACCGTTCCAGAAGCGCCAGAGGGGCAGAGGTTGACAACAGTCCTCCGCAGCGAATAAGGGCCCGGCCGGGTCTAAGCCCTGAGGTGCTACTTCCCCCTCGTCCGTTACCCGCTCCGGTGGGGGGAAGCATCCAACATTACCTGGCAGACTGGAGAAAAATTACTCAGGACAAGTGGGTGCTGAATATTGTTTGCAATGGATACAGTCTTTGTTTCATCAGCCTGCCTCCAGCGATTCCACCGGTTTGCTCGCAGTACCAGCTACGTGAGCTCCAGGCGGAGTCCGATACCCTGTTAAGGAAAAGGGCGATAGAAGATGTCCCTATGTCTCAAAGGGGAAAGGGTCTTTACTCACGCTTCTTTCTGGTGCGCAAGAAAGACAAGAACGAGTTCAGGGCCATTCTGGATTTACGACAAGCAAACAAATGGATTCGCAGGGAGAAGTTCCGCATGCTATCTTTGCACCAGATTTACCCTCAGCTGCAAAGGGGAGACTGGCTCTGCGCGATAGACCTGCGATTCTTGGTCGGCACCAATCACTATCAGTACACCGTTCTGCCGTTTGGACTGAAGTCTGCTCCAAGGACTTTTTCAAAGTGCATGGCAGTGGTGGCAGCACACCTGAGAAAGAACAAGGTGTTTGTCTACCCATACCTGGACGATTGGCTGATCAAAGCCTCGACCTTCCAGAAGGCACAACTGCACTTCAACAGGACGGCCGCTCTGTTGAGCCAGCTGGGTTTGCACATCATCATGTCCAAGTCAGTCCCGACTCCTGTCCAGTGCCTACAATACCTGGGGGCATTGATCGTTACGTTGTCAGCAAGCGTGTGTCCTTCGGAGGAGAGACGCTTATCGATCCTTCGGAAGGCTCAGACTCTCACGACTGCTCGATCTACAACAGTGAGGACGGGGTCTTCTCTACTGGGGTCGATGGCCTCTTGTATCTTCCTCACTCCGCATGCACGCCTGCACATGAGGCCACTGCTGGAATGTCTGGAGGCTCAGTGGGACCAAAGACGAGGGATCTGGGACGACTGGAGACAGTTGTCTCTGCCTGCTCAGCAGTCCCTGAGGTGGTGGTGTTCGGCGGAGAACCTCCTCAAGGGGGTTCCGTTCCACAAGGACATTCCCTCTAAGACTATCGTGACGGATGCTTCTCTCCATGGATGGGGAGCGCATTCCGGACAGTTACAGATCCAAGGACTGTGGTCCCAAACGGAGTCAACGTACCACATCAATTTCCTGGAACTCAGAGCTGTTCACTTGGCACTGAAGGCCTTTCTTCCGTCCTTCCAGACCAACTCTCTGCTTGTACAGACGGACAATACGACCACAATGTATTATCTGAACAAGCAAGGGGGACCGAGATCGCGCACACTATCACAGGAAGCGCAGGTGATCTGGCACTGGCTGCTAGCCAGAGGATTGACGATAACGGCCACCCATCTGCCAGGTGAGCAGAATGCTCAGGCGGACGCCCTCAGCAGACTGATTCAGGAAAACCACGAGTGGGTCATAAACGACGAACTACTCAAAGACGTCTTCGCCAGATGGGGCATTCCAGACGTAGATCTGTTCGCCACCGCAGAAAACAGGAAATGCCGAGACTTCGCATCCAGGTATTATCAGCAAGGGACTCTGGGGAATGCGTTATGGATCAACTGGTCGAACAGCTTTCTGTATGCTTTTCCACCCATTCCCCTGATTCCGGCGGTGCTCATCATGCTATCCCAGTCCAGGGCGCGGATGATCCTCATTGCTCCGGAATGGCCCAGACAGTGGTGGTTCACGGACCTGCTGCACCGGTCTCTCCTTCCTCACATGCGACTGCCGTGCAGGCCGGACCTTCTCACGAAGTTCGGGGGACAGATGGTGCACCCCAACCTCTCGTCGTTGAGTTTGGCGGCATGGCTCCTGAGATAGTGCAATATGGCCACTTGAATCTTTTTGAGGATTGCATGGACATATTGAAGGAGGCTAAGAGGCCATCTACTAGGACCTCTTATGCTTACAAATGGAAGAGATTCTGCATCTGGTGCATGTCTAAGAACTATGATCCGACGGCCTGCAAGGAAGATGTCATCCTTCCATACCTTCTGCATTTAGCTCAGTCTGGACTTAATTTCCATTCCATTAAAGTTCATCTGGCGGCGTTGACTGCGTACAGAAAATGCCATTCACAGACATCCTTCTTCCAGATTCCTGTGATTAAGGATTTTTTGGAAGGGTTGAAGAAGGTGTTCCCTCCTGTTCGGCTTCCTTCGCCTGCATGGGAACTGAATGTGGTGCTGTCCAGGCTGATGAAGGAACCTTTCGAGCCTATTCACAAGGCTTCACTGCAGCACCTGTCTTGGAAGGCGGCGTTCCTCGTGGCCATTACATCGGCCCGCAGGGTGAGTGAGATTCAGGCATTGTGTTGCCAGGAATCTTATACTGTATTTCATGCTGCTAAGGTTGTTATGCTTACTCACCCTGAGTCCCTTCCCAAGGTGATTTCTGATTTTCATGTTAATCAGGTTATATCTTTATCAACTTTTTTCCAGAATCCTTCTACTCCAGCGGAAAGGTCTCTTCATTCCCTGGATGTCAGAAGGGTGTTGAAATTCTATCTGGATAAAACCAAAGACATTCGCAGATCCGACCAATTGTTTGTCACCTATGGGTCGGTTAGGACTGGTCTGGCTACTTCGAAACAGTCCATTTCTAGGTGGATTGTGTCTTGTACCCAGCTCTGTTATCAGAAAGCGAATAAGACCTTAGGAGGTAAGCCTAAGGCTCATTCCACCAGGGGCAAAGCGGCTACGACAGCTTTGCTTCGTAACGTTCCCATTGCAGAAATCTGCAAGGCTGCCACTTGGAAGTCGGTCCATACCTTTGCTAAGCATTACTGTCTGGATTCGGATGCCAGGGCAGATACTCAGGTTGGGCAGGCTTCATGGGAAATCTGTTTGCATAGTAGTGGTGTTACCTTATTTTTCTACACCGCCAGGTTGTTTTTTGGATGGGCTTGCCATTCTATTCACTAGATTATGACTATACACAGAGATCCCCTACTACAGAAGGAGTAGTTTCTTACCTGTAACTCCAGTTCTGTAGTAGGGGTATCTCTGTTATAGTCATAAGCGCCCACCCTCCTCCCCGGTGGAGAAAAGGATAAAATGATGAATGCTACAGGTCTAGCTGTATACACCTCCAAAAAGAACTGAAAGTGGAGGAAGTTGCTGTGCATTCTGGGATACCAGGAGAGTTCTGGAAAGTTTTCTTAAAGGCACGGTATCCCTTTTTAAGCCACATAATGGCAGCCCATGGGGGTTTGTCTGTCCTGCCCTACCTCTCTTATCATTCCAAGGATTTGGTGAAGGGGGGGGGGGGGGGAGTGTTTTCCATGGTGAAACCTGGCAGACAGGTTTAAATGTGATATTGGTGGAATATCCTTTGCATTTCTAGTTGAAGTAGTGGACAGTGTAGCCTTGCATGTATAGGCAGCAATATTTGTCTTTAAATTCTCTCTTAAGTGTCTATGCAGGACTGCAAAAAAGACCGCTTAAGAGATTATTTTTGATTGCTCCGGGGTCCCCGCACATGAGCGGGACTATTCACTAGATTATGACTATAACAGAGATACCCCTACTACAGAACTGGAGTTACAGGTAAGACACTACTCCATCTCAATGGGAATGACAACAGGGGCACAAACCTCATCAGTGGGTTTTATAATGATGTTTCTGTCTTCAGAAAGTTTGCAGAGAACTTGTCTTTCTTCTTTTGTGAAATTCTGGAACGAAGTTGATGTATTTGCATTTAGCTTATCAGTATCGTTTGTTATAGCTTATTCAAAAGCTAAGACTTAAGGCAACTTCTCGTGTGGGGGCTAAAAGGTAGATTTTCATCTCAAGCCTGTATTAACATCGATGTCTGTTACATTGTCCCTATTGGCAAAAACACCCTCAGTCTTATCTTATGCAGGAATTTAGCTATTTCAGTGCATAAATTGAACAAAGTTGCCCTTACGTGTGAACCCTAAACCTAGGCTTCTATTTAGAGAGCTGATTTGTGCATTGTATAGAATTTTATTGCTCAGGTACAGAGCTTTCAGAAGGCCAGGTCTCAGACCCGGTGGTATTTTAGAACGGACATTGAAACAGGTCCCTATCGGGCCCTATATTCATGTAATTAACTTTACTGTGATTCTTTATAGGTGTGTTCAACAACTGATTCTTACAGCACGTACCTTAGGGTGCATGTGCAATATGCATTTTGGTCCAGACGAAGGCCATACTGACCCTAAAGGGCACATGGCAAATGGTTGAAAAAGGTTGACCACACAGCAAGGGATTTAAAAAAAGAAATAAGTCCTAAAAAAAATATCCCCACGTTTTTAAACTTGCCCAAGGTCACCATTAAATAAAGCTCCATACCAGGTAGTAGACTGTGAGACAATTTTAAACCACTTGTACTTAACACACTTCCAAAAAAACAGCTCAGCAGTAAATCTGGCATCGAAGCACACACTGGGGGCACTCGGCACCCAGGGTGGGAACCCAATGATGAAGCTTGTCACCAACTAGGTTGGTGAGTGAGGGTTCTTTTAAAATAACTTAAGGGTTTCTTTTTACAGAGGGACTAAGGGACATACAACACCTAATGTTGAGTTGGTAGTGGGTTTGTTCTTTATGTTCAGAATGCATGGTTATCCAATCCTTGCCTTTTCTCCGGAGCACACAGACAACCATTGACAAAGCCTGGCTGGTTTCAGGTATATGCCAGTTGTTGTATTATATATCTGGATGCAATAAAAGAAAGATACCAAAATACTGGTCAAGAGGCACACTATGGAATTCACAAACATAGTTTACGTGGTAAACCCCATGCCTATAAATACGTAGGCATCTCACTTGAAGCCCTGCTCACTATAAATCCACATTCTTGTCCCCAGTCTGTTCCTGCTGGTGCCTTTGTTCGCCATAAGTTGGCAGGGTATGCTCAGACGTGAGTCCCTTGCTCACTTTGCCACTGGATTTAAGCAAGCCTGGCTGAAGACGGCTGAAATGCCAGAAACCGGTCCTAGGAAGCTTGATTCCGATCCAGGGAAGGCATGGCTTGGCATTTCGGGCTGGTCTGTTCCCATGAGGCACAGGGTCAGACGGATTTGCATATGGCCATGTCTGAACTGGGGTGGCAGAGTGGGCTAAAGAACGGTGATGGATTAAACCCAGATCTTTTGACTGGGTGTGAGTGTTTGATTGGTTCAGATGCTCCGTCCATCACCACCCCCTTTTGTACCGCTTTCTTCGCCATAAGTTGGCAGGGTATGCTCAGACGTGAGTCCCTTGCTCACTTTGCCGCTGGATTTAAGCAAGCCTGGCTGAAGACGGCTGAAATGCCAGAAAACGGTCCTAGGAAGCTTGATTCCGGTCCAGGGAAGGCATGGCTTGGCAGTTCGGGCTGGACTGTTCCCATGAGGCACAGGGTCAGACTGATTTGCATTTAGCCATGTCTGAACTGGGGTGGCAGAGTGGGCTAAAGAACGGTGATGGATTAAACCCAGATCTTTTGACTGGGTGTGAGTGTTTGAATGGTTCAGATGCTCCGTCCATCACCACCCCCTTTTGTACCGGTGCCTTTTAGGTGATCAGTCTCCACTACCACCTCTTCCCCACTGCTACCAATGAAATTTAACATAAGCATGTTTATTGCATACTTGAAAAAGCAAGGGGGTTCTATTTTTTACCTGGAGAAGTGTGGGTACTGTAGGTGGTAGGACGTTTCTGGATCCCTGTATATTTCAGACATTTCCCTCACAAACGGGGTAGCAAAATGCATGATTGTATCTAATATTTGAGGTCTGCAGTGCATTCTTGGTATGAAAACGTAGGGAGAACCACACAAATCAGACCACCCTGGACACGCCTGATTGACTTGCGTTTTGCAGCCTTTCTGACATTTCCAGATGCACAAGCGGCACACAGTTTCTATCGGGGAAAAGTGTGGGAGCACAGAATAGTAAATCATAAGTTATTACCAATTGACTTTCTCTCCATTGATGGCTTCTAAATGTAAGCCAGTATTCAAGAAAGAACACGTTTTGCAAACTGTCCTCTGAAATACATTATAGTAATTATAGAGTTGTGCATATAATCGCTATTTCTAACTAAGCTCAGTACCTGGTGCACATTTCAAAGTTGTCTAGATTTCCTGCATACCCATTTTTCACTTATTCTATTTTACCTTATGAATTGATGTATGGTCGGTAGACATGCAATATCATTACAAGCCGTCGCTCAGTTGTTGGCTCTGGGTCTCACCTGTTTTCGGATTTCACCAATGTAAGAGCATATTACGTTTTTAAAATCAGTCATTGGGGCAAATATTTACAGATTACAAATTGCAATCTAATGCTATGAGCGAAAGTTAGAACCGTGAGAAATAACAGACTGGCACACAAAGCAGTTTCTTGGAAATGACAACAGAACAATAATGTAAATAAAATAACACATCAGTTTAGTCCAGGGTCAGTGTCCGGGAGGCGTTTAAGGCAGTTGTCAGGGGACTCCTGTTGTCACATGTAGCAGGTAAAAGAACAGAACGCATCCCCAGACCTTAAATATATATGAAGCCAGTGGAAAGCTGATGTTCTGATGAGCCCCAGCTGAACTCTGGTGTACCAGATCGCACTTGCGAGGGATAAAAACAGGACAATATTGGAGGAGGAGGAGTTGAAGGCATAATTCAGGGCCAGGCAGCATATGCTCTTTGAAATGGGAACCAAAGCGGGGAAATTGTTGGCAAGGCTATACTGCAGAGACAAGAGTCGCTGGTGAATTGCTGGAGTAGGGAATGGCATTTGCAGAACATCTCATTGAACTATACAGAACCAATATAGTGCTAAGCAATGGAGGAGTGGCAGTGGTTTCTCAGAAATATCCCAAACCCAGTGTTAGATGAAGATGATTAAAAGATGCCAGACGGCAAAATCAGAGCTGATGAAGCTAGAGAGGCCATTAAACAGTGGCAGGGAGGGAAGCCCCCTTGTCCTAATGTGTTTCCACCTGAATTTTTCAAATGTTTGGCAATGAAGGGCACATGCCTGATCACATATATGAAGCAAAATGTTGGGGGTCCCTCCTGAGGGACCTCTGAACTGCCTCGATTGTTCTTATATGCAAGGCTGTAAAGCCAGTAGAGCGATGTGCCTGCTATAGGCCAATCAGTCTCCTAAACGTAGAAGTGAAACTTCTGGCAAACCACCTGATATAAATAATCAAGAAGTTAATAGCCCCCAATCACTTGGATTTCATGCCTCAAAGGTAAGGCATAACCTCAGAAGGCGGTTCGACTGCCTGGTATGAAGTAAGACGGTAAGAGAACCAGCGATCCTCCTGGCCCTTGATGCTGAAAAAGCATTTGATTATGCATAGCGGCTCTATCTGTTGCTGGTACTAGAGAGATTGGGACAGAATTTATGGTTTGGATTAGGCTCCTCTATGCTGAACCTCTTGCGGGGGTTAAGGACAATGGAGTGCTTTCCAAAGAACGGGGGACGAGGCAGGGATGTGCACTCTCCCTCCTGTTTGCACTGGCTCTTGAGCCTCTGGCAAACTGGGTATGAGTAGATGCAAAACTTCATGGATAACG
Organism: Lissotriton helveticus; assembly: GCF_964261635.1. NCBI lineage: Eukaryota > Metazoa > Chordata > Amphibia > Caudata > Salamandridae > Lissotriton > Lissotriton helveticus. The sequence goes on along the minus strand of NC_136067.1, from coordinate 1,634,058,973 downwards.
ATGGGCGCCGGAGTGGGACAATTTTATATCACTTTATGTGGACAGTATACTCATTTGGCAGACCCACTTCATTCCATAACTTGAGCTCTAGATATTCTAAAAGGTTTTGGGAATTGTTTGGGGGTGCACATTAACAGTGACAAGTCTATGGCATTTCTGATTACTGTATTGGGCTGGTGGATTGGGGGTGGCCTATATGGTGGACACAGGAGGGGTTTTCATATGTGGGTATATATGTGACACTGGACGCATCTGAGTTGCACAGTGTAACATAGGAAGGGTACTAAACAATTATAATTCGGATGCGAGTCATTGGCAGAAGCATTAATATCTTGTTACTGGACAGAGCTTCACTTTATAAAATTATCACCCTCCCCAAATTTCGGTACATGTTGCAAAATAATGAAGGATTTCTACAGGGCAATGGACACAGTGACGAGACAGCTGCTATGGAACGGGGTGTTACCCATAATAGCTATGCCAACCCTGACTAGGAAGTCCTACAACGAGGGCATAGCACTCCCAGATCTGAACCTGTATTATTGAGCAGCGCAGCATCAAGTAGTGAACAAATGGGCTTCGCCTCCTAACAGGAGCCAGCAATACAGGCAGATAGACACAGTATAGGCATAAGGGGCTACCCATGCCAGCAATACAGTAGGGGCAGATTTTGGGGGAATATGCTTCCGACGGAGACTGTGGTTAACATGTGGAGTATAGCCACACAAGTAATGGGTTGGGAGGGAGTGGTGACACTGAAAACCCCCTTATGGGACTCTGGTCTTGGCTAATTTACAGGATCTAGAGAGTAGAAGGCAATGGGCCATACTAGACATTTCAAAGCTGGGAGACATCTGGGAATCCAGGAGAGTTCTCCCATTCATAGAACTAAAGAAACAGTGCGCATTGTCGAAAACACATTGTTACGGATATATGCCCAGGTTCAACGTATCGTAATGAGATATTGGGACAGGATGCTGGATGTGCCAGAGGAAACAACATTAGAATTTAGGATATTGGGAACCGCTACACAAAAACGCCAATTCCCAGATATACAAAACACTTGTGAGTAATACGCAGCCTGCCCTTACTCCGTTGAAGAAAAGGTTGCAGTGTGAAAAGTGGTACCCTTGAAGATGAAGACTGAGGAGAGGCATGTCGTTATCCAAGAGAGGGGGTAGCTATCAGAGATGGGTTCCAGTTAGGACAGTACAAGAGTTTACACTGTGCATGCTATACAATGACCAGATTGCATCGCATGAGGAGGACAGACACAGACCGCTGCCTTAGAGGTGGGCGGCCTAGCACACCTCCCTACACTTTGGAAATGTCCAAGCATGCAACCATTCTGGTCAACAATGAGTTATAACATTTGAGTGGCAACGGGAGAAGGCCTGTCACTTGTACCCACCCTGGACATATTCGGCGTTTGGAGGAGCAGACCACATCAAAATTCAGTTTACTACAGTGTAATGTGGTCCTCATGGTATCCATAAGAGAAATTGTTAGACTGTGGGGCAGCCTGGAGACCCTGGGAGTGGGTTCAGTGGACTAGTAATATGCCTGATGAATGATGGTGGAGAAACCAATATAACTGGCACGTGGCCTCCCTAGAAGGTTTGATAACATTTGGGGTCCGGTAGCGAATTTAGATAGCTGGACTAACATGCTTCACAGGGTGGTTGGCATGGAGGTGGGTGCCCTGTTGCCATGGACAGTAAAGGCAGGTAATTCTGATGGGGACCTTTGTTCTATACAGAATTCAGGTTAATAAGAAGGGTCTCTCTTTTTTTGTCTAATTCTCTTTCAAAGATTTTGTATTATGTAAAACTTTGTGTCGGGCGGTTGCTTAGTTTGAATTATTTAATATAACTTGAATCTCAAATTAAACTTTAACAAAATGACGTGATTGCCATCTATTACTATTTTTTCTACATTTTCATAATTTTTTATTTCAATGGTCAATTTCATAAATGACCCCTTGTTGAATTCTGAATTTTTGTCTACTTTTCAGAAATGTGTTGTTTCTGGGTTCACCCGTGGGTTTCCATCACAAACTGCAAGTCGGTAGAAATCATGAAACGTAATATCGACTACTGTCTAGAAAAATACAAAACAAAAAAAAAGATTTTTTTTCATCTCTGCTTGTTTCTGAAAGCTGAGGTGATCTTAGCACAGCAAACCTTTTGTTGATGCTATTTTTAGAAAACACATATGCTTTCTTGCAAAGCACATTTTCCCGTTCTTCCCCAAAAATAAGTGTTGATATGTTTTGTCTGTTTTCTTGGTTTCCTTCAGAGAAATTCTCATTCCCTGGGTACCTTTAGAATCCCCACTATGTGGGGAAAAACATGCAGTTTTGGCAAGGAACCCTTTCTTGTGAAAAATTTTATGAAGGCGTAAGCGTGAAATGCCCCAAACATAAAAAAAAGACTCAACAGCCATAAGGTAACAGGTATGTTTTTTTTTTTTACTGAAGTTGTATTTGGTGAATATGAATTTGATAACAGATTTCTTTCGGTAAGAGTGCTACTTTGATATGGAAACAGTAATGTGGAGGAGCGTCGCCTCACTGCTTTTCAGCAATGTAAAAAAGGAAAAATAAAATGATAGTAACACAATGTTATTATCATTTTATTTTTCCCTGCTGAAGCAGTTTTGTAGGGCGGGGCTGGGCTGCTCTGGTCAAAGAGCAGGGGAAGGAGTAGTGAGTGCACTCTGTCAATGCACATGACGGTTTGGCTGGCCGTCTTGGGCCGGCCAAAAAGTCATGCACACTTCGCCTGGGTGGAGAACATGCACAGGCTCCCACTGCCTGTCTGCGCTCCAAACCATAGCACTCAGACCAATCACAACGCTCCTGACAACAGCGATGTGATTGGCTTAGGGGAGCCTGTTTGTTTTCTGCTTCCGTACGAGCCGGAAGAGAAGAGGAGAGCTGATGGAGGAGAACCGCAGTGAAAAGGTAATTGTATTTTTTTCCTCCCCCCTCCGCCTCCCAGCCCCGCCACCCAGCCATGCCAGCTGCCACTGGGCCACTTTTCTTTTTTTTATTTATTTTTTATTTTCAAAACCTTTATTGAAACAAATAAAGGCGAATAAGGGTGAACAGTTAGTCTGGTACAAATCATTATGTGCATGTATGCAATCGTTTCCTTTGGTTCACAATAAGTTCAGAGTATACAATTTGAGCACCTAAGTAGAAAAGGCAAAGTGAAACAAAGCGAGGAAGTCCATTCGCAGAGCCCAGTTGTCATCCAGGTCCAGGGCGACAGGAAGGAAAATAAAACACTGTGATATCAACATTAGTCCAGCGATCCCGGATGACACAACAAAGGTGGAACAGATATAAGGGCAATGTTCCTTCATCCATTTGCCCATTACCTCCCCAACACCCTCCCCCCTCCCCCCTCCCCCCCCCTTGCTGCCGGGCCGAGCAAAAAGAGCAAGGAGATAAAAGATTATTATTATTTTTGTTTTGTTTTGTGGGCTTTAGTCATGGGATAGGGTTGAAGCTACCCTACCTCTGTGTCGGGTCCTCATGTGCCGGGCTGTTTTGAGCAAGTGAGTCCACCTGATCTGTGCATGTGGAAGTCAGGGTCTGCTGTGATAGCGGGAGTCTAATCTCATCAGTTTCTGGATCATCACTCCCCAGGCCTGCAGAACCTCAGGTAATTTCCCAACACTCCTCGTATGCCTCATATGCGCTTCTTCCGCCAAAGCCCATTCCCCCAGATCCACCCTCCACCTCTCTGGCAATGGGCCCTGTGGGGACAGCCAGTGGATTGCAATATGGCGTCGAGCCGTAACTAGGCCCAATATAAGGAAACGTCTGCTCACTTTACGTTTTGGGTCCTTGGGGATCAAGCCCAGGAGGCATGGGCGTAGGTCTAAATCAATTGCCCAACCTGTAATCCCTATCAGGGTCTCCAGAACCGACTTCCAATAAGATTGGAGGGTGGGACACGTCCATACCATATGGACAAAATCCGCTTGGGCAGTGCGACATTTCGGGCCGTGGGAGTCTCTAGTAGCATCAATGACCTGAAGCCGTTTGGGGGAGAGGTAGGCCATGTGCACTATATTATATTGAATTTGTTTAAAGCGGTTACTCACAGACACCTTCCGCACACTCTCATGTATTTTTTCCCATTCGCGGGAGGTGATTTCCTGCTGACACGCCTGCCGCCATTTGTCCTCTATAGTCAATGGTCGTAATGTTTTATCTTCCCGGAGAGCCCTGTAGAGGTGGGTCACGAACTTCCGGCCCCCCGCCATTGCTAGCATAGTGACTAAGGTATGGGCGTGAGTTGGGGCCTCCGGAAACGAGGGCCATAGCTGTCAGGCGGGAGCCGCGAGTTTAGCGTACTGAAGGAACTGTCCTGGACCGAGCTCAAATGTCGTGACCGCATCTTGGTATGTGATAAATTGTCCGACTGGGTATAGGTCGGCTAACATCAAGCAACCCCCCTCCAGCCATTTGTCCGTGGACATGACCCTCGCAATCCGAGCAAAGGGTGGCATCAGCCACATATCCATGTCTGGGGCGAATGGGGTGCGTCCAATATGGCGTCTCACCACCCGGTCCCAGATAGAGGCCCCCAGCCGCACCAATGGAGGAACACCATCCTGATGTCCCCCTTTCCGCCAGAGTAACGCACCCAGCTGTTCAGTGCCACAGGTGCCCTCCAACAGGGTCCGCTCCCAGGAGGGGTCCGTGTCCAGCCATGCGATAGCATGCTGCAGCTGCGACGCAAAGTAATACAGCTCCAGATCAGGGACTTCCAGGCCCCCTGCGCCCCACTTGCGCTTCAGGACTTCCAGGCCTACTCTGCACCGTTTCCCATTCCACAGGAGAAGGATCAGGAGGGAGTCCAGTTCGCGGAAGACCCGGTGCGGTATCTCGTAGAAGGAACCCTGCATCGTATACAGGCAGCGCGGGAGAACCACCATTTTTATTAAAGCGATCTTCCCCATCAGGGAGAGCCTCAGGGTGTTCCAAAAAGCTATGCTCCCCTTTAGACCCTGGAGTATCCGTCCCATGTTGTGACGGTAAAAATCAAGCGGAGTCCGAGCGATCCGAATCCCCAGATAGCGGAGCGTGTCCTCCACCCAAGGGAGTCCCACCTCCGGGCGCTGGGCCCCCTCCCAGTCCGCCTGTCTGCCTATAGCATAGAGTTGGTATTTTGACCAGTTCACCGCGAGGCCCGAGGCGGCCGCAAAGTGTTATAGTTCAGTCATCAGGATAGGGAGCGATTGCCCCGGTTGGTTCAGATAAACCAGGGCGTCGTCCGCTTAAAGGGACACTATATGTTCCATTGCCCCCACCCTAATACCCTGGCCCTGTAAAACGGAACGAAGATGGCATGCAAGTGGTTCCATTGCCAGGGCGAAGAGCAGGGGTGAGAGGGGGCACCCCTGACGTGTTCCTCTCGAAATTGGTATCTCCTCCGAGACCCACCGGCCCGTGCGAACTCTAGCCACCGGTCTGGTGTACAACAGCTGAACCCATTTCACAAACCCCTCCCCAAGGCCCATTTTCAGACGCACTCTCCAGAGGTAGGCCCAACGGATAGAATCGAACGCTTGTTTGATGTCCAGGAAGACCAACAAATTATGCTCAGCTCGCCCCTCCAGGGTGCGCATGACATGAGCCAGGCGGCGGATATTGCGCAGAGTGTTCCGGCCCGGGATAAGCCCTGACTGATCGTCGTGGACCAAACGTCGGAGATGGGGAAGGAGTCTGGAGGCCAACACCTGGCTAATAATCTTCAGGTCCACGTTCAACATGGAAATGGGCCTATAGGACCCGGGAAGGGTGGGGTCTTTGCCTGGTTTGGGTATCATTACTATCATCGCCGCCCTCATAGACTCCGGAAGGGAGCCATGATCATAGGCCTCCATCGCCACTGCTCGGAGTTTCGGGACCAGCACCCCTCTGAACTCCTTATAGAGTTCTGACGCCAACCCGTCCATCCCCGGGGACTTCGCCGTCTGTAGGTGGGCAATCGCCGCACGTAGTTCGTCCTCGAGGAGAGGGCCCCCTAGGTCTTCCTGGCTATCTGCTTCCACCACGGGGAGCTGCACCTCAGCAAGATATAACTCTATGTCTCTAGTGCCAGCGACTGGTTGAGATTCCGAGTATATCCCACTCAGGTGGGCATGGCACACCATTAATGGCCTGTTGGGTATACACCACGCGGCCCTTGTCGCTCTGTAGGGCCAAAATCGGGTGGGGTTGGGTTTCAGCCTGGATCAGGCGTGCCAGGAGTTTTCCGGCCTTGTCGCCCTCTGCGTACCATCGACGCCTACTAGCCGTCCTATTAAATTTACCTAGCGAGGCCCAGGCATCACCCAACTGTTGCCGCGTGGCCGTCCATTCGGGTCTCTGCTCTTTGTCAATGGGGAATTCCTTTTCCATCTCAGCTAGGCGATCCTCGTGTTGGCGGAGTTCTCGTTCTAGTACCCGTTTAACCCCTACCTCTGTAGACATACATGTCCCGCGGAGGACCACCTTCATGGCGTCCCATTCGGTCGCCCTTGTGGTGGTTGACCCCCAGTTTATCTCAAAATAAGCCTCTAGTGCTTGCGCTATGGCCTCCTTATACGTGGGGTCCTCAAGAGCGTCCGTGTTAAGTCTCCAGAGTGGGATCCGAGGCAGTGGGCCACCCAACGAATAGGTGAGCAAGAGCGGGGAATGATCAGACCGGTATCGTGCAAGATAAAGGACCTCTTCTACCCGGTCCAACACCATGCCCTGCAGGAAAAAATAGTCCAGTCTACTGTGCGTATTGGCGGCAGGCGTGAAGCAGGAGTACACCTGAAGAGTGGGGTTGCGGTGTCTCCACACGTCAGTTAGGTCATAACTTTGTAGCATCTGGGTCATTGCCTCCCGCATTTTTGGTTTAGCATCCGCCTTTGGGGGGCAGCGGTCCAGAGTCCCGTCTAGTGGGCAATTGAAGTCCCCTGCTATGATGAGCTCCGTTTCAGGGTCAATATCCAACTGTCCCAGCACATTGCCCAAAATTCCCCCCTCGTCAGTATTAGGGGCATAAATATTTATGAGGCATACACTACGCCCATCCAGGGTGCCAACCGCTATTACAAACCTGCCCTCCTGGTCTAGCTTGGTGGATGTAGCCTTAAAGGGAGTCCCCGGTGCCACCCAGATTAGGGCCCCCCTGGCGAACCCTGAGTAGGACGTAGCAAAGAACTGTCCCCGCCATCTACGCTGAACATACTTAAGGCAATCTCCCCAAAGGTGTGTTTCCTGTAGGAAAGCAAAGCTGACCCCGTAACGCCTGAGATAGGTGGCTATTCTAATCCGCTTGATTCTATTGTTAAGCCCCCTAACATTCCAAGACAGAAATTTGTATTTGCTTATATCACCTGCCATGAGTTGACCCCGATGTGTTGAAAGACGGCCCGCCATTGAACTGATGCAGCAAACCACACAAAGCAAAAACAGAACAGGACCCGGCAGCAACCCTCCCCATCCCCAAAAAAACAACCCCAACAGTGTCCACCCGCAGTCGGTAGTACCACATCTCCCAATCCGAACCCAGTCAGGAGACCGCGAACCCCGCCCCAAAAGAAAGCACCCCCCTAACCCTCCCAATTCAATGCACAATTAGGAACTTAACATTAAACACTCTTCGTCTATGTGCAAACTGATCGTCTCTGTGTCCTTCACTCCCCACAGTCGGCAATGTTAATCTGAACACTGTAGTAGTAACGTGAAAGAGACGACCAAAAGGAAAATGGTGACCAGAAAATAAACTATAAGAAAAACCCCTCCCTACACCCCATGATTGAGCCTTCAGCCAATAGTCTGGCACTGCCCGGCGCAGCCCGGCCTAGGCCTAGCCGGTCGTGGCGGCACAGTACAATTGGCCTCTTGCAATTGGAATTTAGCACAACAAAGCAGTCACTCGAATCAACAGGTCCTCTGTGCCCCCCTTCTCCCAGTTCAACAGTCTTAGAGTTCCGGAAGGTAGTCCAGTTCCAGGACCTACAGGTGTTATAATCTCCCCCATGCAAGGAACTAAAGATATACTCACAATGTCAATGACCCCTCCACAGCAGATACTGACCACCAGGTGTAGCCATCAGGTGGCACGCGGCTGGCCGGTGGTCGGGTCGGCGGTACCCCCTGGTCCGACTGTGTCTCCTGCACCAGGCAAAGTGGGGAGAACTGGTTCTGAGTCGGAATTTCCTCCATCTCCGTCCGGAGGGTACCATCCGGGCCCACCGTGATGCGTTCATTCTGTGTGGCGGAGCGCCCGCCCGGGGACTGACCTCCTCCCTCTCTGCGATTGCTCCGGCGCCTGGCATTCCGTCGTCTTTGCTCCTGCCAGCCTTGCGTGTGTCCGCGATCCTCCAGGCCCTGTGCGTCCATCCATTCTTCCGCGTCCGCCGGGTGGGCAAAGAAATAAGTTCGGTCACCGTGTTGCACTCGCAGTCGGGCTGGAAAGAGCAGGCTGTATTTCACCTCATGGGCCCGAAGTCGTCGTTTGACTTGCAAGAAATCGTTCCGCAGGTTCTGAACCTTCTTCGTGTAGTCTGGGAAGATGCGGATCTCGGTGTGCTCATATTTAGGCGGTCCGGACCTGCGAATATGCTGGAGGAGTATGTCGCGGTCCCTAAAATTAAAAAAAACGGCTATTATCGCCCGCGGCGGGGCTCCCGGTTTCGGTGGCGGCCCCAAAGTCCTGTGGGCCCTCTCAATAGCAAACATAGGCTCGGGAAGAATTTGCAATCCAGTCCTCTAGAAAGCGGGCCGGCGCCCCTGATCGTTCGGGAAAACCCAAAAAGCGGAGATTATTCCTCCGGGACCGGCCCTCCGCGTCCTCCGCCCGATCCTCCAGCCTGGTCGCGTGCTCCTGGAGGGCCGCCACCGACTCCCTCAGTTGTCGGACCTCTGTTTGCAGTTCGGTGAGGCCCCCTTCTGTGGTGGTGACCCTGTCCGCCACCTTCCGGAGGTCGAGGCGTAGATGGTTAATATCCATGGCCATGCCGTCCATCTTCCCCTCCAGCGCCAGCCTGGAGTCTCGGATTGCCGCTAGGATATCAGCCTTGTCCTGTGCGGCCGCCTCCGGGCGGGGCTCCATCCTCCGGTCAAGGCCCTGTCTCTCCGCCGTAGTGGGACCCGGGGACCGTGTATTGTACTATCTTGTTTGTCTGGGTCCCTCTCACCGGTCGGTCTCTTCCCATACTAGTCCCAGGGTTGCCTCCCAGAGGATAATACAGGGGGCCAGATAGCGTCCGCGTTCTGTGACCTCAAACCCCCCAATGGGTGACCAGGCAGCGTAGTCCACTGGTCTGTCGCGGTAAATGGCTGCCACAGCACCGCAACCGGCACGAAGCCCTCCGGTGGTATCAGAGCAGCTCTCCGCCCCAGGGGCCCCACGGAGCCTCCGGCGGCCGGTGATCTGGCTCCAGGGCACCGCAAGGAAAAGGAAGGAGGGGCACGCCGGGGCTCCACACCCCTCCGCTGGTGGAAGGCCGGCTCCGGTTGCGATTCTCGGCGTCCGTGCGCCGTCAGTAGTGAGCAGGCCTCAGCTCACCGGCCTTGATTTTGGAGCCCGTCCTGGGGGTCAGGCGGCCCACTCCGCTCCGGGGCGCTCACCGCTCACTCCCAGCACCGTCGGGGGGGCCAGCCGTCAATGAGGCAGACAGTCGCGGCAGGTCCCGGTCCGAGGTCCCCGGCGTCCGTGCACCGCCAGGGGGTCACAGGCCTCAATGCCCCGGCCTCAATTTAGTAGCCTGCCCCGGGGGATCAACGGCCCATCACACCGCCGCTCCGGGGCACTCACCGTCGCTGCCGAGGGTCCCGGAGGTCGCGTGTCCCCACCACAGATCTGGGCGCCGGAGGGGAGGGGGCGACTCTCCACACTGCCGCCGGGCCGCACTCTCCACGCAGGCACTGAGGCACCTCACCGCGCGGCAGCCGCCATCACTCAGGCACCGCCGCGGTCCGGATCAGCAACAGTCGGGCAGACCCCCGCCGTTTCCAGGGGCACCGCAGTCGGCACCAGGCAGCCAACACGATCCAGGGGGGCACTACACCCCAGGAGGAACAGTTAAATCGTCAAACGTGCCAGGATTCTGTAGGATCCAGGGGACATCGGGCAGGAGCTAGACTACAGCACGTCTAGTCGGCCATTGTGCCAAGCCACGCCCCCCTCGCACTGGGCCACTTGGTGGATTCCAAGTGGCCTCAAGGAGAGAAAATAGGAAGGCGATGTCCCCAGTCCTCTCAGCAATGCTATTGTGTTTTCCACAGCTTGGGTTAAAAGTAAGAAATTTTATCATGAAACAATATGCTAAAATAAGTGTTTTAGTACTTTCTTCATCCATCATGAACATTATGTTCTTATAGCTGGCCCTACTTTGCATCTAATTCAACATGTGTAATCAATGTTTTGTTCTTTATAATGTGATGTTCACAATGGACCACATCCACCACCTCTAGCAAATGTAAGCTGGTCATACGACAGATGGTTTGTGATAGAGCGGAAGGATGTCAATGTGGTGTTCAACAAACCACTGCAGGCACACTTTGAAATGTGGTTCCTACTATTCAGTTTTAAGATTGGTAATATGTTTGTTCAATGGTGAAGGCCTTAAAATCGAGGTAGGGTAACTTATATGACTTTGCATCCATCCTGACTCCTGACTCCTTAGTCCCTGATTTACACTGCTATTCGTTTCCTATTCTAGCTGTTCATCATCCTTTTGTTCTCCTCTAATAATACCTACAATTCTCTCAGACTTTTTTCCTAATTTTCCAGTCGCTCGCGCTCCCTTCAAGTCAATAATTCTTTCCATGCCAAGTTATCGTCTTCGTTGTTTCATTAAATAACTGCCCCCTACAAGTGGTGGCTCCTCTGCTTTTCAACAGTGTAAAAAAGGAAAAATAAAATGATAATACCATGTTGTTATTATCATTTTATTTTTCCTTGCTAAAGCACTTTTGTGGGGCGGGGCTGGGCTGCCATGCTCACAGAGTAGGAGGAGGAGTGGTAATTGCACTCTGTCAGTGCGCATGACGGTTTGGCACACTTTGCATGTTCTCCGGCTGTAATGCACAGCCTGGGTGGAGAACATTTTCTCCACCCGCCTGTATGAGTGCTGAACCATGGTGCTCAGACCATTCATGACGCTGCTGAGAGCCTATGTGCTTCCTGCTTCTGTTCCGGCCAAAAGTGACATAGAGGGACGACGGAGGAGAGATGCAGGGAAAATGTAAGTGTATCTTTTTTTCTCCCCGCCTCACCATCCCCGATCCATGCTAACCACCACTGTTTTATAGGAACATTGAAGCTACACTGTGTGATTAGCTCATTTGTACCTGAAAAATAGTTTTAAAATAATTTTTAAAAAAATGGAAATATGCTGCAGTCTGTAAACAGCTGTGAACATCTATTTAAAAGAAATTAATTAAAATTTATATACATCCAATTTCACTCTCTTGGGCAAAAATGGTGCCTCAGGTGCCATATGTGCTTTGCTTTAATTATGGAGTAGTGTACACTTTAAAACTGAAACAAGACTGCATTGAGGGATATTTAGGCAATGCACAAAAACATATGTTGCTTGTTCCATATGTCTACATATTTGCATATGAGGCGTAGTAGTAAATATGTGTCTTCACAGGGACACAACTAGACTCAAACTTCTGGGATGGCTAACACTTTGAACAATCGGGTTGGGGGACATATTCAGAAACTGGATAAAAATGTCTTGTAGGCTTGTTGTTGTATGCTGAATAACACGGGGAGCATTTTTCTAGGCAACATACCGCCTTTGGTGCATTTTAAAACATACTTGGCCAATCACATTTGTCTCAATGTAATATCCTTTAGTGGGGTTTAAGGGTTCTTGTCAAGGAAATTTAGCAGAATGAACTGTAAAAGATGCATTTAAATGCACAATTGGCCAGAAAACAAAGTAGGATTTGCAATTTCAGGAACAAGAAACAGCGAATAGTGCATTCCAAAATGCACTGGGCAAGTTAAATTGCTCTTCACCTATTGGGACTTTAAAAAATACAAGGTGTTTAGGCACACTTCCACACAGGAGATTTTTCAAAAATGTGTAGCAAATGGTGAACTTTAAATGTATTTATTTTGTCATAGTTCTGTTCGTAGTACATTTCTCAGCACACAATAGGTTTATGTTAGAATACAAGTCTATTAGAAACAACAACTCTCTTGCTGTCCCTTAAAAGGATGCCTCATGCTCAGGCACTGTAAATAACAAAATAGTGAATCTATATTCAGTGGTAATCCATGATAATCATGAGTTCCATCTCTCATCAAGTAGTCATTGTTTTGATACACTTGGCTAGTGCCTTTACCTGAAATGCATTTATCAAATGGAAAGAATTTGGTGTTAACAGCACATGGAGTGTAAACACTGAGCATAACATGTAATTATCTGTGGTGCCTCTAACCATACAAATTAGACCCAACTAGCATATCAACAGGTAAACCTTGTTAGGCCATTTGCTAACATGGCATTGTCCTGCCAGCTTCTGGTTTTGGGCTTCATCAATACAGTGGCAAGATCAGAAATTAACCCCAGTTAATATGTTCTTTGGTTCACACTTCTTTTCTCACAGCTTGCGGAGTCAATGGGAGTTTGGTGAGGAACTCAATGTGGGTGAAGGTGTCAACCGAGAATAGCCATTTGTGGTGAACATCTTTGATGTCACGTCCACTTTGGTATTTTAGTCATTTGAAATCCATAGCGGCACAAACCCATTATCCAATCACATACATGAATATTATTATCAAGATATGTTTGAAAAATAATACTTTCTCGAAATATGCAGCAACGGTGCATGGAGAAAAAATGCTACAGCTTAAAATCTGGAATTTAACATAATGTTTCACACACCGCATGGTGTATATATTTAATTGGAATCCTTTTCTGGGGCAAAAGGAGCTTAAAATATGATATCTTGGGGTAATGTTCAGTAGCAGCATAAGAATGGTAGACTGGCCTCTAAGAGCAGTGATGTGTGGCAATTCAGAACATTTAAAAAAAACAATTTTGGACAAACAACTAATGATCACTTCTCCATATCTAAGCCATTCACTCACACCCCTAATCAATTGTAAAATGACCTAATACCTAACCTCGATGCCCTCTCTGCCCTCTTAGTACCTCAGTTATTCCTCCAAAACTTATTCCATCTTCACCAGTGAGCACACAGTGAAATGTTACTATTAGGAGGAGGCACACGAGAGGTCCGCCTTTAGATGCTGCAGAGCGGCTGAGCAGTTTCCTGCCTCACTGGAACACTTTCTGATCTACCTTAGTGTCACTAATAGTATACCTGATTTACAAAGCATTGTCAATGTCTGATTCAGTGGAGAAGTGTGGCTCACTGGTTAGAGGAGGCAGACCTGGAAGCAGAGGTCAGCCCGGGACCAGGGTTCAATTCCCGGCTCGGCGGGGTCTTGAGTCCTAAAATGTCCATGGACTCGACAATTCTCGCTCCGGTGCCTACTCGATTCACGGGTTCACACTCTGCGACTCTGGGCAATAGCTTGCTTAATCTCCACAACGGCCCCTCACGGCGGGATGCCTGGCTTTCACCTTGTGGATACCCTGCCGGGGTTATCTCACAGGGGAATACCAGGACGGGTTCCCTAAGCAAGCGCTTAGAAACCGCTTGGTGATTTGCGCTATATAAATTCCTGTACATTTACATTCTTCTCACTGTCACCCCCAAAACCTACTTCCCTCCAATCATCCCTCCTGCTACCCTCTGCGTCTCCTTTTCTTTACTCCCTACCTGTTGTAAGATGCCTCTGGTTAGTTACCTACAAATCACTTTTGCCTAGCCAGTGAGATACCATTGTGTTGGGCGATACCTGCTTCACCCATAAGTATCATTTCTTATTGTTTCTGCTTTGCCCATGTTTTCTCTCTTTCGCTTTGTGCTTTTAGAGGATCCTATCACAGCTTAAAAAGCTACACAAATGAGCAAAGTAACATTTAAGACAGACAACAACAGAAGTCCCTTCATTCTAAACATATAAAGTAACAGTTACTTTACTTTGAACAACAAATATGCTTCTGTTTCTCTTTGTGTCTGTCTGGGTATCTCTCTTATTAACTTTTTTTTTTTAATTTTAAAAGACCTTTGTTGAAAATTGTGCACATCAGGTTACAATATGAAAAATAGTGCTGCAACACATGACAGAAGGAAGTAAAAACATTGCATCGATCATAAACAGCATGGAGGCAATGATACAAAGGCGGCACATCGTGTAAGAGAGTCACAGTAGCTGAATGCTGAGCATGGGAGAGCAGGAAGAGGCAACAAACGGGGCGGGATGGGGCGTGGGGGCCGCAGGAGGACAGCAGCGGGCAAGGGAAGGTGGGGGGATACCTTTGGACCATCACCGGTGGCCGCCGTCGGCAGAGAGGACACCGAGGGGGAGGCATTCCGGGAGAGAAGGTACGCAACAAGAGGGTCCCATATATCGCACGGCCGACCGGAGGCCGGCATTAGTTCCCAAAATTCTGAAAGAAGCGTCTGACAGCGCCCAGCATATTCGAGCCATGCACTCGCCTTGGGTGCGGGATCCGACCCCAATGTATAGCAACTCTATGGCATGCAAGAACGAGGAGCGTAGCCGTGAGACGGCAGGAGGCATCAGGGCATTGTCTCACCAAGCCGAGTAGGCAGGTCATGGGATCTGGCAAAACAGGCAAGGAGGTTATCTCTGTAATAATAGTGCGCACGTCCGCCAATATGTAGAGACCAAGGGACACAGCCAAGCTAGATGAGAGAAGTCCGCCGCGGGGGCTGAGCACCTGAGACATCTATCACTAGGGAAGAGCCCCATTCTGAATAACTGAGCGGGGAACGGTACAGCCGGTGTAAGTATTTCAAATGATTAAGGCGCAGGCTGTAGTTCGGAGACAAGAGTATAGTCTGCTTACAACAGTACAGCCAGTCCTCCTGAGAAAGATCAATGCCTAAGTCCTCCCTCCAGGCCATGCGGGTGCGATTCGCAGATAAAGAGGAGGCCTCTAGCACGGTGGCATAGAGCCTAGAGACCAGTCTACGAGGAGAGGGAGAACTGTATGTCAGGTTGAGGGCAGCCATCGAAGGATGGGACTGCGGGAACATGGAATGCAAATCCCGAGAGGACGCTCGAAGTTGGTAATATAGCAATGTGTCCATAGGGCCAGACTCAGCCAGTAGCGAAAAGAACGCGTCGTTGGGTAGAGGTCAGATAGCGTAGTCAGATCCATGCCAGCCGCTCGTTTCGCCATTCCTGTCGTGTGCAGTGAAGGGAAGGCCGGGTGGTATGCGACAGGCATGGCACCGGCAGAGAGCAAGACCGAGCCTGAATATTTGCGAAGACCGTCCCAAGCCCAGTGCAAGGTCTCCACTGTGTTGATTTCTCTACGTGGTGACTTGGTAGGGGCGAAGATCGCAGTCTGTAGGGGCAAGGGGGCGGCCAGGACGGCTACGACCGCCATGTGAGGCTGCAACAGCGTCGGATGTAGCCAGAAATGAAGGAAGCTGGCCTGGGCACTGAGAGCGTATAATTTAAAATCTGGGTCACCCATCCCGCCGCACGCAAGGGGAAGCATGAGGATGTCATAAGCGATTCTGGGCTGACGCCCGGCCCAAACAAGGGAGATAATGAGGGAACTCAGAGTGCGAAAAAATTGAGCTGTGAGAAGGAAGGGCACATTCAGAAACAAATACAAACATTTCGGGATCTTGGCGATGGTGATACGCCCCGCCTGGGATAGAGGTAGGTGCCGCCAAAGGGGAATCTTGGTCTCAGCCAATCAACCGCCCGGACAAAATTGGCTCTCCAAAGTTCTTCCACATTCCGTCTGAGCCAGACGCCCAGGTATCTGGTGGGCCCGATGCCCACACAAAAGGGTAGTCCGGAGTAAAGGGGATAATGGCATCTGTCAAGGGGAATAGAATAGACTTGCTGCAATTAACCTGGATGCCGGATAGACCCCCGAATCGCACCACTTCAAGGACCAGGGGGCTGAGGTTCTCTTGCGGATGGCGGACATAGAGGGTGACATCGCCCACTTACATTGAGACGACCAGAGCTCGGGCCGCGAAGCCCAGGCCCCTCTGAGTGTGGTGCTGCCTGAGCCTGGCTGCAGGGGGCTCCATGGTCACAGAAAAAAGCATAGGCAAGGGTGGGCACCCCTGCCTAGTGCCCCTCGAGACTCGGATGGGTTCAGATATCTGACAATTGATCCGGAGTCGGGCGACCGGGAGGGCGTAGAGGAGAAGAACTTTGCACAGAAAACCCGGGCTGAAGTCAAGGCGGGGAAGGAGATCAAAAAGGAAGGGCCACTAGAGAGTATCAAATGCTTTGGTGGCATCTAAAAGAGCCGCCATGGCTGGAAGAGCGGGATTGATCTGATGAAGTACAGCAAAGATCGTGCTGAGGTTATGTGACGTTGAGCGCCCGGGGATGATTCCGGGCGAGCAATTAGGGGCATGAGGGGCAGAAGGCAGGAGGCCAGAAGCTTGGCGAAGATCTTATTGTCTGTATTAATAAGGGATGGGGGGCAATATGAGTCCAGAAGTTCAGGGGGCTTGTCCGGTTTTAAAAGCAGCGTCAACAGGGCCTCACGAAGTGAGGGGGGGAAATGGCCTGATTCGAAGGAGTCATTATACATGGCGGCAAGATGGGGAATGAGGACGGGTACAAATGAGAAAGAAGCGGGCAGACCGTCGGAGCCGGGCGCCTTGTCCCCAGGCAGACTATTGTTGGCAGCTAGGATCTCTTCCTTAGAGAAGGGTTAATCGAGGTATTCCCAATGACCGTTGCTCAGCCAAAGGAGCTCAAGAGTATCGAAGTACTGGTCCAGGAGGTTGCGCGAAGGAGCAGGCTCGGCGGTATAAAGTTGAGTGTAAAAAGGTGGTGACTCGTGAAATGACCTCAGTAGGAGAGGTTGTGCGTTCCGAACCCCCGTCTTGCAGTGCCGTGATGTAGGATGCAGCATGAGGCAGTCGTAGAAGATTGACTAGGGTCTTACCGGGGCGGTCACCCTCGCCATAAGGGCCCGCCCTCGCCTCCCTACCCAAAAATGAGAGCTCCCTGTCAGTAACTGGGAATTAGTGCGAGGTAGGAGCACCGGGCATAAGGATCTTTGAACTTTACTGCTTACTTTGCCAGCCTGCTGAACTGCCTCCACCCACCCATACTCTCAGGGCACCCTTATCGCTACAAGGAAAGTCTAAGGAACACACTTTACTTTTTAAAAATCGCCGCATTCACTTGAAATTGTTTTTAAACCCACTCACCTCTTTCTGGAACCACACGGGCACTAGGCTGCGCTTCCTCGGTCCACCACGGAGTGTTGCCGTTGAGTGTAGGGAAGGCTACGCAGACCGGAAGTGCTCGTGTGCAACGAGGTTAGCGCTCTAGTCTCCAGCGCTAGAGCTTAAAACCCCATGGCCACCGCGACGTGCAGCGGACGCGCTGAAGGACAGTAACTGGGAATTAGTAAGAGGTAGGAGCCCCGGACATAAGGACCTCTGAACTTTACTGCTTACTTTGCCATCCTGCTGAACTGCCTCCACCCACCCATACTCTCAGGGCACCATTATCGCTACAAGGAAAGTCTAAGGAACACACTTTACTTTTTAAAATCGCTGCATTCACCTTAAATTGTTTTTAAACCCACTCACCTCTTGATGCAACCACATGGGCACTAGGCTGCGCTTCCTCGGTCCACCACGGAGTGTTCTGGTTGAGTGGAGGGAAGGCTACGCAGACCGGAAGTGCTCGTGTGCAACGAGGTTAGCGCTCTAGTCTCCAGCGCTAGAGCTTAAAACCCCATGGCCACCGCAACGCGCAGCAGACGCGCACAGCAGGCGCGCCGATGGCGCACCAAAGGCAAGCCCATCTGCGCCTGTCCGTGCCAGATTGGGCCTAGGGCCAGGAACCTCTGCCCCCTCCATCAGCCCCCATTAGCTACACACGGAATGCATTACTACAATGGAGGCTGGCCACAAACCCTTCATGCCTCCACAAACTTTCCCCAGAGGAACCACAAAGTCCCTGTGCTCACTGCCAGTACTCTCTGTCTCCAAAGAATACCCCACCTCACATCGAAACCCCAGTCAGCATGGCCCTGCTGAACTGCAGATCCCTGCCCAAACACTCCCTAGAAATCTCCTTACTCCTTCATGACACAAAATTAGATATGTTGTTTTTAACAGAAACCTGGTTGTCCCCTAACTCCGACCCTGATATTGTCCAGGCCGTTCCCCCGGGATACCTAATTCAGCGCCTTGACGGATCAAGCGGCAAGGGTGGGGGGGGACTGCAATTATCTATAAAAATAACCTCTCCTGCCGTTTGTTGGACAGCCCCATCCGAGACTGTGAGAACGCCCACTTTATTATCCAACTCTCCCCCACAAAAACACTTGCGGGTATCCTCCTGTATCGCCCCCAGGGAGCATTGGGGCAATTCTGTAGCTCCCTGTCAGAGATGATCACCTCTCGAGCCAGCACTTCCTCCAAATTCTGTTGGGCGATCTAAACCTTCACTTCGACGACCCCTCAGACAAAGTTGCAGGCGAACTAACACTCGACCTAATCTCTTAAGATCTCCACCTTAAGAGCCCTCAAGCCACCTATGTAAAAGGGCACCTTTTAGACCCGATCTTCTCAAACATCACTGCATTAGAAATCAGGGAGCCCTTACCCATCCCATGGTCAGACCACTTCCTAGTTCCATTCACTTGCCAAACCACCATTGAGACCCCCCAGGCACCGGTTACACGCAATCCAGAACGACATTGGTCCAAACTCCCCCTGGATGAATGGAGACGCAAACTAGAGCTTACTGCCCCCACACACGACTCAGATCCCCTGGTAGCAGACAAGAAATTCACAACCTGGATTGAAAACTCACTTGACCTAGTTTTGCCCAGAAAAAGTCTACCAAAAAAAAGCAGAACCTTCAAATCCCCTTGGTTTACCCCAGAACTCCGCGACCTGAAAAAACAATGCAAAAAGTTAGAGCGTTCCTGGAGGAAAAACTGGGCCACTAATAAAAAACCAGAATATAGAGCAGCCATCAGGTCCTATAAAGCCTCCCTAAAACTACCCAGGCAGCCTTCTTCGAAGAGAAAATTCAAGCCTCCGCGAACTCATCTAGGGACACATTCCGCATTGTTAAAGAACTCCTCAAAATCCCAGACCCTCCTCCCGCCCCGACATCTGAGGCCGTAGATGTAACGAACTTGCAGAATTCTTCTCAACTAAAATTCAAAATATCATAAAAACCCTCCCAACCATCGATCAGCTACCAGATCAGCTACCAGAACTCTTTCCCCCAGTCCCTTCAAATGACACGCTCCGCCTAGATTCATTCTCCCCCCTAACAGTGGAGATGCTTCCCTCAATCCTAGAGTCAATAAAAAGTGGCTCTCCTTTAGACCCCGCTCCCCTTAATATCCTGAAGCTAGTGACACCCACTATTGCCTCTTCCATCACTAAGCTAATTAATGCCTCACTAACTCATGGCACTGTCCCACCGAACTGGAAAAGAGCCACAGTAAGAGCCTTGTTAAAAAAAAACATCTAGACCCCCTGGAGATGGCGAACTACCGGCCCATCTCTTTACTACCAGCAATCAGCAAGGTTGCAGAAAAAGTTGTCAACCAACAACTCTCCGCTTTCCTTGAGGCCGGTGAGCTTCTATGCTGCTCCCAGACAGGCTTTCGCCCCGGACAGGGCACGGACACCGCCCTGGTGGCAGTCGTAGAAGAAGCCAGGAAGATCCTGGACTCAGGAGGATCAGCAGCTGTGATCCTCCTTGATTTAAGCGCAGCCTTCGATACGGTTGATCACTGTATCCTCATTCACCGTCTCAGCAGCCTGGGAGTCACAGGATCAGCTCTAGGATGGCTCAAATCATTCATAGAAAACAGAACCTATCAGGTCTCCGAGGGCAACGTCCGCTCCAAAGCAATCCCTCTCCAATGCGGGGTACCGCAGCGCTCGTCCCTGAGCCCTACACTTTTTAATGCATACATGTCCCCACTGGAGGATATCGTCACCCCTTTCGGTATCAAACTGATCACGTACGCAGACGACACCCAACTGGTCGTCTCACTAAACCAGGTGGATCACTCCCCTGATCACTCCCCTGAAAATATACGGTCCTGCCTCTCAAAAATCTCCAGTTGGATGAATAATTCCCTTCTCAAACTCAACGGAGATAAAACTGAGCTTTTGGTGCTGGGCAATAAAGCCACATTCACCCCCAACTCCATGTGGCCGACATGCATGGGGCCAGCACCCCTTCCAAAAAAAAGAAATAAAAAGTCTTGGTGTCTGGCTCGACCAGGACCTCACCTTCCAAACCCAAGCCAGGAAAACCGCTGGTGTCTGTTTGGCCTGCTCCGCACCGCACGGAAAATCCTCCCCTTATTACCACACCACTCTAGAAAACTCCTCATTCAGGGTCTCATCTTGTCTAGACTAGATTACGGTAACACTCTTTATTTAGGCGCCCCGAAGTCTGTCATAAACAAACTCCAACTCATCCAGAACTCGGCAGCCAGATTGCTCACAGGGACAAAAAAGCGGTTCTCAGCCAAACCTGCCCTGAACTCCCTCCACTGGCTCCCAATCCGGGAGAGAATTTAATTTAAGTCCCTATGTATAACACACAAAATCCTCCAGGGCAAAGGCCCCCCCATTCTAAGAGCCTTGATCACTTCTTACAAAGCCAACAGAGATCTAAGATCTGATCACCTCTTCCTTGCAAACACTCACAGAATTAAGAAGGCACCTACAGGTGAATGCCTCTTCTCCCACAACGCCGCAAAGCTCTGGAATTCTCTCCCCATTAACATTAGCAAAGAAGGTGATCCGGCGCTCCTATTGAAAAACTGTCTCAATAACGCTACCTATCACCACAATACTCACCATTAATCATGAAACACAAATAAGGCCCATAACACCAATGAGACAATTTTTGAGCCCATGAATCATGTGGCCTGATTAATAATACTTCTCTTATACTATTTACACTATTATATACAACTGCAGTTTATCTATTTTCACCATGGATTTTAAAACATTTGTCATTTATAATCAAGCCACTAATGGCGATTAAATCAACTGATGGTAACTAGATCATGAATAAACAAGACCAGCTTGTCATTTCAAATCTATTTTATTAACTTTATTCATAAGGATGATTAGCAAAAAGGTTTAAAATCTTTATTTCATAAGCAACTTGAAAGCAGCATTTTATTATGGAGTTAAATCAATGAACTGACATTAAGAAGCAAGTTCAGCATCATGAGTTATTAGCAAATAATAGTTTCCATTCCCTAAACCCTATTTCCCTGTCTAATTCTCTCTTCACCTAGAAAGGAAAAATCAATTAAAGTCTGCTATCCTTACGTGCGCCAAAGTCCAACAGCATGACACGTCAATCTGGAAACGGAAGGCAAGAGCGCCCTCCTGCCCATGAGGTCAGGTTTTATACCTTTCTAACTAGCTAAATTGACTACATTTTGCATACTTTCTCAAAAATCCTGTTTCGCCATTGGCTGAGCCATGTCAGTCCACCATTAGGTCATCCGATTCTGACCAAGTCCAGGCTTCATCATAAGTCCTATTGTTCATAAATTTCTCCATCCTTCTAGCTTCCTCTAGAATGTAACTTTTCTTCGAGTTCAGAACATTACTTCCTAATCTTGGCAATGTCGCTTGACTTCCTGTCCTTGAGCCTGTCTCTCCAAGAGCACGTTCAGCACAGTTAATAGACTGCATTCTTTGTTTAAAATATCAACGTGGTAAAGGTTTCCACTTCTGCACAAACGTAAGGCTCCACTCTGGACAAGCTTTCACGACCACAGCCATTTCTCTGTAAATCTTAGGCCTCTCTTGGAAACTATTATTTAAACAAACACAAGACATCAATTAATTGAAGAATTGAGACCCATTCTGTTACCCACCCCCTTTGCTAAATAAAAACCCGTTAATTTATGTTACCTAGCTGAAGCACACAAAGCAGCATTTATATCTACGTTCTTCTGGACTGCAAGAATTCTCCACGAGCTTTTGTCACAGAAAAGACATGACATAAGCACACAAATAAGCACATGCCATTAATTAAATAGCCGCATTTAATACTGACAAAGACAATAGACAAGGTTAGTTTATTATTTCTCTTCACATTTGCAACATAGAGCACATAGATTAGTCCCGCGTGTTTTCTGAAAAGTGCATTTTAAAACTAAGTTGATTAATAATTTCACCACATGCTTTTAGTACAATTACATTGATTATGGAAGTTTAACTTTGCAAGTTTGAACAAAATATTGCTCATCACCTTGCTCCATCAACTCCCTCATCTGGTGATTTCAAAATCACCAAACTACACCCAAAATTTTAAGAGAAAATTTTCAACCCTTGAACATATTTTGGACTTTCTTAGTATTAGTATTTCTAAAGACTTGATTCAGCTGTTTGTCTGCTACTCTTATATTGAGTTCTACGAAACTCTTCTAATTCTGTTTCTTTTTCTTTTTCTTTTCTGAGTTTGTAAATTCTTTTCTTTTCCCTTATATGTTTCTTTCTCTTGTGTAACATGCAACTAATTTTTAACAAAAGTATCACTATGATTATGACTATTAAAGGATAAAGTATTTTGCCTAGAATTGAACTAACAATCTCTTGAAACCATTTCCCAATTGCTGCAAATCTTTTGCCCAAACGTTCTGAAAAACTTTCATCTTCTATAGGTTCTATCTCAGTATGTAATTCTGTTATATTCTTGATATACATTTCTATATTCTGACTCTTGTCTGGAATGTATGAGCAGCAATGCTGGACATGTAAAATTCCACAGACTCCTCCTTCTTTTGCAAGCAGTATGTCTAGTGCAAGACGGTTCTGCATTACCATAGATCTCATAGCGATGAGCTCTGTGTTTACTAATTGAAATCCACTAGCAGTATCAGTAGACAATCTATCAACAATTGTAGACATTTTTCTAATATTGTTTGCATTCAGGGTTATTCCTACCATAGGAATTAGTGCACCAAATATGTCGCCCATTATTTCCGAAAAGCTTTCTCTTCTGAATCTACTCAGATGATTACTAATTTCAAATGAACCTTTTATATTTCTATCTACATGAAAATTTTTAGGAAAAACTAAACCAACATAGCAGGTCCCATCCCATACCAGTGGTCTGGGAGACTAAAATAAGCTTTGTTTCCACAAACAAAATAAATCCCAGGGAAAATTGGATCTTTACCTCCTTTAAATCCCCATCCCCCTGCGATACGATAAGTATCTTCACGTTGACTAGCACCTACAAAATAATTGTCAAACTGAGTATTATCTCTTCTTATACAGAGTTTTCCACTATCAGGTTTAACTATATGAATCGCAACATTCTCATTTCTTCCATTAAGCTTTTCATCTTCAATTTGCCAAAACTTAGATTTGGTTTGTTTCAGCATTTCATTTCGTTTATAAATTGACCTTCTCTCTTCAACCAAATTCAAAAATAATTTTTCCTCAGTTCTCAATTTACATGTTAAATTATTTCTAAAAGCATATTCATAAGTAAGTCCATTAGTTACTATGAAAAATTCCCTCATCTGTTTAGCATGTTTCAGTTTATTCAGGCTGTTATCAACTCAGCGAAATTTGAGTAATAGTACTCTAAACGACCCGTTTGATAAAACAAACTAGTTATTACACTATAAGTAATGCCATAAGTAAGAAGAAGCATATTATATGTAATACCCTCAGACACAAAAGTAGGTAATTTTACACAAATGTAGCAATCTTTTACATCCATTACCTTAACATATTCAGATAAAAGTCTTGAAAAGGTATTTCTAGAAAAGTCTCCTACAGATCTATCTTGGTGTATTTCTGGTTTATGCTCAATGATTTTATTAGTCTTGCCATGATTATCATGATTAACCACAGCTTTACTGGTCATATTAGTTTTATACATTTCTTTATCTATTCCAAAAGGAAAAATTACAGCTAAAATTAACCAAACCAAGATTAACAAAATCAGAGGCGTGGCCAGCACCATGACTGGCTAGGACGTGACTCTCCGGAGCTCTGGCTAGCTGCCTCACTATCCGGCTTCCTTACCGTCCCAAGTCACACCAAATTGACGCAGGAGCTGCCCCTGACCAGTCGGACCCCGAGGTGACCACTTTCCCGCGGAGCCAGCAGTGGACTGCACCACGGCGCCGACTTGAAGGCGAGCCCCCGGGAACCCTGTGGTCGACAAGATGGCGGCTGCCGAGGCGAAGGTCCGTGATCGGCGCTGACCTGGGGCCCCCCGATCCGCAGGAACCACACGAGCGTGTGGCGTTGTTGCCTGGCCCAGATTCGAGTGCCCCCGCGAGGGTTTGGGCCGTTTGGGGGCCGCTGGTGGAGTATTTGGGGGCCTCGTCGGGTCCGGCACCCTACACCAACATGGCGGCGGCCGCGGCGCTGAGGAGCTGAGGCCGTCCTACAAGCCGCCCCCACACGGGTCCAGCGGAGCACGGGGCGTGAAGGTGAGGAGTGCCTGGAGGGCCCGGGGGGCAGCAGAGACTGTAGGGGAAGGCCGCCTGATCCCCTCTGACCATCGGCGCCTTTACCAACATGGTGGCCGCTACCGCGAAGTAGTGCGTGGTACACCTCGGCTTGACTTCCGGCTGCCGCCCGTCCTTCGGCACGCGACCCCCCCTCCCCCCCGTCTGGCGCCTCCCTTGTTGAGACTGGGACCGCTAGGGGGGAGAGTCATCCAGGACTGGTGAGCCCTGCGGGGGGTTCGGCGACATCAGTAAGGGGCACACCTGGAGACACGGGAGGAGATCGCCCTGCGACCTGTGAGGGGGTCCTCGGAGACTGTCACCGCTCGGCCGCGGGTGAGAGTGACCCACGTCCCAGCCTGTGGCCCCTGGCGGCCCGGACGCTTGTGGCGGCCCTGCCACGCATGGACATTCTCCTGGTGGGGCGATCCGGCGAGGCGGTTCTCCATCGTGCGCCTGCCTATCTCAGCTGACACCTGGCCTGGATACAGGACCTGCCGCTCGTAACCCCGGGGCCGGGGGGCCAGACTCTTGGAAGCGGCCAATAGAGAAGAGGAGATTGATAGACCTCCCTGACACCGCCCGCCGGAGACCCGGACAGCGGGACAAGTGAAAGGTGGACGACGGTGTCCCGTGCGACCCGCGCAGTGAGGCTCCTACACCGACACCCTTGAGAAGACGCGGAGTCGGCGAACCGTCCTCCTGATTGTGAATGGCGCCCGGGGCCTAGGGTGACTCGCCGTTCGCCCAGAGCGCTCAACGAGCTGACCCAGCGAGCCATGGGGAAAAGAGATATACCACCAAAAGGGCCCAAACAGGGGACCATGGACAATTTTACCGCCCCGCGTACGGCGGCGGAGGGTCTCCATAACGCGTCAAGCGCACGCTCGGACACCGAGTTGCTGATGGAGGCCATCCAGGCCTCACGAACAGATATTCAAGAGTCCAGAGCAGCCCTGGAAGTAAAGATAGGAGAAGTGTGCTCGGAGGTGACACTCCTGCGACAGGACTTCCGGAACCTATCCGACAGGGTCACCTCTGCAGAGACGCGGATGGGCGAGGCAGAGTACTCAATCACTACCCTTCGCAAGGACATGGCAGAGCTCAAGGCATCCCATCGCCAACTTCTATGGAAGGTCGACGCCGCCGAAAATAGAGCGCGACGTAACAACCTCCGCTTTGTTGGCTTTAGGGAAGGAATTGAGAAAGCTGATATGGTATCCTTCCCGCGCACGTGGCTCATGGAAACTTTCCCAACGGTGCAATTCTCACCCTGTTTCATTATTGAGAGGGCGCACAGGGCCTTCCTGGCAAAACCTCCGAGGGAGCAAGACCGCGACCAGTCATAGCACGTTTTCCTAATTTCGCTGACAGGGACCTTATCCTGAGAGAGGCGAGGAAACTGGGTGAGATCCGTCTAGAAAATGCACATATCATGGTCTTTCCGGACTACAGTCAGGAGGTTCAGAAACAACGCCGCGCCTTCGACTCCGTGAAGGCGAAACTCAGGGACTTAAAGATCTCATACATGCTCCTCTTCCCAGCGAAACTTAGGGTGATATACAAGGAGCAGTCGCTTTTCTTCACCCACCCGGAGGACGCTTGGCAATGGCTGTAGGAACGCCCGATCCTCAACAGCAGAGAAACTGTTGGCCGAGATCTTCTAGATAGGTCCCTACGAAGTACAACCCAATGGGAACTACCGAAGGCACAAAGACTAAAATCAAGGAGATCTAGGAGGCAGGTCCCGACGACACCCTATCGAGGCCGGGGTACGGGAAATACGCGGAAAGGGCGTTCGGCCTCCCCGACAGGTGCTGCCGGGACGGGTTCAAGATTAGTTGACCTACGATCCACTGCTCGCTCGGAAGGCGAAGATGAGGAGGGCCTAGATAGCCGCACGTCTGGAGAGGAAGAAGTGGAGGACGGGAGTCAATCCGCTCACCCGCTGGTGGAGGAGATTTGAGTGCTGGAACAGGACTTCTCTGGACAACATAGTGTGCCCGAATCAGAGACGCAAGACTCCAAATCATGAACTGTGGAGATTCGGGCCACTGAGTATGTACTGTGAGGTGAAGCTATCCTCACGCTGACACGATCTTTGAATGGTAGTGCACTTGGATAATGGGAATGGCAGCCCGACAGTGGAGAGCACGCAAGTTGACACGCTTCCCTGTTTTACACGTTTTACTGTTCTTTGGTTCTTTGAAGGGAGGGTTCAGTGGGTGGGCGACAGGCCTACTCTTACGGAAAGTTATGTCCTGTGTTGGGATGAGACTGGACGGAGAGGGAGGTGGGGAGGGGGAGGGAGAGGGGGAGTTCAAGTTCCAGTTTATTCAAGTAGGGAATCGGGTGGGAACAGTTGGGGAAGGGAGACGACAGATGTTACGATGCAGCAACGCGCACTGAGCCCCCACGTCACCCACACATGCCAAAGTCTAACCACATACAACCTTCACATCTTCCAATGGCAGGTACCAGAGCAACCCCGCAGGAGGGGGATCGGAGACTGAGCGTCCTGACATGGAATGTCAATGGCCTGGGCTCTAAGATCAAGAGGGCCTAGTGAACGCCTACATTAAAAGGGTAGCCCCAGACATTACTTTCCTTCAGGAAACACACCTCAAAGGTACTCAGTGTGCCTTCATCGCTAGGGGCCGCTA
The DNA here is from genome assembly GCF_964261635.1 of Lissotriton helveticus. NCBI lineage: Eukaryota > Metazoa > Chordata > Amphibia > Caudata > Salamandridae > Lissotriton > Lissotriton helveticus. The sequence continues at coordinate 1,634,031,710 of NC_136067.1, read as the reverse complement.
CAGGGTCCTGGCCCATGCGGGTTACACGTCTGACTCCAGAGGGGTGGTGGTCATTGGTAAAAAGTCCTTACCATTTTGCATCACCCGCACCTGGGTTGACCCACAGGGGACATACGCGGGAGTACAGGGCACCTGGAATAGACGCACCTATACGCTGATCTCGGTCTATGCACCACCCAAACTACAACCTCGTACACTCACAGCTCTTGCTAACATACTTTTAGATACTGCAGACACTATACCGGTGGTGGGAGGCGATTTTAACGATGTCATGAACATAAGGCTCGATAGATCTGGAGACTCAGCGAGAGCAGCGCACCAAACCGCTCTATTCAATCAGATGTCCAATATTGGACTTACAGATAAATGGCAGTGGCTCCACCCGACTCAGCAAACCTACTCCTACTACTCTGGGGCGCACAATGTGTTTTCGCGTCTCGATTATATTTTCATGTCCCGCCAATATCTGAGGTAGGACGATATTGCAGAATATAGGGCCAGGGGCGTATCAGATCACTCGCCACTGTATGTGAGGGTAGGACACGACCAGGGCAGGGGTAAGGGTTCCTGGCGACTGGCGGCCTGGGATCTCCATAATACCGCCATACTGAGAGACATTCGAACAGACATTAAGGTGTATATCGCAGAAAATGAGGGTACGATAGACTCGTGTGTCACCCTGTGGGAAGCCCTAAAGCCAGTCCTGCGAGACAGGATAAACTCCAGACTGGGGGAGGAAAGGAGGAGGCTCCAGGCCGAGGTAGCTGCTCTAGAACAGGATGTCCTGGGACGGGAGAGAGACTATCTGAACCGGAAAGACAGCGAGACTCTCAGACGATTACTTGACGCCCAGAAACAGTATAGGGCACTGGCTACTGACGAGGCAAAGACACAATCCCTTGCCACCCTACACCGGTTATACGATGTGGGAGACAAGTCAGGGAAACTCTTGGCGTGGCTCAGCAAAAAGGAGCGGGCGGCCAGGTGGATAGACAGTATAGATACCGCAGATGGGATTACTGTTAGCACAGACACTGAGATAGCAGAAGCGTTTGCCACGTACTATGAAACGTTCTATGCTGCCCGTGATCTCGCGACTCATGAAGAAGCTTTACAATATTTGGACACTACGGTCCTACCGGTGTTGCCCCCTGAGACCCTAGAGGCCCTGGAGGCGGACATAACGTCTGATGACATCACGGACGCCATAGCCAGGCTGAGACTGGGCAAAACCCCAGGCCCGAATGGTTTCCCCGCAGAGTTTTTCAAGCGCGCGGCGGACCTTTTGACCCGCCATCTTAAAGGCCTCTTTACTGGGGCCTTCAAAGAGGGAGAGCTCCCTCCGGATCTTGCCATGGCCACGATCATCCCCATATATAAGGAGGGCAAACCACGAGAGAACTGTGCCTCGTACCGGCCTATCTCCCTACTAAACATGGAGGTAAAACTGTTAGCAACCATATTGGGGGTCCGCTTGAGGGCAGTTATTACAGGTTTAGTTCATTTGGACCAATCAGGCTTCCTAACAGACATAGCAACTAAACTGAACCTTAGAAGGACCCATAACTGGCTGCAGGAAGTGGGGAGGCGAAGCGAACCACATTGGTTCCTCTCCCTGGATGCCGAGAAGGCGTTTGACGCAGTCCACTGGCCCTTCCTCTTCGCAGTGCTCCATAAGTTTGGTTTTGGACCCAATTTTATCCAGTGGGTCCAGCTTCTCTACACTGCCCCGAGGGCCAAGGTGAGGGTGAATGGGGAACTATCGCGTGAGTTCCAAATCCAGAGAGGCACTCGACAGGGCTGCCCCCTGTCTCCCCTCCTCTTTACGCTAACCATCGAGGTACTCGCATCCAAGATCCGGCAAAACAATGACATTCATGGCTTCATGAGCAAGGACACAGACCCGACATCGGAAAAGATATCGCTATATGCGGATGATGTCCTGCTCTACATTACTAAACCGGAGACCACCGTCCCGGAGCTCTTCTGAGAACTAGAGCAATATGGGGGGAAGGCGGGGCACAAAATTAACTGGCTTAAATCTGTGCTCTACGACCCTGGGGGACGCGATCGGTGGGGGAGGCTGCCGGACAAACTCTTGACAACCGCGGAAGGTTTCCAATACCTCGGGATCTATGTAACTATGAGTGCGACCCTCTCGTTCCACAGGAATTTGGAACGGATCATAACTAATGCGGTGGCAGATATGGACCGGTGGAGACAGCTCCCATTGACACTCCTGGGTAGGGCGGCCATGTATAAAATGATCACTTTGCCGAAATTTCTCTATGCCCTACAAAACGAATACTATCCGATACCTGTGGCGGTCTTCCACAGGATCCATGCGGACCTGCGGTCCTTCCTTTGGTTTGGCAAACAGGCCAGGGTAGCTCTGTCCACGCTTCAGAGACACCAGTATAGTGGAGGGATCTCGCTCCCCAATCTGGAGGCCTATTATTGGGCTGAACATCTAACACCGATTAACGATTGGCTCCACGCCCCGGCGGACCACCCGACCCACGCCCTGGAGAGGGAAAAAATGTCATCGAAAAACTTATTGCGTTACCTCTATGGGAGCCCTGGTAGGGCCCACCTCCTCCCGGCTATGTCTATCACACTTGGTGCATGGACAAAGGCCGCACGACGTATGGGTTGGGATAAGAGGCCAACGAAGCAGACACCGCTGTGGCACTGCCAATGGCTGGTGGAACTTAACAAACTACGGGGTTTCCAAAGGTGGGACGATATTGGCATTTCCACTATAGGAGATGTGATAGCCAAGGAGGAACTGAAATCCTTTCAAGCTCTTAAAGCAGAGTTTGGCCTGCACAATACACAGCAGTTCAAATATATCCAACTACGGCACGCCTGGAGAGCCCAAAATATCACACTCTCAGACATCCCAGAGTATGCACCACTAGAGGGGAGGCTCCTTCAAGAACAACTCCCGGGAAAGGCGGTCTCCCTGACGTACAAAACATTGACTAATCATATATTGGGAGATCTGGCAAAACTCAGGGCCACGTGGGAGGCTGAGGTGGGAGTGATGGAAGACCTGGACTGAGAAATAGTGCTGATGCATCCCCGGGAGGTGGCTATCAAGTCAAGACTACGGCTCATTCAATTTAATGTACTACATAGAACCTACTACGACAGACTCCGTCTGAGGAAAATGGGGAAGATAGAGGACCCACGATGCCTTAGATGCCTCCAGGGAGAGGGTAATTTCTACCATACAATATGGACATGCGACATAATACAAACCTACTGGACACAGATATTTAGGGAATTAGAGGAGGTCCTAGAGGCTCCGCTCTCGCAGGATCCCAAGATGGCATTGTTAGGCATGACTAACGAGATAGACCTGACTCGCCCACTTCTTACATTCCTGGTCCTTGCGTTGGTTGTTGCGAAAAGGGACATCGCAAAGCACTGGGTAGCGCCGGAACCTCCGGATCTGGAGGAGTGGAGGAGAGGGTTAGATCTGTATATGGCAGCCGAGAGGGTAACCTATAAGGCTAGGGGATGTCCGAGAAAATTTCGCAGAGTTTGGTCCAAATGGCGACACTACCATGGGCTGGATGGAGGACTGTGAGGGGGGGCTTCTTGGGGTGGATCATGGGTCGGGACACGGGGACAATTGGGACGCCTATACGAATGGTATGACGAACCACACCGCACTTGTAGGATGCCGTGAGACCCCGGCTCCTTATGGCTCAGAACTGTGAAAGACTTGGCTGGCACTAGAGGGACGAGGGGGGAAGTAGAAATGCAACTGCTGCTGGTTTTCGTATATGCAATGTTGGGGTTACGAAATTTATGTTTATTGTTCATTAGGGGGGGTGGGGAGGGTCTAGCAACAGAATAAAGAAAAAGCGGATTCCCGGAATGCCCATTACATGCTTGCATTTTCATATGAGTTTGTACATACAGCGCTCTCCTGATACTTGCCGCCCAACCTCCGGGGTGTTGGCTAAATGGCCGTGTATCCCTTTACCGACGGTGAGATGCGCCAACTGCGCTGAATAAGTGGAATACCTGCTTAATTGCTCATGGCTTCCTGTGAATCTGCAATAAAAATATATTAAAAAAAAAAGATTAACAAAATCACATATTGAAGACATTTTGCAACATTTTCTAAGTATAGAATATCTCGAATTATTATTAGTAGAAGAAGGCATCTTTACTTATAACAAGAGCCTTTCAAAAAATATTTTTTTTTTTTTTAAATTACAAATATACACCCCTCTTTTTTTTTTTTTTTTTTAACAAAGTGTCTTAATCTCTAACAGCTTTTCTTCGACCTTATGTCTTACATCAATGTATTTTTCCAGCTAACACAATTTCTTCGACCTTGTGTCACCTAACACAATTTCTTCAACCTTGTGTCAGAACAAAATCAATCATTATCATCATCATTGGTATCATCTAAAACTATTCTACTGCTATCCACCTCAACTACTGGTGGGATAATAATGTAAGTCCACTCAGGGGACTTGTATTTCTGATTCGGTTTTACTACTCTTTTTGCTCTACTACTTATCTCTTCAATTTTCTTTCCTGTTTGATTTTTCTTATCTCCCTTTTGACTTGAGACCTCATTGACTTGCTCTTTTGCTATTTTGAATTTTAGGCCTACATTTTCATTTGGCCAATTATCTCCTTTTCTTGATAGTTTCTGTTTCGGTTCAGTTTGATTACACTCTGCTCTCCAAGCTCTTTTCCTTGATCTTTTCACTCTTGATTCTTCATCACTTTCATCTGTCTCGCTTTCTGTGATATCAGCTTTAGATTCAGGTACTTCTTTACTCGACAGTTTCACTCTGTTAGGAACATCACCCTTATAGCTGGTACTTGGAATTTAGTCTTCTTCTTCTTCTTCAATTACCTCCAATCCACCAGTTTCAGAATCTTCGTTCCTTCTTCCAGAGCTTCCAATCTGTTTTTCAATACTCTCCTGATCTTGAATTACTTCTTGCTCAGATTCCTTTTCTGCTTCTTGTTCTAGCAGATCTTCATCATTTTCAGAGTCTTGTATCACAATCTCTTCATTTTCTTCATTCAATTCCTCATTCGCAATTGAATTTTCCAGATGTCGACCTTCTTGTCGATCTTCAGGATCTGGATTTCTTTCAGCTTCTTCCTCAGAATCTGAATCAGCTGTTGTATCACCTTCTTCAGGATTTTCAGGAGTTGGGACTCGTATGGTATGACTAGCATGAATCCATCTCTTCAAACCTCTACACTTTACTGCATTTGTTGTAACAAGTATCACCTGTCTTGCCTTCTGCCATCTGGGTACTAGGCAGTTTCTTCTTCGGTGAACTTTTGTCCTCACCCAGTCTCCAGGTAACAGATCATGAGCTTGTTCCTTTTCTTTTGTGATTACCTCAGTTCCCACCTGATGGAACACAGAAGTCACCACATCAGATAGATTTTTACAGTAATCCATTACGATGCTATTATTAATGGTCAACAGTTTATCAGCTGGAACAAATGCTTGCCTCATGACTCTGCCCATTAAAATTTCATGAGGGCTCAAACCTGTTTTTCTATCTGGAATGCTTCTCAAAGACATCAAAACAAGTGGAAGTGCGTCTGTCCACTTCATTCCTGTTGCTAAACACATCTTAGCTATCCTGTTTTTTATTTTGCCATTCACTTGCTCCACAACACCTGATGCTTCTGGTCTGTAAGCACAGTGTAACTTTTGCTTTATATCTAAAGCTTCACAAACCAATTGTAGCAATCTGTTTTCAAAATGTGTACCACGATCTGTCTGGACCGTCACAGGAAATCCATACCTTGGTATGATTTCTCTCAAAAGCAATTTTGCCACAGTAATTGAGTCATTGCAACATGTTGGAAAAGCTTCCACCCATCTTGAAAACAAACAAACTATCACCAAGACATATCTAAGTTTGTTATGAGGTGGCATGTCAATGAAATCAAGCTGTAATCTGGTAAAAGGACCACCCTCCCGTCCTATGGTTCCCATGCTCACAAAGGTTTTTCTGTTTGGATTGATCTGTTGGCATGTTAAACACCTCTGACAAAGGGATTCTGCAATTACTCTGAATTTTGGATTGTACCATGTTTGTCTAAATAATCTAATCATCGAGTCTCTGCCAATATGCCCTGAACCATGATACATGCGTGCCATGTCAGAAATCATGCTGTCTGGCATTACTACTCTGTCATCTTTGTAAACCCAAACTTCATCTTCTTCTCTCTGTCTGCAACCTGCTTTTAACCATATGTTTTTCTCTTCATCATTTGCCTCATCTTGCATCTGTTTTACTCCTTGCCAAGTCTCAACTACAGATGTTAGCATAAGTGAGTTCAAAACATGTTCATTATTTTTTTCCCGATTGATTGACACATTATTTTTCGCACAGAATTTCGCAACCTCATCAGCATATGAATTTCCTTTTGTTATGAAGTCCTCTCCTTTTTTATGTGCTGTGCATTTTACAACAGCAATCTTTTCTGAAAGCTGAATTCCATCGATCAGCCTTTTGATCAATTGTGCGTTTCTGATTGATGATCCCGCAGAAGTCAAATAACCCCTTTGAGACCAGAGCTGGCCATAGTCATGGACTACACCATAACCATATTGACTATCGGTCACTACAGTTATTTTTTGCTCTTTTCCCAATTCACGAATCAAAGCAACCAATTCTGCTACTTGAGCTGAACGAATTCCTTTGAGACAAGAAGCTTCAATTACCTCTGCAACTGTGCACACAGAGTATGCTGCACCTAGAACACCTTCATCCGTTCTTAAGCATGAACCATCAACAAAATAAACATAATCTGAGTCTTCTAATGGGACATCTTTTATGTCCTGTCTGGGTTTTGTGCAATATTCTAATACATCCAGGCATTCGTGATCAACCTCATTTCTAATTTCTGGTTCTGTACCATCCGGTAATAATGTAGAAGGATTTAAATTCACACTTCTCGCAATCGAGACAATGTCTGAACCAAGGATAATCTTTTCATATTTTGTTAGCCTACTGTTTGTCAAATGTTGTGTTCTGCTTCTTGTAAGAAGGATATCAACTGAGTGTGGTACATACACTTTTACAGGATATCCCATTATTATTCCTTCACTTTGTTCCAGACTCACACTGGTTGCAGCTACTGCTTTTAAGCAGCCTGGTAATGCTTTTGCAACAGGGTCAAGGACTGCTCAGAAATATGCTATTGGCTTTCTCAGTCTCCCATGTCTCTGAATCAAAACTGATAATGCACATCCTTCTCTTTCACTGCAATACAGCTCAAACTCCTTTTCATAGTCTGGCATTCCCAATGCTGGAGCTTCACACAAACCTTTTCTTAATTGTTCAAAAGCCTCTAATTGAGTTTCTGTTAAGGTAATCGGGTCTTTTATGTCTGCTTTTGTCAGTCTCTGCAATGGCTTTGCAATTACTGAAAATCCACTAATCCATTGGTGACAATAACCTACCATTCCTAGAAACATTCTGACCTGTCTCTGTGTATTTGGAGGTTGCATTGCCTGAATTATTTTTATTCTCTCAGTTGTCACACTTCTGACTCCTTTTGCAATTCTGTGACCAAGATATTTTACTTCTTGTTTGCAAAACTGTAATTTTGCAGGAGACACTTTGGGGCCGATTCCGATCCTGGAAAAACGCTGTACAAATTGTGGTATGGAGCGTTTTCCCCATACAACTCTTACTTGTAAGGAGGCCCCTACAACCTAGGAAGTACGATCCATACAAATAGACGCACTCCATACAAATTGTAAAAAAGACCATACAACTCGTATATACAAGCGATTCCGATTCGGATTGCTCTGTACGCGACGTTCCCATGTATTCCCGGCAGCAGTTTACAACCCAGCAAGTACGATTCGTACAAACGGCACTCCGTACGGCTCTTTTTTTACAAGAGCCAAAAAGTGCAGGAAAAACCTTGTACGCCCCGAAAACAGTACGAGACAGACCCCCACATGTACGCGTCGTACACCCCATGAATACAGGGGTACGGTGCGTATGTACGGTGCGTACGGATGACACGGAGAGTGGGGTACGGTGCAAACATACGCGATGAAGGGGTACTGGTCGTGTACGCACCGTACAAGCACCGTACCCCAAAATCGCCTGTGTACGCACCGTACCCCAAAATCCCCTGTGTACGCACCATACCCCAAAATCGCCTGTGTACGCACCGGACCCCAAAATCCCCTGTGTACGCACTGTACCCCAAAATCCCATGTGTACGCACCGTACCCCAAAATCCCCTGTGTTCGCACCGTACCCCAAAATCGCCTGTGTACGCACCGTACCCCAAAATCACGTATGTACGCACCGTACCCCAAAATCGCCTGTGTACGCACCGTACCCCAAAATCACGTATGTACGGTGCGTACATACGCGATGTTGGGGTACACACCATACACACGCCTCGCATGTGGGGGGACCCCTGTACGCCTCATACCCCTATACGAACCGTACCCCGGTATGAGTCGTACCCCCAGAATGAGTCATACCAGGGTACGAGGCGTATAGGGGTTCGCTTCGTTGCCCGGTATGAGTCATTCCCCGTATACAGGCCATTTTCCATACAAATCGTATGCTGACAACCCGGTACGAATCGCACTTGACGGGTTGGACAGCCGTTTTACAAATTGTATGGTCTTTTTTACAAGTCCGTGTCGTACAGCTTTTCCCGATCCGATTTGTAAGGATCGGGCCGATCTGTATGTATTTTCCCGTACGAATCGTACTACACAGGTTGGAAGGGACTTTTACAATTTGTATGGAAAAAAATACAAATCCTATTTGTATGGAAAATAAAAATCCAGGATCAGAATCGGCCCCTTTATGTCCCTCATCCGCCAAATGATTCAAAAGAGTAATGGTATCTGTTACACAATTATCTCTTGTTTTTGCAGCCACAAGGAGATCATCAATATACTGCACTAACGTAGATTTTCCAGGTAAATCTAGATCTTCCAAAGATTTCTTTAACAATTGATTATAAATGGATGGAGTTTCTGTATACCCTTGAGGGATACGACACCATGCTAATATGCGCTCTTTGAACCCGAACGCAAACATTTGCTGGCTATCTGAATGCAATGGAACAGTAAAGAACGCGTTACATAAATCAGTAACTGTATACCATTCTGCATCATGCGGAATCTGATATAGAATTACCGCTGGGTTTGGTACAACTGGGCAACATGGAACAACTATTTGGTAACCTTTCTCAGGTCTTGAACAATCCTGAAAGTTCTGTTTTGCTTTTTAATTCCCATAATCGGTGAATTACATGGACTGCTCTCAATTTCATTTAGAACACCTTGTTTTATGAATTTGTCAATTACAGGAATGACTCCTTCAATTACTTCTGCTTTCATTTTATACTGAGGAATGTTTGGATAATCTGCTCCTTGTTTTACTGTTATTTTTACTGGATCTACAGTTTTCATCAAGCCCATTTCATCACCAGTTAAATCTCAAATTTTAGCATTGACTGTCTCTTTTAATTCTTCAGGTAGATTATTTTTATCAAATGCAGGAAATATTGTACTCTCTTCTGCTTCAACCATTAACATTGTTAACTTGTAAAGCCCATCTTCCTCTTGAGTTTGGAGCTCAATACCATCCGGTGAGCAATATATTTTACAGTTCATCTTGCAAAGAATGTCCCTCCCTAACAGGTTTACAGGACTGCTGTCACAAACTACAAATCTTTGCTTGTCCTTAAATTTACCAATTTCAACTTTAACTGGTTCTGTTTTAATTTGTTGATTAGCTACACCTATTACTTGGATTGTATCCCCAGACAGAGGTAGGTTTTCTATTTCCACTGATCTAACAGTAGAACGGGTAGCACCTGTGTCCACTAGAAAAGTGATTTCTACATCATTCACTTTCCCATTTACAAATGGACCAGACTGATCTACCTCAAGAGTGGCTCCAAGCACGCACTCTTCCTCCTCTCTCAGGCACCGTCAGAAGTAATCCTCAGATTCACTCCCTCCATCTTCTTTCAACCAAAACTGTGGAGAAACATTCGACACATTCACTCTTGGCGGTCTGTTTACCTGTTCACCTCCGCTGAATCCTGTTTCTGTACTGTATCTCTGCACATTTACACAATTTGGAAGTGGCGGTTGTGGAATCTGACTTTGGTGATTCACTACCTGTCGCTGTAGCTGTTGCTGCTAATTTATCCCATTCTGCATCTGTGGATTTAATGGTGCATTTTTAAAATTTTTGGGCGGATTCTTACATTCGCGCTTCCAGTGTCCAATTTCGCCACAATTAAAACATGGGAGTTTCTGCTTTAACTCTTCAATATTTCCCATTAATCTTGGTTTATTATAATTACCATTAAATTTACTTTGATTCTGATTAACATCTTTGTTTCCTATTGTTGCTATTTGTTGTACAGCCACTTTTACTTGTGCCCAGATGGATTTTTCTTTTAGCTTCTTTTGTTTAGCATCTAATTCATCACTACAGTATTTTGCTTTCCTCAAAATATCATCAACTGTAAGCGATTGCCAACCAACTATTCCATTTCTTATCATTTCACCAATTTCAGGTCTTAAACCATAAACAAACCTGTATATGAAGTGACTCATATCCTTCTCACTCAATTTTTCATAACCACTGTATTGTTTAAATACCAGCAGTAATCTTTCATAGAATGAATGTACTGATTCTTTTGGCTCTTGGTTTGTTCTATCTATTTTAACCCAATCTACCTCTTTTGGTGGAATCTTATTTTTCAACCACACAATTACCTTATCGTACAGATCCATAACATCTGACGAAGGAGCACCTGTTACTCTATCTCGAGCAGGTTCTTCTTTAGGCCAATCTATAGAAATTTTACATTCTGTCCATAGATCTGATGGGACAACTATGTCAAAGAATCCATCAAGATCAACCCACAGAACTTTTGAAACCTTCATAAATCTGTTTACCTGTCGATACACAATTCACAATTCAAAATAGTCTTTATTCAATATTTTTCAATCATAAAAAGACATTTACAAATTTACCCCACCCCCCAACAGATAGTAAGATGGAGTAGTTTCTGTCCTGTAACTCCAGTTCTGTAGTAGGGGTATCTCTGTTATAGTCATAATCTAGTGAATAGTCCCGCCCATGTGCGTGGACCCCGGAGCAATCAAAAATAATCTCTTACAGTGTCAAAAAATGCAGAAATGCATAGACACTTAAGAGAGAATTTAAAGACAGTTAATGCAGCCTAAAAAGGCTACACTGTCCAGTACTTCAACTAGAAATTCCACCATAAAATCCACAAAACAGCAAAGCCTGTACAGATTTCCCTTGCTTTACCAGCAAAATCCCTCAGGAATGATAGAGAGAAGAACCTGGACAGACAAGCCCCATAGGCTGCCATTATGTGGCTCAGAACAGGATACTGTGCCTTTAAGAGAACTTTCCAGAACTTCACAGTATCCCAGAATGCCCTGCAGGTCCCAGTTACTTTCAGTTCTTTTTGAAGGCGTAACTGAAGGCGTAACACGCCAGACCTGTAGCATTCCGTACATGAATATCTCTCTCTCCACCGGGGAGGAGGGCGGGCGCTTATGACTATAACAGAGATACGGGGTGGCTGCAGGAGAGGCATGTAGGTAATCGGCTACGCTCTTTTCTGGCAAACTAATATGTCCCTACCAGAGGCCTACTCCCACCCAACCCCGTGAAGCTCAGAGACCCTAACACAGGAGTCTGTTTTATTCTGTCTCTCTCACCCATCTGTGCCTGAGAGACTGTTCTACTGCAGATTTTTGTCAGTAGTTCGAAGGAATCTAGGATTGGCAGAGCGTTAGTGTACTCTGACCACCCATTTTCCGTTGGTCCTGAAGAAAACCCGGCAACTTCCATTAGCGGGTTGAAACATGTAGACCTCCAACACATAGATACATATGGTCATAACAAACTGTAATTGTATCGCTCACACATTTTTAATATTGTCCAGTAGTCTAGAAATAAACTTTATTAACAATAGTCATACCAGGACAATTTTTAACACCCTTTTTTGCACTAATCACACACAAATAAACCCGCTCCACTGTAATTCAGGTGTCGAAACACACCCTGATGGCATTCGGCTATCAGGGTGGACCCCGATGATGAAGCATGTCACCAACTAGGTTGGTGAGTGAGGGGTTTATTATAATCCAAGAAGGACTTGCTTCTCATCTAATCTTCCCACTCAGATCGCTCCTTGAGCTTTTCCAGGCGATACTCCTCTTATGTTTATTGATATAACAGAGATACCCCTACTACAGAACTGGAGTTACAGGACAGAAACTACTCCTTCTGTAGTAGGGGATCTCTGTGTATAGTCATAATTAGGGCTCCCGGTTTTATGGTATTTATTTTTTTAACATTTCCGTCTGTATTTATCCATATTTATTTTTATGTCATATTATCTGTATATATCTGCATTTATTTTTGTCGCAAGCAAAAAAAGACGTTGCAGCTAGTATTTTTCCACATTTATTTAAATATACAGGGGCAGATTTACAATAACTGGCGCATCCCTGCATATCAGCAGGGATGCGCCAGTTATTGTGGGTCGGGGCTCCGCCACCATGGATGCGCCGCATTGTAAATGCAGTGCACCATGGGGCAAAAACGGCACAGATGCGTGACGCATCTGTGCCGTAAAGGTTGCGCATTGCTGGAGTTGCGTCGTAGCTCCAGCAATGCTCTGGGGGGCCCTATCTGTACAATGCTGCGGAATCTTTACGCCTGCTTCAAGCAGGCGCAGGGTTTTGACGCAGCATGGGCTCAAAAGTGACTGAGTGAAATCTTGTAGATTTCACTCAGCCACTTTTAGGAGACGTTCCTGCGCCAGAACGCCCCCCCAGCGCAGAAATGCCTACTTCTGGGGCAGGGCTTTACAACGTGACGCATCTCCCAGATGCGTCACATTGTAAATACCCAGCACCATGACGCCTCTTTTGCGCCGCCGCTGCGTCAAAAAAGTGATGCAACAGCGGCGTAAAAGACGCACAAGTGGCTCGTAAATCTGCCCCACAGTGCACATGGTTGTTATAGGTTTAGCTATAGTTTATATGCCCCAAATTAAGTAAACACAATACAGTCATCTGAAAACTTTCCTATTGTAATACAAGTCACAGTGGTGTCTCAGAGATTACTTGCAGTAATATCAGTGAGCTGCTTCTGTGTTACAATATTGAAAACACAGTCACTAGCCATGATTATTAGATGTAACCACAATATGAATTTAGACAAGTGAACCTGAGCACTTTCAGTGACCTGGCCAAAGACGGCATGAAAGAGTGGTCTACTTTCATGATAAATTAGAGAGCATGCTCCTCCCTGCAGCATGCTCTGTGGTGCGAGTTGACTATCCACAGCTGAGAGAGCAAACAACCTCCTCTGGAGCAGGAAGCTCTCGTTTCAGAAATAAGTTAAAGGCCCTTGCATTAGTCCTGCCGGAAATATCCAACAACATCCACGTGAGCTGGCAGCTTTTAATTAACTTTTTTTTAAACTAAGTCCTTCGCTAATGTAAAACATATTTGTAGAGTAGAACAATCATAGTTTCTGAGATCTCGGCCAAAGTGAAATACTTCAGGTTACCGAGGCTGGGTGTTTCAGACCCCCTCTGAACCCTTGCTCAGTTCCAGTTGACACAATACATTTTTCTTTTTTGTTTTAGAGTTATTGTACTTGTTTTTAAAGATTCTTTTTTATCATTATTTTAGTAAATGATAATGTGAATCAATCGACTGTACAGTTTAAAAAATGAAGTTGAAGCAGAATGGTGCAGGGATTTGTGAAAGCTTGAGCTTTGTAAAGGAAACGCCGGTCTTTCTGACCTTTTTGGTTCAGAGTCATTTTCCCGCGCCTAACAAAGATTAATGGCCCAGCAGGTGTTAAAGTGGCCAGGCATTCACGGCAATCAGGAAGAGGGGCGAGACAACCGTGAGCTGGAACACGAATTGCCAAACAATTCTCGGGAAACAAGAATACGATTTGGTCGTATTTTTCAGTTTTTATTTATAAATACAGACGGAAGAAAAATATTTTTCCGTCTGTATTTATATGTAAAAATCCGTTTAAACGGAAAACCGGGAGCCTTAGTCATAATCTAGTGAATAGAATGGCAAGCCCATCCCCACACCAAGCGGCGGTGGAGAATAAAAAATCACACCACTATTGTGCGAACAGATTCCGCAGCGAAGCCTGCCCAACCTGAGCGTCTGCCCTGGCATCAGAGTCCAGGCAGTAATGCTTAGCAAAGGTATGGACCGACTTCCAAGTGGCCGCCTTGCAGATCTCTGCAATGGGAACATTACGGAGCAATGCTGTCGTGGCAGCCTTGCCCCTGGTGGAATGAGCCTTAGGTTTGCCCCCTAAGGTCTTATTAGCTTTGTAGTAACACAATTGTATGCAGGACACAATCCACCTAGAGATGGACTGTTTAGAGGTAGCAAGACCTGTCCTGACCGATCCATAATTGATGAACAATTGGTCTGACCTATGAATATCTTTGGTTTTTTCCAGATAAAATTTCAGCACCCTCCTAACATCCAGGGAATGCAAAGACCTTTCCGCTGGAGATGAAGGATTCTGAAAGAACGTAGGTAGAGTAATAGTCTGGTTGATATGAAAATCAGAAACAACCTTGGGGGCGTGGCTAACCGAGCAGCGAAATGGCCGCTCTGTGAGTGAGCTCCGCCGGCTGCACACTATAAATCCTGACACGATCCTTCCTACGCTGTGGAGAGACCCTGACTCGCGGATGGCCGAGCGCTGAATGACCTAGGGAACACTCGGTTAAAATCCTGCGACACGCTGACACCGGGCGCACGAGTTCTGGCGCTGCCGACCTGACCGGCTCTACCCGCAGACCGCTGTGGAACCTGAGGCGGAGACTGCTGTCCACCGGACCCCGGGGATTGTTGGGCCTTCCCGCCTGAACGGTGGCGGAGCTGTAGAAACCCCGGGGGCGCTTACTGCCAACCGCTGTGTCTCGTGGAGCTGCAGTTGCGGTGTCTGAGCCTGGCGGAGGTACTTGCCGGCTACCCTGTGCCCGCGGAGCGGACTGACGCCGGCCCGACAGAGCGGCCGCCATTTTGGTGTGGTGTTGCGGTGCGGAGAGCCGCAGCCTGAACACTCGGCTGGATCGATAGAGAACTGCTCCTGCTCGGCGATGCTCAGTGCTCCTGCAGCCCGCTAGCCACGCGGAGACCTGCTGCACCCCTGGTGAGTGAAACCTGACTGCGCACACGGGGAGGACTAGGGGGCGAAACCACGGGACACACGAAACTCGGCTGTAGCCCGTTGATGGGAGACCCGCCATTTCCCTGTCCTGAGGCCCACCTGATACCGCCGCACCCCCTTCAACACCTACAACTAGTGGGGATCGCCTGCTGAGACACTCGAGAATTCCCCACATGAGTTTAGGGGTTCCTTGCTCTGGGCTGCAATATCCTTAGGGGCGGACCTAACAGCACACGAGTGTGGGTGGACATATGGTGGTGGCCTCCTGGTTCCAGATGGGAGGAAATAGAGATGCGAGACAGCCCAAGCTCACTTTCGAGCAGAAACAGAAGGCCAAACAGATGCCGGCAGATCAGGAGGCAGCGACCCCCCCTTCCACCAGTCCTACACCGGACATAGATTTTGGCGCCTTAATTACGGAGGTCCGCTCTAGCCTCAAAAGCATCGACTCCAAGTTGGACGCAATGGCCACACAGCTGGAAGCGGTCAAAGCTAAGGTGGACACACATGAGACACGCCTGGATAAACTCGAAAACAGACAAACGGAATGCTGCGAGTTCCAGCAACAGACTAAGCAACACATAACGAACGTTGAGCGCGAACTGGAATTCCTGCGAGCCAAGGCAGATGATTTGGAGGCGCGTTCCCGCAGATCCAACATTCGAATCACAGGCATTCCGGAAACTGATAATACTGGGAAGATGGAGGTCTTTATAACGGATCTCCTGCACGAACTGTTTGACCCCGACCTTTCCCAGGTTTTCACGGTAGAGAGGGCGCACAGAACCCTTGGCAAGAAACCTCAGACGGGGGCCCCTCCTCGACCCATCTTGGCGAAATTGCTGAATTACCAGGACCGTGACCGTGTCCTACGGCTGGCTCTAGAGAAGGGCAAGATCACCCACAAAGGGAACCAGCTCTCATTTTATCCTGACTTCACCCCTATGGTTCAAGCGGCCAGAAAGGAGTTTCAGCCGGCCAAGAAACTGTTGATGCAAGCCGGAATACCGTACTCCTTACTATATCCGGCTAAATTGAAAATACTGCACGAGCAAGAAGCGCACTTCTTCACGGACGCGAAATCTGCCCTGAAGTTCTCCAGACACATATGCGGAGCTGGTGCTCGCCGTAAATCACTCAGACTGGAGGAAAGCGCTGACCGGATGAGCGACAATGATTGAACACATCTGACCTGGCTGGCCGAGAGCCCCCCCTACATGGGAACCTAGCTGGGGGGCCCTGGCTTCGTCACGACCATTGGACACTGGCTTGGTTCGCTGACAGCAGCCTGACCTATTTTCCCTGCCCGGGGATCGACCGGGTGCCGAGTGCAGTCCCGGATCTAAGACACTGCTGTTTCCCGTATTGGTACATTAATGGCACTTTCGTGAGACAGGCTATCTCTGGAGAGCTGCAAATATCCTGGGATGTGCAGCCACCCCGAGAGATCGGGGGTGTACACCGGGAGCACCTCGCCCCCATGGGGTATTTCCCGCTGTTCTTGGTTCTTCTTCACTGGGGTGCTGGTCTAAGCACTCCAAGGGTTTTAACGCAACCTGATTGGGGGGTTGGCGTGGGTGGGGGGGGAGAGAGGGGTTGGGTGTTTGGTTATTCGTTTTGAACTGGTGCACAATAGTTAACGACTTTACTTGCATGGTGCGAGAGGGGCTGTTGGGTGTGGGGTACGAGGACGCTCAGAAAATGTTGGGGTTGGTGGCGGGGTGCATTCAGTCACTTCGACCCAAATGCTGGAATGGGGGGGGTTAAGCTATGGACCTGGAACATTAGAGGGCTTGGAGACTACAAGAAAGCTAGGCTGATGCATGGTGTACTGTCCAGGCACAATGTAGACGTATGCTTCCTGCAAGAAACTCATATTAACGCGACTCCGTCGCCCAGGTTGAAACACACTAGGTGGTCGCAGGTGTATTCCGCCATTTATTCCAATTATGCTAGGGGAGTGGCTGTTCTTATGCGTAGAGGGCTAGATTGGAAAGAACATAAATGCGTGCTTGATACTGAAGGCCGCTTTGTCATTTTGCATGGTTCGCTGCAGGGCAAACCTCTGGTTCTGGCTGCTATATATGGTCCGAATGTGGATGACCCGGACTTTTTTCGCGAGGTCTGGGCACAAATTACTCTGTTAAACTGCAGCTCGATTGTGATTGGGGGGGATTTCAATGTTGTGTTAAATGATGAGCTAGACAGGCAGGGTGTGGCCAGGCCCACGCACGTCAAAGCGAGACAGGCTATACTTGATGTGATGGAGGAGGGATTACTGTCCGATGTGTGGAGAGTTAGACACCCTGGGGAGAGACTGGGTACCTGCATCACATGCCATCATGCCGCTTGGTCTAGGTTGAATTTTTGGTTGGTGACACCTGAGGTGGCGACATGGGTAGAGAGGGCCGATGTCCAAGCTAGGTCGCTGTCTGATCATGCCCCCTGTGCACTTGAGCTGAATATTCCTGGTAGCACTGCAAGGGCGTTCACTTGGCGCTTGCCCCCGCATGCCCTCACAGACCAGGTGTTCACTGAAGGCATACGTACTGACATTGAGGACTACTTCAAGGTTAATGAGGGGTCGGCCTCCACGGAGGCTATTGTATGGGACGCCTTTAAGGCGGTAATACGAGGACAGTGCATAGCCAGACAAGCAGGAGTACTACGTGATATTCGACATTCTCTGTCGAAGTTAGAACAGGAGCTGAGGGAATTGGACCTGGCCTTCTGCCGAGACCCGCAATTAGAGCTAGCCAGTAGCATCAAAGCCAAACTGCTCGTATTCAATGAGGAGGCGCAGCGAGAAGTAAAATTTCTGGGTAAACAGGCTGAAGCGCGTAGGTACGGGGAGGGAGACAGACCGAGCAGGACCCTGGCCAGGTTAATCGCCCCTAGGTCACAAACACACCACATACACACTATTCATGACAGCGCAGGCACTCTGGTGGTAGGTCAAGAGGCAGTCTTAAAAGCCTTCACTGATTTTTATTAATCCCTCTACAAGGCTAAACAGACGGACATCCCTGATTCCCTAGATAGCTTCCTTGATTCTATTGCCCTGGTCTGGTTCAATGACAATCACAGGAAATACATGGACCTCCCCGTTACTGCACAAGATATAGCTCAGGTTATTAAAAGCATGCCATCGAACAAGGCGCCTGGCCCGGATGGGCTTACGACTTCCTTCTACAAGACTTATGTGGAGGAACTGGCCCCGAAACTACACTCGCTGTTTGCTGAGGCCCTTGAGCTGAATTCACTACCTGACTCGATGCGCGAAGCCCTAATAATTACGCTCCTGAAACCCGACAAAGACAGCATGGCCCTTGACTCTTATCGTCCCCTCTCCCTTATTAACGTAGACGCCAAGATTTTTGCTAAAGTCATTGCAGACAAGCTACAACCATTGTTACCCTTGATAGCTCTCCCTGACCAGTCCGGGTTTATCCCGGGCCGCGCGACTTCCCACAACCTCAGAACTCTTTTCTCCATATTACACTATCTACACCCATCTGTTCAGGCCGCGGTGGTGTTCCTAGACGCCACCAAAGCGTTTGACTCCTTGGAATGGCCCTACTTGTTCAAAATCTTAGGGAGGATGGGGTTTAGTCTCAACTTCATCACACTCATAAAACTGCTGTATGATGCACCCAGAGCGCGGGTGAGTGTGAATGGCTTGGTGTCCGAGCCCTTTAACATCTCTAGAGGGACCAGACAGGGGTGCCCCCTGTCTCCTCTCCTTTTCGCCATTGCCATGGAGCCGCTAGCGGCCAGGGTTCGTCAACACCATACGGCGAGGGGGATAGGATTCAGCTCCCGGAGTCTGCTGATCTCCTTATATGCGGACGATGTCACTCTCTACATTAAAGATCCCTCTGAAAATATGAACCCACTGCTTCGAGAATTCGTGAGATTCGAGGGCCTGGCTGGAATATCGATCAACTGGTCAAAATCTGTAGCATTCCCCCTAACTGACGCGACTACACAGCCTCCCTCGGAATATCCCCTGAGGTGGGAAACTGAGGCGGTGAAATACCTGGGCATCTGGGTGAGTCGGGACATGCAGGAAATATGGTCCCTGAATTTCGGGAGAGCGGTGGACTGGCTTGAAAGCAAAGTAGAGATCTGGAACAGGCTTCCCCTCTCCCTGGTTGCACGGATAGCATTGGTGAAAATGGTAGTACTCCCCAAATTTCTGTATTTATTTGTGAATGTTCCCATACCAATGACGGCGCACTTCCACGCACGCGTGAGGTCGCTACTTCTGAAACTGGTGTGGTCCGGTGGCCAGGCTAGATCTTCTTGGGCCCTATTGACCCTCCCGCTCAGGCAGGGAGGCCTTGGAGCGCCGGATTTCAAATTGTATTCCCTATGCGCACAGGCGCAGTTCCTGCATTTCTGGGTCTTCCCCACCCCATACCAGCCACACGTGGCGGTGGAACTGGCAGCTGTCGCCCCATCGCCTCTGCAGGTGGCGCTATACGGCGGGGTCACGCGCCCATCGAAAGACATTGACACGGTTGAAATGATCCGCTGGTCTTGGCGTGAACTGAGGATCCGGGCAAAACTCCCGTTACTCTACGCGCCATCAATCCCACTACGTGGTAACCCGATGCTACCGTGCCTCTGCACCAGGGGTGACACCATTCTGCTTCGAGGGAAACGCATACTGACGTTTGCGGATCTCTATCCCGACGGGAAATTCGCTGAGGTACCAGCGCGAGAGGATGGTCAACTTGACTCCTTCTCAGACGCACTGCTGCACCACTCCCTCCGGGAGTCCTGTAAAAAGTTGTGGCCTCAATTCCCTGAGGAGCCGACACGCCTAGACGCACTCCATAATTTGCTGTCACGACCGTCTTCCGTGAAGCTGGTCTCTAGACTATATAATTGTATGCAGGAACAGGCCCCGATCACAGAGCCAGCGGCCAAACAGGCTTGGTCTGCCGACCTGGATGACCCCCTCACTGACGACACATGGGACTACTGCTGTGCACAACTCTCGGCACTGTCGCCGAATTACAGGTTGAGACTGGTCTACTTTAAATTCCTGCACAGGTACTACCGCACACCGGCACTGTTACACCGCATGGGCATCAGAGCAGATGCTTCATGCTGGAAATGTGGTGGGGCGGATGCATCCTTCTTGCATGTGGCGTGGACCTGCCCTAAGTTACATGAATATTGGTCGGCCATCTTCACTGCAATTAACCAAATGCTGCGCAGGTCAGACGAGCCCACCCCGCTCGTGGGCCTGTTGGGATATGTGAGGGACACTGAGCCTTGTGACCGGAAGCTGCACGCGATATTGCTCCTTTATGCGAAACGCCAGGTGGCAATCAATTGGGGCCGCAGGACTCTACCTGCATTCGCGGCGTGGATTAAAGACGTGACTTATGGTCAAACACAACTCACGCACTACTGGGAGTCGATGCCCACTGCCACCAGGCCCAATGACATTTGGGAGCCATTCCTACAGTGGGCCAGGGAAAAAACAGGCTCTGCTACCTCCGAAGATTCCCCTGACGTGGGCGTCTCTGATGACATGGGTTGAGATCCCTGGATTACATGCCCGTTACTTACGGCGGGTTGAGAACTGCCACAGAGACTGCTCCTCTGGCCTGCGAAACACCCTACCCATACCCTAGTTCTGCTTCACCTAGCGCCTGCCAGACCTATCGTTATGCCCCGTTCACTGATCGTACGACACACTAGTTGGTCTGTCCCCCCCCCCCCCCCACCTTCCGGGAGATTCCTGGAATGCCCCTGTCACTGACCCTGCCACATGCTTACATCTTACACCAGCTGTCTGCACCTCGCGCGCACGGCCCCGAGATTGCCATTTCAGACATGTAGATCATGCTCTGCTAGGCACCACGAAGTTCTTTGTTACCCTCAAACTGTTGTGAGGGGTTGGGAGTAAAGGTGCCGCAGATTTGTCTATACTGAACTGATGTTTTGATAAGCCATGACCACCGTGCTCGTCAATATGACGGTGCGATGTCTAGTACATGTGAGATTTTGACTATTTGCGACACCGACTACAAAAAATTTAAGATTATGTGATTTGCTTCTGTTGCACTGTATGTTTAATTACCTTTACCTAAGTTTACAGGAACTGCCAGTTACGAACCCACCCGATGTGCTGGAAATTCCCTCACGGGAGACCTGTTATTGTTTGACACTTGCACATATCGCGGCCTACCTCCGGGTTGTTGGCATGACGCAGTGTAACACTTGTTTTAAACCAATAAATGTCTTACACAAAAAAAAAAAAAAAATCAGAAACAACCTTGGGAAGAAACTTAGGGTGAGTACACAACCTTAGCAGCATGAAATACAGTATAAGGTTCTTGGCAACACAACGCCTGAATTTCACTCACCCTGCGGGCCAATGTAATGGCCACGAGGAACGCCGCCTTCCAGGACAGGTGCTGCAATGAAGCCTTATGAATAGGTTCAAAAGGCTCCTTCATCAATCTGGACAGCACCACATTCAAGTCCCACGAAGGCGAAGGAAGCCTGACAGGAGGGAACACTTTCTTCAAGCCTTCCAAAAAATCTTTGATCACAGGGATCTGGAAAAAGGAAGTCTGTGAAGGGCATTTCCTGTAGGCAGTCAAAGCAGCCAGATGAACCTTAATGGAATGAACATTAAGGCCAGACTGCGCCAGATGCAGCAGATATGGAAGGATGACATCCTCCTTGCATGTAGTCGGGTCATAGTTCTTAGACTTGCACCAGATGCAAAACCTCTTCCACTTGTAAGCATAAGAAGTCCTAGTGGAAGGTCGCTTAGCCTCCTTCAGTATGTCCATACAATCCTCAGGGAGATTCAGATGGCCATATTGCACTATTTCAGGAGCCATGCCGCCAAACTCAAAGACGAGAGGTTGGGGTGCACCATCCTCCCCCCGAACTTCGTGAGAAGGTCCGGCCTGCACGGCAGCTTCATGTGAGGAAGGAGAGAGCGGTGAAGCAGGTCCGTGAACCACCACTGTCTGGGCCATTCCGGGGCAATCAGTATCATCCGCGCCCTGGACTGGGACAGCTTGATGAGAACCGTCGGAATCAGGGGAATGGGTGGAAAAGCGTACAGAAAGCTGTTCGACCAGTTGATCCATAACGCGTTCCCCAGCGTCCCTGGCTGGTAGTACCTGCAGGCGAAGTCTCGGCATTTGCTGTTTTCGGCGGTGGCGAACAGATCTACGTCTGGCGTTCCCCACCTTGCGAAGACTACTCCTAGTACTTCGTCGTTTATGACCCATTCGTGGTTTTCCTGAATCAGTCTGCTCAGTTCGTCTGCCTGAACATTCTGTACACCTGGCAGATGTGTGGCCGTTATCGACAGTCCTCGAGCCAGAAGCCAGTGCCAGATCGCCTGCGCCTCCTGTGACAGAGTGCGTGATCTCGAGCCCCCCTGCTTGTTGAGGTAATGCATCGTTGTCGTGTTGTCCGTCTGAACAAGCAGAGAGTTGGTCTGAAAGGACGGATGAAAGGCCTTCAGTGCCAAGTGAACAGCTCTGAGTTCCAGGAAATTGATGTGGTACGTGGACTCCGTCGGGGACCACGTCCCTTGAATCTGTAGGTCTCCGGAGTGCGCTCCCCAGCCCTGGAGAGAAGCATCCGTCACGACAGTCTGAGTGGGAATGTCCTTGTGGAAGGGAACCCCTCTGAGGAGATTCTCCGCTGAACACCACCACTTCAGAGACTGAAGAGCATGTAGAGACAGTCGTATCTTGTCGTCCCAAGATCCTCTCCTCTGGTCCCATTGATCTTCTAAGCACTCTTGCAGTGGTCTCATGTGCAGCCGTGCATGTGGCGTCAGGAAGATACAAGAGGCCATCGATCCCAGTAGAGACGACACCGTCCTCACTGTTGTAGATGGAGCGGCCAGCAGAGCCTGAGCCTTCCGAAGGAGTGATAAACGTCTCTCCTCTGAAGGAGACACGCTTGCTGACAGCGTATCGATGGAGGCTCCCAAGTACTGAATGCACTGGACCGGAGTCGGGACAGACTTGGACATGTTGATGTGCAACCCCAACTTGTTCAATAGAACGCACGTCTTCTGGAAGTGTGCTTGAGCTTCCGAGAAGGAGGAGGCCTTGATCAACCAATCGTCCATGTACGGGTAGGCAAACACCTTGTTCTTTCTCAGGTGTGCCGCTACCACTGCCATGCACTTCGAGAATGTCCTGGGCGTAGACTTCAGCCCGAATGGAAGCACCGTGTACTGATAGTGATTGGTGCCGACTTGAAACCGCAGAAACTTCCTGTGTTTGCATGCAATGGGCACATGGAAGTATGCATCCTGTAGGTCTATGGCACACATCCAATCTCCTCGCTGCAGCTGAGGGTAGATCTGATGCAACGACAGCATGCAAAACTTTTCTCTGCGAATCCACTTGTTTGCCTGTCGCAAGTCCAGAATGGGCCTGAACTCGTTCTTGTCCTTCTTGCGGACCAGAAAGAACCGGGAGTACAGACCTCTTCCTTTTTGAGACAGAGGTACTTCTTCTATCGCCCTTTTCCTTAACAGGATATCGGCCTCCGCCTGCAGCTCTCGCAGCTGGTACTGTGAGCTGACCGGAGGAATCGATGGAGGAGGGCTGATGAACCGAAGACTGTATCCATTGCAAACAATATTCAGCACCCACTTGTCCTGAGTAATTTTTCTCCACTCTGCCAGAAAAAATTGAACGCTTCCCCCCACCGGAGCGGGTAACGGACGAAGGGGAAGTAACCGCTCAGGGTCGAGACCCAGCCGGGCCCTTGTTCGATGTAGAGGACTGCTGTCCACCTCTACCCCTCTGGCGTTTCTGGAAGGGTCTTCGGAACTGCTGCTGTTGTTGTTGCTGCGGTTGTCCCGAAGTCGGTCCTCTTCCTTTCCCCTGTGAGCCGAACCGCCGTTGGAATTGGCGGTAGGGTTTCTTGTCTTTGGGCTTCTCCAAGCCCAGAGCCGTCAGGGTTTCCGCCTCGGCCTTCATCCGGGCCATTTCGTCATCTGCGTGTTTACCGAAGAGCGTGTCCCCGGAAAACGGCAGATTGGCCACTCGCTGTTGCGCCTCAGGCTTGAGAGATGTGAGCCTGAGCCACGCATGGCGGCGTTGGTTAATACCGTGGCAGTAGCCATGTGCAGCCAGCAAGGAGATATCCGCCGCGGCACTTATGGCCTGGTTCGAGACCAGCATGCCCTCCTTGACGATCTCCATGAAGTCCTCCTTCCTGTCACGCGGCACAAGGTCCGCGAACTGTTCCATGGAATCCCACAGCGCACGGTCATACCGTCCCAGTAATGCCGAGTCGCTGGAAGCCTTCATCGTGGTGGAAGAAGTCCCACACGCCTTCCTTCCTGCCGAATCAATCCAGCGGCTCTCCTTATCCGGAGGCACGGTGGAGGACGGGGAGGTAGAATGTTGTTTCCTGGCCGCCGTCACTATCACTGAGTCGGGCACTGGGTCCACCCTCAAGAAGGCAGGGTCAGAGTCAGGCGCCCTGTATTTCTTCAGCAGTCTGGACGGGGATGCTTTCACCACCGCAGGCGTAAGAAATAGCTCTTGTGCAGGTTCAACCAGTCCTGGCACCAAAGGCAACAGAGGGCGAGACAGGTGCTTCTTGTGCAAAGTCTCGAATATTACGGACGTTGTAGGTGTAGGAGCCGTCACCGTGAGACCCAACTTCGCAGCACCCCTCAGGAGAACCTCCTGGAATGTACTGATGTCATCGATGGGAGACACTCTAGTCTCAGGGGAATCGGACAACGTAGTTGAATAGGAGCGGGTCCTAGAAGTCGTACGGGACCTGGACCTATGCCTCCTATGGCGATGTCTAGAACGGGTAGAGGACCTGTGCCTGCTCCTCAATCGTTCTCTCCGTCTGGAGTGTGATCTCGATCTCCTGGGCCTCGGACGTTCCTCCGATTTTCTCGGGACGGCCGTCCTGGGCTTGGGCGGTTCCTTCGACTTAGGAGTCTTCTTGGGAGGAGTCGGTAGCCTGGGTAACGAGACCGACCTCGGTGGAACCGGTGGAGGCTTCTCAGGTACAGGGGTCCGTGGTCCTGTCGGAAGCGCAGGCAGCGGAGGCAACGGAGGAGGGGTTGGAGCCTTCGGATGCGGCCCTCTTGGTAATGGAGGAGGAGGCGTAATAGACTTCTTCGGAGTATATACCTCCTCGTACACCGATCCCGGTGAGCCACCTTCCTTCCCGGACTGAGGGGAGCCCCCCACAGTCCTAGGCCGTGCATCACGGTCCCTCGACGCCGACGAACGGTGACCAGACGTCGACCGTGTGTCCCTCGACGGTGAGCGCCCCTTCGGCGTCGACCGTCTCATCAGCTTCGGCGTCGAGCGCCTGCCATGTCTCGACGTCGACCCGGACCATCTCGTCGACGAACCTTTGTGTCTCGACGGCGATCTCTTGCGCCTCGACGGCGACCGTGACCGCCTCGAGGTCCCCTTCGAATGTCTCGACGACGACTTCGTATGTCTCGACGTCGACCTTCTTTTCCGCCTTGACGGCGACCTCTTCCTCCCCGACGGCGAACGCTTCTGTCTCGCCGGCGTTCTCTTCCGCTTCGACGGCGGTCTCGACAACGAGGATCCCCTTGACGACGAAGATGTCCTGTCCCTCGACGGCGATCGACGGTGTCGCCTCGACGGCGAGCGCCGATGCCGGACCCATCGACGCCGATCACTCGACGTCGACGTCGAAGACAACGACGAGGAAACCGTCACGGGGTTTGACGGCGGCCTATGTAACTCCCTCGACGTCGACGGGCGACGTTTTCTCGACCCAGAGCCCTGGGGAGACGGGGAGCCGGCCTTGGACCTCTCTCTCGACGTCGTAGTGGGTGCCACAGACCCAGACGGAGAATGGGGACGTTTGCTGGACTTCCTGCCCCTGGGGAGCCCCCCAGAGGCCTCAGCATGGGCAGATGAAGCCCCTCCAGACCCACCTTGAGCCTTCAGTCTTCTTTCTTCGAGGCCCTGAAGCCTGATCTTCATTCTGTCCTTCAGGGTCCTGCCAGAGAAGCCTTGACAGATCTCACAATCCTCTGGCACCAACAAAACCCTTGAAAAGGGAGAGCTCAATGCTCCAGGGTCCTGCTTGCAGGAGCCGGAAAAAAGAACTGAAAGTAACTGGGACCTGCAGGGCATTCTGGGATACTGTGAAGTTCTGGAAAGTTCTCTTAAAGGCACAGTATCCTGTTCTGAGCCACATAATGGCAGCCTATGGGGCTTGTCTGTCCAGGTTCTTCTCTCTATCATTCCTGAGGGATTTTGCTGGTAAAGCAAGGGAAATCTGTACAGGCTTTGCTGTTTTGTGGATTTTATGGTGGAATTTCTAGTTGAAGTACTGGACAGTGTAGCCTTCTTAGGCTGCATTATCTGTCTTTAAATTCTCTCTTAAGTGTCTATGCATTTCTGCATTTTTTGACACTGTAAGAGATTATTTTTGATTGCTCCGGGGTCCACGCACATGGGCGGGACTATTCACTAGATTATGACTATACACAGAGATCCCCTACTACAGAACCACAGTTAATTATTTCAACATTATCTAAAAAAACAAGCATACTAGCTCATCCATATTTACAAAGTTTAAAATATATTATATTAAAAAAACGTTAAAACAGTATAAAAAAGAAATTCATTCAATGCTAAGTACATTGGTTGCTTAATACAATTTGCAAAATTGAATGGCAGCGTATTACAACTGGCCCTAAGGTTATTACAAACTTATTTTACAGGCCCGAATTATCCACATCCAATTAAGAAATTTAGACATAGCTATAACAACTGGCTGGGAAGTATCAGTTCTTAAGATCCTAATGGCCTCGCTAGCAGTTTTGAGGCCTAGCTGGACACAAATCGGTTTTACCCACGATCTTCTAGGTGGATTATACTCTGGGCATGCAAACAATACATGCCCAATATCTTACCTTTGATCAGGGCAAAAGGGGCACCATGAACTTTGGTTCCCTCGCCATTTCACAGTTAGAGCATTTAGTGGTAGTGTCCCCACCCTTACTTGATGATACTTCTTCCGGTCCCCTGGGATGGTAATCCAATCCCAATAAGGTTCTAGGGCCGGTACATGCTTGAGTTCTAAGAAATCGGTGGTAAGGGATGGATGAATACGACATCCAAAGCTCTTAACCCCAACCATGTTCCAATACAAATCACGAAGTATTTTCTTAAGTGGGAAAACATTCCTCACAGGGTCTTCCCATAATACAGATAGACCCATAGCCATATAAATTGCCTTCAACTCCCTCAACCATAAAATGTTTTGGGCTTTGTCCGAGAATCTAACCTCGAGGAAGCCCTGGGCATACTGGGAGAGTTCCGGGGTAACCCACAATCTCCTCCAGTAAGCAACCAATCTATATTTGGCCATATCCTCGAAGCTATAGAATCCCAGGTCATAGTGGAGAGGTATTAAGGGAGTGGATACTGGTAAGCCAGTAATGTTGCGAAAAAATTTATTTTGGGCAACTGTCAACTTTGTAAGATTACTGTGCCCCCAGAGCTCAGCCCCATATAGGACCGCTGCTCCAACCTTTGCATTGTAAATCTTTAAAACCGGAGTGATAGGCCTAGTACGAGATGAATAAAACTCTTTGGTGAGTGCTCCTGTCAATTGAGCATGCCTCGTAACCAGCTGGTTGGTGTGCTGTTTCCAATCTAACTTATATGACAGGGTAATGCCCAGGTAATTGAAAACTTGGGTCTGTTCCAATTGGACCCCGTCCATAACCACCTTCCCTCTAACATGTTTCCTTTTGTGCAGAACCATGAATTTTGTTTTAGCTGTATTAATAACAAGACCGTGGTCTGCGCAGAACACTTCAAAAATTCCAATGGCCTTCTGAAGACCCTGTTGTGTTTTTGATATCAATAAAGTGTCATCCGCAAACAGCAACAGGGGGATCAGTTTTCCGGCCAACTTTGGTGCGTCGGTCGGTTGTTGCTCAAAATACCTGATCACCCTGTTGATGTATAACAAAAAGAGGGTTGGGGCTAATACACATCCTTGGCGTACTCCCCTTGCAATGGGGAATTTGTCAGTTACGCTACCCTGCTGGTTCCATCGAACTTGAGCAAAATTATTCTCGTGCAATCTAATTAAAAAAGACAAAATTTCATTTGGGATGCCCTGATCTCGTAGGGCATTCCACAGCTTAGCACGAGGGACCAAGTCGAATGCTGATTTAAGATCAACAAATGCTGCAAAGAGCATGCCCCCCCAATTAGCACTACGCGCCAGTATAATAAAACAAATCTAAAAACTTGATCAATGGTACTGGTATGACTATGAAACCCTGCCTGTAGAGGTGACAGAATATCATATTCATCTATCCAGCCATAGATACGCTGCAGTACAAGCCTCGCCACTACTTTTTGTATGCATGCGATAAGGCTAATAGGCCTATAATTGCCTGGATCCGAGCATTCCCCTTTTTTAAAGATTGGGATAATCTCGGCTCCTTTCCAGGTCTCTAGGATAGGCGAACCCTTCGCGATGCTATTGGCTAGCAACTGAATGTAGGAAGCCCAAAGATCCTTGTCGTGCATGAATAAATCTGCAGGAACAGAATCCAAACCTGGGGCCCTCGCTTTTGGGATGGTGTTCAAAGTTTTTAGGACATCAGCTTTAGTAAAAGATAGGTACCTAGCACTCATAGTTGTATACCGATACCATTCCACAGGTTTTTCTCTCAGCCGAGGAAAATCATTTGTAAACAGTAAAATGTCTTGTCTTGACCATGGGACATGCACATACCCTCCTCCTGGTATTTCTCTCATTGGAAATTCATTTGCTATTTCTCCTCTTTCTCTTCTGTCTTCCTCTCTTTTCTTTGTCCACTTTACTCTCCATTTACTTAATTCACCTAGTTTTTTGATAAACACAATTAATTCTTTTATATGAATGATTCTTCCTGTGGTATTCATATTTTCAATGTCTTTTTCAGAGAAATCCACTCTATAATGTTTCTGCAAATTTTTCTGTCTACTTAAATCTACTTCTAAATTAGTAGCCATATCCTCCAATTGATCATATTTGGTTTTCGTTTCCCATGTTATGCTTTTACAAATAAATAATAATTCATCATCCTGATACGCCTTCAAACTGTCAGTTCCAATCGTACCAATAATTAATTCCTCCAAATCTGCTTTCAATTTTGCAACATCAAGCAATTTAATTTCTGGAGTTCGTGGAGTGTGTGTTAAATCTATTTTATTTATGCTCTTTTCTGGAGATCCAGAATCAGATTCTGCACCTGACGGAGTTTTACATGGCGAACCTTGATTAAAAGTTAAATCAGGCATCATTGTTTTCTCTCGGTGAATCTCAGATAAATCTGAATAAAATTTTTCAGCCACTTTCTGAATTTCTGCATTTACTGGAATAGTCAAAGCTGAATGTCTAATTTCTCTTTGATCAAATACTGGAACAACAGGTCCAATCGTTACTGGTACTGTTACTGCTTCCATACTTTTAGTTAACTGCTGTATTAATTCTTCTTTTGAACGGAAGTACTCTGAAGTATTTGGTAACTCCTCACATCTTTCTGTTCTCATTACATTTCTTGGAATTTCATTTCTCTGAACTGGGGTTTCAAAATTATTTCTGGGAGTTTCAACACAATTTCTATTTTCTCCTGATATATTAGAATTATATCTTGTTTCTACTCTTTCAGGTGTTTTTCTATTATTCTGATTTGATATGGGAGATGTCTCATCAATAATCTCCCTTGGAGGAGCACTTGGGGTAATTCTTGGTGGAACTCTTGGGGAAGACCATGAACAAACTGGTTGGTAAGGTGGCGGTTTTGGTTTTGTAATAAAAATCTCTTCTAAAACTGCATCTTCTTGATCACTTTCTTCACCAATATTATTTAACTTTTGAGCACTCTTTTGACCAGTTGCCTCACCAAGTAATCTTGCTGGGTACAAACCATCGCACATGTCTGCTCGTCTCCATCGACGCATTCTATACTCATGTGTTTCCCTGTCAATATCTAATCTAGTACCTCTTGGTACGCCTCTATTTTCTCGTTCTAATTCAAACATTTCATCCTCCCATTCAGCTAAAGCCTCAAACTGAGTAGGTCTAGGCCTTGGTACAAGAGTTGTCATCCTTTCTCTTAAGTTTTTCAAAACCTTAATATTAAATGATCCATCTTCCGGCCATGCTAATACACCATCATTTTTAGTATATTCCATCCAATTCTCAATCCAAAGACAAGTATGGTAACCATATTCACCTGACATATAAGCTGCAGGTGTTTTGTACTTATGAAGTAATCGTCCACCTCGCGTTTTAATTTTCTTGTCAGGTTTAATTTTATTTTTCAATTTCTGAAACCATGAAAGCTTCTTTTTCTCCTTCTTGTAATAATAATCCATGTTTTAAAACAATTCCGCTTACTTCGGAATAGATCGTAACTATTTCCTTATTGTTTCAGAAAACCAACCAATCCGTGCGCGAAACTCGCCTACAAGCCAATCAGGTTAAGCTTCGTCACTATTCTGCTGAACCAATAGAATTACTGCTTTTCAGGATGAGCCAATCAGCTGAGTGCCTGTCTAGTCACATGAGCCAATCAGTGCGCGAATACTGTGACGTATGTCAGCCAATCACAGTGCGAACCTAGTGACGTACACTGCCGCTTCGCTGTCTCTCACTCCTTGAACTAACCCCTCCTTTACAAAATATTTTCACAGCGCCATATTTTACAAATCTTTTCAATTGAATTCAGTTAGTAACTCCACAAAAACAAACCATTTGTCTGTTTCGCTAAAATAAAGTGATAGCTTTCCCAGTCATTCAGGTATTCTTCTGCGTGAAATAGACAACGCTATTTTCACAGAATATTTAGATTCGTCGATAAAGTAAGGCTACTCTACCCTTCTATCAGGTAATAATGAACTTGTTTCTCTTTGAATGCACATATAGTGACAATTCTAAGTTTAACTCGCTCATAAATTACAAAATCATTTACGCACATTCAAACGGAAAAATCCCTAACCATTTATACATTAATCTTTTAGTAGGACTTTAACCTATCAAGAGAAACCTACACTCGCCAGTAAGATAGACGACGCTTCCTTACCCTTCACTCAAGCTTGGATAAATTCTACTACTCTTTTCACAGTGAGTTTCAAAGTAGGACAAGTGTCCCTATACCCGAAAGCTACGATTTCATAGACAATCCTCACTATACATTTTACCTTACACACCTATGGTCCCTAAACTTGTGCTGTACGTCCACAACACTAGTGATATATGACAATACCACTATTTCGAAACAGAACAAATGCACTGTGCAACTTCACTTGTTACACTTCACTTTTTATTTGCCGGCAAGCCAGGAATTTTCACACTGCTGGAAAAAACCTTTCGACTACATGTAACAACTTTAACAAACTTAACATGTTTTAGACATGAATCCTATGTAACTACCAAGTAGCATGTCAGTTACCATAGTAACCGTAACTCTGCTACCAAGAAATTGATCCAGCGCTCCTATTGAAAAACTGTCTCAATAACGCTACCTATCACCACAATACTCACCATTAATCATGAAACACAAATAAGGCCCATAACACCAATGAGACAATTTTTGAGCGCATGAATCATGTGGCCTGATTAATAATACTTCTCTTATACTATTTACACTATTATATACAACTGCAGTTTATCTATTTTCACCATGGTTTTTAAAACATTTGTCATTTATAATCAAGCCACTAATGGCGATTGAATCAACTGATGGTAACTAGATCATGAATAAACAAGACCAGCTTGTCATTTCAAATCTATTTTATTAACTTTATTCATAAGGATGATTAGCAAAAAGGTTTAAAATCTTTATTTCATAAGCAACTTGAAAGCAGCATTTTATTATGGAGTTAAATCAATGAACTGACATTAAGAAGCAAGTTCAGCATCATGAGTTATTAGCTAATAATAGTTTCCATTCCCTAAACCCTATTTCCCTGTCTAATTCTCTCTTCACCTAGAAAGGAAAAATCAATTAAAGTCTGCTATCCTTACGTGCGCCAAAGTCCAACAGCATGACACGTCAATCTGGAATCGGAAGGCAAGAGCGCCCTCCTGCCCATGAGGTCAGGTTTTATACCTTTCTAACTAGCTAAATTGACTACATTTTGCATACTTTCTCAAAAATCCTGTTTCGCCATTGGCTGAGCCATGTCAATCCACCATTAGGTCATCCGATTCTGACCAAGTCCAGGCTTCATCATAAGCCCTATTGTTCATAAATTCCTCCATCCTTCTAGCTTCCTCGAGAATGTAACTTTTCTTCGAGTTCAGAACAGTACTTCCTAATCTTGGCAATGTCGCTTGACTTCCTGTCCTTGAGCCTGTCTCTCCAAGAGCACGTTCAGTACAGTTAATAGACTGCATTCTTTGTTTAAAATATCAACGTGGTAAAGGTTTCCACTTCTGCACAAACGTAAGGCTCCACTCTTGACAAGCTTTCACGACCACAGCCATTTCTCCGTAAATCTTAGGCCTCTCTTGGAAACTATTATTTAAACAAACACAAGACATGAATTAATTGAAGAATTGAGACCCATTCTGTTACCCACCCCCTTTGCTAAATAAAAACCCGTTAATTTATGTTACCTAGCTGAAGCACACAAAGCAGCATTTATATCTACCTTCTTCTGGACTGCAAGAATTCTCTACGAGCTTTTGTCACAGAAAAGACATGACATAAGCACACAAATAAGCACATGCCATTAATTAAACAGCCGCATTTAATACTGACAAAGACAATAGACAAGGTTAGTTTATTATTTCTCTTCAAATTTGCAACATAGAGCACATAGATTAGTCCCGCGTGTTTTCTGAAAAGTGCATTTTAAAACTAAGTTGATTAATAATTTCACCACATGCTTTTAGTACAATTACATTTATTATGGAAGTTTAACTTTGCAAGTTTGAACAAAATATTGCTCATCACCTTGCTCCATCAACTCCCTCATCTGGTGATTTCAAAATCACCAAACTACACCCAAAATTTTAAGAGAACATTTTCAACCCTTGAACATGTTCTGGACTTTCTTAGTGTTAGTATTTCTAAAGACTTGATTCAGCTGTTTGTCTGCTACTCTCATATTGAGTTCTACGAAACTCTTCTAATTCTATTTATTTTTCTTTTTCTTTTCTGAGTTTGTAAATTCTTTTCTTTTCCCTTATATGTTTCTTTCTCTTGTGTAACATGCAACTAATTTTTAACAAAAGTATCACTATGATTATGACTATTAAAGGATAAAGTATTTTGCCTAGAATTGAACTAACAATCTCTTGAAACCATTTCCCAATTGCTGCAAATCTTTTGCCCAATCGTTCTGAAAAACTTTCATCTTCTATAGGTTCTATCTCAGTATGTAATTCTGTTATATTCTTGATATACATTTCTATATTCTGACTCTTGTCTGGAATGTATGTGCAGCAATGCTGGACATGTAAAATTCCACAGACTCCTCCTTCTTTTGCAAGCAGTATGTCTAGTGCAAGACGGTTCTGCATTACCATAGATCTCATAGCAATGAGCTCTGTGTTTACTAATTGAAATCCACTAGCAGTATCAGTAGACAATCTATCAACAATTGTAGACATTTTTCTAATATTGTTTGCATTCAGGGTTTTTCCTACCATAGGAATTAGTGCACCAAATATGTCACCCATTATTTCCGAAAAGCTTTCTCTTCTGAATCTACTCAGATGATTACTAATTTCAAATGAACCTTTTACATTTCTATCTACATGAAAAATTTTAGGAAAAACTAAACCAACATAGCAGGTCCCATACCAGTGGTCTGGGAGACTATAATAAGCTTTGTTTCCACAAACAAAATAAATCCCAGGGAAAATTGGATCTTTACCTCCTTTAAATCCCCATCCCCCTAAGATACAATAAGTATCTTCACATTGACTAGCACCTACAAAATAATTGTCAAACTGAGTATTATCTCTTCTTATACAGAGTTTTCCACTAACAGGTTTATCTATATGAATCACAACATTCTCATTTCTTCCATTAAGCTTTTCATCTTCAATTTGCCAAAACTTAGATTTGGTTTGTTTCAGCATTTCATTTCGTTTATAAATTGACCTTCTCTCCAACTAAATTCAAAAATAATTTTCCTCAGTTCTCAATTTACATGTTAAATTATTTCTAAAAGCATATTCATAAGTAAGTTCATTAGTTACTATGAAAAATTCCCTCATCTGTTTAGCATGTTTCAGTTTATTCAGGCTGTTATCAACTTTTAAATTTGCAAAAATTTCAGCGAAATTTGAGTAATAGTACTCTAAACGACCCGTTTGATAAAACAAA
The DNA here is from genome assembly GCF_964261635.1 of Lissotriton helveticus. Lineage (NCBI taxonomy): Eukaryota > Metazoa > Chordata > Amphibia > Caudata > Salamandridae > Lissotriton > Lissotriton helveticus. The sequence continues at coordinate 1,633,997,051 of NC_136067.1, read as the reverse complement.
CTAGTTATTACACTATAAGTAATGCCATAAGTAAGAAGAAGCATATTATATGTAATACCCTCAGACACAAAAGTAGGTAATTTTACACAAATGTAGCAATCTTTTACATCCATTACCTTAACATATTCAGATAAAAGTCTTGAGAAGGTATTTCTAGAAAAGTCTCCTACAGATCTATCTTGGTGTATTTATGGTTTATGCTCAATGATTTTATTAGTCTTGCCATGATTATCATGATTAACCGCAGCTTTACTGGTCATATTAGTTTTATACACTTCTTTATCTATTCCAAAAGGAAAAATGACAGCTAAAATTAACCAAACCAAGATTAACAAAATCACACATATTGAAGACATTTTGCAACATTTTCTAAGTATAGAACATCTCGAATTATTATTAGTAGAAGAAGGCCTTCGCCCCTAACCCCCACCTTGAAGCCCTCCCAAAGTGTGGAGGGGGAGTACACCAAGCCGGCATTAATTTCAAAATAGTTCTCCATTACAGTTTGGATTTTGGCGTAAAACACAGAGTGGCGGAGCGCGTTGGGGGGCAGGTGCCAAGCAAACATCCTCTTCGGAGCATGCGGTGGGAGCAGACTGAGACTTACGGATGCATGGTCCGAAAGGGTGCGCGCCATATGCTCAACCGATGTGATTCATGCATATGCATCGCGAGTGGTGATCCAAAGGTCCAGGCTGGACCAGCAGCCAGAAGTGCCTGTAACACAGGTGCCCTCGCGCACATCTGGGTGGGTATGACGCCAAGCATCCAACAGAGAATTGTCTGCCAGAATGGAATGCAGAAGAGAAGTGGAGCGTGGGTGCGAAGCGCAGGACCCAGAGCGGTTCAGAGTGGCCGAGGGTGTAATGTTAAAATCGCCCCCCACAGCAATGCAGCGGGGCCCAGGGAGGATTTTTGTCGCCATACCCGCACAAAGAAATCGATGTAATCAGAATTGGGGCCATAAATCGCAGCAAGGATCAAGGGCTGGGCTAAAAGGGTGCCAAGCATAAAGTGCCCCTCAGGATCGGCAATGACCTTTGTGGTACACCAGGGGAGCCCTCTGCTTAAAAGGATAGACACCTCGCGGGAGTAGCTAGAGTAGAAGGCTGAGTGTGTTGCGAGGTGCAGATGAGTTTCCTGGTGGCAACAGATGTCGTCTTTGTGATGAATGAGGTGTACGAGGCGGGCCTTACGATAATCGTTCGGGCCACAGACATTCCAAGTCCAGAGTGTAGTTGCCGTCCTGGAGCTGTGCCAGGAAGGAGAATGCTGGATAGGGCTATGTGCAACAGGGGAACGTGAGAAGTGTAAGATGTGGTGTGCAGTACAAAGAGACGTAAATCAGACAGCATGGCACAAAATAGGTCAGAGAAGAAAAAGAAAACAACAACAGGCCTCAAAGACCCCACCACCCACACCAACCCCCAATCAGGTTGAGAGACCAACCCCACCCACCCAGGGAACACCCAATTGGGAAGGGAAAAAGCAAAGTGAGAACAAAGGGGAATGTGGCTCGTTGCAGCGTACACCCCTGCTGCTAGGACAGGGTGGCCAAGCCGTGGGTAAAGGCGGTCAGCAGGGGAAGGGGATGGGGACCCAATATAACTCCACAAAGCCCAGGACCAACCATGTAAGCAAATAACAAATAAATGCAACACAAGTGTCAATGCTGCGTGAATAAGGAGAGAGAAATTCGGGTCAATGGGGTCCGGTACAAAAACAAGAGTCCCATTAACAGAACAGGGCAGTCGGGTCCAAGAGCTGGGGAGCGAGAGGGCAGTCACCGTGAGTTAGCATAGGAATAACGGAGTGACAACAAGAACTAGGACCAGGATGGGCAAGTTTGTGCTATGTGGCGCAGGAGATCATGAGCAAGGGTTGTTCTCAGTCATAGTCACTTAGATCATTGGTATCAGTCGCTTGGGAGCTGGAGTGGGTGGAGCGCTGTGATTTTTCCAGTTTTTTGGCATAGGCCATCACCGTTTTGGGTTCCAGAAAGGTGTGGATCTGCGAGCAGTGTCTGATGCGCAGCTTGGCCTGGTATGCCAGAGAGTAGGATACATCGTGTTTTTGCAACAGACGTTTGCCCAGGAGAAATTCGTGGCGGGCAGCCTGAACCGCCATTGTATAATCAGGGTAGAAGGAGATAGAGTTCCCCTGTTGACGAATTTCCCCTTTCTCCCTGGCGGCTCGGAGGACCGCGTCCCGGTCACGGAAATTTAGTAGTTTCACGATGATAGGTCGAGCTGGAAGACCAGGAGCAGGCCGGGGTCCCAAAGAGCGGTGGGCACTCTTGACGATGAATACCAGAGAAAGGACCTCCCCGAATAATTCTCGGAGCAGTTGTTCAACAAAGTCTTCCATTTTGGCTATGTTGGAGGATTCGGGCACTCCCGTGAAACGGAGATTGCTTCTGCGGAAGTGCGCCTCCAAATCCTCATTCTTACTTTTAATGAGCTCCAAAACTTTGTCCATCTGTAAAAGTGTGTAGTGACCCCGGGCGGCGGCATCCTCGGTGTCAGACACCCTCGCCTCAACTTGAGTTAAGCGTGTATCATGAGAGTCCACTCGAGCCTTGACGGTGTCCAGGCAGGTAGAGAGCTGGTCAAGCTGGGCGGCAATGCCGGTGACTGTAGATTTTACATCTAGCATGATTGCTTTGAGGTCATCCTGGCAGGTAGGGTCATTTTCGGGCTGGGTAGGGAGTTCGCCAGTGTCCGTGACTGCCCCCTCTTGTCGTGATGATTTCGGCTGGTCGAAACCTATCTTCAGTTGCTTTGGATCAGTTCGCCCCATGGTCAAGCACCGGCACACCCCGTAGGTCAGGGAGCAGCGAAGCAGCGTATGTGGAAGCCGAGGCTAGCAGGAGAGGCAGGGATAGAGAGAGAGCGCCTGGGGAGATGATGGCAGCTAGGCCCACAGGTCAGAGCAGGTAAAGGGAATCTCCTGGGTGAGGTACAAGTGGTATTTAAATCAAACGCTGATCATATTGTCAGAAACGTAATGACCACCATGTTTGCTGCCACCAGTCTTTTAACAGCAGCATGGCTTTTTGGCTGGTGGGACTCCCGGGCCACATAGTTTGTCAATGGCGTGTCTACCTCTTTGGCATTGCTGTTTGAAAAGCATGAGAATTGGAATGCTTTTAAAGTGGCAAAGGGCACCCATTTTAATGTAGTGGTTTTCAAACTTTTTATGCAGAGCCACCCTTGAGTTACAAATATTTTGGTAGTCCCCACCCTCCCATGCCGTAACCTGCTAAATTGTTTAACTATGAACATTGATTACTTATGTGATTAGATGTTTCACATTAGAAATGTAGAGTACTTGATTGGACTAAAATCAAAGGTAGGAGAACAAACATTATATTCTCTGGTACCTTATCCTACTTTACCCTCCAAACATGTAAAAGGCTGGGATGTGACACCATTTCTAAAAGCACCAGCCAGGCAAGGGTTCATACTCCAGCAGCAATCATGGAATCTTTTTTAATTCTCAAATATAAAAAAGTACTTGCTACTGCAGATTTGGAAGAAAGCAAGAAAGAGATGTGTAGAATGCTTGAATGTTATCAGTCACTTCTAATTACTTGGGACTATGTTCCAGTCCATTGGTTTTGTTTTTTGCCCACCATACCATCTCACACAGGAACAAGAAATATGCATCTCAGCATTAGTCCTGCTGAAATAGGAATAGTTTAGGCAAACCTCCCAGGCCAGGAGCCCTATGAATGGGAACACAAGTAACCCTAAACCAGTTTTGGCCTATTTGGGCCTCTGCCGTAGGGTACAGCTTGAGCGCTATAGCACATTGAACCTAGGACACAGGTCTGGGCACACCCATTGCTTTTTGAGTGTCTCACCGAAGAAAGCGAAAAAGGGATGGATGAAATGTTTGAATTAGTTGGATGATGGTACAACGCTAGTAAAAACATTGCATGCCTTTAAAACGCATCTGTTATCCCGCATTTGTTTAGCACGCATATGCTTTTATATTACACATGCCATTACCACGCGTTATTATGGTAAGTTTAAATATATATATATTTTATCTTTTTGGGGGGAGACCCCCTCAATTCCCCATGCTTACCTTAAATGCGTGGTAAAAACATGCGTGGTAAAAGCCTATTTGTGCTAAATAAATGCGGGGTAACCAATGTGTGGTAAAGGCACTGCGATGTAAAAATCACGTTGCTAAGACCTTGAATTAATCTCAGCCACTGGTAATTACTTAGAGCCGCTTTGTAGTCCATTGTTTTTTTGCCCACCATGTGATCTCAGACTGGAACCAGCAATATGCTCATCACCTTTGGTCCTGCTCCAATTTTGCATCGCTGCAAATGACGTGTGCTGATCTAAACTAAGTCATATTCATATTAGCAATCCCAGAAAGATGAAAGTTTGAGACACCCCTACTGGAATTCAACATTTGTGCAAGTTGTGAGTAGATGTCTGCAGGTGGCACAGGTACAATAATGGTACATATTACTACTGACATGCAGTTGCCTACGATGTGCATTAAACAGAATCGAGCATTCTTCTTTCATTGCTGTAACTTTGTGCACTTTGTCACTTTATGCTTAATTATTATTGCACAATATCGAAGTCTTGACCGCGCCCAAAAAACATGAGCTAAGATGCAATTAAATGCGTGTTATACTTTAATATACGAGGCTAACTTTATAGACTTTTATGGAAGGCAAAATTCTTCTGGCAAAAAAATGTCTTTCTTTTTACTGCCAGTTGATGGATGCTTATTCTAGCTTTTTGGTTGGAGTGAAAGTGTTGCTGGGTTCCCTGGCTGTTATTCTTTGGTAAGTATGCGATGTGATAATTGTAGCTTTGACCCATTTCACCAGTTGACTTTAAATAGTCAGTCACAACTCTTTACTATGGAAAGAAACAATCATGTTATTTAATGATAACATGGATTTGTATTTTGATTGTCAAAGTAATAAGACACACAGGACTGTCAGGGGTGCGACTGTCCTCACAGGAAAATCTTGTTGTGGCTGAAGGCCAGGCAAGCAGTTCCAGCCTGGCCCAGGAAACCTGAGGAGGGGGGTAAGCCCAATGGTAGTTGCACGCCTGTGTCTTCATAACGTTCCTTGTACTTACTCGCGGAAGACACAACTAACTTTGCCAGTTTGACAACATTTTTGTCACTTGAACTGTCGATAAAGGCAAGAACTGGGACAATGTGTAAAGTCTGGTTTCTGGGTCTGGAATGCTATGCTTAGGCTTTTTGTGTTCAGATAAGAGAATTGGGTCACTGTAAAACAGGCTTCAATGCCTTTAAAACTAGAAAGTGCTAGTAGACCTAAGCCAAGGAAAAACAATGAACTGACACCTTGATAACATTTAATTTGACTCATCAAGGACAAACCAAATTTAATGCATGTTGCCAAAGACGGTGTTTGTCAGAACTTGTTCGGGCCACAGGTTCTGTATGTTCTAAGGGTAGCGCCTAGACACCCTAGGGTATTGTTGCGTTCTATACATATATAGCATCATCATCATCGGGGCACGTAGGGGTTACCGGGCAACAACTGTGGTGGTTGGGGCCTTTTACCACTTATGTTCTGGCGCCTGACATACAGTGACACTCCACGCTGGGTGGCAGGTACACCCTTTCTGCACTTGAATCTCAGGGAAGCTGTTGGCGCAGGAAGCTTGGTCAGGAAACACATGAGGAAGCTGGGAGGCCTGCTCCTACACTCCCTTGATTCAGTTCACTCTTCTTGGTAGGCCCATGCTGTGGGCAAAGCAGCTGTGGTTCTCCTCTTCTGACAGTCAAAACTCCTCCCACTATCTCAGCAAGACAGGCAGGCCCCCACACCCCGGGCAATATAATCATTTTCAAGACTGGAGATTCTCGCTGATCCCACTGTTTGGGTTCTGGAAGAGGTTTGAGGTGGTTCCCTTTAGGGTGTTAGGCTAAAACTTCGGGGGGAAAAACTAATGGGAGCCACAGGGACACTTGCCCCAGGCACAAAATTCTTTGAGGTGCAAAATTGAGGCTCAAATTGCGCCGCCCAATACTTGCCTTGTCCCGGGTGCTGCCAACCCATGCTACCCCACTGGGGCTACCCCCTTCTGCTTGAAAATGCTAGCAATACATTCTAACCTACTGAGGAGACTACTACAACCGCCATCACGTGCTGCGTTTTACAAGGGCCCCCCAAAATGGATCCCCTTAGTCTCTGCATCCATACATTCTCAATAAACTTGGAATCCAGCAACCAGTCACCATGCACATAACACAAACCTTGGGATGTCAGTGGAGGCTCGAGGCATTACATTCAAGCAGAACTTGACTCGATTGGGGCCTGTTGACACACCACCATACCGAAATGGGAACAAAGGTTTGTTTAGTATCATCAATCTGAAAAGCGATATGCTGCTACAGCTGGTTAGTGCATATGTCCCAGGGCGTGTACGGTAGTCTCATTTTGAAAAAGGAGTGCCCTTGGTGCTACCCTGCATACCTCAGGCCTATGCTATGGGTCTCATGGTCAGTCACAAGGCCTAAGCCTCAAGGTACAAGCAGGATTATTGTGTGTGCTGGGACAAAAATGTCAGGATGACAGGTCACTTGTTGCCGGGGTTACTTGGGGATGTGGAACACCGTAGACAACCAAAGGAAAGCCATAAATGTAATGAATGTACATAGGTTTGAGGATGGCAGACAAAATATTGAGGGGAAGGGGACGAGGGATATAATATTGAATTCAGTGGGAGACGATATTGAATTAAGAGACTGGAAAGGTGCTTACTCCTGCCAGGGGCGGCTCTAGGCTCATGGCGGCCCTGGGCAGGGAGTGTAGGTAGAGGGCCCCAGAAGAGGGGGTCCGGGCGGGGTGGGGCGGAGCGCGGAGGCCAGTGAAGAGGGGGGTCAGGGTGTTTGGAAGTGGACCAGAGACGGGGGCCACCAAATCCCTGCCAGGGGCCGCCACGCAAATATGTATACCATCCTGGCTGAGACCCTTTGCGGCAGAGCGGGTGTATTCTTGAAGCCCCGGGACCTACGCTGACACAACAGACCCGCCTCTACCTTACCTGGGCCACGATCTTTTGCTCCTGCTCCCGCCACCAGTCTCCCCCCACCGCCACAGCCTTCATCATCTTTGCGTGGCCGCTGTGCGGGGGAGACTACAACTCCCAGGAGGGCATAGCGGCAGGAAGCCGCTCCACCGGACATACGCGCCTGGAGGCACTTTAAAGCTGAGACCCTTTGCGGCAGAGCGGGTGTATTCTTGAAGCCCCGGGACCTATGCTGACACAACAGACCCGCCTCTACCTTACCTGGGCCACGATCTTTTGCTCCTGCTCCCGCCACCAGTCTCCCCCCGCCGCCACAGCCTTCATCATCTTTGCGTGGCCGCTGTGCGGGGGAGACTACAACTCCCAGGGAGGGCATAGCGGCAGGAAGCCGCTCCACTGGACATACGTGCCTGGAGGCGCTTTAAAGCTGAGACCCTTTGCGGCAGAGCGGGTGTATTCTTGAAGCCCCGGGACCTACGCTGACACAACAGACCCGCCTCAACCTTACCTGGGCCATGATCTTTTGCTCCTGCTCCCGCCACCAGTCTCCCCCCGCCGCCACAGCCTTCATCATCTTTGCATGGCCGCTGTGCGGGGGAGACTACAACTCCCAGGGGGGCAAAGCGGCAGGAAGCCGCTCCACCGAACATACGCGCCTGGAGGTGCTTTAAAGCTGAGACCCTTTCCCACGTCGTGGGACGTGCGCGGGACTGCGCCGGGCTAAGCCCGGGCAAAGGGCGGGCCGTCTGTGGCCGTCAGGGGTCAGAGGAGGCTGGGCTGGGCCACCCCCTTAACAACTGTGGCTGAAATTCCCTGCGCTATTGGGAAGTAAGGTGCAAGACATTCTCATGATACGGTCAGCCTTCCCATTACAGTGACTATATTTGTGTTTAGCCCTACGTATATCGTACATTACTATTTGTTGGCAATTCATATTGTTATGGCTAAATCAATATCAAAAGGGTGCCTTGGGGGTGGGGGAGTGGGGACCTTGGTTGCGTTTTTAAAAAGGGCAGAATCTGTTGTGGCTAAGGAAATAGAAATTTTTGAAAGACGGCTATCTTCGGATCCATCTCTCCAAATTCCCTTATCAATAGCTACTGAGGAGTTGTCTACCGGCACTGCTCCCCTGGTTCCCCGAGTGGTCCGCAGATAGTTAATGGTTCTGTCTAGGATGTAAGCTTGTCAATTTCCATTACCTCTTACTCTTCCCAAATATCTAGCCTACCGCCCTCTCCTCCAGCCACACGCACTAGGCAGCTACGCGCTACTCCAGCCATCAGTACCAAATCCCAATTAGGAAAAAGAAAGGCAACTAATGCCCCCAAGGGCAGTCGGCAACAAGCCAAGCAGCCAAGGAATACAAATTTGGCATCTGGGGTGGGGGGCCAAGAGGGAAAAGTAATTAAACAACCTACTGTAGTAATGGCACAAGTAGCTATTGAGCATATGGATAAATCCGAAGAAACTAATTTGGGGGGGAAATGCGTCTGAGCTTATGAGGCTATTGGACGAACGATTGAGAGTTTTCATCTTGCCACTTATGGATAAACTAGAAAAAATTGATGGCAGACTAAATACAATTGAAAAACACATTGCCCACCAAAAAGTTCCTATGTCGGGGCCTATTCCTCCTGTAGTGAACTCACTGAGCACAGTTACAAGCGTAGTCGCAGACCTGGTGGATTACTTGGTAATTCCTGCACCCGAAATTGCTCCCCTTAATGTTTCTCGTATAGTAGATGGAGTAGGAATCACTCAGGGAGTGAGGTCAGGTCCGAAGGGCCCGCTGGGGAGAGCTAACCTACCAGCACAGGCTTCTTCCAGTGAAATACCGCTGCACCTCCCCCCGGAAGCTTGCCCGTATTCGATAATTTTGGCATACGTCCCCAAGACCCGGGATGGCAGGGAGGAACACTGGTCGGTACTTAAAAATAAGGCACTTCACTTTCTAAGTGCTAAAACTGTGTTAGGAGGACACTAGTTTGACAATTTTAAAATGGTGCGAAGGGTTCCTTGGGTGGGGAATACTAAAAAGACTATGAGGGGGGATTGTGTCGTAGTGAATTTTGGGTGTCCTGCACTCGTCGATCATATTTTGAAGCAGGCTGGATCAGCTAGGATAGACCATGATTTTGTTAATGTACTCCCACTGGGTGTTTTTCTATCCATTCCCACGCACTGGGGCCTCCAGAGAGAGAGGTCCTACCTTCCAGGCAGTCTATCCCATCAACCCTGTCACACTTAGCAACAGATATGAAGTACTAAGCTCACTTGACACGAATGATTGACTTGGTTATGGGAATCATCAGGAACAGGAAACGGTCAGTCCAGTGGTCGATCGCAGTACGCACTCACCCACAGAATCTGGCCCAACGTGTGTGATCCCACCCACCGTGGATATAGCTCATAACCTCTCTCTTGGAGAATTAGCATTACCGAATGTGGAGAACGTGCAAGTGATAAGCGTCAACACCCCAGAGAGATCTAGAGGGGTTGGGGACCAGGGGGAAGGGGGATCAGCTTATACCCTAGAGCAAGCAATCAGTGCCCATTTTAACTTCATTGGTTTCATGGAATGTGGCAGGCTTCAAGAATAAGGCGTCCTCCCTTGATTGGTTGACTTTTCTTGATGGGAGTGACTTAGTACTCCTCCAGGAAACTTGGTTACATGCTCCAGAGTATAGACCCGGATATCTTAGTTTTAGTGTTCCGGCAATTCCGAGTTGTCGTGGGAGAGCAAAAGGGGACTCCTTACGTGGGTCAGGCAAGACAGCAGATACAGAGTGACACAATTAGACTCTAAAAGTAGTGACATACTGGCTATCCACCTCTATAGGGCGGATTGTGGTGATCTTTTTGTTTTTAATGTTTACTCAAGGGGAATGCAGGGGGGAAATCCTCCAAAACAGTAGAAGAACTGGAATCCCTCCTCGAGTCCTACTCAAACAGAGGCAATATTATAGTTGGAGGTGATTTTAATTGTTGTTTCGAGCCGCTGGATGGTAATGATGTGGACCTCACCCTGGAAGAGGATAGTACATGGAGTATCCCTCAGTTAACCATTCCTCCGATTAAAAAATGGACTGAGGCTGCTTTACAGTTAAAAGTCGTCTGTGTTAGCAAAGGGCTACGAGCAACTAATGGCAGAACTGCTTCCGATAGTAATGGGGCTTTTACCTTTAATAACGGTCAAAGTAAAAGCCGCATCAACTATATCCTCATTAACAAAGAGAATTGGTCTAACGTAAAGGATATGGTGGTTACAGAAAGGGTCGAAAGTGACCATGATCCGCTCACTCTCACTTTCTTACTATGGAAGTCTAAAGAAGTGGCAAACTCCCCTGATAGGGTTGACATTGTTTTAGAAAAAATGCAAGACGCATTAGGTGGGCTCACTGTTCCAAGAGTGAGGCCGCGATTGCAGCTATGAGGGAACTTACCATCCAGGCTACGGGTGAAATGCAAGAATGTTTAACCCGCGAGTGGGAAGCAGCAGACTTAATTCCAATTCACTCAGCTTTTTTTTAAAAACGTAAGGTTTTTTTTATTAAAAAGGGACATTTTAAGCAAACTAGGCCTGTTAAAAAGGAAAGTCAGTGGTACGGCAAATCATGCAGGATTGTGTACAAAGCATTGGCTTTAGCTATAAAAACTAAAGATAGAGCCAGCATCAAAGGTGCTCGGGCCTTTTATAAGAAAGCGCAATATGATGCAAAACGCACCTGGGATGAAGAGTACTGGAGGGAACTTTACTGGACAAGTAGGGAACGCTCGATGTGTACCTTTTGTGATATGGTGAAATGGGGCAGGGGAGTTCAACGGGGCGAACCAATAAATTATGTTTCGCCCGATCTCTGGGTTTCCCATTATGCTATCCAGTTTGCCTCTCGGGAGTCACCTATGGAACCCAGAGATGCCCCGGTGTCTCCTAACTTGGGCATTGTTCCCCTAAACTTCGAAAAAATTGAGGTGAAAAAGGTACTAAATACCATCCCCAAGGGCAGAGCACCAGGATTAGACTCTATTCCTGCTGACCTCTTTATCCATGATACAGAGCTTTGGGTACCATACATCCAAGCGCTAGCTAATGGTATTGCCAATGGCTCGCCAGTACCAACTACCTGGAAGGGTGCTGAGATCATTCCGATCTTCAAAAAGGGGGAGCGCTCTGATCCGGGTAATTACAGGCCTATTAGCCTGATAGACTGTATTCAGAAGGTGGTCGCGAGGCTTGTTCTACAAAGAATCCAAGGCTGGATTGAGGAGGAAGAAGTTCTTTCTCCTCTCCAGGCGGGATTCCGTTGTCACACAAGCACTATAGATCAGGTTTTTAGATTTGTTTTAATTTATTGGCGGGTGGTTGTCCTTGGTGGAGGAATGCTATTCGCGGCATTCATCGACCTTAAGTCGTCATTCGATTTGGTGCCGCGAGATAAAATGTGGGCGGTTTTTGAAGCACAGGGCATGCCAGCTAATATCTTGTCCTTCCTTAAAAAGTTACATGAGGACAACTTTGCTCAAATTAGATGGAACCAGCAAGGCAACGTGACTGATAAATTCCCAATTGCGAGGGGTGTACGCCAAGGGTGCGTTCTGGCCCCGACACTTTTCTCACTATACAGCAACAGGGTGATCAGCTACTATGTGAATTATCCAACAGACGCTCCTAAGCTGGATGGCAAGCTGATCCCCCTGTTGATGTTTGCTGATGATACCCTCCTGATCTCTAAAACGCAGCAGGGCCTACAAAAGGCCATAAATGTGTTTGAGGTCTTCTGTAAGGATCATGGACTTACAGTGAATGTTAGTAAAACTAAATTTATGGTCCTTCATAGGTCAAGACAGGTAAGAGGGGTCAGACTTGATCAAACCGGGGTGTTCTCCTATTTGGGAATCACCCTTGCCTCTAAGCTAGATTGGAAACCACATCTTGCCCATCTGGAAACTAAGCATGCCCAACTGACAGGCGCCCTAACTAAAGAAGTACTCCTCTCCCATACTAGACCCATTCTGCCTGTTCTGAAAATATATGAAGCAAAAATAGCCTCAGCCACTCTGTACGGGGCCGAACTGTGGGGCTTCAGCAATCTTACTCTACTCACCTTACTAGGGCCCAAAATAAGTTCTTCCGTGGGATCACGGGTCTACCGGCTTCAACCCCGTTTCTACAGACCGGTGGCGTACTGGAGGAGATTGTGGGTAACTCCAAAACTCTCTCAGTACGCAGGGGCCTTCCTTGATGTCTTCAACGCTGATAGAGCACACCAAATTCATTGGTTCCAGGAGGTTAAATCTATTTATTCAGCCATGGGTCTGGTGAATCTGTGGGTGGACCCTATTGGTAGTATTTTTCCACCTAGAAAACTCCTAAAAGATCTTTATTGGAGATTGGTAACATCGAAGAGGTTTGGTTCAACTATTGGTCCCTCTTTGTCTGCAGACTTCTTGGAACTTAAACATCTAACTGCTTATGAGGGCTATTGGGACTATATTACTGTACCGGAGGCAAGAAAGAGATACCATCAACTAAGGGTGGGGTCCTTACCAACTAATTCCTTCGTCTCTATTTGGCGAGCAGGATTAGCTCCCACCTGTCCTTTCTGCCCTTCCCAAAATGAGAACATAGGGCACATCTTCTTTATTTGTCCCGAATATAAAGTTCCCAGAATGATCTGGCTGAAGCCCCTCTGTGTTCAACTTAATCTTTAATCAGGGTCTGAGGCGCTAAGGATCCTCAGAAGTGATACTAATCAGCTGGTGGTTATTGCTGTTGCTAAATTTTTACATTGGGCATGGAGATTACGTATGAAAAAAGTATGCACAAGTTGATTATTTTAGATTACCACTGTATATACAGTCTATTCCCCTCTTTTTTAATGGTTTTAACATATATTTTTATGAATAGTATTAATTTATTCTTTTAATCTGTGTTAAGTGTGAGAAGTTGGCCTGATATATGATGCTCACTAGTTCTAGTGATCTCCTTGTATCAGTCCAAACAACCCTTATGGTGATTGGTTGTAAGTCAACCTTATAGACCAGCTATCTTAATGGTAGCATGGACAAAGCAGTCTTAGGCTAAACTCTTTTGGCATGTGAAGCCAGCTGTTTTACCACAATATAACCCCTTGAATACCAGATGAAAGGACACCACACAGGTTGTTATGAAAATAAACAGTATATTTATTAATAACAACACCTCTGAACTCTTTATGAGGTCAGAGGGCTAATCACATGACAATCTCTTAGGAAAAATACAATAAGTTGCACAAAACTACAATGGTGCCCTAGGGGCACGGCAAACCATATACTAAGTAAATGGAATGTGAAAGTCGATAGAAGAAATGGAGCTGTCCAGAGGCTGTAGGATCGCTGGGACTACACTACCCTAACTTTAGGTAAGTAATAGGAGGCCCACGGGACGCGTGTGCAGAGTGTGAACTCACACGCGAGATGAGTAACAACGTCTATGGACAGTACAGTTCAAGAAAAAGGTGAGTACGGACAATCCTGACTAGTTAGGACTAAAACGACTGTGGAACTGGACACTAGGAGAGTCAATCTACCCTTGAGCACCAAAATGCTCTTGTTACCTACCCACGGGCTGCGGGTGCATAGGTGCAAAGTTGTGTCGGGTTCCGGCGTTGAAGTCTATGGAGCCTGGAGGAAAAGATGCTGCAGGCGACCAGGAGGAAGATGTCTGGTATGATCCAGGGGTGGATCAGAGATGCTGAAGACCTGAAAGCAGAGGGGACAATGTTCACAGTCACTTGCCAGTGACTGGAGTGGAACCAGGAAGGAACCAGAGGTCGTCGTCGCGATCAAGTGAAGAGTGGACGCTTGACTCTGCAGCCACGTGGACCAGGAGGTGTCTTCGACGACCATGATGGAGGCACGAGCTGTCCCACGCAGGCTCTCGCTGTCGGCGGTGTGGGATCCGGAATGGGAGTCAACAGGCCTTGGCAAAGGCAACCCACGCGGTGAGTGAAAAAGGCGTCTGGTGTGAACTAGGAGAGTCTGGGGTGCTCCTCTTTTGGAAGGGAGCAAGGGCCAGTCTGGAGCAACCAGACCAGCAGTGAAGATTTCAAGGTTCGTCGTCTAGGAGGCCACTAGCCAGCCGGCAAGTGACCAGACAATGCGTCGAGCAACAAACAAGCAGAAGGGCCCCACGCAGATCTCGTGGAAGCTGAAGGGCTGATCTTCGGTGCAGGGGCTGCTCGGGGCTGGGGCTTCTCAATCCCCAAAGTACTTGGTCGAGTTTACCTCGGGAGTTGTGCTGGAAGCGAAGTGCAGTTTCTTCCAAGACGGCCGGTCCCACGTGTCTCGTCGCACCCACGGATCTCAGCTGTGCTGTAGATGTGAGTTGAGGTCGGAGAGGTCTGGGAATCCGGGTCTCGTCGGGCTCTGAAGTCTGGATCCTCGAGGGAAGACGACAAAGTGAAACCGCTGGACGCTTGATGGTGCCTGCAGTTGCAGGGTGGACACTCACACAAGGGAGATTTCTTCAGTCTTCTGAGGAGCAGAACGTCGAAGTCCAGAGTTTCTTCTTGTAGAGTAGTTCAGGATTAATCTAATTTGGAATGGGACCAGCTCCTACCTTTATCCTGCTAAAGGGGGCTGTACTGGTGACTAGGTCCCTCCCCTGGGTGGGACCAGGAAGGGGGGTGGTTACACCCCCTATCCTTTGTCCGGTTTTCGCGCCAGAGCTGGGGCAGGGATGCCCCAGCAACTGGTTTGTACCGGTGTATGCACAGGGCACCTTGTGTGCCCCAGGCATGTCTCATTCCTTTCAGGCCTATCCTACCCAATACACAAAATCCTGTCTGGGGTGGTGCTAGCACCTCCCAAGGCAGGAAACCCTTTGTCCAAGCCTCCCTCGCTGGAAGGACTTCCAGCAGCAGGAGGTCAGACTTGTGTCTGTGGTGGCAGCATCCATTTTGTGATGCCAAGGCTCGAGTTAACTTTAACCGGGGTTCACAGTTACATACATGTCGTGTCCCTCTAGAAGGGTGGAATGCTACCCCGTCGCCAGAATTGGCGAGGGGGTAGTATTTCAATTCGTATGACACCTTACTCGACATGTTTTGATAATGTTATACCAGAGTTAGCATTTAACCGCGAGGTTGATAATGCACTTAAGAGTATATGGTATAGCGTTATCATGGAACAGCTATTAGGACTTGGTTCCGCAAGCTGCAGACGGGCTCAGCTCATGCCAGAGCACCATCTCGCCTAATTCCAAGCACTCTGCCTTCAGGATTGATAAGGCCTGCCATAGGAGTGACTGATAGGAATATATGTGTCCATTTTAGGGTTAGATATAGGTATACTATATCTATAGCAAAGGGTGATTACACCACCTTGCCCCAGCTGTCTTGCAGCCAGTTGTGTCAGTTTTAGATGGCCAGCCAGGGGTGGCATAATACATGCTGCAGCCCCTGGTAGGCCCTGGGTACACCTATGCCCTGGATACCTAAGGTACACTGTACAGGGACTGATAAGGTGACTCAGTATCCAATTAGATATGTACCTAGGGTACATGGAGTCCATTTTAACAGAGAGAGCAGGGAGCCTGGGGTCCTGAATAGCAGGATCCCAGGCCAACTAAGTAAAAAACCAGCAAAACACTAGGCAAAAAGTTGGGGGTAACCATAGTCAGATATCCACCTTCCTACATTAAGGATAATAGTCTTGTCGCAAAATCCAGGCATGTTATACATCAACTGTAATACATACCGAACTGTTTGGATGTGTTCAAATGGGACTCCCCACCTCTAGATATCTGTTTGTTTGTGTCTTTTATGATCATTTTTATCGAAATAAAGACTTTTTGAATTTGTATCCATCCTGAGAGGATTATTATATTAAGGATATATATTGGCGTGGAGGCCCCTGGGGTTTGGTGGCCCTGTGCAGGTGCACAGCTTGCACATGCCTAAGGCCGCCCCTGCTCCTGCACCCACATGAAATGCTCTTTAAGAAGCTCGTCTTCAGCGCTCATTCACTTAGGACTCAGGTTTTCACAACTCAGTTGTCTCTATAGAGACTCAGAAAAACGATATTCTGTTTGGTGAAAGTCTTTAAACCCGGCTATTTGCTTCACCAGTCTTTTCCTTTTTATTATTCTAATTTATTCTGAGTGATAAGTGTAGTTAGAAATCCTTGCCTACATCTGTAAAAAATAAACACTATTTTGCCTTTGGCTAGTAAGGTCTGCTGAACCTGTTTCACTGGCTGCACACTTACAATGGTGAAGAAGTTTCCCTACAAATCGGGAATTCCTATGCAACTCAATTTTATTTCCTATTTTTGAACACAAGCCAGGCCGCACCTTTACCCGAACATGCAGACCACACACACACTTTTTTTCTTTTCCTAGATTGTCACCTAGAGTGGGGCAAAAATGCTCATGAGGACCCACTTGTGCTTTCCTTTCCTCCTCCCTGTGCCTCACCACTTCAAGGCAGGGTGCATGGCTGACCTGGCAGCATAAGGTGGCTTTGCCAGGTCCAGGGGTGCCAGTAGGGTGGGTCTTATGTCTCCAGACATACTCTGCTTCTACCCTTACCTTGGGCATTAGCACAGGAGTGGTAGGGCTGTGGAAGGGAGTGGTAATAGGTACGGGGAAAGGATGGGTTTTCTTTATCTTAAAACCCTTTCTCCATTAGTGGCTTTGATGACTCGGGTACTGTTTTCCTGTCCTTTTATTTTATTCTGCGCCGAGGGCGGCTCGTATTGTTTCGGTAACAAAGAGTTCTTATCAGGCCCCATTGTTTTAGAAGGGTATAAACATTTGTCCATTAGCATTTTGAAGGGAACATCTACACTTGAAATGCAGTCTCAGCCCCCTCCTCCACTAGGTCCATTAACCTTTGTTTGCCTCCAAAAAAAGGTCAAAATTCACAAAATTAAACTTTGTTTTGTTTTTCAAAAAAGTTTACTGCTTGTTCCTCATGCAATACCAAACGATGGAAGGAAGCCCCATGTCATGTTTGACATGTTCACTCAGTTATAGATGTTTGATGTTCACCAACCAGGTTTTGCATTGTAGGACTTGTAGTTTTGCTATTCCCGTTAGAAGTATGAGCTTAACAATCTCAGTATGTAAATTGTTGTAGTGTTAGCTAAAAAAAAAGCTAGGATTAGCAGAATGTATCACTTGCTGTATGGAGCCGTTGGGGAGTCATGAGGCATATTTGTGGGAGCCCATTCTTTCTTTCTCTTCATGCCTAAAGCACACACTGATAATGCCAGCAACATTGGCATTTATCTAGGAAAAGCAATTTTACCAACCTTCATTAACACTCACTGTGAGGCCTGGCTCAGGAGGTCCTAGAGCAGTCAGTGATAACTGGCTTCTGATTTTGACAACTGGAGTTGTTTACTAGTGGTGTCCTGGAGCCATGACACTATTGGACGCCACATTGAACTGCCAAGTCCTCTCCGGCATCAGTTAAGTCTCAGTGGTAGAGAAGCCGACAGTTTATTCAAAGAGGTTGTGTGTGGGTCGGACACTCTGATCACAGCAAAACACAAGAATATCACACAGTATGTTTACCACTTTAGTCAGTGTTTTACTTTATACAAAGAAAAATACTTTATTGCACATATGGCAAGTATTATTAAAAATAAGGCTACATAAAAAAATCTAGAACTCCTTAGCTCATTCCTAACCAGAGGTTGAACCCCAAACATGATGTCACCTATGTGTTAAACAATATAGTTCCCTCATCCCTGGATCTGCAAAGTGTTATTCAATGGGCAGGGTTCAATATACTTGGGGCTATGATCTGAGAACTAGGTCTGAATTTTCTCAACAGTCAATAGCACATGATGATCTAAGTCTTTCACCGGCTTTGTTGGCATCCATCAACACAGGTTGCTGCACTTCTAGGGTATCCACCTGAGGGACACTGTCTCCAGTCGTGACATTTTCACCTAGAAATCGTTGCTTTCAGGCGAGTTGCTGCAATGTAGGCAAAAACACTTCTTCTGGTCCCAGGGAACCTAGACAGATGGTATAGGTTTTTCCTCCTGCATTGCGACTGGGCGACGTTGTGTTCTTGCGCTCTGCAGACCTGGTGAGAGCTCCCAAAGACTATTACCGGCAGGTGGTCTGTCTGCCATTCAGGTCCCTTCTGTGAGGTGCGGTCCAGCATCCTCTTTCATGAACTGAATTTTATTGGTTTTTAAAGCAGAAAAAAACACATAACGTGCCCCCTGGCACATTACAGTAACATAAGCGTGTATTACATACATCTCCATATCCCCCGCACAGATCCATCATGATAGTCCACAGTATTCCAACCATTTACATGTTTCTGCGGACAACCCCTGGCTCATACATGGCATTGTCCTGCGTCACACACTGGTCCATCACCTGTTTCCACGGCATCCTCTTTCAGAATAGTCGCGACTATTGTGTATCACGTGCCCCTGAATTATTTTCCTAGTCTTGGTCCTAGTCTGACAGGGGTAGCAGAAGGCAGACTCTGTCCCTGCAACTCAGTCCTCCTCAACAGTGCTGGTACACAGCTCTGTCCTGGTGAGGAATATTTGTATGTCAGTCAAAAATACGCTTTATTCGATTTTTGTTAAAATCATAAAAGGCAATACATACAGCACAAATAAAAATCACATTGCAATTTACATACAGAATTCAATTCATAGTCAATTTAGATTAAAATTTAATTTAATTAAACACCCAAGACCAGCATTTAAAATGAGACGTTCCCTGGGGCTTGTTTGTTTCTTAATCTAAATGCAGCCGTTAGGTAAGATGCAACACGAAAAATGATGTGCGTGTTGCCCAACATTTGAAGGAAAATTAATGCTGGCCTAAACTGGAGAAAGCCTGCATCCTTCAGAATAGGTGTTAAATATTTCTCCCTAGCGGTGGCATAAAGTCCACAAAAGAACATAAAATGTAGAGTATCTTGCGTAGAAAAACTATCGCATTTGCAAGGTGGAGCGTCCTCGGGTTTTGCCCCAGTAGAAAAACAACCAAGTGTGTAGGGGATCAAGTTCATCCTAAATTTAATAAGCAAAACTCTGTGGAGGGGATTAGTAACAATTTTTAAATAAGGTTCCAGAGAGGGAGTGGTACTTAAGATCGGGTAAGCTCTTACTGACGGTTTCATTACTTCCCTCTCCTCTCTCTAACCGTGCCCTTTCAAGGAAATGATGTTTAATCCACCCAATATCCTGTTTTCTAATACTTGATGGGGCTGAATAAATCTCCGGTCTCCCCAGCGCGGCAAATGAGGTTTTAAGGTATCTCAGCCAGGGTATTCTCAAGGCGTGGTCCCTTGATACCACATCCAACAGAATACCATGGTTCAGCGTCAGCTCAGAGTTCAGCCATGTTTTAATCCAAAAGAGTAGGGGTGCCAACTTCAGTCTGTCTGTAATGTAGGGTAAGCCCAGTTCCTCATGAGTGGAGAACGTAGGGGTAGAATTTGGGACAGATAGAAATTGACGAATGAGCCCATTTTCAACTCTCTGAATACGATCCTGATTGACGTATCCCCACAGAGCAGACCCATACGTGGCAATGGGAATACACTTACTATTATAAACTTTAACCAAGGCCTCCATTGGTTTAGCCCCCAATCTTTTTGAAAAGCCCATCAGAGCAGCTGTTGAACGAGCCAAAGAGACACTCTTTGCCTTTATCTGGGGGGCCCAAGAACCCCTCTCATCGAAAAGGACCCCCCAGTAAGGGAAGACAGGAACCCTCGAAACCACATCACCCCCACAAGTGAAGGTTACTCGGATAGTCTTACTTCTCTGGCGACCTATGATCATAGTGTGCGATTTTGTTGCATTTACTTTCAGATCAAGGCTCTCCATAAATGAGCCAAAGCGGTCCAGTAGGACTTGTAAGCTATTGCCAGTACGCGCAATTAGTACTGCGTCGTCCACGTATAGGAGGGCCGGTACCTGGGCTCCTCCTACACGCGGAACATCTGCCGCCCCTAGCTCAAGATGTTTCCCTAGTCCATTAATGTAGATGGTAAAGAGAAGGGGGGCCAGGATGCACCCCTGTCGCACCCCTTTCTCTGACCTGAAGCTATCGGTGCATCTCCCCTCCCTATTGACCCTTACTTTAGTGAACAGGTCCTGATGTAAACTGGCCATAAAACCTACCAATGGAGCCTCTATCCCAATCACTTCTAGCGTGGACCATAATTTGGACCTGTTGACCAGATCGAAGGCCGAGGAGAGGTCCATAAAGGCCAGATAAACTGACCCCTCTCCGACCACCGTGTATTTAGAGACAAGAAGGTGCAAATTGGAACATTGGTCCAGGGTACCTCGCTTTTCCCGAAAGCCGTACTGTATATTTGCGAGCCCCCCACAAGCCTCCAGATTTGCCCTTAATTTACCTAATAACACTCTGCCCAGGATTTTAATCGCAGAGTCAAGGAGGGAGATGGGTCTATAGCACCCTGGGTCCTCCCGGTTGCCCTTCTTAAAAATAGGGACTATGATGGCAGTGGCCCATATATTTGGAAAAATGTTATCATTTGCGGCTCTAAATACTCTGGTTAAGACTTGTGACCAAATTTTTGGGGAATATCTAAAAACAAAATTGACTGGTACGCCATCCGACCCTGGCGCCTTATTTTTGGAGGAATCCATTATAGCCTTAAAAACCTCATCTTCCCCAAACTCTACCTCAAGGTGGACCTGAACTATTCTTGAGCAAACCACAGATGTACCACATTTATTACCGTATACATTTTTAAAATGGTCAATCCATTTCTCATCCGGGATGACACAGTCAAGGGCAGTATTGTCAGTACCCGAAAAAAACGGGTTATTTATGGTATCCCAGAAGTTTTTACTATCATGAAGGACATCTATATTGAGAAGTTTATTCCAGGCCTCGTTTTTAATGGCATTTCTCCTTCTTTTTAGGGTTAATTTGTATTCCCGCCTCTGGCAAGTAATTAAAGCCTTATCTCTCGGATTGTCCCTTAAGGCTTTTTTTAAAGATCTATGAATGCGTGAGCAATGGGAATCAAACCATTTATAGGGCCTTGGTGGGAACCGTGGTTTAGGTACCGTTAGGTCCCTAGTGACTTGGGCGCAGATAGAGTCAAAGGCCTGTCTAATTAGTAGGTTTGAAGTGCCTTGGGCCAAACAGGTTGCAATTGAGTCCTCTATTTTGGGCAAGATGGTGGCCATAAATTCTTCCTCGACTACTCTATCCCATTTAAGCCTTCTATCCTGATCACTGGGCACCGCAGTGGCGCAAACCTTAGTTTGTCCAACTAAGTTGCGCCGTAAGTCACTCCAGTGAATCACTAATAGCAAGGGGTTATGATCGCTGTGGGGTGAGACAATTGTCTTATACCCTATCGCCTTTGGGATGATCGCGACCGAGATGAAAATATAGTCTATAATCGTCCCCTGCGCTGTCCCCTTGTATGTGGGCACCCTATCACCCTCTCCTGTATAAAATGGCTCATATAGATTTATACTGGCTAGCATCGCTTCAAGCGCCTCTCCTGATTTGGAATGTTCAAAGTGGGGAGTATCTACGGCGCCCACACCCTCACCAGTATCTATAAGGCATGGTAAATTGCATTTGTGAATATTAAAATCGCCCAATAAGATGAGCTCAAAAATGTTATGCGTAGTTTGACTGTAATTGACTAAAAAATTCTCTAAGAAGACTATATGGTCCGTTTCGTTCGCCCTCACCCGTGAGTTATAAAAATGTATTATTAGGAGGGTACAACTTGGAGAAACAATCCATTCAACAATTAAAAGGTTTTGCGAGCCAGGCTCTGTTTGCTTAAATGTCCCAGCTAATTCTAAGGAAAATAGGAGCAAAATTCCCCCTTTCACTCTCCCAGCACTACTAGCGACTGCAGGAGTTACAAAGCTTGAATAACCATCTAACCAAAACCCAGGCGAAATATCCCATGTTTCTTGTAAGGCTATTACATCGTGTGTAGTGATAAAATTGACCCATGACGGGTCCACGCTTTTGCCCTTCAAGCCTGCAATGTTCCAACTAGTAAATTTACAAAATAGGATACCCTCCTCCCTTGTGCCAAGACCTGTTCGTGGCTGCGTTGGAACTGGTTGTCAATCATTAAGGTTCAGGTCAGTGAGTGGAGTGAATCTGTTCGCCAGTGTCATGTTTGGGCCTACCTCATTTGCTGTTGGTCTACTTTGTCGATGTCTATAGGGTACGACTTGCAATTCATTACCCACACATCCTGCCGTCAGAGGTATGTTGTAAGGACTTCGGGTGGACAGAGTCCTTAACTGTGGAGGATAGAAAAACCCCAAGGGGACTGCTCTGAGGCGGCCATTTTCTTGTATATCAGAGCCGTCCCAAAAGAGTCTGTCTGGCAA
Source organism: Lissotriton helveticus (assembly GCF_964261635.1). Classification (NCBI taxonomy): domain Eukaryota; kingdom Metazoa; phylum Chordata; class Amphibia; order Caudata; family Salamandridae; genus Lissotriton; species Lissotriton helveticus. Next base: position 1,633,974,627 of record NC_136067.1, on the reverse strand, counting down.
ATGAGCCCTATCAAAGTTCACAACTACACAATCGCCTTTCACCCATTTGGGTCTAAACCCCACCCATCCCACCCTTCTGGCTGTGATGGTCCTCGGTGAGATATTTAACCCTCCGCTACAGGATTCATCACACCATTTTTTAGCCTTCGAGATTAATGCTGCGTTTGTTTCAACCTCCCCCTCAACCAACCAAGGAACTCCAATAAAAACCGCCACAAAAGGGGTGGCTACAGGGGGTAGCGTTAAATGTGCTGCGCATTCCACATGTTTTAAGGCCACTAGGGCAGTGTGCACCTCTGGGGCCTCAACTCTAGGCTGGTTAGTAACCGGGGTGTTTAGAGTCTTGTCCTTCTGACCCTCCCCCGAAGACGGCGCAGCCCTCCCCTGGCCAGTTGGTATGGGTAGGGGTAACGGTAACGGTAACAGTAGCCGCAATATAGCGGAATTTAAATTGGAGCCCTCTAGGGCCGGGCTAACAAATGGCTTCGGGTGGCGAATGCCATCAAGTTTTTTAACCAGATTGTCAATAATTACACATTTTTTTAAGAGACCTTCGAGGCATGTGCTCATTGTGTCTATTATGTCCTTTGCAATCCCTACGAGCAGCGGTTCAATCCGCTCGGCAAATAAGTGGTCTAGATGATCCTTCAAAGTGTCCATGACCATATGTTTAACAGCGGTATCTCCCTCGCCTTTTTTCCCCTTTTTGGACGTGATTTTTGTGAGAGCAAAATGTTCATCTGGCTTACTTGGTGGCAAAACAACGGAGGAGTCAATTAGGTTCTGGCTGGCGGCCGTAGATGACTTAAGCACTATGATATCTGGTTAAAGTGGGATCCCCTGACCATGGGCAGATTGAGTCGTATTAGGTGAAGCGACTGCCAGATCCAATTCCTGTTGTGCAGATTCAATTTCTTTGGATAAAGCCCCAACCGCTGTGGTTAGATATGATATGATAGAGTCTGATTGTCTCGCCACCTTGGTTTTTTTTCCCCCTACATCAACACTGGATACGTGTTTGCGCTTACCCATGTTTGTTGTGGGCGTTAGAGGGAAGGCCCAGCCCTGCCGCCTCCTGCCGACGACTGCCGTAGACTGTCCCGCCCTTGTCCCGGGCTTCTCCCGTGCAGCTCCCGCGTCGCGGGAAAGCCGGTACGGTTATGTAGGGTGGGAAGTGTGGGCGCGGCTTGCTCCCGGGCCAGGTGGTGCTGCTGGAGGATCCTGGGGCTTGGAGTCCGCCTTGATGGACTGGCGCGACTGCAACAAGCCCCGAGACTTTGTTCTCGCAAGTGTCCGGTCCTTTCAGGGTGCTGACGAAGTTACCCTTCGGTTTCACAGCCCCCGCACACCCACACGCTGCGGCTCTTGTAAAAGCTCCTGCACTCCAAGCACAGGAACTGGTGCACGATATGAAGGGCCAAACTCCTTCTTGTTCTCCACCTTCTCACGGACCAGGTCACCGACTCTGGGTAGCCAGCCAACTACCGGAATCTTAAGTGTAGCATCAGTTGTGGAGGGCATGTGTTCCTTTGCAAAACTGCCTCGAGTCTCTTGTAGGTTCTGCAGTACACTAGATTTTCCTCTGTGATACATGAGGTTGCCTGCCTCGCTCCCACGAAAAATTTCATATAGGCATTTTGAGTTTTCTGGCCGATCTCCGCTCAACCTGGTTCTTTCGTGATGAACATTTCCTGTTAGAATGACACTAACAGGAAGTTTCCCTCTGGAGTCTTGTGGTTTGTAGAGTATAGCTAGTCCCCACGTCGGGAAAGGCAATTGTATGTCAAAGTGCTGGTCAAACTGGCCACTATGTATTATCAGAGATCACCCCTCTCCTTTGTGAGTTGGTGAGCAATGTCTAGGTAATGTGTGTCTACAGCAATTGTTGCAAACCATTAATCTGTCACTTGAAAACCCCCATCCATACATTAGCAGACACACGTATGGAGTTACAGAAAGGCTCTAGCTTCATAAATACTAATTAGGCAGTTTTTAACTCCCTGCGAAATGGGATTTAACGATGTGAAACTACAGTAATGCAATTTACAAAATTAAGGTGCAGCCGCAAACCAGTCGATTTGCAAAACACGAGTGTTTTGTGACCCCCTCCATTGTTCTTTGGGCTCCCACTTATGAGAAAGAAACCATGAAGTTGTGGGTAATTTAGAAGATGCTGGACTTTTTGTTGCATCTCTCTTCAGTCCCCCATGTATTGAATAGTGTTACTTATGCATTTGTAAATGTATTATGTCATTTGGAGCAGCCCACTCACCTCACAAGTAACTATGTTCAAGCCAGACACACCTGCCCCCCTGCTATGAAAAGGTTTCAAATGTGCAAACACTGCTCCATGCAATCCAAGCATTAATGCTACAGTTTACAAGGAGGTTTTTTTGTGAGACGCAGATTTTCGAAATATGTGTACAAATGGCCACGTAATGTAAGAAAAACGTTGTTTACAAACTCATCAAGGTTCGAGATGTGTAATTCATGGTCATTTAGGGATCGAGAGAGGTAGCAGATGACATCACTGGCTGTCACCTTGGTAACCCCTAGTGATGCCCTTGCTACCCCTGGTCACAGAGGTCATGAAGAATGCAGCAAGACAGAAAGTAAACATCTCTTTAAGCCTGTTTACTCTCTGTGGATTGCCTTGTTTACCTCCCTTTAGCCTCTCTGAAGCAAATGAATGTTGCTTTGGTGACACTGGATCAGCTCCATAAACCATTCGTTCATCATCCTTTAGAAACATTTTCTTCATTCACTGTCCGACCAAAAACTTTGTCTTGTGTAATATCACTGATGCCAAAATGTCTCTGAGACTTTTGCTGACTTACTGCTCGAGCACTACTGCAGAATGTATTCTTTTGTACCTAAATGTGTTTAAATGCAATCTGAATGCACTTTTGCTTCTAAATGTGATTGTTGCACCAACAAGTGTTTCCACATTCCTAATAATGTGATTTTCCACCTAAATGTGATTTTGCATTTACATGTGATTTGCACTTATATCTACCTTTTTACCTACAAATATTTCCACTCTCCAGCTGGTGTTGTATCAAATGTGACTTTGCACCTACATGTGTTTTTGATCCTCCTAAATGCAATCTGTGCTCCTAAAAATATGTTTGCACTCCTGTCGATTTTGCACTGATGGTGATTTTTTTCTCATAAATGTGATTTTGCACCTAATTGTGTTTTTCCTTCTAGATGTAGTTTGTTCTTCTAAATAGTTTCCACACTGGGATGGTGTTTCACTTAGGATGATCTGCAACTCATTACGCTGTCAACCAAATTGTCATACTGATGTTGCCCTTTTCTACCTATTATGCCACCTTACTACCGCCTTTGCTTTCTTTACCGAGTGATTTTGTACCTAAATGTGAAACCATATTGCTGATAATATTACACCAAATCCGATTTGCACCAGAGTTTGAAAATCAGAATGCGTGTTTTAGCTTCTAAGTGTGTAGTCAACCTACATATAAAGGTATTTTTGCACCAAAATGTTTTTGGACATACATGTGATTTTTGCACATAAACGTTCTTCAGTACTCATGTTTATGTTAAATCAAAGGTAGTTTGGCCAAGCTGACCTGGACCTCAGGGCTGTGGCTGTTCATTTCCTGCTGCTTGGGCCTGACAGTGCTTGGAATCTGGCAGCAGGGAGAACTGCTGATGGCTGCTGCGGTGTCCAGAGGGGAGCCCCATCGGCATTCCTGGGTGCTGGTGAAGGCTAGGGCGGTCTGCCTATTCTTGGCTCAATGTGGTAGTGGAGAGCTCATTGGGGCCTGGGTGTTGCCTTGAGGCCCACAGGCTGGATCGTCCCCCCTCCTCAGGTTATTGGCGACCGGGGGTGCTGGGAGTGTGCATCCGCCTCCCACACATGCAGTGAGTTGGAGCCCCACCCCGGTGATGAGCCAGATCGTGGGAGACTAGCTGGAGCCCGGGACCGTGCATCAGTGGTGCCGCGTGGTGGATTGGTGCGCCCTTTGAACATTGGGCAGCAGCGGCGGCCAGGGTGAGGGTCCTCCTTCCTGACATTCTTGCCTGCATTCTATATCTAGACCCTCCCTGGCCTCACTTGCCTGCGCTTCGGGGACTTATTGTTCGGTGGGCTTAGGTGGCTTGTGTTCCCCCACCCCCCTGGGCCGCCCGGGCCCCTGGCCTGGGAGCGCTCTTGCGCCCTCTCCCCCTTCTCTACTAGACTATTGGACCCCTGGCCATGGAGAATGGGACTGGGAAAGGTTTCAGCGAAGACCCTGGTCCAGACGAGAATGGACCAATACCGGATCCCACCGACTGAGCCCTGTGAGACTGGTGAGGGCCCAGCGGACCGTATGTCCGACATGGGGCAGCTGGGGCCTGCAGACCTGGATGTAGCCCCTAAAGCCTTACAGGGCGTCTTTCTGTCCCGCACTCTCTTTTTTGACATGCTAGACCAGGCTTGGGAGTGGACAATTGAGCTGCGGTTGTTGCAGAGACGCCCCCTGAGCTGCACCGATCGGGGTACCATGTGGAGCGTACCTGATCGCTGCCCTGCCGTCGGCAGAGGGGTGGTCGTTCCCAATCTTGGAAAGCTGGGCTGAGCGCGAGAGTTGTGAAGAGGGCTCTGGCTTGGCCTCAGAAACCTTTTTGTACACTCCCATGAGTTCTCACTCTGTTGAGACAGACTTGGGATCTTTCTCTCAGCTTTCCATAACGCCATGATTCAGCTGTTCCATTTAACGCAAATTGTTGGTTCTGGTGTGGGAGGCGGGCTATCAGACCACATGGCTGAGTTTGCACCCTCCTCTCTGCGTGGGCCATAATATTGGAAGCTTCCTCGCTGCTCTCAGCGTTGCTTCTGTTTGGTACTCCCGTGCAAGGACACTTACATATGTTGAAATGTGTTGTCAGGCACCAGATCCTTCTGTATGGGCGCATACAGGCCACAGAAGCCCTCCCTCTAGTGAGCTGTTGTGGGGAATTTATTTATTTGAGGAAAATATGTGATTCTGCCCACACTACATTCTCTGAATTTATTTATTTGGCAGTTGCATCCCAGGGTGAAGTGTGGGGTGGGGGCTGCTGGGGGGTGGGTATGACTGTTGGTCTTTCAAGCCTGGTTTGTCCCGTTTATTGTTCTGTTTTAGCAGTGATCGTCCCTGCTCTTTGGCAGGGACTGTCTTGTGTTTTCCATCTGCATCAGTGCTTTAAATGGGCCGGTACTCACCAGTACTGAGTACCGGCACCTTTTCATTTTCTCTCCTTGAGTACCGGCACTTTTCCTAGAACGAAGAGAGCACTGGTACTCATGGGACCTGACTTCAGCCCAGGCAGGAATTAATCACAGGAGCACTTGTCACCAGGAACCAGCAATTGCTGCTTTGGAAGTTTGGAAGTCATCAGAGCCGGAGTGGGGGGGTCTGCAGAGTGGTGGCGCCGCGGCCAGGGCGACTGACGCTGAAATCTGGGGATCACGGTTCGATCCCCGGCTCCGGCGGCAGGTTAGCCCAGCACCATGTGACTCTGGGCAATAGCTTGCTTAATCTTCCCGACGGCCCCCAGCGCCTAGAGACCCTTACGGGTGATTGTGCGCTTTACAAATGTGGATTATTATTATTATATCTTATCCATTGTTCTTTCACAGTAGGGCTGAGAGGGGGCTGTACCATCAAATGAGTGGCGGTGGGACGCACTGTTCAGGATTGAATATTCAGTGGACAGAACAAAAGAACATTTGCTAATGCTTCACCATCGGCACACATCTGAATTGCCTACCAAACATGTGAATTGCCTACTTGCCTGCTGCTGCTTTCTGTGTTTTTCTGTTGTTGAAAATGTTAGATATCACTGACCAGCAGTGTTTCATTTAAAAGTGGGTTTATGGCTGTGGGAGTGATTGAGTGTTATCTAACAGCGGCACATTAGGGGCACCTGAGGACAAGCGCCAGCTGGCCTGCCCGTCTTGGTTTCTGACCCCTCCCGGGTACAGGCCTCGCTGTCCTGCCCTGGGTGTATGATCCACAGGGGGGCACCGTTCTTCAACTCTTATTAAGCAAGTGCATCACTGGCTACCATTACAACTTGATCTATATTTCCAGAGTCCCTCTTCATTCTAAAACTGTATCGTGTTGTGAAATGTGTTCTCTCTGTAAAGTATAATAATGCCTCATACGAGTAACAGTAACTCCTTCCAGAATGAGTACACTCGCGTAGACGGACGACGAGGCACGGCTTTCGAAATTACGAAACGTGTTTCTTTATATCGGATAAGTGCCAAGTGTTTGTGTACATGGTTGAGAAAACAAGTAGGTGCTGGAGGAAGGCACTGAACTCTGGCTGCTGTTTCAGATTGAGTCACAGGAATGAACACAGCTCACTCGAAAGAACACACTCTTCGGATACCCTTCAATTTTATTAAAAAAATGTGAAAACAAATGTTCATGAAATGCTTGATTTCACTGTTGCACAAATAAAACCCACACTGCACAAATAGACACACCGTAAGCAAACACAGTAGTGACGCACACAACACAGTAACGGATATATGCACACAAACCATAATGCACAGACACGGATGAGTACATACTGCTCAGATATACATGGACCAAAGATTCAAGCCCAAGCACGCACACGCAAACACTAGTGAAAACCACAAGCACGGACACACAGCACGCACATTCCATCGGTAGACACACACACACAACATGCACACATACAATTAAACACATACCAAACTCATACGAACTCCTAAAAGAAACTATGGAGATTCTACTGGCCACCTTACAGTATCATCTTGCTACGCCTTTCTTCACAACATAACATTTGATGAGGTCACATTTCCTTTATGGTTATCTTGATAAATAATTACCACGTATAATGTGTGCTGTACAAACTGAGCAAAAGACACACAATTGATGGACCGAATGCAGAAAAATTCAAAACATTACTGTTTTTGTTGCATAGAGCCTTGTGTTACCTGCAGGTCAAAAGTTAAGATCCTTGTAATATAGCTTAGTGAGTTATGACCCTGCAGCAAGGACCTGCCTGCAAACAAGAAGGCATATATTTAGAACCTTGCTGTTATATCCTCAATCTTTTCTTATTTTAAGGATACTAAAAAAGGCTACTTTGGGTAGTAAGAAACACTTATCAGTAAGTGCCATATATGTAGTTATTAGTGAGATAACTAATGGACAGATACATCCGACATTCTAACAATGCATGCAGATTTTGTGCATACAACCATGGCAAAGTCAAAAAGCTAAACCCGCCCCTTGTCCCACCTTAGCACCTCCCTAAACTCCGCCCACTCCTCCTTTTGGTGAGTACCTGCACTTTCACACAGACGTCCAGGGATGTTATGTGGTTATTGAGGGCCATCTGGAAGCAAGGCAATATAACGTTGTGTCCTGTTATGTTCCTCCTCCCCTGTTGCAGCCCTCCATGCAATCTCTGCAATTCATATCTTGACTCTGCCCCAGGGCTTTACGGTGGGTGGGGGAGATTTTATTGCAGTCCCTGATCCTGTGCTGGATGCGTCAACAGCCTCGTAACCTGGCAGGTGCTCTCGGATGGTCTGCCTGTCCTTGTGGGCTGATTCGCTGGGCCTCTGCGATATATGGCACTCTCGGCATCTTGGCCAGCATTTCTATACTCATCAATCAGCTGCGCATGCTGCAGAAACCCACATAGATTTGTTGTGTTTACCGGCGGCAGATATCCTCTCCTTTCAATTTGTTCGCGTTCTCCCAATGCTGTATTTCTGACCACACTCCTCTTTGCTATCTTGAGAAACCCAACCCACCATCTAGCGCCCCACTTGGAGGTTCAGTGCTTTTCTCTTGCAAAAGCTCAGAGTGAGCTTCTATTGTTGGAGAAGAACTACAGCAGTGCATTAAACTTAATGTAGGTTCAGTCTCCTTGGCAGCGATGCTCTGCGCATCTAGTAAGCCTTCCTTGAGAGGCCGCCTTAAAGGATTTGTCCGTCGGGCAGAGGCACATCTTGTGGCACGGCTGACTGACCTTAGAGGTCAAATACTACGCCTGAAGGCCACCATGCACCAATGTGGCACTGAAAAGACCTGCCGTTTCTTAGCCATAGCCCGCACAAAACTACGTCAGATCTCCCTTGAGGAATCCAAGCACTGTTGAATGACGTCTATGCAGAAGGTATATGCATCTGGTGACACATCGGGTCAATTATTATGTTGGTTAGCGGCCCGTGGTATCTCTGACTGAGTGGTCCTGGTGATTCAGGACTCATCGGGATGTCTGTGGGAGGAGCTCCCTGCTATTGCTCGGACGTTTGCGGATTTTAATCGGGGTTGTATTTGTGACAGGCTCCGGCGCCAGCTGAAGTTGCAAACCCTCTTCTGGATAGCATAGCACTGCCGTCCATACCAAGTGCTTTGTCCCAGGAGTTGGATCAGGAACCCATGCAGAAGGAGGTGTTCTCCGTGGTGTTGGGATTGTAAGCTGGGAAGACGGCTGGCCCTGACGGGAACCCTTTAAATACTATAAGTCCTTCCATGACATCCTATGCCCCCGTCTTCTGAATCTTTATGCAGCTGCACTACAGTAAGGGTGGTTTCCACCTGACCTAGATTGTGCCACAATTGGAGTCCTCCCTAGAGAGGGTCTTCCTAGATACCAGTGTTCGGCTTATCGCCCGATTTCCCTCATTAACGCCGACATTAAGATCTGTGCAAAAGTTCTTGAGATACGCCTGGGTTGACTGTTACCACACCTGATTCATTCAGATCAATGTGGATTTATGCCGGGTCGCTGCACAGGCCCTTGCATTAATAGGGTCCATGCAGCGCTATCTCGGGCACAGGACCTCAATGGCACCCTGGCCTTTTTGCTAATCGACTTCACCAAGGCTTTTGATACAGTTGCCTGGGATTTTGTGGAAGAGTCATCCAGCAGTTTGGGCTGGGTGAGGGGTTCCACCATATGATCTGGCTTCTCTATGGTGCTCCTGACTGCTCAGGTCCAGGTAAATGTGTGTGCCAGGGCTAGTAATTTAAAGGTGCATGAAGAAGGGCACTCAGGCCTGCAGTGCAGGCCTGTGAGCAGTATGCTAAGTTAGCATGTTGTCCTGACAAGTGCAATCACTTGTCAGGCCTGACTCTCCCTTTGGCATACACATTGGGCACCCCTGTGGTAGGTCCCGGGTAATCTCTGGGCAGGGTGCAGTGCAGTCTAGGTATAAGGCAGAACCTATACTAAGGTGTATGTTATGTCCTGACAGTGAAAAACACTCCATATTTCTTTTTTCACTGCTGAAAGGCCATCACACCCGTAGCACATAATGGGGGAGGCTGGGTGTTGTGTTTGTTAGCCTAGTTTCCTGTAAATGGAGAGGTGTAGTTTAGTGTGTATGAACTCAGTGTCATAACACATCTTTCTATGAAAGTGGTTTTGTCACTGTGTGTTCAGAAACCACTCTTTTAGAAAGTGGCTGAGTGTTGTGCTTTAGGCATTTCTGTGTGTCTCTGCTGAAATGTGGATTGTCTGTCCAGATCTGAGAGGTGAGAGGAGCTGGGAGAGGTCTTGACCCAGGAAGGGGTTGAGATGGCACCAGGCTGCCCTGCATCTGGAGAGTAGGGGGAGGAGAAGCCCAGGGAGGTGAAAAGGCCTGGGCTGGTGCTATAAACCAATTGACCCAGCTCCTGCTGAGTGATTAAGGATTCAGAACCCAGTATCAAAGGGAGAAAGGTGACACTGGAAGGGAGACACCCAGAACTGATTTAGGGAGGGGTCAGGGACACCTGAGCACAAACGAACTTCAAAGACATTAAGGGGTATAACTATGAGAGCTGAAACCCCTGAACATCGGAATGAAACAGAAATGGATTGAGACCCATACTGTGGTCAAGAGAAACCTCTACTAAAGAAGGAGAAACCTCTACTAAAGAAGGAAAACTGAAGAAACTGCTGTGGAAAGACCAATCCTTGCTTTGTGATCTGTCGCTGGTCTGCAGTTTGCTGTTCTAACCAAGGGAGAGGCTGTTGGGACTGTGCTTGGAGGTGCTGGGTCCCCCTGCTTGAAGAAGACTGTGCTTTGTGCTGTGTCATTACCCCAAGGGCCCGAGGTTAACTGGCTCCCTGTTTGGAAACACAGGAACATAAATGTTTCTGGAAAAGTCCCAAGCAACGCTGTGTGCATGTGCTTTTGCAGCTTGAGACCCTCAGAAGTTGTGCCTTGTGATCGTGGGCACGCAGGAGTAAGCTGAGTCTCGGACGTGCAGGGTGCGTGTCGTGGTACAGGCCAAGGCGTTGGTGAGGAGAGCCTGGTCGTTGTGTGCATGGGGAGACAAGGTGAGACTCGGGCGCACAGAGTGTGTGTTGTGGTGCAGGCCAGGGCGTTGGTGAGGAGCGCCTGGTCTTTGTGTGCAGCGAATGAAAAAACTGAGTCTCGGGTGCGCAGAGTGCGTGTCGTGGTGCAGCCAGGGCGTTGGTGAAGAGCGCCTGGTCATCGTGTGCAGCGGGAGAAGAGGCATGACTCGACCGTGCAGGGTGCGTGTTGTGGTGTAGCCAAGACGTTGGTGAAGAGCGCCTGGTCGTGGTGTGCACCAAGTGAAGAAGTGAGTCCCGGACATGCAGGGTGCGTGTCGTAGTGCAGCCAGGGCGTTGGTGAGGAGCACCTGGTCATCGTGTGCACTGGGAGAAGAGGTGAGACTCGGACGTGCACGGTGATTGTTGAGGTGCAAGCAGAGGCTTTGGTGAAGAGCACCGGGTCATCGTGAGCACCAGAGAAGAGGCGAGTCTCGGACGCGCAGAGTGTTTGTTGAGGTACAACCAGAGGCGCTGGTAAGGAGTGCCTGGATAGTGTTTGCACTGAATTCGAGGTAAGTCTCCACAGTGCTGAGGGTGGGTCTCGGTGTTCATTGAGAGCGCTGGAAGGAGGGCCAGGTCATTGGGCCCTCGGAGTAAAACAGCAGTGGCCCGGACCGGCAGCCCCGGAGGAGCTGAGCCACCAGCCCAATCTTGCCGTACCCATTGACAGAGTTCTGGATCAAGGCCCAAGTCTAAGACAGAGGAGAGGAGAGTGGGGTCACACCCCCCCAGTAACGTGGACCACCTCCTGGGCCTGGGGTGGGGTGCGGGCCCGGAGGGACACTCGGCCTCTCGCTTCTGTCAGTTGCGCGAGCCTGTTGCTTCGGCTAGGATCTAGGCCCATGATGGCCCAAGGAGGGACAGTACTTGGCCCGTGTGAGAAGCGGTACTTTTGTGTCATCATTGATCCATATTGGGGGCACTGTTAACGGAGCACCTAAACTGTTGTATTACACTTTGCATTATTGCTGCTAGCGAACTATCGAACTGTCGTATGTCGCCTGACCTCATTTGTCCCTGACGAACTACATGCTTGGTGCGCTACACACTGCATTATTTTTCCTTTGCAGAGTACATGATTGTAACGTGGCGCACTGCATTATTTCTTCATCGCACAGTACCTGATTGTAACGTGGCATATTGTATTATTTCTTGATTGCACCGTACATGATTGTAGCGTGATGCACTGCTTTGTTTCTTCCTGGTACAGGGCATGCTGGTAGTGATACGCTTTGCATTATTCCTTCTATTGCAAAGTACGTGACTGTGGCGCTACGTATGGCATTGTTTCTCTGTTGCACAGTACAAGAGAATATCGTTACGCATTGCAGTATTTCTTTCCTTTTGCAAAGTGTGATATTCTAGCAATACGACTTGCAAAACCTTTTGGAAACGGTTAGAAGTGAGCTTAACTGTTGGTTAGAAGCAGTGGTTGGTATTAGAACCTACCAACCCACCGGAAGGACTACTAACCATTATGTTGGTTTTGTATTGTGTGGTCATATCGTATAACTTCTTATATAAAGATTATACTCGTTTTATAAAAACTTGTGTGGAGTCTATTTGTGGTGACGTCATTGGGTTGCTGTGAGTGTGGTTGCACTTATTGTACACTCGTGCCTTGGAGATAAGCCTGGCTGTTCATGGCAAGCTACTAAGGGGGTGAGCAGGGCTATCTCAGACGGTGTCCTTACTAAGCCTAATGTTGAAACTAGGGTTCGGGGACTCCCGCCCCCCAGCATTTGGTGGCGGCGGTGAGGGATAAGGACCCCCACTTCCAACAGTGACCTTATTATGACAACCAAGCCTAAAACACAAAAGACCCTCATACCAGAGCAGACTCCTAGATGCAATTATCAACTCCTTTCAACTACCAAAAACACTGACTCGCGATGTCAACCTAAAAACTTTAATCTGTCTCAAATGCTATAGTCTCTAACTGAGCTCCATTAAAACTGACCTAAAGGGCATAACATCCTCAACTGGTACGCTATGCTTTTTCTTCATAGTCACCAAGAGCACAAAAACGTAACTGTATCAAATTGTGATCTACACACATGAAAATGGAACATTGTGATCCAGCCCATGGATATCAATCCTCACATCTTCACCACATTGATTCATACCATGAATGGCCTCAAATATTTTACTGTGGCTGGAGATGTTAATAATGATACCATACCTTCCATCTCTACTGCCTACAAAACCTCTTACATGCCCCCACTGCTCAATTACTCCCCACAAAGCCCTCCAGAATGAAATCAGACAGAAAGAAATGTAGTGGGGCTCATAGTCTGGAATAAAGCTACTTTTAAATACTGTCATGGGCCACGCACACAGCCCTCCTGGAAACAGCTTTCCGTTCTCAACGACCCTCCCTGTTCAGTCCTCCTAGACTTAAAGAACTGCACACACACTGACTCTCCATAACTGAATGTCCTTAACACAAAGGTCAATACGCCCGAGCATCCTCAGAAGATGCTCGGTGAGTCTTTTCCCACACATCACACCAAAGCCCGCCTTCTGAAACTGTAGGACTGTGGTCTCAAATGCAGGTTTCATATCTGGCCACAAGACAGTAACCTTGTGTTGCTCTGCCTCCTTACCACTATTTGATAGTGTCCTACCAGTAGGATAAATCCTCCACTTTGACACATGAAACAAAATTCGTTTTAGCAGTGTGGGCCGCCTTTATTCAGAAAGAGCCCCTTAAATACAAACTAATTAACCTTTTTCTCATTCCAATGTCCCACTGTGAGGGATTATAAATATGATGCCTATGCACTGAGGCTAAACACCATATAATGCTCACCTACCATCAAAGTGTTTTATCAGTGGCTTCCTTGATAACAGCCTTGATTGCTTCAGCCTACTTCTGATCAACTGTTTCTTGAGTTCAACTCCCACTGGGAAAATTAAAAACCCGTCCCAACATCCTTCCTCAAATCCTTCCTGTAAGACAAAGACCTCCAGCAGGAGTGCTCCAAGGACCTGATGTAAAGAAAACCAACATACAATTCTCTGATCGTTATTGTTTTTAAACAGCTGACTTTAATGCACTTTCCTAAGGATAAACCAGATACTAAATTGGTAAAACCTAGGGACATGAAAACAATACATGGATAAAATGGCTTGATTCACTGTATAAAAAACAAACAAACAGAGGAAAGCGACAACACACTCCAAGCCAGCAGAGCTTGATAACATTGAGATCTCAATCGCCTTGAACACACTAGCCCGCCAAATCGAAAAGATCCATGAAAATCTGAATTTGGGACAATGGTAACATAAACAAGAAATGAAAAACTCTAAGAATCTCTGGAACGTGTTGAAGAAAATCCCTCACATCTGCATATCGGAAAAGCTTATGAGTAAAGTATAGGGCACACAAAATCCTTCCAAAAACTGACACATTCGGCAACAAATTAATCCAATCTTTCAAATCATACAAAACCAATCAACTGAGTTTGTATTCAATCACTGTGTCTGAGCATAATGACTAAGACTTCCCTTTCCCTACAATATCTTGTCAATCTTGGAGCAAATAGCCTAACTCCTACCCTTTTTGGATACAGAGAGTTGGAATTTCATCAAGAAAAATCACTCTGTAAAATGGTGTGCCTTCACCTCCATTACCTCAATTACATTGAAAAAAAACCATAATTGGTAATCTATTACTCATTGTGCACCAGCCACAAATCTCTAGATGAGGAATATAGCAGTGTTCTCTTTTTACAATGGAAACATGTCATACAACTTATCCCAGAGTCTCAGAGATGTACCACATTCTCCCTCTTTCAAGAAACATCAGGGCAGATTTACAAGCCCCTTGGGCCACTTTTGTGTCACTTTTCCCATGATAAAAGTGATGCAAAAGAGGCACAAGGGGCTTGTAAATCTGCCCTATAATGCTGACTTGGAAATTCTGGATAAGTGCAGGGTCCTCACAGGCCCCGTATTTTTCTCCCAGATTCAGCAAAGCACTTTAGACAACCCACTTGAAGATCAGACTAGTAACAATCATTTTAAATGGACTTCATATATGGGTTCCTTTATGAGCACAACACCAAAACCACCATCCTTGAAATATGGAGAACCCTCTTTGTCTGTTTCAAGTATTGTATTGTATTGTAATTGCATTTATATAGCGCTTACTACCCCTGACGAGGCGTCGAAGCACTTTTTCAGCGATTAGCACGCCACTCCGGGACCCATAGAGGATTAGTGTTGAATTAGTATAGTGAAACATGCAAGTACATTTTAAGTGGTGGATAGGTTAGTCAGTTATTTGGATTTGGAATGATAGTAGAAGGATAGAGTAGGAAAAAGGTTTGTATTTATATAGCGCTTGTTGACACACGCTATTCAGGAAGCCTACAAAAGATTAGTGGAGAATTAGTATGGTGAAATATGAAGTAATTTCAGTGGTGGTTATTAGTCAGTTACTTGGAGTGAGAAGGATAGCGGAGGGATAAAAGGGGAAGAAAGATTTGCATTCATATAGCACTTGTTACCCCTGATGGGTGTTGAATCGCTTTTCTGGCGAGTAGCACGCCACTCCGGAACCCATAAAGGATTACTGTTGAAAACTAGTATAGTAAAAAAATATGAAGTAATTTGAGTAGTGGATATGGTATTGTTATTTGGGTAGTATATTAGTATAGTTTAATATGGAATTTGAGCAGTGAACATGTTAGTCTGTTCATTTCGATTGAAAAGGTTAATGGAGGGATAAAAGAGTGAAAGTTTTTTTTTTTTTAGGTCTTAGCAGTAGGAGGAGGCTTTTGGATGAGTAAAAAGGAGTTTTGGAGGGGAGGACTCAGAGGAAAGAGTTAAGAAAGGTTTGTGTTAGGGGATCGGTATAGTAAAAGAGGTGTCAGATGATGCAAGGAGGGGTAGAGTAGGAGAGAGTCTAGAAAGGGTTATTTTGGCAATCATAGTAGTGGTATGGGGTTTTGGATAAATGAGAGAGTGGATGTAGAGGATATATTGATAGATATATAGGATGAGAGATAGGGTAGTGCATTGGAAGGAGTAGTAGAAGAAGTTTGAGATGCGTCAGAAGGTTGGGCTAGAAGACATATTGAGTGAAGTCTAGGCTGAGAAATAGGGTAGTGCATTTGAAATGCTAAATTAGAAGAAAGTGATAAATATATAGATCCATAATTACATTGAAAGTATATAGATACATAAAGGAGGTAAGTATATGTATATTAAAGATATTGATAGAGGCACAGGATGAGAAAGAGGGTAGTGCATTGGATATGCTTTTTCAGGAGAAAAGTAACAGACACACAGATCCAAGTACATGGAAGGTACATAGCTGCACAATCAAAGTATGTACATGTAGACCAAAGATGATTTTTTTTTATTTATTATTATTTTTTCTCTCAACAACATAATTATTTTACATGTTTATACAAAGTAATACACAAAGATAGGTACATATCTATAGTGAAAAAAATGCTTGTTTACAGAGGGATATCCTATAAATTTCTGTTTGCGTATGGTGGTTATGTGGGGAAGAGCCAAATCTTGAGTAGTTTTCTGAAGATAAGGTGGTTGTCGGTGGACCTTATGTTGGGGGGTAAAGGGTTCCATAGTTTGGCTGCTTGAACAGAGAAGGATGTGTCACTCATGTTTTTTTTCTTGTATGGTGGGATTTTGAGGCGAGATGCTCCTTTAGAGCGGAGGTTCCTTTGTTGAATGTGTTAGGTGATTTTATTCCTGATGAAGAGCGGTCCCTTTCCATGTATTGCTTTGTAGGTGAAACATAGCAGCTTGAACGTGGATCTTCTGGCAACCGGTAACCAATGCAGGGCTTTCAAGGCAGGGGAGATGTGTTCTCGCGGTTTGATATTCAAGAGTAGTCTGGCAGCCGAGTTCTGAATCCGTTGAAGCTTTTCATGGTCGTTAAAGGTGATCCGTGGTAGAGGCTACTGGCGTAATCGAGTTTGGACAGAACAAGAGAGATGGTAGCTTGGACCTCGTGTGGAAATCCCAAATGAGGGAAAATGTGTTGCAGCGTTTTTATAGTAGCAAAGCTTGATCTTGCTAGTTTATCCACTTGGGCATTCATCGACAGCTTGGAGTCCATGGTCATTCCGAGGTTTCTTACTTCCTTCGATACTTTAGGCAGTGATCCCAGTTCTTCAGGCCATGCGGCAAGCAGGTTGTAATGTTTCCAATCGCCACACGTGAGTATTTCAGTTTTTGAAGCATTCAATTTGAGATGGCTCCAGGTCATCCACTGATCCATGGCTCTGAAACACCTGAAAATTTGTGATTTTCCAATGTCTTTGGGGCATTCCAGTTGAAGGAGTATTTGCGTGTCATCTGCATAGTTATAGCACGTGAGGTGAAATTTATTGATCAGTACTGGTAATGACTTCATGTAGATGTTGAAAAGCATGGGCGAGATGATAGAACCTTGAGGGACCCCTGTTTTTGTGGAGTTTGGTTTGGACGAGAAAGGTGGGGTATGGATGACATTAGTCCTGTTTCGAAGGTAGGACGCAATCCAGTCTAAAGCAGCTCCCTCCATGCTGGCTTCATTGAGTCTTTGTTTCAGAGTGTCATGGTCAACCGTGTCAAATGCAGCTGAGAGTTCGAAGAGGAGTCACGCAGCAACCCCGTTGCGGTCAACTGTATTCTTTAGGTCATCGCAGATGGCAAGGAGGGCAGATTCAGTGCCTCTTCCCGGACAGAATCCTGTTTGGAAGTCTGAATGTATGTCATTCTCTTCAATGAATTGTGACATCTGGGCGAACGCTGCTCTTTCTATCAGTTTGCCCAGGAACTGTCCATTTGTAATGGGTCTGTAGTTGTCAGGGTTCAGCGGGTCCAAGTTTGTTTTCTTCAGTAAAGGGCGTATATATGACTTTTTGAGTTCTTCTGGAAATATTCCAGTAGTTAAGGAATTGTTGATGATTCTTCTTACTGGAGTGGAAGCAGAGGTTGTTAAAAGAATTGTCTTGAAAGTTTGTGGCGGACAGGGGTCAGAGGGCTGCCGGCAGGCCTGCTTGCTCTGACCAGGTCCATAAATTCATCATGTGAGATGTGTTGGAAGGAACGGAGAGGCTTGATTAGAGCATTCTTGGATTGTTGTTTTGTACAAGGGTTAGTGCTGGTGCTTTGTTTCTGTTTTAAGTATGATTCCAATGTGTCTGCTTTGTAATGATTTGCCAGTTTTTCTGTGAAATCTTGAGTAACAGGATGAGTTCCTTCTAGGCAATTTGGTTTGCAAAATTCATTGAGTATTTTATGGAATTCTTATTTGCACATTTAGCGTTTTGAATTCTGTCTGAATAGTACCTTTTCTTAGCTTTTTTGATAGCATACTTGTATAATCTGTTTATTTTCTGTAGGTGAAGTTTGTCTTGTTTGGCATTTGTTTTGAGCCAGGTACGTTGCAGCTTTCTAATTTGTTGTTTTATGTCTTTTATTTCTATGTTTCTCCAAGTCGCTTTTTTTCTTTTGTTCTGTTGTGTGTTTTTGAGTGGTATCAGGATGTCAAAAGATTTTTACTAAATCAATCCTCCCCAGGATGGATAAGGGGAGGTGAGCCCATAACTTCAGCTGCTTTTGACATTCCTTAAAGACTCGGTCAAGATTGTAATTTTTCCGACCTCCTGTATAATTCTAATCCCAAATATCGCATAGTGGACCCGATGTTGAGTTGTGTATTACTTATATTCCAAGCCATAATTTCGGTCTTATTAGCATTTATTTCATACCCCGAAATTTTGCAGTCAGTTCTGGTGAGAGGAAAGGTTGAAGGTCGCCAATCTCTCCCGGGCCATCCAAGTCAGGGGAAGTCAACTTGGGCGCCCCGGCAGCAGTCCCGAAAGAGGAACGGCAGCTGCGGAATCAGAAGGGCGAGCCACTCAGAAAAAAGGAAAGCAAGCTCAGTGGTGCAGGGCAGCAGCGTAGCGTAGCGTAGATCTCTTTGCTGTGTTCTCGTTGATTTTCATTCCTGCACAGCGGGATGCCAGGCAACCGCGTCTCAGGTCCGGCAGGTAGGCGAACGGCCGGAGTAGAGATCGCCCGCCATCTCTCCAGCAGCCACCCAGGAAGAAAGACATTTTGCCGACCATCATAAGCAAAAGCATCTGTGTTTTGTCAGTAAGGCAGGGGAAGAAGGGGACACAGCAGAAAGACGAAGAGAACTGTGCCTGATGTCTGGCTGGGTAGGTGACGGCTGAGGCAGTGAAACCGGAGCCGATCTCCCCTATAGCTCTCTAGGCAGCTCCACTGGGCATCGGTCATGATTGCTTGGGCTCCTTGGTCAGAACATCCATCACGTTTTCATCCGAGGATCTCGAGCTCAAATGTGGGAGATTGGAGAGACAAGGACTACAGTAAAACATGACCCCAGGTGAGTAAAAGGGTCTCAGTAGGAGGTAGATATCAGGGTATTTGAGCCAGGAAGGCAATCCCTAGCCAGGAGCTCCTGGTAAAAACAATTTATTTTATGCTGTATACAATTTGGAAACTGCTGAAGTGGAACACCTGCAGTGCTCAATCACAAACCACTGCAGCCGGAGAGAACATGGCTGTACAGAGCAGCAGAGACCAAAGAAATTGTAAGATAAACTGGCTCCCTAAACGCACTTGCTTATTATTTTTCCACTGCAAAAGCTGCAGCACTGTTTAGTTAATTAGTTAGCTTAAACATTTATCTACTAAAATCGGTATGCAGATTCCAAAACAAGGTACATAGAAGGATGTGGTGGTGGTGTGCAACACAGCACAGGAAGCGATAAGGTTCGGCAGTTGCTTGGTGAGCAGGTTTTTTACAAAGTGGCAGTACCTGGTAGTTAAGAGAACCTTCCTTTTGGAGAAAGTAGTTTCATGTCATGTTGAAAGCTGTTTACGTAGATGGCGCATTTAAGCACGAGGCATATAAGTGATGCAATGCAAGGAGTGTAAATGAATAAAACTGAACTCTACTGCGAGGGTCCTTTGTGTTGGAGAGAGTATGCGGTTTGCCGCTCGCTTGTTGACGCATGCTATTCAGGAAGCCTATAAAGGATTAGTGGTGAATTAATATGGTGAAATATGAGGTAATTTCAGTGGTGGATATTAGTCTGTTACTTGGAGTGAGAAGGATAGCGGATGGATAAAAGGGGAAGATAGATTTGCATTCATATATCACTTGTTACCCCTGATGGGTGTTGAAGCGCTTTTCTGGCGAGTAGCACGCCACTCCGGAACCCATAAAGGATTAGTGTTGAAAATTAGTATAGTATAAATATGAAGTAATTTGAGTAGTAGATATGTTATTCAGTTATGTGGGCAGTATATTAGTATAGTTGAATATGGAATATGGAATTTGAGAAGTGAACATGTGAATTGTGACATCTGGGCGAACCCTGCTCTTTCTATCAGTTTGCCCAGGAAAGGTCCATTTCTAATGGGTCTGTAGTTGTCAGGGTTCAGCGGGTCCAAGTTTGTTTTCTTCAGTAAAGGGCATATGTATGACTTTTTGAGTTCTTCTGGAAATATTCCAGTAGTTAAGGAATCGTTGATGATTCTTCTTGCTGGAATGGCAGCAGAGGTTGTTAAAAGAATTGTCTTGAAAGTTTGTGACGGACAGGTGTCAGAAGGGCTGCCGGCAGGCCTGCTTGCTTTGCCCAGATCCATAAATTCATCGTGTGAGATGTGTTGGAAGGAACGGAGAGGCTTGATTAGAGCATTCTTGGATAGTTGTTTTGTACAAGGGTTAGTGCTGCTGCTTTGTTTCTGTTGTAAGTATGAGTCCAACGTGTCTGCTTTGTCCGTGTAATGATTTGCCAGTTCGTCTGTGAAATCTTGAGTAACAGGATGAGTTCCTTCTAGGCAATTTGGTTTTTGAAATTCATTGAGTATTTTATAGAATTCTTTATTTGCACATTTAGCGTTTTGAATTCTGTCTGAATAGTACCATTTCTTAGCTTTTTTGATAGCCGACTTATATAATCTGTTAATTTTTTGTAGGTGAAGTTTGTCTTGTTTGGCGTTTGTTTTGAGCCAGGTACGTTGCAGCTTTCTAATTAGCTGTTTTATGTCTTTTATTTCTATGTTTCTCCAAGGCGCTTTTTTTCTTTTGTTCTGTTGTGTGGTTTTGAGTGGTATCAGGATGTCAAAAGCTTCCTGTAGCCACTCATATAGATTCTGAACAGAATTTATATTTTCCAGATTTATACTGGATGTTAGTTGGGTTTCCAAGTGTTCCAAATTGAGTTTGTTCCAAGGCTGATAGGTGGATGGATGTAAGGTAGTTTTAGGTGAGTCGCTTAGCGTTGTTTTATGTTGGAAAGCAAGCAAGTGGTGGTCTGACCATGTGACTGGAGTTATAGTTTGAAAGGTAACTAGTTCATTATTAGCAAAAATGACATCTAGGATATGTCCAGTGGTGTGTGTCGGATTGGGGACAATCTGATGCAGGTTCAATGCGTCTAGGCCGGTGATTATTGTTTTTGGATGGGATTGGCACTGTTACCATCGCTACCTTGCTCAGCCTTATAAACATTCAAAGAAATGCTCTAATCAGGACTAGTCATGATTTTAGGTATCTAACATCACTTGCTGGCAATTGGATACAGAGAAATTGCATGGACCAAATTTCACAGTCACAGGGGAACTCTCTGGCTGGAGAAGACAGACGACATGCATATGCCAGTTATTGTTGGAATGGAATTAAGACCTCGGGGCTTACCCCAGTACTCTGTTTTTGGTCACTGAGTTTTTGAGAATAGAGTCTGATGACATCACAGGAGTGGGCACTGCAGTGATGGAGCTCCAAAGCAGAATACACACTAAGGCAAGTGCAGCAGTGGGTTCCATTTAGTGTGCAAGAACCTAGGCCATTGAGCTGCTGATCATCAAAAAAGGGTGGATTTGCTCCTTCTGCTTCGCCTGCGTCATACCTGACTCAATCAGTGAGACTGGACTGGCAAATACAAGAAGCTTTGTTTCTTTGCAACTTACGGCAGAGCCCCTGTTATGAATGAAATTAAGTTCAAAGATTCAGGGACAAAGAGCTTGGGGAGGAGCAGCCTTCAATGTTGACTTGGGCCAAGCTCCAGCAACAATGTCTCAATAGGAATGTAATCGCCTTTGAATTCAGCTTCAGTGCTGAGACCTGAGACAGGTGTGATAGATTTGTGGGCTATAGCACAAGAAAAGTACTCTGCGTGTCCCCTCACTTAGAGTAACTATTGTGGGTCAACTACATTCTACAGCAAACACAATGTGTGGAGCGGGGGTTTAAAGTAGTAAAATTGTGAATTATCAAAATATTATATTTCCAGCTGGATGATGCATGTAAGTGACTAGGCCCTCCTTCTAAAGTATCTGCAAAGTTGTATTCTAACATTTACTTTGGAGTATTATACAATGAACACTGTCATCTATACAAACATTCCCCCCAAACACTTTCCGGAGACACAACAACCCCTCAAATTAAATGGAAAACACCAACTCCCTGACACCATCAGCTCCATACAATCACCTGTGCTGCTACACACATGCCTGATTGGTTGTGGCCAGGGCTCGAGTCGGGGTACCACGCGGGTGGACGGCGTCCCCCCACTTATTTTACCAGGTGGACGCCGTCCCCCTGCCAAACAGCTGGACTTCACTCTTTGCCCTCTGTGGGAAGAGATCGGAGCTCACAGGACGCTGCACACGTGCCGGCTTCGCAGATGCAATCGCATCTAAGGGGTGAGCGAGGTGAGGCAATGACCCCGATGGTCCAAGCCACCTTTCGTGACGTCACTTCCTGTCATTACGTCACTTCCGGTGACAGCGTCCCCCCACTTCTTCTTTTAGGGCTTGTGCCCTGGTTGTGGCTAACAGGTCTTCTACAAAATGCCCTAAATGCATATTAACTACATAATCTCTTCATAAATTGTCCTCGGCCCAAATGGTTTAACCTGTGAATTTTAGAATATTTTTGATTTACATTAATCCCAAAAACAATGGAGTCATTTACGTAGATATTGATCAACGTTCGGGTGGCAGGAACATTTTCATTGGTTTAAGCGCTCTCTTTCAGGGAGCAAGAGCCTTCTGCCATGCAGTGCATACATGCCTACTTAATGTTAATCTTGAGGGTTTTGCTAATGCAGCTGAAATAATGTAAATCCCACTGAAGATGTCGTTAATCAAAATGGATTAAACAAGATCAGAGTTTATTTTTATGACGCAATTTACAGATATAACTACACAATGGAAATGTCCGTAAAACTATGTGTTGTTCCTTTTTCGATGTTGGTCTTATTTTGTTGAAAGGAAAGGGGGGGCCGCTCAGCCCCCACGCACGCATGGCTGGGCCCGGCCCCCCCCCATCCCCCTCGGAATTGATTGGCCGGTCCCGCCGTGACCCGGAGGCGGTGTAAGTGCTTCCGGGTCAAGGGGTGGGGCCGCGGGGAGGGTTTAAGAGCCTGGGGGGGCGCGGGAAGCATCCTCTTTGTGCCCGCGCTCCCCAGGCTCGCTCCTCGCCCCATAGTGGGGGGCGATAATTTTCTCTCCTTTTTTATTTCAGGTGTGCACATTGCATCGAAGGAGCGAGGAGCACGTCGGCTGACGGCGCCTTTGTTCGCGGCGAAGCAGAGGGGTCTGGAGGACATCATCGAGTCGAAGAGTGAGCCCGACTCGGGATCCGCATCGACGTCGAAGGAGCGAGCGGGGACAGGACAGCAACTGTCGTTTCCGAGGATCCGCGCCGGCCGGGGGATTTAAACTGCCAATCGGGCGCTAGGTATTGTGCGGGCGCTTGGGGCGGCGGGAGAGCGAGAATCGGCTCGTCAGAGCGCGTGGGAGATTGTTGCTCTGCAACGGATTTAGAGCGAAGCAGGGTCGCCTTGGGCAGCAGCTGGATGGGAGACCAGCTCAGATACTGGGTACACTGCTAATTTAGTTTAAACTGCCCTGGTTTCTCGGGGGAGACAACGCGGATTAGGTGAAAAGTAAATCATTGGGGATATACAGATATGTGATACTGCCCATTTCAAAGGAGTATATTTGAAGGTGATAACAAATGTTAGTGAGGGTTACTGGACTCATTTAAACTTTAAAAGCACATACTAGGAAGTGCTGCCAGCAAGGAATAAAGGGGTCTGTGAGAAGGTGTTTTTGTAATATTCAGACAGTTTAAACTATTCAATAAAGCACACACTAGTAAGTGCTGCACTTGCCAACCAGGAATAAAGTGGTCTGTGAGAGGGTGTTTAATAACTTACAGACAGTTTAAATTATTTAGCAATTCCTCCCCATAAAAAACTGCATTTACTAGCTATCTACGCAAATCAGGGTGGGGAGTTTATTTACTAAGGAATTTGCTGTGATGGAGCGAGATTTAGAAATATATTTATTTCAACTCGCAAAGTTAAACTTCCATAATAAAATAATTATACTAATGTGAATGGAGTGAATATTATTAACCAACCTAGATTAAAATGCAGTTCATGACACGTGGGAACTAATATATGTGCTCATATATGTGCTTTTTGTTGCAAATGCATGTTTGTGAAAAATAATAATCTAATCTTGTCTATCGACTTTGTCAGAATTAAATGCGGCTATTTTTATTAATGGCATGTGCTTATTTCTGTGTGCACATGTTTTGTCTTTTTGTCTTTATGTTGCACAAATCTGTTTGTTGCTTTATTTGCTTCTGCTAGGTAACATAGATTAATGGGTTAATAATTAGCAAAGGTGGGTGGGTAACAGATCGAACTTTATTTCTTTCATTAATCGATGTTTTGTGTTTATTTATACATTAGTTTTACGAATGGGCCTAAAGAAAATGGCTGCCAGTGCTGCAGCTTTCAAGACTTGACCAGTGTGAAGCCTTCACTCATGCGCAGAGTATTTTGCTGAGCTGACAACGTTTAATGCAGAAGCAATCCTGGTCGAGTTGAATGTGTTCTTGGTGATATTTCCAAGGACAGGATGTTGAATGGCCTGCCAAGATTAGGAAGTAAAAGTTTCTCCCCGGGAAAAGTATCGTTTTGAGAAAGCAAAAAGGATGGTGAAACTAAGAACAATAAGGGCTATGATGAGGCCCCGGACTTGGTCAGGAGAGCGTGACCTAGTTGAGGACTGACATGGTTCAGCCAATGAAAAGTTTGGATTGACAAAAAAATGTTCGATAAAGATACTTTAGTTAGTTAGAAAAGGTATAAAAACTGTCCCCATGAGAGGGAGGGGGATCTTGCTGCTCATCTTCTCCCGATTCCAGTTAGGCGTGACGTGCTGACGGACTCTTTGGAGCACGTAAGGATCAATAGGGCTAAATGACTTTTTGCCTTTATTCTTTTAGGCGAAGTGAGTTTTAGACAGGAAAAATAGGGCTTAGGTGATGGAAAACTGTTTATTCTTCATTAATCATGCTAATTGATTTTGCTTGAATCTGTTGCTATACTTTAAATAATGCTGCTTAAATAAACAAGATTCTAATAAGATGCACTTTCCTTGAATAAATAGTTAATACATAGGATTTTTGAAAAGACAAGCTGGACTTGTTATTTCATAGCCGTTACCATCAGCAGATTCATTTGCTTAAGTGACTTAATTAAATGCAGAGTTTTATATAAGCCATGGTGAAATCATTATACTGCAGTTGTATATAAATGTGTATATAAAATGTGAATAGGGTTTATTAATTAGGTCACATGATTCAGTTGCTCAAAATATGTCATGTTAGTTTATGGGCCTTGTGAGTGTTTTATGATTAATGATGAGTATTGTGGAGTTGGGTAGCGTTGCTATGACATTGCTATGACATATTTTCTATAGGGCCGCTGGATCAATTCTCTGGTAGCAGAGGATGGTTGCTATGGTAACTGACATGCTACATGGTAATTAGATAGGATCGATGTTTAACGGATGTATGACGTTACAACGTATACTTTTACAACGCCTACCTTTACATCGCACGTTTTACAACGCATACCATTACAACACATAATGCTTTTGGGCGCTGGATAGTGAATAGTTTAATTTACTATTCCAACTCCAGTCCCCGTGGATAGTAGGGAAGGTGTTGGATAGTACATTAAACCTATTCCCTATCCTAGAGCGCCCCCCAGCGCTATGCGTTGTAATGGTTTGCGTTGTAAATGTTGCGTCGTAATGGTAGTGCGTTGTAAAAGTTTCGTTGTAAAGGATGTTTCCCATGTTTAACATATGTTGAGTTTGTTCATTTGTTACATGTAGTCGAAAGGTTTTTTTCCTGCAGCGTGAAAAATCCTAGTTGTGCCGGCATATGAGTGGTGTGACAAATGAAGTTGCACAGTGCATTTGTTCTGTTTCAAAATAGTGGTATTGTCATATATCACTAGTGTTGTGGATGTACAGCACGAATTTAGGGATTTTAGGTGTGTTAGGTAGAATGTATAGTGAGGATTGTCTATGAAATCATAGCTTTTGAGTATAGGGACTTAGAGCCTGTTTTAAAACTCACTGTGCAAAGAGTAGTAGAATTTTATCCGAGCTTGTGTGAAGGGTAAGGATGCGTCGTCTATTCTTACTGGCAAATGTGGATTTCTATGGTTGGTTAAAGTCCTACCAAGATTTCATGTATGTATGGTTAGGGAAACTTTCCGTTTGAAAGTGCGTAAATGATTTTGTAAATTTGTTCGAGTTAAACTTTGAATTGCTACTTTATGTGCATTCAGAGGGAAACGAGTTTGTTATTACTTGTTAGAAGGGTAGAGTAAAAGTTTACTTTATCAACGATTGTATATTCTGTGGGAGTAGTGTCGTCTATTCCACGTAAAAGAATACTTGAACGACTGTATAAACTATCACCTTATTTTAGCGTAACAGACAAATGGTTTGTTTATTTGTTGTTATTAATTGATATTCATTGAAAAAGTTTTCTTAAAATGGCGCTGTGAAAATATTTTGTGAAGGAGGGGTGCGCGCTAGGAGTGAGAGACGAGAAGCTGCAGCGGCTGTGTACGTCACAGGGTTCGCACTGTGATTGGCTAGCATACGTCACAGCTAGCGCACTGATTGGTTCACATGACTGAGTCGAGCTGTTAGCTGATTGGCTCTTCCAGAAAGCGGCAATTCTATTGGTTGAGCAAGGTGGTGACGTAGCTTAACCTGATTGGCTTGTTGGTGTGATTCGCGCACGGATTGGTTGGTTTTGCGGAACAACCAGGAAACATTTACGATCATTTTAAATTAAACGGATTTGATTAAAAACATGAGTTATTATTACAGAAAAGAGGAAAAGAAGCTTACATGGCTTTAGAAATTGAAAAATGTATTTTCACCTGATAAGAAAATTGAGACGCGAGGTGGAAAATTACTTCATAAGTACAAAACACCTGCAGCCTATATGCACGGTGAATATGGTTATCATACTTGCCTTTGGTTTGATAATTGGATGGATTATACCAAGAATGATGGTGTTTTAGCTTGGCCAGAGGATGGCTCATTTAATATGAGAATTTTGAAAAATTTGAGAGAAAAAATGATGGCTCTTGTACCGAAGCCTAGACCAACACAATTTGAAGCTTTAGTTGAATGGGAGGATGAGATGTTTCAGCTTCAAAGGGAAAGTTGTGGTATAATAAGAAGTCCAAAATCAAATTTTAAAAGAGAAACTCATGAGGATAGAATGCGTCGATGGAGACAGGCAGACATGTGTGATGGTCTCTACCCAGTGAGAGTAATGATTACTGAAATACCAGGTCAAAAGAATACCCAAAAGAAAAATAATATTGAAGAAAGTAATTTGGAAGATCCAGTTTTAGAAGAAATATACCTTACAAATAAGAAACAGACTCCTTTAAAACCAGCGTGTTCATGGTCTACCCCGATGGTTTCTACAGGAACCACACCAAGTGCACCTCCACTTAATGAGGAATCACCCAGATTTTACCCGAATAATACAGAAACTCCTGAAAGATTAGAAACGAGAACTAATTCTAGTGCATATGGTGAAAGTAGAAATGTTCCTGAAACTCCAGTTTCAAGAAATGAGACTCCTTCCAGAGGTCTAATGGGTGCTGGAAGAGATGAGGAAACTCCAAGTACTTCAGAATATTTACGATCAAAAGAAGAATTAATTCGACAATTAACTAAAGGCATGGAAGCAGTAACAGTTCCAGTTACAATTGGTCCTGTTCAACCTGTATTCGATCAGGGAGAAATTAGACATCCAGGTTTGACTATTCCATTAAATGCAGAAATTCAGAAAGTGGCTGAAAATTTTTACTCAGAATTAACTGAAATACATCGAGAGAAAACAATGATGCCTGATTTAACTTTTAATCCAGGTTCATTATGTAGAACACCAATGGGTGCAGAGTCAGATACTGAATCTCCAGAAAAGAGTGTTGAGAAAACAGATTTAACCTCAAAGCTTGATGTCGCGAAACTTAAAGCAGATTTGGAGGAATTAATCATTGGTACAATTGGTCCTGACAGTTTAAAGCATTATCAAGATGATGAACTGTTATTCATTTGCAAAAGCATACAATGGAAAACTAAAAATAAATACGAACAGTTATAAGAATTAGCTACAGAACTAGAAATTGACTTGAGCAAACAGAAAAATTTGGGAAAACATTACAGACTAGATTTAACTGAAAAAGACATTGGAAATTTTAATGCGATGGGAAGAATTCTGCATATAAAAGATTTGATTGTGTACATCAAAAAGTTGGGTGATTTGAGCAAATGGAGAGTGAAATGGACAAAGAAAAGAGAGGAAGAAAGGAGAGAAAGGAGCATGTTGACTAATCAGTACCCAATGAGAAAAATAACTGGAGGTGGTTATGTGCATGTTCCTTGGTCTAGACAGGACATTCTGTTGTTCACAAATGATTTTCCTCGGTTGAGAGAAAAGCCAGTGGAATGGTATCGACAGGTAGCCAGATTCATGAAAGTGTCAAAAGTTCTGTGGATTGATCTGGATGGATTCTTTGACATTGTTGTCCTATCAGATCTTTGGACAGAATGTAAAGTCTCTGTAAGTTGGCCAAAAGTAGAACCTGCTTGAGATGGAGTAACAGGTGCTCCGTCATCAGAAGTCATGGGACTGTATGATAAAGTAATTTATTGGTTGAAAAATAAGATTCCCCCAAAAGAAGTTGACTGGGTTAAAATTGACAGAACAAATCAGGAGCAAAAGAATCAGTGCATTCATTCTATGAAAGACTACTGTTGGTTGTTAAACAGTACAGTGGCTATGAAAAATTAAGTGAAAAGGACATGAGCCACTTTATATACAGATTTGTTTATGGCCTGAGACCTGAAATTGGTGAGATGATTAGAAATGGTATTGTCAGATGACAATCACTCTCAGTTGATGACATACTGAGAAAAGCAAAATACTGCAGTGATGAGATAGACGCAAAGCAGAAAAAGCTTAAAGAAAAGGCAATGTGGGCACAGGTGAAAGTAGCTGAGCAGCAGATTGCAAATTTGGAGAACAAAAATGTAAATCTTAATCAGAGTCAGGGTCAAGGAAAATTTAAGGGCAATTTTAATAAACCAAAATTTAATGTTAATATTGAAGAGCTAAAACAGAAGCTGCCTTGTTTTAATTGCGGCGAAATTGGACACTGGAAGCGCGAGTGTAAAAATCCGCCCAGAAATTTTAAAAATGCATCATTAAATCCACAGATGCAGAATGATGTAAATCTACAGCAACAGCTACAGCGACAATTAAATGAGCTAAATCTTCAGCAACAGCTACAGCGACAGTTAGCGAATCAGCAGAGTCAGATTCCACAACCTCCTCTTCCAAACTGTGTGAATGGTCAGAGGTATAATTCGGAAACAGGATTCAGCGGAGGTGATCAGGTAATCAGACCACAAAGAGTGAATGTGCCAAATGTTTCTCGACAATTTTTGATGACAGAAAATAGTGAAAGTGATTCTGAGGATTACTTATGACGGTGCCTGAGAGAGGGGGAAGAGTGTGTGCTTGGAGCCACTCTTGAAGTTCACCAGTCTGGTCCATTTGTAAATGGCAAAGTGAATGATGTAGAAATCACTTTTCTTGTGGACACTGGTGCTACCCGTTCTACTGTTAGATCAGTGGAAATAGAAAACCTGCCTCTCTCTGGTGAATCAATCCAAGTAGTTGGTGTAGCCAATCAACAGATTAAAACAGATTTGACAGAGCCTGTAAAAATTGAAATTGGCAAATTCAAAGACAAACACAGATTTGTAGTTTGTAACAGCAGTCCTATAAACTTGCTAGGGAGAGACATTCTCTGCAGGATGAACTGCAAAATATACTGCTCACCGGAGGGTATTGAGCTTCAGACACTATAGGAAGATGGGCTTTACAAATTGACAATGCTAATGGTTGAAGCAGAGGAAAGTAAATTATTTCCTACATTTGATAAAGACAATTTACCTGAAGAACTAAAAAAGACAGTCAAAGCTGAAATTTGGGATTTGTCAGAAAATGAGATGGGCTTGATGAAAAATGTAGACCCAGTTAAAATTACAGTGGAACAGGGAATAGATTTTCCAAGCATTCCACAGTACAAAATGAAAGCAGAGACAATTGAAGGTGTCATACCTGTAATTGACAAATTCATAAAAGAAGGTGTTCTAAAAGAAATTGAAAGCAGTCCTTGTAATTCACCGATCATGGGGATCAAAAAGCCAAACGGAACGTACAGGATAGTTCAAGACCTGAGAAAGGTTAACCAAATAGTTGTTCCATGTTGCCCAGTTGTTCCAAATCCAGCAGTGATTCTTTACCAAATTCCGCATGATGCAGAATGGTATACAGTCATTGACCTTTGCAATGTGTTCTTTACTGTTCCATTGCATCCAGACAGCCAGCAAATTTTTGCGCTCCGGTTCCAAGGTCGCATTAGCATGGTGTCGTATTCCTCAAGGGTATACAGAGAGTCCATCTATCTTTAATCAGTTGTTAAAAAAGTCCTTGGAGAATCTAAATTTACCTGGAAAATCGACATTGGTTCAGTACATCGATGACCTACTTGTTGCAGCAAAAACACGAGATAACTGTGATAACAGATACAATTACTCTTTTGAATCATCTGGCAGATGAGGGACATAAAGTGTCGCCTGCAAAATTACAGTTTTGCAAACAATAGGTAAAATACCTTGGTCACAGAATTGCAAAGGGAATCAGACAAGTAACAATTGAGAGAATTAAAATGATTCAGGGAATGCAACCTCCAAAAACACAGAGACAGGTCAGAATATTTCTAGGAATGGTAGGTTATTGTCGCCAATGGATTAGTGGATTTTCAGTAATTGCAAAACCACTGCAGAGATTAACAAAATCAGATATAAAAGATCCAATTGTTCTGACAGAAATTGAAATGGAAGCTTTTGAAAAATTAAAAAGAAGCTTGTGTGAAGCACCTGCTTTAGGTATGCCAGACTACGAAAAGGATTTTGAGCTATATTGCAGTGAAAGAGAAGGATGTGCATTGTCTGTTCTGATTAATAGACATGGAAAACTGAGAAAGCCAATAGCATATTTCTCAGCAGTGCTTGATCCTGTTGCAAAGTGAGGGAATTATAATGGGATTTCCTGTAAAAGTCTATGTACCCCATTCAGTAGAAATTCTCCTTACCAGAAGCAAAACTCAGCATTTAACAAGTAATAGGCTTACCAAATACGAGAAAGTTATTCTGGGATCAGATAATGTCGCAATAGCAAGATGTGTGAATTTAAATCCTTCCACATTATTGCCTGATGGTATTGTGACAGAAATCAGGAATGAAAACGACAATGACCATGAATGCTTGGATGTTTTGGAATATTGCACCAAGCCTAGGCAGGACATTAAAGATGTTCCTTTGCCTGTGTCAGATTTTGTTTACTTTGTTGATGGTTCTTGTCTGAGAACAGAGGAGGGCTTTCTGAGAGCGGCATATTCTGTCTGCACAGTTGCTGCTGTGATCAAAGCATCATGTCTCAAAGGAATTCGTTCAGCTCAAGTAGCGGAATTGATTGCTTTGATTCGTGCATGTGAAAGAGCAAAAGATTTAAAAATCACTG
Source organism: Lissotriton helveticus (assembly GCF_964261635.1). NCBI lineage: Eukaryota > Metazoa > Chordata > Amphibia > Caudata > Salamandridae > Lissotriton > Lissotriton helveticus. Next base: position 1,633,943,294 of record NC_136067.1, on the reverse strand, counting down.
TAGTGACTGACAGCCAATATGGATATGGAGTTGTGCATGATTATGGACAGCTCTGGTCTCAAAGAGGTTATTTAACCTCTGCAGGCTCTCCCATCAGAAATGCAAAATTGATTATTAAGAGATTGATTGATGGCATTCAATTACCAGAAAAGATTGCTGTCGTGAAATGTGCAGCTCACAAAAGGGTGAAGATTTTATCACAAAAGGAAATGCCTATGCAGATGAGATTGCAAGGTATTGTGCGAAAAACAATTGTTCAATTAATCGGGAAAAGAATGATGAACATGTCTTGAGCTCACTTATGCTAACATCAGTAGTTGAAACATGGCAGGGAGTAAAGGATTTACAAGATGAAGCAAGTGATGAGGAGAAAAACACATGGTTAAAAGCAGAATGTAGACAGCTAGAAGAGGATGGAATTTGGACTTACAAAGATGGCAGACCAGTTTTACCAAATAGCATGATTGCTGACATGGCCAGGATGTATCATGGTCAGGGACATATAGGAAGAGATTCTATGATTAGGCTTTTCAGGGAGACTTGGTTCAATCCAAAGTTCAGAATAATAGCAGAATCTTTTTGCCAGAGGTGTTTGGTTTGCCAACAAATGAACCCCAACAGAAAAACAGTTGTGAGTATGGGAACCATAGGACGGGAGGGTGGTCCATTCACAAGGTTACAAATGGATTTCATTGAAATGCCACCACACAAAAAATTACGTTATGTGCTCGTAATAATCTGTTTGTTTTCAAGATGGGTTGAAGCGTTTCCTACACGCCACAATGATTCAATTACTGTTGCAAAATTACTTTTAAGGGACATTATACCTAGGTACGGTTTTCCGGTGACTGTGGAAAGTGATCGTGGAACACATTTTGAAAACAGATTATTACAAATGGTTTGTGAAGCTTTACACATAGAACAGAAACTACATTTTGCATACAGACCAGAAGCATCAGGTGTTGTTGAGCAAGTGAATGGAACCATTAAGAATAGACTTGCCAAAATGTGTCTAGCTACAGGTATGAAGTGGACTGATGCACTTCCACTTGTTTTGATGTCTCTGAGAAGTACACCTGATAAAAAGACAGGTTTAAGCCCACATGACATTCTCATGGGCAGGGTCATGAGACAGGCATTTAATCCAGTAGGAAAGTTGATGACTATTAATGAGAGCGTCATTTTGGAATACTGCAGGAACGTTTCTGACGTCGTGACTTCTGTGTTCCATCAGGTGGGAACTGAAGTGCAAACAAGAGAGATAGAGCAAGCACATGATCTGTTACCAGGTGACTGGGTAAGGACAAAAGTTCATCGAAGAAGAACCTGTCTGGTACCCAGGTGGCAGAAAGCAAGACAAGTCATTCTAGTAACAACAAATGCAGTGAAGTGCAAGGGTCTGAAGAGGTGGATCCACACAAGCCATATAATTTGTGTACCTACTCCTGAAAATTCTGACGAAGAAAGTGACACCACTGCTGATTCAGATTCTTAAGAAGAACCTGAGAGAAATCCAGATCCTGAAGATCGACTGGCAGGTCGACATCTGGAAAATTCAACTGTGAATGAAGCATTGAATGAAAAAGATTTGGAAATTGTGATACTAGACTCTGAAAATGATGAAGATGTGCTAGAAGAAGAAGAAGAAAAAGAGTCTGATCAAGTTGTGATTCAAGACCAGGAGAGTATTGAAAAGCAGAAAAGAAGCTCTGAAAGCAGGAACAGAAAGTCTGAAACTGGGAAGTTGAAGGTAATTGAAGAAGAAGAAGACGAATTACCGAGTACCAGCTATGAAGATAGAGTTCCTAACGGAGTGAAATTGCTGAGTAAAGAAGTACCTGAGTCCAGAATTCAAATTTCTGACAGTGAAACTGAAGAGAGTGATGAAGATTCTCAGATATGACATTTCAGAAAAAGGGCTTGGAGAACAGAGTGTAATGTGACCGAGCCAAAGAAGAAATTACTGAGAAAAGGTGATAACTGGCCAAGAGAAAATGAAGGTCTGAAATTCAAATTGATAAAGAAATCAAAGGAGCAAATTAATGAAATATCAAGTCAAAAGGATCCTGAAAAGAAAATAGAAGTTATTAGTAGTAGGGTAAAGAGAGTTGTGAAACCAAACCAAAAATATAAGTCACCTGAGTGGACTTACATAATTATTCCACCTGTAGTGGAAGTCAACAGCAGTAGTCAGGAAGAGATAGAAGACAATAGTGACAACGATTGAAATATTTTCTGATAAAAATTTAGGGTTCTCGTTTTTGGCGTAAGGCTGAAGAAATTGTGTTTGGTGACACAAGGTCGAAGAAATTGTGTTAGCTGGAAAACAAATTGTGACGCAAGGTCGAAGAAAAGTTGTTAGAAGTTGGGGTTTTAATTAAAAAAAAATAATAATAATAATAAAATAGGGGGGTATTAAGAATTTAGAAAATGTAGACATTTTTATTTTTTGATTTTTATTTTCTTTACAAGGCTTTGTTAAAAGAGTAAAAATGCCTTACGTTTTTGTTAATAACAGTTCAAGGTGTTCCATTCTTAGGAGGTGTTGTAAGATGTCTTTGATTTGTGTGGTCCTAATAATCCTGCTTTGGTTAATTCTAGCTGTCATTTTCCCTTTTGGAATTGACAAGGAAATGTATAAGGCTAATATGACGAGCAAAGCTTCAGTTAAACAAAACAAACATAGTGCAACAGGCAAAACTAACAGAGTTATTGATCATAGACCAGAGATTCATCAAGATAGATCTGTTGGTGATTTTTCTAGCAATACTTTTTCAAGACTCCTGGCTGAGTATGTAAAGGTCATGGAAGTCAAAGACTGTTACATTTGTGTGAAATTGCCTGCTTCTGTTTCAGAGGGAGTGACCTATAATATGCTTCCTCTTACTTATGGTATAACCTGCAGTGTAATAGCTAGCTTATTTTATCAGACTGGCCGTTTGGAGTATTATTATTCTAATCATGACGAGATTTTTGCAAACCTGAAAATTGAGAAAAGCTTAAATATGCATAAACAAGCAAAACAGATGAGGGAATTTTTCATTGTGACAAATGAACTCACCTATGAGTATGCTTTTAGAAATAATTTGACATGTAAATTGAGAACTGAGGAAAAGTCTTTCCTGAATTTAGTTGAGGAGAGAAGAGCAATTTATAAAAGAAATGAGATGCTCAAGCAGACAAAATCTAAATCTTGGCAGTTGGAGGACGAAAAGCTTAATGGTAAATCATTTGAGAATGTTGCTATACACATAGACAAACCAATTAGTGGTAAATTTTGTATTAGGAGAGATAACACATTGTTTGATAACTATTTTGTGGGTGCAAGTCATTGTGAGGACACTTATCAAACCATGGGAGGTTGGGGATTCAAAGGTGGCAAGGCTCCAATTTTTCCTGGAATTTATTTTGTAGGTGGAGACAAAGCTTACTATAACCTCCCAGATCACTGGTATGGGACGTGTTTTGTTGGACCTGTTTTTCCAAAAATATTCCATGTTGACAGAAATGCAGAAGGTTCATTTGAAATCAGCAATCATTTAAACAGGTTTAAAAGAGAAAGTTTTCAGAAATTCTGGGAGACATTTTTGAAGCAGTAATACCTTTAGTGGGTATAACCCTGAATGCAGGTAGAATCAGAAAATTGTCCACAATTGTTGACAGATTGCCAACTGACAAGGCTAGTGGCTTCCAATTAGTGGATACTGAGCTCATTGCTATACGGTCCATGGTAAGGCAGAATCGTCTTGCTTTAGACATTCTGTTAGCAAAAGAGGGAGGAGTTTGTGGCATTTTGCATGTCCAACACTGCTGTACCTATATTCCTGATGAAAGTCAGAATATTGAGATGTATATCAAAAATATCACTGAGTTGCAATCAGAAATTGTACCCTTAGAAGAGGATGATTTTTCAGAACGTTTAACAAAAAGATTTCCAGCAATCAAAATCTGGTTTCAAGAGATTGGTGGTTCAATTCTTGGCAAAATACTGACACCTTTATTAGTTATAGTCTTTGTGATACTGTTGTTAAAGATCAGTTGCATGTTACACAAGAGAAAGAAATACCTGAGGGAAAAGAAGAGAATATACAAGATCAGAAAGGAACAGGAGAGAGAGATAGAACTGGAAGAGTTTCGTAGAACTCAATATGAGAGTTGCAGACAAACAGCTGAGACAAGTCTTTAGAAATACTAACACAGTGAAATCAAAACATGTTCTTCTATGGGATAACATTTTGCAAAATTTTTGGGTGTGGTTTGGTGATTTTGAAATCACCAGATGAGGGAGTTGATGGAGCGAGATTTAGAAATATATTTATTTCAACTCGCAAAGTTAAACTTCCATAATGAAATAATTATACTAATGTGAATGGATTGAATATTATTAACCAACCTAGATTAAAATGCAGTTCATGACACGTGGGAACTAATATATGTGCTCATATATGTGCTTTTTGTTGCAAATGCATGTTTGTGAAAAATAATAAACTAATCTTGTCTATCGACTTTGTCAGAATTAAATGCGGCTATTTTTATTAATGGCATGTGCTTATTTCTGTGTGCACATGTTTTGTCTTTTTGTCTTTATGTTGCACAAATCTGTTTGTTGCTTTATTTGCTTCTGCTAGGTAACATAGATTAATGGGTTAATAATTAGCAAAGGTGGGTGGGTAACAGATCGAACTTTATTTCTTTCATTAATCGATGTTTTGTGTTTGTTTATACATTAGTTTTACGAATGGGCCTAAAGAAAATGGCTGCCAGTGCTGCAGCTTTCAAGACTTGACCAGAGTGAAGCCTTCACTCATGCGCAGAGTATTTTGCTGAGCTGACAACGTTTAATGCAGAAGCAATCCTGGTCGAGTTGAATGTGTTCTTGGTGACATTTCCAAGGACAGGATGTTGAATGGCCTGCCAAGATTAGGAAGTAAAAGTTTCTCCCCGAGAAAAGTATCGTTTTGAGGAAGCAAAAAGGATGGTGAAACTAAGAACAATAAGGGCTATGATGAGGCCCCGGACTTGGTCAGGAGAGCGTGACCTAATTGAGGACTGACATGGTTCAGCCAATGAAAAGTTTGGATTGACAAAAAAATGTTCGATAAAGATACTTTAGTTAGTTAGAAAAGGTATAATAACTGTCCCCATGAGAGGGAGGGGGCTCTTGCTGCTCATCTTCTCCCGATTCCAGTTAGGCGTGACGTGCTGACGGACTCTTTGGAGCACGTAAGGATCAATAGGGGTAAATGACTTTTTGCCTTTATTCTTTTAGGCGAAGTGAGTTTTAGACAGGAAAAATAGGGCTTAGGTGATGGAAAACTGTTTATTCTTCATTAATCATGCTAATTGATTTTGCCTGAATCTGTTGCTATACTTCAAATAATGCTGCTTAAATAAACAAGATTCCAATAAGATGCACTTTCCTTGAATAAATAGTTAATAAATAAGATTTTTGAAAAGACAAGCTGGACTTATTTCATAGTCGTTACCATCAGCAGATTCATTTGCCTAAGTGACTTAATTAAATGCAGAGTTTTATATAAGCCATGGTGAAATCATTATACTGCAGTTGTATATAAATATGTATATAAAATGTGAATAGGGTTTATTAATTAGGTCACATGATTCAGTTGCTCAAAATATGTCACGTTAGTTTATGGGCCTTGTGAGTGTTTTATGATTAATGGTGAGTATTGTGGAGTTGGGTAGCGTTGCTATGACATTTTCTATAGGGGGGCTGGATCAGCTGTGTTGTGTAGCTAAGGATCGGTTATACTTCATTTTTCGTTGTTAACATCCCTTTCATAGTAGGCTTACGCACGGGGGCCGCTGGTGACCGAGTAGCCGAGGTGCTCACGGTGGACGGCGGAATTCGAGGACACGGGCAGGCCTGCATTTCACTGCTTCTGGCGGGCCGCGGGGCTTGAGTTCGATCGCCCAAACACGCCAAGCTAGCTGGTGTGTGCTGTCACAGTTGCGTGGTGCTTACGGCCAGCCTGTGAGCCTCCAACTTGGAACCGGTACAAGGCACATTGTGCCAACGATTAACGCATTGTGCAGTGTAGGTGCTAGAACAGTAGGAATGTCTGGCAGACGGGGTGCAGGGAATTCGCGCATGGAGCTAATGTTTCAAACCATGATGCGCAGAATGTCAGCAATGGACAAGAGATTGGGGAAGGTGGACAAGTTGGGTAAGACTGTCGCGGAGTTGGATGCGAGGGTTGGAGCGCAGGCAGGGCCATCGGGGAGACCCAAGCGGGTTATAGTGCCACCGAGACCGAGGGGGGAGTTCGAGAGCCCACCGAAGTGTGGCAGAGCTAAGAAGGGTGGTAGTCGTCCCCCCAATCCCCCTTTAGGAGGGGGGTCCCCAGGGCCAGTCCCGAGTGGAGCACCTGCTGCACCTGAGTCGCCCACGCCTGCCCCGCTAATCCCAATAAGCGTGCCGATAGCATCAGTCACGCCACCTACTAACCCAGTCCCGGTAGTGGTCCCACCAGTGATTCCAACAGGCCCACCACCTGGGGCAGGTCAGGTACCCCCGGAATTAGCAGCACAGATAGCAGCAGTGCTTCCATGGTTGGGGATTGGGGGAATGTTACCTTCCGCAGCTGACCCCACGGCCGAGGCACAGAGAATGGTTGCACAAATCATGGTGGCAAGGAGCGAAGGTAGCGTGCCAAGCACGCCAATTTCTTCCCAAACAGGTCCGGCGAACAACGCGGGGACAGTCAAGACCATAGAACCACAGCGACTCGCTGACAGTGGTAAGCAGGTTGCTTTGCCGCTATTAGGCGATGGCACGATACCCTCCAGGGTGGAGAATTTGGCGCAACCTGTCTCACAAAGTGTGAAAGAGTTTATCTGGGCAGACAAATACGTAAATATTTTGTCATTGCTGATTGACAACAGGGAGTGGGAATATGCTAAGTCGCAGAAAGATATGATGTTGCCTAGTGAATGGCGGTCTCAGTTGTATAAATTCAGGGTGGAGAAGATACTCAACAGCTGGATCAGGGCTTTTTCTGTCTTTGTGGCGATTACCGCGGAACGTTCACCTGCAATGCAGGCGGAGATGGCTTGTTACCAGAGTAGGATTATAATGTTCAGTGACAACCATGGTGGGGATACATGGAAAGAATATGACATAGCTTTCAGGAAGGCTAGGGAATTTGAAAAATCGTTGGCCTGGGACAAGGTTGATTCAATTTCTTGGCATTCTCAGTTTACAAAAGGGCAATCTGCAAGCAGTGGCGCTAGCTGGAACAAGGGATATTCGCCCAAGCCCCATCAGCCCTTTCAGCAGCCCTTTCGGTCAGCGCAAGGGGGGGGGGAGTGGCCAATAAGGCCAGAGGTAATACAGGCGGGAAGGGAGTGTGCTGGGATTTTAACATGCGAACATGCACCAGGGCACCGGGCACGTGCAAATTCAGACATGCGTGTTACATATGCGGTCACCCTTCCCACCCAGAAACGACATGTCGTTCAAAGGGCAGTACTTCAGGTAACAGGGGGAGAAGGAAACCTGAATAGCAAGGAGCGCCCCCAAGTCGCTCACTCCCCCATTGATGTGTTGGCTATGATTCCGTGGCTGAATAGATACCCAGACCATAACTCTGCAAGGGTGCTGCAAGAAGGTTTCACACATGGTTTTCGGATTCCGGCTGGGGGGTATACCGGGACACCGCAGTGTAGGAACCAGTTGTCAGTAAAGCACAATCCAGGGGTGGTAGCGGCAATAATTGAGAAAGAACTACGCCTAGGTAGAGTAGCGGGTCCTTTCCTGGACGTCCCGGTACCGAATTTCGTCTGCTCTCCCCTGGGGGTGGTCCCAAAGAAAGAATAGGGCGAATTTAGTCTCATCCACAATCTGTCAGCACCAAGGGGCTTATCATTGAATGATGCGATTGACGAGAGCGTTTGCAGTGTGAAATATGCGTCTTTTGATCAGGCATTAGAGATGTTGAGAGCTTTGGGCCCCGGGGCATTAATGGCGAAATCAGATATCGAATCAGCATTTAGATTACTGCCAGTGCATCCATCCGATCAACACCTGCTGGGTTTTTCCTTCGAAGGCAAATATTATATGGACATGTGTATGCCCATGGGTTGCTCTATTTCATGTGCCTACTTTGAAACATTCAGTTCATTCCTGGAATGGGTTCTGAGACAATCTACGGGCCACCAGCATGTGATGCATTACCTCGACGATTTTCTTTTGCTGGGGGTGGCGGGGTCACAGGAGTGCGCGCGGGCATTGCGGGAGTTTTGCGTGCTCATGCGTGCTTTTGGGGTCCCGTTGGCACCAGGAAAAACGGTGGGTCCAGCTACATGCTTGGAATTCTTAGGCATTGAACTTGACTCCGCTGAGGGTTGTTTCAGGTTACCCAGGGAAAAAATTGCGAGGTTCAGGGCAGCCCTGCAACAATGTTTGATGAAAGTCACATTACAGCAGTTGCAGCAGACTGTTGGCCAGCTGAATTTTTGCCCCAAAGGGTCATCCCTATGGCACGCCCATTTTCCCGCTCAATTGCCCAAGGGCCTGCGAGACAAGCACCACCACACGAGACTGTCAGTTGAGGTTTGGCAGGACATGCTGATATGGATGGCATTTCTGGAGGATTTCAATGGCAGGGTACTGTGGGGTGCCCCCACTGTGACCTCAGCAGAGCTGGGATTATGGACTGACGCTGCTGGCAGTGTAGGGTTCAGCGCCATACTTGGCAACAAGTGGGTGGCGCAGAGGTGGCCCACTTGGTGGGAGGAAGGTGGTATGACAGCAAACATAGGGTTCTTAGAACTGTTCCCAATATGAGTTGCTTTAATGGTCTGGCCTGATCAATTGTCTAATCGATCCGTCATTTTCTGGTCGGATAACATGACAGTAGTGGACTGCATCAATCAGCAGGCAGCACGGTGTAAATTGATACTCCGCCTTATGAAGGAGATTGTGCTAAGATGCATGAAGTTGAACGTACAATTCAGGGCCAGACATGTTCCGGGGGTCTTGAATAACGCAGCTGACGCCCTTTCTCCCTTTAAGATGCAGGTATTCAGGGAGCACCTACCAGCTGCAGAGGCTTTACCAACACACTTCTCATCAACACTTGGCAGATTGGTGCCCCCAACTACAGGACCTCGTGGCAGCCAGCCTAGCTCCCAGGACCAGGACAGCTTACGAAGGGTCGTTCAGGTCTTACTGTAATTTCCTGGGACAGGATTGGGAGGCCAGATGGGATCAGGAGGCACACTTTACTGGGTACATGGACACATTGCACAGGGAAGGGCGCTCAGCGGCGACAGCTGGCAGACACAAGGCAGCGGTATCTTTCTTCGCACAGGCAAAGGGGGCCAGGGATCCTACAAAGGGCTTCTTAGTACGAAAGGCTTTGAAGGGGTGGCGGCGCCTACAGGCGAACACCGCAGATGGCGGAAGGCCAATAGGTCTAGAACGGTTGGCTGTGGTATTAGTCGCCCTGCCTGACACATGCAGCTCTTCAGGGGAGGTACTCTTATTCAAAGCCGCCTTCTCCCTGGCATTTTACGGGGCATTGCGGGTGAGTGAACTGGTGGCCCGCAACAAACTGGACAGGTTTGGTGGTCTACAGTTGATGGATACTACCATATGGGGCGACTCGATGTGGGTTACCATTCGGAAATCCAAGACTGATCAGGAGGCCCGGGGGGAGAGTTTGATGCTACACCGGGCACCGAACAACCCGTGCTGCCCAGTGTCGCATGTGGAGGCGTTCATCAGACAACGGGTGGGCATGGCATTGAGAGCATTGTTAATACATACGGATGGTACCCCGTTGACCAGGTTTCAGTTCCAGAGATTGTTAGCAATGGCTATCGCCAAAGCAGGTTTGAACCCCACAGAGTTTGGAACACATTCTTTCCGGATAGGGGCGGCCACCGAGGCCACTGCAAGGGGATTGCATGTCAACAGTGTGAAGAGAATTGGGAGATGGTCTTCCAATGCTTATAAGCGTTATGTGTGGCTGCACATGTTGTGAGGGTCACTCCACCCTTCTCCCCTGACACCTGCCTTGTTTATGTTTAGCTTTTAGTTTCCCGGGCCTGTAATGCGGGCCGGAAACTACTACAGGATCATCAGATGCGGCCATCAACATCTGGGCATCGGCAGGAAGAGAGGAAGACGACGCATGTAGTATGGGTTGTTGGTCATTCTTATGTGAAACGTGCTAAACCAATTTTCCTTTCAGGAGGAGGTAGACGGAGGGCGGAGAGCAGGGATTTCTATGTAACATTTCATGGCAGAGGGGGGCTCCGCCTTAGCCAGCTTAGGGGCTACATCTCTGACTTACTTGAAAGACACACCACACCGCCCTCAGTGGTTATCCTGCATCTGGGTGGGAACGATATGGTGACGCTAGGCAGAAGGGTCTTGGTGGAAGAGATTATCTCAGCGGCGGGTTGGTTGGCGAAGTTGTTACCAGATTGCACCATAGTGTGGTAACAATTGATACCTAGGCTTCAGTGGAGGGGAGCGGAATCAGTCAGGGCGTTGAATCACTCGGTAAAGAGTGTCAACAATAAGATCGAGAAGGTGTTTCGAACACCTCACCTCCAGAATATCCCACATGGATGCATTTGGGGAGATCAGTTCTACTTACGGGATGGGGTCCACTTGACAGAAGCAGGTAACGACCTATTAGTGAGGAATATACTAGCATGGTTAGAAGGTTCGGGTAGGCATTATGACCTTTCAGTGTAGGCATTTTGGGGGGGCCAGATAGTCGGTCAACTATGCTGGCCTGTGGCGGTAAGGTCATAATCGGTGAGCAGCAATTTAAGGTCCTTAGGGGGCGGTACCATTATCGAATGGGGTTGCCCAGGGGGAGGGGCCACTGGTCTCTCCTAGAACTTCAGGGGCAGGATATCCGCTTGCTTGGAAGGGTGCGGGGGAGGGAGTCACGCTTTTCTCGGGCTGGTAGCCACCCCGCACATACACTATGACGTCAGCAAATGGCACGAGTATAAGGGCCCTCCTTTTGGATAAATGGAGTTCACGGAGCGTACGAGGGTAACCAGGCGAGGGAAGAACTCTCCCGGTAACCGGGCCCTTGTTGCGCATGCGCACTCGTACGTGAGTGCACAGCTGGAAAGGATCTGACACCGGTTAGCGACCTTGCCGTAGGCCCAGAAATTATTAGAATGCAAAATTGATGTAGGATGTTAGATTCGGTTAGGAAACACGCTGTATTAGACATCTGTTAAGGTTAGCCCTTCATACCTGTCTACCTTACTGTAAATCGAATGTTTGAATTTTGCATTTAATAATTGTTTAAATAATGTTTATTTTCAAGTTTTAATTTTGTATTCATATTTTAATAAATACGGCCGGGAGGTCGTGAGACCCCCTGCCTTCCAAAGAATTCTCTCGCCTGGTGTTCAATACGTCTATGGTAAAGGTTGTTGCATGATGAGGGGGGGGTGGCCGGTAGTCCCAGACCATGAGGAAAGGGGGAGCCGCTCGGACCCCACGCACGCATGGCTGGTCCCGGCCCCCCCCTATCCCCCTCAGAATTGATTGGCCGGTCCCGCTGTGACCTGGAGGCGGTGTAAGTGCTTCCGGGTCAGGGGGCGGGGCAGCGGGGAGGGTTTAAGAGCCTGGGGGGCACAGGAAGCACCCTCTTTGCGCCCCCGCTCCCCAGGCTCGCTCCTCGCCCCGCTGTGGGGGCCGATCATTTTCCCCACCCACCATCCCGATTAGCAGATTTCAGTTGGGGCGTAGGTAGGTATCACCAGTGATACCTCTGAATACTGTGGTTATTGATGTATTTCTTCCTTAGGCCTTTTTCCCCATATACAGGAATATTTGTAAAGGTGCTTAAATTGTTGTGTGATATGTAATTACTTGTTTTCTCTTTAGGCCTTTTTTCCCTTCATAGGTTTCTTAATTGTCGTATTTATTGAATGGTCAGGCGGTAAGGTCATAATCGGTGAGCAGCAATTTTTAGGTCCTTAGGGGGCGGCACCATTATCGAATGGGGTTGCCCAGGGGGAGGGGCCACTGGTCTCTCCTAGAACTTCAGGGGCAGAATATCCGCTTGCTTGGAAGGGTGCGGGGGAGGGAGTCACGCTTTTCTCGGGCTGGTAGCTACCCCGCACATACACTATGACGTCAGCAAATGGCACGAGTGTAATGGCCCTCCTTTTGAATAAATGGAGTTCACGGAGCGTACGAGGGTAACCAGGAGAGGGAAGTACTCTCCCGGTAACCGGGCCCTTGTTGCGCATGCGCACTCGTACGTGAGTGCGCAGCTGGAAAGGATCTGACACCGGTTAGCGACCTTGCCGTAGGCCCAGAAATTATTAGAATGCAAAATTGATGTAGGATGTTAGATTCGGTTAAGAAACACGCTGTATTAGACATCTGTTAAGGTTATCCCTTCATACCTGTCTACCTTACTGTAAATCGAATGTTTGAATTTTGCATTTAATAATTGTGTAAATAATGTTTATTTTCAAGTTTTAATTTTGTTTTCATATTTTAATAAATACGGCCGGGGGGTCGTGAGACCCCCTGCCTTCCAAAGAATTCTCTCGCCTGGTGTTCACTACGTCTATGGTAAATGTTGTTGCATGATGAGGGGGGGGGGTGGCCGGTAGTCCCAGACCATGTGAAAGTTTAGTTCAGTGCTTAATACAAGAAATAGCAGAGTGGGGCCCCCGGTTTTTTCTTTGGAGCTCTCCCCAGGAGTGCTGCCAAAGGCAGGGCTTGATGAGTGGAAAGATTGCATTTCCTTAATTTCAATTCAAGCTCCTTTTCTCCACTGCACTACTATACTTTTTCTTTATGTCATTTTCACAGGTTCTTTTTCATTTCTGCTTTTTAGGTCTGGACTTTGAGACCGCTTTCACTTTATCGTCAGACTGGTGTTTTCCAAAACATGTATACATAAAATACATACATAGATGGCTTTTGGCAAGCAGCCTTCATCTACTGGTCTTTAATTTATCATTTAACATTTTGCTTCCTCCCACAACAGCATACAGTGCTTCATCCCACTTTACCCATGTGCTCCCTTTACTTTGAATGACTGCAAAAAGTCTGAGAACCTAAAAATAGTTCATTTCTCTTTAGTGACAATCCTAATTCAAACTGTGTTATACTTCATTGATTTTTTTTATATTAACTTGAAATTCCAGCTGTTGATTTTGTCTGTTCTTTGGGATCATTGTTAGATTGGTTTTCAATTTTCTATCTCCTTTTGAATGTTGCAGTTAGGGAGGGACTACGTGATATTGAGACATATTAGCTGCCTTGCAAGTTGAGTGCTTCGATAGATGGTGAATCATCGTTGTTATTCGCCTTCGGAAATGACAATAATAATTATAATGACATGCTTGGTGCAACCAAAAGTATTGTATTTGAAAAACAACACCAAAAAAGCAAACACATCAGTGATTTTTTTCATTCAATTTTAATTCCATTCATATGGCCGCTGTGTTAATATGGCTGCATAATTTCCTTTTTTAATTTATTTTTCCATCGGAGAAAGCTTGCTTAAGGCCAAACCTATTGGCTTTGGTGATGCTTGATAAGTTCAGGTCTCCAAAAATGTGAGACATGGCCCACTACCGGCAACCATTAAGCACTGATTTTATATGTTTTAACTATTACTCTCAGGTGTATGGATCTCCTGGACAAATGCACACATGTAGACAGGAAGAGCACTTGGCAGTGGCACTGGGCGGGGCCATGTGAGGAAGATGCCAGCAAGTTCCAGATTCTGAATGATTAAAATCTGGACAGTAACCTTGAGAGGCATTCAGTCTTTGCAAGGGAACTAATATTTCTGGACGAGGAGTCTCTGAGAGAAATATTAACCTTGTTGTTCAAACTCTAAGTGCTTGTTTGTGCCGGCCTGGCGGTGCTATCATTTTGTTACTTATGCTGACGCAGCAAGTAATAGGGCAGGTGTACATGCATCAATTAATTAATTACTGGTAATTGCATTACTCTGAGTCCCACTCCCTCGCTTCCATTTCTTACGTCCCTCCCTCCCACCCTGGTAGTCCAGGCCAACCTTTTGTGGTATGGTTTTTGGTCTATGTGGTATTACAGGAGGTTGGAGGGAGCTGGGGGCTATATATACTCCACGCGTTGGAGTCACATGGTATGGGTGTCTGGTGAGGCAGGGATGCCTCAATAAGTAAGGAAGGGAAGCGAGGGAGGGACGATGAGGTAATATGTTTTGTAAGGAGCGTCCGAAATGCTTCATGGATCATGTCACACAACCCACCTTAGCTCAGATAAAAGCACAACATTATCACAATTAATTAAAATTCCCTCAAACAAGCTACAATAGTAATTATACGACTTTTACTTGCCACAACGTCATGCATTACTGATGTTGAGTCGTAAAGCCTTGAACCCGTTCGTTGGCGTCAGCATGCAGACTGCTTGACTAAGTCAAAGCTCATTTCTGAGAACGTGCACAGTATCCAGACAGTCATAAATATTTTTATTTCTTTTAAATTCATTTTACAAGGTGGTGTCTCTGTCTCTGACTCCGAGTGCCGCTGCTGCCTTTCGTCCTGCGGGGTCAGGTTGGAGGCTCCATGATGGAAAGTTTTACAGCTCGTCAGGTCTGTTTCCCACCACTCCCTCCTGCGCGATGACGTTAGTGGCACAGCACACAAAGAGCGAGGAAGGGAGCAAGAAACAGAAATGGCCAATCACTGAATGGCTTCAAAATAAAGGCATGCAGTGATTGGCCATTGTTGCGTGGACCTGATTCTAATTTCTAATTTAATTTCTAATTTAAAACATTTATAGAGCGCAACGTCCACCGAGCGGTTTCTTGGCGCTAACAAAGGTCCGAATTACTGAGGATTGCAGGGGTAAGCGAGTTTATGAAGGGAAGGCCTGTCTAAACAGGAACGTTTTGAGGTCTTTTCGAAAAGAGGCATAGTGGGTGGCAAAACGTAGGTGATCAAGCAGAGAATTCCAAAAAGTGGGAGCCAAGGTAGAAAAATTGGCACCACCCCACTTTTTTCGCTTAAAACGTGGGGTTTGGAGGAAAGATTTGGAGGAGGACCGGAGCTCTCTGGAGGGGACATATTCGCTTATCAGCGAGGAAATGAAGGCCGGGGCAGTGCCTTGCCGGGCCTGGATTCTCCCCACCCCCTTGCTGCCTCATGTGCAGGACCACTAGACCAGAGGGCTAACACATGTGCTAAGCCAATCCAGACGCTGCGCTCTTATTGTTATGTTAACAAAATAACATGAGAGCAGCGTTAGGATTGGTTTGGTCAGGCGAACCCATCGCTCCTTAGTAGTCCGGAGGCTGCGGCTGTGATCCCCTGGCTCACTTATTGCGCTAGTGGTGAGCGGCCTCTGGTGCGCATGTCATGCTGGTTGTAGAAAGGCAGCCGGCCAACTTGAAATGCGCACTTTGACTGTGTATGTGTTGACGGCCCATGTAAGCCTGCATTGCAATCATGCCTTGCTGACGTCAATCATAAGTCCCTCTCCTCATGCTCTGTCTCAGTCAGTCATCCGACCCTGCAACCCGGCCTGCGGCTAAAAAAAACAATGCTGCGGCAAAAAAACAAAAAACTAATTGTAATTATTTATTTACATTTAATTTGGACAACAACACAAACAGCAGGACAAAGCCCCAACGCTCCTATTGAGGAACCGCCCCTGAAGGAACTACATTTTCTTTTTGGCTCAGCACTGCATGAAAGTGCATGTGTTTTCCATCTCTTTTCCTCTTGCGCTTCTGCCCCGTAAATACCTACCTCACACACTACTGTTTCCCTTGTGCGCTGCAAGCTCTGTCTCATGTTCTTTCCCTTGCCAAACTCCTCCTTGTTCAGTTTTGCGGTCTCCCTCCTGTGCTTCTACCCCACCCTCCATGTTGCTTCTTCCTTGTATGATGCTGTCTCCCACCCCCACCACGTTTTTCCTACCGCACCTGTTCCCTTTCCACACAGGAAATATATATATATATATATATATATATATATATATATATATATATATTACCTACTGGCGGTCGCCAGTAGGTATATATAGTTAGGATTTTTTCTCTATGGGATTTTTGAAAATTCTATGTCTAATAACTTTGGCGTTTGTGGACGGAATTGGCTGAAATTTTCAGGAAAATGGAACATTTTGTTTTTGAGCAGCCCCTGGGGGGGGTTCGTCAAGGGGGGGCCGAGAAAAAAGGGGGGTCCCAAAACGCGTTTTTCCAATGTTAATTTCCATAGGGCGGTTGGCCTCACTTTTAGCCCGAACGGCTGAATGGATTTGCACGAAACTTGGCAAAATTGTAGGGACTGGTAGCCCGATGTGCCTTTGCTAGGTCTCAATATATGTGCTCCAGTGGATTTTGAGAAATTAACGTTCAAAAAAAGATATATATCTGTAACAGCGCACCGGGCAGCGCTCCGCTACGTGTACTTTTCGCGTTACGGAGCTTTGTGAAGCGAAGCTGATTGGTTCTCCGTCGTCTGTAAACATTCCAAACAGTCCGTAGTGGTCGTCATCTTGTCTCTCGGAAGGATCGAGAGACAAGAGGAGGGCAAAGCGAAGGGGCAAATGACCATAAGGGGGCATAGTAGATCCTCCCTGACCCCCTAGGTTTGATGTGGAGGTTTTAAAAGGGCCCCGCGGGGCAAAAAAAAAAATATAATAATAATCGAACGGCTGAATGGATTTGCACGAAACTTAGCAAAATTGTAGGGACTGGTAGCCCGATGTGCCTTTGCTAGGTCTCAATATATGTGCTCCAGTGGATTTTGAGAAATTAACGTTCAAAAAAAGATATATATCTGTAACAGCGCACCGGGCAGCGCTCCACTTCGCGTACTTTTCGCGTTACGGAGCTTTGTGAAGCGAAGCTGATTGGTTCTCCGGCGTCTGTAAACATTCCAAACAGTCCGTAGCGGCCGCCATCTTGTCTCTCGGTAGGATCGAGAGACAAGAGGAGGCCAAAGCGAAGGGGCAAATGACCATAAGGGGGCATAGTAGATCCTCCCTGACCCCATAGGTTTGATGTGGAGGCTTTAAAAGGGCTCCGCGGGGCAAAAAAAAATAAAAAATCGTTTTTTTGGTGGGGTGCGCCCGGTTAGCGTAACGGGAAGCGGACTGGGGAGCGTACTACAAGGAAAGAAGAATGATTGACTTTTAACTTATTGTATGTTTATAGACTTTTTTTAAACTTTTTTTTCTGCTGAGTGACGTCTCGGCCTATCTCCACGGGATGCAGTCCCTACCATCTCGGCGTTTAAGCCCAGGGGGACCGGTAGTGTGGGAGAGATAACGTCTGTTAACGTTCGATTCGAAGGAAATCAGGAAGTGTTGAAAAACATTGTCTGCGCCATCTTGCCTTTTTTCAAATGCCACACTTTTGTCGTGCACGGCAGCCATTTTAGATGCCTTGACCAGACCCACTCTCTGCACGCTGTCGATCCGTAGCATGGCTCCCCACCCTCGCAAGCATCTCCCCCAGGCACTGGTCACCCCCGCTCTCTGTCTTATGCATGGGCAATAAACCTCCCCCCATCTGCGCTGCTCTTCCGTGAGAATCACACCCTGTGCCCACCCGACACCTCCCTTTCGCCCTATTCACTACCGCACCCTCTGACACTCCTCTTCCTCTGTGTCCGATTGTCCTGGCCGGTCCCAGGCTATCAGCTAGCCCTGCAGATGTAGTTTATGGCCCCAGCTGTAAAGAATCACCCCTCTTCAAAGGAGTTATAGTAGATCAAGGCCCACACCCGATGAGATCCGTCACACCACACGCGTTCCTACTATCTGAAAACCATCCTGTATTGTGATTGGGGAGGGGACCGAGCCTGAAGCGGAAGATTCCAGGGATGACTCTTTGTACATCAAAGTTTTTACAATTATGTGTCACATTAAAAATATATAGCACTCCAACAAAGTAGTAGGATTATAAAACTTTAATAACTTATAAATATATACAACAAAACAAAAACAGTAAAAACATTTAAACATTTTTAGGGAAAAAGAAGGAACAATGGTCAGTAGCGGTCGGTTGTGCGAATAGTCCCAAGGCAGCACAACGTCCAGATTTCTGGACGGCACCCAGGTGACGTTGCCTGGGTGCCGCACTGATTTGGGTATCCGGCGTGGGGCGTCCCGGGGGGTGGGTCGTCAGTAGCGGTCTGTTGTGCGAATAGTTCCAAGGCAGCAGAACGCGCTGAAATGTGGATGGCACCAAGGTGATGTCCAGTAAGTTGCCGCCCTCCGAATAACGGCGTGGGGCGCCCCGGGGGGGGGGGGAGGCAGTCCAAAGTTCCGTTAAAAGGGCAAAGGAAAGGATCGGTGGTTTGAACCATCAGTCAAAAAGGGGAGGGGTTGCAACAATTTTTCCTACCGGGTCACACTGTGCTTTCACCGGAACTGATCCGAACTGTGGTCTGCAGGATTCTAGTCATTCAAACTGAGGCTGGCGCCAGCATGGGAGCGCCGACGTCCCGCGGCTACAGTTTCGTCACTCCACGGGCGATCATGGCAGTCATTCCCCATCGGGGGTGTCTGCGGGGGTCGGGGACTCCCGCGGCTCCTCTAGAATCTTCAAGGTCGTGGAGGACTACGGTGGTGGAGTCAACCAGTGACCGGGCCATTTCTTTATGCTGGGCCCGCTCTTGCCAGGTCGATCGCCATTTTGAGAGTTCGGTAGCTACCGGCAATCGCGGGGTCAAATGAGCGGACGGGCTCCACCCTGCCGGGCGAGACGTTGCAGCATCGCCACAGTGGAAGAACCCTTTTCCGGGCGCCTGGAGCGCTGAGGGTGCAGCTGGGAAGCCTCCACCTGGGGAGGCGGGAGAGGCCTGTTCGCACCGTCTCTCCCTCCCAGTGCACCCCACGGCGTTTCGCTTGACATTTGTTATGGCCGGACCAGGCGATGAGGACGAGGGGGGGTCGGAGGCATGTGCAAGACATCCCCCCCCCAGGGTTGTTGCAGCCATTATGGAAGAAAAAAGAAATGTCCAGTGCGTCTTTTGGGGCGGGCCTCTGGTTGATGGTGGCCGGACGCTCCTTGCCACGGCCCCAGGAACGGGTCCCTTAGTCCATCCTTGGGACAGACCTTGGCGCGTGGCGCGCGGCGCCTCTCCTGGGCCTTTCGCGCAGTGGCCTCTCCACTCCCAGGCCCTCCATGGATGCTGGTCCAGACTGGGAGAGAGAGGGGGGGTCGAACCTGTAACTCTCCAGTGTTACCGCGGCAGGATTCCGTCGGCCTCGGCCTCTGGTTGATGGTGGCCGGGCTGGGAGAGAGAGGGGAGGGTCGAGGACACGGACATTCCCCCCCTTGCAACTCTCCACGGTTGTCGTAGCAATCCCCCTGGCCGGGTCCCATTGGCCTCGGCCTTTCCTCCGGCTACACCCTACGTGATGATCTTCTGCCGACGGTTGGCAGCAGGACCCGCCTTATATGTGTTGCTTCCGGCTGGGCGTAGCCGCAAACCTGTTGCACTTTGGAAGTTTCCAGAATGGGGCGGATGTCTGCTGACTTGTATCTTTCCCAGTTTGCCGTTATTTGGCCGTGGCAGGCGGTGGGACAGACACGTTTTGGGGCAGTGAGGGGCGATGAAGCCTCGTTGCCTTGTGGCCGTTGCAATGTCACACTTGGTTTCTCTTACTGTTTTCAGGTTTCTTATTACGGGCTTACTTCTAACGTTTCTTGTTTCTAGGACAATAATAGGTTTTATCATTACGTATTGTTATCGTTTCTTTGTTTGTTATTTAATAAAAAGTTCATCAGTGGCCTACTGATTTTCGTTTTCCTATTCCTTTCTTTCCAGGTTGTTTCATGCTAAAGTTTCTGTTAACAGGATACAGTGATCACTTCGTTATTATTGCATATGTCCTTTTCACTAGGGGTGCTCTCTGGTCGGGCCAGATGACCTATCTCTAGTAAATGGTCCGGGTGAAACAGGTGCATCAATCAGTGGGGAGTAGATAGGCATGACAGATTACAACGGGGGACAAAGGTCCGCATTACCTACCCTTTCACTACTTGCAAAGATTTTCCTACGTTTATTTGCAAACAGGGAATACCTCCAAAAAGAACCAATTCCCAAACAGTCAATGTTCGGGCAAACAATCAATCAATGAGGAACGAAATAGGCACGACGTGTTAAAGGTTTGCGTTACCTACCCTTCACTATCTGCAAAGGGAGAGAGAATATTCCTATTCTTCCCCGTTTGCAGGCAGAGAAGATCCTTAAGAGAACCAACTTCGAACAATTCAATGCTCGATTCAAACAATCAACAAGGGGTACTGTGAACACAAATGAACGCCGCTTATGTACATACACATTGCTATTTTCAACAGGTTGTTCCTAATGTTTCTATTTTAGCGAGGTCAAAAAGAGATCCCATTAGTGGCCTACTGATTTTGCTCGATTCCTTTTGTTTTTTTACACGATTTTTCGCTATCTGCAAAGACTAAACAGAGTATTGCGACTCTGTGCTTGTTTGTAAATAGAGAATGAACCAAAGAGAACCAATTCTAAAACAGTAAATGCTTGGATAACAATCAATCAAATGGAGAGAGAAGCAGGCACGACGGATTACAACGGGGGCAAAGGCCTGCGTTAACTACCCTTCACTATCTGCAAAGAGAGAGTACTCCTAATAGAAATGAGGGGGGGGGGCAGCATTGAAAGCAGATCAGTGTGCATAAACACGAAAATGTTTTTTCTTACCACGTACTTGACAATCGACAGCTTATGATATTTGCTATTAAAAAACCATTGAAATTCACTGAAAAAACCATAGGTTATAGACCATATATAGTTAGGAATTAGCATTTACAAAACCTTGAAAATTCACTGAAAAACCATAGGTTATAGACCATATATAGTTAGGAATTAGCATTTAAAAAACCTTATTTTACTCACACAAAACCATTGAAATTCCATATATAGTTAGTTGTACTAACTATATATCGCGCACCCGCAATCCACTGCTGATCATGTCACATATTACATCATTCATGACATGGTCAGTGACATCACTGATGACATCACTGATGACATCTCAAATGACATCACTGATGACATCTCCCATTAGAGAAACAGGAGGTAGTAAAAGGTTGGATGCAGTGTCGTAGCTACAGCCAGGCAATACTAAGACACCACCATCAAGGGGGCGGCAGGTTGTGCCGGGTAGCATTGCCAGGGGGCAGGGTGGTAATATGCCACTTTCATAGGGAGCTACATTGCTTTCCTAGAATGCCTGGGTGGTCTGTTGCTGTACAGGGAGCGGAGAGGGCTCAGTGCAGGTGGCAACAGACTACAGACATGACTCAAAAGCAACCCAGCGCCCCCGCTGAAACCTTGTTCCAACTGTGACTCAATGCCACTTGCCAGCTCACCTCTACAACGGAAACGTGTTTTTTTTTCCTTCAGAGAAAAAGCCCACTATATGCATTAGGAATTCCCCTACAGTAGCACACAGCAGGCGTTAGTAACTGCAGCTTGCGGCGCACATGTGGCCGAGAGGGAAACTGTGACCGCAGGACAGGGATCCCACATCTGTCATCAGAAATGCATTACACTTCGATTACTTTTTCGCATACAATTTATGTGTAAATGCCCACTAGAGGGTTCAAAACAGGAGTGGCAAAAATTAGCTGTAAAACGTTATTGAAATAATTATGTGATAAAATAACATGATTGAGTAATAATAGCTAATATGGTCTGTTTACTGTGGTTTAACATGAAATCAATGTACCCTATAGAAACTACATGTCCCAGAAATCCTGTAGGAACTAACAGGAAGTGATGTAAAATGACGAGTAATTTCCTTAAAAATCAAAAAAATTGTCAAATCTGGTTACCTGTGAGCAAGGTCTCCGCTGAGACCGAAACGCGTAAGGTGCTGCTGGCTGGCTGGCTGGCTGGCTATCAATAAAACCTTACATTTTGACAAATAAATAGTTTTGTGTAATTAAATAAGGACGAGAGTGCACGACGAAAACATTCCCCGAACAGGGGAAAACGGAATTAATATATATATATCTATATATATATATTTTATAATTCGACCATCACCCAAGGGCTAATTTCCTTCATTGCACAAGAGCCCATAACCTGCTTGCTGAGCCACTAAATACACCTAAAGAATTACGTAGCCAGATGCGTCATCGTGCTTTTCATGTACTTATTTTGCTTTTGACGATGCTACACAGCCTCTTGCTGATACCTACTGGCTTTGCCAATGCTTGCTTCTTCCCTGGTACCTCATAAAACCTCGTTACGGGGACAGAAAACACGTGAGCATGTCTCCTTGCCCACTTAATGGGAGCAGAAATCTCTCTGAGAAAAACAAGTTGCTGATGTACCGTTAGAAATGCCAAGACCCCTAAATCCGCCCGCATGGCCCCCACAAAAAACATAAGTGCGTGTTGGCAAGCCAGAGGAGCTCTAAGTAAGTGCTTGTTCAAAGGCTTTCTAAGCCAGCAGACCACACAGTACGGCTCCTAAATGCGCCTTTTGAGAACCGGTCGGGGTTGTTGTTTTCAGCAAGTAAATGCAATTAGAGAGAGGAGAGAAAATGTGAAGTAGGCCTGAAAATAGAAGCAGCAACATTTGACGGGCACAGTTGGCACAATGGGCCATGTCTCAGGGATACTGCCTGTGCAGTCTAAAACGTATTACTTATTAAATCCCCAAGCCATCAGGCTTGCCTCCCTCAGAAGCTCCTAGAAGCAATTGAATTCTATATTGAGTGTACACAAAATAGACAGAAATCAACATTATCAGACGTCCTTTAATTGTTCACACAATTTCTAGGGGATACCATGAAGAAAACTTCTTTACCTGCTCTCTCACAACAAGAAGTTTCCAAGCCTCCTTGACCTCCTATTGTTTGTTTACAATTATGCTTAATTTATAATTTCCTATAATATCTTTGAGAATTATGTATTTTTGATTTATATTGTTATTTACGTTTCTTGTGAACCTTTGACCGTACTCCTATCCTCTTCTATATTATCTTTTTACTATTTTAATGAGCATTGTATACCATTATTATTCTTTACCACACCTTCTTGTATGTCGCATTAACAACTGATTGCTTATACGAAGTATTGTTTTTGTGATCAGATTAATATTTTCAATAAACCTTTTCTTGAACTTAAAAAAGAAGTCCTTTAATTGAAACAAGACAGGACTACAAGTTTAAGGGTGCATCATTTCTTAAAAGGAACGACAGAATAGAAAAAGCAGTGGTCTAGTTTCATGGACTTATCTGGTCATCCAAACCTATAGGAAAGCTGTCACGTGGCAACAGACACCGTATCACAAGAGTTACCATCACTTAGTCGTAGTATTTTACCCACCAACACATTGGATGGTGGGACTTGTAATTCTCCTCTCATCGTTCTAATCATGGACATAAAACCCCCCAATAGATAAATGCTGAGTGCTGTAAATCCGGAAATGGGTGAAGGTGACGATTGTGACGGAAGGCAGTATGCAGCCGGGCATATCGCCCTTGAGAACATATAGTTAATGAAAAATGTTATGTTCAGATGCAAATACACACAGCAAAAGATGCTAGATGCTGGAAAATCAAGCGAGAGATTAATCGGGATGCATTAGCATTAGAGTGCCTGATTGCATCTATTGCGTCATCCGTTCTTCCGAGGGCGGTCCTTTAAGGGATGAAGGGCTCTCCACAGAACAACTCTGAAGCTGCTAAAAGCAGCCACGCATTAAAGCCAGTGTGTTAACGCTTCGGATTGAATTACATCCCCACCCACCTCAAGGATGTTGTTCAACATTAAATTGCTTCTCTTTTAAGTCACTTGGTTTTAGAGTGGGTGCACTATCTCCTCTGTTAAACATGTTTTCCAACACATACAATTTTTAACTTATATGGCAACCATAACTAGAGTGCGGGTATTTATCTGGAAAACAATGCGGTAGGGATGATGCGACCCAGAAATCTGGTATAGACAATTCCTCGGTCACTTAAAACTGTGTTCTTGGTAGTTGCAAACTCACCTAGACCTCTGTCCTAGGTAACAGCCAGGTTCGTGTACGGTCTCTGCTCCTTATAACAAAGCGGTAATAATGTTTCTTATTTTCATAATACTGGCATGCTCTGTGATCTCCTCCAAATAAAAATCAAGTGTACATTGGAGAATTCTTGATTATGCCCAGAGTCCTGTTCCCCTCCAGATAAATCCCAGGCTCACTCATAGATCTGCTTTTGTTAATTTCCAGAAAAAGAAACACAGTTTACACTGTGGTAGCATCTAGATTCACTTATCAATAGCTAGACATCACCGCCAGATAGTACCCAGTCTCCGTTGTAGGTGCTTTCTTGCCAAATGTCATAATACAAAGTTCCAGTTTTGATAATGTCTTGAGTCACTCAGAACTCTACTCTTATCAATTACCCACACTCAGTCAGAGCTCTGCAACTTGTAGTATACACACTTACTCAGAGTTCTGCTCCTGATTAAGGTTCAGTCAAAACTC
This sequence comes from Lissotriton helveticus, assembly GCF_964261635.1. NCBI lineage: Eukaryota > Metazoa > Chordata > Amphibia > Caudata > Salamandridae > Lissotriton > Lissotriton helveticus. Next base: position 1,633,918,796 of record NC_136067.1, on the reverse strand, counting down.
TGCATTTGAATCCCCCACACTCCGAATCTACTCTTGATTACACACTTACTTAGAATTCAATACCTACGACCGCTTAACTTAAAACTACTAGTCACTCAGAGCTGTGCTCTTGATAACACAGAATTTGTCTCCTGAAAATACAGGTCTACCGGGGGATCTATTGTCTATAAATCCAAGAGTATCTAAGAACTCCCACTTAGAGCTCCACTATTGATATTACACAGAGTTACTCATAGATCTACTGTTGATAATACACAGAATCTCACATAATATGCAAACGCTGGTACACATTACAAGTGCCCTGGTAATACCAATCAGGCCGGAAATTGGAGTTACCAGTTACATTGGGTGTGTAACATTTGAGGCAACAAAACAGATTTGCCTTTTTCACTCAAACCTTTGTATACTGGAGGCAGGCAAAATGCCCAGATGAAACACCAGGGGATAACATAAGGGAATTGGCAGAGAATTACAGATGTATGCATCTTATGCCCCAAACACTCATAATGGAGAGTAATTCAAGGGGATGGCAGTAGCCATCTGGATGTTTTCCAGCCCACTCTCAATGAACCGTTTAGAAGTCATCCTTTGATGACTGACTCATCAGAGCTCTGACCATGATACTGTGCAGACTTCCTCATAGCTCTGTTCCTCCCAGTGCCCAGACGCACCCGTAGCTCTCCTCCTGATAATAGGCTGACATACTGGAAACGCTGAACTTTAGCGTGAATAATCGGAATAACCGGATCTAAATCTTCTATATTCACTGCTATGACATAACAACGGTGGAAACCAAACCTTGTTTCAAACTGTTGTGACTTCTCCAGGCAAAATGCTCACTTCCCCTTGTGGTATGCCTCCTCTCTTGGGTTTCCACAGACATGAGTGAGGCAGTGTAGTGATGACTTGTGGTCTCATCTGCCTTCTCCTATCTCTCTTGGGCCTCCACACATGCAGTGGAGGCCAAAGGATGTGGGTGGTGCTCTACCTGTGCCAACCACCACATTCCCCATCAGTGCTAGCAGGAAAACATGCCACCTGGACTAGCTTCTCCCAGAGAGCCCCTGTCAGTGTAGGGCCAGCTTTCTGATCTCAGGGTCAGGGAGAGAAGAGAATATGACTTTCAGTATCGAGAGGGGGAAAAGACACTGAGGTTGTTGGTGAGTGTCAGCAGGCCAGGCATTTGTTTTATAAACTGGGTGGGGGGTGTAAAGAGTTGAAGCATGGATGGTGTGGGTGAGTGGTATCACGCTAGGTTACTTTTCAGTTGTGGTGGGATAGAAATGTTCATGTACATGGAAGTGAGGTTGGACAGCAGAGGGCCATATGCTTTGTTTATATTCAGGAACAGATGAGAGGGGGGCATGTTCTGAATGGCTATCTCATTATTCTTCTGCAGATTATTTGGTGTGTCATTCATGCCTTTTCACTGTTGCTGACTTTTCTCTAGCAAGCTGCTTTGACTACTGTTGCCACAATAAAACAAGTGCTTGGATCCTTAAGCAGGGGCGTAACACAGGCCCACGCAGCCCCTGCGGTGCGGGGGGCCTCAAGCTCCAAGGGGCCCCCTCGGCACTGCACTGTGGCCGGAGAGCTCCTGATTGAGCCCGGAGGTGGCCTCTCTAAGTACCGTGCAGGGAGGCCCCCTCACTTTTCGTTACGCCAGTGTCCTTAAGAGGACACAGACAACCAGCTCTGTCTCTGACTCCAGCTAGGTGTAGGACTTAAACTCAAATACTAGAGAAGACATGCCGTTTGCAACTGGATCCTCACTGCTGTTTCACTGTCCCTTATGCAGATGATTTGGGCCATGCAAGCTTATTCGCGGTTGCTACCCTCTTGCCTGTTCTACAGCAAGATCCTACCACCACTTTATGACCTACAAGGTGGCACTTGATTTCTCCTGGCACCACAGGACTATAAAACCCAAGATCCTTCAGAGGATTCTGGCTACCAACTCCTGTCTCGTCCTCTAGCCAGAGACGGGTTCTAAATTAAATAAAACTGGAAGTGGCCCATGCAGAGCATGGGTCTGCTGCGGCCTCGGCCATGGCCAAGGGTGGGCCGGTCTGTGGCCCAATGCAGCTATTGCTCAATTCTGCTTCTTCAAATTTGTAATTGGAAATTTGCCTGTATACAGATTGAGGGGTCCAGAGGTATAAGCCTACATTGGGTAGGGAGGACTAGTGGACTTGTCAGGAGAGTGCAGTCTTGGCCAATAAGCTGCCTAGTTTCTCAGGTCCATTCCTCAAGAGCTGCTCCAGTCGAGGTTTTTCCTTTGAAATCTGGAGCGTGTAGTCCTGGTTTTATAATGGAATAAACCAGACTACAAGTCCCAGACTCAAAGAAAAATCCTGGACTTGAGCAGCTAATCATGCATGGACATGGGAATCTTGGCAGTGCTGGAACTATGTGAGCCAACGCCCTATTAAGACACTTTTCTATGCTGCTTACTATATGGTTTTTAAGCACACTTTATGAACAATTGCCCTTTGAAGTGCATTTTCTATTCCTTTAAAAAGGTTTGATGATTTGTTTGTAACTTATTTAGATTTTAAACTGTGTTGTCTGAGAAAAAAAGAAGGTTGGTTGTTAGTCCACTTAACTGCTTTTGCCAGAAACGTTACAAGGGAATGGTGTAGAGCACACTGAGTCATAGAGGTCAACTGGATAAAGAGATAGATAGTTTAAATAGGAAAGTGGAAAAGTTGATTGGTCTGGGAATGATCTTACAAATGGTGCCCTTCATTTGAAAGCAGTGTTAAAGAGTTTTAGTTTGCTAGAAAATAATGATTCATTTTGGCATGCTTCAGTTAGCATAACTAGGCCACACCAAACCTTATTGGCAATCATTCATGAAATGCTGCAGAAAGTGCATTATTTATTTTAGGTGTACAAGCGTTCCACGTGCATGTGTCTTTATTTCAGAAAATTTACAAAAATACAGCCTCTGCCATGTCTGGCTTTGTTCTTCTCTCCTGAGGGAAGGGTGTGTTTCTGTAACAATTTCAAATTTCTTATTATATTTATTTAACATGCATAGTTAATTAAAACATTACATGTATAAAAACATAAAATATGAAAGTACTCAATAAAACCCCCTTAGTACAGATGACCTCCACTGATTGATATGTTACATTTCATGGGTCCAAGAAACTTATGGTGAGAGGTCATAGCTTATCTCTACTGAAGCAGAAGCGGTCGAATGGTTGGGAGTAGATTATATTACATAAAACTCATTTAATGTGCATTTAGTGTTTATACAATGGAGCTGACCTCCAGTAAATAGTGAGATAAGCTTTTAAAGGTTCATTTACAACACATCAAGGTCCCAAGGACTTTACTTAAAACACATTTAAAGTGCATTTAACAATTGTGCAGCCATGCTGAGCTCTAATAAATTAGCAACTTACACTTCATAGGTGTCATTTAAAAGTGCATTTAGGTCCTAGGGACATTAACTGGCTGACTGTTTGCTCAACAGGGACATTGAGGGTTTGGTATCACACAAAATGATCCCCTTGTTGCAAATCCCCCCTACCACCTCACCCTCTTGCTTGGCACCAATCCTTCTCCCATTGGGCGAGGGCGGAGGGTGCGGTGCTGTGCAGAGAGGATCTGCTTGGCATTCATATGTTCCCCCTGGCGCCTCAGTGGGATGCAATGATCACCAAGCTCTCGGGGGCGGACACAGACACGGGACCCCTGCCTACATCACAGACGGCTGTCACTCAAGGTGCCCCCTCCCCCGCCGGCGCGGCTCAGGCCTGACTCCACTCCCCAGTCTGCCATTACCCTCCTGCCGTGGAACTCTGTTACTGCTGAGTCTTAGGGGTGTTTGAGGTCCTCTAGCAAATTTAGCTATGGCGGCAGGTCTCGCGCGACTCTATCCTATCGTTCGTTCGTTCGCTTTCGTTGCCCTAGTTTTGTTGTGCCCTATGTCCCCGGTTACGTTTGAACTGCACTGCTCCTACATTGCTCACACATTACTTGATGATGCGACTTGTCAGCACCACTCTGTCCTTCCTGTGATATTGCCGCAAGCTTTGATGTAACTACTGCGCACTAAGTTTTTCATTGTCATGTAGCTATCAGCTCAGCTGTACATTGTCACCAGCAATTTGTTTTCTTTCCTCCCTTTCTCCGCCTGTCGCATCAGTGACGCCCTACCTATATGCCATGCTAATTACATTCCTTGCATATTACCCCAAGCCGCACCTTGGCAGCGCCACCCCGCCTTTTGTTAAGGCATTGCTGTAAACTTGAATGTAATTGATGTATTCTCAATGTGCATTGCCAAATTGTAATCAGTCCAAGTGTGTCTAACCACTGGCAATTAATTTCTCTGTTACAGGAGTGCCATGCTGTCAGTATGTCCTATTGACCAAAGTGCAAAAACAACCAAACGAAAAAGTTAATAAAGATGATGTAAACAAAAGAAAATGATCCCCTTGTTGCGAGGATCTATGAAGACACGAATCAAACATCATACATTTATAGCAAAGATCAATATGGTGGTCCATGATTTTGAGCTTGCATGGGATCTGTTGTAAAGTCCTGAGGTTTAGTCAGCTGAACCTTGCTGGTTTCTACTCGATGGATCCTACATTGATGCTATTACAAATTATGTAGCAAGATGTATACTCTTGATTCGTTTGCGAAAGCAATATTAAGGGTATGTTTGAGGAATTCATACATTCGATGACTGCATGTCTACAGGTGTGAACACCCAGATGAATGATTGGCTTCCCTAGATGATATCTGAGTTCAGTTCATATTTTGTGGATTAATGGTTCTTCCGTTTTACTACATAATCTTCACGTGGTACCATCTACTGGTTTAATCCACAAGTGTAAAGTGTCCAGTGGTCACAGGGCACCAAAGCAGTACAGCTTGGAATTGTTTTTTTAAATACTGTGGATAGCAAAAATTCAGTATGGTTGAGGTCTGGACGAGCCTTCGCTGTTTGTGATTTGCCATGAATGTGCAATAACGTAAGAAAGCGGGTAGGGAAAGTTGATGGTGAATCCAAAAGATAGTTTATTCTTCAGTTCAATCAGGGGTATAGGAATTTCCAGATTATATGGTAGTTTTAGCAGTAGCAGCCCCACCGGGAGCAGCATCCCAGCTGCTCAACCCACACACTCCAACTGACATTTCACTCGTTCAGACACACATCAACTTTCTATGACATCACTCACACTGACTGAGCAGCAGGGCACAGAATACAAAAAAGGGCTAAATGTTGAGAAGAGCATGAAACCACACACATTCCAACCTTAAGGAGAAAATAACAAACAATGGAGCATATAGGATGGAAATAAAAACAAACAAGTACAGAGAGAGGAAATACAGAAGGAAATAACACACACACAACACACACTCTCCCCTTCATAAAATAGAAACAAATGTGCTCCAAAAGATGCAACACAATGTCTTGTGAAAGAAAGGTACAAGAAAGAACACACAACACACACACACTCCTATAAATACAAGGAAATAAGCGTGCCCGAAAGGATGCAACACATATGCTAAAGTAAAGAGTGGTGCAGAACCAGAGTGCCAAAGGTGCACTCAGTAAAAAGTGAATAAATAATACATTTGGGCGCAAGTGCCCTTCACAAGCACATGTAAAGAGGTAGTAAGTAGCATAGCCCCACAAATAGGGTTGAGCCCCCAAAAGTGACCCATCACCAAAAACAACAAGAAAGAATTGCCAACAAGCTTCACATCACAAAATGCAATTGTGGAACCAAAGTGCCCCCTCAATATGGTTTGAGCATACAACTAAAGTCAAGTAAAGCCCACCACCAATCAGAAAAGGATAGAGCTCAACAAAAATGACCACCATCAGTAAATACACAGAAAGTTAGGCGCACACTGTGCCCAATCAAAAATAGTTTGAGCTTAACATCACTCTCACCACTAGTCAATTCAAGTAAAATTTCAGAGCAACAATATGCTCATCAACTAAATTCAAGTAGGAGTTGGGGGTCACAACATACACCAAATTTAACAATTTCAAGAAAAGCTTCAAACTAGTTTGAGCACAATCACCGCCCTCCACCAGCAACCGCAAGAAAATCTTGGGGTCGCAATACACTCTCTCAACAGTAAGACTTGAGGTCACAATATGCCCCATCCAAAAACGGTTTGAGCTCAAAATAATGCTCACTACCATAAAATACATTTAAATAAGAGTCAAAATCTTCCAACTCCATTAAAAGCTGGTAAAGTATGCATTTAAGTAACATTTGTGTAAGGTACAGAACTAAACATGTTCGTCCTAAATCCTATCACACGTAAACATAAATGTAAACTAGGTCGAGCACAATCCCTGCCCACCACCAGCAACAACAAGATTAGTTTGAGAGGAAAATAGAAATCCCAGCACTAAAAATCCTTACCAAAAGTAATTGCACACGGTACACAAACTTTCGTCTCAACCACCCGAAACACCTATCCATGCAGTAAGGTACCAAGGGCCAGATGCATCAAGCCTTTTTCCCGTTTGCAAATGAGCCGATTCGCAGTATCAGCACGTTTATGAACGGGAAAAAGCCTTTTCGGATATATCATCCCAAAAGGCCCTCGCAAAATAAGGAATCGTAAAATTTGCGATTTCATATTTTGCAAATGAATTTAAGGAATCGCAATTTGCAATTCCTTAAATGAAATGCAGGAAGCAAAAAATATTTGCGACCTGGCCTTAAGGAATCGCAAATTACCACCAACTTCTTTTTTTTACATTTTTCAAGGTGCCATGTGGCGTACATACTTGCCCTTATGTATGTGCACCACATGTTCACGCTTACCTTTTAGGGGGTGCAACAGGGTGGCCTTTTGGCCCCCCTATCACCCTTGAAAATGCAATTTGCGAGTACCTATTTGGTACTCGCAAATTGTGAATGTGAATTGTGAATTGTGAATGTCCTCCCATTCATTCCTATGGGCCTCTAGGCCCATAGGAATGAATGGGAAGGTATTCCTTGCGATTCGCAATTAAGGAATATGTAGGAATCGCAATTATTATTGCAAAACCTACATACATTGCATTTTGCGATTCCATAATAGCAAATCGGTAATATTCGCTATTATGGAATCGCAAAATCCAATATTGATACATCTGGCCCCGAGAGTGCAAAAATCAGTAGCAGTAAAAATAAGAAAGTGTGTTGATGAAAATAATACAGCAATATAAAGCAGGCAAAACTTCAAGTATGAACAAGCATTGGAAATGCAATAGGTCTCGCACCATTAGAGTTAGTGCTTTTAGAATTGTTTATGGGTTTTTTTTGTAAATGTTTAGCATTTTTGTTTCCTGTAGCCAATGCTAAAGTATTACAAATAAAAAAAGCCATAAACATTTCTAAAAGCTCTAACTGAAATGGTCTGAGAACTATTGCACTGTGTGAGGGTGAGGGTGAGGGTGAGTGTGAGTGAGGGTGAGTGAGGGTGAGGGTGAGTGTGAGTGAGGGTGAGGGGGTGAGGGTGAGTGAGGGTGAGTGAGGGTGAGTGAGGGTGAGTGAGGGTGAGTGAGGGTGAGGGGTTGAGGGTGAGGTGTTGAGGGTGAGTGAGGGTGAGTGAGGTGTTGAGGGTGAGTGAGGGTGAGGGTGAGTGAGGGGTTTTGGGTGAGTGAGGGTGAGGGGGAGTAGTTGAGGCTGAGTGAGAGTGAGGGTGAGTGAGGGGTTGAGGGTGAGGGGTTGAGGGTGAGTGAGTGAGGGTGAGGGGTTGAGGGTGAGTGAGGGTGAGGGTGAGTGAGGGTGAGGGGTTGAGGGTGAGTGAGGATGAGTGAGAGTGAGGGTGAGTGAGGGGTTGAGGGTGAGGGGTTGAGGGTGAGTGAGGGGTTGAGGGTGAGTGAGGGTGAGTGAGGGTGAGGGTGAGGGGTTGAGGGGGAGGGGTTGAGGGTGAGTGAGGGTGAGTGAGTGAGAGTGAGGGGTTGAGGGTGAGTGAGTGAGGGTGAGGGGTTGAGGGTGGGTGAGGGTTTGAGGGTGAGGGGTTGAGGGTGAGTGAGTGAGGGTGAGGTGTTGAGGGTGAGGGGTTGGCGATTCTAAGGTGGCCCCTTACTGCAAAACTGGTTGCGGAAATCCTGGTGCATGAGCTGGACTGCTGCTGGGGCGCATTGGTGCTGTTACAAGGGTGTAAGTGCAGCAAAATCACCCGATTGAGCGCTGGGCGCTGCGCATCTCAAATGACGGCAGCGCACTGAGGGGGAGACTTCCACCGGCTGCGGCAACGGGAGATGTGCACTCTGTTTGTGAGCGGCTGGGAGGCGATTCGGCGTGCAGACTCACAGCGGAAAACTGCGGAGGCGGCAGTCCTGGGGGAGAAGTCTGGAGGGCGAGATCGCCTTAACCTTCCTGTGGTGCACTACGCTCCCAAGATGGCAGTTATGGGATGCGGGCGGAGGCCTGATGCCGACGAAGGTGAGAGGCAGACCGAGGCGGTGAGGCGAGGAGGTGCTGAATGCTGGAGTTTCTTTGTAGCTCGGGACCTGGTTCAAGCAGCTGTAGGGACCACCAGCAACCAGGTTTGATGTCCTTGCGTGGCAGGCCGCGTTGTTTGGGGGAGCACCTTTGGGTGAGGTGGCGAGCCTGCGAGTATATTGAAGTTACAGTAGGAGAACGGGTGCGTTTGCCTGTGCTGGATTTTATTCATGCAGTCAGGATTAGCACGGTCGGGCAACTCATGTGTGGGATAAGAGAAGGGCGATCCAGCACCGGGCTAAGGGGGAGCGTGGCAATTACAGCACCGGGCTAACGAGGACAGATCCAGCACCGGGCTATGGCAGAGGAGATCCTCCGGACCGGGCGGGGTAAAGAAAAGGGGAGCCAGCAAGAGGATAAATAAACGGAGACCTCGCAAAACCGAGGTAAAAAGGGGAGAACGATATATCAAGCACTGGAGGTAAAAAGGGGGAAACATCGCGAAGGTTAAAAGGGTAAGATTTAGTAAAAGCGGTGCAAGTTTGAGTAAGAATAGATCATCCAGGGCAGCTAAAGGAAACAAGACGGAGGGAAGAGAGGGGAGGGGGGAGGAGAAATGTGTCTCGGCCGGAGCAGGGGGCGGAGCAGGGAGAGCGGGCTTTGGAATGTAATTGACACGGCCGGCCGGTCGTGAAACTGAAAGCATGGCCGGCCGGCCGTGAAAGCCTTTGATGCGGCAGGGGAAATGCGAGACGGCGGGAAGGGGAGGGGGCGGAGCGGGTAAACAAAGACGGACGTGCACGCGCTTTTAAGCTCAATGCGCATGCGCATTGAGCTTAAAAGTCACGGGCACTGCAAGGAATCGCCACGATTCCTTGCAGTGTGGATAAAGAGTGGATAAGTCCCAATACTCTCGCTTGCTCGATGCGCATGCGCATCGACAGGCGAGACCTAAAAACCACGTCACAACGCAGCATGACACCATAGCAGAATATATACATTTTTTTTTAAACATTTTATTTTTTATTCTGATCAGCAGACACACATGGTACATGTTCGTAAAAGCAAATAACACAATGTGGCAAGTACATTCTCAGATCATATGCATATCATCAACGAAGTTCAGTATTTCTAAACACACATTACGGGGTATGCTTATTAACAAGTACATAATATCTCACTCGAGCTCCTCCCTCACCCATATCTGCTCGGCATACTGACATCACCATAGATAATAGCATGTGTATATTGCTCTCCTCTATCAGTGCTGGACCTGATCCTCGTACGTGTATTATGATTATTCAGGGTTTGTCTGTAAGTAGGACGTCAACGGTTCCCAGAAATCCCTGGGTCTAGACGTCACTGGTAATTCCTCAGCATAAGTCTCCAGAGTCTTTTTACAGTACGTCATTTCAGTTAACCAGTCTTTTAGTCTGGGTGGTCTCTTGGCTCCTCATTTTATCGCTACTCTACTCTTCGCCAGAAGTAGTGCCATCGCCAGGAATTTCTTCTGTCTAGCTTGCTTAAGTTTCTTAATCCCCAAAAGGCAGACCTGTGGCGTGTTCTGGATGTGTTCTTGCAGCATAGCTTGTAGTGCATCTATAATTGCGCACCAGTAGGGTTGTAGGCTTGGACAAGACCACTGACTATTTCCAGTAGGAGTTAGAAGCCCCCGGTGTTGGCGAGTGCTGAGAAAACGCTGCTCCCCCGCACATCACCGCAAAATTTGTGGGAAGAAGAGTGACTTACAGCTGAAGTCATTTTTGAAACCAATTTTGGTCTGGACCCTGCGACTGGTATGAGCTCAGGTGGTCGCTTGAGGTTGTGAACACAACGTGTCCTCATGCAGTGGCTCAAAAAATTGGTGACGCCCTGAAGAAATTGCCCGAAATAGAAGGGGCAATGAAACATGTCGGCAAGTGGGATATGGCTAGATAGGGATTAGCCAGTTCCATCTTTTTACACTCCATGACCAACACGAAAGAAACAGAATAAAGATAAGTCTCGTGTTGCTTGTGGCTTTTACGTATTTGTTCGTGCTCACGTATTGTGGTTTTTAGTTCTGTCCCATCACTGCATTCTTTCACAAACACTGTTTTGTTTGTTATGTGGACACTGATTTTTCTTTAGAGCTTGATGGCGCCAATGATGAGATCAGGGCAATCCTGGTGAGTACCTGCCAGGTTCCCGTTGGTGGTTCGCCCGTGAGGTGCCATCTCGCTCACACCCACTTTTTTCTAATTTCTTCATTTTTTTCCAAGTTGGGCACATAAGTGTGTGTTAATTGTTGTCTCACAACTGTTGATTGTTTTCCTCAAGGGTTTGGGCAACTATTTTACTTGAAGGCATAGTTTGGTGTTACCTCCTACCTCAATAATCAAAAGTGAGGAGCACTGTGCAAAAAGGTTTGCAGCTGATGGTTCACCAAGAATACATTAAATTGTGGATGCCTGGTTGGTCTAGGTCTTGTTTTGAAATTACATAACTGAGTGGAGGGTGACCAATGACCATTTTTTCCCTCTAAGCTCCTTTTTGTTTACTTTGGACAAGACCACGCCACATGTAGGAAGTCTGCGCCAAGTGCACCGCACCTAGCACAAGAGTCCCTGTCTCTCAGCCCCAGTCTATACAATTTTGTGGGTGTGTAGGACGCCTGGTGTAAGAATTTGAAGTTTGAGTTTAAGTTTGAGTTTAAAATTATTTGTAAAAGCGCTCGTACACCAGCGGTTTCTTGGCGCTACAACTAACAAACTACCAAGGAAGAAAGGAGGCAGGGGGCCGTGGGGGATTATTCAAAGGACTTCTTGAATAAATGGGCCTTGAGTTGTTTTCGGAATTGTGGGTACAAAGTGAGGGATCGAATTTCCAGAGGAAGAGAGTTCCACAGGGACGGGGCCAGAGTGGCAAATTTAGAGCCTCCCCACTTCTTTCTTCGGAAACGTGGAATCATGAGAAGGGCCTGGGAGGATGAACGGAGTTCTCTACACGGAACATAAGGGGTAATCTCAGAAGAGATGAAAGCTGGGGCTGAACCTAGGCGAGCAAGGAAGGCGATAGAAGCGATCTTAAATTGGACCCGGGCTCGTACAGGCAGCCAGTGTAGAGACTTCAGGAGGGGGGTGGAGTGGTGAAACTTCGGGAGATTAAAGACCAGGCGGGCCGCCTGGTTCTGTATGAGTTGGAGACGCCGTAAACTATATGCAGGGATGCCCGCATATAGGGCGTTACCGTAATCCAGGCGTGACACCACCATGGCCAGGATGATAAGTTTGAGGGCAGAAAAGGAAAAAAAACGGGACACCCTGCGTATAGTACGCAGTGCAAGAAAGGAAGCAGAAACCACAGAGCTAACCTGGGAGTGAAGGGACAATTGGGAATTAATTTTTATGCCAAGGGTTTTGACTGAGGTAGCAGGAGTCGGAGAGGGACCAAGAGAAGGGGGCCAGAACAGAGGAGTCCAGGGGCTGGATGAACCACCTGTCAACACCAACTCGGTCTTGTCAGGGTTGAGTTTGAGGTGGTTGTGGCCCATCCAGTCCCGGATATGAAGCATGATAGATTGAAAGTTGAGAGCAGAGGAGGGAGAAGAAGACAGATCAAAAACCAGCTGGAGATCGTCCGCGTAATTAAACACGGCGACCTCCATTTGTTGCAGGGAAAAAATAAGGGGAGCAATATAAAGGTTAAATAAAAGGGGAGAAAGGGAAGAGCCCTGTGGGACCCCGCACTGAACTTTCCGGACGTCCGCTGTAAAGTCACCCAGGCGAACAGCCTGGGTGCGGTCACTCAGGAAGGAGGAAAGCCAGACCAAGGCCGTCCCCCGATCCCCGCCGCCCTGACACGGGAGAGTAAGATGGTATGATCCACCGTGTCAAAAGCGGCTGAGAGATCGAGGAGCACCAGGGCCTGGCGTTGGTTAGTATCCATACCCTCCCTGAGGCTGTCCAAGACCGAAATGACAACGGATTCCGTAGAGTGTGCGGGGCGAAAACCGGCCTGACGGGGGGCAAGGGCTCCATGCATCTCCACAAAGGAGCTCAGAGCGCAGGTGACGTGGCGCTCGAGCACCTTTGCCAAAAATGGCAAGAGGGAGATGGGACGGAAATTGGCAGGCACAGAGGGGTCCGAGCCAGGTTTTTTCAAGATAGGCACGATAACCGCAGATTTCAAAGGGTCAGGTACCACACCTTGAGCAAGTGAACTATTTAGGAGGTGAAGTGGAGGATCAGGGCAGGAGGTGAAAATGTGACGGAGAACATGGGCGGGACAAGGATCCCGTGGAGAGCCGGACTTAACCAAGGGAACTAAGGCGGACAAGGTTTCCCTAGTCATGAGGGGGAAAGAAGTGAGTTTGCCCTTGGGAAGGGGACATTGGGGGTCAACAAAAGAGGGGGAAGGAGGGGGAATATTGGCCTTGATGGCCACAATTTTATGAATAAAGTAATTGTTAAGGGAACGACAGAGTTCCTCGGACGGGGCAGGCTTAAGGGTGGATCTGTCCGAGAACGCCAGGTTGTGCACAATGGCAAATATTTCTTTAGACTGATTTTCAGCAGCCAGTATTTTGGAGGAGAAATAGGTGGTTTTGGCCTCCAGGATGTCTTTTTTGTACTGGGTCAAGATGGTAACATACTCCAGACGTAAAGTGGGGCTGTAGTTTCTCCTCCAGGTCCGCTCGGCGCGCCGTACCGCTAACTTGGTGGCCTTAAGCTCTTTACTGAACCAACGGTTAGCGTCTTTGTCGCGCTTAGAAGTGATACATTTGAGCGGTGCCACAGAGTCACAACCTGAAGACAGCCACTGTTCTATGGCCTTAACCTGTGAGAAGGTGGATAAACCCTGCAACGAGGGGAGGGAGGCGGTAAGCGAGGAGGAGAGATCTTCCAGGCTGGCTCGGCCCCAAGCTCGAACCCAGATGTTTTTAGGGCGAGGGGGTTTGGCAGGGGGGTGCACAGGGAGAGAAAATGAAACGATATAGTGATCGGACCAAGTGCAAGGGGAGATTAAGAGAGATTCCACAGGGCAGTTTAGTGACCAGATCTGGTCAAGTACATGACCTTTAATGTGGGTGGGGGAATGAACATGTGAAACGAAACTAAGGGATTGAAGGGTTTCAGAAAACTCTTTCGAGGAAGGGCACTCGGCAGGGTCAGAAGGCCAAAAATTAAAGTCACCAAGGAGTAAAATAGAGGAATTATTAACAGTGATGGTGGCCAGCACTTCCAAGAAATCAGGAAGAAACTGTAGCGGGGATTGGGGAGGGCGATAAGTAAGGAAACAAGTCAAAGAGGGAGTAGTGGCGATAGTGCTAATGACCAAGTATTCAGAGGTTGTGATGCCAGGAAGAGATAAAATTTGGAAGGGGAGGTCAGTACGAGCGATGACCGCTACGGCGCCCCCGGCTCTGCCAGTAGAGCGGTCTGCTCGTAAGGCATAATATTGGGCCGGTAGGGTGGCTAAAAGGGCGGGGAGAGAGTCATCACAAAACCAGGTCTCCGTTAGAAAAAGGAGATCTGGGGCATGGAGGTCCAACAGGACCGAGAGTTCATGCGCATGGGCGACAGCGGATCTGGTATTAAGATAGAGTGCCGTAAGGGCTTTGGGAGTTGTCGATGGGTTCGTATCTTCAGGCGAGTATAGGGGGTCGACTATGGATGAGGAAATAAGAGGGGCAGAAGCTAGGGAAAGACCAAGAAGGGAAATATGAGAATAGGTAAGGGCTGAGATGGGCCACAGTCCCTGAAGGTGGTAGAGTTGGTCAGGGTTATAGATGATGTGGGGGGCAGAGTGACATGCCCCTGGCCCCGGACTGTCGCGGACGGGCGCAGACGGGCTTGCCTTTGGCGCGCCATCGTCGCGCCCGCTGCGCCCGTCCGCTGCGCCTCCGGCCTAAACACATATTTTTATACAAGGATCCAAGGGAAAGAGGGGGGGGGGAAAGGGGGCGTGGCCTACAAGGTGGGCGGAGCTTACTCGCTCGCGATGGATGGCGGCAGCGAGGGAGGATTCCCCAAGTGGAGCATGCGGAGATTGCAGTTTGAAGTGAGGATTGTAAGTTGCGCGCAGCTATACTGCCAGTCTTGTTCAGCTAGTGGCGCACCCAGTAGTCTTTCCCACCTACATCGTGGCTGTGCGTTTTCTGTGGCTTGTTCGTGCTGTGCCGCAGTGTAGAGTCTTGTTACCAAGTGCGTGCGCGTTGGGGCCATTAAGAGCGCTTGTAGCGTCTCCAGTTGTTCCGGTTCGTGTGGGAATGTGGGGTACAACGCCTTCAATGCCACATGTAGTCGCAAATATGCAAAGTGTTTCATAGGGGTCTGATGTGCGCACAGGGCGGGGTCCGACCAGCGGAGAAACGTGGCGTGTGGAAACGCCTGTCCCATAGTGACAAGGCCCATTTCTTCCAGTAGGGTCTGCATTTTTGGTTCTTGTGTCACTGATAGCTTTGGGTGTTTAGCTGTTGATAGGGCTCTTGCGTAGATTGAAGTTTTATTAGCCCGTCGCGCCAATGTATGCCACGCCCTTGAGGTGTTGTTTGCCGTGTTGATTCTATCTGATGGCGTGTATGTAAAGGGGTTCGCAAGCAGCGTCTGTAGCGGCTTTGGAGAGATACTATCGCGTTCTACTGCAACTTGAGGAATAAAGGCATGCGGCCTTGTCCAGTAGTGCGCATGTTGAGCTTGTGCACAAATATAATACAATTGTAGATCTGGCGCCTCGAATCCTCCCAGGCGATATGGCTGGGTTAGGATTTTCGAGCTCACTCTTGCCTGCTTGCCCGCCCAGGTCAATCTCTGAAGTATAGAGCGTAGTTTTTTTAAAAATGCGTTCGACAGCCATATGGGCACATTCCAAAATAAATATAAGAACTTGGGTAATATGATCATCTTCTGGAGGGCTATTCTGTCAGCCATGGAAAGAGGCAGTTTTATCCATCGTTCCACCTGCTCTTCCAGTTTGGTCACTGCCGTCTCATAGTTTTCTCTAAGGACTAATTCCGGGTCTCTGTGAACCCATATCCCCAGATATTTGACTGGGTCGGTACTCCATTTTAAGGGGTAGTCAAGTTCCGGCTTCTCAGTTATTACAGTTAGCGGGATAGTTACCGATTTGTCCCAATTAATGCTTAGGCCGGCGTAGCGTTCATATTGTACATATTCCCTTATTAGCTGGTTGAGGTGCCTATCTGGGTGCGTGGTGTATAGCACCATGTCATCAGCATATAATGAGATGTTTTTTGGTCTGAGAGTGAATTGTAGGGCCGTGGCGGAGTGTCTCTGTCTAATTTTACAGGCCAAGGATTCCAGTATTAGGGTGAATAACATAGGCGATAAGGGGCACCCCTGTCTTGTGCCTCTGGTGACTAATATTGGATCCGATGTCAGGCCATTGATACGCACCCTTGCTTTGGGCTCAGTGTATAGGAGTGAGATCCATTCCAGGAAGGGTTCCGGGAACCCCATTTTGCGCAATGTGACATACATAAACCGCCACTCCACAGAGTCAAATGCCTTAGCGGCGTCCAACAAGGCCGCCGCCGCCGGCACCTCCGGATCTAGCTGGTGAAAAAGTGAGAAGATTGTGCGTAGATTTTGAGCAATGGATCTCGTTGGCATGAAGCCGGCCTGATCCAGAAGCACCAGATTACAAAGAAGCGGCTGCATTCTATTGGTAATTACCTTCGCTAGAATCTTTGCGTCCATGTTAATGAGGGATAAGGGTCTATAGGGGCGCATTTCTGGGGGTCTTTACCTGGCTTCGGCAGCGCCACCAGCATGGCCTCTGTTAGTGTGTCTGGCAGCGTACCCTCCTCATACGCCTCCTCAAGCAGTTCAGCGAAGTGGGGCATGAGTAGTTCACGGTATGCCTAATAAAATTCTCCTGGGAGACCATCTAGGCCCGGGGCTTTGTTGTTGGGTAATGAATTAAAAGCTTCAGTAAGTTCGTCTTTGGACACTGGGAGCCATAGATATTCTCGGTGCGCGTCCGAAAGCCAAGCTAAGGCTACATCATCTAAATACTGCCAGATATCATGATCCGGAGGCACGTCACGGGCCGTGTATAAATGTGTATAAAAATCAGTAAAGTTATGCAATATAGACGGCGTATCATATACAGGCACGTTAGCCTCCGTCCTCAACTCCGTGATGTGTGTCTGTGTGTGTACTGGCTTAATTTTGAAGGACAGTGCTCTCCCTGGCCGCCCACCCTCTCCATAGGACCGTGCTATATATGTTCGGGATATGTATTTCACTTCATCTGCTGCAAACTCGTCATATTTGTCTATTTGTTTACGTATTTCTGCCAGAATAGTGTCAGACGGGTCCGCTGCAAATCTACCTTACAGCACCTTAATATCTTGTTCAATTTTCTCCAATTGACCTCGGATATCTTTCAAGATACCTGCATGCGCACTGATGCAATGACCCCTTATGGTCACCTTAAAGGCTTCCCATAGAGTACGGGTGCTTGTGACCGAACCGGCATTAGTTTCAAAGAAGCTCTTTATGGCCTCTCTTAGTTCCTCCCTAAACACTTGGTCCAGCAGTACCGTGGGTCTCAACCTCCAGGTAAACTGTCTAGGCGTATGTGTCGGAATTTCCAGCGTGAGCATAACCGGGGCATGGTCTGATAGTGTTCTTGGCATGTGTGTCACTTCCGTGGTCCAGGTGCAAACGTCCTGCGTCACTAACCAATAGTCCAGTCTGCACCACGTAAGGTGTGTGGATGAATAGCAAGTACCTTCCAGTGTACCAGGATGTCTCCGTTGCCATATATCTAACATACTCCACTCCGCTATCCCCTCACGTAATACCTTGGCCGATCGTTTGCCATATCTCTCTTGACTGGTGGATCTATCTAGTGCGGAGTGTAAGCAGGTGTGTCCCTCAATGTCGACCATAATTTGTCATAGAAGTCGGGATCATCAGTGTTTGGACCGTACACACTCGCTATGGTCAGGATCGTGCCTCCAAAGTTGCCTTGCAAAATCGCGAACCGACCCTGATCGTCACAGACTGACTTAAGGTGTGTGAAAGGGACCGTTCGTTTCACCCATATCAAAACCCCCCTGGCATAGGACAAGTAAGAGGATGTCAGTCGGTATGAGGCCCAACGTTTTCCAATGTTGTGTTCACGATCACTTGTGAGATGTGTCTCTTGTATACAGGCTATATCGATGTCATGTCTGTCTAGGTATGCAAACAGCTGACGTATTTTCCGCGGGTTATGAAGCCCGTGCACATTCTAGGTGAGAAGCTTGAGCGGTCTACAAACATTAAGTGGACCCCCCATTTCGTGTGTGTGTGTTCGGCATCGATGTCACATGTGTGTCTTCGCTGAGACTGGTAGCGTCAGACGTGTTGTCTTTCAATCTGCTAGTCAGAGTTTTCTGTGTCCCCCCTCCCGCCCCCACCCATTCCACCACCCCAACTCCAGTGGAGACATCGCCCAACTTATATTGCAATACAATCCCCATTTAACCAAAAAAAACAACAGCAGGAAAAAAAATACAGTGTCCAGATAATGCGATTCACGCGAGGGGGTCAGAGCTGCCTACCCGTTTCTTGCAACTAATCATTGCATGGGTCTAAGCTCTTCAGTACTGCAGTACAGTCGTAAGTTTGGACCCCTGGAGTCGGCCATCATTATGCGGGTTACATGAAATATCTGAACAAGTGTTTACTTATCTTTGGCAAGTCATTCGTTGTGGTCTGGAGGTCTAGGTGCTTAGTGTCCGCCATAGCCAAGATAGTCCACGTGTTGCGAGCGCACCGCGCCTCCTTTTGAAAGGTCTTAATGCAGTCACATAGTAGTTATTCCACATCCGACAATGTAGGTTGATCTCCTTGTTCGCTTCTCGGTGATCTTCTCCTCACACCCCCTTTTCCTTTCTGTTTCAAGAATTTCTGCACCTCCGAAGCGTCATTAAAGATTTTAACTTTACCTTCCACTGTGACCTTGAGTCTCGCGGGGTATAGCATGGCATAGGGTATTTGGAGTTCTCGCAGCTTCTGCTTTGCATCCACAATTTTTTTCCGTGCCTCTTGCACCGTCGAGGTAGAGTCTGGATATAATGAAATGGACATTCTTTCGTGGGTGAGGGTGCCTAGTTCCCTTGCTTTCCGTAATGCAGCGTCACGATCTCTGTAGTTTAGTAACTTTGCTATTATAGGCCCTGGTCTGGAGCCCTCGGGCGGTCGCGGAGCCAAGGTCCTGTGCGCCCTCTCCACTATGAATACTTCCGAGAAGGTGTCACGTCCCAGCATAGAAATGAGCAGCTTTTCCACGTATTGTTCCATGGGACCCGTGTTTGTGGTCTCCGCAACTCCCATCAGGCGTATGTTGCTCCTCATAGATCTTGCCTCCAAATCCTCTGCCGTGGCCGCCAGCATCTCTAGCTGTTTCCCCATCTTGGTTTGGGCAGTGTCCATCCACACCTGAGAGTCTTCGGCTTCGGAGATCCGTCTTTCGGCCATGTTTAGCCGCTCCGTATGTTTATCCAGGCGTTCGGACATCCTGTCGACTCGGTATGTTAGTGCATCTATCTTCCCGTCTATATTCGTTTGTGAAGTCTGTATTGTCCGAAACATTATTTGTACTGCGTCGTTCGTGGGAGCCCCCTCTGTCGCCGGAGTGAACGTCTGGGGAATTTGTGTCTCCGCACTGCCATCAGATTGTTTTTTGGCTTGTTCGAATGTTATTTTGGGCTGGTTACGATCTGGCTTCCCCATAGTCTATTCTGTGTGAGGCTTAGTTCACCAATTAAGAGGGTCAGAAGTAGCTCCGCAATCGCTTGGTTACGCTGCTGCCGCGAGCAAGATGGCGTCCTTGATCTGCGGGTGGACTCAACACCAGTAATGACGGCGCCTCTCCACCCTCGCAGCATCAACTATGCGGCATACTTAGTAGGTGGGCTCTACCTATTCAATTCCACAGTGGTCTGCTCACCCTACGTCCCAGTAGCGCCGTTCCCGTCTTCCGCCGCGGCGCCGTCACCTGTTTGCGATTGTGCCCACAGCTGTCCACGCGGCCTTGCGGTAGCCTTCCGTGAGTCACCCTCTTCAGGCCTGGGTCGCCGTGATTTGTGTCTGATGTTCCAGCTTACTATGCCGGTGGCTATCCTGCACACCCAGTCGCCGTGTGGGCCCCGTAGGACCTAGCAGGTGTCCAAGGCAGCTCTAGTGCGATTAGGCTTCACTGCCCACCTACGCACACGCGCCTGTCTTCTGGTCAGTCAGTGCACCTCACCAGGCCGAGGTCTTCGCCACTAGCACAGCCGGCCTACGCTCCCACCTGGTCCACCAGTCTAGATCCCCCAGGGTCTGAGGCTTCGGGTATCAACTACAGCTCTTTCCCGCCTCGCGCTGGGCTCCGCCGCAATGGCCGGGGTTTTACTTTTCAGTGCAGCCGCCTCGTCCCGCTCGCACCGCGGATCGTCGCTGCATGCGAGGCCGCTGCTTCAGGCCTGCAGCCCCGTCACCAGGTCTCCTAGTGCGTCCCAGGGATTATCGGCACTCCGGGGGGCGCGGTCAGTGTTTTCGTGTTTCTTCCGTCCCGCAGCAGTTACGGCGGTATTTCGCTCACGACAGCACAGTGTTAGTGAGTTTGTAAGGATGTTATTGTAGGATTATGTGGGGCTCAGACAAGGAGCTCGCTCAAGCGGCGGCCATCTCGTCTCGTGGCTAGCTCCGCCCCCCTAGCAGAATAATTATTACATGCATGAGAAAACTCATCGTGACACACCACTGAGTGTACATTAACTTTCAAAATAAGCCAGAGTAAGTAAAGCATGATAGTCATGGTGCTATAAAGCACAACATCCAAAAGGGCATCGACACTGCTGGTGAGCGACTACTCACCCGAAAGAAAACTGGAGGCATTTGCTCATCAGTTTTTCCCTCCTCTTCACGAATGGAAATTTGACCTTAGCAAGCAAGCATGACAGGAATTGCCCAGGACACACAAAGTTGGCACGCTGCCATGGTTGCGTGTGCACGTAAACGAGGAAGTCACGTAATCCCGGAACTCAGCTCGACCAACCAGGTGCAATGTTGACAGACGCTCATCACCAAAGATACGACGTAGCTCTTGTGCCACACTAAGTTTACTTTTAATTCCAGTTTTACATTCGCATTGTTCAGGCTCCTCACAATGGTAAGCGAGTGCTGATCACAGGGCACAAAGCTGCTCGCAGCCCTAAACTGCACACCAAGGCATCATTTAAAACTTGGACTGGAGGCGCGGAAGAGTGGTTGTCGGCCAGCACGTCACTCACCGGAGCCTCTAGGGGTGTGGCGCGGGCATGGGCCTGACGGAGCCCGTCTAGTCTCCAGCTCCTGATTTGGATCGCCGCTGTGGTTTGCAGGGCCGGATCATGCCCCGGAGGTGAGGCAGGGACATCCGACACAGAGAAAGGCAGCTGTGGGCCCCCGGTGACACCCGTATCCCGGGGATCGCTGCGGGCCTGCTGTGGGGGTGGGCCCGTCGGGCGGCGGCCGTAGACACCCTGAGGCAGTTTAATCTGCGTGTGTGCCTCCCTGCTTGGATTGGTTCTCCCCCAGTGGGGGAACACACCTAGGGTTTGGCGCCGGCCGGAGGCAACATTTAATCCTGCACCTTTTGAAAATAGGCGGCGCTGCATGCTGGCCCTGCGCGGCCTTTGAATTGCCCCCCCCCAGGCAGCGGAGCACACTTGGGCCCGGACACCAGCCAGAGGTAATATTAAATCTGGTGCTTGGTGAAGATTGGCGGCGCTGCACGCCAGCCCGGCGCGTCCCTGTGAGGCCTTGTACATTAAGGATCCCCAATGCCCTGGGCCTCCCCCTCCTTATTTACATCTAGTAGGGCTATGTTGGGCCCGGCTGGCTGCTGCAATGGGGCTCCGGGACCAGTAGCTGCCCCCGGTGGATTTTTGAATTCTTTCTACACCAGGCTTGGCATAATTGGCAGGCCTAGCTTGTGCCCTTGAGCCGGGTATGTGGAGTTTCGCTGCTGGGCCTGCGCTGGTGCTATAAGTGGAGGGGGTGCCCCGACATTGTGGCCAAGGCTGAAAGATTGGAGCCGACGCTGGATGGCTTGGTGGGGGCACGAGGCGGGCTGGTGGTCCGGCGAGTCTAGTCCCGGTAGGGGGGCCTACTTGGCTGGCCTTCGTGGGCTGCGGAGGCAGCTGAGCTAGGCTCGGTGCAGCTTGTGGCCCAGAACATGCTAGATTCTGTAAGGACCAGCCTGTGGTGTTCCCTGTTGCGCCGCCGGCGTGATAAATCCATGACGCCCGAGGCCCGTTATGATCCTTCCTGCAGAAAGGCGAGCCCCCCTGCTGCTGGCTCCCCGGGACTCCTGGTCAGCCATTTAACAGTGTGTAATTATGGGCAAAGATAATCCGTGTTGGGCAGGAGCCAAACATAGCACCCTCGACCACTACACTACGACCCCAGTTGGAGGGGACACGAGCGGAGCCGTACTGGACAATGCAGTGCTCTTGGCAGCTAATACAGAGGCCAGGGATAAGCTTGATACCAAAATCAGTGCAGTAGGATCTGAGGTCTTCTTCCTGCGCCAGGACCTCAGAAAGGCAGTGGATCGCATCACGGAGGTGGAGGCATGGGTTTCATCCGTTCAAGACACCGTGACTACCCTGCAGAACAAAGTACATAAGCTGACAATGATATCACAGGAGCTGACATCTCTGGTGGAAGATGCAGAAGGCCCTGCCAGGTGCAATAACCTCTGCTTTGTGGGGTTCCTGGAGAGCTGTGAAGGCACCTCCATGAGCCGATTTCTCACCCAGTGGCTCAGAGATATCCTACCAGTGGACATGCTATCCACCTACTTCGTGGTAGAGAGAGCCCATCAGGCATTGACAAAGAAACTGCCTCCCTGGGGAAAGCCCATGGCCAGTCATCACTAAACTGCTCAATTATGCGGACCGGGATGCCGTATAGCAATTCACCAGATTGCACAAGGACAAACTCATGTTCAATTCCCGGCCCATAATGATTTTTCCGGACTACACCCGCTTAGTGCAACAGCAATGCCAATCCTTTACTGCGGCAAAGCGTAGGTTGCGGGTTCATAATATCCAATATATGCTCCTATACCCTGCCAGACTGCGCGTCATTTTTAACTCCAAGTTCTTTGACACACCAGAGGCTTTCATCACTTGGACTGATGAACAGACCCATTCTCTGCCGCTGCTGGAGTCAGATTCGTCCCGAGGCTCGCAGCGGAACAGATCTAAGAGGACGAAATCAAAGCAGCGACACAGATCAGTCTCTGACCAATGCTCCTCTAGTCCCGAACCGGGCATCTTGATCTGGATCGGCTGACAGGGTTCCCTGGTTCTAACTTCATACCAATTGTTCGATATTTGGAATATCCTGTCCTTACTAAACACTGAGTTGGTCACAGGCTGCCCTGCCCCGGACATTAGTACCCCATTTTGAAGTTTTATAGGAGGGTTAGAAACCATTGGCGGAAGGACTCTGGGCTCCCCCTTTGGGGGCCTGGGGCGTCCTTCACTGCGACAGATACACCTTGTTTATGGCAGTATCGGGAGGGAGGGGCGTTCACTGGGTTCTTTGATATGATGGTTTCAGTTTTTACACGAGCGCAGACACACAGCCCAAATCCCGCTATGCTAGGTACTCAGAGCGCATACATTGACACTAGATGGCTGCACAGGCTCATATCCCCCCACTTGGGGACCAGACTGTGGTATCCGGGAATGTCAGGGGGTTACTTAATAAAATCAAGGGGTGCGCCATTCTTCGCCAGGCCAAGCGTTACAAGGCCGACATCCTTCTCCTGCAGGAGACTAATTTATTGGGCACCAAGGCTCCCTGCTTGGCCAGGTTTGGATACCACTTGACATACCATGTAGGGTTCACCAGGGTATCCCGGGGGACTGCCATTCTCATTCACCGTTGTGTCCCTTTTGTTTATACACAGCACTGGGTAGATCCGGGGGAACGATACGTCATATTATCAGGCACGCTATACGGGGAACATATTAACATTGGTTGTATCTTTGCTCCCCCTCCATAATGGAAATCATTTGTTGATGAAATTTCCCGTCTCTGGAGTGAACTCCCGCACAGTTTGACTCTTTTGGGGGGAGACTGGAACGACGTCATGTCACCATTAGATAGATGGCATGTGTCTGTTCCAGGCCCCTCAACTGATACATCTAAATTGTGCCTCCTTGCCACTACACTAGGATGGTAGGACATATGGCACGAGTAACATCCTGCCGAGCTGAGCTACACTTATATGTCCACCGTCAACGGCTCCCCGGTTGGACTACATATTCATGCGATGTAGCTACATTCATAGGTTTTCTCAGGTCTCCCACCTCCCTAGGGGAAGTTGGATCACTCCCCGATTACTGTTAAACTCCATACACACTCCCAAAACCCCCACCTTGGCACCTCCGGGATCCCGATTACCAGAAGACATTCACTAGGGCAATCCAGGAGTAACATGACATGAATGTAGGTATGGCCCCATCCAAGGGTACTCTATGGGAAGCCCTAAAGCCCACAGTCCGAGGAGTAGACATTAGCTATCGTGCGAATGTGAAACGCAAACACTATGCCCAACTGACCGAACTGGAGGTCCACCAAGCATCCCCAGGGGTACAATTTATTCATGAACCCAGTCCCCCCCCCCCAACGCAACATACTCCAAACACAACAACATATACAACGGGCCTGATTCACAAAAGTAATCTGAGACAAAATCCTAACTTTACAACTTTCAGTATTCCAAAAAGGCATTTAGTAGTAGAAAAGTTAGGAATCCTAACTTTACTACTACTAAATGCCTTTTGTGAATACCGAAAGTCGTAAAGTTAGGATTTTGTCTCAGATTACTTTTGTGAATTGGGCCCAACAACATTTCATGGGCTGGCGTCGCAACACCGGATTTATCAATGGGGGGACAAATCAAGCAAAATGCTTCATAGGCTACGTCAGACGGGGAGGTCCACCATCCCAATTTTCCGAGGCGTAGATGGTGTTCTACATTAGTCTCCCGGAGAGGTCGCCGAATAATTTGCACACTACTTCTCTGTATTATATGCGCAACAAGAACAGCTATCAGAGGCTCCCATAGCTGAGTTCCTTAGAGATATCCCCCCCGAAGACTCACCGACCAGACGCGAGACCAACTAGATGCCCCTATCACCACTGACGAACTAAGTGCGGCACTGGTAGCAATGTGACCGGGCTGGGCCCCAATGGATTCTGCATGGAATTTCTTCGGCCACATATGTCTACACTAGGCCCATACCTTTTAGGGGCACCCTTGAACAATGCCTGTTACCCCGGACTGGTGGCATGCTGAGATTGTCCTCTTCCTCAAGCCAGGCCACCCACCGTACGATCCATTCTCATACCGTCCCATCTCCCTTATTAATTTTGAGCCCAAACTCGAGGCAAGGTCCAAGCCGATCGCCTGTGGGCTTGTGTACAAGACCTGATTCACCCAGATCAATCTGGCTTCATGCCACACCAGGCCACTTGCCACAATATCTGACGGGTCCACAACGCCATGGCGGTGGCCCCAAAGCTAGGGTGCCCCGCGGCCATTCTTCCTGCGGATATTGACAAGGCATTTGACTCCCTCAGCTGGGTGTACCTTTTCCAAATTCTTGAAGACGTCAATTTCGGCCCGTGCTTTTTAGCATATGTCTGACTGCTCTATAGAAATCTCACAGCTGCAGTTCACATAGCAGGGCACCTGTCGGCCCCCTTCCCTATCCATTGCGGTACGTGACAGGGCTGCCCCCTGTCCCCACTCCTATTCGCTCTGGTTGTGGAACCTCTGGTGGTGTGGGTACGCAACGACCCAGTGCTCCGGGGCTTTGAGTGGCCGCAGTCACGACCCGACCCCATCGCGCTGTATCCGGATGACGTCCTTTTACCAATCCATGGATTTCGGGCCCACGAATCCTGCAGATCCTCAGAGTATTTGGCCAGACCACTGGGCTCCATACTAACCCCTCTAAATCCGTGCTGTTCCCGGTATGTGAAGACCAGGGAAGAGGAACCTGAGAGGCCCAGTTGGCCTACGCAACTGAGGGCTTTAAATATCTGGGTATCTTCATGTCGCCTTGCTCAAGGAATTCATGGGCACACAATATAAATCAGATTGTCACCAGTCTCCGAGATGAGACAACAATATGGCCCTCCCTCCCACTCTCGCTGTAGGACGCTCATCGATCTTTCAAATGATCTTTTTACCTAGAGTACTATACTGGCTGCAGAACTTCCCGTATCACGTACCACGATCCTGGTTTGCACAAATAAACACCATCCATAATAAATTCCTATGGAATGGTGGGGTGGTTTGGGTAGCACTACAGACTTGTGCCCAATCAACATATTGCGGCGGCGGATGTATATTCCTATTACGCGGCCTCCCATTTAATAATCAGAAATGAATGGTGGTATTGCTCACCAATGGACCTGGCATTCACACTGGAACATGGGGCAATAGAGGGCGTCCCACTTCTTCGGCTGCTGTATAGCGCACAGAGGCTAGACTTCCTACCTCATGCCAGTAGAACAGTGGTTCTGCTTTGGAGGTACATGCTTAGGCAGATGGGATGGCATGGTCACCAGACCCAGGCGACTTCCCTGTGGCACAGTACCAATATACGCCAGGTGGTGGCCATTACAGGATTCTGCAAATGGGACTTAGTGGGCATATCCACGCTGGGAGATGTTATGCAGGGCACTACTTTAAAGTCCTGCCACCAGTTACAGGTAGAATACCAGTTGCATAAGATGCAATTTTACAAATACCACAAACTCTGCCATGCTCTTACCCCCACGATTCTCTCCTTGGACACCCTTATGGAGTTCCATCCCCTTGATTGCCACCTCCTAATGAGAGACCTGGGTGCACAGTAAATCCATCGGATCTATCAGACTTTAACAACACACACCAGAACAACATTATATAAGACTAGACGGACATGGAAGGACGACATACCAGATTTAACTGATGATGACTGGGCTGAAGCCTTAGTTAGACCCCGGGGAGCGGCTGTGTCTTCTCGATACCACCTCATTCAATATAAATACATACACCGTGTATACTATAAACGCACCCGTCTCTGGACAATGGGGGTAATCCAATCCCACCAATGTTTGTGTTGTGAAAGGGAAGAGGGAACATTTATAAATACGGTCTGGAGCTGCACAGCATTACAGCCCATCTGGCGCAAAGTCTCAACCTGTCTGGGCATGGTATTATCCTGGGATTTCCCATATGACCCACAGTTATTCCTCGTACATAGCACTAATGGGATGGGGGAAACCGGTATAATCAGCTCCGTCTCTGGACAATGGGGGTCATCCAATCCCACCAATGTTTGTGTTGTGAAAGGGAAGAGGGAACATTTATAAATACGGTCTGGAGCTGCACAGCATTACAGCCCATCTGGCGCAAAGTCTCAACCTGTCTGGGCATGGTATTATCCTGGGATTTCCCATATGACCCACAGTTATTCCTCGTACATAGCACTAATGGGATGGGGGAAACCGGTATAAACAGCTCCTGCTCTTCCTAGTCCTCACTATGGCTAACAACAATATCACCCAGTTATCGAAGGGGGCTTCCCTCCTGACACTGGGGAGATGGAGCAAAGACCTAGACAGATGCATGGGTGCAGAGATTTCTGTGTTCCAAGCACGAGGCTGCCCCCAGAAACACAGGAAAACATGGACCCAATGGGCCGCATAGCGGGGTATAGACTCACCTCCCCTTCCCTCTCAGACCCCCTGATAGGTGATTCTTTCCACGCACCCCTGGCCACAATACAACATACACCACACTACATCATATCTGTACATGTACTCAGCTGGACTTCCTAAGATATACGGGAGCTGGATCTGTCTGCGCCAAGTTTTTTGTTATATATGCAAGTTTTGCAGTTACTAATGTATACATGCTTGGTACATCCAAATCATTTTTGTTTTCCATATATATTTGCAGGGCTACAGCCCAGACTGTACCGGGGAAATCTAATAAAACGTGTTATTAAAAAAAAAACTTGGGCTCAAGGCAGTGCACGCTCGATCTCACGCGCAAGGAGTGTGAATCAAAATTTACAGCAACAATGCCACACCGATTTATTGTCAAGGGGCATACAGTTAAATCACAGAAACGGCAAGATAACCCATGCACTACACACTTCAGCAGGGCCTGTTCCAATACCCTGGAATGAGGCTGTCTGATAGGCAACAGACACCGGTGGGGCTTCCAGGCGCAATAACTCATAACAGGCTTAGGTAGAAATTAATAAGTAATCCTCTTGATTTCTTCTTAGTTTCTTGTAAAGATTCAGTTACGGATGTACGGCATTACGACGCGTACTTTTACAACGCGTGCCGTTACAACGCGGTTTATTTACTATTCCAACACCAGCCTACGTACAGTAGGGAAGGTGTTGGATAGTAAATTACAAAATTCCTTGTCCTGCAGCGCCCTCCAGCGCAAGTCGTGGTAACGACTTGCGTTGAAAAGACTGCGTTGTAACGGCACGGCGGTGTAACAGCCGCGTCGTAAAGGCTGTTCACCTTCAGTTACACTCCAGGTATGTCTCTCCTCTCCTGTCTCAACAGTGGTCTTTCCTCCACTGTAGGTCAATTTTCCGCTTGTCACCAGTGTAATAAGGTCAGAAAGCGTGTAGACAGAGTTGAATCCAAAAGATAGTTTATTCTTTAGTTCAATCGGGAGAATATAGGAATTCCGGATTATAAGGTAGTTGTAGCAGTAGCAGCCCCACCGGGAGCAGCATCCCAGCTGCTCAGTGCACACACTCCAACTGACATTTCACTTGGTCAGACACACATCAACATTCTATGACATCACTCACACTGGCTGAGCAGCAGGGCACAGAATACAAAGGAAGGACTAAACATCAAGAAGAGCAGGATACCACACCATGAATGGACAATTTGATCCTTCAACATTGCTAGCCTTCAAGTTGACTTATTTAAAATCTTTTTTAATTTGTTACCTCAAAGAGGAGCTGCCCACAGGTCCGAGATTTCGAAATAGTTCCTAAACAGCTAGTCTTAGCTAGCATTACCAATTTCTTACCAGAAGATGTGTTCCAGGGAGCCAGGCTGTGCAGCTTTGAACCGACGGCATGCCTTGAGGCAGGAGTCTTGCCTAGCCAACTTCTGTTTTGGAAGGCCAAACTTCAGGTGCACTTGGGCTCAGGAAGAAACTTTTGGGAGGCAGAAGATTGTTTGATACCTTGTTGCTTTTCGCCGATCTAGGAGCTCTGTGCCTCACCTTATCATTTCTCTCCTATACATTAAATGTGCGCTCAATTCTGCACAAAGTATCCTTTGTAGGGTGCCAAATGTCAGACCCTTAAGTGATCTTGACAGTGTTACGAAGGCGGAGGTTAGGGCACCTGATGTTGCCTTTATTTGAAGCCTGTGCTGGATGAAGGAGCCCCTGTTGTCTATGAAGAGCCACAGATATTTGTAATTTTTTCTTGTTTAAATTGTTTTTTAAGCCCCAGGTGCTGGGTTATTTTATGTTCTTTCCTACCTCAAGCACCTTTGTTCAGTTTAGGTTAATGTCTAATTTGTTTGTTGTCGAGAAAGCGTGCAGTTCATCTACAGTCCCTGGAGACCCAGTCTGATCTTGCATATTATCAGGAGATCGTTAGCAAGGAGCAGATTTGAGATCAATTTGCCCTCTAGCTTCAGTGGATTTACGGCTACCAGATCCAGATTTCCAAAATGATCTGAGATGAACTGGTTAAAAAGGTCAGAGACAGTGTAAACTTTTCTGGACAGCTGGGTTCCTTCACCTAACTTGTAGCCATGTTTCCGGGTACAGGGACAGTATTGTTTGGAGTAGGTTGTGGGAGATGCCCTATTTGACCGATTTCTGCTGCAAGATATCTCTCAGCACACTATTTAAGGCAGCCTTGAAATCCCCGAAACATAAATATAATACTGAATTAGTTGCAAAGGTGTTTTCCATACATATGGATAAAGCTATTACATTTGAGAAGGTTCCTAATCCCGAGCAGAACAGTCTGATTCCATGGGATATCTTTCTTGTCAATTGCTGAGTTATTAAGATCTTGAAATAGTAAGCCTGCAAAGTACTTAGCCTTGTTGTCCATAAGAGCTATCAGGCGGTAATTCCCTGGATTAATTTGTTCGCCCCCTCCCCCCTAGATAGGATGTATAATTGACCCCCTCCATGAGTCAGGGATTTCACCCATGTTTGATACAGCCACGCACAGGGTGCTTAATTCTTTTGCTCAGAAGCCAGCTTTGGATTTTAAAAAAGCCTTTGGCAATCTGTTTAGTCCTGGGGCCCCATCAGTCTTTGACTTCCTGATCACCTTCAGCAGTTTTTCTTCAGGGAAGTAGAGTAGGGGATATGCTTCTGTGCTGCCATTGTGCTCACTCGTTGTTACCATATAGTCAGATGCGTCGTTGCCAAGTGTTGGATCTTCAATTTTATGATCATTTGAATTTAAGATATTTAAGGTACATGAAGGTGCCTGACACACAGTGAGACTTGCAATTGAGTAATTAGATGATATATAGTGTACCCATGCAGATTCGCTTATGTTTGTGTAGCAGGCTCTGGCATCACATTTTTCTGTGGAATTGATTATTTTCCAGAAATGTTGTGGGTTCCTTTCTTTGCTAGCAAACAGCAGTTTTTCCCAAAAGTCGTCAAGATGATGTTTCCTAGCCAGCCAGACTTCTCTTTTGTAAAGTTGCCAGAAATATTGAACCATGCCCATTTGACTCTGATCATGAGGATTAGTCTTTAAACAGTGAAATTCTTTGTATAAATTCAACCTCATTTTTTGAGTCTCTTTGTAAACCAAGGGGTTTCACAATGTGTCCATGGTGCCCGATGAAATGACAGTGCTTTGTTTGGGAAGGCTGCTAGGATCCTATTGAAAAACTCTTCACAGATGGTGATGGGATTTCCTTCTACGGTGTTGTGTTCTTAGAGCAGGTAACTACATCTAGCTGTTATTTCTGGTTCCTAATCTTATCACCACTTTAGTCTCTTTAGGTTCTCGGTGTGAGCATCATCGAGTCAAATGTTGGAGTTTTGGAACAATACTGTGCTTGCTGCTAAATGTACAATTTGTGACTGGGGATTGCTCCCTGGGTGGTGATTGATGCTGTAGTTGACTGTCTGATTAAACAGCATTAAGGCTTGCTATTGTTTAATCGATTATGAAGGTTACTTAGCTGAGCTCCACTGTAGTTAAACAAACTATTGTGTTCCTGTCTGTCATAATGCGTGATTTGATCACCTTAATTAAATATGTACAGCTTTACCCAATAAGATGCTTTAGGAAGTATAATTTACAAGGGGTGTTGTACCAACTAATACATTGTTTGGTGGTCATGAATGAAACATTTGAACCTGACCCTTCTACGCAATGCCATGCTATGAAAGTGCAAGTGCTTTCTGTCCCAAAAACATTCCTGAAACTTGTTATTTGGGAGGAGAGCCAGTGATTATTTAGCTTTCTTTGGAGACAGACTCAATGTCAGTTTATTTGCAGATTTACTTAGAGACTTATAATTAGTCTAGTTATATAGATGTAGTAATGAACTGTTTTGCTTTCTGTAATGATTATATTTTGAACACACCCACAAGGTTATTAACTTTAGAATCTTGTCACGAGCAGGTTTTAATAATAGCATTGGACTCAATGAATGAGAGACTCAGGGAGTCCTGTTCTCCCCTAATGGCCCTTTAATTTCTTAATGCAAGTTTCAACAGGAGTGAAGGCAGATACAATAGTAAAAGCAAACAAGCATTTACAATGCAATGGTCTTGGCTTTGTTAAAGTTAGAGCTATTGGCATTGCAAATGGCATTTTTTTCATTTTTCATTTTTTTAAACATAAATAAATGGTATTGTCATTTACAATAGCAATAGGTGAGCATTAGAGAGTAGTAGAGAGTATTAGCGGACACAGAGCCACACACACACACACACACACACACACACACACACACACACACACACAGCTACAAACAGAGCCACAGACAGAGCCCCCCCCCACACACACACACAGACAGAGCCACACACACACACAGACAGAGCCACACACACAGACAGAGCCACACACACAGAGCCACACACACACACACACACACACACAGACAGAGCCACACACACACAGACAGAGCCACACACACACACACACACACACACAAAGCCACACACACACACACAGACAGAGCCACACACACACAGACAGAGCCACACACACAGACAGAGCCACACACACACACAGAAAAGGCACGGGAACAGAGGCACTAAAAACGATCACAATAAGGGAACAGAGGCAATTAAAGCGAGCACAACCAGGGAACAGGCAAACAACCTTTCAGAGAGCAAGACCTGGCCCTTTTCAAGCGGGGGGGGGCGGGGGGGGACAGTGAATCCCTCACCCAGCAGAGTACAAAGCATCTCAGAGGCAGCATGGCACCAACTGCCCTTCAGCAGACAAGGGTGTCCTTGACTGGTAGATACAGCACTCTCAAAGACAGAGGGAGGGGGGACAGCCCCTACCAAGAAACGAGAATATTCGTCACAGGGAGCAAGAGTGGGCCTCACAGTAAGGGCAGTGTAGGGAATGTGGAGGGGCAATAGTTGCTATAGTATAGGGGCGGGGTTTCCCTTACCATACCTTCCAGGACCACGTTCTGCTAGAGGCTGTTCCCTGCTTCTCCTCGCTTCAAACATGAGCGGTTCCTATGGAGTATGGCTCCACGGAGCTGGCTGCATTACAGGGCATGCGGTGCCATGCCGAGGGTTCCCTGCCTCCCTGACGAATCTGGTTGGGTAATAGGGGAGCTACAAGACATGCTGTGCCATGCCGAGGGTACCTGGCCTCTCTGACGAATCTCGTGGGGTACAAAAAAAGAGAGTCAATTCATGCCGAACCTCGTGAAGGGTACCCTGCCTCCGATAGGTGTTCAATGGGGCTATATTGCATGCTACAACAGGGCACCCTGCCTGCAGAAGGCGTCTAATGGAGCCACGGTACCTGGTGTACCACCCCGAGGGTACCCTGCCTCAGTGAGGAGTTCAATAACGGGTAAAATCACACTGCAGCGTATTCCCTACCAAGCAGAAGGGACCCTGCCTTCAAGGGAACAGTTTTATTGGCATACAGTACCACCTCTGTGTACCCTGCTTCCAGGAGAAGTCTGATGGGGTATAATGGTGTGATATTGGGGCATAATGGTGCCACAGTGCGCACAGTCCCATTCCGAGGGCACCTGCCTCAGGGAGGAGTTTAGCAGGGTAGAGGGGCTCTGTAGTGCATGTCTCACCGGGGAAAGCCTGCTTTAATTCTGTGAGTGGGAGTGCTGAGGAGTTTAGCGGGGTACAGTGGTGGCAGAGTAGTTTTACCATGCCGGGACCCTCTGGGAAACGTTCGATGGAGGTACTGGTGCTAATGTACGTTCAGTACCTTACACCGTGCCGATGTTGCCCTGCATCTGTGAGGAAGATATTGAGGAGTACAGTTGGGTATAACATTGTGACAGATGCTAGTGGTACAGTGTGTGACACAGCATGCCCCACCCACCTTTCAGATCACATTCTACTGCCCCTGTAAGAGAAGCACCACAAGAGGGTATTTACTGAGTATGATGGATGTACCGGAGGGCTGCGGGCAGAGGGAAGGGGGGTCGAGAGTGGGACGGAGGAGGACTGCGGGCAGAGGGAAGGGGGTGGCGAGAGCGGGACGGTGGAGGGCTGCGGGCAGAGGAAAGGGGAGAGCGGGACGGAGGAGGGCTGCGAGCAGAGGGAAGGGGGAGGCGAGCGCGGGACGGAGGAGGGCTGCGGGCAGAGTGAAGGGGGAGGCGAGCGCGGGACGGAGGAGGGCTGAGGGAAGGGGGGAGGCGAGAGCGGGATGGAGGAACAGAGGCAAGAAAAGCTTCACACTCGTGAACAGAACCGGCTGTACTCACGATGCAGGATTCGGGGTGTAGAAATCCACGGCGAACCCAAAGTAACTGCCCAGGTTCCCCGAGTACACGGTGGGCCAGTCTGTGTCCAGATTGAAGGAGACGCAGGAAGGTGAGTCCAGCCCAGAAGAGAACAGGAGGATCGGCCCGCCCGGCCCGAGCGCAGAGCCTCCCAGGCATCCGGGCTCGAGCTCCGCCGAGACCTCCGGTCCGCACTACCCACCTTCTTGGGGGGTTGGGGGGGGGGTTGGGGCGGGGGGGAGTAGCACGATTACCGGCCGCGCGGTCCAGGCACAGTGGCGAGCACAGCGGGTCTGCTTCTCTTCAGTTTCCCTCTTGAACTCCAGACACAAAACTCCAAATGTGGCCCTTGGAGCTCTGTTGTTTATAAAACACCACCGGCCAGAGGGCAGCGTGGGGATCCCAGAGCGCAGCCATGGAGGGAGTCCCATTCATTCATTCATTCAGCGTGTGTGACACCCCAACCATAGAAAGACCCCGCGCTGCACCCCTTCACGTGCCAGACAGGTAGACTTCTCGGTGAGCGAGGGCGTGACCTATGTGGCTACTTAAGATTCGAGCTTCTGCTCAAGTAAACCAGCTGGCAAGCACCTGAAGAGGTGGCGAGTACTGTGTGAAATGGTGGGTACCGGGTGAGGCGGTGGGCGTCCAGCAATCACCAGGAGGGTTTGGAGTTGTTTAAACACCTAATATCAATTTTATCTCCATATCTGTGAGTCTAAGTTGGTAGTTATTTCTGTCTCACTGCTTAAAACGAAGGAAGAGCGAAAATCTGGGATCTACGTGTTGGGCTGGAGGAAAAAGTCTCCTCTATGTCGTTTTCGAGACGTAGCGCTCTAAAGTAACTCAAAAGGTAGCACGAAGCGCTATACTAACGCAATTTAATTAAATACTGAGGTATCCTTACTTGGCAAATGTCCGTTGGGACAAAGAGGGCTTATGGGGTCGGTATTGGGCAAGGGACTGCCTGACCCCGTCCTAGAGCGGTTCCTTCGAAGTTGCAACATAAGCGTTAGTCTGATGCGCCCCTTGCCATGCAGAGGCCAAGAGACGACTGGAGGTCGGCTTAGGACGTGGTGTTCGTGCACGAGGGAACTCCTGAAGCTCCAGGCGACATTTGAGCCTATTACAGCAGATGCCCCGTCGCCCCTGCTCCGTACCGCTGCAGCTGGGTGTGGAAGCGGTTCTAGGTCCTTCCTTGTCCTGACTTGCTCCTCTTCACTTAAGTGTTGATGGGAACCAGGAATGCAATTCAGTGTAAGGTAATAAAACACTGCGGCAGGAGCAAGGTGACGGAGACGGAGGCGGGCTGCGGGCAAAGGGAAGGGGAGAGCGGGACGGAGGAGGGCTGCAAGCAGAGGGAAGGGGGAGGCGAGCGCGGGACGGAGGAGGGCTGCGGGCAGAGGAAAGGGGAGGTGGCCATGTTTCTCCGAGGTGAAGCAGAAGTGCCTCGGAGAAACGCGCCGCCATATTGGGATGGGGGAGTGTTTTATCTTTCTCTGCTCTTCCCATTAGCTGGAATGTAAAATTCCAGCCAATGGGAAAAGGAGAGAAAGAAAACACAAAGAAAGTAAAAAACACACCCCCGAATCCCGTCTTCAACGGAGTGATGTCCCTCTCCTCCAATGGCTGGCCTCCGTTTAGGAAGCCAGCCAAAGGAGAAGAGGGGCGGGTTCAAGCCCCCATACTGTAGGCATAAAGTCTCGGAGCGAGACTGCGCAAGCGCAGCCTTCGAGTCCGAGACCTAAAAAGGGGGCACTGCATATGCCGGTAAAGTTCAACAGATACAAATATAATTTTTAAAACAAAGCGTTGTTGTAGGGAAGACACCGCCATAACAAAAAAAGAGTTTAATATGGCAGGACTCTGCTAAAGGTTTGAAGGTAGTGATGGAGAGCCAATTAAAAGAGAAAGGGGTTTCAACCAGTGTAGCCTATCATAATAAATTTGTGGTATTGCTTGAATTTACCTCAGAAAAAGGAGTTTGTGTACCCCATTATGTCTAATATAGCAGCTTGCAGGGAGTGTTATTAGAAAACAAACTGCATGCTTGACAGTGTTATTCAAAGGGACTATTTAGACTCAAAGAGAGATGTTGTTCAACTCAAATACTATGTGGATCAGTTAAATACGACAGTATCTGATTTACCAAAATTCGCATTTGGAGGAGCTGATCCTAGTAGAATTAGGATCACAGACCCTATATCTGGAACAAACTCTAAGTAAAGCATAATGGAGTCAGATATATTTAAGAAACTAAACTGTTGCACAAGTTCTGAATATCAGGTAAATACAATGGTAACTACCCCACAAATTAATATTGTAAAATGCTAATAGTTAAGCAGCAATATCTCTGTCCAGTGAATAAAAAGAGAATGAATCCAAGAGAAGAAGACAGAGGTTCAGACAAACACTTGACAAGTCTCAAAGGATAGCAACCCGCACACAGCAGAACATATATGTATAGGAATAATAATTGTGATGATGTGCTATATACTCTTTACCTGGAAATGGAGCCTCTAAATTGTGGGAAGGTTAAAACGGGGATACATTATGTAATAAGATCATCTACTAAGATCACCGCACTTTCTTTCTTGGTCCACCAAGCGCGGTCGCGCACAAGTCTCCCCCTATTCGCTTGCTTTATTGACTACTCGGAAGCGTTTGATGGGGTAGATCGCTCCATCCTGTGGAGAAAGCTAGCTCAATGGAACATCAACTCATCCCTGCTAAGAGCGATCCAGTCCTTGTACCAAAAAACGTGGGTGAGAATCAAACTCTCGAGGGACTCCGCATCCGCGAAGATTGACACAGATCGAGGTCTAAAACAAGGGTGTGTTTTGGCCCCACTGTTGTTCAATCTATATACAGCGGACATGGAGAGGGCCTTGACCGGGGCAGCCTTAGCAACCCCAAAGATCGGAGGGACCAAAATCCAATTCATGCAATATGCTGATGACTTGGTACTCCTGGACCACACTAAAATTGGTCTACAAAAGGCACTGACGGCACTTGCAGTATATAACAACAAAAACAGGCTGGTAGCAAATCCCTCCAAATCAAAAGTAATCCTCTTCGGACACTATCCAAAGAAAAAATCAGTAAGATGGAGGCTTGGTCATCTCTCCTTGGAAAGCACACAGCGATACACCTACTTGGGCATTTGCTACCAAGAGTCGGGGCTTCCAAGTGTCCACTTAAAGAAAATTCAAGGCAAAGGTAAAACCATCACCTACTCCCTCTGCAAGTTACAAAGCCTCGTTATATAGCCCATCTACAACGGCTATTCAAAGAGTGCTCAAAGCTAAGTTAATGCCGGCCCTCAATTATGCTCAACAAGCGTTCCCGGGTAAACTCAACAAGGACCTAGAAAAAATCCACTGCAGAGCTTACAAGAGACTGTTCCACTTACCAAGGTGCACCAGAAACACCCTCGTCCGTTTAGAGTTCTCGCTCAACCAGCAAAACCTGGAAGAGATGGCCGCCTTAAGTAAATATTATTTCCTTACAACAGCGGCACACAAGAACACACTCAATGCAGCTTTGAAACATATCTTCATGGAACCTGGGAATCCCTGGTCAGACACTCTTAATGCGGCAAAGGATCTTCTCAATCTTGCCACAGTCTTGGAATCCCGAACACGTTAATTATACTGCCATTAAAAACGCGATCAAAAAACAAGTACGCGTGCGTTCGCGGGAACTGGACCTGGAGTCACTGGCAAAAAGAGACTTTCACGAGTCCCTATGCCTGCTGCACACTGTGCACAACCCTAAATACCATCTCACGCAGGCTGTGGGCCGTGCAGCCCTTCACAAGATTTTCGCAAAATGTCTACACCCCCTGCCCCTAAAAGAACTATATAGCCTTTGAACAGGCTGGATCAGGTGCTCGGGAATGCAGGCTCTGCAGGTACAAACGAGAGTCACTGGCCCACCTTCTACTTTGTTGCCCGGCTCTGCGTACGGCTCGCAGTCTTTACCTTAGGCCCATCCTAAGACAAGTGGGGTCACGCATCGCAAAGGAGGCGATCTACCAACTATATACATTAACTATGGTAAAACAGATGGCCTCTTTTGGAAAGTTTATCCATCAGACACTGTCCAAGGAGGGGCGTGGCTAGCAGCCGATGCCAGCAGACGCAGCCTAACGAGGCTCCCGTCCCTAGCCCCGATAAATCCTTCTTTTATCCCCCAAACAGCGCGGACTCCCCGTGAAAACCGGGTCGAGTCCGCCCCTGACATCGGAGCCTGCCTGGGAGGCGCGCCGAGCGTGTCTATCACCCACAACCGGTGCTGCGGCCCCCGCCGGTCCCGGACGGGACAGAAACCTAAAATGGCGTCGTGGAACTCCGGGAACCACCGGACTGAGCCCTGAGCGTCCTGGCGCCCAGGAACCTGCTACAGCTAACTGCGCAAGGTGAGAGCGGTCCTAGAGTGGCTGCTGGAGCGCGGAGATCGGAGCGGAGCCAGCGGTGGACTGGGAGAAACCCAGCGGCGGCGCTGTGGAGGGGGGTGCATCCCGTACCTCTGAGGGGCTCCAAAATCGAGGTCCCGGCTTCTGGGCCTGGGCGGCCCTGGTGGCGGCACTGCGGCGCCCGATCCTGCGCTAGCGTGTGCAGACCACGGGGCGGAAGCGAGGACGCCGCCAAGCCCAGAGCACCAGCGGGGCACCCCCACGAACAAACAGAGGTGCCAGAGTGGGTTCGGACCAGAGGGTCAGGAGGCTGAGTGTGAGGTGACTCGCCACCAGAGAGGCGGTAAACGAGCCCGGACTGAGGACCCAGCAGCCCCACTTTGAAGAGCCCGAGTGGGGGCCCGGCGGGCTCCAACGCTGACCTGAGTATCCGGGCAGAGCACCCAATCCCGGGGGTCGTGGCCCCACCCGCCCCCGCGCACAGCTGCCCCGCTTCGTTGCACACCACCCAGGAGGAGCCGGCAGGTGTATGCGACACCCTGCGACGACCTGGCGGGGCGTTCGGAGTGGCGCTGACCAGCGGGACGACCTGGCCACAGCGGGGTGAGCTCCTGGGTGTGGACATTGGAGCGGTGGGTTGATTGGGGCCAGGCAAGGAGCTGGGCAACACACCGACAGCTGCGAAGCGGCGACTACCTGGCGGCCGTGCATTCCGCCGGCGGGTGGCTTACTTGCTGGGTGAAATTAGAGACTGGCGGCCCCGCTTCTGGAGCGACGTCCAGGCCCACCGCTGGGAGGCCTGCACCGGAGGCAGTGAGGATCCCTTACACGCAAACACCCTGCGCAACAGCAGAGGCATCGGCGGCCCGAGGTGGTGGGGGAGAAGCGAGGAGACGACGCCAGTGTGCGGCATGGGGGCTTAAGCTGGCCAGTGGCGGGAAGCGGATAACGGCTGGCCGGCTTCGAGTGGGCGCCCCTGGCCTCACAGACCGCGGACTATTACAGACTGGTCGGCGACGGCTCTGCATCGACGGAGTGACCGGCCAACCGGCTAAGTGACCTGTCAGTCTCGATCGCCTCCACGTTTGCCCGGCGGTTGGCCCGGA
This sequence comes from Lissotriton helveticus, assembly GCF_964261635.1. NCBI lineage: Eukaryota > Metazoa > Chordata > Amphibia > Caudata > Salamandridae > Lissotriton > Lissotriton helveticus. Next base: position 1,633,879,825 of record NC_136067.1, on the reverse strand, counting down.
GGAGGCATGGGGAAACCGAAAGGGCCAAAAGGTGACGCAGGAACGGCCACAGAGGCCCCGGACGCCATGCCGCATACCCAGTCGGACTTACTCACGATGCAGGACAGAATCCTGGAAGCTATAGCGGCCATGAGGACCGCCTTGCAACAAGACATTGCTCAGGTGTCGACGGGCCTGGGACTCCTGCGGGCAGACCATGGGAAACTGGCCGACAGGGTCAAAGACGCAGAAATAATCCTGAAGGAAGTGGTACCGGGACAGAAAGCCTTGGAGGGGAAACTTACGGACGCCCTGGAGCGTATCCAGACGCTGGAAAGGAGGGCGGAAGATGCGGAAAACCGAAGCCGGCGGAACAATGTACGACTGGTGGGCCTTCCAGAGAAAAGCGAGGGGACGGACATGCTGGGTTATGTGGACAACTGGCTACGGACAGTGGTGGCGCCGGAAGGCCTCTCCCCCTTTTTCACGCTGGAAAGAGCTCACCGAGTGCCTGCCCGACCCCCCAAACCGGGGCTCCCCCCGAGACCGGTGGTGATCAAAGTCCTCCACTACAGGGACAGGGACTGGCTTCTGCAACGAGCAAGGGAATCGGGCCCGTTCCAAGTTGACAATATCGCAGTCACGTTGTTTCCGGACTACACCTTTGAAACCCAAAAGCAACGAGCTTCATTCCTCTCCATTAAAAAGGAACTGCGGACGGAGGGACTGCAATATTCACTGTTATTCCCGGCGAGACTCCGAATTTCGGTGGATGGGAAGGCACTGTTCTTCAATTCATCAGCGGATGCCTGGGCCTGGTGGGACTCCTACAAGGCTGGAACGGATGGGGCCCACCAAAGGGCGGCCGCAGAGGAATTCCAAAGGGGCGCGGTGAGGAGATCAAGACGAATTCGGAAGAGGGGCCAACATCAGAAGCGACTGACGGAATCACAGACAACGATGGAAAGGAAGGCGGCACTGCAGGCGGTGAAAGAGGTCTCGGGATCGGAGGTACCACAGCAGGAGGAGGACTCGAAATCGATCTCGGAGGACAAGCAGACAGGGTCGGAAACTGAACTGTCGGAGGTGGACAGCGTGAAGGGCCCGACGGTGACGCCACAAACGGCGGAGGAGATCTTCGGCAGCTGAGTATTGAACTAGGGAGTGTGGGGGCTGGCAGCGTCGATCTGGAGGGAAAGGCGAAACTGGCCGATGGAGCAGGCTGCAGTGAGACTGATCTATCGTGAGTTTGGATGTACAGAGAGGGGCGAATGGGAAACGGGACGCTAATTTTTGCTGCGGTAGCTAGTACACGCACCCAGAGGCCCCTAAGGCCACCGCAGTACAGACTGCGGGCTAGAAAGTTTTGAGAGCACTTTGCTCAATTGTTTGGACGGGGGTAACTCTTCTGCAGTTAGGTCCTGTTCTAGGGGGGGTGGATGTCTGGAGATGTTGGGGTTACTCAGGACAGGGAGGGGGGTAGGGGAAGGGGAACGGAGTTGGGGAGGGATGTAGGACAAAGGAGGTGGGGAACGAACAGGTTGGGGAAGGGGGACTGGGGGGCCTTTACTGGTGTCTGGCCACTGTGGAACAGGGCTCTTGGCCTTCAATGCCAAGACTATGGATAGTGTGGGATCGTTAAAATGTGTGTCATGGAACGTGCGGGGTCTGAACTCGATGACTAAAAGGCACAAGGTTCACTCATACCTAGTCCGCAGAGGGGTTCACATTGCCTTCCTACAGGAAACACATCTGACCAAACAGGAGGGGGTAGCGCTCCAAAGGAGGTGGAGGGGTCACTTGTTTTACACCACATACTCAGCGTTTGCCAGGGGGGTGCTGCTATGGATTCGGGCTGGGATCCCCTTCCAAGTCACTAGGCATACAGAGGACCCGGAGGGTCGTTTTGTAGCAGTTGAGGGTTTGCTCAGGGGCCGTGCCATAGCGCTTTGCAGCATTTATGCGCCCAACACTGAACAGGCACCTTACTTCACTAAACTCTCCACGCGCTTAGCAACCTACTTCGCGGGGCCGATATTGCTGGGGGGGGACTTTAACTCTATAGCGGACACTACATTGGATAGGTCACACCCACCGCTCCATGCTTCCCCAGTGCACAGGCTAGCGAAACATAGGGTACATTGGCAAGGGCGGTGGGATCTCACTGACGCATGGCGCGCACAACACCCGGCTGAGTGGGACTATTCCTTCTATTCCAGCATGCACGACCTACATGTCCGCATCGACGCATTCCTATGCTCTCATCAGGTTCTCCCGGCAGTTGTGCACACAGAATACCTCACGCGTACAATATCGGATCATAACCCCCTGCTGCTCACCCTGGCCTGGATGAATGGGACTGCTCCGATTCCAACGTGGCGGCTCCGGCCAGACACGTTGGATGACCCGCCCTTTAGAACGGACTTGGAACTCAGAATCATCCAATATTTCACTGAGAACGAGGGGACCGCCTCCTCCAGGGCCGCTGAATGGAACGCATTCAAGGTGGTGGTAAGGGGGCACTGTATAGGGAAATTTGCGGGGACGAGACGGACGTTGGTAGAGGACGTGGACAGGGCGGAACGGACGCTGCGAGCGGCCGAGCGATTGAGGCCCGGCCATCCCGAACTGCAGAGTAGAGTTAGTGAGGCGAGGGAGGCGGTGGCGGTTGAAGTAGAGCGCCTGCGCTGCTTCGATTATAAAGCTTATGTGACCAGGACACTCGCTGAGGGGGATAAGACGGGGACACTCCTAGCCTGGCTGGCCAACCCTCACAGAGGGTCCACCCCAATACTATCCCTGGCGGGAGCGAACGGGGAAACCTATCACACGCAACCGGACATAGTGCGGTGCTTCCAAGATTACTACGATACCTTGTACAGGAAGGGGTTGGAGAACCGACCTGAGGCGACGGAAGCCCTGTTGGCAGAGGCCCAATTGCCCCAGTTAGACCCGGAGGACGCTACGGCTCTCGGGGGGCCGATTGGCCTCGAGGAAATTAGAGGGGCCATCAAGAGGATGGTGCGAAACAAAACGCCGGGGATGGATGGTCTCCCTATTGAGTTTTATGTGAAATATATGGAGCTCCTGGCCCCGAGACTCAGAATGGTGTATAATGAAGCCAGGGAGAAAGGTGAGCTGCCCCAGTCGATGCGCGAAGCGATCATGATCCCTTTGCTTAAACCGCGCAGAGATAGCGCGAACCCGACGTCATACCGACCGTTGTCGATGCTGACGACGGACTACAAAATTTTGAGCACGATTCTGGCCGGGAGATTGATCACTCATATGACGGGATTGATTCATAGGGACCAATCGGGCTTTATCCCAACCAGGAACACGACCCACAACATTCGGCGGCTGCTCAGGCTACTGGCGGACCCCCCACAACGGCATTAGCCCCAATGGTGTTGTCAGTCGACATCGAAAAAGCCTTTGATAGCCTGGAATGGGACTACCTATATGCAGTGATGCGGAGGTTCGGTCTCGGGGAGGGTTATATAAACTGGACCACAGTGCTCTATGCACGGGCGGGTGCGAGGGTGAGAGTGGGAGCTTTGATATCGGACCGCTACGATGTGAACCGGGGGACGAGGCAGGGTTGCGCGCTTTCTCCGCTGTTGTTTGCCCTGGCCATGGAACCGTTTGCAATGCTGGCCAGACGGGGTGATGCGTACCTCGGGCTGGAAGTGCGAGGGACCTGCCACCATATTTCGTTGTATGCGTACGACCTTTTGCTGTTTTTGGATAACGCTGATGAGGCGGCCAGGGGTGCGGAGGATCTCCTACAGAGATTCGGGGCGCTCTCAGGCTTAAGGGTGAATTGGGAGAAGACATGCTTATTCCCGCTCCGGAAAGGGGAGACATGCCCGACGACCACCAACAGAGTGCGCTGGGAACCTGATTGCCTGCACTATCTTGGGACCTACATATACCACGATCCCGCCAACTTGTTGGATGGGAACATCGGGCGATGTATCCGAGGATTGAAGGGCAATATGGCTTTCTGGGCTACCCTCCCCCTGTCTATGACGGGGCGAGTGTCCCTCCTCAAAATGATCGCCCTACCGCGGCTATTATACTTTTTTAGAACCTTGCCGGTATGGATACCGGGAGAAGTGTTCAGGCGCCTGAAGTCCAGCATAACAGCTTTTCTATGGGGAAGCGGCAGACGGCGTATAGCACTGACGACTCTCATGCGGCCCAAGGATCAGGGAGGGTTAGCGGTCCCGGACTTTGAGCTCTATTATCTGGCAGCGCAGCTTCAATTCTTTACGCAGGAAGTGGCAAGAGTGTACCGGGGGCCGGAACATGAGGGACGCGGGCACCCCCCGCCATGTGCTGGCCTATATAGCCCTCCAGCAGAAGTTATTACTGAGTGGACTGACCATGGCCCTGATCCTCTTGGACCTAAGCGCAGCATTCGACACTGTAGCTCACTCCACCTTGCTACAGTGTCTGAATGATGGAGGGGTGGCAGGAGCTGCGCTTGGATGGATCCGGTCCTTCTTGACAGGCAGGTGTTTCCAAGTTCGCCAGGGAGAGTGCTACTCTAGGGAGATCGGGTTGGGCCAGGGCGTGCCGCAGGGCTCGTCCCTGAGCCCTACCCTGTTCAATCTCTATGTCTCTCCGCTGGCGACCATTGTTGAAGGCCACGGACTACGTCTTGTGTCCTATGCTGACGACACTCAGCTGGTGGTATCCCTCTCACGCGCACCTGGTCTAATGGCGGACAAGTTCAGAGTCTGCATGCAAGAACTGGCAGCCTGGATGTCCGCCAACTGCCTAAAACTTAATGGCAGCAAGACCGAGGTGCTCGTGGTGGGGGGGGGGTCCACCTGTCTGGTCGTCGGCATGGTGGCCACCCTGCCTGGGAGAGGTACCTGCTCCATGTCATGAAGCAAAGAACCTGGGTGTATGGCTAGATGAGGATCTTGCTTTTGACTCCCAGGTTAGTCGAGTGGTGGGGACATGCTTCGGCATTCTAAAAACCATGAGGAAGATCTTGGATTTCCTACCCATTGCTGCTCGCCGGACGCTGGTGCATGCGTTAGTCACATCTCGCATGGACTATAGCAATCTGCTGTATCTGGGGGCAACGGAAAAGGTTTTAAACCGCCTCCAGGTGTTGCAGAATGCTACCGCTCGCCTTGTTTTGAGGCTTCCTAGAAGATCTCCCTCCAGGGCAGCGCTCCAGGAGTTGCACTGGCTTCCGGTCAGGAGTAGGGTGGAATTCAGGGCTTTGGCCACATGCCACCGCATTCTGAGAGGAAAAGCCCCTGCCCCATTACAAAGTCTGGTCACCTGGTATGAGCCCACCAGGAGCTTGCGCTCGTCTTGCACAGGTCTTCTGAAAATCCCCAAAATAAAGAAAACACGCATGGGGGGTAGATCATTCAGATACCTGGCCGCTAAGCGGTGGAATGATCTGCCGATGGAACTTCGCATGGAGTTTTCGGAAACCCTGTTTAGGCGAAAACTTAAGACTCATCTCTTCAAACGCTAACTACTGTTGGGCTGCTACACGATCACCCTACCCACCACAGCGCGGGGACACGCCTTGGGCGTAAACCAGGCGCTTTACAAAACTCCCTAATAATAATAATAAGGAAGAAAAGACTCTGAGATTATGTTGGACATGCAAAAGCGTGCAGGTCCTGGTCACCCTTATGCCCCAGAGATACCGTTGGGGATGTTGACGGCACTTCCACATGGGGGGGATTGGTCGAACCTCCAACTGTGGGAAGAGGCGGGACTTCAGATGGTGGGGGACTTATACTCCGACGGGGTGCTGATGGAGTTCCGTACTCTGCAGGAACACTATGATCTTCCACGGGGTGACTATTTGGTGCGTGCAGCAATAGTGCGGGCGCTTCAGGCACATTGGGGAGAGGGACTGATGGAACCTGTGACGTCATTGGCATGTCAATATACGATGATGTCAGCAGGAACGAGGAAGGCGGTTACATGCCTTTACTCCAGAATGCATACAGAACACATCCCACCACTAACACGTCTCAAAACACAATGGGAAGAGGACTTGCAGAGGGAAATCCCAGACACAACATGGTCCCAACTGCTTCAGCGAGCAAGGAAGAGCACCAGAAACGCCCGTTTCCAATTAATACACCTCTATATCCTACACAGAGCCTACCTCACTCCAAATAAGATAGCGAGATATTTTGGCGCAGTAGATGCAGCATGCCCCAGATGCACGCTAGTTGGCGCTGACTTGCAACACATGCTTAGGACCTGCCCGCGCATCCAAGAGTACTGGGAGGGAGTTGGGGACGCCCTAAATGAGGTCACGGATAGAACACTGCACTATGATAGCGCGGTCGTCCTCCTACATTGGTTCCCACACACGCGCAAAACGAAACTGTCGAGTAAATTTATTGACATGGGCCTTCTGATCGCAAAGAGGGAGCTCACTAGGGGTTGGAAGTCAAAGTCAGCTCCGACACACAAAAAATGGCTGAACGAATTTCTGAAATGGGCAGCGGCAGAAAGCACACTAAGATACCAACTGGCCCGGCGGACAGCAAATGATAAGGCTCAGGAGGCGGCACTGGCATGGGAGGCCCTAGTCCAGGCGCTCCGAGATAGTGTGGAGTTGAGTGACGAGGAGGAGGGAGTGGCACTACAGGAAGCCCCGAGGGAGGAAGTATCGGACCCTACACTGACACCTGACACAAGCACCTAATGTACTGTTTCCGCAATCCTACTCACACAGCTTTGCCCGAGATTTTACACTGGACAAGTAGGCTTAGACACCAGGGGGACGGGGAGGTAGGGGTGGGGGAGAGGGGAGTAAAGTTGACCTGTTTATTTGGATAGAGAGAGATTATACACAACCGTAGAGCAGGGGGGCACGATAGGCGTTGACGAAATAAAAGCGGAGAACATTGTACAGATGAGCTGTTTCTACGGGTACTAACTGCACCACACTACAAGATTGACCGCCGCCCAGCCTCCGGGATGTGGGTCGAAAGGCTGTGTGTACAAACGATAATTGGGCAGTGCCTGCAGTTGTACTAGAGTTCTTGATGATGTTTATACAGTATATTTGACAATATCTCTGCAATAAAAATTGTTTTACAAAAAAAAAAAAATCAGACACTGTCCAAGCTGATGGCCACCCAGGGAACACATGAATAGAGACCTTGCAGACGCACGTTGGGCTGTCTTACCATGAACCCTTTTCACTGTATCCACCAGTGCCCAGGGAACCACCACACAGACTTGCTTGCCGATGCTCTCTTGGTTTTAACTTTTGTAATTTTGTATTCTGGTTTTTAATGTAATGGTTTTGAGTAACCAAACAATAAAGTATTCATTCATTCATTCATTCATCTACTAAGTGCCTATAGTGAGGGGCTGTTATTCCATAATTGCAAGTAACATCAAAACTGCAGTTAAAGTATCTAATGTTGGAGCTTTCCTGAGTCTTTGGAAAGGAGGTATATTTGCAAATACTGAGATTTGTGCAGGCTTTAATTAACCTGGAAAATAGGTTTATTCCAGGTCACACACTAATTTCCAAATAAGTGCATGCTAACCTCAGAAGATCAAAGATGTGGATAGTGCAAGGGACGCAACATTCTATATCAAGTAAAACCAAATCCAAGAAGAGTCGATTCAACAGAGATAACTGTTAACACAACATATGTCGACAAATAATGCTAAAACCACTGCAAATCGCCAGCCGAGCCGTAATCGAACCATGGGTGCTGAGGTAATACCTCCATTGCATCCGAAGTCCTTGAGTAACCTAGAGTAACTGCATCATAAGGGGATCACAGAAATATGTATTACAGTAAAGGCTTTAGTTAGGATTTTGTCTTAAGTTAGGATTTTGTTTTCAATTAGGATTTTGTCTTAAATTAAACTTAAGTTTAACTTAAGTTTGTCTTAAGTTTAATTTAAGACAAAATCCTAATTTAAGACAAAATCCTAACATAAGATAAAATCCTAATTTAGGACAAAATCCTAATTTAAGACAAAATCCTAATTTAGGACAAAATCTTAATTTAAGACAAAATCCTAATTTAAGACAAAATCTTAATTTAGTACAAAATCCTAATTTAGGACAAAATCCTAATTTAAGACAAAATCCTAATTTAAGACTACTAAATTGCCTTCTGTGAATACCAAAAGCAGTAAGTTTAGGATTTTGTTGTAAATTAGTTCTGTGAATCGGCTCCATAGATTGGCTGGAGTTTATCCAGCAATTAGATATTGTTTCCAAGAAAGATATAGAAGCCAATATGTATACAATTCTACGTAGTAGGGAAAGAGACTCAGGAGGACTCATAAGCTGTGCTAAAATTACTATTATTTTGAGAATTACCATAAAGATAGAGCAAATAATAACCTCCAATTAATCTGTTTAAAAAACCATCAGAATATCAAATATCATATTTATAACAGATAATCGCATCAAATAAATATTCAGCTACATTTAGTGTAGGAGGAAATTATTGTTATGGTAGGTGGCTTAATTTCTCGTTTGGTCATGCAAGCCCTTACCAGAGATTTTTTTTTTGCCAGTGACAGAGCACTAGGCAGCCTAGAACAAGATAGTAGCAATAAATCCAGGTATAACGAAAAAAGCAAGCTACTTGTCCTTACTTTGAAGCCCAGTATGAGAACTTTGAATAGAAGGTTTAAAAGGAACACGCAAGCCTAAGCTACTTTCAGCAATGGTGTATTGCTCAGTCATATTGATTATGCATTTACCAAGCTCTCTTGCGGAGCTGGTCAAGGGGCATAGTGAATCACCTGCTATACGAGCTTCAGTGGGGGGGTAGAATAACTTGCTCTTGATTGTCTATAATTAACTTTGATCTCTGATCCAGAACACTAGATATATTCTACTAAATATTGCAGGAAAGAAGCTAACATGACAAAGCTTTGGGGTAGGACAATAGGGTACCAAAAAGCCCAAAAACTTGACAGAATTAAAGAGAAATGATAAAATAATAAAGAACAAAAGTGAGAGGCCAATGGAATGAGAAAAATAAGAAAATACATAAGATTGCCAAGACATGAAAAAGAAGCCACAAAGAATGAATGCAGGGTTAAAAGAATAAGAGATAGGACTAACAACAACCTGAAGAAGGAAAAGAGGCGAGACCGATGGGAAGGGAGAAAGAGAAAGAAGGAAGGGCTGAATGAAGGATGTAAAGGACAGTAAGAAGAAAAGCAGGAAATATCAAAGAAATAAAAGATGAGAAATTCCCACAGGAATTAATAGAAATAGGTGGGAAAGCTCACTTTGCTCGCTCTTTAGTGCCATGTTCTTCAAAGTGGGGGGAAACTGTCTTGTACCCAAAGATTACAATTGGAAGATGGTCACCTAGGCAGGAGCTAGACTATATAGTTGTTAGTCATTCCAAATTGGATGCCTGTTTAAGCACCTTATCTCAATGCTGAATTTTATAGCACTAGCTCTGCCAAGTCAATTACTAAAACTGGGATTAATCGTAACACTTATACATGGTTCGATAAAGGCTGCAGAGAAGCAAAGAGCCTGTTAATAGCCCGGGCAATAACTAAAAGCCTCCCTTCATTGACACCATCTGTCAGATACAAATGGAGAATAAAAAGGTGATTGCCCCAGAATGGGTTTTCGCCATTTTAAGATAGGGAAAAATCCAGAACGCAGTCCATGCAAAGAGATGGTTGAATTTCTGAAGGCTGCTAGCAGAATGGATAAGCGTGTCCTGAAAAGTACCCAAAACTCATATCAGTGGTCATATTATAGGTGAGAGATTTCCGACAACGCACAACTCCCTTTCTTTAAAATGTGATTGCTCTTTCCATTATTGACTAGAAGGATGGAAAGACACCTGTGCTGGATATGATATCTACTGATTTCCATAAATTTGAGGTGGCTACATGGTTGGCTCAGCTGTTCGTGAATATAATTGTACAGTTGAAGAGAGTACCTCTTCATGGCTAAATGCAATAATTGTTCCCATTTGTGAAAAAAAGGTGATGTTGAGTCACCCGAGTAATTACCGTGAAATTCTGTTGCTGGATGGAGTCGGAAGCGTTTTTGTAGAAGTGTCTCTAAGACTCCCCAAGATGAAATAATGCTAACATTCTAGTTGACTGTAAAGCGGGTTGGTATCGTAGAACAGAGCCTCTGTCTCATGACCATAATTTCAAATATGATGCTTTCAAGAAAGTAGCTTTATTTATAGCCTTCCTGGATTTGAAGATAGCTTATGATACTGTAAATACAGTTTTACTAAGGAAGACTGTAATCAGTTACCAGTTTCTATTTATACTGATTCATGCAATTTTCTCCAGGAACTCCAACCATACTGCCCAGGAAGCTATAGGAACCAGGAAAGCGGTATCTCATAGATGTAGAGTGCTTAAAGATGTCTTCTGGTCACAGCACTATTTAACATCTTTATTAATGACCTTGAGGAGCCCCTATAAGGGAAAAAGCAGACGGTCCATTGAGTACTGGCCTTCCTGCCTACCCTAGTTGTTTACGCTGATGACACGGTATGGTTGGCTAGGACAGAGAAAGTTCTTAATCGTCTTTCAAGAATATTTAAAGAATACTGCTTTTGGAAATATTTGGGCACAGATTTATTAAGATTTTGCATTGTGGTTGCATCACAGCCCCGACGCTGAATCCATTAAGGATTTTCAAAGCCATGCAAATACCTTTCTGATTGGCTTTGTGAAAAAAAAAAGTAATGCAACACATCACATACTGCTGCTTTGCATCAAGTAGGCGTTACAATGGTGGTGCATAGACGTTCCCGTGCATCCACCCGTGTAGTTTAGGGCAAACCCATATTTACAAATTCTTGCAAACCATGGGTTTGTGCCAGAAAGGTGTGCCTACCTCAGGCTGGCACAATGAAAAGAAATATCTTTATTTCTCCTCGTTATTTCTTCTTTCCATGTGTGCGGCATTCTGCATCACACACCTAAATTAAAAATAGCCTCAAAGCATACCTTTCTGCCCAAAAACTATCCTGATCGCAAGGCAGGCAACCTTGGCACCATGACACAAGGGTTCCTGCTTTGGTGCTAGGCAGCCACAGGTGGGCACTAAGACAGAGCAGAACAGCACCATATATTTGAAAACATGGTTCTGCTCTCTCTCTTTCACGCAATGCAGCGCAGCAATTTGCTGCGCTGCATTTCGTGAAATGTTAGTAATTATGTCCCCTGGTGCCCAATGAGGGCAAATATAAAATCATGTTTGCAGGTAAACCTTATAACCCTAAGAAGAAACTTTACTTTAATATTAAATATTTGGACATTGTCTCTGATTGTGTGTATTTAGGTATTTGCTTTATTAATATGGGCAATTGTTTTTTGTACCCGACATGGAGTCCCCACATAATGTCTACTGTAGGCCAATGGCAATAAATAAAGGTTAAAAAAATTGATTATGTAAGGGTGCATTATAACTTTGTTTTTTGGGGGGGTGGGCTCAAAGCGCTGTCTGCCAATTTTAGTAGGCAGGGTATTGCATTGAAAATTATGGGTGGTAGTGTGCAAACGCCAATGGGCCACCAATGGGATATACCCTTGATGTCAAGTGATGCAAAGTGACACAAAGCAGCACAAAGCTCTATTTTTGTGACTTTGAGGGCAACTTTAAAACACAAAAAAAGTTTTGCGATACAAAGTAAGTACTAAAGCAATACTTGCGCTAGCTTGCGTCCCTCTGCAGGACTTTGCACCAGTGAAAAGTTTGATAAATCTAACCCTAAATTGAATTACTTAAGAAACTGAACTGGGCAATTCACCACCTTCTCTCCACCATTTAATTTTCATGCAACTCCAAAAGAATGGAAGGATTACGTGTGTTTGACGCACAGACAACGGGTGTGTCCAGTTGTACTGGCATGGGAAATTGGGATAGGAAATGCCAGCGCACCGGAAGTGAAAGTGGCTCACTTATCCTATTGTTATAGTCCCCTGTCCTGAACATGTAGGGCTGGATTGTTCCAGGCCTCTGCCCATGGTATGAAGGTTTTAGAAATAGACACAAACATTGGGCTCGAATATTCAGTTTCCGCTCTATGGACTGCTCATCACCCACAGACTTAGACCACGCAAGCTGCTGACAACAGTCTTCAGTAGTACAGAAAACAGCACTCTGTTGTACACGCACATGCTAACTTGCTCGGAAATACCGCACTTTCCACAATGTTTGACAATGCAACGAGATCTCAGAGTGTATTAATGGAAAAGGTGCATTTGCAGAGAAAATATACCTGTCACTTAGAGGTGGCTGATCATGCACCCTCTGTAGCAGACGGCACTTGATCCCAGAACCTGTCCAGCACTGGCTGAGATGCAAACACATGCCCTCTGGATGACCAAGCGGTGCAGTCCCTTAACTAATGGCAGAGATTCATCAGCCCTAATCTCGGACCTCTCCTTAGCAGGTCTTAAACAAATGATTACTGCTCCCACCCATCAGGCTGGACACACCCTTGATGGCCTATTTACTAATAACCCTCACATCATTTCGTCCTCAGGGAAACCTCTAACGTGGACAGACCACGCTGCAGTAATGTTTACTATCATAACCAGAAATTATAAAAATTTACATATCACAAATCGCTCTTATGTCCAATTTCGAGATTGGAAGAACATGGACGGTTCAATCCTACAGTCCACCCCGGCCTCCACTCAACCAAGGCACACAACAGATCCACACATAGCCTCTGAGAATTACAATGTTTGGCTTAACAATGCCTTTACTACGTTAGCACCTTCTAAAAAAATGCTGCCCAACCGTAACACACCTTCCGCCTCTTGGTTCTCAGAAACCCTTAGATTAGAAAGGCAACGGTGCAGAAACTTAGAAAGGCGTTGGCGTAAAGATTATGACAATAATATCAGAGATCTATATAAAAAGGCATTGGCCACATATAGAAAGCTTCTAACTACAGAGAAACGAAAATTTTATCTCGAGCAAATAGAGTTAGCTAAAAATTCTACTAAACAACTTTATCAAGTTGTCACGAAGCTGTCTATTCCACCAGAATGTACTACCATAGAACCGTCCCAAAATCTGTGTAACGACCTGGTGGACTTCTTTAAGCTTAAGGACAATGACATCTTCTCCAATTTCACCGCCAAGGTGACTACTGAACCTGCTAGCTCCAATAAGAGCGACACCCCCTTCCCACAGCCTTTGGTGAAATTAGTCAAATTTCCCCAACGCAGATAGTTTAACTTATGACAACTATTAAATCAGGATCACCACTCGATCCATGCCCACCTTTGATTCTTAAGCCAGTGACTAACTTGATAGCTCCAGCTTTTACAAACATTTGTAACTCTATGTTTCTTTCTGGCTCTTACCCGTCGATCTGGAAGAAAGTAATCATTAAACCCTTATTGAAAAAAACAAATCTTGATCCCTCAGAACCCAAAAGTTATCGACCGATCGCATCTCTCCCATTTCCGTCTAAGATATTTGAGAAAATCATGAACTGTCAGCTGGCCAACTATATCGATCAGAATAACCTCCTTGACGACACCCAATTTGGGTTCAGGAAAGGTCATGGAACAGAAACAGCACTGATAAAAGCAGCAGATGAAGTCAGACTGATTATGGATCAAGGAGGCGCAGCAGTCCTGATATTATTGGACTTGTCTGCAGCCTTCGACACGGTCGATCATAACATCTTGATCGACCGTGTAGCCCACATTGGCATTCAGGGTAAAGCCAAATCTCTTCTGACTTCCTTTCTGTCTGGCCGTAAACAGTCTGTTAAACTGGGTGGCTTCTACTCTCCTGTTTTCACCTTACCTTGCGGTGTTCCCCAAGGATCCTTGTTAAGTCCGACACTATTTAACATCTATGTGTCGAACTTGGCGAGGGTCATTAAATCATATGGAATTGGGTTGACATCATACGCCGATGACACCCAGCTAGTACTGGCCATTCATAACAACGGAGGAGCAGTTGCGGCCAACTTTCAGGAAGGCATGATGGCCATCAGCTCCTGGATGGATCACAATTGTTTAAAATTAAATTCAGACAAGACGGAGGTCATGATCTTCGGTAGTTTGACCCCGTCTTGGTCCCCAGCATGGTGGCCTCCGGACCTAGGCTCCCCCCAACACCGGTCACCAAAGTCAGAAACTTAGGGGTATTATTTGAAAATTAGTTGCCTTTTCGGAGCCATGCTAATGCAGTAGTTTCTGCATCCTTTTACACTCTTAGGATGGCTAAGAAACTACTGCCTTTCCTCCCCCCAGTGCAGGCAAGACCCTTATGTGTACCCTAGTACTTTCCAAGGTCGATTACTGTAATGGTCTGTTACTAAATGCCCAAGAGCAAGTCCTCAACAAGGTGCAACTAATCCAGAATGTGGCTGCTAGAATTCTGACCTGTACATCAAAATTCTCTTCCATCACCCCCATTGTTCGCCAACTTCATTGGCTCCCGGTCAGGAGTCGCACCAAATTTAAGGCGCTGTGTATTACTTACAAAGCCATGAATAACATAGGGCCAGAATTCCTAAAAAAAGCCTTGTGTGTATACACTCAGAGCCTTACGCTCATCCTCAGCCCATCTGCTCCCAATCCCACGTACCAAAAAAGTGAATTGGGGAGACAGACGATTCATAGTGGCTGTTTCCAGATTGTGGAACACTCTCCCCCACTATATAAAAAACAGTCCTTCCTTAATGACATTTCGGAAACAATTAAAAACATGGCTTTTTAATCAGTAATAAGTCAGGGCTCCCCCTTAGCACAGGATTTGAGCAGCGCCGAGACACCTTAGGGTATTTGCGCGCTATATAAATTATATAAATAAATACATAAATAAACTAGCCAGTGTAGAGCAGCATCCCTCAGGGACTTCAAACATATATTCTCTCAAGCCACTAGAGGAATGACACTTGAAAAACCTTCCTTAACATGGGAAAGACTCACGTGTTACACCATTATTAGGGTTAGGTATGATTCCCTACTCTACAACGATGAGAGGAAAGCCAGGAAGAAGGCTGAATAACTTTTGTAAGGGCCTAGTGACTAGTACTGCTGAATTTGGAACCTGGGAACCTAGTTCAAATCCCGGCATTGCCTCAATATCCCGTGACCCTGGGCAAATCACTTGCCCTCACCATGCCTTAAAAAAGATGCAACAACTGCTTCTCATGTACAATATCTGTAATGTGCCTTAATTCCCTTGGCCCATGTTTGTACTATATAAAATTGCAAAAAATAAAATAAATACAAAAGAGGGCACATGGAAGTCAATTAAGGGTAACAGTTACTGATTCTGACAGTTTTGGGGGAACATGGCGGCGGGTTAGTCCTGCCGAAGGCTGCTCTTACACGCAGGGGCGGTGGGTGAGATTTTAAAGTGGTGGGGGCGCAAAGTGATTTGCATACAGCACCGTAGCGAGCGAGCGCAGCGAGCGAGCCTGAACACCAATAAGGGGTTTTGGGGGGGTAACCCCACCCCCCAAGAAAATTTTGGAAAAAAAGAAGAAAAATCGTGCATTTTCAAGCAAATTTGAGAAAGCAGGAAGGTTAATAAAGCAATTGTGAAAGTGGAGTTATTACATTAATAGATGGCATAACATTGGTAGCTGATTATTCAGTATAACCACAGAGCTTCATACATTCCGTCCTATTATGCTCAGGTGCTGAATTCAGACTATAAGACTTTCATGGAAATCTCAGCTCTAAGAGTAGAAGAAGTTGCACAGCAGTGTAATGGTTGCCAGGCTCGTTCCACAGGAGCGTCAGGAACTTGAAGAAAAGTCCACAGTCTTCCCCTACGGCCTTCCGACAAAATGACTGCTAAAATACAGCCGTACTGCCTCCTGCCTCTCTGTGCCATAGTGGTTGCTGGAGGCACTGAAAGAGACACTGCTTGAGGGCCTGGAGAGTGACCAGATACATAGCCCTAACTCCCTTGTGGGGACTTGAAAGGCGCAACATGAATGCTCTATTTTCTAACTGGTAACCCCATAACGCCGATTTTACCTCCAACAGACCAAAACCCCAAAAGAGAAATGGCACAGCCAGTGTACCCAGAGAAGCAGGGCCCCAACCGAGGGAATGACCAAAATAACAAATCACAAGTCAGCAGAAACACAAATCCACAGCCAAAAGCACAGGGACATAAAAGCTGCCACTGCCAAGATGGACAATAAGGCAGCAGGGTGAAGACCGGCCAGCAAAGCAGGCATATTTCAGCCAAAGCAGTTCATAGTATACGTATGAAGTGAACTAACTGTGAAGTGAACCACATGCAAGTGAAGTGACGAGTTCAAGGAAAGGCCTGGCCTGCTCCCTGCCTTGAGCAATGAATCATGCAGTCGGCCGTGTGCAACTGCAAGCACAATGCACCGCCCGGGTCAGGACTAGCCTAGGAGGCTGGAATGGCGGGGCCGGACAGGGTCTTCTGGTCTTCTATTTATTTATGCGTTTTTATATAGCGCAGACTTTACCCAAAGGCGTCAGAGCGCTTCACAATAGGAACAGTAATGAAACATGAGGAGAAAATTACAAGTGAACAAATTACAAAAGCAAATGTTAAGTTACTAGAGGCAAAAGTGACAATTGTGAGCAAACAAAATACATAAGGTTGCACACGGTGCATTACAGGTGGAAAAAGTGACATGTGTGCACACAAGTCCTTAAAAGATCCCTGAATTTAGCCAGCATGCATTATCTGTTTTGGTCACTGCAGCACACAACACGACCCTTAGAAGCTGCGTGGAAGACGTGGGCTGTCAGAACTACTCACTGAGAATATCCTCCACTGTCACCAAGCCCCGCGCTCTTTGAGGGCGTTGCTGTCAGACCTCTGGCTCTCTCTCCCTGCGACCATCAGGCTTTACCCTGTCTAGTCGCTGCCTCCCTGCAATGCTATTTCTGGGCTTAGCGCTGGGACACCCCGATGCTGGGGTAGCCATGCGCTTTACAAATCTAGTAACATAACATGCCATGGTCATTATGAAAGCTTTCCGGGCAGTGTGTACTGAATGATGCTTCGTGAACACTCGATAAGGTGGTAGCTGGGGCATTATGGAATATTGCACAGTGTACTATGATTAAAGCTCCAAGTTTTCCATTTTTACTGATTTTTACAGATAAATACCGACAGAAAACCACCTATTTTCCGGTCCGTATTTATTTTTAGATACAGATAAATACAGGTAATAGGTTTTCTTTTGAGCGATACTCGCTACTGTCAATCATGAGTGCTAGGACAATAGCTGTACAGATTGAGAGGCATGGAAGCTAAAATATCTTTAATATTTTCCAATGAAGCTGAAACAACTGCAGCAGTGCCGCTGTCTGCGCTGCTCTGCAATGCAAATGGTTTCAAATGATTATGGTACTGTAAACAGCTAAAATCCATTAGACATTCAAACATGAGTAAATACATGTGAAAATATACCCACTACAGCGTCATTTTTTACACTAAGCACAAACTAAACATGGACAAATACAGATAAAATCGACCAAAAATATGGATAAATACAGACTGAAATGTAAACAAAACACCCTGAAACCAGGAGCCCTTATTATGATGCCAGCATTAATATTTTGTGCATACTTACCAGACTATGTACTATAAAATGCGCTTTTCCCTAAAGTACCGACCCAAACATGCTTGGGAAGAACAATACTCCCCTATCCCCTTTCTAAATAAAGTGGTCTTCGTTTCCAACTAGATTCAGACCAGAGCAATGAACTGGTCACGTCTAGATGTGGTGGAAGGTCCATAGGGAGAACTCCCCCCCCCCCCCACGCCTCCAAAAGCAGTGAGTTTCAATCCTCCAAAGTTTTGATCAGTGCTGCTGGGATCACAGTCCTCGTCCGTATCATTTGCCATTTAGAGCCTCGTTGGGACTGTCCTGGAAGAGGCGTCAGTACTGAACGTGCCCCATGAAAGAAACCATCACAGCCGTCAGAATTCATCTGGGGTGATAAGCGGCTCCTTTTACAACTTTTTGCAGAATGAAAAGTGGATTCTGTTGCTTCTAACAGCAAAAACCGTGTTTCAGTAATTTGCAGTCACTTCCTCTCTTAAGTTCCAGTAGGTTTGACCTGCTGGCATTTAACAGCGCAGGGAAACCAAACATTATAACACCCAGTAATTAATGGGTGTAATAACATTCACATAACGTGTAACTCGGATCTCTGGGCAGAAAGGGGTTCTAATTATCTGGGCCACTTGTAATGAGGGGGTAAAGTGCGACAAGTCTCTTTGTTAAACTATTTAAATCCAAAACATTTTGTACGAATATTATTAACCTAAAGTGCTGCAAAATGGAACATCTGCCAGTAATGTCCCAAACATCTGCATGGGGGAGCAGGCAGCGACCTCGTAGTCTAGAGTTTCTTTAAGTAATGCCAGTGTTGGCTAGCTTTCATGGCACAATATTCTTTAAAGTTCAAAATGTACTGGCAATCATAACCCACTAGGGAACAGGCCACATGTTCTATGGTGGACGGAGTGAAGGGCTGGGCCACAGTGATCTTTGGAACCCTAGCTAAATATCATCAACCAATTACATCGGAGCAGGAGAAGATGTTTAACCACTAAAACTGCATGCACAGGTCCGCCACAACTAATTTTAACAACTCTGGGTCATTGGGCTTTGCAAATACTGTTTAAAAATGTCTACACTTTCATTCAAAGTACACAATACAAACAAACATACATTTCAAAATCAGAAAAAAACAACAGAAGCAGTCTGCAGATGGTCAAAACTTAATTCCAAGCAGCTGGAATCACCCACTGGCTAATAACGAAAAGATGCAAAGTCAAGGATTCACCTCTTCCCTTGAAACATTGTCGTTCAACTTTTTATCCATCCCGCTCTTCCCAAAAAATGTTGTGAACTTTCAGGCGTGACCATTTGTTTCTCCTCTTGATATACTCGTCGCAGCAGGTCTCTTAGTAGGGGCCGCCGCCTGATATACTCACTCACTCTCACTCACCAGCTAAAAAGAAGAAGTCAGTCAATATACTGGACGGCCGACGGGTCGAGCTGCCGGAAAGAAAGGCAACAACGAACAGGCAGCAAAAGGAACAGGCAGCAAAAGGCAAGCACAGGCTGCCGGCGGTGATGCGCACACAGTGCTGTCTCCACTCCACACGAGCAGCACACGAGTCGACTCACTACACACACAAGTCGGACTAGTGAACCGTTACCGCGGCGCTTACCGGATCCAACGTATGACGACAGCAGCGCCGCGCGCCAATGGCCAATCACTGCATGACTACAAGAAGTCAGATACAGTGATTGGCCATTGTGCACTGCGGCTGAGCCATCCACGCGCGGCATCAATATGGATTGCCCCTGCTCTGCGGCGCGGTGACCAGCCAATCCTGGCCCTGCATGCAGCGCCAGGATTGGCTTGGAGGGCACACTAACTGCTCGCCTTGTCGCCCTTTTAACGCCAGGGCTGCCGCACGAGAATAAACCCTGCACCCCCCCTTAGTCACTATAATGGGGGGCAGCTTAATATGCGCATGCTCGGGCAAGTTTCTGCCCCAAGCTGTGATGCGCGTTCTGACTCGTCTCGTCTCGACTGACTCTCCACTCGTCGCCTGTCAATCACTCACACCAGCCCCGCAGCCCGCCCCCCTGCGCACTCCCGTTTCAGTTGGGTGCTGCCGGGCGGCGCTCGTAAAAATATCATGATGAGAAAAGGAGTCAGGAACATTTATTTAAATTATTTACTTGGCAGCCGCGGGTCCATGGGCTGGTGGGGCTACGCCCCTACGCCCCAATGGATGCACCGCAGCTGCTTACACGCCTCCGGACTGCATGCAACTATACATGGTTTAGGTTTAGGACGTCCCTGGCCAGTGGAACAAATCTTATTTTTGAAGAGGTTTATCCACCTTACCCGCTGTTGTCCTGGTGCCTTCTGTTGGAGGTTTTTTCGATGCTTCCTCGGCGTTTCGCTCAGCGCCATTTGATATGGGGGCGCTCTTCCTGACACGATCAGACTGGACTGGGCAGAGATTCTGTGACGGCGTACTGGTGTGTGTTATACATTGGATATACGTTTACCGATTCTTTAAATTATCAATGTGTATTTGATGTAAGAACCCCTCTCTTCAACGGTGAACTTTTTATCTAAAAACTAAAGAACATGGAAAGCCTATCGACATCGGACCAGTTATTACCAGTTCTTACTTTTCAATATCATATTTACTCCGTGGCAATATCGATACATTATAAAATAATGAGTTGTCAGAAATAAATTTTACTGTTGCATGTTGTTAGTTTTACTTTTGAGATATGAATTTTATCTTCTGCTCACTTATGACTATATCTCCTAATTTAACCTACAAGGCAGACTATCCTCTTTTTGGCATTGCATAAGGCCCCCTTTTCTTTTTAATTTTAGATGCTCAGAAGACAATTATTGGATTCACTGAAGTTGTATGGTGCTAGTATCGTTCCGGGTTAAATACACGAAGTAACTGAATTGGTATACACGCTGTTTCAGTGTACTTTCTATTAATTTCAAGACAGGTAGAGGAGACCAAATAATTCTCTCTTCGATTAGATCTTTTATTAAAATGTCCTGCTTTTTTCTTCCTAACCTGTTAGAAATTGATCATCTTTACTGGAAGATTGTGAACGTCTACAGAATACGCATGAGCCCTATCCATTATTTATTTAAGGTATAGACCTTCAACTTTCATACTATACATGGACTAACTTATATTGGTTCCTATTACTTGTATTATACTTACAAACTATTCAATTCACTAGTACTTCCTTTTTAATAAAAAAAAACTCTTTTAATTTCTTTGAGCACTACACAAATAATTTCACGTGCTACTTGGTTATTCGGGTCTGCTTTCTTCAATTTCTTACACAAAAAAATCTTTTTGTTTCCTGTAACAACACTGTGGTTAGGAATTACAGCTAACTTTCCATCTTCTTCAATCGTATCCTATTTCCAACACTTTTCCTTTTCCCCTTTCTTGCAAACATTTGATATTTCTTTATGGCATTATTTGCAGCCTTGAAAAAGTCAAATGCCCTACAGGAGGATCACTGCATTATGTTTTCCATCTTTGAAAAATGATGTTATTGCAATTCTCTGCTTCCAAATTTATTGACAAATGTGTGTGTTCCATATATGTATTAAATTGAACAGCAAGCTCAAAACTGTTTTCTGTCTAATTTGGTTTGCGTAGAAACAGGAAAACTATTGATGAATTAACATTGAATTGATTAGAGTGCCGAGGTTTACTCCCATGTTTGACACTTACCCTGGGTCATTTTGAACCACAGTGGGCTGACACCTGAGGTAGTGGGGTGTATGTTTTTTACCTTGAGGGGCACCAATACTATATTTCAATTTTGAATGCATACAAAGAGTGATGTGCTACCATTAAAACTACCACTACCGTCTGTAAATAATTGTGCGGCAAGGAGTGCTGCTTTCCTGCCTTTCGGCTGCTTGCTCCGCTGTCCTCCAAGGCCCTCCACAGCTACTGGTGCTCAAGTCTTGGTCAGGAACGGGCAGAGAGTCTGTGCCGGCATGGAGGCATCTTGCAGGGGTTCCTGAGGGGTTTCTTCATTCAGCCTGTTGTTTTTCTCACCTTTCTCGCTGCCCTGGTCTTGACTTTTGTACAGCTCCTGCCGGGGGGGGGGGGATGGTGTCACTGGTGGGGAGTTTGTTTTCCTGTCTGCCTGCTGTTGCCCCAGGTGTATTCCAGAGTTGGTTTCCGTGAGGGTCTCGAGGGTTTGGGGAGGTGGAGGTCTAAATTAAGTTTTCTAGCAGTATTAGAAGAAAGGTTATTTTCGTACTCAGTCGACCCCTTAAAATGAAAAACTGACAACGTTTTAAGTCAGTAGAAGAAGTGCTCAGGGATTGGAGTGGTAAATGTGGTAAATCCACATTCATTATCCATATCCATATCCATACTATTATAAAGAGAGAGCCCAAACCTTTGAGGCGGGTAATCTCAGTAACCACAGCACCAATCACAACACCCAATACAGCGTTGGAAAGGGCAGTTGCAGCAGAAGGACATAGGCTATGCAGACGGCCACCATATATATATATATATTTCTTTTTGCAGAGTTTTATATAGCGCGAACTTGACCCGAACTGAATCAGGTATCAGAGCGCTTTACATAGCACCAGTTACGTTACATGAGGACACACATTCATTTTTGTTAGGCATGGGGAGATTAAGTGATTTGCCAAGAATCACAGGATGTTTGGCATCGTTACCAAGACTTGAACCCAGATCCCCAGGTCCGAGGTCGAGCACCTTAGCCGTTAGGCCAACTCCTCTATATGTTTAAAATGTAAAAGAACCGTGCCAGCAAAGTAGTCCCTTGTGGGCGTGTCTGCGTTGTGCTGTGGGCGTGGGCTGGGGGCGTGACTAACGCTGGGGGCGTGTGGTACGCCCATCACATCGAGGACTGTGGGCGTGTGC
The DNA here is from genome assembly GCF_964261635.1 of Lissotriton helveticus. NCBI lineage: Eukaryota > Metazoa > Chordata > Amphibia > Caudata > Salamandridae > Lissotriton > Lissotriton helveticus. Next base: position 1,633,857,393 of record NC_136067.1, on the reverse strand, counting down.
TGGGGGCGTGACAAATGCTGGGGGCGTGTGTCCGCCCTTCATGCCATGTGAGTCGTACATACAAGCGCCAATTACGTTGCTGCGCAGCATCAACGGGCACGCTGGGGGCATGACACGCTGGTGGCGTGAGAAATGCTGGGGGCGTGTGTCCGGCCTTCATGCCATGTGGACGCAATTGCGCCGCATCAAGGGGCACGCTGGGGGCGTGAGAAATGCTGGGGGCGTGTGCTACATTCCGCCTTTCATGCCATGTGGGTCGTACATTAATCAGAAGATCGTCTGCTGTGGCCGTGTGCTGGGGGCGTGACAAACGCATTCACCTGGAGGCCCGGTAAGTAACATTACTGCAGCCTCTCCTGCGCGCTGTTACTGAACTCTCTCATTCAACGAAATTACACGCGCCTGCTACCATCAACCAGGGCTCTAGCCGGGCTCAGGCGGCCGATCAGTACACTAATTACACGCTCCTGATAACATCAACCAGGGCTGCAGCTGGGCCTCAAGCGGGGGAACACGCAAATGAGCGTGTCTGCGGGGACAATTACTGCAGCCTCTCCTACTTGCTGTAACTCTCTCATTAAACGGATTTACCCGCGGCTGATAACTCTCTCATTCAACGACATTACACGCGTCTGCCAACATCAGCCAGAGCTGTAGCCGGGCTCAGGCGGCGGATCACTGCACCAATTACACGTGCTTGCTAACATCAACGAGCGCTGTAGCTGGGCCTTCTCCGTCCCTATTCTAATGAAACAAAAAATTTTGTCTACCGCGAGATTTTAAAATAAATTGCCCTTGCCAAATACACACATTACACACATACTATTTCATACCTGGACAACGTCGGGACGGGCTGCTAGTGCCAGCATTGGGTGTATTGATTACTGTGTTAAAACCTAAATCTAGACCTAAAAAAAAAGGACGGTTCTGAGCTAAAATTACTTTTGCCCTCCTACCTTGAGCAGTCTGTGGCTTTCCTTTGTTGTTTTTTTCTATGTGACAGCCTGGCCCGCGGACTGCATGAGCCACCCCCGTGTTCTGCAGGGGGTCGGTTATTTCAGGTGGCCAGCAGATTAGCTGCTGAAAGATGTGTGGTGGCCAGGATTTCTTTTCGGGGCGCTCCGGGCAGAGCTTGTTGTTACCAAGCTCCCCGACTTATCAACTTTACTGGCCTGACAGTGTGCAATTTAGAAAAGGAAGTGCCCTGTTATAAGTTTTTTTGTTCTCTCCTACATGGTTTCCAGCGCAACAATATAACTGCTGACTTTACTAAACAACATTTGCTGGCTACTCAAGTTGTTTCTCTCCCTATCCACTACATGAGCCCTAGATGCGCAAAAAGAGTGTCCAGTAGAGAATTGACTACATCTCAGCAGATCTCCCTGAAGACAGTGGTAGGGGGAAACGATCAAGAAAGGCTGGAGGGGGGGAGGAGCCTAGCTCGCGACCGAGATGGCCGCGCTTTAGCTCGGCTCCGTTCGCCCGCCTGGGTCTTCACATTTATCCTGCTGTAATCCTGCCCCGGGAAGCCCTGTTTGCTGAGTGGTGGTGCTGCGACGCTTTGCAGGCACTTACCTCTTGTTCCGGTTATCCTGGCTGCTGTAGATCCGGTGCAGTGCCCCCGATTGTGTTGGGGTGTCGGAGGCGGACTGGCCTGGATCTTCTTGCCGGCTCCCGGGCCAGACGGAGCCTGCGGATCTGCCCTCCGGGGCGCGGAGGAGGTGGTCGGAGGGCCGTTGTTCGTGTGGGCCGGAGGTCCTTCCTGGCCGATTCCTGTGGGGAGGAGGCCTATGGTGGAGGCGCTGCCTTCCGTGGTCGAAGCTCCTCGTGTGTCTGGCTTGCTCTCCCTTTGTTCTCCGGTCCGGCCATTTTGATTTTGCCGCCCGGACTCGGAGAACGGGACCGGCGGCGTTGGGTGGCCGGCGAATCCCTTTCTTCTGGTGGCCCCCCTTCCTGCCCGGGGTGCTCTGTTGCCGGTCAGCGGAACTTTGTTTGCCTTACTGCCGCCTCGGCGGAGATCTACAGCCGCGCTGCCTTGTCGGACTCTCAAAATGGCGGCCGACCCCGAGTGTCTTGACCGGGCCTGGGCGAGCGCTGGGGGCCCGCCGCATGGCCCGGGTGCCCGATACTGTGAATGTTTTCCTACACTTAAGGAGTTACTGGACACCCTGCTCTCCTGGCGGCTCTGTGTGACCGCGCCTATCCTAGCTTCGGAGATGGTTCCTCACGGCGGGCCTCCTGAGCCCCCACGGCCAGACGTGATTGTGCCGCCGCGGGGTGCGGCTGGAATTATCCTGGCGGAATTGGCCCCGGCTCCGACCGCGTCTGCTGCTGTACGGAACTTGATGGCGCCTCCTCCTCCTGCGCTACCTTCGTTCTCTCGGGCCCGGGAGCTGGATTTTACTTGGCCTGGCCTTCATGACTCTCCCGCTTCCTTTCGGTCGCTGCTGCCCGGCGATGTCTCCTGTGCTGGCCCAGATGGGTCGGTTCTTCTGGACATATCCTTGGACTTGTGCCTGCATCGTTTGCTACACTTCGTGACTTTCCTGGATCGTCCGTGTTCCACTTTACGTGCTTTTTCCGGACTGCCGTTGAATCTTCCTGCTGTCTGTCTCCTGTTCTTCGTAACCTGGTCCTCGCTGGATCGGACCGTTTCCACTTTGGACAAACAAGGACAGGGCTAATGTATATTGGCATCTGTGTGCGGTAGTCTTGCACTGGTTTGGATGGTCAACCTGTCCCGGTATGGTTCTGTGTGATTGACTGGTGACCCTGGACTCTAACCCGATGTTCTTTGGCTTCCCGGGGACTTGGCTCCTCGACTCAGGCGGGTGGCTGGGTGCGTTTACTCCTGTCTCCCGGCCCTCCCCCATGTATGTCTGTGTGTGTTTCCCATCCCTCGTTTCCTTCTCTTCCCTTCCCATTTTTGTCTTTGTTTCCGACTTAACTTTGCTCCGCTATATTTCGGGTTCTAATTAGGGCGACAGGCACGCTGCGGGGGGGTAGGCCGTAGTCTTCTGCAGGGGTGCAGGGTGGGCTTTAGGGGTGGGTTGGGGGGGGTCTGTCCGTATTGGGGGGTCTTTTTCCTCCCTTATTTCCTCTCTTTTTTGTTCTATGGCTCTTGTGTGTTCACTTTTTCCGGGACTCCGTCTCCTCCTGTATCCCCCTGGGGAGTTTCTGTGACTTTCGTATTCCGGTATGTATCTGATTGTAGCTCGCTGGGTAATTCGGTATCGATTTTTGCTATGTCGCTTGCCGGACTCTATTATCCTGCTTTCACTCCTGGGGGTGCGTGGTTTGGTGGGAGTCCCTTCTTTCGTTCCCTTTTTCCCTCTCCCCTTTTTCCTCCTTTATGGGGGTCCTTTTATTTTGTTGGGATGCGTATCGTATTGTCTTTTATTATGTGGGCCTTTTTGATCATGTCTCCTCATTTTGGGTGGGGGCGGCGACGGGTAGGTGCGGTTTGATTGATGCCATTGTCGTTTCTTTATATTCCGATTACGTTTATACTCTTTGATAGCTATGTTGGTATGGCCTCTTTTGTCATTCTGTGACCGTAAGATGGCGGCTTGCCGCGGCCCCTCCCTGGTTGTTTTTTGCACGGCCCATGATTCTTCTGTTTCCCCACCCCGCATTAGAAAATTAACCTTTTATTGTCCTGTTCTTGCTGATTGCTCGATGCTCCTATTGTTTCTCCTGTGCTCCTGGTGACATATCCTGTTGAAAATTTGTTTTTCATTTACTACGTTGTCTACCATGTGGTGGCCAGCCCTCGTGGGTTGTAGGCCCGTATTTGTGAGCTTTCTTTGTACAATAAAGGTTTTCAAAAAAAAAAAAAAAAAGAAAGGCTGGAGGTTTCTTGTATTCTACCTATAGCGGAAGCTACTGGCCTCGCAGCCCTGTGTACGGGAGCCACCAGTATAGCAAACATGAACGGGGGCCAGGCCACTAGCAGATATGCTTTAAGGAATAAAATATTTGATTCCTCTAAACCTATTAGCAGCATCTCCGCTGCTCCGTTAATTTTGAGGCCTGGCAGAGCTGTGCTAAAAAAACCTGGTAGGAAAGCTGTGAGTAAGAAGATCTCTTCTAGCCTTGAAGAAACTTTACCTCCTTCTACCCGTCAGTTAAAAGAAGTATCTCAACTGAGAATAACTCTGTCCCTCAGATCATACTTTAAGGTACACCAAAAAATTCATCAAAAAAAATATACCACGATTGGAGATTGCAGTCTTCGTCCCATGTGGTGTCTTTTTCATATAAAATGTCTGAAGCAAGGTCGGATTCTTTACGTGATGCAGCGCTTGCCGAATAGGTGACTTATTCTGAACTCCCAACTGCAAACAGGTACCAGGTCCTGGGGGACTGTGATACTGACCCTGTTGGGCTTCCTGATAAGTCCTGACGATTGTTTATCAATGCCCCTAAGTGACCCAATAGCACAGATCAATCTGATCTGATGAGGATGTTAGAGGGGTTATCCTTGGAGATTAAGAATATGTTTTCCATATCAGAAAAGAACCAGGCTAAAATTCAGGACACTTGTGAAGCACTAGAGGTTAAAATTTCAGCTATGATGGAATGGATTTGCCTGATGGAAGCCTCTGTTGAGGCCCTGAACCAGGAACAACCGGGCTGAGATTTAAACATTAAAACCTGGAGAGAAATCTATACTGGACAAAAAAGAAGCCCTCGAAAACAACAGTAGGTGCAATAATAATAAAGATCTTAATGTTTCAGAGGGGGTGGAGGGTGAAAACCTCAAGAGTTTGTTGATAGATTTGTTGAAAGAGTTTATGCCAGCCATTGACCCGTTAGACCTCAAAACGGACATTCAGAGAATTCATAGAGATCCTTTCTCGAAAAATCCAAATAGGAAAACTCCCAGAATAATTTTGGTTAATTTTAAAACCTTTCTTTCGAAGGAGCTCATCTTATCCATTGCACTAAAGGTTGGTTCTTTTACTAGGAGATTGGTAGTTTAGGATCAAATCAGATCTCTCTAGAATAATACAAGACAGACAACGGAAACTGGGGAAGTTTATTCCAACACACAGATCTTTAGGTGCAACAGTGCAGTTGAGATTCCCCACTCTTCTGAAAGTAATGTGGAAGAACAAAATGTTTAATTTCAGAGAGCCTAAGGAGGCCTATCAGGCCCAGTTTAGTTTTTGGGAGGGTACCCTTGGGGGAGGCACAGTTAGAGGAAGTTACTTTTGAGTTTCAATGGGTGGGGAGCATAATAGGGAGAAAATAAAAAAATAAAATCCTCATTGGTATAACATACAGGATTTTGTAAATAAATATTGAGTGGTTTTAGAGCAACTATTTTTCTGGCTTTATATGACAATTTCTGTATGTGGCTAAGGAATAACTTTAATCCCTTCTTTAGTCTCTGTTAAAATATTAACATGGAATGTTAATGGCCTCAGGGTTTTAAGTAGGCAGAGGAGAATTCTTCAATATCTACGTCAATCGCAGTATGATATAGTTATTCTTCAGGAAACCCACTTAGCCCTTGATGAATGGGAATTGATTCAGGTCAAACAGAGATGGATGGAATTTTCTTTCCATATCCCACAAACTTGCTATACTAAAGGGTTGGCTTTGATTATTAAATACTCGGCCAAAACAAGTCTAGGTGATATTAAGGCGGATCCCAAGGGGCAATGGATCATTAATGATATTTAAATTCAAAATGAATGGTCTACCCTTGTTGGCTACTACGGTCCGAACATAGATGATGAGGGACTTCTGAACATTTTATATAGCCATTTGATTTATTCTAATTTTCCCATCATTATGGAGGGCGATTTTAATATTTTCTTAAATCCTGTCCTGGATAGATCTAATAAGGGTAGGGTGGTCTCTACCAAGATGGGTTCCATTGTTAAAGTTCTGATAAAGGACTTAGGCCTGATAGATATCTGGAGGAAGAAGTATAAGGGAGCAGGTAGCCCTTTGGACTTTACATTTCACAACAAAAAACATGGGCACTTTTCCCGGATAGATTTCTTCCTGGTAGATATAAGATTCTTGAATCGCACAATATCTGTTACTCATGTCCCGGAGCTTCTTTCTGACCCTTCGGCTGCAGTCTTGGAGATACAAATGCCTAGAGGTGCGTTAACTAAAAGGTGGACCTTTGATAGACCTCTACTCTTAGACCCCCTAATAATATCACGGTTGAAGGAAGAACAGTGTCTTTCTTTGTATCCAATAAAGACTCAGCTGCATTGGATATAATCTGGGATGCTTAAAAGGCCTTTATAAGAGGGTGTGTAATTAACCTGGCAGCCAAGAAATTTAAGGAGGGTAGAAGGATGATCCAGAAACTGGAGGACGATATTTCCAGAGCAAGGAATGAAAGTAAAACCAATATAGATATGAACGCAGGTAGTGAGGAAAGTAGAGAGGTCTTAGCTAAAAGACAACTGCTAATAGATCACCTAGATGACATCACTAGGAAAAAGTGGGAAGCGAGCAACTTAGCCAATTACGAATGTGGGGAAGGGTGTAGGAAACTCCTTGCCTAGGAAACTCCTTGCCTGGAAATCTTGGATAAATCAGACTAGGAACTTAATTAAAGAAGTAATTCTGTCTGATTCGGGGGAGATCTCTTCCGATAACTCCAAAATAGAACAGGCTTTTGAAGTTTTCTTTCAGGAATTATATACAGAAGACCTGGTATTTCTGAATCCCAGATTAAAAGATATATTTAGGATATGTCGCCACCATCTCTTGCAGAAAATCAGACCAGCCTGCTAAATCAGAACATTACTCTGATAGAACTCAAGTCTGTAATAAAATACTTAAAAAGGGGTCGGGCAGCGGCCACTGATGTTATCCCTAATGCATTTTATTGAGAACAAAAGAACTGGGAAAAGGGGTCTAAGCACAACTGCACCTATCCTAAGTACTGCCTTATTTAGTCTTGTTGGTGCCACGGATCGGAGATTCTATGTCCCCTAAATCTCCAAGGACAACCAAATGTCCCAACTTTCGATTTGAACCAATATTGATCCAGCACACAAATTTCTTTTTCAAAAATATACAATAGTAACCATAATTTATAAATCACAATAGTGAAACATTCAGTAGCAGAATCAATGATGTTATTTTTGAAGTTCAATCTTCATTTAATCTTCACAGCGCACTGTAGCCAACGCGTTTCGTCCTCCACGGACTTCTTCAGGGCAAATAAAGACATCTCTTCTTACAATGTTAAAATGTAGGAATCTATCCTTCTGTGAAGATTAAATAAAGATTGAACTTCAATTTTTTTGAAAAAGAAATTTGTGTGCTGGATCAATATTGGTTCAAACCTAATGCATTTTATATAGCTTTGATAGAAGAGATCACCCCTGTACTTGTTACTCTATTGGATTGAATCTTTTCAGATAGCTATGTAAATCCCAAGACCTGGGATGAGGCTGCTGTCTCTCTGATTTTAAAACCAAATAAAGACCCGAGGAAATGTGAATCATATAGGCCAATCTCCCTGCTGAATTGCGACTATAAAATCTTTTCACAAATTGTAGCAGGGAGGTTGAACCCGGTTATGAGGTCTCTGACCCACCCTGACCAGAAGGGGTTCATTAAGGGTCCTCAACTTCATGACCTAACGCATGAATTGATTGGTGCAATAGATGTTGCTTCCTCTAATAATTTACCTCTTACTATCTTTGCTTTCGAAGCCGCAAAAGCATTCAATAGGGTAAATTGGCCTTTCTTAACCTATATGACTCGTAAGTTTGGATTAGGGGATCGCTTTGTCAGAGCAATTAGTAACATCTATAAAACTCCTACTGCTAGACTTATAATTAATGGTAATCGCTCGAAATCAATTAGGTTGGAGAGGGGGACGGGACAGGGGTGCCCCCTTTCCCACCTGCTGTTCGGTCTTTATATTGAGCCTTTTAGCCTGTAGTATCAGGGCTAGCTATACTTTTGCCCCCTTCGAGAGGGAAGGGTGTGAAAAGAAAATCGCCTTACATGCAGACGATTTAATGGTGTTTTCCTGGGACTCCTCGCTATTCTATCTTGCTTAGAGGAACTCTTAATAAACTTCAGGGGTCTCTGGTTACTCAAACAATGCCCAAAAAACAAAAGTTATGACATGGAATACACCACCTAGCAATGTGACAACTAAACAACAAATCCGCTATCTATGTATACAAATCTCACAAAAAATCTCTGAGCTAGCACAAGTAAACATTGACTCAAAAAAAAAGAGATGACCATATTATTAAGATCCTGGAGTGGTCTTCCATTGACTATATTAGGCCGTTCTAATTTGATTAAAATGTATATCCTGCCAAAGTTCACTTTTATTTTTGATTTGATTCCTTAACATTTTGATCTTCTTTGAAAGACCTCCAAGGTCTTATAAACAGCTTTCTTTGGTCTATCAAAGGGGTTAGGATAGCATGGAGAAAGCTGTGGTGCGCGAAGTTGGAGGGAGGTATTGCTGGTCCTGACTTCCGATTTTATTGTTACGCCTTCCAATTAAAGAATGTGAGGCCTCTCTTGTTTAATACTTCCTGCTTCTCCCCAATGTTTCAAGCAATGGCCAAAAATATTCCCCAGGGTGGTGATGGTTATTTGTTTAAGTTTGGACACCCCAAATATTAAAAAAATTTAAACTCAAGATGTTAAGATCTGCCTGCCAAGTTTGGTATTATATAAGGAAGACCTTAAAAATTCCATATTATAGTGCAGGGGCCCCTATTTGGAATTCTCCACGGACTCAAACTTGTCTAAAAGATAGCTTGTCAATTACATTTTTGGAAGAAGGTATTCTGAATTGGGGCCAACTTTTATACGAAAATAAACTTCTTCCATGGGAAGTACTTTCCAACTCTACTAATCAAAGACTCTCAAGATTTAAGATCTATCAGCTATCGAGTTGGGCTGCGAAACTAGAGAAAGAGGGAGAACAAAATGAAGATCATGAAATCATTCTACGGGGACCCCCTCATCAACGTCAAGAGGTCTCGAAATGGTATTGGCTTTGGTTAAGGGGGAGCCATCGCCACTACCAATGAAAGAACCCTGGAGGAAAGACCTGCCTTCGACCAACATAACATATCTTTGGCAAGTATCGATGGGCACTTTATGGAATGTGGTTAAAGATGCCCATCTTAAGAGAAACCGTATGTTCACACTCCATAGGTCATATTGGACCCCGAAGAAACTTTCTAAATTGGGAGGAGATCGGCTGCAGGTCTGCCAAAGTGCACCTCTGATGATGCAGACAATCTACATATGTTCTGGCAGTGTCCTTCTATCCAGGGTTTTTGGTATAATGTCGGTAAGACTCTTACTGAGGTGTTGGAGAAAGAAATTAAGGTAAGCCTGATTTTGGTTATTTTTGGGGTTTTCCCAGAGAAGAGCTTAAATTATAATCTTTCCAATTTACAAGCCTCACTTTTATTTTTGTTAATTCTGCTTGCATCAAGGGAAATCTGCATAAAATGGATCTCCCCTCAACCACCAACGTTACTAGACTGGGTTTCCTTGGTGAAACGCATTCATAGACTGGATATTGCGAGTTCCTCAAAAAAAGGAATTATGTGGGGAGTCTGTGATAATTGGACAAATAATTACATCATTGAATATCCTGCAATGCATACCTATAAGGTCCAATGATTATGTTATAAGTGAGACTTGGAAAGAGATATGGTATTGTGTGTTCACCTTCCTATACCACCATGGCAGCCGGTTTCATTGGATCACCCTAATCAACTAAGACGGCTTTGTTATTCCACATAGGGGGTCCGAGAATAAACCTATGGTTTGCCTATACACCTCTCACCTATCTATAAATGAGGACACAAAAAAAAACAGTTGCTGATTCTGCATTGCACTTGTTGCCCTTTTAAATGCCCATACCAACTTCAGGTCTAATAGGTTAAGAAGGCAGCTGCAAGAACAGGAAGTAAAGAGGGCTCAAAGTGTTCTCTGTAGTTTCCATTCTGTGTTTAACCCCTACGCATCAATTAGGACACTGTTGAGGGACTAAGAGAAGAACTAGTGGGTAACCATATGATGTAATGGAGGCGGAGGTCAACGGCCTTATTATGATCCAACCCAAAAGCAGAAATCTGAGCTCTTTCAAGGAGACTTTTCACAAGGTGGCCGGCGCCAAACTTGCATTATGGCCATACTTGTCCACCCACTCCCACTTATCCAAATCCAGAACCTACCTTGCTACAGTAATGTTGAGAAACACCTAGAAGTTGTCCTCGCCATCCTTCCTGACTTCAAAGGTGTTTCAGCCAGCCGACAAGACATATCACTAGAGGCAAAAGCATTTCAGACACCAGTCCAATATTACACCAAGCAGAGCCTTCCAAAAAGGAGCCCAAGCACATTTAGGCAATGTTCGCTGAAACAAGAGTATCTAATCTACCTTAGACACACAAAAGGTAATGGGAGAATGCTTGCAATAAGTCTAACTACTGGCAATTGCTCGGGGTAGCACTCCAACCCATTGTACTTTTGCTCACCATGCCTCCTCAGTTTGAACCTACTCTTGACTCTGTTCCTAATGGGAACTGTCCTGCCCAAACTGCAAAGCCAGGTCCTCCCTGACCTGGAACACAAGCAACCTAGTACCTGTTTCACCCTAGTAATGGGCTCATCAGCCAGATACAGCTTGGTTCCAGTGATACACCGGGCAAGGGACCCATATCTGGGCATACCCATGCCACTTAGTGTGGTACATGAAACACACAAAAGGTGATGGGAGGCTTATTGCAATAAGTTTAACCACTGGCAATCGCTCGGGGTAGCACTCCAACCCCTTGTTCTTTTACTCACCATACCATCTCAGTTTGGACCAAACAAATGCAAATCAGTCTTGACCCTGCTGCTCATTTATAGTTTAGCTATGTTAGGTACTAATGAAAACAAACATTTAATCCACTTTTGCAGTGCTGAGACTGAGACATTTCTGATTATTACTTTTTGGGGCAAAGCTTTCTGTTTATTAACAGGCTTATCTATTTACAAACACGCAGTGTTGTATACTTGATGTACTTGAGATGTTCCTGAATAGAATATATCAGTACAGTCCCGCAAAGTATTTCTTGTTCCACCATCAACCATCCTGTCAAGGAGTCCGCCAGCAAATACATCCATCTTAGAGATTGCTGCCAGAACTAATTATGTTGAGAGCTGAAGAAATGAGTTACTAAAAGAGATGAATTGCACCATTCTACTTTGCAGGGTTTCCTGAAAGCTGATGTCATTCTGACACATAGATGACAGTCATCGTCACCTCTAGACGACATCCCTTTTGTGCTTAGAAGTGCCTGCGTTCTCGCCACTCCACATTTAGGAGAGGAACAAGCACACTGTATGCAATGAGTTTGTATTAGAATGTTGGAGGTATGTGAACATATACAGTTTCTTATTCTAATGTATAAATACCTTATTTGCATACTGTTATCTTTTAAAAGAATGAAATCAGTTGACAAAGACTATGTCAGTGCTTTTTATAGTGAATTTGTGAATGTAGGCACTTTGTCTTCATTTTCTCCTGAGGACAAATGGGAATTTTCTTCAGAAAGTGAGTAGCCTATAGTTTTAAACACTAACCTTTTCCAACTCAATGGTTCCCCCAGATCGGTAGTACACACAACAGATGCCTCATGATAACCCTACTCGTTGTTATTGTATGTGTCAAGCTTTTTGAGGAACACGCTTGCTTCACTATTCATTCCCTCAATAATACAGGGCTACCTGCCTCCTCATCAGTCAGTGAATGTGGGGTAATAGTTTGTATTAATCTTGCTGAAGTCCGGATCCTGATGGTTCATCTGTGGTCCTGTGATCACAGGATACAACCCTGACCTTCAGGGCCACATTAATATAAGTATTTAGTTCTACATGATTGGGTCAAACTCCAGGAGCTTGGGAACTGTCTAACAGGACAGGGGTTCCAGGTAGGTTTCTAAATTGAAAACTTTACAAAACACTACCTTACATGTAGAGTCTTCAAGTGATATGGTGCCTATCTCTCGCTCTGTCTTCGGCTCAGTCTCAACTCTCAACTCCGCACCAGCCTCAAAAGTTTGTGATGATATCACGCAAACTACGCAGCTCGGCCTGGTAACAGAATGTTCCCTGAGTGAGTGGATACATTACAATGTAGTATCTACGCACCTATGCAAAAAACTAATTGACTTCAAAGAGTGCAGAACTAGACAGCCAGAAAGTGTCTACACTCGTGAAGATATGTTTAGGTCTAACCAGCCTTAAAAACACAACTAGCACTCAACGAGGAATCCTGAATAAAATTGAAAACACTTTGCACCATGCAAAAGCATTCTGGGGCCTGACTTCTGGCTGGTTACAGAAGCTGATTTGCTGTATGTACAAGCCAAATACCTCTTTCTTTCAACTGATCCAAAAATGTTCCTTGAAGAGATTAAACAATGGTGGAAGGTTCCTAGGGAGTCCATGGCCGGAAACTCTGGAATGACCTCAAACTTCACCTTCAAGCTGAATGACACTACATTGAATTCAAGAACCCTTGACAAACTTTTTGTTAGCATGATTCAACTGAAACCATCAAGTCCCAAGGCACAATTGATGAATCACAGTTTTAAGACCTACCTGTACATTCGGCTGGGTTCTAAAACACTCAAAGCAGTTTTTCAATGCTCTGGAGAGATTAAGTGATGAAGGTGTCATGCCAGTGATGTATAACAATATGTTAATAAATATATGCAAATATTGTAAGGACAGTGATGGAGAATTAAGACTTGAGGTAGTTGTAGATATGGAAAGTAAGTTTCTACAATAGTATCCAAAATAGATGGTAGAGAGTACAAGTGCTGCTTGCCACTCAGGAACTGAGCATTCAGATGGAGAAAAAGCTGAAAAAAGCTTTGAGAGAGGGAGTGGGCGCTCCATTGACCAATGGAAATTGATGTGAGGGGAGAAGGTGATGAGAAGGAATGGCCTGATAATGAGAGTACTGGGACTGAGTGAGGTAAAGATGGAAATGGGCAGTGTGACAGTAAATGGTCTGAATTTGTGGGAAAGTAAGGAATAATATTAAGGTGGTGACATAGAAATATTGTCTGGGTGAGTGTGAGGAATGGTGCAACGAAACAGATTGGTTGTGTCACAAACCTATGTCACGACTCTGGGTTCAAAACAAGGGATGTCTTTGATTAAGACGCTCTGAAAGAAAGGACTCATGGAAAAGTCCCAGGAAAATGCTCCAGCTGCTACAGGGTCTCCCTAAAAGCACAGCACGTCCTCTATTACCAGGGGAATGTGTACAAGAGCAAGTGTGACAGGGCTGCGAGGGGGCACAGGAGTTAGATGGAAAAGTTCCAGTCAAGCAGGAAAGTGACCTAAGCCCACGCAAACAGGTAGTCAGGAAACGTTGAGGCATTCTTGAGCCTTATTCATATTGTCTAGCCAAAGATGGGACTCTCACAATGCAAAGTAAAGCAGTAACTCTGAGGTACCACCCAGCCGTGGTATCAAATTACAAAAAAAGGCAAAAAATCTGAGTATGAAGAGTGCTCCACCAGGCAAAATGCCATTTAATCTAGACTTCTGCAAAGCCTCACGCTGTTGCTGCACCCAACATCCCCAGATCTCTTCAAGAGTGCAGCCCATGCTTGGAGACTTGGCAGCGGAAGGAAAGACGCCGCCATTTTCCCTGCGTGGTGGGATCAAACAGAGTATATGGTAACACTAAATGGAGCCTATAAACTCGTTTCTTATCTCGTCTCTTTTCTAGGCTTGTGTATGCTGTAAACTCTCGGACAAAGGACAGCGCCAGCAGAGAGCAGGGATCTGCGTTACAACTTAGAGACCCGAGCTGATTAACGGTGGCGGCAGCAGAGTTTGATTGCAGCACAAATAACCTTAAATCCTCCCAGGCCTGCCTCTTATTGTTGTGTAAAGTTGACAGGGTAATATGATAGAAGGGGAAACGATAGGAAGGCAAATTGAAACCAGATGTCAGGAAGTATCTTTGGAGCCGAGGAGAATGCATTCACGAAATGGCTCACTCAGGACAAACATTGCGTTTGTTCAATAATAATTGTATTATTTATAGGCAGGCTCGTAACCCAGACAAATAAAACTATGCGATAGCTTTATGACTCTGTTCCGTCACTCTATTCCCTTTCCCTAAACCTTGAACAGAACACATAATAATGACTACAGAATGGGTACAGCAAAGTTTAACTCGTTCACCGGCACTTCTGCGCTCCCCGTTAAAATAATGTAGTTTGTTTGGTCTCTCACAATGGGTTTCTAGACTTAGCGCCTCTAACAGAAGCCAGTAGTGACAGGAGGCAGAAGCTGCATGTAAGTGTTGGGTCACTGTACCCCTAGTGCAGCAGTTCTCTTTCACCCTGCTCCTCATTTCAACATTTCTGACTGGCTTTGTATGCTTCTCATGGGAGAGCCCCTTGTCCCAAGACTAATGGCTAATGCTCTCTATTTTTGTGCAAAATTGCTCATCATCAAAGGGTTACATTATGCTAGGTGTTGGATTCGTATCAAAATGAAATTTGTTTGCATGGGTGACTATTGTCCTAATGATCTGGCCATGCTAAGTCATGAGTGCGGTACAGGTCTTTTTACGTGCATCCCAGGTTGAGGAAGACACTTTTACAACGTGTTTTGTTAGATGGATGATTTATGCATCTACATCAGGGTAGGTTTTAGGGAATTGCCACTGGTGCAGCTTCACTGGGACCTGTGGAGGGTGAGCTGAACTCAGGGGTCGCGCTTTGTTTAGTAATAACTTACGATTGGAGAGATGAGGGGTACTTTTGCCTGGTGGTAGTGAGAGAATCTGAGGAGGCGGTCATGGGGCGTGGGGGTGCCATAAATTGTAGCACCGGGCACCACCAGTGCTAAAGCCGGCCCTGGTCTACATAATTTCCAGAGGAAGAGTGTTGCCATGTGAGCGTTGTGTTATGGTTCTAACTTGGAGAGTACTGTAGCAGCAGTTTACTGTGCATTGCCTTGGTTGGTGTTGCTGTTATCCTTGAATAAAGGATTGTAGTCTATCTGTGTGGTATCTTCACGAAGTGGCCTTCGAAGACAAGTCTGTGTAGTCTGGCATGACTGGGACCCATCACTTCCCTTAGGGTGGCCCGTAGATTTGTGGTATATTGTTGAGTGCCAAAGGAGTACCCTGGTCAGTTTGTCACCCACTGTATGTGTGTCCTCATCACGCTCCCTGCCATATTTGATAGCATAGGCCTCTTGCAGCAGCTGTCTCTCCCCACCTCCACTTTTTTCCTGTGTTCATTCCTTTTTCCCCCTTGAAAAACAATTTTTTGCTTGATTGTTATGTGTCTGGTTTGGATTAAAAAATTCTCAATTGACCTCTTCTGTGCTCAACTCACTCAATCGGATACATTTGGGCTGGCTGGCCAGTCTGTGGTCTGCAGAGAAACCTCCCCTGGACAAAGATTGTGATCCGCAATATGGGCGTTGCCATGATCTCTGCAAAGATAGGTGCTGACTGCCCAGCTCAACTCTCATGGTCAGCTCTGGAAAGACAGCTGAAGTCCAGCAATATCACTGAACTGGTTGGAGGTCGTCTTAACTGAAACCCACAGTCCCTGATAACATTAGGGATGCCATGGAGTCAGAAATTTTGAAAATATTGCGGAATGTTTATTACCGGTCAGCCTAACTATGCTTTGAGAAAGATCAAAAGATTTACTTTAACAGTATTTCAATCCCTCCAAAAATCATGTTATACTCCTGTTTTGAATGGTTGGTGAGGCTCACCCCAATCCTGTGGCTTGTGAATATAAAAGCTAGCTCTGTAATGACACCTTCGGGTAAAGGTTGCGCTATATAAAATCACATTAAATAAATAAATAAAAATAAATAAATGAAGGTATTCATCCTGTTCACTTTTGACTTCAAGTGGAAGATTTGCACAAAGATTTGAGGAAGGACTGAAAGAAGGCCAGGAAGGTTGGCTTTCCTCAGGGTGAGAACCAGAGTTTAAAAACAAAGTAACAGGGTTGGTCTTGCTGTGATCTCATAGATTATGAGGTAGACTGCCCTGCATCCCAAGAACTTGCCCAAGCAAGGAGTTGCCCAAGACCAGAGATCTGCCATTGCTGTCTAGCCAGAACAAAGGAATGACAACATCGACAGAGACTTTCTCATACGTTCTCTGCCTAACAGATGAGGAATGCTTTGTCTTGAAGCCAGGAGGGGAGGGAGAGAAATCAATTAACTCAGGGTTATACTGCTCTTGCTGTACCGCTTTCCTGACTTCTTGTCCTCTGTGCCAACTTCGGTTTCCCCCTTTGAGTGAAATTATGCTGACCCAGAAGGATGCAATACCCCCTGAGATTGCATACCTGCCTCCCAGATTTTACAACTCCAAGTTGCTGCATAGCTACATAGATTGGGACTCTCCACTAACACTGTGACCCTGCCGCCACCAGCTATTGCTCCTTGGACGTATGTTCTAGATCCTCTGTGATTGCACTGAACCATCAGTGCACAAACACACGTTCAACATTGCAAAGCACCCCTTTGCATTTTCTGGGCAGCCGACGTGCCGCATGAGCAGTATGCTTGTAATACATTTCCACGAATACTATTAATGCAAATCTATACTACTATTATAAAGAGAGAACTGGGAAGCTTTGAGGCGGGTAAACTCGGGAACCACAGCACCAATCCAAACACCCAATACATCATTGGAATTGTCAGGGTAAGCAGATGGACATAGGCTATATACCAAAAAATATATATATGTTAGAAGGGCAAAGTACGTTCTTTGCCAAAGTAGTCCCTTGGAAGCAGCGCCATGTCTGAGGTGGGCGTGTGCGCTAACGATGTGCGTGCTGACATCACGGGTCAGACATTTTAGTAAAGTAAACCAGGAGCGTGAGGAGGCCAGGTGTGCGAGGAGGAGTGGTCAGGAGCGCGGAACCGACACACTGCGAGGTCCAACATGCCCTGGGGTAGGAGCGGCCAGGAGCGCGGGGAGGAGCGGCCAGGAGCACGAGGCTGAGGAGCGGCGGCGCCCGCTGTGGGCTGAGGTAGGTGAGTGTCACCCGGGCTGCAGAGGTGGTTGGGGGCCTGGGATTCATGCCAGGGGTAGGAGCGGCCAGGAGCGCGGCCAGGAGCGGCCAGGAGAGCGAGGCTGAGGAGCGGCGGCGCCTGCGGTGGGCTGATGTAGGTGAGTGTCACCCAGGCTGCAGAGGTGGTTGGGGGCCTGGGATTCGGCCCGTGGCATGCTGCCGGAGGTCTCTGCACGCGGACCATGTGCGGCTGCTTGGGGGCCCTGAAGGTGGCGGTTGCGCTCCGGAGGACAGCGCTGTGAGACTCATTGCCCCAGACAACGTCGGGACGGGCTGCTAGTAATGTTCTAAAGGTGCAGACGCATATTCAGAAGAGCTGTCATATGTGCTCAACGTAACTTAATGTCAAACTAAATATAAATCATTTTGCTAAACTACTGGATTTTTTCATTTGAATAATAGTTTTGTGCTTTTTAAGTAATGGATAACACTGATGAACATTTGTTTTAGTGCATACATTTCTAGTGTTACCTGTACCCGAAGATGTACCCTACACTGCCCTTCATGAGTAGGCCATGAGTGCTTGCCAGTGCTAAGGGTTGAGAGCCAAAGCCTAAAAAAAAGGTTCTTATATTCATTGTGGTTGCAGAAGCATCTGGTTCCTGTGGATCCACAGACTAGGCAGTCTTTGTTAGAAGGATAGTGTGCGCAAGATGGTAAGTTGGTCCATGTCTGCTCTTGCTTTCGGGTCATTACGGTTCTAATGGATAGTGTTCACAAAACAATGTGGACATGAAACATCACTCTAAAACCATGGGCAGGAAATCTGAGTACCCTAGGGGTCACACATATACTTGTCAATTATTACTAATATGAAGGGATGTCCATTGTAATATTAGAAATTCCTCCTCCAGTTCAGGTAGATATTACCTATTCTGCTGGAGAGTTTGGTAAAACACTTATCTAGTAAAAGATTTGCTAGACATTTGATAGCGCTTTGAATCCCTTTTTGAATATTTTGAAATGGTGGATGGTACTCTGTAAATAAGGGTGAATGATTAGGGGTCCCGAAACGAATCACTTGACATCAAAAGGGTTTCATCTTACTACATGCAGTAGGTTTGGTTAGAATGGGCCCATTAAGGCTTCCGGGACCTACTTGGCCAGTGCAGTGTTAGTGAGGTACACACCACAACCACATGTATAAAACTTGAATGCAAGCCCATTAAGGGAATTGTTGCGAGAATGAGTGACTATATATAGTATTAAAGACAACAGGGACCAATGTTTGGAGGGCTCCAGTAGTAAGACTTGAACCATCTAGCTATACAGTTAGTCCATAGACCATAAATGCAGTAATGGGGAAAGTAACAGCAAAGCGAGACAAACCCCCATTTTTTATTGCTTGTAAGGTTAATCAATTAGAGGAGGTCTATTATAAAACAATGTCCCAACACAAGCAAAGAATATTGCAACATTTCCCAAACTGTGGGTTACGAACAACTGGTGGGTTGCGAACCAATTTTTGGTGGGTTACGAAAGTCTAAACAATAAATAAAAATGTCTTTAAATTCTGTGTTCATCTCATCACATTTGCCAGTGCTTCCAAGACATGGGTCAAATGTCAGGCTATGTCTTCCAGCAAATTGATGTTTATTCTTTTAATATGGGGTTTAGTGTTTACTTTTCTTTCTCTGACTGCAAAGTCAGAGGAGTTTTATGGTGAAATGTGTAACAACATGCTGGGGTACAGGGAGTGTGAAAGGAAAGACTATAGGGTGTTGTTATTTTGCAACTCACAACAAAATACAAATACCTGTCAATGAACTATATGCATCCAGCTGTTAGGAAAGCAAAAACGAAGCACATTTTTGTAGGATCAAAACAAACCAAAACACTTTATTTGATTTTTCATTTAAAAAAAATATATATATTTATTGGCATTTTGCATAATAACAGTACATTTTAATTCAGGTGTGTCAATTCAATTATATAATCTTTGTCTCCGATCTGCGGAAATGCATATTTCAAGTATCACGAGCTCATGTCTTCAGAGCCTCCTCTGAGAGGCTTATAGTTTACATTTTGCATATACCATTTTTATCAACCATGAATAACAATAACATTTAAGTTATACCCACTGGCCCCCATAAGGTCGTGTTATACCATATCCCTGCAAGAGAAAAGTCTGTCCTACTTTTTAAGATACATTATCCATCCATGCTGCGCTCGTTTGTTGGAGGTCCTCTGGTCATTACCTCTGTGTCTATCTCGTCCTGTCCTGACTGAATCAGTTCTACCTCCCCAGCCGGGGGTCTTGGTTTTTTTGTACATCTGCTGTCATGAATTACCACGCCCTCGCATCTTCTTCTAGCTTATCGTCTCGTCTGAGTTTTTTCATTCTGACTAGCTCTAATGTGGCCCATTTGTTCACGTGTCTTACCCATTTCTTGACTATGGGGGGATCTTGGCTCAACCATCTAATTGCTATCCTCCTTTTTGATAATACATGACCCAGTAAAATACATTTTCTGCTGAACTTTTTGGATTTTGGTGTTGGCAGAACCACTTTTACAGTGATTCGTATTCTCCATTCAGTGGTGGCTTGTAGGCTGTTTATTACCTTCCCCCAGTATTGTTAGTTCAGGGCAGTCCCAAACCATATGTATAAAATGAGCATCCGAATACCTGCATCAGGGGCAGCGATTTGCGCTCTCCAGGTATATTTTATGTATTACTTGCGGGGTTAAATATGCCTGATGTATTAGGTTGTTTTGTATGAATTTGAACCTTGCATTGGAGCTTATCTTTTTAACCCCTTCATGGACTTTCCTCCATTCCTTCTCCGTTAAGGGTTCATCCTTTGCACTTTCCCATTTTGTGTGGATTGGGAGGGGGCTGCTGGGGAGATCGTCTCTCAGTGCTCTATACATGCGCGAGACCAGTCTACGACCTCCCGCTAAAGTAGTTATCGCCTGCAGGACAATTGTGATGGGTGGTTCCCGTGGGAATCCAGGCCATATATACCGGCCCACTACGGAAATATTCACATAATGTAAGTACTGCCCTCTGTCCATCTCAAATGTGTTCTCTGCCTCCTCCCTCGTTATAAACCGTTCATTGCTGTATAAGTCTCCCATCGTTTGAAAACCTCCCTCTATCCATTTATTAATTGCCATTGTTTGTCCTGTCATTTTGAAGGGCTTTACAATCCATAGTAATGAATCTGGGGCATAGGGTGCTCGTTTAACTACTGTCTGTACCGCTGCTTCCCAGACCGCAGCTACGTGCCTTATTATAATGCATGGGAAGGATTCGGGCACTCCGGAAGCTAGCATAAGGAGCTCTGGGAGAGGAGTCCCCCGTGTGTACCTGCCAACAGTTGTTTCCCCCAGTTATCCTGTTCATCCCACCAGTGTACCGCATGTTGGAGTTGTGTAGCCATATAATATAGTTCTAATCGAGGGACCTCCAT
The DNA here is from genome assembly GCF_964261635.1 of Lissotriton helveticus. NCBI lineage: Eukaryota > Metazoa > Chordata > Amphibia > Caudata > Salamandridae > Lissotriton > Lissotriton helveticus. Next base: position 1,633,836,873 of record NC_136067.1, on the reverse strand, counting down.
TCCCCCCAGTTCATATTTTCTTTGCAAAGTATTTAGTTGTATTTATTTCCTTTTGGATCCCAACAGCAGTTCTACTATCAGGTGCTCTAATTGTGTGAAATACCTATGTGGGAATCTTTAGAAGGAGTTCTGAGGGGCATATAGGCATTGTGAGAGGATGACCATTTTTGTCAGTGCCACTCTGCCCATGAGGGACAGTGGGAGCTCTTTCCAGAAAGTGATTGATCTTCTAATGCCCTCCACGTTCCGCCCTATGTTGTTCTCTAGATATGCTGTCTGTGTGTCAGTCTGATCCCCAAATACCTGACTTCGTCTTGTACCCACTTCAACCCCAGTCTAGGCAATTCAGCTTCACTTTTGCCTACCAGATTCCCCTTGGGGAACAGTTTGGATTTCCCAGGATTAAGGCGCAGACCAAGTAAATCCCCGACCCTCTCAAGCTCTGTAAGAAGCACCGGTACTGCTTCTTAGGGGTGGCACAAGTACACCAGAGTATTGTCCGGGTACATGGAGACCACATGATTTGTGTCTACCAACTGAATTCCCCATCTCTCCATTCTATTTCTCAGGGTGACAGCTAAGGGTTCCATCACAATGCCGAATAGGAGCGGGGATTGGGGCACCCCTGATGGGCACCTTTCCATAATGTGAAACTTTCCGTTACTTGGCCCCGGAGTCGCACCCTAGCTGCTGGTTTCGTGTATAATATTTCCATCCATTTTATATATTGTCTTCCTAATCCCATCTTTTCAAGTACTGCCCAAATGTAATTCCATTCTACTGAATCGAATGCCTGTTGTATGTCCAGTAATGCCAGCGCGCAGCTCTCCTTTTCTATACTTGGTGCATGCCACACAAGTGCCAACCTATGCAGATTATATGTGGTATTCTGTTTAGGAATTAACCCAGCCTGGTCCGGGTAAATCAATTGGGGTATATAAGACAACAATCAGGACGCCAGAATCTCACTTAGTATTTTGGCATCTATATTTAGTAGGGAAATCGGTCTATAGGAGTTCGGAGTTCGGGTGTTTTTGTCCGGCTTGGGAACCATACTCACCACCACCTCCAGCATAGTTTTTGGTAACTCTTTTTTGACTAGTGCTTCATCAAATACTTCCAATAGGCGATCAGGTAGTAGCGGTACAAATTTCTGATAGAACTCCGCCGGTAGCCCGCTGCACGCCGGACATTTCTCTGGCTTCATTTTCCTGATAGCTGCGAGAATTTCGTCTTTTGAAATTGGTGCTCCTAGGGCTTCTGCCTCTGCTTCCCTTAGAGTAGGGAGTACAGTGCTATCCAGGAATTCCTGCAATATGTACGGGTGAATCTTGGTTATTTGTGCATGTTGTCTCTAAGTGAGTTGCAAATTCTTTCAGGATCGCCCCTTGTGTCTGTAGTATGACCCATTGTTATTTTGAAGTTGCAAAATAGGTGTGTGTTCCCTTTCCGTTCTGATCAATCTCGCGAGAAGTGCCCCCGACCTATCTTCCTCTATGTGTAGCCTTTCTCTGTGTACAGTGTATGTGAATTTTTCCAATCTAGACCAAGTCTTGAGTAGCTCCCACGGATATGAGTCCATTCAGTCATATGTGCTGGTGTTGTGTGTATGGTTCCTTCTAGTTTCTGAAGTTGGTTTTCTAGTGCTGTTATATCTCTGATCAACTGCTGTTTCAACCCATATGTGGTCTTCGAGCATACCCTTTGTCTAACCACCATCATGGCTTCACACTCTGTTGATCTGGTGGCTGTCAACCCTCAATTTACGTCAAAATAATGCTGTAGGGCCTCTGATAACTCTTGTCGTCGCATAAGGTGGGTCTGTGAGTGCTTCGACTCTAAGCCACAAAAGCGGGATGGCCGGGCAATCCTCTCCACTCTTCAAGGGGACCAGAAGTGGCACCTGGTCAGATAGATAGCGAGGATGATAGGAAACCCCCTCCGTCACAGTGTAGAGCCCGGGCGTAAGACAGCAATGGTCTATGCGACTAAATATATTGGCAGCTGGTGTGTAGCATGAGAACACTCTTTTGAGCGTGTTCTTAGCCCTCCATTCATCACTAAGCTGCATGCCCTGCATTATCGCTTTCAGAGACGCTGACATGCGGGGTTTAGTGTTGTTTCTGGGAGATCCCTATCCATTACCCCATCAAATACACAGTTAAAATCCCCCATGAGGATAATCTCTGCACCTATATATAGTGTTGCCGCCTTTGGCATTGATGGGAAGAAATCAGGGCAGTCTGTATTAGGGGCACACATGTTAATAATACATAGCTCTCTACCCTCCCATTTCCCATGCAAGATTATATTTCTCTCCTCAGGGTCCAGGACATGGTGCAGATATTGAAAGGAGACCCCAGGCGCCCCCCACACAAGGCCCCCAGCACGAAGCCCAAACATAAGGTAGCATATAGCTGCCCTCTCCATTTTTTACGTAGACTAGAGATGGTGTCTCCCCATATATTTGTCTCCTGTAATCTGGCTACTGCTATTCTGTAATGTTTCAGAAATGCGTGCACTCTGTAACGTTTTTCCAGGCCTGCCATACCTCCAATGTTCCACTTAAGTATTTTCAGAACTTGTACATCCAAGTTTATCTTCCTCCCTGCCCTCTTCACCTACATTTCCCTTCTGTGGATCTCTTTCAGGTTTTACAGGTTACAAATGCACATTTTCCCCACATCCTTACAAACCTCCCTATAACTGGTACAACATGTGTAAAACACTTTTCTTGATGATGCAGAAATTATAAATAATCATAGAAACCTGATTTTCAAACATTATCATTTGTGTGCGTTATAGCTGTATCAGTAAAACTATGTGTCTGTGCAAATTTTGCCACCATTTCAGTGGAAAATGTGCTGTCTGTAAACATAAATGTGCTACCGCACAATGCTTTAGTTACATTGAAAAATCACCCGCCTTGTGTCCACTAAAGGTATGAGGGTGACTAAACTCTGTCATTCTAAAAATTGGGTCCCCTTCTAACAAGTTTGAGAAGCACTGGAATATTGAGTTTATGCCTTCCCCTGAAAGTGTGCCATCCATTGAAGAATGTGGGACCTGGAGACGTATATTTGCTACCATATGTACTATTACAACATTTTCGGCATATATACTATTGCAGTATTTCTAAATGTTCTAAATCAGGTACAAAATGAACATGAAACTGCTCTTTTGGGTGTGATATTGATGTGTAAATTCGATTCTGTTTCTTTATATATTTCTCAGTAACATTTGAGGGGAATATGCATTGACGCTCATACACCAGCATCTGCCACTGCATCTCTTAATAAACTGGAACAGGACCGAATGTAGGCGTTTACATTGCTTGCAACGACTTGCTCAAGGGGGCGCACTGGACTTAGGAGTAGTATAATTTAGTATTCCAACTCCAGTGTGTGCAACAGTAGGGAAGGTGTTGGAATAGTAAATTATACTATTCCTTGTGTCGTAATGGTACTGCTATGTAACAACGCGGTCGTTGTAACGACCACGTTGTAATCGCATGCGATGTTTCGCATGCGATGGCTGTTTCCCATAGGAACCACCTTAAATTATTTTTTGAAATTATCTCTATAGGTTGAGAAATCTTAGGTACTAAACCTTCGAAATAGCAACTAAGACCAAAGGCAGAGGTAAGGGGTGCGCCGAAAGATAAACCTTCTGATGTAAAGAAAAGAAGTAGAAGGGGAAACAGAAACATACATTAGACCTTCACAACAACAGGAGTTCAATGGCAGTGGTTATAATTTGAGGGACAGCAATAGAATGAAAGAGCTTAGTTGGTATTAGTATACTTATAGTCATTCTTCACAGGACTCAAGGGATAATAGGCGCTTACAGAAATACTCGACTGAGGAAAGGAACAGCTGAACTGAGTGAGTATCCTAGAAGAGATTAGAAAGTTGAGAAGGGGTATTATCGGAATACTGAGCACATTATGGAGAAGAATGGTTTGGATTCAAAGGTTTATTATAAGAAGAAGAAAGTGGCACATTTGACCACTAAAAGTAAACCCATGCCTTTGAGAATGAGAGTCCCTTTGAGGAAAAAGATGTGGGCAGCAGCATTTCTGGGTAGAGCAGTGAAAATAAGAATAGTGTCATCAAACTCAGATGGAAACATCAGATAGTGTAGAAATATGCACACAAGTGAGATTTGAAACATAGAATTGAAATGGGGTGGGATGAAGGCTCTCAGCCACAGGTGATTCCTCTTCAGAGTAAGTCACAAGTACAAGCTAAGTACTCATTGAAGCCACAAGCGAAGCGCAATGTACAAATTATGCTGACACAATTAGTATCAGGGTGAGATAGCACCTTGTCATTCAACCATGAACACTTGGTTTTTTTTGGTGGTTAAAACAGGCAATTCTAACTGTATTGTATTGGATTATAGAAAATTGAATTCTCACACGTACACATACAGTGCAAATTGCTCAAAGTACTATGATGATGTCAAATCTAGTCTGGAAAAGTTCAAGATAGCTCTTGACATTGCTAATAGTTTCTTCAATCAGAATATAGTTTATTAAATCACAATACATGATGGGATTCACATTTGGTGGCATTCAATGTACCTGTATGAGAATATCATAAGAGTATAAGAGCAGTTCAAGTTGATTCACAATGAGAATATTCGAAATTCTACAGGATGCTCCCTAATGTGTTGTCATATATTGATGACATATATTTCACTGACAATGATTATGATGAACATATGGAAATGGGTGGACAGAATGTTGACTGATTTAGCCTGGTACAGATGTAAAATGTATATCTGCAAAACAAAGATTGCCTTATTTAGTGTGAACTTTTCCAGGGAAGGTACAGGATTTGCACCAGATTTCTTACAGAAATGTGCTACTTTGCAACCTTTGACCCTATTAAGAATTGGATAAGGCCTTCACACTGTTTAATGTCACCCAGCTTTTCTGAAAATAAGAGAGGCATTAATACAAAAGTCTTACGTGCACTACAAGCAGATATGTTGGAGACAAAATATTTGCAAACATGAGACACAAATAAAAAATCTGGTTATTAGGTTTATTCCAGTTATTAGGTTTATTCCAAGTATACGCTTTACTCAGTGGGCAGACAGCCACCCACAATGACCTATGAATCACATTTTAATTCAGGGCTGTGTCCAGATCTATAGTTTTCTAACTTCAGTTTGGATCCAACTTTATGAAAATCAGTCTTGATCCTGCACAAATTGGAACATTCCAGCCTGAACATAGTGTGTTCCATTTCAGGGAGGCAGTTCAAGCTTGACTGTTCCTATTTGAACAGGGTCAAGAGTGATATGAATATGGCTGGGTCCAAACTGAGATGAAATGGTGAGCAAAAGAATAATGGAATGGGATGCTGTCCCATTGGCTGGGATTAGTTCAAGCATTACACCCATCACTTTTTGTATAGTGTGTCAACCTAATTGGGACTGGTATCCCCAGACGTGGGTCCCGTGCACGCTGTGCCACTGGAGCCAAGCTATAGCTGGATGATGAGACCTAATTTGTTTGAAACCAGTCCTTGGTTGCTTGTCTTCAGGGAGGACCTGGCCTGGCAGTCGGGCTGTACAGTTCACATTGGAGCAGTGTCAAGACTGATTTGCATGTGGCTGAGAATACCCATCACTTTTTTTGTACACGTTAGTAATTTTTTATATAGCACCCAGATAATAACAATAACAAAGGTCAGAGAAAACAAAGCTTTAACCTCTTCCATGCTCATGACGAGCTGAGCTCGTCATGAGCCACGGCGCTCCGGTGCTCATGACGAGATCAGCTCGTCATAAGCCGTGGAACGCTCGCATGCGGGGATAATTCCCCTGCTGTGCTGAGCGTTCCACGGCAGGTAATGCACCTGTGACGAGCTGAGCTCATCATGAGCACAGGAGCACAGTGCCTCATGACAAGCTCAGCTCGTCATGAGCATGCGGGTGCCGTGCGCGCCCCACCTCCCCCCCCCAGCACAGCGGGAAAATAACCCCCGCAGCGAAGGGTTTAATCATCCAAACTATATGAATTTGTTTCTGGGGAGCTAGAGATAGGAACTCTCGCAGCTACAGTCTATTCTGCTGGCAGAAGCGAGGCACACCTCTCTTTGTTATCTGTTGCATGACACCCTAAAACTGGCTCTGAATGTTTACCAGAACTCTGGCAGTGATGTAGTCCCTAGGTTCAATTAAAAAACTCCCTAATAAAAATCCGAGTCCTAGTTACCCACACCTCATCCTGCAATATGGTCTTGTTAAAACATATATATATTTTTAGGGGGGAGGTTAAATCCTATCTTAAGCTCCAAAGACATAAGCTATTTGCTACAATTGAAAAAAAGGTTCTCAGTAACCCCTAGAAAAAGAAAAAAAAATCTATCCTAGAGGCAGAGTTAAATATCTTTGTAAAACGGGTATACTCTCCAAGGGTCGATCAGCCCAAAATCCGACTTAAGACTTGTCATAATGGCCGCTGTTTTGCACTTAGTCTGTTTCTTAGCCCTGCTAGAAGCATCTAACCTGGGACCTATATAACATTAAAATCCCCTCCCATAATTATAAGGCTTTCACAATCCATTGCCATTTCATAAATATCCTGCAACACCCGGGTTTCATTCTCAATTGGCCCATAGTAACTTATCGAGTTCAAATGTTTTGTATTAAGGGACAACATGGCCCAGATCCAGTGACCCAATGGATCTACGTGGGTACTGATCGATTCCCAGACTACTGTACATTTAGAAAAAGTGCTGCCCCACCTGTGTGCTGCGGTAGCAAATGCAAGCATAGCGTGGAATACCCATTTAGGAATAAATATCTTAGGATCATTGTTTTTCAAAGAGGTATCTCGCCAAAACAAAACATTTGGTTTAAGGGTAGTTTAACATAGTGCAATATTTCCTCTTGTTATTAATACTATTCGCATTGTATGATATAATTTTTATGCGCCCCGTATCTTAAAGAACAGAAAAATAGATAAAATGAAAGAGCCAAGATATAATACAATAACAGCCCACTCAAATGACCCCTGGCACTTTTGTTTTTGCCCCTTACCACACTTACCTCCCCAGAGAGCCCAACCAATCCCCCAAACACTGCCACATCTCCCACCCTAGATACCTCCCTCTATTAAAAGAACTTAGCCCCTAAACCCTAAGCTGCGTACAGCTGTGATGCTGAAGCATTCCCATGGTACAATTGAACTGCACCAATGACAATCCGGGAATTCACTCCTTAAAATAGAATTCAGTCTAACCTAAAACTTGATCCTTTCGTGATTCCTAAACAGTGGTCAAGAGAGACTTGGCTTCTAGGAGCGCCGAAAAAGTGTAGAACCTTCCTTCAATCTTGCTGCAGTCATCATCTGTGAATTTACCCCCAGACCATGAAACTTCCCCATACGATGCCTAAACACCCACCTCTGCCTGGAAGTCTCAAAGGAAACGTTTGGGAAAACCTTAAACGATAAATCTACTGTTTTTACAGTTTGTATTTGTATTGTCTTACTCAAAATTATTTCCTTAATCCTGGAGATTTGAAAATGTGCCACAGTGCCTCTTGGCCTCGAGCCTTCTTTTGGTTTATCAAAGGGAACTCTGTGTGCCCTTGCAATTTAGAGATCTGACTCAGGTTCTTCCAGATCATACTTACAAATCAGTTTGATAATGACCTCCGCCATCCCAGCCTGCTCACCAAAGGCCTCTGGTATAGCAACTAATGTCAATTTTTCAAATCTCCAATTTTAACCTTACTGAACTTCAAATCATTTTGCAGCTACGAATGTGAGTTCTGCTGTATACTTAAAAGTATTTTCTATAGTTGAAACAGGAGCCTCCAGCTCTTTGTATTGTTCACTTAGGGCGATATATATTTTCCAATTTAGCTTCAATTTAAAAGGCAATAACCGATTGCAATAGCTTTAATTACTTAACCTCCAACTGTTTTAGGATTACGTAAGTTAAATGACCGCGATGCAGCTCTTTCCATCCCCTGTGACATATCATTTAACTGAAGCATTGATGAAGACTGGACCACAGAGGCAGCTCCTCCACTAAGGCATAGGTGCATCGCCCCACTGCTTTCTCTCAGTGCGAGTAAGCCAAAACTTTTAGTTATTACCATTTTATGTTTGCTTTGGGCATTGCAGGCGGGCAGGGTTGCTCTGCTCTCCGAGCAGGGCAGGGGAGGAGTGGTTTGCTCACTCCTGAGTGCAAAAAGACTGTTTTGTCTGCCCTCTCAGGCCGCCCAAAGCAGTCATGCGCACTCTGCCTGCATGGAGAACATGCCTACCCCACTAGCCCCTGTCTGGGTGCTGTCATGACCAATCACAATACTGCATTCCAGCGTTGTGATTGGCTTAGCGGAGGGAGCCTGGCTGCCTGCTTCCTGTTCCTGTCGGAGGCAGGAAAGCAGGAGCAGAGAAGACCCGGGACGTGGCGGAAAACTATGTTTAATTTTATTTCTTATTTTCCTTCGCGACACCCCTGTGAACCCCATGACACCCCCAGCGAATCCTCCCTCCATGACCCCTCGGGTACCCGCCCTCCTCTTAAACCCCCTACCCTTCCCCCGTGAGCAAAGCCGGCCACTCCTTGACTGATTCCACCAAACCCAACTAGCCACTATCCGATTCTGCCTAGTGTAGCGTCCACCCCAACATGGGTACCTCCCAATGATTACACCACACATTTAACTTAATATTACACGTCTTTATTCTTCTGCATGTAAATGCAAACTCAACAGCCTAAACCAAACTTTCAGTGCAATCCGCTCTAACATCTACGTCACAGCTGTACAGAGTCCAGTGAGAACCAAAAGGGATCCGTCATAAAAACTTATAAGACACTACATCTCCCCTTCTGTTAAATAAAAACTCACAAATCTTCGCTTTACAAATCAGCATTTTTACACATACATTTATATCTCTTTAATTAGTCTTTTTGGCGCTTTAATCATACAACCTAATCTGGTCAATGGAAGCTGGGAGCTCTCTTCAGTGTCAGAGATCTTCAAAGACAGTGAAGAAACAACAGAAAACTGGACTGACTGTAATACTGCCATCCTTGTTAGCTGCTAATCCAGGGTCTCCATTAATATCCATATCTATATTGAAAGACAGACCTGTGGCCGTATTACAGAGAGTGCCACAGAGGCACAACAGGCATGTGCACCCGCTTTGTGCACCTCTGGGTCACTTTGGTATTACAGAAGGGGCTACAGACGCTTATGAGGCCCCTTCTGTAATACAGCTAGCACTGGCGCACATTTAGAAGAGTGTTCCCTCATTTGCAGGGGATGTGGCCAGATACAATTTAGGGAATCACTTTGCCTCTGTGCCCACACTGTATTACCAAAGTGGGCGCAGAGGCAAACATGCCCTTAGGAGACGCATTAAAAGTGCACCACAAAAAAGGTGGTGCAGTGTCAGTGCGTCCCCTGAGGGCAACCCTCTCAAGGAATAACAGGGGTCCCATGGACTCCCAGACATCACCCTGCAGGCATGTGCAGTCACTCACCGCACCTGCCTGCAAGGGGTTCTCGAATCCTTTTTGATAGTGCAGGCATGTTGCTGCCTGCACAGAGAAACATGGATCCGCTTTTAAACAGCTGCTCTGTATTTTTGTTGAATGCCCTGCCCTATGGGTAGAGCGAGGGAACCTCATTCTTCATAACAGGGCACACTTTCCCTGGTTGCCCCCGGTAAACCTACTTAAAAGTGTACTGGGCCACAAATAGGGAAAGTGAACCCTCTCAGTAATACGGACCCTAGTGGCTCTGCTAATTATAGAGATCTCCTCTGGAGTGTTTGAGTTAAATATTGGACATTGACCAGGTAGTGCCAATTTCTTTAAGGACACTAACCCTCCCATTTGTCCTTTAGGGCCTTTACTGTGTATATCAGATGGCCATTACCTATATCATCTATGTCAGGCCTCCCCAACATATAGCCTGTGATACTACTGACAGCTCTCCAGCTACCTGTAAGTGGCTCTCCTGTGTGTGTAGCTTTTGCTTGGTTGAATTAATATATGAATAGCAATATTGAAAAGTATGTACTTGAGACGAAAATGGTTGATTTACAGAATTCATGAGCTGATGTTGGGTGATAAATGGCTGAAGTTCCAAAATGTATTTAACTCTAAAGCTGATATTTGAGTGATAAAAATCAAACAACGTTAGGAGACTATTATTAATAGCATTACGTTGGTGCTACAGGCCCTCAGCCATGGGAAACATCCTTTACAACGAAACTTTTACAACACACTACCATTACGACGCAACTTTTACAACGCAAACTATTACAACGCATAGCGCTTGGGGGCGCTCTAGGATAGGGAATAGGTTAATTTACTATCCAATAACCTTCCCTAGTGTCCACGGGGACTGGAGTTGGAATAGTAAATTAAACTATTCACTATCCAGCACCCAAAAGCATTATGCGTTGTAATGGTATGCGTTGTAAAACGTGCGATGTAAAGGTAGGCGTTGTAAAAGTATGCGTTGTAACGTCATACATCCCTCAGCCATGGCTGTTATGTATTACCCATTTAGAGGCATTCCACATTGACAAAGCATTTTTCACATACCCGTTGGTAACCGTGACTAATGTACAAGGTAATCACTGCTAGTAATTTGCATCTGGTTCCCACTAATGTAATCTTGTCTGATGTGGTTACTACTGCAGCTCTAATAATATTAGTAGCTCTGGAGGATTTTCATTGAAGATAAGTAGCTCTTATTACATAAAAGGTTGGAGATGCCTGATCTAAGTTGACTGACGTGCCAGAATCTAAGGGTCCTTATAATGTAGTTGCGACTGTTCCCTCATCACACCTCAAATTACTAGTCTTAATCATATTAGCTGTAATAATTGTATTAGTTGTTATACTAGTAGAGACACTTGGCATAGATCCACCCGAATCTGGTGTGATCAAATGGTAAATAATGATATGAGCTTCCACCACACCTACTGACAACCGCATGGGAGCATTATCAGACACTCGCGAGCTAAAATTTGAATTGTGGACCTGACTGTCTGCTTCATCGCCACCTTTTCTCGTGTTTTATACCTAACCATCTCTTTCTCTTGGGGTTACTAACACTCAGAGTTCCAAGGGGTTAGAAAAAGAAAATCCACTGGATTCACAATGATGTCCTTATTTAAGTGTGGTCTCATCAAAATGGCAATAGAGGTTGGAGGTGATAACGACAGCAGTGTCTCAGCAGCAGCCAAAAGAAAGCAATGTATGGAGTGCGGTGCAACGCAGCAGATGAAACACACACCAATTATGTATTGATTCTTATCCTTACACCTTCACCTGCTGCTGCAACCCATGGGATTCCCCAAGCACGATGACCCGGGCCTGCAACTGCAGTGGCCTGTACTGGCACAAATGTTCCAGTTCCTGCTTACCTTTAGCTTTGCCTTCAACTCTGCCACTTACCTGAACACGAGCAGCTTGTGAGCTCCCCAAAAAGTCAGTCAAGGAGAAGGTAAAGTCAAAGTGTCAAACAGTCTCTCACTGTGGGAACACGCGCACAGCATGACTCAATAACCGAAGAGAGAGCAGTGCTCACATGTCTTTTATCAAGTCTGTTTTCAAGTCAGTTCTCCAAACTCCCTCAAGTATCTCAAGATCACCAGTTTTCAATGTAGCAGATTCAGCAGCTAACAGCTGTTGATCAGCAGTCCTATCCTGCTGCACCTTGTTGTCTGCTGCCATGAGTGAGCTCAACCTTCCATATTGTTTGGCAAAGACAAAACAAGAACTAAGGGATTATTTCAGCATAGCAGAGGTCTTGGATCGAAGGCAAATTAAGCAGAAGTGTTAGACAGAAAATTAGTAGGCATGGGTGAAGTTTTGCTATGCGGAGCTCGGCGAAGTGACCTAAAAATTTTGCAGCACTATGAGGGGTTCCGCAAGCGGTGGAGTGCATTAGGTGATATCGTTGGCTGATTTTCAGTCGTTGTCCCGCCCTGGAAAATCAGCACGAATGGCACTATGTGCACTGCAAAACGTCACTGCTATTTGCTGCTGCTCGAGCAGGTGTTCTATTCGGGCGGCAGCATCCACAACGCGAACGGAAGGTTTCTCAATGTGAGCGATAGCGTCCATCCGCCCGCGTTGAGAAATCTCACCTGGAGTTGGTCTAGAGTAAAATTTTCCTCCCTTGCGCTCGCCAACTTAACCTTGGCAAGCATAAGCAGGGAAAAAACTCCACTCTACTGGTCGGAGCAAAGTTTTTCGGAACTCCACGTGTTACGAGGAGTGCGGAGTGGGAAAAACTCAGCAAACTCCATGAGTTGATCGGAATTTAATGCCCAGGCCAAAAAATGTGCATGTTGGGAAACTCCTGTCACAGCCTAAGAAATCACAGGCAAATAAGACTTTTATTGGAGAAGTAGTTTACCTTGAAACTAACGTAGTGTTCTGTGATCAAAACTCAGTCCAACTATTTTTTGGGACAGTACAAGAAGGTTGACCAAGTGAGGATGAAGTTCAAGTTCATTTAATACTACAGTATTTTTAGGGGGATACAGATGCCTAAGCTCAGGGAAAAGCAGAGTGCTACAGTGAGTATACCTATTTTCTCAGAAATAGGTTAAAGCTGCTTTAGATGGCTCTTAGCTAATGCCAAAACTACAGGGACTGATGGAATTCCTATAGATGTTTGTAAAACATTTTACTCTGATCTAAAGCAGGTAGCAGTGAAGTTTTTAAATAATATTATTTAGGGAGGAAGAGCTCCTGTATCATTTTCTGAAGCTCAAGGAAGGTCTCAGCATTTTATAACCTAGCATGTCACCAAGAGACTGTAGTTCATGTTGTCTGATACATTTATTAAATGTGGATTATAAGCTTTTCACAAAAGGTTTGTCAAACCGCATTACAAAAGTTGCCTCCACGCTAATACCCTTTGATCAGACTGGCTATTTTCGAAATAGGCCTATCTCGGCTAATACAAATGACCTTATTCAGGCAGTTGATTACTTTTCCCAAAATGAAATCACTGCAGCAATAATTATTTTCAATGCTGAGAATGCCTAAGCTTAAACTTTATGCATACGATCTTATAATTATGATTTATTTATTTTATTTTTTATTTTACCGATTTGTAGAGCGCATGGCTGCCCGTGAGCGTCCCAGCGCTGAATGACAAGAACCAGATGTAAATGGAGTCTTATGGGAACAGCCAAGTTTTAAGTGCTCTGCGGAATGAGAGGAGGTTGGGTTGGGCTCTGATGTCTGGGGGTAGAGTGTTCCATAGTTTGGAGGCATTGTATGCGAACAGTCGACCGCCAGAACGGGCTGATATTATGCCTAAAAGCTTAAGAGGCTAATCTGCAAAAATTAGCAGAGAAAATGTATGTCTTTACACATGTTGGAGGATATAAAATAAATCCAGGGAGATCAGAGGTTCTACTTTTTAATACCTCCCCTAATACTATTCTTGTAGGCTTTAGATAGCGATATAACTCAGGTCAACTATATGTGGGAGTTCATGTTTCTGCTGACTATGCTGATCTGTTTAAATTGAATTATGAGACCAATTTTCAGAAAGTCAAGGCTCTCTTCATGAGGCTGAAGCTTTTGCCCCTCTATATTGTGAGAAGAGTACCATTAGTGTAAATGTCAATTCTACCTCTATTTTTTTTTTGTATTCAGTAATGTGCCAATTAGAATTGCAAAGAAAAGTTTTCATCAAGCGTATACCTTAATTCATGATTTTGTATAGAATAATACACTTCCCCAGTTGAAGCTTAGTTGCCTTCAGCTAAATAAATATTATGGTGGAATGACCCTGATGCATATCCAGGCATACTATCAGGTAGGTTTGATGGATATAATATTCAGAGTAGCGATCCCTTTAATTGCTCCTATTTTTGATAATTTGTTTTCAGGAGTGGGAATGCATCTACCTTCTTTCATTAGGATATTTAGGCTGCCCAAAATGACTTGTCACAAAGTATTGTATGATTTTGCACGTCGAGGTATTGAAGTATTTAAGGAATATGATAGGCCTGAACGTCATGATTATCTGACTCTAGATTGTAAAAGGCTTGGTTCAACACTTTCGCAATCATAGATTATGAAATGGAAAGGTTTGAGGTATAGTCCGGTGGCAGACTTTAAATATAACTCAGATTGGATGAGGAGATATCAGTTGGGGATCAATCCCTCAAGGTGGGCAGGGTAGGGGGATGTGGTTCAGGTTTATACAGATCAAAAGTATTCTCTGTCAATAGTCTCCTAAGCCTAATGAGCTCCCAGTGATGATTTTAAGAAGTCTATACAATCATAAGAAGAGGGGATAGGGTGTTGGTATAGAGTTTTAGGTTACAACAAACATAGCCCTCCCCTTTCTTTGCATCTGAGTAGAATGGAAAGAAAATCAGGACTGAATTTGGATTTTACTGAATAGGGTACGATTTCGCAATTTAGCAACAAGCTGTTTAGAGCAAGAAATCTGAGAAGGATGGAATTTTATACCCGATGGCTTCATTATTATATCCCTAAAGCGGTTAATAAATGTTGCCCTTCTTTAACGAATAATGCTTCAGATGCCAGCAAGAAGTTGCTGGCGACAGGCAGCATGCAGTAGCCGCTCGCCCAAAATCTTGGATTTTTTTAGATATGCGCTTTTCTTTTTTTAAAAAATAAACTGGGTATTGTTCCCTGCCCTGAGGTTCAAGTCATTTTATTTGTCATACAAGGAAAGATCCAACCCTATCAGGTTCAGAGCGTAGATATATATTTTTTTATAATGTCCATTGCTCACTCATTGACTTTTCAAAGATGGAGGTCGACAAACACTCCTGAGTTGGGTCATTGGAAGGAAATAATAAAGAGACTAGTCCACATTGAATCAGGTTATGCTAATAGTAACAATTAGCTATGTAAATATCAAGCTATATGGCATAATCTGGTTTTCTAAATATATGCAGCATCTTTTTGGTATGGTGAAGAGGATTAATGGGATAAGAGAGAGCTACATAAAGACATTATTTTCCTTTGTGTTTATAAAATTATTGATATAGACATCTCATATCTTAGTGCAAATTAAGAATATTGAAAAAGAATAGTAGCACTTATGCACTTTTTATGGATATTATATTTTCTTCCTTTTAGTATTGTAATAAATCACTTTACCTACCATAAAATATGATCAAATAATGAAGGACAATTCAGAGACTTGGTATTATGTTCCATTTTGAGAAATTGAAATTATCTGTGCTATTGCAAATATTTTAGAGAAGTGCATTGATGTGTATCAATTTATTTTTTTGTTATAGCGCTTAGTCACTTTATATGTATTATAGGTGAATCTTCAGAAACGTAACATTGGAAGAAAATGTTGTGCTATATTTAGCTAGATAATTAAATTAATGGAGTAGCAGAAAGACACTTTGTTCTTTATGTTATATGTGGTTGTTCTCAAGAGTAGGGTGGAGGGAAAGGTTTCCTGATTAGTACTGGCACTTTGATTGTCATGTTCAGTTTAGAATGGAAATCAATTAGTGGGTCTGTATTATATAAGAGGATTTAGGAATTTTGAATGAATCACGTAAGTTAAATATGATTGCAGGATCTTGATTGAGGTATTTTGCTACATGCATTTCTTAGACCACCCAAAAGAAAATGAAAACTATTTAATCGTAAAAAAAAATGCTACAACTCCCCATGTGTACAGATGCTGTACTTACAAATGTAGGCTAAACAGGTGCATCATTAGTATATTATGTAAAACACTTCATTTTTCTTCATGCAACACACTTAAATATATGTGGAAAAAGGAATATTATGAAGAACATACCAATAAGAAACAGAAGAAATACTTACAATCCATTTGCCGATCTTGGCCAGTCCATCAAGGTGATTGGGGGGCATGTAATATCCTAGAACAAAGGAACAGGAAAGAAAAGTAGACAGCCATGATTCATTTTCTTAAAGGTGGAATAATACTCGCCTCTATGTCTTTATTAAACTCAGGGGGGTAATTTATAAGTTCGAGGACAGAGTAATTAGTTTTGCCATAGCAGACTTTACTTCTGCGCAGTGTATTAAGAAATTACTGCAACCACTGCTGACATCTCTAGGATTTCCAGGAACCAGCATTATGGCAGTTCTAGGAAATGCATTGTAAGTTTGACAGACGGCTTCGTAAACTTGACAGCGGTGTACATCAAATTTACAACTTTTAAAAAAATGTAATTAAGAAAATACCAAAGCAGGATTTTCTTTTTAGTAAAAAAAAAAATCAATGACTCCCTCACCATGGAAGTCTTCTCCCATGATGTGGGGAACATTTAAACATTTTCACTGCCTTTCACTGCCGCGTTTTTCATGATGGTGACAGGTTGTGAAACTGGTCAGGTGTATGCCCAATATAAATACAGCAGGTGGACACATGTCCAAACCTCCGATGGCCCTTACTCTGTTGGAGCGTCAGAGGTGTGTGTAGACGGCGGAGATGTAGTAATCTCCGTTGTCTATACACTGAAGGTCCGCGAGACTCTAAATGAGGTGGGCGGACCTTCAGATTGGCAGGATGGGTACTCTGTCACTGTTGTGGTGACCGAGTATCCTCTCCCCCAACTTACAATTCAGACTCTTAGCCTTTCCAGCATTAACACTTGAAACATTTGCATTTTGTGTCAAGACTGGAGACTCCTATTTCACTTTTATAAAGTGAATTAACACAGATGATGACACATGAGAAGCCGATGTACATTAGAAAGCTTTACAAGTGCATGCCGATGACGAATCAGCTGCTCTTAGAATGTCTTATTGCTTAGCTTTGGCTCAAAAAGGTTTGAAAGTTTGAAACCATAACCCCCTTGAAAGAAGGGTCTACAAAAGTGGAAATGTCAATGCATGCTTGTGATATAGTCCATTTAACCCATTTAACTAAAGTAGCAGATGACACAGGAAAATTTGATTTTTAATAAGGGAACTGAGAAGTTGACCAGAAGATGTTTTAAAACAAGATGTGCAAAACTCATATTCTTCCAAGAAGCTTACAAAACAAAGTTCTGGATGGCCTGGAAAAGCAGGATTCTCCACTTCTGAGAAAAGAATTCTAGCTCATGGAAATTAAAAAGAAAACACCCTAGGGAGTAACTCGCCTGGTCAATTAATCTAAAACCTTGACATCTCATTTGAAAGAGACTAAACACAACAACATTGTTAATTTTGCTGACAACGCTGATAGAGCTGTGCTGTCAGGGCATGTTGTAAACAAATTCAGAACAAGATTATTATCTCCTAAAAAGTATGTTTGGGAGTAGGAGTAATACTTATACTAATACCACGGTCTAATATTCAAATCCAGCTGGTTTTCAACTGATGGTGCAGAGAAATGGCGTACCCATGAATAGTGGCCTTCTTGTAAGATTTAAGTCTAGAGGCAGACAGATCTATTGATAGATTACCCCACATTCTTCAAAGGTGTTGGACGACTGGAAAGTACAATTTCCAATCACTAAAGTCTCTGACATTGCGAGAGAACCAAATATTCTTCTTTTACTGAGATGTGATGATGAAGCCAGAACTCCCAAAATTGCTCTGTTAAGTTGGCTAGAATCTTTGAATGAGCACGCTCTAGATGGTTGATGTACCTTAGTGCATTAGGGTTGTTTTTTCTGAGAATAGCCAAATAGTAAATGTGCTTTTTATGGATGTTTGGATTACCAGAGAGCCAGCAATAAGTCCTAAGTAATTTATGTGTCCAAA
Source organism: Lissotriton helveticus (assembly GCF_964261635.1). Classification (NCBI taxonomy): domain Eukaryota; kingdom Metazoa; phylum Chordata; class Amphibia; order Caudata; family Salamandridae; genus Lissotriton; species Lissotriton helveticus. Next base: position 1,633,819,135 of record NC_136067.1, on the reverse strand, counting down.
GGACTTCTCCTGTGATCATGCACTGCCAGTCAAGAACTGGCTGCATCAAGTTCCCCACCCTGAAGAACTTGCATGGATTCTAATAGAAGACCTGGTTTAGAATTGAAAACTGATCTCCCGTTCCCTAGGTTATGGAGGGTCCCAAAATCATCACCTCTCTCACTGCTTGCTAAATTTTCATTTTCACTTTTGTGAAATGACTATATGCATTTTAGCATGTAAAGACAGAGATTGTTATTTTATCAAAAGTATATGAGGTCTCTGTTTTATTAATTGGGAGTCAGACGGAGTGAAGTTGCGGAATTCACAGAGTTTCACTGAGATTTTGTTCAACTTCATGGATACTCTGTCAACTACGTCCACCCTTACTAATTAATCAAATATTTCAGTGGGAATCTGCAAATATTTATTTTCTTTTGGAAATGTTGGAACTCTTTTAAGTTTGATTTTTATTAGGACCAAACATATTAATTTTCATATCATCCTGTCTGTCAGAATCTGAAAGAGAGGTATAATTTACAACATCCGAATCATTGGCAGACTGAATTTGAAAAGGTTCAATTTAAAGTCTTTTGCTAGCATTTGAATCTACCTTTTTCCTTAATGATCCTTTAGATGGCGGATCCCAGTTCTGATCAGAGAATTGAACCCCCAAACATGGATCATATGCTATAAGAATTCTTAACAGCAGAGTCCTTCCACATCCAAAACCCCATGTTTTTTCCCCCAAACTTTACTTGAGCAAAGGCTTGGTTGGAACGTTAACCACATAGGAGCCTGGGCTCTTGCTTAAATAAGAATTTGTTATATTAAATCGGCTACTACAACAAATTGGGTCTGGGCCAAAATGAGCTCTTTGACATTTTTACCTATGTCTTGAATAATTGCCCTTATAGAGGCATGGACTGCTGAGTTAGCAGAATTGTTAATGAAATATTAAACATTTTCAGTAAACATTTCTTCACTTGCATCAGTTCCCTTAGAAAAGGTCAGTTTTATTTATTGATGTCTCAGAAATAGTAGGTAAAGAAAAGAAAATGCTTTAACTGTTTTACTGTCAACTATTGTAGTCAATAAAGATAAATGAAAAATAGAAAAAAACAGCTCAGTGTAGGAAATAGGTCATGTGTTGTTCTGTATGCAAGGGAAGAGCGAATTGCTGATGAGAAGAAAGTGAATGGGATGTGAAATATGAGCTTTGTAAACTCAACATCACTTCTCACACATGTGTGGCCAGGGGCATAACACGCGCTTGAGCGGGAACAGGTGAGCAGCTCTGCTCCCCATAAGCAGCCTCTGTGGAACCCAACATGAAACTTAAAGCATAGTGTGTCCTGGGGCAAAAGCTATCGAAAGCTGAATGTGGGGGAGTAGTAAATTTACACAGATCAATAACCTAATAGCTATAACCTTCTTAGCAATGACAAATATAATGAAAATGTGAGTAAATTAAGTTCACTTAACTGACTTTCCCAGGAGCAGGGAAGAAAGGACATGTTGGACAATGTCGACGGAGGGCTATTTATAATGTACTGTAAAAGAAAACAGACTCATAGAAGTCCAACACATGTTTAATGTAATATAGCAAGCAAGCAAACAAATTAGTTAATTGCGGATCCCCATATCATCAGATCAGAGCTTCGCCGTTGTCAGATGGTGCATGTAAAGCTCTAATCCATACATTTCTACATTTTTTGCCAGTGCAAACGAATGGAGGAAAGAACAACAGATAGGCACTAATGAGGTGCTGGGCTCTTCTTATGTGAAGAATGCAAGAATCCCTTGAAGTCTTGATTCTGTAAGCTCAGGTAAGACAATTGACATCATTAGTCTTTACATTTCTTGCTTTGTTGTGCAAACTTCAGAATGAGGATACGCTTACTAGAACAGTTAGGCTTAATACGCAGGGGCAGATTTACAATTCCTGGTGCATCCCTGAAAATCAGCAGGGATGCGCCAAGAAACTTGCGACATACATCACAATCCTTGCGCCACCACGGATGCACCGCATCATGGCACAATGAAATGCAGATGCGTGTTGCATCTGCCGTCGTAACTTTGGTGCGACGCAACTCCAGCACTGTGCCAACCTGGTCTATCTTGCACATGGTGCGTCACTCCTTATGCCTGCTTCAAGGAGGCGCAAGGTTTGGACGCAGCGGGGTCGGAAAAGTGACTGAGTGAAATCTTGTAGATTTCACTCAGGCACTTTTCCGAGGCTACCCTGCACTGGAACGCCCCCCCCCCCCTGTGCCAGAACACCCACATGAAACCTGACGCAGGTTTCATGTGGCGCAGGGCTTTACAACGTGATGCATCTCCCTAGATGGGGGAACATCCTTTACAACGCAACTGTTACAACAAAATACATTTACGGCGCAACCATTACAACGCAACTTTTACAACGACTTGCGCTGGGGGGTGCTCTAGGATAGGGAATAGTTTCCAACACCTTCCCTACTATCCAAGGGGACTGGAGTTGGAATAGTAAATTAAACTATTCACTATCCAGCGCCCCCCAACGCAAGTCGTTGTAACGACTTGCATTGTAAAACTTGCGTCATAAAGGCATGCGTTGTAATAGCATGCGTTGTAACATCATAATCCCCCTAGATGTCTCACGTTGTAAACCCCTCTTAGCATGGCGCTAGCTTTACGCCGCCGCTGCGTCACAGAAGTGACGCAACGGCGGCGCAAAAGTGGCGCACGGGGCTTGTAAATCTGCCCCACAATGTATAACACAGAATATTAAAATGGCAGTGCATTTAAAATATGTGGAAATGTGCAACAATGCTGAGGTTTTTAGAGTGCTATATACAGGCTTAAAAAAAAATGCCAATTATTAAAACAGAATGGCATATGAAATAGTACATACTCGGTAAAAATAATGCACATATCTATCCTACATTAGTTCTCCAGTATGAGGGTTTGCTGGGCAGTATTGGTTTGTTTCATCTAAAGTATGTTCTTTATATTGTCACTATCTGGCTGCCATACAAATAAACAGCTGGAAAACAGCATAATAGGAGCCTCGGGTCTTGACATAAAATCATACATAGAATATATCATCCTATCCTTTGGTTGTAGCACTGTAGTCAGTCCCTACTAACTAGTGTGTGTGAAGATTGTTTTGAAAACCTCTGATGCTTTTTCAAACAGACTTGATCCTAGTTATTCACTACTACTTTTACCATATACAGTGCTGGAAAACTGTGTCAACAGTGGTTGTCAAAATTCAATCAGAATGTTATGATTTAGTGAACAAACACATGATGTTCCTGTATGAAAAATGAGAAATGTACTTCCAGTTTTAATTTATGTTCTGATGCAATAGAATAGTTAAAAGGGATGCACTCTACAATCCCTTTTCTGTCCAACAGAGGGAAGGGACAACTTGTTCTCCAAATAATGGTCCTAACATAGGGCCCAGTTCTAAAATGTAAAGTTAGATCAAAAGTCCAGGTTTAGACCAAAAGTCTCATTTTACTATTTTTCGGTACTCACAAAGGTAAGTTACGAGTAGTATCTTTATGACTTCAGAGTTTCCGCACTCATGCCCTGAGTGCAGAGATTCTGTCTTGAGTGCAGAAAATCCGTCTGGAGTTCAGAAACTCCACAGTTGTAAACATACTACTCGTAACTTACCTTTCTGAATACCGAAAAGTAGTAAAGTTAGACTTTTGGTATAAACGTAGACTTTTGGTCTGAGAGGCACCCCCGCGTCTAGGGGAGGGGTGCCTTTAGTGGGATTTTAGTGCAGAGGGAACGGTTTAGTTTCCCTGAAAGTGGGCAAGGGGAAGGACGCCTGAAATGCGATTAAAGAAGGAGGTGCATTGGCGGTCCCTCCCCTTAGGTGATAAAATAGCCGGAATCAAGGGAGTAGCCCTCTTTGTCCTCTCGCCTCGTGGAGTAGCCGGAAAGGCGCAGCAGGAACAGTTGGGTTTGGGTGGCTACCTGGGCCCTGCGGCGTTGGCGACTCGCAAAGGTGAGGGGGCCTCACGCGTAGTTTAGGAAACGTACAGGGCATCATTAGGATGTAATTGGCTCAATAATAATGGCATATTGTTGAAAGTGCTTTTTCTTAGCGGGAAGCGCGGCTGAGTGTTACTAAGTTGGGAATCTCTTTGAAGGTTTAACGTGTGGGTTGTTTCGGCATCCACCGCCACTTTATCTTGTGACACACTGTTTGCTACCTGTTACATTTCGTTTGCTTGTGATGCTTGCACGGGTGCCACCATTGCCTGTGTGGCATTTGTTCTTGTGCCTCAGGGTCTAGCAAATTATTGCAGTGTGCTGCCTTTAATTGTACTTTGTTTTCTCTTGTGGCCGGCACACTTCGCTATAACTGACGCACAATCTTAAGGCCGACCCTGGGGGCTTATTTGCAATCCCCTTGCGCCACTTGTAAATATGCCCCCCTGTTGTAAACCTGCACGTTCAGACCTTACAAACTCCTGTGTCGTTACTGACATCATGGGTTGCCCCTCCCTGCAACACCTCTGGTTTTTCTGCTTTTGCCACGCAACTCTCTCCTCACATGTAAGGGACTTGAACCTGCAACCCTCCGATTCTCGCCAAAAAAGCGCGTTGAAGCCTCGTCAGAGGTAGTAAGCGCTAGATAAATACAATTGTATTACAATACAGTACAATACAATACATCGATCTTTTACATTTTAAAATCGGCAAATATGAAGCTTAGCATGTAATTTCCTGTTTTCCACGGCGGTGCGCTTGAGTGGGTTTTTAGCAGTCTGGCCCACCAAAACCAGTATAAACGCAAGCGATTTCACGTTTGTGCAAAGCAACGCACGATGAGGCGAAGTGTACAAAAATATATGAACACGTTGTGGAATGCAGCATGGTTTTGACATGTTTACGTTAGATGCTATTGTAACACAATACACAAACCAATAAATCTTGCGGTCTGCATAAAGAGTGTTTCGTGCATTCTGAAATTAACAAAGTACTACTGCCCAGCGTCTTTGCGACTAGAACGAACGCTACAGCCAAGTTTACCCGGCGCTGGCACTCACTGCTACACACAACTCCCCAGTACATATTTTCCGATTAAAAGCATTAAAAGCATCTGCTTCGAGAAATGACAGCCTTTATTTCTTAAAGTCCTTTTAATGAAGTGTAGAGGAACATAGGCAGGGCACCCAGAGGCGCAACTAGAGCGACATTTCGGGGGGGGGGGGGGGGGGGGGGGTGGGGCTAGGAAAGAATTTTGGGGGGGGGGGCTGAACTTTAAACAATTGGTTGAGTGGAGAGGCAGGGGCTCTTGGAAGGGGTAAAACAACAACAAAGCCTCATTTACATGCACATGGTCTATTAATGACTTGTGAAGTGCTCGAGTGCGGCTGTGTGTGCGTCCCGGAGCTGTCTGAGCCCGGCCGCCATTCACGAGGGGAAGCCCTTGGATTCCAATGGGTGTTGCGCGCCTCAGTGGCTCCCTTCAAAGCTGGCCTTGGCTAGCAGTAATGCAGCATGTCAGTGTCACCAAGGCCTAGCATTGCAAGTCAACCAGGATTGACAAGTCAGAAGGTATGCTTATATGTAGCGATTTGTTGGATCTTGTACCGCCCAGAAAAATGTTGGACACAGAGCATGAAGAAATGTTTTCTCATAGGTTGGTACAAGACCGCAAGAACCTAGGGGCGAAAGGTACGGAAGGTGCAAAATGAATTGGGACGAACCGTAATTTGAGATCTGAATAGCCCATTGGATTCTTTAAGATGCGGGAGGTTGGAAAAAGACCTACTATTATCGTGACCTGGTCATTAGTACTGCAGTAAGTGTTAGCGCAGAACTTGAGAAGGAGAATTTTTACTTTGGTTCTCTCTAGCTGAGTAGCCTACATAATTGCTCAGTGTCTATTTACTGCTCCGTTCTCAAAGTCAGCATGTTTCTAAGAGCGCTCCTAGTCATTGGTGAGTTGGGATTTTTATTCACAACACAAGCTGATTCCCCCATGCCCACTTGATGGGGAGGACCGCAAATATAGAGCAGCATTTGACCCTGCTGTAGCTCTACGGAACCTATCTGAGTAAAATCTCAGCGTGCCCCAGATAAACAGAACCAAGAACAGACTTTTTATGTCTGATGTGGGCATGCTCGCAGTTGCAAAGGTATTGGTTGGATGCAATCATAGGTTGCAGGGGGCAATGGGGAAAGTACGTGTTCCGTCCATCCTGCTGTGTACCCTTGTGGAATATTGGGTTTGCAAGGACCTCTGGGCGTCAGCAGACAGATTTTTAAGTATGTGGAATATGTGGTTGCAAGGACCTCTGGGCGTCAGCAGACAGTTTTTTAAGTATGTGGAATATGTGGTTGCAAGGACCTCTGGGCATAAGCAGACAGTTTAAGTATGCTGTACCACGGGGCAGTGCAGACAATGGTTCTGTACTATTTTACAGCTGGAAACATCACGAAAACAGGAGTACATTTTTCTGGGTTGAATAAATAAGCAACGCAGTCGGGGAGTAGTTAAAAGGTGGAAATGGTGCTCGTCAAGGTTGAATAAGACTGTTTACGGCTGTTACCCATTCTGGTGAATGAGTGCTGCCAGCAAATAAAATGGTAATTCCCATAGATTTCAGGGGCTGAGTGTGTGTGTGATGCTGAGCATGCTTGCATAGCTTACGCATAGGTATGAGCAGCTTCAGAGAGCATTGGAGCTACAGCGGTTATACCGGGAAATTGCTTGGGGTTTATAAAGATGAACTTTCTGCTCCACACATTTGAGGGCCTTCGAAGTGGAAGACCATCTAATATTAACTGCTTGTTTTCTTTTCCTTTATATGCTGGCGGGGGCGCACTATGCTGAGAAGGGCGGTAACATGGTCGCCGGACGGCAACTGGCAGGAACTTAAGGATGGCTGTCATATCGGTGCCAGCACACATGGGAAGGAGTCCAGGTTCTCTGTGGTAACAGTATGGATCTTGCCATAGGATATGCCATGGTGGTGGAATGGGAACCTGAATGGCAAGGAGGGAAGCGAGTTCGCGTCTCAGTGGGCTCATTGGCATGGGGATACCTCGTCAGATACAAGTTTCTCCCTTGGTGCGAACACGTTAAAATTTTGGTGGTGGCTACATATTAAGGGGGGATTATCCTCGGGGGCCAGGTGGATAGAGCTTACCCAGCTAGCCCGGTGGGGGGCCTCACCGTTGTAGTGGCTTCCTTTGAGCTTCTTTGCTAAAATGCGTCGTGGTATCTGTTACACACAGTAAGAAACAAGTGGGCATGGTGCCGGGCGGATTGTCAGATATGTCATAATATGGCAGCAGATTACGTAAAACAGACATTGCAATATAAGCGGTTTATCCATAAGTACTTGTCTCTCATTATTGACAAGTCTCTCATCATCAATTACTTTGAGCTCACTGGGGTTAATTTCACTTAATTTAATAACGCCTAATTTATTTCATGCACGATTTTAGCAGGTTTCTGACACACTGGAGTTGGTTTCACTTGACTTTAATAACGCTAGCAGGCCTAATTTATTCCTGCACCATTTCATCACGTTTCTGACACCATTTAATCTGGTAACTGCAAGGAACTGTTGGATCGTAGCTCAGTGGGGACAGCAGTAGGGGGATTTGGGCCTGCAGAACATGAGCAGATCATCTCATGTGGTGTTTATTAGGACCTAACATAGGCTTTTCAAATCCCTTTGGAGTAGTGATTAAGGGCACGCGAGGTTACCTTGCGCCAGTTGCAGGTGCAGGGGTTGGTGGGGCAACTCAATTTTGCTTTATGAATTATGCCCATGGGCAGGGTCTTCTCCAGGAATATTGACAGGGCAATGTCAGGTTTAAGGAAAAAACACCACCACACTAGGCTATTGGTGGGGGTATAGGATGACTTGGTCACGTGGAGAGAATTTTGGAGATTTTTAATGGTTCGGGGATTGGGCAACACCCAGCACAGGCGAACGGTGAGTTAGAGAGTTACACAGATGCGGCAGGCAGTGTGGGGTTCGGTGCAGTGCTAGGTCAAGGTGACTAGAGAACAAGCGCATTGTGTTTTGGTCAGGCAGCATGTCGGTACTCCTGGCAGTGAACAGACAAAGGGCACGTGGGTACTTCGCTTGCTTCAAGAGATGGTGTGGGGTTGCCTCAGGCGTAATGTGTATTTTACTGCCAAACATGTACCGGGTGTGGATAATGCAGTGGCTGAGGCTCTGTCTCTTTTTAAGTTGACAGAATTCAGAGCGCGATGGCCGCAGGTGGGGGTTCAGATGACAGTCTTCCCGGTAAGCTTATGGAGGTTTGGGGCCCCTTTGCTCCCGAACTCATAGCGGCGTCGATGGCGCGCAAGACTAAGTGGATGTATGAGAAGGCATGGCAGGTATACATAGAAGTGGTGTGGAAAAAAGGGAGCACAGTGGAATTCACAACACAGGGGGTACTACGGTTCATAGTTCATCAGAAAGAGAAGGGGCGGTCGTTGACCATTGTTAGGAGGCAGTTGTCGGCAATTGCCTTCTTTGCTGGATTAAAAGAGGTAGCGGATCCTACCAAGTATGTTAGAGTTAGGCGGGCTCTAAAAGGTTGGGAAAGGCTGGCTCCAAGCGTGAAGGATAACAGGAGACCCTGGTAAATATCCTGAGCGTGTTGCCTCAGGTGTGTTGGTTGTCATACGTAGTACATCTGCTGAGATTTGCGTATTCCTTCGCCTTTTTAGGAGCATTCAGGATATCGGAGCGCGCAGGTCAGAGTAAGGAGGTCGAAAACGGACCCGTTAGGGAAAGCCGCTTGGGTCCAGCTAAGATCAAGCGCTATGTCAGACTACAGCTGGTGTATGTAGGAACCAGAGGTTTTGGCGGTTTGATAATTATGCCCTCTTCTGCCTTTTGTCTGGGGGCTTATATGCAGTGGTGTGAAGTAAGGAGTCGCAGGCATGCTGGTGTGGAGATTCGGTTATACACAGAGCCCGGAGAATTGGGAATGCAAATGGCCATGGGAGTCAACCATAATTGGTTAGGTATTGATGGGCATCGTGTGGAGGACGTTGCAGGCCATTTGCAGAGTGCGCTGGACGATGGTATGCCCATTCCAGATGTGTTGGTTATTCACTTGGGGGGTGAAAATATGGTTCCGTGTGGCAGGAGGGGATGAAGAAGGCCCTGTTCTCTACCTTCTCATGGGTCAAGAGAGTATTGCAAGACACCATTATCTTATGGTCAGAGGTGTTCGCTAGTAGAGTCTGGGGTGATGGAGTGTCTTTAGACGCGGCGAACACATCTGTGAGAAAACTGAATCGAGAGGTAGTGAAACTATAGCGGGGTTTCCAAATTCATCCCAGTAGGCATATTATGCTGCAGGCATTAAACTCGAATTTGTATTGGGCAGAGGGATTGCAGCTGTCCAGGTCAGGATTGGAGCTGTTTGTCCAAACTATACTGGGGGGCTATGGAGTTGCATTCAAAAGTATAGCCCAGAGCATCACAAATGGAAGGTGGAGCAGCTTGGGGGGAGGGCAAGAGTGCCAGTGGGCAATACATGGTAACCTGTGGCGCAGATGGATACTGCGCCTCCTTGTGTTCAGTAATGGTATTTTGATGGTTAATAAAATTGGTCAAAAGTTGGCGGTTTAATAACAAATAAAGATGGTGTTATTGGCAAGTAATAAAAGCTACGCAGTGAACACCAAGTTCGTGTAATGTGTCTTTGTGGGGGGGCGTGTGTGGTGGACGAATGTCACGGATATCCCCACTATGAGAGGCACCCCCCGCGTCTAGGGGAGGGGTACCTTTAGTGGGATTTTAGTGCCGAGGGAACGGTTACGTTTCCCTGAAAGTGGGCAAGGGGAGGGACGCCTGAAATGCGATTAAAGAAGGAGGTGCATTGGCGGTCCCTCCCCTTAGGTGATAAAATAGCCGGAATCAAGGGAGTAGTCCTCTTTGTCCTCTCGCCTCAAGGAGTAGCCGGAAAGGCGCAGCAGGAACAGTTGCCCACCCACCCATCCCTAAGTTTTAAGTAGTTTTGGCGGGGTCCCGGACAAGAGGAAAAGGCCCGGGGACTTCTTTATGCGGAAACTGCCTGACCTTGCAACAGGGAGGCAGTCATTGGGGCTCTGGGCTGGCGGGAGAGGGGGCCGTCCTGCTGGTGGTCCTGGACTCTCCGGCCCTACCCTAGTAGCCGGTGCTTGGATTAAGCAACATGGTATCTCATATGGACGAAGTGGTTAGGGGTTGGGTTGTGTCCTGCTGGTACAACACGCCTCGAGTGGATCTAGAGATGACGAATTGTAAATACATGGTAACCTGTGGCGCAGATGGATACTGCACCTCCTTATGTTCAGTAATGGTATTAAGTGGTAAGGGGTTGGGTTGTGTCCTGCTGGTACAACACGCCTCGAGTGGATCTAGAGCTGACGAATTGTAAATACATGGTAACCTGTGGCGCAGATGGATACTGCGCCTCCTTATGTTCAGTAATGGTATTTTGATGGTTAATAAAATTGGTCAAAAGTTGGCGGTTTAATAACAAATAAAGATGGTGTTATTGACAAGTAATAAAAGCTACGCAGTGAACACCAAGTTCGTGTAATGTCTCTTTGTGGGGGGGTTTGTGGTGGACGAATGGCACGGATATCCCCACTATAACTTTGCCTTTGTGAATCAGGCTCTCGGTGTGGAGGTGGAATGTACATGTAAATGTACATGTATTTATATAGCGCAAATCACCGACACGGTATCTAAGCGCTTGCTTAGGGAACCCGTCCTGGTATTCCCCTGTGAGATACCCCGGCAGGGTATCCACAAGGTGAAAGCCAGGCATCCCGCCGCGAGGGGCCGTAGTGGAGATTAAGCAAGCTATTGCCCAGAGTCGCAGAGTGTGACCCCGTTGAGTCGAGTAGGCACCGGAGCGAGAATTGTCGAGTCCGTGGAATTTTTGAGCCCGAGATCCGCCGAGACGGGGAATCGAACCATGGTCCACGGCCGATCTCAGCTTCCGGGTCTGCTGCCTCTAACCACTGAGCCACGCTTCTCCACTGAGAATGAGCATGTACATAGTATTTGGAATGATGATACTGTCCTTACTAGCACCTCTTCATGTATTAATCCTTCAGGAGATTTATTACTAATTGCCACTAAACAGTGTACAGCTTTTGTGATTATTAGAAGCCTGGCATTGCTTTCAAATTAAGTGTTGCACCTGCATCCTTCAGACCATTATCCTTTTCTGACACTCGTAACTGTGTTCTGAGAACTAATGTCTCTTGCTGTAGAATGATTCAAGGTTATGTTTGTCTCTTGCTGTGCAAGGTACTATAAAATGTTGTAGAGTGAAATTGCATCTTCCATCAGGGCTTCTAATAATCCTGTTTGGCCCCAGGTTAGGATGAATCCCACGTACCACGATTTAACTGATAGAGTTTTAGCATCCCTGGCACACAAATGAGTTGTTTTTAACTTCTGAAGCACAGACCTTTCACCTTCAGGCAGCACGGTCTGTACCAGGCATACAGCGTCTTTTAAACATTCAATTTACGACTCATTTTGTTGACCTTTTCAGGGCTGGCATCCATGCTTGCAACACCACTGGCTTTGCTACAGTTTTCAAGGAAACTGGTTCAAGACTATTATCTGTTTTCAAACGTATACTCAGAGGTGTACCTGCATTTATGGGCTCGCTGTTTTCGAACCTGTGTGACAGAATTACAGTGGTCCTATTTTTCACAGGTTTTGTCATTTGAGGCATTCTGCTAGGATTACCAATTTGCTGTACACATCTGAGCAGCATTGTTGGCATGCAGTGGCTTCCTACTTGGTATTGGAGCCGCCCTTGACCTTGGAAGAATGCTCTCCTTTGAGATTCCTTAAATCTCTTCCAGTAGCTTCAAGAACATTCTTCCAGTGCCATGCCAGCTGTCATATGATTGTTCTGAAGATTCCTTTGTAACATCCAGATGTACTTCATGAAGAACAACTCAAACTGATCCATCTTCTAATCATTTAATAGAACATTGGAATGTTGAGCGCTCCATTGAAGACAGTGGAGTGCACCGGGCTCCTAATGGCTGATAGAAGCCCGGTGCATCAACATTCCTATGTTTGTTCACAGCAACAGCTGTGAACAAAGGCTTCACGGAGCCAGAGGGGATTTTAATCTCCTCGGGCTCCGTGAGGCCTTTGTTTTACAAATTAGAACATTCTGCCCACTTGGGGCTGAATGTTCTAATAGTCTTAGAGCCTTCTGTAGCAGGCTCTACCGGCCCTTAAAGGCCTGCTCCCTCGTTAAACGCCCACGCATTTAGATTGGGCTTTTAATGATGGAGCGGGCCTTTAATGGCCGGAAGAGCATGTTATGGCGGGCTCTAAGCCTATGTTATTCACACTATGGGAATTTTCAATTGATCATTATCACATCTGGTTTCTATGGTACTCCCTTGATACTGCCTGACATGCCACCAGGCCTGGCTGGCAGTACCGGGCACCGGATGTTTCCCTAGGAGGCTGGAAGGGTTGGGGGGTTTGGATTTGTTACTCTGGGCGGATTTGTTACTTAGGGTGCTGCAAATTCAGCCACTAGTAGCAAAATCAGCATCCCACCATTCACTTTCCAGCCTCCTGGGGGTAATTGCGTCAGTGCCAGCTTTAGTGCGGCGCCATTCGCAATCTGAGGAAGTCCAGGTTGGACCGAAGCAAGTCAGCGCCATTGTCCATCTTCTTTCCCACAATGTGAGTCGTCCTGCAAATAAAAGGCAAAGGCGCCCTGAGATCAGGAGGTCCTGCATGGTGATCAGATATACTGCAGGTGGAGAATGGAATACGATTATGAGGAGGTCTATACCTACAACGCAACCAGAGATCTAACTTTCTCCCATACATGACAAGAGTTCTCTGTTTTCCTCTTTAAACAGTTGTGTATGTGGTTCCTTTTTCCTCTGTCTTCCTGAAGTCATTTTCTCATGGGTTCGGTCTGCAATATTTAGAGTATATTTCTGATTAGAAACCAGGGTTCTCTTGCAATGTGCTCCAGATGAGGTGAAGTTAATTCAAAGTTACCTTTTGTACTATTTATGCAACAAACAGTACAAAATCAAGAGGCAGGATGGGAACTTTTCAATGGTAAAAAAGGGATAGTTCTGACTTGTGCATTCTGTTAAACTGTAGGCCATGATTTGGAATAACATTCCTTTGGGCAGCAGTGCCCAACTAACTCGAAATGTAGGGAAATTGTTACGTGAAAGATAAATAAAGTGTTGTTCTTCTTGTGCCCTCCACCTTGTTTGAGACATGAGTGAGTCATCTGCTAGGCAAATGATGTACAACTCTAGATGATGTACAACTCTAGAAGATGTACAACTCTAGTGGCTGCGAAACCTTGCTTGTGCCATTCGCTTGCCACGGTAGGGAAGAGGGTGGAGCGGTATGGCCAGAGCTGCTTCCTTTGGAACTGGGGAACCAGGTTCATAGTCATGGCGCGAGAACACCTCGCTAGGAAGAGTGGGGTTGCCTTCTAACCTTGTATAGACATTATATTTCCCGATTCCAAACCGCTTAGTAAACGATTTCCATATTTTATATGCTGCTAGGATAGTCTTAAATCTTGTCCTTTTGTAATAGCTTGCGTCTGTAAATTTCAACAATAAATTTTCTGCCTCCACTCCCATTACTAATCCATAAATGGCTAATGTGCTAAATTCATCCTGGGCTTCTACCTCTGCTCCTCCCAGTAACCCCACCATATATTGAAGTGCTGCTGCCCAGTAATATAACTTTATATCTGGAAGCGCCCAACCTCCCCGCTCTCGTGTTAATGTCATAAATCTGTACGCTCTCCTTGTTTTCCCCTTTGCCCAGATGAACCGGTTAATCGTGTGCTCACAAGTCTTGAACCACTTATTCTCAAAGAATAGTGGAATGGCTCTAAATATATATAAAAATTTTGGCAATACCATCATTTTTACAATATTTGATCGCCCAACAATGGAAAGATGTAATTTATCTAATCTATCTAATTGCTTCCCTACTTTAGCGATTATTGGGACTGTGGCCCACATGCATCATTGTTACATTTTGCACTTCCTAATTTGCGAAAAATAAGGATTCGCAAATTAAGAAGTGCAAAATGCTATGCATCATTGTTTTCGGTATTCATTTGGGATTCGGTAAAATCCCAAATGAATACCGAATTCTTAAGTGCATTTTCGCAATTCCTATTGATTCCTATGGGCCAAAAGGCCCATAGGAGTCAATGGGAAGGCATCAGCAAATTGCGAGTGGCACTTTGAAAATTTCATGGGTGCAGGGGGGGGGGTCCAAAGGACCCCCCCATGCACCCCTGAAATGTATTTTTCGCATCATGTTTCACACACACATGTCCTAAGGACATGTGTGTGTGAAACATGAATGTAGAAAAAAAAACATTTGCAGCATTTTAAACACTTTTTCCAAATTTACCGAGTGGTTCAACCACTCGGTAAATTTGGCACCCTAATTGCGACTTTGCACTTGTGAAAGTAATGATGCATTGCTTTTAAGAAATCGCACATCTGCGACTTCTTAAAAGCACCCGCAATTTTAGAACTCGCAACAATGTTACGAATTCTAAAATGGCTTCATGCATCCCAAAAAGCACTTTTGCATTCGCAAACGGCCGATTTTAAGTAATCGCACCGTTTGCGACTACAAAAATGCTTGATGCATGTGGGCCTGTATTTTTTTCCACTAGGGTATCCAGCTCAGCCGTGATATTTACTCCGAGATACACCCCTGTTGGAACCACCCGGACATCATCACATTGTGTATAAGCATTTTTAATTATTTGTGTCTTAGAGGTGTTTAAAGCGTATCCCGAGATTTGGCCAAATCTCCGTGCCTCAATCTCTATCTGCCCAATCGCCTCCGTGGGGTTTGGTGTAATCACTGCCACATCATCAGCATATGCAAGAATCTTACATTGTCCCAGATGTGTGTGTAAGGGGTAATCCTCTCACAGAGCTCTATCCTACGAATTAAGGGGTCCATATACATTGCAAATAAAAGCGGGGAACACGGGCATCCCTGCCTCGTGCCCCGCTTAATCCTGAATTGTCGAGTAGAACCTGCATTTGCTCTTATAGAAGCTACTGGATCCGTGTATAATGTCTGTAGTGCTCTGATATACCGCCTTTTAACGCCTGCCCTTATTAAGACATGCCATAGATAGTCGCAGGAGACCCGATCAAAAGCCTTTTCGGCGTCCAGTAACATAACCGCCATCGGGTCTCCTGTGACCTCCGCGGCATCAAATAAGGTGATAACCTTACGCGTATGATGCGTGGTGCCCCTTCCAGGAATAAACCCGTGTTGGTTATTACTTACAAGGTTTCCTATTGTTGTAGCGAATCTAGTAGCCAATGCCTTAGAGTAGATTTTGGTATCGGTGTTCATTAACGTGATCGGTCTGTAAGACCCCGGCTCAGTGGCAGGTTTCCCCTTTTTTAAAATTAACACAATGTCTGCTCCTCCCCATGAACCTGGAATAGATTCCCCTACTTGTGCTGACTGTATTGTCTTAACTAGGTCATTTCCAAGTATTTCCCAAAACGTTTTATAAAATTCAATAGGGAGCTGGTCAGGGCCAGCAGCTTTTCCTGAGGGGAGATTTGCTATTGCTGTTTTAATCTCCTCTATTTCCAATGATTCTTCTAACAATTCTGCCTCTACCTCTGTAAGCCTTTCAACTGGTATTTCCTGTAAATACTCAGCTATTTCCGTAGGATTAGTAATCTGCTGATCATCATATAATGACTCATAAAAATTCCTAAATACTTCTCGAATTTTCTGCGAATCAGTGTGTAATCCACCAGTTATATCTCTAATTTCCCTTATCATTCCTGACGCTACAGTTTGTCTAGTACGTATAGCTAATACCCTACCTGCTTTCTCACTAAGTTCATGGCATCTTTCTCTTTTGGCCATAAACTTCTTAGCTGCCTTATTTGTAATATATTCTTCTGCATCACTTTTAGCTTTCAACACCTTAATGAGCGCTTGGTCCGATGATCTCCCTGTTGATATAGATTGATGTAACTCCTCCTCAGCATCTATCACGTCCTTGACTAGTTCATTATTCCTGATCTGCTCTTGTTTACGCATAAATGTGCTAAAGCTAAGAGTCTCTCCAAGGGCACCTGCCTTGAATGCGTCCCATACTATCCCGACAGCCGCACTTCCTCTATTGATCTCAAAAAAATCTTTCATCCACTTTGACATGTGATGTACATACTTATCATCCTGTAGGAGTCCTCTTTCAAATGTCCACACCCTATCAGTTTTAGTTCCTGCTGTCGTTTTTAATGTTAATATGAGGAGATTATGGTCGCTGAAAATACGGGGAAGTCTATCTATCTTTAAACTGGAAAGTAAGGAATTTGGTACAAAAAATAGTCTGACCGTACACAGATTCGGTGTGGAGCCGAGTAGTAAGTATATCCTTTTTTATCTGATCTAATTTTCCCCCACACGTCTGACAAGGCATTATTCATTAGTAAATTAACTAGTGCTTGATATACTCTTTTTTTCCTACCTTGATACCTACCGAAAGAGCCTACCCCTAACCCATCTGCTCCATTAATATTAAAGTCTCCAGCCATAATAATGCGGGGAGCCCATACAGCAAGTTCCGTATCCAAAAATTCTAGAATCTCTGGGTCGTCCTCTGTTGATCCATATACAACCCCAAGGGTTGTCCACTCCCCCTCAATCAAACATTCAACCATTGCCCATCTCCCCTACTGATCTTCCAATTTCTTCCTAACTACAAGATTCCTATTCTTTGACATTATCGCTACTCCTCTAGTTTTGGTTCCTTGCCTAGAGTATGCTAATATATGAAAACCCATCTGCTCCAGCAGGAACACTTGTGAGGACATAATATGAGTTTCTTGTAGGAATATAACGTCTACATTCATTTGTTTTAATGCAAGTGAAACCCTCTGTCTCTTCTGATAATCATTTAACCCACAAACATTCCATGTTACAAATCTAATATCCATACTTTTTTTTATTGTTTTTCACTATTAATTCAACTTTAAAGAAAATTACAATCCATTTTGGTTCTGTATCCTCAAAATCTATTTGTTTGCCACACTCTTCTGCGTATTCTTTTTGTGATTGTGTTATTATGTGCCCTGTACACCACCCCTCCCCCCTCTCCCCAGACAGCCCTCCCCTGAAAACCCACCCCCCCATACTGGCAAATAGGTCCAACGGACCTATGTCTGGCAGCCGAGACCCCTGGGTTGTCTCATCTCCTCCCTCTCCCATCTCGTAACATATCTCATCTCAACTCTTCCCCTCCCCCCGGCCCCCCCAACCCTGGTGCAAATCATGACAAAGAGAAAAATATATAAACTATTGTACTCTGCATTTTTTACATATTTTTTATCTTTCCTTATCTTATATCCAGTATTAAATGTATTTTCGATACTTTAATGTCATTGTTCGTAAGGAGCTTCACTGATTCTTCCGGGGACCCTCCCTTACCGCTACCATCGGCTTACTCTGTTCCGTATTCTGCTCCCTGTTCTCTCTAAGAGAGGTAAGGTATTCTTGGGCCATAATTTTGGAGTAAAAAACTCTAACATGTCCATTAAAGATTACTTTGAGGCGAGCTGGGAACATTAAATAAACCTCACAGCCTGCGTTCTGAAAGGGAGTTATCAGCTGTCTCATACGCCATCTCCTTTCCACAGTGGCGTGACAGAAATCAGGGCGGGCGAAGAAAGAAATGTTCTTATATGTACGCTTAGATTGTGGTTTCGCCTTACTTATTATCTCTTCCCTTAGCAAAAAATGACCTACGTATACCAGAATTGCGCGTGATTTAGTGGAGATGTTGCCCTTTCTCTGAGTCATTGGGAACCTATGAGCTCGCTGTATCTCATTGTCCCAGCTCCATCGATCCATTTCCGGAAATGCACCTTTCAGTAGATCTACCACAAATGCCCGCACATCTTCCCCCTCCTTCCCTTCCTCCACCCCGAGAATTCGTATATTATTACGTCTCTGTCTATTTTCAAAATCTTCTAGTTCCCAGAGCACGTCTGAGGATGTCTTCTCTTGTTCCAGTCTAGTTTCCTGAAGCTTCACCACATCATCTTCGAGCTTCCCTGTCCTTTCCTCCACCTCTGAAACTCTGTTAACCACCTCTGCATACATTTTATTCATCTTTTGTAGTGTAGTCTGTATTTTTTTGTTAGCATGCTTTGCTCTCCGGCTTTCAGCCCTAGCTTCACCCTGGATTTGTTTTAGAGTTGTAAATAATAAATCAAAGTTAGAATTAGAACTGCCGCCTCTCCCACCTTCCGACTCTGAATTAAAGTGCTGCTGACCAGTAGCTCCATCTTGATATAGTTGTGAGGTGGCCGTATAGTCCCAATCCAGTTTCTTTGCAACTAACAGTCGGGGAGCGCTTCGGAGGTTTTTTGCGCTACTGCGTACTCTGGTCTTAGCTTTATTTTTATCTATCTTCCTTGTACGCCCTCTACGTACAGTCTCTAGATCTGTCTCAGTAACTTCTTGTGCCGAATCCTCATTATGGCTCTCTGGAGAGAGCGAAGTATTGTCAGAATTGGTTGCAGAACCTTCGCTTGAGACCGAGTCTGAATCTGAGCCCCCCTCCCTCTCTTCCTCCTCATCATCATCGCACTCATCATTGCCAGTAAAAAAACATTCATCACTGGGTGAGGCCATAACTTGCATAGGGATATTCACTCCTTGTAGATTACTCATCAAGTTCACTGTGATATTCTCATTTTCTAGTTGCATATTATCATGGCTGCTTATGTTGATGCTAGCTGTTTCTGTGTTTGATTGTGCCGTCAACACTGTTGGTACTGATGCATCCACCTCCTTACCCCCAACTCGATGCAACTCTTCAGTAAGCTGTACTATATTATCGTTATTTTCCGAATTTTCAAAATTAGCAGTAGTCATCATTTCTTTATTTATACTAGCCCCATCGTCAGAGGATTCTCTCAATATAAGTTTTGGTATCCCAAAATCCTGCTCATTAGACTCTGGGACCTCAGAGCTAACTAGTAACAGCGCCGGATCAACAGCACATACCTTTGAGGGACTTCTTGCTGCATCGGAGTCTGTCTTTGCAGCGCCCGCTGCCCCCACAACTTCGCCCCTGATAGACGGATCAGCAACCTTGCTTCCTCCATCCATTCTTGAAAACTCTCTCTCCTCCTCGAGAGTCGGCGTCCCACACTGTGCAACCAACGGCTGGGTGTTACTCTCAGCCCCGCCCCTGCAATGCGGCTCAGCTGAAAAGGTTCCAGACTCTGCTGCCTCTGTAACTCCAGAATCCACATCCGCTTGTGTCAGGTAGGACTGCCCCAGCGTTCCCTCAGTACACGCTCTAATCTCAGCTCTAATCTCAACTGAGACCTGGGGCGCTGGTGAAATCCACACCGAGGAAGGTGGCGGGAGGGGGATAAAGGACTCTCTGATAGCGGGTTGTCGAAGGGCTGACTCTCTCAGCGCTAAATCGACCGCCGCTAATGCTGATTGCTCCTTATTTTTCCTTTTCATTACGGATGCTTTTCTTTGCTTCTGTTCGATTTCCTTTTCTTTGTCTTTCAGGGCTTTTAATTCCTTTGCTGCCTCTCTGCGCATCTGTGCTTTTAATTTAATCTTTGCAAGGAGATTGTTTGCTGGTGCTCCAGTGTCACTAGAGGTGGCGTCCTCGTCCTCACCTCGTTTATCCTCACGCTGTTCTCGGTGCTGTCTGTGTTGCTTTGGTGACTTCTGTATCTTCGGTGCCATAGTTTGCACCAGCTTAGTCCAACCAGATCGGCAATATCTAGAAGCAGCCAGAAATAGCAGATTAGCGTGCCGAATCAGATTTCTCTTATCAGTCTGTAGCCCCTCAATAATATACAGTGGGCGCTGGGACGGTGCCTTCCACTCGACCAACACTCCAAACAGTCCCAGCATTACATTCTCCCATTCGCAGGTACTCCTTTGCTCCTTCTCCCTGTGTTCTCTCTGTAAAACGCCTCAATTTACACCAGGGTCAGGGTCAGGGTTAAGGTCCGAGTCATAAAAACCAACATCGTCTCGGAGAGAGGAGGAAACGCGACTCTCCCCTACGGCCTGCTGGCGGCCATCTTGCCTCCTGCATTTATTTTTAAAAGTGGATAAATACATACAATAAATACATACAATGGTGCTTCTTTTAAGTGACTCACTGTGCTGTCTTTCATGAATAGTAGTCCAATTGCTGAGCAGATAGCATGGAAAATTAAAAAACAGGATCAAATTTCTATAAATAATGCCATATGTCAACAAACATTTATGGTATAATGTTAATATTTGGTGAATGTATTGTTACGTAATATTTGGCAGCTTAAACAGTGAAATCACGACAGGCATCAAAGTTTGAGTGCGTGTCTATTAGTTAAATAAATATGGAAATGTACAGATTTACAACTTCATTTATACACAAAACACAAAATAAATATGGATAAATTCAGATAAAATGGGCAAAAAATAAATATGGATAAATACAGACGGAAATGGCCCAAAAATAAATACCATAAAACCGGGAGCCCTACTTATAATGCGTTGTAATGGCATGCGTTGTAGTGGAATGCGCTGTAATGGTATGCGTTGTAGTGACATACGTTGTAATGGCTTCGTTGTAATGGCATGCGATGTAAAGGATGGTGCATTATAATGACTGCTTTGTAAAAATAGTTTGTTGTAATGACTGCGTTGTAATGGTTGTTTCCCGAGTGGCAATGTGTGCAGTGGAATAGAATAGAGCACTGGTTTTGAGTAAGGTGATGTAGAGTACATTGGGTAGAGTGCAGTGATTTAGAGTACAGTGGCGTAGAGGGCAATGGTATAGAGTACAGTGGTGCAGAGTAGAGTGGTATAGAGTGGCGTAACAGAGTACAGTGGCTAGAGTAGATTGTATTTCAGAGTACAGTGACGTAATGTAGAGTGGAGTAGTGCAGGTTTGAGTGGAGTGGCATAGAGTAGAGATGTATAGAGTGAAGTGGTGCACAGTAGATTCGAGTGGTGTATAGTGCAGTGGCATTTAGTGCCATAGAGTAGAGTGGTGCAGTGGCATAGAGTGCAGTGGTGCAGAGTAGAGGGCTATAGAGTTCAGTGGCATAGAGTACAGTATTTCAGAGTAGAGTGTCATATAGTACAGTGACGTAGAGTGCAGTGGCATAGAGTAGAGTGTTGCAGAGAAAGAGTATAGTGGCATACAGTGCAGTGACGTAGAATGTACTGGTTTTGAGTTTAGTGGTGTAACATACATTGCCATAGAGTGCAGTAGTGTAGAGTACAGTGGTGTAGAGTGAAGTGGCATAGAATAGAACAGAGTGGCATAGAGTGCAGTAGCATACAGTAGGTTGCTTCAGAGTAGAGTGAAGCAACCTAGAGTGCAGTGGCATAGAGTAGAGCGCCATAGAATGCAGTGGTGCAGAGTAGATTAGAGTGGCTTAGAGTGGATTGGCATAGAGTGCGGTCATACATTATAGTGATGCAGAGTAGAGTGGTATAGAGTGTAATGGCGTACAGGGCATTGGCATAGAGTGCAGTAGAATGCCTTAGCATAGAATTCAGTGGTGTAACGTAGAATGGCATGAGGCACAGTGGCAGACAGTGCAGTGTTACAGAGTAGACTGGCGTGGTGTAGATTGGAGTATTGCAGAGTGAAGTGGGGCATGGTAGAGTGCAGTGGTGTAGAGTGGAATGATGAAAAGTAGAGTTACATAGAGAATAGAGTACAGGGTGTGTAGGTGAGTGGCATAGAGTGATCAATATAGTTTGGAGTGGTGTTCAGTATAGTGGTGCAGAGTATTGTGGCGTAAGAGCAATGGCGTAGAGTACAGTGGTGCAGAGTAGAACAGAGTGGCGTAAAATGCAATGATGTTGAGTACAATAGTGTAGAGTGCACTGGCGGAGAGTGTTGTAAAGTATAGTGGTGTAGAGTTCAGTGATGCAGAGTACATTGGCGCAGAGTGCAGTGGTGTAGAGTGCATTAGTTCTGAGTAAAGTGATGAAGAGTGCTTTGGAATAGAGTACAGTGGTTAGAGTAGAGTGCAGTGATTTAGAGTAGAGTGGCGCAGAGTACAGTGGTGTAGAGTGCATTAGTTCTGAGTAAAGTGACGAAGAGAGCTTTGCAATAGAGCACAGTGGTTAGAGTAGAGTCAGTGATTTAGAGTAGAGTGGCATGGAGTGGAGTGGTGCAGCATAGACTGCATTGGTGTATAGTGCAGTGGCGCAGAGTACAATAGAGTGACATAGAGCGGATAACGTGCATTGGCATAGAGTGCAGGGTTGCAGAGTTGAGTGGCATTGAGTGGAGTGGTGTTGAGTGCAGTGGTGTAGAGTAGAGTGGGGTAGATTGCATTGGCATAAAGTAGAGTGCTGCGGCATAGAGTAGAGAGACGTAGAGTGAAGTGGCATAGAGTACAGTGCAGTGATGCAATGTGGGCTGGTGTAGAGTGGAGTGGTGTAGTATTGAGTGTATAGTGCAGTGGCGCAGAGTACAATATAGTGGCATAGAGCGGATGGCATAAAGTGCATTGGTATAGAGTGCAGGGAGGCAGAGTGGAGTGGCATTGAGTGGAGTGGTGTTGAGTGCAGTGGTGTAGAGTAGAGTGGAGTAGATTGCATTGGCATAAAGTAGAGTGCTGCAGAGTAGAGTAGAGGGCATAGAGTAGAGGAGCGTAGAGTAGGGAGGCGTAGAGTGAAGTGGCGTAGAGTACAGTGCAGTAATGCAGTGTGGGCTGGTGTAGAGTGGAGTGGTGTAGTATTGAGTGGTGCAGATGAGGGTGCAGTGGCGTGGAGTGATGCAGAGTAGAGTGGAATTGGGTAAAGTGGATGGTGCAGGATGTGGTAGTGCACAGCCATTACAGATAGCACACCTTTAATTGAAATGACAATTACATTTGCATAGACATACAGTTGACTGATAAAAGTATACAGCACATAAATGATAATGTGTTGAGATGATATCACCTAGTGTATTGATTTGTTCTGATAGTATTAAAATATTGGTTTCCATCTCTCCTCAGAATTACCCCCAAAAGCCAGCATGATTGTCCCAAAAATCCTTTCACGTTGAAGTTTGAAAAAGAAAAGTAAACACCAAACTCCCTGGAAGGCAAAGCCTGCATTTGCCATCTGCCTTTTGAATGCACAGCCAATGTGAAAAGATAAGAACAAGATTTAAAAAGCTGTTTACGGAAAGGGAGCACTCGGAAGGATACTGCAAAGAAGGTTTGGGTAACAGAAGGGATGAACTCAGACAGGACAGCCTAAAACAAAACCAGCCAGGACGGGTTCTAGGGCAGTGAGACCCATGCCACCACACCGGGCGCTGACTTCTGGTGGGGGGTGACATTTTTGCAAGTATATTATGGTTTTTAAAGGACCTGCTGCCGGGTTCCTGGCATTCAGCAATTTTCAGACCACAACAAAAATGTCAAAATAACTCTTGTAACTAATGTTCTTCCTGGAGAGGAATCAGAGGTTTGGCTAATGGAAGTTTTGACTCATCTTAAGGTAGCACAGAGGGTAAATATGCCTGCTGCAAAGAACGTGTACCATGCAGATCACAAAGTGCATACAATGTAAAAAGGTCAGTGGTGACTGCTTTTGTCACAGAGATTATTTTGTTACTTGCCGTTTATAAGTAAAAATCCTAATATAGAACAGTGAACTATTAACTGTCATCGAAGAGATGCATGCAAACTGCAAGGTATAGATTAAAGCTTTATGATTTTTCCCCAGTCTTTCACTATCCTAATGTTGAAAAAAGATTCATTTGGGTAGAAATCAATTATTATTATTAAAGAAAAAACCCAACCATGGTGTTGCATTTTAAATTCTGAGTTTTTGCTTCTCTAGACCAAGGACTCAAACTATACTGTCTACCAGTGTGGATAACATGTGACTCCTACACCTTGCAGTCCTCAGTCTTATGTGACATTGCCTATATACTGGTTTACACATGCGGCATCATTTTTTTACAGGGTTTGAGGTTGTACGCGGTAGAAGAGGCAACGTGATTAACCTGGTCCCTAAAGCTCAGTTTATAGTCAATCAAGACTCCTAAGTTCTTCACCTTCTTTATTGGGGTGGGCAGAGATCCCATCTCCTCCGGCCAACACTTAGGAGTTCAGAATGTAGGGCTGTCTCCAAAAAGCACTACCTCCGTTTTGCCGGAGTTAAGCTTCAACCAATTTTGGGCCTGCCAAACCCCCACTGCTTTCATGCTGTCGACGCGGTTTCGTGAATGTCCCCTGGTAGTAATGTCACCACAATTTAGGTATCATCAGTGTAGGACGTCAAGGTAAACACAAAGGTCTTTCTTGCTGATAGGTCACAAAAAGTAAAACTGGACCAATTCTACTGTGACGCCACTCACACCTGTGGGTTGCCACAGGGTTCCTCATTGAGCCTAACCTTATTCAACATCTATGTCGCCCTTTGGCCAAGGTAATTAGATCTTTTGGTCTGGAGGCTCTGTCCTATGCGGATGATACACAAATAATTGAGGCGTCCGCTGCAAATTTTAAAAGCTGCATGTAGGCTGCGGCCGCTTGGATGGTAGACAATTACCTATGACTCAATGGAGACAAGACAGAAGTCTTGAGTTTTGGTAGTCAACAATCGATATGGTTCCACTCTTAGTGGCCTGAAATGCTTGGCCCATGCCCCTGTCCATCCGTATAAGCAAAGGCAGCTGTTGCTCTGGTTCCGTCCAGATTGGATTATTGTAATGCTCTTTCCTTGGACATTAATACATTAATAAGGGATCCATCCATAAACTGCAGCTTGTACAGAATGCAGTGGCAAGACTTGTGATGGATCTTCCTATATTCCACCCAGTTTCGGCATCTATTTGCAAGCTGCACTGGCTTCCTCTAGAAAAGAGAATCCTGTTCAAGGCTCTATGACTTGTCCGTAAGGCTCTTCATAATTCAGTTTCCGAAGGCATTAAAAGACTCTTCCAACGTTATGTCCCTACTAAACAACTGCAGTCTGACAGCAAAAACTGGTTGGTAGTTCCCAGGTTCAGGAGGGCCAGGTGGGGGGAAGAGCATTTTCTGTTACTGTCTCTAAGCTCTGGAATTCTCTCCCTCCATTGATCTCTGGTCAAGACTTCCACCTTCTGTTTCGTAAAAACTTAAAAACATGGCTCTTCACACTTTAACATCTAAACTCCTTTTTGTGTTTCTAACAACCACCTGTTCTATCCCTGGTACCTTGACGCCTTTGGGCAAAGTTCGCACTCTTTAAGACTAACATTCATTCAACATTCAACCATTCATCAGTGTAGAGAAAAACATATTATGTCTACCCACTTTGTTGTTTTATATTTAATGTGTTTCCTGTCCAGGCTGAGGGTTGAATATGCTCCTAGTTGCCTTGTTTAAAACAGTGGGCGCTTGCTTTGTGTTAGTGAATGTAAAACCGCGCCCTCGTTGTTTGATCTGGGCCCACAGTCTGCCAGTCTCTATAGAATGAGAAAAGTCAGTAATTGTTTGGTATGCTCACTGAGGTGCATGGACGTAAATTCATCAAAACGCCAGGGATAGCGGAAGTGACATCACACACACATGCTTACACACACTAACAAACTTACACTCTTGCGCACATAAACACACTCCCACCTGCAAGCATTCATATAACATGCATTTAACAGCATTTTTTTACTTACCATAACTTCCAGATAGGATCTTATTACAGCTAATGTACTCCCATTGTTATTACACTAATAGTGATTA
Organism: Lissotriton helveticus; assembly: GCF_964261635.1. NCBI lineage: Eukaryota > Metazoa > Chordata > Amphibia > Caudata > Salamandridae > Lissotriton > Lissotriton helveticus. The sequence continues at coordinate 1,633,793,370 of NC_136067.1, read as the reverse complement.
ATATTATTCACTATTCAATATTATTCACTTAAAAATTGATAGAAACCAGGCAATTGGAGCTCCAACCAGCATCCATTAGGAAGAGCTGCCCCTGTTTTCTTTTTTAGTTCTGTCTGTACTTTTACTGTATGACTATTGCGCAACAATATGAAACTGCTGGGGGGGGGGGGGGTTGTATTGATTATTCGTCCGCTGTGAAAGTAGAACAACAATAAAAGTTGAGGCATTGGGCACCTTCACCTGTCTGTGGGATCTTAGGCAAAATGCATCTTTTTAATATGGTATGGCTAAAGCGCCTTAAATACAACAGTCACTGAGCTTGTTTCTTTTCGCTGCCTTCCATCTCATGAAGTGACGACCACTCACCTGAGCACAGCCACCCTGGACCTCATCTGCCCCTCCTGGGTGTGCTCAGGCAGCAGGCCTGGTAAAGAAACCAGCATTCCCAGACTGTGACCCCTTTAAAAGATCCATGCTGCTCATGGCTTTTTTATGATATATTTTGAATATTCAAAAGGCTGCTGTCCAGGAAATAGTGCTGTCTGAGAAGAGTGCAACAGACAAAGAATCATGCAAAACACGAGCTGACCAAATGTACACAATTATGCCTAAATTATCGTATTTTAAAACTGCTCTTTTCTGGTGTGAAACTTGCATGGCCATAATCAGTAATCCTGCATTCATAATCCTTGATGACCAGCTTAGAATTAATTAGAAAAATGACAATTTATTGTCATTGCAATGCTATATACAAAGTTTGTTGAATGCAAACATACGCCTAAATGAGACAAGCAGGGAGTTGTCGCCGCTGCAAAACCCTGTAATTCTGGGCAAGTCACTTTTTTCTCTGTGCCAAAAAAAAGCGAGGAAAAAAGCTCAAGCGCTATGGAGAGAGCAATAGGCAGGAGGAAGGGATAAGAACAAGCATTTACAATGCAATGGTTTTGCCTTTGTTAAAGTTAGAGCTATTGGCATTGCTCTTGACACTCTGAAGCTCCACTCTGAAGCTCCACTCTGAAGCTCCACTCTGAAGCTCCACTCTGAAGCTCCACTCTGCACTCTGAAGCTCCACTCTGCACTCTGAAGCTCCACTCTGAAGCTCCACTCTGCACTCTGAAGCTCCACTCTGAAGCTCCACTCTGCACTCTGAAGCTCCACTCTGAAGCTCCACTCTGCACTCTGAAGCTCCACTCTGAAGCTCCACTCTGCACTCTGAAGCTCCACTCTGAAGCTCCACTCTGCACTCTGAAGCTCCACTCTGAAGCTCCACTCTGAAGCTCCACTCTGAAGCTCCACTCTGAAGCTCCACTCTGAAGCTCCACTCTGAAGCGCCACTCTGAAGCGCCACTCTGAAGCGCCACTCTGAAGCGCCACTCTGAAGCGCCACTCTGAAGCGCCACTCTGCAGCTCCACTCTGCAGCTCCACTCTGCAGCTCCACTCTGCAGCTCCACTCTGAATCTGCAGCTCCACTCTGAATCTGCAGCTCCACTCTGCACTCTGAAGCTCCACTCTGAAGCTCCACTCTGAAGCTCCACTCTGAAGCTCCACTCTGAAGCTCCACTCTGCAGCTCCACTCTGCAGCTCCACTCTGCAGCTCCACTCTGCAGCTCCACTCTGAATCTGCAGCTCCACTCTGAATCTGCAGCTCCACTCTGAATCTGCAGCTCCACTCTGCACTCTGAAGCTCCACCCTGAAGCTCCACTCTGAAGCTCCACTCTGAAGCTCCACTCTGAAGCTCCACTCTGAAGCTCCACTCTGAAGCTCCACTCTGAAGCTCCACTCTGAAGCTCCACTCTGCACTCTGAAGCTCCACTCTGCACTCTGAAGCTCCACTCTGAAGCTCCACTCTGCACTCTGAAGCTCCACTCTGAAGCTCCACTCTGCACTCTGAAGCTCCACTCTGAAGCTCCACTCTGCACTCTGAAGCTCCACTCTGCAGCTCCACTCTGAAGCTCCACTCTGCACTCTGAAGCTCCACTCTGAAGCTCCACTCTGCACTCTGAAGCTGCACTCTGAAGCTCCACTCTGCACTCTGAAGCTCCACTCTGCACTCTGAAGCTCCACTCTGCACTCTGAAGCTCCACTCTGCACTCTGAAGCTCCACTCTGAAGCTCCACTCTGCACTCTGAAGCTCCACTCTGCACTCTGAAGCTCCACTCTGAAGCTCCACTCTGCACTCTGAAGCTCCACTCTGAAGCTCCACTCTGAAGCTCCACTCTGAAGCTCCACTCTGAAGCTCCACTCTGAAGCTCCACTCTGAAGCTCCACTCTGAAGCTCCACTCTGCACTCTGAAGCTCCACTCTGCACTCTGAAGCTCCACTCTGCACTCTGAAGCTCCACTCTGAAGCTCCACTCTGCACTCTGAAGCTCCACTCTGAAGCTCCACTCTGCACTCTGAAGCTCCACTCTGAAGCTCCACTCTGGCTGAACATAACAGTCTGCAGTTTCACACGTTACATTTGTGTTAGCTGCATTACGTCATAATTTATTGTCAAAGGCTGGTTCAAATATGTTCTTTCAATGTTTCAAGCTGTTTTCAAGCGTTCACGCTTTAGTCAGCCCACTACCGAGCAGACTGACCCGGACCCAGCCCAGTCCATCCAGGGCTTTCAGTGGCATTCATCACAGTGTCTCACCGGAAGGCGGGCATCAGAGAGAAGCGGGAGGGGGCGGGAAAGGGGGAGGAGAGAGCTGACGACGGCCGGCCGGAGCAGAAGACGGGCACCAAAACAAGCGGGAGGGGGAGCAAGGGAGGTGCCGGCAATGCCGGAACAGAATCGGGGGCGTTCCCGGCGTCGCGTGACGTCGGCAAAAGCCAAAGAAACGCGGGAACGCCCCCGAATCTGGTCCGGCATTGACGGACAGGCCCCTCGTCCAATGGCTAGGCTCCATTTATGGAGCCAGCCAATGAATGACGAGGGCCGACCCAAAGCCACACTACAGAACTCATCAGGATTTCGCCTGCGCGAAAAAGATGCGCAGAGCGCATCTTTTCGCCAGGCAAAACCTAAAAACTACGTCAATCACGTCGGGAGCAGCGAACAGCACGGATTCACTAGAATCAATCTGTGCTTGGTCCCTGCTCCACACAATTGACCGGAAATTATGTTTCGCCTGCACTGTCCAATGAAGGAACCTGTAAAGAACATTGACACTGAAGTGCACAAATGGTAAGTAGGTATGGGTGGGCTTCAAGCCCTTTTCTGTATGCAAGAGTGCCTCGCAAGCAAGAAGCATGCCATTGCGCATGCTCTTGTGGGCTCAACCTAAAAAATAGGATCTGACCTTGTGTAATGTAACTGGTGCTCATCTGACGCAGCCCTGGGGGGCGACGTGCTACAACTGCAAAAACAAAATAATAAATAAATAAACAAGTCTTTCTATGTTAAAGTACATCAGATCTGAATCGTAATGCAATATCTCCTAATTTAAAGTGTGTTTGGCAGGTATGTAATTAAGGGAATTAATGTAATTCCTTTGTCAATATCTAAGTGAAACACAATGACTCTACTAGGAAGCTGTATTGTGGCAATGATGGACTGTGGTTCAGCTTTAACGACTGCATGCATAGATGTGCTTATCAGTTATTTTTTTTATTTGTTTTTTAATATAATGTTGCACTCAACACAATCAACACTTTGTCCATATTTTTTTCAAACAAAAGGAATTTTATTTCATGTCAAAATACCAAGTAAGACAATAACATCCTTACAATGAATTAACGACTACACTCCTCACAGTATATTTCATTCACTAAAAAAGCACTCCTCCTGATATACAATGTGTACACAAATACACTATTTCCAACATTTAAAAGACCCCATGCATTAGTTAGTGTCAATAATGTTGCTGAACAGAACACATGAAATGTTAAAATGGATACTATCAGCTTTTTGGTAAATTCCTCATGGTAGTGAGATCTGCATTTTCGAAAGATCTTCTGTCATTCCCTCAGAAGGTCTGAGCATTTGTAGAATGCCAGCTACAGTTTGTTAAATATATGTACCTGTGTGAACTTTGACAGGTGTGATGCCTGTCTAAAGTGCTGAGAGTATGCCAGGTATTCCTCTAGCTTTTCACCAGTATAGCTTACTGACACTCTGACCAAAAGGGTTCTCATATTATGGGCAAATCACTTAATCTCCCTGTCCTTAAAAAATGAATCTGACCTTGTGTAATGTCACTCGTGCTATGTAAAGCGCCCCATAGCCCATGGGCCGAATCCGTGCTACATAAAACTTCAAGTACTTTTTAAAAAAAGTAGGAGGTTACTCGCAACAACCGTTGAATTCTTACAAACCAGTTTGACATCAAAATTCTACTCTAACTCACACCTGTTGGTTAAAGGACAAATGATGGGCGCCCTGCCGTCCCCTTTCACAGGCACTGTGGGGTCACAGGTGAGCCTGTTGTGCCATCGTTTGAGACGCAAAACGTAGAGCAGGAATGCGCCTCAACATTATTTCTTCTTCGGTAGGGAATTTAGAGCAAAGACGACGACGTTGAATAGTTTTAACAGACTGAGGTTATATCCTTGCTGTGAAATTGTATAGTTTTGTACAACACTTGTGCTGCCCTAACACATTGCACATGCTACAAATCTGCACAGAAACAAATATTTATTCACTCCATTAACTAGAAGGCTGATTCTACTTCAGCTACCCTGAACCAGCATCCATGCCCTCTCATCCTTTGATGCAGTCTTACAAACATTGTCACTTTACTGAAAAAAACACAAACTAGCAAATTTCAATCTCTGGTCTGTCTCTATTTTGTGCTCGCTGTAGAATGTCTACGGATATGACTGGATATCCTGGTGTACTGTAAGATCATCTTTTATTATGCCTTAAAAGATAATACATTTGAATATATTGTATTGTATTGTATTGTATTGTAATTTTATTTATATAGTGCTTACTACACCTGACGAGGCACTGCAGCACTTTTCGGCAAGTGGAACACTACCGTGGACCCCCAAAAAGGATTAGTGGTGGATTTGTATAGTGCAATTTGAGTTGATTTGAGTGGTGGACATGTGAGTCTGTTAGTTAGATTGAAAAGGACAATGGGGGAGATGGAAGAGGAAAGAGTCTAGAAAGTGTTTATTGGGAGATCATAGTACTAAGAGGAGGTTTGGGATGAGTGTAAGGAGAGATGCAAGAGGGAATAATTAGTTTTGGGATGAGTCAAGGGTGGGATAGCTGAGGGAAGAATTTATAAGGGTTGTGGCCAGTGGAGTGACACTGGCCAAAGGAAGCAGTAATTGGTACAAGCTCTAAGGCAGAACCACAGCAGGACGAAGACTCAAAGTCCAGAAGAAAGCCGAAGGAGAGGAGGAGGCACTGGCCAAAAGCAAGCAAGGGACAACCGTGAAATGGGGGCCAACCAATCATAAGTAAAGGTGGGTAAAGGGCGGGCTCGAAGCCCCTTTTAAGAATATTTAGGTCGAGGTAATATCCGGTCTGCCGAAGGCAGAACCGGAAGTACCGAGATTTAATGTTTCTTAGTGTGGACTATTTGTCCCGCCTCTGTTTTTGCCTCTCTCCCATTGGCTGGCTTCCTAAACGGAGGCCAGCCATTGGAGGAGAGAGCCATCCCTCCAAAGAAGCTCCGTCTTTTTCGGATTCGGGGGCGTACATTTTGCTGTTCTTTCGCCAGTGACGTCACCCGTCACTCAGAACAACAAAACACACGCCCCCGAATGCGAAAATTACCATGCTTTCTCCGAAGCATTCTGCTTTGCCTCGGAGAAAGACGGTGGTGTTTTCCAGAGCTGCTCTGCTCGTCCCCCCTCCCCCCGCCCGCAGCTCTCCTTCGTCCTGCTCTGGCCCCCCCCCCCTTCCCTCCGCCCTCAGCTCTCCTTCGTCCCGCTCCCCCCCTTCCCTCCGCCCTCAGCTCTCCTTCGTCCCACTCCCCCCCCTCCTTCCGCCCGCAGCTCTCCTCCGTCCCGCTCCCCCCCTCCCTCCGCCTGCAGCTCTCCTTCGTCCCGCTCCCCCCCCTCCCTCCACCCGCCAAAGACAGGGTGGCACCAGGGAACTATCAGAGCACCCCCCCCCCGCCCCAAAGACACCAGACACCAGAAAACTCACAAAGGGACCACTCACCTCCAAAGACAGGTTGGTTCCAGGAGACTCACAAAGAGGCCCTCCCTCCCAACTCTCGCCCAAAAACAAGTTGGCACCGGGAAACTTACAAAGGGACCCTGCCACCAAAGACAGATTGGCACCTGGGAATTAACACAGGGACTCCTCCGGCCGCCCCAAAGATAGGTCCTCACTAGGAGATTCCCAAGGGACCCACAGCGGCAAAGACTCCGCCCTCAGCTCTCCTTTGTCCCGCTCCCCCCCTCCCTCCACCCGCAGCTCTCCTCCGTCCCGCTCCCCCCCTCCCTCCGCCCGCAGCTCTCCTTCGTCCCGCTCCCCCCCTCCCCCCGCCCGCCAAAGACAGGGTAGCACCAGGGAACTATCAGAGCCCCCCCCGCCCCAAAGACACCAGGCACCAGAAAACTCACAAAGGGACCACTCACCCCCAAAGACAGGTTTGTTCCAGGAGACTCACAAAGAGGCCCTCCCTCCCAACTCTCGCCCAAAAACAAGTTGGCACCTGGAAACTTACAAAGGGACCCTGCCACCAAAGACAGATTGGCACCTGGGAATTAACACAGGGACTCCTCCGGCCGCCCCAAAGATAGGTCCTCACTAGAAGATTCCCCAGGGACCCTCAGCGGCAAAGACATGTTTGCATCGGGGGGCTCGCACAAGGACCTTCGTCCGCCCCCAGGGTGGGCTGGTACCCAGTGGATTCACCCAGGTAGCCTCCCCCCTCTATGGCCGGCTGGCCCCAGGGACTCGCGCCGGAAGAGGTGTGGCGCCGCGGCCAGGGCGACTGACTCCGGAATCTGGGGATCACGGTTCGATCCCCGGCTCCGGCAGCAGATTAGCCCAGCACCATGTGACTCTGGGCAATAGCTTGCTTAATCTTCCCGACGGCCCCCAGCGCCTAGAGACCCTTACGGGTGATTGTGCGCTTTACAAATGTGGACTTCACTTCTTCACCCGTGTTCCCGCAGGCAGGGGGTCACCAGAGCCTCACTCGGGGGCTTACCTCGTCGCCTAGACTCAGGGCTGTCACCGGTCTCGACCTGCTGCCTGGGCTGCCCTCGCCACTTCTCTTCCCTTCTTTTATCTCCTCCATTTCGCTCCCCGTTCTTTCTCTCCTGCCAGCCTCCTCCTTTGCTTGCTCTTTTATCTTCTCGCCCTCGTTTCTTTCATTCTCCCAGACTTCTTACCTCTGGTAGTTCCCTCGCTCCGGGATTCTCTACCTATCCTACCTTCCCTCGCCCGTAGTTTCTCTCCTGGCCTCGTATGTTTCTTCTCTCCTTTCTCTGATCACGTTCACCTTTATTCTTTTTGGGGGCATCTTTCTTTTTTAGGTTTAAAGTATTTTATTGCATTTTCAGAAACAAAGAAAAACAGGACAAACAAGGAATACAATCGTTGTGATAAAGTACCGCAAAGGCTTCCTCCTGTACCACCATCTGAAAATCACATATTGCTATCCACTCATTTGCAGAGCCATAGTTGTATGCAAGGGGTTTGAGACAACATATTCCAGAGCCAACAACCCCCCCAAATCCCCCCTCCCATACCCTCCTTCCCAACCCCTCCCTCCCCACCCTCACCCTTCGTGCCTGTGCAAATGTCCTACATCTCATGCACTTCTGTGGAGGAGCTACACCTTCCAATGTACTCTCACTCTACGTCGGTTGGATAATCGGGTGCGTGAGTCGCATCAGCCTAAGATATCGTGGGCAGGTAATCTCCTTAAATTCCGACTGCAGCAAAATTAGAAAAGGCTGCCACAGGTCGTCGAATCTATCCACCTCCCCCGCCACTGTGAGGGACAACTTCTCCATCCCCAGTACGTGCCATAGCCGGTGCAGCCAGCCAACAGAGTTAGGAAGGGTGGTGGTTCGCCAATATATGAGTATGTTCTGGATCGCCGAGCCTAAGGCGATCGCTATCTGTCTGCCCTTTCTGGAGCGTAGAGGATACATCAACCTATTGGGCAACCCTAATAAAACATAAGCAGGGAGGCGAGGTAATTCAATGCTAAAGCACTGGTCTATTTCGTCCAAGACCTCTTTCCAGTACAGATCTAGCAACGGACAGTCCCACAAGACGTGTGTAAGCGTGCCTATCTGCGCACAGTCGCGCCAACAAGTGTCCGGGATGTGATGAGGTGGGCTGGGGTGTGTAGTACCAGTACGTAGATATCTTAGTGAAGGTCTCTGTGAGCCCAGTGTGGTATGCGGAGTGACGCGCTCGGTAGGAGATATCATCCCATTCCCTATGACTCAATTCCCTCCCCAACTCTCGTTCCCAGCGAGCCCTCCCGGGGTTATAGATGTGGTAAGGGGGGGTTGCAAGAGTCGATATATGTCAGAAATGAGCTTGGCGTCCGAGGAGCGTGTTGCCAGCCACATCTCGTACCGAGTAAGTTTCCGATCGGCCAGCTCCCGCACCTGCGGCTGAAGCGCCCAATGGCGTACTTGCAAATATCGCATACGCTCAGTCTCAGGCAGGTGATATTCCCGGCGAAGGTCTTCGAACGGCACGGCCCCCTCAGGGCCATAGATATGGAATAGTGCGCAGCATCTAGCCGCCCGCCAAAGCGAGAACGCTCCAGGTTCCATCCCAGGTTGAAAGTCAGGATTCCCCACCAGCGGGGTAAGCGGTGACGGGAAGGAGGTAAGGTCGTGTTTAATATTCACCGCGTCCCAGACACGGAGCGGGACCTGGGTGACAAAGGATGCATAGAGATTGGGGGGTCGGTGACTTCTGCGAAGGAAGGGTATCTCTTGTAGAGTCCTGCCCGCCACCGCCTGATCCTGGAACAACCAGTGTCTGTCAGACTCCCATTTGCTCCATTCACCAGGTACCGCAGCTGCGCCGCCTGAAAATATTTATGGAGGTCCGGAATGCCCAGACCACCGGACTCGGGTGCCAGGGTAGACAGGGCCCTCCTGAGTCTGGGTTTATGGCCCTGCCAGACAAACCGCGCGATATCGGTCTGAGCCTGACGTATCCACCCCTTCGGCGGCTGGAGTGGTAAGGCCCGGAACAGGTACAGTATCTGCGGCAAGAGGGTCATCTTGACCGCGGCGATCCGTCCCAATAAGGACAGCGTACCTTTGCTCCAACGGAGCAGTTCCTCCTTCATTTTCTTGCCCAAGGCCGCGTAGTTAGCAGTAACCATGGCAGGCAGAGAAGGCGCCAGTAATACCCCAAGGTATGGGATCAGATCTCTAGACCATCGCATGGGGAAGTTACTCTGCAGCTCAAGTCGCGTGGCAGAGGCGAGCGAGATGTCAAGGGCCGCTGACATTCGCATGTTCATTTTAAAACCCGCCACCGCGGCAAAGGCGTCCATCTCGGCAATGCAAGCGGGGAGCGACTCCCTCGGGTTAGCAAGCATTAAAATCACATCATCCGCATACAAACTGATAGTGTGGACGTAGCCCCCCATCCGGACGCCGGTCACCTCCGGATTGCGCCGAATCCTCTGAGCAAAAGGCTCCATGTAAAGAGCGAAGAGCAGTGGGGAAAGTGGGCACCCCTGTCTGGTCCCTCTCTCTATCGCGAATCGGTCAGAGTCGCAGCCATTCACTCTCACTATCGCCGTAGGAGATTTGTAACAATTAAATATGAGGGTGCGGAATTTCTCTCCTATACCCAATTTGCAAAGCACTTGCTGCAGGAATGGCCAATGCACCCGGTCGAACGCCTTCTCCGCGTCAACCGAGAGCAGCATGCGCTCTCCGGGGATTCGGGAGGCCTTCTCCAGGACATGGATGACTCTTTTAGTGTTGTCCACCGTCTGTCGGCCTGGAACAAACCCGGCCTGATCTGGGTCCACAAGTCCCGGCAAATGCGGTGCCAGACGCGCCGCTAGAATCCCAGTGTAGAGCTTGAGGTCCACATTGAGTAGCGAGATCGGCCTGTAAGAGGCACATTCGGTCCGGTCCTTCCCAGGCTTAGGGATAACCGTCACCGTGGCCCGTAGGAGATCCGGAGGGATGGCCCCAGGCTCGGCAAAAGAGTTAAAGAGCCGCGTCAACAGCGGCACCAGCTCTAGACAGAACACTTTATAGAAAAGCGGGGTGTAACCGTCGGGACCCGGGGCCTTCCCATGCTTGAGGCGGGAGATAGCGCTAATCACTTCTTCCGGTCGGATATCCCGCTCCAAGTATTCCGCCTGCTCTGATGTGAGAACAGGGAGGTCGACCGACTCAAGGTAATCGGTCCCAGCTGAGACCGAGGGGGCATCACCCGCGTATAGGTCGGCATAATAACGGCGGAAGCCGTCTGCGATCCGTTGGTCCTCCGTGGCCACCAGACCGCCAGGGGTGGACAGCTCCGTAACCCGTTGGCGCAGATGCTGCACCTGAAGTTTATTCGCCAGCAGTCGGCCGCAGCGGTCACCACCGATGTAGTACGCATGTTTCATGCGCAGCGCCGCATACTCCGCCCTATCCATATCGAGCGCGGAGAGGAGCTTCCGGGCCGCTTTGAGTTGCCTCCATACTCTGGGGGCCCCCGTCCTCCGATGCATCTGTTCTAGCTCCCGTACGGTGTCGGTGAGTTCGTCCCTCTTCCGTTGGCGGTCCCTATTCTCCGCCGAGGAGATGGCGATAAATTCACCCCGAAGCACCGTTTTCAGGGCTGCCCACTGCGTCGCCCGGGAGGTATCGTCGTTCTCATTGTGTTCCCGGAACTCCGCAATCGCAGCGCGTACCTGTTTCAGTATCGCTGGTCTGTGTAACAGGGTGTCCCGGAGGCGCCAGACCCCGCGAGACCGGGGCTCCGGCGGCAGTCGGAAAGATCCCGTCACCGGAGCATGATCAGACAACGAGAGGACCCCTATCTCAGAAACGGACGCCAATTCCGCCATCGGCCCCGTAACCAGGAGATAATCCAGCCTCGCATATGACCTATGTGCGTGGGAGTAGTAGGAATAGGCCTGTGTAGTGGGGTGTAGGCTTCTCCAAAGATCATGTATGTCCAGATCCCCTAGGTGGGAGTTACTCAACTGTGAAAATTCCCCGGTATGTGGGAGGCGCTGTATGGACCTGTCCAGGGATGAGTTAAAGACCATATTCAGGTCGCCCCCAATGATTATGTGCCTATCTGGGGTAGTCGCGATATCTGCTAGGGCAGACTGTAAAAACAGGTCCTGACGGTCATTGGTGCTATATACTGAGCCCACAGTGAATAGGAATCTCCCTATCTTAACCCTATAAGCCAGGAGTCTCCCCTTTTGCTCTGCGACCTTGTGCAAAACCTCCCCTTTAAACTTCTTGGACATCAGGATAGCCACTCCCGCCGTTTTAGTAGCCCCAGAGGAAAAGAGCTGCACCGGAAACCTTGGGGACTGCAATCTGGGACAATCTCGGGCCAGTAAGTGAGTCTCCTGCAATAGGCAGATGTCCGCCTGGGTACTCTCGAGTAGGGACAGTATTGCTCTGCGTTTGACCGGATTATTTAACCCCTTGACATTAAGAGTGACAATTCTAAGAGCCATGAAGAAACATCGTAAGAGTGGCGCTAAGTGGGCCTGAAGTAACAGTGGGTCCAGTACAAGCCGGCAAAAAGGGTCGGAACAAAAGCCACCCACAGCGAGCACGACACCTCGCCCACCGGCCCAGCGGAGGAAGGACAAAGCAGCAGCAGCAACAAAGAATTAGGGCAGCACCCCAGCGTGAATTCTGGATCTCCCCTCGAGCAGACCACATCCCGCCCCAGGAAAGTGACATGATGACATAGTAAGCGCGGCAGTAAACAAATGCGGCACAGCCCGAACCCCGAATCCCCCCCACCCCAACTCCCCAAACAGTCCCCGAACTCCCCAACTCCCCGTATCCCCATCTCCCGTCCAGAGCCCTACCCACCTCCCCCCCCTCGCCCTGCAGCGCCGGCCCCAACTTTGTGGAAAACTCCATTGTCCCAGTCCAGTCCCTAGCGGAGAAGTCTGTGGAAAAGTGTTCGAGTGGACGTCCAGCCACCACCTGTGCCCCCCCGGAGCGCCCCCCCCCCAGAACCCTCAAACCTGCAAAGTCGATGATGCCAAGACGATCTCCCCCCGGATGACGCTCAGGCCATCAAGGCCGTATCACTAGGCGACGTGGTGCCGGATACCTCCCGTATGGCGCTGTCCATTTCCGCCCTGATCGTGGGGGAGTCCGGTCGAGGAGGCGGGCGCGTGGTTCGGCGCCGTCGAACCGTTTGCCATCCCTCCCTGGAATTGCGGCGGCGAGGCGTCGGCACATCATCATCCGCAGCGGTGATACCCAGCACTCCGCACGTGTCCTGAAGGGATCTCATCTGATGCAGCGTTCCGTTCCATCGGAAAATAAGCCTGAAGGGATGGCCCCAGGAGTACTGCGTGTCGTGCTCTCGCAGAAAGTCCGTGGCAATCTTGAAGGATTTGCGTTTCTGCAACGTGATCGTGGATAAGTCGTGAAACAAAGCTAGTTGGTGACCTCGGATGCTCACCGGATGTTTTTGACGTGCCTCGCGCAGGATCCGCTCCTTCAGAGGAAAATCCGGTAAGAAGGCCAAGATATCTGGGGGCGGCGCTGAGGCTCGTCGCGGGAGTCCAACTCTATGTGCCCTGTCGATTCTCACCGGAAAGTCTCCCGATTCGCCCAGTATGTCACGAAACAGGTCCCTTAGGTAGGCCGCCGTGTCTTCCCCCTCTTCTTTAGACGGAACGCCCCTGACCCTGATGTTGTTGCGCCTGGACCTATTCTCGAGATCTTCGGCGTGGGCCTGGAGGTCGATCTGTTGGTCCCGAAGCCGCAGTACTTCCTGCTGTAGGTGCACGATTTCCTCGTCTCGGGATTGATTAGCGTCCTCCATGGTGGAGACACGTTCTCCAAGCGAGTCGACTTCTCTCCGCACCTCACGGACCTCGCCAGCCACCTCTTGTTTCAGCGTCTGAAAGTCCTCCCTGAGGGTGCTAAACAGCGACTCCAGAAAAGACCTGGTGACCGGGGGCTCACCCCCCTCCGCTCCTCGAGAGCTAGCTGAAGGGCTCGGTGCTGGCTGGGACCTGTCCTGTCTCGGGGCGTTTCTGCCCAGCATCTCGGGCAGGGTGTGCTCTCCTTTCTTGCCCCCTCTATTGCCCGACATCTCAGAGGCGGGGGCGCGTCGCCGGGGGAGGAAGGCCGGCGGTATGTTGATGGAGCTGCGTTCCTCGGGATACCTCCGCAGTAGGTCAAATCAATTTAGTCCCAGAGCCCTGGGGCAGCGTCCCACGCACGGGCGCAATAGCCAATGCACAACTGCAAGGTAGCCGACAAAGGGTAACGACCAATGTCCAACAGTGACACCCTCCGAGTGCACCCCTGCGCCCCAGGAGCAGAACACCACGCTGGCTCCAGGCTGGGGCGGGTCTCGGGGCCAATAAGTCCTCCTGTGAGCGTGGGTCCACAGCGCAGGCCCGGGGGGTCAATGGCTCGATGGTAGGCAGGATCGTCAAACTGCGCTGCAGCCCCTCCGTCTAGGCCCAGTGTGGGAGTCTCCCACTCTCAGCTCTCGGACCCTTCCCACTGGACACGGATCGGCTGGGCAGTCAGAGGCGTCCCCCGGGCTCCACACGGCTCACCTCACAGCTGGGATCCCCGAAGGAAATCCGCCGGCATCTCCGGCCTGCTAGGCCTCCCGGCCTCGCCAATCCCCGGGGCCGCGTAGCGACTCTGCGCCGGCTCCTCCCCCAGTCCGCTGCGGAAGGCGCGGCTACGCCGCGGTCGTTGCCTTCTCCCTCAAGGGTGTTCTGGCGGTCCGGGAGGGGGACAAACCTGGGCCCCCGCCGGTCGGCGGGTTCGGGAGCTCACCACTGCCCCGGGGTACCGTGGGTGGGGCGCACTGCTCTCACCCGTGGCCGCGTCCGAGCTGGAAATCCCGCCTGCTCCAGGGACCAGTGCAGTAAAGTCCACATTTGTAAAGTAAAGTCCACATTTGTGAAGTGCACAATCACCCGTAAGGGTCTCTAGGCGCTGGGGGCCGTCGGGAAGATTAAGCGAGCTATTGCCCAGAGTCACATGGTGCTGGGCTAACCTGCCGCCGGAGCCGGGGATCGAACCGTGGTCCCCAGATTCCAGCGTCAGTCGCCCTGGCCGCGGCGCCACACCTCTCCTTGAAGTGAGACGTCGCGCTATGCCCCCGCGCCACCGGAAGCTCCAAAACAGCTCACACCGGGCTCACAGCCGCGTCCATCCTCCCCTCCGCTCGATCCGGGGGAGATCAGCGGCTTAGGACGGTTCAAGGGCTCCGGGGTCTCAGGAGCTCACGGCAAGAGCGTCTTGTCAGCCCGCCATCTTGGCCACGCCCCCATCTTTCTTTTTTAAACCCCTATATCCCTTCTTCCTCTCTACCCTCAGTCCATTCTGCCCTTCCTTTCTGTGTTCAGCTATTCACATTAGTCTACATTCTCTCAGACCCCCCTCTCTTCCCTTTCACTGATTTTTTTCATTCATTTTCCTTTTGTCCTCGACTCCTCCCTTTCAATTCTCCCTTTTTTCTTACTCCTCGCCCTATTTCACATTTCCTCTGACCTTTTTTAACAGCCCTTTCTCTTCTTTTAATCTCATTTCCATCCCCCCAACACTCCATGTCCATCTGTTCTCCCTTCTCTTTTACTTAGCTTCTGCCCAAACTTTCTTTTACCCTCTTTACTCGCAATTTTTCCTCATGTTCCTTCGCCAATACTCGTATTTCCTTCTTATTCTTCCTAATTGTCTGGCTCTTCTTCACCCCCACCTATCCTCTCAGCGTCCAACTTATTCTTTTCACAATAACTCCCTTTCTCTCCTCTTCCTCGTGTGCCTTCCCTCCTTTCCTAGTTTCCATTTTTCTCCGCCTCATTAATTTCCTCGCAGAGACTCTGTCTTTAACTAGTCTCTCTTCTTAGATCCATCTCTCCCTCCTATTCCTTTCTGTCCTCTCTGCCTCAGATCCATTTAGTTCCCCTTGCACCGCCCACTCTTTCCTGTAAATTAATTAATTACACCTTTCCTTCTTTTTCCCTGGTAGACTGTTCTCGCTCTATTATCCACCCCCCCTCTTCCCTCTTGCTCCCAACTCCTCCCCCCTCCAACTCAACTCTAAAGTTTATGTATCTCTGCTATATCTTTTTTAAGACTCAGCCATCCAACCACAGTCCCACTACCGCAGGCAGCCAATCAGAAGGCGATCTGTGCCATATACCTGCCAGCAGGTGAGCCTGGGCGAATATTAAAGGCGGCTGCGCCCGTCAGTGTTCAAAGGGAGGAGGAGAGGAGCTGCCTCAGGACCGTCATCACTGGACCGCACCGCACCGCACCGCACTGCACCCGCGTGGACCTAACTGCACTGTGCACCCTCCGAGCGCGCGCCACCCTGCAACGTACCGCCTTTGGCACCCCCAAGCCCTCACCACTCTGCCCTCAGTATAGTATATGAAACTCCTGTAACATCAGCTCGCTGAGCTGCCCCTCCACCCACCACACTGCCTTTCACTCCGGCGCACCGCACTCCACCCGCCCTGGCGGCAGCAGCCCTGCTCGGCCCAGCCCGCTGCACGGAGCACCATGCTGTTCTGGTACAGCCAACACGAGCACTACTGGCCCGCCCCCGCTGAGTACTACCAGTGCCCCTCCAGCAGCATCTTCAGGAGAGCGCCGGCTTGGGGTGGAAAGGCACCTTGGGGTGGACGGTTACCGGGCGTTGCAGCTAGATGGGTGGCTGGCACGGCGGTGGCTAGGACGCTGTGTATGGTGGTGGGTGGGGCTACAGGGCCACTTTCCACTAAGCATAGTAAGGGAACTAAATCTAGATCATATGTCAGAATATGTGCCAGTGAGACTTGAGCGTCCATGAGATTATGCCTGCCTGTGATTGCTGAACACTTTTGAGATGTCAATGTGGTTGTTGAACCGTCATGAGATTTGATGTCTGACATTGTTAGGCATCTCTGAGACACATCTCTCTACATAACTGTTGAAAGTGTTTGATAAATGTCTCTTTTGCTCTCGAGTGTTTCTGAGTCATGTTTAATCTAATGAGTCAAAGTGCTTTGTAATGTATAACCTGCCTACGGATATGGTATTATTCTGCGGGTTTGCTCTAAATAAATCGAAAGTAATGTGTCGGAATTTGCAAACACGTACAACTTTATTCTGCGCGGAGACACGTTACATCTTCTTGACCCATGCTCAATGATCGCAGTCAGTGTTTTTTTACAGCACAGAATGATATGTGAATCACCTCTGGGCACTTAGAAGAGCTTTCAGGGTGGGTTTGGTCATCAGCCATGACCAGGTGTATTCTTTATTAGCTGGTAAAACAGCTTCTGCGTTAACTCAATTCCTGCAGAACCCTGGGTAACCAGAGCATTGTGGGTTTGAATTCCCGGAGAGGCCATCTCATTTTTTAGGTCGAGGGACCGTAGGCTTGGCCGTAGGCCAAGACCGTAAGTCCGGAGAATTATTGTTACTTAGAGTGGCTGCTTTATCCCGCCTCTCTTTTCGTCTCCCCTCCATTGGCTGGCTTCCGAAACGGAGGCCAGCCATTGGAGGAGAGAGCCGTCCCTCCAAAGAAGCTCCGTCTTTTTCGGATTCGGGGGCGTACATTTTGCTGTTCTTTCGCCAGTGACGTCACCCGTCACTCAGAACAACAAAACACACGCCCCGAATGCGAAAATTACCATGCTTTCTCCGAGGCATTTCTGCTTTGCCTCGGAGAAAGACGGTGGTGTTTTCCAGAGCTGCTCTGCTCGTCCCCCCTCCCTCCGCCCGCAGCTCTCCTTCGTCCTGCTCTGGCCCCCCCTTCCCTCCGCCCTCAGCTCTCCTTCGTCCCGCTCCCCCCCTCCCTCCGCCCGCAGCTCTCCTTCGTCCCGCTCCCCCCTCCTTCCGCCCGTAGCTCTCCTTTGTCCCGCTCCCCCCCTCCCTCCGCCCGCAGCTCTCCTTCGTCCCGCTCCCTCCCTCCCTCCCTCCGCCCGCAGCTCTCCTTCGTCCCGCTCCCCCCTCCCTCCGCCCGCAGCTCTCCTTTGTCCCGCTCCCCCCCTCCCTCCGCCCGCAGCTCTCCTTCGTCCTATTGATGTTAGAAAGGCGACCCCGGGGGAGGCATAAGATGTCTGACTGACCACCCCTAGGTCCACCCCTCCGTAGAGAAGTAGCCAAGCGTTACCGAGAGGCCTCCTGAATGAGGGCCCTCTCCTAGGATCGTACAGCAGAGTAATCACAACACTACAAACGAACACCACGCAGGAGGTCAAGTTCTCAGGCTTTTATAAGTAATAAAGGTTGCGGGTTCTTGGCAGTATATACAGGCGGATCGAGGGATCCGTAAAGTCTCGAAAAGGGGGGTAAGGTAGCGGGACAGTCTCACTCTGGCGGGGAAGGGATACCCTACGCACAGCTCTCAATCCTCGAGCTGGGGGGTTCCGAGAGGTTCGAGCCGCGGCAGCGCCAGCAGGCTTGCAAGGTGGTTCAGCGAGGTAGGCCGCGGCAGCGCCAGCAGGCTCTCAGATGGTTCAGCGAGGTAGGCCGCGGCAGCGCCAGCAGGCTCTCAGATGGTTCAGCAAGGTGGGCCGCGGCAGCGCCAGCAGGCTCTCAGATGGTTTCACAAGGTAGGCCGCGGCAGCGCCAGCAGGCTCTCAGATGGTTCAGCAAGGTAGGCCGCGGCAGCGCCAGCAGGCTCTCAGATGGTTCAGCAAGGTAGGCCGCGCCAGCCAGCAGGCTCTCAGATGGACGTCGGGTTACAGGAAGGATGAGTTCGTCTGGTGTCGGCCGTGACAGCGTCAGCAGGGCTTCCAGTCCAGGATACAACTGGCGTCCTACTCCGGGGCTGGCCCAGATATAGGACGGAGGTCCTTTGATGTCCGGACCCTCTCGCCTGGGGGTCAGAGGGGCCGGGATGATGGTGTCCAGACACCCAGCAGGGGGGTGGAGCCAGCGCCCAGGAGGCCGGAGGGCGATCGATACCAGGCGTCCGGGGACGGCTGGAGGGCCATCGAAACTCCTCTTCCTCCGGGATCTGTCGAGTGGCCACTCGACCACCTGGGTGGATCTTGGTGCCTCGATGTCGGGGCTTCGCTGGAGCCTGGGCCGGGGCCGAGGCCACGTGGTCGTGACGTGGGGGACCCAAGATGGAGTCGGGCACGGCCTCGTGCTTAGGTCGTGATGGGCCTACGCTGGAGCCAGGCCGGTGATGGGGATCCGGGATGATAGCCGGACCGGTGGTGTTGGGGCGTGCAGGGTCGGGCCGAAGGGGCCGCCCGAGGTCCGGAGGAGGGCTGATGTCGTCCTGGGCCCTCCATGCGGGAGGGGTAGGACCACGCCATGAGGCCGGGTCCAACACGCGTGCCCCCCAGCTGAAGGCAGGGGAGAGTCACCCATCTTCTTGGGGGTTCTCCTCGCCGAGGCGGAAGAATCTGGACAGGCCGTCAGCCTTGGCGTGGTCGTTGCCGGGGCGATGCTCCACAGTGAAGTCCATCCCCTGCAGTGAAATGGACCAGCGCAGCAGTTTCGGGTTTTCTCCCCGCATCTGCATCAACCAACGCATGGGCTGGTGGTCGGTCTGGACTCGGAAGTGGGTGCCGAAGAGGTAGGGCCGGAGCTTCTTCAGTGCCCACACCATGGCAAAGGCTTTCCTCTCGATGGTGCTCCACCGCTGTTCTCTTGCCAGGAGGCGTCGGCTGATGAAGGCCACAGGCCGGTCGATTCCTTCGGGGTTAACTTGGGACAGGACCGCCCTGATGCCGTGCTCCGAGGCGTCGGTTTGGACTACAAACTCTCGGCTGTAGTCGGGGGCCTGGAGCACAGGGGCGGTGCACATGGCAGTCTTTAAAGTCTCAAAGGCTGTTTGGCACGCAGGGGTCCAGTGCACCTTCTGGGGTAATTTCTTTGAGGTCAGCTCTGTGAGGGGCCCCACAATGCTCCCGTAGTCTTTTATAAATCGCCGATAGTATCCGGTGAGCCCCAGGAAGGCTCGGACGGCGGTCTGGGTGACCGGGGGCTCCCAGGCCCGGATGGCGTCTATCTTGGGTTGGAGGGGAGCTACTTGGCCGCTCCCCACTTGGTGTCCCAGATAGGTCACGGACCCTTGGCCTATCTGGCATTTGCTGGCTTTGATGGTTAGTCCGGCCCGCCGGAGGGCCGTCAGGACCTTCTAGAGGTGGGTCAGGTGCTCATCCCAATGAAGGCTGTACACCGCAATGTCATCTAGATAGGCGGCGCTGTATTCCTCTAGTCCGGCCAGCACCTGGTTCACTAGTCTCTGGAAGGTGGCCGGCGCATTTTTCATGCCGAAGGGCATCACTTTGAAGTGATAGTGGCATCAGGGGTCGAGAAGGCCGATCGCTCTTGTGCACCAGGGGTAAGGCCGATCTGCCAATATCCCGCCGTGAGATCGAAGGTGCTGAGGTATTTGGCGGCCCCTAGGCGATCGATCAGTTCATCCGCCCTGGGGATGGGATGGGCGTCGGTCATGGTGACTGCATTCAGTCCCCTGTAGTCAACACAGAACCGGAGCTCTGGAGCTGTCCCGGGGGTGGCGGCTTTAGGGACCAGGACAACGGGACTGGCCCAGGGACTGTTGGAGGGTTCGACTACCCCCAGGGCCAACATTTTGGCCACTTCCGATTGGATGCAGGCCCGAACCCGGCCGGGCACTCGAAAAGCTCGGTGTTTGACAGGCGGGCTGTCTCCGGTGTCCACATCATGGACACACCACCGGGTGACCCCCGGAGTGAGGGAAAACAGATCCGCAAACTGCCCCAGCAGCTTCCGGCAGTCTTGTTGCTGCTCGGGGGTCAGGGTAGAGGAGAGCCTGACCCCTTCGAAGGAGCCGTCATTCTCAGTGGTGCTGAGGAGATCTGGTAGTGGTTCGGAGTCGTCTTCAGCTCCGTCATCGGTCGCCAGCAGCAGACTCAGTTCAGTGCGTGCAAAGTGCGGCTTGAGCCGGTTAGCGTGTAGAACCCGGAGGGGGTTCCTGGGGGACTCCATGTCTACCAGGTAGGTGACGGGGCTCTTGCGCTCCACCACTTTGAAGGGCCCCGTCCATTTGTCCTGGAGGGCACACGGTTCAACCGGGGACATGACCCAGACCTGCTGGCCCGGCTCGAACTCGATGGACGAGGCGTTCTGGTCATACCAGCGTTTCATCTCCTCTTGACTAGCCTCCAGGTTGGCCTCGGCAAGTTCCCGGAACTTCCGAGTCTGATTGCGGAGTGTCAGGAGGTACCGGTAGACATCCGGTGGGGCCTCTCGAACTGCTGTCTCCCAGCCTTCCTTGACCAGGCTGAGGGGGCTTCGAACCGGGTGTCCGTACAAGAGTTCCAAAGGGCTGAACCCCAGGGATTTCTGGGGTACCTCTCGGTAGGCGAACAGGAGGCAGGGCAGCAGGACATCCCATTTGCGCCGGAGTGGCTCTTCTAGGCCCTTGATCATCCCCTTCAGTGTTCTGTTAAATCTTTCCACTAGTCCATTTCCTTGGGGATGATACGGGGTGGTGAACTTATAGGCGACCCCGCACTGTTGCCATAGGGACCTCATATGCTTCGAGATAAAGTTGGAGCCCCGATCACTCACGACTTCTCGGGGGAAGCCGACTCGGGAGAAGATGCTCATGAGGGCTCGGCCCACCACGGGGGCCGTGATGGTTCGGAGGGGGATGGCCTCAGGATAGCGGGTGGCATGGTCCACCAGGACTAGGATGAAGCGGTGCCCCTGCGAGGTGCGAGGGTCCAGGGGCCCTACGATGTCTATTCCTACTCGCTCGAAGGGGGTGGTCACCACGGGGAATGGCTGGAGCGGGGCTTTGACTTTCCCCCCGCTCTTCCCGCTGGCTTGACAGGTCGGGCAGGTTCTGCAGTGGTTATGCACATCGGTGCGCATTTTTGGCCAGTAGAAATGGGTCACCAGGCGGCTGTAAGTTTTGTCCTGCCCCAGGTGCCCGGCGAGGGGCACATCATGTGCTAAGTTCAGGAGGAAGTCTCTGAATCGGAGGGGTACGACCAGTACCCGGCCGGCCCCTAGCTCAGCAATCTTCTGCTCACTGTAGAGGAGGTCGTTGTCCCAATAGACCCAGTGGGACCCCGCGGGGTCTCCAGCGGCTTGAGTAGCGGCTTGCTGTCGAATCCCCTCGAGGGAGGGGCAGGTTTTCTGTTCCTGCCGGAACTGTTCGCGGGTGGGGCCACCTTCTTGGCGCCATTGAGCGAGTTCTGGGAGGTGGTTGAGCTCGGTGAGATCTTCTTGGTCGGGCCCTTGGGGGCCGTGTTCGGGGTCGGCGACCTCGGGGACGACGGGTGGCGGAGGTGCGGGCCATTCTGGTTCCTCGGTCAGAGCTCCCCCCGCTGGGGGGAGGCTCGGGCGGACATGGAGCGGGTGGTCGCACAGACCCACTCGGGAAGGCCTAGCATCCCCAGGTGCTCTCTTCGTTCGACGCCAGCCCATGGGGAACTTTCCAGGTCGTTCCCAAGGAGGCAGTCCACGGGGGCATCGTCGCGGACAGTCACTTTCAGCATGCCCGACACTCCTCCCCACTCGAAGGTGATGCGGGCCATCTGGCACAAAGTCTCTGAGTTATCTGCGGACCGGACTGGGCACAGGACGTTAGGAAGGATCTGTTCCGGGGTCACCAGATGGCAGCGGACCGCTGTCACGCTGGCCCCAGTGTCACGGAGGGCTTCGGTCCGGCGACCATTGATGGTGACCCACTGGCGGTATTTCTGGGTGTTGCCGGGGATCGGACCTCGAGGGATCAGGATGTGGGTACCCAGGCATGCTAAGGTCATGGCGGCGGGCTCCCACTCGGCCTGCTCGTGGTCGTCGTCCTCTTCCTCACTTCTTTCTTCACCCAGGGCAGCTGCCGCGATCTGGCGGGCTGGGGGCCCGGTGGTGCCGGGTCGCTGATTCATCGGGCAGAGGGGGTCATTCGCATAATGACCTTGTCGCTGGCACCTGTGACACGTAACGTTTGGGCGGGGCCCCGGTCTAGCTGGGGGGCCCCCTCTCCGGCCCAGGGATGGCGACGTGGAAGTAGGGGAGGACCCCTGGGGGGCGTCCCGTCCCCGGCTCTGGCCTGCTCTGCCGCCTCGTGGTCGGTGGTTCCCCGGGGATCCCCGGCCGTAGTCTCCCATCGGGCTCCGGGGAACTCGGGTGCTCACCCATCTATCTGCCTCGACAGCGAGTTTTCGTGGCTCAGTCAATTTGCTGTCGAGGAGGTGCTGCCGGAGTTCGACGAAACAGTTATTGGACAGATGCTCCCATAGAATGAGGTCGACCAACTGCTGGTAGGAGGTGACCTGGCAGCCTCGAATCCACCCCTCGAAGGCTCTGCTGTAATAGTTCACGTATTCCACCCACGTGGTACCGGGGATTTTTTTGCAGTCTCGGAATCGCTGCCGGTACATCTCGGGGGTGAGTCCGTAGCGAGTGAGGAGGGCGGTCTTCATGTGCTCGTACGAGGTCATCTCGGTATCAGGGAGCTCCAGTAGGGCGTCTCGCCCTTCGTTGATAAACTTCCCCCACAGGCCGGCGCCCCAGTCCTTGAGGGGTACTCGATGGGCGGTCATAGCGACCTCGTAGGCTTTGAACCACTGTTGGATGTCGTCGTTCTTATAGTACTCTTTGACGACATCTTTGGGTATGTGCACCTTCGTGTCCACCGGGGGGGGTGAGGTCTTGGCCCCGGAGGTGCCGGCCTCGTTTGCCTTGGCTTTAAGTTCCATTTCTTTGAGGACGCGCTCGTGCTCGAGCATGAGTTTTTTCTCCTCGAGGGCTAGCTTCCTTTCTGCCAGTTGGATTTCTCCTTCTTGTCGGAGTCGAGCCAGATCCAATTCGTGGAGCCGGTTCCTCTCTCGTTCTCGGGCGTCTTCGTGGGAGAGGCCCGTGTTTGGGGTTGCGGGTCTCCCTCCCGCTGGGTTTGTCTCGGTCTCCGGGCCTCCGTTCGGGCCCGGGATATCTTTATTCGGGGGTGGCGCCTCTCCGGCGTCCACCCAGGCCTGTAGGGCTGCTTTAAAGTCTTCTTTGGTGCTTAAGCCATTGGTAGCGATGCCTAGTTCTTTGCAGAATTGCTTTAGCTCCTTGTGACTGTAGTCTTCAATTTTCTCTTTCTGGAATTCTGTGCTCATGGTCGCAGTGGGTTTTTCTCGGTAGCGAGTGAATCACTCTCTGTACGATCTGCGTGGGCTCGGATCCCGGCGCTTGCCACCAATGTTAGAAAGGCGACCCCGGGGGAGGCAGAAGATGTCTGACTGACCACCCCTAGGTCCACCCCTCCGTAGAGAAGTAGCCGAGCGTTACCGAGAGGCCTCCTGAATGAGGGCCCTCTCCTAGGATCGTACAGCAGAGTAATCACAACACTACAAACGGACACCACACAGGAGGTCAAGTTCTCAGGCTTTTATAAGTAATAAAGGTTGCGGGTTCTTGGCAGTATATACAGGCGGATCGAGGGATCCGTAAAGTCTCGAAAAGGGGGGTAAGGTAGCGGGACAGTCTCACTCTGGGGGGGAAGGGATACCCTACGCACAGCTCTCAATCCTCGAGCTGGGGGGTTCCGAGAGGTTCGAGCAGCGGCAGCGCCAGCAGGCTTGCAAGGTGGTTCAGCGAGGTAGGCCGCGGCAGCGCCAGCAGGCTCTCAGATGGTTCAGCGAGGTAGGCCGCGGCAGCGCCAGCAGGCTCTCAGATGGTTCAGCAAGGTGGGCCGCAGCAGCGCCAGCAGGCTCTCAGATGGTTTCACAAGGTAGGCCGCGGCAGCGCCAGCAGGCTCTCAGATGGTTCAGCAAGGTAGGCCCCTGGCAGCGCCAGCAGGCTCTCAGATGGTTCAGCAAGGTAGGCCGCGGCAGCGCCAGCAGGCTCTCAGATGGACGTCGGGTTACAGGAAGGATGAGTTCGTCTGGTGTCGGCCGTGACAGCGTCAGCAGGGCTTCCAGTCCAGGATACAACTGGCGTCCTACTCCGGGGCTGGCCCAGATATAGGACGGAGGTCCTTTGATGTCCGGACCCTCTCGCCTGGGGGTCAGAGGGGCCGGGATGATGGTGTCCAGACACCCAGCAGGGGGGTGGAGCCAGCGCCCAGGGAGGCCGGAGGGCGATCGATACCAGGCGTCCGGGGACGGCTGGAGGGCCATCGAAACTCCTCTTCCTCCGGGATCTGTCGAGTGGCCACTCGACCACCTGGGTGGATCTTGGTGCCTCGATGTCGGGGCTTCGCTGGAGCCTGGGCCGGGGCCGAGGCCACGTGGTCGTGACGTGGGGGACCCAAGATGGAGTCGGGCACGGCCTCGTGCTTAGGTCGTGATGGGCCTACGCTGGAGCCAGGCCGGTGATGGGGATCCGGGATGATAGCCGGACCGGTGGTGTTGGGGCGTGCAGGGTCGGGCCGAAGGGGCTGCCCGAGGTCCGGAGGAGGGCTGATGTCGTCCTGGGCCCGCCATGCGGGAGGTGTAGGACCACGCCATGAGGCCGGGTCCAACAATTGACATTGTAAATGACAATGCCATTTATTTATGATTTAAAAAATATATATATATTTTCATGAGCAATGCCAATAGCTCTACCTTTAATAATGCCGAGACCATTGCATTGTAAATGCTTGTTCATTTTATTTATAAGATATTTTGCAAGCACTGTGTAGGGGAAGCCTAAAAATTAGGGTCACTCAGCGCCAGCCTGTGGCTTCTGGCATCCTGCCTCTTTACTAAAGAAAACTATGAATATCACAGATTTTACTGTGCGGACTTATTCCGAACAATAACAATGTCAAAATAAGCAAGTTTGGAAAAAAGCAAAGATAAAACAGCAAGTACATAACACGGTCCAGCCAAACCGAGTTTTAATCAAACAAATTACAAAATTCACACAATTTTTATGAAAGTGTGTGGAGAGTAAATATAGTAGCAGAAGACCCCAGGTGTGTAAACAAACCAAAGATAAGACAAAGTGACATAAAGCAAAAGCAAAAACAGGTAGTTGGTTGATACAATTATGAGGCAGCAGTTAAAAACTCTCATGGATACATAAATGCAAAGTCCCTGAACAGCAGGGATCTGATTGCTAGTTCTATGACATAAGATAAAAAAGAGACTCAAAGGGGCAGGGTGTCTGATTAAGGCTGCTAGCATGTAAGAAAGAAGACTGTGCAAACTATGCAGGAAAAATGTTACTGACACAGGTTCAGGTGGTAGCACAGAACACTCGTAATTAAATGCCTCCTTGTGTTGACATTCCTGTTTACAACTGATGGCCCTATGGAGGTTACCACACGTCATGCCTGCACAAGTGATAGATATATGTATGCATACCTTTTCAATTTCCTCTCTTTCAGAGAAACTTGCAAAATGAGAATGAGAAAACCTTTCGAAAACATCTCAAGACTTGGTTCTTCTCTCTTCCCTAAGTCCTTTCCTTGCGTTTGCTTGCAATGTACATCGGGAGTGTACTTATCCCTTTTTGGATTAGCACCAGGATGTCCTTGTTGGGTAATAGTGCGCTTAATATATACCAATTTAATTCATTGAAGGCACAGGCCAATGTCCAACACACAATAAGTACTCAAAGTCACTTTCTCGCTTATTCACTGGAGTAGTGTCGGGCACCATCATTGCCTCCACCGATTGCTCACTGGGAGCAATCGGTGTGGCTCCTGCAAGGGCCCTCCCCTGTTTTTAGGTCTCGCCTGTGCAGCTTAAATGCGCTGCATAGGAAAGAGACCTTTAGAAATCGCTCCAGGTTTGCAGGCAAAAACGTGTACGGGTTGCATTGCTTTAAATGGCAATGTGTGCACGTTTGACAAATCCCTTGCGGGAGCGAGCAGCGCCATTTGTTAGTAATTATCGCAAACACATGGTGCCCCTGGCTCGCTTCCGCAAGGTAAACGCTTTGGTTGCTCTCGGCCGCACTCCCCTCATCCCTCCCACTTTTAGCGCGAGGCGCGCGCGCTTGTTGTTTGTTAACCAGAATGTACTTCCTGCTCTCTTGTAGACCGCTATAATGTCTTTGGGCCAGGTCCACGCAATATAAAATCACATCATAATAATAATAAGTGGTGGTAACAGTCCTGAAGAGGCTGTCCCTCTGGGTTCTCATTGGCTAAGCACATGCGTGTTTATTGTTTTGTAAACACCGCACTTGGGCACGTGGGCAAAAAAAACCCTGCAGCACAGCAGAAAGCTGCAAATCACCAAGCGAAATCTATTGACTGTATGGCTTCCTGAAAACCAGTAACCTATCATATACATTTGGGCTGGCAAGTATGCTCGTGGTCCCCTGTAAACTGTATCTTAGCCTTTGCGAACAATTTCTCTTTAGAACCAGGAATAAATTTTAGTGAGTTGGGAATCCAAATTCACTTTTAACTATATAAATTCACATTTGGGTGATTGGTATTTAGACACTGTTGGTAGAATATCGTCACCCTGTACTCTAAACCACTACGATGCCTTACTGGCTAATGAAGACTAAGACAATTTAGCTGAACAGGAGTATCCCTCTATCACAAACTTTATGTTACGGAGTAAGGCTGCCCATCGCAAGGACGTGGGCCAGAAGTTGCAGGAATTTAACTTGAAACCTCGAGTCCTGTCTATAGCACTGACTTTATACTCCCATATTACTCTACTTATTTTGGCTTACTACATAAGCGACAATATAGTGTTTTGGTAGCCTGAGATAGTTATGGTCTACTGACCAGTTTGCACGGAAAACATATGGCTGCATGAATAAAAATAATTAAAGGGAAGTTTGTCATTTCGTTACTACTTACACGAACTGTCCATAAAATTCAGCCAAATACCAGTTGTCCGTTATTGATCTCTGAATAACTGCATTTGCACTTCCGGAACACAAACAGCCTATCCTATGGCCGAATACAGCGTGGAAGTAACCTGGCAGATGGAAGGATTCCAATGTGTAAAGTGGCCTTGGATTAGAGTATTGTCGGCACGTCCGCCAATCAACTAACTGTGCTGTCTGAATGTGAGTATGACTCTTGTAACCACTTTCCCAGCTGGTTTCTACACAGTTCAGAGCCTGCTGGAGTTTGCTGCCCACTTTTCTTTCTCTCGGGTCACATCAGGTATTGACGTACGTGTAGTGGTCATGTTTCACTTATCAGGTCGCAGAACACTCTGTGCAGGCTGACACATCAAAAGACATTTGATGGGGTGCGGGGGCAATTGTGAGCCGCGAAGAGCTTTGTAGTAATAAAGCCACTTCTGATAAGGGTTCCAACATTTAGTTTATTTGTCATAAGTATAACAGGTGCTCCCAGCTTGGCGGCAATCTCTCACAATGAACATTCCAACGCGCTCTTGTGAAGGCAGGGCGGACTGTACCAGGAGGGTAGATAGTAGAGGGGGGTTAGAGAGAAAGAGGGAGGTTACAACACACCTTCCCCTCTAAGGAGAACGAGAGGAAAGGAAAACGGCGCCCCAGGCTGGCGGGAGAGGAGGGAACAGAGACGAGAGTGGGAAGAAAGGAATGGGAAGAGAGGGAACAAGGGGACAGGAAAAGAAGTAGAGGAAAGAGAACATGAAAGCTGGGTTTGCATCAAAGAACACATTACACCTTGAACTGTAAAACCATCACGTTAACCTCAGTGTAGGATTGACACGAGGTAGACCTGAACATTAGGTTCCTCAAGTCCTGCAGGATCCGTAATGGGCCCTGGCCTTTCTCCCTGGAGATGAGCACCCTGGGTGCTACCATAAGTGTAGCAGGATGCCGGTCCTTAGAAGTCCACTCCTGCCAAATCGTTTCTATCCTCTGCATGGTAAGTCTCAAAGCATGGATAAGGGGCAGGAAAGGGTGGAACCTGACTTATTTTTCTTAGGGTCCTCTAAGTGTGAACAAGAAATACAGTTTATTCCCCCCTTGAGTTGAGCAGTTTTAAACTATTCTTTCCATACCCCTCAAGGGGGGTGTATAGGTAATAACGCTGTTTTCTTCCTTGGGCAGGAGCTGGGGCCCGATCACACCCCGCCTGCTCCCTCTGACAAGATAAGACTCTCTCTCAATGTCATCCTCGGTGACTGGTCTGGTCCCACTTCTACCCTCCTTACCTTGGCCAAGGGCAGAGTCCAGACCTTTATCGAACTCCATATCAACAACTCCAGAAAATTAACATCAGTCTCTGCTGACCATAGTCTGTCATTCTGCTCCCCTCCTTGACTCCCCAGGAAGAACTCCGTAGTGTTTCTCGGGCCATGACGCTCCTGCCTGCTACTAGAATTTATCGAGTGGACCCTTCTTCCCTGTCAAGCCTCTTAGTGGGAGACCTTTTGACATTTTCAGCATTTCCCCACTATCACTCACAATCTTTCCACTGTAAGGCCTTTGAAAGTATTCAGCTTTCTCCTCACTCTTATCCTCCGACAAACTTAAGTCCCTTTCTCTTTTCTGCCCACCATAGACCCTTGTTTCAGTCCTGAACTCAACCGGTGTGGTGCTTTGCCTCGTCTCCCTGCACTTAAAGAGGTTACTCCTACATTTCATTTTTTCTCGCTCATTTCTTGCGTTGACTGTGCGTTCTTCCTTTTTCTCGAATTCTCCGTTTTTCACAGCTTCACTTCCTCTGGCTTTTCTCTCGCATTTCTTACGTAATTCTCTTTCATCCACCCAACTTTTGTGCATTTCAAGTTTCTTCCCTATTTTGTCCTTTGCTATTTCTTTTTTTTCTCCTTTACTGTTTGCAGCTCCTCGAAAAACTACCGATCCTTTTGACGGGAACATGCGAGCAACCCTTGTTTCACCCTGGGTTGCATCCGTGCCAATTGCTCTCCCTTTAAAAGCTTCCTCACGCCCCGGACTGTGGAGATCTGTATCTCTTTCCTGTTCACGTTTGTCATCATATTCCTCCATCATTTTGGTCTTGGGCTCAGACGATGTGGTTCTCCTCAACATCCCTTTGTGACTGAATTGGATACTCTTACATTTTATCCTCTGCTGCTCCTTAGCTGAACTAATTTTGTTTTCTCCCATTCTCTCGGATTCTCCTTTACCTTCCTTTTTTCCCTCACTGTTTTTTCTCACATGTTTATTAACTTCTTTTCTATACTTTATATTACTTGCAGTTACTTCAATAACACCCAAGTCCTTAGATGTCAAAGCACGAGTCTTCAATACTTCACTGTTTGTTCCCTGAATGCTTTGGATCTGTGCCAACTCACTCACGTGTTCTTTTCTTCTTCCATAACTTGATGCTTCCAATTTCTTTTGCTTCTTCCACCCTGACCTGGTGGGTCCTCTTTCCGTTATGTATCTGGTACTCCACGTATTGTTTTCCTTGTGCATTAATTCCATTACTTTGTAACCTATAGCGTTAATGTCCTCCCCTGTGTACCTTTTTAAGGATATGTTGGCCTCTTTGAATTCATCTCCATTCTTTTTTTTAGCAATGTCTCTTTTCCATTCACTCTTGTTTACCGACTCATGGCGTGATCCTGAATCTAAGATCATATCCGTCCCTACTCCATCTATAAGGATGGTGAACTCCGGGTTTATTTTTCTAGTATTATCTTTCTCATGGCTAACCATTCTTTCCTTGCTTACTTCTTCCTTTTGTACCTTTACCAACGAGGCTTGTTTCTTATATTCCTCCCACGCACTCTCGATATCTTTATTCACATTTCTGACGGACCCTTTCGTGTAAACTTTTTCCATTTCGTGGTACTTTTTCCGTCTTTTAGAGCTTAAGCTGTAAAGTAATACTTCAGTTTTTTCCTCCAGTAAAAGGAATACTTCCTCTTCCTCTACGACTGTTATATACTCTTTCCACTCACTCCATTCTGTAGTGTTAATTTCATCCACCTCCATAGACAGCACTGGTGGCGGAAAATTATACCTTAGACACCCCTCCATGTTGGGTGCACCTCTAGCTCTAGGAATTCACGTGAAGAGGTGATATCCACCACCCCAGGAAGGTGGCGGTGCAAGTGCGCTTTGTAGAGTTCTCAGTCTCCCTGAGCAGATTGAAAGTAATGCGCAGGACGTGGGCACTTGTGTTCTTAACGGGGCAGAAGCATTCCTACACCACCTACTGTTATCACTTCTTGGCTCCCTAAAATTGCTAAATATGCCTTGCTCGTGCCATTGGTAGGTTTAAGGCCCTTGTAAATCCTCGGACACAGATACCCAACGGTTACGTGTCCCTTCCAAGGCAGGCTGCCTAAACTCTGTAGAGACTCCGCTGCAAGGGTTCGTTGAACTCCCTGACTCTTTGCAATCTTCTCACACCGCTCCCCTGCGCCACATCCGTTCCGTTTCACACGTGGCCACCAGGGTTGACTCCCTTCCTGGATCACCTCAGATGATTTATCCAGCTGGACGTGCTGCCACAGTTAATCTTCAATAACTGGAACGAAAGCTCGCTACTCTCTCTGTTCCTCTGATATTTCCTCACCCAGCTCAATTCACTGCTGATCATCCGATTTTTCCTCACACAGCTCCGTTCTCTGCTGCCGTACCTTTCATAGAATTACAACACTGTTCCGTTTCACTCGTGGCCAAAGGGGTTATCTCCCTCCCTTACTCAACTCGGTTAATTAATACAGCTAAACGTGTTGCCACCTCTAATCTTCACTAACTGGAACGAAAGCTTGCTAAACTCTCTCTGTTCCTCTGATATTTCCTTACACAGCTCATTTCACTGCTGCCGTTCAATTTCATAAGATTACAGCCCGCTGTGTTACACTCCACGCTCCTCACGATGTTACTTAAGCTCGACGATCCCGGATGGAAACGAGCGTGCGTTGACAAATATAGCCCTCAAGGTGGCAGTGCGGCGTGGCGCCCGCTCAGCTTGAAAGCTGTGGTAACTGACACTCGCGCCTGTCAAACTTTAACAGTTAGCCTCACTTCAATTCTCCTCCACATCAATTTCATAGGTACACACCCTTGAATTATGCCAAAAAGTCACTGTGCTTCCGACAGGGTAATATTTCCGGGTAATATTTCATCCAATGTTTACCACACTAGTCCTTCCTTCGTTATGCAGAAAATTACTTGAATAATTAAATAACCTCTCAGTTCACGGAGACTCGAAAACCACTCGCAGCTTTTCACCTTAAGACTGTTGTCTCATATGTTCCTCTAGAGGAAGACACCCACCTCAAGATGTCGTACCTCAACTTCCTCCGGGGTGTGTTCTCCAGCCGACTGCTTCCCTGGTTGAGACGGCTTATCAGCTCAGCCTTGGCATCCAATCAGTAACCCTTATGGTAGAAGACTGCCTCACGTTTATCTCCGGGTCAGTAATGGTAGAAAACCCAGCTACTGTTGGAGTCCAACTGACATTGAAAGAAGACCGTGCCCGAACCATGCAGCACTAGCCGTCCGGCAATATTCTTCCACAGCAACAACAGCAGGTATAACGCCTCACACGCTTTCCCCAGCGTCTTCTTTCTCAGTGGTAGCAGATCCGTTTCCCGCTACCGGACAACTTCTTCACTGTCGCGTCCCAACCAA
The DNA here is from genome assembly GCF_964261635.1 of Lissotriton helveticus. Lineage (NCBI taxonomy): Eukaryota > Metazoa > Chordata > Amphibia > Caudata > Salamandridae > Lissotriton > Lissotriton helveticus. The sequence goes on along the minus strand of NC_136067.1, from coordinate 1,633,761,857 downwards.
CTGTCCCAGCGATGCCTCCTGCTGCTCCTGGAACGCTACTTCCACCACCGCGGGATGCCGCCAAGGGACCAGGTCGCCGTCGCCAGTCAGACCTTTCACGAGGAGAACGTTCCTCTTTTTCTCACGGCACCGGCTCACCTTCTCTGAGGCCTCACACCCGATTCGGGAATCTCACGTCCCCCCAAGGGAACACCTCCATGATTACCGCCTGGATACCGCTACGTCTGCTGAACAGTTATCTTCAATCATCAACTGGTGAGTCTCCCTTATCAATTCAAAGCTCCGCACAAGCATCACATATCCAGGGGGGAAAGCACCTTACTGACCCTGGCTCAGCATCCCGTCCTCGTCGCCAGAAAATGTAGTAATAAAGCCACTTCTGATAAGGGTTCCAACATTTAGTTTATTTGTCATAAGTATAACAGGTGCTCCCAGCTTGGCGGCAATCTCTCACAATGAACATTCCAACGCGCTCTTGTGAAGGCAGGGCGGACTGTACCAGGAGGGTAGATAGTAGAGGGGGGTTAGAGAGAAAGAGGGAGGTTACAACAAGCTTCTTTAAGGTTTACTTCCATAACCCCCTCTTCTAAATCAGGCCCTTCTAAAAGATAAAAGATATCGATTCGCCGATTATTGCGCATATCGAGTCTGATTACTGTGTTACACTGTATTTGTGTCCAAACCTTTTATTGCTGCAGGGATGCAATCAATAAGCCAGAGATGTATCGTGGATCTGGCTTGGCTCTAGAGCATTTGCACCACCCCACCTTGAAAATGTTTGGCTTGCAAATAGTGCAACAAACAGCATGTATAATATAATATATTAAAGTAAAAGCTGAAAAATACTCCTGGAAACCGTTGGAAAGATATTCGAGTCACGAGGTACGGAGCTTGAAAAGCAGTCAGTCAATGTACAGACTTTTAAAACAAGCATTTGCAATGCAATAGGTCTCGCATTTGCGAGAGTTTAAGCTATTGACATTGTAAATGGCAATGCCTTTTATTTATCTGTTTTGCTTATTAACCATTAAATAAAATGCATTGCCATTTACAATTCCAATAGGTCAAAGTCTTGCAAATGCGAGACCTATTCAAAGAAGCAGCCTCATTGTCCCGGCTGCATGGAAAGTGAAAGCGAGCATTGCAGGCTAAATGTTGCAGGAAAGCACGTGGTGCCTGCAGTAGGAAAAATTCATTAAAGAAAGAAGTGCTTAAAGACTAAATAAGACCTACCGTGTAACAACAGAAGTAACTGTAGTGTCCAGCTGGACACGTTCTAGGGTTTCACCCTGTCAAACACACACTAACACCCACCCATCACAGGCGTCACCAGTCAGGTGACCCTGTTAATAAAAGGGGCCGGGCGCACGTGCCCTGGGCCAGTTCTAGTACCCTACTACGGTGCCTGTGTACCCTCATTGATAGGCATGTGGGCCTAGGGCCCAAGACTCCACAGTAACAAGCATTTGCAATGCAATAGGTCTCGCATTTACGCGAGTTTGAGCTGTTGACATTGCATATAACAAAGCCTTTTATTTTTGTTTTAGTTTTTAAAACAGATATAAAAGGCATTGTCATTTACAATGCCGATAGCTTATACTTGCGTAAATACGAGACCTATTGCATTGCAAATGCTTGTTCTGTAGTGCATTTGTTGGCAGACAATATTTCTTTGGTTCTCCTTCTGATGTGTTGATGGCCTAACACGTCCTACACCCTTGTCCTCATGACCTCGCTGAGGATATCGGCCTCTCGGTGGTGCACATAGAGTTGGGCAGATGTAGACGGTTTGCTCAAGTAAGAAAACAGTGCTTTCCCAAATGCACAAAAGAGTGTGCATTGTTCAGACCTTTGCACTTTTTTGTATTCTCTTGCACAAGAGGGATGTCTGAGATGTGCACATGTGCAAACGTGCAGTTTTTGTAAATGTGCAACTTTTTATTTCCATGCAGCATATTCCTCTCCAGTGCACACTGTGCAAAACCTGTGCACTTGCAATATGTACATATGACACAGTGTCGCACCTTTGAGTAAGTCTGGGTCATAGTGAACCCTCTTCAAAGATGGATAACACTTTTGTGTGAACTTTTCACCACTACTCTTGAACACAATCTGCGGTGAAGTACCATTAGGGAAAACAATTCTAAATGAATGTTTACAAGCTTAACAAGACATCACAACATGACAAACTGGCTCTGACTTTGAAGCAGGCTGTGAAATATTCTCCCAGTTCTTATGCCTCCCTATGCCACATTGGCCCACGTGATCCAGCTGTAGTTCTTTCTAGCAGAGTTGAAGTGCCAATAAAAGAGCCATTGTGCTACAAACAAAACCAGCCCAGTTTCTTCGTGTGTTTATTTAAGCGCATTTCAAGTCAGGGGACGTTCATTGTTGAGACATATTTGGCTCAGGCCCCGAGTTCCGATTTCCATCAGCAGTTTAAATAAGATTATGCATTGGGTCCCAAATAAGAAACAGCACTTGTTCCCACATACAAAATAGCACAAGTGAGGATAAACATGGAACCGAGGAGATGAATTTAGGAGATTAGGAAAGAATTCACTTAACTGGGAATGCTGACTCGACCCCCCACCCCACAGGCTATAAACAAAGCATTATGCCGTTCTGAGCGAGCACTGGTCACTGGATGAACCGAGGTCAGGGGTTCTTAGGCGGTGGGAGAAACATTTACTCCACAGAGTTATGAAGAGTCGGTGATGAGGAATAAAACATGGAGCCCGATTAGGATCGCGGTGAATCCGCATCCTCCGGGCCGGCGGAAGCCACCGCCAGCCCGGAGGATGCGGATTCACCGCTGCGGACACCGAAAAGACCCCCCGCCAGATTAGGATGGCTGGGGGGGTCATGTTTCCGTCCGCCGCTTTTCCGCCGCGGTCGCCTTCCGACCGTGGCGGAAAAGCTCTAATATGGTGGCGGTGTCTATCAGACACCGCCAGCCCTATTAGGATGCCGGCGGAGACATGCTTTTCCACGGCGGTTTTTCCGCCGTAGAAAAGCATGTGGACATTGGTGTTAAGGGGCCCGTTGCGGGCCCCCAGGGGTGTTGGGGGGTGCACATGGGGGGTACCTATGGTACCCCCAACATTTACATGCACAAAGCGGCAGGCACCGCGCAGTGCCTGCCGCTTTGTGCATGTAAATGTAAAACATGCAGTTTTAACATTGCGGCGGGTGCTGCTTCAAGCAGCACCAGCCGCAATGTTAAACATACAGGATGTGACCGCCAGGGTGGCGGTCACATCTTAATTTGCACGAAGGGACCGCCGCTGCCCCTGCGGACGGTCCCCCCACCTCTGGGGTGGCGGACGGACGCAGGTCCGTCCGCCATCCTAATCGGCCCCATAGTTTGGAGGTTGTTTCTAACTACAATATTCGTGGTACTAACCTCAACACATTGAGAATGGTTTTCATAATTTTACAGTTCGCAGAAACAATGTGTTTGAGAATACTAGTGAATAATACAACCGTTAACAGAAAATGCAACAAACAATATCAAAGCCAGTAGTTCTGGCTATGCTGTAAGTGAAAGCAATTCTTCTTTGATTGGGGAGCTTCGATTTGTATGTAGAGGTGAGCAGGGGATTGTGAAATCAGTTGCATGGGTGAATGAGCGCATGGGTGGGGAATGAGTAAGTGACAATAGTGCATAGGTAAGTAAATGGTGTGTTCATGGATGAAAGGTTTAATAAATGAGTGCTCTGGTGAATGTTGCAAGATAGATCAAAGGTCGGTGTGCACAGCCAAACTGTGTGCAGAACTGGGTGCAAGGGGTTGTTGAATGCCCAGTCTATCGCCCACTGGCCACTGCCTTTCTGCAGGAATAAAAGGAAGCATATGCCTGACATCACGGGGAGGGATTGCACAAGCTTTAGTTGAAGGACATGGAAAGCATTGCCGAGAAGACAGGACAGACCACATATAATTCCAGATATACACAGTGGCGTAGCAGGGTCAGGTGGTACCCGGTGTAGAAAATGTCTTGTCACCCCCGGCTTGACAAAATGGCAAAAATATGTGTTTAAAACACATATTTTTGGCATTTTGTACCCCCCCCCCCACTCAGTGATAACACCCGGGATGGCCCGTATCCACCGCAATTCCCCCCCCCCCTTCCTACGCCACTGGATATACATGCATGTAACTGGAGATTTGGCTTGAAGATTGACTGGAAGCTATTCAAGTCTGGGCCAAAGAAGCTAAATATAAGAACTATACCTGTAACTCTTTTGTGTACACACTTGTGGCTTAGGGAATTCCCTTCCAGGGCATAGTGCCAATATCGGCCCAGACCCAGACCTTTCTTCATACAACACACCCCTCCACCAATAACCGACACAACACAAGTTGATGGAGAAAGTTGTTGCAGCTTTATTAGCACATACATTATGCCAACATGTTGGGTTATCTTACGGGCAATCCAAGAGCAGGCCGCCTCTCGCGACCCCGCCCACCTGATGAGCCATAACCCCCCGGGGTGTTAACCGCGGGGGCGTTGTCAGTTTCGGGGGAAGGTCTAACCCCTCCCCTCGGCGGACCTCTATTCCGCCCCTTGCTCACGCCCCCCCCCCTCGGGGGGCGGAGCGTTGTGGCAACCCCCGGTTGCTCAGGTCTACAACCGCCCGAAGGACTAACGGGGCGCCGTCGGTCCTCCAGGATCCATCACAGCGTGGATCTCCCTGGGGATAATTCTGCTCTCGCACCCTTCCGGTGCTCCTGTAGAGGGTACCCCTCTGTACCTTCCTGCATTGGATTGCCCTGTAACTCCGCCTGCAACACAAAAGACAGTAATATTAATAACAAACCCCCCCCCCACTTACTGCCCGAAAGCAGGGTAAGCGGATGGGAGGGAAAAACAGCAACGGGCAGCACCCGCTCGGGGTCAGGGCAGGGGAGGGCGAGGGTCACGCGAGCAGCGGCCAGGGACAAAGAGGGCACTCGACCCTCGCCCCCAGGGCTATATAGCCCTACAACCCCTCCCCCCATGACCGGAAGTGACATCACAGGGGGACCACTGGTCCCCCCAACCACTAGACCGCTCAGGGTCCGTGCCATCCTATGGCACTAAGGGTGGCCCCCCTCGTATGTGGCCACCTTTGGTGTCCCGGGGCAGCCTATCATAGTGCCAATATCGGCCCAGACCCAGACCTTTCTTCATACAACACACCCCTCCACCAATAACCGACACAACACAAGTTGATGAAGAAAGTTGTTGCAGCTTTATTAGCACATACATTATGCCAACATGTTGGGTTATCTTACGGGCAATCCAAGAGCAGGCCGCCTCTCGCGACCCGCCCACCTGATGAGCCATAACCCCCCAGGGTGTTAACCGCGGGGGCGTTGTCAGTTTCGGGGGGAAGGTCTAACCCCTCCCCTCGGCGGACCTCTATTCCGCCCCTTGCTCACGCCCCCCCCCTCGGGGGGCGGAGCGTTGTGGCAACACCCGGTTGCTCAGGTCTACAACCGCCCGAAGGACTAACGGGGCGCCGTCGGTCCTCCAAGATCCATCACAGCGTGGATCTCCCTGGGGATAATTCTGCTCTCGCACCTTTCCGGTGCTCCTGTAGAGGGTACCCCTCTGTACCTTCCTGCATTGGCTTGCCCTGTAACTCCGCCATGGCTCTGGGTGTGGCCGCCGCCGCCCCAGAGCCCCCCCACCTACTAGCTTCCTATTAGTACAACCTACTGCTCCTAGTGCTTTCCGCTATATCAACCAAGGATCGTCATATCAACTTCCATTAAATGAACCAAGTCTACATCAAGGCACACCGTGCCTTTGGCAAGTAGCAACCCAAGCCTAATGAAACAAGTTCTCCTATGCTTCAGGCTAGTTCCAAGTTGTCGGGCGACACTATCCACCTCTCATTGACGCCAAGGACCTATTGCACTACAATTGCAATCACCGTTCTCCCTTGGCTCAGGCAAGGACAAGTCTGCTCTCTTCCTCAGCACCGCCAAGCTGGCATGCAACCAAACTTCCTTCTCACTTCTGCCACGTTCCGGACAGGGAACTGTGACAGCGATGTCCCTGAACTGCACAACTAACAGCCAACTGTGCTTTGCCGGTGTCCATCTGGCATCCCCTAGTCTATTCCTATTCTGTACAGCTGGCTTACCAGCAACCAACAAGCCCCTATCAGGTAAACAACACCACTGCCACTGGCATGGTGTCCCCTGTCTAGCATGTGGCCTTACCCCCTTACTTAGATCTACTGGGGACACATTCACCATCAAGGCGACGCCAGGCAGCTTACTCCTATGACGCCGATCCTACTGTAGGCTAACAAACTCCTCGCATCTTTAGCCTCACTGGAAAGACATGTAACTTTCAAACCCATGTGAACCTAATTGTAAGACCATTACCTCCCAACTATGCCTGCCAACTGCGTTCTAGTGTTGGCTTAGAACACTGTAGAGGATCTCCTCATGTTGACACTTGTACAAGACGTCCCCCCGTGCCTGGCCTTCGATGACCCTATGAAGCTTGTAACAAGCCGCCTATACAACCGTTATACAAGTTGTGCAGCTAGAAGAACTAATTCTACCTCTTACATCCTGGCATGTGCACACTGCCAGAGTAATCCCTACTTTAGTACCTGAAAACAATTAAGCAAATACTATCTAGGGAAAATCTCACCCGAGCACCTAGCCCCGGGCCCCCCACTGCGTGTCAACCCCTGTTGATTTTTTCGCTGTTAAAATTGCCTGCCCACTTCCGGACCCTTCACGTAAAACCAGCCAAAACCAATCGCTTACACGGCCAAACATGTGCCAACCTGTGTCCCATGAACTAACAAGTTAGAGGCTTACTGTAACAGCCTGATTCAAAGCGGGGGCAGAGCTGAGAGGTCTAGCGGGATCAGACTGGAGGAGGTAAGTGAGTGGCTAATGCAGGCCCAACATTCTGTGCAACCTGATAATGCATCCCCATAGTGCCAATTGGCCAGAGAGAAGGAAACTGGCAATGCTGAGGTATAACTATGTGATTGTCTCAGCGTGGGCCAGGATGCAGCAGTTAATGAGTGGCTTGTGCAGGCCCAACTCAAACTGCCAGGCTATCAAGCTTGTACAGGTAATGTGCTGAAATTGCCTGGTATATTGCCACTATGCCAATTGCCTCCCTGAATTACAAAAGGAGCACTCTAATTACAACAGTCAAAGCTGCTAGTAGCCCAAGATAAGGAAGCCTCAGTTAAAGCTTTCTTGCATAGCCAATCACGAACTAGCCACCCCTTTTTAGAGCTGCACGCGTACAACTGCTATGTGCGGCATTCCCATTATTACAGTGCACGAAGAGTGACATTGAAAGACTAAGAAGGACACTTTCTTGCTAGCACACCACATTGAAGATGACGGATACCCAATGTCAGTAATACGGCCATCTGACCCACAAGGTTCTGGGCAGACCACAGATATAAGGCTGCTTTAGTCAGACATTCCCTAGGTTGAAGGGTGCATGTGTGAGACAGTGACCTATGCACGAAACCTTGGGAGTAAAAGTGCCTGGACTTGAATGAGGCTGCGTAGCTCAGATGGGACAGAGTATCACAAAATTACACAGTCAGTCAAAACTGCCTGGCCCCATGAGACCGGAGATTTTAAGAGAAGTCCTCCACGTACCCCACAAAGAGGACCCTACCAGTCTTTTACCGTACTACTCATGAGGATACTTGTCCAGTTGCCTAGGAGCTAGTGGCCCGACAGGAAAATAAGACTTTGTTGCTGTCTGGCCATTGCCTGATGTTGTTAAACAATAACTGTGGGTATCGTGGAAGAAAACAAAATTCCACCATTCTGAACTGATCAGCCTGTGCCCAGGGGTAGTCCCAGCATGGGTTTTTCAAATGTGCTACAGGTCTCGGAGCACACACCCGTCCCTCAGTGGATGGGGCCTCAGTTGTTCAAACTGCTATTACAATTATTAAAGAACAAAAGGCACAGCAGTCCCTTAATGCACATGAGATGCATGATATGCCCAAATCAACCCGTTGTTGAGTTGAGAACCCGTTTCCCATTATCTTTCACATGAAATGCATGATTAGCCCCTGCTCCGCCACTGAATCAAGAGCGAACACCCCCATTATTGCACCGTAAAAGACATTGTCCAGACTCAAGTAAGAGAGAACATGCCATTCTGCACAGGGCTGCCTAATAAGTCCCAGCTCCCAGTAACTATCCAAGTACTGCTTTCATGAGTGAAACCAGCCCGCGTCACACACCCCGGATAGTAATGACAACTGGGGAGAACATGGAAATCCCAGACCCTAGCACCCTGCCCCCAATGTGCTATGATCCTTATACCTGTTGATAATTCAGGTGGCCCTCCATGTGGGTGGGGCGGTTCTCGTGCGTGGTACCTGCATTAGAGACAGAAAACATTCATTAAAACGTCTCCCCTCCCCCCCGGATCCACGATCTGCATTCTCTGCAACGAGACATGGCCCTCAATGCCCCACACACTAGCCAGGCCGGTTGGGGTTAAGAGCACTAATTAGTCAGCAATACCTGCACCTTTCACAATTGAGTTGTCCTCTCCTATTAATTGAAGGAAGTCCATTCGTGAACGAAACACTCATCTTCTTGTATCGCTCTGAAGGGGTCTACCCAAGTGTTCTGATGCCTAGCAAGGCTGCCCATTCTTGCAGTATTATCCCTCTAACTGAGTAGATCCTCTGCTGACGCATGCGCCCGTCACCAACCTCCGGTGACACCCAGCTTACTACCTCTAGCAGTCTGTTTAGATCCGGGGTTAGCACGAGTTGCCTCCCTAGTACCTATACGCCAATGGAAATGGCACACAAGACCTATTCTCACCCTGTAATGCCCAGTACAACATCTTCTACTATCCGCTCCTGTAGAAACTTGCTTCTTGTAACTACGCGTAGCTATGTACTGTGAACACCTATGGGAGTGTCGGTACTGTCCCCCTTGAGAAGCGTTCTGACCCCCATCGGGCAAAGTCCACGCACCCACGCCTGGCGCATAGAACTGCATAGACCTGCCACAAGGTTCCTCTCACCTCTAAAAACTACTCCGTCTACTCTGACGCAGGCCTCTAGATTCAAGCTTGGGCCAGTCACTCAACGTTAACTGAGTGTAGGAATCTATTCTCGCTCCCCAAGAGTTCGGCTTCAGGTTGTTAGGAGTTCGTTCACTAATACCCTCATGCAAGGCCCCCTGGTAGGCCCGCAATGTTCTTTGTTAAACTTCTTATTCATTGATAGCATACCTACCCTCGCACCAGCATATCGTGCCAGGGATGATGGGTGAAGACCTATTTCCGAAACACCAAGAAAACGCTCTTAATGATCAATGCTGCTAACAGACATCAGTTAATAACGATGTAATTCCTAAGATATGCTATAAACACACCACCGGACAGTGCTTGCGTGGACCTTACACGCTATGAAGAACATTGACGTTAAGTAAATTGCAACAAGGCATGCCCCGTCGTGAAATTACTACTTTGTACACATGCCAAACCACAACACAGGTCGCTTCGATGGCTGCCATGATGTGATCCACGACGTACTCCTCTGACCGATACCTGCATGAATATAAACAAAAGACATCCAAGCCCACAGGACGGGCTCGAGAAACCCCATGGTGTTGAGTTACCTTTAGCATGTAATAGTATACTTGACACGACACTTCCCCATATGCATAGAATCCAACGGCATGTCTAATGCCTATTCAACTAATATCACCCACTAAACCCGGTGAAGCATTCTATGTTCTCCTTAAAAGCAATACTAATCCCAATGAGCAACAATGACCACTGTAATAGTATTAACATTGGTTACAGCAGCAGAGTGTTGCCCGGTGTAAAGAGCTCTCCCTAGCCGCAATAAACGCTGTGCAATGAAATAACACCACAATAGAGGCACCTGCCGACTTACAGGTGTAGTGGCAGACGCATGTAGAAAAGAGTACTATGGCCCTCACATGTCACCAATAAAGAATTTTTTTTAAATTGTACATTGTCAGTCCACAAAGTGGTTTCTCTATGCATGGTACAGCCATATATGTATTGCAGATAAAATTACAAGCGGATGAGGTGGGGGGGGGGGTCGCAAGTCAGTCTGCTCGATATGGTTGATAACTGCAGCTAAAAGTTACACTTGCTCACATACCAGCCGCTAGATTCGGAGCTCCCTGGGTCTGTATTGCCTTTGTTTGGGTGAAAACACAAGAAAGACTGGGGAGGCAAAATGGTTGATTCAAGTTGCTGAGAGTAGTAGGCCGCATTGGCCACTGTGGAAAGAAAACTTGCATGCGTAAATATGTTATGTATAGAACAACTCCACAGGAGCATATCTTTTTACGTCCACTCCACCATTTTGATGAACTACATAAACTAATCCTGACCTAATACGACTACCTGAGCCCTGCAGAACCACATCGCCGAATGAGGAATAACGTATGTTAAACTCACCCCTCAACTAACTCGTCCCTGGGTAGCACAATAAGCTACCTGGCCTATATCTACAATGGTTGTACCACAGTAGCTGTCCATAAATTGCCCTTAAGTATGTACAACTACTACAGTTGTATCACTACTATTGCTCGTATTTAACTTATTAGGTGTTTAATGTTAAGAGTACTTTCTTCATCATGGCTAGACCCAAAAGTGTCAGGGCACTGAACAATAGAACGGTTACGTTTCATGAGAGAACTGTTACCGGAATAAACAAACAAAATTAGCAGGCCATAGAGTTGACGCAACACCAGCAGAACTGTAAAAGGACTAGAACAAAATATGCAGGCCTTAGAGTTGAAGCAACACAGGCAGAGGGCACTCAATCTCAAGCACAGCAAGCACAGACTGTAAAAGCAAAAGCAAGAATAAATATGACAAAATTCCAGTGGCAACGCACTTCCTGGCAAACAATCAAGCTGCAAATGTGACCAATTTAGCCGGCCCACTGCAACAGTGGGACAAACCCAATTACCCATGTGATTCCATCCACGATGCGGGGGCCTACAAATCAATCTCGCTGAAGTCCTGCAGTGATAAAAATTGAAAGTGATCAAAACCTTATGCCCGCCCTCCCACTACCCAACACTGCCCCGTTCCCTTCGTGTCTGTTGTCCTTCTCTTTGCCGCCCGTCTGCTGAAAGACAAAAACAACACGTAAAAAATCCCCAATCCCGCCCCCCCCCCCCCAAACGACGTTAAAACAGGAAAGGCTCAGCTGCAGATCACAACGAAGTGGCCTGGGACCCAAGAGGTGACACCGATCTCCCCCATGTACATGAAACCCGCGTGAGAAGCACAGGAAACCAAAATGACCATAAGCCCAAACATAGACAAGCCAGCCCACCCCCCGTACCGCGAGGGGCAAGGAGGTGCAGCCCCTCCCCGCTGCAGTGACGCGCGTGACGAAGGAAGCTGCTGGAGGGGGGGGGGGGGTCGGACAAGGGCCCGAGGACCGCGCATGCGCGGGTCCGCGGCAAAACCACGGCCAAGTTGCGCCAGATAGAAGTCCGACGTGGGCCCAAGCCATGAGGACCGAACCATGACATAGGAGAGACGCCCGATCCTCGACTGGCCTAAGATCTGCCCCAAAGGCTGTATCGCCCCCACTCAAGGGCCAGAAGCGCCAAAACCTATCCTGCGAGTGCCCGACACCACGAGGGCATGCATCGCCGCAGGGCCAGGGCCCGCACCCCACCCCCACCCCCCCCAGAGCACTTGCACCGGAGAGGTGCACGCAGCCCCTGAAGAAGCGCTACGAGAAAGCCGTGCCGCCGCCGCCCCCCCCCCCTCCGCCGCCGAGATAAGGATGCTGAGACCGGCACCGGCCACCCCAGCGTCCCTCCCCACCCTACAGGAAATCCCTGACAACCGGAGGCCCGGACCAGCGCCGGCAGAGCGCAGACACGGTGAGCCCCCCTTGCCTGCAGCGCCACCATGCCCCAGAAGAAATACCCGGTGAGAACCGACTAATGCTGCGTGCAAATTAAGTCGCTCATCGGAGGGGGAGAGGAACGGAACGCAATCACGGGCGAGGGAGAGCGTCCCGCCCGCTCGCGAACAAGCAAGGCCCCCAGGAAACCCCGGCCCCCCTCCCCATACGAGAACTAACACCAGCTGCCCCAGCAGCGAGCCTCGCCTCCCTCAGCCCAGCCCCCCCCCCCACATGCCACAGGAGAAGCAACGCGGCGCATCCGTAAGCTCAGCAGCGCTTGAAAAGTTTGCGGGCTCCCAGCGCCGCGATACCTTTTACGCTCGTGCAGCGCTTCTCCCTGTGGCCCCCTCCTAATCGCGTATACATAAATGCGCCCCCTCATTTATGGCTTTGCCGATCCCAGCCACACATAGTCAAACACCGTTACTCACTTCTCCCGTGTCCCGGTGCGCTCCTCCTTATTACCGGTCACGTGTGCCAGTAATCATCTCGCACCCCCCAGCCGTTCTCAAAACCGTTGCCCGCCTTGATGTCGCATGGACTTTCTCGCTCCCTCTAAAAGTGATCTGTCCCTGCCAGTAATGTCCCGCAGGCATTCGCGCTCCACTTCCAAATGTTCCACAGCCACCCGCGTTACATTTCCGCCTTCAATCCCGCTACTAGCCTAAATTAAGACTACATGCCCTCTAATTTTTTCGCTACGCCGTGAGGCCTCTCACCTTGTGAATTGCCACCAGCGCCGCCGGGCCTATCAAAAACAGCAACGGGCAGCACCCGCTCGGGGTCAGGGCAGGGGAGGGCGAGGGTCACGCGAGCAGCGGCCAGGGACAAAGAGAGCGCTTGACCCTCACCCCCTGGGCTATATAGCCCTACAACCCCTCCCCCCATGACCGGAAGTGACATCACAGGGGGACCACTGGTCCCCCCAACCACTAGACAGCTCAGGGTCCGTGCCATCCTATGGCACTAAGGGTGGCCGCCCTCGTAGGTGGCCACCTTTGGTGTCCCGGGGCAGCCTATCAATCTAGGCAGCAGGAATATTTGAGCCTACTGAAAGTATGCTGTGGCTGCCTGACAACTGTTGATTGTGCTGGATGGCTTCCTGCTCCATTCAGTTTGGCGCCATATTCTGATCCCCTCGCTCTTCTGGTTTCCCCCATGTGACAGTTTCCTTGTGTTTGCAGGGTTTAGGCAGCATGCTAGTTTGTTTATTTTCGCTGCCTGATTTCGGCTTCCGCTTGGAAGTTCTGTCTCGCCTTGGAGTCCGGGTTTCCATGCCTGTATCATGCTTGGTGTGGGACTCATAGGAACACAATCCGCCCAGGAGTTTTGTAAGCAATGACAAATGCTGCTTTTGTTTGGATACTTCTCTGTATATACTCGCCTGATAGTCACGTGATTATCAGTATCCAAGACGCGGATACCTGCTGAGCTTGCCAACTTCCTTGACGTTTCAAAGAAGCAGATGAGTGGTACATTTGTGTGTGTGTGTCTCTCTCTCTCTCTATCTCTATCTCTCTCTCTCTCTCTCTCTCTCTCTCTCTCTCTCTCTCTCTCCTCTCTCTCTTCTCTCTCTCTTCCTTCTCTCGTTCTGTCTGATGGATGTGTGTTTGCCCAACCCACTGGCAGAAAGAAAGTGGGAGGGCTGGAATTCTTAACATAGTAACCTTGAGCTCAACTTAACAACCTCATCAGAAGCCTTGCACAGGAACTTCAGGTATTCAAGGACTGGATAGCTGCTGCACATGACTAAAGGCCAAGCGGGGGGGGGGGGGGGGGGGTGAGGGCATCAGTACTGGGATAAGGGCACGGCCAAAGGTCACACTATGCGACCAATGGCTTCTCTGCCTCGCCAATGAGTGAACCCTGGAGCCTCTATGTATGGCCAGAGGGCGTGTGCAACCCCGAGGTGCACAAGTCCACAATTAAAATGGGGTCATGGCTGAGTCTTGGCAGCCCACTCAGCTCTGATAGCAGTCTCAACCTGCAGCTCACCAGGGAAATGTCAGAGTATCAAAATGGTCAGTCTGGTCCTTGACGATGAGTGAGCTCAGAGTATGCCAGAAGGCTGTGCGCTGCTCCAGTGGCCACAGCACATAGCCAACAATCATTCATAATGGTTCTAGATGCAGGAGGACCGAGGGCATGATTTTTTTTTTTAAACAGACTTTATTCAATTTTCATATTTCGCACAAGTGCAACATACATATCTCTTTTAAAATACTTTATAAATGCAGAACCCAACAGTCGGTTGTGACCACATCATGACATAGCCCTGCATCTCATTAGCTCGTTTAGACCGCCCTTTTCTTCTTCGCGAGGAGAGTAGTCCATCAAATGTAGGAGTCATATGCTATCCGGCTTGTGTCATAACCCTAAGGGGCTGAATCGTGTTGCCCCAAGATTATGTGAGCACTGTCGACACCTATTTACCAGATCAGATAACAAAGAACGCAACCCCCCCAACTCACTCTCCCCTACCCTGGCCCCCTCCCATTAGCCCCACCTCCCTCCTCCCCTCAGACATGCCGCTCTCCCTAACAGCGCACTTGTTGCACCCACGTTAGTCATCTCCTCACCTACCCTCTCACCCTGCGGCATATGGTTGTGTTCTCATGTAGTAAAGGGTGACACCCATATCCAGAAGGGTCAGTCATCGTCATCAGTCAGATTTTTAAGAAGATCTACCATCACCACCCAGGCTCTCGCCGTGTCCCACAATTTGTCATTGTCAGTTCTCTGAGCCAGCTGGAGCCGGAGGGTCCCCTATTAGTCCACCCACTTTATCATTTCCCGCAGCCAGCGCGCAACACTGGGGGCTGTGACCGCCTTCCCATGGCTAGTAATTTCTCGTTTGGCGAGGACTAACCCCAGATCCAGGAATTTACTGGAGGTTTTGTTGCGGGCAGTGTGGGGGACCAGTGTAACAGGCACACCCCTGGAGTAGGCTGCAGCTCCCTCTGTCACCTCTGTCAGTTGGGCCAGAACCTCCCCCCAATATCCATGGAGCAATGGGCAATCCCAGAACATGTGCATAAACGCTGCGTTTTCCAGTCTGCATCGTGGGCAGGCAGTGCGGGAGCCAAAAAATTAATTGATTTTGTAAGGAGTGAGGTACGCCCGATGGAACACATAGAATTGTATGAGTTGGAATCTCGCATTTCGAGGGCATTTCCAAGCTCGTTCCAGAGCATCTCCCAGGGTTTTGCCTCTATAGGCGTTCCCAGATCAGCCTCCCATTTAGTGCGCAATTCCTCTAGAGGAGCCCTTAAGCCCTGTGTCAGTCCCCGATACAAACAAGTAACCGCCTTGATTTTACCTGTGGAGGTGACCACGTATTGGCAAGGGAGGAAGACCTGTGGTTCCTCCATCCCTTTTTTCCAGTGTTTGCGCACAGCCGCCGTCACTGCCACATGCAGAAGAAAGTCCTGAGCAGGCAGTTTGTGTCTTTCCATGAGATCTTGAAATGTAAGAGGGTACTATCCTCGTATAGATCTCCAATGGAGGAGACCCCAGCTCCCACCATTCCTGCAGTCGCTGCCAATCCCCTCCGTGAGGCAGCTCCTTGCAGAACCACACCGGAATCTCAGGCGCATACGCAGGGCTCACTTTATTTCATCGTAGAGCCCTATTCCAACATTGCAGTATACCCATAAATCTCTGGACACCTCTCTTTCACGTACCGGAAGCTGTAACAGAATCAGAGTCAGGTGGCGAGGACCGAGCGCATGATGTGGCTAAACGGATTGCCCCTCACACAGTGGTTGCTGCACAAGGCCGAAGGCCATGCATAGATGTTTGGGAGCTTGAGGAAGATTCAAAGGGCAATGTTGGAGGTCAAACAATGTGCCCCGTTGCCACTCCATATACAACAAGCGTGTCCATCAAGGTATCACATTTAACAGTGATGCAGAAGAAAAAGCATCTGAGGTCTACATGAAATTTAGCTGAATCATTACTGCGTTATGATTAATATAAAACACATTAATAATTGTATTTAGACTTTTCTTTTTATTTCAACATATTTTTATAGATTTTTACACATATAGTCATCAACTCTTTGTCGTTACAGGGCAACACAGAGGGTGGTAGCCCAAACTGGCTGTGTTTGTTGTCAATACAGTTACACAGTATGTATGTTTGGCTGTCCCCATTAAGCCCATTCACAGACCCATACAAATACTCACCCCCCCACTTACTGATTCATAGCCACTGACACATCCACTCACCCATACAGCCACTCATGCACCCACTCACTCACCAATACAGCAACTCATACATCCATTCAGACAGACATTCAGACACTTACACAATAAGCCAGTCACCCATACAGCTACCCACACACCTACTCACTCACCCATACAGTCACTCATGCACCCATACAGCCACTCACACATTCATTCATACAGACATACAGATACTCACACAATGAGTCAGTCACCCATACAGCTACTCACACACCTACTCACTCACCCATACAGTCTCTCATACAGGCCCTCACTCACCCATACAGTTACTTACACACCCACCCATTCACTTACACATACAGATACATATACTCTCTCACCTATACGGTAACTGACACAAGCATACACTCACCCATACAGCCACTCCCACATTCACTCACTCACCTACAGTCACTCACGACCCACACACTCACCCATACACCAATTTTGCACCCACTCACCCATACACCCACTCATGCACCCCTTCACTCACCTATGCATCCTCTCAGATACCCACTCGCTCACCCCTACTACACCACTGACACACCCACTTACTGACCCTGACAGCCAGTCACTCACTCACCCTTACAGCCACTCACACAGCCATTCACCTACCCATACAACTACTTACACACCCATAGAGCCACTCAGACACCTACTCACACATGGATTCACACAGCCACTCATATAATATGTGTACTCATTTAACTATTGTAGTATCTTAGTATATATCTTTAACGCTCAGAACCATTTAGAAAACACTCACAATCACTGGATGATGTCATCAGTAATGTCATTGTAGATGTCATCAGTGATTTAATCAGTGATGTCACTGACCATGTCATGAGTGATGTAATATGTAAGGTCATATGCACTGCACTGCAGGGGCATAAGTTATAGTTAACTCAGGTAATTATAACTGCTGAATTTTACTGGTTTTGTATGAGTGAAATCTGAGCCTAACTATAACGTCTCTGTAACCTTTTTTTTCCCAGTACATTTCTATGGTTTTTAAAATTAGACTTCCTAACTATATCGTCCCTGTAACCCTGATATTGTATAGTATATATGTGTGTGTATATATATATATATATATATATATATATATGTGTGTAAATATATATATATATATATTTTTATATATTGCCACAAAGGATTCTTGAGTGCTAAGAATCGAAGAGACACAGCGGGGAGTGCAGGAAGGATCTTTATTTCAAAAGAGCAATGGCATGACGCGTTTCGGACTGTGCCTTCATCAGATGCCTGCTCCAACCACAGTTCCTGCGCCAAAAGTCTCACAGATATACTCACATTCGTTTCGCCTTGATTGGCTGTTCAGGTGGGCGGAGTTGGAATCACAAACAGTACTGCAGCCGCGTAGGCAGACTGCAAGTACCAGCATGCACCTCTCACGACATGCAGGTAAGTGGTCCCACTTCAGTCCAAGTGTCCTTTCAAGGGCCCTGATATTAATTATGAACGCGGTGTGTTCTCTTGGCAGAACTGAGCTGGTGAAATGCGTATCCCTCCTAGGTCCCCAAGACGCCTCAACCACACAGGTCCGCTGACAGTTGAGCCGGGAATCAAAAATGCAGTCATCCCTGTTCCTCCGTGCAGTCACGGACAACTATTAGCCGCGGCACATGTACTGAGAGTGGGTGCGGTGGGTCAGTGCATATCCAATACCTTGGAGAAAAAGTATGCCGAAGCTGTCCTTGTTGCACTGACCTCTTAATGAAGCGGGTCTCTATCGGCACGCTGATAGAGACCCACTTCATTAAGAGGTCAGTGCAACAAGGACAGCTTCGGCATATATATATTATATATATATTTGAGATGTCATCAGTGATGTCATCAGTGATGTCACTGACCATGTCATGAATGATGTAATATGTGACATCATCAGCAGTGGATTGCGGGTGCGCGATATATAGTTAGTGCAACTAACTATATATGGAATTTCATTGGTTTTATGTCAATAAAATGTCCAGCTAACTATATATGGTCTCTAACCTATGGTTTTTTCAGTGAATTTTCAAGGTTTTGTAAATGCTAATTCCTAACTATATATGGTCTATAACCTATGGTTTTTTCAGTGAATTTTCAAGGTTTTGTAAATGCTAATTCCTAACTATATATGGTCTATAACCTATGGTTTTTTCAGTGAATTTCAATGGTTTTTTAATAGCAAATATCATAAGCTGTCGAATGTCAAGTACGTGGTAAGTAAAAACATTTTCGTGTTTATGCACACTGATCTGCTTTGAATGCTGCCCCCCACCCCTCATTTCTATTAGGAGTACTCTCTCTTTGCAGATAGTGAAGGGTAGTTAACGCAGGCCTTTGCCCCCGTTGTAATCCGTCGTGCCTGCTTCTCTCTCCATTTGATTGATTGTTCTCTTTGGTTCATTCTCTATTTACAAACAAGCACAGAGTCGCAATACTCTGTTTAGTCTTTGCAGATAGCGAAAAATCGTGTAAAAAAACAAAAGGAATCGAGCAAAATCAGTAGGCCACTAATGGGATCTCTTTTTGACCTCGCTAAAATAGAAACATTAGGAACAACCTGTTGAAAATAGCAATGTGTATGTACATAAGCGGCGTTCATTTGTGTTCACAGTACCCCTTGTTGATTGTTTGAATCGAGCATTGAATTATTCGAAGTTGGTTCTCTTAAGGATCTTCTCTGCCTGCAAACAAGGAAGAATAGGAATATTCTCTCTCCCTTTGCAGATAGTGAAGGGTAGGTAACGCAAGCCTTTAACACGTCGTACCTATTTCATTCCTCATTGATTGATTGATTGTCCGAACATTGACTGTTTGGGAATTAGTTCTTTTTGGAGGTATTCCCTGTTTGCAAATAAACGTAGGAAAATCTTTGCCAGTAGTGAAAGGGTAGGTAATGCGGACCTTTCTCCCCCGTTGTAATCTGTCATGCCTATCTACTCCCCACTGATTGATGCACCTGTTTCACCCGGACCATTTACTAGAGATATCTGGCCCAACAAGAGAGCACCCCTAGTGAAAAGGACATATGCAATAATAACGAAGTGATCACTGTATCCTGTTAACAGAAACTTTAGCATGAAACAACCTGGAAAGAAAAGAATAGGAAAACGAAAATCAGTAGGCCACTGATGAACTTTTTATTAAATAACAAACAAAGAAACGATAACAATACGTAATGATAAAAACTATTATTGTCCTAGAAACAAGAAACGTTAGAAGTAAGCCCGTAATAAGAAACCTGAAAACATCGCCCCTCACTGCCCCAAAACGTGTCTGTCCCACCGCCTGCCACGGCCAAATAACGGCAAACTGGGAAAGATAGAAGTTAGCAGACATCCGCCCCATTCTAGAAACTTCCAAAGGGCAACAGGTTTTCGGCTACGCCCAGCCGGAAGCAACACATATAAGGCGGGTCCTGCTGCCACGCCTCGGAGATCATCACGTAGGGTGTAGCCGGAGGAGAGGCCGAGGCCGAGGCCAGCGGGACCCGGCCAGGGGGATTGACAACGCTGGAGAGTTGCAGGGGGGGGAATGTCCGTGTCCTCGACCCTCCCCTCTCTCTCCCAGTCCGGCCGCGGTGGCCCTTGACAGTTTCAGGTAGTCCCGCCACATTCTCTACCAGTCCGGCCACCAACGGCCGGGGCCGATGGGATCCGGCTGCAGCCGATAAACCAAGGAACCCGTTCATGGGGCCAGAGCAAGGGGCGTCCGGCCGACATCCACCGGAAGCCCGGCCCGAAGACGGACGGGACACTTTTTCTTTCTTGAATAATGGCTGCGACAACACTGGGGGGGATGTCTTGCACATGCCTCCGACCCCCCCCCCCTCGTCCTCATCGCCTGGTCCGGCCATAACAAATCTCAAGCGAGACGCCGTGGGGTGCACTGGGAGGGAGAGACGGTGCGAACAGGCCTCTCCCGCCTCCCCAGTGGAGGCTTCCCACCTGCACCCTCAGCGCTCCAGGCGCCCGGAAAAGGGTTCTTCCACGGTGGCGATGCTGCAACGTCTCGCCCGGCAGGGTGGAGCCCGTCCGCTCATTTGACCCCGCGATCGCCAGTAGCTACCGAACTCTCAAAATGGCGATCGACGTGGCAAGAGCGGGCCCAGCATAAAGAAATGGCCCGGTCACTGGTTGACTCCACCACAGTAGTCCTCCACGACCTTGAAGATTCTAGAGGAGCCGCGGGAGTCTCCGACCCCCGCAGACACCCCCGATGGGGAATGACTGCCATGATCGCCCGTGGAGTGACGAAACTGTATCCGCGGGACGTCGGCGCTCCCATGCTGGCGCCAGCCTCACTTTGAATTACTAGAATCCTGCAAACCTCAGTTCCGGTGAAAGCACACTGTGACCCGGTAGGAAAAATTGTTGCACCCCCTCCCCTTTTTGACTGATAGTTCAAACCACCGATCCTTTCCTTTGCCCTTTTACCAGAACTTTGGACTGCCTCCCCCTCTTTTACATTTTCTAGAGAAAACAAAACATTAACCACTACATTAGCATAGCAGTTGACACCAGAACTGTTTTCAAATTGAAAACCAACAACATCTTCAACAGAATCCTTTTTGTTTCTGCTGTGACCCTGCTACAGCACAGGCATTGTCCCCAGCAGTAATTCTGCAATGCCGGTAAGAATACCTGTGGTGCCTACTGGACTCACTCACCCCCGCGGCGCCCCACGCCGTTATTTGCTGGGCGGCAACTTACTAGACATCACCTTTGTGCCATCTAGATTTCAGCGCGTTCTGCTGCCTTGGAACTATTCGCACAACAGACTGCTACTGACGACCCACCCCCAGGCAACATCTTCTGAATTTTCATAATTTGAAAGAACTAGTAACATGTCCTCATCAGGAATTTCCTCATGAAAAGTCTGCAATGATGATTCTTGTAACTCTATGGTCTCCAAACATTCGATAAATTCACCATCAAAAGATTGATCAAAAAAATCATTCAAGTCATCTCCTCCTTGTGAGAAAATTTCATTATTGGTGCTGTCAATTTCAATAAATGTATTGGATAATTCAAAAGAAATTGCCACGGTCTCTTCGTTGTTTAAATGTTTTTACTGTTTTTGTTTTGTTGTATATATTTATAAGTTATTAAAGTTTTATAATCCTACTACTTTGTTGGAGTGCTATATATTTTTAATGTGACACATAAATGTAAAAACTTTGATGTACAAAGAGTCATCCCTGGAATCTTCCGCTTCAGGCTCGGTCCCCTCCCCAATCACAATACAGGATGGTTTTCAGATAGTAGGAACACGTGTGGTGTGACGGATCTCATCGGGTGTGGGCCTTGATCTACTACAACTCCTTTGAAGAGGGGTGATTCTTTACAGCTGGGGCCATAAACTACATCTGCAGGGCTAGCTGATAGCCTGGACAATCGGACACAGAGGAAGAGGAGTGTCAGAGGGTGCGGTAGTGAATAGGGCGAAAGGGAGGTGTCGGGCGGGCACAGAGTGTGATTCTCAGGGAAGAGCAGCGCAGATGGGGAGAGGTTTATTGCCCATGCATAACACAGAGAGCGGGGGTGACCAGTGCCTGGGGAAGATGCTTGCGAGGGTGGGGAGCCATGCTACGAATTGACAGCGTGCAGAGAGTGGGTCTGGTCAAGGCATCTAAAATGGCTGCCGTGCACGACAAAAGTGTGGCATTTCAAAAAAGGCAAGATGGCGCAAACAATGTTTTTCAACACTTCCTCATTTCCTTCGAATCGAACGTTAACAGACGTTGGTGCATATTACCAAAGTTAAGCGATATTTATCGCTAACGATGCTTACCAACGAATTTTTTACCGCTAAGCATCGTCAGAAATTATCGAAGATAAACCTTGCTATTATCAAGGTTTATCGCAAATGCGATAAAAAACGACCGCAATGCATTAATATCGCTGAAAACTCAGCGATATTCATGCATTACCGAGCTAATGCTCTTAGCCATGTTATCCACCTCCCATTGGATAACATGGCTAAGAACTGCTCAGGGCAGGTGTTAGTTTTTGGAGATATTCGCGCTTAGCGCGAATATCTCCAAAAGTTGGTAATAGGAGATATATATCTTGCATGTTGTAATGCAAATTATTGTGGTATATGGAACTCATACCATATTCTCTCAGGAAAGCAGAAACTGATCCTTTTGGGACCGCCTGAGAAGGCCTAGGGGGTGAGGGGTACTCTACTTTTCCCCCTTTTCACGTTCCGAACTATTTTATTTTACTCTCTTCTGTAATTACACAAAATAGCAGCGATAAGATGCATCAGAGACACACAGTGAGAGAAAGGAGGCCGGAGATGAAGAAGAGATGTCAAATACACATTGGAGATAATATAGTGGGAGAAGGGAAGTAAATATGAGTAAACTTACCATGTAACATAAAAATGTTGCACTCTATACTATAAGTCTCATTTTATACTACAATCACTTCGCTACAACCTCATAAATTAAAAATAAAAATGAATAATGTCTCAAACAATTTTTGATTTCTAAATATAAATGTATTCTTCTGAATTTTCTAAATTTGAAAGAACTAGTAACATGTCCTCATCAGTAATTTCCTCTTCAATCATCTCATCTGGAATCTCCTCATTAAAAGTCTGCAATGATGATTCTTGTAACTCTATGGTCTCCAAACATTCGATAAATTCGCCATCAACAGATTGATCCAAAAAATCATTCAAGTCATCTCCTCCTTGTGACAATATTTCATTATTGGTGCTGTCAATTTCAATCAATGTAGTGGAATCATTCAAGTCATCTCCTCCTTGTGACAATATTTCATTATTGGTGCTGTCAATTTCAATCAATGTAGTGGACAATTCAAAAGAAATTACCACGGTCTCTTCATTGTGAGCCATTTTATTTTGAAATTGCTTGCTGTAAATTGCAGAAAAAAATAATCACTTTCATTTATCGTTTTTAGTAATACATAATATAAAACTAACTTTATCAAGTATTTAGTATAACAGAAGGACTGCAAATAAATAACAGAAAACATTTTTCAAATTATCTTCAAGTGTACAACATAGTTCCCCTTACAAATTAACAACTCACCTTTTTAAAAGTAGGAGAAGTGTTAGTACTGTGTAAATCAAACACCAGAAATTCACCACCAAAAATTCCTCACAAATGTACCTCAGACAGTAGTATCACAAAATGGCTGTGGTTTCCTCTCATTTGAGATATATACATAACCAATTAACTTTCATCACACACAAATACAAAACCAAAGTAACATTTTAATTGGTTCTAAATTTCAACACTTTCAAATGTGTTTTCCCCATGCAATTTTCCATAGGACATTTACATATGTCTACAGCCTGAATGGCTGAACGGAATTACACCAAACTTGGCAAAATGGTACATCAAACCTAAGAGGTCAGGAAGGATCTACTATGCCCCCTTATGGTCATTTGCCCCTTCGCTTTGGCCTCCTCTTGTCTCTCGATCCTACCGAGAGACAAGATGGCGGCCGCTACGGACTGTTTGGAATGTTTACAGACGCCGGAGAACCAATCAGCTTCGCAAAGCTCCGTAACGCGAAAAGTACGCGAAGCGGAGCGCTGTTACAGATATATATCTTTTTTTGAACGTTAATTTCTCAAAATCCACTGGAGCACATATATTGAGACCTAGCAAAGGCACATCGGGCTACCAGTCCCTAATATTTTGCCAAGTTTCGTGCAAATCCATTCAGCCGTTCGATTATTATTATTATTATTTTTTTTGCCCCGCGGGGCCCTTTTAAAACCTCCACATCAAACCTAGGGGGTCAGCGAGGATCTACTATGCCCCCTTATGGTCATTTGCCCCTTCGCTTTGGCCTCCTCTTGTCTCTCGATCCTACCGAGAGACAAGATGGCGGCCGCTACGGACTGTTTGGAATGTTCACAGACGCCGGAGAACCAATCAGCTTCGCTTCACAAAGCTCTGTACCGCGAAAAGTCCGCGAACCGGAGCGCTGCCCGGTCCGCTGTTACAGATATATATCTTTTTTTTAACGTTAATTTCTCAAAATCCACTGAAGCACATATATTGAGACCTAGCAAAGGCACATCGGGCTACCAGTCCCTACAATTTTGCCAAGTTTCGTGCAAATCCATTCAGCCGTTTGGGCTAAAAGTGAGGCCAACCGCCCTATGGGAAACTCAATGTTAAAAACATGTTTTGGGACCCCCCTTTTTTCTCGGCCCCCCCTTGACGAAACCCCCCCAAATTTTCAGGGGCTGCTCAGAAACAAAATGTTCCATTTTCCTGAAAATTTCAGCCAATTCCGTCCACAAACGCCAAAGTTATTAGACATAGAATTTTCAAAAATCCCATAGAGAAAAAATCCTAACTATATATACCTACTGGCGACCGCCAGTAGGTAATATGTATATGTATATACATATATGCAACCACAGAATTGTCCGTTCCTCCACCGGTCCAGAAATAAGCATGCCACACTCAAGCACTTGTACTTCAGCTAACTTTTAATCCAGGCAGAAAAACATGGCGTGTTTTGACCCTTACAGGGCTTGCTCTCATAATGTCTATTTAGAACAAGCATTGGCAAAGCCAAAAGGTCTCATCTATGCTAGAGTTATATGCTTTGCCTATGTGTTCTAGTCATGTTGCACACCGGTGTGGCTTCTGTTCAGCATGGCTAAAACTTTGTGGTATAGAGGAGAGTGGTGTGGAGTAGAGTGGCTTGGAGTGGCATAGAGTGGAGTGGCATGGAGTGTTGCAGAGTGGCATAGTGTGTTATAGAGTTTATAGAGTGTCACAGAGTGGCATGGTGTGGCGTGTCATAAAGTGGCATGGTGTGTCATAGAGTGGCATGTCATGGGGTGGCATGTCATAGAGTAGTGTGGAGTGGAGGGATGTAAAATAGAGGGGCCTAGAGTGAAGGGGCCTAGAGTGGATGGACCTAGACTGGAGGTGAGTAGAATGGACAGGAGGGGCTTAGAGTGTAGTGGATTGAAGGGACATAGAGTGGAGGGATATAGAGTGTCATGGCATAGAGTGGAGTAGAGTGTCATAGAGTGGAAGGGCTTTGAGTGGCATAGCATAAAGTGGAGTAAAGTGTCATAGAATGGACTGGCATAGAGTAGAGTGGAGTAGAGTGGGAGTGGAGTAGAGTGGCATATCGTAGAATGGAGTGTCTTAGAGTGGAGTGGAACGTCGTAGAGTGAAGTTGAGTAGATTGGAGTGTCGTAGAGTGGTGATGAGTAGAATGTAGTGGCGTAGAGCTAATTAGAGTGGAGCTTAGTAGAGTAGAGTGGTGTGGAGTGTCGTAGAGTGGGCTAGATTTAAGTGTCGTAGAGTGTCATGGAGTGGCGTAGAGTGGAGTGCATTAGGGTGTCGTAGAGTAGTGTATTGTGGATTAGAATGCAGGGGCATAGAGCAGAAGGGTATAAAGTGGAGGGGTGGAGTATTGTAGAGTGGAGTGGTGCGGAGTGACATAGAGGGGAGTGGCAGAGCATAGAGTGCAGTGAAGTGATGTGGAGTGATGTTCCATGGAGTGGCATAGCATGGAGTAAAGCGGCTTTGAGTAATGTGAAGTGGCATAGAGTGTTATAGAGTAGAGTGGCATAGAGTGACATAGCGTGTTGCAGTGTGGAATGTGCAGAGTGGAGTGCTGTAGAGTGGAGTGACAAAGAGTGACATTGAGTGAGTGGAGTGGAGTGCAGTAGAGTAGAATTGAGTAGAGTGCAGTGGAGTTAAGTGTCGTAGAGTGGGAAGAAGTGTTGTGGAGTGGAGGGGCATGGAGTGGAGGGGCATAGAGTGGAGGGGCATACATTGGCATGGAGTGGAGATGCATAGAGTGTCATAGATTGGAGTGACAGAGTGGGGGGTGTAGAACAGCACAGCATAGAGTGGAGTAAGGTGTTGTTGAGTGGATTAGAGTGAATTGGAATGGCATAGAGTGGAGTGGCATAGCATAGAGTGGAGTGAAGTGTCAGATGAAAGTGGTGTAGAATGGCATAAAGTGTCTTAGAGTGGCTTTGAGTAGAGTAGAGGAAAGTGGAGCACAGTATCATATGGTTGAATATCACGCAGTGGAGTAGAGTGGAGGGGCGTAGAGTGGTATAGCATAAAGAAGAGTAAAGTGCTGTAGAGTAGTGTGGAGTGGAGAGCTGTACCGTAGAGTGGAGGAAAGTGTCAGAGTGGAGTGGCATAGCGTGGAGTGGCATAGAGTGGAGTTAAGTAGTATAGAGTGGAGTGACATAGAGTGAAGTATTGTAGAGTGGAATGGCATAGAGTGAAGTAGGGTAGAGTGGAGTGGAGGAGAGGGGAGTGACTTGGAGTGGCATTGAGAGAAGTAGAGTGAAATGGAGTGAAGTATCAGAGTGTAGTATCGTAGAGTGGAGTGAAGAAGAGTGTTGTGTCTTTGAGTGGCCTAGAAAGAAGTGGTGTAGAGTGGAGTGGCACAGAGTGGAGTGACGTAGAGTGGAGTGACACAGAGTGGAGTACAGTGATGCGGTGTGGTGTAGAGTGGAGTTGAGGGGTGTGGAGTAAAGTAGAGAGGAGTAGAGTGGTGTGGTGTGGCATAAAGTGTCGTAGATTGGAGTAGTGCGGAATGGCCCAGCATAGATGGGAGTAGAGTGTTGTGTGTCGTGCAGTAGAGTGTTGTACAGTGGACTGGCATAGAGTGAAGTAAGCATGGTGTGGTAGCATACTGCCATTACAGACAATACAATCTCAATTGAAATTTCCATTATATTTGCACTGATAAAACTATACAGCACACAAACGATGATGTGTGGAAATGGCATCACGAAGTGTATTGATTTGTTTTGATTGTATTAAAATATTTGTTTCCCCCATTCTTCAGAATTACAAAAAGGTGCTTCATTTGTGCTTTCCTCATTCTGATATATTCTGAAATATTTGCACACTTCATTTACAAACATTTAGATTTTTTTGTGTGCTAGAAAAAATACCATCCTACAGCCTTTTCTCTCACATGGGTACCTAGCAGGATTGTCACATGACTCCTCTCACTTTGAAGTCAGAGAAAGAAAAGTAAACACCAAGCTCCCTCAGAAGACAGATCCTGACATTTGACCTCTCTCTAGGAATGCACAGCAAATGTGGCTAGAGAAGAACAAAATTCAAAGAACTGTTTACAGAAAGCGAGTACTTATGGAAGACTAATTTTAAAGGCATGTTTGCCGAAAGTGAGCACTTGTGTTAGAATAAAAGGAGCTATGGTGAACAGGCTTTGCTCCATGGGAGGGACAAAGACATGCCAGATAGCCTAAAGCAACTAAAGCAAGCAAATATGAGTTACAAACCACAAAGCCAATGGTAAACAGTGGCCGTAATGTATTCCCAGATAACCTTTCAGAATGTCTCCAAGATGTCCTTGCAAACCAAACAGGTGTGCTCTCTGGTAGGCTTAGACCTAAAAATAAAACAGAGAATAAATCACTATCTGACTGAGCTCCCAAAGTGCAAGAAAGATAAGTAACTGGTATTTTAGGTTAAATAGTAAAATAAAGTGCACTTTAAATTAGCTTGGGTACTGAAGAGAAAGGAACAATTTTCTGTTGAAGTGAACAATGTGTACAGGCTTTGTACAATCACTCAAAGTGAAAGGGCCGATGGATAAAAAGAGCAGACGTACTGACCCATGCTGAATGCTGTCATGGATAAGAACAACATGTGAGTGAAAATGTAACAGATCACTGGATGAAACCATGTGTTCGAAACCTCCTCTAAGTCTGTATGTATTTTATTTTTTTAAAGAAAGTATGGCCAGACATCGAAAGCTGTCTCAAAGGTCAATCCTGAAAAATAAAACGAGATATAATTGATATAATTGTTCCTGTAACCCCAGCATTGAAGTGCACTACGTTTCTGGCTGCTGTGCACAGCAGTGTAATAGACCAATCGATAAAGGCCGTGGACTGAAAGCCCCTTTAGGTATATATTTAAATATGTATTTTTTAAATAAGTATATTTTGAAAATCAATAGATCCTGACAAATTTCTGACCTATAAAGTGGACATAGGGAAAACAAATAACCAGTGCCTCGTGGCTATTAACAGACCAGACAAGATGTAAAAAAAACGATTAACTAATAGTCGAAGAGTGATCTTAATCTTAAATAGCCAAGTAGAGTATCAAACTATAAGAGGGAAAAGAAAGCCACAGACGCTTGCAGTTGTTCTTGAAGGAAAGCCATCAAGCATCCAACATTTTCCAAACAGTTGCCAAAGACTATCAAAGTCGGGCCACACACGATCAGCAAAACCACCCTCTGTATGTTTCAGCGCCATATTTGACCTAGCTTCTCCTACGTAACAAAAACACGCACAAGGATCTACAGCAATATTTGTAGAGTCTCAGAAAGAGCAAGAGCAAATAACAAGCATTGGCAAAGCCAATAGGTTTGACCTTTTCGAACAAATGCTTTGCCCATGTTTTTGTAAATGGTTCGCAGTATTGGCAAAAAAAAAATATACCCTGCAAAAGATTGCAATGATTGGCGCACCAATGCCATGGGTACACATCATGACACTATAGGTGCCGAGAAGGCTGGCATATGTGTGTTTGCATCACTATGCATGCACACCCAAGAGGCATGAAATGGCCGCTGTTCAAATCATTGTTCTATTTACTGTTGCAAGATGGTGGACTCCACTTGGATTGTGGGTAAATAAAAGAAAAAAATTAAAAGGCGCCACAAAAACGGTTTTTGAAAACAGAGAGGATCAGCCAGCAAATGAAATCTGCCAGGCCATCCAAAAATATTATTTCTAAGGACTGTGACAGGCGGAGAGCAATGGAGGAGTGGGTGGGGGGGGGGGGAGAAGGAAATGTGTGGGATCAGTGGATAGTGGGAAGGGTAGCAACAGAGGAGCTTGAGGCAGTGGAATAAATAAAAAACAAAAACACACAGGGTGGGAAAGCAAGCAGTGGACAAGCTGTGAGTGGTGGAGGAGGGGCAACATGCAGCACCTGGTGAGAGAGCTGTATTTCAGGTTGAGAGCAGCAAGCGAGGAAGAAAACAAGAAAACACATGCATTCTAATGGAGGGCTGAAGAAAAAAGTGTGAGCAATGGAAGGTTCCAAGTCATATAGTCAAATTAATGGAAAACAAATGTGGTCCAGGGGGTACAAAAACATAAGCATTGACAAAGCCAATAGGTCTCGCTTATTAGCTTTACCAATGTGTTTTAGCCATGTTGTGCAACAGCGTGGCTCCTGTTCAGCATGGCTAATCATTAGTGGCATAGAGGAAAGTGGCATAAAGTGGGTTGTCATTGAGTGGAGTGGCGAAGGGTGGAGTAGAGTGTTGTAGAGTGGAGTGTAGTAGAGTGGAGAGGTGTAGAGTGGCAGGGGCATGGAGTGGAATACAGTGTAGAAGAATGGGTGTTGTAGAGTGTTGTGGAGTGGCATATAGTGGAGTAGAGTCATAGAGTGCAGTGGCGTAGAGGGGAGAAGTGCTGTGGAATGGAGTGAAGTACAGTGGCCTAGAGTGAAGTGGCATAGAATGGAGTGGCTTATAGTGGCACAGAGTGGTGTAGAGTGTCGTAGAGTGTGGTTTAGTAGAGTGGAGTAGATTTTTGTAGAGTGGAGTAGAGTTTCATAGAGTGGCGAGGAGTGGAGTACAGTAGAGTGTCATAGAGTGGAATGGGCATAGAGTTGAGGGGCGTAGAGTGGTGTAAAGTGTAGTAGAGTAGAGTGTCGAGTGGAGGGCCATGGAGTGGAGACAAGTGGTGTAGAGTGGAATTGATTAGTACAGTGCAGTGGTGTAGAGGGGAGCTGAGTCATGGAGTAGACTGGCCTAGAGTGAAGTGTCATAAAGTGGAGTGGTGTATAGTGGCACAGAGTGGAGTAGAGTGTCATAGAGTGGAATAGAGTTTCATACAGTGGAGTGCATAGAGAGTGGTAGAGTGGAGTACAGTGGAGTAAAGTAGAGTGTCATAGAGTAGAGAGGGCATAGAGTTGATGGGCCTATAGTGGAGTGAAGTGTAGCAGAGTGGAGTGGCATAGAGGGGAGTGCCATAGAGTGGAGATGAGTTGTGTAGAGTGGAGTGGCATAGCGTAGCGTGGCACAGATTTGAGTAAAGTGTCATAGATTGGAGTGGCGTAGCATGGAGACAAGTAGAGTGCAGTAAAGTGGCATAGAGTGGAGTAGAGTGGCACAGAGTGTCGTGGTGTGACGTAACGTGGAGTGGCTTAGAGTGCAGTGGATTAGATTGACTTAGTAAAGTGGCATAGAGTGCCGTAGAGTGGATTGGAGTGTGGTGGAGTGGAGTGTCTTATAGTGGTGTAGAGTGGAGTAAAGTGGCATAGGGTGTCGTAAAGTGGAGTACAGTGGCATAGAGTGTCGTGAAGTGGCTTAAGAGTGCAGTATGCATGGTGTGTTGGTGTATTGCCACTACAGATAAAGCATTTTCAATTGAAATGACTATTACATTTGTGAATACAGTTTATGGCACGATTGTCACTTACATTCTCTCACTTTGAAGTCAGACAAAGACAAGTAAACACCATGCTCCCTCTGAAGATAGAGCCTGATATTTGACCTCTGTCTTTTAAGGCACAGCAAATGCGACGTGAAAAGAACAAAATGTAAATGGCTGTTTACAGAAAGCAAGGACTTGTGGAAGAATACAAGGAGCAATAGTGGACAAGCTTTGCTGCACATAAAGGCTAAAGACTTATTAGACAGCCTAAAATAAACAAAGTCAGCAAATAGAAAGCTAGAAAATGGGAGTCACAAATCACAAAGTCAATAGTAAGCAATAGGTGGATTGTATTCCCAGGGAAGCTTTCAGAATGCCAGCAGTAAGGTAGGCTTAAACCTAAAAAAGTGCTTAAACAGTGATACCACCAGCCATGGCAGGATACTTCATCTGGTTGTAAGGTTGCCCAAATAACACATAATGACACAAATGGTAAGGTGCAACATGCTTAAAATGAGTTGATCAATATCACCCCCGTTTTGTTTCCTTTACCTCTCCAATTCACTATTTGCATATAGTATGTAATGAGAAATCCTTAACTTCATTAGTATCATAAACATTTGCATCATACAAAGTTCCGTGACAGTTACGGAGTCCGTGAGCATGGCGACTAAGGAAACAAAAACAGGACTCTTTATGCCAATGGCATCGCATTAGTACTATCGAATGTTTTTTTAACTAATCTATGTGGTCTAAAGTTGTCAGATGTGCCACTTCCAGAACTGTCCAGAAATTACTGTTAACGCGGGATTTCTGGTCTATAGTTATAGGCCTAGATCCCAACTCAGGTCGACTGAACCATTGGTACCTGTCATTGAGTAAAAGGCAATCCACTACCAGGTTAATCCGTTAATGACTTACACCACTCTAAAGAACCACTTAAGCTTAAAAGGTTTAAAAGTTTATACAAAGCCAAACTTAACTGGGGATACAAACATCTCAATATAAGGTTCAAAAGATATACGGGTATCAATACAAACATGAATTTTCTAAATGCTCTTAGTCGGCAGAAGAATATTACCAAAACCAATTCAAAAATCATCAAAGTTACAAGAATAGACACAAGCTGTAGCTTATGAGTCATTTACAGAAAGGAAAGAAATCAGATTAGACTGTCCCTACACTAGACTAAGTGACATCCCTACTTAGCAAGATCTTAACCTAAAAAGGTGTCAGCAGTGGTGACTTCCAAAGAAGATCACACACTTCCCTTAGTCTTTGTTTCAAAACGATGTCTCGCAGTTCCCTATCTGCCTACCCATCCGCTCTCTTAGGTTCCTCAGATCATCTGCCTTAACTCCACCCCGGGGTGCTGTCCCTAATACAAAATCACATTTACAATGGATACGCCCTTTGGAGACACCCCTTAGAGACGCCCCTCACGTGGTGTTGGTTCTGGTATGTTCCATGCTGGTACTCCTCTGGGCCCATCGTTAGCGTTGACCTTGCTTCCCAGGCTCCTCTCCGGCAAGACGGTACCCCCAGGAAATTCCTGAAGACTCCTCCAGGCCTGTGCCTGGCTCTCTTGAACAAAAGTCTATTCATCACTCTCTTGATTAAAACCTCCTCGCACCTGCAAACAGACACTTGTACTGTGGGCCCCAAATTCCGGCCTCCACCATATCTTTAAGTCGTAAACCATTTGAACAGGCTCCACAGTTTGTGCTTAACACGACCTTTCTCTAACGAGCACATGCAGATCAAAAGAAATGACTTTGTCTATTCAGGCCTATCTAGAATTACATGAACGGGCCTGTGCACTCTGCAAAACATTTAATTTCTTCTAAACAGCATTCTAACTTATTACACACTATGATTATATGAAACGTTTATAAAACATATTTCAGTTCTAGGATCAATAATACTTTGAATTACAATAACATTGAAATCCACCATCGTGTAAGAGTGTAACAGCATCTTGTACTCTATGTGAACTGCCATGTGGCCTACACATTTCTACATTTAGCAGCATTACATTTTCCCCTACCACTGCCACATAACATGGGATTTCAACATCATTCTAACATCCCTACAAACTTCTACATTAGCTTTTCACACTTGATATAAGTATTCTATTTTAATAAGACACTATTATATATTTTCACTCTATATATTCGACACTCTTATATAATGTTTACTAAACTAATACAACGTGCTTGTAAATATGGTGCACTTCTATATTTTTCTTGATTTGCGCTCTCTCAATCCCCCCTTTGATGACTTTCAGTAGTCATCATCATTACAACACCATCCCTGAGGTATGGTCTGAGTCAAACTGAAGTCGTTGCAGTACCCCCTCGTTT
This sequence comes from Lissotriton helveticus, assembly GCF_964261635.1. Taxonomy (NCBI): domain Eukaryota; kingdom Metazoa; phylum Chordata; class Amphibia; order Caudata; family Salamandridae; genus Lissotriton; species Lissotriton helveticus. The sequence goes on along the minus strand of NC_136067.1, from coordinate 1,633,728,914 downwards.
CATCATCTCTAGAGCCTTCAGACTCCTATACTGATTATCCTGCATCGCAGTCAATCTCCTCTCTTGCCTTCTCATGGTTCTTTGCAACCGGTTTGATCTATACCATTGGTACAGCCGCACCAATCCCCACAAGGTGATTATACAAATCACTATTATGATGATAGGTTTCACTATGTACCAAATGATATTCTTTCCTCGGTTGGCAAACCAACCTCCAACTTTACCCATTCCTTGACCTACCTTTTTCCCACACTGTTACCTTTGTCAAATCCTCAATTTCATGGTGTATTTCAGTAATGTTCCGAATGTACTTTTCTAAAGGTTTTGAGTTGTCTGGAATGTAAGTGCAACATTCCTGGACCTTCAAAGCATTACAGACTCCTCCCTCTTTTGCTAACAGAACATCTAGAGCAAGTCGGTTCTGAAGAACCATTGCCCTTATCGATTGCATCTCTCCCTCCACCAGCATTAATGATCTAGCAGTACTGGCGGACAACCTATCTACAACTGTTGCCAATCTTCTAATCTTGACATCATTTAATGCTATCCCTAAAATAGGAAACATAGCACCAAATACGTCTCCAACTACCTCCTCAGCGCTTACATCCCTTCTTCCTCTAGCTTGAGTTCCTCCCTCTATAATTTCCAAATCCTTAGCATGGTATATTTTGGGAAAGACAATTGCCAAATAACATGATCCATACCAATTATCTGGTAATTTCACGTATGCATTTTTCCCACAGACAAAATATACATTTGGGATCACCTGCATTTCCTTCAAGAAGTCTTTCGAATAATATTCTAATTGGAAAGCATGTTCACAACTCACCTTTCCAACAAACACATTCTCGTAATAAGTTTCACTTCTATGTATGCACAATTTCCACTTTTTCTCTCGGTCTAAAGCTATTGGACCATTGCTACCCTTTCTTTGATGTGCCCTTTCTTCCTCCGTCCAATCTGTCTTCCATTGACCTGAAGCTTTCAGAATCTTCTGTCTCCTGTATCGATCATCCACCTGCCCTACAAACCTTTTCTCAATTTCTGACACTTTACAAGTCAAATTATTTCTTCGGGGCATGTGAAGTATCTAATGTTTTCCAGGGAAGGAAACATTTCTGTAATCTGTCTTCACTCTTGTAATAATCCCATTTATTCAAATGCTTGTAATTTGGAACTTCTGGTAACACTGAATCAAAGTTTGAGAAATAATATTCAAACCCATCTCGTTCATAAAATATACTAAGCAGCAAACTACATGTGATTCCATAAGTCAATGGAAGATGATGGTATCTGATACCTTCGTCTACAGAGGCTGGCAGTTTCATGCAGACATAACAATTTTTAGCGTCCATAGCATCAACATATTCGTATAGTAATTTAGCATATGCATTCGATTTAAAGTTCCCTTGTGATTCATCTACATGTAACCTATGAGTCTCAGCTGCTAGTAAAGCTTTATCTTCCTCTGTATTGTCCCCCTTTTTACCAGCAATAGTAGGTTTCTGTGTCGATGTAATCTTTGGTTTTGTTGTTGCTTTCTCTTCGTTTTCATGTCCCACTACATATGATATTGTAACCACTAAAGCTATAAGAAAAATCACTCCCACTAAAAGTGTGCCTATTATACATTTGGCCCTGCCGTTCGGGTTGCCAACCTCCATGTTCTCAAACAGTGTAGTTCCAGTTCTCTTTCCCAGCACAATGTCTCTTCCCTTTGTACAATGTCTCTTTTCGAACCACACCTGGAAGCTGATAATCTTCTCCGCAAGATCAGTCTTTGTTTCTATAGCAACAGACAACCCTAGCCCTTCTCCGTCCACTCAATGGAAGTCCCTAGTTTCTTCTTCTTCCACTTGGCGCTAGGTTACCTCTCAATTTGTTTATTTGCAAAGTCTTTTACACAGTCCTTTAGCAATCCGAAATTATACGTGTTCCAGCGACTCTAATCACGGCTTCTAATATTTCCAAATGAAGAAGGACCTCCCCAAGTATTGACCTCCTTGGACAACAAGTCGGGAAATCTATTCTGTTTAAAACCAAGTCTCTTATTCCACTCAGATAAGGAGGATAGGGGATATTGAGTGTGAGCAACCCTTCGACCTCCACTCCCGGTATCAACAACACTATCTCCACTGTTATGATGGGATCAGTGCTGATCAGGGTCACTTCCCTCACCCTCCCAGTTCCCTGTACACTGGACATCTGCAGCGAGGTAGGTCCACTCAGGAGTAGCGTATCTTCTGCAAGGCACTCGCACCCTCCTCGATCTTCTCGGACCTTCCTGTTCCTGTCCTTGTGTACTTTCGTCCAAATCCGAGTCTTCAGATACAGGGGCAAGAGTTTTCTCTGGAGCTGTCTTCAAGCTTGGCCTCTTTCTTCTTTCACTTGGCCAACTAACTTCTCCACGCCTCTCTCTCCTATATCTTGTCCGCACACTCGGTTCTTGATCACTCTGGGCTTGATCTGGGTCTGAGCCGTATTCACAGCAACTTTCTCCTTCTGTGGCAACTTCAGTTTCACTGCCGTCCTGTCCTTCTTCTTCTTGTTCTGTAGCGCTCCCAACTTCTTCCGACACCCCGACAGCTTGACTGGTCCCCTCTAGTGGTTCTCCCTCCACTGCTGAATTTTCATCTGGGAGAGGAGCTGTTTCTTCTAGGGGTGCTGGAACTCTTTGAGTATGGGAAGCGTGTATCCAGTTTGGCAGCCCTCCACACTTCACAGCGGTATTCGTGGTCAGGATAACTTGATAGGGCCCCTTCCAACGCACGTCTAAGCAGTTCTTCCGGACGTGCTTCTTCAGCAGGATCCAGTCACCTGGACACAAGTCGTGACATAGATCTCTTGAAGATGGAACTTCAGCAGCCTGCACCTGAAGAGACACAGAATGAATGGCGTCAGACAGCCCCTTGCAGTAATCCAGGATTAGGTCATCCATAATATTCAACAAAGCTGTAGTGGGTACAGACGGAAGTCTCATTGCCCTCCCCATTAAGACTTCGTGTGGAGAGAGACCTGTCCTCCTGTCTGGTGTGCTACGCATACTCATGAGTACCAAGGGCAGAGCATCAGGCCAACTTAAGGACGTCGATGAACAAAGGCGGCCTCGAGGCCCCGAGGTTTGACTTGTACTACTATGCGGCACAGCTTCTCCCGGCCGCCCGGTGGTTTGCTGAACACGAGAACTGGGAGCTGGCACTGTTTGCAGGAGTGACTACTGTTAAGGACCTACAGGAGGCCTTGATGCAGGGTCGGGGCGCTGACGATACTCTGCCCTATGTGGTGAGACATACGGCCAACATTTGGCAGCGCTTTGTAGAGAAGGTTCTACGACGCACGCCGTTCCACAGGGAGCTCCCACTTTGGATATTGGCCCCGATACTCACACTGGAGGAGAGTATGTCCTTTAGGGAGTGGTGCTTGGGCGGCTGCGAGACCCTGGCGGATCTCTACCCGGATGACTCCTTTGTGTCCTTTGAGAAGGCCATGGACTCTTTTAACCTCGAAGAGGGCCAATACCTTCACTATGGAAGTCTTAGGGAGGTGGCCAGGACGACGTGGCCCCCATTCCCGGAGACACCCCAGCTCACTCATACTCTGGACGTTATCTTGTCCTGTGGGAGAGGTAGGCGCCTGATCTCCCTCCTTTACTCCGCCATGCGCCGAGACTCGACTCCCCCGTTAGCGCCGGCCTGGGTGGCATGGGAGGCGGATCTGGGGATGGAATTGGACCCGGCCCAGAGGAGGCGGATTGGACTGTTGACTCGTAAAGTGTCCTGCAATGCCCGCTTTAAGCTTATACACTTTAACTTTGTTCACCGTACCTACATGACACCTGTCTCACTCCACCGTATATCGTCAGATAGACGACACAATTGCCCTAGGTGTGGGATGGCAAGGGCGGGATTCCTACACCTGGCGTGGGAATGCCCATTGGTCCAGGATTTTTGGCGCAGGGTGGTGGTGTCCATTTCCCGTACCACCCATCTTAGGTTGCAACTAGACCCACTTCCCTGCCTGCTAGCGTTAGTGCCTAAGCCAAAGAAGAGAGGTCTGTCTTATAAATTGTTGCAACTTCTGTTGGTGCTGGCAAGGAGACGGGTGGCCATTACCTGGATGGGTCAGAGGGCGCCTGAATTTTCTCATTGGTTGCGAGATGTCAAGGAATGGACCTTGGCGGAGGCGACACACATGCAGCGCTCTCGCAGAGACGAGAAACTCCAGGATGACTTACTCGCCTGGAGAACTATGTGTATGGAAGGGATGAGGGAGGATGACTCAGACGCTACCAGCGCTGAGTTGTTTTCCTCTGCGTCCTCGGAGTCTGGTGAGGGGGAGGAGGGGGGTCTGGAGAGGGGTGTTTGAGCTTGAGCTGGAGCTGCGGTCCCTTGTAGTTCCTTGACAGCTATGTTTGGATTAGCTGGGATTCCCTATAGGCCACACAACATTGTAGTGACTGTGCCCTAACTGGCCCTTGCATGTTTCTCCTCCTATATTCGGACCTGCACTAGAATGTCATTCTTGGGGTAGTTCGTTATAGTTCAAGCTGTTATGTAGTGTAGGAATGCAACTTAAGAAAACTGGCGTAGACATTGATATTGTTTTATTGTTACTTGGAGCACAATTGCACTTTTCCCTATTCAAATGTAAGTTTACTCCTGCGCCGCCCTGCCTCCGGGATGTGGGCCATAAACGGCTGTGTATTGGTTCTGGGACTTCTTGTTCCTGCTGTCTACATTCGGACTGGGTTGATGATTGTATATTTTGTGCCTTCTTCTTATCTTCGCCACAATAAAAAAATTCTAAAAAAAAACAACAAAAAAAAAAAAAGGACGTCGATGAACATACTTTGGCTATTCGGGACTTCAAAGTGCCATTGATCTGCTCCACGATACCTGAGGCCTCTGGTCGATAGCTACAGTGCAACTTCTGATCAATATTCAATGCAGAGCAAAGCATTTTCACAACTTCACTGTTGAAATGAGTTCCTCGATCTGATTCCAGGGAGTTTGGCACCCCGTAGCGCGGGATCAACTCTCTAAGCAACAACTTTGCTACTGTGAGTGTATCGCACCTGCGTGTAGGGTATGCTTCGACCCATCTGGAAAATATGCATACAACCACCAGAACATACCTGAGGTGGTTGCTTTTTGGCATCTCAATGAAATCTAATTGCATTCTGTTGAAAGGCCCCCCAGACCTCCCAATGTGACTCATTGTAACCGGTGTTCTTTTCCCTACGTTCAGTTGCTGACAAGTAACGCATCTCCTACACACTGCTTCTGCTGCAATCCTAAACTTAGGGCAATACCAAGTCTGCCTGAATACCCTCAGCATGGCATCCCTTCCTAAGTGTACTGGACCATGTATCTGTCGTGCCATTGGACTCACTAATTCCTCAGGTAACACTGCTCTTCCATCTGCTGAAACCCAGAAATCCATTTCACTTTTCACACATCCTGCTGTTTCCCATGCCTTTTTCTCTGAATCAGGTGCGTTCTCTTGCATGTTTTTTAAGTCCTCCCAAGTATCTACTGTTTCTAACATCATATTTAATTCGGTCTTTTCCTGAGCCCCACCTACTTCCACCTCCGTGAAAGAGTATCCTTGCTCCGCGCAATAGCGGGCAACTTCATCTGCATATCTATTACCTTGTGACACAAAATCTGTATTTTTGGTGTGGGCTACACATTTGACGATTGCAATTGCAGCTGGACCTTGTAATGCTTCTAACAACAGTCACACAAATTCTCCATTTCGAATAGGCGAACCAGAGGAGGTCATGTAACCTCTCTGAGACCACAACTGCCCAAAATCATGAACTACACCGAAACCATATTGGCTATCCGTATAGATGGTGACTCTAATTTTGTTTCCTGCTATACAGGCACGTGTCAATGCAATGATTTCTGCCACCTGTGCGGAGTGTACTCCTTCCAGGCAAGCGGCTTCCACAACTCCAGTAATGGTGCAAACAGCATAAGCTGCTCTCAACCGACCAGTATCGTCTCTTAAACATGAGCCATCAACAAAGAAAATTTCATCAGGGTCGATCAACGGCTCATCCACGATATCTGGTCTTGGTTTCGTGCATAGTTCAGTCACATCAAGGCAGTCGTGATCTTCACATTCCTCGCCTTCAATATCGTTAGGAAGTGGCATCAATGTAGCAGGATTCAAAACAGAGCCCCTCTTAAGGGTCACGTTCTCCGCAGCAAGTATAACTTGCTCGTAGCGCGTGAGCCTACTGTTGGTCATGTGCTGTGTCTTGGTCCTGGTCATCAACAATTCTACAGAATGCGGTACATACACCACTAACTGGTGTCCCATTACAATATTTTCACACTGCTCAATGCTGACACCTGTTGGAGCAACGGATTTGAGACATCCGGGCAACGCTGCGGCTACTGGATCTAAGGTAGCCGAAAAGTATGCAACTGGTCTACGGGCATTTCCATGAATTTGCACTAAAACTGACAAAGCACAACCTTCCCTTTCGCAACAGAAAAGTGAAAATGGTTTCTCATAATCTGGCATTCCCAAAGCCGGAGCACGGCACAAGTCTTCTCTCAGCTGGAGGAACGCCATCAAACAATCCTTGTCCCATGGTACCGGATCACTCACCTCCTTGTGCGTCAGTTTTTGTAAAGGTTTTGCTTTCAGTGAAAAGTTAGCTATCCACTGTCGGCAATAACCAACCATTCGTAGGAACATCCTGACTTCTCTCTGTGTCGTAGGCCCATTCATCTTCATTATCGCCTCTATCCTATCTGGTGACATTTTGCGCTTTCCTTTTTCTATCCTGTGATCCAAGTACTGTACTTCTGTCAGACAGTACTGCAATTTGTTCGGAGATACCTTATGCCCATTTTCAGCTAAATGGTTCAGCAAGGCAATGGTATCTGTCTTACAAGCCTCTTCTGTTTCTGACGCAACAAGTAGGTCGTCTATGTACTGGACCAGAACCGAGTTCTGGGGCAGTACCAGACTTTCAAGATTTTTCTTCAACAGCTGGTTGAAAATTGATGGGCTATCTGTAAACCCTTGGGGGATACGACACCATGTTAAAACGCGATTTTCCATTTTAAAAGTGAAAAGATACTGGCTCTCTTCATCCAATGGGATTGAAAAGAAAGCCTGACAAAGATCTATCACTGTGAACCACTCAGCTTGGAATGGTATCTGAAACAATATCACTGATGGATTCGGTACCACTGGACAACATGAAACAACTATGTTGTTAATTTTTCGAAGATCTTGCACTATTCTAAATTTCCCACTAGGTTTCTGCAAACCCATAATCGGGGAGTTGCATAGACTTCCCACGATTTCCTTCAGTATTCCCTGTTTTATCATAGGGTCGATTACAGGTTTTATTCCTGCAATTGTCTCTGGGGTCAGTTTGTATTGGGGCGTTCTTGGATATTCAGCATTTGGTTTAACCATAATCTTCACTGGTTCTACTCCTTTGATCAGTCCTATCTCTTCTCCCGTAAAATCCCATACTTCTGATGACACTGCATCTCGTAAATCCCCTGGGAGCTCCTCCACTGTCAGGGTAGGATACAGTTCTATGCATGTTCTTGAATTTACAACTTTGAAGGTAGCGTCAACATCTGTAGTCTGTACCTCTACTCCCTGAGGTGTGCAGTATATTGTGCAGTTCAGTTTACACAATAAGTCCCTTCCTAACAGACACACAGGACTAGAATCACATACCACAAACTGATGTTCATCCGTGTAGTTTCCTATTTTCACTGATACTGGTTCCGTCAAAGGGCTATTCATTCTTTTATTTGCAACTCCTACCACCTGAATCGTTTCCCCCGACATTGGTAGATCTGGAACCACTGCCGATCTCAGAGTGGATCGGGTAGCTCCAGTATCCACCAAGAATGTTGTAGTACACCCTGCCACTTCTGCCTCAACGAACGGTCCTCTTTGATCCACTTCTAGAACTGCCCCGAGGGTACAGTCCTCCTCTCTACTTACACGTCGTCCCGTCAATGGATCAACGTAGTAACACTCTTCTTTACCTGTGAACAAAGGCATCTGTCTATAGACCTTTCCTCCTGTCGTAATCTTTGGTGGCTGAGGGAACTGAGCTCGTGGAGCTGAAGTCCCCCCCTTTGGCCACATTACTTCTTGACACTGTCACCCTTTGAACTGGAAATTCCTGAACTTCCTCCTCTACTTCTATTTCTCCATTTTCAGGGTTATAGGGACACTCGCGTCTCCAATGTCCCACCTGGTGACACTGATGACACTTTGTCGTTTTCTTCAATGTAGCAAAGTCTATTCTAGGTCTCGGATTTTCCTCGTTGTCCTTATTATGATTGTTTGATTTCCGTCCCATTGTCCCTGTTCCCTGTTGCTGCTGTCCTCCCTTTCCAGCTGACTGCATCTGCACCATCATCAATTTCTCCTTTAATTTCTTTGCTTTGGACTCTATCTCATCACTGCAGTATCTTGCGTATCTCAGAATCTCATCCAATGGTTTGTTTTGCCAACAAATTAAATACTGCTGAATCATCAGACAAATATCAGGTCTCAACCCCAAAACAAACTTTGATACAAACTGTCCTATATCCTTGGGGTCCATTACATCTAGTCCACTGTATTGTTTGAATGCTTTCAGCAATCGCTCATAATACTCATGGACTGTCTCCTTTGGTTCCTGTCTTGTTCGGTCTATTTTTACCCAATCTATGTCTTGTGGTGGCACCTTCTCCTTCAGCCATGTCATTACCCTATCGTAATTTAACATTACTGTTTCTGAAGGTCCATTAGTACGAGTATCCCTTGCTGGCTCGGTAGTTGGCCACTCGACACTAACCTTGCATGCTATCCACAAGTCTCCTGGGACCACAATGTCAAACAAGGTGTTCAAATCAATCCACAATACTTTTGAGATCTTCACAAACCTCTCTACCTGCTTGTACCACTCCACAGGGTTCTCCCTTAACTTCGGAAATGAGTTGGTGAAGGCAGCCAAATCTCCCCTACTCCAGGGTACGTGTACATAATTCCCATTCGCTATTTCTCGCAAAGGGAATGCCTCCATCTGCATTAGTCTTCCCTCCGGAGACATCACATTCGCACTCCGCCTGACAGTGCCCTTTTTCGACCACCTCTCTTCCCATTTGTCCAGATCTCTCCATGCTCTTATTCCTGTGATCAGTTCCCTTATGTGTGTTTTTAATCCAGTTGTCCTCCTCTCATCTAGGTCCTGATCTGAATAATGCAACCTGTGGTTACCCTGTAATGCCTTGGTTCTGGACAAATCTACCATATACTTGTCTGCCAGTTCAGACAGTTTCTCATGAGTTGCTCTGGCTTTTCGAGTGATGTCCTTTGCTATAAACAACAGCTCATCTTGTTCGTACATGTCAATCCTTTCTATCGGCACTGTACCATCTATCATCTCGTCCAGGTCAGATTTTAAACTGGACACGTCGAGTCTTTTGGCTTTTATTACAGCTTTCAATATGCCATCTCTAGAGAGTCTATTTACATCCCTCCCATCACAGCTCTTAGTCCTACGTCTAGGCTCAGGCGAGTTATGGGGAGTCCTCCCTTGCTCCCATCTCTCCAGGTTCCATGCAGTTCCATCCTCTCTGGGTGTATGGTGAAACACTCCTCTGTTTCCCATGATCTCATATTTCTCATTTTGCCTGGTTTCTCCAGGTGCATGGTAAGACCTCCCGTTATTCCCCATCTCTTCACCATTTGCCGGTGGTCTCTGATCAGTCGGCACATGGCAAGATCCTTCACTGTTCCCTATGCTCCCACGACTCCAGTGCTGTACATTATCACTGGGTGCATGGTGAGTGCACCTAAACCTATCTCTGTACTCCTGGGCCCTTTGGTCTCCCTCATTTCGAATAAAACGAGATGTCTCCCCACACTCCGTACTTCTGCCTCTTTGCTCCTGCTCATTTCCTCTGTCTGTATGACGTATAACTCCTCTACTCTCCTGACTTTTACCATCCCACTCCTGACTGCCTTCGCTAGCCCCGCAATGAGATAATGTTCCATTGCCTCGACTTCCCCATTCCGCTTCTGCTCTTGACCTGTTGCTCTGTGCTTCTGTCGACGCATCCCATTCTCTCAAGTCAGCCCTCAACTCTATGTAGGATTTCGGCCGTGGTCCCCTCAGGTCCATCGGTCCTCTCTGACCCCCCTGTTCTGTTACGGGGCCCACTGCTGAATCCAATGGGGTGCTCCACGTTATTGGTCCTGGCAATTGCCTCCAGGCATTGGTCGTGTTATTCCTTCCTTCTATCTCAACTCTTTCCCTGTCTAGCTGTACCTGTTTTTCCTCTCTCGCTTTTTCTGGGCTATAAATCGACCGTATAGGACCTATGGTAACAGGTACTTGAAGAGCCTCTGGCAATCTATGAGACTCAACCCTTTCCGTTGCTGGCGTCTTCTGCACCACAAACCTTCCAACTACTCTCTGTACAGGACTATGTTGAGGTGTCTCCTCACCTTTGGTAGGTACCCAATCCGCTATAGGGAGTGGCCTGTTCTCTTCTATGTCAACCTCACCTTCTTTTGGGAGCCCCGTACCTTCTGTCTCCCTATTGTCCGGAGGTGGTCTATCTATCAACAACCTATTTATGAGGCCGTCCTCCGACTCGCTCTCATCATCCTCTTCCATGGGTCTCTTTCCACCCGTAACCTCTCTCATGGGGTACAACTTATCCACCTCAATCACCTGTACTCTCCACTTCTTGGCTTCTGCATCCCATTTGGCATCTTGCACTGCCCTCACTGATCGCCGTACCCTTTCCTGGCGTCTGTTCTGACTCCTGTCGTGCGCCGCCCTAATCCATGCATTAAGCGCCTCAAACTGTGTTGGTCTAGGCAAAGGTCTCAATGAGGACATAACTGCTTTCAACTGATGTAACACTTCTAATCTAAACGTTCCGTATTTTGGAAAAGTCAGTTCCTCATTCTCCTCTGTAATCTTACTCCAAGTCCCAAGCCACAGTATAGTATGCAACCCAACATTCGTTGCCATATAGTGAGCTGGTGTACCCTCCGGAGGTGCCTCTTCCCCGCAATAAGATTCTCTTCTTTTTCTCTTAAAAATCCCTCTCAAACATTTAAAACACTTCATGTTCAAAATCTACAAAATTTCTATTTTCTCCGCGTTCGTTTTACTTCCTGATGACAATCCACCAATCTCAGCGCGGTTTTCGCTAACTGGCCTATCACAGCACGGCTCTTCGCTGACGTCACACCAACCGGCCTATCACAGCGCGGCTTCACACCAACCGGCCTATCACAGCGCGGCTCTCGCTGACGTCACTCGTCCCCCTTTTGCAGCAGTTCCCCTCCTTTCTCCGCTCGTCTCCCGGTCATGCATGCGTCCCATTCATACTCTGAAAAATGATTACTTCCGTCCAAGCGATCACTTTCCTTGACTGTACGTCCACAGTCTAACTGTAATTGTCACCTTAACTGACGAAATGTCTTTCCGTGTACGTCCAGACAATCGCCTTCTCTGATAGGTTACTTGCACACGGTAACTTTCGACCTGCGTCCGTTACCCACACACTCATTCTTGCATTCCCCCTATCTCGGTCCTGCGGGCGATCAATGGTACCTCATGACCCCCTTTTCTCTGGTCGACAACTACTCTGGATGTTCGATACACCCGAACCACTTAAGCTCTTCCCCGCACTTAAGATTTTGCCAGGTTGCGCGCGCTCACAACCCTCCCTCATTCACACTACAGGCATTCAACTCCGCAAGACATTACAATACAGATACAACACAAAACACCGCAATCTGTCCACGCATGACCCTTGTTATACTCACTCTCGTCCGATTCTGCTGCTTTTCTCTCGCGCCGTCAGCACCCTCTTCGGCGGGCCACCTCTCGATCTCTAGGGACCTTGGGGTAAACTTAACCTAGTCTAGATCACCTTCCTCAAGAAGGTAACCATCCTCACTCTGCTACCAACTGTTAACGCGGGATTTCTGGTCTATAGTTATAGGCCTAGATCCCAACTCAGGTCGACTGAACCGTTGGTACCTGTCATTGAGTAAAAGGCAATCCACTACCAGGTTAATCCGTTAATGACTTACACCACTCTAAAGAACCACTTAAGCTTAAAAGGTTTAAAAGTTTATTACAAAGCCAAACTTAACTGGAGATACAAACATCTCAATATAAGGTTCAAAAGATATACGGGTATCAATACAAACATGAATTTTCTAAATGCTCTTAGTCGGCAGAAGAATATTACCAAAACCAATTCAAAAATCATCAAAGTTACAAGAATAGACACAAGCTGTAGCTTATGAGTCATTTACAGAAAGGAAAGAAATCAGATTAGACTGTCCCTACACTAGACTAAGTGACATCCCTACTTAGCAAGATCTTAACCTAAAAAGGTGTCAGCAGTGGTGACTTCCAAAGAAGATCACACACTTCCCTTAGTCTTTGTTTCAAAACGATGTCTCGCAGTTCCCTATCTGCCTACCCATCCGCTCTCTTAGGTTCCTCAGATCATCTGCCTTAACTCCACCCCGGGGTGCAGTCCCTAATACAAAATCACATTTACAATGGATACGCCCTTTGGGACACCCCTTAGAGACGCCCCTCACGTGGTGTTGGTTCTGGTATGTTCCATGCTGGTACTCCTCTGGGCCCATCGTTAGCGTTGACCTTGCTTCCCAGGCTCCTCTCCGGCAAGACGGTACCCCCAGGAAATTCCTGAAGACTCTTCCAGGCCTGTCCCTGGCTCTCTTGAACAAAAGTCTATTCATCACTCTCTTGATTAAAACCTCCTCGCACCTGCAAACAGACACTTGTACTGTGGGCCCCAAATTCCGGCCTCCACCATATCTTTAAGTCGTGAACCATTTGAACAGGCTCCACAGTTTGTGCTTAACACAACCTTTCTCTAACGAGCACATGCAGATCAAAAGAAAAGACTTTGTCTATTCAGGCCTATCTAGAATTACATGAACGGGCCTGTGCACTCTGCAAAACATTTAATTTCTTCTAAACAGCATTCTAACTTATTACACACTATGATTATATGAAACGTTTATAAAACATATTTCAGTTGTAGGATCAATAATACTTTGAATTACAATAACATTGAAATCCACCATCGTGTAAGAGTGTAACAGCATCTTGTACTCTATGTGAACTGCCATGTGGCCTACACATTTCTACATTTAGCAGCATTACATTTTCCCCTACCACTGCCACATAACATGGGATTTCAACATCATTCTAACATCCCTACAAACTTCTACATTAGCTTTTCACACTTGATATAGGTATTCTATTTTAATAAGACACTATTATATATTTTCACTCTATAGATTCGACACTCTTATATAATGTTTACTAAACTAATACAACGTGCTTGTAAATATGGTGCACTTCTATATTTTTCTTGATTTGCGCTCTCTCATTACCGTAACATGTTATCACATAGTTACATTTCGGGTTAATTGAACTGTATTTTTTTTAACTCATTGAGGCAAAATTACATTACAATATTGCGGTATTTCACAAACAAACAACACAACTATTGTAAAAGGAAAATGGAAAATAGAAATACAGACATTAGAAGTCATTCACATTTACGTATCTTGTTTCTAAGTTCTGGGCCACCATTTACATAAGCTTGTGGTTAAATAATATAAAAATCGCTCAATACTCCCAGAGTATCTGTCAGTTCGATAATTAACCTGCCCTAAATTAGGAAAGGGGAAAAATAGTCACTCAGTTATACATACAATATGACAAAGTGCTATAGTGTAAAGATCTAAAGTTTGGACACATTTTCCCACCATTTTGAATATGCAAAGCCAACTTAGCTCTGTCAAAAGGCTGTGCCCAGGAAGCCTATCAGTGCAGAGTGCGAAGCACAGTAGGTCCGTCCCTCCAACCACTTATAGTACACTGATAGTTATGTCAAGCATCTAAATTTCCATAGGAAAGGCATATTTGTTAACTTTGGCGAAGTCAAACGAAGCCACAGAATTGCCCAATCCTCTAACCCTCACTGCTGCCCACTGTCTTATTAACAATAGCAGCCCGTCCCAACGTTGTCCGGGTATGAAATAGAATGTGTGTAATGTGTGTATTTGGCATGGGCAATTTATTTTAAAATCTCGCGGTAGACAACATTTTTTGTTTCATTAGAATAGGGACGGAGAAGGTCCAGCTGCAGCCCTGGTTGATGTTAGCAGGCGCGTGTAATTGGTGTAGTGATCCGCCGCCTGATCCCGGCTACAGCCTGGGTTGATGTTAGCAGGCGCGTGTAATGTCGTTGAATGAGAGAGTTATCAGCCGGGGGTAATTCCGTTTAATGACAGAGTTCAGTGACAGCGAGTAGGAGAGGCTTCAGTAGTTGTCCCCGCAGACACGCTCATTTGCATGTTCCCCCGCTTGAGGCCCAGATGCAGGCCTGTTTGATGTTAGCAGGCGTGTGTTCCCCCGCTTGAGGCCCAGCTGCAGCCCTGGTTGATGTTATCAGGCGCGTGTAATTAGTGTACTGATCCGCCGCCTGAGCCCAGCTAGAGCCCTGGTTGATGGTAGCAGGCGCGTCTAATTTCGTTGAATGAGAGAGTTCAGTAACAGCTCGCAGGAGAGGCTGCAGTAATGTTACTTACCAGGATCCAGCTGAACGCGTTTGTCATGCCCCCAGCACACGGCCACAGCAGACGATCTTCTGATTAATGTACGACCCACATGGCATGAAGGGCGGAACGTAGCACACGCCCCTAGTGTTTCTCACGGCCCCAGCGTGCCCCTTGATGCGGCGCAATTGCGTTCACATGGCATGAAGGCCAGACACACGCCACCAGCGTTTCTCACGCCCCCAGCGTGTCATGCCCCCAGCGTGCCCCTTGATGCTGCGCAGCAACGTAATTGGCGCTTGTATGTACGACTCACATGGCATGAAGGGCGGACACACGCCCCCATCGTTGATCACGCCCCCAACGTTTGTCACGCCCCCAGCACACGCCCACAGCCCACGATGTGATGGCCGTACCACACGCCCCCAGTGTTAGTCACGCCCCCAGCCCACGCCCACAGCACAACACAGACACGCCCACAAGGGACTACTTTGCTGGCACGGTTCTTTTACCTTTTAAATGTATATGGTGTCCTACGGTACAATTGTATGTCTTGCACTGTATGATTGTGATGAACACCACTGTTTCTTGAAAAGTTAATAAAAACAATTAAAAAAAAAATGTATATGGTGGCCGTCTGCATAGCCTATGTCCTTCTGCTGCAACTGCCCTTTCCAACGCTGTATTGGGTGTTGTGATTGGTGCTGTGGTTCCTAAGATTACCCGCCTCAAAGGTTTGGGCTCTCTCTTTATAATATTAGTATGGATATATTCAAGAAAGGGAAGCAAAGCCTAAGCATTCTGATTCCAATCAGTGGATTCTGTTGCTGCAATGTTTACTGCATGATTATGGATTCACTCCACTTGCCACCAACTTTGCAAAATTTGCAGATGTCGCCTTTAATGTGGCTTTCTATCCCAAATGGATAAAAAAGAATACTGACAGAGATTATGGCACATAATTTGACTTTATTGCTGCGTAGTTTAGACAGTGACGGGTCCTCTGCTAAGGCAGAGGAGCATCGTCCCACTGCTTCGCAGCAGCTACGCCAGCTTTGTGCGACTAGGCCCGGCTGCCCTGCTCATAGAGCAGGGCAGGGGAGGGAGTGGTAGCACCCTCCTAAGTGCGCAATGACTGTAAAACAGACGTGCGCACTTCGCATGTGCTCCATGACGCCTGCATTACAGCTTGCATGGAGAACTTACCGAAACATGTGTTCAGACCAATCACAATGCTGCATTGCAGCTTTGTGATTAGTCAGGGGAGCCTGGGTGCTTACCAATCACAATGTTGCATTGCAGCGTTGTGATTGGTCAGGGGGGCCTGGCTGCTTCCTGTTCCATTCCTGACGTAAGGAGAGACGACGGAGAGACGCTGCGGTGAGATAAGTTATGTTCTTTTTTTTAATATCCCCTTACCCCCGCTCACCCCCCACCAACCCTGATCTGTGCTGCCCGCTACTGAGTGTAGATAACCGTGCCACATAATATGGTCCTCCGTGTTGAATATTGCTAGAAGCTGTGACAATGTTAAAGCTCTGCAGAATAGTTAGAGGTCTATCATTATGATGATGAAATCCGAATTTCACAGGCAAACATGAAATATTTCCCATATTTCATGGTTCTCTATGAAGTATGGGTTTTACACCACTGCATTTTGTTCAAGAAATTAAATATATATATATATGTGTGTGTGTGTGAAAAAAATAAATAAAATATATATATATATATATATATATATATATATACATTGTGAACAAGCTCCCCTGTGGAGCGAAACGCGTCATCTTCTATGGAATAAACCCTCTTCCTGCTAACTCATTTCGAGTGATTATTTTGCTGGCTATATTTCGCTGCATTGTGTGAGATTTCTGAGGTCCAGACCTACTATATTCCGACGTTACTTGACGGAATTGGGACTGCTTTCTTCATATGTATATACATATACACGTGTATATACTCTTTTTCTTTCTCTCTATCTCCCTTGCTTCCTCTGTCCTGCTGTTTCTGTCTCCATCTACAAAAACATTTAATCACTTTGGTCAAACAACCGACACTGCGCATATACAGTGGTGGCTTCACATTTCCCAGCACGTAATAAGCGGTACCTTTTCAACAAGTGCCCACCCTTAGCAACAACCGCCCTTTGACATCAGCGAGGAATCCACAAGCATGGGCTGCTTCCATTGGCATGGTGCCGACGTGTGTATATAAATGACGGGTTTCTTTCACCAAGCCCCACGGCTGCTGCTACATTCCTGCCCGTAAAGTATAAGGTACGGGGACTTTACAGACTAGAACTAGATGATAGGTTTGTCTTGTAGCTGACATTATGCATTAGAGGGCTGTGACAACAGCGGGGCCTCTTCAGGGAAACATTCTTTCATAACCACCAGTTTGTTTCCACAGTTGACACGAGAAGACAAGTTAAGCCCTAATTACAGGGTTGCCCTTAAAAAGCGGGTCGGTCATCTTTTTCAGGACTCAGTTTAAGTATAGCCTGTCGCCTTCTGAGACAGAGCCTTTTAAAATGCTTCACAATATTCACCTATTTCATCAAATAATTCATTATTCTATGCATCACATTGGATTTGATTTCGTCGCCATTCTTGGGATGTATTATAAGTGGTCACCGTTATACACAATCAGGCGGGCAACTAGAGTCAAATTTGGGGGGGGTGTGGTAAATAAATAAATAATACCCTATTTTTGACTAGACTTATAGCATAACAGATAGCTCAATAAATAAGAGTCAAGATTCGAGGTAGTAGGAGTTTCTGCAGGTTTATTACAGCATAAGGACAGGATCAGGACAACCTGCATAGGAACGGAATGACAGGGCCCAGCAGGACAACTGGGGCCCAGCAGGGGAAAAGAGGCCCAGCAGCTGCTGGGGCTAGGTCTGGGATGAGCGCGCTAACATTTAATAACAAAACATTGACTTATATACATAGCGCAAACACATAGCATTACATTGCAGTAGGCGTAACAGTAGGTGGAGTAGAAGGCGTGACGCGTAGCAGTCGCGAGAGATAAGAGAAATAAGAGGTGTAACTGGGAGTTTACTTAGACATGTGATGCAAAACGTAACAGAATATGTCATGAATGGGCGGAAACATTGGAGGGGGCTACCTAAGGAGCCGGGACCTTTAACCTAATGGTGCGCGAAAACTGACAATGACGTGTTTACTAGGAGAAGCTGGGGCTACGAACTCTGTGCTAGGAGCAGAGACTAGAGTCTGGAGGGTCGGAGCGACATGTACCTAAACCCTATCTGGTATCTACTGTTTAAGGAACATGTTGATATAAACTAGAAGTCATGAGGGGAAAAGCTAACCTGACTCTAAGACTGGACCATGCATTATTCTACATGTAGTGCGTGAAGAATATTAAATGACCATTAAATACAGTATTTCTCCAACGTGGAGACGAGAAGGCTAGACAATGACGGAAACTATTGATGCAGTTCAGTAGCTTAGGAATGCAGAGGAGGAGGACTGAACTGATAACTGGAACTATAACATACTTTTGGCAGACTCAGAGGCAGAGCCGGGGTGCACCGGGCACTGCAAGGCAGGAAGTAAGTGAAGGGTCGAGGATACAGGTGGGGGCTGTATCGCTCCTCAGCGAGGCTTTCAGGAGACAGGAGCTGAATCTGTGGTCCGGGCCCTTTTGAGGCCTGGAAACGGGGACTTTATAATTGAATAACGTGCATACTGAGAAACGTGGCAACATTACTTACATAGGCCTGATATTCGTAGTATTCACGAGGACTGGAAACTAACATACTAGAGGTGGACACAACTGTAATTGCGTCTTTAATCGGACATGGGGAATAACATATGCATATTGGTCATGCACACATAACATATGATGGATGAGGCGTAGGGACACAGAACATGGCAAAATTTACTTTTCCACATTCCCTCCTTGTCACTACGTTTTCATCAGGAAACATCAATATTCATGATACCATCTATCATTTCATACAGTACCATTTGCTCGTCTCGAATTGCCTTGGAACGAGATTTAGAACGGGGCTTGGGACTGGGAATACAAGAGGTAGCACACATGCTGCAAATCGCAGGGCCACATTGTATACAGAGGCAGCAGCTAAATATGATCGCTACTGCAATACCTAAGAAGGACAGGACTTTCCATCCCCATGCGGAAATTATATTCCAGAACCAACCGGACCATGTCCAGGTGCCTAGATCTTGGTGTAACAGATGGGCAATTTTATGGAGTCTGGTTATAGCTGAATAAACAGACGGCGCGTTATTAGGAATGAAAATGCAACAACTGGATCCGAGAATTCTACAGGCCCCGCCCCTATCGGCCAGTATGACGTCAAGGACGAGACGATTCTGTAAAACGACAATTCTCATAAAGGATTGTTCTTCAGTTAAGTTACCTAGAGCAGAGGCAGTCTCATCTACTACTGCTTCAAGGGTTCTTGTTAACCTACGGATTAGCTTACTATTTACAACTGTGCCTAAATAAGGGAAAACACCTTTATCTATATCAATGAATTGCTCTGCGGCGGTTTCAGTATAATCGACAATCGGGAGATTTCTCTTGTGTCTAGTGTGTACTAAGAAAGAATTCCTATGATAGTCAGGTGGGGCTAGAAAAACAGGTGGCAGTAGGAAAGCAATGTAACAGGTTCCCTCCCAATCGAGGGGCAGACGGACATATGCAGTTTGACCACAAATAAAATAAGAATGACGTGAAGCTTTGAAAACTGATTTCCCACTGTCACTATACTGGATAACAGTAGTACATTCACTATGACCTATGTGTACAGAACCATAACTACGGACACATAATTCGCCTTTGACTGGTAGTACTGAAATAGCAGGTGAGTCTGGAGTAGTATCAGACTGAACATTCAGAACCATGAAATTCGACGAATAATTACCTAAATTATATACTTCATTTTCTAAATCTAAACCTGTTCTGTGGGGGAAACCTTGCTTGTCTGGGAAACATGTACTGTTAAGAAAAGACATATCTGTTGAGGATGACGTTAACGTGGACCATGCTCCACACGAACCATTGTGTGAGAATGGATAAGGAAAGAGTGGCAGAACTCCCTTCGGTGTCTGGAAAGGGGGGAGTCGACCACACACCCAACAATTAGTGGCATTGCTGGTCTGGTGTGAATAATGTAACATACGGATAAATGTGTTATTACGCATAGCGAGGCGGTATGCATATTCGTGAGGAGGCAGATCACTAAACGTGTGCTCTACTGTAGCATGAGCAGACATATTTACATGAGGAACTGAAAAACACAGATAGAAAGCATAGCTGGTGCAGGAAATCATTATGCTGATGAAAAATACGAAACTCAGAAAAACGATACATTTGATTGAGCTTTGACTGACTCTCTCACTATGGGGGTCTATTTTATACATGTCAGAAACAGTCTAACCGTTTCACCTAGGGGAGGACTTATACAATCAAACTGGCTGACTTATTAGACCTGAGCTTTAACTTATACTCCTGTTGCGGAGTTTTCTCTAACAAGGGAGGGGTTGTAATAATGTCTTGTGCGGGACAGTCCTTTAAAACAATGTTCTGGCAATCCTTCGAATCCTGGGAAATGTTCTCGGAAATGCTTTTGAAGACTGGTTTCGGTCCTTTGAAAAGTTTTACATGAGAAAGGTGGACCCACCCCTTCCTGCCTTCCAACTTGACGGCAGTCCGGGTGGTCAAGAGGACCTGACGTGGCTCCTTCCAACGTGGTTCCAGCGGACTTGATCTGTCAAAATTTCTGATCATCACTAGGGAGCCTGGAACGATCTCGTGCGGTGCCACCTCAGTATTGTCTGGAAATGCGGCGGCAACCTGTGAACGACATGAGTTGAGGGCAGACATCAAGGAAGCTAGGTAATCTGTCAGCATATTACATGAAACATCGGTAATACTTCGGGGTCTAGGAGTACCCCACATGTTAGGGGGGCGGCCGAAAACGACCTCATACGGGGACAGACCTGATCTGGAATGTGCGACCATACGCATGTAAAACAGAGCGACTGGCAAAGCTACTAACCAGTCCACACCCTTGTCTTTACAGACTTTTGCTATACGGATTTTCAGAGTCTGATTATGCCTTTCGACTAGTCCAGCTGCTTCTGGATGGCGTACACAGTGGAACTTCCACTGGTACCCTAACAAAAGGGAAACGTGTTTCATGAGTTCAGATGAGAATGGCTGGCCGTTATCAGAATATACGACTCTAGGGAGTCCATATCTAGGGAAGAATTCACGAACCAACTGCTTGGCAGTGGTCGCGGCTGTGTAATCTGGGACTGGATATGCTTCTGTCCACCTGGACAAAGCGCATACAACTACAAGAACATACTTGAAACCTCGACATCGCTCCATTTGAATATAATCCATCTGGAGGACCTCAAAAGGGTGGTCAGGGGGCTGGAAACCACCTTGTTCCACCGGGACACTTTTACCTGGATTAAACTGACAACATATCATACAGGTACGGACTTTCTGCTTGGCTGCAGCTCGTAAATGCTTGTTGAACCAAATGTTCTGGATACTGTCTAACATAGCTTTTTCTCCTAAATGTGCTGGACTATGTGCGGTATTGATAATGACTTGAACCATAGAATCGGGGAGAAACCATGTGGCTCTACCCTTTGTTAACCATCCTTGATCTGTCTGGACCCCTCCTTGTACAGACCATTTCTTGATTTCATCGGGAGTAGCATGTGACTGGATATCTATGACATCTTGAGTAGGGTCCTTAACTGTCATGCATGTAATCGGATCTGGAGTATGTGTCATATTAACTGGGATGTCTGGAGTCTGTGCTGTAAGCTTGGCTGTGCGGTCTGCTAAATCATTACCTTGGGAAATAATGTCAGTAACTTTCGTATGTGCTTTGCATTTCATGATAGCAATAGATGTCGGTAAATGTATGGCATCTAACAGGGCTTGAATAAGGAGACCATGCTGAATCTTGGTTCCATGAGAAGTCATGAAACCTCTCTCCTGCCAGAGCACTCCGAAGTCGTGTACAACTCCGAATGCGTAACGTGAATCTGTGTAAACATTAACCTTCAGGTTCTTGGCATGTATACAGGCTTGTGTCAGAGCAACTAGCTCTGCTGCTTGAGCGGACAGAGTATCAATACGGTGTGTTTCAATAACTTCAGTGTCAGTAGTCACTGCATACGCGGCGACTAGTTCTCCTGTACTAGTTCTCATACATGAACCATCCACATAAAGTGTCAGGTCAGGATCTGGTAACGGAATGTCTGTCAGGTCTTGTCTTGGCTTTGTCGTAATGTTAACTACTTCCACACAATCATGTGTGTCTGGATTTGAACTAACTGATGGTAACAGTGTAGCAGGATTCAGGACGTTGCAGCGTCTAATTTCTATGTGTGGCTGGAACAGTGTCAATTCATAACCTGTTAAACGTGCAATTGTCAAGTGCTGAGTTTGTGTTCGGTTTAAAAGAACTTCTACTGAATGTGGGACCTGTACTGTCAGGGAATGTCCTAAAACTATAGAATCACTTTGTCTGATAGCTAGTGCTGTGGCTGCAACTGACTTGAGGCACGCAGGCAACGCCTGGGCGACTGGATCTAATGTGCTCGAAAAATAAGCACAGGGCTTGTATTGACCTGCTTGATCTTGTGTGAGAACAGATAATGCTGTACCTTCGCGTTCTGTAACGAAAAGTGTAAAAGGCTTACTGTAGTTCGGTGTAGCTAGAACTGGAGCTTGACATAGGGCTTTCTTTAACTCGTTAAAACTAAGTGTATGGTCAGATGTCCAAGGGAGGACAGTCGATACGGCTGCCTCCTGTGTCGTTAACTGTATCAGTGGCTTGGCTAGAAATGCATACTGGGGAATCCATTGTCTACAATAAGAAGTAAGGCCGATAAAGGCACGTACCTCCTTCTGGGTTCTGGGCTGGGGAAGACTCGCTATTAACTGGATACGGTCGGGTGTCAACTGCCTACCCCTCTTGGACAGCAAGTGTCCTAAGTATACCACTTGCTGGACACAGAATTGAAGCTTCGAAGGTGACACCTTGTGCCCCATCTCGGCTAGAAAATACAGAACCGTAAGTGATGCACACTCGCAGTCACGTTCAGAACGGGCTGTGATCAGTAGATCATCGACATACTGGAGCAGGGCAGTGTCAGTTGGCATGTGAATGTTGTCTAGTTGTCTCTTGAGTGCTTGACTGTAGATACTAGGGCTTTCTGTGAAACCTTGAGGAGCGCGTGTAAACATATAGCTCCTTCCATTTAAACAAAATCCGAAAAGAAACTGGCTGTCTGGATGAATTGGAACACTAAAAAATGCATTCTTGAGGTCAATAACAGTGAAAAACATGGCTTCGGAATCAATAGCTGTTAACAGGGAAGAAATGTCTGGGACAACTGGATACTGAGGAATAATACATTTATTAAGCTCTCGCAAATCAATCACTAATCGATATACTGGGGGTGCATTTGGATCAGTACGTTTCATGACTGGAATGATCGGAGAATTGCATACATTGGAGTCAGTTTCTACAACTACTCCTTGAGCCATGAGCTCGTCAATAATTTTGGATAAGGCTGCTACAGCCTCAGGTGGCAGTCTGTACTGCCTGATTCGTGGTAACACTACACCTGGTTTGAGAGTCACACGATAGGGTGTGATTTGCATGTAACCTACATCAGTTGGACCTTGCGCCCATAAATGCTGCGGAACATTAGACAATCTTGAATCAAAATCTCGTAATACATAGTGACCCTTAAAGTCACGTAGGAACAGACGTATTCCCTCTGGGGAACAGCAAATAACTGCACCTAATTCTTTCAGTGTCTTAATACCTAATAGATTTTCTGGACATGACTTAGTAAGTAACAGATCAGTAGTACGGGACAATGGACCTACTTCTAGAGTAACTGGCTTAGATATTTCATTAACTATGGGTTTTCCTGAAAATCCAAGGGAAACATTTCTTGAGCCTGAGAGCGGAGCCCCTGGAACTTCGGCATGACTAATTGTGGTCCTACTTGCCCCTGTATCGATCAGAAACTTTCTGTCTTTCCCTAATACTTGACTATGAACATAGGGACCTTCTTGGTCTACAGGTATCTCGATGAGAGGCAAGCCTACCTCCCTCTCTAGGCTGTTTCATGAATATGACTGGTACTCTGGATACTCGGACTGTGCATACTGGTACATCTGCGATGTAACGTGCTGTGTTGCAGCAATAGGCTGCGGTACTGTAACTGTCTGTAGTGCATTCTGTAGCTGGGGAGTCTGTGAAACTTGTTCTTGTCTCGGCGGACGTGGTCTTTCTTTAGTCTTACCAGTAGCTATGTTGTGTTTCAGAACTGCACACTCGTTTATAAAATGACCTGGCTGTTTACAATAATTGCAGTTCCCTTTAACGGGAGCTGCAGGATGACTGGCTTGATTCGGACCTCTCTTCTGACTGTCTTGAGGAATAGACTGTGCAACTAGCACTTTCATTTTCGTGTCTTTCATACGTTTTCTTTCGTGTTCTTGCTCTTCTCTAATTCTATTCTGGTGGTACTGGAGCATCTGGAGCATCTGGGACGGAGTATTTGCTTGCCAGGTGCTTTCGACTTTCAAAACTCGGTTTTTAATTTGTGGACTTGAATTCTCGACTAATTTGGTAACGAAAAGATGAGGGTATGACTCACTACTTGTCTTGAGACCACTGTTAATACTAAAACATTTCTCAAATCTAGAATAAAAATCACTAATATCCTCATCTTGTTTCTGTTTACAGGCTGAGATTGCATCCCAGTCTTCTTTCCTAGTTGTCAATAATCTGGGTAAAACTTGAATCAATAATTCTGGTAAATCTTTACATTTATCTCCAAGACCGGTACCTGGTACTCGTGCCTTGTCTTCAGCTTCTAGAGCTGCCCAATCGATCTTTTTCTCTCCCACCTCCCATTCTTTTTCCTTTAACTTTTCATACACCCCTGCGGGTAGCAGGACCTTTAACATTTTAATGATATCTGGGTAAGTGTATTCTCCCATACGGAGCATGTCTTTTAATTCTCTATGGAACCCCGCTGGATCTTTGTCATGACAGGGGATTAATTTCTTCATTTCAAGAAGTTCCATCTTTGATATCGGAGTGTATACAAACACTCGTTGCATTACGCCACCCGCCCCTTGGACTGGGTGGACTTCTCGTAGCGGATTCTGTCTGTCTATGTAAAATGGTTTACTTTCTGGGGGTGAGACATGAACAAAATGCGGGTTCAGGAACGTTCTATACTTGTGGCGCTGTTCTAGAATGACACTAATTAAATCGGTACCTAGACCTCTCCATCTGTACTGGAGTAACTCGTTCAGGATATCGTGCAACGGGCCTGGATCAGAATGTTGACCCTCATACAGGGTAATGAGGTGCTGGATCATATACATACCCACCAGTCGTTGCTCGGCTGGGGGCAGTTTCAGAAACATTTGTGCCACTATTTCGTCTGGAAAAGTGGTAGAATCAGTAATCCATCGGACTGCTGATCGGGCTAGTTCTTGTTCGTGCATGGTACTTAATTCGCTATAACCGACTCGTGATTTCAGAATGTGATCGGTAGCTTGAAATACTTGCTCTAAAGAGCCTCGTTCTGGTGCTGGATGATGAAAAATAGACTTAGGTTCTGGACGTAAATGGCGATCTGGGAATCTGGATCTTCCTACATACGCTATTCTGGCGGGATTCTCGTCTTCCTCTTCAGGATCAGAGACACTTTCTTTCTCGCTTACTTGTGCTGCTTTACGCTGTTCGTGTAACCTTATTACTTCTTTACGAATTTTCTTGTACATACTTTCCATGGCACTAATGGTCTTGTGCTTACCCTCGGCTATATTATCACTCCACCTTGTTAGGATTCTCATTTCGGCGGGATCTTTAGACGGGTAATCTTGTTCTCTTACTAGACAATTGATCAGGAACTTTAATATCATGAGCTGAATCTCGGCTTTCCTTTGAGACATAATCTCGCCAATACTTTCTGGATCATCCCCTGTACGGATGAAACGATATATTCTGTCTAGATCTTCTTTCATATTTGGTAAGGTGACTAGATACTCGGTCACCCTTCTTACGCGTACGGAATATAAAACCATATTATACTCGCCTGGGACTGTGTCATAGACACATTCGGCAAGGGCTTGTCTGATTTCTGTAACAGACTTATTACTTTTAGGAGTACGCTGTGATGCTTGAGCATGTAATTCGAGTGCTGATAAACGCTTGTGTGGCGGCGGGGTTTGAGGAGGACCTCCTCCTGCGGCCCCTAGACTAGAATCGTCGACTGACATTCTTCGTGCTTGCAGGGTCGGTAATTGTAACGTGGGCTGAACTTGTATGGCAGGCTGACCCGGGGGTACCGTAACAGGTACTCCGGTGTCTGGAGGAACGGGAAGTGCCTGATTTACAGGGACAGGTGGAGCGCGAACTGGATTTGCATATTCTGGAACTGTGTCGTCCAGATAGGACGAAATAAAAATATCAGCTGCGGTCGGTTTGTGACGTAGCTTGGTCGGAACTAATGGTGGCGGGAAATTACTGGGTGCCTCTGGGGTCGCTTTTGGCAAGCCTTCGGCAAGGAGAGGGTACATACCCTTAATAAGGGCATGCCTCTGTCTGTCTGACTGTTCGACTTTGACTTGTTCACCTATCTCGATTAATTCTCTTTCTTGGGCTCGTTCTTGGGATTCTCTACTTAACTCTGACTTTCTGACTTCCTTTTCCGTTCTTCTATGCGCTTCCTTACGCCATAACTCGATGGCATCTTTCTGTGACTGTCTGGCTTTCTTTTTCCATAATGCTTCTTCTACTCGCATGATACATTCGGCATCCCATGTACCCGATACGGGCCATCTATACTTTTCTTCTAACTGTTTGGTATACTCTACCCATAAATCTAGATACAATATGGCGCTTATGCCATGTTTCTGATACATAAAGTGACCTGGACTGTCCCTAGGCGGAACAGGAACTGCTGCTTCCAGCAGACCCTTTCTAGTTTTTAACTGACGTAACTTGGAAAAGAGCGGCATTCTAAACTTGAATCGGAACACAATACAATACACGAAAAAACAATAACAATTGGGAAAACAATTCAGGCATACCACGACATTGGAAATACATTAAACAATATCATAACATAACAGTTCGAACAGAATACTACCTGAAAATACTGAAAACAGAAACAGAACAGAATTCTCGAGAACGGAACAGACTAGAGTTACTGGATGCACTGCTGTAACAGTACGGAACATACCGGTCCCATAAAGGAACGCATCAAGACCCGTATCCACCTAGGTGAACACTTCGTTTGTGGGCTTGGGTACCACCAACCCACGGACCAGGAGTCAATTTAGACTGACCCTGTCTAGACACTACCCCAGCAATGGTACTCACCGGGCAGCACGGAACGGAAGGCCTCGGACGGGACTGGACTATGACGACGAACTTCGGACTTCGGACATCAGTTACGGGTGGGCCTCCGGATACCTCGGACCTTGGACTCTCGGCTTGGGCTCTGGTCGGGACTCGCCGCGTTCCTCCACCGTCTCGTTCGGATGCTGGACCGCCTCCTCCGTCTCCTCCGTGGGCCTGAGGGATACTTGAAGCAGAAATATCTGCACTTGGCCGGTATGGTTCCGTCACGACTGCAGAGGGTCAGGGGGTCGGCGTGGCTTCACCGACGCGTGGGGAAAGGGCAGGTCCCTATTCGGGCGCCATTATGTGGTAAATAAATAAATAATACCCTATTTTTGACTAGACTTATAGCATAACAGATAGCTCAATAAATAAGAGTCAAGATTCGAGGTAGTAGGAGTTTCTGCAGGTTTATTACAGCATAAGGACAGGATCAGGACAACCTGCATAGGAACGGAATGACAGGGCCCAGCAGGACAACTGGGGCCCAGCAGGGGAAAAGAGGCCCAGCAGCTGCTGGGGCTAGGTCTGGGATGAGCGCGCTAACATTTAATAACAAAACATTGACTTATATACATAGCGCAAACACATAGCATTACATTGCAGTAGGCGTAACAGTAGGTGGAGTAGAAGGCGTGACGCGTAGCAGTCGCGAGAGATAAGAGAAATAAGAGGTGTAACTGGGAGTTTACTTAGACATGTGATGCAAAACGTAACAGAATATGTCATGAATGGGCGGAAACATTGGAGGGGGCTACCTAAGGAGCCGGGACCTTTAACCTAATGGTGCGCGAAAACTGACAATGACGTGTTTACTAGGAGAAGCTGGGGCTACGAACTCTGTGCTAGGAGCAGAGACTAGAGTCTGGAGGGTCGGAGCGACATGTACCTAAACCCTATCTGGTATCTACTGTTTAAGGAACATGTTGATATAAACTAGAAGTCATGAGGGGAAAAGCTAACCTGACTCTAAGACTGGACCATGCATTATTCTACATGTAGTGCGTGAAGAATATTAAATGACCATTAAATACAGTATTTCTCCAACGTGGAGACGAGAAGGCTAGACAATGACGGAAACTATTGATGCAGTTCAGTAGCTTAGGAATGCAGAGGAGGAGGACTGAACTGATAACTGGAACTATAACATACTTTTGGCAGACTCAGAGGCAGAGCCGGGGTGCACCGGGCACTGCAAGGCAGGAAGTAAGTGAAGGGTCGAGGATACAGGTGGGGGCTGTATCGCTCCTCAGCGAGGCTTTCAGGAGACAGGAGCTGAATCTGTGGTCCGGGCCCTTTTGAGGCCTGGAAACGGGGACTTTATAATTGAATAACGTGCATACTGAGAAACGTGGCAACATTACTTACATAGGCCTGATATTCGTAGTATTCACGAGGACTGGAAACTAACATACTAGAGGTGGACACAACTGTAATTGCGTCTTTAATCGGACATGGGGAATAACATATGCATATTGGTCATGCACACATAACATATGATGGATGAGGCGTAGGGACACAGAACATGGCAAAATTTACTTTTCCACAGGGGGGGGCTGAAAATATTTCGGGTGGGGCTAATTCTTCCAACCACGGACAAAGTGGCTGTGAGAAGGGGTGACCACACAACAAAAGCCTCATTTACAACTAAATGGTATTTTAAAGACCTGTTAAGCACTCGGGTGCGGCTGCAATTACTTGCTCGCCAGCCCGCGAAGCTGTCTCTGCCCGGGCTGACAGGCACGACGGGGGAGGCTGAAGCCCCGTGAGCCCAATGGGTGTTGCGCGCCTGTACACAATGACCACTGTATATTATAGGTGCCCGGTTGGGATAGGTGGGGGCAGAGAGACTCAGGACCTCTTTTATGAGGTTTTGCTGTAGAGCCAGGGCCGGCGCTGGGCAGCGTGGGCGGCTGCACAGGGCCTCGCACTCAGCCCACCAGCATGGGACCACGCACTGGTGATGTGTCGTGTTGTTTCCCTGGCGATCTATTTAAAAAAAAGGTGTCGCCTTGCAATTAAGGCCCATTGGAGGGGGCCCCCTCCCAGGGCCTCTCAAGGATGGTGTCTGTCTGGCGGCATAGGGGAGGGAGCCGCTCCCTCAATTGCAAGACCATTGTGGGGGGCCCATTGTCCAGCATTTTGGCACCCCCACAGTTTTAACTTTTAGACCACAATCAATTCTCACACCTATAGGACTGAAGGTGTGAGAAATGCTTGTGGAGTAAAAGTTAAAACTGTGGGGGTGTAAAATTGCTGGACAATGGGCCCCTCACAGTGTCTCTGAATGGTCTCCTTGCAAGGGGCCACTTATCTAAATTAGAGGGGGCCTTGCACGTTCCCTTTTAGCCCAGGGCCTCGCAAATCCTAGGACCGGCCCTGTGTAGGGCGCCGCCCTATTGCAAAAGAAAAGGGTAGGAATACGATGTATCGATGAGATACGGCGCATTCCTGTCCCGTTCCCCTGCGCCGGCGCAAAGGTGCATGCGGTGCAGGGATGATTATTTTTGTGCAGGGAGGGAAACCTTCTTGCACAAGAACAATCACTATGTATGCTGCAGAAGCACACACAGAACAAGCATTGGCATAGCCAATAGGTCTCGCCGTTGGGGCCTTAGAAGTGTTTAGCCAGAGCTGTTGGCTTTGCCAAAGTCTTTAATCTATATTGTAGAGCAGTATGGCTGTAGACTGTAATCCAACAGTCTATGACGAGACGATTCATTAAAAACATATAGTGTTGGCGCTTTAATTTGTGAGCCCCACCCTTCAACCTTTGGACCCAGTGCGACTGCATAGGTCGCACCACCCTAAAGCCAGCACTGCAAAAAGGAATGCCGAAGGTCTATGAATATAACACAACTTGTGGAATGATATATAACTAAACATAGATGCACATTAGTCACACTGTGTTGGTATGTGATCTACTAAACAGTATGGGGTGTTTATAATGTATAGGCATTACTAACATGTTTTTTTTATTTGAAAATATATTTTTGACCAAAAAAGAGCACATCAAGATATTCTAACCCACAAAAACTGAAGGTGGTAACGGCAAATAAAATATCAACACAATACACAGTATTCAAATTCCTAACAGGTGCTCAATTCTTTACAGATACATATAGATAGTCTAACATAAATTGGCAAAACCAATAGATCTTGCAGAGGAGGAACCTGTGCCTCCCCAAGTTTTTGGTGCTGCCTCAGAGTTACGATTTCTCATAAATCTTGGGCAGTGTCAAAAAGCCATGGATGTTGATGGGAACGCCCCCGGCAACACCCATTGCAATCCCCTTCAACGCAGGAAACTGCGCTAAAGGGTACAATAATTACGAGGCAGCATTAAGCCAAAAAAGTGACTTCGTGTGGCCTCGTAAATATAGAGCAGGCTCCTGCCCCACGGCACGTCACAAAAAGTGACATTCCGGCAGCGTATGGGCAGATATACCTAGTTTATTGTTACCCCTTTTGTTATTGATTGTGTAATGCACGTACGCCTTTACTGCTATTATACAACTTGACCTTTCTAACTGGCCCCATGTAAGCATCAAGCAGAGGTACCCATGCGCCGAGATGCATGTGCACCCTACTAGCCATGTATTAGAGATGCTTGCTTTGCTCTTCCCTACGGCAATGTAATACGTCACACACTCTGTAACCTGCTGATGCTGGCTATCATTTTATGCGTGTTACCTTTATGCTAATGGCTCTGTCTAATTCCCTGCTTTCTTAACCTGTTACCTTTGTTTAAAAATTCTATCAAAAATATTCAAACAAAAAAAGAAGTGGTCAAAATTATTAATTTAGTCGACCATAAACGCAGCAGAAGAGCAAGATACTAAAGACAAAGGTAGGCCAGATATTTTGGCTTTCCTAGCCAGTGGTAGTGGGTTAAATGTTTAAGTGGTGGAAGAAAAGTTACATCATGAATTCGGCTGAGCAAGGAACCAATGTGAGCCAGTCTCTCTCTCCAATAAGGGATATGGGAGTGGTCTGCCATTTATCAGCACAGCAACAGTAACACCGGTGGCATGCCCAATAGTAAATATTCTTCAACAGAACCTATTTTCTATAATGCTCAGCAACGTAGCTTCCATTGGTGCAGCAGGTTCAGTGGCACCAGGGCCCCGAAGCCTGCAGGGTCCACCTGACCCTGATCATTGCTGTATTTGACAGTTCAAAGAGCGGCCAGAGAGCCCATTTCCTTCCTTGCACCAGGTCCCATGACACACCGGCTCTGCTACTGATAATGCTCGCGGAGGAGAGAGCCCGAGGGGTGTCATGTATAGAATGGCTGAACTCTCATCTCCAGATACAGATAGACATTTGGCACTGTTGTAGTCTGGAAACGAGAGAGGAGCTACAATGTGGAGTTCAGAGGAGATGTTAGGAACTACAAAAATACTATTGCCTTAAGCTACCACATGGGAAAATAAATAAGCACTGCAGAAGTGCTTTAAAAGGTAAGCAATTATAATTATACCTAAACACAGCATATGGAAAAGAAGCTTAAAAATCAACAATTCATCTGAGCTGTTTAAATTCAGTTCAAGCTTTCATGACTCACCTTTGCGCTCTATCCCTGGGTAGGCTGTATCTTCAAGTAAACATTTTAGACGACTGCTGAAAAAGGAGCTCAAGTCGAACAAAACGTGAGGGGATGACGGCATCACACAGGGCTTCAGTGACCATTACCCTGTGACACCAAATTCCTTCATCTCCTCATATATATCTATAAGCTGTGGAAAGGTAAGCCCAGACATGCGCAGTGGGCTGCCTTTCAGAGACTGAATTCATATCAGGCTGAGTACGTGGGACATGCAGCCTGGAAAGTTTTAGCGTTGCTATTAAAACTGAGGCAATGCATTTTAACTTTCTGGAAATTGGAGGGGCAGGACCCTATGCCCCATATAAGAAGCCACCAGCTCTAGTTTTCTTTTGTCTGTGTGCCCCTTTGTGTATGGTACCATTCCTCCTGCTGACCGGAAAGAGGGCAGGCCCCATCCTCAATGAGGACCCACTGCTGAGCTCCTTGGCTGACGGTAGGATGCATTCTTATGAAGGCCGCAGTTTAAAACATGTTTTTTATTCATTTTAGTAATGCATAACTAATGTCCCTCTGACATAATGCTGTCATGCACCCTGGGCAACTAAGAGCTCCTTATTTTATGGGATATCTCATCCCCTAATCATAAATTCTGACTTTGGCCTATTTTTGGTTCCCCGAGTCTCCATTTGGGGCCCACCACACAAAACCCTTGCTGTGACTTAACTTTGATAACCTTCCAGACCTACCTTGCTCCTCTCACTGTCTTTGCACATACATGTAAAATGACCTCTCTTACAGCTTTTCTGGACTTCTTCCCCACCACAAACCAGTTTGTAGAGTCTTACTCCCTGAATGGACTACCACACCTCTGGTACACCTTTGCATCCCAATTTGGTGGGTTGTTCCCTGTGGTACTCCCAGGTACCCCTTTGCTATTTGCAAATGGTTTTGTATCAATGGCAATAATTTCATAAGACATAATATCTTTTACTGCTATAACTGGATTTTTCTTCCCTCCATGGGATCTATCTCTTTCATACTTCTCGTGAATTGCTCAACAGCCTCTTCAATGTCGACGGCTTTTATGAGTGTCGGATTACCCGCTACCCATAATCTCTCTTCCATTTTCTTGCGCTGGCATTGAACTGTCAATTAGTCTTTAATTCATTTATTCATCATGGCACCAAATTGACACTTGGTCGAATGTTCTCTTAGTCTAACTACAAATTCATAATCTGATTCATCATGTTTTTGCGGTTGTGTGTAGAATTTATGGCATGTCATTGATACATTGACCCATTTGCATTTCTGATTTCTAATCTAGTTTTAACACCGTTTTACAAATCAGCTATAACGGTGCCTGGAAGGCTCATATTGGCAGGCAAGTGTTTGCAAATGTACTGACTTTTTTTACCCCCAAGAGGAATTAGCAGCAGCACATGTTTTCCTGTTTGATGACTAGTGCACACCATCAAGTGCTTACAGATAATTCTCAAAGATTTCAACCCCACTCTTCCCATACTATGGGAGGTGATCCTGACTGAGAAAGCAAACTTGGTGGCAGAATAACAGCCTGTGATCCATCCATAACTAATGTGTTGATATGCAATGAAAGTTACACACATGAAGGTGTTACCGAGCAAAGTGTAAATAATGTTCTTGTCTGCTCCAGATGAGGCTGTTGTGTACCAAGAACATAGTCATAGGTCTTTAGAATTGAGTAGAAAATTCAGTGTTATTTTTTCAATGACCTCTAGACAGCAGTGTGTTAAACGAGGATTGCCTTTCTTGATCTTATCTTCACCCTCTGAATGATGGGACAGGACCTGTTTAACCATTAGTCCTCGTAATGTGAGCCTTCCGTTGTGCTCTCCAGTCATACCTGTCTTCATTGAGCAGTCTCCTGCAGTGGCAGAACGCAAAATGATGGGGCCTCCCTACAGAATCTGATAAGGATCCTGAGTCTCCCAGAAATTCATTAGTCGCGGGCTCGGTGGTGGCCCCCTGAAGGGCTGTGGGCTTCCCTGTACCGTATGGGATGCAGGAGCCTGCGTTACACCCCTGGTCTGCAGAGCGGGTGAACAAATCAGAGAACCTCTGAGCAGCACGAGAGACACTTCCAGGAACCAGCGATAGTGTGTCACAAACATGTATCGCAGACCAGGTGTGAGAGAGCATGATCTTCTCAAATTCTGCCACTGCGGCAAGGTCTTCATGTGGCTAAGGAAGGACACTCTGAGCTGAAACCTAAAGGTTTGCGGCACTGGGCTGGCTGCTTGGTCCTATTTGAGGCCACCAACTCAGTACACAATCATATTTTCACAAGTCTACCACTTTGCAGTGATTTGATGGGCTCTGATCCTCCACACATTGGGCCGATCTCAGCAAGATATTCTAGTCCTTTTTTTTAGCATCCCGTGACCCATGCACAACTACGTGGCTGGCTTTAGAGTAAATTGTCACCAATAATGTGAAGAGGAATGGGAGGCTGGAGCTATGATGAAATGACCTTTATTCCAAGAGGCACGGACAGTGGTGGTGGTCTGTGGGCCAGCCCACTTCAACTGCCCGCACAGAACATCCACCACAATAGACAGCAACATAAATCTTAGGACACTGGCATTATGCAGAGTTCTTCTGTTCCTTAAAGATACAACTCAATCCTACCTGAGTATTCTTTCTTTTTCTTCTGGTTTATGTTTTATACCTAGCGGCGTACTCCTCGTAGTTTGTGCTGCATGAAGCTTCCCTCATGAGTTTGTGTGTCATCAAGCTTCCCCCATTCCTCTTTTTGGCTCACTTTATTATTTTCCCTAGTGGTTCACCTTCTTAGCTCCCCTGTATTGCGAGGCTGGGCTATGTTTTCCAGATAAATTCTTTGCTTCTGCTACAGGTGTTTGTTGCTGACTGCTCTTGCATCCCTGGATGATTGGTTTTGGATTACACAAAAAGGTGGAAACGAGGAGGAAGGTAGCTAAGATATAAGAAATAAGACGTTATAAGCCAGAAGGCATGAGAGGGACATTTTGTCAGGCATATCCTTGGGAGAGCTGCCCCAAGCTCAAGCAGGCCACATATTATACCTCTCTCTTCATTGTTTCCCTCCTCTATTTGGGATCAAGTGAATGCTTTTGTGCCTTGCCTTCAGTTTTTTACCTCATACCAATTGATATGAATCTTGCAAACTGTAGACTATATTTGATTGTTCCTTTGTCACTCATTGGTCTCCTGCTCTTTTTAGCCTTGCAGTAACACACTTAACTCCTAACGTTTTGTATTGTCAGCTACAGTTTCCTTGTACATAAGCCTAGTATAAGGTTCTTTAGTCAGAAGATCTTTGCCGTGTACATGTTCTCAGATTGATCTCCTTGGCTCTTCTTGGGCTTACTTGTCTTGAAGCTCCTTATGGCCTCCTAATTGGCACTTCCAACAGAAATCCACTATGCCATGTTTCCTGTTTCACCAATGTATAATCTTTTTGCAGTATACACCGTATTGGTTACCCATCGCACGATAATGCCTGAATGGGTTACTCTTCGCAGTGTATGCTCTTGACTGGGTAACAGATAGGTGGTGCAGGGTCCTTGACCTGTTTTTTTCTCCGGGCCCAGCTGTCCTTACCTTACATTGAGGAGGTGACTAGGGACCTATTCTGCTGTATGCTATGATGCAATAATGTCACATGTTCTTGTTCTTTAGCTCTGGCTTGACATCGCAACTGTCAGTAAGATCTATTGTTTCCAATGCTTTACAATATACATAGAGTGAACTTTGGCCCAGCCTCAAGGAGTATTTCTCTCTCACATCAAACTATTGGCTGTTTTCCTGTAATATTCCGCCTTTCAGAAAGTGGCGATTTGTATTGCCCGCACGATGAAGGTAATTTTCTCATCAACAGACCTATGGAGGTGGTGTGAAAAGGACAACCCAAAACATTTCTTATTACTTTTTTACTTTTATATTTTATACAACTGTAATATTGTATAGTCAATAAAAGATCTAATCAGTATAGTTTAGGATGACAAAAACATGTTATCTTGGGTAATAATCAGCCACCCTTGTAGTGAAAATAAAGATTTCATTCCAATTACAGAAGTGTATTACCATGGACAACATTTATCAAGCAATATTTCAGTCATTCAGTTTCTGTCTGCCAGCCTCTTTCTGAGAGGTGGAGACACTCGCAAGTTAAGAACTACCATTACACCATAGACTTTAAGAAACAACAACTACACTCTTCAGTGTATAATGATCATGTTAGGAATATTTATTTGCATAGCTGTAATTTCTCTTAATCTTTTGTTCCTAGAATCTTATTTATTAGCTAGGTGTAGCATAAGCTTTGCATGTATCCTTTTTGAATCAGGGAACCTGTAAACCTGTTTGTGCCACAGATTGCATCCCATAGTTTCATAAACACATAAAGACGCATTGGCCTGGCCTGGCATTTCAAAGGAGCACAAGACCTTCATGTAAGTGGCTGGGGGACATCTTAAACTCAAGCCGTCCCTGGATAAATTTCAGAATATATTTAAACAAACAAAACGCCAATTTAGCTCACAAAATTATATACCAGCATGGGTAAAAATATTAGAACACTGAAATATGAAGAACTCCATTGAATACAAAAAAATGGCTCAGGGCTAATAATGGCAGGTGTTAAACTTCTGCTCCAACATTCCTTTTTTTTCTTTCAGTCCTCATATGACCTCCGTAGGTATATCAATCTCTCGGCCTGTTCCACATCTGCTGCTCATAACTTGGGGCTTCCAATCTCAGCTGATGTTCTTACGGGGACCACCCGCAGCACGGGAAACAACCTTTACAACGCAGTCATTACATCGTACTACCTTTACATAGCAGTCATTACATCGCAACATCCTTTACATCACATGTCATTACAACGCAGCCATTACATTGCATGTCACTACATCGCATGTCATTACAACGCATGTCACTACAACGCAGGCATTATATCGCAAGTCATTACAACGCATACCATTACAACGCATAGTACCCCTACACT
This sequence comes from Lissotriton helveticus, assembly GCF_964261635.1. Taxonomy (NCBI): domain Eukaryota; kingdom Metazoa; phylum Chordata; class Amphibia; order Caudata; family Salamandridae; genus Lissotriton; species Lissotriton helveticus. The sequence continues at coordinate 1,633,692,254 of NC_136067.1, read as the reverse complement.
ATCCAACACTTACCCTACTGGTGCACTCACTGGAGGTAGAATAGTAATTTTTACCCCTACACTATCCAACACTTACCCTACTGTTGCACTCACTGGAGTTACAATAGTAATTTGTACCCCTACGCTATCCAACACTTACCTTACTGTTGCACTCAACGGAGTTACAATAGTAATTATTACCCCTATACTATCCAACACTTACCTTAAATGCATTGGTATGATTTGTAAAGGTATGGTGCGATGTAAAAGAATGCGTTGTAAAGGATGTTGCGATTTATAAACTGCGTTGTAAAGGCATGCATTGTAAATGTATGCGTTGTAACCTTTAAAATCTTGGCTGAGCTGAGTAAGAAGCCTGATAATGTTAAGCCCCCTTTTGACTGTAATACCTTCCAGACCTACTTCCTGGAGAAGGTGAAGATCATTGTCCAGGAGATAGAGAATGTGGCGGCAACAGGGACTGCAATTGCCTTAACATCTAATAAGGCGAGCGACTGCTCTCTCAATGTGTTCCCACAGATGGATACACTAATCTTGGAACAGCTGATGTGTAAAATTAAATCTGGCTCCCCAGCTGATCCATGTCCACCTGAGATCTTTCGCATTGCGCGTCCCTTATTAGAGGAATACATCATCTCTCTCCTCAATAGATCGCTAGACATGGGATACCTGCCGAGTGAACTTAAGGAGGCGCGGGTAAGACCCTTATTGAAAAAGCTGGGGTCGGATCCCGCGGTGTTGAAGAATTACAGACCCATCTCCCAGCTGCCCTTTCTCTCAAAAATTCTTGAGCAACACGTTCTTCAGTCCCTGTCCTGCTATCTGGAATCTTACCATCTACTCCATGATAGACAGGCAGGTTTTCGAGCACATCACAGCACCGAGTTGGTGATGCTCTCGGTGCTGGACGAACTAAGAGGTAGGGCTGACTGTAAGAAAGCGAGCGCCCTGATTTTATTAGACCTATCAGGGCGTTCGATACTGTCAGCCACACCCTGCTCTTGGACAGATTGAAGAGCTTTGGGATTAAAGGTTCGGCGCTGCAGTGGTTGGAATCCTTCCTTACAAGAAGGACCCAAAGGATACAACTGGGGGATGAAACATCTGAGGTAGGGGTTTTAGAGTGTGGAGTACCGCAGGGGTCGGCCCTGTCCCCACTTCTATTTAACCTATACCTGCAACCACTGATCGCTGCGCTGGCTGCGATGGACTGTAAAGTCTTCAACTATGCGGACGACACGCAGTTGCTGCTAAGTATAAATGACACCACGGCTGCACAACTCCAATCCCAGAACATCTTGAGGTTCACGGTACGATGGATGACAGATAACCTTTTAAAAGTCAATCCTGACAAAACTGAGATCCTGGTTATACCATCCACCCTCTCACCTTGGAGTGACCTCTACTGGCCCATGGAGTTGGGCCCGGCCCCAAAACCAAGCCTGGCTGTAAAAAGCTTGGGGATTCGGCTGGATGCCGACCTATCGATGGCGCCTCAGATCGCGTCGATGGTAGGCAGCTGTACTAATATCATCCGGCAACTGCGGAAGTTATCCCCTATCCTTTCAGAGCCCATGATGCGTTCAATAGTAACTGCCACTATCATTTCCAGAATCGATTATGGGAATGCTCTCTATCTTGGCCTACCGAAAACCCTTACTAATAGGCTTCAGGTTCTGATGAATGATGCTGCCCGACTGATCTTTAGACTCCCTAGGAGGTCTAGAGCCACTCCTCTACTACAAAACCTACATTGGCTTCCAATTAAAGAGAGAGTGGAATTCAAGAGTCTGTGTACAGCCCATAAGGCCATTTATGGTAAGGCTCCGGCCTATATCAAGGAGCGCCTACAACTGTACTGCCCGACGAGATCACTTCGGTCCTCGGACTCGCAGTTGTTGACCTGCTCTCGGTACAGGCTAGTGACGAAGGGAGGCAGAGCCTTCTCGGTATTGGTTCCCCAGCTGTGGAACAATTTGCCTGGAGGGCTGCGTGAGGAAGGAAACCTCTTAAAATTTCGAAAGAGTCTGAAAACGCTACTGTTTAGGAGAAGCCTGAGCATGGCTTAATCCAATGCGATTTTTTGTTCTGACCCTGTTATGCTATTGTCCTGTACCATCTTTCCGGGCGCTTAGAGACCTGCAGGTGATTAGGCGCGGTATAAAATTAAAATAACAATAACAATAACAATAACAATAATGTCATACATTCCCGCAGCACCCATCATGAGCTGACCAAGAGGTATAATCATTGGACCTTGTAAAGTATTCTAAACAGTATCTATATCATCTAACAAATTTCAAAATATCCCAAGTTCTGTTCTTTCTTTATATACATTTACTTCCTGATCTAGATCTTTATAGTATTTTACTGAGTTCCAGCAGGCTCTCCATGTTGGGGGTACCGCCTGACGCCATAACTTACAGATCTCCCTCCTTGCCAAAAGGATCAAATAAAACACCAATTTATTCTGTATCCCCGTGAAACCCAACTTCCCTTCTGGCGTCACTACGGTACGAAACAAGATAAGAGAAGGGCTTACCTCAATGTCTAAGGGATCGGGCAAAGTCTTACCCATGTTGCTCCAGAATTCTTGAATCATGGAGCAAGAAGCAAACACATGGATATCGTCCGCCTTCTGGGCACCACATCTCATACATCTAGCTTCTCCCCTGCCCTTTATTTTGAATAGTTTAGGGGACCAATATATCATGTCGAGCGTAAAAAAGTGTTTTCTCCTTATTGAGGCAGATTTAATCACCTTATTAAGTGTGTCTACAGATACTTGCTAAAGATTGTTCAGCTCCTCGCTCGGCAAGCACTTCTCCCAGACCAAATATGGATCTTCCTGTTTCCTATCCACAGCAGCAAGAAGATGGTTATACCACTGTGCTAGCTCCTTCTTTTTTGAAGTCGGGTCTTGTAGCTCATCTTCCATATAATTGTTCTCTAAGGGTGGCCAATGTTGGCTCTTACACCATGATGAAATTTGGTAGTACTTAAATCTGTTGAGAGCTCCACTGGTAAGATTCCTCCAGAAGTCCCAGGAAAAACATTTATTGCCAACCACTCAATCAGGGAATTGTAAGCGCGCTACTCACCCATGAGGGTCTCAAGGAGCTGAGGTGGGGTCCGCAGATCTGTTTAGCCGAAGAGCCAGGTCTTGAGGGTCTTCCTGAAGGTGTTCAGGGAGGGGGCGCATCTGATGTCTGCTGGTAGCTCGTTCCAGGTCTTGGCTGCAATGTGAGAGAAGGATCCTCCGACTGCTCTGGCTCTGTGGATGCGGGGGGTTTTGGCCAGTTCGAGGTTGGAAGATCAGAGGTTTCTTTTGGGTATGTCGAAGTTGATTCTGTCATGGAGGTATTTGGGTCCATTGTTGTGTAGGCATTTGTAGGCGTGAGTGAGGATTTTGAAAGTGACTCTTTTCTCCACAGGGAGCCAGTGGAGACTTTGTAGGTGTTGACTGATGTGTTCGTGTCGGGGGATGCAGAGGACGAGTCTGGCGGCGGTATTCTGTATTGTCTGGAGTTTGCGGAGTAGGGACTTGTTGATGCCGGCCTAGAGTGCATTTCCATAGTCCAGTCTGATGGTGATGAGTGCGTGGGTGACTGCCTTCCTTGACTCAGGGGGATCCACTTGAAGGTCTTGCGGACGATGCGGAGGGTGCTGAAGCAGCTGGAGGTGACGGCGTTGCCCTCTCGGTTCATGGCAAGCGATGAGTCGAGTACGATGCCGAGGTTCTTGGCGTGGTCTGAGGGGTAGGTGGGCTTCCAAGGGCGGTCGGCCACCAGGTGCTGTCCCATGCAGAAGGGGTGGTACTGAGGACGAGGACTTCTGTCTCCTCGGCATTGAGCTTCAGGCAGCTGTTGGTCATCCAGACTGCGACGTCTTGAATTCCTTTTTAGAAGATGAGTTTGGCAGTGGTGGGGTCTTTGGTGAGGGTACGGATGAGCTGGGTGTCGTCGGCGTAGGATACGATGTTGAGGCCATGTTGTCGGACGATGGCTGCGAGGGGTACCATGTAGATGTTGAAGAGGGTGGGGCTCAGGGATGAACCCTGTGGGACTCCGCAGGTGATTTTTGTGGGGTCAGAGCGGAAGGGTGGGAGTCTGATCCTTTGGCTTCTTCCAGTGAGGAATGATCGGATCCAGTCCAGGGCTTTTCCTTGTATGCCTATGTCGAGTAGTCTGGCGACTAGTGTGTGGTGGCAGATGGTGTCGAAGGCCGCTGATAGGTCAAGTAGGATGAGGGCTGCAGAGTGGCCTTGGTCCAGGAGGGTGCAAATGTTGTCTGTGGCGGCGAGTAGGGCGGTCTCTGTGGTTTGGTTGCTTCGGAATCCAGATTGGAACGAGTCGAGGATGGCGTTCTCTTCAATGAACCTGTTGACTGTTTTCTCTGGAACTTTGGCTGCGAAGGGGAGGAGCGAGATGGGCCAATAGTTCCTGAGGTCGGTGGGGTCAGCTGTGGCCTTCTTGAGCAGAGGTCTGACTTCTGCGCGCTTCCAGTCATCTGGGAAGGTGCCTGTTTTGAAGGTGGTATTGATGGTGCGTTGTAGTTCGGGTGCGATGGTGGCTGCGGCTCTGTGGCAGATGTGAGGGGGGCAGGGGTCAGTGGGGGCCCCCGAGTGGATGCTTTTCATGGTCAAGGCGGTGTCTTTGGCCATGATCGGTGTCCAGTTGGAGTTGGTGGGCTGGCTGGTGTTTCTGGGGGACGGGGGCCGTCTGTGGCGCCTGGTGGATAGTTGATGAAGTTGTCGCAGAGGTTTTTGATCTTGAGGTGGAAAAGCTTGTCACAGAGGTCTTGGGATGGGGGGATACCTGTGGCTTCGCTGCGTGGGTTGGTGAATTCTTTAATGGCACTGAAAAGTTCCTTGAAGTTGGTGAGTTGGCCAGGATTTTGTTGTGGATGAAGTTCCTCTTGGTGGCTCTGATCTGGTTGTGGTAGTTCGGCATGGCGTCCTTGTAGGTGGTGTGGTTTTCGGTTGTCTTGGTGTTTCTCCAGTTCTTCTCCAGGCGTTTGCAGGTGCGTCTGGCTTCTTGGAGAGCGATGGTGTACCAGGCGGCTTTCGTGGGGCGTTGTCTGTCAGGGTTGCGTAGCGGGCAAGCTCGTCTGCGCAGTCGGAGATCCAGGTGTGGAGTTCTCTGGATGCGTCGTTTGCGTCGGGTGCCCTGGTGAGGTTGCCTCGGGTGAGGCTGAAGTTAAGTTGCTCATCGGTAACCTTGCTCCAGTTCCTTCGTGGTGGGCGTGGGGCTGGTTTGGGTGCCTTGGATTTGTTGATGGCGAAGTGTATGCAGTGGCGGCTGCATTGTGTGGCTGAATTGGACGATGTTTCCTGCTGCGAAGATGGGGTCAAGGGTTTGTCCTGCTCTGTGGGTCGGTGTGTTGACGAGTCCAATGCTGGCGAGGTTGTCATAAAGGATGGTGGAGTTGGGTTTGCTGGGGTTGTCGAGGTGAAAATTCAGGTCTCCAATGAGTATGTAGTTTGTTGAGGTGATGGCGTGGGGTGCGATGAAGTCGGTGATGGTGGTGGCGAAGGGTGTTCTGGGGCTGGGGGGATCTGTAGACAAGGGTTCCTCGGAGTGTGACTTTGGGGGTGGTCTGGATCTGGAAGAGCAGGTGTTCGGCAGAGGGGAAGGTTTCGCTGGATGTGGTGAGGCAGAGGGTGCTCTTGTGGGCGATGGAGAAGCCCCCTCCTGGGTAGTTGGGGCGGTCTTTCCTCTGGATCTTGTATCTGTCTGGGATGGCGGTGCTGATGTCGGGGCAGGTGATGCGTTGGTCCAACTCTCTGTGAAGAAGGCGATGTTCGGCAAAAGAGAGTCAAGTAGGTTCCAGATTTCCATGGCGTGTTTGTGTGCGGAGCGTACGTTGATGAGGATGCATTTTAGGGTGACGCCAGTGATGGCGTCGGCGGTGTTGGAGGCTCGTGTGGCGGTTAGGGTCTGGCGGCAGTGGAGGCAGGAGAACTGGCCGTGGGTCATGTTCGACGAGGCCTGTTGGCGTTCTCTAAGTCTTCCAGGGTTGAGTGCGAGGAGGTGGTGGTGTCATAGCGATGGGTAGTAGGAGGTCCAGGCTTCCTGCCACTTGCCGTGTTCGGGTCGTGACGGGTGCAGACGGGCTTGCCTTTGGCGAGCCTTCGGCACACCAGCGGCACGGCCGCTGTGTCCTTCCAGTGTGTGACACCCGCGTCTTTTAGTGGCTGAACTAAAACATCCAAGAGACACTCCGGAGTCCCTGGGGTGTCCCATACTGGAGTCCATTCACTATAGTAGGGCAATCCCAAGCAAGCCCGACAGTCCGACCAAAGTTTGGCTGCCGCATAAAACGTCTTCAGCCAGACTTTTTTAAAAAATGTAGGAGCGCCAAATTAAAACATATATCCTACCTTTTCTGTCTTAGCTTTAAACATGCTGCCAATCAGCGAGCTGTCTGGCCTGAGAAGTAGTATCCTACAATTTTTTAATTGATACGCCCAACAGTACAACTCGAGATCTGGTAAGATCATACCGCCTTGTGAGAATTTACATCTTAATTTCTTCCAGGACAACCTGATCCCTTTACTTGCCCAGATGAAGGAAGAAATCTTGCCCTGTATTTTAAGCAGATCACCTTTACCGAACTCCAGGGAAACGTTGTTAAAAAGATAGGCATATTTAGGAAGAACACACATTTTAATCAGATTAACCCGCCCATAATGGGATAGCGGTATATTTTGCCATCTTTTAATAAAACCTCCACCTCTTTAGAAACTCTCTCCAAGTTGGTTTTGGGAAGAACTCTAAGACCTTGTGTTATAATTACTCCAAGGTATCTTAGTTCCTTAGAGAGCCTCACCCCTTGAACTACGGTGTTACAGGTCATGATCTCTGTTTTGTCGTTGTTAACCTCGTAGCGAGATAACTTCCCAAATGCCTGAACTTCAATAAGTAACTCAGATAGCGTGAGATTGACATTTGATGACAATAAAATCAGGTCATCAGCATTTAATGCTAATTTCCTCGTAAACCCGTTTACTGTGAAGGGGGTGATATTTTCATTCTGCCTTAAGCTCCGGGCCAAAGGCTCTATGTACAAATCAAAGAGAATAGGGGACAGCGGGCACCCCTGCCTTGTGCCACGCTATATTGTGACCTCCGCGGTAAGGCTGCCAGTGACCAAAATCTGAGCCCGGGGAGTTTTATTTATTTTCTTAAGGACCTCCCTGAAGACATTGCCTAAACCAAAAGCCTTCAAGGCCCTATTCAGATAGTGCCAGTTGACTCGATCAAAGGCTTTTGCTGTATCAACAGTAATGATTGAAAGAGGGAGGCCCTGCGCAGTTGCCAGATCGACTGCACCAATTAAGGTATACACCGAATCCGACATCTGCCTGCCTGGGAGGAAGCCCTTTTGGTCTTCATGGATTATCGGCCCCACGATCTTACAGAGCTGGGCATTCAAAATCCCTGCAAAGATCTTGTAGTTGCAATTTAGTAAGGATATTGATCGGTAGGACTGCCACTGAGTTGGATGCTTCCCGGGCTTCAGAATCATTCCAAGAGTCCGGTAAAGGGGAAATGCCTCCTAGAATTTCATTAAACAATTTCAGCCAAACCGGGATAACTTCTTCGATCATTAAAACTCATACCTCAATTGGAATCGTATTGGGTCCTGCTGCTTTTCCTTTCTTAGCTTTATTTAGGACAGCCAATATCTTATTCCCTGTTATATCTTGGGTAGGAGTTTTTTGGCTATTCTGATTCAGCTCTGGAAGCTGTTTCCCATTAAGCCAACGATCTATGGCCTCATCCTCAAACAATATATCCTCATGATATAGACCTTGAAAAAATTCCCTAAAGACCTGCTCAATATCCCCTATATTCTCCATAACGTGGCTACCCACTTTAATCTTGCTAATATAATTGCAAGATCTATCTGCTCTGCTCTTCATGGCAAGAAGTTTGCCACAATTCTCACTCTGATCAAAATCCCTCATTTTGCTAAGCTCCCACTTCTGAAGCATTATCTCTTCAGTTTTGAGTCTAAACTTCAGCTGGAGATCTTCAACCCTCCCAAATAAGCTTTCTTTCTCTGTGCCCGAGCCCTGCCCAGCTTTTAAAGCAGCCTTGGCATCTGCTAGCTGTACCTCCAAATCTACCATCTCTTCTTTTTCAGATCTAGCCCAACCCACAGCTGCAGCCTTTAGACCCATCGACCACAGCTCTCAAACAGTTAAGGATTGGGCCGCAGGCCTGGTTAGTTTCAAACGTTTTCAGATTTCTCAGGTGAAAGCCGTGAGTAGTACGGCAAAATCTGGCTCTCTTGTGTTGCCAGCTCACAAATTTGCTCTGCTTGCTCCTCTTTTAGCCGCCCCAATGACTGAGATCTTGAGCATCTCTTTAGACGAAGGTATTCTGCCCCTTGACTGGAAGTCAGCTCAAGTACTCCCTATTAAAAAGAAAGATCTATAGCCCGCTGATGTGCTATCCAATTACTGGCCCATTTCACTCCTCCCGTTGATGAGTAAAATGGCAGAAAGTTATATAAACACTCAGCTAGTAGAATACCTTGACAAACATACCATTCTTGATCCTTCGCAGTCAGGGTTTAGAACCAACCACTCCACAGAGACAACCCTTTTTGGGGTTACGGATCATATTAAAATGGCTCTAGATGCTAATAAAGCAGTGATACTGGTCTTATTGGACTTGACAGCAGCCTTCTACACGGTCTCTCATCAGAAACTGATCCTGCAACTGAGGAAGGCAGGTCTGCAGGGACAGGCACTTAATTGGATGGTCAGTTTCCTTGACCAATGCACTCAGACCATCAATTTGGGTCCTTTCCATTCCCAAACCTTGAAACTCACTATGGGGGTGCCCCAGAGCTCTTGTTTGAGCCCAACTCTGTTTAAAACCTATGTGCCCCCCCCTTGCCAAGGTATTAGGGAGTACGGCTTCACTTCTTTTTCTTACGCTGACAATACCCAACTGCTCTTGTCCTTTGATAGGGACTCGAAGTCTGTTGATCAGCGTTTTACTAATGGGATGTCAGCTATTGCAGAGCGGATGACGAACCACTGCCTGCAACTAAATGCACCCAAGACAGAAATGTTGTTGTTTGGATCAGCCCAGAAGTTTTGGTCCCCTGGGTGGTGGCCGGCTACTTTGGGTTCTGCTCCTACTCCTACCTCGATGGCAAAAAACCTGGGAGTACACTTGGATGTTTTGTTACCCATGAAGGACCTAGTGATGACTACAGCAGGGACTTGTTATCATACACTAAGCCTTTTGCGCAGTTTTTTGATGGTTACCTCTCTCTGTACGAAGAACCCTAATTCAGGCTTTGATCATGGGCCGTTTAGATTATTGTAATGCACTGTTGGCATCGGCATATGAGGCCCTACTAACCAGATTGCAGATCGTACAAAATGTGGCGGCTCAACTGGCACAAAAAAACACCTTGCACCTCCTCAGGTCCGTTGCTTCAACAACTTCACTGGCTCCCCATCTGCCAGAGAATTAATTTTAAGCTTTGTTGCCTCACGCATAAAGCTTTATATGCTGCGAGTCCCAGCTACCTGTCAGATAAATTTAAAATCTACTGTCCGAATCATCATCAACTGTTCCAGCTATCAGCATAAGGCTATACTGCTTAATTACTGGCTGAGATCCTATTTTAATGCCACAAAGGGACGTTTGTAATGCATAAAATAATTAGGTGCTACCTGGTAGGAGAAAGCAGTATACACACAAAAGAAAGGATTATAAATCTGTTGCATATTTTAAATGTAGCAATAAAAACGAAACAAATAGACATTAACTGCTGAAGATGTTATGCCAATGCGCTCCGATTTGCAGAAGGTAGGCCTCCGTCTGTAGTGCACAGTGAGAGAAAAATGATGGTATTGGAATGCAGCCCGGGGTGGTCCACTGTGGCTTAGATTAATCTGAGCATTCTTACCATCACTTTGTTGTTTTTGCAGTTAACACCCTAATTTTAGTGGGCATGCCAAGACTTGGGTTCTGTGCTCACTGTGCCACAAGACTCAAGTTCACTGATCGCCCCAGGGTCCTCTCTCGTGTCCTGCAGCGCCACTGTTGCCAGGCGCCAGGCACCTCACGAGAATCTTCAGGCGCCATCTTGGCCTGGGGAAGGCTCGCGGTACAGATCTCCGCCCCTCTGCCCTCCTCCCACCCTTTTGGATGGATATAAACAAGCATCCCGCCCGTCTGCGCCCATCCGCGCCCACACGCGCCTAGGGCCAGTCACTATGCCTAATTTTACAAATACTCCTCGTACCTACTCCCGAGATGCACTACTTTGTGCTCGCTCTATGCCACCTTCATATTGCACCTCATTTCTAGCGAACCCTCCGCCTTTTACTTGTTGTGCACTTTGCCGCCCCCCCAACCGACTAGCGGTAAAATACACACTACGTCTGGGTCTATTGAACTGCAGATCTCTCCCCAGGCACTCGCTTGAAGTTAACCTCCTCATTTCTGAACAGGAGTTGGACGTGTTGTTTCTTACGGAAACATGGATCACGCAGGGCTCTGAAGCGGATATGGTGAATGCCCTTCCCCCGGATTATTTAATCCTGACCCAGGACAGGCCATCGGGTTGAGGAGGAGGCATCGCCATTCTATATAAAAATTCACTAACTTGCAGAATCCAGAAAGGGGAGGTGGAAGACTGCGAGAGCTGCAACTTCTCCTTCCAAATCTCGCATACTGTCGCAATGTCCGGGCTGTTAGTTTACCGCCCCCCAGGAAATATTGGAAACTTTGCCAACTCAATTACAGAAACGGCAATGGTTTGTGCCGCCTCTGCCACCAACTTCATTATCCTGGGAGACCTCAATCTCCACTTCGACGACCAGGAAGATCGGCTGGCGACTGCCCTCTTGCATGATCTTAGAACCTGCGGGGTTGACCTTATAAACTTGGAGCCCACTCACAACAAAGGCCACTTGTTGGACGCTATCTTCGTAAATATCTCCACCATGAAGGCAGCCCCTCCCATCCCCCTACCATGGACGGACCACTTCCTGATCCCTTTCACCTGGGAAACGGAATTTAAGAACCTCCCTCCCTCTAATGTTGATGCATCTGACAGACCCTGGGCCAGGCTATCTGTTGAAAATTTTTCAAGAAGCCTTGTAGCCTCACGCCCACGGTTCTCACAAGACCCTGTCGTAGCAGAAGCAGATCTCTGTAAGTGGATATCGAACTCCTTAGATGCAGTCCTCCCTAGGAGAGCGGCAGGAAAAAAGGAGAAAAGACAACATACCGCCCCCTGGTATACACCTGAGCTGAGGGTGATGCGGAGGGCATGTAAAAAACTAGAGCGCTCTTGGAGAAAAAATTGGGAAGTAGCCAGTAAGATAGAATATCGTTCAGCGATAAGAAGCTATAAGCTCTCTATCCAGCTAGCCAAAACTCAGTTCTTTGAGGAGAAAATTAGTAATGCCTCAAACTCCGCAAGAGAAACATTCTTGGTGGTTAAAGAACTTCTGAAGGTTCCCACACCTTCTGCCCCCTCGGAGAACTTAGAGGATAAATGCAACAATCTGGCAAAGTACTTCCACTTGAAAATTGAAAAAATCTTGAGCTCCCTACCTCAACCCAAGATAGGACCCGAGCCCCTGGAGAACGAGAGCTTGCCCCAGAAGACCTTGGAATCTTTTGGCCCCATTACTCAAGATGAATGCCTTAAAGTCCTCCTCTCTATTAAGAGTGGCTCCCCCCGGGACGTTGTCCCAATGAGAATTTTGAAAATGATCGCCCCCTCCGTCGTGGAGCCTGTCACTGAAGTCATCAATGCCTCATTAGGCGCGGGTTTTGTCCCTCCCAACTGGAAGAGGGCAATAGTGAAAGCTCTCTTAAAAAAACCAAGCCTGGACCCCTCAGACATGGCTAATTATAGACCCATTTCGCTCCTTCCGGGACTCAGCAAAATCACGGAAAAATTGGTTAACCTTCAACTGTCCAACTTCTTTGAGTCCAACGGGGTGCTAAAAAGGTCACAAACAGGTTTCCGTCCCGGCCAAGGCACTGACACCGCCTTGCTGGCAGTCACTGAGGAGGCACGCTGCATTTTGGATTCAGGAGGATCAGTGGCAGTGATCCTCCTGGACCTCAGTGCAGCATTTGACACGGTTAACCACCGAGTGTTACTCCAGCGACTGTCAGTTGCCGGAGTGAGGGGGACTGCGCTGAATTGGCTCAGATCATTTCTCAACGAAAGATCTTTCCAGGTCTGGGAAGGAGGCTCACGATCAGTATCCACCCACCTCCACTTTGGTGTGCCTCAGGGCTCATCCCTGAGCCCCACACTATTTAACGTGTACATGGCCCCTTTGGAGGATGTGGTGGCTCCTTTTGACATCAAGATCGTGAGCTACGCTGACGATACCCAACTGGTGTTCGCCCTCTCCCAATCCACGGAGAACTCTCAGACACTTCATGCGTGCCTTTCCAAAATCCATTCCTGGATGGGGGACTCAGCACTGAAACTGAATGGGTCTAAAACGGAGATAATGCTGTTGGGTCCTAAATCTCCCTCTCTCCCCTGTTCGGCTTGGCCTGGTTGTTTAGGATCTCCTCCCGAACCCAAGGCTGAGATCAAGAGCCTGGGTATCTGGTTGGAACAAGACCTTTCCTTTAGGACCCAGGCCTCTAAACTAGCTGGTCTCTGTTTTGGCCTCCTCCGATCGATACGCAAAATACTGCCCCTGATTCCTCATCTATCCCGGAAACTTCTAATACAGGGCCTGATCATGTCCAGATTGGACTTTAGCAACGCGATCTATCTTGGGGCCCCTGAGGCCACCCTGAACAGACTCCAACAAGTTCAGAACGAGGCCGCACGACTGTTACATGACATCCCTATGTCTCGCTCGGCTAGACCTACTCTGAGGGCGTTACACTGGTTGCCCATACGGGAAAGGTTGAAATTCAAATCCCTCTGCCTTGCGCACAAAATTCTGCAAGGCAAAGGTCCCCCAGCCCTGCAAAAGTTGGTGGTCCCATATAAAGCTGGCAGAAGCTTACGCTCGGACCAGCAACATCTGATCTGTGTCCCCAGAGTAAAAAAGGCCCGTTCAGGAGGAAGGAGATTCTCCGTCAATGTCGCCGCACTCTGGAATGCCCTCCCCCTAGGCCTACGCGCAGAACCTTGTATCTTGCGCTTTCGGAAACAGTTGAAGACCCTTCTTTTCTGCTAACCTCCTTCCCCCTTTTTGTTCGTTCCCATACTCCTTCTGGCAAAGCGCTGGGATGCTCTAGGGTAACCGTGCGCTGTACAAAACCGATCTAATAATAATAATAATAACTGATAAGACCTAAGTAAGCCTAACCGAGCCATAGAATGGTAGTGGTCCCATTTGGAGGGGAAACTGCTTGTCAGTTCGGGTTGAACCGTTCTTATTCGAGCAGGGCCAAGGCTGGTTTGCAGAATGCAGGTCTCTGTCTAGAGTGGCACAGTGAGTGTACAGCATTGGTCTAGAATGTGGCCAGTGGCTGAGAATAATTCAAGCATTCCTTCCATCTTTAATGTTTTTGCATGCACTCTATTTAGGCACCTCTATAGGAATTATTCTGTTTAGGTATTACAGCCAACTTAAAATATTTTCTGAGCAATAGTGAACTAATGAGACCTGGGAGCACAACCCCATATGCCTTAACATTTACCAGGCTAGAGATTGGGCTTGGCATGAGTGTACTACATTTGCCTTCCCATTTGCATCACTGATGAGGGAATGATTGGAAAAAAGGGAAAATCATCAACTCTGAAGTTTCATCCTGAATGAAGATATCATTTATCAGCAGCCCAGATTTGGCATTGTTACACACCCCACAGAGGTATTAACACTAGGGTTACCAGTAACTCATTGTCGAGGGGTGGAGTGTCAGAGTTAATATTGATTACTTGTGGAACCCTGAGGGTTTTCCTGAAAAATGGGGAACTACTGGGTAAATCAGCAATTCTGGATCTGATTTCCCTAGCAATGCATCTATTTGCCTGATAGTTTTCAACCGGAGATTTCAGCTGAAAAAGGTTGCCAAAATCAGCACATGAAATAGAACAGATCGGTGGTGTTGCTGTAGATCTCATAAATCCAGTGGCAGTAACTATCCTCACCGGGAAACATCCTTTACAACGCGACTTTTACCACGCAGTGCTATTACAACGCAGGTTTTACAACGAAAACCATTCCCACGAATTGCGCTGGGGGGCGCTCTCGGATAGGGAATACATTTAATTTTCTATCCAACACCTTCCCTAGTGTCCACGGGGACTGGAGTTGGAATAGTAAATTAAACTATTCACTATCCAGCACCCCAAAGCGCTATGCGTTGTAATGGTATGCGTTGTAAAAACTGCGTTGTAACAGCATGCGTGGTAAAAGCATGCGTTGTAACGTCATACATCCATCCTCACCTGACCCCTGGGGATTAGGAGGTATCAAGATAGTACTAATTTGGCAATCCCAATTCAACAGGAGAAATTCTAATATCCTCACTTCTCTGAAACTACTGACGATCATGCAATGAATGTGTATGCTTAGGAATCTTAATGGATGACCGTTTATCCTGGAAACAAGCCATGACAAGTAAAAAGTTACTCTTTCAGAGAGCAACTTCAGCTCTTGTTTCCTTCTCAAGAAAACTGGGCAAACCTGCCCCAGCCGAGTTGCTCAAAATTTATCACGCTAAGTGCCATAGCGTAGCAACTTACGGCGCAGGGGTCTGGGGTTATGCTTCAGCAGATAACTTACAAAAGGTTCAAAACGGGTTTTTAAAATACATATTGGCACTTCCCCAAAGTGCCCCAATATACGGTTGCCACATTGAGCTGGGTATCGATTACCTGACAGATAACATCAGATGCCAGCCAATCCTTCTGTGGCACCGTATTTGGACTAAAACGCAATGCCACCTAACCCGCTCACTAATAACCGACTGTTTATCCTTGGCAAACTGGAGCAAAATTCCCTGGCTCTTATACGTTTCCAATTTCTTTAAGGACTTGAACTGTACATCTTACTTCTCTGAGCCCACTTCAATGTCAGACATCACCAGGAAAGACTTGAAAAACCTCTGTCTAATCCATTTTAGAGACCTGCGTCTTTCCCAAGAAGTAATTAAACCATCTAATGTGCAGATCTTAATGGTCCAGTCAGTTCCTGGCATACAACCATATTTAACTTTCTTTTTAACCAACTATGAAAAATATGTTTTGACCAGGTTCCGATTTAATTCTTTTTTTCGCCTTGTTACTTTCCCCAATGAATGTGACTGGTCGCATGATCTAACAAAATGTCCATGCGACGGAATATCATCTCAGTGTACAATGCATGTAACTTTGTTCTGCAGATATTATGAACACCGCCGCAAGCGCTGGATCATTCCCCTCCTTCGCGCAACGGGCCTGAGAACATGCCGGCCCGCTTATCTGGCCCTGCAGATACTTGATTCCCAATATGCTGCTAAGTGTGTAGCCTGCTTTTTAAAATCTTGTGTAAAAATTCGCTGTAAGCTTGAGCCTTTGCCTATATGATTCTATGATCCTTCGTACAGCATTTTAATGAATAATTTTTAGTAAGATTTTTAAGTGCTTAACAGGTTTTTATTGTATCAAAATATTGTGATTTTAACATGTATTGTAAAACTGTTATGTACTTTTTATGGTTCTCTTATGTGATAACTGAATAAAAGTTTTGTAAAGTAAAGTAAAAGAATGTGTATACTAGTCAGCAGCAGTCGGGGGAAGGGGAATGGGACAAGAGAGAGAGAAACAGAGACATCGGATAGCTTCATCTCATCTTTTTTTCTTGTCTATCACAACCGGTGCTGTATAGGTTTGGTCAGCAAGATTACAATTCACTAGTTCTACTATGTCATAAAATATACTTTGTATTGATCCCTATTCTCTGAAGTTGCCAACAATGGCATGATTTTCTAGAGCTGAAAGTGAGTAATAACCTTTAGAAATACTATATAGAGTAACCTTAACTGTAATACTTGCTCTAGTCCCTATAAATACTGTTAGCGGGTTAAAAGCTAAACCTGTGATTTGAATAATCCCTAACACACATAGCTCATCTTCAGCAAAATATTAATTACAAATATTATTATGCTTTTCCCTTCTGACAATATTGAGTCATTTTTCCACCACTGGTAATACCTCAGCGCAATATGCCAATCGATTGAAATAAACAAAGTATGTACAATTGTGTTTGTAACCCAGAATGGATGACTCCAATCTTGCGTTCATAATTCTAAATAAGATGACTCCTGTCTATAGTTTGTGTACTTCAGTACTAAGTTTGTAATTCCTAACAGGGTCACTCTAGTATAGGGTTTGTCATCCCAAACAAGATGATCCCATTATGAGTTAATGAAAACAAGATCACTCAAGTACAGAGTTCATAATCCCAGACATGATGACTCCAGCAGGGTTCATATAGTTGTCTAAATCCCTGATCTATAAGTTATCCAGTAGATGTTTCTTTATACAACGTTCTAAATAAATCGCTGTAGCACGAAAGTGCTATGAAATCTGACACCTGGCAACAAGGTTTCCAGCTGCAGCAGCTACTGAACGGATTGCCTAGCAAGAAAAGCTATGAAACACAAGAATACAATACCCAGGGTATCAAGATGGATGCCTCCGCTGGAAATATTGAGAAAGCCCCACAGCATCCTGTGAATTGTAGTTGGCTTTCGTTCCCATGGCATGCTTCACATAGCTTAGGCTTTGCAGCTGTAAGTCTCACTCTAAGTGGCACCCACACTCTGCATGCACCTTTGACCTGATTTGTAGCAGAGAACTCAAATGTTCTATACGTTTTAAGGATTTTGCCTCTGTGCTCTCCCAGCATACACCAGTGAGCATGAATGGGGTCATTTATTAGGAAAGCCTTCGTGTTTGAGCTTGAGTTTATAGCTCAGCCACCAAAAGAGCTATTTATCAATGGAAATGACACCAATAATGGGCCACTTTTATTGGATCTCCTGAGTAAGAAACTCTGAACAAGACAGTCCTGTGGGGTGAAGAATATAGCTACAGGGGGAGTACCTAAACTATGACTCCTGGTCATGGTTAAGAAACAGGTCAGTGGAGCCATGGTAAATAGGAGGCTGCTTGCTAGGTAATCTGTGTGCCTTGTCTGTGGAGATAGAAGGAACGCAGATTCCTCAGCACCTCTTGCAGCCTCAGTGATTAAGGGTGTGTGTATCCAGAACCTGCCAGAGGTTGGCTGAGATTGCCTGCCCTCTAATATGCAAGCTGCATAGCCAAGTCAACTGGAGGTATCTGCAGAACTTTGTCTACCTGCCCACCCTTCTTGTAGCACATATGGTGCCTATTTATTGCCAGTCTGCAGGAGCTGCCTTTATTTTGATTTCACAAGCACCACCCATATAAGGTTCAGCCTTCAGTTTGTGCCTCCATCTGTAGTAGGCAAAGCCTCCATACCAGCCAATGACAATTCCAGATGTTACTAATACCTTGCTTAGCACCAGGGCAAATATCGCTAACTTGCCGTGCCATGGCTCAGCACCTCCTGGTGGGTCAATGCACGATGTAATCATCTTATTTAGTCAAACCTTATGGCTAACGTCAAGGATCAGCAGCACCTTTGCAAAACAGTGCAAAGCTGTTCGCCATATTTGCGTGCTCATCTGGGACAACGTTTTCTGCCTCCAGTGCTCTGCCCAAGACCTTTGAAGGCTTTTAAATACATGCTGGGAGTCTGGATCGGCCTCTACCTGCGGTACTTCCTTGACCATCAAGGCAAACGTGGGTCTGTGGGTTTGCCCCTCATTTTGTTTTGTGCACATCAGTGCACCACCCTCAGGCGCCAGGGACCTTGGATGGCTTACTTTTCTGGTTTCCTTCTGCCCCCTACATGGACTAGGCCTATGTAAATACCCTGACAAGTGTAGGCCATTTTTGGGCAATAAGTCCTGTATATGTTGCTGGAAGTTAAAAAACATGTATATCTTTCTAAGGCGCACCAAAGCAAATGTAAAATGAGACATTCAATGATCACTTAACTTCCAATTGCATTTTTTTTATGTGACATTGTGTAATGTAACCGGTGTTCATTTAAAGCGCTCCTATGCCTTCAGGTTGTGTTTTCCCTATATAAAAAAATGTTTTTAAAAATACTGCCAAAAAAACCCAACATTATATATCCATCCGCCTCAGACCCAACAGTGTTTAGTAGTGAAAACGGACGAGAATGCCACGTGAATGATAGCAGAACATGGCTCATATATTTTCAAAATATTATGTGTATTCATTTTTAAGAAAATCAACCTAGTACCTGATGTCAAAAATTGCAGATATTCGAGGTTTCTGGACAGACCAAATGCCTACAGGTTCAGCATGTTATAGAAAGTGTTAACCCAAACAAAGCCAAAGGGACCTGGGTAGCAGGACGTTATAGACAAAAGGGTCCCAGACTGGGAAAAGGGAAATAAATTTAAAAGAATTATTATTATTTTTTTTAAATTATTATTATTTTTTTAAATTTAAAAAAACAAAAAAAAACATATATATATGCTTTTGATAGGGTCACCAACTACATTCCGTTCCTTAATCCACATCTCACTGGAGGTTCCCATACGATTTGGGCATATTGCTCTCTTCTAAGCTGATTGATGGCTACATTTTTTTGCATTCAAAGTGGCAGACTGGTTATTTACTTTTTACATATATATGTTGGGCAGACACAACAACGTGTTAAAACACGTTTTCTACAACACTGTAGTCGCATTAGATGCAAAGTAACTGGGGCGCCCATGGTTGAACATTGTGAGAGCAAGGACCATGTACCAGAATGTCTAAAATGGATTGTCCTCGAACATGTGAATCTGGGTCCCAGGGGGGGTAACATCACCTCTATTCTCAATGTGCGCGAGCTGAAGTGGATTAATTTTTTTAAATCAGTTCAAAGCGGGCTCAATGAGTCAGAAAGCAGCTTCGCACAACTAGCTAACCTGTAATCTAACTCTCCTCTCCTGTCTCTCAACAAGTATCTTTAATCTTCTCTATTTATTTCGATACTGGGACTGGAAAGGTATAGAGTTCAATGTCGTAATGCTTAATACATCAAATGCAACTGTGGCGTAGCAAGTGTATATCAATCTAGTCCACAGCATTGTTCAAGGTTGTAGCCTTCACCACCCTGCGATGGTAGGTGCACTATATAAATAAGATTGTACGCAAGAGAGAAACTGAGTATATGTACCTTATGATTGAAGCAGCCTTCACTGCCTTGTGAGGCGAGTGCGCTGCTAATTCTTTTACAATTTTTCCACAATTTCTCTTGTTATAACAATGAGGATGCTGTTAATTCCATCAACATTTTTTTCAATAACTAATACGGTATACAATTTGAGATCCGATTTTTTAATGCACACCCTTTGGCCTTGAGAACAGTGAGATAGCACCTTTTTTCCCTAGTGACCCGCAATACTGAGTCTTTCTACGGTGTCGATCCCCTCGGGATGGGCACTCCCCCTAACTACATTTTCTAGTTACCGGCCAGTCGTGTAAGGGTTTGCACGGGAATCGATACCGCTAGGAGTAACTCTGAGCTATTTGCCGAGTCCCCCCTTGGTTCAGACTATTTGCTGTTCCTAGGTGAGTGTCGCCGAGTTTCTGTTTTACTTGTTAGCCACACGTAATATCTGGGCAGCCAATGATAAAAATCCCGAGTCCTATTTTTGACCCTCGTTTTCGTCATTACAGCACCGGGAGTTTCACCGCATACCCAACTATGCCCTCAGGTGACACACCAACCTGAAAGTACAGGTAACTTTTTCAAATAAGTATACAGAAGCTTAATCAGAGCATGCTCCTTGTTGTCTAATGGAGAAGTCTTTTCTAACACGCTCCCACCTTTGTTTGATTTATAGACGATTGAAATTGCGAGTTACACGAGGTTCGAGGGATTACCCGATTTTGGGGTCCTGGAGGTGAGATAACTTGCGATACCATTCATTGAAAAAAAATTTGCATTGGGGCTTACATATCCACGTAATAATGATGATTTTTAGATATAAGTTAAATTTGGTAGGTCTCTTACCATTTTTGATATTTACACCTTGTCCCATGGGTATCAACACTCTCTTCTGTACGTGTAATTTCTCCAACATTCACCCGAGTGAGTTGTGGCCCGCTCAGGGCTATGTAGGGATCTCTCCTATAGACCCTAAGTGTAATTTTGTTTTAAATTTTTCCCCCCAGGAAGTCTGCCCACTCCAACCTTCTGTCCTGATGAAGACCCGCTATGTAAGGGCAATTTTCCCTACCCCCCATAGGGTCGAAACATAGACCACTTATCCCACGTGTACCAGCTTCTATCCCCAAGCAAGATTGACACGGCTACAATAGAAGTCTGGTTCTGGAGAATTGTTGGACTTAAGCCGCTATATGTGGCCCCATGACGGGGAACCACTTGAAATAATGTTTTAACAAACTTAAAGAATTGAATTTAATTGTTTGTTATGAATAAGAACACCTTTTTTACCTTTCACTGAAATCCCTTCACAGCACTTTCACTCCCTTTTCCCTTCGCGTTGTGCATGTGGGCACATAATGCAATAAGAAAAAATTGAAAATTGTAGTGTATAACCTAGTTTGTGGTTGTTTGGTACCTTGTGAATTAAAACATCGTACTGTCTTTTTGATTATCTTTCTTGATTATCTACATAATTTTCTCTTACATTTATTTCCCTTTTCCCAGTCTGGGACCCTTTTGTCTATAACGTCCTGCTACCCAGGTCCCTTTGACTTTGTTTGGGTTAACCCTTTCTATAACACACTTCGAGCAGGCAGTGCCTGCGAGTTTTTTTTTTCCTTCTACTATTTACACTTTGGGAACATTGTGAATTCATCTCAGCTACCTGAACATGGTAGGCAAAGAAATTCTCACGTACACTGAGGACTACATACACCAACTTTTGCATGACCCCGTTAACAATTTTCTGTCAACCAACGTACCTGATATTGATATCACCCTCAATGATAAGGTCGCTTAGCTGGAGCGTTTAGAAAAGAAACTGATTCGAACCCGACTACACGGCCACTATCTTGCGCACTGTCTGCAGTCTAACATTATACCAACAGGAATGCAAATTAAAGTGGAACCGGCGATTTTCATTGAAATCCCCAAATTCAGGGAGGGATTTAGCTTCGTCGCAAACAATTGCTCTCGGCACTGGATGGTGCTGGGGATTGAGACAGCGGCGGAGCAAGTCCAGATTCTTACCAAACAAATTTCGGATTTGAAAACTGAAATTTCATCTGATAGCACAATCACAAATTCTAAAGAAGCATTGACCAAAGTTGTGGCAACACTTCAAGATTTTGAAACCACCACTATAAAGAAGAAACTAGAGAAACTGGCATGAGATCTACGTTTCTACGACAAAAAGAAAACATACCCCTACCTCCAGGAGGATTACTATCGGCAAGATCAGCAAGGGCGGTTCACTAATCGTGGAAACAGAGGTCCCAGAGGTAGACGACCATACACCACCTTCTCAACTCTTCCTACAGCTCCGGGGAAGAATCTGAACAAGCAGGACCAAGTACATCATACGGGTATCACGACCCCTATCACCCAGCATATCAACAGGTTCCTTTTTTAGGACAGGGCGCATGGAGACCACCACGGGGACGTGGGAACAACTGGAACAGAGGCACCAACAGGGGGCAGCAGGGCCCTTCATCAGGATGGGAAAGCGACAATGGGAGAGGAAGAGGTCTGAAACAAGTTTGTTTCCCTCCAGAGGAACACGGGGAGAGGTCAACCCGCCGCAAGAACTACCGATGGTAAGTCCTTTGACAACTCCAGTGATCAACCTTTCGTCATATACCCTGAAAGATGAAGAAATCAGCGTGTTGAGCAAAGGTTTGTCATATGTTCCAACAACGGTACCCAATGAATTTAACACCATGGCCGAACTGGCCAGATTCTTTAGGAAAATAAGGTTGCGATACTTCTTCAAAAACCGGCCATCACAAATGAAGACATCAGCAACAGGCTTAAGGGTACCTTCGACCTTTGTTCCTTCAACACATACCATGACGCAAAGGATTCAGGCATACGAAAGTATAGTAACAAGCGACGTCCAGAAGGTTCTGAATGAAAGAGCATATATAAAATTCAACATCAAGAAGACTGAGAGAATGGCCCTTTCAGCATTAAAAGAAAACCGCGATGTCATCGTGAAACCGGCGGACAAGGGAGGAGCTATCATTATCCAAGACGTGACGAAATACACAGATGAGATTCTGAGACAACTTAACGATGGGATAAGCTACAGAAAATTGCCTAGTGATCCATCCAAAGATCTTGCAATAGAGATCCAACAGGTGACCAAAGAAGGTTTGGATCAAGGGTTCATATCCGAACAGGAATACCAATACCTAAATCAGAAGAACCCCGAATACCTACTATATATACGCTCCCAAAGGTGCACAAAGACATGCAGAACCCACCGGGTTGGCCGATAATCTCGGGCTGCGGCTCGATTTTAGAACCTTTGTGCCGCTACATTGATGTTTTTTAAAGCCTTTAGCTGAACAGACTGAAACCTACATACGCGATACCACCCATACCATCAATATCATGCATGGACAACCCTTCAGATCCCAAGACCAACTTTTGGCGACATGCGATATCGTGTCTCCGTACACGAGCATTCCTCAAGATGAAGCACTTGAGGTGGTGGCCATGGCCCTGGAACGCCGCGTAGCACCAGTACGCGTCCCCACCTCATTTATTATCTTGCTTCTGAAAATCGCTATGATGCGAATTTTTTTTATATTTCAGAGTTGTTTTTATTTACAGACCAAGGGAGTCGCTATGGGGGCAGCATTCGCTCCTGATCTAGCGATAATATTTATGTCAACGTTTGAGAACCTCTTCATTCTGAGTAACACCAATCCTTACAGATCCAACATCCAATTATGGATGCGATATATTGACGACATCCTTCTAGTATGGACAGGAACTAAAAACGAGATCATGGCTTTCCATTCATGGCTGAACTTGAGATCCCGGGATATCCAGTTTACCATACAATCAGACAAAAAGAAGATTGATTTCCTGGATTTGACTATAGTAGCTGAAAATGATGTACTGTATACTACTCTATTCAGGAAACCGGCAGAACGAAATTCATTGCTGCAATGCTCCAGCCACCACCTCGAGGCCTTCGTGACAACTTGCCCTTTGGACAGTTCTTGAGGATCCGGAGAAATTGTAGTAAGAAAGAGCATTACATGGAGGAGTCTGCTAAATTGATGGAACGTTTACTTGAACGAGGTTACCCCAGGCGATTGACAAAAAAGGCAAGGAAACGAGCATGGTTCAACCATCGAGAATCACTCCTAGAACCTGCAGAACGATCAAGGAATGAAGAACAATGTATGATGTGTGTGACCACTTTCTCAACCAAGAGCAATGCCATCAAGAAAATCATTAATAAGCATTGGACACTGGTATCGGATGATTTGGGTAGCAGTACTCTACCGATGCATTCTTTCAAAAAAGCCAGAAGCATCCGCGACCATGTGGTATGTGCATACTTGGAAGCTCCACCAATACCCACCCTAACATCAATTTGGAATCTGGCACCCCTCTTGGGACATTACAAGTTTGGAAAATGCAAGGCCTGTCCACAAACTATCCAGACTAAGGAATTTATTTTCAAACAACATCAGATCAAACTCAAAACACAGACTAATTGCAACACCACTAATGTCGTGTATTGTATCATCTGCCTGTGCGACTTAATATATGTTGGGCAGACACAACAACGTGTTAAAACACGTTTTCTACAACACTGTAGTCGCATTAGATGCAAAGTAACTGGGGCGCCCATGGTTGAACATTATGAGAGCAAGGACCATGTACCAGAAAGTCTAAAATGGATTGTCCTCGAACATGTGAATCTGGGTCCCAGGGGGGTAACATCACCTCTATTCTCAATGTGCGCGAGCTGAAGTGGATTAATTTTTTTTAATCAGTTCAAAGCGGGCTCAATGAGTCAGAAAGCAGCTTCGCACAACTAGCTAACCTGTAATCTAACTCTCCTCTCCTGTCTCTCAACAAGTATCTTTAATCTTCTCTATTTATTTCGATACTGGGACTGGAAATGTATAGAGTTCAATGTCGTAATGCTTAATACATCAAATGCAACTGTGGCGTAGCAAGTATATATCGATCTAGTCCACAGCATTGTTTAAGGTTGTAGCCTTCACCACCCTGCGATGGTAGGTGCACTATATAAATAAGATCGTATGCAAGAGAGAAACTGAGAATATGTACCTTATGATTGAAGCAGCCTTCACTGCCTTGTGAGGCGAGTGCGCTGCTAGTTCTTTCACAATGTTTCTACAATTTCTCTTGTTATAACAATGAGGATGCTGTTAATTCCCTCAATATTTTTTCAATAACTAATACGGTACACAATTTGAGATCCGAGTTTTTTAACGCACACCCTTTGGCCTTGAGAACAGTGAGATAGCACCTTTCTTCCCTAGTGACTCGCAATACTGAGTCTTTCTACGGTGTTGATCCCCTCGGGAATGGGCACGCCCCCTAACTACATTTCCTAGTTACCGGCCAGTCGTGTAAGGGTTTGCACGGGAATCGATACCGCTAGGAGTAACTCTGAGCTATTTGCCGAATCCCCCCTTGGTTCAGACTATTTGCTGTTCCTAGGTGAGTGTCGCGGAGTTTCTGTTTTACTTGTTAGCCACACGTAATATCTGGGCAGCCAATGATAAAAATCCCGAGTCCTATTTTTGACCCTTGTTTTCGTCATTACAGCACCGGAAGTTTCACCGCATACCCAACTATACCCTGAGGTGACACACCAACCTGAAAGTACAGGTAACTTTTTCAAATAAGTTTACAGAAGCTTAATCGGAGCATGCTCCTTGTTGTCTAATGGAGAAGTCTTTTCTAACACGCTCCCACCTTTGTTTGATTTATAGACGATTGAAATTGCGAGTTACACGAGGTTCCAGGGATTACCCGATTTTGGGGTCCTGGAGGTGAGATAACTTGCGATACCATTCATTGAAAAAAAATTTGCATTGGGGCTTACATATCCACGTAATAATGATGATTTTTAGATATAAGTTAAATTTGGTAGGTCTCTTACCATTTGTGATATTTACACCTTGTCTCATGGGTATCAACACTCTCTTCTGTATGTGTAATTTTATGTGTAATTTCTCCAACATTCACCGAGTGAGTTGTGGCCCGCTCAGGGCTATGTAGGGATCTCTCCTATAGACCCTAAGTGTAATTTTGTTTTTAATTTTTCCCCCCAGGAAGTCTGCCCACTCCAACCTTCTGTCCTGATGAAGACCCGCTATGTAAGGGCAATTTTCCCTACCCACCATAGGGTCAAAACGTAGACCACTTATCCCACGTGTACCAGCTTCTATCCCCAAGCAAGCTTGACACGGCTACAATAGAGGTCTGGTTCTGGAGAATTGTTGGACTTAAGCCGCCTATGTGGCCCCATGACGGGGAACCACTTGAAATTATGTTTTAACAAACTTAAAGAATTGAATTTAATTGTCTGTTATGAATAAGAACACCTTTTTTACCTTTCACTGAAATCCCTTCACAGCACTTTCACTCCCTTTTCCCTTCGCGTTGTGCATGGGGCACATAATGCAATAAGAAAAAATTGAAAATTGTAGTGTATAACCTAGTTTGTGGTTGTTTGGTACCTTGTGAATTAAAACATCGTACTGTCTTTTGATTATCTTTCTTGATTATCTACATGATTTTCTCTTAAATTTATTTCCCTTTTCCCAGTCTGGGACCCTTTTGTCTATAACGTACAGGTTCAGCATGGCAAAGAACTCTTGGCTTTGCCAATTCTTTTTTTGTCCCCAGGCATCCGCCGTGCCTTTGGAGTATGTGAGTATATTTTCCCTGATGGTCAATGATGATGTGATGTTTGGGAATTACGAAAGAAAAGTATTACAGGCATAGAAGCAAATCACGCTCAAAGAACCCAACATGGGGTGGAACCATGTGTGGATTATTTTATCTGTGTCATCTGATGAAGGAGCACTTCCCAATTTACAAAATCCACTTTATAGAATAGGTAAAATATTTCATTTGTTTAACTGTGCCAAAAATAAAGTAAAAAAGATTTTTTCCATATAGCTAGAGACAGGGCAGTTTCTAGGTGTTTTGCCGCACTTGAGATTCAATGCTTCTTTAATCTGATGATATGTGACTTCTTCATCAGTTCGCGTCATTTTCTTTATGACTTATTTTACACCATCACCAGCAAGATTTTTGAGATACGTGATACTCTTTTTGTTATCAGTCTCTTAAAGTGCCTCAATAAAATCATCAAATGTCTATATCCAAGTAGACCCTCTATCACCAATATTTTGCTTTTTGGCAGTATCGATCGGTGGTGGTGGTTTCAGGAAGGCAGCGGCATTATAACTTTTCGCATGATTGGCTGTCACTGAGGGGGAGGTCTCTCCGACACTGTCTGCTTCTGCTAAGACCTTATTCATGCATACCATCTCTAAGGCCCAGTGCTCTTCTAGCCTCTGGGGCATCCTGACCAGATGATGAGATCTCTTCACTTTTCTGGAGACCTCTGGAGTTGTTCTGAGTCGCCACCAATCAGCTTGGATGGCGTACCACTTAGGGTATGAACTAGGGGTGGGGTGACATCTCCGTTACGCCCACGGAATGTGCAGAGATTTGCCTTTCCGCCAGGGCCGTTTCTATTTGAGAATTGAAAAATGCCGCCCCCTCCCTTATACTACGATCACTTTCGCCCCCCTGTCATCCAGGATAGAAGAATTAATGCATCAGATATAAAACAACTTGTAATCAACATTAAACGATAAAACACATCAAACATTAAATATTAGAAAACGCAGACTTTGAAACCAATTAAGCATAACAGATGTACTACCATGCTTCTCCTGGTTATCAATTTCTTTATGGCAGGGTTTTAAAAAAAAATTGTAAAATTAGTTTAGGCCCACATTTTGCTTTGGGTGTGCCACTTTTTCAGGACAACCTTAAAGCAAAATGCGTTGAACCAAATAATGTGCTTATTGCTTAATGCACTCAT
Organism: Lissotriton helveticus; assembly: GCF_964261635.1. Classification (NCBI taxonomy): domain Eukaryota; kingdom Metazoa; phylum Chordata; class Amphibia; order Caudata; family Salamandridae; genus Lissotriton; species Lissotriton helveticus. The sequence goes on along the minus strand of NC_136067.1, from coordinate 1,633,665,117 downwards.
AATATATACCTCATAAAAACCAATGAGTGGGATATTACCTTATCTGATGTTACTTCTTGTGATGTCACTTACTGTAATGTCTCACGTGACATCATAGGCTACGTGGCCCAATAAGCACCAATTGTGGCTAGATTTTAGTACTCAACTGTAGGGACAAGAGGGCATTTTTTCTTTCAAGCAATAGGACCCAAGCCACCCTTAATCATGATGAACAGCCTCCAGTTGAGGTCTATCCATAGTCCGAATAATCCTACATAATCCTCCTAAATCTTTTAATTTGTACCACAGAAGGGCTGGCAGTGGTGAAATGCTGTGGCACTGTGGTGAAATGCTGTGGCACTGGCGCTCTGCGCTCTTGATACCAGGATCAGACAGTTCCACGTATTGCTGGAATGCACGCAGCTCAAGGAAAGGGGAGCCTCAGAGTTTAAACTACTAGTGGAAGGCACACGCTCTTCACGGCCTTCCTTTTATTCTATTTATTTATTTTATGCGTTTTTATATATCGCAGACTTTACCCGAAGGTGTCAGAGCGCTTCACAATGGGAACAGTAATGATACATGAGGAGAAAATTACAAGTGAAAAGATTACAAAGGCAAACGTTAAGTTACATGACGCAGAAGTGACAATTGTGAGCAAACAAAATACAAGAGGTAGCAAACGGTGCATTACAGGAGGAAAAAGTGACATGTGTGCAAGATACAAAAGCGTACAAAGTACAAGTAGAGGTATAATACTGGAATAAATGGCAGACCTCAACTCAGCCTGGCACTGGCGCTCTACACTCTTGACACCAGGACCAAGCCGAGACAGTTAAACACATTGCTGGAATGCGCACAGATTAAGGAAAGGAGGGCCTCAGACTTTAAACTAGTGGAAGGCACACGCTCTTCGCGACCTTCCTTGACCCCCCTCTCCGGTGTCCTTACCTCCACCCAGCCTTGCCCGCATGCACAGTTTGTAGTGTAGTTCCTATAGTCCCAATAGGCTCTGCGCATTGGAATAATATCTTCAGTAGTGTAGACGTAGGACTGGGGTTAACTAGGTCTCTACTGACTATATTAGACTTAAGTTTTTTGCCAGCTAGCTCAGAGTTCACTAGAAACTTTCTTGAATAATCGAGGAGGAGTTTAACCTCCCTGGGAGAAGGGATTTAGTTTCTGACAACCATAAAACATGACAACTTTGCTCTCCCTGAATAAGAGTGTATCTCTAGAGTCATGTGAAAACAAAAGACAGCTATTTCACTCAGTCAATAAGTGCGTACTTAGTTTCACCAGATTGCAGAGAAAAAGAGAGACGGGCGTTTTCAATAAAAGGTGTTATTTATTGAGCAGTCTCTTTCCTCATACAAGAGAAATGAATTGCTACAATTGCAATACTTATAGTTAAGTAAAGTGCATACAGTAAAAGCAGGATTATGAAATAATACTGTAAAAGCATTGATATGGTTTCTTAGCCATATGATACTTTAAAATGGATAAAATAGATACATACATATATACATTGACTAATCATACTCAACTGGTGCTTCTAACTACCCCTACCCCGGTGTACCTGACCTAAGCCTAATACGTGGGAAGGAGTAAGTAAGTAGCAGTTTAAGTTAAGTTTGTTTTGCCAAGAATCTGACTCAAGAATTCTCTGTAAGGGTTTAGTCAGTTCAGTACCTGGGTATTAGAAGGCAGGAGGTCTGGTATCTCTCTCTCAGGACTCGGTATCCCAGTCACCCGCAAGGGTAAGCTGGAAACGCCGGAGGCTGGATTTCTCGGCAAGAGAAAAGACAGCGTCTTCCTCAGCGCGTCAAAAGGGAGGGGCAGCGTCCGTGGGCTCTCGCATCAGCTGGGCTCTCGGGCAAGTAGTAGCTGCTCCAGATTCATCACCACCGTGTCTTTGCTTAAGGCAACGTTGGTATATTTATACCTGAAAGGTGCCGGGTTTGGCGTAAGGCTGGACATAAGACGTCAATAAAGATGTCACTAAGAACTGGTCGTTCTTACAGTGCTTTACAGGAGTTCTCGGACGAAATCAAAACAAAGCAGCGGGGATTTCCCAGGTTGCTGGAGGCTTGGATTTGTTTAAGAACTCGGTGTGCTTTCTAGGGGGCTGGAGGAGTAGGCTTGCTTAATGTGACAGCATGCGCTATGACTAAATTATGAAAATGGTTTCTATGCCGTTGTAGGGATATTATTGATTTATAACCGGACAAGGGCAAAGAATAGGAATATCGATTCAGGTACCTAGATAAACACACTACTCCCACTCCACGAATTCATGTCCATAATTACTAAACTAAGCAATAGTAAACATATCTAACGGTGCATGTGTATACCGAGCCACCCCAAAATACATTTTTTGCAATTGAAATGGCATATGCGAAATACACGAAAAATGAGTATAGATACAGTATTTCAAGCAGAGTAATCATTCATAAAATAGGATGCATATATATCAGCGGAATGATTTTGCGAAAATTACACATGAAATGGCTCTTAATACAGAAAAGAAAAGTGCGAGAACATTTCATCACATATTAATATGCGAGAGGCTGAGGTAATATATTGTCTCTAGAGTTCCTAATAATAGGAGCTCTGTTCTCTAAGAATAGTTCTACTTTAAGCAGAGGATGAGTGCCAAAACAAAAGTAAATATTTTGGAATCGGGGAAAAAAATAATTTTGTTTTTCAAGGGAAGAAGCCAAAACAGTTCCAAATATTTCCAGAAGCTTTTGTTTTTCAAAGCTGAAGGCCAAATTCAGAGTTCAGGGAACGCTGAGTGCTCGTTTGCTTAAAAGTTATTCTTTTTGTTCAGGGGAGGACATCATTTCAGACAGACTTTCAAAAAAGCAGTTTACCACTTCAGGTGAAAGTTCGACCAAGTTGGAAAATGCCGCAACTGTGCAGTCGTGAGAATGATTGCTATCATCGATGTATTGTCAGCATTGCTCACAGAAGGTCTAACCTGGTTGATGCTGCTCTCATCTTGCACTTCACTACCCTTTAATCGCAGTGGTGAAGTTTCCACGAATGCCGTCATCAGGATAGGTAACCGCTGGGGACAACACGATGCATGAGCCGTGACAGGACTTAGCAAAGTATCTGTATCCAATGGTACTTCTGATTGTAGTGTGAGACAGACGTCTAACACGCATTCTTCTCCGCACAGCATACATCTTAACACAGGTAAGATACAATTCTGCCAGATGGGTCTGAATGATAGAAACCAGGTCATATTCAGATCTCTTAGCCGGGCTAATCCAAGGACTTTAGTTATGCGGTCCCGATAGCGTATAGCTAGGATCGTTTCTTCCATTGTTGCTGGAGCCTTGTCTGTGACATGGCTTGCCATAACGAAGCCGGAGTATCAAAAATAAAATGCCTGCTACGAGTCCCAACAGGAGTGGAAGGCCGCCAAAGATCGAATGGACAAAATTAGGAAAGATGCCCAGGACTGCTTTAAAAGGTGACAACAGTCCTGAAAAAATTGTCTTAAATACACTCTGGATACCATTCGTATCTGAAATGTTTAAGATTTGGTTTAGCATTTCTGCGAAGTGTAAGGGGCAATTTGTTGATAAAAGGTTATGTATCTCTTCCGTTGTCCTTGCAACTTGGAGATCATACGTTTCTTTTGATGACGTCAAGGGCACAGACTTCATTTTGCTTAAAGTATCAATTCGAATAGAAGAGATTTTCAAACTGGGCCAAATTTTTCCCTCCCTGTCTGGAGTGTCGTTCGGATACAATACTTGCATACAACAAGTGACCATGGAAGAAACGCTTACTAGATAAGCTTTTCCTGGCACCAAGCCACAACATCTGTGGTCCACTATTAGAATGTAGCTCCCGTTCGAAAGCCGTCTAAAGAATGGCTCTATTCGAGTTGCAGGTGTGCCAAGCTGGTGACATGAAAGGTAATTTGAAGTCTCCTCACAGGCCCCATGTAGATTTATACCCTGACACAGAAGTATACCACTTAGGGATTTTTCACAATTATTACCACTAAGAAATACATTCTGTCCTTTTTCACTATAACATGTGTGTGTGTAAGGTAATTTCCATGTTGACTTAATGTATCCTTTACCCAACCTTTCATACTGGCCTGCCTGTATATACTTTTGGCAGTATCAAAATTGGAAAGTTGTTATCGGAATAGTTATTATTCCGTGTATTATCCATTCAATGACAGGTCGTTCTGACATTGTCAATGGTAATCTCTCAAGTTTTTCAATGCTCAGAATTGTATATTCTGCTCCTTTTTGTGCCAAGCTGATTTGTGTATCAGTAAGGTTAAAGATAGAGAACAATGACGTTGTGTTGATTAAACAGCAAGGCACGTAGCCTGAACGCAGATTTTGTAACGTCCAGCCAAGCTGTACAATAGAACGCAATTGGGACTGACCATGTTGTAACATTAGTAAGTCCTGCTCTATTATATCGATTGCAGATGATACAATACTGTCAAGTGAATATATTCTGGAAGACAGACTCATTAACCCATTGTCCACAACAGAAAGTGATTTTTCCAAATTAATACGGTCAATTTCCCTTTTTTTTCTGTGTTTCAATTTGAGTTTCTTTCCAAGCTTCGTTATAAGCTGCATATATAGAGGCCGCTATGAAACGTTTTTGACGCTGTTTGCGTGGTCCCATAATGAAATCACGCAAGTCAGCACCTTCTTTAAGTAAACTTAAGTGTTGCTTAATTTCTGCCAGTGTGGATGTCTGTAGCCATTCGAGGCAGAGTTTTCCTACACTGTATGTTGTTACTATCCCTGGATGTTGTCTCTGGGAGTATCTAGGGCCTGGCCTGGTCATTTTGAACCCCTGTATTTTGTTCAGGAATCTATCTTGACAGTTATTTGTGTCTGTGGGCCAGATCAACCATTTATTCCAATCAGGATGTGTTCTGTTTTGGTTTAAAATATGGGATACGTCTATCTCAACATCTGTAGTGCTATTACTGTCAGGTGTTGGCTTTGGAATAGACGGTTTGTATAAGTCTTTCATTTTGGCTAGGCCAAGACAGGTTGTTTGTTGAATTGTGTCATTCAAAAATATAATTTGTTCTGGGATCATGCAGGCTCTGAATAATGATTCTATTCCTTGGACTTGCCAATCTTTGGTATCCCAGATGGTTTTTGTTTCAATGTTATTTTTCCAAAAATCAAAACCAAATGTATTCATTTTTTCAAAAAATGTTTCTGAATAGATTAATTTTGTATTTGTCAGCATGGTTTTCATTTCTGTCTTATTTAACAGTTTGAAATAAAACGTTTCTGCTTCACTTGTGTTAAACCCCGAGAAGTATGGGAATTTCTCATAAAATGTTTTTGAACTACCTTTTGGTGGAGTTGCACAATGTTCCCATTGATTATAATTGAAAACCTTTCTAGGTTGAGCAGATTTATGCAAATAATGGTTAGCATAGTGATTGTAGCAGTACATCTGTTCATAATTTGATGAACCCTGTAATTAATCATGTTCTGTACATTTTGCTGACATAACTAAGTCTGACATCATATCATTAATACTTTCAAAGTCCCAATCATCAGAGAATGTGCTCGGTTTTACAAAGTCACTTAATGAAACCTTAAATTGATGAGGATACTTCAAGAGCTCGACCGGGCCATATATTTCGTAATCTGTTTTGTCCCATGCTACCCCACCGGGTATCGGATTGGCTGTGAAGTTTACTGAAGAAAGTTCTCTTTTCTCGATGTGTGAAGACTTGTGTGGCTTAAGAACCAGGTTGATATTCTGGCTTGCTGTGTCCATTGTAATATATTTTCCCTCAATGAAGTGTCCCAAGCATAGCACCATGATGAGCCAAAGCAGGAGGAAAAGTACACCTAGCACCACCCAAAATTCAATCCATGGGGAAATCAGATAGGTTTCTTGTAGTTGATGAAAGAGTTCTTTAGTTTTGTCTTTAAAAGTTTTTGTTGTTTTTGGCTGTTCCTCAGGTTCGCTTGGATCCTCAGAAAAGTCATCGAAATTGATGAAGTAGCCTGATGCAGTTCTGTCAATTGTTGGAATTGCTTCTGGATTTTTCTTTGTTTCATTAGCATAGTCTGTAGCTACATCGTTGTAGACAGGTGTTTCTTGACGAATTGTTGCAATTTGGGTTTTAAGAGGCATAAGTTCCATGGCTTTGTTGCATCGTCCTTGTTGATTCACTGTAGGTTTATCAAATGTGATTAGTCTCTCAGTTTGAACCTCTTGACTTGTAGCAAACTTTGGTGTTCTGCTATTTCTTGGGAGTCCACTTGGCCTACTACTTATTATTGGCCACATGATTGTGGTTTAACCAGGTCGATGGATACAACTCTGTTCTCCTTTTTACCAGCAAGGGGCGGTAGTACAACTGATCTTGTTCCGTTGACAGCTAAGACAGGTACTGCTTTTCTGTAAGAAGGCCCAAATTCCTTCTTCACCGCGATTTTCTCTCTGACCAGATCCCCAATCTTTGGAATCCAGACAGGCCTTGCTGGGACAGGTGGTTTCTCTTCAGTGGCTGTTGGCTGTTGTTTCAACTTTATGTTGCTCATGTCTTTTCTTGTTTCATTTAAGTCCTGTAAAATAGCCAAACGATCTTTGATATCAAAGCATTTTCCTTCTACCACTGAAGTCTGACTATCGAGGTACTGGATATGCATTCTAGTCCCGAACAATAGTTCGTACGGACTGAAACCTTTTAGAGAATTTCTTGGCAGATTGTTAAGACTACGTTGGACACTTATTAGATGTTTGACCCACCCAACCCCCGAACCTAATACCTTCGCCGTTATAGATTGCTTTATGTCTCGTTTTTTCTTTCCACAATCCCGTTTCCCTCAGGATGGAAGGGACAAGAATACCGCAATGCAATGCCCATGCTGGTCATGGCCTCCTTATAAGCTCGAGAGCTAAAAGCAGGACCCTGGTCAGAGTGTAGCATGCCAATTGCGTATGTGCCGATAAAGACTCGCAAATCTTTTATAACCGTTCTGGTGTCAGCCGAGCGCTGGGGCCACATCCAAATGAATCTCGTGCAGGAGTCCACTGTGACCATGATGTATTTATAGTTGCCATCCCTTTGTAAGGGACCACAGTGATCCAGGTAAACACACGCTAATGGTTTATCTGAGATCAGAAGGGGCGTCTGTGCTGGTCTTTTCACTGTCGAAACTTTCATTTTTTGGCATATTTCACAATCTAGAACATAGTTCCTAGTTTGTCATCTCATTTGTGGCCACCAGTATCTCTGTTTTAATAATGATACTGTGGCCGAGACACCAGCGTGTGCAGAGGCGAGCCCTTCGTGTGCCGCTATAATTAGTCCTAACCTATGTTCCATGTTTGGAATTGCCCTATCCCCCACTCCAGGGATTCGAGCAAATGGAACATTATTTGCATCAGTTATGTATGAGTACTTTACTGGAAAGCCTTTCGGGAGTGTTTTTATCGCATTTTTTACTGTAGCGCTGACAGCTTGCAATATCTCGCTGTCTATTTTTGTTTTTGACCGGGTGATAGCAGCTACGGAAGCCGTTTGCACAGCTGCCTTCGCGGCCTCATCAGCCAATGAATTCCCTGCTACGTGAACGCCATCACGTTGATGACTCAGTGTATGTATCACGTGAGTCTTTTGTAGTTCCTTTTGTAAAAGAACTACTTGTTCCCAAAGCGTTTTATGCTTGATTGTGCCACCCTTTGCATCTTTGAAACCATTTAGAACCCAATTCTGCAAGTATTCATTATAAGACTGAACACAATAATATGAATCGCACACTATGAGTGTGGGGAATTCGCGATCAGTATTTTCAAGCGCCATCTTAAATGCTAGTAGTTCAGCTCGCTGAGCTGTACAATCTCCTAGAGATTGTGTTTTAGTGACCAGTGGTCTAAATTTTCCTTCGTGCCAACGACCTCTAACAATCGCGCACGCAGCACTGTAAGCTTGTTTACCCCCAACTGCGGGCTGTGCTGATCGTCTGTATATATTATACATCCGTAGTGTTCAAGAGGCAAGATTTTGGTCGGCAGAGGACATTCAAATTCATATTGGAGAAATTCTTGTGTTTTTAAATTAGGATCAAATTCATAGACCACGTCTGTTGCAGCAAGAGAATTAACCCATTGTATCCATCTCGGATGTAGTGCTTTAGCATTTGGAATGCTTGCCTTTGTTACCGCTTCTAGAGCTGGTACTGGTGTAACGATGATTATTCGTTTACCTTGTGCTAGGGCTCTTTCTTTTGCTACCGCAGTCTGAACCGCGGTTAGAATTTTTTCAGTTGAGCTAAATTTCATTTCAGCTTTTGTGTACAAATGTGATTTGTATGCTATTGGTACCGTTTCCCCCTCATTAGAGGTTAGGTATGTGAATGCGCATCTTCCTCGGATGACCCGGATCACAAGGTTGCGTGTGTTATCGCGTGTTTGCAATTTTGTTTTAGCTAACATGTCTGTTTGCAATGATCTCAAAATTTCTGTGTGTTTTTGAGTCCAATTGATTGTTTTAAAATCTGGTTTGATTAGTTCATAGAGAGGTATAACCCTCTCTGCATAATTTAGAATGTAAGTTCTTCTGAAATTCAGGAAACCTAGAATTGATTGTAAGTTTTTCAGCGTTATTGATGCTTAGATTACAGCACATTTCTCTAAGAAATTGACTGCCAGGCTTTTGCCTTCACTTGATAATTCATATCCTAAAAACAGGACAGTTAGATGGGCAATTCGTGACTTTTTAAAGTTGAATTTGTAACCCTCTGCTGCGAACCCAAGTATTATGGTGTTCACTCTTTTCAAGTGAGTATCCAAGTCCTCATCTGTTAGATAGATGTCATCGACATAAGATAATGCCTCATCATCATACATTTGTAGTAACTCTGTTACTCTTGCTGAGAATAATCCTGGGCTGTTCTTGAACCCCTGTGGGAGTCGACAGAATTTTTTTCTGCGAGCCCATTATTGAGAAAGCGGTCAAATACCTGCTTTCAGGTGCTATGTTTTGACAAAAGAATCCATTAGAGATGTCTAATGTTGTTTAGTATTTTTTGCGCACAATGTTATTCATTAGTGCTGCACTATGTGAGTTTTGTACTGCAAAAGTTTTGCAACATGAGTTTAGATGTCTGTAGTCCAAAACTAGACGATATGAATCGTCTGGCTTGGAGACAGGAAACAAAGGATTGTTCATTTGTGAGGTGCAAGTTTCAATCACCCCCTGGTATTCAAGTTGATCTAAGATCTCCCTGACCTGTTTTTTAGCTTCTTGCTTAATTGGGTACTGCCTTTGTGCAGTTGGTTGACTTTTTAACTGGATTTTGTGAGGAGGAGAGTCCTCATCCCATCCAACATGGTTTTTATATAGTGCAGGAGCTTGGGCTGCTGCCCACTTTCTTGCAAGTGTATATATTTTGTATGAATTGGAATGTGCCGGCGGCGCGGTTAGCGCGATAGTCTCCAGGCGCTCAGCGTGCATAAAGGCAGGCGTCCTTCAGGTGAGCTCCCTTACCATCTGAAATTCAGAACGCTGAGAAAGCCCGCGCATTACAGCCTCTTTGCTGCAAGCTGCACAATTTAATTCTATTTTAATAGCCCCGTTTTCGTCATATTGTTTTAAATTTATTTTTTACCTTTTGCCTTGATTTTAATAAGGCCACTCGCTGACTCGCACTGCTGCCACCTTACCCCCACTCTAATTTGTAGATCACCGCGTTTCTTCGCGGATCCCTGCCCATTGCCTCGCTGTGGTGGCCATCTTGGGAGGGGGAACACTGCCGGCGGTGCGGTTAGCGCGATAGTCTCCAGGCGCTCGGCGTGCATAAAGTCAGCCATGCCGACGCGCAGCGTCATCACGCGGCGTCATCACCGGAATATCGCCGGAGTTTCGCCAGAGTTAAGCCCGTCTGGGCCCGGAGTTTCGCCAGAGTTAAGCCCGTCTGGGCCCGGAGTTTCGCCAGAGTTAAGCCCATCTGGGCCCGTCCGGGCCCAGACAGGCACAGGGCATGTTACTCTGCTTAACACCATTGCCCAAATGGATTTTATACCCAGGTATTCTAGGGATACCCTGCTGTCGCTACGCACCCCCAGACATTCCAGTTGTAGCTATCAGTGGGTTGAAGGGACCCCTTATGATCAATGTTCTGTATGTGGCGCTAGCTATTCCTGTAAGGACCGGACTTCGCTGTCCATGGCTTTACTTAATTGCAGGTCTGTACCTTGTCATGCAATGGAAATTAACACCCTGATGCTAGATCACAATTTTGACGTCTTGTTCCTTACGGAAACTTGGCTAGCTCCCTGCTCTGACCCAGATATTGTTACAGCCCTTCCTTCGGGATACTCTATGTACCATCTGGATAGGCCGAGTGGGAGGGGGGGAGGAGTGGCCATAATGTATAGAGATGAATATGTTTGAAAAGCGGAAGATTGTGCCATTAATAACTCGGAAGGCTGTCAGTTTTCCCTACGCTTATCTCCTACTATCTCTTTATCTGGCCTTCTCGTGTATCGGCCTCCCGCAACGCTAGGTAATTTCGTTGATTCTTTTATCGAGGCAGTGATACCATTGGCTGCCGCATCCTCCAACTTTGTAGTCCTCGGGGACCTCAACCTACATTTTGATGATACCTTTGATGTAGTGGCGAGAGATCTACAAAGCATGCTGGCTGCACTTGATCTCCATCTTGTGAATGTCGGTACTACCCACAACAGGGGTCATCAGCTGGATGTTGCTTTTGCCAACTTTGAGAATCTGCAAGCCCTCCAACCGCTGGCGCTCCCCTGGACTGACCATTATCTAGTCCCTCTTACATGGCAGCTGGGGAAGTGGAGAGACCCCGCCCCTAGACAGCATACAATGGAACGACTCTGGTCAAGGTTGCCAGTGGATAATTGGGTGGCAGAGTTAGTAAGAACCCATCCCTCTCTTGTCACTGACCCTATTATTGCTGACCAGCATATAGGTAATTGGCTGACTAAATCCTTGGATTTATTTATTCCTAAAAAGAGAAGGCTTATTAGGGAAAGAAGAGTTGGCTCCGCTCCATGGTACACCCCAGAACTTAGGGGTCTTAGAACTCTATGCAAGAGATTGGAACTTGCATGGAGGAGAAAACAGACGGAAGACTGTCGATTAGACTATAAGAGAGCAATGAGGAAATATAAAAACGCGCTGAAGGATGCCAAAAGGAGCTTCTTCAGCGATAGGATTGAGAAGGCAAGCAATTCTTCAGGGGAATCCTTTAAAATTTTTAAGGAACTCCTGAAAGCCCCAGTCCCTCCAGTTGTGTACGACAACCCTCAGGAAAAATGCGAACAACTCGCGGACTTCTTTCACTCAAAAATTGAGAAGATCCTACTCTCGTTGCCGGCGACATCTCAGCTCCCTGAGTTGGACTCTAGCCCGGTATTATGCCCCGCCGAGCTGTCCTCCTTCGGCCCCTTTTCAGAGGAAGAGGTCAGACAGGTGTTGAAAGGGATGAAGAGTGGGTCTCCCAGTGACCCAGTGCCCATGAAATATCTCAAACTAGTGGCAGATACTTTGTCCGCTCCACTTACCGACCTCATCAACCTTTCACTCTCCCAGGGCACAGTGCCCCAGAGGTGGAAAAAAGCGGTGGTAAAAGCATTACTGAAGAAACCAGCATTAGACTCTTCTAATTTGGCCAACTTTAGGCCTATTTCACTTCTGCCCGGCTTATCCAAAGTCGCAGAAAAGTTGGTCAATCGCCAGCTTTCTTTCCATCTTGAGTCCCATCATCTGCTGGGAGACTCCCAAACGGGCTTCCGCCCCGGTCAAGGAACGGACACAGCCTTACTGGCAGTAGTGGAGGAAGCCAGGAGCATTCTAGATTCAGGAGGGTCAGTGGAAGTGATCCTCCTGGACTTGGAGTGCTGCCTTTGACACCGTAAGTCATCAGGTGCTCCTCCAACGTCTGTCAGAGGTGGGTGTGACAGGGCTGGCCTTGAAATGGCTTGAATCCTTCCTTTCTAACCGTTGCTATCAAGTTTGGGAAGGGGTAGAGCAGTCGGCCTGGTTCCCTCTTCAATGTGGAGTCCCGCAGGGCTCTTCTTTGAGCCCTACTTTATTTAATACCTATATGACTCCACTTGAAAGAGTGGTCGCCCCCTCGGGAGTGAAGCTCATTAGCTATGCTGATGACACTCAGCTGGTAGTGGGGCTCACTCAGTTGGCGGAGCAGCCAGAAGTCTTTCACGACTGTCTTGCTAACGTCCATCGTTGGATGTCCCACTCTGCCCTTAAGTTAAATGGGGAGAAAACTGAGCTGATGCTCATGGGAAAATCTAGTCCCTCAATAATTGCTAGCTGCTGGCCCCGGTCCTTGGGTGACCCTCCGCCTCCCAAGAAGGAGATCAAGACCCTGGGAATATGGTTGGAGGAAGATCTCTCCTTTAGGACCCATGCCAGGAAGACCGCAGGGGTGTGTTTCGGCTTACTTCGGTCAGCTCGCAAGGTTCTCCCACTGCTCCCTGATCCAGCTAGGAAGCTCTTAATTCGTGGCCTTATCTTATCGAGGCTTGACTATGGGAACGCGGTGTTTCTGGGGGCTCCCGAAGCGACGTTGAAAACCCTCCAACAGGTACAAAACGCAGCCGCTAGAGTACTGATGGATGTTCCCAGAAGACACTCCGCTGCCCCAGCCCTGAAAACGCTTCACTGGCTCCCCATTAGGGAACGGGTGAAATTTAAGGCGTTGTGTACGGCTCATAAAATCTTGCAAGGCAAGGGCCCGCCCATTCTTGCCCCTATGGCACGCCCCTATAAGCCCACTCGCCCACTGCGCTCGGATCAAAGACATCTCCTGCAGTCAACTAGAGTAAAGAGAGCTCGCTCTGGGGGTAGGCGCTTCTCAGTGCAAGTGGCTGCACTGTGGAACTCCCTTCCCTTTAAGATCCGTTCAGAGCCCAAGATCCTGCCCTTTAGGAAACTTTTGAAGACCTATCTGTTTCCAGTGTAGTTGATTGTTTCGGTGCTTCTTTCTGTGTCTGTACTGCGCCGGGATGCCCCGGGGTAACTGAGCGCATTATAAATTTCATTATAAATTTCATAATAAGAATTTGAGAAGGCAGGCATAATCATTTCTTCGCCATGAGGGCACTCCCTGACAAACTCCGGTGGCCAGTCTTTTTCAGCTAAAAGGATGTCATAGCCTTTTGAGAGGTTATCCCAAAATAGACCCCTTATTTTCCTAGTCTTATCTCCCCCTATACGTAATGTTATTTCGTATATTTTATGAGGTTTGCTAACTCTGGTGTCTGCAGTTTCCACCTGAATGTATTCATTCGTGTCCACTGTCTCCAGATGATTCATCAGGATCTTGCGAGCTATGCTCACTTCTGCTGCGCTGTCTAGCATTGTCTGAGCCCACTCTCCGTTTTTCAGCTGTGTCCTCAGGATCCTCGGCATGTTTGATTATTTTAATACTGGCTACCTTCTTTTTTGGAAATTGTAATTTTTTACTTTGATGAGCAGGTTCCTTGTCTTTGGACTTGACGTGCTCTTCCCTTTGTTCTGACCGTCCTCTTCTTTCCGATTTCTGCAAAGAAGTCTGAAAAGATCGAGAGGGACGTGTATCAATATCTTGATATCTATCAGGTTTCTTCAAATTATCCCTATTTCTAAGGTTGTATCTTTTCTCAGAGTGCTCCCTCTGGGGAGACTTGTGTCCTTGGTCCGGAGATCTTACTCTCCGTCGAGGAGACCTTCCTCTGGACTGGAATCTTTTTTCTTTGGGAGTGGATTGTTTATTTCCATCCCAGCTCTTTTTTGGAGTGTTTAGATTATTTTTAATAAATGTCTTTTCAGGATTTTCAGTTAGTTGGGGTTTTACGGGTTTCCCACCCAAACTATCTCTTCCTAGCTCTTCATAGGATTTTTCTATGATTCTGGCAAGTTCAAATGGTTGTTCTGCTATATCTGTTTCTTTCAATTTCTGGCGGATCGCCACAGATGCTGCTTCTCCTTTTATGTTAGATAATAATAAAGCTGAGACCTGCTTGAAGTCTTTTAGTAATTTCATACCCAGAGTTAAAGCAGGTTCTGGACCGTATTCATTTTGAATCTGTCTTAGCACATCGGGTATTACCGCCATGGACGGAACACCAAGTGTTTTTGTGTAAATGGAAGCAAAGACTGTGCCCCAAGTGTCACAGTCTTCCACATGTGGTGCGATCCCCATTGGAAGGCAGATAGTCAGAATTCTGTGTTTCTCAGTAGGGGTAGTATCCGGAAATACTGCCTCTATTTGAGTGATTTTTTATGCTAACCAGAATGGAATTTGTTCTCGTTTTATGGGTACTTTACCCAGACATGATTGTATGTTCTGTGGTGTAATTTTATTTGTGTTCCCCTGATGAGGGGTCAGCTGTGGAATGTTAGTAGCTGGTTGAACTGTTGAAGTCCGCATTACATATTGGACTAATTGTCTATGTATTTTAATTAGTACTTTTAGTTGGACTAGAAGTTCTGGTATCGACATTTTTTCGATGTCTGGATGTGGTGTGTAGCTGGCTAGAACCGGCCACGTTGCTCCTGGTCTACCTAGTGGACCGAGCCTGGTGATGTGATTATTATGTTTTAGGACGCCTTTAAATCAGAGCAGGTGCTCTTGGTATTTTAATGGGATTTCCACCTCCTCGAAAGGAGTGTACTCATCCGGAGGTTCCTCTATTTTGTAATAGTGGAATTCATGTGTGACAGCGTTTGCTGCTGGAAAGTTTATCCATGAATAGAATACCTCTGTCTGCCGATATTCATGTGACTCAATTACGAATATGACTGTACCACCTCTCGATGTTAGTCCATTTTCTATAAGTTTAATAGTTATAGTTTTTCTTATGTTGACCGGGATGAGTATTGCATCCGGGTCAGTCTCAAGGAGACTTGTGTCATCCTCAAGGAGACGAGCTGCTATTCTAGCTGTCTCCCTTTCTTCTTCACTTTCTGTCATTTTTACTAGCCGAAAGGTTTTTGTTGCAGATCAAGTTTCAAGGAAACAAAGATTATTTGCACAATATTTTGGAACACTGTATCCTTCAACGTTGAATAAACCAAAAACTATACATAGAAATCTCTTCCTACTAAGTTCCGGCGGATTTTAACCTTTTACCCACTCCAGACGTCTTTTGGAGTATTTACGGGAAAAAGGGTCTGTGTGAAAAAGCACGACTGAGTTACTCTAACGTCTTGCGTTAGATTTATCGCCTTACCAAACGTTGGGCGCCATGTAGTGTAGTTCCTATAGTCCCAATAGGCTCTGTGCATTGGAATAATATCTTCAGTAGTGTAGACGTAGGACTGGGGTTAACTAGGTCTCTACTGACTATATTAGACTTAGGTTTTTTGCCAGCTAGCTCAGAGTTCACTAGAAACTTTCTCGAATAAGCGAGGAGGAGTTTAACCTCCCTGGATAGACAAGAAGGGATTTAGTTTCTGGCAACCATAAAACATGACAACTTTGCTCTCCCTGAATAAGAGTGTATCTCTAGAGTCGTGTGAAAACAAAAGACAGCTATTTCACTCAGTCAATAAGTGCGTACTTAGTTTCACCAGATTGCAGAGAAAAAGAGAGACGGGCGTTTTCAATAAAAGGAGTTATTTAGAGGGAGGAGCTACGCAAGCATCCAAGATGGCCGCATAAGCTCCCGGCTCCGTCGACCTCCCTCGCTGGCGGACTTATCCTGAACTTCATCCTGACCTCCCGCCAGACTCCCGTGTGTCTGAATGGTTGCTGAGCCCAGAGGGGCAATCCCGGAGTTTTTATCGCCTTTATTGACGAAGTTACACCGTCTTTCATTTTTGGGCCTCCTCCAGTGTGTATGCCGGGACCTCGAGTACTGACCCAGCCGGGTTTCAGTTGAACAACATCGGCCGCGGGTGCCTGGCAGGGTCCGGTCTCATCGGAGTGGAACATATTCTCTATCCCGGTGGTGGTTTTTGGTCCCTGCGAATACTGGACGAACAGCGACGAGACGTGGTTGCCGCGGTGGGTGGGGGCCAGGTCCCGGGACCCTGTTGCAGCCCTCAGGGTCCGGGGGTGGGCCCCCGCTCTCAGCAGTGGTGTAAAGGTCGCCAAGCCTGTGAGTCGCCAGTCGCTTCCGTCCACTCCGCGCCTGTTGGTTCCCCCGGAGTAGCCGGCCTCCGGGGCTGAAGATCTGCTTTTCTATCGCCCACGCGTAGATGGATCGGACGATGTGTGGACCGACCCTGGGGACCATAATGGCCGCCATCGGGGCTCTTCGCCTGCAAATGGAGGCTGCTCTCCACAATTTGACTGCACGCCTCGAGACTGTTTGTTTGAGACCGGACTCCAGCCTTGTGTTAGACCTGAAACATACGCTTACCCCCGCGACGCTTGATCTACCTCGAGAGGAGAACCCCGACTATGATCTGAACCTGGTGCCGATTGTGCCCGCACGATTACAGCGCTACGTTACTGGAGCCCCTGACCACCTAGCAAGATCGGCAAAGTCGTCGCCCGCACAGGACTCACTTCTTCCTTCTCTTCTGCAGACCACCACTACTATTTTTTGGAATGACTTTCGTGTATCTGATGGACTTCGAGACTGAACCTTTTTGACTCTTTTTGGCTATATTGATCTCCTTTTTCAACAACACTTTGACTCTTTTGCTACTATATTGGTTCTACTGGATGGGGTTTGTGCAATGGATCGTAAGGGCCAGGGCTGAATTTGACTTGAATTCGGTACGATGACTTTCTTTTGGCTCAGCTGGGTTGTTTCTGTGGGAGTGAGGGCCAGATGGAATTCTTATTGTCTGGGTTTGGTGTGACTGCTATGATCGAAAAGGGATTTGCTGTCTCTGTGGTGCCGGGGGCTGGGCGGGACGGTCTTTTCTCTGTCGGTGGCTCCCCTATTGGTTTGCTTATTAGTCTGTTATAACTTGCTTAATACCGCAGTAGGGGATGTCTGCTTTTGGCGGGGGGGAGGGGAGTCCGGGAGCCCGTATCGTTTTGTAATACATCTCCTCCTCCATCTTTTCCCTTCCCTGGGGTGTAGTTTAGGGGGGCGACAGGCACGCTGCTAGTGGGGTTAGGTCGTAGCCATCCGCAGGGGTGCAGGGTGGGGGGTCGAGGGGGGGGGGGTTATTTTTCCTTTATTGTGTTCTATGACCTTTCTATTTCCCTTTTCCTTTCTACACAAGAGATGCGGCATCTTCTCCTGATCTTTTTGTCTCTCATATCCGGGTGTCGAATGTCCAATCTGCATATCCTGTATCCCTGGTGGGCGGGTTCTGATGAGGTTTGCTTATGGTTCTCTGTATCGTATTGTTTTGCCTCAGCTCTAAGCTGGTATTGATATTTTTCGGATACCTATTATTGTACTGTATTTCCTCAATTCATTCGCCCGCTCACCGCTGTACTATGTACCACCAAATGACACCCGGTATGTACATTTTCACTCTTGTGTTATAATCAATAAAAATATATACAAAAAAAAAGGAGTTATTTATTGAGCAGTCTCTTTCCTCATACAAGAGAAATGAATTGCTACAATTGCAATACTTCTAGTTAAGTAAAGTGCATACAGTAAAAGCAGGATTATGTAATAATACTGTAAAAGCATTGATATGGTTTCTTAGCCATATGATACTTTAAAATGGATAAAATAGATACATACATATATACATTGACTAATCGTACTCAACTGGTGCTTCTAACTACGCCTACCCCGGTGTACCTGACCTAAGCCTAATACGTGGGAAGGAGTAAGTAAGTAGCAGTTTAAGTTAAGTTTGTTTTGCCAAGAATCTGACTCAAGAATTCTCTGTAAGGGATTAGTCAGTTCAGTACCTGGGTATTAGAAGGCAGGAGGTCTGGTATCTCTCTCTCAGGACTCGGTATCCCAGTCACTCCCAAGGGTAAGCTGGAAACGACGGAGGCTGGATTTCTCGGCAAGAGAAAAGACAGCGTCTTCCTCAGCGCGTCAAAAGGGAGGGGCAGCATCCGTGGGCTCTCGCATCAGCTGGGCTCTCGGGCAAGTAGTAGCTGCTCCAGATTCATCACCACCGTGTGTTTGCTTAAGGCAACGTTGGTATATTTATACCTGAAAGGTGCCGGGTTTGACGTAAGGCTGGACATAAGACGTCAATAAAGATGTCACTAAGAACTGGTCGTTTTTACAGTGCTTTACAGGAGTTCTCGGACGAAATCAAAACAAAGCACCGGGGATTTCCCAGGTAGCTGGAGGCTTGGATTTGTTAAAGAACTCTGTGTGCTTTCTAGGGGGCTGGAGGAGTAGGCTTGCTTAATGTGACAGCATGCGCTATGACTAAATTATGAAAAGGGTTTCTATGCCGTTGTAGGGATATTATTGATTTATAACCGGACAAGGGCAAAGAATAGGAATATCGATTCAGGTACCTAGATAAACACACTACAAGTTGTGGAGGGATTCTATCACCTCACTGACTGGAGCCGTGGCCTGCCGCCTGGACCTGGGGCGGCAGAGGCCAATCACAATGCCTACCATTTTATGACTTTTGAATTAGGGCCTGCTGCTGCAACAAACAAAAAATTAACAAAACCCACGCAGACATATCTCTTACAGTTGTTCCCCCGTCTCTGGAGCCGTGAGGACCGGGACGAGCTCAGAGACTGACTCAGACTCACAGGCCTCTTTTCAAATTAAGAGTAGGGTACTGTCGATATTTTGCACATTCTCAGCAGGCCTGCATGATGTTCGTAGTAGTCACTTCGCTGTAACTGCCCGGTAACTTACTCACCTGTGCTCGGGTGAAAGAAAGTCACGTCCACGCACAAGTCCGTGCAGTTTGCAGGCTCCGAGGAGACCTTCCTCTGGACTGGAATCTTTTTTCTTTGGGAGTGGATTGTTTATTTCCATCCCAGCTCTTTTTTGGAGTGTTTAGATTATTTTTAATAAATGTCTTTTCAGGATTTTCAGTTAGTTGGGGTTTTACGGGTTTCCCACCCAAACTATCTCTTCCTAGCTCTTCATAGGATTTTTCTATGATTCTGGCAAGTTCAAATGGTTGTTCTGCTATATCTGTTTCTTTCAATTTCTGGCGGATCGCCACAGATGCTGCTTCTCCTTTTATGTTAGATAATAATAAAGCTGAGACCTGCTTGAAGTCTTTTAGTAATTTCATACCCAGAGTTAAAGCAGGTTCTGGACCGTATTCATTTTGAATCTGTCTTAGCACATCGGGTATTACCGCTATAGACGGAACACCATGTGTTTTTGTGTAAATGGAAGCAAAGACTGTGCCCCAAGTGTCACAGTCTTCCACATGTGGTCCGATCCCCATTGGAAGGCAAATAGTCAGAATTCTGTGTTTCTCAGTAGGGGTAGTATTCGGAAATACTGCCTCTATTTGAGTGATTTTTTGTGCTAACCAGAATGGAATTTGTTCCCGTTTTATGGGTACTTTACCCAGACATGATTGTATGTTCTGTGGTGTAATTTTATTTGTGTTCCCCTGATGAGGGGTCAGCTGTGGAATGTTAATAGCTGGTTGAACTGTTGAAGTCCGCATTACATATTGGACTAATTGTCTATGTATTTTAATTAGTACTTTTAGTTGGACTAGAAGTTCTGGTATCTACATTTTTTCGATGTCTGGATGTGGTGTGTAGCTGGCTAGAACCGGCCACGTTGCTCCTGGTCTACCTAGTGGACCGAGCCTGGTGATGTGATTATTATGTTTTAGGGCGCCTTTAAACCAGAGCAGGTGCTCTTGGTATTTTAATGGGATTTCCACCTCCTCGAAAGGAGTGTACTCATCCGGAGGTTCCTCTATTTTGTAATAGTGGAATTCATGTGTGACAGCGTTTGCTGCTGGAAAGTTTATCCATGAATAGAATACCTCTGTCTGCCGATATTCATGTGCCTCAATTACGAATATGACTGTACCACCTCTCGATGTTAGTCCATTTTCTATAAGTTTAATAGTTATAGTTTTTCTTATGTTGACCGGGATGAGTATTGCATCCGGGTCAGTCTGCAGGAGACTTGTGTCATCCTCAAGGAGAGGAGCTGCTATTCTAGCTGTCTCCCCTTCTTCTTCACTTTCTGTCATTTTTACTAGCAGAAAGGTTTTTGTTGCAGATCAAGTTTCAAGGAAACAAAGATTAGGTGCACAATATTTTGGAACACTGTATCCTTCAACGTTGAATAAACCAAAAACTATACATAGAAATCTCTTCCTACTAAGTTCCGGCGGATTTTAACCTTTTACCCACTCCAGACGTCTTTTGGAGTATTTACGGGAAAAAGGGTCTGTGTGAAAAAGCACGACTGAGTTACTCTAACGTCTTGCGTTAGATTTATTGCCTTACCAAACGTTGGGCGCCATGTAGTGTAGTTCCTATAGTCCCAATAGGCTCTGCGCATTGGAATAATATCTTCAGTAGTGTAGACGTAGGACTGGGGTTAACTAGGTCTCTACTGACTATATTAGACTTAAGTTTTTTGCCAGCTAGCTCAGAGTTCACTAGAAACTTTCTCGAATAAGCGAGGAGGAGTTTAACCTCCCTGGATAGACAAGAAGGGATTTAGTTTCTGGCAACCATAAAACATGACAACTTTGCTCTCCCTGAATAAGAGTGTATCTCTAGAGTCGTGTGAAAACAAAAGACAGCTATTTCACTCAGTCAATAAGTGCGTACTTAGTTTCACCAGATTGCAGAGAAAAAGAGAGACGGGCGTTTTCAATAAAAGGAGTTATTTAGAGGGTGGAGCTACGCAAGCATCCAAGATGGCCGCATAAGCTCCCGGCTCCGTCGACCTCCCTCGCTGGCGGACTTATCCTGAACTTCATCCTGACCTCCCGCCAGACTCCCGTGTGTCTGAATGGTTGCTGAGCCCAGAGGGGCAATCCCGGAGTTTTTATCGCCTTTATTGACGAAGTTACACCGTCTTTCATTTTTGGGCCTCCTCCAGTGTGTAAGCCGGGACCTCGAGTACTGACCCAGCCGGGTTTCAGTTGAACAACATCGGCCGCGGGTGCCTGGCAGGGTCCGGTCTCATCGGAGTGGAACATATTCTCTATCCCGGTGGTGGTTTTCGGTCCCTGCGAATACTGGACGAACAGCGATGAGACGTGGTTGCCGTGGTGGGTGGGGGCCAGGTCCCGGGACCCTGTTGGAGCCCTCGGGATCCGGGGGTGGGCCCCCGCTCTCGGCAGAGGTGTAAAGGTCGCCAAGCCTGTGAGTCGCCAGTCGCTTCCGTCCACTCCGCGCCTGTTGGTTCCCCCGGAGTAGCCGGCCTCCGGGGCTGAAGATCTGCTTTTCTATCGCCCACTCGGAGATGGATCGGACGATGTGTGGACCGACCCTGGGGACCATAATGGCCGCCATCGGGGCTCTTCGCCTGCAAATGGAGGCTGCTCTCCACAATTTGACTGCACGCCTCGAGACTGTTTGTTTGAGACCGGACTCCAGCCTTGTGTTAGACCTGAAACATACGCTTACCCCCGCGACGCTTGATCTACCTCGAGAGGAGAACCCAGACTATGATCTGAACCTGGTGCCGATTGTGCCCGCACGATTACAGCGCTACGTTACTGGAGCCCCTGACCACCTAGCAAGATCGGCAAAGTCGTCGCCCGCACAGGACTCACTTCTTCCTTCTCTTCTGCAGACCACCACTACTATTTTTTGGATTGACTTTCGTGTATCTGATGGATTTCAAGACTTAACCTTTTTGACTCTTTTTGGCTATATTGATCTCCTTTTTCAACAACACTTTGACTCTTTTGCTACTATATTGGTTCTACTGGATGGGGTTTGTGCAATGGATCGTAAGGGCCAGGGCTGAATTTGACTTGAATTCGGTACGATGACTTTCTTTTGGCTCAGCTGGGTTGTTTCTGTGGGAGTGAGGGCCAGATGGAATTCTTATTGTCTGGGTTTGGTGTGACTGCTATGATCGAAAAGGGATTTGCTGTCTCTGTGGTGCCGGGTGGGACGGTCTTTTCTCTGTCGGTGGCTCCCCTATTGGTTTGCTTATTAGTCTGTTATAACTTGCTTAATACCGCGGCAGGGGATGTCTGCTTTTGGCGGGGGGAGGGGAGTCCGGGACCCCGTATCGTTTTGTAATACATCTCCTCCTCCATCTTTTCCCTTCCCTGGGGTGTAGTTTAGGGGGCGACAGGCACGCTGCTAGTGGGGTTAGGTCGTAGCCATCCGCAGGTGTACAGGGTGGGGGGTCGAGGGGGGGGGTTATTTTTCCTTTATTGTGTTCTATGACCTTTCTATTTCCCTTTTCCTTTCTTCACAAGAGATGCGGCATCTTCTCCTGATCTTTTTGTCTCTCATATCCGGGTGTCGAATGTCCAATCTGCATATCCTGTATCCCTGGTGGGCGGGTTCTGATGAGGTTTGCTTATGGTTCTCTGTATTGTATTGTTTTGCCTCAGCTCTAAGCTGGTATTGATATTTTTCGGATACCTATGATTGTACTGTATTTCCTCAATTCATTCGCCCGCTCACCGCTGTACTATGTACCACCAAATGACACCCGGTATGTACATTTTCACTCTTGTGTTATAATCAATAAAAATATATACAAAAAAAAAGGAGTTATTTATTGAGCAGTCTCTTTCCTCATACAAGAGAAATGAATTGCTACAATTGCAATACTCATAGTTAAGTAAAGTGCATACAGTAAAAGCAGGATTATGAAATAATACTGTAAAAGCATTGATATGGTTTCTTAGCCATATGATACTTTAAAATGGATAAAATAGATACATACATATATACATTGACTAATCGTACTCAACTGGTGCTTCTAACTACGCCTACCCCGGTGTACCTGACCTAAGCCTAATACGTGGGAAGGAGTAAGTAAGTAGCAGTTTAAGTTAAGTTTGTTTTGCCAAGAATCTGACTCAAGAATTCTCTGTAAGGGTTTAGTCAGTTCAGTACCTGGGTATTAGAAGGCAGGAGGTCTGGTATCTCTCTCTCAGGACTCGGTATCCCAGTCACCCGCAAGGGTAAGCTGGAAACGCCGGAGGCTGGATTTCTCGGCAAGAGAAAAGACAGCGTCTTCCTCAGCGCGTCAAAAGGGAGGGGCCGCGTCCGTGGGCTCTCGCATCAGCTGGGCTCTCGGGCAAGTAGTAGCTGCTCCAGATTCATCACCACCGTGTGTTTGCTTAAGGCAACGTTGGTATATTTATACCTGAAAGGTGCCGGGTTTGACGTAAGGCTGGACATAAGACGTCAATAAAGATGTCACTAAGAACTGGTCGTTCTTACAGTGCTTTATAGGAGTTCTCGGACGAAATCAAAACAAAGCAGCGGGGATTTCCCAGGTTGCTGGAGGCTTGGATTTGTTTAAGAACTCTGTGTGCTTTCTAGGGGGCTGGAGGAGTAGGCTTGCTTAATGTGACAGCATGCGCTATGACTAAATTATGAAAAGGGTTTCTATGCCGTTGTAGGGATATTATTGATTTATAACCGGACAAGGGCAAAGAATAGGAATATCGATTCAGGTACCTAGATAAACACACTACAAGTTGTGGAGGGATTCTATCACCTCACTGACTGGAGCCGTGGCCTGCCGCCTGGACCTGGGGCGGCAGACGCCAATCACAATGCCTACCATTTTATGACTTTTGAATTAGGGCCTGCTGCTGCAACAAACAAAAAATTAACAAAACCCACGCAGACATATCTCTCACAGTTGTTCCCCCGTCTCTGGAGCCATGAGGACCGGGATGAGCTCAGAGACTGACTCAGACTCACAGGCCTCTTTTTAAATTAAGTGTAGGGTACTGTCGATATTTTGCACATTCTCAGCAGGCCTGCATGATGTTCGTAGTAGTCGCTTCGCTGCAACTGCGCGGTAACTTACTCACCTGTGCTCGGGTGAAAGAGAGTCACGTCCACGCGCAAGTCTGTGCAGTTTGCAGGCTCCGAGGCTCATGCACTGCTGGCCTCAGTCAGATGCTCCGCGCTACCACCGGCACTACTACGGTGAGGCTCTGGGGTCTCAAGCCAGGCCAGCAGGAGCCGAGGACTCGGAGTAGCCGGCCGCCGGATAGGACAGGTCTGTGTTGTTCTTGTGGGGCACTGGCAGCAGTCAACAGGTCATGGGGCCTGGCAGTCAATTCTCCATTAGTCAGCACCGCTACACTATCACACACTGTCCAGCCCGCCGTCCCCCGCGCACCGACAGCGAGAGGGTGGTGCGCGTCACGCCGTCACCGGCTGCTGAAGCACCGCTCGAGGATGGCCAAAATGATGATGCCTAGGGCTGTCATTGGTAGTGCTATCCGGCGTTACTAGATTGACGGCCCTGGGGAGGGATAGAATACTAGTCTGTACTGCCCGCTCGCTCCTCTCCACATGCACCACAAACCATCACTAAGCTAGGGTGCGCTCAGCGCTGGGGAGCAACAATGTACTATTACAAGCATAAAGAATGGTGCGCTTGCACTCCACTGATAGGTGCTGCTGCCCGCATGTTTTTTGCCGCCCTAGGCGGCCGCCTAGTCCTGCCTAATGGCAGAAACGGCCCTGCTTTCCACCCTTGCGTAAAGAAGGCGGAGATTTTAGGCAAATCTCCGCACATTCGGGGGCAGAACAGAAGTTGGCCGCCCGCCCGCCAGCCGCCCGCCTCCTGCCCGCCATATTAAATTATATTTAAAAGCCTAAAATTTTATTCAAATAAAACTTACCTTATTGCGGCCGCTTCCTTGCCCATCGCGGCTTCATTTGGAAACTTCGCATACGCGGGAGCCTGCGCATGCGCCGTCCTGGTGAGGAATGCGCATGCGCAGACTCTCGCGCATTCGCAGTTTCCAGATGAAGCCGCGATGGGCAAGAATGCGGCCGCAATAAGGTAAGTTTTATTTAAGTTTAATTTTAGGCTTTTAAATGTAATTTAATAAGGCGGGCGAGAGGCGGGCAGGAGGCGGGTCGGCGGCGGACGAACGGGTGTCGCGTAACAGAAATATGCAGAGAGGCACGGAGATTGGTTTAATCTCCGTGCCTCTCCGCGAAAGTCCCTTACGCGACTTCCGCCCACCCCTAGTATGAACAGCTCTGTAAGCACAAACCCAAGCACTTCTTCTGAGGCTACTCCACCAAATGCAGTGGCAGGACTCTCATTATTCAGCTCTGGTAAGCAGATGACGCTTTTTTGTATTTGACTTGCTTTGATTGTAGGTGTCTCTTTTTACTGTGTGACACCTAGTTGATCTCGGCCTCGCTGCGCTTCTGATAGCAACGTTATCTTACAATATGGGGTTATCAATAGCTGCTCTTTGAAAAATTGGTTGTATCAGCCTTCAGCATTAGTGCACCAGATTGTGTATGAATGTATATTGTGTGGCAGCGTGGTACCTTTATTTTTTATTTCTTTTATCTTTGTATTGCATTTTGGTGGTTCTCTCTTACAGTAACAGTTCATATGACAATACAGTAAACAACTTATCATCTGCTTCTGATTCCAACAGGTACATATCTCATATGTGGACTTTGGCAAAAGCCAATTTCTGTATGGAGCCAGGATTACCGAACACATTTAACCCCTTTCCGCCTGTATTATCATGGCATTTGACATATATACTGTGCAGGCATCAAAAGAACAGGTTGGCCCAGCGTTCATTGCTAGATTCTTGATTCTGTTGAGAAGAAAAACTTCAACCAGAGTGACCAAATTGAGTCTACAGATACAGTGAAATACAACTGTGTCATTCCCCCCACCCGCAACCAGCAATTCAGTACAAGTTCATGATCACAGACGTCACAGTGGCGCCACCCTCACTCATATTTGCCATCAGTAATGCATGGTTCTAGCTCCTAATGTCTTTGCTAACATGGGACAGTCTCTGCACCTCCCAAACTCCAGCCCTTACCTCGGTCATGTGTGTTCTTCTCTGGTGCCTGTGTCGACAATTGGGAATCTACTAGTATTGCGTCCCAATTTTAAGCTACTGGGTATTTGCGCAGTCCTAGGGTGTCCTCCCTGTGTAGTGCTGTACTCTCCACCTGCGCCCACCCATGATTGTATCCAGGCCTTAATTGGGGGAGGGTCTGGGGACTTCCACCTGCAAGTATTAAGCCGCTTGGCAGTTATAAAGCCCAGATCAAGGAGTGCAGAGGAGAACACAGGAGCAACTGAAATAACTTTTCCTGATACAAACTGCAGAATGGCTAACAAGGAGAGTGAAAACGATGGTGCAGAAAGGAAAAGAAAACTCAAATTTAGTGAAAGGGAGCTTGCGGTCCTGATTAAGGAGGTGGCAAGAGAACCCACAAAGCTGTTTGGGAAACAGTCACTGCAAGTGCCAGAATCCCAGAAGAGAAAAATATGGATTGGAATACAGGAAAATGTACATGCCATTGGAGTGACCCACCGTGAAATAGACATACTCAAGAAAAGCAAAGAAGAAGATGGCCGAACGGAAAAAACAAGCCAGCCTGACAGGTGGAGGAAGAAATAGAGCACCTGCACTGACTGCATTGGAACTGCTGGTGGAGTCCACCATTGAGCCTGAGAGTGTCAGCGGGATCGGGGATGCAGACAGCTCAGCCACAGCTGGCAACAAACAAGGTAAGATGCATGCACACCAAGCTGCGCCCCCCACTCCCTGACCCCATTCCCCAATGAGGCAGTGTGAATCCCACTCCAGTACATGTTTTAGTAAACTCCGGCAATGAATTATGGGAGCTGTAGTTGGTGTAACACCTATCATAACAGTCATCCCACAGAACACAAAGGCATGTGACACACACCAGTGATAAGCAAGCAGAGGACAGTCAGATAGATTGGCAGGCATGAACATTTATTTTTTCGAAATGCTACCAGACAAGTGTCCTAATGTACAATTTGTCTCCACAGGCGAGACATCGCGCAGGTCTGCACAAGTCACGGCAGGAAAGGCACCCCGGAGGGAGAGAACGGAGGAGGCCATTTCAACTGCAGGTTACACCACACCACCACCACCGGCATCAACACCACCACTGGCATCAAGAACACCACCAGCATCAACACCACCACCGGCATCAACACCACCACCTGCAACAACACCACCACCAGCATCAACACCACCACCTGTAACAACACCACCACCACCTGCATCACCAGCAGCGTCACCACCGGCATTACCAAGACCCAGGAGGCATGCAGTTGCCAGACTCCAAGAGATGGAGTTGTCCGTGGAAGACTTCAGGGGTGGAGAACTGTCAAAGGTGCCAGTGGATGGCAATAATGCAGGATCACAGTCCCCCACAGAGTGATCACACACAGTTGCCAGACACCACAGGGCTAGGGAACCCAGTCCACCTTTGCAGGGCGAGGAGCATGGTGTGTTTGCAGGTCTGAGGCGAACATGTTAAAGGTCCAGTGCCTGCAAGGGAAAGCAATCCAATCAGTTCAGTGGCAGATGACACACGTGACAGCAAACATGCAGAATATAGAGAAGGGCATCTGCTCAATGAACACAACACTGGCTGAGGACATGAGGGACATGGCTGAGGGCATGAGGGACATGTCCCAGTCAGTGATGCTTCTGTGCAGCAAGCTTGATGAGGACAGGATGGCACGGCTCAGGGAGAGGCAGAAAATCGAGCATTATACCAAGGCGGTGAACCGCCTCTCCACTGTCACTTCTCTGCTCTGCAGGCGCTCCATGGCCACGCAGGAAGGGATGGCACACTGCAGCCGTGATGTGTCAAGGGGGCTTGTGACAGTGACCACTGCACTTGAAGTGCTCCTAAATAATCAGGCTGCCAATACTGATGCAGGTGATGTGGGGGACAGTGAGGAGACAACAATTCGCAGCAGTATCACGCCCCCTGTAATTGAGTCCAGGAGGAGCAGCAGACGTCAAGGTGCTGGCACTGAATTGATTGCCAGTGACAACAGTCTGCAAAGGGAATGCAGTAATGTTTTGCGTGGCCGCAGGTGGTAATGCAAGCCACACTTAGTCTAGCTAACTGGGTGACTTAACCCATGACATCTTTGTAGGGTGTTTACAAATAGGAATGCCATGTTGAGCACTTTATGTGGTGGCGCAGTGCCAATATATTAAACTACGTCATTCAAATACACCAACTGGCTGTGTCTCCTTTCTTACTCAAAAATAATTGTGTGTGATCTCAGCCCGTCTTTGTCTCCCATATGGTGCTGGCGCCACTCCTGCTGCGTTGGGCTCTGGCTGTGCAAATTCATCATCATCGTCCTCAGAGACAGTTAATTCAACTGCTGTACCTTTCTTAGTGGCAAGGTTATGCAACATAGCACAAGTTGCTATGATCTTGCTGCAGATGATGGGTAGGTACTAACGTGCGCCTCCGCTTTGTTGGAGGCGGCGGGACCTGCTTTTCAATAGTCCAAACGTGCGCTCCACAACATTGCGTGTTGATTTGTGCACCACATTGTGTCGTCTCTCACTTGGGGTTGATGGGTTTAGGTAAGGAGTGAGGATGAATGACCACACAGCATATGCGCTATCACCTAGGTGGGGAAGACCGAGCCATTAATAACGGTCACCAACACATTCATCTGCAGTAGTATACATCAGGGTGTGTCACAGTGATTTACCTAGCAGGTATCCTTCTCCAAATTCTCCGGCAGCAAGGCGTGTGTAGATCCCACTGTTCTGGAAAATGTATGAGTCGTGGGTGCTCCCTGGAAATTTGGCCACGATGTCGGTGATTAAGTTGGCTGCATCGCAGATTACCTGCACATTAATGGAGTGGGTGGATTTTTTGTTTCGGTAGATGTCCCCAGTGGCTGCAGGTGGGCAGATTGGAATGTGTGTCCCATCAATGCACCCTATAACTGTGCCTTTTGGTAAAAGTCTTACAAAAGGGGGTGGTGATGGACGGAGCATCTGAATCAATCAAACACTCACACCCAGTCAAAAGATCTGGGTTTAATCCATCACCGTTCTTTAGCCCACTCTGCCACCCCAGTTCAGACATGGCTATATGCAAATCAGTCTGACCCTGTGCCTCATGGGAACAGTCCAGCCCGAACTGCCAAGCCATGTCTTCCCTGGACCGGAAACAAGCTTCCGAGGACCGGTTTCTGGCATTCCAGCCGTCTTCAGCCCGGCTTGCTTGAATCCAGTGGCAAAGAGAGCAAGGGACTCATGTCTGAGCATACCCTGCCACACTGATGACGGCCAAAAGCGGTACAAAAGGGGGTGGTGATGGACGGAGCATCTGAATCAATCAAACACTCACACCCAGTCAAAAGATCTGGGTTTAATCCATCACCGTTCTTTAGCCCACTCTGCCACCCAAGTTCAGACATGGCTATATGCAAATCAGTCTGACCCTGTGCCTCATGGGAACAGTCCAGCCCGAACTGCCAAGCCATGTCTTCCCTGGACCGGAAACAAGTTTCCGAGGACCGGTTTCTGGCATTCCAGCCGTCTTCAGCCCGGCTTGCTTGAATCCAGTGGCAAAGTGAGCAAGGGACTCACGTCTGAGCATACCCTGCCACACTTATGGCGGCCAAAAGCGGTACAAAAGGGGGTGGTGATGGACGGTAAAAGTCTGTCTTGGTTTTCTGCAGTTCCACATGTGTGGTTGGGAAGCTTATGTAGTGATGCATTCTCTGCATCATGGCATCCAGGAACTTGTTAAAGAAACGGGACAGGCAACTCTGTGACACACCACCTACCGCAGCTATCACCCCCTGGTAACTGCCAGATGCAAGTAGGTGTAGGCTACAGAGCACCTGCACATGTGGTTGTATAACATGCGCCCTTGGTGTTGGATGCTCCAGGAGTGGGTGCAGGTCCCTTATCAGGTCCAGGATGGTTTGGGGGTGTAACCTGTACCTTTCATGGATCTCTGCCTCAGTCAGTTGGAAGAGTGTGATGCGCTGTCTGTAAACGCGCTCCTCCTGTCTCCAGATCCTCACTCCTGCTGCCTGTAGCCGTAGCCGCCTTGCAATTACATAGAGGGCCGCCATAGTGATCACACTGTTGCATTTTGGGGCAGTTTAAATACAGTGCACCTGATTACCACCTGCTTTGAGTCAGTGGTAAATACCGAAATTGTAGAAATAGTGACCGTGATAGTGTAATCTGGGAATAGCATGACATGGTTGTTATCCACTTGTATAGACTGGAGTTTATGAGCTTCGTGCAGTATCGAGTCTCTGTCTTTGTAGTGCAGTAGGCGAAACAGTAAGGGCCTTGGGTTTGAGCCCGGTGGGGGGGCTCTCGCTGAAACCCTATGGGGTATATTCTCAAGAACGTGTGATAACCATTGCAAAAGTTACTTAACGCAACCCTCAATATTGCAGTTCTTCGCTGGAAATTTACGCCAGGGTTAACCAGGTATTCACAACACGGGGGTACCAATGCGATAGTCGCCAGATAACGCGTCAAATGGCCGCGTTAAAATCAACGCCACGCCGCAAAAATGCGAAACGCGAATGCAAAAAAAGCTGCCACGAGGCCAAGCGCAATACAAAAATCTGCGAAAACCAGCCACAGACCTGCAATTCATACACGTCAGGCGGGAACAATCACCATAAAAGTATAAAAAAATAGACAAACAAATGGCAAACAACAACGAAGAACCATGAATGTTGTCGGAGAAAGTACGGAGGAGAACCATAACCCCACAAGCCCCCCTGAGGACCTGCCTGGGACCTCGGGGTCAGGGAAGGCCAAGGAGAAGAAGAGTAGGAAGATGTGCTTCAGTCTGCAAGAAAACAGGATCCTGATAACTGAGGTGGTCGAACACCATCAACAACTTTTAGTCACCTCCACTGTGTCATCAGCAACTAAAAATGGACTATGGCAGGCCATCGTGGACAAGGTGAATGCAGTGGGAGTGCTGAAGAGGACAATGGATGAGGTCAAGAGGTGCTGGAATGATGTCAGGTGAAAAACACAAGCAGAAACTCGCAAACAACCGCAAGGCAGCAGTGCAGACTGGAGGTAGCAGTCCTGTGCCACAGGAGGAGCTGGACGACATGGAGGAAATGGTGCCACAATCATCAGTGGGGAGACGGTGGCTGGAGTTGGGGGACCTGACACTGGACTGACCGGACACAACAGCACCATAGTGAGTGACGACCAGGGTCTGGGGGGACAGGGGGAGATAGGCACAATGGCACACATGTACAACTGAGCTGAGCACATCGGCGGACAAGCCATACCCCAGACCCCAACTCCCACAAAGAGAACAATGTACTCAAGCATGCTACATGTAAGCACTGTATAAGCAGAGCAGTCAGAGGCATACCGCATGTAAGGGATAAGGGGCAGCCAAAGCAGAGCTGCAGGAGCGACTGCCCCAAAATGCGGCACGCACACATCACATGCAGAGCACATTAACATTGACAACGAAGTGGCATAACTCGCAACACTTTCACCACAGAACGGAGGACACAATTGGTGCCGACTGGGTGTAGACATTAGCCAATCACAAGTGGCATTGCAGGGATATGTGAGTTGACAATGTACAGGTAAAAACACACAGCTGTGGTGGTGTCGAAATGTCCACTGTCCCGCAGCAAATGGGCAGCCCCTCCGAAACAGCCACGATGTACACAGTCATGCAGTTTGTATGTAAGCATGAACAATGCAACAACACACATGTGGACACATTGTTAAACTGCATCTCCCCTTCACATTGCAGAGGGACAATCACCACCTCCTGCAGAGCAGTCCCAACCTCTCTTCTCTGATGACGAAGAGGACCACGACACCTTTGACTCCAACGCCCTCCGAGAGTTCATTGACAGTCACAGCCGCCCACCTCCAGGAGCAGGGCATCCCAGCTGCAATGAGGAGAACCCACCCCCTGCACAGACCACTCAGCAGGCAGCACCCACACCACGGCTGCCTCCCAGGGCCCCCACGAAGAACGCATGGCCTTCCAACACCGTGTGTTGGGATGCCAGGAGTAGCTGGCTGAACAGGTGCGGGTGGGCTTCGACCGCATGGCAGACAAACTAGATGCCTTTTATGGGTGTCTAAGTCCCATTAGGTACCACTCACAGCTCATAACGGACACGGACAGTCCGCTCCATGCCCTCCAACACACCATGGCTGACGTTGCCAGAGTCCTGACTGTGCGACACGAAAAACTGTGTAGTCAGGGTGGCTCCAGCGAGCTCGTCCGGGAGTTGGGACTCATGCGGAAGCTCATGGAAAACATGGAGCTGGCCAATGTGGAGAGAGTGGCTGCCACAGCTGCACACCAGCGAGAGGAGGCTGGGTTCCACAATGACCTCAAAACTATCCTCATGGCATTGCTGCCACAAGGACTGGTGCAGATGCATGCTGCTGCTACCACCAGATCCACATCTCCGCCCCTGAAGTGTCAGAGCCACACAGTGCGGCAGACATTCCACCTCCAGCCCCTGAGGTGTCAGTGCCACACAGTGCTGGAGAAAGGCCAGCATCACCCACACATAAGGCAGACGAAGATGCGGAGGAAGCATCCTTACTGGTATGGAGGAAACTGTAGCATTCACCTCCGCCATATGGCCTGTTTCAGCTAGGTTCTGCCCTCTGCATCATCACCTTCCACTGTCCCCGATACACTCTGCGACACTCACCTTGGACCTCGACATGGACTGCCATATTCTGTTTGTTCGCCAATGACACAGCCATCAGACTGCGGACTGAAATCTTCCTCTGCCATTGGACTTCTCATTCCCTGAAGGACTCTGGCTGGCCCTCCACGGCCCAACCTTTGAAAGTGGGCTTTGCATGGCCCTGTACTGCTCCAGATGCAACACTCCACTGAATGTGCATTAAACATTCCAAATCACACAGATGTGCCATCTCTATTGTCTTTCAAATGTGGAGGTATGATGAATGTAGGGTCAGTGAATTCCTCTTACGTCCATGTTGTAGTGTGTTTATCTAGGTACCTGAATCGATATTCCTATTCTTTGCCCTTGTCCGGTTATAAATCAATAATATCCCTACAACGGCATAGAAACCCTTTCCATAATTCAGTCATAGCGCATGCTGTCACATTAAGCAAGCCTATTCCTCCTGCCCCCTAGAAAGCACACCGAGTTCTTAAACAAATCCAAGCCTCCAGCAACCTGTGAAATCCCAGCTGCTTTGTTTTGATTTTGTCCTAGAACTCCTGTAAAGCACTGTAAGAACGATCAGTTCTTAGTGACATCTTTATTGACGTCTTATGTCCAGCCTTACGTCAAACCCGGCACCTTTCAGGTATAAATATACCAACGTTGCCTTAAGCAAACACACGGTGGTAATCCAGGAGCAGAGCGGCTATCTACTTCCGAAGAGCCCAGCTGATGCGAGAGCCCACGGACGCTGCCCCTCCCTTTTGACGCGCTGAGAAAGACGCTGTCTTTTCTCTTGCCGAGAAATCCAGCCTCCGGCGTTCCCAGCCTACCCTTGCGGGTGACTGGGATACCGAGTCCTGAGAGAGAGATACCAGCCCTCCTGCCTTCTAATACCCAGGTACTGAACTGACTAAACCCTTACAGAGAATTCTTGAATCAGATTCTTGGCAAAACAAACTTAACTTAAACTGCTACTTACTTACTCCCTCCCACGTATTAGGCTTAGGTCAGGTACACCGGGGTAGGCGTAGTTAGAAGCACCAGTTGAGTACGATTAGCCAATGTATATATGTATGTATCTATTTTATCCATTTTAAAGTATCATATGGCTAAGAAACCATATCAATGCTTTTACAGTATTATTTCATAATCCTGCTTTTACTGTATGCACTTTACTTAACTATAAGTATTGCAATTGTAGCAATTCATTTCTCTTGTACGAGGAAAGAGACTGCTCAATAAATAACTCCTTTTATTGAAAACGCCCGTCTCTCTTTTTCTCTGCAATCTGGTGAAACTAAGTACGCACCTATGACTGAGTGAAATAGCTGTCTTTTGTTTTCACACGACTCTAGAGATACACTCTTATTCAGGGAGAGCAAAGTTGTCATGTTTTATGGTTGCCAGAAACTAAATCCCTTCTTGTCTATCCAGGGAGGTTAAACTCCTCCTCGCTTATTCGAGAAAGTTTCTAGTGAACTCTGAGCTAGCTGGCAAACACTTAAGTCTAATATAGTTAGTAGAGACCTAGTTAACCTCAGTCCTACGTCTACACTACTGAAGATATTATTCCAATGCGCAGAGCCTATTGGGACTATAGGAATTACACTCATGTCATTGGACTTGGGTCACAGGGTGACACATTGCCGATTGCCGTCCAGATTGCGCCGATGCAACAACAGCGTCACATGCATTTGTTACTTTCTTGTCCAGCCCCGTACGGAACCATGCACAGAGCCCGGGGGTCATCGTTCAAACCCTTACACTGGACTAGCATATGCCAGGCCAGCCCACTACGCTCACGCTCCGGGGGGGCAACAACGCCACATGTGCCAGGACTCCCCTGTAGTGATCTGCTGCTCACAGGTCTAGTTGTCAGCATGCCATGGCCACTCCCTCACAGCTGGTTTACACCCACTCCACACCCAGCCAGCACACGCGTCACAGCACATGTGACCCCGCCAATAAAAAGGGCCAGGTGCAAGTGCACAATGCCATTTCTAACCTCTCTAGGGGTGTATCCGTGTGGTGTACATATAGGCATGGGGGCTCAGGGGCCTGCAATATCACATTCCGCAGGACCGGAGGTGTCATGATGGAGTACACACCAAGAAACCCAATCATAGAGGGTCCATGACTAGCGGAGCACAGACTTGGAGGCACCGGATGCACAGCGGATGGCTCAGGCACACCGCCATGGGAGGGTGTCTTTCGGTGCACTGTGGTAGGGGCACCTTAAGTGCTGAGCGGGTTGTAGCCTGCGATGATGCCCCGTCCCGGCGGTCCGGACGGCTCAGGTTTTGTGTGCCCTGCTGGACCGCAGTGTAGACCTGAGCCAGCGGGCAGTGCGGGCCTACCACCAGTGGCGTTGCCTCCTGGATTACAGAGTTAGTGGCACCTATGAGGCTGAGCAGGTGTGCAGCCTGCGATGATGCCGGGTGCACTGGTATGTCCTCTTCCATGGAGAAATCAAGACCCAGAACCAAATATGAGACCTGGGGGCCCGCGGAGCAGAGCTGCATGATGTGGAGGGAGACATCAATCAATCAAAGAAATCCTGCCGAACCCTCTAGAAAACTTGGCGCCGCGAATAGACGACAGAAAACCTGACAGCCCTCAAGAACGCCACTCGCAAACACCACCAGCTGATCCGCACCACCAAAAAGATATCATTTAAAGAGCGGCTGGACAACAATATACACAACAGCAAGGAACTCTTAAGCATCGTAAAAGAGCTCTCAGCATCGTAAAAGAGCTCTCCAACCCCAGCGCCAGCAGCAACGACATCACACCATCACAAGACCTCTGCAACTTCCTCGCCACTTTTTCACCGCAAAATCGCTGATATACACAACAGCTTCGGCGCCCAGACTCTGCCTCCAGCCACCGAATCAACACCCCCTACCACCACCCTCAACGCTTGGACTCCCATCAGCACTGAAGACACCACCCACGTTATAAACACCATCCACTCCGGCTCTCCCTCCGACCCATGCCCTCACCACATCTTCAACAAAGCCGACACCACCATTGCACCCCTCCTCCGGAACGTCATAAACAACTCCTTCATGCAGAGATCAACGCCCTACTGAAGAAACCCACAGCGGACCCTAAAGACCTCAAGAACTTCCGCCACATCTCTCTTCTTCCCTTCCCCGCAAAAGTCATCGAGAAGACCGTCAATAAACAGCTGACCGCATTCCTCGAGACAAATGGCTCCCTCAACCCATCCCAGTCTGGATTTCGATCCAACCACAGCACCGAGACAGCCCTCATCGCAGCAACCGACGACATCAGGACCCTGCTTGACAACGGGGAAACAACCGCTCTCATCCTCCTAGACCTCTCAGCTGCCTTTGATACTATCTGCCATCACACCCTAATAACCCGCCTCCACAACGCTGGGATCCAAGGTAAAGCCCAGGACTGGATCACCTCATTCCTCTCCAACAGAACCCAGAGAGTCTGCCTCCCTCCCTTCCGCTCCGCGGCCACCGAGATCATCTGCGGCGTACCCCAAGGCTCTTCGCTCAGCCCAACCCTCTTCAATATCTACACGAGCCCCCTCGCCGCCATCGCATGCAAACACAGCCTCAACATCATCTCCTACGCTGACGACACCCAGCTGATACGCTCCCTCACCAAAGACCCAGCCACAGCAAAGATCAACCTCCAGGAAGGAATGAAAGACATCGCGGAATGGATGAAGCTCAGCCGTCTGACACTGAACTCAGACAAGACGGAGTTCCTCATCCTCGGACCATCCCCATCTGCCTGGGACAACTCCTGGTGGCCAACAGTGCTGGGCACCGCACCGACACCCACGGACCATGCACGCAACCTGAGATTCATCCTGCACTCCTCTCTCACGATGACCAAGCAAGTCAACGCCATCTCATCCTCATGCTTCAACACCCTGCGCATGCTCCGAAAGATCTTCTGGTGGATCCCGACCGGAACTAGAAAGACGGTCACCCAGGCCATCGTCACCAGCCGACTGGACTAGGGGAACTCCCGATACGCAGGAACCACAGCCAAACTCCAGAAAAGACTCCAGCGCACACAGAATGCATCCGCACGACTCTTCCTCGACATCCCTCACCACTGCCTCAAATCTGCCCACCTGAGAGACCTACACTGGCTCCCCGTCATCAAAAGGATCACATTCAGGCTCCTCACCCACACACACAAAGCGCTCCACGACATGGGCTCCGAATACCTCAACAACCGCCTCACGTTCTACACTCCAACCGGCCAGCTCCGCTCCGCTAGCCTCCCCCTCGCCACCGTCCCACAGAGTCGCAGAACCACCACCGGAGGAAGCTCGTTTTCCTACCTGGCTGCCAAGATGTGGAACTCCCTCCCTGCCCACCTACCACTGACCCAGGACCATCTCACCTTCGGGAAACACCTCAAGACCTGGCTATTCCAGCAGTAGCAGCACCCCCCCTCCCTTCAGCGCCTTGAGACCCTTACGGGTGAGTAGCGCGCTCTATAAATGTTTTGATTGATTGATTATATATCAACAAGAAGAGAGATAGGGAGAGTTATGGAACACTCTTATTCCCCGGTTAAGTCTACGTAAACAACAAAAGAGTGTTCTCTGATGTTTGAGAAACCACAAACAGGAGCAGGAGAATAGAAAACTGGCCTCATTTGGATCAGTTAGGAAAGCCCTCACTCACCACCTAGTGGTGACATGCTTCATCATTGGGCCCCACTAAAGAGGCAGAGTGCCTCTTTAGTGTGCTTCGATGCCAGAATTACTGCGGAGCAGGTTTTGTGAGTACGGGCGTGCAGTGAAAGTAAATTATATTATATAGTGAGGGAATTAAAAAGATGTCTTTATGATGAAGCATGTCACCACTAGGTGGTGAGTGAGGGCTTTCCTAACTGGTCCAAGTGAGGCCAGTTTTCTGTTCTCCTGCTCCTGTTTGTGGTTTCTCAAACATCAGAGAACATTCTTTGATTGATTGATTGACATGCCTGGGGCCCCGGGCTTGGGGCTTGCAGTGGCACGTGGAGGGCCCTCATTTCTACACGTCGGAGGCGGAAGGTGAGCAGTGAGGCCTGGGTGCGCAGGGGCGGGCATGCACCACTGGGCGACGGGAGGGGCTGGGTTGCAGCTGCCTGGGTGCGCAGGGGCGGGCATGCACTGCTGGGCAGCGGGAGGGTCTAGAGTGCAGCTGCCTGGGTGCACAGGGGCGGACAGGCGATAATGTTGCGTACAATTGTATGTACTTTGCCATTCAGGTATCTGGACTCTGTTTCAGATGACGGATCTGTTTCAGATGTGGGACCTGGTTAACTGCACTTCATACCGGCACGTTGTTGGAGACACACCGGTGGCAGCAGGTGAGCAGTGTGGCCTGGGTGCACAGTGTTGGCACTCTCTCCCTGTCCCGCTCTTCTTTTCTCTATCTCCCTCTCCCCCTCTCTGTTCGTCTGTCTCTCGCTCACTCTCTCTGCCCGTCTTTCTCTTGCTCCCCCTCTCTCTCCATCTTTCTCTCTCTCCCCCTCTCTGTCCGTCTTTCTCTCTCTCTACCTCTCTGTCCGTCTTTCTCTCGCTCCCTCTCCTTCGCACTCTCTCTCTCCTTCGCTCTCTCTCTGTCCTTTGATGTGCACAAGACACACCTTCTCATTATGATTTTTGTCTTGTAGGCTGTGACCTACGGTTTGTCCCGAGGGGAGACGCCTTGTGTCCTCATTTCTGTTCTGTGTTTTTTTTAAATAAATTATCATTTGTTGCTTCGAAGGTGAATGTGTGATGCTCATTTTTGTGACGACACATACATGTCACCAGATGTGATTGTGCAACATCATGCGAGTTATTTGGTATGTGAATCCGTGTGGTTGATGTGACATATCTTTGTCCGGGGGTGGGTGGGGGGTGCCCGGAGTGGGACCCAAGGGGGGGTTCTTGGCGGTGATGGCGGTTGGTGTTGTTGCCCTCTTGGGGCTCCGGGATGCCTGTTCTGTGGTTCCATGGCATCTGTTGTTCTTCAGGTGTGGCTCTAGGCTGGGCTCTCTTTTGTGGTGCAGGTTGTAGTCCGAAGGTGCACGGCGATAGCTCCTTGAGAATATGGCCCTATGTGTCCTCTCTACTGAGAAGAATTGTGACAGTGCCTCAGCTGGGATCATGTCTCGAAATCATCTGTCAACATAGGCAGTGGCATCTTTTCCTTCCATCCCCTTCGGTAGTCCCACCACATGTATATTATTTGACCTAGATTGCCCTTCCGCATTGTCCACCTTGCGCTCAAGGACATGTACCCAGACAGATAATTCTCGCAGTGAAGTTTCCGCCTCACGGGTCTTCGGGATAACTTCTCCCAGGGTATCCTCCATTAAGCAAGTTTTCTCTGCTAATTTGCAATGGCCCACATGAAGTAGATTGAGATCCGTCACCACAGCATCAATTTTGCTCTCCAACTAGGACCTCGTCTGTTCCAGTGAGGTCCCCAGCTTTTCCACTGTCGCGAGCACTGCCTCCAACTTGCTACCGATTGAGCCGGCGGGCTTAATGCTGTCTGACTTGTCTGATGGGGTTTGTGAGGCATGTGTCTGAGCAGATGCACTCCCAGTCCCAGAGCGTAAGTGGCCCTTTGTGTCAGACATAGACCCCAATGCCATCTGAAAGCAGGAGTATGTCCCTCTAAGGCCCGGACACTCACTGTCACCGGGGCAAACTCTGTGTCATCGCAAAGGCTAAGTTCAGCTCGGAGGCACAGGGCCCGGATCAACTCCAGCAGGGGGCACAGCCAGGAGGTCCTTGAGGGGGCAATGGCCTCAGTTAGTGGCCCTATGCATTGGAAGGCCCACTCATAAACATCGGCACCGCGTAGTAGAGTCTCATTGCATTTGCAGCTTCGTGGGGCATAGATCCTCTCAATAACAGTGAGCGGATTGCGGCAGTGGTTACACGCAGTGGGTATGTCTCTGGCTGCAATGGGGGGCTGAGTGGTATGCAGTGGTGCACCTCACCTCTCTTCCATGCCTTCAGACATATGTTATGGCTACGCAGAGCAGTTCCACCTAATCTCGCCACACATGTCATCCCAGGTAGTCCCAGCTTGCGCTCCAGTGGCGGGGGCACAGCAAGGGGCAGTACAGGATGACACTCCCGACCCGCTCCACTTCGCCCTTATGGTCCACCTCACCTGTCCCAGTGCAGTGTTCAAACACCACGTCCTCTGCCCAGAGCCAGTCCGCAGATACTCAGAAGCCAGCCCAGGCCTCTCTCATTATCTCGGAGGGGGTCTGCACAGCACTCCCCTTCTACTCCGCAGCACCAACTCCTCAGCGACGGGGTCTTGCTGCTCAGCCCCAGCATATCCCACATCCAATCATCACACCGTCAGCCGGAGGCTGACCCTGACCTAGTTCCTCGTTGCCATAAGCACCAGCAGATAGGGGCACTACAATGACTCGCTCTCAACTTGGCTCACCTCCACTATGGGTCCACCCGTCTTGTTTGCTATCAGTAGGGTAGGCCATGCAACGACAGATTCCCTGGCTCGAGAGCACGGCAGGTTTTACTGCTTCCTCCTCCCTGCACTGCAGTCCCCTGCAGAAGTCAGGCCCGGCTCCTTCATTGCTGTCCTGCAGGGTTGCGTCGCCGAGGTCGCCCAGGTGGGGCAGGTCAATGCCAGCAGCGGCACAGATAGTCCAGCTTCACCATGCCAGCCGGTCTCCCGCCAAGGCCAGGGTGGCGCGTCTCTGGCCCGATATGGCTTCTTCCACCTCCGCAGCCAGTGTCGCAGGTGCGCCACCCAGTACAGCACAATGTCTATCAGGGCTCACCTCATCTCAGCAGCTGACAGAGAGAGGGTAGGTGAGCCTTACCTTCATCTGGCCTTGCTCTGTTATGGGCAAATGGGGGATAGTAAGGGATTGGCATCTGTGCCGTAGCAAAGCGTGTCTGCCATCTTGTCTCGCTAGGCCACGCTCCCTGCTGAGTGGTACCTGGAGTTGTGGATATACGACTATGAGGTTTTTTAGATTGTTCCAAAATTACTGGGCGCACTATCCTGTAATCCGCATGAGTAGTAACAAATGATAGTAATCAGTTGGGCAATGTGGCGAGCGGAAAATACCTCTGAACCGCTCAGCATGGACTAGCAAGGTAGTCTACTGGACAAAAACAAACTCTGTTGCCTCTGCACTACAACAAGTTAAAGAGAGCTATGTAACAGCAGTGTAAATTTACTATAAGACAAATAATGTATGCATCATTCTTTAAGCAGGTTAAGAAACTCTTTGAGAAAATCACAGATCATTCCGTCGACTGTGTGACAATTAGGAAAGTCTTTTCTTGAAGTCGCACTTCTGTTTATTTGTTCCAAATATCAGCCGACACGTGTTTCATCGCAGGGAACACACACACTGCGAATCTTCAGGGCTTGTTCTAGGATGAGTATCTAACTTTCAATCGTTTGTCGGTCTATTGTCTATCGATCACACCAGATAACTTGCATAACATCCGGTTAGTGGCACTGTGAGGTCTTGTGCCCTCGTTGCTGAAAGGTATCAAATAATGATACAATACAGCGACGGGCAAAGATCAGAGTGGAAGTAATTTTTAATTAAAAAAAAAGCGTAGTTATGAGAAGGCGTAGCATGGAGAGTCTGAGAAATAGAGAAAGTAGTCCCTCATATCATTGGTTTGTAAGGTCTGACGTCAGCAGTGAATGAATACATCATCCAATCTAAACACTGTGATAACGAAATGCTCCTTGTGTGGGCAACACAAGAAAAGGAAGGAAAGCCATTGAATCAGGAGCACTGAGGCAAGAAAACCATCCAGTCACGAGTATGGGACTGACCAAAAGCCCACTCTAGGTCACAAAAGAGTTTCCACAACAGACATGAACAAAAGAAAACTTAAGAAACAACTTTGAAAGAGCGACCAGACTCACTAAATAATTCTCTTGTAAGAATGGAGGGTTGGAGCCGCACGTGATAGGTTAGAAAGTGATGATGACGTTATGACGACGAAACTGGCCGAGCAGATTCTGCATACAATGCCCAATCTCTGATATACGCGCTAGAGTTTGTAAACCTGTTACTTGAAGCCAGTGTCCCAGTATACACTTAGCCGTGCCCCGCCCTCCATTATTTGAGGGGTTCACGTCTCTGCTAGTTGAACCCCCGAGGCAGTCGACTCACCACCAACCCTGACGAATATTTCGACGGTTGTTACCGTTGTTGCTAAGGGCAGCCAAACGTCTCTGTGATCTCTGTCTGCGTCAAGAGCTCGTGACACTCCTGTCTCATTAAATACCTAACAGTTTAACAGCCCCAGTGCCCCACATTCCGCGAATGCGACTAAAGAGTAACTACTGCCCTGGGCTACAGCAACCGTGACTCCGCGGAGGCATGCTCATTGTTGGACAAAACCCAAGGCGCACATGACAGGTTATCACAGACTTACCTCAGGTAACTCAAAAAGCGCACACTTATCGACTTCCGACCTTTTATTTTCTTATCTGTCTGTGCCAAATGCATCTCCTGTCCTGACTGGATGACCGATTACATCGGCGCACCCTGATCCAGGGGATTGCCAATCTGTTTGCATTCAAAGCACCTGATTTGTTGAAATCAGGCAGAGGTCGCAGCCAACGAGAAGTGTACAAACACTGATAAAGCCAGTAGCTTCGGCTTTTGTGTAGAGCAATTAAAAAAGCCACATCCAAATCATATCTGTTTTTTCAAGGTTTGGGTTTTGACGCTACTGCTGTCAAAACTGCAAACAAAGTACAGAGTGGGTTTGGCTCCACCCCCATTCACCCGTTGGCTTTCCTTGGCCAGCTTCGTTCAGCCATTAGTTTGAGACTTTGTCAGTCGCATCTAGGGTTAGCCCATTGTAGCCCATTGGAGTATTCATCTCTCAGCTAAAGCTATGGCCTTTTGGGTGTAGCCTTTCGCCCCCACTCTGGTGCTTGCATTGAACTGCATGGGGGACTTCTTTACAACCATAGCCCTTTCTGTACACTCCTGCTGGCATCTTCCTTCCCTCTGTGTGCCTCACTCCAAAGTACTAGCAATGCCTGCATTAGCACAATAAACCCAGACATGTGGGATTTGCCAATGCTTGTTTTAGTTTCATCTCACGCTGTACTCAATTCAAAACACTACTTTCACCCACATTTCTCTAGAAATTAATATGTACACTAAATCAAATGTCAAGTGCTTGTGAAAATCGACCGACTGCAGAAGTAGCAAAACCAAGACACTGAATGCTAAGCCTCTTTACAGGAAATACCATGACAGGGGCACTCCCTTCCTCTTTCGTTTTCTCTTTTCGATAATAATACGCTTCTATTGCAGCTTCTTTAATGTTACTGCTTCTTCTTCGGTAGGATCCACACTAGAAAGAACTGCCCTAATCCCAGAAATTGTAACAGTTTAGCAAAGTTGCAGGCCCAGAAAGAAGGATGAAAAGGAATGAGGTGTGGGAGGAGGAAAGGGGAATTGATAATCGAAACATATAACTCCTCATCTTCCTTCTTCACCCAAATTAAAGGAGAGAGCAAACATAAGCATGCCCGGG
Organism: Lissotriton helveticus; assembly: GCF_964261635.1. NCBI lineage: Eukaryota > Metazoa > Chordata > Amphibia > Caudata > Salamandridae > Lissotriton > Lissotriton helveticus. The sequence continues at coordinate 1,633,622,039 of NC_136067.1, read as the reverse complement.
CAAGCATCTGGAGAATGCATTAAATAACCTGGGAATATGTACAATGAATGCTGCATCCCGTCTACATTACAAAGGGTCATCGTAGGGAGGCACCAGTTCTGCATCACTAACAATCACCAGAAATAGGCATTGCAGGACGTCCCTTTGTTTGATGATGTCTGCTTGGGCTTTGAGACCTATTGTGACTTTATTCACCAGATGGCCTGTTTAATATCAGATTACCACACGCTAAACGTGAAAATAAAGCCCGAACATCCTCACTGAAAGGCTTTCTGGCATCCTCACATTTATTCATTAAGGAGCCACAAATCACAAAGAAGATACCCATGTATTTGTTCCCCAAATATTTGCTAGTGATCTCTATTTAGCTCCTGCTAAAAGAAGAAGAGGGCGCTGTGCCTATTAGGTTTTCTGGCAGAAAAGTACCAAAAGGTGCTGAGTATAACTTCGACCCATCTTCCTACAATAGAGGCAGCACCTCTAAAACATGGCCTATAAGTTCCCAATGTCATACATAAGTTGTTGTATTGCTTCAGAGAAGAAGAGTGCTGTAGTTAAATGGTGACAGCTTTGTAAACAACCACAGAAAGAAATGGAGTGTCCTCAGGAGATAAAAGATGAGGTGAAACACTGGCAACACAACTGCGAATCAAGATGAAACGTCAGCGCCAGCTTGGGGACAAATCCCTGGCAATGTTCTAGATTCATCAGGTTGGTAAACATTCTCAAGTAACAAATCCTTTGAATCAGTATCCTTAGTTTCCTCTTTCTTTTGACTAAGGTGAAAGTCATAAAAAAGGGTCCCAAATAATAAGCTTTAGGGAAACGTCCCCAAGAACCTCAAATGGTGCAGGTTAAGCTGCTAATGCTAACCTTTAAAGAGTGCCTGTTAGTCCAGCTTTCAGATTCAATAAGAAATCCTACAGAGCCAGCAGACAAAGGAGTCCACTATCCCCCCAGATATCTGACACGGTTCAAGCTTAGATTATGCTGTGTTGATCAATAAGGCTGGATTCCCTAACAGGTGCCACACTTTCTAAACACCTGTTCTGATCATCTGTATTGAGTGTTATGTATCAGCTAGTAGTTCAGGTAGGGGCGATTACTGATGCCCTGACTGTGCAGAACACTCTTAGAGCTGAGCTCAATAAAAACAGGAGAATCATGAATGGGTAGTGAAAAATTAGATAACAAAATCTGAAAGGCATAGGCTGGATGTGAATGTGAAAAAGGCTGATGATCTGAATGGTGTAAGCATTGGAGTGGATGGTCGGCATCTAGATCCTGATTCTCTTGAGGCTGATGATTATTCTCAAATCCCTCACAGATTTGTGTATCTGGATGACCTAGAAGTACACTCCTCAGCCCCCAACCCATCTCCTAACACCCTACGTTGCAGCAGATTCTGAACACCATTGTCTGTGAACTGGAAATTTGCCAAGGCATGATGTCCTCTTCTATAATGAACCTTACAGGTTGACCAACTGGATGCCGCTCCATTTCACCTTGAACTCTCAATGAAGTACAGTGCTTGCTTTGTATTTTTTAAGGATTTTTGAAGTAGATTCAGGAAGCGCTTGCACCTGCACAGCCATCCTGGGGACAGGGTCACCACAATCTTCACCTGATAACATCACTGTGGATAGGACTGAAAATCCTTTGCTAGAGACAGCTAAGCATATTGTAAATATATAGTAGCCCACTTGGCAAAATTAAGTTCTGCTCATGGGTTCTGAAGGGCAAGTACTTTCCTGTGCTGCAAGATGTTGCATCCACCATTGCCACTGTTCTCTGCTCATCTACTGCATAGCACAACGGAGTTCATATTCACTGCCTGCAGTAGGTCCATATCAATAGGTCCATATCCTCCAATGGACACACTTTAGTCGTGAAGTGTGCAGACTTGTTTTCTCCATGTCTTTCCATTTCCATGGAATGGCATCCTTCAATACCTTCAGCTTTCTGTAGCACTAAGACCAACTAAGATGGAAGACTGCAAGCATGCAAGCATCCCAGAGTGGAGTGACTGAAGCTTGAAGAGTTGTTCTTCTGACCTCCGCTTCTCACTTCCAAAAATGCAGTAATAAGCTGTAGGACAGGATACATTTGGGCTCAAACCAAGCCACCAGACCTTAGAGAAGAGGTCTTCATACTGTGGGGCGTGGCCCCCTGGGGTCCGTGGCTGTGTTCCCAGTGGAGCACAAATGTCTTTATTTAACGTTTCCAAGTTGTATTCATAGAAATCAAGCAGTTGAAGTGCATAACAATGTATGTTGATTCTTGTCTTCCTGGTGGCAGGGTCAAAGACATTGCTAAGTAGCTAAAAAGAAGAAAATGTTCTCTAAATATTTGTACTCACCTTCAGCCATCTGCATATAAAATAATGCACATAATATACATGGAAAAAATGCAAATTAAACTAATCATTGGGAACACTTTCTTTAATGTTGTGAAACCTCAATTGCCTTATGTGATCACGGCAGATGCGTAATTGTATGACCACACTATTGCATCCTGGTTGGCGCAGTGCGTAATAGTGGCTTGTGCATTTATAACACTATTGCGTCCTAGCCTGTAACACAAAGCACTGTGAATATGTAAGTAATTATTTAGAAATTGTACTGCATGGCCGCTGGAATTATGCAGCACGGTAGGACTAAATTAGGCAGCACAGCTGACTAAATGATTTGTCCAAAAAAAGGCAAAATATGAGGCTTAATGTTGCTCTTTTTGGAATGATATTACTTCATTATTTTGTCAGCTTTATACATGCTAACACTGTCTGGGCAAAGGTTTCTCCGCATTGGTAGCAGTGTATCACCCAAATAAAGCAATAAACATCAGAAAAGGTACTCTTGTTCAACTTTGCGATGGGCCTTCCACTGTGCGGCAACATGTATTGTTGCTTTTTTAGCATTTTTGTATCCGGTTAAGCTAGAAACATATTTTTTTTGTTAAGATCTGCATATTATACAGCAGATAAAGGATTATGCAAAAAATCCAATTTTGTGTGGAAGATTCTGCAGCTGCCAAATTGCATATTTCCAGTTGTCCTGAATATAAGGTAAGCTGCTCAAAAGGATTTAGTTTTTAAGATAAAACAAGTGCTTTCAAAGATTACCTTTTAGTAATAGGTAATGCACAGTACTTCGTGCAAAAAAAATAAAAGCCCATTAAGAGGATGCTTTCCAAAACGTAACACCCCTAGATCACCTCTAAAAAAATACATCTTTGTCTACTTGAAGATCCTCAGGGGAGATGCCCTGAGGAAGGTGGAGATCTGTTTTTAAATGGCCGTCACTGACATGTGCACGGCAGGTGCAGTGGCACTGGGGCAATGCTATGAGGGACCACTGCACCAAAATAATGGCTGTGTTACTAGCACAAAGCTGGATGGGAATCCTATTTCGCTGTTAGCATTATTGCTCAAGTGACCCTGTGGAGGGAAGAGGTCCAAAGCAACGGGGGCGATATTGTGCATTTCCCCCCCATTTTTATGCAAGGAGGCAGACCGTTTGCTTTGAGACTCAGGCCTAGGATTAATGGCCAGTGGAATGGGAAGAGGAGTAGGTATCATTTGTGCAGCAGATGCAGTGTCACATGGGCCCAGGGGTGTCACTAGTATGCTTTTAATATCCTTCCTTGCTTATGTTTGGACCCAGTGCACCATTTCTGTGCCAGGTTTGCCTTGGGGCTTGGACCAACGGCTCAAGAGAGGGGAAAATTGAAGCAGGGGAGACAGCTTAGGTTTCAGAGAGAAGGCAGAGTGGATAATGGGGCAAGATGGAGACCAATGTCTTCAACAGGGTGTAGAGTTGACTGCCCTCTTCATCAGGCAGTTGCTCTCATTGCTGAAACTGGGGCCAAGATTTTGAGAGGCTCACCACATAACAAATATGACTGCCTTAATTTATAAGAGACGATTTGAGGCGAAGTTTGCCAACGGCATGTTACGAAGTTAAGTGTAACGCTTTTTCGGGGTGGAGTCACTAATGAAATGGCACTGGTAACAATAACTTTGAGATAGCCTCTTACTCACAAGGGCTTGACTATACCCATATTTTGTAATAATGCGGAGTAAATAACTCAATCATGAGATGGGGTTTTCATTTGATTAACATCGGTATTATGATATATGTACAAAAACTTTTTACGAGGGAATACAGATCTAATCGCTAAACTTCTTCTATGTTAATGCATTGATTTCCAGACCTAACAGTCCCTACGTGTTGGAGGGGATGCACGTGGAAGTTCCAGTGCATCAAATTACAATCAAGTTTGTAACATTTTTATTTCACTTCTTTTCCGCCCCCCCCCCCCATGGTTTTGGCGCCTTAGTGAGGCGAGGGTATGTATGGTCCTGAAGAATGCTAAGCTAACTATAGGCCTTTGAAAGTAGAAACATGTCGACCTTTAATCAGGACATTTGGTTCAAAAATAACTTAACCATTCACATGTTCATTTTTTGCACTACTGTTTTTAATAGAGTTAGAACTACCCCCACATTAAATTTCTGGCTTGGGGAGTAGTCAATACTCTTTTCAACACGCACGTTTCCTTTGCTACGTAGTTTTTCACGTACTTACCAAGAGGACCCAATGAAGACAACTGGCAACCGACTTCAGTTGGTGCCTGAGGGTTCTTTTTCTCACTCACCGAATTTGTCTAACCCACTTCATTTTCCCTCTTCTAAACATCTGGTGGTGGCCACTGAGAGTTCACCTCCTCTCTGTCTACTGTATTATCAAGGTACTCTTCTGTTGTTTTGATATACTATTAACAAGGGGTATAAGAGTTGCCTATTGACCCTTTCTCTCTTGTTGTTTACCCTTCATTTTCCTTGTTAGCATTAGGGCTGAGGGCACCCTTGCTGCAAAGTGGTGGGCAACATGTGGAAGATCATTTCATTTGGAACGAGGCAGAGAATCTGTGTCAAGATTGGAATGATGACCAGGCATGGTGGGAAAGGGGTGAAAGAGACAGAGGACACAGTCTGCTACTCAGGGCTGCATCTATCATTAGTGCAACAGGTGCAGTTGCATAGGGTCCTTGGATTGTGAGGGGCTCACAACACCCAAATTCTAGGTATTAGTGTTTTTGCTTGATATATTTTCTCTTTTATAAGTCTTACGTTTACTGTGGATTGTGAGCTACGGAAAAAGTACCCCTTAAATGATAAGCCCATTCCCTGCATCCAGCCCTGACCCTTCCACTCTCCCAAGTACTGCCATAAAGTTTTGGGAGGGGCCAAACTTAAAATGATTTTGCTTAGGGGGAGCTCACAGCAAAAAAGTCTGAAGACCTCTGCCTTAGAAGCTGGTGTCTGGAGTGGGATAAAACTGCCCCTCATCCAACCCCCAATGAATCCAATAACAAGGACCTTTGCAGTGAATAGCCCCGGACCAGGTTCCAGCACCATCTCATAAACCTTCATTCATCACATAGTTGGATTAATCAAAAATACTGCAAAATATGTCCCTCTGGATTAACTCCCTTGAAACAAAATCACTGTGAGATTATCAGTAATGCACCATATTGTGGGGGTACCAAAATGAAGGAAATAAAGTAAATTAGATGCAATAAGCTACTTGGTTAAGGACAGTAGTGAGAGAAGATGATGAGGAGCTAGTGTCAGATATATACCCTGGAACCCCTGAGATCATAAAAAGGAGAATCTCTCAGCTTTCAGTGTGATGTGATAGCACTGAGATTTGTTACATTTTCCAGGGAAGGCTGACTGAGACTAGCTGCTGCAATCAAAATGTGATGATTTACAACCAAACGTCAGCAAGTTTTGTGATGACTGTAACATGGTTTACATGTTAAACTGAGGCTATAAGCAGCCTTTGAATATGTTCTAGTAGCAGCCCAGAAAATATGACAAAAGCAACCCCATACGTTTCCAAGTGAATATAGCAGACACGTCCAAACCTCGCTTGGACATATTTGGTAAAAGGTTATTGGTTTTACAGTGAGTTTTTCAGAGAAACTGATTGTGAGGAAAGGCCCTTTTTGCAGGATCACACACACTTTTTGCCCCCAGTTTTTGCTAGATTTAGTGCTGGATTACTCAATGTAAACACTGGGGCACTGAGATCCAGCGCCCAATATTTGGGCTCATACCCCTAAAGTACAATTGCAACTCAGGCGTGACCCGCCCACATGGACGGAGGGGCCACCCCCCTCCTTTTTAGCTACAAGAAGAGTGTGTTTCAGGCTGAACAAAGGTCAATCTCACAGACACTCTTCTTGTTCATGTCAGGCAGCCAGAAGCTAGACATGCACTAAATGTACAGGCTCCTGGCTGGCTGAGTTGTACTTTGCCAGGCTGAGGATTTCACAGGCCTATGGGCATGACCGCATCATATATAGATCATTTTCTATTCGAACTGGTGAAAGCTCTACCATCTTATATCCGTGACACAAAGGACTTTGTAAGAATACTTTCCAGTACTCTGTGGGAACAAGACATGTTAAGGATTGTATTGGACATAACAAGCCTTTATACAAGCATTTCACATGATCATGGTATAGAAGCGATACAATATTTCCTTAAAGGGAGATCTCTCAAATTCTTGGAACATAACGCAATGCTGATCGAATTTATCACTTTCTGTCTCACTAATAACATCTTTTATATTCCAGAAGCAACTGTATAGACAAATACATGGCACAGTCATGGGCACCTGCTTCGCCCCCAGCTACGCAAATTTATTTGTGGGCTGGTGGGAGAAGCAGGTGGCCTGGTCGGATGCCAATAATACATAGGTATTGTGTATAATTGGGTGGCATAGATATATAGACGATTTATATATCCTTTGAAAGGGACCACAAAGTGATGCTGAAGACTATATTAGGGCCCTTAACAGAAACAGTGCCAATCTTCACATCAGTGGAGAAATTAGTGCTAGTGAATTTAACTTCCTACATTTGAAAATTTTCATTGCAGATGGACAGATTTGCACTACAATATATCGAAAACCAACAGCTGCCAATTTGGTATTGGAAGCCACTAGCAGTCATCCTCACCCACTTAAACGTAGTATCCGTTATGGGGAATTATTATGATTAAAAAGAAATTGCACCAGAAAAGAAGATTATGAACACGAAGCTCGAGGTGCTATTGAGAGGTTTAGATCAAGAGGATATTCGGACACTGTTTAAAATCAGGCCCAAGAAAGAGCAGAGAAAAAATCAAGTAACATGTTGCTTAAATAAAAAACTAGCAAAGAGAAACTGTGGAATGAATTCAGATTCATCACTACTTTCTCCAATGACGCTTGTACTGTAAGTAAGATCATGCAACAACATTGGTGTAGCTTAAAAACTGATCCTATCATAGGGAAAACTATACAAGATTCCACTAAAATAACATATAGAAAGAGTCGCTCAGTAAAAGACACAATCGTTCGTAGCCATCTATCTTCAGCAAAACCTGGTTCCAGTATTAATGAAATCACAGGATTCTTCCCATGCACTCAGTGTAAAGCTTGCAAAAGTAGTACTAAGGTGCTTTCATATGCGGTACCTGGATGCAAAAGATTAAAGAACATTACTAAGTTTATAAAGTGCAATACACCATATTGTGTCTATTACTTAAAATGTCCATGCCAGTTAATGTATATAGGAAGCATGATTTATCCCACTAAACGTCGAATTTTAGAACACACACGGGCGATCAAGAGAAATGACCAAACCTATCCAGTTGCCTGACACTTTGCCACCCACCACAACAGTAACAGAAACCTTCTCTGTTTCTTCTGTATTGATCACATCCCGCTAAATGAAAGAGGTGGGGATAGGGTTAAAAAATTACGATGTTTGCAGTCCCGATATATTGTGGACCTGCAAACCATGATCCCACTGGGCCTCAGTACTGAGGAAGAGTTAGCCATCCAACTAGGTTAAAATGTAGTAAAGTACAATAGGAGCAGATGCTAGGGTTTACTGTCTGTTACTGAGGGAATGTAAAAATTGATAATCTCTTAAACTGATGAAACTCGAGTCCAGCAATTTGGTTTGCCTGTTTTGAAATTTTAAATGCACTGTGTTTTGATGAAAGGGTTTAAACCCCTCAAAATGAAGTATTGTAGAGGTGCTCATCCAGAACGAGATATTGTAAGAGAGTAGTCATTTAAATGAAGATTGGTGAGAGGGCTCATTCAGAGAACAAATATGTAATGTAGTTCTTCCGCGTCACATAGCCATAAAATGATTTGTCCCTAAATGAAATATTCATTTGATTTGTGATGTGTTAGACACAGTGTAATCTAATTACTATGAATGAATCAACTCAATCATATAAACGGATATGTTATCTGTTTTAATATGGCGCCATAACTCTGCAATGAAATAAGCATGCCTGTCTTTTGAATAACGACCGGTGGGAGAATATGAAAAGATGTTGATGTTTATATGTTCAAAGATGGCACGCAAAAATGCTTTTGATTTCTAACAATGTGCCCTCTTTCCATGTTAATGCCTATACAGGAGCTGTAATAATCGTGTATATTAAAAAACCAAAATGCTGCTAAAACACTGAACGCTGAGAAGGCGCTTGCCAAAACGCGTCCGTTATATTAGTAACCTGCACAATAAAACCCGGTTATTTTCCTCCCTCGTGAGTGCTGTCTCTTCTTTGGAAGAATTTGGAGCTACGTGTTTATTGTGGTCCCACCACCACGTATTCAGACAGGCACCCACTCAGGAGTGCTCAGCGTTCTTGGTGGACTGGAAGTGATATATATATATATATATATATATATATATATATATATATATATATCCCTCGACTTTTGGTTTTGCCGAATAAAATTCACTTTGGAAGAACTACGGGCTCGTCTGAATTCTCTGACCTGAATTCTACTTCTGCATATATATATATATATATATATCTGTGTGTGTATTTGAGTGAGTGAACTTTGCGGATGGATGTGTGGGTGCGCGTGTGTGAATGCATGGGTGTGGGTGAGTATATATGCATGCGTGGGAGGCTTCTTACGCCCCTCCCTGCTAAAATTACCAACCGATACTCATGCAATTGGCTATTAATACCTGATTGGCATATTTAATTTACCTATAAGTTTGTGGTATATGGTATTCTGTGTACCCAGGGCCTGTAAGTTAAATGTTAAATGAGGCTGCTCAGGGGGAACGATAAACTGTTGGTTTTATGTTTAATGCTCAATAAAGCTGATAAACATATTTTTAAAAAACAAATGTCTGGAGGACTGCATGCTCATTGAGTCACCGCTACAGTCATAGAGTCAAAACATAACTCCAATCTGCCAATTTGACCTGTCAAAATAAACTGTTTGCCCAGCCTAAACCGTCCTTTTTAATGCTTATAAGTCAGCCCAACGTGCCAATAGGACAGGGTGGATAGTATTTTAAAAATAGGACATGTGCACTTATGTTTTACATGTTCTAGCAGTGAATAGTTTTCAGTCGTTTTTCACTCTGGCAAGGCTGGCTGTTCCATAGAAAAGCATTGGGTTACATTATCAATAAATCAGGAGTTTATAAAGTGTGCTACTCACCGGCGAGGGTTTCAAAGCGCTGGGGGGGGGGGGATACAGCTCCGGATCAGTCGAAGAGCCAGGTCTTGAGACTCTACTGAAGGTGTGCAGAGTAACACCTTATAAGGTATAACTCAAGTCTGGAAATAGAGCCATTATTCAAGGATTCAAATTAATATGAATTTAAAATCCAATCTGGTGGTGAAGTTGAATTTTAAATTACGCTTTTGAAAATGCCACTTTTAGAAGGTTGGCATTTTCCTGCCTAAAGCCTCGATTAGCCCCTTCTGAGATAATCCCCAACTATCACCTGGCAATTTACTAGGAGGTGTGAATTGCTCTCAGGAAAGGGAACAAAAGGGCCATGGCTGGGAGAAGGTGTGACCTCCTTCTGACATAATTGCCTGGGAAGATGTGGTCACCAACTATACAAGCTTCAAAGGGGAAGCCCCTCTCACAGACAAATGTAAGCCATAACTAGGCCTATCCCTGCCATGAGTTCCTCTCTTTCCTAGACACATCTTAGGGGTGTACCCTTAGCTTTAACCCAGGGAAGAACAATATCTTGGTTTTAGGCAGAGAGAGGCACTGTGGGATTGTTTAGTGCCATACCCCACAGGAGTGATATAAGAGTGAGTAGGACTGCCCATGGGAATTTGACTCCTGTTGGTCAGGGAGTATCCAGGAATAAAAGTGGCACCTCTAGCTACCTTTCTCAGAACACTACTGAACCTGTGGAAAACAGAATATGGACTGCACCTGCTAATCTTAAGGACTGGAACACAGAAGAAAGACTGAGCCTCCTGTTATTCCAGTGGGGAAACACCCCAAGGCATTTGCACTGGGCCAGGAAAAACAGTATCCTATAGATGAAAGAGATGTGTGCTATCTCAATATTTAAACTTTTTTTCCTTAAAAGCGTGGGCAACAGAAAATACCTTTGAGGAACTGTAAGTGAGTATGCTTGCTGTATGAGACATACGATTCCAGGGCACAGCCCAGATATCTAGAACAGTGGTCTGTTCTTAAATGGTCCGGATGAAAGCCCCATGACTCTACTGGGCTGGAATAGCTGAAGAATGCAGGCCATGATTTTTACTTGATGTGAGGGATCACTAGTTTGACCCTATTTCCACTCCCCCTTATTTGTAACCTTATCCCAACCCCAACAGAATATTAAATAGAGATTTAAGAGTTTGAGGTCATTTTAATTGTGTTCACAGATCCCACCTAATCTGTACCTAGAAGTGCTCCCTCCTGGAGGAGGTTTGACCTACCTGAGCATACCAAGTGTTTGGGTAGGTAACCTGATGAGGAAACATGCCACTAGGATACATCAGTGGTAATGATAAAAGCCACTGGAGCACACTAGTGGGTGAGGGTCTTTTAAAAACTTTTTGTGAGATTTCTGAATTGAATTTGACTATTTAGGTCCCACTCTCTTTTGATTTTGATTAAGTCAGAAAGTAAACTTTTCACCAGGATGAACCTGGTACCTATATCCGACCCACGCTCCATCGTGGTTGGCCTTAACTTTTGACTTTGACCCAGTCTAGCATGCAGTAGGGGCTCGTTTTTGCTTGCGGGTGTTGGGGTGGGCGCGAGGGCTCAGTGGGGGAGATTTGTGGGGGTAATAACAAATAAATAAAATTGAATTAAACTTACCTTTCTGCCGGGCCCCGCGTCTTCCTTGCTCCTGCGCTCCTGCCTCCGACAGGAACAGGAAGCAGGCATCCAGGCTCCGTTCCCTAAGCAAATCACAACGCCGTCCAGCCAGGGGCTGATGGGGTGGGCATGTTTTCCATTCAGGCGGCACTGCAGCCTGCATGGAGAAGGGCAGAGTGTGCATGACTTGTCTGGGCTGCCCGAGAGGGCTGACCAAACAGTCTTTGCGCACTCAGGAGTGGGAAAACCACTCCTCCCCTGCCCTGCTCAAAGAGCAGACCAGCCCCGCCCAGTCGCCCGCCCGTCTGCAATGCACAAAGCAAACATAAAATGGTACTAACTCAAAGTTATTACCATTTTATGTTTTGCCTTTCTCGCACAGCAAGAAAGCAGTGGGGCGACCCTCCTCCACCCTTGTGGAGGAGCTGCCCCTGCTAGCATGACCAGTACCCGCAGTTAGAATGTTTTCACTTTTTGTTGCAAGAAAACTCTAAAACTCGAAAGTACCAAATCTTTGATTCACCTGATCCAAGCGTTGTCGTTTTGGTGTCTATATGTTTATTAAAATGTGTCCTATTTTAATAAATTAGCGCTACATTTTTATTGTGTTGTTCTTTTGACTTATTAATTGTTTTGCATACTGATAAATGCTTTACACTTGTTTCCTTTGAGTTAAATCTGACTGATCTGTGCCACAGCTATCCAGGACTGAGCTAAAGTTTAAGTTAAGATAACCTAACTGGACCTGATACAGAATAGTGACATTATTACCTAATGAAATCTCACAACCACCCCAACTAATAATCCACATTCTCACATTCATAAACAATTCCAATACTCCAGGCTCTTGGACAGTATGGAGGAAAATTATTTAAACTGCATACTTTCACCCACCAGGGCTGATTCCAGTCCTAAAAGCTGAATAGTGTTTCTAACAGTGGTTTTCCTTGTGTCCTTTATTGCCAGACCTGCACTATTTTTTATGTTTTGAATGGTAACATTTATGGAGTCTGAAAGTGTATTGCTCTTAGTAGCCACATTATAAAGGTTAAGCTGTATATGAACAGTAATTGCATGTAATAAATCATAACATAAATAAATAAAATTGTGATAAAAGCGTGTTAACATACAAACAAAGCATGAGCACCCAATGCAATGCCATTTGTGTGTAGATAGACACAGAAAAAAAGCTGTTTTGGGGCGCTTTAACAGTAGTTTATCAACACTACTAGGTGGAGCCCTGCGGCTGGTGCCTTATTGCGGCTTTTGAAAGCACTGGCCCTGCATACAGAAAATACATTAAAAGGGAACAAGTTGGGCATGGCCAACCATACTAACTAATGTTCATCAAGCGCATTCTGTCTAAAAAAGTGTGACTCAAGCCACACACCTTTGATTCATCACACTTACATTTTATTTGTTATATTGTCACTTATGTTTTATTTAGAAATCATTTATATTATCACAATAAATACAATCTTTGTCCATGAATTCTATAAATAAATTGTATGTATCTAAAAAATTACAAAACAACGTATTTCATTTTGTTTATAACCAAGATTAACCACAATCATGTACACTTCACTCAGACCATGGTCAGTACAAGCCCAGTCATTAATTTATTCATTCAGTCTGTATCGGGTCGACGTTATCATCATGTATCCCTTTACTACACAAAAAGTCCTAACTGCAACTTTTGTGGAAGTTCCATTTCAGGTGGAAACTACAAAGCTGAGTGCAATTTCCCCATAAGTTTAAGGCATGAAATTTGACTATGTGCATGTGCAAACTGCTTACTTCCTGCTATTTGTCCACAGGTTTTCTGGCAGGTAAAATCTGGAGAGACTTTTGTTGGTGAAGGAAGGGAAATTCTGAGTTGCAGACCCTGAAATGCACACTGGTATTCTCTGTAGCTCTCCCTACGGGCGTTGCTGATTTTCTTGGCACCTAGAGCCCGTCTACAATTGTGACACACCCTCCAGGAGTGGGATCTAGAAATGCAGCAATAAGAGTATAGGATCTGGTGATCCAAGAGAACGCAGAGGAACTGCAGTGGTGCATTATCCCATCTCAGTTAGATGGGGAATTTCTGCGTCATCCCCCAGATACGGAGGTGCTAACCATGGGTGCCTCTGTTTATGGAACGTCGGCCACAGTTTGACCACTGTGGGCAGAAAGGGAAATATTATATTCCTACAAATGGAAAGGGAGATGGGGGGGGGGCATCATAGACTCTCTTTGTCTCCAGACACTTTAGGATTTTACCAGGAAGCTCTGTTGTCATGGATTATTTATCTTCACTTTTTACCCCTACTTGCATAATTGTGCGCATCCTCCTTTTTCACAATCACAGAATGTCTCTATTTCAGAGACATTACTGCATGCAAGACATACAATATAGGGGTTTCCAATGGACAAGGACAGCGAGGACGAGGAAGGAGAGCGGCCATGGCGAGGAGAAGGCAGCCACAGCAGGTAAGTGCCTTTTCTAAAAAATTATAATTATATAGGGAGAGGCCGGCTAACTCCGCTCCACCACGGGGTCGGAGTTTTGCCCAAACTCCGAGTTTGCAACGGTGACCGGAGTAGGCAAAACTCTGTAAACTCCGCTCCAGAGTTGAGTTACCCGCCCGGGGTTATTATTAAATCTATAATTACTGTATGCCAACATTGTGATAGTGTTTCCAATAGTTTTAATAGACCCAAGTTTTTTGATGACCGTTTCTATTTTCTACACAAATATCACACGTGGGGACAAACTCTTAAATATATTTATAAATATTTTGTCACCAGAATTTCTGTTGACAATTTCCATATTTGTCTTAATTCCTTGATGACCAGCTAATGGTCATTCATATGTTTCTTTTAAAATATGATTTCTAGATATATGTAGGAAGGTATCATTTCTTATCCTTCCATGGTAATTCGTTGTTAACTGTCTTTGTTCTACTTTCCTTTGTCCACTATGTCCTCATTTCTGAAGGCATTTCCTCTTTAATTTGATTAACAATTAAAATCATCACAAACTTATTTTCAAGAATAATTGGATTTTCCTTACCGATTTCTTTAGATTCTTTCAGAACCCGGTTTCAAGATAAGCATCTGCCTTATTGTTTAATTGTCCTGGTCAAAATGTTATGACAAAGTTGTATAATATGTCTGATTGTAAGAGTTTTGTCTGATCTTAGGAAAAACACATTTTGATAGCCAGTGAAAACAGCATAAGGTATTTAAGTTCCAAGTAAATAATGTTGCCAATCTGAAAATGCTGTTTTGTTGTCCATTAACTCTTTTTCAGCTATTGTACAATTACATTCTACGGTGCTCGTTTCTTTAGAAAGATATGCTACTGGATACACTTAACTAGTGTCAGGATGTTGTTAGGATAAAACTGTTCCAACAGAAAAATCTATGGTGTCTGCTTCCACAAACAATGGTAAACATTTATGTGGATGTCTTAAAACAGGATCTGAGGTACATTGTTTCTTCAGTTTTGCAAAGGCCTTTTCAACACTAGGACACCAATTACATTTTGCAGCTTTTTTCAAAAATTTTGTGATTGGAAATATATTTTTTTTAAAGTCTTTGATGGATGACTGGTAAAAATGAATGAAACCCAAAAAAACTCAGAATATCTTTCTCTGATTTAGGGGTTGACAAATCCAGGGCGGCTCTGATTTTCCCATCATCCACCCGCAGACCCTCCAGGGACATAATGAATCCCAACACATCTACTGTGAAGCCATAGAAAGAGCATTTATCTGCTTTGGCATATAAATGATTTTCTTTGATTTTCTTTACTATAAGACGCATATGATGGGCATGATCTTTAAGATCTATTGAAAAAATTAGGATGTTGTCAATATATACCATGACAAATATATCAATATATATTCTCTGAGCATATCATTGATAAAAAAAATTGAAAAGCTACATCTGCATTGCATGATCCAAAGGGAACAACTTTTTTTTTATGGAGTTTTATACAGCGCAAACTTCACCCAAAGGTATCGGGTATCGGAGCGCTTTGCACAAGCACCAGTTGCGTTACATGAGGACACATTCATTTTTCTTGTTAGGCAAAGGGAGATTAAGTGATGTCCCCAGAATCGCGGGATGTTACACGTCCCTGACGAGACTCGTACCTGGTTCCCCAGCTCCGAGGTCGACCGCGCCCTAGCCATTAGGCGAACTCCTCTCCCTGGCTTGATATTCAAATAGATCAAACTTTGTTTTTAAAGCCACCTTCCACTCATCACCCTCTCATACATGAATTAGAGGATAAGTTCCTCTTAGATCTATTTTGGTAAATATTCCTGCATCCTTTATTTGATTTAACAGGACTGAGATCAAGGGGCTAGTATAAAAATTCTTAATGTTTATTTTGTCTAGTGCTCTATAATCAATACATGGACAAACATCTCCTTTATTCAGCACAGAAAATAGCTGATGATACAAGAGACTGTCTGATAAATCCCATTGCCAAATATTCCTCCAAATAATTCTTTAAGTGTTCAGTCTCTTTTTCAGAAAAGCATACATCCGACAACATGAGAGTTTGACTCCTGGCTCAAAATCAATACAACAGTTATATGGTCGATGTGGTGGTAATTTCTCAGCCTCTAATTTACTGAAAACATCAACATAGTCATGATATTTTCTAGGGATTGTCTTCTCAGGTTTCTCAACTTCTCTGGATTCCAAAGTTGGGGGGATGGTGACTGCTTGTAACTCGGCATCTATGACCTCATCCTTCACCTCATTCAAACTCTCAACCTTGCATACTTATTGAAAGACTGGAGAGGAAAAAGAAACTGTGCCTTTTACCCAGTCTGGAAACTGCTTATGCTTTGCTTGCCAAAGAACCCCCCAAATCAACTGAAAGTGGGCTGTATCAATAACACCAAATGATATGGTTTCATTATGCATGTGTGAACTAATAACTTGCATAGATACAGTAAAATCTGTTAATGTGTCCTGAAGAATGTCTACAGCTCTGACTAGTTCTGGTTTTTCTTTTGTTTGGAGTTATAACCCTAAATGATTAACTAAGCCACCGTCTATAAAGATGCCTGTAGCTTCTGAATTAATTACTGCTGGTAAGTGTGAAAAATGTGTTCATTTTCACATTAAGAAACATCAAGACATATATAGACTGTCCCAGGTTGTAGGGTATTCAATTATACTTCTTAAAGGGGGCTGTCCACAAAAATGCTGTTCAACAAACCACCCCTTACTTTCGCTGAGCAGTTCAATTTCTTACCCAGCTTTGCTTTGTTTTTGTTTGGGACAATAAGAAAATGTTTGCCTGAGCCAAAATATAAACATACATTTTTTGATCTGCATAAATCCTTTTCTTCTTTACTAAGAGGTGGACAAACAGCATCAATCTCCAAAGGTTCTGGAGATGGAGAGTGAACTTGCTCTCTTGAGAGATTCCACCAACCCTGGCCAGGTTGGTGGAATCGTACGCGGTGGAGATCGTATCATATAAAGATGATACGCAACTGGTGGTTACGCTATCTCATAACCCAGTTGAGACGGCTGGTAATTTTAGGGAGTGCTTGGTGACACTGGCAAATTGGATGAAGTGCAACTGTCTTTGCCTGAACGGCAATAAGACGGAGCTACTTGTGATTGGTTCCTCGCCCTCAATTTGGTCATCGGCTTGGTGGCCCAGCGACCTGGGTCCTACACCTATCCCCTCTGACATTGTGAAGAACTTGGGTGTGCTTTTGGACTCCAAGCTCACATTTTCTCAACACATAGGCAAGATGGCGGGGAGATGCTATGGCATACTGAAGGTCCTGCGGAAGATCTTGGATCTCCTACCTATGAAAGATGGGAAAACCCTGGTCCACGCTCTGGTCACGTCCCATCTTGATTATGGGAATGTTTTGCTCGGTGGCCTTAGTAAAAAGGGATTGACCTAGTTACAGTGTGTCCAAAACGCGGCGGCCAGGCTGGTGTTGAAGTTACCGAGGAGGTCGTCTGGTAAACGTGCACTACAGCGCTTGCACTGGCTCCCCGTGAGGGAACGCATTAGGTTTAAGACCATGTGCTTTAGTCATCGTATTGCACATGGCAAGGGTCCGGTCTATCTCCACAAGCTGCTAACTATCTATCGGCCCAGACGACTCCTGAGACCCATGGGCAGTATGCAGTTTGTGATACCCCGCATATACAAAGCACGGATGGGAGGGCGCTCTTTCAGATTCCTGGCCGCCCAACAATGGAATGACCTTCCTGTTGAGTTACGGATGGAGCCATCGGAAACTAGGTTCCGACAAAAACTGAAGACCTATCTATTTACGAAAGACTAGTCTTCCTGACGGTCTCCCTTTTCCCTTGGTTCTCTTCTCCATGGCTTGTTCTTGATTTTTAATGTTGGAATGCATCTTAGCGCGGAGACGCACTGTCCTAGTGTATTCAGGCGCTTAATAAATGTTTTTATTATTATTATTATTATTATTATTATTATCAGGCCATCTTACTCTGGATTCCATTATTTTCTCAACTCTTCTTTTGGACAACGTATGATTTAGTTATATGGTTAAATCAATTAATTCTTTGATATCCTTAAGTCTACCTGGAATTTGGGACAGTAAATCTTTCAATTCCTCATTTAATTCTCTTTAGAAAATAGCGTCTCTTTTTTCTTTAGGCCGATTAGACTCTAATACCTTTGAAATGTTGTAATATATTGCAATGGTTCTATCTTTCCTTATTGTAAGTCTAACTACTCATTATCAACACTCTGTGTTAAAGTGTTTTGATAAAAACTTATTTTAAGTTCTTTCTTGAATTTTTCTACATTGTATATAGTGAGCAATTTTCTTCCACGAGAACTGTAGGCCAAAAATCTACTTTATCTATCAAGTAGGATACCATAAAAGCAACCTTTGACATGGGATTGGAAAAGCTCTCAGTTTACATAAAATATACAGACAAAATTGATGAATAAATATTCCCCTTTTCTGTGAGTTTCATCAATACTCTTCTGGGGCCACCAAAGGTGTTTGCACAGGCATCACTATCTATCGTTTTTCTCTCCTAACTGTAACCTGAACTTAGTATTCCTCAGAATCAGTAGCTGGGAGAGGAGCAATGGAGCCATTTATTCTATCTACTCTTTCTGAAATTCCCAATACTTGTTCACACAACCATTGGTTTTCTTTCCAGGCTCCCTCCATATCTTTTGATAAGGCTCTTGTGGCCTTGTCTATATCATCCAAAGAGACAATGGTGGGATTCATGGAACTCGGGCAGAATTTGGTCATGAATTCTGGGGACTTACCAGAAATGTTTGTTCTGTGGAAGTACCATGAGTACACTGAGGCTTGCGCCAACTCTCCCAATAGGCACTTCAGACCCACCAAAATTTAAATTTTATCAAGAATACCCAATGAGAAATTTGAATGGGATATAGTAAAGCATAGCTGGTGCAAGGCTTTCTACACATCAGACGGGTTTCAGTAAGCACAGCCTCCGTATTCTGGTCTACAAAAGAAAATGTAAAATCAGTTTTCCTTTGACTACTATCATAAGGAAGATTGTAAGATCACCTTGCTTTTAAGCAAAACAAACTAATACCTGGTTCACATGCACCTATCTCAGCTACTCTTCCTAAGTTTCGTATAACGCGTAGGTATATCTATAGAGAAAACATATCACAGTGAATCATTTTTATGCTGAGCTCTTCTATAGAGAGAATAATAAAAATGAGTGTTAAAGAACTCATCCTGCTACTAACACTCTCTAGAACAAAACAAATGAGATGTCGCAGTGCCATAGGAGGTAAGTTAACAGCACTCACAATTGTGTAAAGTTCACAAAATATGCAAAAAGTTCAGTCATATAAAAGTATTCTCAGTTCAGCAATGTTCATTCTATAAGCTAAAATAGAGTCAAAAGCAAATCCGTGCTAGAGATTATTAAAGTTCAGGAACAGACAGTCATGGGTGAAAGTACACCCTCCTACCAGACTCCCAAGACCAGTAATAGTGGCAAGTGAAGCAGAAATCCAAAGCAACATGAAGAACAAAGTGTGACTCCAAAATCTCCAGGGTTTCTAAGATTTCAGCAGCAAGTTTAGGAAGAGAGTTAAACACTCACACGGAAGGGGGGCCCTGAATCTGATAGCTGGCAGAGGGAGCAGGGGGACAAGTAGATCAATAATATAACAAACGAAAACACTCTGCCCAAAACTTATTTAAACTGGTGCTAACAAGTCACCGATAAAAATAACATGGTCCTTCCCAATTATGATCTATACAATTGAGAAGAAAAATATTTGCTATTTATTTTCATTCTATGATCAGCAAAATGCAAACAGATATAAAAAGATGAGTGTCACAATAATCAATAACCATCATGAGTCTCACCCACACATTCTATCATACCATTTGCAACCATTTCTGTGATGTCAAAATCCATATTTGCCAACTTGTCTGGGGAAGATTTCTGGTATCAGATGACTACATTTATTGTGATCCAATGAACTGTGATTTGATGGTCTGTCTGAGTATGTGTATGTGTGGTTGGTTTGATAGAATGTGTGTGTGAGACTCATGATGTTTATTGATTATTATGACGCTCATCTTTTTATATCTGTTTGTATTTTGCTGATTAAAGAGTGAAAATAAATATAAAATATTTTTCTACTCAATTGTATAGATCATAATTGGGAAGGTCTTTAGTTGTTATGTTCTTTTTATCGGTGACTTGTTAGCCCCAGTTTAAATACGTTTTGGGAAGAGTGTTTTCGTTTGTTATATTAGGAAGAGAGTTGACTCACTTCACTTTCTCCTTTTATACTAAAGATTCAGAAGATTCAAGATGGCCACTACCACAAAATATCACAAGATGAGATTTTTAAGTGTTGCAATATTTCATTTAAGTTTCACTTTCTGGTATCCTTCTCCACAGCGACCTCCATCTTGAAAGAGGGATCACTGCAAACAAATTCCTGAAATGGAAGTGTGGTAACGAAATTTGCAGTTAGATTCCATTTCCTTTTCTTACAACCTGTATTTGGTTGGGTCAAATCTGCAATCTTTTCTAAATGGACTGTTCATTCTCTTTTACCACAGGAAATTGTTTTGGATTTAAATAATTTTTATTTATGGTTATTATTTATGTTGTGTTGTCGATGTGCTGATACTGACTGTGGCACCCTGCTTGAGTGTGCTATTACCAGTTTGGCTACCGATGTAAAGGTTTTGAGCATGTTGATACCAAGTATAACATGGTATCAACATCCTTCAAGGTTTGAAGGCTGTGTATAAAGTTAAACTCTTAACAATCACAACAAATAAAAACATGTTCAAATTTGTTTATTTGTTCCAGTCTCATGCAATCAGCAGGTTTGTGACCTTATGGGAGGTGAATATAATGAGTATGGAAAATGATTATCCACAAATTAAACTACAAAACAAGATACTCATCCCCAACAACCAAGACCGTAATCCGGTATTAGTCAATCGGTGTAATTAAATAAATGATATCAGCCATCTTATTCCCAACAGGAATGGTGGTAGACCCAAACATTGATGACTTTCTAGCTTATTGGGATATGGCAGGGCATGTTTTCTTCTGTATTAGTGTGAGAACATTTAACAGTTAAGCAGCACCTGCCTCCAAGCTAAATAAGATATGGGTTATAGCATCCACAAACTTTCGGAGGGGTGGGTGCCTCTGGAAACTCTTGCCCACTTGCTGTGGATTTAGTCTAAGACTCAACTGCATGAGTAAGCTCTGCCTGAGCTACAAACTGAACCCGGGTGTATCATCTGAACACAAAAAAACTGAAAAACGTGGTCCTTTTAGTTGCTAGAAAGACACAACCCACATCACAGAATTGTCAGGTTCCTTGCATGTGTTCTTATTGGAATTTCTTCTTTTGTATCTGCATCTTGGAAAGTAATGTTTATGTACACCAATGTTAAACCTTCAAAGCTGTTAAACTCTGGGAAATGTTTGACCACTTTAATTTAAAAAAAAATTGTCAGCCTAAAAAAGAGGTCATATTTTACATCATATTGAGTAATGTTTGCGTTATCTACTATAATGTCGGTTCCATGTCGCATAGATATAGTCACTCAACAAACTGAAGATAACCATTAAAAAATGGCTAAATGTATTTATCACTTGATTTTTGGAATGTGCTACATCCCTTTAAAACCCACTGTAAAGTGTGAAGCTGACCATAAAATGAAGACCTTCCATAATCCCAAGATAGAATGAGATAAGTGGTAGTAGACTCAATCATTGTTGGGATTCATTAGTACATCTCTTGGAATTACTAAGGACATCTATGGGTTTTTGCTGGTGAGATGGAGCCATGATGTCAGAATGGGTGTGACATTTCAATCAGCGGGCCATTACCATATCCTTTTGTCCGAAGACACACACCTTGTTCATGTCCAATATCAGCAGCAACTCTTGTGTTCGAGCACGGGGCTGGCCTCCTTCCATTTACAGGGCTTTTTAACATTCTGCTTTCATCGTTTTTGTGAGAAATGGGATTTCTGGTTGGCTAGGGCTTGCGCCTAAGCCAGGCAGAAACAACCATACTAGTCAGGGCAAGGGAGTTACACACTGATGAGAACCCCTGCTCACCCCCATGGTAGCTTGTCACGAGCAGTTAGGCTTATACCAGAGGCAATGTGTATAGTGCTTGCGCAACACACACACACACTGCGGCAACACACTAGGCACACCACAAAAGAAACTCCACACAAGGTTATACATAAAATAGCCTTTGTATTGTCATATACACATTAGAAACATAATCACACATTTACACTGTGCCAACTGGCACTAGGCAATATTCACAGGGGATTATATACAGGACCAGGCCAATCGGGCCACGTTCAGAACCATCAGAACAGGTAAGTAAATGCAAAACACAACCAGTAAATACTGATACCATAATGACCTAAGCATTATCATATTATGATTATCATATTAGACACCATCCTAAAATATCATAGCATGACATTAGGCAATAAATCGCATTAGGACCAAACCTCATTAGCATAAACACATTACGCACTAGGCCTCACCAGCATAAACACAGTACGCAATGCCCTCCGAAGCATAAATCACATCACATAAATCACATTATGCAATCACAATCAAATGAGGCATAAACATTAGGCATCACATTACACTGGTGGAGTGCACACATTAGGCATAATCATGATCAGCAGTGCACAGTGGCTATCTACTTATAGAATGCACACATTAGCATTTTAGAGACAGCACCCCCTCACACTATGGCATACACATAATGCAACAAACAGTAACTACTGGTAAAGGATAGCATTACCGTGCCCTAATGGAGCCAGTTTGGCAGAACATTATCTGCAGTGGGCATCATCAGGCTCACCTGAGGCCTAAACTTAATCAGCAGCAGGGACCTATAGTACACATTCCACAGGGTTATGGTCCCCCCAGTCAGTGTTCCCTTCGTGGGGGCTCTGTCCTGGGCTCACCCTCTATTGCCCACTCAATCCAAGATTTCCCCCGATAGCGCGCCGCCACCCGTGATCATGTGGATAGGTGAACTTAGCGGGATGAATTTTGGATGATCCTCGGTGCTCCTTCTGCACCCAAAGGAGGTAGGCCAGTGGCCCTCCAGGGCCGAGATAACGACAGCGCGGCCCGGAGCAGGAGGTGCCTTAGTCCCCCCCCGGGCTCTCAAACCGCACCAACAGAGCACCATTCCAGCCCCACTCACCGGTGCTCTGTTGTGGGCTCCTTCCGGTTTCTCATGCCACACGACTTCAGCCTGGCTTCTGCGCTCTGCCCGCAGGGCTCTCCTTGTCCACGAGAGCCCCGCCCACAGTCAGACGGCCTTCGCCTGACTTACGGGTTGCCTCCCTTCCATTGCCGGGCAACGCTGGCTGCTCCGGCGGTACTCCTCGGAGATTGGGGAGGGGGGAGCAACACTCGCCCCCAGCTCCTCCCTCCTACAGCACTTTCGGCACCACACAGGACACAGCCACGCGGGGTGGGCTCCCGCTGAGATGTTGGCCCAGGTACGGAGCTCAGTCTCCAGGGTCTTGCTTTCTTCCTTGTGGGCACAGCGCAGGGTTCCCTTTGACAACACAGGAGCCCTGCCCACCTCCAGGCACAAGCTGCCTGACCTCCGGTTTCGCCGCTAACAGCGTCTCGCTTTCTCCTCGCGGTATAATGCGGGGTGGGTACCCACTTTGAAGTAAAGCTCAAGTGTGGGCACCCACCTTTTGAAATATGCAGAAATGCGGGCTGGGTACCCGCTAAGAGCACCACAATGCGGGGTGGGCACCCACCTGAAATAAAAGGCATAAAGCGGGATGGGCTCCCGCTCCTCTCGGTATCCAGGTGGAGGAATCCTCACGTCTGGATTTCCTCTAAGTCAGTGGCAGCTACGCACTGCTGAGCCCACGTGCTCTTCTTTGGCAATTTGAAGGTAGCGCTCATGAGGGGCTGGATGCAAATAGTCCTTAGAGGGGAAAATTCAAGGAAAAGGTCCAAGGGGCACAGCTGGGCCCAGGGAGGCCAGCACACAGGAACAGCACACCTTCATGGGGTCACAGCCCCTATTTTTATAGTACATTTTCCTTTGTCTGCAGTACAGGGTTTTAGGGGAACCAGATGCAACTGGTTCAGGGGGGAATTGGAGCACTTTGTTTACAAGGCTCCTCTTCCCCTTGTCAGGTGGGGTCTCGTCATCAGACACACCACAAGGGGGTGGAGCAGCACTGAGCTAGGCAGGCACAATCCTATTCAGGGCCAGGGGACTACTCCTCCCACCACTCCAAATGCAGATGTCCCATTCAGCCTAGCGCTGACTCACCCTGCCCCTCCTGGAGCCACACACCCCTCACCAGCCCCTGTCACTCAAAAGCCAGACATGTAATTCACATCAGGCAGGCAGACACATAGCACACAGAAATGCCAACTTCTAAAAGTGGCATTTCTAAAATAGTTATTATAAATCTGTGTTTCGGGTTGAACATAGTGATCGGCTGTGATGCTTTCCTGGCACACACGCCTCTGATCATTCTTACAATTCCGAAGATCCCCCTCTAAATACTGAGTCACCCTCACGGCACCTACAACGTGAAACACTTCTGACACCACGGTTACAATTGAAAATGTTCCATTACTGCTGGAGTTACACAAGTGAGCCGGAAGATTCTTTTCGCCGGCCCAGTGATATCCCCAGAGTGAGCCAATTCTGTTGAGTGTACAGCCCAGCCGGGATAGAAGTATGACTGGCTGAGCGACGATCAAGACCACTTGCATCCGTATACAGCCCTTAGGAAGTCGCGGAATTATTTTCCATATGCGACGAAACACGTGTCGGCTGGTTTCCCCTTTTGTTTCATTGGCCCTATGAAAAAGAAAAAGAAAGACTGAACAATATCCAACGCACCAGAAGAAATTTCTCAAACAACTGTGTTGTAGTTCCTATAATAACTTACATACCATTTGTTTTCTGTTTTTGTGTGCCTAGGCTTTGGCTTTAATCACTTTATAATGTGTGTGTGTCACAGAACAAGTATCAATCAGTGTGAATATCTTATGACTCGAGATTTTCTTCCATTTAAATTCACCTGTTTCAGCATATTCATTCCAGGCCCATGATTCGTGTCTCTTTCTGCAGTAGAGATTAACTCTTGCGCAGCTGTTTATTAAATAATATTCTAGAAGAGTGATAAGTCAGCATATGACAATTCCAGTGTGTGCAATCAAAGGAAATGCAAGCAGAAAGCAATCATGTAAATCTTTGGGTTAGGTTACAATAAGATAGCACAATACATTAGTGATTTTATTGAAGTAATGTCACCATTTTAATCTTTCTGACACCACATCCTACCAATGAGAGGGCCAACAGCAGGATCTGTGAAAAGTCCCAAATGTATTTAATTTGCAATTTTACCTAAATTATTTACATTATGCTACCCAGTCCGAGGTGAGGTTGAAAATGTGCACGTGGATATATTGGGGTGACTCTATGTGCATTTTTATGTTTGTTTGTGATGAAAGGTGACTTGGATTCCCCTGGGGTATATGACATAATAGTGATATTGGTGGGTGCATGCTAGCTACTCCTAACACAGTAATGCACCATTTATGGCATAATCAGGAAATGCTTTGGGGCATGCTGTGAAGCCTAGAAAAAATGGCTGATTAGTAGCTTATTGTGAGCATTTCCCCCCGACCAATTTAGGGGGCATTAGTGACACGCTGTGGGCATCCCTTCAAACATGCTGGTTAACCGTACCCTAATAAATACCAATTAATGTTGTCCGGCAACTTCAGCGTGGGGGAGCACCAAAGGGGCAGATGACTAGCAGGCAGATGTGGCTGTGGGCCAGCAGTTAAAGAGCCCATTTGACCTTTGGCCTCCACTTTATAAAGGGGACCTGGTACCTCTGGCTAGCACAACTCCCATCATCTGGCCTCTACCACCAGAAACTAATTTTCTGACGCCTGCGAACAAGGGAAGGCCTGCTCTCCATGCCAGTGGCAGCTATTGCCACTCGGCCACCGCCACTGGACCTGCTCCAAATTTCAGCAGCCCCCTCCCTCCATTTGGAGCATCTTTGTTCATTCTTTGGGACAGAGTGGATAACCCTGACATAATGGCTCAGCACTGACATTTGGTATCATTTATGGCATTAATTCTTTCCTAATAGTGGCCGATCCCTGCCAAACTGCAGCTATTGCAAACAAAATTCAGGTTGTGCCTGTCTTAGAGGTGGTGCATCCTTGAATTACTGAATCCATTTTTAACCCAATACTGTCTATCCTTTGCATAAAGATGGTGAGAATATGTATCATACGATAGACCTGCTATTTGATGATGAATAGACATGAAAGGCAGAATCTGAACTAGTGTATGTGACTACATGTTGAAAATGACGAGATAGTATTGGTATCCAAAAATAATTGCTTTCTGATTATACAATCTATTTGTAACTCAGCAATAGTGCAGCTGTGTGAACCTGTAATATTTGTATAGCTGTGCTCTCCACATCCTGTGATTGAAATGTGTGTAACTTGTGCTTTGTGCATTTTACCCTTGCTGTTTGGAGTCCCCACCATCACATTTTAGCGAGGATCAACTTGAAAGGGACTAAATGGGAAAATAAAATGAAGAAAGATGCTATGTATGTTTTGAAAATAGATAAGAGATTTAACCTCCTGAAAATAGATCAGACATTTGACCTTTCATAACCAGCATGTCTGTACTAGCTGTAATTCATAATGTAACATTGAAAAGTGCACTGTTTCACAACCGTTTTGTGAACATTGACTTGGGTAGGGTGAGCTTTGTGACCCCTTATGAAGGTAAGGCGGTCTTGGCACACCATAAATGTGCCCTTCTAGGACAGGGCATTTTCACCAAACATCTGTGAAAACTGTCTTGCAAAATGCACACTTTTGCTCAGTTTCTATTCAAAATCGTCTCAAGGAGAAACCCCCCCCCCCCTTGAACCTTTCACAGGGAGGACAGGCTCGCTCAAATCAGAAGCTCAGTTGCTCCAAATCAAGAAACAATTTACACATCACCGCTTTGAAAGTTCACCAGCCGCCACTGTCAAATATGCACAATTCCTGCCTCTGGATCACAGTTTGACTTCAATACTGGGGCCAGTTCTATGCGATGTCAATGACTATGTGTGACTGGAGGGAGTGAGGCCCATCTAGCCATAGGATAAGCAGATCTCCTGACCACACCCATGTTCCACAGGCCCCAGTTTAATTGTATGTACTGGTAAGGCTGTGCTCGA
The DNA here is from genome assembly GCF_964261635.1 of Lissotriton helveticus. Lineage (NCBI taxonomy): Eukaryota > Metazoa > Chordata > Amphibia > Caudata > Salamandridae > Lissotriton > Lissotriton helveticus. The sequence goes on along the minus strand of NC_136067.1, from coordinate 1,633,595,065 downwards.
CCTATTGTTTCCCCCAACTGTTTGTCTTCCAGCATCCTGTATTTGCCGGCTCTAAGACTCTGCTCTCTTTACCACTGCTAACCAGTGCTAAAGAGCTCGTACTCTCTCCTTTAAACATGGTAAAATTGACTTACACCCAATTTGCATATTTCATTTACATGTATGTCCTTAGTGAAGTGGTACTACATATACTCAGAATCTGTAAAATAAATGCTACTAGTGGGTCTGAAACACTGATTGGGCCCCTCACTTGAACAGCCCTTAAAAATTTCTCAGGCCTGCCATTGCATCCTGTGTATGCAGTTTAAACTGCTCATTTGACTAGGCAAAATAAACCTTTTGCCGGGCCTAAACCTTCATTTATTTATTTATTTATTTTTTTGTAAAATTTTTATTTTTGGTATTTGCTCAAGAGTGAAAGAGAAAGCAAGAAAAGTAAGAAGGGATAAAAGAAGGAGAAGAACAATAGAACTGGCGACATACCGCCACATCTCCCCACACAGGGGGTGCTAAGAACCCTGCTATAGAGCCCCCATACAGATATGACACAATGCCGCTCATATCAATGTTCGTGGTAGCCATTCAGCACCGAATCAGTGAGTGCGGCAAGTCTGTAGTGATTGTCCACTGGGCTCGAGGAGGAGTCCCCAAGGCAAAGCTTATGTTAGTCAGGAGCACCACTTTGGACACTCCCACATGCAAGGTACGTCGCAACAAGAGTAACTACAACCCCCCCAACATCCCTCAATCCCCCCCACCCCCTCCCACACCCTTCCCCTGATGGTGGCGACCATCATCCATACATCGCAACTTCTCACACGGGAATGGTTAAACTTGAAATAGGTGTAATGCACGAAGTGCCGGGGGACAAACTGCAGAAGGTAGACCTCGAGATAGGAACCTCACCAAGGGTCCCCAGGTAAACATGAAGTTCTTGAAGTTCCCCATAAATATATCAGACAGTCTCTCCATACTTAAGAGCCGCCACAGCCGTGCGTGCCACAATGAAATAGCCGGTTCAGATGGGTTCTTCCAGGCAGCTGCTAGTGTTAATTTGGCCGCCCCTAAACACAGCCATACCATGCGCTTATCAGCCCTCGTTTGATGTTCCAATAATGGATCTCTAAGCCCCAGCAGGGCATAATCCATTGAATCCGGAATCGGATAGCCCAGTATGTCTTTAATATGGGACAGGATCTCGGACCAGAAGGGACGAATGGCGGGACAGTCCCACCAAATGTGGCGAAAGTCCCCTAAACCACCACAGCCCCGCCAACATCTATCTGAAGTAGTCGGAAAGATCCGATGCAGCTTAGAGGGGTATAAATACCAGTCAAACACCAGTTTTAAATGAGCCTCTCGGAGGTCCGTGGAATGGTTATGTGTCGTCACATCCCGCCAAAGGCTCCTCCACTCGTTGTCAGAAATGTCCCTACCCAGGGTAGCCTCCCAGTGGTCCATGTATCGAGGACGGGGGGAATCTGCAGTATCGAGTAACATCCCATATAAGAAGGAAATCGTCCCCTTCATCGTGGACGTGCGGAGAATAAAAGCCTCAAATTTCGTCAGCGGTCTAATAGCGGCGTCCCCAACTGCAGTCGAAGTCGCCCAGTGTAAGAGTTGGAGGTGACGAAAGCGTTCAGTGGGCGGCACCCCGTAGTCTCGCATACAGTTATGAAAAGTAAGCGGCGCCGCCCTGTGAAACAGGTGGGTAAGAGCTCGGCAACCGCCCTCCCTCCAAACCTCAAAAGATCCGTCCGACAATGCTGGGGGGAAGGCCGGATTAAAATGAATAGGGGTAAAGGGAGAAGGGAAGGTGGTCCATCGGTCGTCCCCACTAAGTGTATCCCAGACCTTCAACACCGTGCTGGTAGGGGTGCTAATGTACGCATTCTTGGGACGATCAGCCTTGGGCTTCCAGGCCAGGTCCCAAATGGATCTACCGGCCACACACCGGTCCATATGGAGCCAATGCTTCTCCGAAAGTTGCTGCGACCATTCAACTAGGACCCTCAACTGCGCCGCCTTATAATACAGGTTCATATCCGGGAACCCCACCCCCCCTTCCGTTCGCGGACGACGAAGCACAGCATACGAGAGTCGCGCCCTGCCACCCTGCCACACATACTTCAACATCAGAGATTTTAATCGACGAAAATAGTCCAACTCCACTGGTATAGGCAACGCCTGGAAGAGGTATAGAAGCTTTGGAAGGAGGACCATCTTGAGGGCATGAATCCTACCCAGCCATGAAATGAATTTGGGTTTCCATCTCTCGAGTTCAGCGCGAATCACAGTCAACATGGGCGTAAAATTGGCCGAGAATAAGGCGCCTATAGTGGGCGTCAGATGCACTCCCAAATACAACAGCGAAGAGGTCGACCATGATAAGGGGGTAAGCGCCCGTAATCGAAGCACCCCTTCAGGCGGGAGAGTCAAGTTCAGAATATACGATTTGGCAAGGTTGACTCTGAAACCGGCTACCCTCTCAAAGTCAGAGAGCACTGTATGAACATAAGGCAATGACAGTTCCGGATCTTTAAGCGAGAGCAGCACGTCGTCTGCAAACAGCGAGATCTTATGCTGTTCCCCGGCGAAGGGGATGCCCAAGATACGTTCGTGTTCCCGGATCGCAAGCGCCAAGGGCTCAATACTTAAAGCGAAGAGGAATGGGGAGAGAGGACATCCCTGACGCGTTCCTCGCGAGTGACGGAAACGCCCAGACCTGTGGCCATTTACTAACACCCTCGACATAGGGTTGCTATAATTAGCCTCAAGCATCCGAATGAAGCGGGGTGAAAACCCAAAAGCCGTCAGAGTATGATGTAAGAAGCCCCAATCGACGCGGTCAAAGGCTTTCTCCGCATCAAGACCTATTAAGACCGCCGGAATACGAAATCTAGTAGCCTTTTCGATCAGGTGGACCACACGCCTCAAGTTGTCATGAGTTTGTCGCCCTTTGATAAAGCCGGACTGGTCCGGCTGCACCAGAGCCGGCATCAAGTCCTGCATCCTCCCCGCAAGTATAGAAGAGTACAGTTTAGCGTCCAGGTTGAGGAGCGCTATCGGTCGGTAGGAGGCGCACTCAGCACGATCTTTTCCGGGTTTGGGGAGAACTGTGATCAACGCTTCGGCCATAGTGTCAGAAGTTCTGCCCTCCGACGCCATGGTATTAAAGAGGGAGACCAGGTAATCGCAGAGTTCAGATGCAAACGTCTTATAAAACAGGGCAGTGTAGCCATCCGGGCCCGGGGCCTTGTGGAGCTTCAATGCCTTAATGGCGGTCAGAACCTCCTCTCTAGTGATCGGGGAACCCAACAAGTCGTTCCATTCCTTGGAAACCTGCGGCAATGGGAGATCATTCAGAAATGCAGATTGAGCCTCCGAGTCAAGGGTGTCACTTGCATAAAGATCGGCGTAAAAACGGCCAAAGAGGTCTGCCTTGTCAGCGTCACCATGCTGTACAGAACCTGCCTGATCACGTATTCCCCCAATGTAGTCCTTTTCGCGCTTATCGTGGAGTTGCCGTGCCAAGTGCCGCCCAACCTTGTTCCCCTGGGAGTAGGAGACGCGGCGGAGGCGGAGGAGAGTGAATTCAGCCCTGTTATTATAGTGGGCCCTCAACTTCCCCCTCCCCGCCGTCAATGGCCGGAGAGTCACTCTGGATGGGTTGGATTTGTGCGCTTGTTCCAAAAGGGCAAGCTCCGCCTCCAGGGCCTCCCTCTCCGTCCTCCTAAGTTTATTGAGGTTTGAGTTAAGAGCGAGGCAGGTGCCCCGCAAGGAGGCCTTGCACGCGTCCCAGGTCACATAAACCGAGGTATCAGAGGCCGGGTTAAGCGCCATGAAATCTCCAATAGCCTTCCGTAGCGCTTTACAAGACACCTCATCTCGAGTGAGTGCCGCCGGAAAGTACCATTTCCGCCAACCGTCCCCACCCACACGCCATTGTAGGCCAAGAACCACCAAGCTATGATCGGATAGCGAGATCGAAAATATATCAGAGAATTGGGCATCCCCCCTAAGCGCCTGGCTAACAAAAATGTGATCTATACGTGAGTGAGATTGATGTACCGAGGAAAAGAATGTATAATCCCTACATTGCGGGTGTAGGAAGCGCCAGCTGTCCACCAGACCCAAAGCCTCTATTTGTCGCTGTGTCTCTACTGAAAAAGCCCCTGAATCTGCTCGGCGCGCACCTGAGCTGTCCATGCTCTTGTCCCAAACCATATTAAAATCCCCTAGGAGGAACAAACGCCCTTCCACAAAGTTCCCCACCCTGTCCATCAGCTCCTGCAAAAACCCATTTTGGCCAGCATTAGGGACATACACAACCACAAAAGTACATTGTCGACCATACAAGGACCCCTTCACCATGAGCCATCGGCCCTCCTTATCACCACTCACCCCCAGAGGTTGAAAATGAAGGGACGCCTTGAACATTAGGGCCACACCTCTATGCTTAGTGGACGCAGATGCTCTGTAAATGAGGGGAAACTGTCGGTGTCGAAGCCTAAGTTCATCTCTCCTAGCTAGGTGGGTTTCCTGGAGGGCCACTACATCCAGATGGTGATCCAACAGGTACTTCCAGAGCTTTTGGCGCTTTTGCGGGGAGTTGAGGCCCTTTACATTCCAGGTTCCTACATTAATAGGCATTACAACATCGGGACTCTCCGCTCTGGAAGCTTGGCAACAAGGACCCCGCCCCTTCCCCTACCAGCGTCACCTTTACTCCACATACATCCGAGCTAGGCCCAACTCCAATCGTCCCCCTCCAGTCACCCCTACGACCCCTCCACACCATCAGAGCAGCATAATCAGATCTCCCAGAACCAGGCACACCAGGCGTCCCGCCAAACAAACAATCAAGACGCCGACCAGCGAGACACCCCGCTACTAACAGCCAGCCCAGCATCCAACCCAGGGGGACAATATCCCACCCGTCCAAGAGCTCCAGATCTCTCACCCGCAAGTAGCCAGCATCAATTAGGGGACCCAAAAGCACAAATGCGGCAAAGAACGCTCCAGGAAGTGACCCCGTGCAATAGACTCTAGAAGAGGACACACTAAACGCAGACAACACCTCGCACACACAGCTCCCGGTCGCCACCACCTTCCCAACTCCCCCCCTCCCAAACCCCACCCCCCTCCTACCCCTCAAAACCCCAACCACCCAAAACAGTAACAAACTGAGGATAATACTCATCAGTCCCAGCGGTCCATAGTTCGTGGAGCTTCGACCACTCCGGGGACAGGGCAGGGAGACCTTCTCGGTTCCTCCCAAGGGCACGGTCTGGGGAGTCTTCTCCAAAAGTACATCCATTCACCCAAACCGGGGGGTCCATGCCCCCTCCAGCGCCGATCCACATGAAGCAAGTCACCGTCACGCCGCTCCAGAGCTGGCCTGTGACGCCGGCATCGTCGCCGAAGCTACGGAAGCCACTGTGCTCCCCCTCTCCTGCTGGCTGGAACTGCGGTCCGGGCGCCCTCGAACTGGAGAAGACCCCACTCTGTGCCATGAGGAGGATCGACGGCGCCGCCGGGATGGGGATGCATTCGACCTTTGGGACGGGGCAGCATCATCCAAACCCAAGAGCTCCTTCGCCTCCTGGAGGGAGCGTATCTGTACCAATCGGTTCTGCCACCTGAAGATGATCCTGAAGGGGTGCCCCCAAGAATACGCGATGTTGCGCTCCCGCAGAAGAGAAGTCACCGGCCGAAAATCCCTCCGTTTTTGGAGCGTAGAAGCTGCCAAGTCCTGAAAAAGCTGAGGGCGATGGTCCCGAAATTGCAGCGAAGTGATGGCCCTGGCTTTACGGAGGATGCGCTCTTTCACTTGAAAGTCTTGAACACAGACAAGGATGTCGGGGGGCGCCCCCCCCCCCTTCTGGGCAAACCAACACGATGAACCCTATCCATCTGGATATCCTTCACATCGTCTTCGGCCAAGATCTGCAGAAACAGTTCCGTCACATAGCCTCGCAGGTCTCCCGCCTCGCCGTCCCAAGGCACTGCTTTAATGCGGATGTTATTCCGACGGGAACGGTTCTCAAGGTCCTCCGTGTGTGCCTGCAGGTCCAAGTTTTGTTCCGTGAGACGAAGGACGTCCTGTTGGAGTAAGTGTACATCATTGGCCGTGCTCAAATCATGGTCCTCTAGAGTCGCCACTCTTTCCCCAATCCCATCAACATCTCTCCGCACTTCCCGGAGATCAGAGGCCAGTTGTGCCCGCAGCTCGGAGATGTCCTCCTTGATGGAAGCAAAAAGTTCGGTCATAAACGCCTTGGCGGCCGGGGCCTCGTCATCGGACATCCTTGGCGACCCACTCGCCCCCGGGGAAGCCGGCTGCTGTGAAGATTTAGGTGCGCCGTCCTTCACCACGCGCCCCTTGCGAGCCTGGTTAGCCATACTGCCAGGCACCCTTCACCAGGGCGGATGTGGCACCAGTCACCACCAGAGCCAAGCGGTACCTGGATCCGGGCTTGCAGGCGCAGTAGTCGGCCCTGCCGGGTAGCACAACTCGGCGCCCACCACTCTGCTCCAGGCCGGAGGCTCCCAGAGAACCCCCGGGCGTCGCAACTCCAGGTGGCAGTAATGCACAAGAACCAGGGAGCAAGGAGCCCCCAGACCGCTATGACAAGCCCCCGAGAAAGGGCACGGTGGGGCAACCCAAACACCAGAAATTCAGGCGCGGGGGCGATGCACCCAGACAGCCGGTCGGGGCAGGCAAAATGGCGGCGTCACGTCCTCTAACCAGACCGCCTCCTGGCCACCAGGCGCCACACTGAACTGCACTCCTAGTCCTACAGCAGTCCACAGCTCACGACCAGGGCCTGCACAGACAAAGTCCCACGCCCCACTCGATGTCCGGGCACAGCAAGCTGGCGGCAGATCCCCGGGTCCATACACCATCCAGACCGGCGTCGGATGTAAATCCCAGGGCCCCTCCGCACCGTAGGAGGCCGAGCTGCCCCTTCTGCGCTTGTCCCGCCTGGATCGCCACTCCTCCCCACCGGGCCGGTGCGCAACTCCACGAGCCGATGCTGGGCTCCACTGCGTGTCCCAGAGGAATGCAGCTGTTGGGAAGCGCCCGGGGCCTCTACCACCCCTCCGGGCCGGCGCTCCTGGGCCTCCGCACTTCACTCAGAGCCGGCCCCTTCTCACCGCAAGTCCGAGAAGTCCTCCGGTAGTCTCCGGCAGGCAACTCCACCCTCCGCCGCTCGTGTGGCTCGCACCCAGCAGCTGACGTCCGTGGGGACCTCGGGCGGCGGCCGCGGGACCCCTCCTCCGGCGTGGCAGTCCCGAACTTCCGGCCGGCCACCAGTACACGCGAGGTCGGGGATTGCAAGGCCGCACACTCCCTCCGCACTTCTCGCCTCTGTGAGCGACGCAGCGCTCCGCCGGTGGCACCGGTACACGCCGCACCACTCCGCTGACTTCCTCCAATCGTCCGGTGGCCGAACCGGGCTGGTGACACAAGCTGTTAGCCGCTAAGAAGGATCGGCGCCGGAGAGGCACAGAAAGAGCGTCCTACTCCGACGCCATCTTGGCCACGCCCCCCCTAAACCTTCATTTTTAATACATATAAGTCACTGCTAAGGTAGGGCCAGGGGGCAGTGTATTTAATATGTTGGACATGTACTTTCAACTTTTACATAATCTGGTAGCGAAAAACTCTTACATTTGTTTTTCGCTACTGCAAGGCTTGCCTCTGTCATAGGATAACATTGGGTTAACTTATATTTCATAAGTGATAACTGTCAGTTGGGAGCAGGTAGGAATGTCAAATTTGTAGGAATGTCAAATTTGGTGTATAAAGAATTGTACTTTGAAACTTTCTTTGATACGTTAAGTTGATTTGTATAGCGCACTATTCACCTGAGAGGGTATCCAGGTGCTTGTTCCCTGGGTCACATGACCAGCTGTAGCTGGCAGTTGGTCTTTGTATATTGCCCCCCAAGTGGTGCCGCCCCAGACCTAAACCCTTGGAAATGGGCCTGAAGGTACTCTGCCAGCCCAGCTGTGGTCCCTATCAGAACCGACACAATGTGATGCAAAGCTCCGCAAACCCTCACCGCACAGCTGCCAGCTTCATCAGAATTGGCGGCGAGTGATGCAAAGCCCTGCAAAGCCTCACTGCACGGCCGCCAGCCATCGGAAACAATGGAAAGTGATGCAAAGATCCCACCAAACTTCCCGCACCATTCACCTGAACCAACAGAAAGCGACACAAAGCCTCACAGCACATCTTTATCAGAATTGATGCCAGAAACCGTGAAGCCTCGCAAAGCAATGTCATGCACACAGTGCATCAGAATTTACGGTACTTTCTTCAGGGGCCTAACTTGGCCTCTGTACATGGCCTGTGCTCCGTTGCAGTCGGACTGAGCTTTTGACTTTCTCCCGGTGTGACGCGACCAGATGAACCACAGTCGGCGTTTTGTTCTTCTAGACACATGTACTTAAATCTTTAAAATTGCATATCTCCTGATCTACTGATCTACTGATTGGATTTTTTATCATGATGGGCTCAAATAATTTAATACATTTTACTTTATTTTTCTAAACTGGTGTGGTATATTCTTTATGTTGTCTTTTTACTTCATTACTGTTTGAAGTGCTGCATGAATACTTTACACATTGTCTCCAAGCTAAGCCTGACTGCTTTTGTGCCAAGTTACCAGAGGGTTAAGCCTAGGTTCATTAGGGGTTTGCTTGTGTTTCTCTGAGAGAGATTGTGGTTGCTGCTTGAGTAGGGAAAAACTCACAACGTCATAACTGTGTTGGTATTCCAAAACAAACATTTGCAGTGCCTTTTTTCACTCTTATCTCAATGAGCCTAGAATGCCCCGATTTTGGCAAAGGGTGTGGAGGAATGGAATTTTTCAATTGGAAAGATATTTTCTATAGAAAAAAAACAAAGAAAAGATATGTGCAGTTTCATGTTTACCCTAAACCTGTGTACCTTATTGTCTGCTCTTTCAAAAATCTTCAATTTCAGGGTTAGGGTTGATAGGCAAATACATGCCAGGGACAGTATGAAAGTTGCAATTTCACAGGTATATGCATTTCACTTGTTAATATCCTCAAATATTGTACAAATATTTGAAATGTTATTAACTAACACTCATGTACTAACTGATTACAAATAAGTTTCAAGGGTTATCCATGTTATGTTATGTGATATTGATTTATATAGCGCACTAATCACCTGAGAGTGTATCCAGGTGGTTGAGCAGGTGTGTAGGTTTGTGTAGAGTAGGCAATAATACTCCAATCTGAATACCAATAGGATCAATCATTCAATTAGAATGGGGGGATGTGGCCCATTAATTCACAAAGGTATTTTTTGGACATAAAAGTACTGACTATATCTCATATGCGCCTGCCAAGAATACATATAAAGGTTCCTGGCTTGCATAAATTGATATAATATGGCGTATTTCTCTCTACGACCGTTGAGAAATCTGTAGAAGTAAGTCCCACGCAAGGGGTAGATGTGGGGACAACAAGTTTTATCTTGTCTTGTAAGTTTGGGAACACCCACAAAACTTGTGTGAGCATTCCCAAATTCTGAACTGACCTTCCCTGCCCTTGAAAGTATCAGAAATGTACTCTAAAGAGCTGGAGTAACCAACTTTCCAGCTCCTTCAAGGATAGGAAGGAGAACAGGTCACTTCCAGATTTGGTGGGAGTGCTGTGAAAGGACTTACTCCAAGGGTAAAAGTGGCCACTTGTAGAGTGGTCTCCATCGCCTCTGTGCTTGAAACTATGCTGTGCAGAGTTCCACACAGGGGCTATAGGAGTCCAAGCGCTATGCCTCGTGACATTCACAATAGTACACCTGGAAGCATGTGCCTGGTGCAGCTTTCCTAGTGTACAAATGGGAATGTTTGTGAATTGGAAAAAAGAACCTTCAGGCCGAAATGTAAATCTCCACCCATACTTTTACATTTTTTTCATGAATCAGGCACTATGGTAGTAGAAAAATGTTCAAGAAACTTTAAAATGTTTGTATAAACCTTTTAAATGGAACCTGATTCGGGGTGTTGACTGGGAGGGGACCTCGTTGACGTGTGGTAGGTGTCTGCTGACAGGAGTACTCTTTATATTATGTACTTCACTTCTTTCACGCAGGAGCTAAGTCTAGGTGGTTTCGAAGTAGCTATCACGTGGTTGGATCAACTTGATGCGTGCTCTCACTGAGAAGTTTGAAGATGGAAAATTATTCATCCTTGTTTAACAACAAGGTCTTCAGATAACTGGGGTTGTCTGTCTTTGTGGTACTCTTTAGAGTGCAGAAAGTTGTGTAGTGTCTCTGGCACGTGTTTAAGAAAGTCTAAGGAAGTCAAAATGTCCTAAGCTGCGCTCCACGAATGTTTTAGTCCTTAATTATGTTTCTTGCAGAAATGAATTTTAATTTACATTTTCTGCTTCGAATTCTGTCTATGTAACAAGAGTTTTGACAGAGCAGTCACTGCTTAGGTTATATTGGTGAATTCTGCTTGTTTGTTATCACAAGACACCTAGTCAGGAGGATTGTTTCCATTGGCCTGAGGCAACCACGAGTTTGGGGTTGAGGAGCAGCACTTCCTAGTTGCCAAAGCAAAGGGCCTGTTGCCAAGTGACAAACACCTGAACCGCCATTGTCTGCTGCCTCTGAAGGTTTCTGTCAACTTTGTGCCCCTTGGTGTTTTGACACAAAGCCTTGAATTGTTTTATTCCAGAGTTCTAAAAGCACAAGCACTCAGTGGCGGCTGGCCCCCTAAATAGTTGGTGGGCAACCACTAACCAGCAGTGCCTGGTCAGCGCCAAAGCTGTCAGTCATGCCTCGTTATAAAAAGAGTTTATAACAAACCACAACTCTAGCGTTGAGGCTGGAGGCAGTGTGAGTGCATCAGTTGGTTAACAATAATAACTAAAAATGAAAATGTACTCACCCAGGCGTTCCTGCTGGCTAGCCTCCGGTCTTCCTTCTTCAGTTCCTCGGCGCTGAACTGAAGGCTGCAGCAGTTCTCCACACCTATACAAACTCTGCTCTCATGTTGCTGCTAATGTTAGCAGCAACATGAGAGCAGTGCCAGGATTTGCTGAAGCGGGCTCCTTCGGTGCTCCAGCAGGCACTGGGGACTGCGCATGTCAGGCTTGCCGACGCAAGACAGCCGGCCAAAATGACATGCACAGTGTGAACTGGTGGAGTGAGCACCACTCCCCTGCTGCCAGTCAGCAGCAGTAGCCCACCCCCAAATAAGGCTCAGCTGAAGAAAGGGAACAATTAAATGGTAATAAATTCCTTTTATTACCATTTTATTTTCCACCTTTTGCGGCGCTGGCAGCAGGGGGCTACGCTCCTCTGCCCTAATGGGCAGGCTGCGGGTGCAAGCACTGCAAAGTGTCTTCTGATGATGCCCATGATTTTAGTTGGAAAATCTCCACACCCACTCCATTTAAGGGCTGAAGTACTACATGGATGCCAACCACCTTTTGTGATCATTGGCCTGGTCATCCAGCAGGCAGTCGTGGTCCTCAGCTGCAATCGACCCACAGATTTCTCAGACGTACTAAAGAGGTAAGACTACGTTGTTGTGAAAATCTTTTGACTCTTCATATCCTAGTACACTCTTTCTGACACTGCCTTAAGGGAATCAATAAATTCAAAGTGATGGTTAACAGTTACTACACATGTAGAACAAATCCTAGTTTCTGTTAGTATAGTCCGAAACTACCTGAAGAGGACCAAACTACTTTCTAAGGACAAGAAGGGTAATTTAAATTTCAAAAGTGAGTCCATTTATTGATTTCTTGTCATGGTGGAGCCAATGAAATCTAGCAAAATCAAGAATGATCTAACACTCACTGAATTTGTATGGTATGCAATCTGGTAATACCATAAGGGGTGACTCACAATATAGCAACTTCAACTAATAAAAATCCACTAGAATCTGCCAAAGCAACTTTGGGGGAATTGAAAGGTCCTTCATGCTCCTCCTCCAGGGATGTCTTCCTACAGAGACGGGAAGCTCTGAGCACTTCTTTTCTAGGATTAACATCAGTCACCACTACCTGCACTGTGGACCATGTATTCATTTAAAATGTATGTGAAGTTTCTAAATATCTCTCGCAAAAACAATTGTGAAGTCTAGGCCCGGACCAGGCACAAACACTCTTCTGCCCCTAGCCTGTAAACAAGACTGCTCATCAGCACAGAGGTACATCGAGCACCATTGAACCCTTCACCAGCCAGCTGTTCGCCCCCAGGGGACCACTGAGATCTGGGTCAGTTCTCCTTCTCCCTGATAGACCTTTAGCCACCTGGCTCATTGCTCTGATTACACTTTATTCTTCTTACAGTGTGAATCATTGTCTCTAGACTTCATTACACTGTGTGCATGGACTGGAAACTTTTTTAGAAAAATGGTATGTATTTATTTTTTATTATGAACACGTTTCATGATTGTTTTTTACTAAAAATAATAAATACAAAATATTTTTACTTGGCCAAGGCACAACTTTTTTCGCCTTCCGGTGTCTGCAAACTGCTGGCATGGAATTTTGTGATAACTCTAAAGCTTAGCTAAGTGAATCTGAAGTTGCTCTGGCAAAGCTGACTGCGCCCTGTGAGAATCTGGCCATTGGGAATGCCACCATCCAACTGTGAAGAAATGAGAAGCCTTTATGGGCTATTTCTGATCAGGACCTTACCAAGCATGAACATGTACATCAACTTACTGTTTTTTTTATAGGATTCCGGCCAAACTCTGCCAATTTTTAGCAGCAAACGTGAGAGTAATAATCATAAAACAGTTATTAGCTTACTAATTTATATCCTGCTATCCCTTTTGGTGGTGATAGCCAAGATGTGTTACTGCCTACCAGTGAATTTCAGGTTTGTTCCAAGATTGCCCACCTTTAAAAAGTGGCTGAAACCTAGAGCCCTATCTTGCAATACTTTGCACAAGTGCAAAGTCTCCAAAAGTGGCAAAAACCAATGTTGTTTTGGGATTTACTTTCCAACGCATAAAAGTAGTAAAAACTAGCACTGCTTTGCAATAATTTGAGGGCATCCCATGGGTCATAAATGCGTGTTCCCATGCTACCACTTAATGATTTTTTGACATAAAGTCATATCTGCTAACTTTTGAACACATACATTGAACCACAAAAATACGCCTACTTGTGGCAGACGCAAAAAAAAGAGAAAGGTTTTCGTTTCTCTAAACCTTTCTAACTGTGCATTTGTGCTGTTCTGTACAGTACTGATGCAAAGTGGGATGAGTTGAAAAGTAAGTCTAAGCATAGTATTTTGTACTGGAAGGGTGGACTTACAGTACAATGCCTATTCTAACTTCACATAGACACTTATGTGCAATAGTGCATGGCGCTAGGCAGAGCGCAGGCACTCATAAGGAGAGCAGCAGCACCATATCTTAGCAGAGATGGCGCTGTTGTGCTCCATTCCTTGTAAGCAATGCAATAACTTTGGTTGCGGTGCTGTGTTGAATAAACACTTGTACATTCATCCCCAGAGCATTGGTGACATTTCAATGGGTCTGCCTTCCTCTACACTGCAAAAGCGCTTTATTTTTGTGAGATAGGGTGATAGGTTCACCACCATCAACTGAGCAAAACATATCTACACAGGGACATCTGTTCTCCCAGAAAGGCCTATCACAATGCTCAGAGCACAGTTTATGGGAAACCCTGGGCGTGTTGCTGGATATTTTTACCTTATGAGAAAAATATTACCACCGTTCAAGCTGTGCCTCTTCAGCTGCTATCGCCAATAAAGAAGTGACGCTGATGGAGGTTTTTATATTACTCTTGCAGCCAGCCTCTATAATGCCAGAGGCTTTTATTTTGACTCAAAAGCTTAGAAAAAGGCTGTTCAGGGATCATTCAGTTCAAGCCCTGCTGACCAGAGCTCATTCCCAGCCGAGCCGCTGCAAACTGTGTTACTTCACGACAAAGATGTGGAATTATACAGCAACTTGCAACCATCAGTCTTTTAATTTTGCAAAGTGAGCTACATGCTAATGGGTCACATTTATGGTCGTAAGGGGGGGAGGGGGTGGTGCAAAACGACCTATCTAATGAATATTACTTAGGCAGGCTGCTGTTTGCACTCTCTTGTGATTGGCTGCAAACACAGGAATGGTGGCCTGCACAGAACAGCAGAATGGCATCCCTATGTTTGTAATCCCAAACAAGAAACTTTTTTTGTAAAAAGGCCAATTTTCCTAAAAGGAACCGGTCCTGCTTGTTTTTAAAAAGTTTTTCATTTTTGAAAAGATTGGTGGTCTCTGGACCACTTCCCGCTCCTTGGAGGCTGCCGACAGCATTCACAAAGAGGAAAGTGTGCTCTCTGCGAATCAGTTACGACTCCTTTGATGTGTTGGTAAATGATCAGTGGTTTGCCACCACAATTGTGGTTGCAAAACATTGATACACACCATTGTGACTCTCAATCAAGATGGGACTTCCCTTTCAAGGCCCCTCCTAATTGCAAGTTCGGAATGGGCGCAAAACCAATTTTGCGAGTTTGAAGGGCCTTTTCAATTCACAAATGGGTTTAGTAAATAGAAAAAATACATTTAGCAGTTTTAATCCGCGTGATTTTGTCAATCACAGGGTTTACGAATACTAAATGACCTCGCACACCTGACTCTGAGTTACTAAGCCTAGCATTGGTGATACTGGTACTAGTGGTGACTGAATTACTAGGCCATGCACTGGTGGTATTGGTACTAATTTATTTATTTATTTATTTATTTATAGTGTTTTGTATAGCGCGAACAAGACCCGTGAGTATCAGAGCGCTTAACATAAAAGATTACAGACTTGACACTTATCACATCAATTATAACAACAAACAGTTATGAGGTAGAAGCGGTGAGGTAAAAGGGTGACTAGATAAAAGGCATTGAGAGGTGCATTGGTCTCAGATTGTGTCATAGTCATATCTTCAAGCTCGTTGAGGTAGGGTTATATAACATTATCAATATCATTGGCTATCTAGTTAGCACTAGGAATTGCATAGGTTTAGCTTGTCATAGTAGTCATAAACATAATAAAGTGAGGTAGAGGTTATATAGTTTGAGCTGTGAGATACAGTATATAGCTTGTCATAGTAGTCATAAACATAATAAAGTGAGGTAGAGGTTATATAGTTTGAGCTGTGAGATACAGTATATAGGCTCCCAAATATCTGAGGTAGCAGTTCAGTGTGTAGCCGAGGCTCGGACGGGAGTCTTTCATTTGTTTGATATTGAACTTCCAATTATTCATGATGAGTACCTCCTCTTTGGCGTAGATGTTCATATCAATAGTCTGTAGTTTCTCTACGTAGGGTATTTACTCATCAAGTGGCTTTTTAGTTCCCGTTTGAATGTTTCCGTATTTTGAATTTTCCTGATGTTTGGAGGGAGTGAATTCCAAATTCTGGGTGCAGCTCCGGAGAAGGCCCGATCGTAGGTCCTTTTCTTGCGGAAGAAGGCCGGTCGCAATAGCAGCTCTTTGGCACTTCTGCTTGGTCTGTTGCCTCCCGAAAGTTTAATTTTCTTGGCTAGGTATCTAGGCATGTTGTAGTGAACCGCCTTGTGGGTTATACAGGCCATTCTCATTTGAATTCTGGCCTCGTACGGTAGCCAGTTTAGGGCTTTCAGGTGGGGCGATATATGATCGAATTTCTTCGTTCCCGTGATGAGTCTTGCCGCTGCGTTGAGGCAGGCTTTTAGTGGTGCTATGGATGTCTTGGGTAGGCCAGCTAATGTGGTACAACCATATTCAATCCTCGAGATAACTAGCGATTGGGTGGCCAGTTTTAGATCCGCCTCTGAGATAAAGGGTTTTAGTTTTCGTAAATAGTTCAAATGGAAGCGGGCGCTCTTAGCCATTGAGTTAATGTGGTCTTTCATGTCAAGGTTCTCATCTAACGTGATTCCCAGTGATTTAGCTGAGTTAACTAGGGTCGGAGTGCAATTTAACGCAGTCACCAATTTCACCCATTCCTTTACTTCAGGTTGGCTCCTTGTTGGTGAGATTAGCAGGAATTCAGTTTTGTGGGCATTTAGTTTCAGATGATTAGTTGTTAACCATTGCAACGCTTTCTTTAGTGTGTCATTCATTCGGTCGACGTCATCACGGGAAGCGATCTTTATATATATTTGCGTGTCGTCAGCATACATGTGATAGGATATCCGTGATTTTTGAAGAATCTCCGTAAGGGGTTCTACATATAAGTTGAATAGATCTGGGGATAGAGTTGAGCCTTGTGGGACCCCGATTGTGTTAGGGCATGGGGAGGAGGTTGCTTGGTTGATCAGGAATAGTTGAGTCCTGTTCTGTAGGAATGATTTGAACCATTTCAGTACGTTTCCGGACAAACCCATCCTATCTTGAAGCCTAGTTATTAGTATTTCGTGATTTACAGTGTCAAAAGCTGATGACAGGTCTAGTAGGATCAGTAGGCATGTCTGATTTTGGTCAAGGGCTTGTAAGGCGTCATCAACAATATGCAGGATCGCAGTTTCAGTACTATGTCCTGTTCTAAATCCTGATTGGCAGTCGTCTAGTAATGCGAACTTAGCGATGTGTTGACTCAGTTGGCCTTGTACGCATTTCTCAATAAGTTTGGCCAGTAAAGGTATGTTAGTCACTGGTCGATAGTTATTCGGGTCTGTTGCATCCGCTGTTGGTTTTTTAATGATGGGCACTACCTGCCCCGTTTTTAGGCAGTCAGGGAGGGTCCCTTGTGTAAGTGAGGCATTTATTATCTGAGTCCAGATCGGGACTAGAGTGTGGCTGATTTCTCTTACACACTTTGACGGTAGAGGGTCTTGATAGTGGTTGTTCGGTCTAAGTTCGGCTAGCTTTTTGGAAATCTTACCCTGGTCATATAGTTCAAATGTGTCCCAATTTGCTTTATTTTTTGTTTGAGGACCTTCTGTTGTCTCATTAGCCTCATTTTTAGGTGAAGGGAGGGTCACAAGGTTGGCTGCTGCACTTGTGAGCTCAACTTCTAGTAGTTTGGTTTTTTCCGAGAAAAATGAGGCGAATTCCTCGCAGCTTATGGGAGTTTTTGCGTTCTCTTGGGTCGTTTTGGTTAGTTTGTTTGACTGTTGTTTTAGGATCTCGAAAAGTTTTCGTGGTCTGTTTCTGGCATTATCCAGTTCAGCCCTTATAAATTCTTTTTTGGAGTTGATTATCTTTTTGTTATATTGTTTTCTGGTTTTTCTGAGGGCTTTCAACTCGGGGGAGGAGGGATGTTGTCTCCATTTCCTTTCGGCCATTCTTAGTTTTCGCCTGTCCTCGTTCAGTGCCTCATTAAACCAAGGATTTTTTGGCTTCTCTGAGACGTTTTTCAGTTTTTGAGGCATGGTGTCATTGACGATGTTACCGATCGAGGTTATGTAATGGTCAGTCAGCTCATTGACATTCTGCCTGTTATTAGGTGGCTTCAGGTCTTTCTCACATCTTTCAACCAATTGTTGGATATTGGCTTCCTTTGTCTCACGAATCAGTTTTTTGATCTTGCGAGGTTGCACGGTCTTACCCTTTTTTATTGTAGGTATCGTGAATGTTATGGCGTGATGGTCAGACCAATCGCATGGATCTATAGCAAGGATTGATGTCTCATTATTTCCTGAGATAATCCAGTCTAACGTCGCTCCTTGCGAGTGAGTGGGCTGGGTGCATGCTTGAGTAAGGTTTAGTTCATTGAGGAAGTCTTTCATCGTGTTAACCAGCTTGTCATTGTCGTCGTCCCAGTGTAGGTTAAAGTCACCTAGGAATATATTATTGGCATCCGGGTTTGAGTTGGCCGTTATGATCTCTATTAGTTCCTCTGTGAACTTTGCGTTATCCCCAGGTGGGTGGTAGAATGCATGCAGGTTGCAGCTTTGCTTATTTAGTGCTCTTATATTAAGACCAAGGTATTCACAGGACTCTATGGGGTCAGATTGGAATTGGCTGACCTCGATCTCCGAGCGGTGAATGCACGCTATACCTCCTCCCACTTTCTTTGGTCTGTCTGACCTGACGATGTTATATTGTGGTGGAACTAGGAGATCAATGGTAGGAGATGATGATTCGTTGAGCCATGTTTCTGTGAGGATGGCCAGGTCGATATCATTGTTAATGATGAGTGCGGCTATGTCTGATGCATGTTTATTTGCCGAACGGCAGTTGAGTAGTAGGCAATTCAGGGTTTTCTGTGAGTTATCGACATTACTGTTTTCGGTTTCCGTTGTAGTTAACTGAATATGATGTAGGTTGTGGTGTATTGCTTTCCTGTCATTCTTTCTGGTCATTCTATTGGAGTCAATGGGTACTATTTTGATACTCTCCTCGCTTCCCTGGGCCGGATGTTCATAAGATTGAAGTAGCACCATAGTTTCTTCATTTGACAAGGGATAGGTCCTGTTAGGTCTGTTGGGTCGGAGTGCAAGATTCTGGATGTGTGAAACCTTCGTGTGCATACTTATCGTCATCTCCCAGATTTTTCCGATTGTCTGTGCGACTTTCCGCGAGTCTTGTGCCAGGTTTCCTACTAGTTTCTTGAGTTCCTCGATTTCTTTCTGGGTTCGGGGTGATTTCTTATGTGAGCTAGACTTGTCTGTTTGGGTTCTGCATTTTGCTCTTCTTCGTGAATGATTAGTTCTCGTATCCCCCGATCTTTCCATTGATTCCTTGGTTTGGTTGTTGTTCCTGACTCTATTAGGAATGGCCTCATTGTTTCTTATATTGCAAGGTGTAACGGGTGCCTTTGTGGATAGGGATCTAGGAGAATCCAATCTCGAATTCGGGGGACGTTGAGGAAGGTAGATATCTTCTGCTTTGTTCATTTCGTGGTTATCTTCATAGGGGGATTCGTTAGGTGTTGAGTTACCCTCTTCCGGCGAAGTGGCCTTGGTAGGTAGCGGCAACCGCTCTTCCATTGGGGCCATTTTCTTTTCTTTGTTTCCAAGGTTATTAGATGACGCGGTCATTTCACTCTCCTTCTCCGTTGTTGTCATCGCCGTTCCCGGTAAATCTTCGGCGTTAGAGATTTGATTGTTCTGGCAGTTGGTTTGATTAGCATCTCTAGTGCTAGAGTCGTTGTTGTCAGTTGTGGTAACTGGTGGGGTCCTGTTTTGCTGGTAATTTTGTCCCTCTATGCATTCTTTTAACGTTTGGAAAGCTGCCTCAAACTTCTCGAGTTCTTTGTTAGTTGCTTGTATCAGCACTATTCCCGTTTTGTACATAGTAATGAATAGTTCTGAGCTACATCCTTTAGTTAGTGAAGTCGTTATTTTTGTGCCAAGGGGTATGTTTTTTATGGTTTTTGTGAACAACCTATTTGTAATGATATTGCGCCATTTGGCCGTTTTGTCTGTGTAGAATATCAGGTCATTCATCATGACGCCTTTAACTCTATCGAAATATGGGTCGGAGAACAGGCTGTTCGGGTTTTTTCTCAAGGTGCTATGTTTGAATTTTTTGGCAGCATGTTTGGATAGAGTCGGAGGATATTCTATATTCTTTGCATTGGACCCCGTCGATCCTTGGTGTCTTTCATCCATTTCCGTGGTTTCTAAGTGTCCCCAGTACTGCTGTTTCGTGTTGGTAGGTATAATTATTTTGTAGATCCGTTTGCTTTTATACCATTGTAAACATGGAGGAAAAGAGGTTTGAGTGATTTCTAGATTATTATTTCGTACTGGTAAGTTGCTCTGTAGTGGGAATCCTCTAATTACTCCTTTATAGTTATGTTACCTTATTCTAATCAATCCTTTGTACTTGAGGTGCCATCAACAGTAAGATAATTAATTAATTGACTATCTCTCTTTGTGAGAGGAGTTTGTCTGAAGATTCTTTAGTTAATCCTTTGTAATTTCCTTGTCCTTTCTCTCTTTCCTCTAGGGATTGTGTAGTCCTTCTTCCGTTTTCCTTGTCCTTCTTTCTTTTCAGTCTCTTTCCCTTAAGCTTGTGTAGTCCCTTTTCGGTTTTCCTTGTCCTTTCTCTCTTTTCAGTCTCTCTCCTTTGTGCTGGTGTAGTCCCTTTTCCGTTTTCCTAGTCTTTACTTTCTTTTAGTCCTAAGTATTGGCTGGTCCCATATCCCTTTTCCTCATCTGTTCAGGGGGGGCGTCTGTGATGTCTCACTCCCTTTCCTCAGGTCGCCCGTCTTTTGAGACCGATTCTGCTCCTGTGGTGTTGATCGGTGGGATCATTTGTATGGTGTTTAGTGCAGACGTCTTATGCGGCCGCCATGTTAAGGTCAGGCGCGCCGCATCTCAGTCCCTTCGTTTCAGTAATCCTGTGTTTCTCCTTTTCATGTGCTAGGGAAGTTGCGCGTTGCGAGCTGGTGGGGCCGGGTCGGTATTAAGGATGACCATACCTTTTTCCGATGGTCAGGATAACCGAGGCCACTCCGCTCCGCCTTCTGAGATGACCCGTCCGTCTACAGGCACCGGAGCTGCTGGCGATCGTTTTTTCAGGGATCTCCGACTTGTGCAGTCCAGGGTGGCATCCGGAGGCTATTCAATGTCTTCCACAACCGCTCCACATCAGGACGTTCAT
Source organism: Lissotriton helveticus (assembly GCF_964261635.1). Lineage (NCBI taxonomy): Eukaryota > Metazoa > Chordata > Amphibia > Caudata > Salamandridae > Lissotriton > Lissotriton helveticus. The sequence goes on along the minus strand of NC_136067.1, from coordinate 1,633,574,512 downwards.
CTCACGCGGTGTCCGACGTCCGAGGGGTCCCAGGCGCGGAGGCAGTCTTCTCTACTGACCAGGTAAAGGATTTCCTCCCGCGTCTTGCTTCTCCTTCGTTCCTTTGCGTTTTCTGTTGTTCCGATCTTGTGACAGTGGTTCCGCTGGGACCTGGGTCGTCTTAGGGGGTGTTCAGGGGTTATTCAGGGATTTAATCCTTATTTGGAGATCCCTTGCCCCGGAGCTCTTCACTAGAGCTCCCCTGCAGCGGCCACTAATGGTGAATGAGGTAATAAGGTTTGGGGTGGTGGACCTTTGCTCATTCAGTTATCATGATACAGCAAGGATCATGATAACGGCATGTGATACATGCCACATTTCTATGCAGTGGGAGGTCATTTCGTGTGTACTGCATTAAGAAGAGAGTGCATGTTCACTAAGTTAGATCTAGACTTGAAAATAATGCTTCCTGAGTTTCGTATGTTGGGCCTATCTGTCTTTCAATGCCTTATCACCACTACTGAGCAGGCAGAAGTGTTGCACACCAATGCGACCTTATTTTTGTCTGTCCTTTTTTGCAGAGACTACAACCAGAACAACTGAAAGTACATTTTCTCCAAATATTCCAAGGCTGGGGTTAGACTAGCAAGCAACTGTGTGCATTTCTACACCTCCCCACAGGTTTTCAGGGGAAGCATTGAAAAACAGCTATCTCTTGGAGACCCAAACACAGAGAGAAGCTGTGAAAAAGGACTGACTGATGTGTGGCAAGTGTTTAGATAATAAAACTCTAGAAATAGACCCAGTTGAGTGTATGATGAGGTAGTACACTGCATCAATGATATTTCTGGACGGATTTAATTAAGGGTTCTGCAGTCCCAAATCCTACAATTCGCTATTTCGAACTTTACAACTATATAATGCCAAGTTGCATTGTACAAAATGTACAATACAAGTTGCAAATGCCTTTGCAACTCGCAAGGCACACATTATCTCTTCCTGCGACTCAGAAACAAGAGGCAGCGTGAAAGGGGAGTTCCCTTTCCTTACGAATCCCAACGAAAAGTATCAATGGTTTGTGACCAAAATTATGGTCAGGAACTATAGAAGGCATATTAGCTCCTTTATGGGGTGTATTATCAACTCACAAAGTGGAAGTTCTTCATGAGGTATAGTCAGTGTTTGAAATGGAAAAATAAAAGTGCAGGCACTCTGTAGCAGAGTACCTGCTTGTTTCTGAGAAGTGCCGGCACTCTCCAATTAAAAGTATAACATTTGTCTTGAGAAGTGCCGGTACTCTCCCTCCTAAAATAAAAAAGTGCCGGTACTCCGTACCGGACAATACCGGTCCATTTAAAGCACTGGGTATAGTTTCATTTTTTAATGTGGGCTGCCAACATCACTGTTTTATAATGCAACCCGTGTCCCTTTCAGGGTCACCGGATGCAATAAAAAAACTGCATTTTGCAAATGTGAATGCGGGGACGGAGTCCTGCAACCCCTCACAAGGTTCCATCCCTGCGTTCCAAGTAGTTTTGAAAACCGTATTGTTGTTTATAAAATTTAATTCTGTTAATACTAAAAAACGGTCCTTTTTGGGCTTTAATGTATTCGTAGTGTGATAGAAATCAGACAATCTGGTAGGCTCATAGAAGTCTAACACGTGTTTAATTAAACGTAGCCAAAAATCATCAAAATATGCTAAGTGCAAATTGGCATTTCAGTTGAAGCATGTAATGCTAAATTCTATACATACTGGTGCAACATTTATTCACTTTTTCTCAATGCAATAAGCGGATGAAGGGACATGTGATAAAATGCAATGACTACAGATAGACACTAACAAGCAGGTGTCATGGGAGAATATAAGAAGACCTTGAAGAAGGGGTACAACAAGCTAGGGTAATAAGCATTTGCAACGCAATAGGTCTCACATTTAAGAGAATTTGAGCTACTGGCAATGCTATAGCTTAAACTCTCGCAAATGGAGACCTATTGCACTGCCAATTACTAGTGCCCATGCAGCGCTTTCACATTCATAGAGAGCGTGCCCCTTTCTTTAGACAGCCGCGCCTAAAGAAAAAGGCGTGCCCAAAATTAAAGTGAAACCGCGGCATGGGGCGCTTCGACAAAACAAAGCATGTGTTTGTCAAGTTGACAAACAGATTTTTTTTGTAAAAGCGCCCATGCCGCGCTTTCACTTTAATAGCAGCCGAGCACTTTTTTTTAGACGTGGCTTTGTCTAAAGAAAGGGGCGCGACCACCATGAATGTAAAAGCGCTGCACGGATGCTAGTTAAAAAAAAAAAAGTACACGCGGCCTAAATACTTAAAGCGGAGTGCGCTGCTAAAATAAATACATAAAGAAACACGGCCACTATAGTTAAAGCGGACCACCATTAGTATTTATAAATAAAATAAAAGCTGGCCGCGTGCTGCAAAGTAGTGGGTGGTACAGAGCTCACAGCCAAGTTAAAGCAGACCGTCTAACAAGACAACTAAAAGGTCCAGTTGTTATGGTAGGTAACAAATGCAGACAAGGCGGTACAAAGGAGGGACTAATTTGCGGCATAACAACTTTGAAGCAGCGTTTACGAAGGACAATAAATGTTAAATGTCGTATACTTGTAAAGCGCACAGCTGCACCAGCAAAGGGGCATCCCGGCGCTGTATACCGCTGGGGAACCCATCCTGGCTTTCCCTGTGAGATGGTCCCTCCTGGGCATCTCCAAGGTGAAGACAAGCATCCCCGGCGCTGATGGGGCCGTTAGTAGAGATTAAGCAAGCTAATGCCCAGAGTTGCTGAGTGGGACCCATGGTTGGAGTAGGCACCGAGGCGAGAATTATCGAGTGCGCTGACCATGGCCCAGGACCCTGCTGCGTCGGGAATCGAACCCTGGTCCCGGGCCGACCTCTGCTTCCGGGTCTGCCACCTCTAACCAGTGAGCCACACCACTCCACATAACACAAGTGACTAAAAAATATGGGAGGAGAGTGGGCGGGGCGTCAAAGCCATACTCCATACTGTATTCCTCGCAGCAGCGCCTGTGCTTCCCAGGCTCGACCTAAAAAGGCTGAATTCACAAAATCTGCATTTCTGGCTTAATTGTGCCCATATTAGAACAAGGACTAGCATACCAGAACATTTAGGCTCAGTATGCATTGTACAACACAGGATAGCAAAATGGCAGTGCATTTTCAGCACATGCAAATGTGCAATAATCCTAAGGCTTTAGTATGCCTCAAACTAGGTAGAGAAAAAAATGCTGTCCTCAGTATACTGGTCACAGCTCAAAAGTATGAATAGGTTACAAAATAGTTGCCCTAAAAATGATACATCAGAGCCTAAGTATTCGGGCCTCTAATGTTCTAATTGAAAAAAACAGTAATGTGCCATGGGAAATAATTTTACTTTTTTTTATTATGTACCACCTGAGATTCATTAGACTTTTATCATTAAGCCTTTAGATGTGAAATGTTCATGCGTCTGGCTTTCTCTTCCAGGAAGTTGCTAATTGTGAGTGCCAAATCTGGGAGAAAACATTAAACTTTAAAGCATCCGCATTTGCCTCAGGAATGAGGGCCAGATGACGGTGAAGTAGCAAGTTAATTCATCTTCGTTGTTATCTCTGGTTAGAGATGCATATGCTGACGTAATTCTGTGCAGCACTTACAGATATTGTTCTGGCCACTTAAGTGTCCTGAAAACACCAAACCCTTTGACTTCATCCCCCGCCAGGAAGCACTGAAGGGAGTAATGGATCTTACCACAAATACAGCATCCCCTGCTAAGTCCGAAAACACTTTCTGTACCCATGGCCTGCTTTTCTTTAGTCCTTTCCAGTTAGTATCAAAAGTACCAGTGAATTATTCATTTATTTCATAGATTTATTGAACGTGGACCACGTGCATTCTGGCCGACGTACATATTTAGGTTAATCTCCTAAGCATTATAAACATGTGTGTCAGGCGGCAAGCGCGTCTTAGACATATCAACTTTAAAAAAAAATGTCTCAGTACACGCAGATGAACATGACTGTGAATAATTGCGAAGGGTGACTATTAACATTGTCTTATTTCGACAGGTACTTTTAAAAACGTCTTTTAATTTGTTTCCAAAATACAACAAGATCTAGGAGCTTTTAACCCCCCCCCCCCCCCCTCCACATGGTCTCTAGGAACAAGTAGCCTCACGTGGATGATGACTCCTTCTGATTTCCCGCCAGTGGACTCGATAGTCTGTCTTCTGTGTCTTCCCTGGTGGTGCTCCATCTCTTTGTGATGATTAGCAGCAGAAAACAAAGCTCTGGTACCCACAGACTGCAGCTAATGTGTACCTGCACCCATAGTGAAGGGAGGTTTCTGACACTCTCAACTAGCCGCAAGAAGCCCACTCAGTAAACAAGCACTTTGTAATTGGGTTTTACGTTAAATCACCCTATACCTCAAACTAAGCTATGTGTTGGCTGATGGCTGGTGGACCCGACACAGTCCCAGGAACAGAGGACATGTGTGCTGTATTCCGGAATGAAGGAAAATTTCCACCCATCCAGCGAAGAAACTGTGCAGTCTCCATAACTGGGGTATGTTGAATATGTGCCATGCCACTGTCGAAGGTGCCGCATTTTCCACACTACAACAAGTGACTAAGTGCCATGAAACCTTGTACACTCAGAATATTCTCCTGTGGTTGGGTAAGTGGCCAAACAGAACGGTGGTTGCCCTTCATGTTGTCTTTGTCTTTCCTTGTGGACTTTCCAGCCTGCGTTCTGATGTTTACTTATTTATTTTGTTATAAAATTTTGTATAGCGCGAACATGACCCCGAAGGGTATTAGAGCGCTTCACATTTTGGAAGGGAAGATCATAGTACAGGGAAAGTGTCAAAGGGGGTATCAGAGAATAACATATTTAGCTAATACCATAATGTACAAGGATGAGAACAAGCATTACTTAATAGGGTATAACAGACAACCCTGAGCTTTACAGTTGGTAGGCCAAAAAGAATGTAGTCAGAGGGTCATTGAGAAAGCAGACGAATCATGACCATTTATGGTAGGAACTTGTTCATTAGGATTATTTTTACTTCATGTTTGAAGGAAGCCGTGGAGGGTATTCTGCGGACTTACGGTGGGAGAGAGTTCCAGATCTTCGGTGCCGAGCCAGAGAAAGCTCTGTGCCTCGTTCTCTTTTTGCGAAAGGTCTGAGGTTTCAATAGGAGAGAATTTGCACTTCTTGATGGTCTATCCCCTCCAGATAGTTCTAGCTTTTGAGTCAGGTAAACGGGGGTTGTGAAATGGTGGACTTTGTGCGTCAGACAGGCAATCTTTAGCTGTATTCTTGCTTTGAGGGGTAACCAGTTTAGAGATCTTAGGGCTGGGGGTATGTGAGCATTCTTACCCGTAATAAATCTGGCAGCGGCATTCAAGGAAGCCCTGAGTGTGGCCAAGGTATATTTGGGGAGGCCACAGAGCGTAGGGCTACCATAATCTAGCCTCGGCAGGACATGCGCTTGAACCACCTGCTTGAAGTCCTCTTGTGGAAGGAATGGTTTTAGATTTCTAAGAATCCTCATTTGGTGATTAGCACCCTTGCACATCTTACTAATATGATTCTTCATGTTCAAGTGCATATCCAGGGTGATTCCGAGAGATTTAGCTGAATCAATGATATGAGGGAAGCAGTTGAAGGCAGTGAGGCGTTTCATCCAGAGGTCTATCTTGGGGCTGTGATTAGGAGGAGATATGAGAAGGAATTCTGTTTAGGCGGTGTTGAGCAGGAGGTGGTTCTCAGTTAGCCAGTGTTGGGTATTTGTCAGGGTAGAGTTGAGTGAAGTGAAGTCTTCAGAGGAGGTGATTTTCAGGTAAAGTTGTGTGTCATCTGTATACATATGAAAAAGAATGTTCATGGAGTTTAGTGCATTCGTTAACGGTTCCAGGATAATAATAAAGAGAATGGAAGAAAGGGCAAACCCTTGAGGGACCACCCATGGAGACATGCAGCCAGATTCATCAAAGGTAAATCGGCTCGCAAAGGGCCGGATTCTGCGAATCTGGCCCCTTGCGAGCGCTATTTTTGCATTTGGGATTCATCATCCCAAATGCAAAAATCGCATTTGTATAAATCGCAAATTTGCGAAGAATTGCATTTAAGGAATCTCAATTAGAGATTCCTTAAATGCAATTCATGAACCATTTAAAAATTGCGAATTTGCAATCTGGGGCCGCTATTTACCGCGAAGTCTGACTTCGTGGTAAATAGCGAAAACTTAGAAAAATGCACTTTAGTGCATTTTTCTAAGTTGTATGTTACACACACACATGTCCTTTGGACATGTGTGTGCGCAACACCAGTGTACATGAGCATTTCAGGGGTGCCACAGGGTGTCCTTTGGACACCCTGGCACCCTTGAAATCGCATCCTTATTTGCGATTCGCTAATTGCTAATCGCAAATAAGGAATGGCTTCCCCATTCATTCCTATGGGCCTTTAGGCCCATAGGAATGAATGGGGAAGCCATTCCTTATTTGCGATTAGCAATTTGCGAATCGCAAATAAGGAGGCAGTAGAAATCGCTATAATTTGTGCGATTTCTACATGAATCCCGTTTTGCGAGTCCTTAATAGCGATTCCTTAATAATCGCTTTTAAGGACTCGTAAAACGGGACTTTGATGAATCTGGGGGATGGTTCCTGTGCATGAGCTCCAGAGACCCTGTGATCTGTGTTGGACCGGGGGCATAAACCACTGCTTTCCTATAAGCACTTTTTACTTTCCTTCTACACCTTAATATTATGTGTGCAAGGGTTAGCTAGCAAAACACCAGGGAAGAAAGAGTGTGAGTGCAATTCATCATTTCAGTTCAGTATGTAGTTATCACCACTCATCGGCTTTCTGCAAAGCCTACAAAGGACAACTCTATCCTGATTGGAGTAGCGTTAATATTTTTAACCATGCTGTGCTGTGGTTGGCCCTGGATTATCACCACAAAATGCAGCCAGTTGTACTTCCTACCGGTTGGGCTTCCCCCAAAATTCTCAAAGAAAGGGTACTCCAGTCCAGTCAGGTCTCTGCTTGTTGTTGAATCCCTAAAGGTCACAAACACGTCCACAATTCTAGAGAATCTCTGCTTGTGTGCCCTGTTCTGGAAGAACGAGTTGTACTATTTTGTCTGAAAAGTAGAAAACCCTGACTAAAAAGGCAGCGCCAGGGCCTGTTTAGGGAATTTGTGTGGAAATAGCATCAAACGAGTGACCCACCCAAGAATCACAGGGACCCTGAGGCCCAGCTGGCCGGGACAGACCTAAGTGCATCTGTGTGACTATGATGTCCGATAACCCGCAGAGAATCATCCAAGATTGCAAGTGTAATAAGCATGTATGGACCCTGACTCGCCCAGTCCCATCCCTGACTGTGGGAGCCCATATCTGCACCCTTTCAGTCACAGAGGTATGGAGGACTGAAAGACTGATTTGAACTACATTTACCATGATTCATTTGGGATGACTGGTGCTTGTATGCAAAGTGTACAACAGCTTTGATTAGTACTACTCAAGTGTGTTTAGTCTCCTTGACTCTCATAGTGTAGCAAGATGGATCAGCATAGGCATACTCTAAAACATGGTGTGGGGGTAGAAACTCAAATGCAATGTAATTCCTGATAGAAAGCACATAAATGAGTAAGTGCAAAGATTCAGCCTTTAACAAAAATATTGACTTCGTTTCAAAAAGGAGATTAATATAACAGTAAATTCAAGAATGTACACTGGGAATTTACATCTAAATTTCCTTCCATCGTTGAAATTGATATGCACAGACACGTAATAACAAATATTAACCACCCCTTTCCATGTTGAAGTTCCCCATGATAGAATTCATGGTTTGCGCATGTGACAGAGTATTCTTCCCTAGGCAATAGGGGAGTAGTGTTGTCCTTGGTACCTTGATCCCATCTCATTCACAGCACTTCTCCACAGTTCAGCGTAATGGCACTAGCTCACACAGCAGTCAAATGGCAATAAGTGGCTTCTCATAACCGCTAGCAAGAAATGGTTGGTTCCCAGGGGCGGGCGTACACCTTTGGAAGGACCACCTACCAGCCATTCGGTCTTCTGGGAAGGTGCAGCCGTTGGGACGAGCACTCTAACAACCATGTCCAAGTTTAATTGCCCCAAGTGAGTGGGAGGCAGGACTTGTTTTTAAAGGAGGTGGACATAGGACCACCTGGTCAACCACGAGGACCAAACTCTGTCAAGTAGAGTGGTAAAGACTCACATAGGAGGAAACATCCAATGGGATGCAGAGGGCCTGACAATGGGATCACAACCTATGTTCCTGGATATAAAAGCCTTAGTGGAGGAGAAGGTAGCTGAGAAGTCATTCAGAGGGAGATATTGGTGGACAGTTGCCTTCTCTCTTTCCAAGGTGAGCCAGGGACCTTGCCAGTTGGTGAGAAAGGGTATCAGAAGGAATGGAGAAGAGGAGAGAGTGCAAGCCATGCAGTGGGAGATTTGGGAACAGCGCTGCCTTTTCTCTTTTCCATGTGTACCGGGAGAAATAGGAATTGTCCTACGGGAATGAAGGGGGAGAATCCTGATTTTCAACCACTCAGAGAGTAGAAAACTAAAACACTAACAGAAAGAAAGAGGACATGAAGAAATATTCCGAAAACCAAATGTAAAGAGTGTCATGAATGAGACACAGCGATTTGTTTTCTGTCGAATCAAAAAGATGTATTCCTTGTTTATTACCCTATAAATTAGAATAAACACACACATCAAGCAATAAAGTGTGTTGAGTGTCCTGATGTCCTTTACCAGTGATCTCACATCATGCCAAAAGTCCCCACGCTAAAACTAAAACAGAGTGGAGGATAGTCACCGGTGATTGCCATCAGAAGACATGTTAACAGCATTTGTATACCTTTATCTTGCAAAAATGAAAAAAAATGTTCACTAAAGAAATTAACCTTTCCTGTCTAAGTCAGTGGATCATTAACGGAGCGGGACTTTGCAATACCCTCTTTCCTCAAAGTGCCTCAAGTGCCTCAGGTGTACAGTGGATACCCCAATGGTGTTTGTTAACATCTCTTACTGCCTGTAGTCAATTCTTCTACTCAAAGGAACCAATGGCAACACAGCCCAAAAGGAGTAATCTGGTGGAGGGTCAAATCTCCTCATCCGCAGTGCTTTTAAAGGCTCATATCTCAGAGTGTGTCTTGTTACTTCGGATGACCACCGCTCCCTCTGACTGAAATGGGGTTTCTCTGGAAAGCAGGACCTTAAAATAAGGATAGTTGCAGTGAGACACCCTCTTCTCCAATTAACCAACATTAACTTACAAATGATTGCAGCTAGAAGGGAGGGAGACACCTATTCTGTACTATCTGTAAATGGCCTGAGCCATAAGGAAGGCAACCAAGCATTTGACGTGCAGGTCACCATAAAGACCTTCTTGGGCCATACCAAACATGATACTGATTCTCAAGCAAGATAAAATAGGTTACTCTGCCCATAAGAAATGTAGGTGGGGTCTGGAGTTAAATCTAGGGCTTCTGGTTCACAGGGACAGAATGGGGAGGGATGCCTTAGCAGTTTTAATATCCTCTCCACTTTGTCTGGCCTTCTTTACAAAAAGGCTATATCTGACATTATTGCAGTTAAACTTCAAGTATAGTAATAGAGTCATGCATGGGTTCTCTCTCCACAGGTAGTCCAAATTTACTGTCACTTTTACAGATACACAGTAGTTACCTTTTCCACAGCCATTAAAGATTTTCAATAATTTTGTAGGTCATAATGACTACACCGCTCCTCTGGCTTGTGGTCAAATGTCTCCTTAAAGTAAAGAGAAGTCTAAAGTACCATACCAAGGAAATCCTTTTGTATCCCGGTTTTGTCCCAGTTAGAGGGGAATTCACAGTTCAGTCTTTAAACTCAGAGCCTTGCAGCTATTTTGAAGTGCATCTTCTTCCAGGACTTTCCACACAGGAAAGAGGGAAAGCTGACAGCACCAAATAGCCAAACGTACATGTGAATAAACAACCTTTTTAGCCACTGGTACAGTTTCAAGGCAGAAACTACCTTCCAACACCTTCCTTCCTTCAGCCCACAGCAAGAGCTAGAGATCAGAGGAGGCTGCTTCAGCACAAGGTGTCACTGTGGCAGGGGAGTTTGTCAGCTTACTAAAACCCACCCTACTCGGTTCTAACGTCAACAAAGTGACTTCTCTGTTGAGTCACTAATTATCTGTATTCTTAGTGAAAACCTTAGACTGTGGAAACACAATCTGACAGGTAAACGCGATTTTCAGAGAGCAAAAGGCTGAGAAAATTGCAAAACAGAAACATAGAGAACAGTGACAGGCTCCCATTAGGGCGGAGGAGGGTCGCCCCCCTGCTGCCAGTGCAGCAAAAGTGAAAAATAAAATGGAAATAAAAAGAATTGCTGTTTTATTTTTCACCACTCCCAGCTCCAGCAGTGTTTTGTGGGTGGGGCTGTGCTGCTGACTGGCAGCAAGGGAATAGTGCTTACTCCACCAGTATAAACTGCACAAGTGCCTTTGGCCGGCTGTCTTGTGACGGCTAGCTTGACTTGCACAGTGTAAACCTCTCCACCCAACTGCCTCAGACAGCTGGGTGGAGAACAGAAACAGGACTCCTGTGCCTGGTGGAGCATAGAGGCAGCCTGCTCCAGCCAATCCTGGTGCAGCTCTCATGCTGCTCATCTGCAGCATGAGAGCAGCCTCGGGATTTGCAGAAGGGGGTTGCATGAGGCTCCTGGAGGTGCCGTCACGCTGATGGCAAAAAAAGAAGAATACACCAAGGAGAGGAAACACAGGTACGTTTTTTTAATTACCTGTCTGGCCCCCACAGGTTTTGTCTCTCGGCCCCCTCTACGCCACTCCAGTGTTGAGGGTCACCCCCTACCACTGATAGGGAATCAAAAGAAGCCATGGGGTAGTTCTCTCTTACACAATGTGAGCCTCGTCATTTTCAGTCTCTTATGAGTAAACTTCAGTGCTGGAAAGTAGAGGGATTCTTGTTCCATTTCTGGCAATTATTTCTGTGCTGAATTTGTCAATTTCAGACACCGGGACATACTTCAGCAGCACCTGCATTCCGATCGGAGCAGCGACCTCCAGGCAGCAGTGAGGCTTTCTCATTTCTACTTCCAACCGGGCCTAAAACAAAGGCCTGACTTAAAGGGTCGTGCAGCCCTTCGTTTTGTCCAACTATCATCTTGGCTAGGAACAGTGATAGAAGTGGGCGGGGACGGAAGGGCACGCCGTGCCCCTACTTCTAAGAAATTGTTCAGTCCGTTCCCCTACTTCTTGCTTTCAAAAAAGCGTCCCGGGACGGCAAGAATAGTCCAACTTTAAAATGATTTTTTCTTTCCGCTTCCAGCGGCTGCTCGCACTTCTCTGTTGTACTCCAGAGGATGCAGCAGCCCCCCCCCCCCGCCCCCCCCCCCCCCCCCCATGAGCTCGCACAGACCGAGGGCAGGCCATTGTCATTCCGATTGAGGCAGATTAGCCCCTTTAGAATGACAATGCGCCCGCCCTCTGCCTTTAACATATCAAGTGCCCCTGAGATCGGAGTTGGTGATTAGAGAGGAGCTTTCCCCAAGCAGAGGACTGTGGGGAACTTGACACCTTTGTCAATGTTGTACACGGAGTGAAGTGAACTGGGTAGGAGCAGTGACCGCAGTGACCGGACAGAAGAGGCGACAGGAAAGGAGAGGTACTAGGGCAGGAGAGGTGTCGGGGCAGGAGAAGTGACGGGGCAGGGGAGGTGACGGGGCAGGGGAGGTGACGGGGCAGGGGAGGTGACGGGGCAGGGGAGGTGACGGGGCAGGAGAGGTGACGGGGCAGGGGAGGTGACGGGGCAGGGGAGGTGACGGGCACGAGAGGTGACGGGGCACGAGAGGTGACGGGCAGGGGAGGTGATGGGGCAGGGGAGGTGACGGGGCAGGGGAGGTGACGGGGCAGGGGAGGTGACGGGGCAGGAGAGGTGACGGGGCAGGAGAGGTGACGGGGCAGGGGAGGTGACGGGGCAGGGGAGGTGACGGGGCAGGGGAGGTGACGGGGCAGGAGAGGTGACGGGGCAGGGGAGGTGACGGGGCAGGGGAGGTGACGGGCACGAGAGGTGACGGGGCACGAGAGGTGACGGGCAGGGGAGGTGATGGGGCAGGGGAGGTGACGGGGCAGAAGAGGTGACGGGGCAGGAGAGGTGATGGGGCAGGGGAGGTGACGGGGCAGAAGAGGTGACGGGGCAGGAGAGGTGACGGGCAGGAGAGGTGACGGGGCAAGAGAGGTGATGGGGCAGGAGAGGTGATGGGACAGGAGAGGTGATGGGGCAGGAGAAGTGACGGGGCAGGAGAAGTGACGGGGCAGGAGAAGTGACGGGGCATGAGCTAGAGCAGTAACCGGGCGTGAGCGGTGAAAGGACAGGAGCGGTGAAAGGGCAGGAGCGGTGAACAGGGCAGGAGCGGTGAACAGGGCAGGAGCGTTGAACAGGGCAGGAGCGGTGAAAGGGCAGGAGCGGTGAAAGGACAGGAGCGGTGAAAAGACAGGAGCGGTGAAAGGAGAGGAGCGGTGAAAGGACAGAAGCGGTGAACGGGGCAGGAGCAGGGAACAGGGCAGGAGCGGTGAACAGGGCAGGAGCGGTGAACAGGGCAGGAGCGGTGAACAGGGCAGGAACAGGGCAGGAGCGGTGAACCGGGCAGGAGCGGTGAACAGGGCAGGAGCGGTGAACAGGGCAGGAGCGGTGAACAGGGCAGGAGAAGGGAACAGGGCAGGAGAAGTGACGGGCCAGGAGAAGGGAGGGGCCAGGAGAAGGGAGGGGGCAGGGGAATTGACGAAGCAGGAGTGTTGATCGAGCATGAGCAGGAGTACTGACTGGACAGGAGCAGTGAAAGGGCAGGAGCGGTGAACAGGGCAGGAGCGGTGAACAGGGCAGGAGCGGTGAACAGGGCAGGAGCAGGGAACAGGGCAGGAGCAGTGAACAGGGCAGGAGCAGTGAACAGGGCAGGAGAACGGAACAGGCCAGGAGAATGGAACAGGGCAGGAGAATGGAACAGGGCAGGAGTAGGGATCAGGCCAGTAGAAGTGACGGGCCAGGAGAAGTGACTGGCCAGGAGAAGGGAGGGGGCAGGGGAATTGACGAAGCAGGAGTGTTGATCGAGCATGAGCAGGAGTACTGACTGGACAGGAGCAGTGAAAGGGCAGGAGCAGGCGTTTCCCAGGGCGACTGGAAGGATAGGGGGCCAGTTTAGTTTGGGGGGACCGGTTTTGTTCAAGTGCAGGAGTTATACAAACACTGCAAAGTTCTTTGTATATTCAGCAGGTTTTGGTCAACAATACAAGTGCCAAGATAACTTTGGTGATCAATGTACCTGCTGGAGAGAGATGGGAGTGTGTTTTGGCTAGTGGCTGTTTTACTCATCTAAGGTAGTGCAGAGTGGTAATATGCCTGCTGCAAAGAACATGTACCATGCATATCAAAGAGCAATATGTTATGTGCATAGTTCAGTGGGTACTGCTTTGTGTTCACTTGCCGAATGAAAGGACACTTGAATACATATGGCCTTGCAGTTCGGGCTGGACTGTTCACATTGGGCGCAGGATCAAGACTGATTTGCATATGGCTCGGTCCAAACTGGAATGGCATGGTGAGCAAAAAACGATGGATTTAAGCCCAGATCTCTGAACTGGGGTGAATGTATGACATTGTTCTGCCTTCTGTCCATCAATTGTTCTTTTTGCATTTGTCACCCCGAGTGGGACAGGTATGCTCAGATAATAGTCCTGTGCTCTCCATGCCACTGGAATCAAGCTATCTCCCGGTCCTAGGATGCTTGATTCTGGTCCAGGGAGGACCTGGCCTGGCAGTTCGGGATGGACTGTTTCCATTGGGCGCAGTGTCAAGACTGATTTGCATATGGCTGGGTCCAAACTGGAATGGCATGGTGAGCAAAGAAACAATGGATTTAGGCCCAGATCTCTGTACTGGGGTGAATGTATGATATTGTTCTGCATTCTGTCCACCAGTTGTTCTTTGTGCTATATTATGATTGAGCAGCTGGCTGGCTGACATGAATATGAAGGAGCCTTTGTGGGTTTCCGTGAGTCTAGATTCTCCTGAAGAGTCCCTTTCTCTTCTGAGCCCTGCTTAACACATTTGAACTGGAGGAGCCCTCTATTCATGACCTCAATGTTTGAGACAAAAAATAATCATGGATTTCTGAACAATGAGAGTAAAAGCATTAAGGCTACATGTTGTTCCTGCTTATATTTCACACGCTTTACATAAACCTGTATTCCCTATGAGTGTTTGCTTTTTCCTGAATTAAACCTCAAATAAACATATCCATTCTTTTAATTAAATAATGTTATAAGCTGTAACTGGTCAGTGAAATGCTAAACGTACAAAAAATTGGTATGTTTTGCTATTTCTAGCCACACCCCTGACTCCGCCCACTGATTCAATCTTCGGTTATTCCCGCCCCTGATTCTCCACCCACAGTTCCCCTACTTTTGTTTTCCCACTTCGACCACTGGCTAGGAAGCATCTGGAGCCTAACACCTAGATGCCACGGAAGCAAAGGCGCATAGCTATACTGTTTACAAGTACTTTAGAGAAAGTATGACTTCGAGACCGGTTTCTGACTTTGTTGAACCCATATGTAAGAGATGTACACGCACAGTAACAATGGAAGATGTATCTGTGTGCATAAGTGATTATAGAAATAATGATTTAAAAGGCACCTACTATCTTTTTAATTCATTCTTTTATAGCACTAAGCTTCCCGGTATAGGGTGTCAGAGCGTTTTACATCACACACAAAGGCACAATTAATCATACAATGTGTAAATCAATGTCCAGTAAATGTAACATAAGACAATGAGGGTGGAAGGTGTAGGAATTACTTATCGTCCAGACTTGTAGACATATGCTATGAGTGATTAGTTAGGAGAAGCACACAGTGAGGTTATAAAACGTAGCACAGTGATTGTGGTTGTCTGTATAAGTTGACTGACTGCTTTTCATGCTCCGGCCCTCGTGACTCCACCCCTGTCCTCTGCCACACACTGACTCCTAAATCATGGGTTCCTGGAGTCGTTGTTTTGTAATTCCATCACTGATGAACCTCTCAAAATCTGAATCCCAACATGCAATGAAATGTGCATAAGCATATGAAGCAGCTGAACCCAGTGTTCACTTGTAAAAAATAATGGCACTCTTGAACTGTTCACTCACTGCCACCAACCATCTTCTTCCTCATAGCTTCTGACTTACAAGCAATCATCCTTCGCTTTGGTGGGGTGCACTTTGTTTTGCACCCCTTATCTGGCAGCGGGGAGCAATCGTCTATCTGAATCTGAAGCCCCTCCCAAGAGATGGTGGCATCCGTTCCCGTAGCAGGAATCAAGTGGGTGAGACATAACCAAGTGGAGGAAGGGGGCACAGACGGGCGATGCCAGAGGGGCATTGGAACCAATGCCATTCAACCTCAGGTGGTTCAGAGCAGAGCCACTTCCTCTGAAACTGAATGTCTCAGTTTGGTGGCAGAGTGAGTGGGGCTTCTAAGCCAAGGGTGTTTTCAATTGAATTAGCTCGAGCTTTATTGCAGTTTTACTTGAAAGGCATCCGGTAGGGGTAGTGTCTCACTACGTCAGGGGTTACAACATTGAAAGTTGCTACATCACTACAACTCTAACAGAAGTCTGCACATCAGGAGCACCATTACACTAAAGACATAAAATCTCAGGTACATTTAAAATGTCTTTTTTTATTAAAAAAATAAATAAATAATACAGGGAAAGGGTTAAGGACAGAAACTGGGGTTTATTACCTCCGATGTAACCCTATTGAATGCTTTCCTGCGATGTAATGCCACCTGATGTAGTGTCTGCAATACAATGACCTGATGCGTGCTTAATGTAATAGCAATACACTGGTAGTAGGCACGGGAATGGTTCTAAAAACTGGCACAACTCGAAAGGACTGCATCTTCTTTATCGCAGAAATTTTAAAGTTATGCCTATAAGACCAGGCTGCGATTTTGCTGCGGTGCATTTCAAATTAAGGCAGTGCTGTGCTCAAATGAAAAAAACTAAAATTAAATAAAATCTCTCTCTCAAGTTGATATTTGTAATCGACTAGTGTTCTGTACATCATCATTTTCCCTTTGTGTTTTTGTTGAACGAAATGTGTTTGCAAAACCGAGGGGTATGAGCATTATAAACGCACATCTAACTAACTGCAGCAATAATTAGCATGGGTACAGGCATGACATCAACCTTTGTAATGACAAATGAGTTTAAGTATGCATGCGTTAACGCCGCAAATGAAGCGTAGGCGAAATGCCCGAAACATTATGTGAAATGACGCCTTATTACGTGAAATGCCGGTCGCCATCTGGTGCCATTCTTTACTGCGAAATGCATCCTTGCATCCAGTCCTGATGCGAACAACGGCCGCGCGCACTCTGTTCATTTGCCTTGTTCCTGTGCTCTTAGTATCTCCATCGGTACGCCGCCACCCACATCCCCAGAACCAAATAACACACAGACAAGTTATTGGAGTAAAGAAGCTGCAGGTTTATTTGTTGGACAAATAAAAGGTGGGTTAACTTACAGGCGACCCCGTCCGCCCCGCAACCCCTCGTTGCAGGGTACCTGAAGATGAGCCAAAGAAACACCAGCGGCCATAGCCCGGTGTAGAACCTGGGAGAATAACTCCTCCCACCGGTAGACCTATCGTCCACCCACTCCGCCCTCTGAACAAGGGAGAGTTAACTCACACCTTCCCCAGGCGGGCGGAGCGCTATAAGTCAAGCCCCCGGTTGCTCAGGCTTTCAACCGCCCTAAGGACTAACGGGGGGCCGTCGTACCCCAAGTCCCCAAGAAGGACCCCTTGGAGTATGTATGACTCTGCACGGTGCGCTTAGCACTGGAGGCTTCAGGTCCATTTCCTGCGCCTGTCTTGTATAGGGATCGCCCTGTAACTCCTCCTGCAACAAGAGACAAACATTAATACATCACTACTGTCCCCCTCCCCACTTCCCCCCTTTTCAGCGGGTGAGCGGTAGGGAGGGGAGATGAAAACACGATCTACGATCCGGGAGGGGAAGGGGGCAGCCTACGGCCGGACCGCGACGGGGAGCATGTGGCAGACGACCTATCTAGGGGGTGGGCAGCAGCAAAGAGGGCGCGTGGAGGGAGGACGACCCATATAAACCCTCCCTTGGTCCCACCCCTTATCCCGCCCCCTTGGCTTGCGGCTGCCCACGGACATACTACGGGGTCTCCCCTCCTATGGGGTCCCCTGCAGGGACCACGGGTATTCTGCATGAGATAGGATTTTTACTCAACGAAGTCTCATGTATCTGTTGTGGTACGATGGTTTAATATAGGGCATTTCGCATAACAATTGTAACGTGAATGCTAGAAATTACACGAGATTTCATGGGTGTAAACAAATGTTAACCCGGATTTAGCTAATACCGGATTCTGAATCCAGTTACTCATAACTACGATATAACAGCAGTGGAACAGAAAAGTTGTTTTCCATCTGTTGAAACGTCACCAAAGGAAGCAATCGCTTCCCTTACGTACCCTCACCTCACGTGGGTCTCCAAAGACCCGAGAAAAGTGGTGAAATGGTGGGGGTTCGTTTACCGCCACCTTCTCCAACCCCTCTTGGGTGTCCAAAGGCCCGAGAGAGGTAGGAGAAAATCATGGCCACCCTTCCCTGTCACACGCTGGCAGGGCATCCCAGGCTTTCTGCCACTAGAGGGCAGAATGTTCTAACAAATTAAACAAAGGGTTCTCGAAGCTCGAGGGGATATAAATCCCCTCGAACTGCGAGAAGCCTTTGTAGAACATTGGAATGTTGCTCTGCGGGCCTTTACCGGCCCGTAGAAGCAGGGAGCACTCCATTGTCTGCAATGGAGCTCCCAACATTCCAATGTTCTAATTTGCATTATAGATTTGGAGATGGTTAGAATTAATGCCTTACTCCACGCGTAGCCAGTGAAGATTTGTCAGCAGCCAAATGAGCTTCTTTAGTCCTCTGTCCAGTCCAGCGCAGTGATGCGCTTCCTAAAAGAGGCCCACAGTCGATTTGGTTGCACAACCTCTCTGGTTGCTCAGTCCCTCTGGTTCCAAAGCCTCTCTGGTTGCTCAGCCCCTCTGGTTGCACAGCCTTTCTGGTTGCTTAGACCCTCTGGTTGCACAGCCTCTCTGGTTGCTCATCCTCTCTGGTTGCACAGCCCCTCTGGTTGGTCAGCCCCTTTGGTTGCACAGCCTCTCTGGTTGCTTAGACCCTCTGGTTGCACAGCCTCTCTGGTTGCTCAGAACCTCTGGTTGCACAGCCTCTCTGGTTGCTAATCCCCTCTGGTTTCACAGCCCCTCTGGTTGCACAGCCTCTCTGGTTGCTCAGCCCCTCTGGTTGCACAGCCCCTATGGTTGCTCAGTCCTACTGGTTCCACAGCCCCAACAGTTTTACAGCCTCACTGGTTGCTTAGACCCTTTGGTTGCACAGCCCCTCTGGTTGCACAGCCCCTCTGGTTGCTCAGCCCCTCTGGTAGCACAGCCTCTCTGGTTGTTTAGACCCTCTGGTTGCCCAGTCTCTCTGCTTTCTCAGACCCTTTGGTTGCACAGCCCCTCTGGTTGCACAGCCCCTCTGGTTGCACAGCCCCTCTGGTTTCTCAGACCTTTTGGTTGCACAGCCCCTATGGTAGCACAGCCTCTCTGGTTGTTTAGACCCTCTGGATGCACAGCCTAGCTGGTTTCTCAGACCCTTTGGTTGCACAGCTCCTATGGTAGCACAGCCTCTCTGGTTGTTTAGACCCTCTGGTTGCACAGCCTCTCTGGTTTCTCAGCCACTCTGGTTACACATCCTCTTATGGTTACACATCCTCTTATGGTTGCACATCCCCTGTGGTTGCTCAGCCCCTCTGATTGCACAGCCCCTATGGTTGCTCGGCCCCTCTGGTTACACATCCTCATATGGTTGCACAGCCCCTGTGGTTGCTCAGCCCATCTGGTTGCTCAGCCCATCTAGTTGCACAGCCCCTCTGGTTGCGCAGCCCCTCTGATTGCACAGCCCCTCTAGTTGCACAGCCCCTCTGATTGCCCAGCCCCTCCGATTGCACAGCCCATATGGTTGCTCAGCCACTCTGGTTACACATCCCCTTATGGTTGCACAGCCCCTGTGGTTGCTCAGCCCCTCTGGTTGCACAGCCCCTCTGGTTGCACAGCCCCTCTGGTTGCAAAGCCCATATGGTTGCTCTGCCCCTCTGGTTACACATCCCCTTATGGTTGCACAGCCCCTATGGTTGCTCAGCCCCTATGGTTGCTCAGCCCCTATGGTTGCTCAGCCCCCCTGGTTGCACAGCCCATTTGGTTGTTCAGCCCCTCTGGTTGCTCAGCCCCTCTGGTTGCACAGCCCCTCTGATTGCACAGCCCCTATGGTTGCTCAGCCCGTCTGGTTGCACAGTCCCTATGGTTGCTCAGCCCCTCTGGTTGCACAGCCCCTCTGATTGCACAGCCCCTATGGTTGCTCAGCCCCTCTGGTTGTTCAGCCCCTCTGCCAACCCAATCTCTTATGGTTGCACAGTCCCTATAGTTGCACAGCCCCTATGATTGCTCAACCCCTCTGGTTGCACAGCCCCTCTGGTTGCACAGCCCCTCTGGTTGCTCAGCCCCTCTCATTGCACAGTCCCTATGATTGCTCAGCCACCTGGTTGCACAGCCCCTCTGATTGTAGAGTCCCCATGGTTGCTCAGCCCCTCTGGTTGCTCAGCCCCTCTGGTTGTTCAGCCCCTATGGTTGCTCAGCCCCTATGGTTGCTCAGCCCCTCTGGTTGCTCAGCCCCTCTGGTTGTTCAGCCCCTATTGTTGCTCAGCCCCTCTGGTTGCACAGTCCCTCTGGTTGCTCAGACCCTTTGGTTGCACAGCCCTTCTGGTTGCACAGCCCCTCTGGTTGCTCAGCCCCTCTGGTTGCCCATCCCCTATGTTTGCACAGACCCTTTGGTTGCACGGCCCCTATGGTTGCTCAGCCATTCTGTTGCACAGGTCCTCTGGTTGCACAGCCCTTCTGTTGCACAGCCCCTCTGGTTGCACAGCCCTTCTGGTTGCACAAACCTTCTGGTTGCACAGCCTCTGTTGTTGCACAGCCTTTCTGGGTGCACAGCCCCTCTGGTTGCACAGCCCCTCTGGATGCACAGCCCCTCTGGTTGCACAGCCCTTCTGGCTGCACAGCCCTTCTGGCTGCACAGCCCTTCTGGTTGCGCAGCCCCTCTGGTTGCACAGCCCCTCTGGTTGCACAGCCCCTCTGGTTGCACAGCCCTTCTGGTTGCACAGCCCTATGGTTGCACAGCCCTATGTTTGCACAGCCCCTCTGGTTGCTCAGCCCCTCTGGTTGCAGAGCCCCTTTGGTTGCACAGCCCCTCTGGTTGCACAGCCCCTCTGGTAGCTCAGCCTCTCTGATTGCACAACCCCTCTGGTTGCTCAGACCCTCTGGTTGCACAGTCTCTCTGGTTGCTCAGCCCCTCTGGTTGCTCAGCCGCTCTGGTTGCAGAACCCCCTTGGTTGCACAGCCTCTCTGGTTGCTCAGTCCCTCTGGTTGCAAAGCCTCTCTGGTTGCTCAGCTCCTCTGGTTGCACAGCCTCTCTGGTTGCTCAGACCCTCTGGTTGCTCAGGCACTCTGGTTGCACAGGCCCTCTGGTTACACAGCCTCTCTGGTTGCTCAGCCCCTCTGGTTGCACAGCCCCTCTGGTTGCTCAGCCCCTCTGGTAGTACAGCCTCTCTGGTTGTTTAGACCCTCTGGTTGCACAGCCTCTCTGGTTTCTCAGACCCTTTGGTTGCACAGCCCCTATGGTTGCACAGCCCCTCTGGTTGCACAGCCCTTCTGTTGCACAGCCCCTCTGGTTGCACAGCCCTTCTGGTTGCACAAACCTTCTGGTTGCACAGCCTCTGTGGTTGCACAGCATTTCTGGGTGCACAGCCCCTCTGGTTGCACAGCCCCTCTGGATGCACAGCCCCTCTGGTTGCACAGCCCTTCTGGCTGCACAGCCCTTCTGGCTGCACAGCCCTTCTGGTTGCGCAGCCCCTCTGGTTGCACAGCCACTCTGGTTGCACAGCCCCTCTGGTTGCACAGCCCTTCTGGTTGCACAGCCCTATGGTTGCACAGCCCTATGTTTGCACAGCCCCTCTGGTTGCTCAGCCCCTCTGGTTGCAGAGCCCCTTTGGTTGCACAGCCCCTCTGGTTGCACAGCCCCTCTGGTAGCTCAGCCTCTCTGATTGCACAACCCCTCTGGTTGCTCAGACCCTCTGGTTGCACAGTCTCTCTGGTTGCTCAGCCCCTCTGGTTGCTCAGCCGCTCTGGTTGCAGAACCCCCTTGGTTGCACAGCCTCTCTGGTTGCTCAGTCCCTCTGGTTGCAAAGCCTCTCTGGTTGCTCAGCTCCTCTGGTTGCACAGCCTCTCTGGTTGCTCAGACCCTCTGGTTGCTCAGGCACTCTGGTTGCACAGGCCCTCTGGTTACACAGCCTCTCTGGTTGCTCAGCCCCTCTGGTTGCACAGCCCCTCTGGTTGCTCAGCCCCTCTGGTAGTACAGCCTCTCTGGTTGTTTAGACCCTCTGGTTGCACAGCCTCTCTGGTTTCTCAGACCCTTTGGTTGCACAGCCCCTATGGTTGCACAGCCCCTCTGGTTGCACAGCCCCTCTGGTTGCTCAGCCCCTCTGGTAGCACGGCCTCTCTGGTTGTTTAGACCCTCTGGTTGCATAGCCTCTCTGGTTTCTCAGACCCTTTGGTAGCACAGCCCCTATGGTTGCACAGCCCCTCTGGTTGCACAGCCCCTCTGGTTACACATCCCCTTATGGTTGCACAGCCCCTATGGTTGCTCAGCCCCTATGGTTGCTCAGCACCTATGGTTGCTCAGCCCCTCTGGTTGCACATCCCATTTGGTTGCTCAGCCCCTTTGGTTGCTCAGCCCCTCTGGTTGCTCAGCCCCTCTGGTTGCACAGCCCCTCTGATTGCACAGCCCCTATGGTTGCTCAGCCCCTCTGGTTGCACAGTCCCTATGGTTGCTCAGCCCCTCTGGTTGCACAGCCCCACTGATTGCACAGCCCCTATGGTTGCTCAGCCCCTATGGTTGCTCAGCCCCTCTGGTTACTCAGCCCCTATGGTTGCACAGCCCCTCAGGTTGCACAGTCCATCTGGTTACACAGCCCCTTATGGCTGCAGAGTCCCTATGGTTGCTCAGCCCCTCTAGTTGGTCAGCCCCTCTGGTTGCACAGCCCCTCTGGTTACACAGCCCCTCTGGTTGCACAACCCCAATGGGTGCTCTGTCCCTCTGGTTACACAGCCCCTTATGGCTGCACAGTCCCTATGATTGCTCAACCCCTCTGGTTGCACAGCCCCTCTGGTTGCACAGCCCCTTTGGTTACTCAGCCCCTCTGATTGCACAGTCCCTATGATTGCTCAGCCCCTCTGGTTGCTCAGCCCTACTGGTTGCACAGCCCCTCTGATTGCACAGCCCCTATGGTTGCACAGCCCCTCTGATTGCACAGTCCCTATGGTTGCTCAGCCCATCTGCTTGCCCAGCTCCTCTGGTTGCACAGCCCTTCTGGTTGCACAGTCCTTCTGGTTGCACAACCCTTCTGGTTGCACAGCCCCTCTGGTTGCACAGCCCTATGGTTGCACAGCCCCTCTGGTTGCTCAGCCCCTCTGGTGGCAGAGCCCCTTTGGTTGCACAGCCCCACTGGTTGCACAGCCCCTCTGGTTGCACAACCCCTCTGGTTGCTCAGACCCTCGTGTTGCACAGTCTCTCTGGTTGCTCAGCCCCTCTGGTTGCTCAGCCCCTCTGGTTGCTCAGCCCCTCTGGTTGCAGAGCCCCCTTGTTTGCACAGCCTCTCTGGTTGCTCAGTCCCTCTGGTTGCAAAGCCTCTCTGGTTGCTCAGCCCCTCTGGTTGCACAGCCTCTCTGGTTGTTTAGACCCTCTGGTTGCACAGCCTCTCTAGTTGCTCAGACCCTCTGGTTGCACAGCCTCTCTCATTGCTCATCCCCTCTGGTTGCACAGCCCCTCTGGTTGCACAGCCCCTCTGGTTGCTCAGCCCCTCTGGTTGCAGAGCCCCTTTGGTTGCACAGCCCCTCTGGTTGCACAGCCCCTCTGGTAGCTCAGCCTCTCTGATTGCACAACCCCTCTGGTTGCTCAGACCCTCTGGTTGCACAGTCTCTCTGGTTGCTCAGCCCCTCTGGCTACTCAGCCCCTATCTCAGCCCCTATGGTTGCACAGCCCCTCAGGTTGCACAGTCCATCTGGTTACACAGCCCCTTATGGCTGCAGAGTCCCTATGGTTGCTCAGCCCCTCTAGTTGGTCAGACCCTCTGGTTGCACAGCCCCTCTGGTTACACAGCCCCTCTGGTTGCACAACCCCAATGGGTGCTCTGTCCCTCTGGTTACACAGCCCCTTATGGCTGCACAGTCCCTATGATTGCTCAACCCCTCTGGTTGCACAGCCCATCTGGTTGCACAGCCCCTTTGGTTACTCAGCCCCTCTGATTGCACAGTCCCTATGATTGCTCAGCCCCTCTGGTTGCTCAGCCCTACTGGTTGCACAGCCCCTCTGATTGCACAGCCCCTATGGTTGCACAGCCCCTCTGATTGCACAGTCCCTATGGTTGCTCAGCCCATCTGCTTGCTCAGCTCCTCTGGTTGCACAGCCCTTCTGGTTGCACAGCCCTTCTGGTTGCACAACCCTTCTGGTTGCACAGCCCCTCTGGTTGCACAGCCCTTCTGGTTGCACAGCCCCTCTGGTTGCACAGCCCTTCTGGTTGCACAGCCCTTCTGGCTGCACAGCCCTTCTGGTTGCACAGCCCCTCTGGTTGCACAGCCCCTCTGGTTGCACAGCCCCTCTGGTTGCACAGTCCCTATGATTGCTCAGCCCCTCTGGTTGCTCAGCCCTACTGGTTGCACAGTCCCTCTGATTGCACAGCCCCTATGGTTGCACAGCCCCTCTGATTGCACAGTCCATATGGTTGCTCAGCCCATCTGCTTGCTCAGCTCCTCTGGTTGCACAGCCCTTCTGGTTGCACAGCCCTTCTGGTTGCACAACCCTTCTGGTTGCACAGCCCCTCTGGTTGCACAGCCCTTCTGGTTGCACAGCCCCTCTGGTTGCACAGCCCCTCTGGTTGCACAGCCCTTCTGGTTGCACAGCCCTTCTGGCTGCACAGCCCTTCTGGCTGCACAGCCCTTCTGGTTGCACAGCCCCTCTGGTTGCACAGCCCCTCTGGTTGCACAGCCCCTCAGGTTGCACAGCCCCTCTGGTTGCACAGCCCTATGGTTGCACAGCCCCTCTGGTTGCTCAGCCCCTCTGGTGGCAGAGCCCCTTTGGTTGCACAGCCCCTCTGGTTGCACAACCCCTCTGGTAGCTCAGCCCCTCTGATTGCACAACCCCTCTGGTTGCTCAGACCCTCGTGTTGCACAGCCTCTCTGGTTGCTCAGCCCCTCTGGTTGCTCAGCCCCTCTGGTTGCAGAGCCCCCTTGTTTGCACAGCCTCTCTGGTTGCTCAGTCCCTCTGGTTGCAAAGCCTCTCTGGTTGCTCAGCCCCTCTGGTTGCACAGCCTCTCTGGTTGTTTAGACCCTCTGGTTGCACAGCCTCTCTAGTTGCTCAGACCCTCTGGTTGCACAGCCTCTCTCGTTGCTCATCCCCTCTGGTTGCACAGCCCCTCTGGTTGCACAGCCCCTCTGGTTGCTCAGCCCCTCTGGTTGCTCAGCCCCTCTGGTTGCAGAGCCCCTCTGGTTGCACAGCCACTCTGGTTGCTTAGACCCTCTGGTTGCTCAGGCCCTCTCGTTGCTCAGGCCCTCTGGTTACATAGCCTCTCTGGTTACATAGCCTCTCTGGTTGCTCAGCCCCTCTGGTTGCACAACCCCTCTGGTTGCACAGCCCCTCTGGTTGGTCAGCCCCTCTGGTAGCACAGCCTCTCTGGTTGTTTAGACCCTCTGGTTGCACAGCCTCTCTGGTTTCTCAGACCTTTTGGTTGCACATCCCCTATGGTTGCACAGCCCCTCTGGTTGCTCAGCCCCTCTGGTAGCACAGCACTCTCTGGTTGTTTAGACCCTCTGGTTGCTCAGCCTCTCTGGTTTCTCAGACCCTTTGGTTGCACAGCCCCTCTGGTTGCACAGCCCCTATGTTTGCTCAACCCCTCTGGTAGCACAGCCTCTCTGGTTGTTTAGACCCTCTGGTTGCCTAGCCTCTCTTGTTTCTCAGACCCTTTGGTTGCACAGCCCCTATGGTTGCACAGCCCCTCTGGTTGCACAGCCCCTCTGATTGCACAGCCCCTACAGTTGCTCAGCCCCTCTGGTTACACAGCCCCTCTGATTGCACAGCCCCTATGGTTGCTCAGGCTCTCTGGTTTCTCAGTTCCTATGGTTGCTCAGCCCCTCTGTTTACACAGCCCCTCTGTTTACACAGCCCCTCTGGTTGCACAGCCCCTATGGTTCTCTGCCCCTCTGGTTACACAGACCCATATGGCTGCAAACCCCCTATGGTTGCTCAGCCCCTCTGGTTACACATCCCCTTATGATTGCACAGCCCCGATGGTTGCTCAGCCCCTATGGTTGCTGAGCCCCTCTGGTTGCACAGCCCCTCTGGTTCCACAGCTCATTTGGTTGCTCAGCCTCTCTGGTTGCTCAGCCTCTCTGGATGCACAGCCCCTCTGGTTGCACAGCCCTTCTGGCTGCACAGCCCTTCTGGCTGCACAGCCCTTCTGGTTGTGCAGCCCCTCTGGTTGCACAGCCACTCTGGTTGCACAGCCCCTCTGGTTGCACAGCCCTTCTGGTTGCACAGCCCTATGGTTGCACAGCCCTATGTTTGCACAGCCCCTCTGGTTGCTCAGCCCCTCTAGTTGCATAGCCCCTTTGGTTGCACAGCCCCTCTGGTTGCACAGCCCCTCTGGTAGCTCAGCCTCTCTGATTGCACAACCCCTCTGGTTGCTCAGACCCTCTGGTTGCACAGTCTCTCTGGTTGCTCAGCCCCTCTGGTTGCTCAGCCGCTCTGGTTGCAGAACCCCCTTGGTTGCACAGCCTCTCTGGTTGCTCAGTCCCTCTGGTTGCAAAGCCTCTCTGGTTGCTCAGCTCCTCTGGTTGCACAGCCTCTCTGGTTGCTCAGACCCTCTGGTTGCTCAGGCACTCTGGTTGCACAGGCCCTCTGGTTACACAGCCTCTCTGGTTGCTCAGCCCCTCTGGTTGCACAGCCCCTCTGGTTGCTCAGCCCCTCTGGTAGTACAGCCTCTCTGGTTGTTTAGACCCTCTGGTTGCACAGCCTCTCTGGTTTCTCAGACCCTTTGGTTGCACAGCCCCTCTGGTTGCACAGCCCCTCTGGTTGCTCAGCCCCTCTGGTAGCACAGCCTCTCTGGTTGTTTAGACCCTCTGGTTGCATAGCCTCTCTGGTTTCTCAGACCCTTTGGTAGCACAGCCCCTATGGTTGCACAGCCCCTCTGGTTGCACAGCCCCTCTGGTTACACATCCCCTTATGGTTGCACAGCCCCTATGGTTGCTCAGCCCCTATGGTTGCTCAGCACCTATGGTTGCTCAGCCCCTCTGGTTGCACATCCCATTTGGTTGCTCAGCCCCTTTGGTTGCTCAGCCCCTCTGGTTGCTCAGCCCCTCTGGTTGCACAGCCCCTCTGATTGCACAGCCCCTATGGTTGCTCAGCCCCTCTGGTTGCACAGTCCCTATGGTTGCTCAGCCCCTCTGGTTGCACAGCCCCACTGATTGCACAGCCCCTATGGTTGCTCAGCCCCTATGGTTGCTCAGCCCCTCTGGTTACTCAGCCCCTATGGTTGCACAGCCCCTCAGGTTGCACAGTCCATCTGGTTACACAGCCCCTTATGGCTGCAGAGTCCCTATGGTTGCTCAGCCCCTCTAGTTGGTCAGCCCCTCTGGTTGCACAGCCCCTCTGGTTACACAGCCCCTCTGGTTGCACAACCCCAATGGGTGCTCTGTCCCTCTGGTTACACAGCCCCTTATGGCTGCACAGTCCCTATGATTGCTCAACCCCTCTGGTTGCACAGCCCCTCTGGTTGCACAGCCCCTTTGGTTACTCAGCCCCTCTGATTGCACAGTCCCTATGATTGCTCAGCCCCTCTGGTTGCTCAGCCCTACTGGTTGCACAGCCCCTCTGATTGCACAGCCCCTATGGTTGCACAGCCCCTCTGATTGCACAGTCCCTATGGTTGCTCAGCCCATCTGCTTGCCCAGCTCCTCTGGTTGCACAGCCCTTCTGGTTGCACAGCCCTTCTGGTTGCACAACCCTTCTGGTTGCACAGCCCCTCTGGTTGCACAGCCCTATGGTTGCACAGCCCCTCTGGTTGCTCAGCCCCTCTGGTGGCAGAGCCCCTTTGGTTGCAGAGCCCCTTTGGTTGCACAGCCCCTCTGGTTGCACAACCCCTCTGGTAGCTCAGCCCCTCTGATTGCACAACCCCTCTGGTTGCTCAGACCCTCGTGTTGCACAGCCTCTCTGGTTGCTCAGCCCCTCTGGTTGCTCAGCCCCTCTGGTTACTCAGCCCCTCTGGTTGCAGAGCCCCCTTGTTTGCACAGCCTCTCTGGTTGCTCAGTCCCTCTGGTTGCAAAGCCTCTCTGGTTGCTCAGCCCCTCTGGTTGCACAGCCTCTCTGGTTGTTTAGACCCTCTGGTTGCACAGCCTCTCTAGTTGCTCAGACCCTCTGGTTGCACAGCCTCTCTCATTGCTCATCCCCTCTGGTTGCACAGCCCCTCTGGTTGCACAGCCCCTCTGGTTGCTCAGCCCCTCTGGTTGCAGAGCCCCTTTGGTTGCACAGCCCCTCTGGTTGCACAGCCCCTCTGGTAGCTCAGCCTCTCTGATTGCACAACCCCTCTGGTTGCTCAGACCCTCTGGTTGCACAGTCTCTCTGGTTGCTCAGCCCCTCTGGCTACTCAGCCCCTATGGTTGCACAGCCCCTCAGGTTGCACAGTCCATCTGGTTACACAGCCCCTTATGGCTGCAGAGTCCCTATGGTTGCTCAGCCCCTCTAGTTGGTCAGCCCCTCTGGTTGCACAGCCCCTCTGGTTACACAGCCCCTCTGGTTGCACAACCCCAATGGGTGCTCTGTCCCTCTGGTTACACAGCCCCTTATGGCTGCACAGTCCCTATGATTGCTCAACCCCTCGGGTTGCACAGCCCATCTGGTTGCACAGCCCCTTTGGTTACTCAGCCCCTCTGATTGCACAGTCCCTATGATTGCTCAGCCCCTCTGGTTGCTCAGCCCTACTGGTTGCACAGCCCCTCTGATTGCACAGCCCCTATGGTTGCACAGCCCCTCTGATTGCACAGTCCCTATGGTTGCTCAGCCCATCTGCTTGCTCAGCTCCTCTGGTTGCACAGCCCTTCTGGTTGCACAGCCCTTCTGGTTGCACAACCCTTCTGGTTGCACAGCCCCTCTGGTTGCACAGCCCTTCTGGTTGCACAGCCCCTCTGGTTGCACAGCCCTTCTGGTTGCACAGCCCTTCTGGCTGCACAGCCCTTCTGGTTGCACAGCCCCTCTGGTTGCACAGCCCCTCTGGTTGCACAGCCCCTCTGGTTGCACAGTCCCTATGATTGCTCAGCCCCTCTGGTTGCTCAGCCCTACTGGTTGCACAGCCCCTCTGATTGCACAGCCCCTATGGTTGCACAGCCCCTCTGATTGCACAGTCCCTATGGTTGCTCAGCCCATCTGCTTGCTCAGCTCCTCTGGTTGCACAGCCCTTCTGGTTGCACAGCCCTTCTGGTTGCACAACCCTTCTGGTTGCACAGCCCCTCTGGTTGCACAGCCCTTCTGGTTGCACAGCCCCTCTGGTTGCACAGCCCCTCTGGTTGCACAGCCCTTCTGGTTGCACAGCCCTTCTGGCTGCACAGCCCTTCTGGTTGCACAGCCCCTCTGGTTGCACAGCCCCTCTGGTTGCACAGCCCCTCAGGTTGCACAGCCCCTCTGGTTGCACAGCCCTATGGTTGCACAGCCCCTCTGGTTGCTCAGCCCCTCTGGTGGCAGAGCCCCTTTGGTTGCACAGCCCCTCTGGTTGCACAACCCCTCTGGTAGCTCAGCCCCTCTGATTGCACAACCCCTCTGGTTGCTCAGACCCTCGTGTTGCACAGCCTCTCTGGTTGCTCAGCCCCTCTGGTTGCTCAGCCCCTCTGGTTGCAGAGCCCCCTTGTTTGCACAGCCTCTCTGGTTGCTCAGTCCCTCTGGTTGCAAAGCCTCTCTGGTTGCTCAGCCCCTCTGGTTGCACAGCCTCTCTGGTTGTTTAGACCCTCTGGTTGCACAGCCTCTCTAGTTGCTCAGACCCTCTGGTTGCACAGCCTCTCTCGTTGCTCATCCCCTCTGGTTGCACAGCCCCTCTGGTTGCACAGCCCCTCTGGTTGCTCAGCCCCTCTGGTTGCTCAGCCCCTCTGGTTGCAGAGCCCCTCTGGTTGCACAGCCACTCTGGTTGCTTAGACCCTCTGGTTGCTCAGGCCCTCTCGTTGCTCAGGCCCTCTGGTTACATAGCCTCTCTGGTTGCTCAGCCCCTCTGGTTGCACAACCCCTCTGGTTGCACAGCCCCTCTGGTTGGTCAGCCCCTCTGGTAGCACAGCCTCTCTGGTTGTTTAGACCCTCTGGTTGCACAGCCTCTCTGGTTTCTCAGACCTTTTGGTTGCACATCCCCTATGGTTGCACAGCCCCTCTGGTTGCTCAGCCCCTCTGGTAGCACAGCACTCTCTGGTTGTTTAGACCCTCTGGTTGCTCAGCCTCTCTGGTTTCTCAGACCCTTTGGTTGCACAGCCCCTCTGGTTGCACAGCCCCTATGTTTGCTCAACCCCTCTGGTAGCACAGCCTCTCTGGTTGTTTAGACCCTCTGGTTGCCTAGCCTCTCTTGTTTCTCAGACCCTTTGGTTGCACAGCCCCTATGGTTGCACAGCCCCTCTGGTTGCACAGCCCCTCTGATTGCACAGCCCCTACGGTTGCTCAGCCCCTCTGGTTACACAGCCCCTCTGATTGCACAGCCCCTATGGTTGCTCAGGCTCTCTGGTTTCTCAGTTCCTATGGTTGCTCAGCCCCTCTGTTTACACAGCCCCTCTGTTTACACAGCCCCTCTGGTTGCACAGCCCCTATGGTTCTCTGCCCCTCTGGTTACACAGACCCATATGGCTGCAAACCCCCTATGGTTGCTCAGCCCCTCTGGTTACACATCCCCTTATGATTGCACAGCCCCGATGGTTGCTCAGCCCCTATGGTTGCTGAGCCCCTCTGGTTGCACAGCCCCTCTGGTTCCACAGCTCATTTGGTTGCTCAGCCTCTCTGGTTGCTCAGCCTCTCTGGTTGCACAGCCCCTCTGATTGCACAGCCCCTATGGTTGCTCAGCCCCTCTGGTTGCACAGTCCCTATGGTTGCTCAGCGCCCTTGGTTGCACAGCCCCTCTGGTTGCACAGCCCTTCTGGCTGCACAGCCCTTCTGGTTGCACAGCCCCTCTGGTTGCTCAGCCCCTCTGGTTGCTCAGCCCCTCTGGTTGCAGAGCCCCTTTGGTTGCACAGCCCCTCTGGTTGCACAACCCCTCTGGTAGCTCATCCCCTCTGATTGCACAACCCCTCTGGTTGTTCAGACCCTCTTGTTGCACAGCCTCTCTGGTTGCTCAGCCCCTCTGGTTGCTCAGCCCCTCTGGTTGCACAGCCCCTTTGGTTGCTCAGCCCCTCTGATTGCACAGTCCCTATGATTGCTCAGCCCCTCTGGTTGCTCAGCCCCACTGGTTGCACAGCCCCTCTGATTGCACAGCCCCTATGGTTGCACAGCCCCTCTGATTGCACAGTCCCTATGGTTGCTCAGCCCCTCTGGTTGCTCAGCCCCTCTGGTTGCACAGCCCCTTTGGTTGCTCAGCCCCTCTGATTGCACAGTCCCTATGATTGCTCAGCCCCTCTGGTTGCTCAGCCCCACTGGTTGCACAGCCCCTCTGATTGCACAGCCCCTATGGTTGCACAGCCCCTCTGATTGCACAGTCCCTATGGTTGCTCAGCCCATCTGCTTGCTCAGCTCCTCTGGTTCCACAGCCCTTCTGGTTGCACAGCCCTTCTGGTTGCACAACCCTTCTGGTTGCACAGCCCCTCTGGTTGCACAGCCCTTCTGGTTGCACAGCCCCTCTGGTTGCACAGCCCCTCTGGTTGCACAGCCCTTCTGGTTGCACAGCCCTTCTGGCTGCACAGCCCTTCTGGTTGCACAGCCCCTCTGGTTGCACAGCCCATCTGGTTGCACAGCCCCTCTTGTTGCACAGCCCCTCAGGTTGCACAGCCCTTCTGGTTGCACAGCCCTATGGTTGCACAGCCCCTCTGGTTGCTCAGCCCCTCTGGTGGCAGAGCCCCTTTGGTTGCACAGCCCCTCTGGTTGCACAACCCCTCTGGTAGCTCAGTTCCTCTGATTGCGCAACCCCTCTGGTTGCTCAGACCCTCTTGGTGCACAGCCTCTCTGGTTGCTCAGCCCCTCTGGTTGCTCAGCCCCTCTGGTTGCAGAGCCCCCTTGGTTGCACAGCCTCTCTGGTTGCTCAGTCCCTCTGGTTACAAAACCTCTCTGGTTGCTCAGCCCCTCTGGTTGCACAGCCTCTCTGGTTGTTTAGACCAACTGGTTGCACAGCCTCTCTAGTTGCTCAGACCCTCTGGTTGCACAGCCTCTCTCGTTGCTCATCTCCTCTGGTTGCACAGCCCCTCTGGTTGTACAGCCCCTCTGGTAGCTCAGCCCCTCTGGTTGCACAACCCCTCTGGTTGCACAGCCTCTCTGGTTGCTTAGACCCTCTGGTTGCCCAGGCCCTCTGGTTACACAGCCTCTCTGGTTGCTCAGCCCCTCTGGTTGCACAGCCCCTCTGGTTGGTCAGCCCCTCTGGTAGCACAGCCTCTCTGGTTGTTTAGACCCTCTGGTAGCACAGCCTCTCTGGTTGTTTAGACCCTCTGGTTGCCTAGCCTCTCTTGTTTCTCAGACCCTTTGGTTGCACAGCCCCTATGGTTGCACAGCCCCTCTGGTTGCACAGCCCCTCTGATTGCACAGCCCCTACGGTTGCTCAGCCCCTCTGGTTACACAGCCCCTCTGATTGCACAGCCCCTATGGTTGCTCAGGCTCTCTGGTTTCTCAGTTCCTATGGTTGCTCAGCCCCTCTGTTTACACAGCCCCTCTGTTTACACAGCCCCTCTGGTTGCACAGCCCCTATGGTTCTCTGCCCCTCTGGTTACACAGACCCATATGGCTGCAAACCCCCTATGGTTGCTCAGCCCCTCTGGTTACACATCCCCTTATGATTGCACAGCCCCGATGGTTGCTCAGCCCCTATGGTTGCTGAGCCCCTCTGGTTGCACAGCCCCTCTGGTTCCACAGCTCATTTGGTTGCTCAGCCTCTCTGGTTGCTCAGCCTCTCTGGTTGCACAGCCCCTCTGATTGCACAGCCCCTATGGTTGCTCAGCCCCTCTGGTTGCACAGTCCCTATGGTTGCTCAGCGCCCTTGGTTGCACAGCCCCTCTGGTTGCACAGCCCTTCTGGCTGCACAGCCCTTCTGGTTGCACAGCCCCTCTGGTTGCTCAGCCCCTCTGGTTGCTCAGCCCCTCTGGTTGCAGAGCCCCTTTGGTTGCACAGCCCCTCTGGTTGCACAACCCCTCTGGTAGCTCATCCCCTCTGATTGCACAACCCCTCTGGTTGCTCAGACCCTCTTGTTGCACAGCCTCTCTGGTTGCTCAGCCCCTCTGGTTGCTCAGCCCCTCTGGTTGCACAGCCCCTTTGGTTGCTCAGCCCCTCTGATTGCACAGTCCCTATGATTGCTCAGCCCCTCTGGTTGCTCAGCCCCACTGGTTGCACAGCCCCTCTGATTGCACAGCCCCTATGGTTGCACAGCCCCTCTGATTGCACAGTCCCTATGGTTGCTCAGCCCCTCTGGTTGCTCAGCCCCTCTGGTTGCACAGCCCCTTTGGTTGCTCAGCCCCTCTGATTGCACAGTCCCTATGATTGCTCAGCCCCTCTGGTTGCTCAGCCCCACTGGTTGCACAGCCCCTCTGATTGCACAGCCCCTATGGTTGCACAGCCCCTCTGATTGCACAGTCCCTATGGTTGCTCAGCCCATCTGCTTGCTCAGCTCCTCTGGATCCACAGCCCTTCTGGTTGCACAGCCCTTCTGGTTGCACAACCCTTCTGGTTGCACAGCCCCTCTGGTTGCACAGCCCTTCTGGTTGCACAGCCCCTCTGGTTGCACAGCCCCTCTGGTTGCACAGCCCTTCTGGTTGCACAGCCCTTCTGGCTGCACAGCCCTTCTGGTTGCACAGCCCCTCTGGTTGCACAGCCCATCTGGTTGCACAGCCCCTCTTGTTGCACAGCCCCTCAGGTTGCACAGCCCTTCTGGTTGCACAGCCCTATGGTTGCACAGCCCCTCTGGTTGCTCAGCCCCTCTGGTGGCAGAGCCCCTTTGGTTGCACAGCCCCTCTGGTTGCACAACCCCTCTGGTAGCTCAGTTCCTCTGATTGCGCAACCCCTCTGGTTGCTCAGACCCTCTTGGTGCACAGCCTCTCTGGTTGCTCAGCCCCTCTGGTTGCTCAGCCCCTCTGGTTGCAGAGCCCCCTTGGTTGCACAGCCTCTCTGGTTGCTCAGTCCCTCTGGTTACAAAACCTCTCTGGTTGCTCAGCCCCTCTGGTTGCACAGCCTCTCTGGTTGTTTAGACCAACTGGTTGCACAGCCTCTCTAGTTGCTCAGACCCTCTGGTTGCACAGCCTCTCTCGTTGCTCATCTCCTCTGGTTGCACAGCCCCTCTGGTTGTACAGCCCCTCTGGTAGCTCAGCCCCTCTGGTTGCACAACCCCTCTGGTTGCACAGCCTCTCTGGTTGCTTAGACCCTCTGGTTGCCCAGGCCCTCTGGTTACACAGCCTCTCTGGTTGCTCAGCCCCTCTGGTTGCACAGCCCCTCTGGTTGGTCAGCCCCTCTGGTAGCACAGCCTCTCTGGTTGTTTAGACCCTCTGGTTGCACAGCCTCTCTGGTTTCTCAGACCTTTTGGTTGCACATCCCTTATGGTTGCACAGCCCCTCTGGTTGCTCAGCCCCTCTGGTAGCACAGCCTCTCTGGTTGTTTAGACCCTCTGGTTGCTCAGCCTCTCTGGTTTCTCAGACCCTTTGGTTGCACAGCCCCTCTGGTTGCACAGCCCCTCTGGTTGCTCAAACCCTCTGGTAGCACAGCCTCTCTGGTTGTTTAGACCCTCTGGTTGCATAGCCTCTCTTGTTTCTCAGACCCTTTGGTTGCACAGCCCCTATGGTTGCACAGCCCCTCTGATTGCACAGCCCCTACGGTTGCTCAGCCCCTCTGGTTACACAGCCCCTCTGATTGCACAGCCCCTATGGTTGCTCAGGCTCTCTGGTTTCTCAGCTCCTATGGTTGCTCAGCCCCTCTGTTTACACAGCCCCTCTGTTTACACAGCCCCTCTGGTTGCACATCCCTTATGGTTCTCTGCCCCTCTGGTTACACAGACCCATATGGCTGCAAAGCCCCTATGGTTGCTCAGCCCCTCTGTTTACACATCCCCTTATGATTGCACAGCCCCGATGGTTGCTCAGCCCCTATGGTTGCTGAGCCCCTCTGGTTGCACAGCCCCTCTGGTTCCACAGCTCATGTGGTTGCTCAGCCTCTCTGGTTGCTCAGCCCCTCTGGTTGCACAGCCCCTCTGATTGCACATCCCCTATGGTTGCTCAGCCCCTCTGGTTGCACAGTCCCTATGGTTGCTCAGCCCCCTTGGTTGCACAGCCGCTCTGGTTGCACAGCCCTTCTGGCTGCTCAGCCCTTCTGGTTGCACAGCCCCTCTGGTTGCTCAGCCCCTCTGGTTGCTCAGCCCCTCTGGTTGCAGAGCCCCTTTGGTTGCACAGCCCCTCTGGTTGCACAACCCCTCTGGTAGCTCAGCCCCTCTGATTGCACAACCCCTCTGGTTGCTCAGACCCTCTTGTTGCACAGCCTCTCTGGTTGCTCAGCCCCTCTGGTTGCTCAGCCCCTCTGGTTGCTCAGCCCCTTTGGTTGCAGAGCCCCCTTGGTTGCACAGCCTCTCTGGTTGCTCAGTCCCTCTGGTTGCAAAGCCTCTCTGGTTGCTCAGCCCCTCTGGTTGCACAGCCTCTCTGGTTGTTTAGACCCTCTGATTGCACAGCCTCTCTGGTTGCTCAGACCCTCTGGTTGCACAGCGTCTCTGGTTGCTCATCCCCTCTGGTTGCAGAAACCCTTTGGTTGCACAACCTCTCTGGTTGCTTAGACCCTCTGGTTGCACAGTCTCCCTGGTTGCTCAGACCCTCTGGTTGCACAGCCTCTCTCGTTGCTCAGCCCCTCTGGTTGCACAGCCCCTCTGGTTGCACAGCCCCTCTGGTAGCTCAGCCCCTCTGGTTGCACAACCCCTCTGGTTGCACAGCCTCTCTGGTTGCTTAGACCCTCTGGTTGCTCAGGCCCTCTCGTTGCTCAGGCCCTCTGGCTACACAGCCTCTCTGGTTGCTCAGACCCTCTGGTTGCACAGCCCCTCTGGTTGGTCAGCCCCTCTGGTAGCACAGCCTCTCTGGTTGTTTAGACCCTCTGGTTGCACAGCCTCTCTGGTTTCTCTGACCCTTTGTTTGCACATCCCCTATGGTTGCACAGCCCCTCAGGTTGCTCAGCCCCTCTGGTAGCACAGCCTCTCTGGTTGTTTAGACCCTCTGGTTGCTGAGCCTCTCTGGTTTCTCAGACCCTTTGGTTGCACAGCCCCTTTGGTTGCACAGCCCCTCTGGTTGCTCAACCCCTCTGGTATCACAGCCTCTCTGGTTGTTTAGACCCTCTGGTTGCATAGCCTCTCTTCTTTCTCAGACCCTTTGGTTGCACAGCCCCTATGGTTGCACAGCCCCTCTGGTTGCACAGCCCCTCTGATTGCACAGCCCCTACGGTTGCTCAGCCCCTCTGGTTACACAGCCCCTCTGATTGCACAGCCCCTATGGTTGCTTAGGCTCTCTGGTTTCTCAGCTCCTATGGTTGCTCAGCCCCTCTGTTTACACAGCCCCTCTGGTTGCACAGCCCCTATGGTTCTCTGCCCTCTGGTTACACAGACCCATATGGCTGCAAAGCCCCTATGGTTGCTCAGCCCCTCTGGTTACATATCCCCTTATGATTGCACTGCCCCGATGGTTGCTCAGCCCCTATGGTTGCTGAGCCCCTCTGGTTGCACAGCCCCTCTGGTTCCACAGCTCATTTGGTTGCTCAGCCCCTCTGGTTGCTCAGCCTCTCTGGTTGCTCATCCCCTCTGATTGCACAGCCCCTCTGATTGCACAGCCCCTATGGTTCTCAGCCCCTCTGGTTACACAGCCCCTTATGGCTGCACAGTCCCTATGGTTGCACAGCCCTTCTGGTTGCACAGCCCCTCTGGTTGCTCAGCCCCTCTGGTTGCTCAGCCCCTTTGGTTGCACAGCCCCTCTGGTTGCACAGCCCCTATGGTTGCTCTGTCCCTCTGGTTACACAGCCTCATATGGCTGCACAGTCCCCATGGTTGCTCAACCCCTCTGGTTGCTCAGCCCCTCTGGTTGCTCAGCCCCTCTGGTTGCAAAGCCCCTCTGATTGCAGAGCCCCTATGGTTGCACAGCCCCTATGATTGCACAGTCCCTCTGGTTGCTCAGCCCCTCTGGTTGCTCAGCCCCTCTGGTTGCACAGCCCCTCTGATTGCACAGCCCCTATGGTTGCTCAGCCCCTCTGGTTGCACAGTCCCTATGGTTGCTCAGCCCCTCTGGTTGCACAGCCCCACTGATTGCACAGCCCCTATGGTTGCTCAGCCCCTATGGTTGCTCAGCCCCTCTGGTTACTCAGCCCCTATGGTTGCACAGCCCCTCAGGTTGCACAGTCCATCTGGTTACACAGCCCCTTATGGCTGCAGAGTCCCTATGGTTGCTCAGCCCCTCTAGTTGGTCAGCCCCTCTGGTTGCACAGCCCCTCTGGTTACACAGCCCCTCTGGTTGCACAACCCCAATGGGTGCTCTGTCCCTCTGGTTACACAGCCCCTTATGGCTGCACAGTCCCTATGATTGCTCAACCCCTCTGGTTGCACAGCCCCTCTGGTTGCACAGCCCCTTTGGTTACTCAGCCCCTCTGATTGCACAGTCCCTATGATTGCTCAGCCCCTCTGGTTGCTCAGCCCTACTGGTTGCACAGCCCCTCTGATTGCACAGCCCCTATGGTTGCACAGCCCCTCTGATTGCACAGTCCCTATGGTTGCTCAGCCCATCTGCTTGCCCAGCTCCTCTGGTTGCACAGCCCTTCTGGTTGCACAGTCCTTCTGGTTGCACAACCCTTCTGGTTGCACAGCCCCTCTGGTTGCACAGCCCTATGGTTGCACAGCCCCTCTGGTTGCTCAGCCCCTCTGGTGGCAGAGCCCCTTTGGTTGCACAGCCCCACTGGTTGCACAGCCCCTCTGGTTGCACAACCCCTCTGGTAGCTCAGCCCCTCTGATTGCACAACCCCTCTGGTTGCTCAGACCCTCGTGTTGCACAGCCTCTCTGGTTGCTCAGCCCCTCTGGTTGCTCAGCCCCTCTGGTTGCTCAGCCCCTCTGGTTGCAGAGCCCCCTTGTTTGCACAGCCTCTCTGGTTGCTCAGTCCCTCTGGTTGCAAAGCCTCTCTGGTTGCTCAGCCCCTCTGGTTGCACAGCCTCTCTGGTTGTTTAGACCCTCTGGTTGCACAGCCTCTCTAGTTGCTCAGACCCTCTGGTTGCACAGCCTCTCTCATTGCTCATCCCCTCTGGTTGCACAGCCCCTCTGGTTGCACAGCCCCTCTGATTGCTCAGCCCCTCTGGTTGCAGAGCCCCTTTGGTTGCACAGCCCCTCTGGTTGCACAGCCCCTCTGGTAGCTCAGCCTCTCTGATTGCACAACCCCTCTGGTTGCTCAGACCCTCTGGTTGCACAGTCTCTCTGGTTGCTCAGCCCCTCTGGCTACTCAGCCCCTATCTCAGCCCCTATGGTTGCACAGCCCCTCAGGTTGCACAGTCCATCTGGTTACACAGCCCCTTATGGCTGCAGAGTCCCTATGGTTGCTCAGCCCCTCTAGTTGGTCAGACCCTCTGGTTGCACAGCCCCTCTGGTTACACAGCCCCTCTGGTTGCACAACCCCAATGGGTGCTCTGTCCCTCTGGTTACACAGCCCCTTATGGCTGCACAGTCCCTATGATTGCTCAACCCCTCTGGTTGCACAGCCCATCTGGTTGCACAGCCCCTTTGGTTACTCAGCCCCTCTGATTGCACAGTCCCTATGATTGCTCAGCCCCTCTGGTTGCTCAGCCCTACTGGTTGCACAGCCCCTCTGATTGCACAGCCCCTATGGTTGCACAGCCCCTCTGATTGCACAGTCCCTATGGTTGCTCAGCCCATCTGCTTGCTCAGCTCCTCTGGTTGCACAGCCCTTCTGGTTGCACAGCCCTTCTGGTTGCACAACCCTTCTGGTTGCACAGCCCCTCTGGTTGCACAGCCCTTCTGGTTGCACAGCCCCTCTGGTTGCACAGCCCTTCTGGTTGCACAGCCCTTCTGGCTGCACAGCCCTTCTGGTTGCACAGCCCCTCTGGTTGCACAGCCCCTCTGGTTGCACAGCCCCTCTGGTTGCACAGTCCCTATGATTGCTCAGCCCCTCTGGTTGCTCAGCCCTACTGGTTGCACAGTCCCTCTGATTGCACAGCCCCTATGGTTGCACAGCCCCTCTGATTGCACAGTCCCTATGGTTGCTCAGCCCATCTGCTTGCTCAGCTCCTCTGGTTGCACAGCCATTCTGGTTGCACAGCCCTTCTGGTTGCACAACCCTTCTGGTTGCACAGCCCCTCTGGTTGCACAGCCCTTCTGGTTGCACAGCCCCTCTGGTTGCACAGCCCCTCTGGTTGCACAGCCCTTCTGGTTGCACAGCCCTTCTGGCTGCACAGCCCTTCTGGCTGCACAGCCCTTCTGGTTGCACAGCCCCTCTGGTTGCACAGCCCCTCTGGTTGCACAGCCCCTCAGGTTGCACAGCCCCTCTGGTTGCACAGCCCTATGGTTGCACAGCCCCTCTGGTTGCTCAGCCCCTCTGGTGGCAGAGCCCCTTTGGTTGCACAGCCCCTCTGGTTGCACAACCCCTCTGGTAGCTCAGCCCCTCTGATTGCACAACCCCTCTGGTTGCTCAGACCCTCGTGTTGCACAGCCTCTCTGGTTGCTCAGCCCCTCTGGTTGCTCAGCCCCTCTGGTTGCAGAGCCCCCTTGTTTGCACAGCCTCTCTGGTTGCTCAGTCCCTCTGGTTGCAAAGCCTCTCTGGTTGCTCAGCCCCTCTGGTTGCACAGCCTCTCTGGTTGTTTAGACCCTCTGGTTGCACAGCCTCTCTAGTTGCTCAGACCCTCTGGTTGCACAGCCTCTCTCGTTGCTCATCCCCTCTGGTTGCACAGCCCCTCTGGTTGCACAGCCCCTCTGGTTGCTCAGCCCCTCTGGTTGCTCAGCCCCTCTGGTTGCAGAGCCCCTCTGGTTGCACAGCCACTCTGGTTGCTTAGACCCTCTGGTTGCTCAGGCCCTCTCGTCGCTCAGGCCCTCTGGTTACATAGCCTCTCTGGTTACATAGCCTCTCTGGTTGCTCAGCCCCTCTGGTTGCACAACCCCTCTGGTTGCACAGCCCCTCTGGTTGGTCAGCCCCTCTGGTAGCACAGCCTCTCTGGTTGTTTAGACCCTCTGGTTGCACAGCCTCTCTGGTTTCTCAGACCTTTTGGTTGCACATCCCCTATGGTTGCACAGCCCCTCTGGTTGCTCAGCCCCTCTGGTAGCACAGCACTCTCTGGTTGTTTAGACCCTCTGGTTGCTCAGCCTCTCTGGTTTCTCAGACCCTTTGGTTGCACAGCCCCTCTGGTTGCACAGCCCCTATGTTTGCTCAACCCCTCTGGTAGCACAGCCTCTCTGGTTGTTTAGACCCTCTGGTTGCCTAGCCTCTCTTGTTTCTCAGACCCTTTGGTTGCACAGCCCCTATGGTTGCACAGCCCCTCTGGTTGCACAGCCCCTCTGATTGCACAGCCCCTACAGTTGCTCAGCCCCTCTGGTTACACAGCCCCTCTGATTGCACAGCCCCTATGGTTGCTCAGGCTCTCTGGTTTCTCAGTTCCTATGGTTGCTCAGCCCCTCTGTTTACACAGCCCCTCTGTTTACACAGCCCCTCTGGTTGCACAGCCCCTATGGTTCTCTGCCCCTCTGGTTACACAGACCCATATGGCTGCAAACCCCCTATGGTTGCTCAGCCCCTCTGGTTACACATCCCCTTATGATTGCACAGCCCCGATGGTTGCTCAGCCCCTATGGTTGCTGAGCCCCTCTGGTTGCACAGCCCCTCTGGTTCCACAGCTCATTTGGTTGCTCAGCCTCTCTGGTTGCTCAGCCTCTCTGGATGCACAGCCCCTCTGGTTGCACAGCCCTTCTGGCTGCACAGCCCTTCTGGCTGCACAGCCCTTCTGGTTGCGCAGCCCCTCTGGTTGCACAGCCACTCTGGTTGCACAGCCCCTCTGGTTGCACAGCCCTTCTGGTTGCACAGCCCTATGGTTGCACAGCCCTATGTTTGCACAGCCCCTCTGGTTGCTCAGCCCCTCTAGTTGCAGAGCCCCTTTGGTTGCACAGCCCCTCTGGTTGCACAGCCCCTCTGGTAGCTCAGCCTCTCTGATTGCACAACCCCTCTGGTTGCTCAGACCCTCTGGTTGCACAGTCTCTCTGGTTGCTCAGCCCCTCTGGTTGCTCAGCCGCTCTGGTTGCAGAACCCCCTTGGTTGCACAGCCTCTCTGGTTGCTCAGTCCCTCTGGTTGCAAAGCCTCTCTGGTTGCTCAGCTCCTCTGGTTGCACAGCCTCTCTGGTTGCTCAGACCCTCTGGTTGCTCAGGCACTCTGGTTGCACAGGCCCTCTGGTTACACAGCCTCTCTGGTTGCTCAGCCCCTCTGGTTGCACAGCCCCTCTGGTTGCTCAGCCCCTCTGGTAGTACAGCCTCTCTGGTTGTTTAGACCCTCTGGTTGCACAGCCTCTCTGGTTTCTCAGACCCTTTGGTTGCACAGCCCCTATGGTTGCACAGCCCCTCTGGTTGCACAGCCCCTCTGGTTGCTCAGCCCCTCTGGTAGCACAGCCTCTCTGGTTGTTTAGACCCTCTGGTTGCATAGCCTCTCTGGTTTCTCAGACCCTTTGGTAGCACAGCCCCTATGGTTGCACAGCCCCTCTGGTTGCACAGCCCCTCTGGTTACACATCCCCTTATGGTTGCACAGCCCCTATGGTTGCTCAGCCCCTATGGTTGCTCAGCACCTATGGTTGCTCAGCCCCTCTGGTTGCACATCCCATTTGGTTGCTCAGCCCCTTTGGTTGCTCAGCCCCTCTGGTTGCTCAGCCCCTCTGGTTGCACAGCCCCTCTGATTGCACAGCCCCTATGGTTGCTCAGCCCCTCTGGTTGCACAGTCCCTATGGTTGCTCAGCCCCTCTGGTTGCACAGCCCCACTGATTGCACAGCCCCTATGGTTGCTCAGCCCCTATGGTTGCTCAGCCCCTCTGGTTACTCAGCCCCTATGGTTGCACAGCCCCTCAGGTTGCACAGTCCATCTGGTTACACAGCCCCTTATGGCTGCAGAGTCCCTATGGTTGCTCAGCCCCTCTAGTTGGTCAGCCCCTCTGGTTGCACAGCCCCTCTGGTTACACAGCCCCTCTGGTTGCACAACCCCAATGGGTGCTCTGTCCCTCTGGTTACACAGCCCCTTATGGCTGCACAGTCCCTATGATTGCTCAACCCCTCTGGTTGCACAGCCCCTCTGGTTGCACAGCCCCTTTGGTTACTCAGCCCCTCTGATTGCACAGTCCCTCTGGTTGCTCAGCCCCTCTGGTTGCTCAGCCCTACTGGTTGCACAGCCCCTCTGATTGCACAGCCCCTATGGTTGCACAGCCCCTCTGATTGCACAGTCCCTATGGTTGCTCAGCCCATCTGCTTGCCCAGCTCCTCTGGTTGCACAGCCCTTCTGGTTGCACAGCCCTTCTGGTTGCACAACCCTTCTGGTTGCACAGCCCCTCTGGTTGCACAGCCCTATGGTTGCACAGCCCCTCTGGTTGCTCAGCCCCTCTGGTGGCAGAGCCCCTTTGGTTGCACAGCCCCACTGGTTGCACAGCCCCTCTGGTTGCACAACCCCTCTGGTAGCTCAGCCCCTCTGATTGCACAACCCCTCTGGTTGCTCAGACCCTCGTGTTGCACAGCCTCTCTGGTTGCTCAGCCCCTCTGGTTGCTCAGCCCCTCTGGTTGCTCAGCCCCTCTGGTTGCAGAGCCCCCTTGTTTGCACAGCCTCTCTGGTTGCTCAGTCCCTCTGGTTGCAAAGCCTCTCTGGTTGCTCAGCCCCTCTGGTTGCACAGCCTCTCTGGTTGTTTAGACCCTCTGGTTGCACAGCCTCTCTAGTTGCTCAGACCCTCTGGTTGCACAGCCTCTCTCATTGCTCATCCCCTCTGGTTGCACAGCCCCTCTGGTTGCACAGCCCCTCTGGTTGCTCAGCCCCTCTGGTTGCAGAGCCCCTTTGGTTGCACAGCCCCTCTGGTTGCACAGCCCCTCTGGTAGCTCAGCCTCTCTGATTGCACAACCCCTCTGGTTGCTCAGACCCTCTGGTTGCACAGTCTCTCTGGTTGCTCAGCCCCTCTGGCTACTCAGCCCCTATGGTTGCACAGCCCCTCAGGTTGCACAGTCCATCTGGTTACACAGCCCCTTATGGCTGCAGAGTCCCTATGGTTGCTCAGCCCCTCTAGTTGGTCAGCCCCTCTGGTTGCACAGCCCCTCTGGTTACACAGCCCCTCTGGTTGCACAACCCCAATGGGTGCTCTGTCCCTCTGGTTACACAGCCCCTTATGGCTGCACAGTCCCTATGATTGCTCAACCCCTCTGGTTGCACAGCCCATCTGGTTGCACAGCCCCTTTGGTTACTCAGCCCCTCTGATTGCACAGTCCCTATGATTGCTCAGCCCCTCTGGTTGCTCAGCCCTACTGGTTGCACAGCCCCTCTGATTGCACAGCCCCTATGGTTGCACAGCCCCTCTGATTGCACAGTCCCTATGGTTGCTCAGCCCATCTGCTTGCTCAGCTCCTCTGGTTGCACAGCCCTTCTGGTTGCACAGCCCTTCTGGTTGCACAACCCTTCTGGTTGCACAGCCCCTCTGGTTGCACAGCCCTTCTGGTTGCACAGCCCCTCTGGTTGCACAGCCCTTCTGGTTGCACAGCCCTTCTGGCTGCACAGCCCTTCTGGTTGCACAGCCCCTCTGGTTGCACAGCCCCTCTGGTTGCACAGCCCCTCTGGTTGCACAGTCCCTATGATTGCTCAGCCCCTCTGGTTGCTCAGCCCTACTGGTTGCACAGCCCCTCTGATTGCACAGCCCCTATGGTTGCACAGCCCCTCTGATTGCACAGTCCCTATGGTTGCTCAGCCCATCTGCTTGCTCAGCTCCTCTGGTTGCACAGCCCTTCTGGTTGCACAGCCCTTCTGGTTGCACAGCCCCTCTGGTTGCACAGCCCTTCTGGTTGCACAGCCCCTCTGGTTGCACAGCCCCTCTGGTTGCACAGCCCTTCTGGTTGCACAGCCCTTCTGGCTGCACA
This sequence comes from Lissotriton helveticus, assembly GCF_964261635.1. Taxonomy (NCBI): domain Eukaryota; kingdom Metazoa; phylum Chordata; class Amphibia; order Caudata; family Salamandridae; genus Lissotriton; species Lissotriton helveticus. Next base: position 1,633,530,928 of record NC_136067.1, on the reverse strand, counting down.
GCCCTTCTGGTTGCACAGCCCCTCTGGTTGCACAGCCCCTCTGGTTGCACAGCCCCTCTGGTTGCACAGCCCCTCAGGTTGCACAGCCCCTCTGGTTGCACAGCCCTATGGTTGCACAGCCCCTCTGGTTGCTCAGCCCCTCTGGTGGCAGAGCCCCTTTGGTTGCACAGCCCCTCTGGTTGCACAACCCCTCTGGTAGCTCAGCCCCTCTGATTGCACAACCCCTCTGGTTGCTCAGACCCTCGTGTTGCACAGCCTCTCTGGTTGCTCAGTCCCTCTGGTTGCAAAGCCTCTCTGGTTGCTCAGCCCCTCTGGTTGCACAGCCTCTCTGGTTGTTTAGACCCTCTGGTTGCACAGCCTCTCTAGTTGCTCAGACCCTCTGGTTGCACAGCCTCTCTCGTTGCTCATCCCCTCTGGTTGCACAGCCCCTCTGGTTGCACAGCCCCTCTGGTTGCTCAGCCCCTCTGGTTGCTCAGCCCCTCTGGTTGCAGAGCCCCTCTGGTTGCACAGCCACTCTGGTTGCTTAGACCCTCTGGTTGCTCAGGCCCTCTCGTTGCTCAGGCCCTCTGGTTACATAGCCTCTCTGGTTGCTCAGCCCCTCTGGTTGCACAACCCCTCTGGTTGCACAGCCCCTCTGGTTGGTCAGCCCCTCTGGTAGCACAGCCTCTCTGGTTGTTTAGACCCTCTGGTTGCACAGCCTCTCTGGTTTCTCAGACCTTTTGGTTGCACATCCCCTATGGTTGCACAGCCCCTCTGGTTGCTCAGCCCCTCTGGTAGCACAGCACTCTCTGGTTGTTTAGACCCTCTGGTTGCTCAGCCTCTCTGGTTTCTCAGACCCTTTGGTTGCACAGCCCCTCTGGTTGCACAGCCCCTATGTTTGCTCAACCCCTCTGGTAGCACAGCCTCTCTGGTTGTTTAGACCCTCTGGTTGCCTAGCCTCTCTTGTTTCTCAGACCCTTTGGTTGCACAGCCCCTATGGTTGCACAGCCCCTATGGTTGCACAGCCCCTCTGGTTGCACAGCCCCTCTGATTACACAGCCCCTACGGTTGCTCAGCCCCTCTGGTTACACAGCCCCTCTGATTGCACAGCCCCTATGGTTGCTCAGGCTCTCTGGTTTCTCAGTTCCTATGGTTGCTCAGCCCCTCTGTTTACACAGCCCCTCTGTTTACACAGCCCCTCTGGTTGCACAGCCCCTATGGTTCTCTGCCCCTCTGGTTACACAGACCCATATGGCTGCAAACCCCCTATGGTTGCTCAGCCCCTCTGGTTACACATCCCCTTATGATTGCACAGCCCCGATGGTTGCTCAGCCCCTATGGTTGCTGAGCCCCTCTGGTTGCACAGCCCCTCTGGTTCCACAGCTCATTTGGTTGCTCAGCCTCTCTGGTTGCTCAGCCTCTCTGGTTGCACAGCCCCTCTGATTGCACAGCCCCTATGGTTGCTCAGCCCCTCTGGTTGCACAGTCCCTATGGTTGCTCAGCGCCCTTGGTTGCACAGCCCCTCTGGTTGCACAGCCGTTCTGGCTGCACAGCCCTTCTGGTTGCACAGCCCCTCTGGTTGCTCAGCCCCTCTGGTTGCTCAGCCCCTCTGGTTGCAGAGCCCCTTTGGTTGCACAGCCCCTCTGGTTGCACAACCCCTCTGGTAGCTCATCCCCTCTGATTGCACAACCCCTCTGGTTGCTCAGACCCTCTTGTTGCACAGCCTCTCTGGTTGCTCAGCCCCTCTGGTTGCTCAGCCCCTCTGGTTGCACAGCCCCTTTGGTTGCTCAGCCCCTCTGATTGCACAGTCCCTATGATTGCTCAGCCCCTCTGGTTGCTCAGCCCCACTGGTTGCACAGCCCCTCTGATTGCACAGCCCCTATGGTTGCACAGCCCCTCTGATTGCACAGTCCCTATGGTTGCTCAGCCCCTCTGGTTGCTCAGCCCCTCTGGTTGCACAGCCCCTTTGGTTGCTCAGCCCCTCTGATTGCACAGTCCCTATGATTGCTCAGCCCCTCTGGTTGCTCAGCCCCACTGGTTGCACAGCCCCTCTGATTGCACAGCCCCTATGGTTGCACAGCCCCTCTGATTGCACAGTCCCTATGGTTGCTCAGCCCATCTGCTTGCTCAGCTCCTCTGGTTCCACAGCCCTTCTGGTTGCACAGCCCTTCTGGTTGCACAACCCTTCTGGTTGCACAGCCCCTCTGGTTGCACAGCCCTTCTGGTTGCACAGCCCCTCTGGTTGCACAGCCCCTCTGGTTGCACAGCCCTTCTGGTTGCACAGCCCTTCTGGTTGCACAGCCCTTCTGGCTGCACAGCCCTTCTGGTTGCACAGCCCCTCTGGTTGCACAGCCCATCTGGTTGCACAGCCCCTCTTGTTGCACAGCCCCTCAGGTTGCACAGCCCTTCTGGTTGCACAGCCCTATGGTTGCACAGCCCCTCTGGTTGCTCAGCCCCTCTGGTGGCAGAGCCCCTTTGGTTGCACAGCCCCTCTGGTTGCACAACCCCTCTGGTAGCTCAGTTCCTCTGATTGCGCAACCCCTCTGGTTGCTCAGACCCTCTTGGTGCACAGCCTCTCTGGTTGCTCAGCCCCTCTGGTTGCTCAGCCCCTCTGGTTGCAGAGCCCCCTTGGTTGCACAGCCTCTCTGGTTGCTCAGTCCCTCTGGTTACAAAACCTCTCTGGTTGCTCAGCCCCTCTGGTTGCACAGCCTCTCTGGTTGTTTAGACCAACTGGTTGCACAGCCTCTCTAGTTGCTCAGACCCTCTGGTTGCACAGCCTCTCTCGTTGCTCATCTCCTCTGGTTGCACAGCCCCTCTGGTTGTACAGCCCCTCTGGTAGCTCAGCCCCTCTGGTTGCACAACCCCTCTGGTTGCACAGCCTCTCTGGTTGCTTAGACCCTCTGGTTGCCCAGGCCCTCTGGTTACACAGCCTCTCTGGTTGCTCAGCCCCTCTGGTTGCACAGCCCCTCTGGTTGGTCAGCCCCTCTGGTAGCACAGCCTCTCTGGTTGTTTAGACCCTCTGGTTGCACAGCCTCTCTGGTTTCTCAGACCTTTTGGTTGCACATCCCTTATGGTTGCACAGCCCCTCTGGTTGCTCAGCCCCTCTGGTAGCACAGCCTCTCTGGTTGTTTAGACCCTCTGGTTGCTCAGCCTCTCTGGTTTCTCAGACCCTTTGGTTGCACAGCCCCTCTGGTTGCACAGCCCCTCTGGTTGCTCAAACCCTCTGGTAGCACAGCCTCTCTGGTTGTTTAGACCCTCTGGTTGCATAGCCTCTCTTGTTTCTCAGACCCTTTGGTTGCACAGCCCCTATGGTTGCACAGCCCCTCTGATTGCACAGCCCCTACGGTTGCTCAGCCCCTCTGGTTACACAGCCCCTCTGATTGCACAGCCCCTATGGTTGCTCAGGCTCTCTGGTTTCTCAGCTCCTATGGTTGCTCAGCCCCTCTGTTTACACAGCCCCTCTGTTTACACAGCCCCTCTGGTTGCACATCCCTTATGGTTCTCTGCCCCTCTGGTTACACAGACCCATATGGCTGCAAAGCCCCTATGGTTGCTCAGCCCCTCTGTTTACACATCCCCTTATGATTGCACAGCCCCGATGGTTGCTCAGCCCCTATGGTTGCTGAGCCCCTCTGGTTGCACAGCCCCTCTGGTTCCACAGCTCATGTGGTTGCTCAGCCTCTCTGGTTGCTCAGCCCCTCTGGTTGCACAGCCCCTCTGATTGCACATCCCCTATGGTTGCTCAGCCCCTCTGGTTGCACAGTCCCTATGGTTGCTCAGCCCCCTTGGTTGCACAGCCGCTCTGGTTGCACAGCCCTTCTGGCTGCTCAGCCCTTCTGGTTGCACAGCCCCTCTGGTTGCTCAGCCCCTCTGGTTGCTCAGCCCCTCTGGTTGCAGAGCCCCTTTGGTTGCACAGCCCCTCTGGTTGCACAACCCCTCTGGTAGCTCAGCCCCTCTGATTGCACAACCCCTCTGGTTGCTCAGACCCTCTTGTTGCACAGCCTCTCTGGTTGCTCAGCCCCTCTGGTTGCTCAGCCCCTCTGGTTGCTCAGCCCCTTTGGTTGCAGAGCCCCCTTGGTTGCACAGCCTCTCTGGTTGCTCAGTCCCTCTGGTTGCAAAGCCTCTCTGGTTGCTCAGCCCCTCTGGTTGCACAGCCTCTCTGGTTGTTTAGACCCTCTGATTGCACAGCCTCTCTGGTTGCTCAGACCCTCTGGTTGCACAGCGTCTCTGGTTGCTCATCCCCTCTGGTTGCAGAAACCCTTTGGTTGCACAACCTCTCTGGTTGCTTAGACCCTCTGGTTGCACAGTCTCCCTGGTTGCTCAGACCCTCTGGTTGCACAGCCTCTCTCGTTGCTCAGCCCCTTTGGTTGCACAGCCCCTCTGGTTGCACAGCCCCTCTGGTAGCTCAGCCCCTCTGGTTGCACAACCCCTCTGGTTGCACAGCCTCTCTGGTTGCTTAGACCCTCTGGTTGCTCAGGCCCTCTCGTTGCTCAGGCCCTCTGGTTACACAGCCTCTCTGGTTGCTCAGACCCTCTGGTTGCACAGCCCCTCTGGTTGGTCAGCCCCTCTGGTAGCACAGCCTCTCTGGTTGTTTAGACCCTCTGGTTGCACAGCCTCTCTGGTTTCTCGGACCCTTTGTTTGCACATCCCCTATGGTTGCACAGCCCCTCAGGTTGCTCAGCCCCTCTGGTAGCACAGCCTCTCTGGTTGTTTAGACCCTCTGGTTGCTGAGCCTCTCTGGTTTCTCAGACCCTTTGGTTGCACAGCCCCTTTTTTTTGCACAGCCCCTCTGGTTGCTCAACCCCTCTGGTATCACAGCCTCTCTGGTTGTTTAGACCCTCTGGTTGCATAGCCTCTCTTCTTTCTCAGACCCTTTGGTTGCACAGCCCCTATGGTTGCACAGCCCCTCTGGTTGCACAGCCCCTCTGATTGCACAGCCCCTACGGTTGCTCAGCCCCTCTGGTTACACAGCCCCTCTGATTGCACAGCCCCTATGGTTGCTTAGGCTCTCTGGTTTCTCAGCTCCTATGGTTGCTCAGCCCCTCTGTTTACACAGCCCCTCTGGTTGCACAGCCCCTATGGTTCTCTGCCCTCTGGTTACACAGACCCATATGGCTGCAAAGCCCCTATGGTTGCTCAGCCCCTCTGGTTACATATCCCCTTATGATTGCACTGCCCCGATGGTTGCTCAGCCCCTATGGTTGCTGAGCCCCTCTGGTTGCACAGCCCCTCTGGTTCCACAGCTCATTTGGTTGCTCAGCCCCTCTGGTTGCTCAGCCTCTCTGGTTGCTCATCCCCTCTGATTGCACAGCCCCTCTTATTGCACAGCCCCTATGGTTCTCAGCCCCTCTGGTTACACAGCCCCTTATGGCTGCACAGTCCCTATGGTTGCACAGCCCTTCTGGTTGCACAGCCCCTCTGGTTGCTCAGCCCCTCTGGTTGCTCAGCCCCTTTGGTTGCACAGCCCCTCTGGTTGCACAGCCCCTATGGTTGCTCTGTCCCTCTGGTTACACAGCCTCATATGGCTGCACAGTCCCCATGGTTGCTCAACCCCTCTGGTTGCTCAGCCCCTCTGGTTGCTCAGCCCCTCTGGTTGCAAAGCCCCTCTGATTGCAGAGCCCCTATGGTTGCACAGCCCCTATGATTGCACAGTCCCTCTGGTTGCTCAGCCCCTCTGGTTGCTCAGCCCCTCTGGTTGTTCAGCCCCTATGGTTGCACAGCCCCTCTGATTGCACAACCCCTATTGTTGCTCAGCCCCTCTGGTTGCTCAGCCCCTCTGGTTGCTCAGCCCCTCTGGTTGCTCAGCCCCTCTGGTTGCACAGCCCCTCTGATTGCACAGCCCCTATGGTTGCAGAGCCCCTCTGGTTGCACAGCCCTTCTGGTTGTCCAGCCCCTCTGTTTGCTCAGCTCCTCTGGTTGCACAGCCCTTCTGGTTGCACAGCCCCTCTGGTTGCACAGCCCCTCTGGTTGCACTGCCCCTCTGATTGCACAGTCCCTATGGTTGCACAGCCCCTCTGGTTGCACAGCCCTTCTGGTTGCTCAGCCCTTCTGGTTGCTCAGCCCCTCAGATTGCACAGCCCTTATGGTTGCACAGCCCCTATGGTTCCACAGCCCCTCTGGTTGCACAGCCCCTCTGGTTGCACAGCCCCTCTGGTTGCACAGCCCCTCTGGTTGCACAGTCCATCTGGTTGCACAGCCCCTCTGGTTGCACAGTCCATCTGGTTGCACAGCTCTTCTGGTTGCACGGGCCATCTGGTTGCATTCTTACATCTCCCTCCCCTAGAAGGTGGCTTTCCTCTACTAACTCTCTGTAGAACTCTTTCAGCTATTGACACGTGTTGACCACATGTGTTGAATTTTCCAATCTTTCTTTAAATATTGGGAGAATGTTTCGAGCCTGGTGTCGGAGGGTGGCAGGGTCACAGATAGTGTTTGTGAATTTGGGAGAAGGGCGCTGATGAGGGGTCGGGTACCAGGAAACCAGGGTAATTTTTTAACTTGCAAAACGAATTTGAGTAAGAACAGCAAAAGGGCACAAAGTGCATTGCCTTTTGTTGTTAATCCCTTGAGGGATAGGTCTCTCAGAAACTGTAGCCAGAGCAGCAAAACAAAGCTGGCGGCTTTGCTGAAGTTTCCTCCGTAATTACATAGTTACCCTGTTGTCATTTATAAGAAGATACAAGTTCCAAAGAGGTATGTTGCCATGGTCCAGGCACAATGCCAAGGGTGTATCATTTGAAAGCAGTACTAGAAAACGCTTATAGGCTTAAGCGTCAATCAGCCATCATCGCATTCGCAAAGCAAATCAATGAAATCCAACTGTAAACACTGGGAAAACCCCACCAAACCCCTTTTTCGATCTCATGTGTAGTTTTAAGTAGAAAGTCTCACTCTGCAATTATCTGTTGCAGGAATGTATTTATAGGTCTCTTTAAGGTATATTAAATTGCATTCTTTATGTTATTGATTGGTTATGGTATTCACAGACCTCTACCAGGCTAGTCAAAGCTGTGCCGCTGGAGTGGTGGCTAGCAATTGTGAGTTGATGTTTCTGTACTGATTCCTGCATGCTACTCCACCTTTCTGCTGGAGTTACGCCTACAGATGCAACATTTCCAGCCTGTGTTGCTCGTAATGCTGATTTGTCCGGTAAGTGGAATTTTTGCTATCTGCCCCATAATGTAAGACGTCTTGCGTTACAGGTTGGCACCGACACAGTATACGCTATTTCCTTATGACTAACTTGAATGTTGACATTCAATGACCATTGCGGAGCAGTAGCAAGTGTGGCGCCTGAGCCAACACTATGCAGCTCAGCCAACAATGACGTTGGCCCAACCTTTGAAGGCCACTCTCTTGCCCGCTTATTTAAGATAGATGGCTCGAGTGGACTAGATTCCTTATACATTCTGAGAACCAAAGTATTCATATGATTGATAATGGGAAGAAAATTATTCATTAGTGGCCCCACTTTTCACTTGAATCTCCAGGATAAGTTTAGACCTTATGATAAAAAGAATTCTCAATCTTTAGCATAACGAATATTATCTGAGTTTGCAGCCATTTTTAAAATCTGGGTAATATCAAGAGCAGTTAATAAACACGATTTCTACATCCAGACCCGGCATTTAATACAGTAGCATTGCATAATGAGCCTTCATCAGGCCTTGTAGTATCTTCAGTGAAGCCTTTTAACGTTGTGAGGATTTTGTAAAATGTAATAGGGCCTGGAGTCACCTTGCGATAATCTCAAATATTTAAGAATAGAGTGTATATGAAGGTATAAGTCTCTTCCAATAATAGACAACAAAACGTATATTTAAAGATAAAAATAATTGGAGATGGTAATAACACCATACCCCTCTCTTTAATTAATAAGCATTGTATTGATGCAGAATGCCCAAATCAAAGTACATATCAAACTGTCAATTTTTGAACAAAGGAAACTCTGCAAATAGCGTGGACGATTTTCAAATTTAAAAAAAGATAATTAAAGCACTGTCATCTTAACTAAACTAATGATTTTGTCCAATGAGAGTCCATTTATCAAATGTGCATCATTCACTTTATACAACTGCAGTGGGTCTTCTGAGGCATTAATGCCCACACCACCTTGATCCAGGGTAGTAGCGAGGAGCTATGACCCCTAGAAGTGTTTCACTGGTGGGATCACATAACCCTAATTCTGTCTTGTGAAGGTTTATCGCAGGGGACTGTATGAACCTCTTCTGTGCCCCGTTCTCCGATCCCTCGTCCCGGCCGCCAGGGCCGGACTGGCTACTGGGCAGTTTGGAATGCTGCTGTGCTGGGGGCTGATTTTGTTCATGGGGACCTGCGTGAGCTAAACGAAATTCGTTTTGCTTTCAGTAGTTCGAAGAACACGCAGGTCTCCATGAACGAAATCAGCCCTCACTGCAGTAAAATCAGCCTCCAGCTCAGCAGCATTCCAAACTGCCCGGTAGCCAGTCCGGCCCTGCCCGCCGCTGCCTCCCCTGCAGCCCGCCCCCTCCGCGCCCATTCTTCAACCCGTCCCTCACCTCCCAGCTGCTCCTCCCTCCCCACCTTCCCATATATGGCAGCCGCTGCGCAGTGCGACCCTAGACTTTCTGGTAGGTCCCCCCCCCCCCGCAGCAGCTCCACCAGCACCCCCGCTGTCGCTTCTGCTGCCGGAGTAGTCGAGGCCCTCCGCCACCCGCAGGCTCCACCTGCGCCTCATCCCTGGTGGCCAGTGGTGGCCTTAGGTACATTCTCGCTGCCGCCTGTTGTCTTGCCTGTCTCTGTCTGTGCCCCCTGCCCCCGCTCGCCGCTTTGCTCTGTGCCCCTTTTATTCTGTACCCTTTGCCGTCCTCTTTACCCTTGCGCTGATTCTGTGCCCCCGTGAACTTTGTGCCTGTATGTGTTCCGTGCTTTGTGCCCCTTTATATTCTGGACCCCTTGCCGTCCTTCGCGCTGACTTTTGTGCCTTTGTGACATAATTGTACACTTTCTCTTCTGTGCCCCGGTCTCCGATTCCCCGTCCCCGCCGCTGCCTCACCTGTGGCCCGCCCACTCTGTGCCCATTCGTCAACCTGTCCCTCGCCTCCCCGCTGTTCCTCCCTCCCCACCTTCCCATATATGGCGGCCGCTGCATGGCCGCGCTGCTGGCGCGCCAAAGGCGCGCCTAAGGCAAGCCCGTCTGCGCCCGTCCGTGCCTGGACCGCGCCCAGCGCCAGAACCCCTGCCCCCCGCAGCAGTCAAGATGTCCGCCTCCGCTATGACGCCAACACCCTCATCGCTCTCAACCCAGGAAGGACCTACACCTGCTGCACGGCCGCCCCAAGGCGCACCCACGGCCCCATCACCTGCCAGAACTGCAGCTTCTCCTGCGACGAAAGCGCCAAGACACCCACCACAACGGAAGCCAACCAGCTTAGATGCATCCTGATCAACACCCGCTCCGCACACAAACACGTCGTCAAACTCTGGGACCTACTCAACACCACATCACCAGACATCGCCTTCTTGACCAAGACCTGGATGAACGAAGCCTCCTCGCCTGACATCGCCATAGCCATCCCAGACGGGTACAAGATCACCCGCAGAGACGGCACCAACAAGGCCGGAGGAGGAATCGCCATCGTCCACAAAAACACCATCAAGATTTCAACAAACACCAACGACACCCTCAGCACCGCCGAACACCTGCACTTCTAGATCCACACGAACCCAAAGACCACCTTAAGAGGCACCCTCGTCTATAGACCTCCAGGACCCCGGCCTCAATTCTGCGGCTCCATTGCCGACCTCATCAGCACACACGCACTAACCTCCACCAACTACATCCTCCTCGGAGACCTGAACTTTTACCTGGAGAACAACAACGACAACAACTCTTCCACCTTGATCGACAATCTCGCCAACCTCGGACTGAAACAGCTCCTCACGACGCCGACCCACAACGCCGGCCACACGCTAGATGTCATCTTCTCCTCAAGCCCCCATGTCACCTTCAGCCACGCCTCCGAACTCACCTGGACAGACCACCACTGCATCCACTTCTCCTTCCAAAAACCACCCACACACCACTACACCCTACAGACCCCCAGCCGCCGCTGGGGCAAAATCACTGAAGAACAACTACAGACAAACCTCGCACTCAATCCCCCGAAGACCCCAACCAACCCGGATGAAGGGGCACTCGCCCTCGAATGCTGGATGAAAGACTGCGCCAACACCGTCGCTCCACTGAAAAACCCCACCAACACAGACACCAGCAGAAGAGTCAGCTGGTTCACCCCGGAACTCCTCAACTCCAAACGCACCTGCCAAAAACTGGAAAACATATGGCACAATGAAAAGACGCCAGACAGCCGCACTGCCCATAAAGACGCCATCCGCAACCACCACCACCTCATCAGGACCGCCAAAAGAACCTCCATCAGGGACCGGCTTGACAACAACGCACACAACAGCAAGGAGCTCTTCACCATCGTGAAGGAACTCTCCACCCCAAGCTCCAACGCCAACGACATCCCACCATCGCAAGCCCTGTGCGACTCCCTCGCCACCTTCTTTCACCGGAAAATCACCGACATCCACGACAGCTTCAGACTAAGCATGAGCGTAAAATCCGTTCCGCTCGCGGATTTTGCGGATTTTCGGCAATTTCGCAATCCGCGAACTCTTGCGAACTTGCCGAAAATTCGTAAAATCCGTGCGAAGCGCATTTTTTGCTTGGTCGCACTTGCCAACTAGAATACTATACAATTTCGCGGGAGTAAACACTTGCGAACACTTAGATGCGGCGGGCAGCGACAATCTCGCAATTGCGAGATTGCAAAATTTGCAATTTCGCACAAGAAATCCACCAGTAGGCAGCATAAATGTAAATGTAAATGTAGGTGTACTTATATAGCGCAAACCTGTCACCCAAAGGGCATCCTGGCGCTTGCTTAGGGAACCCGTCCTGGTATTCCCCTGTGAGAAACCCCGGCAGGGTGTCCACAAGGTGAAAGCCAGGCATCCCACCACGAGGGGCCGTAGTGGAGATTAAGCAAGCTATTGCCCAGAGTTGCAGAGTGTGACCCTGTGATTTGAGTAGGCACCGGAGCGAGAATTGTCGAGTCCGTGGAATTTTGAGCCCGAGACCCGCCGAGGCGGGGAATCGAACCCTGGTACACGGTCGATCTCAGCTTCCGGGTCTGCCGCCTCTAACCACTGAGCCACGCTTCTCCACGAACCTTAAACCTTGAACATTATGATTTTTATCAGAATAACTCCTCAGGTTGACATTTGCCTGCACTTTTTCTTTGCAAGGAGTCCATTTCGGGGGGGGGGGAGGAAGGAAGTGCCCCACAGTCTCCAACTTCCTTTTCCTGTCCAGCAGGCTCCTCCCAGTGCTTTCTTCATGTGCTGGTCACTTTGATTTGGTTCTTGACCTGGAAGAATTACTTTTTGTGGATGCTGCTGGATATTTGGATTTTTGCAAAACTGAAAGCACTCAGCAGGTGCAAAAGTTCAATCTTATCATTAGTAACCATTCCCTGTAGTGCTTCCTGAGGGGCCCCTTCAGAGTTCATTTGCCTACTTGCAACTATTCTATGACCCTGCTCTGACCCTCACAGCAGGCTCAGAGAATAGCTACAAGTATACAACAAAGGTCCTGTTAAAAAAATTACACTGCAACAGAAAGCAATTACAGACAAAACTGAAAGCACTCAGCAGGTGCAAAAGTTCAATCTTATCATTAGTAACCATTCCCTGTAGTGCTTCCTGAGGGGCCCCTTCAGAGTTCAGTTGCCTACTTGCAACTATTCTATGACCCTGCTCTGACCCTCACAGCAGGCTCAGAGAATAGCTACAAGTAGGCCACAAAGGTCCTGTGAAAAAAAATTGCACTGCAACAGAAAGCAAATTACAGATAAGGAAGCAGGTGCCAGCCAGACTGGAAGTTTAAATTCAGTGACACATTAATCAACCCCAAATTAATTCATGTCAGTTGAAGCAGGGCAGGTGTGCTTGCTTTTTTTCACCCCCATAATCTACAGTGATAAACCAACCAGAGGGTGGCAATGATGTACCGGAGGGTGGCATGGGTGTACCAGAGGGTGGCAGTGGTGAAACAGAGGGTGCTGTGAATCTGTGATGATGAACCAGACGTAGAAACAACATAGTCGCCGCCGTTGCCAGCCGACAAGTAAGTTCGCAATTGCGAACTGGTACACAACCCTCGCGAACTGGCAGAAACCCTTGCGAACACAAAAAAAAAAATCCGCAAATTCGCGAGAGTTCGCGGATTTTGCGGATTGCGAATCCGTAAATACGCAAGTTCGCGGATTGCCAATTCGCAAAATCCACCCATGCTTACTTCAGACCCCGGATGCCCCCTACTGACCACCCTGCACCGAACCCACCGCACCCCACCACCCACGACACCCTGACATCCTGGGCCAACGTGAGTGCGCTTTACAAATTATGTGATTGATTGATTGAATCTGAATTAACGATATAGCAGACAGTTAGTTTAATTCGTTTTTTCCGTATTTATGGAAAGGGCTCTCAGGAGTTTAGTTTAATGAATGGAATTGCCAGGGTGACATGAAACAAGCTAGTTAATGTGCAAATATGGTTTGCCCACGATTCAATAAATAAAGCACACAAAATAGAGAACATGGACTAAACTGACAGATTATCAAAACAGCCCATGTGTCTTGGCTGTCCACAATATTATGTACTTTCTAATCATAACATATAGAGAGAAAATTAACCTGATGTACTGTGAAGGGAAATTCCTTCTCCTAACAATGCTAGACTGAAAATCCACATTCACCAGTTCGAAAGCCTTTACTGGGATCTTCTCTATGTGAAAAGATTTGACAACTTTGACCCAGAAGATATTTAGGAGATATTAAGAATGTATTTATAACTCAGTGTCTAGAAAGTACACACCTATTTGGATCAATTCATCAGCAGGACTGGGATTCCATTGGCAAGCATGTTATATGGATTGTTTATGATCAGTATTTGCTACTATTAAAGACGAATAGGAGCTATAATCATTAGATGGCTTGCCAGATGCAAGGACGATGACAGTCACACAACACAATCAAGATGTCTGTGCCGTTCCACTTTTACCAGCGGATTAAATACGTTCTCTTGGTGGAGGGCTGGAGTATTTTTGAGGGGAGCATAAAATGCAGATGTAGATCCACTCTAGCCTGCTGATTTATTATTATGAATGTGAAGGAAGTTGCTGTAACCTCTTCTACAGAGCAAGGGTTTCTTGGGGAAGGTCCCATTATCTTCCTCAGGTGTACAAATATCAAGTCCCTCAAGATACTCTTCTATGGCCGAGCGCTGAGACACAGACCCACACTATAAAAGCTTTGGTGATGGTGAAGAAACACCTAAAGCATGTCTGAAATTAGAAATCTTGTGGTTGGATCCCAAAGTACCGTAATACTGCTCTGGACACAGAGGTGCAGTGTGGTACTGATCAGAAAGAGCCCAGGGCAAAGGGTGCGTTTTGGACTGTCCAGCATGATGCGAAGGGCAGACCGGCTTTGGTTTGGTGAATATGGCACCATCGAAGATGAACTCCCTTTGTATGGTCTTTTTGGAAAACAAGGGGGACCCATTAGGTAGCAAAGGACCACGGGTATATACTGTTTTGGAAGACAAAGGTCCTAAGCAAATTAAACAATTTTTCAAAACCAAATATTATATAGAACGCAATGGAAACTATATAATTCTCCTGTCCAGCCGGACCAGGGATTTATTGTCAATGAATAACACAATAAACAAGAATACAAAAAATAGCCATGAAAGGAAGGGCACAATCCTGTGCCGTACTGAAAAGGTAGAGACAGATAAAAAGAGAGAGATTTCACAGGCAAAGAGAAAACACACAGAGCAGCCTGGACACTAGTTATATCAGTGCGAAAAGTGTTCTCCAGAGTAGAACATACACAGTATATACACAATGGTTTACATGTATGTCTACTAATACAAGTCGACAACGTTTCGATCCATTTGCTCTAATTTAAAAGGATCATCCTCAGGACTAAAAATTCGATTTAGTTTGCCTGAATTAAATCATACGCCTGTTTGGAAGAAAACAGGAGGGAAGAAAAAGAACAAGAGTTTCTTTTAGAAAATTAGATTGTTAAAAGTCAGCATTTCGGTTGCTTTTCTTGTACATTTACAAAATTCGGAAACGCAGTGAACATGCCGGTCATAGTGTGGAGAGGTCAAAATGAGGATCGCAATTTCGATAGAGTCACATTATTCAAAAACACAGTGAACTGTCGGATATCAAGCCGGTATTGTGCCAACTCGCCCGCCATGTGTCAAGGTGCGGAATTAGTCTCTCGATTCGCTAACGGATTCCAAGTCCACATTTGTAAAGCGCACAATCACCCGTAAGGGTCTCTAGGCGCTGGGGGGCCGTCGGGAAGATTAAGCGAGCTATTGCCCAGAGTCACATGGTGCTGGGCTGACCTGCCGCCGGAGCCGGGGATCGAACCGTGGTCCCCAGATTTCAGCGTCAGTCGCCCTGGCCGCAGCGCCACAGTGAATGGCGAATTTAAATTATTTTAGGAATTACATGCGCAGCATGCAGCAGATAGAACGAGCTAGGTGACGAGTTCGTCACCTAGCTCGTTCTATCTGCTGCACGCTGCGCATGTAATTCCTAAAATAATTTAAATTCGCCATTCACGAACACTGCCCTCACAACTCGGAATCCGTTAGCGAATCGAGAGACTAATTCCGCACCTTGACACATGGCGGGCGCGTTGGCACAATACCGGCTTGATATCCGACAGTTCACTGTGTTTTCGAATAATGTGACTCTATCGAAATTGCGATCCTCATGTTGACCTCTCCACACTATGACCGGCATGTTCACTGCGTTTCCGAATTTTGTAAATGTACAAGAAAAGCGACCGAAATGCTGACTTTTAACAATCTAATTTTCTAAAAGAAACTCTTGTTCTTTTTCTTCCCTCCTGTTTTCTTTCAAACAGGCGTATGATTTAATTCAGGCAAACTAAATCGAATTTTTAGTCCTGAGGATGATCCTTTTAAATTAGAACAAATGGATCGAAACGTCGTCGACTTGTATTAGTAGACATACATGTAAACCATTGTGTATATACTGTGTATGTTCTACTCTGGAGAACACTTTTCGCACTGATATAACTAGTGTCCAGGCTGCTCTGTGTGTTTTCTCTTTGCCTGTGAAATCTCTCTCTTTTTATCTGTCTCTACCTTTTCAGTACGGCACAGGATTGTGCCCTTCCTTTCATGGCTATTTTTTGTATTCTTGTTTATTGTGTTATTCATTGACAATAAATCCCTGGTCCGGCTGGACAGGAGAATTATATAGTTTCCATTGCGTTCTATATAATATTTGGTTTTGAAAAATTGTTTAATTTGCTTAGGACCTTTGTCTTCCAAAACAGTATATACCCGTGGTTCTTTGCTACCTAATGGGTCCCCCTTGTTTTCCAAAAAGACTTGAGCGCAATCGCTAGATTGCAGGGGTTTCTTGTATAAACCTTTTCCTTGGCTGACGAGGTGGGCTCTCCTAGTGCCCTAGTACACCTAATCTCTATCCTCTCTACTTTGTCCTGTTTCCACTGTGAAATGTCAGCACATGCCCCGCTTTACACAGCAGACTACATTAAGCAATTATGTTCAGGTCCTTCCCTCCTCTCTGACACCCCGGATGCTACTTTATCCACCGACTCCTCCCTACCTGACCAACTCGAAAAATTGAAGAAAAAACAGGTCCGACTTCAGCTGATGGTACTTATGCTGACAGATTATTTGAAGTCTGATGTTATACCACTAGGCCTCCAAGTTAGGAATATTCCTGGGATCTTTACTGATAATCCGAAATATACCACCAACTTCAGCTATATAGGAACCACTTGCTCTAGGCATTGGCTCGCTCTTGGTATAGATATTGCAACGGAGACGTTGAAATCTCTAGAACAAGAAATAGATGATATCTTGAAACAAATTGATGATTCTAACCCCACGGCTGAGACTAAAAAACTGCTTGAACAGGTTGAGAAAACCGTAGCGGATTTCCACCGGATTGAGCAAAATAAAAAGGCAAATAAAATTAAAAAAGATATCAAGACATACAACGTTGAAAATACCGATCCCTACCTCAAAAAAGATTTCTATACCAACAGAGCATACTCCAACCCCCAGCATAATAGACCGTGGGGGCGTTTCAACCAACGCCAAACCCTAGTAGGATTTTCCGATACATCTGCGGAATCCTCGGATAACTCAGACCCTGACGAAGGTGCTAGTAATTCAAGAGGTGGGGGTAGAGGACAACATAATAATTTTTTAGGGAGAGGCCAGCAACACACCCCACAAAGGGGCAGGGTGAAAAAACCCCAGAGATGGGTCAACCCACCCGGAGAACGCAGGACGAGGAACAACTTCTACCAATGGTAATGCCCAATGAGATACCGGATCCAACAGGGACGGTCTCGCTAACTTCTGCATCAGAAATGATTCCGATTTTCAATTTATCAACTCATAACCTGCTAAACTCTGAACTTGAACTGCTAAAGAAAGGGCTGTCATTTGTCCCTACAATTCGTCCCAACTTTATGGACCTTCAGACGGAACTCTTAAGGTTTTTTAGGTTAGTCCGTCTTAAGGCCTTTTTCCAACTCCACCCCTCTCCCTCTAGCCATCCAAGCACACCTTTTCGTCCACCATCTACATTTTTGCCCTCCTCCAGCATGGTCCCACCTGAGATAGTGACCTTTGAAAAACTAGTTCAAAATGATCTTCAAGTATTAGAAAATAAAAAATTGTTCATTCCTTACAATATTCCTCGCCGAGAAAAGGATGCCATAAGCACACTAAAAAACAACCCCTTGCTAGTAATAAAAAGTGCAGACAAGGGCGGCGGAATTGTCCTTCAAAACATTGACTCCTACAAGGACGAAATTTTACGACAACTGGCTAACACCAACCATTATCAAAGATTGGCAGGCAACCCCACCAAGGACCTTCAGGAGACTATACTCAGAATCACTTCTGAGGCGGTTGCTGAAGGGTACTTGAGCAAAAAGGAGTTTAATTTCCTTAATGTTAAATCTCCACGCTTACCTGTCATATATACTCTCCCTAAAGTACATAAGAGCACCAGCAACCCCCCAGGTAGACCAATTGTTTCTGCCTGCGGTTCAGTCCTTGAGCCACTAGGTGCCTTTGTTGATTTCTTTATAAAAGACTTCGTGCCAGGTACTGCCTGCTATGTTAGGGACACCATGGCTATGGTTAACCTAGTTGAACATTACCCCTTCGACCCACTAATCAGCACACTGTGTACTCTAGACGTAGAGTCGTTGTACACTAACATCCCTCAAATAGAGGCTTTACTAGTCATCCAGAAAAAACTTGACACACGTCCACGACCACAAAAAATTCCAACCCTCTTTATCCTCCAACTCTTGGAGTTATGCTTGACAAAAAAAATTTCTTCACCGTTAACAATGTCTTTTACCAACAGATAAAGGGGACATCCATGGGGGCTATTTTTGCCCCCAACCTGGCTATTCTTTTTATGGACGCACTTGAGACTAACGCAATTCTATCAGACTCTAACCCTTTCTATTCGGGCATTGGGCTGTGGCGGCGATATATCGATGACATTTTCCTCATTTGGAACTTGGACATCAATACATTGCAGCAGTTTCTGCACTGGCTGGATAACAACTGTGCTGACCTTCACTTTACACTCTCGCATGATAAAGCACAGATTGCTTTCTTGGATCTCACAATCTACCACAAAGAAGGTGAACTACTCACACGTCTCTTCAGAAAGCCTACAGAGCGTAACACGCTTCTGAGCTATGGGAGCAATCGTCCCAGGGCATTAAGAGACTCTTTGCCTTATTCGCAATTTTTACGAATAATACGCAATTGTTCATGCAAATCTGACTACTTCAGGGAGGCCACCATTCTATCTAACAAATTAAAAAACCGTGGGTACCCCAGGAGACTGGTTAAGAATGCATCCAAAAGGGCATGGTATTGCCCTAGGGAGGCCTTAATAACACCTAAGGTACGTGACCAAACAGAAAGAATAGCCTGTGTCACTACCTTTTCGCCTGTGTCAAACAAAATCAGAAAATCTATCCTGAAACACTGGCCAACGATCAATGCAGGCCCCGTCCATTTAGAGAGACCCATTTTTGCCTTTAGGAAGAGCAAGAACCTTAAGGACCACCTGGTCAGAGCAGCACTTCCCGCTCCTGCACCGAAAACAACGCTTGAAGCAAGTTGGAATCTTCCTCCTCTGCTTGGCCACGTGAAATGCGGTGGTTGCAATGTTTGTGGCTATACAATTGAGACACGAAATTTTGATTATAATGGTGTCAATGTTGAGCTGAAATCTTTTTCCAATTGTAACACTCACAATGTTATTTATACGATATTGTGCCCTTGCCCAAAAATGTATGTGGGGCAGACTACGCAGAAAGCAAAGACCTGCATTTGTCAACATAGGAGTCGGATCAGATGCAGGACTCCCAACGCTCCATTGGTTGAACATTTTGTGGAAATGAACCACACTGAGGACGATATCAGATGGACAATCTTGAAGGTCGTCAAATTACCACAGAGAGGTGGAAACCTGGCCAAACTTTTGAATCGGGAGGAACTTAAAAGTATAATTCAATTTGACACTATTCGAACAGGTCTTAACAGGAGTGAGGACTGGACCACCTTATTGTAGCCTAGAAACCATGAATGTAACTGGCGCTGAACAAGAATAACCGCCCTTAAAGCGGTCATAATCTGAATGTGTAAATGTTAATTCCTAAATGTTTTTAAAATAATCTCTGTCACGGACACTTTTCACTCACTTGCGCCGTTTTTCTAAAAAAAGTCACCTTTTTAACACATTGCATGAGAACCCTTACCATTCCAAGATGTCCGCCGCGGTTATACCCTTTCAACTCTCAACCTGTTACTCAGATTCAGGATCACCTGACCACTAACCCTAGATTTTTAACATGGCCGTCGAGTAACTTCACAGGCTCACCACTCGCGAGTGCACCCCGTCGGATTGCCACGGACCTTGCCCTGACACCCATTGACAGGTTGCCAATCATCAACTAACCTGGTAAGGTTCCAAAAACCCCCCGGCTTTTAATTCTTACCCGCGTAGGTTGAGCTAGGTATGTTTTACTACCGCTCGATCAGAGCCCCCTTTGATTATATTATTTTGTCTCTCCCAGTTTGTTAGCGGAATTCGCATCTAGAAACCGCTTCAATGGAAGGTTAATCCCATACCTATCTAATGCAGACTGAAATTTCACTCGGTAAGGTTTCAATTTTCCCACTGTCAACTGAGAATGTGATTGATTTCCCAACCCGTGGCTAAAACCCTTCTCGTACTTATAGCGGAGTTGTGACCACAAACAACCCGTGTTCCTCAACCTGCAGTGCCTCTTGACTGCCAGACTTAATATATGCCCTAACCAGCAGTCGGCCCCCTCCATAGCGAGGTAAGCTGTTTCCCGCGCCCACGTGAATCCACTAAGCACCAGAACACCACAGCACAACTGCCCTCTAGTGACGTTAGGACACACGTTCCACTATCACTTCCATGTAAGCTGTTTAATGAGTTTGTCACCTAGCTCGTTCTATCTGCTGCACGCTGCGCATGTAATTCCTAAAATAATTTAAATTCGCCATTCACGAACACTGCCCTCACAACTCGGAATCCGTTAGCGAATCGAGAGACTAATGCCGCACCTTGACACATGGCGGGCGCGTTGGCACAATACCGGCTTGATATCCGACAGTTCACTGTGTTTTCGAATAATGTGACTCTATCGAAATTGCGATCCTCATGTTGACCTCTCCACACTATGACCGGCATGTTCACTGCGTTTCCGAATTTTGCAAATGTACAAGAAAAGCGACCGAAATGCTGACTTTTAACAATCTCATTTTCTAAAAGAAACTCTTGTTTTTTTTCTTCCCTCCTGTTTTCTTCCAAACAGGCGTATGATTTAATTCAGGCAAACTAAATCGAATTTTTAGTCCTGAGGATGATCCTTTTAAATTAGAGCAAATGGATCGAAACGTCGTCGACTTGTATTAGTAGACATACATGTAAACCATTGTGTATATACTGTGTATGTTCTACTCTGGAGAACACTTTTCGCACTGATATAACTAGTGTCCAGGCTGCTCTGTGTGTTTTCTCTTTGCCTGTGAAATCTCTCTCTTTTTATCTGTCTCTACCTGTGCCCTTCCTTTCATGGCTATTTTTTGTATTCTTGTTTATTGTGTTATTCATTGACAATAAATCCCTGGTCCGGCTGGACAGGAGAATTATATAGTTTCCATTGCGTTCTATATAATTTTTGGTTTTGAAAAATTGTTTAATTTGCTTAGGACCTTTGTCTTCCAAAACTCCCTTTGTATGGTGGCATCCTAATCGTCTGTTACTTTAATTATGTACATACAGCTGTTAAAATGAAATGCAAACAACTGAAGTGACTGAAAAATGATTCCCAATTCCCTAGAAGAACAATTAGTCAATAAAGAAGCACAAGTTAATCTTTCCTTGGCACCCTTGCAAGTTGCTATCTTGTCAATGAACTCACTATTCTAAGAGATATACTTCAGCATCCAGAAACAATTCCTTTTTTATATTATGAAATCCACAAACATTGCTTTACCTAGCATAACTAGAGTAGAAAGAGCCATATTTGCTCAATACTAAACCAATGCCACCAATGTTTGCCCCTATTTGACTTGTAAAGTCTCACTCTCATGTCTAGCATCGTCAGGCGAAAATACACCAATAGCTTAGTCTGCTCAGAAAGCTTCAATTTGAAGGTTGAGTACGACACACAATTTAAGTTCCTGCGCATGTATGGTCCTAAGCTTTGGTTTCGCCATATAATCTCCTTTGAAGCCCTGTGTATGGAAACATATACATTTCCATTCTGTACAATAGTGGTTTAGCTTTTATGCACCCAGGGATCCCTTTGTCACCCGACTCTTAGATTCACACTTTATTTTACTTTTTGTTTATAAACATTTTCAGACTCTTATGTTCAGGGTAAGCGCAGATTTCTTTCGCAGTATCTCATCACATTCCTTGCACCCAAGCCACATTAGAGCCTGAATGTTTCTTTGATCCTTCAATTGTAACTTTAACCATTCATATTCCTGAACCCTTTCAGAAAAGAAGGAGCCACTGATCATTTAATAGAATTCTACAGAGGAGTGAGGAAATTCTGGATTCTATTTTGAAGGCTGTCATGCAGTTATTCCCAGGGTATGTAGGATGTTTTTGATGCTAGAAAATGCATTTAAATTATTGTTTTGTTAGTTAAAGCATCGAAATTGCACAATGAACTCTTAAGGAAGCTGAAGAAACCATCAGCGTTGAGAGGTCACCAGAAGCCAGTTTGAAGAGGTAGGTGTCCCTGGAAGCCTTAAAATATTTATTTGTATGTCAATCACAAGCTAGTTCTCACTTCTGTATAAAAGCTTCATGAAGAGAAAGAGAAAACTGTGTGCTGCTTGGATGGTAAAACGACGAGGGGCCGATGTAGGTAATCCCAGATTACCGATTCTTAAATATCGAATCATACCGATTAGGTATTTAAGAACAGGCAAATGGGATGTAGGTGATTTTTCTTAAATAATTACAGAATCGGTAAGTTTCGGTAATTACCGAATCGGTATTTACCGATTCGGTAATTGCCATTCATTCCTATGGGCCTGGTGGCCCATAGGAATGAATGTCAATTACCGAATCGGTAAATACCGATTTGGTAAATGGGAGAAAGATTGAAGGGTGGCAGGGTGTCACTTTGACACCCTGTTGCACCCCTCAAATGTGTATGGGTGCACATGTTGCAAACATACATGCCCTTTGTATGTCTGCAACATGGCACTGTTGGAAAAGCAAAAAAAATGCTTTTTCTAAGGTTTTCATTATTTACCACCAACTTCTAGTTGGTGGTAAATAACGAATCCTAAGATGGGAAAAGCACTCATTTGAGTGCTCCCTACATTTCAGATTCGGTAATTTACCGATTCGGTGTTTTTAAGAATTGGTAATTTACCGAATTCTTAAATACTGATTCGGTAAATTAACGAATCTGAAATGAAGCCACCTACATATGAAAAGCCTAATTCCGGTCGGTAACGGCCGAAATTCGGTAATTTCGGCCGTTACCGACCGGAATTACGCTTCCTACATCTGGCCCTAGACCTTGGTGAGGGTTTTACTTCACTTACCGATTTGGATAGGTTTTGCTAGTGCCTTCCACTGAAGACTGCGAAAGGATAACATCTCATGGGACATACCGTCACACCGTGTGGATAATTTTGAGGGTGCGTCTGTAGCCATGAACTTCCTGAACTGCACATCAGCAGATACTGATACAATCTCAGTTTAGTAGAAAGCTTCAGTTGCCTACAAAGGTTGTATGTTATTGAGATATAGCGAGATCCCTGAAGAAGCCATTAACTGTGAGTAACAGTGGTGACTCCTCACCAGCACGCGGAAGGATTCCCCACTGGTGTTTATTTCATGGCTGCTGGAATGCGGCTGTGAAAACCACATTTACCACAATGTAAATGACCTTTCTTCAGCCATGGAACTTTATATATTTGTGTAGAAAATGAGGTTGTTCCTAGTCTTGGGTTGGGGTCCCTCACCATCAGCAGTGCTGTGGGGTTGACGTAGTGGTGGCTAATAGGGAACTGTGGGGGGGTGGGGGGGAAGAGCGGGGTTAGAATTTTTTTTTTAATAAAAAAGAAAACTTACCTGCTGGTCGTCGGTCGCCAGCCACCGCCTCTCCTCCGGTGCAGGAAACAGGAGGCTCCCAGGCTCCCCCAGTCACTCATGACGCTGCTGTCACGAGCATGACAGCAGTGTCGTGATTGATCTCAGCGCCGTGGTTAAGCGCTCAGACAGGGAGTGGGAGGCTGTGCATGTTCTCCACCCAGGCTTTGCAATACAGCCAGTGTAGAACAAGCTAAGTGCTCATGACAGTTTGGTCGGCCCTAGAAGGCCAAAGGACAGATGGCTGGGGGATGGACGGAGGGAGGGGGTGAAATCATTTTAAAAAGCGCATACCTCTTCTTTCTCCATCCTCCTCTCTGCACGGCAGGAAGTACAGAGCCTCCCAGAATTCCCTGGCCAATCACTATGCTACCTTAGAAGCATTATGATTGGTCTGAGCACTGTGGGTCAGTGCTCAGACAGAGGCTGGCAAACTGTGCATGTTCTCCATGCAGGCTGTAATACAGCCTGTGTGGAGAACAGGCAGAGTGCGCATGACACTTTGGCTGGCCCAAGACAGCCGGCCACAGTGTCATGGGCACTTTAGGTGCTGCCGCAAGCTGAATACAGAAAACGAAATGATAAGAACGAACGTTATTATCATTTAATTTTTATGTATTCAGCTTGTAGCAGAAGCAGTGGGGAGACGCTCCTCCACCTTAGCGGGGGAGACGCCACTGCACAAAGCTGGGAAAGGTGGATAAAGCGTTCCAATAGTACAGTGTCTCGGCTTGGGTCCTTGTTAGCTTTTTGCAAATGGAAAGCTCTTTTTACTTCCAGGAAAGAGCAGCAGTTCAAGAGTGTTGCTGCTTTCTTGACATGCCTGCCACAAGCAAGCTTTCATGTACAGACCCAATGTGGACAAATATATGCAGTAAAGATGAGCAGGTTAAACTTCCTCCAGAATTCCAGAGTATGAGAAACACATGAATGCATGAACCATGGTCTGCTGTACCCGAATTCCAAAAAGTTGTGTCACTCTTTGCTTCATGCCCTTCTTTCAACATCTCCCGGGCCCTTGGCTGCTGGTATCCTCTGACTTCACATAAACACGAAAGGTATCCTGTAACCCTACATTTACTCCCACTAGTGGAGCAAAAAGAACGCAAGAGGAAACACAGTTTAGTTGTTTTTAAACACACTCACCAACTCTACTAGTGGCATCATCAGGTCTCATCTTGGTCCTAAAAAACCAGGATGGGCTCTACCCTATTCCTGGAAGCACTTTTGATAATACCTTATGGGGTCCCTAGGATGCAAATACCTCAGAGACCCCCCGATTTCCATGTAATATTGCCCACCATCACTTGAAGCTCAACCCCCTGCCAATTAAAGCTCTTCCTAATCTTTTCTTTGAAGCGTTGTACTTCACTTCTAACTCACAGACCTGTGTTATCACCCTAAACACAACGGTCCATTCTAATAAATAATAAGCATATTATCATTTATTTTGCACAGCCTTGGTGGCTCACAGTTCCACCAAGCCATATGTGTGAAGACCTTTTGGTTCTTTTTACAATTCCGTGTTTTTGCTTTTGCAATTTAGTGAGTTCATCCTCTGCCCCCTAAGAACGGCCTTACTGTTTTTTTTTACTGAAATTGGGGTCTAAGCATTGTCGGATGCTTAACGGACCTGAACCTGCTGCTGTGTCTTAATCTTATTGCGGCGCGGGCCGCGTGGTGCATATGAGACAGTATCATTGTTTGTGAAGCATAGAGATAGTCACATGTATTGAAACACGAGCCGCTTTGCCGGTTGCTCGAGGTTTGAGGTGCATTTATTCACTCTGACAGTCAGCCCGTCTCTTTCCGTTTAAGCGTGCTTAGATATTTCTCCCAGTCTGCCTGCCCTACGGCCAACCCTGAAGCTGCTCTTACAATAGAGCAGCTTCAGGATTGGCCTGGGCGCCGATGATGTGCGCTCCAGGACAGACTGGGATCTCTGCCTGCTCTCTCAAGCCCCAGCAATACAGATCGGGTTGGAGAGGGGTCACTGCATTTGAATTTTTGCTGATCTGAGGCCGCCGGGCAAAAACCACATGCGCAGTGAAGGTAGAGCTCACCACTTCCCCTCCAGCCTATCATAACCCTGGCCCGCCCCAAGCTGGCACAAGCTAAATAAAATAACAATAAAACGGATTTTAAACCTGTTTTATTATAGTTTATCAAAATAAAATATTTAAGTGCTGGCGAGGGAGATATCAGGACGCCAGGGCAGATAGAACGCTCCCCGAGGATAAAAGCCTGAATAAATGGAATGAGAATTTAGACCCGACGCTCACCCGTGAAGTTTGGGAGCGTTGCTATGCATTAACTGGTGCCCTCACATCCAATGGGAACCTCCGCATTATACATGTCAAATTCCTTCACCAGACCTACCATACACCTCACCAGCTTTTTAGGTATGGTGTCAGGGAGTCTGATGTGTGTCCACAATGCGGTACTCTGGGAGCGGATTTTTGGGCACTTGGCCTGGTCCTGGAACAAGGAGAGGAATTACTGGACCACAGTGACCACTACATTATCAAAAATGATTGGAGTTACTTTGATTTGTTCGCCTCAGGTGTGTGTTTATTGGGTCTGCTCCCCTTTTTGAAAGGCGCTACAGGCAAACTAGCTAGAGTGGCATTACTCATTGCAAAGAGGCGAGTGGCGATGGTATGGGACTGTAAACGAAGCCCCACAGAGACACAATGGCTTAAAGACTTGACATATTGCAGGGAAATGTTGGTGTTATATGTGCAAGAGCTACCTATGATCTCTCGGCCAAATGATATTTGGGAACCCCTGTTGATATACTTACGTTCCATTGTCTCACACGATGCCTCTGATATAGACTGCCGGTGTTATTAATGTATATGATGTACTATTACTGTAACTATGCTGTAGCAATTGGAATATACCCCCTATGTGTGTACTCTACGGCCACTTTGCTTTGTTTTATGTTTGATGACACTGTTCCTTTTATTTCCGTATTCATCCATATTGTCATTATTCTGCATTATCGTCTGTATGTATTTTATGATACTCCGTGAAAATCATAAATAAAAATTAAAAACAAAAAGGGCTGGCAAGGAAGAACGGCCACAGCGGAGGAGCCACTGCTGGTTACGGGCTCAGCCTACCCACTCAAGCCATGCCTTTTGTTTTTAGGATGTGATGCCAGGACCACACCAGAAAATACTGCTTGACTATGGAAAGGCTGCAATGGCAACCAAGGTTTGGAATACAGACCATGCAAGGGAAATTTAAAAAGGGACTTTTGGTGTAGTTGTAAAATGTGTTTGAAGAGTGATACTTCGAGTAAGTGATGTTTAAATGAACAAATCGATTACTGCTGTATTCCTGAAAAACCCCAAGGAATTTCTCATCGGTTGTTTGTGAGGTACTGTGAACACGTTTCAGGCCAGTTGGAATACAAGTATAACATCATTAACTGTACTGACAACAGTTCCTGCAGCTGAAAACGGTGACCATATTTTTTTGTTTTAACTTTGATTGTTAATTTTCTTAAAATATGCTGGGACAAACTAAACCTAGATTAAAGATATCAAGAGATTAGTAGACGAGAATTGAACAGGACTTCAAAATGATGAAAAAAGTAAACAATTTTTCAGATGTGGGAGCATGAAGCATACAGCTGAGTCCAATGTTCGCTCGGCATACAACGTGAAATGTTACAGGTTTTAAAAAGTTAGGGCAATCCAGTATGTAAATTGGATGGAGTTGTTAATAGCAAATGGAATGTGTGCCATACACTCTGATTGACAGATCTATTTGGGAAGGTTTAGTAAGTCCCATTTGATTTCCCCTGATGCAGAACCACAAGGACACTGGTGTGTCAAATTACCAGCAATTGGCTATTTTAGAGCTGATATAGAGTACCACGACAGTAGGGCATCAGGCAAGGTCTATTTTGTTGAAAAAGGGACAACTTTACTAGGGTGGAGGGAAGTACGAACTTTGGGAATAGTGTTGGACCTCAATTATTCCAATTAGTATTGCTTACCATTAAGATTCAAATGGTCAAGTGGAGTTCCCAATATTCCAAGTTGTTTGCTAAAAAATGTGGTTGATTACAAAAGTGGGAACATCGTATAACTATTTACAAGCGGGGGTGTTGCTTAAGGGACATAAAGTCCTAAATATTCCATTAGCACTGTGTGAGCAGTTGAAGAATTAGATCAATAGACTGGGTGAAAATGGGGTAATAGACCCACTGAGTTATAAAGTGGCTCAGCCCTATTGTTTTGCCTAAAAATAGTTGCAGTTTCACAACCATTGTTTTAGCCAATGCTGCCTACAATTAGATAATTTTAATACTCAAACCAAGCTCCTACCGAAAGCAACAAAAACAAAATAATATGTAATGGTATGAGGAATTTATGAAATCATATCTTTAATGTTCTGATAAACCAATAATTGTAGGATAGGGGCTAAGAGAATATCATAGCATTTATGGAGGAGTACACAACAGTCTTCCACCCAGTGTTAGCTGTTATTCAGTTCCCAAGACCAGTCTTCCACTGTCCAACATGCCGAGCTAAGATACACACACTTCTCCTTAAATAAATGCATACAATGGAAAAGCCAACAGACCTCACCTTTTAAATTAGGGCAAAGTATATTTGGCTTTGACAATGCTTATTTGTTTGGGCATAGTGTGTAAATAAAGGAATTCCAAGACATGTGCCAGTGCATGTGAATGTATGTGACAAAATGAATCACTGACCTGCTTTAGGAAGAATCTGAAATCATGGCTATTCCCTAGGAGTGAAAACTAGATTGTATCTTTGACAGCTTCCACTGCTACAACGGTTTCTGCAATCTAAGCGCCAGGATACCCGTAGGGTGACAGTCATGCGCTATATAAGTACCTTCTTTCATTTCATTTCATTTCATTTCATTTCATGTGGATGCTTGGACATCTTGTAATGGTTCTTTGTTAAAGTATAACATTATTTCCAGATGTCAGGTGTGTGTGAATTTGAGCTCACACATAGCAGCCATCTTGACATGATTTTTTAAAACATTCTTCTAAATGTATCATTTCAAGGTGGGGGGCAGCCACCTTGGAACAGTCAATTAAGAAAGTAAAGTAACTGCAGTGATATCTTGCAAAAAGACAGAAGCGAGCAGCCTAGAATTAGTGTGCAGCTGCTGGGCCTTTGGAAAAATAATTATAAAAAAAAGTAAAATAAAGCATGTTCAGAAAAGGAGGGATGAGCCGAGCAACCGATGAGTGGGGAACCAAGTGGAACAGTAGCAGTGTGAAGATGCCAGTGCAGCGCACAGTAATTTTTCAAAATAGTTTACAAAATTTAAACAAGCATTTACAATGCAACGGTTTCGCCTTTGAAAAAGTTAGAGCTATTGGCATTGTAAATGACAACATTTTTATGTATGTGTTGGTTTTGAAAACAGATAAATAAATGGCACTGTCATTTACAATGCCAATAGCTTAATCTCTCGCAAATGCCACACACAAACACACAGACCCACACAGAGTCCCACACACATACATACCTACAGAGCCACACACAGAGCAACACACACACATACACAGAGCCACATACACATACACAGACACAGACACACACACAGCCCCCCCCCCCCGTCAGGACGCACCCTCCAGGGCCAGCATGGACGGGAAATCCTTGCAGTTTGAGATGCCGGTGGAGTCGGTGATGCAGGTCTTCCACAAGTTGGACCAGAAGGTGGCCGTGGTGATGACTGTGCCGTCGATGCTCGACACCTTCTAGTAGTCGGTGGGCAGCGTGGAGCAGACCAGCACCCAGCCCGACAGGGCCAGCAGGACGGCCACGATCTCCCCCGCCTTGCAGTCACTCACAGGCCATGAGAATCAATGGCAGAAGTGGGCTGACCCATTGTCACATTCTATATGCTAACACGTCACAAACAGAATGTGAGTGATATTAGAACAGACCAACGAAAAGGAATGCTCCATGGCCCCTCTCGAAATGTATATGGATGCATGTTTTTAATACATTTTTCTGACTACAAGAGCCTGGAAAATAGCTAAATATGACAAGCCGGACCAAAAAAATTGGATTAATATACACACAAAGCTAAATCACATGCATAAAATTGGATTATCACAATGAAAATCTACTCAGGGGGGCTTGTCAGACGGGGCTAAACACCAAAACTCTTGCTGACTATTGTAATGTGTGAGATTCCATGTTCCAAAATACTTCTGCAGACTTTACCACAGTGTAACAAAAAGCCACCCTTAAAGACCTGTTAGCTTAACCTTATGCTTTTCATAAGAAATGTTAGACTACTGCATTTGTCAAACCATTTCATAATAAACAGATTTAATCTATGGCATCAGACATCATTTTTCGATAGGAAATTGGAAACACTCATCTACAGGCTTGACAACAGTGGAATAACAAGCCACCCGTAAAAGCCTTTCAATTCCATTGCCTTTGTTTTAAGGTTCCAAGATTACCAGATCCTGGGCATCTAACATGGCATAAATTGTTTATCCCCATAACGAACTTGAGGCCTAGGCTTTCCAATATGGCATAAAGTGCAATTTAAGCACTCTTTTGTAGTGAAAGAACACATCTCCTGCCCAGTCATATCCTGTATTGAAGATAACCAACATTTAGGCAGGGCCAAAGCTCCTCTCTCAGTAGTGTTTCTTGTAACTCTTTTATTTTAATTACATGAGGTAATGAGACAGCTGTGCTGTCAAGCCAGCTCTAAAAAGAGACTCCTTATAAAGTTACATCGGTTTAGCGAAGTTTGGGGGATGGACACACATGGGATTTAATTGCTCCACAATGTATATTTGTACATACTTGTGTAGTATAAACCTAGTCGAAAGTGAGTAGAGTGCGGTGCTGAGTCAAAGGCAGAGACACAACCAGAAATGTAATCTAGACAACGTTCCGGGTTCTGACAGGACAGGAGTACTAATTATAGTTCGTTGAGGCAAGAATCTACTTACGTGACTCAAACACACAATAATGGTCACCATGTGCTTTTTATCTGGCTGCTGGGCACACCACAAGGGGGTAATACACATCATGCTGAATACCAAAAACTAGAAACAGCTGCCAATTAGGCCACCTGAATGAAGTCAGCTTGGTGAGAGTACTCACCTCGGAAATGGGATACTCGGGAACGAGGCATGAATGTTTAGCGCTCCGGGCAAAATGAAGGTTTGACTCTGGAGTGCTCCCTGTCCTCTAACAATAAGCTTACCTCGCCTTATTAAAGTACTGGCCATAGGGCCAGTATCAGTACCCTTAGCCAGCAGAAACCTGGTGCACCTGTGTCACACCTTCTAGGTCGGAGAGGAGCAGAGTTGACAAGGCGTGGTACAAAAATAGATGACCCAAGCCGGGGACATACTACTATATGGGTGCTTTCATCTACTGCCATCTCGACCGTATGTTTATGACAATGAAGAGTCGAGGGAGAGAAAAGGGTCAAGTTAAAGGGAATTAGGGAGAGTGGAGACAGTTGGACGGTTAGGCACATGATGTAGTGGTGGTAAATAGAACATGAAGGAAAACTATATTGAAAGGAGGGTAAGTGTGAGAGGGAAAAACTGTAGAGAAGAGGGGCGACGGAGGAAACGAGACAAGGGTAAAGGGAAGGGAAGATACGTACAGATAAGGATAGAGGGATGAAGTGGAAGCAGAGGAGGGGAGAGGAAAGGAGAAAGCGGATGAGATGGCTGTAGGGAAAGAGACAAAGCATACATGGGAGGCGGAGTTTGTGAAACAGACATAAGATGGCAAGAGGTAAGGAAAGGTGGATGGGTGAAAGAGAAGCCGTGATATAAAGACAAGGAGAAATAAAAAAGCCACGTCCCAGCAGCAAGAAACAAATGAGATAGCCGAAGACGGAACGAATTAACAGGCAATCACCGGCGGGAGAGCAGGCAGCATCCAGTCTGGCAATCCGCTCCGCTATGGACGGAGCCTGAACTCACCGGTACCTGTGCGAGGAGGTGATGGGGAGGCCGAGGGAGCCCCTCGGCCGCTGTAGCCCTGGCTTCCGCTCTCCTCTCTTCGGACGGGGAAGTCCTGGGGGGGGGGGGGAATGGATGGGAAAAACAGCACGGGCTCACGGACAGCGGGGGGGGGGGGGGCGGGAAGGGCAGGTCCTGGGGGGGGGGCTATGGACGGAGCCTGAACTCACCGGTACCTGTGCGATTTATTTATCTTTGTTCACGGCGGCAATCATAAGGGTGCACTGAAAAAGTTATTTGATCTGCTCGGTGTTTTGTTTAATCCAGTATTTAATGCATCTTGTCTTTAGGATGCGATATGTAGATGGACGAAATGTATGCACTTGTATAGTGCTTTGTCCACTGGCAGAGGAGTACTGTATTAGGATAACAGGCGAAGGCGAATGAGTGATTGGAGGAGCGTTGCTGCTGCAGTCACTCACCGTGTGGGTGTGATGCAGTAAGGGCTGCCATACCCCACGACAAACTGGATATCCTGACGTTGGCATGATGAGTATGCTTGTCTGTATTTAGGCTGAGCCGGAAAGGTGGTGTCTATTGATCAAGAGACAGACAGCAGATGCGTTTAATGCAATGCAAGAATGTTGGGAATATTGTCGGAGAAGAGGCGGCTTTGGAACTGTAGAACCAAGTTCGAGTCCCTGTGACATTCAACATCCTGTGATGGTAGAGCACAATTTCCTCTGTCAGATAGATATATTAATGGGACTTTGACATCGAGACGGTGGAGTGGCCATATAGGGGCATTCCCCTTTAACCCGTTGGCTGCTTCGAACGTTCTGCTCCAGTGCTGAACATTCAAAAAACGGGTGGGGCAGCGTCGGCCAACGGACGTGCTTAGCACTACCAAGGTAGTGCTCGCGACGACCGTTGGCCGACGGCAGCAGCCAATGGGTTAAAGTGAATTGACCCCGTGAAATAAAACATGCACGTGGGCTCCTTGATACTCCAACCCTGTGGTTACTTTGCTTCCGCTGACCTTCATCCCCGTCTGTCCGTCATGTTTTGCATGCGGCACTTAATTATTGCAGCAACTGTGTAATGATGCGATTACGCCGTATTGATCCAAAAAAGGTTTCATGCAGGGACAGGCGAAAGCCTGGCGGCACAGCTTCCATTACAGGACGCAAAACATTTTAACTAAGATACACAACAAACTGTGAGGGTGTGCTCCTTTAAAGTGAGGTACACACAGGCACTTCTGCTTTTTGCGCACACGTGCATTTACAGCTTGGGTATGCCCTGGTTGTCTGCACCTATGCATCTCGAGCAGTGAAGCACGCATTGGAGCACAGATGGCGGCAATATACTGATATGCAGTATGCTGCTGCTGTCATATATGGTGTTTGCAGACTCAATCATACCCGGGGTGGTGGTTGGGAGGGGGGAAGGGGGGCTAACAGGGCTATGACCCATGTCCCCGTTATGCCAATACAGCACCAAAAAGGACAGGGTTGCACGAGGTATGATGGGTGAGATTGAAAGTAAAAATGAGGAGGGACGCGGGGGGGAAAGGACGGGAAAAACAGCACAGGCACACGGACAGCGGGGAGGGGTGGGGGGAGGGGTGGGGGGGCGGGAAGGGGCAGTCCTGGGGGGGGGACTATGGACGGAGCCTGAACTCACCGGTACCATCACTTACCAGAAACTCCGAAATAGGGTTGACGAAAACAACGGGACATAGGGCAAACGGAGACGACAGGAGAGAAAAGGGGCGGATGACGGAAAAAGGGGGCGGGACTTAAAAAACACACGGGAACGCCCCCGATTCGCGTCCTAACGGGGGAAAGAGTGAGGGGTGGGGGGGGCGGGAAGGGGCAGTCCTGGGGGGGGGGGCTATGGACGGAGCCTGAACTCACCGGTACCATCAATTACCAGAAACTCCGAAATAGGGTTGACGAAAACAACGGGACATAGGGCAAACGTAGATGACAGGAGAGAAAAGGGGCAGATGACGGAAAAAGGGGGCAGGACTTAAAAAAACGCACGGGAACGCCCCCGATTCGCGTCCTAACGGGGGAAAGAGTGACGGACAACAATGTCTTCCAATGGCTAGCCTCCATTTATGGAGCTAGCCAATGGTAGACTAAGGCGGGACATTGCCACATAGTGTAGATCAACAGATTTCGCCTGCGCGAACGCTGCTGCGCAGCGGACTCCAGGCGAAACCTAAAAAAGGTAAAGGCACAGGAATGGGTTGTGGTGTGGTGGAGTAGCAGACGAGCAGTAGCGGGTGGGAGGTTGTGAATGTATGGCGGCCAGAGCAAAGAAGGCCTTGCGCTCCCAGGGAGTTATAAAACATAAATGTAAAAAATGTCCACTGATGTCAGAAGTGGAAAGATGCAACTGATCTAATCAAAACATTGGTAAAGAAGCTATGCCCCAGGGGTTGGACTGAAACAATAATTAGTAGAAAAGCCATCCAATCAGGAGCATTGAACTGGGATGGACAATAAATCCATCCAGTCATGAGCAAGGAGCTGACCCAAAGTTCACTCTATATTACTGTATTATAAATAATAGGTCATCGACTACAGACAGATTTGTGAGCAAGACCTAAAAAGTAATTAACAAGCAGT
This sequence comes from Lissotriton helveticus, assembly GCF_964261635.1. Lineage (NCBI taxonomy): Eukaryota > Metazoa > Chordata > Amphibia > Caudata > Salamandridae > Lissotriton > Lissotriton helveticus. The sequence continues at coordinate 1,633,497,519 of NC_136067.1, read as the reverse complement.
AACACGCCTGTCCATTCCATTGCAGCAACATGCCTTTGGTATTTGGAAACTGACTGCCAACTCGAAATAATAAGAGAACCCTTGAGGATACAAAATACCAAAACATGTAAGAAAATGATACCAACACGATCCCAATTAAAGACACTCTGGATAGAAAAAAAGATGACTAATCATTGCATGAAATAAAATTATTATGAGGGGAATAGAAAGCAAACAATTTGCATAACTATAAATTAATGGTCAATCAAGTAGTGTCATAGTTGTAAGAAATTAGATTTGACAAAGGAACAATTGGAGCAATAAACTGAGGCTCTTCCTAAGATTTTTGCCACACTTTTTTTCGGAGCAAAGATTACCACAGAAGATTTTAATACAATCAAGAATTGAATAAGGAAATAATTCTTCCCTTCCTTCTGGTCGTCAGAACATCCTAGAGTTGAAGAATTAACCCAGTATGCCCCTCTAGCCCACCCAGAACAAACAGGGGTTATCTAAAACAGGCAAGCATGTTATAATACAACGTAAATCGTATTTATTTCAAAGAATATCAAAAGATCTTGGGAAATCACCACACTACTCTCTTTAGATGAGATAACTCTCGGGTCCAAAACATGACTCATTGATGACAAATGACCCCAGATTGGACTGTGGCCTAATGTAACAGCTCAAACGCAAAAAATCAGACTGTACAGTCTTAAGTTAAGAGTTTAATCTCCAATAAGGCTCCAGACAAGCTGTTGAACACACAATTTCTGTATGCCTTAACTTGGAAATGACTAGCCCAAACAACAATCAAGGAAAATGGCCCAATAAAGAGTATCAAGGAAGAATTAGATATTTCAAGCTGGCTAATCTTTTCCAGTGATAGAATGACAACATGACTAAATCCGTAGACATTATAGGGGACACTGCTTCATAAATTCCAAAATTTTCATGGAGTATCCTGCTTCCAGAGAGACGTGAAAAAATAGAAGTGCTAAACATCCAGGCTCAATCACTGAATTGGAATTACATTTTGCATCTAAATGTCAAAATAGAGTTCAAAACAGACTTAGAAAACAAGAATGATCTGGTGAAATAGCACTCAGTCACAACCACTGTCTTGGTTGAATCGGGTAGCCATTATTTAAACCAATTTTTGGTATATGTGCCTGCACTTGTTACCCTTTAGTTAAAGGTAAATTGGGAGAGTCTTAAAAGGATATGCAATAAAATGTAAAACTTACAAAATATTATTTGGAGAGCAGCTAATGGGCGTGGCAGAAATTTGCAGTCTAAGCCTACACACTAATATTGGGGAAATGGCTCCCTTACAAAGTGAACTTGGGAGCACAGTTGGCAAGTCTTGTCAATGAGGGAGGCCCTCACTAGTGGGATTTGCCAATGCGCACACCACAGTCTATACCTGTAGAGGGCTTGAAGGCCAGAACAATGAGGGCGCCAAAATATGGTGGAGCTTCCCTCATTAGTGCCAACACTCCCTATGCAAAGACTGATGGCATGGTGGATTAGACATCCACATCCTCATTAACCAAAAAATGCTCACCCACATTGTTATACTTTCCATATTACAGTACATACCATTGATTTGCTGACCATACTAAAATGAAATGATTATACATGCACAGACTGGTAAGGCGAATGTGATAACCACTACACTACAGAAAGTCACAAAGTATTTTGGCCTGACCCACAATTAGACTGGTGTCTTACATAGGTTTATGTAATGTGGTTCTGGCTTTCTAACACAAAATTAAGAGAGAGATTGCTAAATCTCTTAATGCATTTAATAAATAAAAACTACATTTTAGAGAAATTAGGAATTTGATTTAGAATACATAAAAGATTCCAGGAACAGGGGACACCTTAGATTGTTAATAGTACCAAACATCCAGGAGTTTTTATTAAAATATGTTATCAAATGTTCTCAGGCTTAAGAAAAGAGACGTAATACTTCTGATGTTGGAGAGAACGTGCAAGAAGAAGATACTGGACATTTTATGAGATCCTTCCCAAACGAACTAATTTTGTGTAAGGTAATCAAAGAAGTCGCAACAGTAATGGCTTTTTCCCTTCCCAGAGACGACAGTGTCATTATACAAGGGAACCTTCATAAGAATACATATTCTTTACAATCAAAAAATAGTAAAACCTCTGCCAGGCTCCCAGCAGCGAAACAAGCTAAAATGGTTTATCAGGGTAAAGTAAAAAATCCACCAGAACATAAATCACCATGAAAGTCTAATATAAAAAGTTAATAAATAACGTAATTCTTCACTCCAACTTCAGAATGGGCAAATATTTTGTTAATTTGCTATGATGTATTTGCCTGTCCTACAGCAAGAGGAAAGAAAAGCAGGTTTTAACTATGGGCATAATGGAGGCTCTATTTACATGGACCACCAAACTCGTAATGAAGCCCTCAATGTGTCTCAGGTTTTGGCATTTTACATCTACCAGGGAAACCTTCCAAATTGTTTTAATGTAACAAAAGACAGATAGTAGCAAGTGTGAAAAACGAACAACTTAATTATGGGAAAAACTGCCCTTGCCAAAAAGAGCATGCATCACTGTCTTTCAGCTATGCATGCTGTGAAGTATCCAAACGCATTTATTGCAAACCCCTGACATCTTTGTGGAGGCAATCAAGATAAGCATCTTCAAAACAACAGTAGAAAATCCAGTACTAAAAATGAAACTTCCAAACTCTTTGCACTTTATCATCTTCTTTCTTGCTAAGCACCACTCACAGAGCCTACAATCGTTGATCCAAACTCGACTCCTATCTTTTTTAGGACTGGCCTTAGGCAAGATCTTTAGATTTTACTAAAATGATATGTATACCTCATACATCATTTGGTAATGGGTCTTCCCATGTGTTTCTGTGGCTAACTTTACTGTGAGTAGTGGCTTTCTGCTCTTTCATAAGGAGCACATCCACACACAAAGTAGCTCCCTTCAGAGCCAAGGACTAGTATAGCAATGCCTGCTTTTTGAGCCCAAACACATATATTTTGCCTTTAACCATTTGTTTAGATCATAGAGGGGCCAGCTGCTTTGATAACATTTTGCAAAAATCATGGCTAAACAAAACAGGGATTGTTAAGGCCAAACGGCTATCAGCCAATACCAGAGCTATTGGTTTTGCCAATGCTTTTTTTCAACATGCAATGGATTTGCCAGGAACACTGATAAAACGCCATTAAACTTGAGTCTAAAAACAGTGGACATAGGCACGATGGCATAACTACTCAAAAATATTTTAGATGGAGAAATTGAATTAAGGTGCTCATAAAAGTAAATGATTAGTATATAAACCAACGATATTTCACAGAAAAAGTCTGTTCTTTCTCAATTCCAAGGAACCACAGCATAAAATGTACCGAACGGCTGTATCAAAAATGAAGAGCTGGAAATTACGTCAATAGGTTTTTCAGGCCAAACTGTGATAAAGAAATGAGTTATGCATCACCTGATCAGGTGTGTAGAGTCTACAGGAATTGATGGAGCTGAACAGATTTCAGCATATGAAAATCCTCTTATAACACATAAGTCCTGATTTAGAGATTGGAGATGGATGGATATCCTGTCCACCTTATTGCAAGTGCCTTATATCCCATGGCACTTTAATAAGGCAGACGGGATATCCGTCCCATCTGTCAAATTCTATATCAGGCCCTTAATACGTGAATACTGAATACTGTTGACAATTAAAATAGGAGTCTTTAATGAAATAGAGGCATACATATTCTGCGAAGGGTAGTCAGTGAACTATAATACCAATAACTGAAATAAGTGTTTCAAATTCTGTTAATAAATATGTATTTATAGTTTGCTGACAGATTCCAAGGTCCTAGGAAATTCATCTTGAATTGGTCTCCATCACTAGAATTTATTTCTATTACCTCTTGCAGAAAACCACCGAATGGTTCAAGTAAGAAAAGGCGTACTTTCTAAAAGTGGTGTTTTCAAACCTGCAATTTAAAAACCAACTTCACTAAAAGATGTGTTTTTAAATTGTGAGTCCAGAGACAACAAACTCTTCTAAATTTTCTATCTGCTCCCAATTGGAAGGTACACTTGGAAAGTGTTACAAGGCAGCTCCAAACCTAACCTATGGGAGCGATAGGCCTTGCTGTAGTGAAAAACTAATTTAGCCGTTTTCCACCAACAGGACATGTAAACTTTAAAAACACATGTCCTACCTTTTAAATACACTACACCCTGCCTATGTGGCTACCTTAGGGGTGCCTTACATGTAATAAAAGGGAAGGTTTGGGCCAGGCAAGTAGGTGAACTTGCCAGGTGGACAGGGTAGTTTAAAACTGCACACACAGGCTCAGCAGTGGCAGGCCTGAAACAGGTTTGAAGGGCTACTCATGTGGCACAAGCAGTGCTGCATGCCCACTAATAGCATTTGATTTACAGGCCCTGGACACATGTATTGCACTGTACTAGGGACTTATCCATAAATCAAATATGTCAATCATAGAGAAACCAAATACCATTACATTTTAGATACAGAGCACATGCACATTAGCACTGGTCAATAGTGGTAAGGTGCCCATAGTCCTAAAGCTCGCAAAAACTAAGTTCAGCACACAGTCAAAAACAGGAGGTCAGGGGGCGTGGCTTAGCAGGCCAACATGGCGGATATGTGCTAGCCAGCTCCGTCCAGCCCAACACTTATCCTACCTTTATCCTGGCTTTCTAGGGCATTGCTTAGTCCTGGAGGGAGCATCTTGGTGCCGAGTACTGGTGTGCGCGGTCCGGTGAGCGGCTGCAGAATCGGGAGCGGCTGAGGACCGGTGCCGTCGAGTCCACGAGGCGCGGCCTGTGTCTTGCGGCAGAGCAGGGGCGTGGAGTTTGGTGTGCCCCGGAGGCAGTGCTTGCTGTGTGGCCGCCCTTGGGTGCCTGCGGCGGCGGCAGCTGGCGGCTCGTCTGTCGCAGGGCGGATCGGCCTCGGAGCCCTGCAGGAGTTTGCTGGTAAGGAGCTGGGAGGAGGGGGTGCCCTCGGCCTGCTGAGGAACATGGTGGCCCGAGGTTCAACCGGAGATTGCTGTGGTCGGGCACTGGTTGCAGTGAAACACGTGTGTGGGCCCCCCCCCCCTCGGACTGCTGTTAGTGCCCGGGTATCGGCGGCTATATCGGGTCACGTGGGGGAGTAAGAGGAGCCCGGTGAGTGCGGCCTGGTCCCTCTTTGAACCCCAGGGGCCTTGGACTGGTAGAGGAGGACAGGCACCGTGGTGGCCCTGGTCCTTGGAGACCCTTGATCTGGAGTGGTGGTGGGCCTGGCCGGGTGCATGGCCTTTGGAGGCGCTCCATGGTGGTCCGGTGCCCGGTGAGGGGCCGGGAGGTGTGGCGCAGCTCCCGGAACAGGACGCTGGATTGCTGCTGACCTTCGCCGCTGCGTGGGCCCCGGGCGTATATGTAGGCCGGTGGGCCTAACTTGGTGGAGACTCCCTGCTCTGACGGTGGTGGTGGGGCATGTGATCGGCGACCTCATCGGGTCACGGCACCCCGGGGGAGACGCGTGAGCAGACTGTTCTGCGCCTCATTATAGGGTGCAGATGTTATACTACTGCGTCAAGATCTACGGAATGCGGAGTCTCGCATCACAGAGGCCGATACCCGCATCTCGGGAGTGGAGGACGATGTCTCGGTCCTCAAGCAGAAGGTGGCAAGCATGGAAGGCATCCAGAAGGGTCTGGCGCTCCGGGTCGAGGATGCGGAGGGACGGGCAAGGCGGAACAACCTGCGCTTTGTTGGATTTCCAGAGGGGTGCGAGAATGGAAATATGGAGCGCTTCCTCACACAATGGCTGGAAAGCTGGCTACCTCCCGATGCGCTGTCCCGGTGCTTTGTCGTGGAACGGGCCCACAGGGCGCTCACTCAGAAACCGCCAGTGGGGGCTCGCCCACGACCAGTGATTGCGAGGTTGCTGAATTACCTTGACCGTGACTGTGTTGAAGCAGGCCAGCATCAAAGAACCCTTGTTATATGACAACCATCGCATCCTGGTGTTCCCAAACTATACCAGACCTGTGCAGCAGCAACTGAAGAACCGGGTCAGAACCCAGCGGTGCCAGGGACACACCTGAAATCTTCGGGTTCCACCTGTCTTGGTATATAGAGACACGGAATACTTCTGGGTGGCGTCAGAGACCAAGTTTATTAGCTGCAGCTAGTAACAGAAATCCCAACAATACATCACAATGTATATTCCTAGGAGACTGTTCAAATTACTAAGGCAAGACATCTCCTTTTATACACCATATTCTCATTATAAATGTACACCCACTGCGCAAAATTCTAACCAATAGGGCACATTTTCTAACTGAGTATCACATTAACAAAAACCCAATTTACAGTAACCCAACCCAAAAGTTAATTATTAGGAATGTCCCAAATTCAATCTTTGCAAGCCGGACAAATTTATAATTGAAAAGCACAACCCATGTAATGTCAGAACATAAAGGAAACAGTAATAGATGCTGAACAAGATAAAACATGTGCAAGGAAACTAAAGGTTAACGAGGTCCTGAACATTAAGTGGCAATCTTAGACAAGGATCAAACCAAGGGAAATTGGCTTTGCGAGGCCAGTTTCAGGTGAAGAGGTCAGTTTCTCTGCAGTTCTTTCAGAGTCGAAAGAAACCCAGTTAGTGTACACATGAACTCAGAAGGCCAGGCCACTTGTTCGCCGGGCCTCTTTCACAGGCCTACGTGAGGGCAACACAAAATGGAGTCAGGCTCGAGAATTACAGAACCTCACAACGCCAATCGTTTATGGCGGCAAAGGCCAGATTGAGGGAACTTAAACTCCCATATGCCTTGCTGTTCCCAGCTCGCCTGTGCGTTGTATTTCAATCCCGCACCCATTTCTTTGACTCCCCGGAGGAGGTCTTCAAGTGGACTGATGAGACTGTGCGGATGCGGGTACATACGCCGCCTGGACTACAATTCAGTCATCCCTGAGTGAGGGGTCATTGAAGAATCCCCATGGACAGCGCCGGACGGGGCACAGACGATCATGGTCCCAGAGGCGTTCTGTGTCCTGCGGAGCCTCCTCCCGGGGAGATACGGCTTCCCAGCACCAGGCGGTGGATCCTTGATTCTTGAGCATTGAATGGAGCCGAGATGCTTATCCAATTGGACTGTGTGATTGATTAAGCTGTGTTATGTAGAGGAAGCCCTTAGGGGGGCTGCACCCCCACCTGTTTAGTGTGTGTGGGGAGTGTGCCTGGGGGTCATGTGTTGCGAGTTGGGGATCCATTGGTGGGTGCAGACTGTGCCCCCCTTTGGGGGGTATGGTGTTGACCCCGCCGCAACAGGTACTTCAGTGTTTTTGAGGTATAGGGTGGGGGGTTTGTTGTGGGGATGGGGTTTGGTTGGGGGTTTGGGTTGTGCTTTTACACTGGGCACACCACTATATGTGTGCACGCTGCCGGGTCCTCCTGTCCATGATACACCATGCTTGATGCCTGATGGCTAGTGGGGCTGTGGATGTTCGGGTGCCCACGGGCACTCTCCGTGTAGTGAGCTGAAACATGCGTGGGGTTTTAAATAAAATCAAGCGCGGGGCTGTCCTGTGCCGGCCAAGACAGCCGGAGCTGATATCCTCCTTTTGCAGGAGACCTATTTGATGGGTTCCAAGGTCCTTTGCTTGGAGCGCTATGGCTTCCAGCAAGTCTTTCATGCTGGGTTTGTGCAAGGTTCTAGGGGGGTGGCGGTCATAATCCACCACTGGGTCCCGTATGTGCATGCGCAGCAATGGTTGGATCCGCAGGGGCGATACATATTTCTTCGGGCATGATTGGGGAGGATCCCATTGTGTTGGGATGTGTGTATGCCCCTCCCCCTTTACAGTGGTCCTTAGTTGAACGGCTGCTCTCTCTGTGGGCAGATATACCGGACATGGCCTCAGTAGTGGGTGGAGATTGGAATGATGTCATCGATATGGGTAGAGACAGAAGTAGGGCGGGAGGGGGCCCGGGTGGCATGTATCCCACGAAATTGCACTCCCTGGTTACTGGCCTGGATTGGGTGGACGCCTGGCGACACATACATGGAGACGAGAGGGAGTTTACCTACCTCTCAGCGGTACATAAATCATTCTCTAGGTTAGACTATGTTTTTGTACCCCGGGCAACGGTGACGAGTGTGGTGTCTGCTGGGATCCTCCCCAGGGGGCTGTCGGGCCACTCTCCGGTGTTTGTGGAGTTTCGGCTGGGCAGGGGCGGCAGCCCCTTCGCTGGCGCCTAGCGGTATGGCATTTGCAGAATGCCGACTACGAGAAGCAAATGCGGGAGGCGATCACGGACTATTTTGTCACCAATGTAGGATCGGTTTCTAGCATGGTAACGCTCTGGGAGGCACTGAAGCCCACTCTACGGGGATGGATATCGCATGGTGTATGGCAGCCCGTAGAAAACGTCGGGACGAGTTGGTCAAGGCGGAGGCAGAGGTGGAGGCCCTTTAGCGTCGGAGTCGGGGAGCGAGCGATGGTCTGGTGGTGCGTCAACTGCTGCAGGCACAGCAGTTGTACGCCTATCTCCTACTGGATGAGGCCCACCAAATTTGGCTGACGTGACACCAGCCAGAATCTGCCAATGGGGCGACAAGTTGAGCAAGATGCTACATCGGCTCTGCCAGGGCGTTTTTCATCCACAGGCCCTTCCAGGGGTGCTCGATGAGAGTGGGGCACTGATAACAGACCCCAGGGCCATAGCGGAGAGCTTCGCCATCTACTCTGAGGATCTCTATGCTCCGAGTGTCTACCCGAAGGCTATGGTGGACAAGTTTATTGCGGATCTCCCGCCCAAAGCGGTGTCCGATGATACACGCCAACGGCTTGAGCTCCCCCTATCGGTGGAAGAATTGGGCAAAGCCCTGGGAGAACTCAATACCAGGAAGGCCCCGGGACCCAATGGGTTCCCCGCTGAATTCCATTGTCTGTATAATCTGCAGCTGGTGTCCTACTATCGGGCGGCGGTGGAGGAGGCCAGGGAGACCGGTCGGCTCCCCCCGGACTGGCGACATGTGGAGGTGGTGGTGTTTCATAAGCCGGGCCGGCCTCTAGAGCAGCACGCCTCTTACCATCCCATTTCTCTTCTCAATGTGGAGGCAAACGTTTTAGCCAAGGCTCTGGCCAACCGCCTCCTGCCGTATTTCTTGGCTTTGGTCCACCCAGACCAGGCCGGGTTCATGGCCCAGAGAGCGATGCGGCACAACATACGGCAGGCCCACGTAGCATTGGCAGCGGTCCGACGGACAGGGGTACCAGCTGCGCTCTACTGGCGGACATGGATAGGGCGTTCGACTCCCTGAGCTGGGTCTACCTGTTCGCCCTTCTTCGTAGGCTTAATCTTGGCCCCCGGTTTCTGTCGTATGTGAGGCTACTATATACCGAATTGACCACGTTGGTCCGTGTGGCGGGTGCGGTATCGTCTAGCTTCCCAATTCATCGAGGCACCAGGCAGGGGTGCCCCTTGTCACCTTATTTATTTGCCCTTGCTATGGAGCCGCTTGCGGCCTGGGTGCGCATTGATGCAAAGTTAGAGGGGTTTGAGTGGGCTGTACATGAACCCTCGTATGTCTACACTATGGGTATTGGGGGCTCGGATGAAGTGGGTGCATGGGCATCTGCGCTGCAGGTGGCGGTGGGTGGCCTCAAACATCTGGGCGTTTTCCTCTCCGACGTGCTGGCTGTGTCATGGGAGCGGAATGTGGTACCAGTTTGGGAGCACGTGCATTTGGATATCAAAACCTGGTCCCGTATGCCACTAACGATCCATGGCAGATCGGCAGATCGGCAATATTCAAGATGGTCGCACTCCCCCGCCTGCTGTACCAGTTGCAGAATCACCCGTACGCGGTCGCGTCCCGGTGGTTCCGGCTGGTAAATTCGGCACTGGGGCAGTTTCTCTGGGGGGGAGCAGCGGTGCGTGTCACATTGCATACGTGCTTTCTCTCCACTTACTGTGGAGGCCTAGCGACCTCAGATATCCTTTCATATTATCAGGCCTCGCACCTGTTGGACCTCAGCAAGGGATGGTATGGGGACAGGGGGGACCCGGCCTATGCTGTGGAGCGGTACATGATGGGGCAGTCCACTCTCCATACGATACTCTATGCAGCTGCGTTGTGTGGTGCATTGCTGCCGGCGACAAAAGTAGTCTTCCAAATTTGGCGACAATCTCTGAATCACACGGGTTGGTAAAATACACTAACGGAAGAAACCCCCCTGTGGTATTATATGCGCCTACCTGACCTGGCGGCCCTACAGGGCTTTTGGGGTTGGGATGTCATTGGCATCTCCACCCTGGGTGATGTGGTGTGCGATGGCTCCCTCAAATCATTTCAAGATCTGCTAGTGGAATTTAACATGTCCCAATCGCAATTCTTCTGGTACCTCCAGTTCAGACACGCGCTTACCCCCAGCCTGGAGGGCCTTGACTCTATCCCCGAGTTTAGCACACTGGAAGCAAAAGTTTTTATGGGTGACCTGGAGACCAAAAAGATATCGCGGATATACCAGACCCTGGTCACCCACAGTGCGTCCCAACTGGAGACATTTTTGGGGGGGTGTGGGGAGAGGATGTGGGGGTCTTGGAGGAAGAAGACTGGAGGGAGGCCTTAGCTGCACCTCGGGGGCAGACATAACAATGCGTCTCCGGGATAGCCGGCTCGCGACCGAGATGGCCGCGCTTTAGCTCGGCTCCGTTCGCCCGCCTGGGTTTTCACATTTATCCTGCTGTAATCCTGCCCCGGGAAGCCCTGTTTGCTGAGTGGTGGTGCTACGACGCCTTGCAGGCACTTACCTCTTGTTCCGGTTATCCTGGCTGCTGTGGATCCGGTGCAGTGCCCCCGATTGTGTTGGGGTGTCGGAGGCGGACTGGCCTGGATCTTCTTGCCGGCTCCCGGGCCAGACGGAGCCTGCGGATCTGCCCTCCGGGGCGCGGAGGAGGTGGTCGGAGGGCCGTTGTTCGTGTGGGCCGGAGGTCCTTCCTGGCCGATTCCTGTGGAGAGGAGGCCTATGGTGGAGGCGCTGCCTTCCGCGGTCGAAGCTCCTCGTGTGTCCGGCTTGCTCTCCCTTTGTTCTCCGGTCCGGCCATTTTGATTTTGCCGCCCGGACTCGGAGAACGGGACCGGCGGCGTTGGGTGGCCGGCGAATCCCTTTCTTCTGATGGCCCCCCTTCCTGCCCGGGGTGCTCTGTTGCCGGTCAGCGGGACTTTGTTTGCCTTACTGCCGCCCCGGCGGAGATTTACAGCCGCGCTGCCTTGTCGGACTCTCAAAATGGCGACCGACCCCGAGTGTCTTGACCGGGCCTGGGCGAGCGCTGGGGGCCCGCCGCATGGCCCGGGTGCCGGATACTGTGAATGTTTTCCTACACTTAAGGAGTTACTGGACACCCTGCTCTCCTGGCGGCTCTGTGTGACCGCGCCTATCCTAGCTTCGGAGATGGTTCCTCACGGCGGGCCTCCTGGGCCCCCACGGCCAGATGTGATTGTGCCGCCGCGGGGTGCGGCTGGAATTATCCTGGCGGAATTGGCCCCGGCTCCGACCGCGTCTGCTGCTGTACGGAACTTGATGGCGCCTCCTCCTCCTGCGCTACCTTCTTTTTCTCGGGCCCGGGAGCTGGATTTTACTTGGCCTGGCCTTCATGACTCTCCCGCTTCCTTTCGGTCGCTGCTGCCCGGCGATTTCTCCTGTGCTGGCCCAGATGGGTCGGTTCTCCTGGACATATCCTTGGACTCGTGCCTGCATCGGTTGCTACACTTCGTGACTTTCCTGGATCGTCCGTGTTCCACTTTACGTGCCTTTTCCGGACTGCCGTTGGATCTTCCTGCTGTCTGTCTCCTGTTCTTCGTAACCTGGTCCTCGCTGGATCGGACCGTTTCCACTTTGGACAAACAAGGACAGGGCTGATGTATATTGGCATCTGTGTGCGGTAGTCTTGCACTGGTTTGGACGGTCAACCTGTCCCGGTATGGTTCTGTGTGATTGACTGGTGCCCCTGGACTTTAACCCAATGTTCTTTGGCTTCCCGGGGACCTGGCTCCTCGACTCAGGCGGGTGGCTGGGTGCGTTTACTCCTGTCTCCCGGCCCTCCCCCGTGTATGTCTGTGTGTGTTTCCCATCCCTCGTTTCCTTCTCTTCCCTTCCCATTTTTGTCTTTGTTTCCGACTTAACTTTGCTCCGCTATATTTCGGGTTCTAATTAGGGCGACAGGCACGCTGCGGGGGGGTAGGCCGTAGCCTTCTGCAGGGGTGCAGGGTGGGCTTTAGGGGTGGGTTGGGGGGGTCTGTCCGTATTGGGGGGTCTTTTTCCTCCCTTATTTCCTCTTTTTCTGTTCTATGGCTCTTGTGTGTTCACTTTTTCCGGGACTCCGTCTCCTCCTGTATCCCCCTGGGGAGTTTCTGTGACTTTCGTATTCCGGTATGTATCTGATTGTAGCTCGCTGGGTAATTCGGTATCGATTTTGCTATGTCGCTTGCCGGACTCTATTATCCTGCTTTCACTCCTGGGGGTGCGTGGTTTGGTGGGAGTCCCTTCTTTCGTTCCCTTTTTCCCTCTCCCCTTTTTCCTCCTTTATGGGGGTCCTTTTATTTTGTTGGGATGCGTATCGTATTGTCTTTTGTTATGTGGGCCTTTTTGATCATGTCTCCTCAATTTGGGTGGGGGCGGCGACGGGTAGGTGCGATTTGATTGATGCCATTGTCGTTTCTTTATATTCCGATTACGTTTATACTCTTTGATAGCTATGTTGGTATGGCCTCTTTTGTCATTCTGTGATCGTAAGATGGCGGCTTGCCGCGGCCCCTCCCTGGTTGTTTTTTGCACGGCCCATGATTCTTCTGTTTCCCCACCCCGCATTAGAAAATTAACCTTTTATTGTCCTGTTCTTGCTGATTGCTCGATGCTCTTATTGTTTCTCCTGTGCTCCTGGTGACATATCCTGTTGAAACTTTGTTTTTCATTTATTACGTTATCTACCATGTGGTGGCCAGCCCTCGTGGGTTGTAGGCCCGTATTTGTGAGCTTTCTTTGTACAATAAAGGTTTTAAAAAAAAAAAAAAAAAAAAAAACAATGCGTCTCCGCCTCATCCAATTTAAATACATCCACCGGGTTTATTTTACTCGGGTACGATGGTGGCAGGCTGTACTGATTGCTTCCCCGGAATGCCTCCGGTGCGGTGGGATGGAAGGCACATTTCTGCATACAGTCTGGCAATGTCTGTCGCTGGAACGTTTTTGGAGAGGGATATTCATCTGCCTCTCTGAGGTTCTGGAGTGGTCGCTTCCACGTACACCACAGTTTGCCCTGTTGCATGTGATGGAAGGGATTGGGGGCAATATCTATAAACGGCATCTGTTACAGTTGGGCCTCACTTTGGCGAAACAAGATATTGCTAAGATGTGGAAGGATGCGCGGACACCCTCGGTGGCCGCCTAGAAAAACGGCCTTGACTTCTGCATGGGGTTGGAGCGGCCAATCTTTGTGGCCCGGGGATGCCCGCGTAAGCATTACAAAATTTGGAAGCGGTGAGCTGACTATATGGGCTTGTAGTTAGAGCCTCCGGTTGAAACGGACGATAGCCCAGTGGAATGAGGGTAGGGACGGGGTGGTTGGGCCTGGTGCAGGGTGGGGGGTAGTCTGGGGTGTGTGTGTGTGTTCGGGAGGGTGGGTCTGGGTGGTGGTTGTGCAACTCGGGGGTGGGGGGAGGGGGAACACTGTTGGGGCAAGTGGGGCTGTTATCCTAAATGATGCCCTTTGTCAAATATGCTGGTTGCATTGTTTTCCAAAAAAGTCAATTGCTGCCTTGTAAATGTGTAACGAGATACTGCAGTGGCCTCTGGAGTACAGAACCATGCGCCTATTGAGCAAATTGACGAATAAAGTTTATTTATTTTTTTTAACAGGAGGTCAGACGCAAAAAGACAGGGGTAACCACTCTAAAAGATGGCAGGTCTAGCACATGTCCTCCTAGCAGAAAGTAGGGAGAACTACCCAACCTCTTGGGCGTTCTCTTCACTACTGCGTTAGAACCTGGAAAGACTATCAGTGTTGGCATGTTCTGTTCCAGGACGGTGTTCCACTGTAAAGTCCATTCCCTGTAGGAAGATGGCCCACCCCAACAGTTTAAGATTCTCACCCCTCATCTTCATTAGCCATCTGAGGAGCCTGTGGTCTGTCTGAATCCGAAAAAAAGAGCCCCAAACAAGAAGGGTCTTAGCTTCTTCTCAGCCCAGACCACAGCAAAAGCTTTGCTTTCTATTGTACTCTATCTCTGTTCCCTGGGGAGTAACCTTCTACTGATGAAGGCTACAGGTTGAACCAGGCCCTCTTCATTTAGCTGTGAAAACACTGCCCCATGCCATGCTCTGAGGCATCAGTCCACACTACAAATTAATTGGAGAAACCAGAAGTCTTGAGCAGGGGCGCCATGGACATGCCTTCCCTCAGGATGTCAAAAGAGGTCTGGCATGCCTCTGTCCAGATCACCTGACGTGGCTGCTTCTTGGATGTCAGCTCTGTCAAGGGGGCAACAATGGTGCTGTATCCCTTGAAGGATCTCCTATAGTAACCTGTCAGACCTAAGAAGGCTCTCACCTCTGTCTGGGTCTTGGGGTGCCCATGCCAGAATGGTATCAATGTTTTGTTGCATATGCTGCCCCATGCTGCCCCCTACTTGGTGTCTCAAGTAAACCACAGACACCTGCCCTATCTGGCACTTACTGGCCTTGATAGTGAGTCCTGCACTCTGCAGGCGCCTCAACACTTCTCAATGGTTTTGGAAATGGTCCTCCCAACTGGCGCTGAAGACTGCAATGCTGTCAAGGTAGGTGCCACTGAAGTTCTCCAAACAAGTCAGGACCTGATTGGCCAACCTCAGGAAGGTGGTAAAGGCATTCTTCACCCAAAAGGCATAACGCAGAACTAGTAGTGCCCTTCTGGTGTTAAGAATTCTGACCTCTCTTGTGGCCCCTCAGTCAAGTCAATCTGCCAGTGCCTAGACGTTAGCTCAAACATGCTGAGGAACTAGGCAGTTACAAGCTGATCATTGAGCTCATCAGCTCTGGGGATGGAATGCACGTCAGTCTTGGTAACGGCATTGAGCTCACGGTAGTCAACACAGAACCGTAGTTCAGGTGTGACTCCGGGCAGAGCAGCCTTGGGGACCAGCACCACTGGAACCGGACCAAGGACTGTTGGAGGGCTCCTTAATCCCTAACTCCAGCATCACAGATGCTGGCCCTCTGTCAGCAAACCTGTACATTTTGTGCTTAACAGGTAGGCTATCCCCAGTGTCAATATCTTAAGTATACCAATGGGTAACTCCTGGGGTCAGTGAGAACAGAGATGCAAACTATACCAGCAACAGGCAACAGTCTCTCTGCCTCTCTAGAGTCAAAGTAGGGGAGAGGTTCATAACGCAGCCAGCTCTAAGGCAGTGCGATTGGTGACACAGCACTTGGCACTGAGTTTGGGGGGTGCCCTGTTTTCAAGTACAACATGGCTTTAAAAGCACCTGCTGCGTTCCTTGCCTCCAAAACTTTTCAGGCAACCATAAACATGTCAAGATAACTTTGGTGATAAATGGTCCTACTGCATAGAGATCTGAGTTTTGTCTTATGGAAGTTCTGACTCATTATGAAGTAGCGCAGGAGGTTCAAATGCCTGCTGCAAAGCATGTGTACCATGCAGATCACAAAATGCATATAATGTAAATAGGTCAGTGTGTTACTGCTTTTGTCAGAGCGACCCTTCTATTACCTGTGGTTTATAAATTTAAAATACCATAAAATATATAGAAGAGTGAGCTATGAACTTTCTTCAAAGACCAGCATGCAAAGGGCAAGGTATAGATTAGAGCGTTTTCCCCCCAGTCTTTAATTATCCTAATGTTGCAACAAGGTTTCACTTGGGTAGAAATTAATTCTTATTAGTAAAGCCAACCCCCAACCACGGTGGTACTTTTTAAATTCTGAGTTTGTTCTTCTCCAGACCAAGCACTCTTAAACTATACTGTCTCCCAATAGGGATGGTATGTGACTCCTACCTACACCTTGTAGTCCTCTGTCTATTCTAACATTTCCTATACACTAATTTACACACTTATGATTAATTGTTTCTGTGCAATGTGTTTGTGATGTATAGTGCTCGGACAACTTACATTTAAATGAGTGGCACTATAAAATAAAAGAAATGCATAAGAGAGTGTTATGGAGACTTGAGGGGCACTGTTAAAGGGAGGTAGTGAGGGAATCCTTAGAGAAGGACGTCATTGGGGAGCACTAACAAACATTGTTGCACCGGGTGCCATTAGCACTAAAACCGGCCCTTAGCTCACACCCTCTACTGCCCCATTCTGCTCTTTGGAAGACAGGAGGTCGGGAAGAGTTTCACTCTCCTCTTCAACCCCATCATCAGTAACCAAGAGCAGGTTCAACTCAAACCTCTCGAAGTGGGGTTTATTATTTATTTATTTAATATTTTATTTATTATAATGTTTTGTATAGCGCGAACAAGACCCGTGGGTATCAGAGCGCTTCACATAAAAGAGCATGTTAAAGATTAACATATAAAGTCACATTGATCACATCACATAGAAATGAGGTAGATAGTCACATCACACATATATGAGGTAGATAATTATAAGGCTTTGGGAGGAGTGTATAGATATATATCCCTCCGTATGAACATTATGCATTAAGAGGTCGGTTAAGGTTAACTTATATCATATCTATTTACGCAAACCAGTATGAGGTAGAAGATTATATGGCTTTACGATGTGAGATAATATATAAATTCACATTGACATGAGGTAGTGATGCCCGCCCCAGTAATGACGCCAGTCTCATATCGTCGAATCCTACCACTTATTCCCGTTGAGGCTCCCCTTTCTGATGGCGTGGATGTTCTGAAGTAGGGCTGCACTTGTTTTTAACCGTGATCAATAAACCTA
This sequence comes from Lissotriton helveticus, assembly GCF_964261635.1. Lineage (NCBI taxonomy): Eukaryota > Metazoa > Chordata > Amphibia > Caudata > Salamandridae > Lissotriton > Lissotriton helveticus. The sequence goes on along the minus strand of NC_136067.1, from coordinate 1,633,480,546 downwards.
TGTAAGGTATTTACTCATCATGAAGCTCTTCACTTCTCGCTTAAATGTTCCAATATTCTGAATCTTCCTGATGTTTGGGGGGAGTGAGTTCCAGATTCTGGGGGCGGCTCCTGAGAACGCTCTGTCATAAGTTTTTTTCTTTCTGAAAATGGCTGGCCGCAGCAGCAACTCCTTGGCACTCCTAGTTGGTCTGTTACCTCCCGATAGTTTAATTTTTTTGGCTAGGTATCTTGGCGTGTTGTAGTGGAGCGCTTTATGGGTGATATACGCTATCTTTAGATGTATTCTGGCTTCAAAGGGTAGCCAGTTTAAAGCTTTCAGTTGAGGGGATATATGGTCAAATTTTCTCGAACCCGTGATGAGTCTTGCAGCTGCGTTGAGGCACGCTTTTAGAGGTGCTGTGGACGTTTTTGGTAAGCCAGCTAGGGTGGTGCAGCCATATTCGATCCTAGAGATAACTAGGGATTGGATTACAAGATTAAGATCCGCCTCTGAGAGGAATGGTTTCAATTTTCTTAAGTAATTCAGGTGGAAGCGGGCACTTTTAGCCATTGAATTAATGTGACCTTTCATGTCAAGGTTTTCATCTAAAGTGATTCCTAGCGATTTAGCTGAATTGACTAGAGTTGGGGTGCAGTTTAGCGCCGTCACCAGCTTGGTCCATTCCTTTATTTCTGCCTGGCTCCTTGTTGGTGAAATTAGTAGGAACTCTGTTTTGTGGGCGTTTAGCTTCAGATGGTTGGAAGTTAACCATTGCAATGCTGTTTTTAAAGTCTCATTCATTAGCTCAATGTCTTCAAGGGAGGCGATCTTTATGTATATCTGCGTGTCATCCGCATACATGTGATAGGATATCTGTGATTTTCGGAGAATTTCTGTAAGAGGTTCGACATACAAGTTAAACAAGTCAGGGGATAGTGTCGATCCTTGTGGAACTCCAATTGAATTAGGGCATATAGGTGAAATTGATTGGTTGACCAGGAATCGTTGAGTTCTGTTCCGTAAGAAAGACTCGAACCATTTCAACACATTTCCCGTTAGTTCCATCCTGTCCTGCAGCCTGCTCAGTAATGCTTCGTGATTTACTGTGTCAAATGCCGATGACAGGTCCAGGAGAATCAGTAAGCATGCTTGGTTTTGGTCTAGGGCCTGTAGCGCATCATCGACAATATGGAGAATCGCTGTTTCCGTGCTATGCCCAGATCTGAATCCTGATTGGCATTCATCTAGTAGGGAGAACTTGGTGATGTGTTGGCTCAGTTGGCACTGCACGCATTTCTCAATTAGTTTGGCCAATATAGGGATGTTGGTTACTGGGCGAAAGTTATTCGGATCTGTCGCATCCGCTGTAGGTTTTTTGATTATGGGAACAACTTGTCCTGTTTTTAGACAGTCGGGGAGGATCCCTTGTGACAGTGATGCGTTTATTATTTTGGTCCAGATTGGGACTACAATATGGCTGATTTCTCTTAAGCGCTTCGCGGGTAGGGGGTCGTGATAGTGGTTGTTAGGCTTCATTTCGGAGAGCGTTCTGGCGACCTTGTCCTGGTCATATAATTTGAAGGTGTCCCAGTATGCCTTGTTTTTTGTCTTGCTACACTCTGTTATCGAGTCGGAATCATCCGTAGCCAATGATTGGATGGGAAGGTTAGCCGCTGCGCTAGTGAGCTCCACTTCCAACGATTTGGCCTTCTCCGTGAAAAATGTCGAGAATTCCTCGCAGCTTAGAGGAGTCTTCGAGTTCTCATGAGCGGTTTTGGCTAGTTTATTTGATTGTTGCTTTAGGATTTCAAAGAGTTTCCGTGGTCTGTTTTTGGCACTGTACAGTTCAGATCTTATATATTCCTTTTTGGAATTGATGACCTTTTTGTTATATTGGTTTCTGAAGTTTCTGAGGGCTTTCAGCTCCGGTGATGATGGGTGTTGTCTCCATTTTCTTTCGGCCATTCCCAATTTGCACCTGTCTTCGTTCAATGATCCATTAAACCATGGATTTTGTACCTTCTCCGTGACTCTTTTCAGTTTTAATGGCATGGTGTCATTGACGATGTTCCCGACTGAAGTTATGTAGTGATCTGTCATCTCATTTACATTCTGCAGGTTGCTAAGTGTCTTTAGGTCTCTTTCACAGCTTTCTACGAGTAGCTCAATATTAGCCTCTTTTGTGTCTCGAATCCATTTTTTGAACTTGCAGGTTTGGGTGGTCTTGCCCTTTTTCACTACATGTATCATGAATGTTATGGCGTGGTGATCTGACCAATCACATGGTGTTATTGAGAGGATTGATGTATCCTTGTCTCTTGAAATAATCTAGTCTAACGTTGCTCCTTTCGAATGAGTAGGTTGTGTGCATGCTTGATTGAGGTTTAGCTCGGCGAGGAAGTCTTTAAGCGTGTTAACTAGTTTGTCATTGTAGTCTTCCCAATGTAAGTTGAAATCGCCTAGGAATATAGTCTTAGCATCAGTGTTTGAGTTGGCCGTTATGATCTCCATTAACTGCTCTGTGAACTTTGCGTTCTCTCCGGGTGGGTGGTAAAACGCATGTAGGTTGCATCTTTGATTAGTTACTGATCTTATATTAAGACCTAGGTATTCACAAGATTCTAGTGGATCGGATTGTATTTGGTTGACCTCTATATCCGCTCGGTGAATGCAGGCTATCCCTCCTCCGATCTTTTTTAGTCTATCTAGTCTCACAATGTTATATTGAGGAGGTACTAATAGATCCTTTGTTGGCGAAGATGATTCTGAAAGCCATGTTTCTGTAAGGACTGCCAGATCAATTTCCTTGTTGATGATGAGGTCTGCTATGTCTGAAGCATGTTTGGTTGCCGATCGACAATTGAGTAAGAGGCAGGTCAGTGACTTCCCGGAGTTGCTAGGGTTCATCTCTTTGGTCTCAGTTATTAGCTGTATTTGATGTAAATTGTTGAGGTCGGGTTTTCTATCATTCTTTCTGGATGTTCTATTAGAATCGACCGGTACTGTTTTGATTCTCTCCTCTCTCTTACTGTCCGCGGGTTCATAAGTTCGGAGTAAGGTAAGAGTTTCCTCCTTCGACAAGGACTTTGTTCTATTTGGTCTGATGTGCCTTTTTGCTAATGGCATGGCCATCTCGTTGCTCTTTCTTTGTGAGGAGTGTACCAGATTTTGTATATGTGTGACCTTGGAGTGAGTGCTCACCGTCATTTCCAGTATTCTTTCAATCGCTTGTAGAGAACTAATTGTGTCTTGAGCCATGTTGCCAACTAGTTTCTGAAGCTCTTTAATAACTTTCTGATTTTGGCGTGACTTCTTAGAAATGATTAATCTGTCTATCCGTGTTCTGCATTTTCCTCTTCTCTGTTTTTGGTCTGTTCTTAATGTCACAGTCTTTTTCTTTATATCCACTGTTTGATTGTCTGTTTCGTTTCTATTTGAGATGACGGTAGTGCTATCTGGGTTTTGAGATGCTGGGAGTGTTTTTGTAGGTGACGATCTAAATGATTCTAGTACTGTGCTAGAAGGAGGTAAAGGGAGGTTGATACCTTCAACCTTGTTTGTTTCCCGATTCTCATTGAGTGATTCACTCGAGGTAGATGTGCGTTCCGCGCAAGAAATCTCAACATTTGGGAATGGCGTCGACTCCTCCTTTTGGAGTTGGTCCTGTTCATTGTTCTCACAACTCGAAGACCATCCTGTCCTTTCAGTCTCATTCTCCGATATTGTCAGTCCTGTTTCACTTTTATCTCTCGAGGTAATAGCTTGATCCTGGTGATCTCGAGTTCGATTGGCGTCTCTGGTAGTGATATTGTTGTTGACAGGAGTGACTTCTGGAGAGGTCAGATGTAGTTGGTATCTTGAGCTCTCTAGCAACTCTTTTAAGGTTGGGAATACCTTGTCGAACTTATCTAGCTCGCTGTTCGCTGCTTGTATCAGCACTATACCAGTTTTATATATGGTAATGCATAGTTCGGCTTCACATCTTCTTGAGGGTGAGGTCATTATTTTTGTGCCATGAGGGATGTTTTTCGTAGCTTTTATGTTAAGCATACTTGTGAAGGCATTGCGCCATTTAGCCGTTTTATTTGAGAAGAATATTAGGTCATTCACTATAATGCCTTTATCTATATTAAAATATGGGTCAGAGAACAGCGTGTCAGGGTTTTTCCTTAGAGTATTATGTTTAAACTTTTTTGCTGCATTTTGGATAATTTAGCTGGATATTTTATGCTCTGAGCTTTCGAGCCAAAAGCCTCCCGGTATCTTACGTCCATGTTTGCTCCGCGTTGTGGGATATATGTTGACTCTTCTTCGTTTGAATCCTAGATTGATACAGTACTGATGCTGTATATTTAAATATGTAAATATCTCTTTCGAGTAATTTTCTTGGGAAGCCGCCTAGAAGTTGCAGTTTTTGATAAGGGTGATAAGACTAGACCTAAATGTGTTCTTATTGTGTAAAACTAGCCATTCCAAGATGTCCGCTATTATGGTTGATCTTCAGTATTCTTTTTCAACAACAAGGGACCCCAAAAACAGTCAGCCAGGGACCTCGGGGAGCAATTTTTTGAAACAACAATGGTCCCGTGCATGAAAAAATGATCAAACAATAAATATAGACGAAATCAAACCTATATTTTGGAAAGACTTGTCCAGCCGGACAGAGGTCCTTCAAGTTTACTGAATAAACAAGGATTACACAAGTGGAACAAGAATACCTTCCACAGAACCCCTGTGTGGTACACAAGCCTGTGCCCAACACTCGCGGGGTGATTACCGTTAGTGAAGATAGGAAAGGTTTGAAGGCAAAAAACAAGCGTTTTTCTGTATTACAAATACATTGCACAGAAAATATCATTAAGCACCGTTACAACAATCTATACAATCAATCATCTGTATAGGGTGCATAAGCAAGTCGACGGCGTTTCGGTTCCCCTTAAAGAGTTATGGGAACCATCATCAGGACAAACAGTTATATTGCCTTTTTCATTAAACCTTACTTTGCCTAAAAGAAGGAAAAATACATACTTTAGAATAGAAACACTAAAAACAATAAAAACAACAAGGAAGAATTGTGACTTCTTGTGCACCGTGCATGGCTTACTGTGCCAGGTGAATACCGCGTCGAACCGACTGGTAAGATAGTGATGGTTCTTTATAGTACTAAAATTCTGGGTCACGAGTGTAGATCATGTAGCCCGTGACTATTCGGCGGGGGAGAGAGAGAGTGCAGAATGAACGATAGCGGTTTGACATAAACAGACTATCTCCAGAAAAATTCTAACCGTGCGTCTAGTTGATGTGGCCACGGCATTTAAAAAGGGGGCAATTGCGCTGATGTGCGCGTGTGGACTAGTGGTCTCGCAGTGCCCATGAGCTCTAACGATCGCCTCTCGTGTAAAGGGGTGGCGGATTTTGCTTACCAATGCATCGCAAGGCATGTCATAGCGTGAGAGTGATTACTCAAGTGATTTGATTCTGCAGCCCTATATAAAGAAATAAGCTGCATATTAGAGTGGAGATCAGAGGTAACGCTTTGATCTAGGAGCAGCATGCACATACTCTTACCAAATATAGGCGGTAGCAGCCGTGTTACAGAATCGTAACCGGTCGACGCCAGGGTATGCCTGTATAAAAATAAACGTTCGTTTCAGGGATTTAAAATTCCACAACTACTGTCCCAGAGTAATGATTCATAAAGCTATTCACTTACCGATAAACGCGGTCACTACGATCTTCCCTGGCGTGCTGGCGTGCTACAACCAGGAAGTAAAGAAGGGGAGGGTGTGTATTGTGATTGGACAGTGCCGGTGAGAAGTTTGGGCATAGAAATAAACAAGGGACGCATTTTACCGTAGTCATCTTGGGTGATGTTATATGGTGACTAGCATGCAAGGTGATAATTTTAAAAAAACCCACACATCCCGTGTATTCGGGAGTAACAGCCACGCAAATTTTCAGAGAACTCAATTAAGCATAAAACAGGACGTTCAGTTCAAGGAATCCAAGCACATTATAAATTCTCAGATTAAAGCAGTCCACTCCTCCTGTAGGTTCAGCCCTGGGTTCAGGCTGTCTGTCTTCAAGATCCATTTTAATTCCTCTCTATTAAGCATCCGGGTTAAGTCACCCCCTCTCGGTGGTATGATGACTTGAGTGATGACCGTCCAGCGGATCTCATTCTCAGTGTGTCCTTTGTTTAGAAAATGTTCATGTCAAACCGCTATCGTTCATTCTGCACTCTCTCTCTCCCCCGCCGAATAGTCACGGGCTACATGATCTACACTCGTGACCCAGAATTTTAGTACTATAAAGAACCATCACTATCTTACCAGTCGGTTCGAAGCGGTATTCACCTGGCACAGTAAGCCATGCACGGTGCACAAGAAGTCACAATTCTTCCTTGTTGTTTTTATTGTTTTTAGTGTTTCTATTCTAAAGTATGTATTTTTCCTTCTTTTAGGCAAAGTAAGGTTTAATGAAAAAGGCAATATAACTGTTTGTCCTGATGATGGTTCCCATAACTCTTTAAGGGGAACCGAAACGCCGTCGACTTGCTTATGCACCCTATACAGATGATTGATTGTATAGATTGTTGTAACGGTGCTTAATGATATTTTCTGTGCAATGTATTTGTAATACAGAAAAACGCTTGTTTTTTGCCTTCAAACCTTTCCTATCTTCACTAACGGTAATCACCCCGCGAGTGTTGGGCACAGGCTTGTGTACCACACAGGGGTTCTGTGGAAGGTATTCTTGTTCCACTTGTGTAATCCTTGTTTATTCAGTAAACTTGAAGGACCTCTGTCCGGCTGGACAAGTCTTTCCAAAATATAGGTTTGATTTCGTCTATATTTATTGTTTGATCATTTTTTCATGCACGGGACCATTGTTGATCTTCAGTAGACACATGAGTTCCTCTAATTCCACTATATTTGCTTAGTCCCCTTTCCCTATCCAACGTCAGATTAGATACAGTGTTTGGCTGTTATTCCCTTTTTGTTTCCTTGTCTTTCCAGTTGTTGTCTCTCTGCTGTCAGTTAAGTTCTCTATGGAAGATAGTCTAATTGACTTAAGCTGCCGCCCTTTCCGAGTCAGGCACGCCGCATCGACTCTTGCAGTATTTCATTTTAAGCATTCTCATGGGATATTCATGATATATTCACCACCTGCTTCGAGTTGTAATGCGGCAGGTCTCCTCCTTTTCCCCGTTCGTCATCAAGAACAGTCTAATGTCTCAGTGTCCTAAAACGGCCGCCATTTGTGGGTCAGGCGCGCCGTTTCGAATATATCCCCTGTTATATTCTTTACTATAAAGCCTGTATAAGCATGCAGTCATCACCTGCTTCTAGATGACGTGCGGTGGGTCCCCTCCGTTTTCCACACTCGTTGTCGAGGGCATTCAAGTGTCGAGGGCAATCAAGTGTATCAGTGTCCTAATGTCCTATGCGGCCACCATTTTAGGTCAGGTGCGCCGCTCTGAACACTTCCACAACACTTCCACAGTTGCAATTATTTATATCCTTCTCTTCCTGAGGCCGTCACCTGCTTCTAGATGAAGTGCAGTGGGTCCCCTCCGTTTTTCTCGTTGTCAAGGGCATTCAAGTGAATCAGTGTCCTAAGCGGCCGCCATTTTAGGTCAGGCGCGCCGCTCCGGACACTTCCACAACACTTCCACAGTTGCATTTATTTGTATCCTTCTCTTCCTGAGGCCGTCCCCTGCTTCTATATGAAGTGCGGTGGGTCCCCTCCGTTTTCCTCGTTGTCGAGAAGGTTCACGTGTCCCAATGTCCTAAGCGGCCGCCATTTTAGGGTCAGGCGCGCCGCTCCGAACACTTCCACAACATTTCCCGAGTTGCATTTATTTATCTCCTTCTTTTCCTGAGGTCGCCACCTACGTCGTGTTGTAGAGCGGCTGGTCCCCTCCGGTCCATGCACTCGTCGACGACGCTCCTCCTCCGCTCTCAATCCTCGTCGTCTCGCCACCCCTGCCACACCATAGGTCCTCGCTCTCCGCTCCTCGCTCGTCCCCCGCAGCGATCCGGCGTATTTCCCCGGTGGGCTCTCCTCAGTCATCACCCTCCTTCATGTGTCCTCAGAGAAACCACCGCCGTCGATCGCCTGGGCAGTCCAGAGGTCCGGTGGGCACATTGGACCCCCGATTCTCCTCTGCAAAGGTAGGTTGCCGTAAATCCTCGATTCTTCTTTATCCTTTGTGTCCTGGTGTCCAGGGGGGAGGGTGGGGGTTGTTTCAGCCAGGGTTAATCAGGGATTTAAACTATAAAAAGTTATCCCGAACCCAGGAGCTCTAGCCATGAGCTCTTACATTGCGGCCATCTTAAACTGACACAGGTTCAACTCAAACCTCTCGAAGTGGGGTTTGAGGTGGTTCATGTACAGGACCCTCAAAGGGTTCTAAGGTGTTTGTAAGTCCACCAGGCAGGTGACGTCACTCTTGTGCCCCTCAAATAGGCCAGACCAATGGTTTTATAGAGCATGGGCCTCTACTACCAACGTCACTGTTATAGCCATCGGCTGCAGCTCTAGGGGCGCGGCTACTTCCTGTTTACCATCTGCTAGAAGCAGCTATGTCCAGCGCTGCGTTATAGTGCACCGATGCTCTGTGTCACATCCTCTCTGTGGCAAAATACATGGTGCATGCTTTACGGCACGATATTGGTGGCTTTGCTCCTATAGGTTACACAGCCCTAAACTTTAAACACAGAGAAAAGTTAGTGTCCTGCTATTTATACTGTCCTAAAAGGTTATCACTGGTCCTTGATTCATAACATTGCCAGAGGACTCATAGTGGCTAATACTGTTTCCTTGGTATTATGCTTTTCATCTCTATTCCTGTCACAGGCATCGCGGCCAAAAACCACATCGCGGGCAAAAGCCACACCCCCAAAAGGCATCATCGAAGGTAGGGTGGGGCTCTTCTATAAAAGTGGACCCCACCCTGTTCCAAATGCTCATTATTCTCTTCCCCGATGCGGAGTGCAGCTGCAGTTGGCGTCTGACGGTGTCTGCAGCTTCGGCGGTCACGGTCCGGAGAGTGATTTACATCGTGGCTGTCTTTTTAAAAGAAAGATTCTAATTCTTCGATTATAACCTAAGCAGTGCAACAAATAAATATATTGCCACAAATATCTCCTTTCTTCTTGTCAATTTACAGCTAGAAAAACAGAGCAATGTTTCCTTTTTGTTCTGTAAACAGCTGCTTTAACCCCATCCATGCTGCAGTCGGCCATTGGCCGACGGCAGCACTACTTCGCTGGTGCTGCGTCGGCCAATGTCCGACGCGGCCCCACCCATTTTGCGGAAGTACCGCACTTCCGCAAAACGGGCGGCGCAGCCAATGGGTTAATTATGCTCCATGACCTGCCCTTCCCCACGGCTCCTGGCTCTGGCAGCAGGTATTGTGGCATCAGACCTCAACTGTGATAAATTATTACAGTTAAGTTCTGATGTCATTTTTTTAAAATCAGCAAGTGTATGTGTTACAAGTCACTGATTGTATATATGATTATAGATGTGTAACAATGAATTACAGGGATGTTTTTGTAAAGTAAACACATGGTAAATGCTTCAAGGTGTTACTTTATTTGTAGTAAATACGACACACTGGGCAGCGCTCCGGTCACCAGCTCAATCTCATTGACAGCTGCAACTGTCACTTTAACTGGATTAACTGTCAGATAAGCAAACACGCCATCTGACGTAAAGTATGCTAATGGGGTCGCGCGGCAGGGACGGGAACATGCAAGGGACAATAATAAGAGGGAAGGGTACCTACGTCACTCGCATGCAAATGTAGCATCGCGCGGCAGGGACGGGGACAAGGAAAGATGAATACAGATTAGGAAAAGTGCCAACGTAACACATCTCCTTCCGAAGGAAGAGAAAGAAGAGAAATTAGAAACACATATAACAGTTGTGAACCGAGGAACTAATACTACAAGAGTCTGTTCATAATGCGGCCAAGTCTTCACGGATAAATGATTATTCCTCATAGTCATAATCTGCGTTTAATCCAAACACAAACATGTGGTTCTCACCAATTACCAATTCACAAGTAGTTGTCACTGCTAAGGGGTTAGTTTGTTCCGTGTGGGCCAACAAAGTTTAAACATTCCCCAAGGTGGATGAATGAACTACACAAAAGGATGCGGTTGAGTCAACTGATAACCCGAACTTGGGCTCAAGCGCAATTCCAAAATACAAATAGTCACTCCCTAAGTATCCATCCTGGTGTGGGCATTGCATGGATTTGGATGCCTTGTTATTCCCTTCCTCTAATTCCTCAGTGTCCCACTAGCCACTGCAATCCGTTTCACTATTGTGCTCTAATCCACAATTACATGTTCCACTTCTCCACCTAGGTGTGTGGCAAACGCCTTAGGATCCTTTTTCTTGGGAAATTTCCTGAACCATGTTACGCTGTGTCTACACCTACTCATACGACCAGTTTCCTTCTCATCATCCTGATCAGCGTTGGGTCTAACATCAGTTCTCTTGTTGTATTCTGTACCAGAGCCACTTGTAAATCCTACGGTACTAGCTTCAACAAAGACCAGTCTTTCTTCTGATTCCTTCAAGCGAGTTCTACTGGAGAATTTGGTTGAGTCTTCTGTGTCTCCGAACACATATTCTCTCCTGCCTTCTATAAGCAACCTGTTCCTTCCTAACGGAACTTTGAAATGCGAACATGGTGCGTTATTGTGCGCCTCCTCAATTTCCATATCAGACACTTCGCTATATAACCAATCCAAGTACTCTCCTTGCTTGTTACACTTTGATTTACTCAGACTCAGGCCATCTACTCCTACTAGGTCAATGTCATCAGCACATTCCTCCCTTGTCATAGGGTTGGACTCAGCCAGTGCAGTAGAGCGCCACGCTTTCTCATCTTTGAGGCGAGTAGACTTACAAAAGGCCTCCACTGCCCTCGTGGTTAGTGTTTCCACACCTGTTCCCTTATAAACCAATTCTTTTATTTCCACAGCATCATCCTCGCTGGTCTTATCACTGAAACTTTTACATATATTTTCTTCAACATCTTTTCCCAAGGATGTTTTTTGATTCCTTTTGAATTTGTCAACTGCTGCTTCTCTTATCCACTCATTCCTCTCAACAGCCCTTGTCCATCCGACATATACCATAGATGGTAGTGTTCTCACCCTTAACTTCTCCAACTTTGTAAATTGTCTACTGTTCTCTATTGTCGGTCTACTCGTGTGGTTAGTACTTGTGGGATTTTGTGCCAATCCTAATTTCATTTGTTCGTCCCATCCTAGTACAGAGAACTCTTCTTCAGAAATATAAACTTTACTCCATGTACTTCTCTTCATGTAACTCAATTTCATCTCTCTACATCCAGTCAAGATAATGTTTTCACCAGTGTATGTTTCCAGGGCCATGTCTGCTTCTTCCAAATCATTCCCTAGAGTTACAGCCAATTTATTCTTCCATATACTTTTGCTTACTACTGTATAATGTGACCCAGAGTCAACGTTAATGTCAATATCTACTCCACCCATATTGATGGTATACTCATGTTTAGTTTCATTTCTGTTCACTACTAATTTGATATCTCCATCTTCTCTGTATATCATGTTCTTTTGTGCATAACTATTCATAACTTGCTTATAATGTTCATCTAAAACGTGTATGACATTCTCAAAAACATTCCTGTCTGTTCCCTTATAGATTTCTTTTTTTAAGTGATAATACACTTTCCGTCCTCCGGCTCCTAAACTGTGTAACAATATTTCTACCTTCTCCTCTGGTTTTAAAGGTTCTTCCTCCTCATCAAAAATGGATATGTAATTATTAAAATATTCCTTCCACTCCTCCCATTCTGCACTATAAGCACCATCTCCTTTCATAAATGGCTCAAGTGGCGGTAAATTATACATCATGTTTTTTTCCATGTTAAACTCGCAATATGAAGCACAGTTCACAATCTTCTCACTTAGCTGATTTTGTTTCTTATCCTCAAACTTTTACTTAGGAGTAAGTGTTCAGACTTTTCACTTAACTAGAATGTATTTTTTTCCTTTAAAGGTTTCCTTCCATCTTCCTTATATTTATTGTGTTGCTTGTAAAGTCACCAAAGGGTTACCACTCTTATTTACTCTTTTTCGTCTAGCACGCTTTAAATGTTATTTATCAGCTGTACCACTCGATTTAATTATTACCAGGAATTCCAATATAAAGATGCAATTGCGGCATTCAACAGTAAGGTGGCGCCTCTACGAGATGTGCGTCGCTCTCCCTTTGGCGCCACAAAGCTGAGGGAAGTGCTGCGCACGTTGAGCGCCGCCAGAAACTTCTAGCCTTATCAACCTCACGTTCCTGAATCCGCTGCTTAAAGGTAAAATAATTATACTATTATACTTTTTTTTTTTAAATGTGGTGTATTTAAGTTTCTTCGCTTCGCGCTGAGGAGGGTCAGACTTTTTTCATTCAGGCGGTTTACAAATGCGAAGGGTTCCGCCGCTCTAAAAGCGCCTCACTTTCACTAAAACACAGCTAAATTGTCATCCGCTGCTCAATTCTTAAGAGTCACATAAATTTACGCATAGACACTGTGGAGAATCTCACATACTTATGCGTTAAGATGTTATCTTTGGCTTCACACTGGAGATCTGAGGAGAATTTCACTTAAAACGTTGTTTGCGCGCAGATTTACCTCAAATTCAAGACGCGGTTACAGAGAACAATAAGTCCCCTGTCTCTCACTTCTCCTCAAATTAGTCACCGAGGCTCTTCACATAAGTCTAGCGCAGATTCCAGTATTAAGCAACTAGGGTTCCTTATCATCACCTTATCTTTTCTTATTCCTTCTCACTGCTCAATCATTTTAGTTGCACTTTCTTTATTTTCCTCTTCACTTCAAAATGTATACAAATATTTGTTATCATTGACACGTTTATTCCACCGCTTACTGTTCACTTTTAAATTAGTCTTTTATCACTTCTTTTTATCTTTTTCACAAGGCGGCATTAAGATATCACGTTTGCTCTTGGGTTTACGCTGTGGATCTGAGGAGAATCACACTTCACACGCTTTACGCGCAGCTTAAATCAATATCAAACGCGGTTTAAGAGATTTTCAGCTTTGTTCTCTGCTCCGCTCACATCTCCTCCACCCAGCCACCAAGGCTCACCTCATGTACTTCCGCAGGCTCCGGTGTCCACCTACTTCGGGTCTTACTTTCCTTTATTTATTAATTTTCACGAGAACGCCCAAAGTTCAATTAGTATTCACCGGTAGAATTAAACTGCTGAAAGTCCAAGGCTCAATTCATCAATTTCACTTATAAATTAAACTTGCCGGTACACACGGATGCTGCTCAGATATCTTGTCAAAATAATTCTTCGTGTCTGAAGATACACGCTAGACGATGACGTTACACTCCTTGTTTCGTCGTCTTAATATATTCCTCAATTTGTGGGTTCTCCGGTGTGCCGTCCTCGTCGCCAAAATTGTAAAGTAAACACACGGTAAATGCTTCAAGGTGTTACTTTATTTGTAGTAAATACGACACACTGGGCAGCGCTCCGGTCATCAGCTCAATCTCATTGACAGCTGCAACTGTCACTTCAACTGGATTAACTGTCAGATAAGCAAACACGCCATCTGACGTAAAGTATGCTAATGGGGTCGCGCGGCAGGGACGGGAACATGGAAGGGACAATAATAAGAGGGAAGGGTACCTACGTCACTCACATGCAAATGTAGCGTCGCGCGGCAGGGACGGGGACAAGGAAAGATGAATACAGATTAGGAAAAGTGCCAACGTAACAGTTTTCACCAAGTGGTTCTGAGTGCCTTCAAATAGATAACGAGAGTGAAGTTCGAGCTGCCTGTGATGTCACTCAGAATACTGAGGTGAAAAACATCTTCAGAATTCACGTCTTACTCATCTGGTATTTTATGTTATGTATGGCCCACAAAGTTACCTTCCCCTGCTTTCAACTGCCACACAGGGGCAGAGGAGTTAAGGGGACCCATATATTACATGGCCTCTCCACCCTGTCCCAAATGTAAAACCCTGTAACAAATATAAAAAAACAAATACATGATCTCCTGCCATCCACCTCAGACTGTGTCTCCCCTTCCTTCTATCAGTTGTGCTTCCTGCTTTCCAGTGCTTCTCTGACAGGCTCTCAGCCAGCCCAGCCAGAGCAGCCTGAAATTTCTTTATGTCATAACAAGGGTTATTATGGCAATAATATCCAATAGGGAGCGGTCAGGTCTATCAAACCTGTCCGTCGTATACATATATATGTTAAAGAGGCATAAAACTTACATCTACAATATTGCTCAGAAATTACCTAGGAGAAAGGTAAAGCCATATGATAAAAGGAAAACCAAAGAAAAACAAACTCTGTGTCATCACAAGATGAACACCCAACTACAATGAATGCCTTATTACCACGGGTCCGTAGTTAACACAAATATATGTAGCAAATGATCCAACGCTACCTTGAGGTCAGGGGGGGTTACCCGTGATGGGAGGGGAGGTGGGGGGAAACAATTGGGATAGAGAAGCCGACAAGGCTCTAGGCCAACAGGGGCGACTCCCAGTGCCCAGTCTGCGCATGCGCACATCCTAATTTCGGCCTAATGCTGGAGGATCAGTACCTTCTGCTTCCCCAAGAACTCCGAAGCACCTACCCACTCCACGACAATTATCCAGCCCCCTAAGGTGTATGCGTCTCTCCTGAACCATCAGAGTCAGTCGAATTTGTATGCAATGTCTGTTCAAGTGAGTTTCTTGTATCCCATGCCCGCACTATGTTTGCCCAGGGCTCTGCCAATGGCTTACGCTGCTTCGTAATCTTGTCTTCTTTAATCAGAGCTTTTTCTTCTGCTCTAGCCGAGCAGGAGACATCTTACCAGAGCCGTACATATTGTATGTCTATGATGTCACTCAGAAACCTGAGGTGAAAAACATCTCTGTAATTCATTTTTTACCCATTTATAATGCTATGTTATTTCTGGTACCAAAATCAGCTGCCCATATTGGGGAAGGGGTGGGCAAACATAACATGGCCTCTGTTACGTATCTGTGGTAATGTGATGGAAAATGCTTAAGAGTGGTCATTATGCTAAAGAATGTTCATGCTTCTAATGTTCCACATTCTGTGTTGGAATGTGTGGTTTGTTTTGGGTGGCAGTTGTTTCCTGGTGCTGTTTGGATAAGACATGAATAAACTGCAGCTGACAACTATTAAAATATTTGTAATTTGTGATTTCCACAGGATCCATGTCCTAAAGCAAAAAAGAAAAAAAAAGAAAAAAACTTACCTGCTATTCTTAACTAGCCACAAGCCCCTTCCCTGCGATCCTTTCCCCTCTTGCAAGTGTGCTTTCTGATTTTAGTCAAAGTGGTCAAGCAGCGCTGAAAAGACAGGCTCTCGGGGAGCCTGGAAGGCCTTTATGGGAGCGCCACAATGGGTAACGTCTTTTGTTATCAACTGTTGCTATGTCACAGCAGTGGGCTATGAGATTCAGAAACTGAAAGAAACGACTGAGGCTATCTATGAGAGCAATGCATTACATAACAAAGAAGTTAGAAATGGGTTTTAGACAGGGATTGCAAAATCCCATGTATTATAAAAAATATAAACCAAAGCAGTTTGCACCATACAAAAAATTAATTTAAATGCAGAGGAATAAAAATCACACAATATTAGTTTACCAATGTTCACTACCCCTATAATAAATGTTCAATAAGGGATGTACGTTGTTACAACGCATGTTGTAACAACGCATGCCTTTACCATGCAAGTCTTACAACGCAAGTCGTTACAACGACTTGCGCTGTAGGACGTGGATTTAGGAATCTTATAATTTTATATTCCAACACCAGTCCCCGTAACAGTAGGGAAGGTGTTGGAATATAAAATTGCAAGATTCCTTATCCCACAGCGCCATCCAGCGCAAGTCGTAGTAACGACTTGCGTTGTAATAGCTGCGGGGTAAAGGCACTGCGGTGTAAAAACCGCGTCGTAAACGATGTTCCCCTCAATAAGAGCTACGAAAGTGGTTTTCTGCAGATGTATTTATTGGGATGCAGTTTTGGAAATACTAATGAATTGTTGTGTAAAATATAGCTAAATCGTATTATAAGGGGCAGACCAAGGGCCTATTATCCAGTTTGGTCAGTACTTGAGCTGGATAATGGGAGAGACTTTCCTGGCTAAACAAACGTATGTTTGCACTGAGCCTGAGATATTTTCAAGAACATACTGCGAACCTAAGGGGTACTTTTTCAGACCTGGATTATAAAGGCAGTTACATTTAAAGTTGTCCACCGCTGTTGCTGACTGTTCCCCTAATATGATTCTACATAAATTTCGGGAACCACTTTGACTACCGACTGTTAAGTACAAAATAAAGATATTTTCGCATGCTCCTGCTTAACATTTCTAATTCTCTAATGCAATTAAGGTGAAAAATGAAGTCCTGCCAATTCCTGTTTGCAACTCTCCCTCCTAGGTGTGCTAAAATGGTGGCATGTACGGCTTAAGGGGAAAAATAATCCATGGCAGCAAGCCTTCACTTGTGTAATTCCTGGGAATTGCTAGGGGAGACAGAATCCACTATTCCCTCTCCCTCCCTCTTCTGTTAACGATTATTTGTAGACAGCGCACAGCTGTGGGAGCCCCTCCCTTATCGAACAACACAATTTTTGACGACACACTTCACATTCAACATTGTATTGACCATCCACCAAAACCACCATGGAGGATGAACACGGGCTAACATTCACTGAGGATGAGATTGACAGAATTTTGGCGCAGGACAATCCATTCGAGGGTTTAAGCACCGACAACCCTGCCCCTACAGTAGGAGATTGGGATGAATCGACCAATGTGCGGAAGGTACAGATTAGAGCTGCCCTACATGGTCTACTAATGAGGGAATATTTAAGGAACAAACTAGCCCCTCAGGGTTTGCTAGTAAAAAATGAACCTTTTATCTTCCAAGATGACTTGGCCTTCAAAAAAGCATGGTCCTTAATCTCCTGGCATTGCACCAGGGACTGGTTGGTACTGATAGTACAGACGGCAAGTAAAAAATCCCAAGAATTGAAGATTGAGATACAGAGACTGGAAGTCCAACTAAAAGGTTACATCCAACCGGCTGATTTAAAGAAAGGTTTGGAAGAACTTAATAAACAAATGTCTGATTTCGAAGCCACTTTGAAACAAAGTAAATTTAATAAATTCAAAAAAGACAAGGACCGCTTTACAGCTGAATGGGCTTACCCTTACACCAAAGCGGACTATGTGGCAAGTGGGAATACCAGTGATGCTGACAGCGTCAACTCGGATGGGAGTTCTTCCAGTAACAACTCTGGGGGATTTAGGAACAAAAGACAACAAAGGGGCGGTTATCGGCAACAGAGAAACCAGTATCCACGCCAAAGAGGATGGCGAGGTTTCCAAGGACCACCCATGTTCAACCCTTTTCAGGGCCCTTTCCAGTTTCCACAATACCAGTATGGCCCACCACAAATGGGACCAATGTACCCACAATGGGGGGAAGATCAGTCCACCGTACCACAACAAAACCCACAACCTTTTTTATCGTGGGGCCCAGGATCCAACAGGGGCAGGAACAAGAGAGGGAACAATGTCACCTGGCAACCGGTGACAGAATCAGACCCCAGAATGCACACCAGGAGCATGACAGCGGGTCAAGCCTCAACCAGCAAGAGAGGGACTTAGTTATAAACATATCCCCGTGGCCACTGACTGAAATACAGAGAAAAGTATTGAACAAAGGCCTAGGCTATGTACCCACGAACAAGCCAGACATTTTTCTCCTACACAAAGAGGTCCAGGATTTTATTAGGACCATCAAGCTGAAGGCTTTCTTCTATAATCAAGCACCCAGAGTCGAGACATCCGACACGGGTTTGAAACCAAAATCTTCCTTTATACCACAGGATAACCAGCTCCCAGTGGAAGTTTTAGCTTTTGAGAAAGCAGTCATGTCAGAGTTAGGCAAAATGGATACAGACTCTAGGGTCTTTCAGAACATGAGCAGACTAGAGAACGAAGCTGTGAGGGAATTATCACAAAACAAATTAATCATCATAAAACCCGCGGACAAGGGCGGGGCCGTTGTGATCCAAACAACGACGGCGTACGATCAAGAATGCAGGAGACTCCTCGCAGACAGAAGGAACTATCAGGTTCTGGATGAGGACCCCACAGAGTCCATACGAATCCGAGTAGGAGCGATGACGGAAGAAGCTCTAAGCCATGACTGGCTCACGAAAAAAGAGGCCCTTTTCTTAACACAAAAAAACCCACGAGTACCGTATTTTTATACGATACCCAAGGTTCACAAGAATCTCGAGAACCCCCCAGGTCGCCCCATCGTGTCTGGCATCGCTTCGATATTGGAACCCCTCTTCAAGTTTGCAGATGCTTTCCTGAGACCTTTGGTACAGGCCACTGATACGTATCTCAAGGATACAAAAGCCGTACTTCAATTACTAAAAGACCATCCTTTCAACCCTACCTCTCAAATCTTACTGAGCCTCGATGTGGAGAGCTTGTACACCAGTCTCCCACACGATGAAACCCTCAACATTATTGAGGAAGTTCTATACAGCAAACAGTGGCTTTACCATACCCCACGAGGTGTAGTGATGGAATGCATCTCGATGGCCCTCACCAAGAACTTTTTCGAGTATGAAGGTACCCTCTACTTGCAGCGCCATGAGACTAGCATGGGGAGCACATTTGCTCCAAGCCTGGCAGGTCTCTATGTACACCATCTGGAGACTACCAAAATCCTTCACCAGGACAACCCGTTCAGGAGTAAAATCCTGTCCTGGAAACGTTATATTGATGACGTCTTGGTCATATGGGAAGGTAATAACCAATCTGTCATGGACTTCATGCAATGGATTAACAGCCAGAATGATTTTCTGAGGTTCACTCACCAAATGTCCAATGAGTCCATGGTCTTTTTAGACCTTAACATTTACCATGAAGCAGGCCATTTGAAAACGGAGACACACTTCAAACCGACAGGAAGGAACTGCCTCCTTAGGTTCGACAGTTTTCATCCACGTCACCTAAGAGAAAACTTACCATATTGGCAGTTCCTTCGCCTACGTCGTAACTGCAGCGATGTGGGGAAGTACAAAATCCAAGCACTGGATCTGAGTAAAAAACTACAACAAAGGAAATACCCAGACAAGATCATTAACCAGGCTATGAAAAGAGCCCGGAACAACAACCGGGAAGCTCTTTTGGATGACAACCCACCAAAAGAGGAATCTGGCAGACCAGTCTGTGTCACGACCTACAGCCCTGTGTCGAACCAGGTATCTAAACTGGTAAATAAACATTGGCGCATCCTGACCAGTGTGAGTCTAGATCTGGAAAAACCCATCTTTGCCCACAGGAGGGGAAGAAACCTGAAGGATATCCTGGTCCATACAAGACCCCAAACTAATGTAATACAGCAAACAAGGCTGAAAGGACTACATGGGCATTACCCGTGTGGGAATTGTAACAACTGCCACCTGACTGAGAAAAGCTTGACTCTAGAATTCAGTAATGGCGAAAAGTGGGAACAACGTGCTGTCACGAATTGCAACAGCCGTAATGTGGTGTATCTCATCACATGCCCTTGTGGAAAAGAGTATGTGGGAATGACCACACGTGCAGTGAAAACTAGAATTAATGAACACAAGAGCAATGTGAGATGCAAAAAACAGACAACGAAAATGGCATCCCATTTCCTAGAAGCACAGCACTGTGTAAATGATATACATTGGACTGTTATTGAGCAATTGCCATCAGAAAGAGGCTTATTTGAGAAGGAACAAAGATGGGTGTTTCGTCTGGGCTCAGATGTGACTGGGTTGAACGACTCCATTCCATGGAGCCAACTACGCTAAAAAAAAACACTATTTTGCCAAGTACGCGAATATCTGATAGCCACCCACTTCAGTAACTGGTAACCCCTGATACCCAACTGCATGAGCTTTTTTTCCCTAAACTCACTGCCTAGATGAACATCCTCACTAACATTTATGCTGTATAAACCATATCCGCAGCAATAACTGTACCTACAGCTCAAAGGGTTTCTGTGATCAAAACCCTCCAGAATAATGTATTTTGTAATTTTTATTTTTCATTGATATTGTCAGTTCGTTTTTTCGGGCTTTAAGTAATTTTAACAGCTCCCTTAATGTCGAGGGTTTAACTATATCCTTGATTTTGTAGAAGATTTATGCATGGTGCCAATAACCCTCATCGAGTCCTAAACCTTCTCTACAGCTCGACTCAATGTAATTCATGTATTTTTCTGATCTCTGAGGCAATAACTTCAAGCTGAGACAGATACAGCGTCTATTACCGGTTTCGCGCATGCGCGAAGCGGCAGACACTGCATCAAGGCTGTCATAGACATACAGAGGTGATGCGCATGCGCGCCTGTTCCCTCACCGCTCTTCCGCACATGAGCATTCGCACGGGAACGCCCTACCCGATGCGCGCAGAAGCGGCATGGAGACTAAGGGTCAGGACCAGTTATGGGCTCTTTCCGCTTTCAATCAGTAGCTAATTGGAGTTAGTTAGACTATAAAAAGCCCGCTCCTCACCACACAATTTACTCGTCGGAGCCGCGTGGAGGGGTAGCAAGCCAGACAGCCCTGGGAGTAACCGTGAGTGTGTATGAATGTATGGATATGCTAAATGGTGTGTAAACCTTCATCAAAATCGAGGGATTACAATATTTTGATCCATTTCCTTGAATACCTCACAGGTTGCCATAACGGGTAGAACGGACCCCCCAACACGCTGTGGCTCATGAGGCCATTTGACCTCTTTTCATAAGTAAGCAACACATCTGTGTCAGAAACGACACCCTCAAAGGCTTATCAGATACTTTGAATGAATGTGTGTCTCAGTTTATATGTTGTTCGTTTTTTCTTTTTTTCTGTTTTTTTAGGGTTCCTGGACCTTCACTTTTGTTCCTTGTTACCCTTCTGTGTATCTACACAGTATGAGACTAAAAAACATGTATTACCCTGTTTCATTTGATTTTTCTGTTTACAGGTGTCTTTAATCGCCAATTGGGCGCAACGGACCTTACATTAAACATAGATAGGTACATTTTCACCTAATCTTATTTTTGTAGAGCACACTTTTTTTTTTTTTAACTTTATTTTTGTTGCAGACAATGATAGCATAGAACAGTTGCGTCAACAGTTACAAGAAAGCAACGACATTATGCAAAAAACATACTTCTGTATACACGGCCCATCAGCCCACAACCCGAGGGCCGGGCGGCGGTAGTTGGTAGCATGTAAGCCAGGTCATGAACCCAGCCCTGTAACTGCACGGCAGGATATTCTGATCTGCTTTTCCGTTTTTTTCTTAAATACATGTTACCCCCCAACTCCCCAAAGGAACCCCTCCCCCCAAAACTACGGCATTCATGATTAAAACATGTGTACACAGGTTGTTCACCTCATTATGGCACTCCGATTGGCAGATATAGCAGCGGTCGCTACGTAAAGTAGGAATGACGCCTTGAGATACAAAACACAATACTTCCCAGTTGTAACCTACATGTGCGTGTGCGGTCAGGCACTCCCCCAACTCACTGTTCTCCCCCACCCTCCCCTCCGCCCTCACCACCCTCATCCTCAGACTCTGTGTCCCCAGGAGTGAACAACTCCGCACTCGTACCATCCGAATCTTCGGCTTCCTCACTCACCACTCGCATCATTCTCCACGCAAGCAGGTCGTCCTGCAGTTTTACATCTCTACGCACGGTCTGCATAAAGGTTTCCTCCGCCAGGGACCATTCCCCCACATCTCTAAGCCAATGTGACATCTCCGGGGCCCTCTGTCCCATCCACGTGATGGCCACCCTCCTCCTTGCCAGTACTAGAAGCAGCTGTAACATCTTGTAGGGCAGAGTACACTTCCTGGGCTTGGGGACTAAGGCTAACAAGCAGTGAAGGGGGGTCAGCTCCATCCGGAGTCCAGTAACTCTACAAATGTGCGCCACCACTAACTGCCAGAAGGCGTAAACCAGTGGGCAGTCCCATGCTAGATGAAGAAAGGAGGCCCCCTGCGCGCCACACCTAGGGCAGTTATCGCGCTTGTCCGGGGCAATACGCCTCAAGGCAACCGGAGTCACATATGTTCGGTGTAAGAAGTTAAAGTGTATCAATTTGAACCGTGCGTTGCACGACACCTTCCGGGTGAGGGTACCAATGCGTTTGCGCTGTGTTGGGTCTAAAGCAACCCCTAGGTCAGCCTCCCAGGCCGCCCACGCCGGAGGAACCGGTGGGGTGGAGTCCTGTCTCATGGCTGAGTACAATAGTGTTATCAGACTCCTGCCCCTACCACAGGAAAGGATAATATTGAGGGTATGGGACACAGGGGGCGCATCAGGGAATTGCGGCCAAGTATCTCGTGCCATTGCACGGAGGCCCCTGTAGTGTAGGAACTGTCCCTCCCCGAGTCCGAACGTCTCCGTCGCCCGTTCGACAGATAGGAACGTGTCATCCGGGTAGAGATCTGCCAACAGCTCGCATCCACCCGCTCTCCAGTCATGGAAAGGCATGTGTACCTCCATGTCCACCACTGGGGCCATGATCCATATCGGCAACTCCCTGTGAAAGGGGGCCCTCCGTAGGATTTTTTCCACAACACGCTGCCAAATGGCTGCGGTGTGGCGCACTATGTACGGCAGCGCCGCATCCGCGCCCCTGCCGCGCATCAGGGCCATCTGCACCGTCCGTTCATCCGCACTCCCCGCAAGAAGCCGTAGTTCCCAGGTGTCCGCATCCGCGAACCACCTGGCAGCTGGCAACAGCTGAGCTGCATAGTAGTAGAGGTCGAATCTCGGTGCCTCCAATCCCCCCTCATCCCAGCTGCGGACCACCGTGTGCAAGGCAACTCTACTACGCCTGCCCGCCCAGAGTTAGGACGTAAGGAGAGTATTAAGAGTGCGGAACATCCGCGGGGGAAGAGGGCACAGCGAATTCTGCAACACATACAGTACCCGCGGCAGCATCACCATTTTCGCCACTGCCAGACGTCCCATCAGGGAGAGAGGCAATGTGTTCCAGAATGCCACTGATTGTTGTAGGGAGTGCACCACCCTGTCCGCATTGCGGGCTAGCAATTGTTCGTCCGACGATGCTACCTGCATCCCCAGATAGCGGAAGGCCTCCAGTTCCCACCGCAGACCCAGGTGTGGCAAGTCCCCGCGCGCGTCCCCATTACATCCCGCTAAGGAGAAGATCAGGGACTTCCCTGCATTGATACGCAGGCCCGAAGCTGCGCCAAAACGGTCCAGCAGCCGTAGCAAAACCGGTAACGCGTCCTGTGGAGATGTTAAATAAAACAGCGCGTCGTCCGCATACAAGGACACCGTGTGGACATTACTCCCCACTTTGATTCCCCATTGGTCCATTGTGGTACGGACTTCCACCGCCAATGGCTCAATTGCTAGGGCGAACAGGAGCGGCGAGAGAGGGCATCCCTGCCGGGTGCCTCTCTCCAACGCCCAGTCCTCCGAGCGTGCGGCCCCAAGTCTGACCCTGGCTCGAGGCGCCCGATACAGTATCTGGATCCACTTGCGAAACACGGGCCCCAATCCCACCTGTTGAAGCACCTCTGATAGGTATCCCCAGCTAACCGTATCAAATGCTTTGGCCAAGTCTATCGAAACCAGGACCTGGGGATCCTCTCTACCGCGCACCTCATGCATAACATGGGTTAACCGCCGCAGATTCATCGCGGTGTTGCGTCCGGGGATAAACCCACACTGGTCCTGATGAACCAACTGGGCCATGTGCGGCGCCAACCGAGCGGCTAAGAGTTTGGTCAGGATCTTGACATCCGTATTAATCATTGTGATAGGGCGGTATGCCGCAGGGTCACAACCATCACCACCCGGCTTTAGAAGCATGCAGATCTCGCCCTGGTACATCGTGGGCGGGAGAGCTCCAACCTCCAGCGCTGTACGGAAGACCTGGAGGAGGAGGGGGCCGAGGACGTCTCCGAATGCGTGGTAGAACTCGGAAGGAAACCCGTCTCCCCCTGGGGATTTCGACGTCGGTAAGCTGGCCATCGCCACTCGCACTTCATGGAGGGTCAAAGCCCCATCTAATTCTTCCGCCACTTCGCTCGGAAGGGCCGGAAGGGTCACTCCACGGAGGTAAGACTGATAGGATTCTTCCGTGACCAGTGGGTCTGCCGTATACACCTGCTGCAGGTGGGATTTGAGAACCCGCAATATACCGGGCTCCGAATGCACCATGGTCCCGTCAGGGCTCCTCAGGGCCAGTATCCGAACCGGTGCCGATTCTTTCCTCAAAATCCAGGCCAATAATCGGCCGGATTTGTCCCCCTCCCTGTGGAGACGCTGTCTGAATTGACCCAGCGTGTATCTGTCGAGGCGCGTAAGTATATCGTGGACTTGCTCCTGGGCTTCCCGCTCCAGGACCAGTTCCGGTTCCCCAGGATTTGGTGAGGCCTGGCGAGTCCGCAGGGTGTCTTCAGCCTCCCTCAGTTCGCGGGTCAGCTGTCGGCGGACCCCATAAGTAAGAGCCATGCATTCCCCTCGTACCACCGCCTTCAGAGCGTCCCATTTCGTTGACAGAGGCACGTCGTCCCCCTCCCAGTTCAGGTCGACGTAGTTAGTGAGTGTTGTCTGCACATGATCTCTACCCAATGGGTCCTGCAGTAAGTCCGCAGGCATCCGCCATGTACGGGGGCGGCAGGGCTGGTCGATGTCCTGCGTAGCACATAACACCGGGGTGTGGTCAGACAGAAAGCGGGCCAGATGGGTGACCTTTAGGGAATATGACGCGTCCATATTCGCCGCGAGGACCCTATCCAGTCTGCTATGGGTGTCGTGTGTAGGAGTGTAACAGGTGTACAGTTTCTGCGACGGGTGACTCTGACGCCAGACATCTACTGCTCCCAAGTTCGCCATGACCTCGCGCAGTCTCGCCGTCATGCGAGGTTTCGTCCCCGCTCGGGAAGGATGTCTGTCTAGGACCGGGTCCAAGACACAATTAAAGTCCCCGAACCACAGGAGAGGGCTGTCCACGTCCGACACTAAGACGTCTTGTATTTGTGGATAGAAGGTCGCATCGTCCACGTTGGGTGCGTATGTATTAAGGAGTGTAAGGTCCCTGCCATTCAACTTCACCCTCAGCAGCAGGTATCTGCCCTCGATGTCCGCTTCTGCATACTGTACTGCAAGGGGGACCCCGGGCGCTACCCAGATCAAGACCCCACGCGCATATGTCGAAAAGGAAGAGTGAAAGACCTGACCCCACCATTTTTTAGCCAGCTTTTGCGCCCCCTCCTCATTTAGATGTGTTTCTTGTAAACACGCAATCGAAATGGCATGCCTCCGGAGGAAAGACAGGACCCTATAACGTTTGGCACAAGTGCCCAACCCCCGCACATTCCACGTTAAGAATTTGTATCCCATTTTTCCAGTAAGTGCCCCGCCGGGCCATGTAGTCTGCCGCCAAAATACCGCCTCCTAGGGGCCTGAACAGTGATACACACGATGCCTATACCAACATTTTTAAACAGTACCCCCCCATCCTCACCCCCCCTCAACGTTGCAACATTTGCAGAACACTCCCCCCTCCCCCCACCCACGAGCAGGATAATGACAACAACCCAACCTGTCAACCCACCCTTCCCCCGCTGGTGCCAGGATGTGCACAGCCTCCCCACATACCCCTCACAACCCATTACACACTCACACAACAACGAACTGCATACACCCCCCCCCCCCCCTGCTCCCCGCAAGACCCAATGCTCACATTGTATATGCCCGGCTCTGGCCCAGCCATAGTCGACCATGCAGGACCAAATCCGACAGTAGGACCCCCGCCTCCCAAATATCAATCAACACCCACATTGCAAATTTACCAGCCCCCGTTGTCTCCCCATTATGTAAAGTCCGGTGGCTCCGGGCACAATGTCACTCCAGTGTATAGGGCTTCTACCTCACCTCAGGGTGGGCCATTCGCCTCCAGGGCCCCCGCTCCCCCAGTCTCCTGAATCACCAGGTCCGATGGTGCCATGTCCCTCACCGCAGCTTGTATCGTGTCCGGGACCAGGATTTCCGCAGGTTCCAGCAGGTTTTGAGCCTCCGCCCCGATCCCCCGCAGCAAGGGTTCCAGAAGCATTCCGCCATCAGCCCCAACCGTGATTCTAGGTTCCTCCATGTGTTCCGACGTGGAGCGTCGTCTCCGTCCGCCCCGGGGTCTCCGCTGCCGCTGGGGACGGCTCCCCCAAGTCTCCTTGGACCCACCACGGGCCCCCGGTGGAACCCCATCTCCCCTGACCTCCAGCCATTCCCAAACTTCCTCCGGAGATTCAAAGAAGTGTGCCTTACCCTGAGCCAGCACCTTGAGTTTGGCGGGATATAGCAACATATATTGTAACTCCATCGCCCGGAGCTTCTGCTTAACCCCCAGAAAGGATTTCCTCATCTCCTGAACCTGGTGGGTATAGTCCGGGTATATTGAAATCCGACTATTTTCAATGGCCAGGTCCGGGTTCTCCCTTGCAGCTCGCAGGATACAGTCTCGATCCCGATAATTCAAGATCTTGGCAATCAGAGCTCGCGGCGGGGCTCCCGGTTGTGGCGGGGGGACCAGGGCTCGATGAGCTCTCTCGACGACAAACACTTCTGAGAGACCCTGCGGGCACAGCTTCGCTCTAATCCATGTTTCCAGAAAGCGTTCAGGGTCTCCAGCCTCCAGTCTCTCCGGGACCCCCAGGACTCTAATGTTGCTGCGACGCGCCCTCCCTTCTGCGTCCTCAGCTCTCCGTTCCAGGGCACCAGTCGTTGCCGTAAGGTGCGTGACCGTCTTCCGGAGAGAGGCCACCTCCCCCTGTAGTTGCTCGATATTGGCCTCCGCATCTGTGACTTTGTCCGCCACCTTACGGAGGTCTGTTCGCAGGAGGTTGACGTCGATGGAGACTGTTTCGATTTGCCTCTCCAGCGCTGAGTGGGAGCCCTGAATAGCCTTTAGGAGTTCCGCACGGGAGGGCTCACCGGGGTCCCCGGGCTCCTCGTCCTGGCCCGATTGGCGCGTAATCCTTTGGGGCGGCAGTCTTTGCGTGGTGTACTGGGTGATCGTATTGGCCTGTGACGATCGGGACGCCCTGTCTTTACGCATCCTCGGAATTATACCAATGCGGGGATGGCCTGCCCGTAGAATAGCAACAAGTCCACCTCTGCCTCCACCCAGCCGGTGGAACGTTCCGCGTGGAGTCGCGCTCGAGCTCTCACCCTTGCACAGTCAGTTGGGCGTCCCCGCTCTCCCAACACTCCCGTCACAGGCAGGGCCCGTAGGCACCGTCAGGAAGCTTCTTGCACCGGCAAGGGGGGTTCCGGCAACCACACTCCACCAGCGGGGTGGCGCGATCTCGTCTAGGGTCCCCGTGGCCGCCAGCGGGGGCGACTCTGTGCCTCTCCGTCCAGCCGGGCCCCACCGGAAGCAGGCCACTCTATGCTCCGCACCCGGCCCGTGCGGGCGGCGTAGTATGTATGCCCCGATCACCCAGCCAGTAGTTAGGTAGGGGGGGCCCCTCAAGGCGCTCCACTCCGGCGCCCCAATCAGGAGTCCAGTCTGTACCCCGCAACCAATGTTACCTCCAGCGGCCCGGGGCCTCCGCCAAGAGTCAATGGGGGGATCTCGCCCCCTCCTCCCCGCACTTCAGGAGGCAGGTAGGCCCGGAGGAACCGGGTCAGCCCCACGTAGACTGACAGGGGCTTAGTGTTGGGGCCTGCGCTGTCCGCGCCGCTCGCCTGTGCACCTCTGGGCCCCCAGCCTGCTCCAATCCCACTGTCTCACAGTTTCTGCTGGGACCCCGATCGGCCGGCGCCGCCGGTCACTCACCGTCCCCACAGCCCGTAGGCCGACCTCAAGATGGCAACCCGGTGGGGGGAGGGGCACGCTCCGGTCCTCAGCTCTCTCGTCGCTCCTCCGTTTCCAGGATAACGGACCCTCCCCCAGGCAGGGGCCGGCACAGCTGGTCAAGCGCACTTCAGGGCGCCCTCACGGGTCCGGGGCCCTCTAACCTTCTCTCGGTGCCCGCGGCCTGCTTCACCGGAGCCGAATCTCCTCCCGGGGCGTCCCACGGTCCAGCGCCGCTTATCACGCCCTCGCACTCGGCGTCGTCCCCCGGGTCAAGGTCCAGACCCGAGGCAAGCTCTGGAATCACCCCGCAGGCCCTCCGCAGCAGTCCAGGATATTGCCTCCCCCGGCCGACCAGGCCCAGACCGCGACCTCGCGTAAGCGTGGTGGCCGCCTCCGGACCACCGGAGTTGCTCCTCGGTCACTCCTCTACTCCCGCCGGCTGAAATTCGGCAGGGACGATCCCCGCCGCTTCAGGGATTCCTCCGGTCTATCAGGGCTGCTCACCGGAGCCTGGGCAGGATTTTACACAGGATTTACGGGTCCGCAGGACGGGAGCCGGCAGAGCTCACGTCCTGTCGGCCATGCTGCTTGGCCACGCCCCCTAGAGCACACTTTAAAATCTACACACATGTGAGTAAGGTGGGGATAAGTAGTGCATATCCTCGTCCTGAAGAAGGAGTTCTTTAACTCCGAAACATGTCGACGCACTAACTTGGTTGGGTTACCCTAATCAGTAAACCACAACCACTCTAGCACTCTTTTTTTAATAATACCAGCCGGAGACTAAATAAAACATTTTTCGGTACTCACGTGCCAGGTATTTTTTAACTTTTCACTTTCACCTCACCACTCACATTTTGTACTCACACA
The DNA here is from genome assembly GCF_964261635.1 of Lissotriton helveticus. NCBI lineage: Eukaryota > Metazoa > Chordata > Amphibia > Caudata > Salamandridae > Lissotriton > Lissotriton helveticus. Next base: position 1,633,451,724 of record NC_136067.1, on the reverse strand, counting down.
CACCAAACACATAGTTCACAGGAAAGTGCTCCTGCGTAGTCGTGAAGTCGTAGCACGCCGCATCCCGTAGAGGTTTGCGAAGACCCCGATGATGAAGCATGACACCAAGGGGCCTGTTGGTGTGTGAGGGGTATTTTAACAACACTGGTTGCTCCCCACCATTGTGGCAACAACCGCCTTCCACCTAGTGGATTCCATTTTGTTTATAATAATTGCTAGGGGAGACAGAATCCACTATTCCCTCTCCCTCCCTCTTCTGTTAACGATTATTTGTAGACAGCGCACAGCTGTGGGAGCCCCTCCCTTATCGAACAACACAATTTTTGACGACACACTTCACATTCAACATTGTATTGACCATCCACCAAAACCACCATGGAGGATGAACACGGGCTAACATTCACTGAGGATGAGATTGACAGAATTTTGGCGCAGGACAATCCATTCGAGGGTTTAAGCACCGACAACCCTGCCCCTACAGTAGGAGATTGGGATGAATTGACCAATGTGCGGAAGGTACAGATCAGAGCTGCCCTACATGGTCTACTAATGAGGGAATATTTAAGGAACAAACTAGCCCCTCAGGGTTTGCTAGTAAAAAATGAACCTTTTATCTTCCAAGATGACTTGGCCTTCAAAAAAGCATGGTCCTTAATCTCCTGGCATTGCACCAGGGACTGGTTGGTACTGATAGTACAGACGGCAAGTAAAAAATCCCAAGAATTGAAGATTGAGATACAGAGACTGGAAGTCCAACTAAAAGGTTACATCCAACCGGCTGATTTAAAGAAAGGTTTGGAAGAACTTAATAAACAAATGTCTGATTTCGAAGCCACTTTGAAACAAAGTAAATTTAATAAATTCAAAAAAGACAAGGACCGCTTTACAGCTGAATGGGCTTACCCTTACACCAAAGCGGACTATGTGGCAAGTGGGAATACCAGTGATGCTGACAGCGTCAACTCGGATGGGAGTTCTTCCAGTAACAACTCTGGGGGATTTAGGAACAAAAGACAACAAAGGGGCGGTTATCGGCAACAGAGAAACCAGTATCCACGCCAAAGAGGATGGCGAGGTTTCCAAGGACCACCCATGTTCAACCCTTTTCAGGGCCCTTTCCAGTTTCCACAATACCAGTATGGCCCACCACAAATGGGACCAATGTACCCACAATGGGGGGAAGATCAGTCCACCGTACCACAACAAAACCCACAACCTTTTTTATCGTGGGGCCCAGGATCCAACAGGGGCAGGAACAAGAGAGGGAACAATGTCACCTGGCAACCGGTGACAGAATCAGACCCCAGAATGCACACCAGGAGCATGACAGCGGGTCAAGCCTCAACCAGCAAGAGAGGGACTTAGTTATAAACATATCCCCGTGGCCACTGACTGAAATACAGAGAAAAGTATTGAACAAAGGCCTAGGCTATGTACCCACGAACAAGCCAGACATTTTTCTCCTACACAAAGAGGTCCAGGATTTTATTAGGACCATCAAGCTAAAGGCTTTCTTCTATAATCAAGCACCCAGAGTCGAGACATCCGACACGGGTTTGAAACCAAAATCTTCCTTTATACCACAGGATAACCAGCTCCCAGTGGAAGTTTTAGCTTTTGAGAAAGCAGTCATGTCAGAGTTAGGCAAAATGGATACAGACTCTAGGGTCTTTCAGAACATGAGCAGACTAGAGAACGAAACTGTGAGGGAATTATCACAAAACAAATTAATCATCATAAAACCCGCGGACAAGGGCGGGGCCGTTGTGATCCAAACAACGACGGCGTACGATCAAGAATGCAGGAGACTCCTCGCAGACAGAAGGAACTATCAGGTTCTGGATGAGGACCCCACAGAGTCCATGCGAATCCGAGTAGGAGCGATGACGGAAGAAGCTCTAAGCCATGACTGGCTCACGAAAAAAGAGGCCCTTTTCTTAACACAAAAAAACCCACGAGTACCGTATTTTTATACGATACCCAAGGTTCACAAGAATCTCGAGAACCCCCCAGGTCGCCCCATCGTGTCTGGCATCGCTTCGATATTGGAACCCCTCTCCAAGTTTGCAGATGCTTTCCTGAGACCTTTGGTACAGGCCACTGATACGTATCTCAAGGATACAAAAGCCGTACTTCAATTACTAAAAGACCATCCTTTCAACCCTACCTCTCAAATCTTACTGAGCCTCGATGTGGAGAGCTTGTACACCAGTCTCCCACACGATGAAACCCTCAACATTATTGAGGAAGTTCTATACAGCAAACAGTGGCTTTACCATACCCCACGAGGTGTAGTGATGGAATGCATCTCGATGGCCCTCACCAAGAACTTTTTCGAGTATGAAGGTACCCTCTACTTGCAGCGCCATGGGACTAGCATGGGGAGCACATTTGCTCCAAGCCTGGCAGGTCTCTATGTACACCATCTGGAGACTACCAAAATCCTTCACCAGGACAACCCGTTCAGGAGTAAAATCCTGTCCTGGAAACGTTATATTGATGACGTCTTGGTCATATGGGAAGGTAATAACCAATCTGTCATGGACTTCATGCAATGGATTAACAGCCAGAATGATTTTCTGAGGTTCACTCACCAAATGTCCAATGAGTCCATGGTCTTTTTAGACCTTAACATTTACCATGAAGCAGGCCATTTGAAAACGGAGACACACTTCAAACCGACAGCAAGGAACTGCCTCCTTAGGTTCGACAGTTTTCATCCACGTCACCTAAGAGAAAACTTACCATATGGGCAGTTCCTTCGCCTACGCGTAACTGCAGCGATGTGGGGAAGTACAAAATCCAAGCACTGGATCTGAGTAAAAAACTACAACAAAGGAAATACCCAGACAAGATCATTAACCAGGCTATGAAAAGAGCCCGGAACAACAACCGGGAAGCTCTTTTGGATGACAACCCACCAAAAGAGGAATCTGGCAGACCAGTCTGTGTCACGACCTACAGCCCTGTGTCGAACCAGGTATCTAAACTGGTAAATAAACATTGGCGCATCCTGACCAGTGTGAGTCTAGATCTGGAAAAACCCATCTTTGCCCACAGGAGGGGAAGAAACCTGAAGGATATCCTGGTCCATACAAGACCCCAAACTAATGTAATACAGCAAACAAGGCTGAAAGGACTACATGGGCATTACCCGTGTGGGAATTGTAACAACTGCCACCTGACTGAGAAAAGCTTGACTCTAGAATTCAGTAATGGCGAAAAGTGGGAACAACGTGCTGTCACGAATTGCAACAGCCGTAATGTGGTGTATCTCATCACATGCCCTTGTGGAAAAGAGTATGTGGGAATGACCACACGTGCAGTGAAAACTAGAATTAATGAACACAAGAGCAATGTGAGATGCAAAAAACAGACAACGAAAATGGCATCCCATTTCCTAGAAGCACAGCACTGTGTAAATGATATACATTGGACTGTTATTGAGAAATTGCCATCAGAAAGAGGCTTATTTGAGAAGGAACAAAGATGGGTGTTTCGTCTGGGCTCAGATGTGACTGGGTTGAACGACTCCATTCCATGGAGCCAACTACGCTAAAAAACCCCACTATTTTGCCAAGTACGCGAATATCTGATAGCCACCCACTTCAGTAACTGGTAACCCCTGATACCCAACTGCATGAGCTTTTTTCCCTAAACTCACTGCCTAGGTGAACATCCTCACTAACATTTATGCTGTATAAACCATATCCGCAGCAATAACTGTACCTACAGCTCAAAGGGTTTCTGTGATCAAAACCCTCCAGAATAATGTATTTTGTAATTTTTATTTTTCATTGATATTGTCAGTTCGTTTTTTCGGGCTTTAAGTAATTTTAACAGCTCCCTTAATGTCGAGGGTTTAACTATATCCTTGATTTTGTAGACGATTTATGCATGGTGCCAATAACCCTCATCGAGTCCTAAACCTTCTCTACAGCTCGACTCAATGTAATTCATGTATTTTTCTGATCTCTGAGGCAATAACTTCAAGCTGAGACAGATACAGCGTCTATTACCGGTTTCGCGCATGCGCGAAGCGGCAGACACTGCATCAAGGCTGTCATAGACATACAGAGGTGATGCGCATGCGCGCCTGTCCCTCACCGCTCTTCCGCACATGCGCATTCGCACGGGAACGCCCTACCCGATGCGCGCAGAAGCGGCATGGAGACTAAGGGTCAGGACCAGTTATGGGCTCTTTCCGCTTTCAATCAGTAGCTAATTGGAGTTAGTTAGACTATAAAAAGCCCGCTCCCCACCACACAATTTACTCGTCGGAGCCGCGTGGAGGGGTAGCAAGCCAGACAGCCCTGGGAGTAACCGTGAGTGTGTATGAATGTATGGATATGCTAAATGGTGTGTAAACCTTCATCAAAATCGAGGGATTACAATATTTTGATCCATTTCCTTGAATACCTCACAGGTTGCCATAACGGGTAGAACGGACCCCCCAACACGCTGTGGCTCATGAGGCCATTTGACCTCTTTTCATAAGTAAGCAACACATCTGTGTCAGAAACTACACCCTCAAAGGCTTATCAGATACTTTGAATGAATGTGTGTCTCAGTTTATATGTTGTTCGTTTTTTCTGTTTTTTCTGTTTTTTTAGGGTTCCTGGACCTTCACTTTTGTTCCTTGTTACCCTTCTGTGTATCTACACAGTATGAGACTAAAAAACATGTATTACCCTGTTTCATTTGATTTTTCTGTTTACAGGTGTCTTTAATCGCCAATTGGGCGCAACGGACCTTACATTAAACATAGATAGGTACATTTTCACCTTATCTTATTTTTGTAGAGCACACTTTAAAATCTACACACATGTGAGTAAGGTGGGGATAAGTAGTGCATATCCTCGTCCTGAAGAAGGAGTTCTTTAACTCCGAAACATGTCGACGCACTAACTTGGTTGGGTTACCCTAATCAGTAAACCACAACCACTCTAGCACTCTTTTTTTAATAATACCAGCCGGAGACTAAATAAAAAAAAATGCGGTACTCACGTGCCAGGTATTTTTTAACTTTTCACTTCCACCTCACCACTCACATTTTGTACTCACACACACCAAACACATAGTTCACAGGAAAGTGCTCCTGCGTAGTCGTGAAGTCGTAGCACGCCGCATCCCGTAGAGGTTTGCGAAGACCCCGATGATGAAGCATGACACCAAGGGGCCTGTTGGTGTGTGAGGGGTATTTTAACAACACTGGTTGCTCCCCACCATTGTGGCAACAACCGCCTTCCACCTAGTGGATTCCATTTTGTTTATAATAACCTGCAGAAGCAGCCACTGTGCTCTCCTGGGCGATAGCTGGGACAAACCCTTTCTGCAGACTTCTCTCCTTGCTGAAAGGACCACGTGGAGCAATAGTTCGCTTTTATCTGTACTTAGCGAATCTGGGGGCAGATGTATCAAGGTATTTTTTTGTCGCAAACAATGCGAATCGCAAAATAGCATTGTTTGCGACAAAAAAACGGGAAATGGCATGTAAAAAAGGAATGTTTTTCTGAAAATTTATTTGCGATTTCTTATTTTGCATGTTTCTAGTTTTGCGAAAATCGCTAACTAGAAATCACAGCATAAGAAATCGCAACAGGATGTATGAAAAAATCACAATTTGCAAATTCCTGAAAATCGCAAATTAAGAAATCGCAATTAACACCAACTACATGCAGGTGGTAACTGAAAAAAATATTAAAAGGCACCCAGAATGCACTGAATTGTATTCCAAAATGGCTGGACTATACCTGATAGCCAGTAGGCTGCGCATTCAAGCTCTTGCACAGAGGAGACAGAGACAGGAGAGAATCTTCAGATTACGTATCACGCTGTTCCAGCAGACTGAAGAGGACATATATGAGAAATACAGACTTCATCCACACACCATTTTGGACCTCATTAATGAATTGAAACCTTTTTTGGAGCATCCAACAGGCAAGACACAATCAATTCCAACCCATGTGCAGGTATTGTGCTCACTGCACCTTTTGGCTTCAGGGTCTTTTCAAAGCGTCATTGCAGAGGTTGGTGGGGTGTCACAAAGTGCCCTATCACGCTTTTTTCATGTGTCCCTGGATGCAATGCTGAACAGGCTTCAACATCGCATCTACTTCTCAAACACCCAACAAGCCATACAGGAAACCAAGTTGGAATTCTATCAAATTGCACGCTTCCCACATGTGATTGGATGCATAGATGGAACTCATATTCCCATCACTCCACCATCAGCCACAGAATATATATTTCGTAATAGGAAAAGCTACCACTCTCTCAACATCCAGATTGTGTGCAATGCCAAATATATCATCAATGACATAGTGTCAAAGTACCCAGGCAGCACACATGACTCCTTTATCTTCAGACATAGCGGAATTCATAGTGCTGGACAGTTCGGAGAGGGATACCTGCTAGGTAAATCACACTCATGCAAACATCCATCCATCCATCCATCATTTGACAATGGAACATACAGTTACTTTTATTTTTTCATCCATGCAGGTTATAGTGCCTATTCAATGCGTGACTTCATCCTAACGCCATACTTGAACCCTGCAAATGCAAGTGAAAGACGGTACAACAGGGCACACCGGTCAACACGTGGGGTCATTGAACGCACATTTGGCATATTAAAAAGCCGTTTCAGAAGCATAAACAAAAGTGGAGGCGCTTTGCAATATAGTCCAGAAACCTGTTGTAAAATTGTAACTAGCTGTGCAATGCTGCATAACATGGCCATGCGCAAAGGCACAGACATTGAAGTGAGTGAGTCTGACACATCTGATGATGATGACATACCTCCACCTAGAAGGGCTGCAGCAGGAGTAGGAGCTGCGGCTTGCCGTCAAAGACGATGTGAAATTACACGGAATTACTTTTAGGTAAGACAAGCAAATCTACAAATGTACTTATTTTTGCAAGTGTTGTTTTTATTCACAACACACAAACCACAGTGCACTTTGCAAAATTAAAATTTTGGATGAAAGTAAATGAAAATTAACACAAATGTAGCATGAAGCCATGTTGCACAATGCAGTAATGCTTAATGTATTGCACTTTAAACTGTCACTTCTTGCGCTGGCCGCTTGAAGCAGGATGTTCCTGTGGTTGTATGATTTCTTCATCATGTGCTGTGCCTGCACACCTTCCACTTCTGCGCTGGGTCAAGTGAGTAGTTGGTGTCGGGTTCCTACTGCTCCTACTGGAGGTGTCCTCACTGTCAGCTGAAGCAATGAGAGCGCTTGCGCCAGAGTTGGAGGTTTGCAAAATTTCAACTGCAGAGGTCCTTTTGTCCAAGCTGTTTGCCATGTTATGGGTGCATTCGCTCATTTCACGCTGCATGTTAATGCTGCGCCTGGTGAAGTTGCTTGTGACAGTACATAGCCGGTTGATTGCTTTTGTATAGCTTTGCATCCTCATATGTGCATGCTGTGCAGCCTTGTTGCGAGCTTTCTCCGTACGTTCAAGGGTCAGACACAGTTTATCAATTGATGCAGCCATGCTTACTTGATTCCTGTTCAATCTTAAAAGCTGTCTATTTATTGATCTGAGGTCCTTATGTTGCCGGCCCTGCACGTGAAGCATATCCTGCTCAAGACCAGCAAAAACTGTGCCTGCTTCCATTTGCCCACTGCTTCTCCTACATGACTCCAACCTGTATGACCATGTCCTCCTTTGACTTTGGGGTTGGTCTTGTGAGTCACGAGGGCACACTGTGTCAGGCTCACTGTGTACTGTACCTCCATCTCCATTGTCATCTTGTTCCAATGGTGGCAGAGGAGCTACATGCCTGCGCTTTCTGCGCACAATTTGAGTAAGGGCAGTGGCATCAGTGCATCTTCCTTCAGTATCAGATGTGACATGGGGAGGTGATTCATCCCCCTCACTTTGTTCCCTGGATTCCCTTGGGTGTTCTGTGGATGTAGAGTGAGACATATGAGTTTGTATTTGTATGTGCATTTTCTAACAAATAAAGTTTTTAATTTGGGAAAATTAACTCTCACTATACTATATTTCTACCTTCATAATTAATTACAAACTTCTCATGTGTTTCTATGATGGAAATGTGAAAAAGTCATGATTGCACTACAAATCCCATGATGCATTGTTTGGTAAAAGTTTCACAGTCTCACTGGACTACTACATTCCTCACACTGAGAACATGCACAGAACACACACACACATGCATTACACACATTTCATACACTTCTTTGCATGCATCTTACCTTGTGCAGTTGGTGTAGGGTCAGAGCTATCAATGTTAGCCACTCCACTCACACTTTCTGGAAGCAGGGTTGTTTCAATTAGTTCCTCATGGGGTGTTGGTTGGTCTGCTGTTGAAGTACCACCACCAGTTTTATTTGCCTCCTTGATCCTTTCAGCAACCCTCTCTTTGGATCTTTGACGCATGTCATACCATCGTTTTTTTATTTCATCAATGGTTTGATTGGTAACCCCAACAGCATTGACTTTTTCCTGGATCTCCAACCAAATTTTTCTCTTCCTTGATTCAGGAACTTTTAAAGCCTTTTTTTCAAAAAGCACCTCATGGCTACACACCATTTCTTCTATGAGGATTTCTTGTTCCTTTTCTGTAAATTTATGCTTCTTGTTCCTCTTGTCTCCAGACATTTCCTCCTGTGTGTTCTGTGACTCCATTGCACTCCAAACAGGTCTGCTCTGCCTCCAAACAGTGTTCCAACTGCCACTGGGTGTGGCTCAGGCAAGCAGGTGCAGGCAATCACTCCAACTACCTGGGTGTGATGTCATCAGCCTGTTCCAGCATTGCAGATTCACGTTTTTAGCGATTTCTTAATTTGCGAATTTCGCAAATTAAGAAATCGCAAAATATTCTCCGAATTATTAGAGATTTTTTAGAAATTGCTAATAAATCGCAAAAATGTACATACATACCATTTTGCGATTCCGTAATTGCGATTCGCAGCAAATCGCAATTAAGGACTCGCAAAACAGAAAGATGATACATCTGCCCCCTGGCTCCTCCGTACAGCCAAAAACAATAATTGGAAGGCTTACTGTAACAGCATGGGTCTGTCATATAACCCTATTGTGGACCCGTTAACAGTACATGATCGTTCACCCACCCCCTCCCCTTCTCTCTGCTCCTTACAGAACATCAATGTCGAGGTTCAAGATCCGGACAATAAGTCAACACACTGGCCCTTTAACTGTGTATCGGATGAAGAGTGGGCGGGTCTACCTCAAGAGGCGGAACCATCTTATACAGGAAGCCGCCAATCAGGAGTGTGCTTGTTCACCCGGAGAGAAAGAGTTGGCGAGGAGAGTGACGAGGAGACGAGGAGCGAAACCGAAGAGGACGCTTGGAGAATCCCCGATAAAGAACCGGACGGAGGAAGACCGAAGACCCAACCGGGAGGAAAGCCAGGAGGCCACCGACCTCGCGACTCGCCCAGCCATACACCCAGGGGAGGTGTGTGGCTTTCCCAGGTACAGGACAAAATCAGGGGTTGGGCCGGGCGGAAGGGCGGTATTAGTAACTCACCTGGGTATCTCTGGTCCCGGTGTTACTCCCCCCTCGTGAGCACCGACTATCACGTATTCACGTTTCTGTAACCAGAGCACGGGTGGTGTGTATCCTCACTCCCTTATCCCTAAACGTAAGGCACATTACAGAACAGTCCACTGATACCGTACTCTCTTATTTCACTTATTCCGAGAGCCAAGACGGAGAAGAAAGAAGAGCTTCCTAGACGGACTCGAGAGAGAATTCGTCGAGTTGTCTCCACAAGGTCCGACCCCCGAAGACTGGATCGGAGCCGTTCCCCACGCCGAACATTAGAACGGAAGAAGTCATGTACTGATTTCCTGTACCAAACAATAAATAAGAAGTTAACAAAAACCCACTGGTTGCCTAATCCTACTGGCCCTGTTACAGTGGTGGAGAATGCGGGCATCGTAACCATCTCTGACGAAAAGATGGAAACTGTAATCGATCAATTAGTGAAAGGACAGGGAAGACTTGAATGGGCAATGGAACAGCACCTGAACGCCGCCCAAGCGGATAGAGAAATATTGAAGAAAGCATTGGAAGAGAAGCCGGAACAAACATGGGTGAACCCGACGATTAGAGGAGGGACAACAGACAGAACTATTTCCCAGGGAGCCCCAGCCATTTCCCTACAGAAATATCAAACAGGAGAGGACCCTGATTCGTTCTTAATAAATTTCGAACGGGCCGCCAGAGCATGCGGGTGGCCCATAAGTAAATGGCCATTCTTTCTAGCCCACTTACTGGGAGGCGAAGCCCAAGCCGCTTATCAGGTGGCTAATCCTACCGGAGATACCGCCTATGCAGATATTAAGAAAATTATCCTGGATCATTTGGGTCTAGACTGTGAAGCGTACCGCTTGAGGTTTCGTAGAGAGAAAGGCTCAGCCGGAGAAAATCCAAAAACCTTATTTGTAAGATTAAAAATGGCCGCGGATAAATGGTTAACTCCCAATATCAGTAGCAAAGAAGAGATACTAGACCGCATATATTTAGAGCAATTTCTAGAAGCCCTCCCCTATGCATCACAAAAATGGCTCAGACAACATCATAACTTAACTACCACCCAAGCCGTAGAAATGGCCTCATCATTTGCTAGGGCCCAACCTAAAGTACATAGCTGGGAGTTGGAGAAATTTCACAAAATAACAAACCGACCTGACAAGCCTTCACCTCGAGTGAAAGAGCCTCCTAGAACCCACAATTGGAGGACTGAACATGGAGGAACTTCCGGACCCCAGTGTTTCGATTGTGGAAATTGGGGACATATCGCCCGATTATGCCCAAAGAGAAGAAACACTGAAGAACCCATGGAAGTTGGTTACCTTCCCAAAGCAGTCCTATATTCGGCTGAAATGGGTGGCTCTTTCAGAGTAAGTGTCAAAGTGAATGGGTCCTCTATACATGCCCTTTTAGACTCCGGCTGTCGCCAGTCCGTCATTAAGTCCCAACACGTAGCCTCTACACAATATATTCCACGGGGCCAAGTAAATATCAGGTGTGTGCACGGAGATGTTAAACCTTACCCGATAGCTACGGTCACCATAGAACCAGGCATACACCGTCCGCAGACTATAAAAGTTGGGGTGCTCTCCTCATTACCAGAAGATCTTATAATAGGTACAGATAACCCAGGCTTCCTACAAATGTTTAAAAAAACCTTAGAAACAACCCCTATACCTGAAGACAGTAAAGGGGGACAGGTTCGAAGTGACGTAAACAAAGGGGAGAAGAACCAGGTGGGGCCGATATTGAAGTTTGCCAAACTTTCAAAACATGCCACTACTCCCACTCGGGGCTCCATGAAAGCCGCAGGTTATGATCTGTATAGTGCTTATGAGTATGAAATCCCGGCGAAAGGAAAAGCCTTGATACTAATAGATATTCAGATCTCAATACCACCAGGTTGCTATGGCCGAGTAGCCCCCAGATCCGGCCTGGCTAATACCCATTTCATCGATGTAGGGGCCGGTGTCATTGATATTGACTATAGGGGAAATGTGGGTATCGTCCTGTTCAATATGGGTACTGAGACGTTTTTTGTAAAAAAAGGTGATCGGGTGGCACAATTAATTTGTGAACGCATCGCCTACCCTGAGCTAGAGGAGCTGGAGAGCTTGAACCAAACTGAACGTGGCTCGAATGGTTTTGGGTCCACAGGTACAACTATAGAACCCTTACCTGCGTTACTCTCACCAGATCCCTGGATCTTGGATAAGAATTTCAGATTCGCACAGGCTAATGATCCCACGCTTTTTAACGCTTGGGAACAAGCTCAACAAAACACGCTTAATAACGACACTTACCCCAAAAAAAATTTGCACGATGAGCTGCTCTACCAGAAGGGTAAACAGGACGATAGACCTCAACTCTTGGTGCCTGTCTCCTTCCGTGATCAGGTGCTATTCTTTGCACACAGCCATCTCATTGCGGGACATGCGGGGTCCGATAAAACCACGCGAACTATCCTCAATCATTTTTTTGGGCCGGGGATTTATAAGGATACCTCGGTATATTGCAGCAAGTGCGAAATTTGTCCCAAAAAAAACATGACAAGACCGACTGCTGTTCCTCTTCAACCTTTACCCGTCATTGGGAAACCTTTCGAGAGAGTGGGTATGGACCTGATCGGCCCCCTCCCGAAAACCCGGAAAGGTTTCCAACATGTGCTAGTAGTGGTCGACTATGCCACCCGGTTCCCGGAAGCTTTTCCCCTGTCTTCTACTACCTCGAAACAGGTTGGGGAGAAAATGATAGAGTTATTCAGCCGGGTGGGGTTTCCTAAAGAGATCTTAACGGATCAGGGCACCCCGTTCGTCTCGAAGCTCATGAAAGACATTTGCCACACCTTGGACATTCACCAGATCCGTACCTCGGTCTACCACCCTCAGACGGACGGTCTGGTGGAACGGTATAATCGTACCCTTAAAACAACATTACGCAAAATGATGGAAGTTAGTGGGGCCGAATGGGATAGAATGCTACCACTGGCGTTGTATACTATTCGCGCTCAGACACAGAGTAGTATGGGGGTATAGCCATTTGAGTTGTTGTATGGCAGACAGCCCCGTTCCCTTCTCGAGATGACTTGGGATGCCTGGGAGAATGAAACCCCGGAGGAAACGGCGGCTACCCTGGATTACGCCAAAAGCCTCAGATCTAAAATTGGTAAACTGAGAGATCTGGCGCTGGCTCACCTTGAAGCCAGCCAGAGTCGCCAGAAGGTCGCATATGATCGGGGTAAGAAGTGGCGCCACTTACAGGTTGACGATTGGGCGTTAGTTCTTTTGCCCTCGTCCACACAAAAATTTAAGGCTGAATGGCTAGGTCCCTATAAGGTGGTTGGAAAAATAGGCAACACTAGCTATAAACTTCAAATTTCTGCCCATAAACAACAGCTCTACCACATTAATCTCTTTAAAAAATGGTTGGGCCCTGCCCCGTCCGATGTGCATTTGACTGCCTCTCCAACATCCAGCTCTTCCACTCGGGAGCAGCTCCTTGTGAATGAGGACTTGAGTGAACAACAGCGACTGGATCTGCAGGATACGTTGTTGATTCATGACAGTATTTTTTCGGCCATTCCAGGGAGAACGTCCCTTGCTGAACATTCCATTATAACTCCAACTGACAAGAAGGTTAGAATCCGGCCTTACAGGGTCCCTGAGGCTAGGAGGGCTGCTCTTCGAAAAGAAATTGGGGAAATGCTTCAATTAGGTGTGATACAACATACTAGTAGTGAGTGGTCTACCCCATTGTAATGGTTCCAAAACCTGATGGCAGCAGACGTTTCTGCATGGACTTTAGAGCACTGAATGATATTTCCCTCTTTGATGCATACCCTATTCCAAGAGTGGATGAACTTATTGAGAAATTGAGAGACTCTAAATACATTACCACCCTGGATTTGACGAAGGGGTATTGGCAGGTGCCCCTCCGACCGGAGGATAGGAAAAAAACGGCGTTCTCCACCGAGGAAGGGCACTTCGAATTTACTGTCCTGCCTTTTGGACTGCACGGAGCGCCGGCCACGTTCCAACGACTGATGAACAATGTTCTGTCTGGCCTATCTGACTTTGCATCGGCTTACTTGGACGACATTGTCGTGTATAGCCCAGACTGGTCTACTCACCTCAGACATCTGACCGCTGTATTGGAAGCACTGACCTCCGCCAGTCTTACCATTAATGCAAAAAAATCGAAAGTGGCTTTTCAGAAAGTTAAATACTTGGGCTATGTGCTGGGTCATGGGCTCATAGAGCCCCAGATTGGGAATGTTCGGGCTATTGCAGATACACAGTTTCCCACCACCCGGAAGGAAATGAGGTCCTTTTTGGGCCTGGTCGGCTATTACCGTCGGTTCATCCCGCAATTCGCTCATCTGGCTGCCCCCCTCACGAATTCCCTGCGAAGTGGGAGTAAAAATTCTGCTCCGATAAAACCCTCGGATGTGATGCTTGAAGCATTTAGGAAGTTGAAAACCATAATCACGACGGCGCCTGTCCTGTCTTCACCGGACTTCTCACGTCCCTTTTCTTTGCACACGGACGCTTCTGATTATGGCATTGGGGCAGTACTGTCGCAAATGGGAAAGGATGGCCGTGACCACCCCATTCTGCACGTTAGCAGAAAACTATTCCCTCGCAAACTGAAATACGTTACAATTGAAAAGGAAGGCCTTGCCATCAAGTGGGCTGTGGATAAGCTGTCTTATTATCTTGAGGGGCACCACTTCGACCTATATACCGATCATGCTCCCCTCCTGTGGATGGCTCGCAATAGGTCGAACAATGCCAGAGTCATGCGATGGTTCTTGTCCCTACAACCCTACTCATTTTCTATCCATCATCGGAAGGGTTCAGATAATGTAGGAGCTGACTTTTTGTCCCGTCACCCACTCACCGATCGTGAGTGTCCTAAGGGGGAGGTGTGTAACAGCGTGGGTCTGCCATATAACCCTATTGTGGACCCGTTAACAGTACATGATCGTTCACCCACCCCTCCCCTTCTCTCTGCTCCTTACAGAACATCAATGTCGAGGTTCAAGATCCGGACAATAAGTCAACACACTGGCCCTTTAACTGTGTATCGGATGAAGAGTGGGCGGGTCTACCTCAAGAGGCGGAACCGTCTTATACAGGAAGCCGCCAATCAGGAGTGTGCTTGTTCACCCGGAGAGAAAGAGTTGGCGAGGAGAGTGACGAGGAGACGAGGAGCGAAACCGAAGAGGACGCTTGGAGAATCCCCGATAAAGAACCGGACGGAGAAAGACCGAAGACCCAACCGGGAGGAAAGCCAGGAGGCCACGACCTCGCGACTCGCCCAGCCATACACCCAGGGGAGGTGTGTGGCTTTCCCAGGTACGGGACAAAATCAGGGGTTGGGCCGGGCGGAAGGGGGGTATTAGTAACTGACCTGGGTATGTCTGGTCCCGGTGTTACTCCCCCCTCCTGAGCACCGACTATCACGTATTCACGTTTCTGTAACCAGAGCACGGGTGGTGTGTATCCTCACTCCCTTATCCCTAAACATAAGGCACATTACAGAACAGCCACTGATACCGTACTCTCTTATTTCACTTATTCCGAGAGCCAAGACGGAGAAGAAAGAAGAGCTTCCTAGACGGACTCGAGAGAGAATTCGTCAAGTCGTCTCCACAAGGTCCGACCCCCGAAGACTGGATCGGAGCCGTTCCGCACGCCGAACATTAGAACGGAAGAAGTCATGTACTGATTTCCTGTACCAAACAATAAATAAGAAGTTAACAAAAACCCACTGGTTGCCTATTCCTACTGGCCCTGTTACACTTACCTTGAGTTCTCTTTGCAGGATACTTGTTATGATCTTACCCACATTTTCCCAATAAGTTTGAATCATGGGGCGGTGCAGAATCACTGAAAATATTTTAGTACGTACCCTCTGAGGAATCCTACTTGCCCAGTCTTTCTCACCTTTCCCACAAGGTACCCCTGTGCTTCAGCCCCAGTTCCTGCTGCTGCATACACCCTAGCAGAGTGGGTTATAGTGCAAAGCGTGTAGCAGCCAATGACCACACAGCCTGAGTCACGTGGCTGGGACTTATCAAAAGGGATGGGTGAGCAACCGTATGGGCCTTGTCCATGGGCTCACAGTTCAAATTCTTTAAGCATGCCAGTTACACTTTGGTGCATACAACTTTCCAAATCGGACTCTATTTAAGGCATAGATGAGAACAGTCCATTACATAAAGAAGGAAAGTGAAAACAAGCACATCTAGGGCTACCTCCTTTCCCAGAGAAAAATACCAGCCATGTGCTCATGTTCTAAAAACCTGCAAAGGCCGGACATGATACTTAAATAGAACTTTGTATAACAGAGTCTGTATTCCTATTTAATGTGACCTTTCTTACCTTATTTACATCAGTTATCAGCAAGAGGCAATTAAGGCGGCTATAGCCCACATTTTAAAGTGTTTTCTTCTTAAACTCATAGTTTTAAGCATATATTAACCAGGGGAAAAATACCCATGGGTGATTTTCCTAATTTTTCTACCGGCTAGAAAATACTTGTTAGGCCATTAAAAGCACGGTCAGGTAGCAATCCCAAATCTAGTAAGAATGGTTGATAAATTCAAAGTTGGTCAGACTAGAGATGCACTCAAGCTAAGGTGACGACTCCCTGCAGCCCAAAGCAGTGCTTAATTTGTAAAAAAAAAGAAGTGCAGGTGCTGAAAATTTAACCAAGGAGGCCACAGCTCACATCTTCCTCGGGTGAGGCCCACGTTCAACACTCTCACTGCCCCAGTCCCTATCTTCTAACCTCAATCGTTATCTGTACCCTAAGGCTTTGCTCTAAGAGTCTATCCTCTCACCTCTCTAATTGTTTACTATCATCTTTGTCACACCTGGCGTGTTACCTTATTCCCTGTATTTCTGATTTGCCCCCTATTCATTCTAGCCCTGCCCTTTTTCCTCTTCACTTTTATCCCTGCTTTGCTCTCTCTCCCCTTGATTTTGGCTCTTTACTATCACTATTCTAGCAGTGATTAGCTGTGTCTCCGTTTTATCATTTGCCTGCTTTTTTTTCCTCTGTCCTGTCCTCTACGTCCTTCCATTCTATCTTCTCTCTTCTTAATGCTCTCTTCTTCGCATCATGGCTGCTTTCTCTTTGTATATGATTTGCTCTCCTTTTCTTCTACTTAGCTCCGTCTTCTCTCTCCTCTCCTGTTGTTTCTTTCTCCTCTTTACTCCTGCCCTCTCTCTCATCTATAACACTGCTGCTGCCTGTCATGCCTGTCGTCAGCCTGTACATGTCCCTGCTATTTTGAACTCTGCATTTTCCTGTTGTCATTCCTAAAGAAGTGGAAGATGGCGTGTTTTACTTTCTTACCTACACCGAGTGCAAAAACAAAACGTACACCAAATGAAAATGCTTTTTTGCATATATTAATCAGTGCGGTATGACTGGGTTTATTGCAGAACAGACGGCTGCACGAGCACAGCAGGTGATGTCACTGCTAGCGCTGCCTGTAATTAGTAAGTCCAGGGATGGCCACGGCATCGGCATCCACTGCT
The DNA here is from genome assembly GCF_964261635.1 of Lissotriton helveticus. Lineage (NCBI taxonomy): Eukaryota > Metazoa > Chordata > Amphibia > Caudata > Salamandridae > Lissotriton > Lissotriton helveticus. The sequence goes on along the minus strand of NC_136067.1, from coordinate 1,633,434,639 downwards.
CAGCTTGCTGTGACCCTGCCTGCTACAGCACAGGCATTGTCCCCAGCCGTAATGCTGCCAATGCCGGTAAGTATGGATGTGGTACCTACTGGACTCACGCACGCTCAGAAATTACCATGCTGCGGTGCAGCGCACAGATTCTACAGGTGACACGATGGCGCACAAAAGTTGTGCTGGTCCACAGCCTCATCGAGCACGTTGAGGATAGCAGCAATGCAGGGCTGCAGGATATGCTACTCTGGCTACTCAGCAAGTGGAAAGTCCACACTTACTTTAGTTTATTCCTCCTCAAGAGCCCTCACTCCCAAGTTCCAAATGCGCTCTCGCAGCTTCCTAGGCTTAACTCCATCATGAGCCAGCCCCCAGCTACAATTATCCAATGGGAGGCTTAGGCTCAGGCAGTGGCAGGGTGAAGCAGACTTCGGGGAATGGAATGTAAGCCATAGTTTGTCGATGTCTTCTTGGTTTTGTGATCGGCATGATGACATCATCACTAACGTGGTGATACACAATCATACCTGCCTGGACAGGCGTATGCTGGCCTGTCTATAAACATTTACCAGCCAGTCACTATGCAATGTATGTTATTCTTTTTATTTTGAATTTGAACAATTAACATTGAGACCACCACCTGCAGGGTCAGAAATTGTTGCCCCGGCCCTGTGAAAGAAGTGCCGGTGCTGAGCACCTGCAAGCACCTGCTCAAATTAAGCACTGAAATTATCACGCTGTGGCAATAGCTCGAACATGGGTGCAAACCCTAGCTCTTTAAACAGATATTCAAGTGTTTCTCTTCCTCTCACTTCGCCTCACCAACTTGTTCCTCATAAGTGCAGCAAAAAGGAAAGTTAAACCATTGCCATAAAATGACAGATCACGTACAGGCCAAGGAAAATCAGTTTGTTCAAAAACACGAAAACAGCAAGCTCCAGGACTTGGACTACCAAGCACAGGCATATATATGTCCAGAATGTCTGCAATGCAACACCCCATATGATAAGTAAAAGTCAAACAACTGCGATTTATACCAATAGAAATTATTAACTAGCCAGCACTTGCATTATTGTATCTAAAACTATACATAACCTCCAAACAAAAAGGGGCTTCTTTGAAAGTCCTTTAAAGGGGCATTCAGTCAATAATGTCACAGTACATCTCAAAACGCAAGCAGGCGTCATCAAACAAACCGACTTTCTAGAACGTCTATTTAAAGGTCTCCTGACGCTGGGGCTTTCCTACCAACGGGGATGGTGTCCAAGCCAAACTTTGCCTTAAGCTGATGTTAGTCGTGCAGTAACACACTGAGGTACAATAGGCGTGTGCTCAATGCACAATCTATTCTCTAATCTAATCCTAGACCCATTGAAAAAGACTACAATCTATCTTCCTGCCCGCCTTGAGGCTGTATAACAGACAAGCCACTCCAGTGAGTGTTGCAGGAGTCTGTCCCCACCCCACCCATCACCAAGCCTGAGAACCTGTGAGACAGGTCAAGCGTGCTCACATCGGCCCAAAAATGTTTGAAAGGTCAAAATGGCATCTGAACCAGAGCACAGACAATGAGACCATGTTCAGAAGGGACAAGTGGTGATGGCACAGAAATTCGGACTGAGTTTTTTTTTCACGTGCTTTTTCCACAGGTCTATAAAAGTCAATGATAGGTGAAAAAAGAGAATTGGTTACATTTATCAAACTCACAGGGCGACCTGCTGCTAGACCTTAACATTTCCCTTGGTACAATGGGGTAATAAACTGCCTCGGGTACCAATTGCGCACGGTATTGCGTCTGCTTTTCCAGAAATTTCCACGTTTTATTTCACAGTTTTATATAACACGAGCTCGACAAGAAGGTATTGGAGTGTTTTACATGAGCACGAGTTGCATTCAATAAGGACTCGTTCATTTTTAGGTTTCTCCTAAGCAGCACATTTTCTGTCTCTCGAGACATGCTGTATTTACTGTATGGGCTTTCAGTACGCCCGTCCATTTCGATTTGTTCCTTCATGTGCCTTTCGAAATTCTTTTGTTTTCGTTGGTCAATTGTGTACACATGTCCCTCCTTTCGCTGTTTTCGTCATGCCCTGGAGACTGGCTCTGTTACATGGATCATTTCTCTTTCGGTCGTATGTTAGTTTTGGCACACAAAGTTTTTATTTGGCCTGGGCTTGTTTTGGTTTTCTAAATGCGCTCAGCCAAGGCAGCAAATCATGTCCTTATCTTGTTTTTGCACTGGCTTTAGTTTCACAGGTGCTTTTTCAGCTGAAGGCTATGTTGTTTTTTATCCTATAACATTTTTGGTTTCATTAGCTCAAATGTCCAAATCTTAAATAATATACTTACTTAATGGAAGTGTAGTTTAAGAAGACGGCAAACAGTAGGATCAACATTTTTACATTGTGCTTTTGACAGTGTGAATATTTGGATATGATTAAATAGGTAAAGATGCTTTTATTGCTCCGTTTGATGAAAATGGGAGCAGCTTTAAGTTGCGCACTTTCAACTTTTGATGCTTTCTTTTAGGTTTCAATCATTGGTGAAATAAAACCAATTTCAAGGGATGCCTCCTCGTGCTCTCCAAACGCGGAATGGAATTTAAGGTTACATAACTATATATCCTACAAGTAGACAATGCAACACCACCTTAGCACCTCCTCAGCACTATTGCAGCACAGCCTCAGCAGCAGCGCAGCACCACTTCCGCACCAGTCACTGTCACTCAGCACCACTTCAGCAGCACCACCTGAGCATCACTCAGTAGAACCTCAGCATCGCCATAAATTCCAGTTCAGCACCACCGAAGCTCAGCACAGCATCACCTAAGCACCAGCACAGCACCACTGCACTACCTCAGCACCAGCACAGAACCACTTCAGCATTCGCGCAGCACCAGAACAGCATTACTCAGCACCACAGCAGCATTACTCAGCACCACCTCAGCACCAGTGCAGCATGTCCTCAGCATCATTCAACACCACCAGAGCACTGCATCAGCACAACACCACCTCTGCATCAGTGCAACATTACCAGCGCAGCAGCAACTCAGCACCAGCGCAGCCCTACCAGAGCATCAGAACAGCACCAACGCAGCACCACTTCAGCATTAGTGCAGCACCAGCTCAAGACCAGTGCAGCATCACCTCAGTACCGGTACAGCATCACCTCAGTGCCAGTACAGCATCATCTCAGCATTGGCGCAGCACCAACTCATCATCACTCAGCACCATCTGAGCACCAGCACAGCATCAGCTGAGCACCAGCAAAGCATCACTCAGCACCACCTCCGCATCACTCAGCAACACCTGAGCACCACCTCCGTACAAGCACGTCCTCCTCAGCACAACCTAAGTATCACTTAGCACCACCTCAGCACCAGTGCAGAACCACCTCATCACCAGCATAGCATCAGCGCAACACCACCACAGCCTCTCAATCCTTCAGGACTGCATGTTGATTAACCCCTGATGGTACACATTCTCCGCTACGTGCCACACACTGGTGTTTATTGTTAAATATGATATGTACCCAAATCATTGTCTTCCCGTTTCCTATCCCCATACGTTGATCCATTTTCTCCCCTATACACACCTCATCATCTTCTAACCTCACTACATTAACAACGATGTTGTATCAGATATATGATTCTCCATTCGGAGTATGAGCAGAGATATTACTAACTCCGATTGGACCTCTAACTTCCTTAATGACATTTATTTCCCAGTGAGAAAGGGGGATTCTCCCACTTACTGAGGCCAGTCTGGAAAACTAGACTTCCAACTCAATCAAAACGGGAAAGTGGCACCTAGAACAAACCCCATTATTCTTGTATCACAGAATTACTGATTAAATTCCACCACTGCGCTGGTGGAATTAATCTGCAAAGGATTAGTTTTTAACAGGACTGGAAGAGGGAGCAGTCCCTCTTTATTTAAAAACCACTGCAGATAAAGTTTAATCTGCAGTGGTTTTTAAACATAGAGGGACTGCTCCCTCTTCCAGCCCTGTTTAAAGACCACTGAACAACAGTGCACACCCCTGGTGCCCTTACATACTTATGTAAGGGCATCAATTTGTATGTATTGCAGTGCACTGCGCTGCATACCCGTCGGTGCCCTAACATACCTTTGTAAGGGCACCGAGGGGTAAGATTGGAAGTGCAGTACAGTGCATACCCCTTAGTGTCCTTACATAAGTATGTAAGGGCACAGAGAGGTATCCATTCCAGCGGATACCCGTCGGTGCTCTTACATACTTATGTAAGAGCACAGTGGGGTATGCACTGGAGTGGATATCCCGCGATGCCCTTCCCTTCCTATGTAAGGGCACCGAGGGGTATGCCCTGCACATTGCTGTGCCCACCCTGCCCCTTCGCGGAATTTTAATATAAGTCCGTGGAATGAAAGTCCACCACTTCCGCCCACCCCTAATCACGTGTGGAACACGTATAGAAAGTGCACCAAGAGCATCATTTTATGTAATGCAGCTCTGCTAAGGAAGGATATTGATGGGGAGTCTGGCCACTATCCCCAGGTTCGCCTGTATTCTGGTCACCAAGAGGGCCAGGTTGAGGGACCATGTTAGGTCCAGAAGCAGCGTGAAATATTAGTATTTACAACTGAAATGACTGAATGGGTCTTGAGTTTGCTCGTTCATTGTATCTATAGCACCTGTGAGGGGCACCAACAGGGATCTGGACCAGTTCACTTGGAGGCCAGAGGCCTGGTTGTAGAGATCAAGCATTTGAAGGATATGTGGGACCGTGGAGCCCCAGTGAGCCATGAATATCAGCACATTGACTGCATATAGGGCTATGCGGTACTCCACTCCCTTCTCCTGAGAAACTCCTACTCTTGGGCATAGCATATGACCTGTGTCACCAGCAGCTTCATTGCTAGGGCAAATAGCAAAGGTGATGGAAGTGTACCTCTTGGGTGCCTATGCCTAACTATGAGGAAAGTAACTGACAAGGCGCCATTAGCCCGCACCTGAGCCCTAGGAGTCTTGTATAAGACCAGTACATACAATATAAATTTGTGTCCCAAGCCTAGTTGGTGCAACACCTACCGCAGGAAGTCCCAATCCAAAGTATTGAACACCTTTTCAAAGTCAAGCAACAGGAGGGGGTTCTCCCTTTTCAGGCAGACCCTGTAAGCTATCGCCGCCGGGACCCTATGAATACAAACAATGCCGGGCACTCACCATAGTTGGGCATGAAGCCACACTGATCTTTGTGTATTAAGATGGGGATGACCCGAAGGAGCCTATTGGCTAACATGTTTATGTAATTTTTGACTTTGTTGTTAATGAGCTACATAGGGTGATATGAAGTACAGAGATCAGGGCGTATTACTGTCTTAGGAAGTACTACTATAGTAGCCAAGTCCAATCCCTCAGGCAAACAACGCCTTGCTGTGGCCTCATTAAACATGTCCAGTAGCAGTGATAATAGTCTTTCCCAAAACTTCAGATAGCATTAGAAGAGGAACCCATCCGGGTCCTGAGTTTTACCGGGTTGCATGTCTGGGTTGCATTTCTGAAAGTGCTGTGCTGAGCTCCTCCTCTGTAAAGGGTTGATCGAGTTCCCCCCGTACAGCCCTTTACACAGCACCGGGAAGGGCAGGTCCGCAATCAAGGTTGTCAAAGTCTCTGTAGGGGGTTGTTTCTGTCTGACATAGAGGGATCTGTAGTAGTCCGCAAAGGCCATAGCAATCTCTCTAGATCCTTCTGCTTTCCCTCCCGTCGGGTCCACCGCACCCGGAATCACTCTCTCTGCTATCCCATGAGTGGCTAACCCATAGAGACGCTTACTAGATTTTTCCCCCACTCATAGAGCCGACTCAATATGGCAATACAGTATTGTCGAGCCCCTCTGAGGCAGAGAAGTCTTAGTGCCGCCTTGTCAAGTGTTAATTAGTGCGTATCCCTCTTATTCTTATTGTATCTATGTTCCATTAGGACTATACCTGCCTCTAGGTCTGCAATCTTCTGCTTGGACTGTCAATCCAGGGCACTGAAATGAGACCTAACCACCCCTTTCATGTATACCTTACCGGCTCCCCATATAGTGCCAGGAGATTCTATGGATCCCTTGTTTAGTTCTGTAAAGCTGTCCACTTCACCGGACAGATGTTGGGCCACCTCCTCATTTGCAAGTCGCCACATACATATCCTCCACACTGGCTTATGTTCGGGGCTGGGAACTCCCATCAGCATCACTACAGGTGAGTGGTCGGAGATCCCCCTGGGTAATATATACGCTCCCATTGTGGCAAGCAGGTTTTCAGCAGGCAAAAAGAGAAGTTCTATGCGTGACCTACTTTTGTGGGTAGCCTAGGTGTGCTTGTAAGCCACCTCCTGCAGGTGCCACACATGCCAAGCATCACAAAGCCCCATACTGGAAGCCCAGGTCGCCAGTCGTGACTCTCTCTCCTGTTCTTGTAGGGTGTCACTTGAGCAGTCTTTATGCGAGGCCATTACCATAATAAAGTCTACCCCCATGATTGTAGAGCCATGTGGGAGTTTGATCAGGGCATCTTCAATCTAGTCTAGAGTTTCTCCCACCAACTCTAGAGGAACGTATATGCTTAGCAAGTTAAGGGTCTGCCCTGCAGTCACCCTCTCCACCAATTCATGTCTCCCTTGCAAATCAGAAGCTTTGCATTTCACCACCATGGACATCCATCTATGACACAGGATGACCACACCCCAGGAGCCCCAAGCAAACCCACATGGTGCCTGACCTGCACTGGCTTCCAGTGGCCCAGAGAGGGTGCAATTTAAAGCACTCACCATGTCTCACAGAGCCCTCCATGGCTTTGGGCCGTCCTACATTAGAACGTGCTTTGCGTTCTATGCCCCCAGACGATCTTTGCGCCCAGCTTCGCAACGTCAGGTGGTGATCCCTCGGTTCCGCAGGTCGCGGCTGGGGGACCAGTCCCTTTCCGTTAAAGCAGCTATTGCATGGAATTCCCTTCCCGTGTATCTTCAGCATATCCAGGACTTCCAAATTTGTAAAGAAACAACTCAAAACCTTCCTTTTTAATCAGTTGCCCTAAACATCTTTGTCTCTCCCTGCCATGGTCAATTTGCGCGCCAGGACACTCTAGAGTATTTGTGCGTGATATAAATTCTATATAACATAACAAAACATAACATAACATAACATGGAATACCCTATCAATGCCATATCTAGCCATACGCAGACAACTGTTGCCCCGCTGGTGGGTCTCTTGCAGCATCAAGACATCTGGTCTTTGCCATTTCAACAGGCCAAAGACCGCCCCGCGCTCAATGTGGTCAAGCAGGCCATTGACATTCCACGTCATCTTAAGACCTGAAATTGGGTAAGGATTTTCACATTTCTGACAGGTTGGGTCCTTCTGTCTTCCACCACCCCAGCCATCCCAATGCAGCCTTCCTTCCAATCCTGGTTGCAACCAGATCGGCTCTAGACTGAAACACTATCCCTACATGCGTTGCAGAACATACTATGGGTAACTGGGTCAAAACTACCCAATTCAACTCCTCCCAAGTCTGCCCTCCCCTTACTTCTATCCTTATAGCATCTGTCACCCTTAACATAAACAACATCTAACAAGTGTTACAACTCTGGCAACCAATGTACCCACTGAACCCACCTCTCAAGCAGAACAGCAATCGGATCTGGTGTTGCTGGCAGTTCTAAATCATGGAAATCCATTGACGGAAGAAAAGGGCTACCATCTAGGCAGGGCTGGTACCCAAGCCCATCATCTAGTCTTCGGTCCAGGCTCCTGGAGTCCAGTTTCCGACATCGTGGCTCTCCGCTCTTGCCCTGAACCCATGTAGCTAGGTGGGTCGTGGTGGGCTGGCCAGGGTTTCATTCCCAGTCATTTCAGATCTCATTCTGAGGAATCTGAGGGTCTCAAGGGATGATTGTGTTTCCTGCACTGGCCCCTCTCCCTATTTTGTGTCCTTGGGTGTGCTCCAAGATTCTCTCCTTATCCAGAGGTCTGTACCCCCCAACCTGGAGGTGGATTGCTGCGCAACGTTCGTTGCTCTGTCTCCCATTTCCATGCTGCTTTCGGTGTGTCAAAAAAGTTTGATTTAGTTTCATATATGATTTGGAGGCGTGACAGAAATAGGAGGATATAGTGAATATATTTAGTGCCATAAGCTTCTCTTGACAACGTCAAACGATTTGCGTTGCTGTAGGACTCTGAGTGCATAGACCGGGAAGACACAAATCCTGAAGGATTGAAACCGTACATCCCCGTTATCTCTTGCTGCCCTCAGTATCGCATCTCTGTCTCGGTAGTTCAGTACTTTAAATATCGTTGGGCATGGGGATAATTGGTGGGGGTTTAGCTGCCAGGGAGCGGTGAACTTGTTCAAGTATAAAACAAACTGAGAGATGTTCTTTTGGCACCCATGTAAGAATTCAGTGTTTCAGAAACTTTTGAGGTGTAGCCCCTTCCTCTCCTTCGGGGAAATCTATGATGTGTAGGATGTTTCTGCGTGTTTCCATATCCTCAGCATGGTCTTCCAGGATTTGGGAGGTATAAGTCAGATGGACCACCTCAACTAATACAGTCTACTATGTCTGATATGCGCCCCTTTGTCCCGGACACTCTGTCCACAAGTCCTGCCTCAGGAAAGCCGCATCAATCCTCACCTCCTCTATTTGGTCTCTAGAGTGGCAAAAGACGTTTGTATCGCCTGTGAAATCGGGGGTCTCAGTGCGCTGGGCAGGCGCTTCCCCTTCTCTTCCAATTTTGCCCATCAGCAGAGGGGAGACCATGAATTTAGTTTGCACCTGTGGAGGTGAGAGGCCTCCCCTACCCACCTGGATATTGCTGCAGGGGCTCCCTCAATGCCAGGGATGGCTCCCTCATATCACTCTGTAGTGGCGCCCTCCTGTGAAAAGCAGCTAGTACCATACACCAGGGCAGTGGCGTAGCTAGAGCTTCTGGTGCCCGGGGCTATCCCTCAGATTGCCGCCATGGCAGGTAGCGGGGGGGAAGGGGGGTCGGTGAACACCCTGATGTCATTTGCATACTGCTTAACTAGATTAGTCCCCACCCCCCACACGTGCTGCAGGAAAGTCCATAGCATCAAGGCATTCCATATTAGGAAGGAATAATTGTACCAAAAAACATGCCCTGCTTTGCCAATTTTTTTCCAAAACTAACCCACTTGAAGCATCTTTCACTGGACCGGTGACAATGGCGACTGTTTCAATTAGGTGGCAGAGCCTAGAGAGGTGAGCCATCATGTACCAGGAACGTCAGGCCTGACTGGCAGGCATTAAATTACCAAACACCCACTCAAGAGGCCACAAGCCTGCTACTGAAAAGCAACAAATCAAGAAGATGTCGGGAGATTAATAAATAGGTCTTTCCAGTGATACTCGCACTACCTAAATCTGCGGGTCCAGAACAGCTCTGCCTAGTATTGTGCGCATTCTTACTCGCTCAAGAAACACATCGTCCAGATGGCACTAAGCCACCTAAGGTCAAAGAATCTGTCAGGTCCCACTGGTATATTCCACAGCTTGGCTATAGCTGCTAACGCTCCATATGCAAATCAATCACTGCCTCATAACCTTCACAGGGCCCCTTCTTGATGTCTAGGGATTTGGGATGGGGAATTAACTTGCTAGCCTGAAGGGCCGCACAAGCAGTCAGGCTCCAGGTCCCCCCTCTGTGGCGTGATTGCAGTTGGACCTTACACAGTGATATCTGTGTACATGTCTGTACGTGGGGCAGCGCTTCCCTATTCAGTGTCCTCCCGATGGGCCTGGTGTACTATGGACCCTTCATGCACTGCCCCACTGATCTCCGATATCGGGGCTACAGCACTTTGCCGTGGCCTCACCCCCAGCTCTGAGGTTCTGGTCTGAGGGCTCGCCACCAGTTCCAATCATGACTGAGGCTGCCTCGCAGGTCCACCAAGCAGGAGCACCTTTGTTGGCTTCACTTTGGTGTCAGCAGGTGTACCTGGTCTGTGCTGTAAGCCTGTAAGAGTGTATCTGCTGCCTGATGGCCTCCTATGCTCCATCTGTCCCGAGCCTGATGCCCATTCAGTAGGCCTGGGCGGTAAATTTTGTTCCGCTCCCGGAATTAGCAATATTTTGACATTTTCGCATTCCATGGAGAGCACAAAAATGTAAAAACTTTCGCAATTTGCCACGAAACGGAAGTATTTTCTTGTTCGTGCTTTATAAATGCGTTCTCGCGGGCGCGGTAGAGACTTACTGGGTCCCTGCGTTCGCCGACGAGTTTTCCTATCCATTCGCTTGCCCCATGAGATGTTGGATTGTTGGTAGCTGGTAGCGCTATCCCGCGCGAGTTTGCGATCGCGAACACGTCATTCGACCCAGAACAGGAAATAGAGCATCGCGAGCAAGATGGCCGCACCCATTAGCAATCGCATGGGCAAGTTGGAGATAAATTTCCCCGCGAGCATGCAAAAACACATCGCGAACGGGCAGGAAAAGCAATCTCCGCATCTTCGCGAAAGTTTTGCTTGCTCGCGGAGATTTTGAGCAATTTCGCAATAATTTGCAAAAGTCAATTTCGCAAATTCCGCCCACCCTTACCATTCAGCAGACTACGAGGCCGCCATCTTGGGTGCAGCCATTTGCCTGTTGTTTTGTCGCTGCAAAGCCAGAGCTCGGCCACACTCCAACTCTGTTCAGTTCTCCAGGGCGTGTGCACTGCCTGAGTGCGTTCCCGGGGACCCAACTACCAGCCAGCAACAGGATTTAGGTGGATTCTCGATCCGGGGAGCCGGGAGTTAACGGAGATACGTTCACCATCTTGGCCCTCTCAACTATCCCCTCACCCCCCCCCCCACCCCCACCCCCAATGAAATGGCAGGTTTTAACAACATACCAAAGCTCCCTTGGTCTTTACATCCCAACGTGTTGTATACTTTTCTAGCAACATACACCTTTGTGTAAATGTGTCCGTCCTTACAACTGACATTTTCCCAAAAATAACTAAGCTCATCTATCGTAGTGCCACCATAAGCAAAACAATTTATGTCAGATGGAAATAAGGTTGCTTTTTGTTATATGATTGTGACACGAGAACCTGTATCAGCTGGTACGGCAATAGAAGATTCTCCCACCAAAAGCATCTTCTTTCTTGCCTATGTCATTCTGCACTGTCAAAATATGGATAATCTTTTCCATAATTTCCAGTACACTTACCTGCATGCTATTAACCTAAAATAAATTCTCACCACCTTTACACATTTTAGCGAAATATCCATATTTTTTATATTTATTGCATATTTTACTTTTAGCTGGACAACTAGTATAATTGGCTAGGTGATTTTGGGAAACCTATCTAAAACAAAAAATTGATTTTAGTAAATATTTATCACGTAAAAAAAACATACTTTTTGTTCGTATCTGCTTTTGACCTGACCGAAGCGACCCTCTCCATAGACAGAATCCTGTATATATTTGAACTTTTTGGCAGCTATTCGGGTTATCGCATCAACTGGACAAAGTCGCTTGTCTTCCCCATGTCGGGCAGTACCCCGAGCCCCCCCCCCCCCCCCCCCAGTGCTGCATGGCACCTTTGGTGAGGACGGGTTTTCTATACCTTGGGATACATTTTACCCGAGACCCCCAGGAATTTATAAGCAATAATTTTCTCCCGCAGTTCAAGAGTCTGAGAGGGGAGGTCATATACTGGGGTAATCTGCTACTATACCTTATGGGCAGAGCAGTGCTATACAAGATGATGACACTCCAATGTCTTATAAATGTGCTCTAAAACACGCCCTATATTAGGGTCCCATATGAGTTCTTTCAGAAAATTGAGCATGAAGTCCGCTCACTGTTGTGGAAGGGGGGTTCGCTGCGCAGTCCGTTATCCAAACTTCCGAGGGAAGCTTAGGATGAAAGCTAGCAGTTCCAGATGTAGTCGAATATTACTGGACAACCCAGCTGGTGGTGGTCAATGACTGGGTCTTCGAAAACTGCCAGGAGCCAGCATACAGAGTGGACAGAGAGGTTATGGGTCGCAGAGGCCACAAGGCAATCCTCTACAGGAGGAGGATAGAGCGAGAGCTGCCGCCACACACTCAGACAGTGGTTAGAATATGGAGGGAGGCCATGAAGTTTTTGTGCTAGAATGGCAAACTCACAAACATGACACCATTATGTGACACTGACCAGGTACACAAAGTGGGTGGATTTAAGGGCTTTTCAAGATGGGCACTATATAAGTATCTGAAACTGGGACACGCCCTAAGGAGACACATACTAGAAAAGGAGCAACTGCCAGAGGAATTGCCTTTGGAGGATCGTCTCTTTATGGAGCAGATCCCCGACATGACAATTTCCATTATCTACCGGAAGTTGGTCAATTCCTCTAATACGTTGGTCGCGCTATGGGAGGCCGGGGTGGGGGACCTCAGCAATTTAGAGGATGATGACTGGGTGGAAGCAATTCAGAGTTCGCACGAGACTGCAATATGGGCTTGATTTTGTCTAGTTCAGTTAGAATTCTATATAGATTCTACAACTCAAGGACCCTGTTAGCTAAAATTGGGAGGGCACCCACATAGACATGCCTCCTTGGGGTACATTTTCTCATGTTTTGTGGGAATGCCCAGTGATACAGGAGTATTGATGTGGGGTCACTGGGGTCATGTCCTGCATATTGTCACTTGAGATCCCATTGGATGCATAGTGGTTCCTACTAGCAGTGTCAAGAGAGGAGTCCTGGCCTAAATACTAAAAAGTTTGGCAGATGCTGGATCTGGGGGTGGCCAAGCAGAATATTGCGAGAGCGTGGGGGAGTGCTGATCCACCAAGAATCGCAGATTGGGATTCTGATCTAGGCTGGCGCCAGAGAGCGGAAAAGGTAGTCTATCAGAGCAGGGGCTGCCCTAAGAAGTGGGAGAAGGTGAGGGGAGTCTGGCAAGCATAGAAGTGGTGCTGATGGGTGATGGGTGAGCAGGGTCTTCTAGGGGACAAACAGTACGCTATGCTGAATGGAAGGTGTATACCTGCTATATAAATTATAATGTGCAGTAAAAGCGCCACTATTGATTATTATCCATGTTCCGCTTCTGCTGCTGTTAATTCTTAGCTGACTTTTTTTTATTTAGATATAATGCAGATACATTTGACCTAGTATATCATGTCAGGTTTAGGTTTTACACAAAGGAAAATAATGAATACTAATTAACAGAAAGATAAATATAATATATATTTCAGGAGATAATTACCAAAAATCATTTTAAAATCAGAATCAAATATTGCACATTTCCCCGAACGGTCTTTCGATTTCATAAGCCAGCATTTAGTGCCGTGAAGGCTACAGATTAACAGACGAATGACTATTTTATATATATATACATCAAAAGAATGTAACCAGAAGACAACATATATTGCACATTTCCTCAGATGATCTAAATATTCCCAAAGATAACCACTTGGCAACCTCCCTTATTTCCCAGCGAATTTCATATGAATTTCCAAAGAGCTTTCAACTTGGCATATGAGACTGACCTTAGGGCATATCGTTTTTCCAATTCTCAGACTCTAGGAGTTTGGTATGCCAGTGCAGAAATGTGGGTGGATTCTCACTACACCATTTCTGGGGTATTAGAGATCTAGCAACTAAGGCCGATATAAATAAGCCGTCCGCCTGTAAGTTGCCTGTTATTATATTCGGGGAGTCTCCCAAGGTTGCAACATAGTTGTCAATAGCTACCCCTGCCCCTAGATGTGTCTGCAGTGTTTCTCAATCTCAATTCTTAACTGACATGTATGCAACATGATATTCAACATGCCTACTTTTATACACTGTATGATGAGCAAGGTTTCAATAAAAAGAGTTTAAATAAAAAAAAGGATGTGCTTTTGACGTATTGGCAACTATCCCATCAGAACCTGATGTACTGTCTCATCACCCTTATTAAGCTCTTTAGAAGTGAACCCACAGCGTTCGTTCAATACCCTTTGTGATTTTGATAGTTTACAGTGAGGCAAGATCGCAACTACATAAAAGTTGTTCTTGTGCTTTTTTGTTGAAATATCCAACCACAATTTGGTCATGACAATACTGATCCTACGATCCTTCAAATTCACATGACAATGCTAGTATATGTATAGGCTCATGACTTTCTTGCTTCTGGGTGAAAAATCTGTCTTTCGACCACAATACTGGGTTATAAACAAAAATGTTGACTGAGTCTTTCAAATGCTTCTGAATATTCATCGCAAATGTCAATCCGATTGAAGTCAACTTTAACTTCAAGGAGATCGTAACAAATCGTTGCCCTTTTGCATCCACACAATTATACAACATGGCAAATGTTCTTTTGCTGTCAAATTTCATCCCAACAATATCAATAAGGTACCTTTTGAATCATCTGTACCACTGCCTCCAGTCCCCGGGTACTGGTATATGTAATGCGAGGTCACAAACACTTGCCATATTCATATGTATATGCGTATGTAAAGTTCAGAAAAGAAAAAATATAAATACAAATATTCCTAAAGATGTCCTTTTTTTAGGAATAGTAATAAAGAAGACAGGTGTAAGCATCCAATTGCTAATTCGATGGGTTACTGGTGTCTGTCAATAACAAAGTTGCAACAATTTAAACGTAAAATGAAAGTAAACTTGTGCCACACCACGTCCTAGCTGGGATGTATGTCATTACAACGCGGTCTTTACACCGCGATACCTTTACGACGCGGTCATCACAACGCAAGTCGTTACAACGACTTGCGCTAGAGGCGCTGGACTTAGGAATAGTATAATTTACTATTCCAACTCCAGCCTACGTAACAGTAGGGAAGGTGTTGGAATAGTAAATCATAATATGCCTTAGTATATAGTGCCATCCAGCGCAAGTCGTTGTAACGACTTGCGTTGTGATGACCGCGTCGTAAAGGTATCGCGTTGTTAATTCCGCGTTGTAATGGTTGTCTCCCTCTAGCTGAGTAATGCCCAAATTGAACAATTTAATAAAAGTGCAAATAGCTTCAAGTGTCCAATTATCCAATTGACATTCAATGTTCCACCTACACTGAAGAATAAATAATTCAGTCAGAGCTCATTCTAAAACATTGCAGCCTCACCACTCCCTGCTCGACGTCTGATTACATGACGGGCGCACTGCATGAAGACACTGATGATGTGGTCTTCAGGGTCCTAGGCCCTCATGCACTGCTAAAGATGCCACAGACACATAGTGGTGTAGTATAAAACTATTTTTTTTTTCAAAAAGAGGGAGGAAGGAGAAGTGATCACTTGATCAACGGACACCGTTTACCACTCAGGTGAATGGAAGGTCCAGTCGCAGCGCGTGCCCGTTTCAATGATTACAACAAGGGGGGGTTGCTGGACTGTTCCTATGCGTGACTAAGGGAAGAACTAACTGGCGTGACCAAAGGTGTAAGTGTAACACCCTAGGGCATCCATTTTGTTGGATGGATTTGCCTCACACACCCAGAAGGGTGTCATGCTTCATCATCGGCGGTTGCTCCTCGTCGGGGAGGCGGTGCAATCCCCGACGGGCTCACCTCAAAGAGGGGCTCTTTGGCGGAGATCTTTTTTCCAACAGCCTTATGGTGAGGTGTGGGTGTGTGGGCAGGGTGGTATGTGATAGTGAAAAGGGATATTAAAATGTAGCTAAGGGTACCGGAATGAACTTTATTCTGGGGGTCCCCTGGCTGCAATTAAAAACAGGGTGCTAGCTCACTAGGAGTCAACGAGTAAGGTCAGGTGAACCTAGATGGGGCTAGTGGTGAAGACGGTCGACATGTTTCTCGCAGTGGGCAGTAGTTACCCGCGATTCATCAGGACCTATAAAAAGGTGATTTACAACATGCTGGTGTCATGTGTGAGTTGGTGTGTGTATTACCTCTGTGGGGGTTGTCCTATGCCTAACAGTCAAGAACTACCAGCCACCTGAGGGGTCGGCGGGATAAGGCATCAAGGATGTGTCCATGGGTCAAAACTCCAATCTCTTGTGCCTTGGCTGCATGACCTACCCTTCTCCGCCGAGCTGACTGTTAGGCATAGGACAACCCCCACAGAGGTAATACACACACCAACTCACACATGACACCAGCATGTTGTAAATCACCTTTTTATAGGTCCTGATGAATCGCGGGTAACTACTGCCCACTGCGAGAAACATGTCGACCGTCTTCACCACTAGCCCCATCTAGGTTCACCTGACCTTACTCGTTGACTCCTAGTGAGCTAGCACCCTGTTTTTAATTGCAGCCAGGGGACCCCCAGAATAAAGTTCATTCCGGTACCCTTAGCTACATTTTAATATCCCTTTTCACTATCACATACCACCCTGCCCACACACCCACACCTCACCATAAGGCTGTTGGAAAAAAGATCTCCGCCAAAGAGCCCCTCTTTGAGGTGAGCCCGTCGGGGATTGCACCGCCTCCCCGACGAGGAGCAACCGCCGATGATGAAGCATGACACCCTTCTGGGTGTGTGAGGCAAATCCATCCAACAAAATGGATGCCCTAGGGTGTTACACTTACACCTTTGGTCACGCCAGTTAGTTCTTCCCTTAGTCACGCATAGGAACAGTCCAGCAACCCCCCCTTGTTGTAGTATAAAACTAGCCATGAATATGTGCACTCTGGCTCTTTTTATTGGCAGGGTCACCTGACTGGCGATACCTGTGTTAAATGGGTGTGGGGTGGGTATATGGACCAGCCCTCATGGGAGAGGCCAGTAAAATCTAGACTGTGACCAGCAGGACACAACATTCAGCCCAAATTTTATTAAAAACAAAAACAAAGTCCAACCTGTAGGAAAGAATGAAAAACAACTAAAAACAGGCGGCTGGACGGTCACACTGTGAAGAGTCAGGCAGATACACAGTTTGCGCATGCAGGCGGCTTATGTTCGGTACTCACGCTGAGCTATCTTCCGTGACGTTATTGCACCTTGGTGGCTGGCTTGTGTTAGTAGGTGCAATCTGATAGTGGTACGAATCCTCATTCTTGTCCCCTTGATAATTTCTCCTGCGCACCTGTTGTCGTCCGTTCTTCTGTGTGACAGGATTGTCACACTCCTTTCTCTCCACTCCATTTCTTCTTCGCATTGTGGCAACGTGCCACGCTCTCTTCTTCCTACTTGCTTGCAGTGTAATCTGGCATTCAGCCGCTTGTCTTCTCTGCACATGTTGCGAAGTGGCGACAGGCCACATGTTGTCAGTTCTTCTCATGGGGACCTCCTGCCCGCTCCGTCATGTCCTTTGGACTATGCATCTTCTCCCATCACAAACCACTCTCCGGTTCGGTACTGTCTATAAGACTGGGTGTCTTCTCAGGTGCATCAGCCATTTCATGGATGGCAGAGGAGGTAGGTGTGCTTTGCTGGATCCAGTCTACAGCCTCTTCTATATCTTTCTTCTCCTCAACAAAGTATTCTGAGTGCAACTCAGGATCGCTGTGGGAGACAAGTCTCCTTCCATTTGTGTTGGAGGCAGCTTGCAATCTGGGGACGTGCGACTCTCCTCATGCCTGTAATGGGCCGATGTATGACACAGTGTCAAGGCAGTGTTGGGGCACTCCCTGAATAGTCTTTGGCCCCCTGTGGGGCAGTGCTAGTGCAGTTAGGTTGTAGATGCTATCCTTCCTTCCTTATCTGGGATTTCCTCTGTGCTTCGATCTGTAGATGGCGGGCAACCTTCCTTCTGCTTCCACTTCGCTCGAGGGCATCACGCTTGTGCCTTGAGGCTGTGCCGTTGTGGCGCTGGGTCCTGCCTATGTGTGTGTTCCTGCTTGGCAGGGTTGATCACTCCGTGTGACACTCTCATTGATGGTTCAATGGTGGCCATTCATGCTGGATTGGCTGGCTGGCACAGACTCCTTCATGCAGCCAATCATTGTCTACATGCCCCAGTGAGTAAACGCTAAGTCTGTCTCATACCTTGCACGTGGTTGCCGCTTCACTTTTGTGCTTCTTGCCACTGATGACTGGGAGGTGCTCCTCTGCGGAGCACTAACCTCCCTGCTTGTCTCTGTGGAACACTAGTGGTGCTCATGCATAGTCTATTCCAGGGTGCCCTCTGATGACACTCTGCCTGCATTGTCACTCTTGCTGTGACTTGCTACCAGGGGCTATGCAGTACATTCCTTCTTTTCCGTGGGGGCATGTGGTGGTAGCCGATCATCACCAAGGGGGCATACAATGCTCTCTTTTCTCTGCTTTTGGCCTGCAGATGCCTGAGTCTGTCAGGGAGAAACAGTGCAAGCCTCTGTCTTTGCTGCTTAAGGAGAGTTGGGGCTGCTTTTGCTCCATGCTCCTGCCTTTGCAGTCAGCTGCTCTGGGGCGGTCTTCGGTGCGCTTCTGACTTTGTGCCTTTCTTCCTTCACAGTGCACCTTCTGCTGGTGCCTTGTGCACCCAGTTCCGCAAAACTCCACTGTGCCTGAGCAGAGTATAATGAACATGTATTACACCACCAACATCGAAGCATCTGTAGCATATTGATGTTATACGCACTAGGACCCTCATGGTTCTGAGGCAGACCCTGAACAGGAACTATGTGATATGCGGGGAGGTGTTAGGGTCTGGTTATGGGAAGTATGATGTAATGCGCAGTGTGCGAGTGAATGCTGGAAATTAAAGCAATGCTTAACCACAGCTCCTGTGTGTCGTAATCTCCAGGGCTGGGGAAGACGCTACAACTGGTGACGAGTAGGCAGATATGTGTCCGATAAAAACTAAGCTGCTCTTCCTGAGAGTTTACAATAGTACGGCAAACTGCTTGTGCGTGCCAAGTATGCCCAGAATCGATACAACGAAGTCTGCGACCAGCATATGTGGAGTCAAATCCCTGCTCCAGCCCATACATGATTGCAGAAGAAATTGAAGACCCTGCAGAGGAGCATATTCAGACGCCTGCCAAAATCACTAGTGACGTGGTCGATAGAGACGCCGCTCCATGCCCAAATACAAAGCAATCAGTCAGATGAAGCAAGAAATGACGATAACGTTGACACGGTACAGGAAACAGAGAACTTACTCACCATCAAGGGTGATTGAAGCATACTGTGACACATGCTTCAAAGGTTTCTTCTGCTTACAGAAATTGTTGGAGCCAGACTGCACAGCGATTGCCTGAAAGGCATGTGCCAAACAATAGCGGCAGAAGGGAGCATGAAATACAATTCAACTGTGTTCCTGAAGCCACCACCTCCTTTCGACACTTCTAAGGGGAATATTGGTGCCAGGTGTGCTGTGCGGATTAAAACATTCCATTACTTCATAGATGCACTAGAGAAAGAATATGACAAGACTATTATCAAATATGTGAAAAACCTTGCAGGTGATGGAGTGAAAGAAGTGCTAAAGAAAGTTTCAAAGGCTGAGGCAACATCGTATCGAAAAGTAAAAGAAGCACTCAAAGCCAAGTTCAATCCAATGCCGAATGTCGATTATGAACCAATAGCCAAGCACGTCAACAGGTTGGTGAAACAATGGATGAGTTTGTTGAAAGACTTGATGCACTCATTAAACATTGCAAGTTCTGTGACTTCACAAACGAAGAAGCCATGAGCCTCAGAGTCATCGATGGCTGTCTTTCAGATTCTTTTAGAAGGCGCATGTTGAGAAAAACGCACAGTCTAGAGAAAACGCTGATGTCTGCGACAGCAGAATAAATAGACAACCAAGCTTCTGACATGGAAGCAGGAACAGCACACAATGAAACAGCATTGACAGTGAAAAGCAAGCACAAGCATAAACAAAATGCACGTAATCCCAAGTCTTCGGAGAAATAAAAGCTATACTTTCACTGTGGGTTTACATTTCACCATGAAGGTAAATGTCCAGCCCTATGACAAGTCTGCAAAGGTTCTGGGAAAGGGAACCATTTCATAACTGTGTGCCGAGCCAAGGAAAAATCAAGTGGGTCATGACTCAAAAATAAGATGGACGTGGGAACTTTCAAGAAGCACTCTTGACAAGCCCCGAAAACCAAAAAGCAACATCAGCTACGACAAGCAGAAACCAAAAAAAATCAATTGTTGCCAAGTTCGTCGTACAAAGGTTCTTCAACATCACTATTGAGTACCAGCAAAGAAGATGGGTGTGCGCTGATGATATCTACCAAAGAACGGTGTGCAATTGTAGGGTTAGCTACCTGTAAAGAAGATCACAGTTGAAGCAAAACTCACCAAACAAAACGACAAATTCATTTGGACACTGTCTCAAAAATCACATTGGACGTTACCAGTCACCCAATAACCTTCATCATAGAGAGTGGTGCGTCAATAAATATCATGCCAGTGGAAAGGATTAACAGCCTATCCCCCAATTTCCTGCCTCAGTCCGTCAGGCAGAAAGGTATATATCTGGGCCGCCTCTAAACCATTACAAAGCCAAGGATCGTTCACAGCGACGATGCAACACAAAAAGACATCAGTGCAGGCCACGATTCACGTTCTACAAGGACCTAGTATAGTGTGTGCTTGCTCACTTTTACCACCGTTGCTGACATGAGGTTGGTATTCCTCAACTACAACTACTGGAAGACTACAATCGGTTCAGAATACCGCCGCTAAATACCAATCCATTAGGGCGGGAATTCAAGATCTACATTGGCTTCCGGTTGGCCATTGTGTGAAATTTAAGGCACTTTGCATCGCTCACAAGGCTTTTCATGCAGATGACCCACAGTTTCTTCAGCACGTCTTTAGCTGGTACTCTCCCAGCAGCAGGTCACTACGTTCAGCTAATGCCTTCCAAATGCTCACCCCCAGAGTTAAAACTATGAACTAGGGGAGAAGGAGTTTTAGACATAGTACCATTAGGATATGGAACACCCTCCCTCTTTCTCTTAGGAAGATCACATCCCTGCTTGAATTCAGGAAACATCTTAAAACCTGGCTTTTTAAAAACTAGTCTCTCACTGCAGTATGTGGTCCGGAATGCGCATAGACACCTATGGGTAGTAGTGCGCTATACAAATTGCTATAACATAACCTCTGTGCTCAGTCTGACATCACAAGCCGATTCTCATCACTTTTCCATGGCCTGAGAAGACTCAAGAAAAGGAAAGTGCTGCTTTATATCAATGAAGACATCCAACCTGTTGCTCAGCTGCACTGTAGAGTTGTTTTTCATCTACAAGAAGCTGTAAAGAAAGAGGTGGAAAACCTTTTAAAACATGCCATTGTTGAACGCTCCACAGGCTCATCGCCAAGGGTTTCGCCCTTAGAAGTTGTACCGTGAAAAGACAGTAGTGGAGCGGTGTGCATTTGTGTTGATATGCTCCAAAAAAACAAAGGAATTGAGAGGGAGAGACACCCCGCTCCACACATAGCGGACATGATCATGCAATTGAATGGAGCCAAAGTATTTTCCCATCTTGACCTGAATGAAGAATAACATCAACTCTAGCTTGAAGAGAACTGCAGGTAAATCACTACTTTTTCAACTCATTTTGGTTTGTTCAGATATAAGAGACTGAGTTTTGGAGTATCTTCGGCTGCTGAGATATTTCAGGATGTTATTCGCAGAGTAATCCAACCTGTTACACATGCTTTCAATATTAGTGACAACATACTGGTTATTGGGAAAACACAGAAAGAACACGACAAATCCCTTACCCAAGTGTGCCAGTTACTTGCTGATGCAGGTGTTTTGTGCTGGAACTTTCTTCTAAGTTCACACTCTCCGGATCTCTGATCTACCAAGTATTTGGGCCAAGTCACTGTCTGATATCTTAGCTCCCTTAATCCTTAGATCGTCCAATTTTGTAGTGTTGGGGGACCTGAATGTCCAGTTCAATGACCCATTATGTAGTATGGGCCAGACTCTTTTGGAAGATTTACAGGCATTAAACCTGAGTCTGATGAACTTCTCCCCCACTCATCAAGCAGATTACGTGCTAGAGCCAGTCTTTTCCAATATTAAACATCTCCTCTGCCTTCCTCGGGTACCTCTTGTGTGGTCAGATCATCTGGTGGTCCCTTTTAATGTAGCTTTTCCTCTTGTTACCATGCAGGAAAGTAATAAACCCCAGATCAACATAAGGGCTTGGTCAAAGATGGAAAATAGGAGCTTTGAACTGCCAGTTGAGGAAGTCCATTTCTAACTCACAGGAAGATGTGAAGAAAGAGTAGCCCTGACTTGATGACTGGCTACGTAGTTCTTTAGACCTTATTCTGCCTTTGAAAACTCGTCGCTCAACTAGACTCCATCTTCCAGTCCCATGGTATACGGAGGATCTACAGGGAGGGAATAAAACTGAGCTGTATGAGGTTGAAAAGGGATTGGATGGTTAGTTATGATGACACATCCAAGCTTAAATAGAAACTGACACGGAAGCACTATCATAGTCACTACAGATTAGTTTGTGCCTCCTTTTTTTCACATTAGTTTACATTAGCCCACAATTGCCCTAAATTACTCTTCAGAATAGTCAATTAACTTTCTGATCGGGGCGTGGCCACGGAGGCGACCGAAATGGCTGCCTCGACGTGAAGCTCCGCCATGAGGGCACCCAACGACGGCGTTTAAGAAGTGATCCGGCCGCTCCTATGCCCACATCGCAAGCGGATCCGTAATGTGGCAGCGCCCTTTCCAGCTGGACGGTCCCGGTGGCCTGAGGGTCGATATTTGAGGTGTGAACGGCGGAGGGGACTAGAGTCCTCCCGGACCTCGGAGACATCTTCCCTATATGTGCGGGATTAGCCGGTGAGTGCTGCGCCGGGCTCCCCTGCCGAGTCTCCTGCCCCTTCGCGGGCTGCCGGCGGGCTCTCGTGCCGGCGCCGGTCTTCCGCGGGCTGCTGGGTGGGGGCGCCGGGCTCTTGCGCGAGGTCGGGGCCTTCGGGCCTGGACGCACGTGGGGACCGGGGCCTCGATTTGCGGGCTTGCGGCGGATGCCGTGCGGCGGGCGGGACGGCTTGCTTAGTTGCTGCCGGTGTAGTGGACAGTGGCGATGGGGGCTCCGGGGGGCGCCTCCGACTGATTGCTGCGGCCCCGCCTGAGTCAGACACACAAAGGGGCACGTAATCCCCCCACCGGCCGCGCACATTGGTCTCCTGTTGGTGGACACTTACCCAGAATTACATACAGTGGGGGAAACATCAGCGATGTCCACTGCCCCTTGGAGACATTGTGGTGGAGCAGGTGGATGAGGCGCACTGGCCGGAACATCGCTGCAGTTAGCCCCCGGGACCTGGGTAACAGTTCGCCTGGCACGGTCTGTCCTGCACGGAGACGCATAAAATCGTAGCGACGCCATTTTCTTGATCCTCCCTAGGACTGGCACCCTTAACAACTTGTATTGTGCTTCCTGCGCTACACACTGCCTCCCTGCTTGGTACTACTCATTGTTTATGCACGCAGTATATTCGCCAATGCACTGGGCATGGGGAAGAGAGATCCAAACCAGAGAAAACTGAGCTTTGACAAGACTCCCCTACTTGCGGCTGACGCTCCCCCTGGTTCGTCGACTGGGGCTACCGCGACCGCTGATAAAGGAGATGCCACATCCATGGTTGCCGCCATGTTGGGTGAAATGCGAGCAGGATTCAAGGCTATGGATACCCGCTTTGACAGCCTCGAACAGAAAATCGCGGATATGGGATCCAAAGTGCAGGCCCACGACCGGCTCCTAGATGTGACGGAATCCAGGATATCAGATGTAGGAGATAATGCCGCAAAGTCGCTCAAGAGGCTAGAACGGGTTGAAAAAATACTGAAAGAGGTGGCAATCAAGAACGAAGACTTGGAAGCGCGTAGTCGACGCAACAATATACGCATAATTGGTGTGGCGGAGACGACGTCTACGGGGCGCTTCGACACTTTTGTTGAGAAACTCCTCATTGAACTGTTCGGCAGAGACACCTTCACGAATGGCTTTGTGGTCCAGCGAGCCCACAGGTCGTTGGGCCCTAGACCTCGCCCGGGACAGCCCCCTCGCCCCTATATCGCCAGAATCATGAACTTTCGCGACTGAGATGCCGTGCTGCGTGCGGCCCGGAAGGCGGGAGAGGTGCGATGGCAGGGTAGCACTCTGTCCTTCTTCCCGGACTTTACTTTGATGGTTCAGGAGGCGCATCGCAAATACTCTGGAGCTAAAGCAAGTCTACGTAACCTGGGTTTAAAATACGGAATGCTGTATCCAGCTAGATTGAGGGTCGATATTGATGGCAGATTCCACATTTTTGATTCCCCCACTGAGGCCCAAGACTTTTGCCAAAACTATAGAAAACAGGGCTCCCCACGGGCGTCCAACTCCGTGCCACACTCTCCGCGTCGTAAGGACTCGCAGGCCAGTGCTGACCTCTTTACTGAAACCGGCCAAGGTTGACTTCTTGACACTATTGGTTCATAGCTAATGTTTACGGTTTGGACTACTTGATGTGGATTCTACATAGTTTCATATGATTATTATCACTTCAGATGTTGCTTCTACTTGGGATGCCCGCTAGGCGTGGCATTGCTACCCCCTATGGCGAATGCCTCCATGTTTTCCTTACTTGGGGTTATATTTTTTTGTTTGTTTCAGTGCTTCACTGTATTGCTATTGTTTTGGATATGTTGCAGTTATAGTGTTCGATTGCTCAGGGATTGCCTCTTTTGGGGTGTGAGGAGGCTGGGTGAGGGGCGGGGGGGTTATTTTTTGTTTTTATGCTCATCCTTTTTTGTGAGAATTTGTTATGCAGATGAGAGTGGAATAACAGTCGCACACATATTCACATTTATGCTCTGGCCTGACTTATGGCCAGGATAGGACTGCAGTCTGGGCCGGCCAGACTGAATCTAATGTCCTGGAATGTCCGCGGTTTGAACACCACAAGAAAGCGTAAACAGGTCCTAAATTATGCATCGCGACACAAGGTAGATGTTCTTTTTCTTCAAGAAACGCACCTGGCACCGACAGACTCTTCTTCCGTTGCCAGGGGATGGGGCGCCCACAGAGTTTTCTCGAACTTTAGCAGGTATGCAAGAGGGGTTACAATTCTAGTTCACAGACGTGTTCCGTTTGTATTAGTTAGCAGTGCCACAGATAGAGAAGGTAGCTATGTGGTGGTAATCGGAGTGCTGCTGGGTTACAAAATTGCATTAGTGGGAGTTTCGGTCCCAACGTAGACTCTCCTGCCTTTTTCCAAGACCTTCAGGTGACGCTACTTCATTCAGACATAGATCTGTTAGTGTTAGGCGGTGACATTAATTTGTTAATGAACCCTGCTAGGGATAGAACCTCCCCTTCCCCAGATTGCAAGCCCCGGTCTTGATCGGCGCTTGCTGACATTTGCACTCACTTTTCCCTAATAGATATAGAGGCGCGACTGCACCCACACCTGCCTGATTTCACACATCATTCTGGGTTTCACAACACTAGTACTAGGATAGATTACTGGCTCCTCTCCCCGGGCGTGGCCGGTTGGGTAGACGGCCTCTCCACACTCCCGCGCACGTTGTCTGACCACTCCCCCATTGTACTGACTCTACATATTCCCAAACTGGGTGGGTACGAAAGACAGTGGAGATTCCCTGGAAGGGCCCTGGCGGACCTGGTCTTTAAAGACGAGACCCGCAGCGCTATTGATGACTATTTCGACAATAACACAGGTTCTGTGGAAACATGGGCCACGTTGTGGGAGAGATTTAAGGCCACCATTTGCGGGGTGTGTATCGATAAACACGTGGGGGTACTGCGTGAGATTCGTTCCACCCTGACCCGTATTGAAAGGGACATCTCCTGGATGGAGAAAGACATACTTATTGCCCCATTAGATAGGAAGGAAGCTAAACGCCTAGACTTACTCTTGGATTTTCGGGATAATGCAGACAGGGAGTTAAAATTTCTGAACAAGCACTATACGGCTCGTCAGTATGGCGAGGGTGACAGGCCTGGCAAATTGCTAGCGCAACTACTCCGTCCTCCTCGTCAGGCGTCATACATCACTGACATTGTTGACGATCAGGGCACACAACACCACGCCACCCCTGACATCTGCAATACCTTCTTGTCGTATTACAAGACCCTTTACACATCCACACTTTCAGGGGAGAAGCGTAATCCCGGCCCTTATCTGAATGAGATTGCAATGGTGTACTTAGATAAATATATGCAGGAGTACATCACTATGCCCATCACTCCAGAATATATCATTGAAGCCATTGATGCGTTGAAGGGTTCCTCGGCGCCGGGCCTCGACGGTTTCTCGGCTGATTTCTACAAGGAATACAAAGAGGAACTTGTCCCACGGCTAGTAGAGGTTTACGCGGAGGCACTGAAGGCCGGCGTTCTGCCGCCCACGCTCAGGGAAGCGGTTATTGTTCTTCTCCCCAAGCCTGGACGCAACCCCTCCCTGTGCGACTCCTACAGACCCCTTTCATTGTTAAATTTAGACTACAAAATTTTGGCTAAAGTTCTTGCGATCCGCCTATCATTATTAATGGACTCTATTATATCACCGGCTCAGTCCGGGTTCGTCCCACACAGGTCCACCTCCTTCAATCTGAGGACGTTGTTCTCTGTTTTGCACAGGATCGAACCCTCGACCCCAGCCGCAGCATTGTTTTTGGATGCAGAGAAAGCATTCAACACGCTGGAATGGCCCTTTTTTTTATCGGTCATGAGACGGATGGCTATGCCCACCATGTTCGTGGCTACAGTCGAATTATTGTATACTGCTCCTACGGCCCGGCTGCGTTTAAACGGCACCAGCTCGGAATCCTTCACACTCTCACGTGGCACACGTCAGGGTTGCCCACTATCCCCGCTGTTGTTTATCCTGGCGATGGACCCTCTGGTTCGTCATTTTCAAGAGAAACACTCCATAGGGGGCTCTAGTTCCGCACAGGGCCGCTCCTCCTTTCCTTATACGCTGACGACACGATTTTGTATGTTCGTACACCGCAGACCAATTTGGAACCCCTGTTATTGGAAATAACTGGCACAAATCTGTCGTCTTCCCGCTTACCCCCTCCACCTCACACTGGGAGTGTGCCTTTCCACTTGAGTGGACCACTGAATCGGTGAAATATTTGGGAATTCACGTCCACCTTGACACGGTGTCCATGATTCGTTTGAACTATGGGCATGCCCTTGATTTTGTGGAGGACCACCTGGAGCAATGGATTTGCCTCCCCTTATCCATGGCAGGCCGGATCGCCATTATTAAAATGATCATACTCCCTCGGTTTTTGTACTTATTCAACAATATTCCTATTCCTCTCACCAAGATTTTTTTCTCGCAACTCCGCTCCTTATTGTTGCGTTTGGTGTGGGGTGATAGAAATCCACGGGTTTTCTGGCGTACCTTAACACTTCCTTATGAAAGGGGTGGCTTTGGTGTACCCGTCTTTTATCTTTATTATCTGGTCGCGCAATGCTCGTATGCCTATCCCTGGTTCCATCCAGATGCTAGAATTTTGTATCTGAAACCTGAGGCGGACCTGGTGTTGCCTGTTCCCCTTCATGCCATTCTCCCAAAGGGGTTTCCTAGGGACCCACAAGACATACAAACAGTCTCCACCACGTGCTGGGCGTGGGAAAAACTGCGTAGGTTACTACAGATCGAGGTATTATATTCCTTTGCTCTTCCGTTGCCTAATGCCCACTGGCTCCCAATCACTGGCGAGTCTGTGGTCCAGCGTACATTAGCCAAATATCAGTTACGCACGGTCGGGGACCTGTTCCCGGACGGGCATGTGTTTTCCATGATGGAAGATCAGTGCTTTGCTGATCGATCATTTATGGACTCTTTCATACTGACTAGGCTTCGGTCTATGCTTCGAGCTGCATTCCGCATGTTTCCACTTCCCCCCGAAGACACGGCGACTCTCACGTTCGTTATACAGAGTCAGACGGGAGCACATGTTGTCTCTAAGTTATACAAATTATGCCTGGCCTCGCTTCCCTCCTCAGACACGGCAGTGCGTGCCGCATGGGAAACAGACCTTGGGAACTCAATCGCTGACGATCAGTGAGCGGCGTGCTGTGCGGCCACCAGGGAGGTATCCATTAATAGCAGACACAAGCTAATTCACTTTAAGTTTTTGAGACGGATATATCATACCCCTGCCCTAGCCCACAAGATTGACCCTAATAGGCCACACTGTTGCCCTAAATGCAAAGGCCCTTATGCTGATTTTTCCCACCTTTCCTGGACATGCCCCTGCTTCATGACTACTGGGTTCAGGTTCATCTATTTTGGGGGACATACTGGACTTGGAGCCTACACCCACCCCTGAGATAGCTTTACTGGGATATGTCGTAAACTTCCCATGCGCTACCCGTAAATTGGCGGCCATTGGCTTTTTGTTAGCTAAGAGAGAGGTTGCACTGCTTTGGGGCTCTAGGCGTGCACCAAGCTCTCAGGCCTGGCTTCGTAGCATGGCCTACTGCAATGTCAACAGTGAAGAATTCTCCACACTGGTCCCAGTTGCCTCCCGCCCAATTGACATTTGGGGGCCGTATCGCACGTATATCGCGAAACTTACCCAGGACTCGCAGGCACAGTCCATTAATTCCATAGTACCGGAGGGAGTGGGGTAGGTGGTTGTGCATGGAGTCAATGTGAACGCCTTTGCTACTGCCTGTGACACACGCACCTTTACACTGAATTGTGGAGCTTAGAGAATGCAGACACCACGATTGTACCTGAATTTATACGCTGGTTCCTAATTGCTGTTATATTCCTATGAGAAGTTATTTTTTATCACACTTGTGTTCATTGCGGAATGTTCTGATTCATAATGTGATGCTATTTGTCCTTTAACAACGAAATGCTACTCGAAAGTTGTTTGTTGTGACGATTGAACCACTTCCTCTCTCTCGCACACACTGATATATACTCTATCTTCACTCCCTTTTTAAATTTTTTCTTGTTTTATTATCTATCCCTTTTTTGTTATTTAATTTCTTCCGTTGCATTTTCATTACTTTGATTTGTCTTAAAACCAAAAATCGAAATGCATCACTTCTATGGCTGATGATCCCTCTGAACGATTGTTTATCATATGTATAATGTTCTGGACATCTACCAACGCACATTTTATTGACTCTTGTATATGTAAGAGTGGATCGTATATCTGTTTAATAAAGAAATAAAAAAAAAATTACTTTCTGATCCGAGCAAGACTGCTCCTACAGCATCATTATCGCAGGCCCAATGTAAGGATTTGGTCCTTTTTTCTGAATAAAGTGCATGTTATCCATCATTCTTTGATGATGACAAGCCAGGTTTGTTCTCAGACTACTACCAGTTCATCTATTTCTGACTCTTAAATCATGATTTCTGGCAATTCTCTTCCTGTACGGCAGACGTTGGGGATCACAGAACATCTCAGTTGGCTGCTACACAAGACAGCACTCTGATTTTACTTGATCTCAGCACAGCTTTCGATACTGTATCCCATGACTTGCTTTTGGGGAGACTGGTACACCCGGGGTTCCAGGGACCAGCACTACCATGTATTTCTTCTTTCCTTAAAGGGCCATACCTTTTAGGTCTCTTCAGGCAGCTCCTCATCCATGAGTCAATGCTTTAATCTC
Source organism: Lissotriton helveticus (assembly GCF_964261635.1). NCBI lineage: Eukaryota > Metazoa > Chordata > Amphibia > Caudata > Salamandridae > Lissotriton > Lissotriton helveticus. Next base: position 1,633,405,124 of record NC_136067.1, on the reverse strand, counting down.
TGGGGTTTCTCAGGGGTTACCATTGAGTCCTACATTTTTTACTATCGATGGGTAGCCTTAAGCCGACCTGGTGTAAAGCTGTGGTCTCACTCTATTCTCTTATGCAGATGATACCCAAATCACCTTCTCTTTATCATCCGCTCAGGACTGCAGCTCTATGTCCTTGAACTCCTGTTTGGCTCAGAAAACACCATACACGAATAACAACTCGCTGAAACTGAATGGGGAAAAAACAGAGGTGCTGATCCTGGGGAAGAACCCATGTCTCTGGGGGCCACAGCATTGGCCGGCCGCTTTGGGTGACACCCCTATTCCTGCGCTTAAAGTTAAGACCTTAGGCTTCTTGGTTGTCTCTAAACTCTCCATGACATTGCTGTGGCAAAGGTCTCTGGGACTTGTTTCACACCGCAACCTTGAAATGGTTATGGAAATTCATCTGGCTTCTTCCTGTACCTTCCCAAAGGACCATCACATCATCCAGGCTTTTATTTAATCTCGTCTGAATTATGGTAACATTATTTACTTGGGGCTGATAAAGCCTCCTTGAGATGCTTGGAGGTAGGGCAGAATGCAGCCGCTAGGCTTATCTACAGACTGCCAAAATATGCCTCGCCTACTTCTCTTCATCATGATTTCCATTGGCTGGAAGTGGAAAAACGTATCCAATTTAAGGCCTTGTGCTATATTTTCAAAGCAAGGACTGGGACCGCCCCGCACCACATCAATGGCTTGATAAAACTGTATCAGCCTACTCGATATCTGCGCTCTAGCAACCTTGCTATGTGCACTGTCCCCAAGATTAAACTTACTAATGTGCGAGGTCGCTCCTTTACGTTTCTAGGCCTTAAGCTTTGGAACACTCTGTTAGAACATCTGAGATTTTGCATTTCGCTGCTCTCCTTTTGCAGACAATTACATACATGGTTGCTCTGAATCCACCTGAGCTGGGAGTAACTCTACTAGTTGCTAAAAGCGCCAGGAAACCCCGAGTGGGTAGCTGTTTGCGCTTTATAAGTATTTAACATGCAGGTCTCATACTGAATGCAGCAAAGTTTGAGTTTCACCAAAAAAATGTACATTTTTTTGGGCACATATTCTCTGATGAGGGAATGATTCCAGACCCCGACAAGGTGCAAGCTACAAATCCCATTGCTTTCAGTTAACACATATGCCATAGTAGAATGTCCAATAACCAATCAGCACCAAAGCCAGCCAATAAACCGGCCAAGCATCATAAACTTTGCCTCTTCTGCTGTGAGGAAAATCTCCTTTGGCCAATAGGAATTCAAATCATTCTTGCTTTTGATCTGAAACTGAAACATACACTAGGGGCCTCCAAACAACTCAGTGTCAGAATGGTTTCCGACTGAATCGGATTCGGGAAGTCCAACCGACCGATTATGATGCTTCCGAACACCATTTGGTCGGACTCCCATTGACTTCAATGGGAGCCTGTGTTCCAACCGACAACACAGGCTCCCATTGAAGAGAGGGGAGAGTGGTGCCTGCCACACTGTGCATGATTGTAAAGAGGGGTGCCATGGGTACCCCCAAGAGCCACATTCAGAGGCCTGCTATGGTCCCGAAAGGCAGTTTCCGGCAGCTGATCTATGTCAGAACAACCGATTCAGAAAGGCTGTCCGAATCCGACATCGTAATCCGCCGGTCGGAAACGGGCCGTAGACCTGTACAAGTCGGCTCTGACCGAGTTGGTTCCTCGGAATGCCATTCGGAACCGAGTCGGATCCAACTTGGAAAGTCTGAACGGTTTCCGACTATCTTAAACCGTTGGTGGATGGGTTTCCGAGTCGGTCAGAAAGGCGGCTTCCGATTCTGATTTGGATGTACTGAATGCCATTTGGAGCATTTCAGACCGACATCGTAATGAGGCCCTATGGCTGAAACTTCTATCTAAACTCTGGGTGGGCTAATATAATCAGAGAAGTAGGATATAAAACCCATGAACATATATAGACAAGAGATTTGTAAAAAGAGGTTTTAATTGTTCTGATAAACAATTATTGAGTGGGATAATCTTTGCCTCCATGTCCTTAATAGAATTGAAAATTCTTGTTCACAAATGCTATAAAAATTTCTATTCTATGTCAGGGCAATCTCTTCTAATCATGCACTTACTGTGAAATATTTCAAAGCTATGGTGCCTTGAACCAAATGAGACCCAAAAATCCAAGTGTCAATTCCTGCTTATGAAAGTAGCCATTTAACCTAGTGTGTCAACTTAGGGAAAGACACCGGAGAAAACAGTTGTATCAGGGAAATCAAGAATGGGCCAGAAGGGGAACCTCTTAGAGAGTCTGTAACCTTCTTGGGGTGTGTCTAACTATTGAAGATGGCAGCAGTTTGATTGCTGAGCTGCCGGTCCCAGCCCGGTCATCTATCTTCATTTACTGAGACATCGAGGCATCCCATCACCATGATGCATCCCACCATCATGATACATCCCACTTAGCCCCCAGCCATGGCGGCACCGATCTTTATGCCTGGCAAACGGCACAACTTTATTTTGTGGCTTCCTTGACATCGAGTCTGGTTGCATGGCAAATCTGCCTCCTGTGGCGCACCTGACCTGGAGTAGAACAGCATCACTGCGGGCCTGGATTGGGGCCCCATTTTGGCCACCACCCCTCAACTTGCTGTCTACACCGACACCTATGTGGAGACGAACAGTGGGCTGCGGACACGATTCTTGACTGTCGGCCCGGGGGTGAGGGGCAGAACCTACAGCTGGCAGGTAAGTTCGGCAGCGTTTGCCACGCAACCTGTGGCTTGGGTCATGGCTGTCCCCAGAGGCGGTATCACTGGCTTGCGCTGCCCTGAAGAGTCCTGGGATGGCGGCCACAGATCAAATGTCATAAGGTGTGCCCATACAGCACTACAGGCCCAACCTGCTTCGCTGCATGCTACCCTATTAACTGCTGCGGCACACCACACCAATGGCCGGACACATGAGAGGGTCTGTCATCCCCACATGCCGCTGTCATATTGACCATAACTATCGGCCCCTCTGCATCACTGCTAATGGACTCCTTCCTGCTAGGTGGGAACTTTAATTGTGTAGCCTATGTCTTATTTGACCGTTTCACCCCCTCCCACTGTAGGGAGCTTCCACACATAGGATAGCGGAGGGACTCAGGGACAGGCTGGGACACTGGAACTTGGCGGAGGCTTGATGGACTCAACATGGGGATACACGGTACTATTCATATTATTCCCACATTTATCAACTTTATACCCGGATAGACAAAGTTGTATGCCCACACAGGCTCAGTCACCGTGTCTCTCACACTGAGTATTTGGTCCGTACCCTTTCAAACCACAGCCTTCTGCTGCTGGGCCACCAGCCTATTGGGGAGTGCCTGCAGATCTCTACATGGCAACCCAATCCATTGTCTTTGGAGGATAACTGCTTCCTAGACTCTCACGGTACTTTGATCTTAATCACTGTTCAGCATCCTCTGGCCTGCTCAAATAGAAAGCGTTTAAAGTGGTGGTGCATGGCCAATGTCTAGTCAGCCTGTAGGTATTTGGAGACGGTTGAACTGGGAACTTTGGACCCAGGATGGTAAGTTGCACGCATTAGATAATGCTACGGGAGCTGATGAAACGACACTGGGCAGACTCTGAGAGGCCTGGGAGTAATACATCACCTTAGAACAGGTGTGCTGCCAGGACTAAATATCTTATATTGCTAGGGCACACAACAAAGAGGGAAGACCGGGCATGCTCCTGTCTGGGCTTATTAGATCTGAGCCCCTATTACTCATATCCCAGCGGGCGATGGCACGTCACTCTACTCCCCTGGAGCCATCATTGACTCATTCCGGAAATACTATGAGGCACTCTAGAAATGCCAAGAGTCATTCTATCCTGGGTTTCAGGCTGCATTCCTGGACAGATTACTGTTGCAGGACCTTCCACTGATACCTGACCATAGGGGACCAGTAGGAGTACAAGAAATCTGATTTACCCTCAAAGAAATGGCTATGGGCAAGACCCCGGGGCACTGATGGCCTGCCCGCAGAGTTTTATTCTGCATTCGTATAGACCCTGGCTGTGAATCTAGAATCATTATAGGATTGTAACATTTTTATTTTTTTGAAAAGGAAAAATGCACCAGCTGTTGCCTACATCCAATGGCTGGTGAGGAGTATAACACAAGAGATGGTAATAGGAGGGGGGAGAAGGGGGGAATCAACTAGCAGGAGGGAACAAGACTGGACATGCACTTCAAATTAATGCTTTTAGATCTTGTCAATGTCCATTTATGGTGACAACCTAATCATCATTTTGAGCTGTAGACGTGAGGCGGAAGACTGGTAGGTATATTGGGCAGGTGAGTTCACGATAGATGTCAGAAAGGTGCTTGATACATGTTCTCCATGTTTTCTCAAATTTGGGTAAAGTTTGACTTATTACAGCTGTTAACTTTTCCATGCCCAGTAAGTCCCAGAGTTTGTGCAGCCAGTCTGTGTGTGTTGGTACTGTGTCTGTACCCCATCTAGACAGTAGAACCTGCTTCGCTGTGCAAAGTGCCAGGGTTATGGTCTTCCCCCTATTGGAATGCAGCGGATATGTTTGAATATTGGGGAGGCCTAGCAAAATATAGCTGGGGAAGCGGGGTATCTCATTATGAAACATCTGGTCGATATCTGCCAAGATATCCATCCAAAAGCAGTGAAGTTTGGGGCAGTGCCACAGCAAGTGGATATGCGCGTCATACTGATTGCAATGGCGTCAACATTGGCCATCCTTCCCCTTCTACCACTGAGCTAGGCGGGTTGGAGTGTAGTACTAGTAATGGACAGTTGTTAATAGTATTTCTTCACCATATGCACTAGTAACATATGTACGTGCTCGATGTAAAATATCTGTCCACTCCTTTTCCGTAAAAGTGCGTTCACATTCTGCCTCCCATCTTTTCCTAGCAGGTGCATGTGAGGTGTTAGTTGTAGTGTTGAGGAATGCATATATGTCTGATAGCAATCGATGGACATCTCTCCTAGATAGTAGCGAGCGTTCAAATGGGGTTAGTTTCCTGCTAGTGTGCGGTCTTATGGACTGTGATGTAACCCAATGTCATACTGCTATATAATGCCATCGCTCTGAGTCTGGGAGTCCAAAACTCTGTTGAATATCTTTAAAATCTAATAGGCCATGTTCATCGAACAGGTCACCAATGCCTTTGCAGTTGGCTTCTTGCCACTGAGTGTACGCTCGTTCATTTAGGGAATGTGGGAAGTATGGGTTTCCCAGGATCGGAGTGAGGGGAGAGATCAGGGTAGAGAGCTGTTGAGCAGCGCAGGTCTTATCCCAGGCTGCCACCGTAGCCCGAACAACTGAGGAGATGTACACCCCTGTGGGGCGCAATTGACGTGGAAACCATGGAATTTTTCATATGTGTATTCCTGCCCCTGCTTGGTCCAGGCAACATCAATGCTTCTCTGTGAGGGGGTGTGGCCACTCCACCAAAAAGCACAGCTGTGCTGCTTGGTAGTAGCGCGTTAAATGGGGTATGCCCAAACCTCCTTTGGCAATCGGTAGATAAGCTCTTTCCCTAGCCATTCTGGCTCGTTTGCCGCCCCAAATAAATGATTCGATAGTAGATTGTAATTTTTTGATCGTGGAAATAAGTGGTTGTAGTGGCATCACCTGCAAGAGATATAGAATCTTGGGCAAGAGAGACATTTTTACAGTGGCTATATGTCCCAGACAGGATATGGGTCCCCCATGCCAAGATTGAATAAGTGAACGTACTTTTCTCAGGATTTCTTAGTAGATATATGATATTGATTTATCTACAGTTTACATTATAATAATGCCCAAATAAGAGATCCCTCTTGTGGCCCACATAAAGGGGAATTCCGAAGCGATTTGCACCTGTTCATCATGGGGAATAGTGACATTTAGAGCTTGGGATTTGGTCCTCTTGACTTTAAACTTAGAAACTTTTCCAAATGCGGCAAGCTCCTCTAATAGTGGGGGTAGCAACTGTCGGGGTTAGTGATAGTTAATAGAACGTCATCAGCATATAATGGAATCTTATGTGATTGGCCTCCCATCCACACTCCTTCTATGATGGAGTGCCTGCGAATGTGCTCTGCAAATGGTTCCATATATAACGCAAACAGGAGTGCGTGCCGAGAGTGGGCAACCCTGTCGTGTTTCTCTAGCGATTGGAAAGGAAGAATATAATAAGTTGTTGGCATGCCCTAGTGCCATCAGTTTCTTGTAGCTTGCCCAGATCCAACTCCGGAAGCGAGGCCCCAGGCCAAAGGCTTCCAGCACCGCCCTAAGGAATGGCCAGTGTACTTGGTCAAATGCCTTTTCTGCGTCTATTGACAGAAGTAATGTTGAGGTCTGGGCTCTATGTGGCTTGTCTAATAGATGGAAAAGACGCTTTGTATTATCTGCACATGTGCAGCCCGGCACAAAACCCCACTGATCCAGGTCCACGAGACCAGGGAGATCTTGCCCCAGCCTGTGCACAAATATTCCCATAAAAATGTTAGCATCAACGTTAAGTAGTGAAATAGGGCGATATGACGCACAGGACTGGGGATCCTTCCCCAGCTTTGGTATAACCGTTAATATTGCAGTATGCATGGACTCCAGAAGTGCTGAAGGAGTTATATGGTCAAACTGGTACGGGGGACAATAGAGACGCATATTGCTAATAAAAGGCTGCTTTACATACGTCTTGTCCAGGAGACTTCTCAGCGTCAGTCTCCTGATCGCTTTAAGGACTTTGCGTTCCGTTATATCTGTTTCTAATGGGGCTGCTATGTTTTCTGCAAGGGTAGTCAATGGTTGTTGTGCTACGTATGCAATGCAAGAAAACAACAAAGGGCCTTGACTCAGACTCAGTAAGGCTGAGTCAATATAACTAAAGAACAGAACAAATGCCAGTACTGAGCTCAACTCCCAGAAAACCTTTTCAATAGACTTTATGAATAAAATATAAGTCTGCTTTTTGAATTGCACCATCCAATGGTTTATTCCATTTTTTTTGCATTCATTAATTTTGAAAAAAACGTAATTTATTTTTTGTGCATAGAAATTCATAGAAAACAATTGGAACAGACTGTATACAATGAATACATTTCAATCAAACCTTCCCTATATATACAAACTGACACATCATACCTCTTCACAAATTTGGCCAAGACAGACAATCATCATTCATACATCATACCACATCCATCCAAACATAACCCAGTGTGGGTCAGACAAAGGTCCCAATGTCAACACCAAAAGAGAATGAAACACAATTTCAAATACAACAGTTTCCTTAGTTTTGTATGTTTAACATAATGATCAAAATCTCAACCAATTAGAACTCAACATCCAGGTCGACGCGTTTCAAACCCGAAAGTTAATAGTGTTCTCCTCAGGACCAAAGACTCTACAGTCTTGTCTTGTTTCTTTCTGTAGAGTCTTTGGTCCTGAGGAGAACCCCATTAACTTTCGGGTTCGAAACGCGTCGACCTGGTCCCAGGTCACATACAATATGCTTCCAAATAGGATGTTGAGTTCTAATTGGTTGAGATTTTGATCATTATGTAAAACATACAAAACTAGGGAAACTGTTGTATTTGAAATTGTGTTTCATTCTCTTTTGGTGTTGACACTGGGACCTTTGTCTGACCCACACTGGGTTATGTTTGGACAGATGTGGTATGATGTATGAATGATTATTGTCTGTCTTGGCCAAATTTGTGAAGATGTATGATGTGTCAGTTTGTATATATAGGGAAGGTTTGATTGAAATGTATTCATTGTATATAGTCTGTTCCAAGTGTTTTCTATGAATTTCTATGCACAAAAAATTAAATTACGTTTTTTGCAAAATTAATGAATGCAAAAAAAGTGGAATAAACTATTGGATAGTGCAATTCAAAAAGCAGACTGTTATGTTTTATTCATAAAGTCTATTGAAAAGGATTTCTGGGAGTTGAGCTCAGTACTGGCATTTGTTCTGTTCTTTACGTATGCAATGCAGTCTTTGGTGAGCAGTTTGTCCCTCCCATATAAATGGGCATAGAATTGGCCAAACTCTGCGGCTATATCCTCATTCTGGGTTTTAGGTGTCTGGTAGTGACCTATCAAACTGTGTATACGACGGAAGTGGGTTTGGGCCCGCAACTTATGGGCCAGTAGTTTCCCAGCTTTGTTCTCCACTTGCATAGTACTTCTGTCGTGTACGGAGCAGAGTGTGTTCAGCTGCATTCATATCAAGGGCCTTAAGTTGTTTACGGGCAAAAGTCAGTTATCGTCTAATGCGGTGTGAACCTGTCGTTCTATGTGTTGTCTTCAGATCCCTCACTGCCATTTCCAGTTCTGCTAGCTTTGCCATAAGTTCCTTATTAAGTCACGCCGCTATGGCAATATATGTTACGCGTACTACAGCTTTGAGAGTGTCCCATAATGTCTCTATTTTTATGTGTGTATCGTCGTTCGTCACTAGGTAGTCAGTGATGGCCTTCTCTACTTCTTTAACAGCTGGATCATAGGATAGTAGTTTGGGGTTCAGATTGTGCGAAGGCAGAATAAGTTTAAGGTGAATGGGAGCATGATCTGAGATAGAAGCTACATCAATCTCAGTCTGTGTCACCAATGGGAGTAATGAAGCTGAAACTAAGAAATAGTCAATTCTGGCATATGATTGGTGCGCGGCCGAGAAGAAAGAGTATGACTGTGTGGTGAGGTGCAGTTTCTTCCAAGCGTCTACCAGTCCTGCGTCTGCTATCCAACTAGCAGCCTGTGGAGAGAAGGCACCAGTGAACCCAGTTCTTTGGGGTGATCTATCCAATGAGGCATCAGGTACAAGATTAAAATCATCCTCTATCACTATTTTGGAGTCAGGTGTTGTCAATATAGTACCATTTGCTTGCTTCAAAAAGTGCTCCTGATGTTCGTAGGGAGCATAGAGGCATGCTATAGTGAACATGTATGAATGAAAGGAAATGCGCAGTGAGAGCATATGGCCCGCGATCTCAAAATGAGTGTGTAGGACCTGGCCCTGGAAGCGTGTAGCAATTAATATAGCAACTCACGTTTTTTTCCCTGTGCCTGCTGACCAGTACTGTCGATCGAGCCATTTAGATCGGATCCTACCCCAATCTTTTTTAAGGAGGTGTGTCTCTTGTAGGAGGCATATATCTCAGCGCGCTGACTGTAACTGGGACAGTCATGCTATTCTTTTGGTTGGTGCGTTCAGTCCCCTCACATTTAGACTAAATATTTGCCCCATGCACTATCTATATTGATAATAACTACTTGGGTCCCCAGTGTAGTAGGTTGTAGTCGGATACCTGATTAATATGATGGAACATGACAAGTGTAGGGTGACCAGGCGTCCCCGTTTCGCCAGGACGGTCCCTGTTTTTCACCAGCTGTCCCAGCAGATTATAAGATATTTTGCTCCCAGCCATGTTGTCTGTTGTCTCCCAAATCCCTACCTATACCACCGTCAATGTTTCCCCCTGACCGTTGCCTCACACTGTTTCCCCCATACTCCTCGTGTGTCACGTACCCATGTGGTGCCTGTTCCTGCTCCAGCCAGCCGTGTGCCTGCGTCAGACCCTGAGGATCTGGAAATTGTAGTCCTGGAGGATGACCAGAAGGATACTTGACTTTAGGACTGTGACATTGTTCTGGACAAAGATTTTTTTCTCCCCTTGTTAATAGACTGGTTTCTCTGACGCTCCCTGACGTATCATATTTTTTTGCCCCACCCCAATCCAAGTTCCCTTCTCCTTCTGCATTAAGATCATCATTTGTTTTCCTTTCTCCCTTCCATATGGATGTTTTTTCTAGTTCCTACATAAAAGTCTTTGAGGAATTCTACTTAGATTTACTTGTTTGACTTCATTTTGAATGTCTGTTTCCAAATATGGACACATATTTTGTGAGTCATATTCTATGCACATAATAGCGTGATTTAATGATGGGTTACACTTGTCACTGTGTCTCACACACACACACACATGCCTACATCGTTAGACGGGACATGATACACAACAGTGTAGATCTTTATTTTTACCATACACCTAAGGACCCCAAAAGAAATTGACCACGTGAATGTCACTGGCGATCTGGTTTGTGTCTCCGCAATTTTGGGTGTGACGAACGCTGTAAGGGGTCAGGTTGAACTTGTCGCCTACGTGTCTGTGGGTGTTGTACAGGGTGATCTACAGGTGTAGGTGGAGAGGGTGTCTGCACATTTGGTGTCTGTGCCTGGACAAGGGCTGGTTGTGCATGTGGTGGAGGTGGTGGTTGTGCAGGTGGTGGGGGCAGTAGTTGTGCAGGTGGTGGGGGTGCCTGTTCAGGGTGCCAGTGTGTTTGTGTACCTTGGCTGTGGTGCTGTGCAGTTGGTGTTACAGGTGTGGGGATGTGCTGTCCTGCAGGCCGATATGATTGTTCTCTCCCTGGGTTAGCCATGAAGTGGGACTTTGGATCACTCTCACCATGCCCTCTATCATCTTCATGGCCAAGGCATGGTGTCTTGCACTCTCTTCCCTTTGGATGGCTATCAGGTCTGTCATATTCCTGGACATGGCCTGCCAAGTACTGTCCATCCTATCCAAAGTTTGGATCGCCCTTTCCACCACCTGAGGGAATTGGACCATGTCCTGCAGGGATCCAGACATGTCAGACAGGGCAGCCCCTATGGCACGAATGTCCTGCCTCACATCTGCCTGCTGTCGGAGGAAGTCCTGCTCCCACTGGCCACCATCGCCAGGTGCAGGCCCCCTCTGCAGGTGTCTGCCAGGGAAGAGAAGAGCAGGTCCAACACCAGGGGCGGTGGCAGGTGGAAGACTGTGGGCAGGAGAAATGTGCCTAGGGGATACCTGCCCCACAGCTGGGCTGGTACTTCCCACAGATGGTGGAGAGAATAGCAGGGATACACCGCGTAGGGAATAGCGGGTAGGGAAACCACCATGTCGGTCCAGGACGTGAGGGCTGTGAGGGAGTGATGTCTGTGATTGGATGTGTGGGAGCGGTGGCTGGTTTGATTGATGCTGAGGACATGGTATTGTTTGTTTGGGAGGAGGCTGATGCATGTTGCTTGGTGGAGGATGTGATGCCGTGACATCAGAATCGTCATCCATGGAGTGGATGGATTTGTGGTCATCATCATCCTCAAAGTCAAAGTCCTCATGATCTTCCTCCTCCTCTTGAGCATGACTTGCTGCCGACATCACTGCCTGGAGGATCAGGGGATTCTCCTCTCTGATTCCCCGTCGGCCAGCACTGGTTGTCGGCCTGTCATCCTCTCCCTCAGCATCATCTGAAACACAGAGGTTGCAACCGTATTAGTGATTGACCTGGTATTACATGTGGTGCAACACCAGGGTTGTATTAACTGTACTTTGCATCAGCAGATGAGGATCATGTGACCTGGTTAGAGTACCACCACAAATGACCGCTCACACCATAGCACTGAGGTGTTACATGGAGATGTACATAATACTAGCAAGCTCACCAGCTCCAGCCACAACTCGCTGTCCCTTCGCGTTCCCCCTGGTGTATCCTGCTGAACCGGTCTCCTCATAAATGTTGTAGACATAGCTGTAGAGGGTAGAGACAACATTCTCAATGATCTGCATCACCAATTGACAGCCAGGCACATGTGACACTCCTGATTTGTATTACACTTTGTAAACAACAACTGTTGATTCCATGCAGAAGGGGATCTTGATCTCTGTCATCTAGTAATCAAAGCTAGTGACACACCTCAGGCCAGATTTACCTGAGGGACAGGTCAGCAAGGGTTTCACTGCTGCAGCCAGGAAGTCATGCATCCCCTGGGATGTTGTCCGCAGCCGTGGTATCATCCTGCCAGCACCAGTGATGAGACAAACATGTCCATATTTTAGTACAACAGATTGGAGCTATGAGCCAACATGTCATTCTCAATAACCATTTGCAGATAATCCAGGACAATGTGCAGCATGTTTACCTCATGGGCTTTACATGTGGGCACCTGCTCACATGCAGCATTTGCCAGCTGTTACATCCATGCAGCACTGCCTTCAATAAGATAACACATCAACTGACAAACTTGTATGAGAAGGTTACTGATATTTCAAGGAAGGGGATAAATGACCCAGACTCATCCGCATCACACTGATTTCACCTTTGCAATTGAGATTGACATTTTTCATGAGTGTAATGTTGTCTGTTGACAAGTCAGAAAGGAGTTCCTGTGAGAGATGTGCAGTAGTCAGGGACATGTTGTTGCTCATTTGTGCTTCCCTACACAATAGGTCACCCAGCTCATTTATTAATGTGAGAACACAGATTTCTAATGCCCATCCTTTGAGTGTCCTCCGTTACCATACTCTATTTCCAACATCACAGGACAGGACTACTTACCTGACAACGGATGGTGTCTTGTGCAGCAGACATCCAAACCTCCTATGTCAAACACTCACCTATCACCTATACATGTGAATACGATAGAAGGGAGGCAAGCAGAAAACAACATTTGGTTATGATCACACATTGCTGATGATGTGAGAAGCTTTGAGGCTTCCCGCCTCCACTGGATTATCATGTTGCTCATCAGCCAATTCATTTTGCAGGTGTAACTGCATGTTGAGTCACCTTAGCAGCCCCTATACCCATCTCTGAGGTACACAACTGGCATCAGTGTGTGCCTCAGCCATACCAATTTCATTTTGATTTGACCATGTATAATTTAGCTAGGGTTTAACCCTATCATTGAATTGCAAGCCTGTTGTGTTTTGGTCAGTTCATATGACACATTGTTCTATCGTAAGTCCATTCTGCACTCACTTGGCATACATTTTGTGTCAGCCTCTCATTTGCCACCAGAGTCTGATCTACCATGTGTTCAGATGCCACATGTGAGCATATTGTGATGCAGGACAACAGTGTTGTACAACACATACAACTTACGGTGGAGGTGAAAGGCCCAATTAATGAGCATTCAGCCAGGTTGACTTACCTTGGCCCAGCACCGGAGCAGTGTGTGGTCCTTGACCAGATGTCACGTCCAACCTTGTAGCAGAAGTCAGTGTGTGTCTTGGATTCTGGGAGGACTGCATTGTACCTACAATGATAAGTGTGTTTAGCAACATTACATTTCTGCTGCCACATGTTATTCACACAATTTCTGGCACAAAGGACGAGCACAAGCAGTTGTGGGCACCACCGATGCAGAAGTGTGTCATATGTGGGATCACTCATGACATTATGTATAACTTAAAATGGGCCCACTACCTTGATGCTACCTATATCACATTTACATGCCTACTAATCCAGAGGTAAAGTCAACTATCGTGTTTTGTTGATGCCCAACAAATAATCCATCTAATGTAAGCAGGACATGACCAGCTGTGTGGACTGTGCAATTTAATGTCTATTGGTAAGATTCTAAGTTGGACAGTGGATGCATTGTCAATAATACTGAGACTGGTATCTCACTGCTTGTTCATCATTACCATATCTGTGCAAATAGGATTTCTAGATTAGGTCTACAGACACTATTACAATATAGTCGGCATTCCTTTTTGACTAGTTGTGGCACTTGATTACAGGATTTGATTCCCCGGTCTGGGACTGTTGGTTAGATACATGTTGCGTACCACAATTACAAAGGTATGATGAGCCAAGACATGTTATATTTTGTATTTCGCTGTTCACTAATGTCATATGGTAAAGGTGAATGTCCATTGACAACTCCTATTGTAATGAAGCAATTTTTGCATCTCTGGTTGAGTTTCATAGGTGGGCACTATTTGTCCCTCTGTACTCTCCTGACAATAAATGCATTTTGACCATTTCCTGGCCAGTTTGACTTACCAGTTAGTGAGGTTGTCATGCCTTCCTCTGTACGTTGTCGGTTCCTCCCAGTAGATGCGGTGACCTCTGCTACTGCAGTTGTCTGTGCTCTGGCTGGATGTGTCAATGGGTGAGAAGAGAGAAATGTAACTAATGGCAGCCAGGGCAATTGTCGGCCTCCCTAAATTCTGTTCGGTCGCAAATGTTCTTCGCTCCCTACACTGGCTCCCAATACGGAAGCGGATTCTTTTTAAGACACTTTGCCTCGCTTTTAAGATCTTGAGAGGCATGGGTCCCCGAAATCTTGTCTGGCTCTCTTTCTCTGTACGCCCCTACCCGCGTTCTTCGCTCCCAAGGCCAGGCCTTGGCTGTAGTCCCCAGATACAGGCTCTGCCGCATGGGCGGCCGTTCCTTTGGTGTAAAGGCGGCATCAGCTTGGAACTCCCTCCCGGTGGAATTGCGTCTGTTAGAGGATCTTATGGCTTTTAGGAAAGCCTTAAAAACGTTCCTGTTTTAGTTTTTTAACCCCTGTCCGTGTTATGTACTTAGAGTGGTCCTCTTCGGTTCTTTTAGCTGTGTTATCTTTCTTAGGCTCTCTCTTGTCAATGCGCCAGGACGCTCCTTAGCTGGAGTAGCTGCGCGCATTATAAAAACCTATAACATAACATAACATAACATAACAAATGTGCTTGTGGAACTTTTCAGGGATTTCCCCATATCTTCTGCATTCTAACATTGTTGTGAAGTACTGTCGCAGACGGGGCAGGTAGGAGCAGTGGTGTGTTGGGGATGTAATGGCGTGGCAGAGTGGAAATAGGTAACAGGATATGTGTATGACATATTTAGATCTGATGATTCTCTCACCTTCTGCTTTGTGAATTAGGCTGGCACAGGGTGATGTACTTCTTGGAGAATTTGTGGCAGGTTTACACGTCCCTTGAATAAGATTTACACTGATGTTGCATCACTTCTGTGACACAGCGGTGGTGTACAACAGACGACACATTTAGAATTATTCGCAACGTGACGCGTCTATGGTGAAGCATCACGTTGTGCGGCCCTGCGCAACATTGAACCTGCATCAGCTCTGATGTAGGCTGGGTGGGAATTCCTTTGGGATATGCCGCGTAAAAGTGATTCAGTGAAATCTACAAGATTTCACAGGTTCACTTTTCAGAGTCCGCTGCGAAGCAAACTTACGCCTGCTTGAAGCAGACGTGAGGAGTGGCGTAGCACGTTAGGTATGGGCAGTCCATGGACATTATTGGAGTTGCATCACTCTTGCGACACGACTCCAGCAAAGCCCCCCCCTAAACACCATCAGATTCAACACACATGTCTATCCCTGCGCCACAGTGCACCGCCATGTAATTGCGACGCATCCGTGGTTGCACAAGGGTTGAATTGCATGTCACATTGGTACTGGCGCTTCTCTGCTAATATTTGTCAATTGCTACTTAGCAGGGCTGTGTATGAACGGCAGCAGTACTGTGCCCATGTTTTCAAAAGGAGGTGAGGGATTAGCCTTTTCTAATGCAAAGGGTTCTGGGACTTGTCGTGCTACATAGAGGGTGACACATGAATCTCTGACTGATTATACGTTTATATAGGCTTTGGACAAGTTCCTTACTCACAATGACAGTGTGACACCGACAATCTTTTCATGCACTTTTTCTTTTCATTCCATTTACCTGGTACTACGTAGCGGACGTCACTGACAGGCAGCCCATGGACCAAGTGGTGGTGTATTGTCGTGAGGATATCCTTTTCCAGTGGTGTGAGGCGGATGCGGGGTCCAGTGTATGCAGCAGGGAGGATCCTGCTTAATTCAATCCTAGAGTATTTCTCCTTCACCCTCTGCTTTTCATCCTGCCACTTTTTCTTTATGTCCTGTACTGTGCGCCTCTCCTCCCCCAAGGCTGAGACATCACTGGCTAACTGCTGCCATAGGGCTGCCTTCTGTGTCCCACTGGTGCTGTAAGGTGGGAGTCCATATAGGCGTTTGTGGTGCCTGACTATGAACTCCACAAGCATGGTGGTCTCCCCTGTTGAAAAGTTTCTCTTTCTCCTCAATTCCATTTTCACAGGCGATGTGGACAAGGACTCTCTGTGGCCAAACCTGTTCCTTCAATGTGTGCTGCTTTTATGTGTTTTGTGGTGCTGGTCAATTGGTGTTAATTGGCTTCAGCTGGAGCGTGGTGGGGGATGGTAGGCACTGGCAACATTTTTCATGAAAAAATGAAGCTATTGGCAGGGATCGGCTGCAGTGTGTCAGCTGATCCATGGTGGGGGGTGGGAGGACCTTGGACATGTGTTTACCCTTGGCTCACATGACCAACTGCCAAAATTCGAATCTTCCGGCCCGGAATCGGAAATTACGGCTCGGATTCGGAAATTACGGGCCGGAATCGGAAATTACGGCGCATTGGCGGAAATCGCGGGCCGTAGACGTAGCTCCCGCCAAAGAGCCGGCAGCGGAAATTACGGCCCGGGTGCGGACGTAAAGTTAGTAGTCGTAAGTCTATTCTGTGAATACCGAAAGTAGTAAATTCAATCTGTGAATACCGAAAGTAGTAAATTCATTCTGTGAATGCCAAAAGTAGTAAGTGCATTCTGTGAATAGCAAAAAGTAGTAAATTTAGGATTCAGTCTTAAGTTCATTCTGTGAATCGGGCCCTATGTGTTTCCTGTGTCTGGATGTCCAGCGGCCGCCAGGTGTTCAGCTGGATTTAATGTGGTCCCCCTCCTCCTTTCTGTATCTCGGCATACAAATATTCCATTCCCTGGAGGATTTTGGGGCATTAATCTGGGAAAATACCTCTGATCCCCTAGGTCATGTGTTCCTTTTGGTGCTCCATTAGGCTTCCGATTATGGCCCGGATATCAATATCTAAAATGGTCATGCTACCAAGACTTCTCTACTTTTTCATTAGCCTTCCGGTAGAGGTGCTGTTCCCTTGTTTTTGGCAACTAGACACCCTGCTGTGGGAATTGATAAAGGATGAGGACTGCCGGAGGGTGTCCCTAGAAGTTCTCTGGAGCCCACTGGATGAGGGGTGCCTGGGTGCTCCTGATTTTAAGCTGTACATTTTGGCTGCACAGCTGCAGTGGACCACTCAGTGGCTTGATGGAGCACACCAGGAGGACACACTTTGACGATCTGCCGGCTAGCCTACTTTGTCCGGCAGTGGTAATTCCACGCTCGGGGATACTACTGGCCGTGGCATTGAAATGCCGGAAGACTGCGTGCGGAAGACTGCGACAACACCTCTCTAAGCCCCGGCACTGCCACTGGTGGGAGTCCTGCATTGTGATCCACTCTCCTTTTTTGCGGCTGGGCAGCTGTCGGTCTGGATGGATGCCGGGCTGGTAACGGTGGGTGACTACTACTACAAGGGGGTTCTGCTCTCGTTGAAGGAACTGGTGGCCCAATATGGTTTGCCTCCGGGTCAATTCCTCACATATGAGGCCCTGATACGGACCTGACCTTCAGAGACCTGTGGGCTGGGGGGGGGGGGCGTGGCACACCAGTGACCTATGCAGTAGTGCAACTGTTGCTGCCCTTCGGCACTGCAACACATTTGGTGACCTGGTTTTATCAAGCTTTGTCTGAAATGTTCCAGAGGCCCTTGTTGGCTATACAGAGGAGATTAAGGGGGGGAGGGGAGGGGGGTACTGGGTAAGGAAGTTAACGGATCAGGAATGGCACAAGATCCTGGCTTACCCCAAGAAAGTCTCTGAAAACATGAGTCTAAAATATACCCAATTTAATTATATCCATATGACATATATGACCCGCCCCCCCCATAAGTTCCAGGTTGTTTATGGTGGAGGCCTCGTAACTGCTCGAGGTGTATGCGGCTGCCCGAGGCCACCCGGTGGCCATCAGGAGGGCGGGCCCGTAGTCGCAGAGGGCCTCCCCCGCCCCCCTGCCTTTGTTCATCCACTCCTCCCCGGGCAGGGGGAGCCCGGCAGGAGGGTGGGCGGGCCAGTGACGCGCGTCCGGGGCGGCAGGCAAGGCGAGGGGTATATAACTTCCCCTCGCCATTTTAGTAGCCTCTTTGCCACTCCGGACGTCGCGCGTCGAGTTACGGGACACTCTTTTCGGTCGGGCTGCCTTTCCGGCTGCTGCTGTCCGGCCTCGGAGCCGGTCGTCCGGCGCCTGCCTGCCTCGCTGCAGCAATCCTCGCTCTCGGTGAGTCCTAATTCAGAGCCCCCCTCGTGCCCGCTAACCCCTTATGGGGGTTGCAGCTGGGCCGGGCGGCCCGCTTAGCGCGAGCCGCTGAGGCCGATGGCAGGCAGGTCAGAGGTTCCCAAACCTGCAGCAGTTCTCTCCCCCTTGTGCCCGCTCCCCGTTTTCTTGGGGGTCGCATACTGAGCCGGGCGCTGACGATGGGGATAGCAGGCTCGAGGCGCACAAATGCACACCGCTAGAAGCCTCGTGCGCGCTATCCCACCATATATCGGGTTCGAAGTACATGCTTGTTGCAGTGCTTCGTTAATGTCCGTGCTCTTATCAGGACTAAATCTGGTTGTCAGTCCACTCATGCGGGACATTCCGCCTCAGGGGGGCACCGGGGCGATGTAGGCCAGGAGTCTGTCAGTCCCCCGGTTGAACAGGGGTCTGGGACGCCGTTGTGAGGTCGGGGCGCAGTGCAGCGCCATGGCTAGCGATACCCCCCTCCCCCCTGGTTCCACCACGCCAGCCATTGCTCGGGTGGAATCGGTCCCGAGGGTTAATTTGTCATGCCTCCCGGGGTGGTCAGATGTTGGGCCCGCGCGGTGGGGGCCAGTGGTGAGGGATTAGGTCGGGGGCGATGCGAAGGAGGTTTCCATGCCGCCAAAGCAGGGAGTGTGTAACTCGCCTCGTTTCAGCAATGCACGGTCTCTCCCAGCATTGGTATACACAGCTTCACAGAGGCGATGCTGCTATGCCCAGGCGCTTAATGCCACTCGCACTTTAGCCAGGGCAGCAGGCGGGGGGAGGTAGTTGCATCCATCAAGTGTATTGTGGCACAGAAAGTGGGGTCCACAGTGTTAGAGCCATTGGCGACAGGGTCCGTTGACCTTGGCATTCCCTCTTCCTTTACCCTGGAAAAGGGCGCACAGTAGCATAATGTTCCATTGCTCTGGGCCGGATGTACCAGGGAGCCGCTCAGCGACGGTGGGAGTAGAGCTGATCGCGCTACAGTATTTTAGGGCATCCTCCTTCTGACATGCACTAAGGGTAGTGATGTATACAAGCGGCTATTTACCCCAAGCGCATGTTCCAGCAGGCGACGCTTTACATCCTCCTGATAGGGCTAGTAGGAGGCAGTACAGCGTCACGTGCAGCGAGTAGTTGTTTAAATAAGCTATTGGAATTGCCTTTTCAACTATTGTGAAAATCTTTAATTGCTGTACGAAAATTCACCTGGGCACCTTAAATTATACAATTTACAGATTTGCTGTCTGGGCTTACTCCTGTGGCGCTCAATGGGGAGGGGCCCTCACAATTTTCCCCGCTTAGTTAGGGGGTCCACACTGATCAATCTGGTAACCCAACACCCCTTTTGCTCGTTTTCTCTCAGATGGGTTGTGGCTCTGCACGGTGGGCTCCTATCAGGAATTGGACACACGGCTTCACAAACACGATTACGTGTGGTTGGGCTCCCCTGGCTTGTGCCGGAACAGCCTCGTGAATAAACTTGAGTAACCTATAGATTGTCTTGGAAGCCCCTCCCAATGTGAGAAGTTGGCCTGATGTATGTTGTCTCCAACTCTTGGGGCATCTTGTAGCAGTCAAAGCAATCCCTTATGGTGGTGGTTGTTTGTCAACCTTATAGTCAAGCTATCCTAGAGGTAGCATGGACTAAGCAGCCTCGAGGCTAAACTCACGAGGGCATGTGAAGCCAGTGTTTTACTATTGCAATCCTGTGATATCAAATGTAGGGACTCCACACAAGTTATATATTATAAAATATATGTAATTTTCACTAGAATGATCCCCTGTACTCTTTATGAGTATAGAAGCACAAGCGTTTAATCAAAAGCACTTTTAACTGATTTTCGGGGGACCGCGTTACGGAAGAAGTTGAAACTTTCCAGGGTGTAATCTGCTGACGCATTGTGTGAAGGTGTGTGGTTGGGTCTCAGTGGCGTGCGCTGGATCTCCTATTGTACAGATTACAGAAAGCGCTATCAGCAAGGGGGGCCCCCTCCTCAGCACTTGGTCCTTCACCTGGGGGTATGACCCTACGAACCGGGGACGGTCTACACTAATGCTGTAGAGGAATATGGACCCGGGGGTAAGCTGCAAATTAGTGACAGAGGGGCTTTGGTTCGTCAGGCATGTGTTGTTTCAGGACAGGAGCAAAGGTCTCTTTGAAGTGGAAGGGGTCCACCTCTCACCTGTCGGTTTGGACTTGTTCCTATTGGACTGACGAGAAGCTTTGCAGAGCAAGGGTTGCAGGTTCCCTAAGTAGCGAAGTGGTGGGGGGCCCGGACGGCGACGGTGGCCGCCGGCCGGGCTGTGGCGGAGTTACAGGCCGATCGGAAGCAGAGAGGTGCAGCACTGTACTTCAGCGGGCACATAGGGGTGCCAGAGCCTAACCTGGAACCTCATGGAAGGTCCAGGAACCCGTGTCGGCGCCCCAGTAGTCCTTCGGGTGGTTGTGTGCCTGTGCAACCAGGGGTTTGCCTAGATACGCCCCGCAAGTGGCGTGAGTAGTGATTACCATAATGGCGCAGCAGATGGGTGGTTCGCCACTGTGCTGCTTGGCTCATCAGGCGGGCAGGTGGCGAGAATGCGGCCTGCCCTTGGATCGTCCGTAAGATAACCCACCGTGATTACATAACGTGTTGTATGTAATAAACCTGCAGCAACTTTTCCCAATCTAACACTGGTGTCTGTGTGTTATTTGCGGGATGTTGGGTATGATGCGGGGCGGAGGGTTCTGGTTTTTTTGTATTTCTTTTTATTGAAACTTTTAACAACATGAACAACAAAAAACAATCAAGGCAGTGCATTCAGTCGAAAGGCGAAGCGGCCTGCGGGGAGGAAAGCATAAGAACATAATACAATCATTGACATTGCAGGATGGGAGGATTGAGGGAGACAGCGAGTCCGGAGACAATCAAAGCAACATGATAGCAGGAATGTCGGGTCAAGGGGAGGAGGGATCCGCCACCAATTGTGTGAAGGGAGGTGTACATATATCTCCCCGGTAGGAGTTCCACTGTCCCCAAATCTTACCCCACTTGCGGGGCCTGCCACGGGCCAGATACACCGTCTTATCCCTGAACATGCACCAGTCCATATTCTCCTTCCATGCCAGAACTGTGGGTGACCTCTGGGAGCCCCACAACTGGGCGATGTCCCTCTTAGCAATCATATTGCCAAGGGTCACCCACTGAGTCTGCGACAAATCATAGTCATTCGGTTCCAAAACATTCAACAAGCAGCGTCTAGCTGCAGGCAACAACGCAACACCCGTGACCTCTTCCATTACTGCATGCACTCGATTCCAGAAGCGAACAACCTCCGGGCACTCCCAGAGTATGTGAAGAAAAGTGCCCGGAAGGCCACAACCACGCCTGCACAGCTCATCCGAGGCATAACCCATACGGACCAGACGCGGACCGGTAACATAGATCCTATGAAGAATCTTAAGCTGCACAAACCTAAGGCGGGCCGGGATTGCAACCTCTTTCGGCGAGGATATGGCCGACTGCCAATCCTCGTCATCTAGCTCCAAACCATCGCCAGTCCAGGCTTCCCTGAGTCGCTGCAAAAGATCGGTCCTATCGTTAATCAGCTTTTTGTAGATAAGCGAAATCGTACTGTCGGGAACGTGCCCATCCAGCACCCGATCTTCAAGCGGTGATGCCTCCGGAATCACCGTGCCCGGAGGGAAGACCGCCATCAGCGCATGTCGGAGCTGAGCGTATCTAAAAAACTCCCTGTCACTCAGGTCATACTCCAATCTCAACTCGTCGAAAGTCTTGACTCTACCCTTGGTCCACACATCATTCACCCTGCATATTCCAATCACGTCCCATCTATCAAAGCCCTGCGTCTTCCATAGGGAGCCCAGCCTCTCGGAAGCATAAAGCAGAGTAGCGCGTGTAAGCCTATTCTTCCATCCCATGGCATCATTCGCACGATGCCATACCTGCACCGTTATCTTGGTGGGGCCAGTGAGCAGCCTCCCTGCGTACTTCGTGTAAAGCGCCCTGTTGTAGTCGCCACCAGGCAGCAACCATCTGTCCATTTCGAACGCAGGGTTTGACGCTGGACCATACGTGCCGTGATTAATCGCCCCCAGTTGGGAGGCCCATTAGTAACGCTTAATATCTGGGAGAGCAATTCCACCGTCATACCAAGGAAGTGTCAACTTGGCAAGTGCTATACGGGACCGTCCACCCCATATCAGTTGTCGCTGTAAGCTTTCAATCTCCCGAAAATAGCTGGCCGGGATGGTATCACAAGTATTTTGTAAGACATATAAGAATCGGGCCAGTGACATCATCTTAAATAAAGCCGCACGTCCGAGCGGGGACAACGGAAGACTACGCCATGCCACAACATCGGATCGCAAGCGCTGGAGTGGGGGCAGCAGGTTACGTTCATAGCGAACCAAAGGATCTAAGGTAATGAACACCCCCAAGTATTTGAAACCCGCGAGTGCCACCTGTATTGGGCACCCACGCGGCAAGGGAGGAGGGTCTCCCGATATAACGTACACGCAGGACTTGGACCAATTAATCACAAGGCCGGAATTTTTACCGAAGGAAGTCAAGACATCAAACAATACCACTAGTGACTTCCGAGGCGACGTGAGATATAACAGGATGTCGTCAGCGTAAAGCGATATCCGGTCCTCCAAACCAGGGGACCAGCGGATACCCTTCATTGATGGCTCCCAGCGCAGCCAAGCCGCCAGAGGTTCCACAGCAAGAGCAAAAATAAGCCCGGACAATGGACACCCCTAGCGAGTACCCCTCCCGAGAGAAAATGAGGCAGAAACACGACCGTTGACAACCACCTGGGCCAAGGGGTCTTGATATAGTAGTTTCACCCAACTGATGAAAACAGGGCCGAAACCAAACTTGGCAAGGACAGCCCAGAGGTACGGCCATTCCAGCGTATCAAACGCCATTGTGGCGTCCAAAAAAGCCAAAATGGCCGATTCACTCAGCGAAGACGCCCTCGCCAGGGCGCCATGTAGACTCCGGAGATTCAGCGCCGTGTTCCGGTGCGGAATAAATCCGGACTGATCCGGATGGATCAGGTCGCAGATAACAGAGATTAAACGGTTAGCAAGCACTTTTGCGAGGATCTTAGGCTCAGCGTTTAAGAGCGAGATGGGCCTGTAAGACGCGCAGCAATCCCGCGGCTTCCCTTCCTTGTGAATCACGACGATAGACGCGAGCCTTTGATCGGATGGAAGGGTACCCGCTTCTAGCGATTCTAAAAACATCGAGCGAAGATGTGGTGCTATTTTGTCTGGGCGCAACTTATAGAGTTCGATGGGAAGTCCATTCGGACCCGTGGCCCTTCCCGATTTCACAGAGCGGATCGCGGTCGCAACCTCCTCAACCGAGAGTGTCGCGTCCATCAGTTCCCTATCTAGATCCGACAAGCAGGGCAAAGCAATGTCTCTCAGAAGCAGATGTGAATCCTGTTCCGGTCTGTCCGATACAGGGGAGTATACCGTTTGAAAATACTCAGAAAAACACTCCACAATCTCGACCGAGTCAGTCACTCTCACTCCATCCGCCCTCTCAATCAAAGGAACCACACAACTTGCTCTCTCCTTCTTGTCCAACCAGGCTATCAACTTTCCGGCCTTATCACCCACATCATACAAACGGCCCTGCCGCTCTCTACTCATCACCTTGGCAGCATCAGTGACCAACGCTCTATAGTCAGTTTGTTTGAGGCTAAGAAGGTGCAACCTATCCTGGGTAACATCAGATTCCAGCTCTCTCTCTATGTCCGATATCTCAGTTTCAAGTCGGACCACTGCCTCGCACTTACGTTTCTTGGCGTTATTAATTAACGATAAGGCGTGTCCGCGGATGACCGCCTTATAGGCTTCCCATAGCGAGACAAACGATGACACGACCCCACATTCTCCACAAAATAATGGTCTAGTGATTTGATTAGTTCCATGCGGATCTTAGGGTCACGGAGATACCAAGGGTTGATCGGGGCCACCTGGCCCTCAGTTCCCGGGCCTGCTTCCATGACGAGCCATAAGGGGGAGTGATCTGAAATACCCCTAGCCAAATGTCTAATTTCCTTAACAAGCGTGGCCTGCGTTGCGGGCATCAGGATATAGTCAAGTCTCGAGAGACTACCGTGTGCACCAGAGTGGAAGGTGTATTGTAATTGTCCAGGGTGTAGCAGCCTCCAGCAATCTATTAGTCCCAGAGTGTCAATAAAGCCACCCAGCCAGGACTGGGACCTCCCAAGATCCCTGGGCGGGTAGCGATCGACATGTCCACTGAATTAAAATCGCCACCTACTACAAGGATGCCCTCCGGGAGCCTCAGTATCACCCTCCCCAGGTCAGCAAAGGTCGTAGTCTGGAGGCCAGGCGGGACATAAATGGAGAGCAAAGTGACAACCTTCCCCTCCCACCGTCCAGTAATGGTGGCATACCGCCCCCTGTCGTCAAGGATGACAGCATTGATTTCAAGGGGGAGGGAGACTCTGATCAAGATACCCACCCCCCCCCAGAGCCAGTAGTGAAGCCGGAGTGTGACAGGAGACGGTAGCCCCTACGGTTCATAGCCTGGCATGTATTGCCCATCAGATGCGTTTCTTGTAACAGCACAACATCAGGGGAAAGACGTCTCAAGAGTTGTAACACCACACCACGTTTTATCTTGTCCCCCAACCCGTTAACATTCCAACACAGTAATTTTAGCCCCCTACCCCCATCCCAAACGTATTCGCAGCATCCACCCCACATTAGTCGCGACAGCCAAGTCCAAATGTCCATCAATATAGTGCCTTGAAGGAACCCAAACAATAACAACTTCCCCCCCCCTCCCAAAACCTACCCAGGAAACAAAATCCCCCACCCTGCACCCCTGCGTTAGACTCAAAGGCCCCCCCAGACTTGCAGTGTGCCTGTCGCCCTAGCAAATAACTAATCTACGAAAAGAAACCCCAGAGGAGGAAGAGACTCACTCCCCCCGCCACCCCTGGAGGACCACCTCAACTAAAACAGGTTAAAGGATCCGCAAACCGTGCTAAAAGATCTGTGCGAAGTCCAGCGAACCAAGTCGCATTACTATTCCTGGTCCATCAGTCCACCCTCAGCTCCACCAGAATGTTCGGGGTGTTCCCGCTGCCTGGGCAATGTGTCGATCCAGTCACTTGCAGCCTCTGGGGCGATCGAAGAAGAACGTCCGATCTCCATGCTCCACACGTAGTCGGGCTGGAAATAGCATTGCGTATTTCATGTCCCTGTCCCTCAATCGTCTCTTCACTCCCTGAAACCCCATCCTTTGCTTCTGTACCAACTGAGTGAAGTCGGGATAGAAACTCACCGTCGTGTTCTCGAATTTCGTGGGGCCACCCAGACGCGACGCCTGCAGGATAGCATCCCGATCACGGAAATGAAATATCCTGGCGATGATAGGCCGCGGGGTAGCACCCAGCTTAGGTTTACCACCCGGCACTCTGTGAGCCCGCTCCACTGCAAAGAATTTACTCAGACCTTTGGGTGCAAGATGGTTGACAATGAGGTCCTCCACGATGAGGTCAACATTTAAGTTGTCTGAATTCTCAGGGACACCCACAATATGGACGTTGTTCCGCCTAGAACGACTTTCAAAATCTTCCAAACGATGGGAGAAGGAGTCATTAGAGGACCGCAGATCGCGGACCTCCGTTTGTAGATCGGAGACATCCGTCGTAAGGCTAGAAGTCTTCAAGTCCAGAGATTTGACCTTTTCGTTCGTTTTAGCCAAATCCGCCCTGATCAAGGTGGCATCGATCGCCACTGTATCCAGTTTTTGCGCCAGGGTCTCATACTGCACACCAATTGAGGCCTGCATACTCGCAATGGCGCCCATGATATCGTGCAGAGTCGGGTCTTCGTCCGCCGTAGGGTCGTCTCCCTTGCCCGCTGGGGGCCTGCCCGCTCCACCGGGGGATCCCTTGGGATGAGTATATCAGTCCATGACATTAGATTGCATGGAGCCCCCACAGTGAACAGCCTTGGTCTTCTGCTTTTCAACCTCGGGCTTGCCAGCCATTTTGGAAGCTGCGCCCCGAGGGGACCCCAAGATCTGGTGAAAATGGCTACGT
Organism: Lissotriton helveticus; assembly: GCF_964261635.1. Lineage (NCBI taxonomy): Eukaryota > Metazoa > Chordata > Amphibia > Caudata > Salamandridae > Lissotriton > Lissotriton helveticus. The sequence continues at coordinate 1,633,378,987 of NC_136067.1, read as the reverse complement.
CAAAATCACCCACAGATGCTCAACCAAAGTACAGCGTGTTCCAATTCACACACCGAATGGTGATATACAGTCCTGGCCCTGGAGTGGGACCGTGAAGTGAAGCAATCCGTGGGCGGCGGGGCCAAATCCACTGCGCAGAAGGGTACGGGCCAAAAGCGAAACCGAAAGCCAAGTCCAGGATCGAATGTGGAATCAGGGAGACCGCTGTTGTTCAATTACGACCAGGCAGTCCATCAACTCGAGCCCGGGGCAGATCGGTGGAGCAGGCCAGGACAGTTCAGAACACCATAAAGTCGGTTCTCTTGGACCAAATCAGATTTTCAAAGCAACTGTCATATCAGCTGGGTTTCATCTGCGATGGTCCGTAGTCATTTCCAGGATTATGGTCAGGATCGGCGGGGGGTTCTGTTGACCTGATGTGACTATGCACCCAGACGCCGACTTCATTCACATGACCTGGAACTGTCCCCAACTGCGTACATTCTGGGTCACAGTGATGGACACCCTGAATATCCAATTAGACACCTCCCTAACTTGTTCATTGGAGGTCTGCTTGCTGGGGCTGTTCCTAAGACCGCCCACTCGAAAGAGTGGCTCTAGATTCCTAGATTCGGCCCTGGGTCTGACCAAACTGGGAATAGCCATGGCCTGGAAATCCGTGGTGGGGCAGTGGGTGAAAGATGTCACTCGGTGGGCCAGGGTCGAGTACAGGCCCTGCTTAGAGAGGATTCTCGAGGGGTGCGGAGGCGCCCCCTTGCGGGACTGTGGGTGGGGGTACTGGAAGCCTGGGGGCATCCAGAGGGAGAGGACGGTCTCGAGGGACAGGATGGGCAGAATGAAGGAGACCCCCCTCCCTGCCAGGGACTCGGCTGGAGAAGAGAGCATTCCCTATGTATAGGCCTCAGCGAGTCTGCCGGCGTTGTGCCTTGCTAGAAGTCGTGGCTGGGATGGCTGCACGCACACCCTTTTATCACCGATTAAGCACCCCTTCACTTCTCTCCTCTTGCCCCCAATTTCCCCTGACCTGGGTACTTTGTTACTTTGAGCGATCCCTTGAAACAAGTTTGGTTGCCCCTCCCCTTTTGTTTATCTCTCCTTTTCTTCATTTACGATTCCCATTTTATTAGTCCACACAGTTCTCTCTTATCCTTTGGTCCCATCTTTAAATATTTTACATCAAAACCTGCATGGCTGATCATTATTTGAATTCCTGTTGCATGTCTTGAAACTAACATGCCCTGTTGGATGACGCATTTAATCTGAACTGTATTCACCCTCGGTGCTCTTTGTTATAAATGCCTATAAACATTTGTTTAAAAGAAGACAGACAGACAGACAGACAGACAGACAGACAGACAGACAGACAGGCAGGCAGGCAGGCAGGCAGGCAGACAGACAGACAGACAGGCAGGCAGGCAGGCAGACAGACAGACAGACAGACAGACAGACAGGCAGGCAGGCAGGCAGGCAGGCAGGCAGGCAGACAGGCAGACAGACAGACAGACAGGCAGGCAGGCAGGCAGGCAGACAGGCAGACAGACAGACAGACAGGCAGGCAGGCAGGCAGGCAGGCAGGCAGGGTGCTTTACACACTCGATGATTCTTTTCAGCTGAATATTTTCTCTGTGTTTTTGTGTCCTATGTCCTATGACGTGTTGCCCTATAGCTTGTCCTCTTACCCAGGGGCAAGGAGTAGTGAAGCTTGAGGATTTGTATCTAGCCTCTAACTAAGCTACAAATACTCGGCGAGATCCTAACAGTTTGGCAAGCTACCAATGTTTGTGTCGTGGATTCAGATGCCAGTCCTATTTTGGTTATGGCTTAAGCTATTTCGGAGTTTTTAAGAGCAGCTGGAGTTATTTCGGGTTTAGCAAGAATTGAAGAGCTGAAATTGTCCGCACAAAAAAAGTTGTCGTTTCTTGTAAAAGGAGTCAGTCAGCCAGGACCGTCTGAGTCCAGTCCTCCATTGCAAATGCAGTGCAGGCCCCTGTGTGTCCCCAGAGGGAGGAATAGGTTGAAGGTAGTTTCCACAAGCACAGGTAATGAGGTATGCCTTATATTTACTGTGAATTTAAAATCGTACAGAGGGTGGCGCCCTAGTGATTACGAATCACAGACATTAAACAGAAGAGGTCGAAGACAATTAAAAGATGCAAATATATATCGAGAAATAGAAAATGATGGTACATTAAATATAAACAAATGATTCACAAAGTTTTTGATGAAGCAGGAGAGAGAGGGTGGATCATCTATAGCAAAACTTTTGTCAAGAAAGCTCCCCCAGCTCTCCAAGGGGAGCTCTTATTAACTATTAACTCAAACAGATCGATAGTTGTAGAGCTATTATACTTAGTACAGATAGGTTTTATAAAAACGGCTGCGTGCTTCAACCAGACGTTTGTTGAGACAAACAAATATTGTGTGTGCCAAGTCTTGGGTTCCTCTACTACAAAAATCACAGAAGAAAGGTTTATCAAATGTGCCACCCCAGTTTTAGTTAGGTCTTTTAAACTACAGCTCCTGACCTTATGATCTAATGAAAAACTCAAATATTTGGTGGCTTCATTCATGGTGGCTCCAAGACACTCACTTTTGCATTCAGGCTGGGAATTGGATCGAAAAATATACTACCTACAACGCCTCCCCTGGATTTTCACCTATAATATTCTGGGAAGCGAAGAAAACAGTGTTAAGGAAAAGAAATAACGTCTTAGGTGAGGAGGCGGAGACAGGTGAAAGGGTGGGGGAGATGAGAATTTTAAAGCAGAGGTGATCACGCTTGTGTGTCAATGGGCTGACTCCCAGGATGAACAGGGTCAGCCCTATTTGGAGGCTGCTAGACAGGCTCTGAAGCAGCACCTGATGGATGATGTGGCCTAACTCCTAGAGCTGCCGACTTTGGAGCTGGGGAGCCTGATTTGAGTCTGGCTTTGGCTAAACAACCGGTGATTCTGGGCAAATCACTTAATCTCCCCGTGCCTACCAAAAAATAAATGTGTCCTTGTGTAATGTAACTGGTGCTCATGTAATGAGCACCAATACCTTCGGGTTCAGTTTGCACTAAATAAAACTGTGAAAACAAACAAACACAGAATAGCACAAAAATGTTGCTAGATGCAACACACCATCGTACCTACAAATCTGCCAACAAATCTGGCAAGCTTGTCTATTGATTGGCCAGCCAAGAGGCTGTGTCCAGATTAGTGCTGATGCTCTGTAATGTAGAAGGGAAAGTGGTGACTGATTCTCAGGGAATTGTGAACATATTTGCGACTTACTATGAAGCACTATCTAAAGCACGTCCACCCCGCCTCCCCCTTCTCCCCATATTGGAAGCACACCACCCAATTGTAAAAGACCTGGTAGGGCCCATGTTCACTCCTTGGGAACAGGTGGACCTTGACTTCTCGACTGAGGAAAATGAACTGCTGCCAGCCCTACAGACAATACCTGCAGGGCAGACTCTGAATCCCAATGGATATCTGACTGAGTTCTTTATGAAATTCATAAGAGCCAGAACTTCATTCATGCTCGCCATGTTTTGGGAAGCCCTTCACTCTGGGTCGCTCTCTATACATATAAGCGGAGCCACAGTGGCGGTTCTTTCAAAACCTAATAAGCCACCCACCAATTGTGCTTCCTATAGGCCCACTTCTTTTTTAATATAGAGGCATGGCCACCAGGCTGGAGAGAATAATATGATCTCTGATATCCAGAGACCAGAAGGGCTGTATGACATCTACAGGGGGGAAGCTATAGTCCTAGAGGGTTACACAACATGCTTGTGCAGAAGATCTATGACACCCAAATTCATAGCCCAACTTCACTTTGAAAAGTCTTTGACTCGGTCGAGTGGCCTTTCCTCCACTGTACGCTACAGAGCATGAACTTTGGTCCCCTCTTTAGGAGGTTTATCTGGCTGCTGCTCAGAGCCCCATGGGCAAGGGTGAGAGGGAAAGGCGCGATGTCTAGGAATTTCCCAATAAATCACAGCACCAGACAAGGCTACCCCCTGTCTCTGTACCTTTTTGTCCTGGTTATCGTACCTTTGGCCGAATGGGTGAGGTACAATGCACAAATGTGGACACTTTGATGGCTGGATGGTTCAGAAGATCGCATCTTGTTATACACGATGATGTCCTTCTGTTCATACAGAGACCGGAGGCATTGATTCCCAGACAAACCCAAATACTGAATGTGTATGTGGATGCTTCAGGACTACGAGTATATTAGGTTAAATCTTCCCTGACCTTGTTGTCTGGGTCCTCCCCTCCTCCAAACTGGGTCATTAGTGACCTAAAATACATAACAGGTGCCTTCACCTACTTGGGGATGCAGGCGACGCTGGGCCCCTAGGAGTGCTGGTGGCTCATTGCTGCTCCCCTAGAAATTAAAGTTAAAGATGATATGACATGCTGGAGTACACTTCCCTTGAATATCCTGGCGCGTATTGCTCTCTTTAAAATGATTGCACTCCCATAGCTGTGATATACTCTTCTAATCTGATGACCTGACCTTTTGCTTAGAATTGGAAAGGTTTCCAGGGTCAACTCCTTGGTCATACCTCTATGATGGAGGGGTCCCCCCGCAGTTGCCTCAAATTACTTCTGTCCTCATTCATAGCTGGCACAAGGCACTGAAGTGGATGGAGTAGTTCGCAAAGCCCCCCCAAGGAAACGCCCGTGTGGCTGGGCACATGGTTATGGTCATTCACTCAACTGGAAGGGTTTCAGAGATGGGACAAGTTGGGCATATCTAAATTAGGTGACTTTTGAACCCCCAGTCATATGCTTTCCTTTGCATAACAGATTGAAGAGTATGATCTACACTGGTCTCGGTTTTTTCTTTACCTACAATTGAGGTATGCTCTGGAATACATGAAGAAAGATCCTGACCCGCTTCCCGATCATAACACACTGGAACCCAAACTCACAATGCGGGAGATTATGGGGAAGCTGACATTGGAGAACCGGACAAAGAAGATTGGATTAAGGCACGAATGATGGCCAGACAACTGGTTATCTCTGCTAGACTGCGGCTGATTCTATTCAAACACTTTGATCGAATTTACTACATGTCAGCTAAGCAGGGCGTAGCTTGGTCAGTATAATTGGGGGATGGAAGTGAGCTTCAGATTTCCCAACAATCATGCTGGGACATCTTGTTAAAACACATTATATGAGAATTAGGGTAGCGGGTGCCTAAGGGGCAGTGTAAAGAGAGCGGAGTGCAGATTGTTAGGGGTACTTAAAAAGCAATATTTTTCAAACGAATAAAAAAAGTTAAGGCTTTCAAAACATAGACGAGAGAGCCTGTGTGTGTGTTTTGTCACTGTGGGCATGTACAAATCCCAAGTGATATCTGACAGGCACTTCACATTACCAGACTGAAAGCACTTGTACCCAACTATTTACTACAGGATGCATATTTTAGGGGAGTGCTTTTTAGGGCGAGGCTACCATCACACTGCGAAGCAGTGGGCGGAGCCGAAGATTTTATGACTTCTACAGTGGGGCTTTAACCTGCCTCTCTCTTCCATTGGCTAGCTTAGTAAATGGAGGCTAGCCATTGGAAGAGATGTGTGTCACTCGGGGCTGGAGCAGATTCGTGGGCGTTTCTTGCTTTTTTAAGCCCCGCCCCTTTTTGTTCGTTATTCGGAGGTGGGCGTTTACTTTTTTTTTTTTTTACACGCATGTTTTTCGGCATTGCTAACCTCGTCCCGGTCCCGCGTGGTTGTATCCTGCCCCCCTCCCGCTGTCCGCCCCCCCCCCCTGCTGTCCGGGTCTCCGTCCACTATCACGGCGCTAACGTAACTTTGTTATGGACGATCGTTTCTTCCAAGACTTTCAGCATCTGAGTTCCACAAACGTTGCTCCGGCTTTTTCTAGGCTTGTCAGCCGGCCAACCCCACCCCTCAGTGGGGGCTCTTTGTCGGCGGTATCTCTTGCCGGATGTAATTTCGGGCCCCGGTGATATGGTGGCTACTGGAAAGGGTCACTCACCTCCTCAGTGGCAGACGAGGACAAGGAAGGCATCTCTGCATGTGCCCTTGTTCTCGGATTGGAAACTTGTGTTTTTTCGCCTCCTTTGTGCTCTCGTTTCGCCCCCCGGCTCTGGTGCTGAGACCGGGGACCGGCGCATCGTTTCGGTCCAAGGATCTCGGTTCGGGCCCCGGATGTCGACCCCCGTGGACCCCCGGATCTTTGCGCACCCCCGGATCTTTGCGCACCCTTGGATCTATCTGGGGAGACCAGTGGATTACCCCGATCAGGCCTCGGATTCACCGTAGAGTCTGATCCGGTGGGCTCGGCGGGCCTTGATGGGGCTGCGGCGGCCCTAGCGTGGGATGGAGACCGAGCATGTGACGGTGAGTGTCCGACCCCCTGCCCGGAGCCTCCATTAGCATCATTAACCTTTATCTGAACAAAGACCCCCACCACCACCAAGTGTCCCACCCCCCTCCCTGCCTGCATGCAGGCTCCGCCCCCGCAGACCCCCGCCAGCATCACTTCCAATCCTGATGTCTTCCATGGAGGCTTGTCCTATTAGCCATGAACCCCTCAACCCATTACCGCGAGTGGACCCCATAAAGAAGCCAGGTCCGCGCATCAGCTTCTAGACCCCCCAATCCCCCCGCCGTACATCACCGGCGCCGGAGCTGTGTTCATACTATGCATTGAAATGTCCTGATTTTGACACCTCGAATGTAACCCGCTGATTGCAGCGCACAGAAACCAGAAGCACGAGGGTGCCTGGGCACCCTGGCTCGAGCTCCTCCTATTAGCAGAGGTGAAAGGGGAGTCCTGGTGTCTGTGGTTTGGAGGGGGGCGGCCTGTGTGTTGTGAGGCGGGGTAATCGGAACAGGGGCAGCGGGGCCCGTGGGAGTAGAAATGTCTTCAGCAGCTGGAAATGATTACGTGCAGTGCCTTATAGGGGGGCTCCTGGGGTTGGGGAGCGCATGCCTTGTTTAGGGTGGTCGTCTCACTCCTTGTACTCATTAACGCTGTTTTCCCCGGACTGGGCTTTCCTGTGACCTCCTGATGCATTCTGGGTTTTGTCGGCTTGGTTTTAATTCCACTGAGTTTTCAACATCAATACTTCGTGTGGCAATGAACTGGAAGTAAAGGGCCCGCACTGGGCGCACGGGGTCTGTGAGGAACATGGAGTGAGTTAGGTGGTCACCCTTCCTCTATGCACCCCAAGCCTGTGCAGCCCACCCTGCCGCCATGGACCGACCATCATTAGACCACATCTGCCATCACCAGCACCTTTCATACACCATCCGTCTTCGTGGACCACTCACCGTCAAGTGCTCCGCCACTACAACCCCTCATCATGCGTCTACCACTCTGGAGCCCTCCTCATACATCTGTCACACAGTGGGACACTCTACACACACCTCTCCCACCATGAACCTCTCATGAGACATCTCTACCACTAAAGACCCCGCATCACACATCTTTACCACTGTGAACCCCCTCAACATACATCTCTGCCTCTACGCAACCCTTGTGTCACACATCTACCACCATTCACCTCATGTCACATATCTTTACCTTCACGGACCAATGTCATGTATTTCTACCACAATGTACCCCATGTGACAGATATTGACCACTAGGTGCCCCCTCACGCATATGTACCGCCATGCATCTCATTGGTACATAGTAGTTCAGTGCTCCGTGCGAGTTGAGTGGGCTCATGATACACAGTGGGTTATTGTCCCTGGGAGTAAAGGAGATGTTTAGTATCTAGTAGCTGTCTAGCTGAGTGTGCTAGAGTGATGGTGGATGTTCGATACATGCGACCATGTGTCCCTTGGAGTGGAGGGTGGAGTTTTACAGGGTCGCTTGCTTTCCGTGTGAGTGGAGAAGGATGTTTATTGCATAAACTCTGTGTCCCTGGGAATGGAGAGCGGAGGTTTGATACATAGGAGTTCAGTCTCCCTGTGAGGAGGGCTGGTGTTTTTTTTTAAGGTCTCGCCTACGTGAACGTCTCCTGTGGTTTATACCAAAAACTCACAGTGGGCTTAGAACTCACCTGTCACTCCCCATTGGTTGGCTTTAAGTCACTATCATTTGCTTGCTGTGTATTCAGTGTCTTCCCTTCCTACTTTTGTGTTTCTCCTCACCTGGAGCATTGCCTCTTTACCATCCTTTTGCTTGATTGACCTCTATCCTTATCTGCTCACTTTTAGGGAAAAGCACTCCATGAGAGTGCATGTGTTTTCCAGTCACTCCCACCAAATGCATGCCCTGTGCAGCTCTTTCCCTCCTTTTACCTTTCTCCTTTATCACTTCTCCGCCAAACCTCATTCGCCACCTAGCTTCATTTTAGGTCTAACTTTTGCTGTCTCTCCAAACTCATTTTTCCTACAAACAAAATTCATAAATATGTTTATATGTATGTAGAAGGGCTTCTGGTAAGCAATCTTCATCTACTCTCTTAACTTTTCATTCCCATTTCGACTCTGTCCACCACAGCATAGAGCATGGGGCAGTGGGTAAGCCCACGTCACCCATTGTGAGGAACAGCATTTTGCCTACGCAATTTAAAAAACCTAGTATTTACGCGCAAATGTCTCATTTTGTTTACCTGTGCACCATGAAGACGCCAACATGGTTCTGAACCTTATGCGGCATTATGTAGTGGAGAAGAAATTGGCACCATAACACTTATTTAAGTACTTAATAGCTCTCAATCCAAGTCGGTTGCTGTAATCGTGGTCATTCTGATATAAGCCCATTAGGCATATAAAAGCTTTCTTTTTATATGCATAAATGATTGTGTGCCACTTGTTTCACAAAATTCGTTCAAATAATAAATACATATATACATTTGAAAATCACCACTAATAGTCAAAGACTTTGGGTGTCATCACTCCGTGGGTGGAGTGCTACTTCATCATTGCTGTCCCATGGTCCTCTGAAGTACTTTTAAATAGTCAGGTCAGGGGCGTAACACAGGCCCCCGCAGCCCCCGCAGTGCGGGGGGGGGGGGGGGGGCTGCGCTCCTCAGTCTGAGCAGAGCCAGCAAGGCACACCACGTCATCTTCTTCATTACTTAAGGTGCGCAGGCCGGGCCCGGCCTCTTAATAATTGGTCTCCAGTCCTGGCCCGGCCCCGGGCCTCTGAAAGTGAAGGAGCGGAGACAGATGAGGGGGGAGGGGGAGAGATGCCAGCGGGGAAAGGCAAGAGAAGAGGAGGTGAAAGTGAAACCAATGAGTAAAGGAGCTTGAAGAGAAGACAGGCCTGGGATGGAAGACAGAGGACACACATGGTGGGGGTAGGGGGGGCAGGCTTCAGTAAGTGAACGGGGCCCCCTCTGACTCCCTAAAGCAGCCTGTAAAGCGGCCTGCCCTGCACGTGCTGTGGACTGAAGAGAAACAAAGTATCAACCCTGCACCAGGCCCGGGACAAGGATGGGGTGGGGGCCCATGAGAGGGCCCTGCTCCTCTGAGGCAGCACAGAGCTGACTTGACCTGGAGAAAGTTTGCAGCTCCAGGCTTCCCTACTCTTGAAGGGGCCCCCTCAGCCCCCACAGTGAAGAGAGTGCTGAAGCACAGGCCTGAGCACTGCTCACCAGTTCTGACCAGCTTCAGCCTTTCTTTGGGCAGGAAGCAGTTTTCTGAAGATCTTGCACACAAAAAAACCAGTTACAACGTATAGCTTTTGTTTCTTCCTTGTGTACAGAGCCCTGGAAGGGAAGGCAGTGGCACCCCATGATTTATAAGTAAACCAGAGTGCTGGAGTGCAGAAAGAAACAGTGGACAGAGCAGTGATCAGGAGAGGGTCAAAAGGAAGTTCAAAGGAAGGAGCAATGCTGAGAGGGAGAGACAGGTGATAGAACTCTGTGTGTGCACTCAAAGGGGCTTACCCCTACCCCTCTACCCCCCCCCCCGCCCCAGGAGGCCTGGGACTCCTCAGCCATGCACCTGGCTTGTCCTGATATTCAGCAGATGCCAGCATGCTCTGTTCTTTGTGCAGAGACAGTGGATAAGGTGACACTGCTCTGAAGACATGTAAGTAACCCTTTATTGTTACATTTAAGGAAGCCACTGATTCTACAGGAAGCCAGGCAGGGTTTTTTAATTGCAGGAGTGGGTGAGAACTCTTGCAGAAGGCCTGGAAGGATGACTGCAGTAATATTCAGTGTTTGACTGTAGACCAGGGGCGTAACACAGGCCCCTACAGTCCCTGCAATGCAGGGGGGGGGGGGGGAATGGGCCCCCTCACCCAGCGAGAGCAAGCACTGTTGAGCAGAGCTGCCCTGCCAGTGCTCGCCGTGTGCTCTTCATGGCAGAGTGTTGCCTGCGTGGGCGAGGGGTGGAGGGGTGGCCGTCGATGGCACTTCACTTGAGGGAGGTAGGCAGAACCAGCTCACGGTTTTGGGGTGATGGTTCTGCCGAGGGCACTGTTGGGTGTTCACGGACCTTGGGGTTGGGGGTGGGGGCATACAAGAGGTAGTGGTTACGGGCAAGCGTTGTGGCTTGTAGTGGGCACGGGGGGGCTGCTGACTCCAGGCACTAGGAGTTGCCCCCGAGGGGTACATTCAGGCCCGGCTCCAGGATTCAGGATCTGGGAGGGCCAAGAGAAAGCATGGGTGGGCCGTGAAGATGAATGGAGGTACTTAGCATTTCCCAGGTATCAGTGAGTTGGGATCAGGCATGCTGGAGGGGCTTTGAAGGGGGTTGAACTGCATACTGTACCTACTGCTGAGAGCATGTACACCAGATTTAGTTCTGCCTTTCTTGAGGTTTCACCTACGTGCTTAATCTCTTCTGTTCTCTCTGCATCAGGCTTCTTTTTCTCTACCACATGAATCTTTCTCCCCACCTCACCCATCTCTCTTTCCACCTCAACCTCCTTCCTTTCCACCTCACCCTGCTCACCTACCCTCCTCCCCCTCTTTTTTTTTCTTTTTTCCCCTTTTCTTTTCATCTCTCCTTCCACTTCCTCTGCCTCACCCTCCTATTTCGCTCCCTGCTCTCTCCCTGGCTCGGCTTCCTCTCTGTTTGACCCACCCCCATCTTTTTCTCATCTCACTCGCCGCTCTTTCTGCTTCACTCTCCCCTCTCTCTCCACCTTTCGTTGGTCTGACTGCACCTCCACCTCCACTCCCTTCTTCTCTCTAGCTTACCCAACTCTCTTCTTTACCCTCCTCTGTCTCTGGCTCACCAGTCACCTCTCTCTTTCTCACTATCCTCCCTCTGCCTCATCCTCCTCCCTCTCATCATCACTCTTCTACCTATAACCCTCCCTTCTCTCTGCTTCACCTATTCTTCTTTCTATATATCTCAACCTCGACTCTCTCCACCTCACCCTCTTTTGTCAGTCTTGCCTTTCCTACTGCTGCAGGAGGGATAGTGGCTGTACTTATGTGGGTGCATGGATGTGTGCAATCCTGCTACCCTGCACCTGTTCCTGTTCTTCCCTGGTGGCCTTTACCATTTGGAATGACAGCAGCAACAAGGCCTGAATTATTTAAATAGTGTGCTCATGAGCACGCAGAACATCTACAAACACTTGAAAGCCATACATGTTTTAAAGAAGAAGTAATAGCCTATGCAACTTTTAAAAAAAGTTTTGGATAGTGCCTACTGCGGTACATGTACTCCAAAGAAGAGAAGTAACAATTGGATGATCAATCAAAGTTGCCAACCTAAGCTGAACCAACCAAACTTCAAACAGAGAGAGGTCTGTTTCAACCCCTAGCTTCCCACTGTGCAAAGTTTACAACTTCTGAGAATGACAAGTGGTTCTTCAATTTGGTGGCTAGTTTCTCAAACAATATTTGACTGTCAGCTCTTTGAGCAGAATGCATTCTAGGTGAAACCCAAGAAAACATACACCTTATGTGAATGCTTTAAAACTGAACTATCTCTTCTAAATTGTGATTAGCTTGTCCCCTCCTCTTTCCTGTTTTCCTACTTCCTCCTACTAGTATATCCACCCTTCTCTCTGCTCATCTTCCTTTCTCATCATTTTTATCCTTCACCAGACTCATCTTCCACCTTCACCATTTCATACTCCTCTCCTACTACTCCCATCTTATCACCCTCTCCCAGTACATGCCTACCAATCATCAGTCTACTTGCATCACCCAATTTGCTCATCATTCTCCTGCTCCTATATTCTGCTTTCCCAGAGTCCTCTTTCATCTTCCTTCATCCAACTCAACAACATCTTCATCACCTTCTCTAGTTTAACACTCATCATCCTCATACTCTTCTCTAATCAACATCTGTTAAAGTGTTCTCTTGCCTTCTACTCACTCGGTTACTCTTATTTCACCTACCTCTTTCTTTACCATTCTTTTGTTTTATCCTTTTTTCCTTACCTTCATCTTTTTTATCCTCACATTCTCCTCTAATCACCCTCCTCCATTTCTCATCTCTGCACCTCATCCTCATTTCCTCATCAAAATTCTATAATTGTTGATAATCTTCCCTGCCCTAAAGTGTCACAGGTATGAAAACTGTTTTTCAGGACTTCTGTAAAAAAGACACCATCCCAGCTGCTAGTTAATCGACAACATTAGTGCGCTGTGTACTAACTTTTGATATGCCCCAAAAGACCAGATTCATTTGAAGCTTAAATATCTCTGTTTACCCAGATCAGAGACACTGAGAAGCTCAGAATATTTATACTGATGTAAGGACATACAAGTTGTCCCACTCTTGTGTAAGTAATGAAAGGCTGACAAGATTTTAACTTACTAAGTCACAGATTATAGGAACATCTTTGAAGCAAGTGCATTAGCCCACAGGAGTATCTTATCTCTTTATGATCTGAGGGGCTACAGCAGTGCTATATTCCATTTGTATCTATTCATATGACAAAAAAAGAGAACAAAATGAATACTCAGTCACTGTTGCTCGCAGCAATGTGTGGTGTTTGTGCCATAATTGAGGTGTAATTATATTAGACTCAGCCATCAGTGAGTACCGCTGTAAATTAAAAGTAGGCAGTGCTGCCACAGGACAGCCGCCAGTGTTTTTTTCGTTTAATAAGAACTTTCCCTGCCCCAGTCAATGCTGTATCTGTGTTGTATTAGTGAAACTTGTCAAAAGTATTCACTTCACAAAAGTCAACGGATGTGGTATTTGCAGTATATAGTGCTGCACTTTAAGAATAGCACAAAAGCACACTAATATATAAATACTAATTCCACAGTTTCAATTACTTACCATGGGATGGCAAAATACTATCAGATTATTGTGGCCCTGTAGTATCTCCCTAATGCTGTGTGATGAGGGCTTTTGTGTCTCTTTTGATCTGGTAGGAGTGTCAGAGGCTTTCCTCCTTTTCACATGTGCTCATTGATAACCGCAATCCTCACTGACTTCACGCCTGTCTCCAGGCACTTCAAGCAGCCAATGGCATTGGTGCCTATCATGTTTATTAAACAATTAGGATGAGAAAGCGAGGCCGCTGGCCCAAATAAATCATAACGAAAAAGAACAAACAATGTTTTTCTGCTTGCAAATCGGCTTTGGGAGGGCCATGGGGCTACCTTGGGTGGGCCTGGCACACCTGGCCCTCTCGCTAGAACCGGGTACTGGGTACAGTCGAGGTCAGGGGCGCGCTCAACGAATAACAGGCGGTTTGAGGGTTCCTAAAGGGCTCTCTAGGGAGGGCTAACAAGGAGCACTAGAGTGCTGGCACGGCAAGCAAGTGTGTTTACGAGGTAGGGCCAGGTGCCCGGGACTGGGCGAGGCTGATTGTAAACATTGGGGCATTGACTGTGGTCACTGGGGGCTGTTCACCTGGACAATGGCGGCTCACAGGAGCGCTGGAGAGAGGCTGTGGGGAGGCCTTTAGGGGCAGAGAATCACAGGCCAAGTCTGGGTGGCATGGGGCCCCCACTCACTGATGAGCCGGGGACAGTCTGGCAAAGGCCCGTGGTCCCTTTAGGGTGTTGAGACTCTAGAGAGAAGCTTAAGGAAGGGTCTGCTTACTGTCGCACCCCTTACAGGCCTGGGGAGAGAAGGGTCTGTGAATGGCGTCACTTTGCCTCCCAGCCACCAGTGCCGCATGCCTACTTCTGAAATCAGACCCCCAGTTGGCCCTAGTGTCCTGTCACCTCCGACTGCCTACTACGTCATGTGCATTCTAACCTTCAAATCCAGTCCACCCATTTCACTTACCCAAACATCCATCCATCCATCCAACCAACCATCCACCCAACCAATCATCCACCATCCTCAGCCACACACCCATCATTCCATCCACCCGTCCATCCATCCATCCATTCAACTATCCATTCATCCATCCAGCAGCGACTGGTGCAGTTAATCGCCGAAGGGGGGAAATAAAGATGATAGAATAGAGTAAATTAAATAAATCCTATTCCAACATGAGTCAACATCACCCGCCCGCCGAGCTTAATGGCATCCCCCGCTCCTGCATCCATCCATCCGTCCATCCATCCATCCATTCAGCCATCCATTCCCAGCCATACACCCATCCTTTCATCCATCCAGCCATACCTCTGTCCATCCATCCGTCCATCCGTCCATCCCCAGCCACAAATCCATCCGTCCATCCCTAGCCACACACATCCGTTCATCCATCCATCTATCCATCTGTCTGTCTGCCCATCCCCCCCAGCCACACATCCATCCTTCCATCCATCCACCCACCCATCCATCCGTCCGTCCGCCCATGCAACCATCCCCAGTCACACATCTATCCTTTCATCCATACATTTTTCCATCCATCCATCCCCAGGCACACACCCATTCTTTCATCCATCCATCCATCCATCCATCCATCCGTACTTCAGTCCACCCGTCCAGTCATCCCCAGCCACATATCCATCCGTCCATCCCTAGCCACACACGCATTCGTTCATTAATTCATCTATCCATCTGCCCAGCCACCACACACCCATCTGTCCTCCACCTATCCACCCATCCCTCCACCTATCCATCTACATCCATCCATCAATCCGTACCTCCGTCTGCTCATCCATCCATCCGTCCATCCATCTATCCCCAGCCACACATCCATCCATCCGTACCACCGTCCACCCACCCATCAATCCTTCCAAAGTGGGGCAAAGTGGTAGGTGGTGGGCCGGGCCACGGGGGGGGGGGGCTCCATGTATTTTGCAGGGGGGCCCCCTCAAGTTTCGTTACGCCACTGAGTCAGGTAAGCATGGATGTTTTACTCTTGCATCATTGTTACCATTTTATGATTATGTTTTAAAATGTAGTACTTCATTCTGATATTGCCGCTACTTTAGGAACTTTCTGATCATTGATAAGTTGCGCTTTAGTCTGCCTTCTATTTCCTTGGGTGCCTGATGCGGTAACAGCGCAAGGCGTCAACACCAACATTCACATAGATGTAAGCTGCAGCCATTGTAAGAAGACCCTGCTCTTGTCCACTGCGCCCCCCTGTGTTGGGTATCAAAAAAGATCACTTAACTTTCAGAACACCGTACTTAAGTGAATACCTTCGTGTGTGCTGTTAAACATTTTGCCTCATCAACTTGTTTTTTTGGTTCTCACTGTGAAAGGCGGGTTCTGAGTTGTGCATGCCATAAATGTGTATGTATTCTGTATGATGGTTCCAGCTTCCCTTTCGAGGAGGCCGTTTTAAACAGGTGATTTCATTAATGCGTTTGTACCTGACGCTGACAGGCCACTGCAACAATGGCGCTGGTAGCAAGAGAATGACCATTTCTGCTCAGCTGATATGTGCAGTAAAACAACAGTTATACCCTTTCCAGATGTAAGTTTACATTGCAAATTATCCAAAATAATTTACATGGATTTCAAAACGTATGTACGTTGCTTTTTATTAATGTTAATCGGAGGTAACCTGAGTAAGTAATGTACATATCGCCTGATTCATCAAGCTAAATTGCACTCGCAAAGGGCAAGATTCTCAGAATCTTGCCTTTGCGAGTGCAATTTTTGCATTTGGGATTCATCATCCCAAATGCAAAATTCGCTATTTAAGAATTCGCACATTTGCGAAGAATTGAATTTAAGGAATCTCTATTTGAGATTCCTTAAATGCAATTCATGAAACATTTTAAAATTGCGAAAATGCAATTTTGGGCCGCTATTTACCGAGAGGTCAGACCTCTCGGTAAATAGCAAAAACTTAGAAAAATGCTTTTAAAAGCATTTTTCTAAGTTGCATGTTGCACACACACATGTCCTTTGGACATGTGTGTGCGCAACACCTGTTTCAATTTGCATTTAAGGGGTGCTACAGGGTTTCCTTTGGACACCCCTGGCACCCTTTAAATCGCTATCTTATTTGCGAGTAGCAAATTGCTAATCGCAAATAAGGAATACTCCCCATTCATACCTATGGGCCTTTTGGCCCATAGGAACGAATGGGGAGTTATTCCTTATTTGCGATTAGCAATTTGCTACTCGCAAATAAGGAATGTGTAGGAATCGCTATTTATTTAGCAATTCCTACATGAATACCGTTTTGCGAGTCCTTAATAGCGATTCGCTATGAATCGCTATTAGGGGCTCGCAAAACAGCCCGTTGATGAATAAGGCTGATAATGCAGAAATCGTTGTGCATCACAGGATCGAAAGCTGACAATATTTAAATACTCCAATTCCGACATCTCCGCTCAAGATTTGAGAGTGATGGCTTTCGAGATGCTTTGAATGGCATGAAGGAAATGAGGCAAGTGGGGATCCATGTCACATCATACTGTGCTCATGCCACTAAGAGCTTGTGAGAGACTAGTTTCATATATCCAATCTACTCCCTTTTTATGTATTTAAATATAACGTTCTTTACTTGTGTGGTATATTCAAAATATGTCCAGTGAATTTTCATTCAACTAATTTGTATGTCCAGATACTCTTCTGTCGCTTCTTTGACCGCCCTTGTCCCGCCTGCGTGCCCAGTCTAAACATCAGATTGCCAAAATTCTACAATAACTTCCCCCGTTACATTCTGCATATGGCAATTGAGTGGTCTTTAAGGCGTTCAGAGATTACAGACTTGCTAGTCCACCTCAATCAAATTTGAATCAAATAGTTGACTTTCCTTTTTCAATGGCATTCATCACAAAACTCCTACCTTTCCATCTATCCTTTAGAAGGTCCAGCATCGCCTTAGAAACATCCTTTACCGACTCGTCTCATTCCTAGTCTCATGGTGTCAGAGATTGTGTTTACCTTGCTTGTGTGTTTTTTGTGAGTTTTTTATTTTGTCAACATGCTGTATGCAACTATTACCCTGTCATACAGACTTCACAATATCTCCTGCCTTTCCATTTTGGGAAGGTAGTCTCTCTGGCTTTTGTTAGCTGCTCGTGCAGGTCTGCTACATGTGTTAATTTACACGTAATGTGTTCCTCCCAGAAATTCTGCATGACAGTGCTTTATAATTAAGACTAAATGACAAACCCTTTGGATGCTGAACCATGCGGCCTAGCAACTTTTGGTCCTTTTAGAGTCAATCATTTTATTATGCGGGAAAGCATCTTGGTACACAGCCCAGTTCCTTCTCCATAGACTTGAAAGAAACTTTGAAGACATTGCCTTATCAACTGGTTCAGGCTTTATAGTTTGTTGGCTTCAATATCTAAAATTAAATTTTCATTGATAACTGAATCGATAAATTATAAAAACAAAGTGACATCTGTGTGCTGTCGCCAGAAGAAAAAAAACAGACCATGTGTGTGTGTGTGTGTGTGTGTGTGTGTATATGTGTATATATATATATATATATTTACATTTGTTTGAAGGCTCGGGTGCTCACATTTGCTGTACTGCTGCTCTGCTTGCTGAAATGCAATGTAGCGCAATGGATTTTTTTTATTTACAGTGCAAAGTGGCGTCCTCCATCTTGAATCCATAGACTAAAAAATAAGTAATGGCACCTGCGTCATTCTGTAGGCTATATGGTGATAAATGCTCACACATCATCATAAATACACGTCTATTGAAGAATGCAGGCACCAGTAGCATCATGAGGAGTACGCGCTCTGAATGCATCACAACACTTTTTGGGGAGGCAAATGCTGCGCAGCATCATGAAAAATTATTTCGCTTAACTTTTTGGCTTTTCCACTGCTGGTTATACTCAGTGTTCTATCCCTATTATAAATGGAACTTCTCAGTTGCTTAACTGAGCGTGTATGTCATCTTTCGACCTTGTCGTTGAGAGCTCTTGCCACTAAGTGAAGTGTCACGAGATGCTAATATTATACTCCACTGAATATTTTATGTGTGCTTTTGTGCAATATGAAAAACTTCCTGTGATCATGGAAGATGTCTACAATTCTCGGTTCTGGCAGTTTGCATTGTGCAAGGATTGCAGCCAGCTATGTTGCTCAACCTCATACATAGTTAGGTTTCTGTAATACTCCCCTTGTAAGAGCATCTTTTCAGAAAATGCTCTCTTGCCCTTGTCTGTTACTTCTCCCTCGTTCTCTTCGATCCTAGCAAGCCTTAATGATGGAGCATTTTTACTGGAAAAGAAGCTGTATTACTGTCAACTCATGCACAGCATTTGTTGCTGTTCTTAGTAGGGCTTCGAGGGGTTCAAATTGTGCTCCTTAATCGTTTGTGCATTATAGATTGTCCCCTATTTGATAAATTCATGACTCCTGACCTACCAGATGGATATGAAGGCACCAACTCCATTTAAATTGAATAGGGGAAGGGGTTGGGGGTGGTGGTGGGGTGGGGGGCTGAAGCAGAATCAGCGTTTGTTATTGGGTGGAGGAAAAGTACACTTGGATTGGGTGCAAAGTGAATGGCAATGAAGACGTGGTTGAGAGTGTGAATGGGAGACCACACGTTGGCCAGAGGTGTGATAAGGAGTAGATGATGGAGGTAGGAGACATGCAAGACAATGGAGGGTGAATATTACTAGGAGTTTTGAGACCAGTCTGGAAGGAAATATAATTAGCTGGATCAGGGATTGGGCAATATTTCAGTAGGGATCAGAGATTTGAGAAAAGAGTGGGCAGAACAGGGAAAGGTCATTGTATTGGAATGTGAGCTGAAAATTGGGTGTCTTAGAGATTTCCCCCATGTCAAAGCGGCTCACAACAATCCCCCCTTCCTAGTTTGCCAGAGGAAGAAATGACATTGCATCGGAGTCATCAAAACCATTCACTAATCTGTTGAAGTTTTAAAAGATTGTTTTTTATGTCCATGACATAGACATGGCCATTAAAAGAATGCGGCAAGGGAAGGCCAAACTATGCTGCAGGGTTGACTAAATTATGCAGCAAGAGAAGGGAAATTATGCAATTTAACGCAGCACATTTTTCAATAGTAGTTCATAGTTTTGTAATTTTTACAGATGGTAACACTGTGCAAATATTTCATCAAACTACTACTAAATGCAGCAGTAAGCAACTGAAAGATAGCCAGACAATCTTTGTGAAGAACCTTCCACTGTGTTGAAGCACATCACCACGTTTTAGGTCGAGGACCGTAGGCTGGGCTTGCGCAGTCTCGGTCAGAGATTTAATGTTTACCAGTATGGGGGCTTGAACCCGCCCCTCTTCTCCATTGGCTGGCCTCGTAAATTCTGGCCAGCCATTGAGGAGAGGGTGTCACTCCCTTTAAGCCCCGTCTTTTCCCAATTCGGGGGTGTTTTTTTTCTCTTCTTTCTCTCCCTGACGTCATCGGGAGAGAGCACACCCCTCATCACGCTGCCTGCATGCTCAAGTCAGCTCTCTGATTGGTGTTCCTTATTAACCAATCAGAGGGCCGACTGGCGCGTGCAGGCAGCGTGAGCAGACTCTGCTCCCAGACCCTTGGGTGGGCTCGTCCATGTCTACTTTTGATGAGGAGGCTTGACTGCAGCAGGGCAAAGCAGGAACCCATACGGTAAGAAGCGCCCGTTGTGCAGTCTTGATGCTCGTGCTTGCTGTCCTCCCCCCCTTGTTGCTCGTGCTTGCTGTCCTCCCCCCCTCGTTGCTTGTGCTGGCTCCCCTGCCCCCCGTTGCTTGTGCTCGCTGTCCTGCCCCCCTTGCTGACAATGACAATGCCATTTATTTAAGTTTTAAAAAATATATATATAAAAATAATGTCATGAGCACTGCCAATAGCTCTAACTTTAACAAGCATTGGAAATGCAATAGGTCTCGCAGCATTAGAGTTAGTGCTTTTAGAATTGTTTATGGGTTTTTGTGTAAATCTTTAGCATTTTTGTTTCCTGTAGCCAATGCTAAAGAATTAAAAAAAAAAGCCATAAACATTTCTAAAAGCTCTAACTCAAATGCTCCGAGACCTATTGCACTGTGTGAGGGTGAGGGTTGAGGGTGAGTGAGGGTGAGTGAGGGTGAGGGTGGGTGAGGGTGAGTGAGGGTGAGTGAGGGGTTGAGGGTGAGTGAGGGTGAGGGGTTGAGGGTGAGTGAGAGCGAGGGTGAGTGAGGGTGAGTGAGGGTGAGTGAGAGTGAGGGTGAGTGAGGGTGAGAGTGAGTGAGGGTGAGGGTGAGTGAGGGTGAGTGAGGGTGAGTGAGGGTGAGGGTGGGTGAGGGTGGGTGAGGGTGGGTGAGGGTGAGTGAGGGTGAGTGAGGGTGAGGGTGAGTGAGGGTGAGGGGTTGATGTTGAGGGGTTGAGGGTGATAGGGTGAGTGAGGGGTTGAGGGTGAGTGAGGGTGAGGGTGAGTTAGGGTGAGGGGTTGAGGGTGAGTGAGGGTGAGGGGGTTGAGGGTGAGTGAGGATGAGTGAGAGTGAGGGTGAGTGAGGGGTTGAGGGTGAGTGTACAGCCTGCTTCAATAACCACGTTTTCAGGTAGTTTCTAAACTTCACACTTCCATACAGGGAGAGAAACGAAACAATTCAGAAATATTCAGAATATTGGAAGAGCGGAAACTGTGGAGGCTGGGAGGGAGGGGGGAGGCGGGGTTCGAAAAATGGTAGACATTGTGAGAATTGGCAGAGTACTACAGAGAATGAGAAAAATAAATTGTGGGCGTGGAGGGTAATTGAAGAGCGCAATCGGAGAGGCAAAGAAATAATGACTAGAACTAAAGCGACCAAAGGAATTAAAATGAACGGATTAAACAGATATGAAATAAGTGCATCCATTGCATGTGCTTGTACTATCAAATTAACTGTGCAGTTCTACGCTGTTCCCCTGTAAACACTTGTAAAGCACGCAAAGTCCTTCTTAGATTTAAAGATTTACTTCTCAGCACGAGCTTTTCTTGGTCGCAGTTTTCGATTTTCTGTATATTCTGATATTTCGATCCATTAGCTATTTCTGGGAGAGTCCAACAACATATGACAGGCTGTGAAAGGAAAGTAAAAGTTAAAGAGACAGAAAAGCACGAGACACGGAGAGAATTTCGCGTGAACTAAATCCCGCGGGATCCGAGTTTAAGAGGGCCTGCACGAGGAGAGCGAGCCGAGCCGTTCCATCTGAATGGAAACACTTCTGCAGTGCTCTGAAGCTGGCTATAAATATTTGAAAACATCAAAGGCGGTTGTGTTAAATTAAAAATGCTGTCGCACAGATAGGAACTAGCCGCGGGGGCTGCCAGCTCCGACATGTGAGCCTGGGATCAGACACAAAGAGGCAGAGCAGCAGCAAGGCAAGAAGAGAGCCGGGGAGTGAGCGAGAGAGAGAGCGACAGCAGAGGGGAGAGCAACGGAGAGACGTGGGGAGAGACCAGGGGTGAGGGGATACAGCAGGGGGGGGGGGGTGAGGGGATACAGCGGGGGAGGCAGTCACAGCACGCTAGGAAGAGAATAGACTCAGAGCTTCATATTGTCTGTTTGGTCACGGATTAGCAGCGTAAACTGTGAATAATCACGTTTTTATCGAAAAAACAGTGGTGTGGAAAAATGTATATTTACGACTTGGCTCTGATTTTAACATGGCCATAGCAAATAGTTAAGGCAGCACAGTATCCCATGCTTTCTAGCGGCAGGCAGGCAGGGGAGGAGAGGAGGAGGGGGGAGGAGAGTAGGGGAGGCACGGCCTAGCGGCCGTGCAATCAAGTAGTGAGGGGGCGGAGCTGGGGGAGGGTGCGAGAGAGAGTAGGCAAGGCTAGCGGCAGGCAGGCAGGGGAGGAGAGGAGGAGGGGGGAGGAGAGTAGGGGAGGCACGGCCTAGCGGCCGTGCAATCAAGTAGTGAGGGGGCGGAGCTGGGGGAGGCTGTGGAAGAGAGTAGGCAAGGCGACACGGCGGGAGGGGGCGGAGCGGGTAAACAAAGACGGACATGCACGCGCCCGTGACTTTTAAGGTCAATGCGCATGCGCATAAGCTTAATGCGCATGCGCATTGACCTTAAAAGTCACGGGCACTGCAAGGAATCGCCACGATTCCTTGCAGTGTGGATAAAGAGTGGATGAGCCCCTATAGTCTCGCTTGCTCGATGCGCATGCGCATCGACAGGCGAGACCTAAAAATGCCGAGACCATTGCATTGTAAATGCTTGTTTAGAGATATGCCCCTGCAGCTATGCTCTGGAGGATGAAGAGGGTGGTATGACTGGAATGCCTCCTATGCATGGAGGCAAGTGGTACGTGGATTCCGACAGTGTAAGAGTTCCAAGTTGTTTCTACTTATTGTAATAAAATCCAGTGGCGGCTACTCTAACCTCAAAGCAGAGGGGCAACGTGAATGTCAGATGAGGAACGGGTGCACGGTGGAAATAATAAATTAGAACCACTATCATCCTGCTGCGGTCTCCGCCTTGGTGCTCCTCTCCTGACGCCGAGCACACTGCATTGGCTCCCAAGAGCCAATCATGGCGCTGCTCTCCTGCTGGTAATACCATGATTGGCCTGAGCGGGCTGAACTAAAACTCTCATAGGCTCTGGGAGTCTGCGCCTTTTTTCCACCCAGCTGTGCAACACAGCTGCGTGGAGAAATGTAAGTGCACATGTCGGTTTGGCTGCCCTAAGATGGCCGGCCAAAACCGACATGCGCACTTACAGTGCACAACTCTCCTCCACCCTCTGTGACGCTCCGTCAGGAGGGCCCTGCCCGGAGGCTGGCAATTGGCTCAGCAAGAAAAATACAATTATAATAAACTGGTATTATTATAATTTTATTTTTCTGTGGGGCGACGATCCCTGCCATAATGGAGGAGTCGCCCCTGATTTAGAATCCTTTTAACATTGGAGGAGGTGAAGGGTATCCCACCGGGGCGAGATCCCGAGATGGCTTATTAGGGGTGTTCCGAGGATGAGATGGCTTTGGGGTCAGTGTACTTTGGTGGCCATTGGCTGTGTGCTGGCCAAGCGGGGCGTAGCTAGGCACTGGGTCTGGAGCTCAGAGGCTGTCCGCACAAGTACATTAAAAGTTGGGGCCCATGGAAAGGGCATTTTCACATCCTGTGCACTGTATAAGGGTGGCCATGTATAGTAACCCCCTCCATACTTGTCCGGGTGCTCCCAATGGGATCGACGAGGGTGGGACTAAGTGGTACACTGCAGCTGAACAATTAGGTTGTATGCTCCCGGATAAGCTTGTATGTAACGCTGAAAATGTTTTGTGTTGTCATGAAAACAATAAGAAATGATTTACAACAAAAAGAAAGCTCCCGTATATCGTCACTAACAGGTCTACAAGACAGCCGGGCTGTCAAAACACCAACGTAAAAAACAAGCATTTGCAATGCAATAGGTCTCGCATTTACGCGAGTTTAAGGTATTGGCATTGTAAATGACAATTCCTTTTATTTATGTTTTAAAAACCAAAACATAAATAAAAGGCAGTCATTTACAATGACAATAGCTCTAACTCTTGTAAATGCGAGACCTATTGCGTTGCAATGCTTGTTTTTCCTGGAGGAACAAAATTGCAGACAGAAATATAAATAAGGATGGACTTATTTCACTTCTGCTCTTCGAGATTAATTTCAACAGACGTTTTAGGTTCTCATTATGAGTGGCCCGGAGTAATCCCTATTCTTTCCCCGTGGGATTAAATCAGGGGTAAAGAAATAACGTGCTAATTCCTGCGTGTTTTTTCTAGTGCTTCATATGGATATTTCGCCTGGTTTAGGCAGCAGAAAACTTCGTATGAAACCACTTAAGATTCTGCTGCAGAGATGTTCCTCGCTCGGAACCGGCGCTGTAGCAGAGTTTGGGAACTAGAGTCAGACAAGCCCCAATGAATTATGTGAGCAAATGTACAAGGGAAACAACATTCCCTTCCAATAGTAATCCGTCCGATAGCCCAAGAATGGAAGATGCATAGCCTGCCCATACTAGGGGTATTGTTTGAAAATAGTGAGCTATTAGACAGAGAATTATGTATTGAAAAGCTGATGAGTACTACCCGACTCATCTGCTACACTGGCAGAATAAGAGACTGATCTGGGGAGCTGGAAGAAGGAATACAATCCCAATAGAATTCATTTTTCTACAAGTAACTAAGAAAAAATTAAAATTGAGTTTATATTTCCACATAAGCAACTCACAACCAGTTCAGAGTCACACCTCCATGACTGACTGATAGAAAGACTCAAACGTAGTATTTCGGAGGCACAAACGATCTACGGCCTGAAAAGTTGTTGGGCTGCTGGGCTGCGGCTCTGAAGCAAAGGCATTGTTCTGACTGAATCTAATTGAACAGGGGCCAGGTATGTCAGTACAGCTTCGGAATGTGACCTCGGTTGGGTCTGACATGAATTTGGCTCTGATCCAGACAAGCCCCTCAGAGAAGGGAAGCTCGAGCGTGAGGCAAGGACATAACACACGCATGACCAGCAACAGACGGGTGGTTTCTTATCAGAAGATTTTATATAGCGCAAACATTACCCAAAAGTTTCAGAGCGCTTTACAAAAGAAGCTGCTAATTAAATACAAGAGCGGCCGGGAAGCGGCCAGGAAACACAAGTAATTAGGGGAGGAGAAGCCGCACAGCACACGCTGGGAGAAGCCCTTTGATGTGCTGTGCGGCCGCGATGCGCGCTCTGTGCTGGGGGAGGGCCATTAGGAACAGGAACAGATGGCCATGAAAGTGTATGGGCCAAATGCGCGTGCCTGTACGTGCACTCGAAGAAAACGCCACGGAAAAAAGTGGTGGTTTGACTATCCGATGGAGCACATGAATTCTCCCCCATTTCCCATTGCTTCGCAATGGAAAAGGACGAGACCTAAAAAACGACAAGTCTCACAACGCATTGTACACTTGGCTACAATGCCAGGGTTTGTTGTTGGTGTCACGCATTTGGCGGGTATATGGAAATATAGTGTTTGAACGCGTGGGTACATTTTTACAAGTTATACAACTGTTAGCTTCTGCACCTCTTTGTTAACGAAATGTGCTTATTCTATTATTACTCAGTGTTAACTGTCATATTGTATTTCACTAGGCACATGGCCAGTGCACCTTCGCAGTTGTTGCAACTTTGCATTTTATTTCATGGACTGTCTGTACAGCGTTAAGGAACTGAACACCCAGCGTTGGCTTGAGATATTCTGTGACATCATGTCTGCACAGCTGTCTGTCAGCTCAGCCCCGAGTCTGTGTTTCTTTCCCCTTCCTAAAGACGCAGACCAAATGTGAGCATAACACACTCCGGCAGAAAAGTGTTTACTCGAAGCACTTCCGGACAGGCGCACGTGACACAGTCTTTGGGTGTGTTTTGAAATAGAAAAAAAAAAGAAGAAAAAAAATGCGCCGGGTTGGCCCCGGCTGATCAGTGGAGCTGCAGAAGCCCGAGCGGCGGCCAGGGAGCAACAGCTGCGCCCAGGAGAGGTGGAAGGCGCCGGGACATGGACAGCACTTAACTCCCGGGAGGAGCCGCCGGACCGTCACCCTGTGGCATGGCGAGGGGACTCGGATTTTGGGGGGGAAGGAGTCGCCCGGAGATGTGTTCCTCAGTTAAAGACACGAGAGCAGGTAATTGTGAAATAGGGCAGCCTGGTTGATAACGGAGCCTTGCGCAGTGGGCAGGGGCCGCTTCCCTCTTTGGCTGTCTCCGGTGGGAGTGGACGCAGCGCCTCTTCCCAGACTATTCACAGAAGTGGAAGTGAGATTGGGCGCTGAGGAAATGTGACGGGCGGGGAAGGGAAGGGGAGTGGTGCCGGCAGATGTCTTGGGTGCAGTCGAGGCTGCTCGGGTGTGGGACCGCCGACAAGTGGGGAGGCTGCCCGCCCGGAGGTGAGTTCAAAGAAGAGGGTCTCGCACGGTGGCGGGCGGGTCCGGGGCCACAAAGTTAGCCGGTGCGGTCCCCGCCCGCATGCCTGGGTTTCCTTCAGTTTAATCCGTGAGCCGCCAGCAGCCTTCCTTTATTCTGTATAATGGTGTTGTGGAACACACCTCATCACAAGATTACCGGATGACTCGGTGTCATTAGGGACACTATGTTCCTTCCAGTTATGCTTTCTTCCCCCCTTTACAAGACATTTTCTTCAGGTGTTAAAGAGCCTTATTGTCAACTTGAAATAAACTCAAACGACA
This sequence comes from Lissotriton helveticus, assembly GCF_964261635.1. Taxonomy (NCBI): domain Eukaryota; kingdom Metazoa; phylum Chordata; class Amphibia; order Caudata; family Salamandridae; genus Lissotriton; species Lissotriton helveticus. The sequence goes on along the minus strand of NC_136067.1, from coordinate 1,633,352,611 downwards.
ACTCTCCCCTCCCCCTCGGCATTTTTTGGTGAAAAATGGTGCTCTTGATGGTATGGCATCCAAAACTCACCGTTAGGTGTGCAAGTAGTTTATTTGGTCCTATTTAGCGCCCTCTTTTGCATTCTAGACGTCTTTCACATGCGAAGTCGATAGTACAGGTCCCAGAGTTAAAAGGGAAAACGGCAAGGATGAGTCAGCCATTCGTCTGACCTGGGACAGATGTACTTTTCACTCGCTCTCAGCCTGCCTTGTATGAAGGGAGCGCTTAAAAACCGGCGTTTGGTGAACTGCATTGCCCGATCCTGTACTGCCTTTCGTGGAATATGAGGCGCCGGGGTCCGGGGCAGTGTTTGCCTAAGATCACACAGTTTGATCAGGAGGAGCGATGTCCTTGGTTTCACAGTCGAGAGTTGCGGTAGTTGTAGGAGCGCTGTGTCAGGTGTAGGGTTGAGTCCTTGTGTTCTGCGGGCGCAACGTGGGGTGGCTGAGTTTTAGAAACTGAACAGGGCAAGTCCCAGAAAAAAAGAGGGGGGGGCTAACCAAGTTAAGTAGTATGAATGATAGTGACATCGTGGCGCGTGACAACGCACGTGGCATCACAACCCATGACCTCGCAGGAAGTGATAGACCAAGAAGTGATATCAGATCTTAAGACCTCAGACATGTTTTGCTTGTCTATCGTGAGTACATTTGAGCGCATTACATTATTTGACAAATTAGATTTTCTGATGGAGTTGTGCCTAAAAAGTAACATAACTCCCGCGCAAAATCGTGGCCTCAATTTATAATTTTTTTTAACTCTGCTAGAAAGAAATTGGCAACAAGTAGCAACATATCTGTTCTGCTTTATTGGTTGCAAAGTCTGCATTTTAAAATATATTATGGGGCTAAGGCATCTGCTGCACAGATCTATGTGCTTAGTACATCTGAAGGAAGAATAATAACGGTAAGTTAATTTGTAGGTTCATGCACTTGCTGTAGAGACCTGTTTTTTACCAAGTCCCAGTTTTGAATCAAAGTAGCACAGAATGTTAATATGTCTCCTGTAAAGCACATTATGTGACACGCAGATGATGCATTTTATTTTATGTAGATGGGTAAGTGGGTCACTGCTTTTAACACGGAGATCCTTTTTTACTTGCAGTTTATACATTGTAATCCTTCAAATGTAGTATAGGGATCTATGAAAGACATGGCTCCTACTCCTTGTAACCCCTACCGTTTTATGTTATTTATCCTGTAAAATGAATTTACACACGTTAAGATTTATTGTCAATGTATAACGTTCGTGTGTGAAGTAAAGCGTTTAGACACTCTGGAATGGGATGAGTAGCACTATAAAAGAAATAAAACAAAATAGTGGTATTTAAATTGTAATTTGTGTAAATACTGGGACGGACCAACACATCTGGCATTCTTGCAATGCATACATTCAGTCTTTATATAAACCACAACAGCAAGGGTGCACCACCTTTAACATTTAGTATATAGTGTTCAATGAGTCACAAAGGATGACATTCCTCATTTAGATATCTTTTATTTAAAAAAACACGGATGAAGCACCATACAGCCGACATGTTTCGTCCCAACATGGGGACTTCTTCAGGGCTTCTGCAAATGTAGTTAATTTCAAAGATGATGAGAACTTGAAGATGATAGAAATATGGCAACATTGATGGCGTGATTTCGTCTCAGGAAAAAATAAATCCAAATAATCCCATGAGCGCATCCAAAATACTTCAAACTGTACTTCAAATGTGTCAAAATAAAGTTCTCACCGCTACTGTATAGAAGAAATCTATCTAAAATCAGTGTCTAATTATACAGTCCAATATGTCATAGAAACGGAAGAGTACATAAGACATCCAATGCCACCACCGGTCTTTGATAGGACCGCTTGGCAAAATTCCGTAGAGGTTCCCCTTAGCGACAGTGAAACATCCTCCAGCAGCGTATTCAGTCTTTATATATAGGGATTGAACAAAGTCAAAACTATGGCCTCTCTTAAGTACCTGTGAAGTAATAGATGTGTGGCGTTGTTTCCCCTCTGTTGCATTTGCAGCTAGGTGTGAGGTTCCAGGTAGCTCCCAGCCAGGATACACAATCAAAAGGAGGCCTGGCCTTTGTTTTGGGCTCAAATGGAGTTCAAAATAACGAAGTCCTCCCCCCACCACCACCTGCACATTTCTGCTCGGAGCTAAAACAGTCAAGGGGCAGGTGCTGCTGGAAGCTACAGGGACCAGTTCAGCACATTCCTGTGGGGCCCACCTTATTGGCGGGGGAGAGGGCGTCCACCCTGTGAAAAGAGTGGGTGGACTCAGTGTCCCCCCTGACTTGTGCCCTTCTGGTGAATAAAGCCTTAATTTCATTGGAGTAACAGTAGCGCATTTATATAGCATTTAGTTCCCCTGACGACAGTCCATATAAACACATTGATCTAGTTTTATTACTGTTAAGGATGTTTGTCATTTGCCCTGTTACCACATTCCATCGTGGCCTTGTCTGTGGGGATGCACAGGCGCCTGGCAGCAGTGGATGTGATAACCCTCTGAGGGCTACACTGAGAGGTCTCTCCCACCCCAATATGAAAATCCTATATTTTTGTTGTCAAATGTCGTCCATGTGCGAACGTTCGTGTCTTTTAGACTCAGCGAGTTCTGATGCTTAAAAGGACTCTTATTTCCATATAGATGCGTGTGCGCCTCCTCTGTGTCGACGTTTCTCTCCGACATCACCATTGTGTCTGAAATGCGTCGCATCTTGTCACGCTAACCCCAAATCAAAGAAGGCACAAAATTCACACTCGTGCATCTTACACAACACCGACGTTTCTCAGTCATCAAGAGCCGGGGGTTGTGAAAAGTTGCACGTTCACGTTACTGTGGTTGAGGCTGTCCCACCGTTTCATCCTTCCGAGGTTAATGACATTGCCATGTGTTCAGTTTGCTCATTTGGAAAAACGAATAATAAATAGGCAGGTGGTGTTATATAAAAATGTTTTCTTTTTAAATAGCACAAGATGATAAGGTCGTTTGTACAAGCACTTTCACTGTTATGTACACACAATGAGTGGATAAGGTTGCATCCGTCTGCAGCAGGCATGTGAACCTAACGAGTCACAGATCAAGCGCTAGGAAGACGATGACAGTGCTGTTTGTGCTCCCCGACTGGCGGAAGGGGGAGCCCTGTTCCCAGCTGTGGATCATCATTTTGGAATCTGAAATAAATGTATTTTGAAACCGCTGAGGTCCCACTCATACTCGGTTATGGAGGTAATGAGAGCTTTTCGGAAACAAGGTCGTTGTCATTGGAACTATTTGCATGTTGTCGCTGTAATGCGCCCTCTGCTGGCGGCGCGTCGCAGATGCGGCTGTCTGGCGGCGCCCGCTTCTACCTTTCCACGGGAGGTCATGCAGGCACTGTCACATGCCCCACCTCTGGTGTTGCTCTGGGAGGAGTTCCGTGTTTTTCTCAGGCCTGGGGCGATTTCCAAGGGTTTCTCCCCTCCTCTTTTTTGCCGGAGTTAGCATTAATGTTGCAAACTTCAACCCCAGCCCGGGGCGGGCTCGGCTAGCGCCAGCATGTGCTTTCTTGGTAAGCCTTTATGTGGCCTGACATCTGTCGGGCCACGTGAAACCCGAGATGGAAGCCGGCACGGACCCACGCCTTGTCGTGACCGTGGGGGCGGGGGCTCAGCTGTTCTTGGCCCCTGTCCCTAGAGAAGGAGGCCCCGAGGGAAGCTGCTTTTGGAAAATAACCAGTTGAGTGTTTGTGATTGTGTATCAGCGGCAGTATCCATGTAATTACCAAAAATAGCCCGGGTCAGTCAGTTTTAGGTCCACAATAGCCCCTTTCTTGGCCGGCCAGTTCTGGCTTCTCCCCCCCCCCCCGTTAGTTCGACCGAGGGGTGCGCACGAGAGAGGAGTGTGACATCACCTCTTGCTTTGTACCTTGTTTTTAATATTTATTTATTTTATGCGTTTTTATATAGCTCGGACTTTACCCGAAGGTGTCAGAGTGCTTCACAATAGGAACAGAACTGATACATGAGGAGAAAATTACACAAGTGAACAAATTACAAAAGCAAACGTTAAGATACATGAGGCAGGCAAAAGTGACAATTGTGAGCAAACAAAATACAAGAGGTAGCAAACGGTGCATTACAGGAGGAAAAGGTGACATGTGTGCAGGTTACACAAGCGTACAAAGTTAAGTAGAGGTATAGTTCTGGAATAAAGGCCCGTGCTCGAGGGCCCGTAGTTTCCTGTAGGTCGAGTGTTGCCATGGCGAGGATTCAGTTTAAAAATAAATTGCATTCAACCACAGTTCTGGAGTTTTTCCGAATTCAATCCATTTTTATTTCGATCCTATTACTGTGAGGTGACACTTGTGGGGTTATTACCTGTATAGTCTGTTTGTATTCCTTCCTTTCCGCTCGAATGTTTACATTTTTTTCATAACCGTGGGCTAAAGGGTCAAACATTAGGAAGTTTGTGGTAAATAATCGCATAATTGGAAAAGTGGAAAATTTTAACTACCTTGGTAACTTGTTTAATAGCAAATTAAGCTGGACGCCAGTCATGAAGGTTCAAGCCCAGAGCGCCACGGGCTATAGAGGGCATCTTCCGTTTCTGTAGCAAACTGGGGCAAAAACATGTTACGCACCTCAAAACTCTCTATACATCAAAATGTATATCGGTGGCCACCTATGGGGCAGGGGTGTGGGGGACTGAAACACCATCTGTGATACAGGTGGTGGAAAATAATTTTATAAAAAGGGTTTTATCAGTTCCCAAAGGCTGCCCAAACACCTTCTGCCACAAGGAAATTGGAATGGTCAGTGTTTCGGACACTATTCGTTTGTCCCCTTTATTGTTATGGGGCAAAGTATGGCAATCTGATGACCTGCAACTTACTAAAGACATTATCACTGATTGCATGGCTTTGGAAAATTCAAAACAGATCCCCTGGTTGTCCTATGTTTGTAACATGTTAAACAAAATTGGATTGGGTTTCTATTATGACAATCCTGAAAAAATAGAGGGAAATCATAAGGTGGACATAAAGGCAATGTATTGGAAATCATTGAATCCACCATCCTCGGACAATGTTAATGTTTATACTCGTAGCCTCCAACCTCAGTTTTACCTAACATTTACCCTTAATGTGCAATGGCGATTCCTACTAACAAGGTTTAGACTGGACATTTTGCATTTTTTGCTTGCCTACCCAAAACAAGGGGGTTGGTGTGAGAGGCTGCCCCCTTGTCCATGTAATAATAGGGATAGCCAAAGCACTATACATGTGGTCCTTTTTTGCTCCCTATATCAAGAGCCAAGACTCCGGTTTATTAAACCAATCTTGAAGGGGAGGCAACCTTGCACCTATAAGGAAGGGTATGATTATTTGTCAGCATTATCCTCTGTAGAAATTTGCTGTGCCATGCTAAATTTTATAAGAGTTTCGTTAAAGATCAGGAAGGCCTATGGTTAGCATCACATTGTATAGAATATCCTCTGGTGAAAATCATGTATTATATATTTTTATAACAGTCATTATTATGTCTTTTAAATTTGGGAAAAAGGTATATTTAAAGAAAACTTTTCTTTGTTATGAGGTATGAAATATTGTATGTTCAGTACTTTTATGATCCATTTTATGAATTGAATAAAGTTTTTGAATACGAATACGATCCTATTACTGTGAGGCGACACTTGTGGGGTTATTACCTGTATAGTCTGTTTGTATTCCTTCCTTTCCGCTCGAATGTTTACATTTTTTTTCATAACCGTAGTTAATCCGTTAGATAAGTTTGGGTGACGGTGTAAGCGCGCTTTATTAAAACTACTATGTTTAGAGTTATTTTACGAGTGCACCTGTGTGCTCTCTGGAGCAGTGTTCAGAAGCAGGCGTCACCGCATGAAACTTTTATTTTGATAGTTCCGCAGCATTGATGTCCTTCAAACGGTTAGGCAATGCACTCAGAAAAGGAGACTGTTCCTGACAGTTCAGGAGGTGACAGTGGAACATGGTGAACTGTCCAGAATGTGTGATCCTTGGCAGATCATTTACTCTCCCCTCAACCTTTCACATGATATGCGAAATAGGCTGATGACGAGTATTAAGGGCATTAGAACCGAGTAAGTGTGCAACGGGTGTCTTTCCATTGCACCCATAGTTTGATTTGTAATTAATATATTGTATCAATCGGCGTTTTGAGATCGGAAAGAGTGTATGGGGGGGTAGTTAAGGTGGAGTGCTGTCAGTGGGGGGTGGAGCAACGTTTAAAGTCTTACCGTAACTTTTTTGTTTTGTTTATGCTGTAGACACTATTGCAACCTCGCCTACCATAACTGCATTTTCAGAGACATTAGATCTAAGTGAAATAAGAGAGATACTATTCTGTTTCGTGCGGGAGTACACAGGGGCTGTTGTTTAGGATTGAACTCTATGCAGGCCTTCTTCTCTCCTTCCTCAGTTAGCCACAGTGCTTTTTGGAAATCTTGCCATTATGGGCGCTTCACCACAAGGGGCGCTGTCGGAACATACGGTGTTCGCTGCATACTGACTTCTCTGTTTTTCGTTGCCCCATGTGCTCTGACCAGTTTCCAGTAAATATTATGAGATGCAAACTAATCCAAAAACATAATTTCTCAGGTGTACAATACAGCCAGACCTATGACAATCAAGGCTGTGCATTGAGTATACCTAAGCAAAGCTGCCAACATTGGGAACACTTGGTCAATAGAGACCCTTGTGGAGAAGGGTTATGCATTGTTACATAATTATTCAATCCATGATTCACCTATCATTTTCTATATTTCTGTCCCATTAAAGGCATATTTAGCAAACTCTACTGCATGGAGGGCTGATCTGGCACAGTGGGCTCCCAGCCGGAGTTGCCCTTGCACCACGTAGTCTTTCCTTGCCCTAAATCTGAGTGTGCCTGTTATGGAAACTAAGTTGAATGTAGGAGCCTTCAAAATGGACATTGAATTTCACAGCATCTACTTCAGGCAAATGATGGATCAATTGTGACCATCGGATCCCACATGGGTACTGGCAAACATTTTACCCGGGGCAAAAAGTTCTGTCTATGGCATGCCTGAGGGCTGCACTTATGCCAGCTGGGCGAGAGTCAGGGTAATGAAAGGTGGACGTTGATAGGTGTGAAGCAGATGCATGGTGTGGACAACAAACCGAGTCACATGACTTTTGTCTGCCACCAATGTTCTATTCTCATGCATCAATAATGAAAGTCAAAGCATTAACTTCTAATACTTAATGTGAAAGGGAAAGATATACTCGTCTGAAGGTGGCTGAATTGCAAAATGTGAAACCAGAAAACCTTTATTTATGTCCGTTTAACAGCTTTCTGAATGTTCCTGAACTGTCAAGTGAACAGCAGCCCAGAGCTGCTGGTCACCAGGGAGCCGCAATTAAAGGTAAGGAGGGCTGCATGCAGCCCTCGGGCCGTACTTTAACCCGTTCGGTGCTGATGACGGCTCCTGGTCGTCATCCGTTACGGTGGGCGTGTGCTGATGACGGCCGGGAGCCGTCATGACCACGCCCGCGATCGGAATGTGCCGCACAGGCGCAGAATTCTGGCCGCAGCCAGGGGGTTAAGTATCCCTGATCTAGAACATGTTTTGCTGCAAAATGGGCTTGCCCAGAGCTGTTAAGCCTCAGGAAAGATGTGAAACTGCAGGTATTCCGAGATCACCCGTCCACCATCAATAAAGACTCCAGCTCTTCATGCTGACCAGACTCCTAGTTCGATACCCTAACCGACCCCTGTTGTTTTCTTAGGCATGCACGTAATCATGATTCCGTTCTGTCGCAGCCAGCTAAAGGCCCACCTGTGTCGATCTAAATGTGGCCTGGTTTCTGCAGACTACTGCAGGCCTTCTGCTTGACTTTCTTTGCCACTCATAAGTATGAAATTGATAATGAGGTAACTGTGTTATTGTCTTTCAAAAACCTAAAAGAAACAATATAATCACTCCAGTTGAGTAGGGCTACAGAACCTGATGATATTCCTGCAGTCACAATTAAAGTTAATAATGAATGTTGGGCGAAAAATCTTAATTTCTTATTTCAAGGTATATCCGAAACACGTAAAATTCCTGATTCTAGGAGGGGGGTCTGTCATTTAAACCTGTATTGAAAAAAGGGGTGGGAGTACCTGAACAATCTATAGGCTAATTAGCCTTCAGATGTCTCTAAGAAGATCTTCTCCAAAATATTGCTTTCTACACTGGAAGAGTGGGTGTCTGATTATAATTGTTTACCCCATAGAACAAGGAGGCTTTTGAGCAGGCTATTCCACAACTGATCACTGCTTTGCGGTAAAGTGTGAAGAAGTCCATTGAGATATACCAAAGGTTATGTGCTGTTTTGTACAGCTTTCAATACGGTTGATAGAGGAAGGTTATGAAGAAAATTGCAAACTTGGAGCTTATCAATGCTAATTCAATTATTGTATACATCGAATTTGACTCTTTTTAGTGAGATGACCCCTCTGGTCACCTCATGAAAAAGCTATATATATTGCGTCAAGGGTGTATACTGGATTCAATTCTTTTCAGCTTGTATGTGGATGAACTACTTGGCGCACTAAATGTTACAAGCTAAAATGGGACTCATCCATATACCCCGTTTAATGTATGGCGATGACCGTGCCTTGTTTGACTACGCTCCCAGGGATCTTCAAATTAGGCCGGTATATCTAAGTAGCATATTGTAAGATAAACCTTCTATAGAAAAATATGGAAAAAATAAGTTCTAGACTTAGGAGAAAAAAGGTGGCCCATCTATCTAGGCTTTTACATGGGAGAAAAATAGAAGTTAGAATCTATAGATATTTAGGATTGCGCTTTTCTACAAATTTAAACTGAAATGAACATATACAAAGTATTTAATTTACAGCACTTTTACAGTCAGGTTTCCTAGGGAACTTTAATTCAGTTAATGGAGGGCTGTCATTTTCATCTTCTTTAAAAGCATTTTTGCACAAAATCCCTCCTTTAGCACTTTATGGATCAGAATTTGTTTTGTATAAAATATAAATGACATTTTAGATCCAGTGAAAGTAGCTGTTTAAAGAGAATGTTTGTCCTTTCAAGCATGCGTTGTGAAATTAATTTATTATCTTGGTCTCACATGGCTGCTATTCGTTATTTAAACACATTTTAATAAACTTTCATCATATAATGGAGTCATTAAATTATCCCAGATCTGATGGCTGGAATCACAAAGTCGTTAGCTTAAATGGGCGCCGGCTCTATTGAAATATATACAAACATTTGCAGTGCAATAGATCTCGCATTGCTAAAAGTTTGAGCTATTGACGTAGCATTGTTATTTGCAACGGCAACAGCTCAAACTTTCAGCAATGCAAGACCTATTGCATTGCAAATACTTGCTTTTTGTGCCCTCCCCTCTATCCCCCTACCTAGGGGTAGGGGGATAGAGGGGATAGTAGGCTGTCCCCTCACCACTGTATCGCATAGTACTAATTAATATTCTCTTTTATATTAATTACACTGTACCCATGTTGTATATTTTTGTTTCAATAAAAAAAATGACAAAAAAAAAAGGTATATTGTTCGAGAAAAGTCTTAATTCTATCTTTATTTTACACCTGGCTGCCGAAGTGATTCCATTCTTAAAAACTTGTATCTTTAAGAGATTTCACATCTGAGCATATAGTCCGTCTAAGTGTATAACTTTCTTGGTGGGTTGCCTTATTGATGGGTGTAGATTGAGGTGCAGTGGGTATGTGCGCGTTTGGAGATGATCCTATATTTTGACTGAGTAATTGGATGTTATTCATCTTATTGATGTCTATGTAAGTTTGTTTTAAGGCCTGCAAGTGTAGTAAATGTTGCTGCCGTATACATAACTCTCTTTCACTGGTGTGTTTGTGTGGACCTTGCAACCTGGTTTATAAATGGCAAACATGTACCTATATACCTGTAGGCCTTATGTGGAAAATTAAAGTGGGTATTCTGGGGGGCCTTCTCCTTCTATGACAAGGCGAGGGGTTGGCCTAATGGCTAAGGCGCTCGACCTCGGACCTGGGTTCGAGTCTCGGTAACGATGCCAAAAACCTCCTGTGATTCTGGGCAAATCACTTAATCTCCCCGTGCCTAAAAATGAAAGTGTGTCCTCATGTAACGTAACTGGTGCTATGTAAAGCGCTCTGATACCTGATTCGGTTCGGGTCTAGTTTGCGCTATATAAAACTCTACAAAAAAAAAAAAGGCCCAGGAGATAGTAGTTTGCGGAAGATCACAAAGTGTTCTAAGTCGTCACGCCGACACAGAATCTACTTTCGGTCTTCCCAAACTCAGAACCTTAGCTGCGTCAGCAGCGGGGCTCTGAGATCGGGATGTCCATGGACATGCGAGTGGGGCTGCGGAACTACAACTTGTCTGCATGCTCACAGTTGAAAACATATGGCATACTATATGTGTTTGAATGTCAATTAAGAAATGAATTCCCTTTTAAAGTACTGCGAGCTGAGTTAGCTCCATGCAGGCACTTTTCTTACCATCTGCAAAGGTGATAATCCACTGTAGGATGTACATGAGTTATTGGCAGATGTTTGTGTCACTCAATAGCGTTTTGTGCACAGGGATGTGGATGATCTTTTATGAGCCCACTGATACACCAAGCATTTGCAATCCAATAGATCTCGCATTTAAGAAACTCTTGCAAATGTGAGACCTATTGCAATGCAAATGCTTGTTTGTAAAAGCGCCCCTTGCCGCGCTTTCACTTTTATGGCGGCCACGCCTCTTTCTTTGGACCTCTAAGGATAGGGGCGCTGCTGTCATTAAAGTTAAAGCATGGTATGGGGCGCTTTTACCCCAAAAAAGCATTTGTTTGTCAAGTTGACAAACCTGTGGTTTTTTTTTTTTGTAAAAGCACCCTATACCGTTGTTTCACTTTAATGGCGGCTGCGCCTCTTTCCTTAGACACAGCTCGTCTAAAGAAAAGGGCGCAGCTGCCATTAAAGTGAAAGCGTGGCATGGGGCACTTTTACAAAAAAAGTTAACAAATGGAAAATAATATGTGCAGCTGTGTTTGGTGCTGCAAATAAACCAAAGGCGCGACTGTATCAGCATGGCGTGCCGTGCTATGAAAAAAAAAAGTTGCAGGAGAGCCTGCCTGCCTGCAACAGCAGGCAGGTGAAAACCATTTGAGACAAGGTGGTACTAAGGAGGGACTACTAAGCCTATTGACCAATGAAAAGTCACAGTTTACAAAGGACAATGACACAAGCCAATCAAATTATGGCGGAGCTTCAAGTCGATACCCGAATACAGCAAGCCTCACAGAGCAGCCAATGCACTGCCCAGGCTCAACCGCTCAACCTAAAAAATAATCGAGGAGTATTTCTTGTTCTTGTGGGTGTTTGGTAGTCAGGACCAGTTCCAGCTAAAGTCATTAAACAACTGACCTTAAGTACTGTCACTGCAGAAAGATAAGATGTCTCTTGCTCAAAAATCCTTGATTAGGCTTACATTTTATACTTGCCCAAGTCGGATTTGTTTCCCTTTCTATTTCACTTGTTAGATTGTGCTCTTCAGCATGAAATGTTACTATACAGGTTGGGGTGTAACTTTATATTGTTGGGTCCCACATGTGGCTGCAATAGTTGAAGAAAGTACAGGTTTTTGTGTATGTCCTTTGTCAATGAAATATACTTCTACCCATGTTTTAATTGATTGTCCTTTATTTTTTAAAATGCCTTGTGAAATGTTAAAACCTCTGTATTTACAAGTAGTTCCTGTTGGGGGTGAATATAGCTGGGGTTTCTTTGGCGCTCAACCAATATCCCATGCTGTTTTCACTAATCCTTGTTTATGTTGCAGTGCTGTCAAGGGTAGGGAGATTCATTACCCCATCCCCCCCCATAAAAGGCGTGATCCTACAGATCACTTGAAACAATTGCATCAATCCCCCAAGCACACTCTGTCTTGACAATATGGGGTTTATCTGAGATACATAGTTTTTAATCTCTCACGAGTGGCCTGAGCACTCTACAGAATCTTCAGTTAGGAACCGATCAATAAGACTCCCTTTCGCTCAAAGAAATCAGGCAGGAAGGCCATTTACCTTTTGTGTCCCTCTCCCTGTTTTCTATTTATTTTGTTTGGAAACCAGAAGTAACACAGGTAGCTTATCAGAGGGAAGCATGCAGGTCAACAGCTACCTTTAATTGAATTCTGTTGAATGATTAACCTGGCCAGCAATACACTGGTTGTGGCTCATCGCTTATCAAGAAACTACGTGTGCGCTCGGTTTGAAGTGACTGAGGAGTGGAATGAAACCATACTTGAGGCTGGAGCAACACATCACATATATTCTAGAAGCTCAAACTCAAATTCTTATCAGCTACACCAGTGCTTAATTTGAGACGGTGGTTGCAAGTAGGGCCCAAGGCACTCGTTTTTGGGGACTGGGGCCTATTTTTCTTCTAATCAGGCTTTGACCCAGAACAAGAGAGAAAAACACACACACGTGGGAAAGGAGGAGGAAGAGAAAAACGGGAAAACCATGATTAAAGGAGAAAGCAGGGATGTCAACATATACGTGTGAGATAAAGGGGCTGAAAGTGTGTAATTGTGTGAATGAAAGAGGCACGTGGTTGTATCAAGACTGCACAGCCTTGGTATGTGGCCCCCTGATATCTGTAGCATCTGCTGCAGCTTCTGACCTAAACTTTTGGCCCCAAAAGATTTCTTTATTAATTAAACACTGCCTTGCATTTGAAATGCAGTAATGAGGGGATACATTTGAGAGATGATGAGCACAAAATCTGCAAATACTGCCAGATGAAAACTGCAACAGGGCAAAAAATGTGTAACCGCGTAAGGCACCCATAAGCCCACGGACATGTAAAAAGACTTAGCTCCTCGACCACAACGTCTCTAGAGAATATACAGACAACACAAGAACTAAAGCTCTCTCCATGTTATGTTTGATTTTTCCTATAGGTAATACGTACTATGTATGTCAAAAAACAGTTGCCATCAGCTACTCTTTGACATTGCTTGAATCTGGCATGACCAGCACAGAAATATTGTATTTAACCAACAGGCTGTCTAACTTTCAATGTACCGCTGCAAGCATTGAAAAGTCCATTACGTTTTTATTTCTACCTCTTGATGTTCCAGTAGAAACCGGAGTTACATGCACCTGGGTTTCATTCACGATGCCTCTACTTGCCTCCTTGCTGTCGGCATTGTACAACTCCCTACTTCTCTAATGACTATATTTATTCCATCGCAACCCCCATATCTTGTAGATCTTGGGTCTAATTGACCTACACCGATTTTTAAAATTGATGATACTCTGACATACCACCAGGAGAAATACCTAGCGCTCTTGGGGGATAGAGATGTGTATTGTCAAAGTCCAGGTATGTGGGAAACTCATTCATCAGAGGGCTGGTCATCTGCAGGGTGTCCTTGAAGTGATTTGTCCGCACAAACAAATTAGCACCCCCTTAAGTCGATGATTAACCAAAATCACCTTAATGCTCTCTGTATCATTTGGACTCCGGAGTGAGACTCCAGGCCATGTCCTTCCAGCAGAGTCACAAATTGTGGGCATTTTCAGCAGGAAGCCATGAGTGCGCTTTCAGTCAAGGCTTCTCCTACACGTGAGCTGTGCGGCAGGTGGTCTTCAGCGTGATCGATGCATCCATGCTCTTGGTAGGTCTATCAACCCCTGAGCTATCGACAGCTGCGAGGGAGCCAGATCTCCTGGTTGCAGTCTGTGAAGAAGGCTTCAGCCCCAATTTAAACGGATGGAAAGTGAGCTGAAGCCTTGCACATGATACTGACTCAAACTTGGGGCCGAGTGACTCCATGCAGCTTGGGCACGGAGTTGACCAAACATACTTTTTCCTATACTGCTGTCTTTGCAATTACGGTTTGGAGATAGTCACTGCATGAAGCCCACAGACTCTGTTGAGGTCAATTTTGAAAGATGGGAAGCTCTCGCTCATAGTTAAAAACAAGCCTTATATAGCGGCTGCATGCATTGCAAGTGTTAATTGGGCCAGGATGCGGTATTCCTTAGCATATCTCATTCCTCTGGGATCAGGGGAATATCTTTTTAGGTGAAACCCCCATGAGGAGAATGCATTTGGTTGAATTAGAGGCTTGATTGAGGAAATCAGGCAGATACCAGTATGAAGCAAATGAACCAGGCCCTGCAAAGCTGGTTATTTGCTGGGTTTCCGGGGCAATAGGAAAGTAGTGGACGAAGGCACATAGGACATTCTTGCACTGACTGTACTGCTGAAAAGTGTATTGAAAATCGAAGGGGAAGAATTGCTGCAATGTATGGACGTTGTCGCCACTGTCCTCGGTTCAGTTGTTTTTGTTGGAAATGGGTGTTGGCATGGACTTTCACCGCCTGTGGCCGTGCTTAAGATAATATGTGTAGGGCGCCATAAAGCTTCTGTTGATCACCTGCGCGAGCCTGCTATCTCTGCAGAAGCTGCTATTGCATGGCGTGCCGTGTTTGCCTTCACACATAGGTTGAGTCATCACAGGAGGCCGACTACTTCCCAGTTGTGCATGGCATGCTCACTCATTAAAAAAACAAATATGACTGCACTGCAGAGCAAGTGGACGTTTCAGAGAGGATGCAAGGGTTTACGTTTGCAGTCACTGAACAGGCACAAAGCAGTCATGCGTATGTGCTTGTTCCTACCCCAGTTGTCTTTAAGACTGGAATATTTCACTGTCATTTTAACTTTTGATACTACGTGGAGAGTTTCGGGAAAAATGTTCAGAAGCATAATACACCGTATTCTTTTGTAGCATTCATATAATGCTTCGTGCCCCTACGTGAGGCACCAAATCACATTGCAGACTAGTAGCGTGCTACACTGCGCCACTGTGGGAGAGCGCGTGGTTGACCATGTTGTATTTGTTGTGATTCTTTGTGAGAATTATTTTGATGTTGTGCATGAGTGACCAGAGAGGTGCTCTTGTCTTGGGGTGTAGCGCTTAAGAGTGCGACGGAGAAGGTGTGAGAGACAGGTGCACATATTAGATTTTTACTGAGGACCAAAACATTCAGGTAACCACACAGCACCGGCCTTATCAGAGGGATACAGTTGGCATTGGTGTTCATAAGGAAAACACAAATGCATTTCTTGGGTCTCTGATGACACAAGCAGCTGTAGTTCTTGCCGCACTTGGGTAGTTGTTACCCGCTGGATGCCTTATGCACCACGGTAACTTTTAGACTCTGCTCACCAAAGCCACTTTTCTTTTCCTACTATAGTTCTAAATGGCCCCCATACGGACCTCTCCTTTGAGGGTGGTACTTTGTGGGCTGTGTTGAGCACACTGCAGTCCAAAGCATTCATTTGGGGCCCTCTGATAGAACACTGCTTCACCTGTAAAAGAATAGCAGAGTTTTTCAATGTTGTACTGCAAAGAGCAACCTAAAGCGAAACTAGCATTTGCAAAGCCACTAGTCCCGGGGTTAGGGACCCAGCAGAAGTGCACAAAGAGGGCTATATTTGTAAAATAGTACATCATTAAGTTCATCGCAAGCACAGAGGAGATGCAGAAGAATACTCAGACAGCCAATAGCATTAAGGAGGATGTGAATGCTGCACTGGGTAGAGACAAGTCGTGATAGACAAAGTCTCAAGCCAATGGCTGAAAGAGGCTGATCTAGGAAAGCCAACAGTTGAAAGGGCGGACCCAAAGCACACTCTGTATATTGTTAGCCATAAGTTTGTTGACGGCTGGGCTGCAAAAACCCAAAAGTAAAAAGGAAACGTGATTATATACTCACAAAGTGTAAATTCCGATTCGGTAAAAGGGGGAAAACATTGAAGGGTGGCAGGGTGTCACTTTGACACCCTGTTGCACCCCTCAATTGTTTATGGGTGCACATGTTGCAGGTCTGCAACATGGCACTGAAGCAATTTGCATTAACCTTTTCCGTGCTGATGACGGAACCGCTCCGTCATCAGCCGCGGTGGCGCTGTGCTGATGACGGAGCGGTTCCGTCATGGCCCGCCCGACGCTCCTGCGCGGCGCGTTCTATTGAGCGGGCGGGGCTATGATGGAACCGCTCCGTCATGAGCATAGCTCAACCGAGGCTGGTGACGGAGCAGTTCCGTCACCAGCATGGGCGCACCGCGCGGCCCCCCAGCCCCCTTAAGCGCTGCGGCGGAATAGCCGCCGCAGCAAAGGTGTTATATTGCTTTTTGGAGGGTTTTCGTTATTTACCACCAACTTGTAGTTGGTGGTAAATAACGAATCCTAACATGGGATAAGCACTCATTTAAGTGCTCCCCACATTAGGAATTCGGTAATTTACCGAATCGGTATTTAAGAAATCGGTAATTTACCGATTCCTTAAATTACCTATTTGGTAAATTACCGAATCCTTAATTTCGACCCCCTACATAAGAAAAGCCCATTACCGGTTGGTAACGGACGAAATTCGTTAATTTCGGCTTTTACCGACCGGTAATGAGCCACCTACATCTGGCCCGAACTTGTTTTTGGCGTGGCCAACCATATGCAGAGCTGGAGCGCTAGCCAGTTTTTGGAGTAAATAAAACTTTGGAGAAATGGGTCATTACCCTAATTATTGGTGTGTGGGGTGCATAAATATAAAAAAATACTTCAACTGTCTATGAACACTGCTCCCTCATAGTTATATTTCAAACAGAGTCAAGCATTTCTACAGTGACTTAAAATCTGTTACTATTACAAGATGTCACATTTGGCAGGGCTGTAAGTGAATTACCCCGGACAGTCTAAACAGGAGGGCTAGCGCTCATGTGAATGCCACTTCCTGGCATGCCCATGGCAACCGTAACCCCGCCCTTTCCTGCTGTGCTGCTCTGGTGAGCTTCTGCACCAACGATCTAGAAGATCGACACCTTATACAAAGCCTCCCATGGACACCCTGTCTACTCCCCATGCGCCTAGAGGCGCTATCTTCACAATGCGCACAGCATGAATAAACTCAGTGGATTCCTTGTTCAGACACAGTTACTGCCCTCCTTGGTACTCCTGAAAGCTGCAGTCTGCCTGCTATTTAGGCAGATTGACAGAACGTTTTATGATTGCATCCACTCCAAGTGCAATGCAAAATGGAATGTAATCTTCACTAATATTACTGTTGGTGACTTTGTCGGCGGTATGCTGTCCTACTTTAACACACCTAGCCCAATCAGGAGTCGGTGGTCACCTATAAACTGTCATTCATGTGAACAGGGATGCCACGCCCCTTCTTCTACAAACCCTGTTTGTGCCGGTGTATCCGGAACTCGGCAAAACCAGCCACCTGCACCCGCCAAAGACACGAGGCCTTGTCAGGCGCCAGCCTGTGTTGTTACTCCATGGCCTGCCTTGAGCAACCTGTTAATCATCTCCAGAGTCAGCCGGGGAGACGCAGGACACGTTGCTGGAGATGTCTGCCGGACGCAGGAAAAATCCGTGTTTGAGGAATGTGGTTCTAGTGGAGAGAAGCCCTGATTTCATAACGCAGACCATGCAAGGCTCTTTCCAGGGACATTGTGTATCCGAGTGCTATTGTTTTGCATGATTTAACCCATAATGCACACCACGTGTCCAGTGCGTTTCTACCTGGTGATTTTTTTTTTATGTGTAATTTGATACTGTGATTTCCTACTGAGTGATATTTTAATTTTAACTGTGCTTTTCATGGACACTTACTTTAAGTACGTTCCGTTTCAGGCAGATTTTCTGTGATGCGCTTATATTCTGAGGGCACCCGGTGCGTTCCCTACTTTGAAAATGTGCGGGGTTTCTACGCGGTAGACCGCTCTCTGTCCTCTATGGATAACAAAGGACGCCCGAAAGGTGCCCTTGACTGTTGAGAGAACAAGGACTACTTTGGCAACAACTTCAGAAATGGACACGACCCAGTGTGCTCGCATCCTGTCCTGCTGGCGTTTAGTCCGAGCAGCCACGAGCTCTTCCAGCATCTGCACAACCTCCCTCCACAGAAAGTAGCACGTCTCCGCCTGATCACCTTCTCAGACTGAACTGCCATAATGCGAATGCTCTTTTTTGCCCTTTGATGGGCTAACAAGTTGTATCGAGGCTCCATCATTAATTGAAATACCAGTATGATATCAAAGGTGCTTCGATTTTATGTTCTTTACAGACCTAATTACATATAAGATCCATTTTGAATAAAACCTAGATTAATGTAATTGGGTAAAGGTGATTGAAGTGGAAACCTTCCTCCGTTATCAGTGCTGGGCTGCTGTTGACCACTATCTCTGAAAGCTGGCAGGTCAAAAGTTTGAAATTGTTATCCTTTTGCTGTGACAACCAAAGTGCCGTTTCAAGCACTGTAGCTATTTCGGAACATAGCCTGCTATATTTATCTGTGTTTCTCAGCAGCAAACTGGAACAGTTGCTTTAAGAAGTTTTTTTTTCCTTTCCTGAAAATCTTCTGACTACCCCTCAATAAAGAGTTTGGAAGGCACAATGTTACCAAAACCAGTTGGGGGAAAAAATAACTGGGCAATGGTGTAACTGCAGCGGCACGCACCCCTTGGCGTTGACATGTATGTATATCTGTGCCCACTTGATTCATGTGGTCTAGATCTTCCCTTTTTTTTATTTCAAAGTATTTTATTGAGAAATTTTACATATACTTTTAACATCGCTTTCCCATCGCGGGGTAACAACCCAACCTGGCTGTGCATGACACTGGTACAGGTAAGCGGTCTACATGTTTGGATTTCCCCCTTTCCACTGTCCTACTATAGGAATGAAGGTAAGTGAGAAGGAAGAGGGAGTTGCGCAATGAGATAACATGCTTGTGGCTCTATCTTGGCCTGCGGGAGCCGTCCTAGATGACCTGATGTTGTCTGTTGCCATGCAGCATACGAAAGAGCGCTTCCCAAAAGATGTCAAATTCTCATGCTGCCCGAAATACCCTGCCACGCTCCTACCTATCTGGTGACTTGTGAAAGAGTAGGTAGGGTAAGCCTGGTGCATACCACAGAGCTTTCCTGCATGCATTTATCATGGGAGGATTCCTTGACAATTTTTTCATCCAGGTTAGCGGGAATGTGGAGTGAACATAAATCGGATGCCTGTTTGGAATCAGCACAAGACCTTCCTCTTATAAATATCCACTTCCTCCAAATTCACAGGCATTCGTGTAACACCTTAAACTTCTAACCTGCAAGTGTTTCTAGGGTTGAAAGTCTCAGACCTTGAACCAATCGCTTAACAGGCTAGTTTTTAGCTCCTTAAATCTACTCGGCCAAATGGGTTTGGGAACACTCCTGTTTCTGCCAAGGTGCCACTCCAGAACCATGACTCACTACCAAATTGGCTTAGGCTGCTAAGGTGCTAGCTTCCCTAGATGCTGAGAACTTCACTTATTTCTGTGATGCTTATCCAAGTGTATACCTGGGCAATGTTGCCCCAGTGATTGGGAGTTAAATTGTGTGATATTTGTACTTGCCTGCTAGGGTTATGAACTCTTTTCAGTAGCTACCCAGCCACTGTAATCTCCACCAATCTTTCTTTCCGCAATAACACAGACAACATAAAACGCAATACATTTGTTATACAGAAATAGAAAATTAAAATAGGATTAAAATGCACCCACAATGACAATCTATAAAACAATAATTCGTCAAATGAAGCTTGGGTCTATACATGACTGGCAAACACTATTTCTGCTAAAAAGAATAAAACAGTTCAACAAATTGTGTACATAGTTAAATCACTTATATTTAATTCTGATAAATCACTTCTATTTACTTCTGATAAAACTGGCATCGGTTATTGCTCAGCATAGCTTTCTCTATCCTTCATTATACCGTTCCTCAGATGACTCGTGTGCAGCTAACTTGCTATAAAATATAATATATGGTTATTTGGGTACATATTAGTGTCAGCCTAGGTATGATTCAATTAATCAGATTTAGGATATTGTTGACGATACATATCCAATTTATAGAAAAGCAACATAGTGCCGGTGCATACGCATAACAGATCACATCTGATCAAAAATAGACCACAATGACTACACAGCCTCAGCGACTCCAGAGATTGTTTTAACAGTAGCTAAAAATCTCTTACTCGTGGCCAGACTTCCCAAAGATATGATGCTACAGAATTAAAAATGATTTCATTGTCTGTCCTAAGACAAGGCTAGGACAGTACTGGCAGAGCCAATCTCATAATGCCTAAATAGAAGTAGTAGCCATCTTTCGCGTGCAGGAATACATTTTGTGCAAAAAAGTTAAAGATGCAAAATATTAACTCCCGTCCCCCACCTCCCTCCCAAGCCGTGCAGTGACAGCGTACACTTCCCTTTTGAAGCTTTGCACACCTAACAAGATATTTTCTAGGAGGAAAGATCCTCAATCTAAAATTAACATATAATGTGTGTTTCAGTTCAGGATGTATCTGGCCCAGGTAGTCTTCCAACCTGAGCCTGCTCTATCAAGGTTGTTGCACAAACTACTACCTGATCTTATTGCGGCAAACTGTTTCCCACCTAAACTTGAAGTAACGTTCTTGCATAAGTTCTGAGGTGTAGCACCCTGCCTTACTTAGGACAGACCATTAGCCCCCCAATTGCGCCTCGGTTAATAGGCACCTCGCGTGTGCCAGCTAGTTACCTCGACCTAAACCGCCGCATCTATGGCCACCAGCCAGTAAATGCAAATATAATGTTGCTTTCAAATTCCTTATCAGCCTGATCCAATAAAGCAAAGCAATTACATTTATTGCGCTAATATATCTCCTCGGCAAGGAAAGACTTCAATTTTCTGAAGTGAATGTAAAGAAAATGTGGTGCATAGACCTGTATTTTGTGGGTAGTTGAAAAAGTGTTTGTATTTTTAAGTGAAGTAAATGAGTTTCTTTAAAGTGCTGTTTGAATCTCAGTCTAGGCTCCAGCACTTTATTTATTTTTTGATATTCGAATTGAAGAGGTAAGGAGTTAGGCCATCTTCCTGTGTTTCCTAATGGTGGTTGAGATGGGTCAAACCTTCAAACGATCCAGAATGGAGCAGTGGAGCTCCCTCCCGTCAGTTCCAGCCTGATATTACACAAGCAGGGAGGAGTTGTTCTACTTTTGCAGTCTTCTCATAATCAACAGATCCGTCTGCTCCTAGGAATTGCCTGCTTCACAGTGTACAGAATTACGTGACTGAGCGCAGCAGCCTGTAACAGAAATCAATCTAGTTAACGCCGATGGCACTGTAACTAAAACTCGTATTAATTTCCTCCTTGGGACTCGTTTGTGTTCGGTAATGGTGAACGCAGTCATTGCCGGTCTGTGCTCCTCGGATGAGGCAAAATTGTAGTCCCAAGTCTGTTTTTTGTTTTAAAAAATCTGGTAAGCCTGCAACATGTTTTATGCAATGCTCGAACTATGACTTGGTCGTCCGTTAAAAAACAAAAAAAATAAGCGTTCTGCCTAAATAAATGACAGTCTCTTGATTATCTTAGATGGCCTGGAAATGCCAAGTCAACATTGCTGATTCGAGCCGGTCACTCATTGACCGCTTGTTGAAGTTGAACATTAACCCCGGGGTCGTTCTTACCAGTTAAGTGCCCTTTATAAGTAAAACGGCAGTAACTGCCGCGAGTCCTAAATGAACAGGGAAGTCGAATGTGCCGTGGGAACCTAGCTGACCAAAACACGGGCGAGCGGCGGCTTCAGTCTGGCGTGAGAACCAAGTCTCGGCCTTCCTTCCTCGAGGCGACGGAGGCGGAAGGACCGAAGCGGATCCGAGCCTCGGTCTGGCACGTGGCATCTCGCGTGAACACGAAGGCCCTGGTCTCGCGGACTTCCGTTTTAACTAGTTGATCTGCTAAAGTGGATGCAGTATCAAACAAATATGTGCTATAAAAAGAAAAGGAAACACCACATAAAAGTGGCCATCGTATGCTCGCAATAAAAATGTTACATTAAAAAAAAAATCACTGATGCGGCTGTTTTAAAAAAAAAAAAATATATATATATATATTTATTTTTCTTTTTTACTAGTAGCGACTTTTCTTTTCTCTCTGATTTATTTTAATTTGCCAAGCATTTTAACATATTGTTTTTATGAAGACAAAAATAAATCCTCACTCAACCAATCCGAATGCAGACAGCTACAGTATCACCGAACAGTTCATATCAAGAACTTGGAAAAAGAGACATGAAAAAAATGATCATCGAACTTGGGCACCTGAAGTGCAAGCGAAATAAATAGCCATTTTTCGATCTGTCTCGCCAGTGCAACTGTTGCCTGATCTTGTGATCCATCTAAAAATAGAGCTTTTGTGAAGTACTTTAGAGAGGGGCTTTGGCTCCGCTTACATGTTGGTAGTCAGGAGTACATGTTTTTATTGAGCAGAAGCTGTGTGCTTCTACAAAAAGAGTGTTTGTGGCACTCCTATTGGCCCTGGACTCTTTTCCCATCACCTATAGTGGCTGTTGCATTAATGTAATGACATGGCATCACGGTAAGGAAGCCCTTGATATTGTGGCAGTACCTGATCGTGGCCCTAGCTCTCTGTGCCGGAGAGTTGTTTGTGCTAGTGGCAGCTGGCACAGATCAGGGGTGGCTCCTCGGTCGTCTATCGACGTTTCATCGGGCCGGAACAAAGCAGGAAGCACCCAGTCTCCTCCGAAGTCAATTACAATTACATTGTGTTTTACATTGCAGCGTTGTGATTGGTCTGAGCGCTGTGGTTCGGCGCTCAGTCAGGCAGTGGGAGCGTGGGCATGTTCTCCCTGGATGGAGAACATGCAAAGTGTGCATGACGGTTTGGCCGGCCTGAGACGGCTGGCCAAACATTCATGCGCACACCAGAGTGCCCACCGCTCCTCCCTCTGCTCTGAGAGCAGACAAGCTTACAACGTTGCCGTAGCAGGAAATATTAAAATGGTAATTTAGTTATCATTATATTTTTCCTTTTTTACCCTGCTGCAAGCAGTGGGGTGACGCTCCTCCGCCTCAGCGGAGCAGCTGGCACTGTTTTGTGCTCTTTAATGCTGGTGATGGATTATTCAACAAGCAGTGATGCACTTGGCCCTTCAGCCTCAAATCTCTCATGGCACCGCAACTTGGGGCAGAGTGTGGCCCTAGTCACTGGGGTGCTGCGTGTCTGGCACCCCAACCAAAGGAGAATTGTTGAGGCAAGTTGGTAAGACAAAGACCGCTTTCTGAGTTGGTGTTAATAGGTAGCAAGCGTATGTAAAAACGGGCCACATTGTCTGCAGCTTTGCATCCGCTACAGTGCATTACACAAAATGCTCTCCCATGGCAGATGGGAGAGTTGTCCTTTGTGCTGATCAGCACCCTTGACCACGCAGCCTATACACCCGCCACTGTTTGCAGTACAGCACTGGCTCTAGTGAAGCGGGAGTGGCTGGTGCTGGTGGAGCGGCAGGGGTAGGGAACATGGAGATGGCCGTTCTCCTTTGACCTGCCACACAAAGGGGGGATATGTTTAAATGAGCTATTTGAGTGTGTGGCTCTTGGAAAACACAGGCACCGGATGGATGGTGATCGGTGTATTGTTTCTTTCCACCTGTGACTTCTCAGTGTGCCTGCTCTTTCTTTGGACTTTCTCTCCACCGGTGACTCTTTACCTCCCCTGTGCTCCATCTTTCATCCCTCCCCTTCCATCCCTCCTGTACTCTTCTCTTTCTCCCTCGCGCTCATTCCTCAGTTTTCATCTTGACTTTTTCTTGTATGTTCACTCACTTGCCGCTCTGCACTCTTCCCTTATCTGCCGATTTCTCCCTTCTTTTCTTGTAAATCTGATATCCTCCCATCTCTCCCCTTTGGCTCTCCTTTCTATCTCTCTCTCCCTTCCTTTTTTCCCTCTCTTCTAACTCCACTTTCCCAGAGTACTGGGCGTATCTCTCAACCTCTTCTCTCCTTTTTAGGTTTCGCTTGCACTGTTCTTGTGAAATCGCTTGTATTTAGTATATCTGAAAAGGGGACTCTTATCAGTGCCCATAGCCAAATTACTGTGGTGTTTAGCTTTTGTGTGGAACTTTTTTTTTATAACTTCCCCTGGCTGCACACATTTACAATACTTCTACTAAAGCTGCTCGCACTGTTTGAGCCTCTTTCACTGTCCGGCTAAGATCTCTTCCGATGGAAAAGGCAGATAGCTTCTACTTGTATGCTTGCTTTTTTATTATTATGTAGTTTTGTAAAGCAGATGCTTTAGCCTTAGCCGTTTGTGGCATTTCCTATTCATGCCTCGGTATCGGATTGTGTTTTTTCAACTTAATCTATTTGTTCATTATGATCAGATTGTTGGTAAACATTGTGTGTTAAAAATACATTTACTATACAGGAGCAATGCAATATTTTACTACGAAACGGACAACCACAAGAGAGTTATCTTGCAAATAACGGGATCATGATTTGAATGGTCCAGCAGGCGCAGTAGCACCAGACCCAAAAGTTGTCAAAACTCCTCTAAATACATAATATTGTTATATTTGACTAATAAACAAGTGGTCCCAATTGCAGTTACCTTTCAGTTAAAAGGGACTCGAATTGCATGACGCAGCAGGTGCAGTGGCACTGGGGCCAAAAGCTCTAGGGACCGCACTAAACACACATTATTGCTAAAATGTAAAGCTAAACAGGCAGTCACAATTGCAGTTACCTTGCAGTTAAAAGGGGCTTGATTTAAATGATGCAGCAGGTGCAGTGGCACCGCAGCCCCACATTGTCATAATTCCCCTTAATACGAAATATTTCTATATTTTATTACTAAACAGGCAGTCACAAGTGCAGTTTATCCAGCAATCATTAGGGTCATGATTTCAATAGTGCAGCAGGTGCAGTGACACTGGGACCAAACACTCCAGGCACCCCACTGAACAGATTATTGACATATTTTACAACTAAATATGCAACTGCAAGTGCATTTACCTTGCAGACAACAGGTCATGATTTGAATAGTGCAGCAGGTGCAGTAGCACCGGGCCCTAAAGTTGTCAGAACTACTCATACACATAATATTGCTATATTTGACTACTAAATTGGCAGTCACAATTACAGTTACTTTGCAGTTAAAAGGGACTTGATTTGAATGGTGCTGCAGGTGTAGGTGCAGCGGCACTGGGACCAAAAGATCTAGGGACCCCAATAAACCCAGATTATTGCTAAATATTACTACTTAACAAGACGATCACAAGTGCATTTAACTAGCAGGCAAAAGGGTCATAATTTGAATGGTGCAGCAGGTGTAGTAATACCAGGACCAAAAGCTCAAGAAACCTCACTAAACGCTTAATACCGCTATGTTTTACTACTTAACGGGCAGTCACAAGTGCAGTTACCTTGCAGACAACAGGGTCATGATTTGAAAGGTGCGGGCTACCGGGCCCAAAAGGTGTCAGAACTCGTCTAAACACCTGATATTGCTATATTTTACTACTATACAGGCAGACACAATTGTGGTTATGTTGCTGTTACAAGGGGCTTGGTTTGAATGGTGCAGCAGGTCCAGTGGCACCGGGGCCATAAGCTCTAAGGACCCCCACTAAATGCAGAATATTGCTAAATTTTACTACTAAACAAGCAGTCACAAATGCAGTTATCTTGCAGGCAGTAGGGGCATGATTTGAATGGTGGAGTGCACCGGGCCCAGATGTTGTCAGAATTCTTCTAAACACATAGTATTGCTATTATATCAATACATGTGATTTCCCTCATTCCTTTAATTTTTGAAAATGTTGATATTCCTTACCTACGCAATACCACTGGTAACAGCACACTAAATATTGCCTTTTTGTACATAAACCAGTCATAAGCTTTTAACAGACTTTCTCTAACTTCTATTGTACAATTACTCAGCAAGCTACAACTTACAACAAAAAGCAGCTTATTGATCTAACATGCGAAACCTAATACATGTAGCAATGCTTGTTCTTCCAATTTTCTGTATAGTTCTTCCTTCTGTCGGGCCCTGCCTCCTGACTTCATCATCCTCCCTCATTGCTCTCCTGCTCCTGTCCCTTCCCTGTAGAAGTGGAGTATAAAGTTACCTCTCTCCCGCTTTTCCCATTGCTGTGCTCTCTTCATTCCTCTTCTCTCCTGTCCTTTACTTTTCTTTCCCTCTCTCATCACTTACCTTCCAACCCTCTCTGTCCTGTCTTTATCCTCCCTCTTTTCTGCCTCTCTAACCCATTTCCTATACGCTATCCCTCCGTCTCCCTCCGTTGTCTCACCTCCTCTCCATGTCCTCCCGTCTTCCTCCCCAGGTGCCCTCCCATTCTTGTCTTGCTCACCCCCCCCCCACCCCCCATTGTCCTCATTTGTCAGTCTTCTTCCTGCGCATGGCTGTCTGTCCACCCTGCACTCCCCAGCCCTCTCTACTTTTCCTCCTCTCTCTCCTTTCTGGTCGCAATGACTCCTTCCACCCAACGCCCTCTCTCTGCCTCCATCACCTGGCCAAACCCTTCCTGTGTACTCCCTTAATAATACCCTTTCCTCTATAATATTTATTTGCCCTCCTTCCCAACTTCCCAACTTCCCCACCTCCTTCACACTTGTTCTCTTTTGTCTCCTTCTCTGCCCTGCATGTGCACGCCCACTCAGCCACACCTCCTCGGCTTGCCTCGCCCCACCCCTCCCTCTTATAAACACCTCCCCACAGCTCTCCTCTCACCTCTCTGCAGGCCTGATGCTCTTGGCTCCCCTCAGTGCTGCTCAGCAGAAGCTGGGAGGGAGTGGTGGTGTGAGATGAAGGCCTGAGGTTTGCAGTTTGTGTCTGAGTGACCATGAAGCACCCGGTGAGCAATGCACTGGGATGGGCAGGTTGTGATTTCCTTACACACTGGGAGAGGAAGGAAAGAGTGCCAGGACCTGCTGGGCACGGCAGATGTTTGGATGCCAGTCCATGCTGGAGGACAATGGTTTTAAAGGCGCCGATTGATCGCTCACCTGTTGTTTGCCAAAAAACTCCGCCCATCCTGAGCAAGCACAGCTATTGCAGTGGATGCTGTTCCTACTTTCTGTGTTGACTCCTTGGCACAAAGGCTGGCTGGGACGCCAGTCTCAAGATAAGATCTCTTAAGTCGTCCATTCTTCTGAAAAGACAGTGCAGGGGGCAAGTCATTCACATGCCAGTTAGACGAGATATTTTCCGACATGCTATTA